>NC_141699.1:37861313-40261313 GCF_964263255.1 Lissotriton vulgaris | reverse complement strand
GGCCAGTATGTCTACACCAGAAATTACATCATCCCAGGATGGATTGAGGATTTTTTGTTTTAAACCTGCCACGTTCCAAAAAAACACCTTACAAAGTTCTACTATAGGGAGCGCTTCTTCAATGACCCCAGCTTGGCCACCCTGACTCCCTTGTGTTATCTCGGCCACCGCTCGTATTTCATGTGTCACCTCATACCGTGGTAGATTAATCTGACCCAAATTTACAGGCATAGGTGCCTTAAAGACCTCTTTTGTCTCGGGCAGTCAATCAACCATTTCCAGGCAGTCAAACCGGTTATAACACGGAGTGATCGGAGGAAATTGCTGATTACCAAACCAACCTGGGTCATACATTTGTGGGAGAAAGTGAGGAGTCCTCCCCCTATATTTCACTACGTTCCACCCATCTTCATTCCCCCCTCCCCATTGTGTATTATGTTGATTCCTATCAAAATCCGCACCATTTCTGCCTCTTTGATGTCGGTTGTCCCTAGTCCAACTCCATCTATTGTCCGGATGTTCCCCATCAGGGTAGAAATAAGATAATGCCCTGTCCACAATGGACAAGCCATGGTTTCTTGGGGGTCTCATTGTGATATATTCGGCAGTGCGTGGGTTCTCAAAGGTTATCACCACACAGTCGCCCTGAACCCTTTTTTTATTATACCCAATCCATGGTACCCTTTCAACCATTAGAATATTGCTTCTGATGGCTGGTGGGAGAGGGTAGTTATTATTCAACCAATGGATAATCTTATTTACAAGTGCCCCATTATTTTCAATTGATTGTGCATCCAGTTCAGGCACTCCGGTAAGAACCACAACGTACGGTGAGGCTTTTGGGGGTAGATTCATACTTCTCCGCACTTCCCTTTTAGCTGGTTGGTCTTTATCCTGTAATGAGTTAGGAGTTTGTAGAACTGGTGCTTCTTTAACAGTTGGAGCCGGAGTTTTAGGTATTGATACAGTTTTTGACGGTTGGTTATTAGGAAGTTTTCCGTTTTCGGCATTGATTGTACTTAAAGAAGTATTATTTGGGAGACTCTTTGTCAGTGTAGGGCCAAGTTTATTTAGTGTTGTTGCTGTAGCTTTAGACTTGGGCACGCTAACAGTGAGTACTTGTTTAGCCAAATTCTCCAACTGTTTTTTTGTGTCTTTTTTCAGGTCCTGTATTTGTTTCTCCAACTCCTTTAAAAGTTCTATCACTGGGGTTAATAGGGTTTTCATTGAGGTTTCCAATAGATATAACATTGTACTCTTTCTTACCCTGCTAGCATTAAGGCTATCCTCAGCAGCGCTATTCCCAGAGGTATTAGAGATTAAATCGGCCATCGAGTCATCCAGGATGGTATCATCCGGAATGGCTAGACGCACAGTGTTAGGGGGCAGAGGATCTTCTCCTTGTGTATCGTTACCATTAACAAAAAGTGCATTACCTGTGTCTATTAGTGAATCTTTACCGCCAGCATTGGTGTGCGTATTTTGTATTTTCCTCTTTTTGGGTATTGCCCCTTCCTTTAACCCCTGTGACACCGCATTGTTATGTTTAGGGGTTGCTGCTGTATGTATCAATACACTAGTGGATGCCTGGGTAGGTGGTAAGAATGGGACTAGGGGAGCCTGAGTAGAGTTAAAATTGGGTGTTACGAGGGGAGATTGCAGAACCGCTATACTAGTCCCCTCCAAAGGCAATATGTCATTCTCTCCTCTATTTGGGCTCCGTACATTAGCAAAATGGCCCATAGAAGACCTTTTGGCATGTTCCAAGTCCTGCGATACCCTTCTTTCCATCAGAGAAATCCCCTCATCAATCAGTATATGGGTTCTAACAATGAAATCATCCAGGGTGCCTGTTAGTTTTTTCCCCCCTGCTGCTGCCCTACTTATGGTTTCACGCATCTCCATGCTATAATTAGAAACACGTATAAATATGTCCGTGAAACAGGGAACACCAGTCTATAAATGCAGTAATTGTACAGAGAGATATATTAAGCGTCTTACCACAGTACACACAAAAATGTTGGCACGTAGATGGTCCAGAACAGAAAAGAGTTAACCCAACAGAATATTTGGGCAGAGTGACTGGCCCGGACCGGCCTCCTCTGGCCGATGAGGGCCGTAGAGGGCCCGCCCTTTGCCCGGGCTTAGCCCGAGCTTGGCCCGCGAGCCGTCCTGCGACGCGGGGGTGTGCGCAGATTTTATGCGCCTCCTGGCGCGGATTGGTTGTAGGCGGCTTCCGGGTTCCGGCCGCAAAGGCTGCCAGTAGCTGTAGTCCTCCGATCCCCTCCCTACTGCGGCAGGGCTCTAAGAAGCACGAGCTGCGGCGGCAGAAGGAGACCGAGTACCGGGTGCTGTGGCGCAGGTCAGCGCGTCCCAAGGTGCAATGAACTCCCTGCTTGAAAGACTGCAATGGTACTGTTCAGCGCTCTGGTAAGTATCCCCGCTCCACCGGGGGTGTGCGCAGATTTTATGCGCCTCCTGGCGCGGACTGGTTGTAGGCGGCTTCCGGGTTCCGTCCGCAAAGGCTGCCGGTAGCTGTAGTCCTCCGATCCCCTCCCTACTGCGGCCGGGCTCTAAGAAGCACGAGCTGCGGCGGCAGAAGGAGACCGAGTACCGGGTGCTGTGGCGCAGGTCAGCGCGTCCCAAGGTGCAATGAACTCCCTGCTTGAAAGACTGCAATGGTACTGTTCAGCGCTCTGGTAAGTATCCCCGCTCCACCGGGGGTGTGCGCAGATTTTATGCGCCTCCTGGCGCGGACTGTTTGTAGGCGGCTTCCGGGTTCCGTCCGCAAAGGCTGCCGGTAGCTGTAGTCCTCCGATCCCCTCCCTACTGCGGCCGGGCTCTAAGAAGCACGAGCTGCGGCGGCAGAAGGAGACCGAGTACCGGGTGCTGTGGCGCAGGTCAGCGCGTCCCAAGGTGCAATGAACTCCCTGCTTGAAAGACTGCAATTGGTACTGTTCAGAGCTCTGGTAAGTATCCAAGTATCTAAGTCATCCTTTTCCAGGATGGCTACCAGGGAAAGAATGGTAGGGCCTCTGCCCTTCTTTAGCCCTCTTGCAGTGCACAAGGCACACAAGTCATGTGGCTAAGGTTGTCATATCTGGAAGTTGCCTTGGTAGGGTCAACTATCACAGGGGCAGAGCTTGAAGCTGTTCCTGTGTCAGACATGGCTGCTAGTGAGGTGTAAGTGGTGCACTTACCTACACTAAGTGTTTTCCCACTGTACCTTGCTAGTGAGTTGTAGTCAGGGTGTGCTAATCCCTTTAATCTACAACTACTGAATTCAGTAGAACTTAATATGCTAAGCTTTTGATTTATATGTACCTAGGGTACTTTATGTGATCTTTCAATTTCATAAAAAGATTGCAATGGTAAAACAACAGCAAGCTCAAATCCGCACCGCTGCGCACCAATGTGAGAAGTTGGCCTGATATGTGATGTTTCCAATTCTGAAAAAACCTTGTATCAGTCCAAACAATCCCTTATGGTGTCTGGTTGTAAATGAACCTTATAGACAAGCTATCTTAAGGGTAGCATAGACTAAGCAGCCTTAAAGGCTAAACTCAAGAGGTCGTGTTGAGCGAGCTGTTTTACCAATCACAATCCTGTAATATCAAATGAAAGGACACCACACAAGTATATATTATAAAAATATATGTGTTTATTTCTAAATTAATCCCCAGTACTCTTTATGAGCAAAGGGGCACAAGCGTTAAATCAAAAGCACAGTATAACATACAAAGTTGCACAATTATGGATGAGGGCGGGTGGCCACTCAAACCATATATTAACAAGCACTGGCGTTGTCAATAGGTTTCGCATTTGGAAAGTTGGAGCTATTGGTTTTGTAAATGACATTTTATATTTATATATCGTTATTGGCATTGTCAATAACAATATATAAATATACAATGTCATTTACAAAACCAATAGCTCCAACTTTCCAAATGCGAAACCTATTGGCAACGCCAGTGCTTGTTTAATCAGACAGCTGTGCTGTCTGCTCGACACAACCAAAACGATCTTAAAGAGACACTAGGGAACAACCACAATGCACGAACCAGAACAACATTAAAGCCATTGATGCTGTAGACGAGGGCAGATTGAAAGCAGCCCAACATTTTACTCCAGAGCATATGTATAAATATTTTTAGTTTTTAAGTGCCTCATCACTACTTCTTTACCTTGAATCTATGCCTTATGCCAACATTTGATTAGTCGGAATGTGCACACTTTCTTGTAGCTGCCAGGGCCCTGCAAACTACCACCCATCCTGCACCAATATTGGTCCTGGGGTCAATAGAAATGTGGCAGTGTTGAAACTGAGCAGGTGGCTCAAACACATTTTTGGGGACCCCTACTTATTTTTCCTCATCAGACTTTGACCCAGAGCCAGAGAGAGCACAAAAGGTGAAAAGATAGCGGAAGGGAAAGACAGGAACGTAGTGACAAAAGAAGAAATTAATGAATGAAGACTTAATGGAGTGAGATAAAGGTTTTTTTTTCTGGTGATGGGTCAATGAAACATGAGGTGGAAGTAAAACAACACTTCCTTGGTATTTATGACTCCCTTTGTTCAATAGTGCGTGTTCCGGGCTTTATTTTGGGCCCGACACTCACTCTTTCCCAAATTAACCATTGTGGGTACAAACGTAAAATGGCACCTTTTTTCTGCAGTCGGGACCAGTTTGTTTTTCATTCTTCGGTTCTGCTCACTGGCGTTCTCGTGTACAGCGTCACTTCCCTTTGCCTCCTGGCAGCATGACTCGTAACAACAAGTGCGCGCAAGGCATAAATTAGTCAGCGACAATGAGCAAGGCAGGCCTGCCTCAAAGGCAGAAACACATGAATAGTGCTGCCTATTAATCACGTGCTTTGATGTCTTGATGTTCCAGTTTTAAGACTCTATGAAGCAGGATCCCCTGCTCCGCCGTCTGACAGCACATTTAAAAAAAAAAAGCACTTCAAAGTTGGTAATTTACCTTCACCTTATTTCATTAAAGCGCCCTGCCCAGTTTTGAATGACAGCTAACATCAAAGGGCCCCCTCCCTATAGATTTGTTACAGACACAATTACAGACAAAAGTACATGCTGGGGGTGTCTTTTTCACAGAGCGCGGCCCCGCCCACTCCTATTTAAGGCAACTCTAATTAATCCTGTGGCGGCGCCTCTTGCTGTGCTCTGCCTTGGAGTTGGTATTACAGTCATGGGTGGGGCACTGCCCCCTCCCCTGCTCCACCTCTTCTCCCGCCCTCGACTCTCAGAAGTAAAGACCTGATGTGCTTTTGAAAGCCTACTTAGAAGTCATTCAACTAATTGCAGGAGCTTTTCTGAAGTCTGTTTAGGAGGAAATTTGACATGGATTCCTGCCCTTTATTGCCTTTGCAAACAGACAAATAAAGCTCTCTTTTCTTCGGGAGTTGCAGTTGTGGAAACAAAGAGATTGATGTGGCTTAACAGCCAGACCTTCCGATTTTGGAACTGGGGAAGCAGGTTTGAGTCTGGCGTTGGCTCAGCACCCTGTGATTCTGGGCAAATCCGTTAATTTCCCAGTGCCTATCAAAACTGAATTTGTTCTGGTGTAACGTAATTGGTGCTCAGGTAAAGCTCTTCAATATCTTCCGGTCGAGTTCGCGCTACATAGCATTTTACGGTTTTGGAAAGAAAACTTAGGATCTGCCATAGGGCGTCAAGTTAAACTGTGTCGGGTGTAAGTAGTTCTGGCAGTCCTGTTTTCGACTTGTACTATGATGATTGTACAATGGAGCCATTACAAATTGAACCCAGCACCTGGAGACTCTTACGGGTGAGCGCTTTACAAGCATTTGATTGATTGAGGACTACAACTACCAGTATGCAAAGGGGAAACAGCATGAGATTTGTTGTTAGTAGGAAAATAGGAATGAGTTCTTTGTTTTGAATCCAAATAACGTGTCTAATACAGCCTGAAGTGGGTGCCTGCCCTTAGTACATGATTATTCTAATCTCCTGCGACTCCCACATGACACGCCTATAAAGACCCCTCATGGTAGCGGCTAACCGGGGACGGGGCACCTCTAGGGTACTAAATGTCCCTCTCAACACAATAGCGGTCACCCAAGTTGCTACGAACTGAGCACACTAGTGCGTTTAAAAGAACACCTGTCTTCCTGTTATTCTGCATTTGCCGCCAGCACTTCATAGGCGATGCACACACGCTGCTGCCGAGCAGCAACACTGAGCTTGAAACATCCAACTCGGCACAGCTACAGCTCTCACCAAAACGAACTGCTTTCGCGAGAGTTTGCACACCGCAGTCACTCCAGCTGAACACATACAGGAAGTGGAAGGTAAGAGGCGTTTATGAACACAAAAGAAGGACGACAAAAGCACCACGGATAAAGGCTACCGATGAACTAAAATAAAACCAAGAATAAAACAACAAAAACAAACAATGGCAAAGGAAGTACGTCTGAGTTCAATGTTCTAAAGCATGTAAAGACAAGTAGGCAAGCAAAGGGGACGGGTAAGTCTTACGGATGGGGGCGGGAGAGCCTGGTGGGGGGGGCGGGAGGCGGATTAGCGAGATGCTCGTTTCTAAAGCATGTAAAGACAAGTAGGCAAGCAAAGGGGGCGGGTAAATTTTAGGGATGGGGGCGGGAGAGCCTGGTGGGGGGGCGGGAGGCGGGTTAGCGAGATGCTCGTTTCTAAAGCATGTAAAGACAAGTAGGCAAGCAAAGGGGGCGGGTAAGTCTTACGGATGGGGGCGGGAGAGCCTGGTGGGGGGCGGGATGCTGATTAGCGAGATGCTCATTTCTAAAGCATGTAAAGACAAGTAGGCAAGCAAAGGGGGCGGGTAAGTGTTACGGATGGGGGCGGGAGAGCCTGGTGGGGGGGCAGGAGGCTGATTAGCGAGATGCTCGTATCTAAAGCATGTAAAGACAAGTAGGCAAGCAAAGGGGGCGGGTAAGTCTTACGGATGGGGGCGGGAGAGCCTGGTGGGGGGGGCGGGAGGCGGATTAGCGAGATGCTCGTTTCTAAAGCATGTAAAGACAAGTAGGCAAGCAAAGGGGGCGGGTAAGTGTTACGGATGGGGGCGGGAGAGCCTGGTGGGGGGGCGGGAGGCGGATTAGCGAAATGCTCATTTCTAAAGCATGTAAAGACAAGTAGGCAAGCAAAGGGGGCGGATTAGCAAGATGCTCGTTTCTAAAGCATGTAAAGACAAGTAGGCAAGCAAAGGGGGCGGGTAAATCTTACGGATGGGGGCGGGAGAGCCTGGTCGGTGGGGGGGGCGGGAGGCGGATTAGCGAGATGCTCGTTTCTAAAGCATGTAAAGACAAGTAGGCAAGCAAAGGGGGCGGGTAAGTCTTACGCATGGGGGGGGAGAGCCTGATGGGGGGGGGGCGGGAATGCGAGCGAGGGGAGGCAGGCGGATTAGCGATATGCTCGTGCTTGTGTGGTCACGTGACCCGCTTTTGTGGTCACGTGACCTCACATGCACTGTGAAGAAACCGCAATGGTTTCACTACTCGATCAAGCCCTTGAATTTTCGCCTATTCCATTCGCAAGCGAATGGTAATAGGCGAAACCTAAAAAAGTAGTATAAGAGATACCAATGGAACAGTGGTTAGGCCTAGGGAATCGCTGGGAGCAGTCGGGACAAGCAATGCTGAAGTAGGGAAAAGCCTGCGGAATTTGGGTGCAGCACGTAAAGTGCGGCTTGCACCAATGCAACGTCAATGGTGCGTAAAAAATTACACAAAGTTAGTTTAAAGATACTTCCGCTGAACCTAGAGGAATAAAACTTAAGACACAGACCCTAGAGGTGTATACCAATGTGGGCACACCGGCGTTGCAATGTTACCTCACCCACAGGAAGCGGGTGCACAGGGTCGAAGTGGCGTCGGGTTTTGACACGCAGGTTCTTGGTGCTTGGAGCTGAAGATGCTGCAGGCGCTGGGAAGGAGAAGTGTCCGGTGGATCCAAGGGTGGATCTGAAGTGGTGAAGACCTGAAAGCAGAGGGGACAATGTTCAAAGTCACTAACCAGTGACCACCGTGGAACCAGATTGGAACCAGGCAAAGTTGGGTGAGGTAGTTTAAGTTTATTTGTTTGATTAATTAAAATCTTACAAAAATGTGACCTTAGAGAAAATATCAGCATCAATACACATTTAAAACATCATGCAAATAGTAAATGTCATTAAAAAGAGAGAGAAAAAGAGAAAAATATAACTAGATAAAATTTTTGTTAAGACTTTTGGCAATCACATTTAAAATTTTTACAAAAGCAACATTCATTGGTAGGTCATTCGGGTTTAAGCACGCCATTATTGCTTGTCTACAGGTTCTTATTTCTCGTGCGTTAAACAACCTCCTGAGGATTAACCTCCTTTCTGAGTAGATCCAAGGGTGGATCTGAAGTGGTGAAGACCTGAAAGCAGAGGGGACAATGTTTAAAGTCACTGACCAGTGACCACCGTGGAACCAGATTGGAACCAGGCAAAGTTGGGTGCAAACAGGTGATCAGGGGTTGCTTCTCTCTGCAGCCACGTGGACACGAAGAGGTCAAGGACGTCCAGGAGTCGATCACGAGCTGTCTCACAAAGGCTCTAGCTGATGGCGGTGTCGGCGACTTGATTGAAGCAAACAGGCTTTGGCTAATGCAAGCCACGCAGAAAGTGAAAAAGGCCTATTACTCGGACCAGCAAGGTCAGAGCGGATGCTCCTTTCTACAGGAGTGAGGGCAAGTTTGGAGCCACCAGACCCGCAGTGTAAATTGTAGGTTTTGTTGCCAAAATGGCCGCTGACCATGTGGCAAGTGGCCGGGATGGCACATCGAGTGGCACAAAGCAAAAAGGCCCCACGCAGATCGTGGAGATGCTGGAGAGCTGATCTTTGGTGCAAATGCTGCTCGGTTGTGGGGCTTCTCAAACCCCAAAGCACAGAGTCGAGGGTGCCTTGGATGCTGCGCAGTCAGCATCTCAGGGGTCTTCCAAGATGTCCGGTCCCACGTCTCTCGGTGCCTCCACGGGTCCCTTCTTTGCAGGGACTCTGGATCAGGCTTTGAGAAGTCTGTGAGGCTGGGTCTTGTCAGGCTCTGCACTCGGGCTCCGGCGGGAGGCGGCAGCAAAGCAGATGTTGAGGTGCTGGGTGGTGCCTGTGTTCACAGGGTGGCCCCTCCTAGGCCACAAGGGAGATGCTCTTCAGTCTTCTATTCACCAGAAAGTCAAAGTCCAGTCATCTTCTCAGTTTAAAGGTGATTTCAGGATGATCTGAGTGCTCTGGCACTGCTCCCATTCTTATACCAATCTTGGGGGCTGGACATCCTGCTAGGTCCCCTCCTATGGGTGGGACCCAGGAAGGGGGTGGGTACACCCCTTTCCTTTGATCCAGGCCGCGCTAGGACGGGGGCTGGTGTGCCCCAGAACCGGTTTGGCCGGATTATGCAAGGGGCAGCCTTGTGCTCCCCAGGCAGTGTCTGGTTTCTTTGAAACCTCCCTGCTACAATCCACTATCTCCTGTCTGGGGTGGTTTGACACCGCCCTGCAACAGGAAACCCTTTGTCCAGGCCACCATCTGCCGAGTTTCGGTCAGCAGCAGGAGGTCAGACATGTGTCTGTGGCAGAAGCATCCATTTTGTGGATCTGAGGCTCTTTTAAAAATCAACCGCGTTTTAGCAAAGTAACATGTCGTCCCCCTCTAGAGGGGTGGAATGCTACCCCCGTCACCAGGACTGGCGAGGGGGTAGTATTCCAAATCGTATGGCACCTTACACGACATGTTTTGATAAAGCCAAACCAAAGTTACTATATAACCGCGAGGATTATAGGGCACTTAAGAGTATATGGTATGGCATTATCCCGGAACAGCTTAGGGAGTTGTTCCCGACAGCTGCAGACAGGCTCAGCTCATGCCAGAGCTCCACCTCACATTAAACCACGCACTCTACCTCCAGGATTGATGAGGCCTTCCATAGGAGTGACTCACAGGTTTATATGTGTCCAGATAGGTTTAGATATAGGCATACTATATCTAAGCAAGGGGTGATTACACCACCTTGCCCCAGCTGAGTGATCAGTCAGTTGTGTCAATTTTAGATAGCCAGCCAGGGGTGGCAAAAGATATGCTGCAGCCCCTGGTGGGCCTTGGATGCACCTATGCCCTGGGCACCTATTGTGCTCGGTACAGGGGCTGATAAGGTGACTCAAGCCAATCTAATTATGCACCTAGGGTACATGGAATCCATTTTACAGAGAGAGCAGATAGCCTGGGGCCCTGATTAGCAGGGAACCAGGCCAACTAAGTCGAAAACCAGCTAAACACAGGGCAACAAATCTGGGGTAACCATAGTCAGGTAGCCACCTTCCTACAGTTAACCAGTCCTTTAATGTAGAGGCAGAACAAGGTGGGGGACAGGACACATCCCTGGCGCACCACTTGGTTCATCGGGAAGCGTGCTGACAATTTACCATGCTTCCCACACTTAACTTGCGCGTAGGTGCCCATATGGAGCCTCATTAGGACAGTCAAAAGATATGAAGGAAGGGCTAGTTCATTTAGCACACTCCACAGTTTATCCCTGGGAACCAGGTCAAACGCTGACTGCAGGTCAACGAAGATCATGTAGAGGCTGCCACCCTCAACATTCACCGTTTTCCAGTATAAAACCTGGAGTCTAAATAGCTGGTCCATAGTAGAAGTACCCAACCTAAAACCCGCCTGAAAGGGAGAAAGAATATCTTTTTCTTCCAACCAGCTCAGTATTCTATCTAGGATGATCCTTCCCATTAGTTTTTGGCTAACATCTATCAAACTGATGGGTCTGTAAAGAGATGGTTTGAGGGGGCAGCCTTTTTTATAAATTGGAACTATTTTGGCGCCACTCCACGTTACCAAGGCTGGGCCACAACAGGATTTGGCTTTCATCTTCCTTCAGGGAAAAACACATTGGATAATTCCAAGAAGAGCATTTTATGTGTGTTTAATGGCTTATCTCATTGCCCTTCTTGCGGGGCATCAGCCTCCACTTCACCCATACTACTTAAGTGCGGCAAGGCCCTTCGAAATAGGTTGGCGAGTTTATTGGGGGACCCTAGTATATGTGGCCATTTGACTCTACGCCTGTTATTAGTTATTGAATGCAGGGGATTTAAAGAATTAGGGTCCAAGTCTGGGTTGGACAAACCCAGACTCCCTGGTTTGAGCGTCATGACCAGGGGGTTATGGTCACTGTCCTTCCTGGAGTAAATCTGAAAGTCCAGGACCTGACCCCACGTTCTTGGTCCACCAGGATGTAA
This sequence comes from Lissotriton vulgaris, assembly GCF_964263255.1. NCBI lineage: Eukaryota > Metazoa > Chordata > Amphibia > Caudata > Salamandridae > Lissotriton > Lissotriton vulgaris. The sequence goes on along the minus strand of NC_141699.1, from coordinate 40,250,034 downwards.
TTGAGAATGGAATTTTGGCCTTCTCTATTGTAGGCCATTCGACCAGGTCTATCTGATTTAGTCCTGCCATTACAGGCTCTAAGAGAGGACGAAAGAGTAAGGGAGTTAATTTGGAGGACCAGCAGAGTCCAAGCTCTGACTACCGGGATCTGAGGTTCCGGTATATACCAGTGCTGGTCCTCATCATCTATGCCATCGTGGGGTGCAGCCGAGAGGGGCTCGAACTGGCAGTTGAGGTCACCACCCACTATTATTGTGACAGCCGGGTCAAGGGTTGTGATGAACTGCCTGAGTTGGTCAATTGCTGCAGACTCCTTCCCACTCGGAGTCGGTCGAGAGTAAATATTTATAAGGGCAGTTTGTCTATTTTCTGGGAGTGTTAGGAGGACACATTGCACATCAAGAGAACCAGTAGGTGTCTGTACAGCCTTGGCACCCAAGTGGGTACCTACCCAGATGGAAAGTCCCCCCGATGGTCTCCCCCTACCCTTCGTAATTGCCGAAATGCTGAAAGTGGAGTAGCCTCTCCTCTGAATATCTCCCAGCGCCCATGTCTCTTGAAATAAACAAACATCACTTTTCTCCACAAATGCTCCCCAATCTGGACAGGACAGTTTGTATTTAATCCAGGCAACGTTCCAGGAGAGGATTTTGATGGATTCATTTGGCTCCCATTGGTATCCCCCTCTAGGACCAGTGGTGGCTGGATAGAAATATGTTAGGGGGAGAGATTGAATTTGTGTTCCAGAACAAACCGGGACATAGTTGCAAATATAATCCACCACCCAGCTATTCCTAAAATTGTACACAGTCACCCCTTATATTTTTAGCCCGGTGTCCCACCCAGTCCACAAGCCGAGCAAAAAGAATTTCACTGGATGCATGCAAGGGAAGTGGCCTATTGGAATTCAGCCAATGGATGCATTTATGCTTGAGATCCCTTTTCCCCTGCTCTAAGGCAGGAACCCCAACCAGAACTATTACACACGGGACAGACTCGGGGGGAGATCTAGACATTTTTGTTCGATTACTCGACCGTCGCAAAGAATACTCTTAGTGGGCGCGCCCTGCAGATTTGGTGCCCCTCTGCCCCCCTCGTTATCATTAGCTCGGTCCCTTTCTGTATTATTGTTATTTGTAGTGCCCTTGCCCATTTGAACTCGGGGTCCCCACCCGGCACACTCTGGGGAGTCATGCTCACTAGATTATTTGTTTTAGAGGGAAGAGTAAGATGACTAGCGTCATTAACCAGCCTGGACAACCTTTCAGTAGTGTCATTAACATCCAATTCCCTAGAGCCAACCCCCCGCACCCCAGAGCAGCTACATGCAATTGTTCTAAGCGTGACAGTCTAATTTCAATAGCATTGAGTCTCTCGTGGAGGGGAAGACAGGACTTTGTAAAGATGTTTTCCATTTTGTCCCAAAAGTCGTCTCCTTGTTCCATAGAGCCTACCACTTCAGGGGATAATAGAATCAAGGGCACTTGTTCATTCCGCTTAAAAGAGACTGGACTGTCAGTAATTGTTGTAAATTGTCCTTCCCCCATGTCATAGCATTTCTGCATTTTAGCTTTCCTCTTGTTTACAGAAGCACCTTCACGCTTTCGTTTGGAAACAATTGAAGAGGCATCAATGCCCGTTTTTGGGCCACTGGCAGAACGAGTGTGCGATCTCAACATGGACGGGCACAAAGAGACTTGATTTTGGACAGAGGCACATTGGGCAGGGGATATAATATCCACGTTCACATGGAAATCCAGAGGTCTCGGTTCAATTTGCACCTGATGGAAACCCACAGTGCCCCCACCTACAGAATCAGTGTCAGTGCTTCCTTGCCGATTGGGCGATGGTACCTGCGCCAAACAGCCCAAGGATGACCGTTTATCGAGGATTGGGTCCAGAGATAGCCTCCTTTCAGTAATATCAATTTGGTGTTCCAACATAGAGGAAGCCCTGGTAAGAAATTGGTCCAGGGTACCTACAAACGACCCCCCTGGAATCGACTTTCTCCCCTTCCCCACATTAGAGGATGCCATTGGAGTGAAGTTGTCATGATACCAGTAGCTCCTCAATACAAAAGAATTAGCAGTTAATACTGGAAAAGGCAATCCACAGGGAGGACCAGTTTATTTCAGTACTAACCTTGGCTAGCTCGGAGGATTCCAGTCGAAAAAGGGGGGGCCCCGTCCCGTCCTCGTCCGGTCTTAAACAGGCTCAAACGGGCCCGCCCTTGGCCCGGCGTCCCCCAGCGTGCGTCCCGCGTTGCATGGGGACGCGTTGGTTAAGTACTCCCCGGTGCAAGGGGGAGGGACCGGCAGTCCGTACCTAGCTCCGTGGCAGTCTGGGAGCTGTAGGCGCTCTAGATGATGCCCCCCACTCTGGCCTTGCTCACTCCACAACAACACTGCATCTCCCGCGGAGCGGAAGGCGCAAGAAGTCTTTAAATGTCCCCGGTGCAAGGCGAGGGGCCGGCAGTCCGTTCCTTGCTCTGTGGCAGTCTGGGAGCTGTAGGCGCTCTAGATGATGCCCCCCGCGCTGGCCTTGCTCACTCCACAACAACGCTGCAATTCACATACGTATGTGTGAAAGCATAGACTCACTTATACACCCAGTGGGAGAGTGATAAAGGCACTTAAACATTCACTTACACAAACATATAAGTATTATGTATCAAGCAGTAATGAAGGCGGTTGCTCACATAGTTAAATGCCATAAATTTCACTACCACAGTCAACAAGCAGGCCATAACACGTTTAACCTAATTTTCTACAATATATGTCATCCCTGAGACAGGCAATAGAGAAGGAATAGGGTAGGGATTTATGAGTTTAAAAGGGACAACGCGTTGTTTCAAGTCTGATTGAGTTGCATGTGCAGACTTATATGTCTAGACATAGATCTAGTGTCCTACCCATACTAGAACTCCCATGTCTATGTGTAAAAGTACAAAGCTAGTAATACACCCAGTCGAACACTGACAGGGGCACTTAGGGCCCGATTCACAGAACTAACTTAAGACAAAATCCTAAACTTACACCTGTTGGTATTCACAGAAGTTAGGATTTTGTCTTAAATTTGTTTTAAGACAAACCTAAGACAGACTTTAGTTAGAATGTTGTCTTAAGTCTGTCTTAAGTCTGTCTTAAGTCTGTCTTAAGTCTGTCTTAAGTCTGTCTTAAGTCAGTCTTAAGTCAGTCTTAAGTCATAATATAGAACCAACTTAAGTGAGGATGAGACATGCCACATAATACAGAGACCAACTGAAGTAAGAATGAGACATGCCACATAATACAGAGACCAACTGAAGTGATGATAGAACATGCAACATAAAACAGAGACCAAATGAAGTGAAGGTTAGACATGCATCATAATACAGAAACCAACTGATGTAAGGATGAGACATATCTCATAATACAGAGACCACCTGAAGTAAAGACGAGACATGCCTCATAATACAGAGACCAACTGAAGTAAGGATGAGACATGCCGCATAATGCAGAGACCAACTGAAGTAAGGATGAGACATGCCGCATAATACAGAGACCAACTGAAGTAAGAATGAGACATGACTCATAATACAGACACCAACTGAAGTAAAGAAGAGACATGCCACATAATACAGAGACCAACTGAAGTGAGGATGAGACCAAATGAAGTAAAGACGAGACATATCTCATAATACAGAGACCACCTGAAGTAAAGACGAGACATGCCTCATAATACAGAAACCAACTTAAGTGAGGATGAGACCAAATGAAGTAAAGACGAGACATATCTCATAATACAGAGACCACCTGAAGTAAAGACAAGACATGCCTCATAATACAGAGACCACCTGAAGTAAAGACGAGACATTCCTCATAATACAGAAACCAACTTAAGTGAGGATGAGACCAAATTAAGTAAAGACGAGACATATCTCATAATACAGAGACCACCTGAAGTAAAGACGAGACATGCCTCATAATACAGAGACCAACTGAAGTAAGGATGAGACATGCCGCATAATACAGAGACCAACTGTAGTAAGAATGAGACATGCCAAATAATACAGAGAGCAACTGAAGTGAGGATGAGACATGCCTCATAGTACAGAGAACAACTTAAGTGAGGATGAGACATGCCTCATAATACAGAGACCAAATGAAGTAAAGACGAGACATGCCTCATAATACAGAGACCAACTGAAGTACGGATGAGACATGGTTCATAATACAGAGACCAACTGAAGTAAAGACGAGACATGCCTTCTATTGCAGAATCTACATGAATTAAGAATGAAACATGCTATATAGGATGTGAGGATCATAGAACCGGCGAAGCAGGAGACAGACCACAGGCTTCAGGTAACTGATTTTATTTGCAGATTTTTCTGGTGCAACCAACCATGACGCGTTTCGGGCTTTGCAGCCCTTGTTCATGGGAATTGTTGAAAGTGACAGTGACAAAGCCATATATAATGTGAATATATTGAACACATGACGACTAACGGTTGCATGTCCTTAAGCAGTTCAAAATGTAGTTTTGGTTGGTAACCTTTAATTATGAGAATGTTTTTCAAGTAATTTCTGTAATTTATCATCCAAAAATTATTTCGGATTAGAAAATCCTAAAAATCACATATATCACAGGAACATCACAACCACATAAAAACATTTGTATTAAAATCTGGTAACAATGTTAAAATAGCATTAAACAGTACATGATGAATTTTCATTATCAAAAGTTTACTTTCTCCCATATAATTCTATAAATTCGTGATAATGGCTCTGTACCAGAGTCATACACTACATATATAATTATAAAGGGGTAACAGTGAATTACGGGGATGTTTTTAACCAAGAAGTTCTGAGTGACATCAATTAGACAACTTGAGCGAAAATGAAATATAATTTCCTTTAATCTCCACAATATAAAGATTCACAATTGTTTCCAGTACCTTAACTCATCGGTTCAATTCTCCCGAAGTTAATTAACAGAAATAAGAATAGGATTTTTTTCAATTATATGATAATAATTCATATATATGCATAATATAATTTCCACCTGTCTGAGTGCATTATATTTTTAGCACTTGCCGGTTTTGAAGTCATAACAGAAAGGGAAAAACTTGAAAAGATGGATATTTTAGAAATTACAAAGCTCCGTGTATTGGAATAGTCTGTGTGGAAGTTTTGTGCATCATTTAATTTGGGAAGCAAATTTCATCCAAAGTTGTCAGAACAAACTAGTTGCAAAGCAACAGTGAATCATCGTGAAAGGGTGCAATACTGGCCCTTGAAAAGATAAAGCATTAGTGAGCCCTAGAGAGCTTTATCAAGAACAGTGTCATTCAGAAATAAACAAACATGACTCTGATGACCACGTGCAGCAAAAACAACAAACAGTGAATGAGCATGGTGAGGCATGACATTTGAGGATGGGGTTGAGGTCTAGTTGGTGAGGCATCACCTTTGAAGATGGGGTTGAGGTCTAGTTGGTGAGGCATCACCTTTGAGGATGGGGTTGAGGTCTACTTGGTGAGGCATCACCTTTGAAGATGGGGTTGAGGTCTAGTTGGTGAGGCATCACCTTTGAGGATGGGGTTGAGGTCTAGTTGGTGAGGCATGACCTTTGAAGATGGGGTCGAGGTCTAGTTGGTGAGGCATCACCTTTGAGGATGGGGTTGAGGTCTAGTTGGTGAGGCATCACCTTTGAAGATGGGGTCGAGGTCTAGTTGAGGCCTAGTAGCAATAAGCCAGGAAAATGCACTTTCACAGGTCATATCAAAATCTTTTCAAAGGCAATAGCATTAAATATGGATACACATGTGAACTTGAGTCTGAATTATTATTCTACATGTTGTTAATAATGCACAAATTCAATAGGGCACAACAACTTCCACACCTGCATGCATCACAGGATGGTATATGAGTCACACAAGTTATGATGTGAGTGACAAACAGAGTAAACAATTATAATTGTTTAAACTTTTGACAGCTCACTCTGGCCACTGAGGCAAGAGCTAACAGGGTTTTACATAGAACGGCACTCCCCACCGGGAATGTAGCAGTAAATCACAGATAATGAGATGAAGGGGCAGAGAGCACAGTATATCCCCCCTTCTAGGTGGGTCAGGATAGGCCATTTGACTGCCTGTTTTTTAAGAGAGAGGAATAGGGCTGTGGGCTCAACATCCCATCATGGGCTTGAAGACGGTTGACTACATGTTCTTGGTGCCGCATCACATACAAGGCCCTAAGAAGTGACACCACAGCCAACCCAATCAGGGACCTAAACCAGAGCCAGACATCACAAACCAGGAGTCAGGACTGGAGACAAAGGATCGTGAGAAGAAAAAAAAACAATACACAGATCTTCTGCGTGTACAGTCATAGGATCCAGAAAAACCTACTCATTGGCATTAAAAGGGATCCCACCCTCCGACAGCTCAGAGAGAAACTGAAGATATGTTCATAGAACACAACCCTCTCCCTTGAAGTCAGGAGAATGTATTGCTTCTTGTCTCTTTCTGCACACTGTACAAGATCCTGGGTGTGATCCTACTCTGCAGCGCTCTAACTCTTCCTAACTAGGTTGACACTAAACAAGTTGTGCACTAAAAAATATTGTGGCAGAAATATCAGGAAACAAAATATAATGAATGTAAGTTTACAAAGGTAAGTATATGAGGGTAAGTATATAAGGGTAAGTATATGAGGGTAAGTATATCAGGGTAAGTATAGAAGGGTAAGTATGCTTAGTAATGCTTTATAGAGAGAATCCAAAAGCATTAGAGGAAAGAAAATATGTTATAAATAATCCAAACAGTATGAATATCTAATAAGACATTGGTTTTGACTAACCCTGGGCGAAGAACTACGCTCCGTTCGCGGAGTTTGCGGAGTTTCGGCTACTCCGTGTTCCGCGGAGAACGCGTAGCTGTCGATTACTCCGCGATCCGGTGCGTAGCGTAGTTCTCGCGCGCTGAATAACATTATCGCGTGCGCGGCAATGGCTTACCTTGGTTCTGCGTTCGCTTTTTCCCGGTCGCGTGTGCCACCATGTTTGTAAACCCTCCCGCACAATCCCGTGCGACTGTGCGAACGCGATAACGTCATTTGGATGCGCGATAGCGTCATAAGGACGCGCGAGGATGCTTGTTGGTAAGATCGAGTTCCTGAACATGTCTTGCATAGCCCGAACACGTTACTTGTGACCAGGAACAGGAAATAAGGGAACGCAAGCGGGCGGGACAAACCTCTTGGGTAACTAGCGCGCTAGCCATCCCGAGCATGCAGGCAGCGCCCCGAACACGCGCACCGCGCTCCCGAAGACGAAAAATGGCGCGCGAATGGGTCTAGCAAGCAACTACGCATGTCTGCGGAGCTACGCGTAGGTCGCGGAGTGCAAGTGCGTCTTCGCGTAGCTCCGCGGAGTGCGGCTCCGCGAACTACGCCCAAGGTTAGTTTTGACTGAACATTTGTCCCAGAAAAACTTATAAAAGTTGCATATAGTTTTAAAAAAGACCGTAATGCTTGAATTGGAGACTAAGAACAAAGTGGAAACATAGCATTTTAATAAAGTTTGATAATAAAAGGAGGAAGAGGGAAAAAGAAGAAGAGAGGAGGGGAGGAGAAAAAGAGGAAGCATTTAACAAAATCCTTGACAAGTGCAGAAATTAACAGTCAGTTTCAGTTTCAGTTTAATGTTTATTGCTTAATTAATTAAAATCATCACAATACCCCCCTACATAAAATAAGTGAGTTTAATCTACTCAAACAACTAGAAGTGTCATATATGCAAATGTACATCTGTTCTCTGCCTCCCATACATTTCAAATGTGTAAAATTCTGTTATTATAAAATCATTCTAAGATTATGTTTAGATCAAGTTACAGCAAAAAATTAAAATTATGTACCAACCAAATTAAAAGTATGGGGATGTGTTACATGCAATTATGATTAAAGATCATCCGCTTGCAATAAGCAGCTGTTGACTAGTCCCATAAACTTGACTCCTCGGCAAGACAAGATGCATGACGAGCCCTCCAGCCAGCTTATTACTGCTTGTCTGCTAGATCGAATGTTCAGGTTGATAAAAATCGCCTTTAGGTATTGTCTCCTTTGGGTTAACATGGCTGGACATGCGCACAGCAAATGGGCCAAGGTTTCCTTTTGGAATCCGCATAAGCGACAACGTTCTGAGTTAAAATCTGTCAACCAAGAAGGGGATAAATCCTTAGAGACATGCACCCCCATCCTGAACTTTAGAAAGCACATCTTTAAATAGGAACTAAAATGGGCAGATAAGTAGGCTTGTGGCTTTGAAGACCTGTATGAATTCATGACTGCCCATCCATGCCGTCTCTTTGTGAGCGCAAATTTATCTTCCAATAAAGATTTCTTTTTGCTTGCGACATTCACAATTTTGTTAAAGGACGCTCGATCCAGAAATTAACAGTCCTTATATGATACCTCCAGTAACCTCATAATCTTCAGGAAGATGATGGGGGATCGAAAGTGGTATTGTTGGGTATGGAATGAAGAAGCTGTCCAGATAAATAGGACATGAGTGGGAGCCAAAACAAGTCTCTTTTAATCATTAGAGGGCGTGTTGTGTCATCTACAAAAAGAACCTCACTTGCTCCTTTATCAAAGAACCTCTCCCAGACTGCGAATGCGCTCAATTCAAAATCAGCATCAGTCCTCAGTCTACGTTATTCAGCCTTTACATATATCGCCCACCAGGCCAGGCCTCAAGGTTCATTGATGCTCTCCTCGAAACTTCCACGGCGCTCATTACCAAATCTGCCAATTTCACCATACTAGGTGATCTTAATCTGCATTTTGACTTGACTAATGACCATACCATTTCTAGCCTTCTTGCTGACCTGTCTGCACTACAACTTAACTCACTAGTCCATGCTCCTACCCACATGGCTGGCCATACCCTGGATCCGATCTTCACTAACATCCAAGAGGCAGTCACTGATATCCCCTCCCCAATGGGATGGACGGATCACTACCTCGTTAAACTTATGGTTCCTGCACCACATCGGCAGTTCAAAACTGAATCCAACCAACGCCTTAAAAGACCTTGGCACAAGCTCTCCACCCCCGCCTTACACAAAACCTTAGGCGACTTCCACTGCGAAACTTATCAGGAGATAGAAGCGGCCTACGCCTCGTTCACTACCTGGATTACCAATGGCCTCGACACTCTCATCCCAGCTAAACTGACTAAAGGACGCAACACGCCCTCCAATCCATGGTATGATGATACCCTCAAAGCGCTACGTAAGGATTGTAAAAAAGCCGAGCGCCAATGGAGGAAAAACTTTGATAATCAGGATAAAACAAACTATTTATCCAAACTTAAAATCTACCATAAAGCCATCAGATCCTCCCGCGCTTCATTTTATGCTAACAAAATCAGCTCCAACTCAAACCCATCTAAAGTCATTTTTAAACTAGTCAAAGAACTCCAAAACCCTAGGGCACCATCTCCAAAAATCTCCTCCAACGAACAATGTGAGCAGCTTGCCATATACTTCGTTGAAAAAGTTCAAAAAATATATGCCACCTTTCTACAGAACTCTCCTCATTCCAGAGAGCCTACAACCCTAGCCCCCAGCCGTATCCCTCTTACCCAAATTCCTGCCATCTCGGCCGCCGAACTGAACAAACTTTGCAGGAAGGTGAAGTCTGGTTCCCCAGCTGACCCTATGAGCCCCTCTCACTTCCTGGACTCACTGGATCTTTTTTTATCTCCCATGTTGGATATCCTCAATCTCTCCTTTACCTCTGGCTCTGTACCCATTGCCTGGAAACAAGCGTGGGTATCACCAATAATCAAAAAACCCACCCTCGACCCTTCCAAACCAGAAAGCTACCGTCCAATATCCCTTCTACCCTGGCTATCCAAGATGGCAGAGGCCCATGTCAACGGCATTCTCTCGAAACATGTGGACCGTCACGGTATTCTGGATCCTTCCCAAAATGGCTTTCGAGCGGGCCATAGTACTGAGACTGCCTTATTGGCCACCACCGAACATCTCAGGATGATCCTGGACTCCGGACAAAGTGCTGCGCTGATTCTATTAGATCTCAGCGCAGCCTTTGACACGGTGTCCCATGACATCCTTTTGGAACGTCTAGAGAAGGCCGGTGTGACTGGCCTTGCTCTTTCATGGTTCCAATCCTTCCTAAAGGACAGATCCTTTCAAGGTGTCAGCCCCCCCATTTCTTTCTAAATCTCATCCCATAGCCCAAGGAGTCCCCCAGGGTTCAGCGCTGAGCCCCTCCCTCTTTAACTTATATGTCCAGCCGCTTGCGGATGTGGCCAAAGAGTGGGGGCTCACGCTGGTCTCATACGCCGACGACACCCAGCTGGTCGTCACCCTCTCTGAAAGCACGTCCACCGCGGCATCCAAGTTTAGAGAGGGCATGGCATCAGTGGCTCAATGGATGACGGACAACTACCTCCAACTTAATGCCGGGAAAACCGAGGTGCTACTCCTCGGCCGTAACACCTGCCTATGGAATGAGCACTGGTGGCCGTCATCCCTTGGCACCACTCCATCCCCTAAAAACTGTGTAAAAAATTTGGGAGTTTGGATGGATGCCAACCTCAGCTTCCAGTCACATACTAAAAAGGTGGCAGCCACCTGCATAGGGCTCCTAAGAAACCTCCGGCCTATACTCGGGCTATTTGACTCTAAAGCTCGCCAGCTAATTATCCAGGCAACCATCTTGTCTCGCCTGGACTATGCCAACGTCCTTCTACTGGGAGCAAACAAAGCTGAAACGGCCAGGTTCCAACGTATCCAGAACACGGCGGCCAGAACTCTGGTCGGTCTCCCACGTAGATGCTCAGCCAGAGCCACCATCCACAAACTACACTGGCTGCCCGTAGAACAGAGAGTGAAATTCAAAGCTCTTATCACGATCTTCAAGATCGTCAAACAGGGAAATCCCCCTCTGTTGCGAAATCTGGCCAGACCCTATGTCCCTGGCCGTGACCTTCGCTCCTCTAATCAACTTCTTCTGACAGTCCCCAGAATCAGACTTAGTCGCACTGGTGGCCGCTCCTTTAGCGTCCTAGGGCCCAAACTATGGAACGATCTCCCCCCCAGCATCCGCTCCATAGACTGTCTCCCAGCCTTTCGCAAAGCTATCAAGACCCACCTCTTCCCCGCTCCCTAGGGTTCTTAGCCTTCCTTCCCCCGTTCAGTAGGAGTTTGCTTGTTTGCTAGCGCCGGGACACCCCATTGCTGGGGTAGCTGTTGCGCTTTACCAAACCTAGAAATTAGAAATTAGAAATTAGCTCTCTCCATTCTATGATGATAGCACAGTAAATTCCACCGGCCCATAGAGATCCATTGTGTGGTATCTTTCCAATACAATGTGATAATTAGTAAAGCAATTGTAATCAGCAGATCAGTAAATTTCCAAATTATAATTTGAGAATGCCATAAAGGAAAAGAGCCTCCCAAAAAAAGGTGTAGAATATTAAAGTGTATGTCAGTGGATAGAATTGTGTTTACTTTATATCAAATGAGTAACCAAAACTTTCTAACCAAGAGACCTTCAAAAACCATATCTAAAAGATTACCGTTATCATGAGTACAGACCAGCATTTAGTATCTTTGGAAAGTTTAAATCTATGGAGACATTTTGGGGTAAAGTACAATCTAATATGAAAATAGGGGTACATAAGTGACATTATTAAACAGTTCCCAATTATGATGTGGCTAAGAACGTGGCTGAACCCTAATCTAACCCTGAATCACACAATCCTAAGGGACTGCTTATGTATGGACAATATGAAAAATATCCCGTGGCTTGCATACATTAAAAATACCCTAAGCTCCTTGGGCCGCCCTGATTCATTCTGCAAACCGGAATGTATCGTTAGAGCTGACCTGGAGTGGTTCAAAACGACTTTTTTTAAACATAGAGAAGTAGAGCGGGAGAGCGGTGAGCTTGTGAAACCCACAGTGAGGGAGCATTATATTTCCAAGACAACCATAGCCATTGAACCTTATTTAACGGTTGTGTCAATCCCGCTACACCGCTGGTTACTAACTAAATTGAGACTTAACCAGATTCATCTTCTGTTAAATGATTCTAAGGTGTGGGCTAAGCCTGAGGATTTACCCGTCTGTAATTGCGACAGTTATTCCTTGCAGGATACTTTACATTTTATGTTTTTCTGTAGTATTTATGCCCTCCTAGGAAAATATATATTATTCCGTTGCTCAAAAATAAGGGGTTTGTCCAAGCCAAACCAGCTCTCCTTTACCTAAAACGGCTAGACTCCCCACTAATAATGTTTAGTGTTGCAAATTTTTTGGTGGCTGCTTTTCGCCTTAAAAAACATACCGGGAACAGACAACATAACATCACTGGCGATAACTTATGAAATTAATGATAAATTGTCTATACTTTTAAATTTTGTAAATGTTTTAATTGTTCAATTTTAATAGTGACCTCAATTCGATGTAATTGTATTCCCCTGATTATGTATTTGTGTCTGTGTGCTTTTTATGATTTGTTATTAATCAAAATAAAGTTGTTTTGAACTTGAACTTGAACTGAATATGAAAATAAAAAAAGTTTTCAGTTGTACTAGCAGAGTGGAAAGTAGTATGTATCTTGGCCCATATTGATTTTCATGTGTGAAGGGAGAGTTCTTGATGAAAGTTCATTGCCCATTGTAATTCAATATTGGATTTTAATCTTTGTAGGGAGGAGATGTTCAAAGTTTTGCATGTGTAGGATGCCTTTACTTGGGTGGAAAAACTGGAAAGGAAGAAGTAAGTTCTGTGTTGAATAATCTAAGAGAGGACTGTGAGAGATGTTGAAGAAGAGTAGTCTTAAATTGTTGGTATTGGGCGGCAAAATAAGTTGATATGCCATATTTTTGTTGGAGGTCATTAAATTCTAAAAGGGAGTCATTAGAGAGTATATGACCTATAGTTATAATCCCTTTGTGGATCCATTCTTTCCGTGAACGTTAAGAATTAGAGGTGTGGCAAGGAAATAGAATGAGCAAGTATTGGTGAGACGAAGATCTTAGGGGTTGGAGAAATATGGATTACCTCCCGAAGTGAAAAGGGTGTGATTTGTTCATGTTCCAATTGACTCTAAACTGTTTATGATTTAAGGGGGGTAGCTAAGAAAGGGGTCCAAATTTGCATAAGGGTAAAAGAGGAGTGGTATTGCCTGAGGTTTCTTAAGTTGATTCCTCCATTGTCTTTGGATTGTTGGAGTTTTCCTAGCAAAATTACATTAACAAGGATTCAGAAAATGTTTAATAGTTTTTGAAAATTTGAGCGGAAGTGTGATTGAATCATGGACAGATAGAAATGAATTACTGGTAGCATCATCAATTTGACTGCTGCTAATTTTCCCTACCAGGACAAATATAGGGGGGGGGGGGTGGGCTTCTGTCAGACATACTGGATTTTCTCAATGCAACCTCACTGTGATTAATTTTAATAGGTTCTTTGATGGTGTTTGAGTATAGAATACCTAAACATTTGATATATTTAGAATTCCTTGTGAAGCCCATATCTTTGAACATATTGGGAAGAAAATATTAGTTCAATGTCATAACCTCTGTTTTTTCTATATTAAGTTTGTATCATGATATAATGAATATTTATTTAATAAAGAGGAAAATTCAGTGAGTGTGGTTTGTGGATCGGATATGTATAACAGGATATCGTCTGCGTATGGCGTAAATTGTACCAACATGTGTTTGATTTAAAAAACAGAAAAAAATGGAGATCTGTGGATTTCCTCCAAAAAGAGTCTAATAATAAAATAAGTAAAACAGAGGATAATGGGAAACCTTGTCTGGTTCCTCAATGCAGAGGAAGATACTGTGACTGTTTGTCATTAACAAAAATAGAAGTAGAAGATTCAGAATATAATATACAAATATATTTAAGAATGTGGGACTTAAACCATGTGATTTCAAAGCACCAGACATGAAATCCCAATCAACATGTCAAAGGCTTTTTTGGCCTCTAAGGTTATGGCAGCTTAGGAGGCATTGGATTTAGAGGCCATGTGGATTATATTGAGGAAAGTTCTAGAATTGTCAGAAATGTAGCGTGCCCTCACAAATCCTGATGGACTAACTGCAGGACAATCTGTTAGGTGTTGAGGGTCTATCCAGACGCTACAGTGACATACCGGGGGTCGGCCACCCTCCAGATTACGAGTGTTTCTCGTGTCTGGCAGGGTTTTTCTTTATGCTCCCAAGGTAGTGCCTCCGAAAATGGGCATCACTATGGGAGTGCCAAAAACAATTCCTGCATGGACTGCAAAGTCTTTGCTGTGCAGGAAGAGGTGTGCATGCACAACGGGGGGCACATGTTGGGCCCCCTTGTGTGCATCCACATGGCATGAGGCACTACGAGGCCCTGTAGGATCCTCGTTGTTTCCCCTCCACCACAGTTTTCATGGCCATGAAATCCGTGGCAGAGAAGAAACTTGTAATATGCTTGGTGGGACCGCAGAGGTCAATGCAAGCATATTACTGCCTCTACAGACCTGCACCACTAACAGGGAACAACGTTTTCCTGGCAGCTGTGGTGGGGCAATGCTGGTCCAACCGCCCTAATTGTAATAGGGTGGTCGGAAGACTGCCACCACCGCGCCCCCTTGAGTCGATCAGTCGGTTGACTGCCAGGCTTGTAATCAAGCTCTAAGTCAGAAATTACTTGGTTTACGCGTAAGGCGAGTACTTTAGCAAAAATCTTGCAATCCGTGTTAATGAGGGAAATGGGTCTAAATGTCCACAGTTGGATAAATCTGTCAGATGCCAACTGAGTCAGGAACACATAGATGTGATCCAAGGGAGAGGGGTGTTTCCTGTAAGGGGCATCTCAAATATCCAGCTCCAGATGAATGTAATGTACTGGGTGCACTCACCTCTATATCAATCATACGGACTATACTGTGCTCCACAAGGCAGCATAGATGGGAGAATAAGGGACCATGGAGCAACGTGTGACCCTCTCACCCGTAGGACAGGTGAAGAAATAGATCACAAGAAATTCAGGGAACTAAAACTAAAGAAAACTACCCAAAGATAGCCCAAAAAGAAGGATGCAGATACAAAGTCGGGGTCAAGATCAGCCATGACTTGGTGCCTGGAATACACAATGGAGGGTCAAGCCACCTTATGAATAGGCCTGGGTTGCAAATTCCATTCCGCTCGCGGAAATTGGGTAACAGTGCGTTCCGCGGAAAACTCGGAATTGTCAAAAAGTTTGCGGCTTCGTGGATTTTTTCAAAATACGTGTTCGCAAGATATCCCCCCCCCCACCCCCCTGGGCACACAAACAGCGTTCGCAAACAGGAAAAAAGCATTGCGAAAGGGCGGAACAAGCAATGCCGCATGTTTGCGGAACTCTGCGTGCTCACAGAGATTTCTTACTATTTTGCAGAGCTTTGCGTAGCGCGACTATGCAAATTCTGCCACCCCTAGTTATGAACTACATGAAGGAAAAAATAGGTGCACACGCACCAAAACAGGCTCATGGCACAAGGTAGACATTATCACCTCCAGCAGTGATACACCCCCTTTTCCCACATGTTCCACTCCCCTATAGCACTATTAATCTAAACAGGGAATAACAAACACAACTAAGGGTGGAGAAAATAAATGTAGACCCCAACCAGGAAAATAACTACTGGAAGGGGCCGCCGCAGAGCCACCAGATTCTTTGCCACTGGGCAAAGGGCTTATATCAGAAATTAGCACCTCAATAGGACTCCTGCAAAGAGCCACAATTCCATCCCTCCCTATGCTCACTTGACCCACACACAAACCATATTTAGCACCAATGTTGCCATTCAGTTAGGATTGGAGATAGGCTCAACGGCTGATAAAAGGATTTTATCCATCTAGATAGCTAATACTCACCCTTGCTCCTCTAATTTGCTCAAATATGCCCAACACAGGGTCACGCCTGGCAGAGTGAAAATCACACACCAGGGTAAAAATAAAGGGACTCTGAAAACCATTAATTACAGAGCATATGTGATGTGTCTGAGTTAACAATCAACAAAGGTCTTTCAAGACCAAGTAACAGAGAAGACAACAATGTGCACCAATGCAACGTAGTGTCAGCTTTCACTTAGTAAGAAAGAGAAAAATAACAATTTCTGAACTTACGCCAATGGAAGGAGGAAAAAACCACAGTCTGCTTAATGCCTGAGTGGGTGTACCATGATGACATCCCTGAACTAAACTTTGCAAACATTTTCCAAATGGGAAAAATTAAAACAGTCACTGGAAGAGCACAGATGGCTCTGAAGGCAAGTCCACTTTGAAAAACCATATCTCTCCAACAGGTATGTATATTTATGTGCATATGTACCCATGTCTACTATGGGTAATCCCACACTTACTTACCACTGAGGAACTGCTGAGTCAAAGGAGTCACTAATGGGGAGAAGCAGCAATCACAGAGGGACCTGTCACTAAGTTACCTATAATTACACTAAACCGAACACTAGCTTCCCGCATGTATTACATAGCACCCTCTTACATTACACCTGGTACCAACACATGACCCCAGTCTGCTGGGGGGCTTCAGCCTGCACAGGTGCTTTGAATCTTGACAATCCCTTCATCACATAAGTAGGTTATTTATTCCAAACCCAATCTCCTACATTTACTGATACCAGATCTCTCACTCTGTGTTTATCATCTAACCAGCTTTTCATCTAATCCTGAGAAGCCTCAACCTTAGGTCATATAATTCTGTTGACACACTTCTCGTGATCAGTTTTGGACTGAAACTTGCATAACCACGGTGGATGCATTTTAGAAACAGGTGCACGTCCTCTCATAACTTCAAATATAGTCACCCAAACTACCGTTTGGGCAAGACCAATGTGACCACAACATGCTCTCCACTGCTCCCTGTACATCAACTCTATTCTGAATAGATCACTGCACACAATCCATTAAGGTTTGATTCATTTTCTCCACTAGGTCATTTGCCTGTGGATGATAGAAAACAATCCTCCTGTGTCTGATGGCATTTTTCTCCCAAATCTCCTTCATCTACCTGAATTGGACACCATTGTTCGAGACAATGCATTGAACATGTGGGTTTGTATCCCATCCTCATCACCAAATTCAAGGCAACTACCTCCGACAAGCGTATACATATGAAGAGCTTTGGTCGTGGTTGCCACAACCCACAAAGCCTCAGGGCAACTGACAGCAATAGAATATTAAGAGTAAAAGCAATGAAATAATCTAGGTTCTGCATGGAGCACATTCTATGACGTTGCAGGCAAAGGTGACATCACCACAGTATGATACTAAACTATACACTGAGAGTCTGCCTCCACTGTTGATCAATTAAATGTTTTTTTTCAAACAATCCTAAACTATCTGATCCTATAGTAGATCTTTCTTCCTTGGATTCTGAAGTATATGAGCAGGAGATTAAAACAACCATCATCAAACTTTCAAAGGACGAAGCTCCTGGAACTGATGGTTTCTCGGTCCAATTCTATTTCCAATTTCACATCTTTTAATTCCGAAAGTATTACTTTTAATCACCAACTTTTTAACTGATGACTGCATGCAAGGTACTTTCTCTCAGGGAATCATATGCCTGATTCCTTAAAGGATTTTTGTTGCTCAGATTAGAGTACTTAGTTATTACGGAAGACAAGAAGCATTTGGCAAAACAGAAACAGAGCTGTTTATTTAAATTAAACAATGCTGAAGGGAGAGCAGTTACAGGCGCGAGGTCTAAGGACTGTGTTAGTTTTCTTTACGTTCACATTCATCTAATATACCGTTTTTATATCAGCCATAAATGTATCCGGAATCATGTATATTTTAAGGAATGTTGGTTGCTTCCTTGGAAACATAAATTACTGGTCAAACAATTACTAAAGAGGGGCCTCGAGTTTGCATTGACAAAGTGGCCAGTGGGGAATGTGTCCAGATGTCCAGTGTGGGCTGCACGTGATCACTATTTGGGCTAGGTCCTGATTGGCTATGTGTTCCTAATTCATTTGACATCTGACTTTATGGTGTTTTTCAAAGCGTGCGTACCCCCTCGGGACATGCATGCTTTATTGAGGGCGATCTCTCCTGACCATTGTAATGTCGCTGCACCTATCTGTGGGATTGTTCAAAAGTTTCCTTCACACATGTTTGCCTGCCAGCTATACACCATCCCACCTGCGGCACATCAATCACTTATCCGACTACATATTTTTGTGTCGAGGTGGATGTGGAGTTTGGGATGACAGATTCTATTAATAAAGAAGATTGTCAATTTTTATTGATAAATGCATCAATATCCATATTAACAATCCCCCCTCTAGTTGAGTCTTCAACTACACTATCTGGCTCATGCATCTGTACCAGTACTTTATTAGGTTCTTGCTGATCCCTTTGCTTGCTTATGACTACAATGACCTTTCTAGTTATTTCCATTCTACCCAATTTTCGGACTACGTTTTTCAGCAGGTGATCCCCAATTGTACACCTCCACAAACCAACAGGAACACAATACCTGGCAACAGTGATTTGCAAAGACAGGAGATCCATCGTGGAATCCAGGCGAACCAATTCAAAAACCGTCCGGGTGAGGGGCACCACCTTCTTCGTGCTTGCTTCGCTGTAGATTATGCAGTGCTTGGACAGCAAGTTTCAAAGTTCCATAGTCATTCCCTGGGATGAAAGAACACCAGGGAGCACCAAACCGGGCACAGGCCCCTCCCTCCATTACGGTTATCAAGTTCAGCACAGATCGATGCTGCTTTATCATAAGGAGGCTAGCTCACATTTCTTCCTTGATCGAATTTAGGCCGAGCTCAGTGCTGTTCATCATCTTGAGCATTTCCCACCTGGTTTTCTGCAAACAGTCAGCATTAACTTTTGTGTCTAGGGCGAAGAAGGATATCGACCCCCTTGTTCCCAGCTGTGCCTTTGTGAACAATCTAAACTCTTCTGGGATGACCTTGAACAGATCCCGGACAAAAATAGTTTGCCAGTCTCTTCTCACAAGCTTGTTGCTTTTTCTTGAGCAGCTGCTGTTGCAGCTCTGTTACTTCTTCTCCTGGAATGACAAGGGTTGGAGTGTGCATGGTCACCAGGGAGCACAACCTCTCCAACCGGGAACAAGTTGGGTGTAGGCGTGCTTGACAAACTGCCAGCAGAAATCCATCAGCCTCGAGGTGCCTCATTGCATATCGGAATGTCCAACATAACGTGGCAGTTAGGATTCATGCCCATTGGAAGCACTCCTTTTCCTCTGAAACATAAGGGATACACGGTAACGTTCCGTACAATCAGGAGTTGAGCATACTCAAAGGGAATAGGGAAGAGGTAAGGCAAGGATAGGAAGTGGGTTACAACACATTCCCTTTTAGCCAAGTGTATCTACCCACCTTGGTGTACTTCTGACAGTGCTGTTCACATCAGAGGGAATGAGTGGTGGAATCTGAACAGGATGGTGAGAATGGATGAGGTAGAGTCTAGAAAGTCCGGGCTACCGAAGGGTATTTTAAGAAGATGAATGTTCTCACAAGACAGTACATTTTGCCAGATGAGGGCAGATTTTCTCAAACTTCAGATGTTGCTAAAAATGTGAGGCCCAATTCACAAAAGTAATCTGAGACAAATTCCTAACTTTACGACTTTCAGGCATTTAGTAGTAGTAAAGTTAGGATTCCTAAATTTACTACTACTAAATTGAGAACAATCCTTTCTTTGCAATTTCGGTATTCACAAAAGGTATTTAGTAGTAGTACAGTTACTACTAAATACATTTTGTGACTACCGAAAGTCGTAAATTTAGGATTTTGTCTTATTTTAGGAGTAGTAAAGTTAGGAATCCTAATTTTATTTCTGCTAAATGCCTTTTTTGAATACTGAAAGTCGTAAAGTTAGAATTGTGTCTTATTTTAGGAGTAGTAAAGTTAGGAATCCTAACTTTATTTCTACTAAATGCCTTTTGTGAATACCGAAAGTCCTAAAGTTAGGATTTTGTCTCAGATTTCTTTTGTGAATCAAGCCTGTGGGCGTTGTGAGACGCAAAAGTGTTAGACATATTATGAAACCATTTCGATACCTAATGTATAATCTAAAAATAATATAGGAGCATTTGTTCTCTATTCGGTTAGAATTTTATTATTAGTCACTACATTTATTGTGTTAATTGTGTAACACTGTATAGCTTAGGGGGATATGTTCTATACCTAGTATATGCTTTATTTGTTGTATAAGAAGAAGGGAGATGTGGTGCTGTCACCTTTGTCTACAACATCAGAGAATGTGCTCCATGTAGAACTTAGACTGTTTCATAGCTCTGACTGGTAATATTATATTGCAGTCAGTTACCCAGATGCTAGATTTGTGGCTACTACGAATAAAGCTCTTCATCTATATACACTTGTCGGAGGTGTGTACTTGACTTTGGCTGCCACAAATACTCTGTGAAACACTCTAATATTTCGGAATCATAAGGGTGTTTAACCCCCGGAGTGTCTGTAATGACAGATATTTGGGGCTTTTGCTTCTTAATTTTTAGATAGTTGGCCAGAAATTGTCCAGCTTTCTTGTAGCCACCAAACATTTTAGCTTCATATTTAAGTAAGGTCCCACAGGCATTGTCCCAGGATTGCTTATTATATTGTATTTTAGCTTCTATCAATCTGGGAAGAGCATCTGTTTTATTGGAGGAAAAATATTCATGTTCCAAGGATGTAATCTGTTTTAAAAGTTCTGAGGATTCTTTAAGAATTTTTTCTTGATTGAAACATAATCTATAACAAAACCCCTGGCAGTCACTTTAAAAGCATCCCAGCTGTAAACAATTCACTGAAGGAAATTGCTCAATGAATTGTTTATCCTGTAATAGGGCATTATTGACTCTCCAGCAACGGGGGTGAGTAGGGGTATCCAAGTCAACTGTAACTGAGGCGTGGTCAGAAATAAGGATAGCGCCTATATGTTGGAAAGGGATCACTGACAAAATATCGACCTTCAAAATATCGACCTACAGGAATATCGAGTCAAATATATTGAGCGCAAGAATATCGACATCCTATCTACAACATGGTAAGTACAAAAATATCGAAAAAATAATATAGATGTTAAAAATATCGATGTTAAAAATATCGTTTTTTTCTTTTAAAATATAAATGTTAAATAAAGTAAATAACTAATAAATAAAATCTACATAATTAAAAGTATCGAATAATGTTTAGAATTAATAAATAATACATATATAATAATAATACATTAATTAAATATATACAGTAAATATATAATATATATGTACTGAACAATAAGTTGTAATAATTATTTTACTAATTTATAAATTAATAAAATATATTCTAAATTACAAATACATTTACAAACATAAAACAATAACATATATAAAATGTAAAAAATATATAAAATTAAATATACTTTTAATATTTTTAAAATTAATTATATAAAATGTTGGATAGCGTAAGGGTAAAAATTACTATTCCCACTCCAGAGAGTGCAACAGTAGGGAAAGCGTTGGATAGCGTAGGAGTAAAAATTACTATTCCCACTCCAGAGAGTGCAACAGTAGGGGAAGCGTTGGATAGCGTAGGGGTAAAAATTACTATTCCCACTCCAGAGAGTGCAACAGTAGGCAAAGCGTTGGATAGCACAGGGGTAAAAATTACTATTCCCACTCAGGAGAGTGCAACAGTAGGGAAAGCGTTGGATAGCGTAGGAGTAAAAATTACTATTCCCACTCCAGAGAG
Organism: Lissotriton vulgaris; assembly: GCF_964263255.1. NCBI lineage: Eukaryota > Metazoa > Chordata > Amphibia > Caudata > Salamandridae > Lissotriton > Lissotriton vulgaris. Next base: position 40,228,251 of record NC_141699.1, on the reverse strand, counting down.
TGCAACAGTAGGGAAAGCGTTGGATAGCGTAAGAGTAAAAATTACTATTCCCACTCCACAGAGTGCAACAGTAGGGAAAGCGTTGGATAGCGTAGGAGTAAAAATTACTATTCCCACTCCACAGAGTGCAACAGTAGGGAAAGCGTTGGATAGCGTAGGAGTAAAAATTACTATTCCCACTGAGGAGAGTGCAACAGTAGGGAAAGCGTTGGATAGCGTAGGGGTAAAAATTACTATTCCCACTCCTGAGAGTGCAATAGTAGGGAAAGCGTTGGATAGCGTAAGAGTAAAAATTACTAATCCCACTCCAGAGAGTGCAACAGTAGGGAAAGCTTTGGATAGCGTAGGGGTAAAAATTACTATTCCCACGCCAGAGAGTGCAACAGTAGGGAAAGCGTTGGATAGCGTAGGAGGATGAATTACTATTCCCACTCCAGAGAGTGCAACAGTAGGGAAAGCGTTGGATAGCGTAGGAGTAAAATTATTATTTCCACTCCAGAGAGTGCAACAGTAGGGAAAGCGTTGTATAGCGTAGGAGTAAAAATTACTATTCCCACTCCAGAGAGTGCAACAGTAGGGAAAGCGTTGGATATCATAAGAGTAAAAATTACTATTCCCACTCCACAGAGTGCAACAGTAGGGAAAGCGTTGGATAGCGTAGGAGTAAAAATTACTATTCCCACTCCAGAGAGTGCAACAGTAGGGAAAGCGTTGGATAGCGTAGGAGTAAAAATTACTATTCCCACTCCAGAGAGTGCAACAGTATGGAAAGTGTTGGATAGCGTAGGGGTTAAAATAACATACTTATAAATAAAAGCTTTTTTTTAATAATAAAATTATAAACTATTAAAGAAATATAAACCATATACAGTACCTATACATAATTATAAAAAAAATGATTAGCTAAATATATTTAACCAAAAATAAATATTAAAAAATACCATTTTATAATATTTATTTACTAATTAATTATTAATTTCCAATTATATTATTAACAAAACAACTATTTTAAAAACATTATTACTTAATTACATTTAAATTACTTCCCACCATATTCCCCTATAAACCCACTACCCGCAACAGAACACATTTATCTATTTATGAATTAATTAACAATATTTACCAATTAATTAAAATTATTTACCAATTAATTTAAATTAATTACCAATTAATTAAAATTAATTTATAATTCCGACTAATTAATAATTAATTAAACATTAATTAATTAATTTTAATTTTCATGCTGATGTATCAGAAGACTCTGACACTAAGCTCCTCTTAGCCGACCTTGCTCTTTTAGGTCTCCATTTGCGAAACTGCGGCCCCACTCATAGGGGAGGCCACACTTTGGATTTAATCTTTACTAATCACCCTTCAATACACTGTCACCCCCCCAAATCCATAAACTGGTCTGATCATAGTATGCTAGAATTTTCCTTCTTGCAGTTAGCCAAACCCTCTGATCCTCCTGCTACTCTGAGCATTAAAGGGAGATCGTGGCATAAAATCACCCCGGACTTATTTGAGCAAGTCTGGAGAGAGCCAATTGTCTTTGACTCTGACAACACTGAGTCGGCTCTAGCCAAACTTAATAACACTCTTCTGGATGCCATTAACCTCTTAGCCCCTCAAAAACTAGTTAAACAATCCTCGACCACCAAAAAAGAGACATGGTACACTGAAACATTAAAACTAGAGAAACAAAGATGTAGAAAGCTGGAAAAGCTATGGAGGAAGACTCATTCCAGCGCTAGTAAGGAGCTTTACCTGCAGGCAATATCCACCTATTATAAAAACATAAAAAAGGCAAGAAAAACTAGCCTAATATCTCAGCTTGACGAAGCTGGCAACTCAACCAGAGAAGTATACAAAATCCTCCAAACCTTTACTAACCCTTCGGCATGTGAAAGTCCCGACACATTCTCTCAAGAGCTGTGTAACAATATTTCCCAATTCTTTGAGGATAAGATTGACACTATTTACAATAAAATTTTGGCCAAACACCCCAATAATACGGAGGACTCTAGTGTCCCATGCATAAAGACTCACACAGACACCTTCCTTGACATCCCTGAAGCCACTGAGAGCGACATAATATCACTATTAAACAACATGAAAACTGGCTCTCCCCTGGATCTTCTCCCTGCCAGATTGACGAACAACTTGAGTAAGACACTATGCCCAACCATCCGTAAAATTCTGAACCTCTCTTTCAAAGAAGGGAAACTCCCTCAGCAATGGAAAGAGGCAGTAGTGAATCCTATACGTATAAATTCTACCTCTCCTTAGACGGAACTCTCCAATCTCCGCCCCATCTCTCTTCTGCCCCTCCTGAGTAAACTGGCTGAGAAACATGTCAACACCTAGATTTCCAGTTTCATAGAGGCGACAGGGGGCCTGGACCACTCACAATCTGGGTTCAGGCCCAACTACAGCACCGAATCAGCTCTCCTCTCCGTTACCGACAACATCAAGATGTCACAGGATAGAGGAGGCTCGATGATTCTGGTGCTGTTAGACCTGTCGGCCGCTTTTGATACTGTGTCCCATAAAATCCTTCTGAGCCGATTGCAGGGAGTGGGCATTGGAGGACAGGCCCTTTCCTGGTTGGAGAGTTTCCTTTCCGGACGCTCACAATCTGTCAGCTTGGGCCCCTACCGTTCCATCTCAAGGGTGCTCACGAAGGGGGTGCCACAGGGCTCATGCCTAAGCCCCATATTGTTCAATGTGTACGTGGCCCCCCTTGCTGAAATTGTGAGGAAGTATGGATTCACACCAGTGTCCTACGCCGATGACACCCAACTTCTCTACCCCTTCCACTCCCTTAACTCTAATGTTAGGGAAAACTTTGCTGAAGGTATGAGGGCTGTTTCCAATTGGATGGCTTCCAACTGCCTCCAATGTAACGTCGGGAAGACGGAGGTAATGCTCTTTGGGAAAGCTACTACACTCTGGTCCCCCGACTGGTGGCCTCTGGACTTAGGACCAGTGCCCTCCCCAAAACTGACTGTTAAAAATCTGGGTGTGAAGCTAGACCAAAATCTAACCTTAAAGGAGCACGCAAATGTGATCGCTGGAGCTTGCTTCCGCACCATTGGCCTGCTGAGGCGAGTTTTTCCTCTCTTGCCTGACACCTACAGAAAGACCCTTGTACAGGCCCTGGTGATAAGTCGATTAGACTATTGTAACGGGCTCCTGATATTACCTAACGAAGATGCCATAAATCGGCTACAGGTGGTCCAGAATACAGCGGCAAGATTGATTCTGAACGCTCCCACAAGAACCCCTTCCAGGCCCCTACTGAGAGAACTTCATTGGCTCCCGATACAGCAACGTGTCAAATTTAAAATCTGTTGTACCGTCCAAGTGTCTGTTTGGAAATGACCCCAGTTACTTGACCCAAAAGTTACAACTTTACAAACCAGATCGTTCTCTGCGTTCAAGCAATCAACTGCTATTAAAACCCCCTCTCATTAAAAAGACCAGACAAGGCGGCCGCGCTCTCTCCCTTGTGGGGCCGACCCTGTGAAATAACCTGCCCTTCAGCCTCAGACAAATTTCTAAACCATCTATCCTTTAGAAAAATCCTTAAAACCAACCTGTTCCTAGAGGAATAATTAGCCTTAGCCTAACTACCAAAACCCTAGCTCATCTGCAAAGTCCACCTTTCACCATCCTGGCGAGCAAAGCGCAGAGATACCCCGATAGGGGTCGATTCTTGCGCTATACAAGAAATAAAATAAATAAAATAATTAAATTACTTCCCACCCTATTCCCCTATAAACCCACAACCCGCTACAGAACATATATATATCAATTAATTAAAATGAAATACCAATTAATTACATTTATTTACAAATTATTTAAAATTATTTAATAATAACTACTAACTAATAATTAATTTAACATAATTAAATTACTTCCCACCCTATTCCCCTATAAACCCACAACCCGCTACAGAACATATATATCAATTAATCAATTAATTAAAATGAAATACCAATTAATTAAATTTATTTACCAATTATTTAAAATTATTTAATAATAACTACTAATTAATAATTAATTTAACATAATTAAATTACTTCCCACCCTATTCCCCTATAAACCCACAACCCGCTACAGAACATATATATCAATTAATCAATTAATCAAAATGAAATACCAATTCATTAAATGTATTTACCAATTATTTAAAATTATTTAATAATAACTACTAATTAATAATTAATGTAACATAATTAAATTACTTCCCACCCTATTTCCCTATAAACCCATAACCCGCTACAGAACATATAATTATCAATTAATCAATTAATTTCCAATTAATTAAAATAATTACCAATTAATTACAATTTATTAATAAATCCTACTAATTGATAATAAATTTTAACATAATTAAATTACTTCCCACCCTATTCCCCTATAAACCCACAACACGCTCCGGTACTAAAACATATAATTTGCTTATAAATAAATGTATTAATATATAAAATTAATACACATATAATATTAATTATTTTAAATACTTAAGTTAAACATATAACACATACATATTAAAAAACAAAAAAAATACAAATATCGATATTAGTGTCATCCAAATTAGTGACATCGATATATATGCTATCGATATTACTAACTTCAATATTTCTTACATCGATATAAAGAATTTCGACATTACTTACCTTAGGGTCGATATTCTGTCCAACGATATTCTTGACATCGATATTCTGCACCTTCGAAATTTCTAACACGATATTTTGGTAGGTCGATATTTAATACTCGATATTTTGACTGTGTACCGTTGGAAAGTGCCCATTTTCACGAGGTTACACCCCACTTTATGCCTGGTATCTGGTTCCACTTTGACTGTAAGTGTACTGTTTACTTGCTAACCAGGTCCCCAGTTACTGTGTTCTTTCCCAAAACTGTACAATTGTTCCACAAATGGCACCCCTTTAGGTTCCTTGTAAGTACCTAGTAAGTTGTACCGCTGGTACCTAGGGCATAAGAAGTACAGAATGTCCCTAAGGGCTGTGACACGTAGTATTCCACCCTAAGGGACACCTCACCAAGCTCACGCAAAATGCCTTTGCATCATGCATGTCTTGGTGCAGAGAAAAACAAAGAGTCAAAATGGCACAAACCTCTGTTTGCCATGCCAGCAAAAGAATAAGGGGCATATTTACAAGGATGGCGTTAAAATTATCGCCGCTTTAGCGGCAGGAAAGTGCCGCTAAAGCGGCGATAATGGGCTTGATAATAGGCTCTTGAGAATTCCAGAGAATTCCAATAGAAGCCCAAGTTTACACCAGAACATGGGCTTCTATTGCTATTCTCAAGAGCCTATTATCAAGCCCATTTTTGCCTCTTTAGCAGACGTTTTATGCCGCTAAAGCGGCAATAATTTTAACTCTGTCCTTGTAAATATGCCCCTATATGTCGTATAGGTAAGTCACCCCTATGGCGGGCCTAACAGCCCAAAGGTAGGGTGCACTATACCCATGGGTTGGCATATCGGCTTGAGTGGACGTGTCCTTGTAATATCTAAGTTCACCCTTGGATATCACAAGTGCACCGGGAAGCCATAATGAGTACATGGGCTGCACAATCATGATTACGAGTTCCCCAGCTACATAATGTCTTCTCTGTAATCAAATGTGTTTGGTACCAAACACCTTGTTTTAATAAACCCACATTGATGCCAGTGCTGGACTTATTCATTAATGCACTCAGAGAGCACCTTACAAGTGCCTTCTGACTACTAGAATGTTTACTGACTGGTCTCTACAAGTCAGCTACCATTAGACAGGGTTCTGACCTCCTGAGGTGAGAGCCTTTGCTCTTGGTGAACAGGAATAAAGCTTTCTCTGTGGACATGTTCACATCTCCTCCAAGCAGGATGGGCATTGCAAGGTGGGAAGCTTAAAAGTCCCTGCCACCTTTGTTATGCGACTCCGGCTTCTCCAGATAGTGGAGATGCTCACCTCCCTGTGTTGGCCCCACTTTTTGGTGGCTAGACAGGCAGAAAAATGAGTAAGACTAGGAGGTGGGCCCACATTCAGTCAGCATCAATCAATCAGGTGCATTGTAAGCGTGCTACTCACCCATGAGGGTCTCAAGGCGCTGGGGCAAAGTAGCTCCGCTCAGTCAAAGAGCCAGGTCTTGTGTGTCTTCTTGAAGATGTCCAGGTAGGGGGTGTGTCTGATGTCGATCAGGAGTTTGTTCTAGGTCTTATCCGTGATGTAGGAGAAGGCCCTTCTACCTGTTCTGGCTTTGTGGATCCGTGGGGTTTCGGCGAGGAAGAGGTTGGCGGATCGGAGGTTTCTCTTGGGTATGTGGAAGGTCTGTGGAATTCTTTTGTTGAGGTATTGGGGTCCGTTGTTGTGGAGGCATTTCTAGTCGTGGGTGAGTATCTTGAAAGTGATTCCACCCCTTAGGGCGGGACAGCTGATGTGGACTAAGGCTGGACGGAGTTCGCAAAGTTCTGCTATGCGGAACACCTCAAAGTGCAAACAAAACTCTGCTGTGCCACGCGGAGCCCCCCAAACAGCGGAGTGTGTTGGATAAATGCTGTTTGTGGTGATTTTCAGTGCCAGGTACCCGTCTGCACTGTGCAATTATCGTAAATGGCACCGTTCACAGCACAAGGGGTGCTGCTCCCTTTCTGCAGCTCTAGTAGATTTTTACTCAAGCGGCTGCTTTCTCAACGCGAACGGACAGTTTCTCAACGCGAGTGATCACGAGCATACGTGACCACTCGCCATGAGAAATCTCGATGGGAGGTTGATTTTCCATGCTCACGCTTGGCAACTTGATGTTGATGAACGAGACCGAGGAAAAAAACCTCACTCCGTAGCGGAGCAAAGTTTTTCGGAACTCTGCGAGCTCCACGAAACACAGAGTGCAGATATCTCCACAAACTCCGCAAGCAGAGCGGAGTTCACCGACCAGACTTAATGTTAGTCTCCATTTTCTGTGTCTGACCTGGAAATCATTCTGAACTTTTTCCAGTGTTTCGTTTTTTCAGGATTCTTGTTTTTATTCAAATTCCACCATCTTGATTTGGACAGAATTAGCATTCTAGTGTCAGGGTTATGCCCACTTTCCACAAGAAGTTGTCATATAGAGGGTGTAGACAACCTAATGTTAGGCAGCCCATTGGCTACTACCTGTCACTCCCTTTAACACCCCTACACTGAGCATTTAGGTGGCACCCCTGAACCTAAGAACTCAGATTTGATGGATCAACAGAAGAATGACACAGAAGAGTCATTAGTCTGGCGAGAACTGCAGAGGACCGTGGATTTTAGTACAAAACCCTGCCATCCTCAGCCCTCCCTCAACTATCACAACAAAGTGATTCATCCAACGAGCTGGAGAGCTATCAAAGCCTTGGGTAGCCTGGCAGTACTTAAAAAATCACCTCCAGTCAAAATTGGAGTAGAGGAGCTACACTCCAGCAGTCAGCAGGCACCTGCAAACAGGGTCCGGTCCACCGTCTTTCAGCTTCCCGGCCCAACCGACACTACGAATGACCAGGAGTAAGTACTTGTGCTCTGGAAGGTCAGATCTGTTCCACTGACCGTGAAGACATCAGACCCAATCAGAGCCATGCAGCACCAAACCCCAGGGTACCAAACGCCCTGCACCAAACCCCAACAGTGAGAGTCCAGTCCGGATTCTCACTGCACCAGGACCAAGCAGCCATCAAGGGTCGTCAGCACCACTGAGACCGATTTCAAAATTGACCAAGTTGCCTTGATTTGATTTTGCCTCTGCTATCTGGTTATCCCTGACTGTGAGGTGCATCTTTGCGCACCCATACCAGTCAACCAAACCACTCTGCACCCAAGCCATCTGGTCCAGGTCCCAAGGAGCTGGCTTTGCCCACCTGCTCCAAGACTCCTTGTGACCTAAGCCCCAGTTTAGGAGCTCTCGGTCTTGTCCGCAAGTCACCCTATGTAGCCTATTTCCAGGTGGCCCCCCTTCCCTCTAGTGCACCAGCTACCTGCTTAACCATCACCCGGTTCCCGCTAGAAACAGGGTGGTTTGTAAGGAATTGCTGGTAGTACTTTGGAGCTTGGCCCACTAAGGCATCTTTGAATTTTCCTCCCATAGGATTGCATTGTGAGCACAAGGGCACTGGCTTGACTGTTTTACTTACCTGTGACTATTGCCATCTAAAACAGTACTCACCTTTGAACAACATTCTTAGTTTTGAAATATATATAAAAAGATGTTATTTTTCTAATTTTGTCTTGGATATATTCTTTGGGTGTGTTTCTCATTTAATGCCTCTGTAAGTACAACAAATACTTAGCACCACCCTCTACTCATCCACACAACCATCAAAGAGAGTGTTAGTACTATCAACTTCGGCCTCTGTAAACAAATTGGGGACCCACTGGACTCTCTGCACAGTGTATTTCGTTTTAGTGCACTATATAGAGAGATAGCTTCCTACACCATCTCAGCATTTGACATGAATTGGAGCACATTCTGTGTGAGGAAAAATAATTGATTCTGGAATATGAATGGGGAACAGGGGGAAAAAGTGTATTCCATCACATCAGGAATGGAAGTTCTCCAAGCATCAATTAACCCTCTGGAAGATATAGTCTTCTAGAAGGTTTGTTGTATTATGTTTGGGGTTAAATTCTAGTCTGAGAGCAAAGGTATAGAAAGGTGTCCATTAATTGGTCACAGACACCATCCACTATAAGATTATCTGATGAACACAACGATAATAGGGATGAAAAGCAACTCCAGAATTGCGGATTTACCCCTGTAGCGTCATAGACATTAGAAAGAGAAAACAGGGTGTAATTAATCCTAACCCCTTCGTTGCTGGCAGGATTCCCCCGCTGTGCTGGGGGGCGGGGTGCGCGCACAGCACCCCGCTGCTCATGACGAGCTCAGCTCGTCATGAGCCACGGCGCTCCGGTGCTCATGACGAGCTCAGCTCGTCATGACCACGCCCGTTCCAATGGAACACTCAGCACAGCAGGGGAATCAGCTCAGCATGAGATTTTGTAGCATGCTTTTACAACGTTGTTACCACACGTACCATTGCAACGCAAGTCATTACAATGACTTGCTGTAGGGCGAACTGGAGTTTGGCATAGTAGAATTTACTATTCCAAATCCAGTCTGTGCAACTGTAGGGAAGGTGTTGGATTTAAAATCCAGCACCTAAAGACCCTTACAGCAAGTTCTTCTAATGACTTGTGTTGTAATGGTAGGCGTGGTAACAACGCTATCATTGTACTGACTGTTTTGTAATGACACCTCCTTCTACTGATAGCATTGTAAAGCTGCAAGTCCTTTTGCTGTATTGCCGTACGTCAATTCTAAAGGGTAGTAATGTGCACAATTTACTGCCTGGGGCAAATGCAGGTACCCTTGCATCATGGTGCAAGGGTGTCTGGGTTGTTGGCAGGATATTTTTGTGCAGGAAGTCAGACTTTCCTGCACAAAAACAATCCATGGAGGTTTTTTTCCTCATTCATTGTGTGATGCAGAACGCAGCACACATGGAAAGAGGAAAACAATGAGGAGAAATGAAACTATTTCTCTTCATTACACCAGATCTGGGGAGGTGTAAGGTTTTGGAGCACCCCCAGGTTCACATTATTAAGTAAACCTGGGGCAGTGTCAAAATCCATGGGTGTTGGTTGGATCACCCACTTCAATACCCATGAAGCGCCTTCTTGATGCACAGTGAGGCAACGCAGCACTTTGCACTGACTTGCCTTGCTTCTTGCTTATGAGGCCATGCAAAGCCAAGCAGGGTGACTTTGTGTCACCTCATAGATATGATTGAGAGGCCTGCGCCACCGCAGCATCATAAAAAGTAACGCTCTCACTGTGCAGGCCTCTTGTAAAGAAGATGCTGCAATTTTTGTGTATAACAATATTCCTCCCATGATATTCGGGTTGGATATCCAGCACCAATCATGACAACAAGAAGACCTGTCAGAGCGATCACAGCTGGAGCAGATTTCTATAAAAGGTTTGCAAGCGGACATGTTCGAAGCATAATGTGATCTGCTGGTCTCTTGGGTGACTATTTTTCATGCGAGCCACACTTTGGATAGAAGACTCTAATGAGATGCCGGCAGGAGGCTGGCTCAGAATCTAGGTTTGATCCCAGGCTCCTCCTGGCTGGATTTGTCAAACAGTAGCTTCTGGACCTTGAGCTCATTTGGTAGAGGTGCACGTGTGAGACATGACTAACTCGGCCATTTATAGTGGACAGCGTAAAGTGGAGTCTTAGGAGCACACACGTATGAAACTTAACATTAAAACCTTTGGGATCCGGAATCTGGAAATACTGCTAACGTTAAGAGATGTGGCAATTAATGTACTCCTAGTAAGTGCAGTAGATGTACACTTGGAAGGCGCAGAGGAAGTCTGGAACCACAGAATGAACTCAGCGATGCCTCTTCTGTGACCATAGAATGGGCAGTAAAGATGGATCAAAGTGACCTGGTCTTTGATGAGCCATCTTGAAAGTGTTGAGAAAGTGTTCCATATGATGAAGGGCTGCTATTGGATAACCACTGTATGCACAGGAGCTCTATATATGCATTTATGCATCTAGGCTGATTAAGAACCAACCATGATTTGCATTACACTTATTTTTAGTATTTTGTAACAACTTTTTATTGTTGCTTAATTTTTGTTCAATGTGCATTACATTTATCCAATCAAAGACTTTGACCGTGACTTACGCAGACAGGTTATTCTGCACTCAAGTGACCAATGTTGTAGAAAAATGTCTGCAGATCTTCGAGTACTGAACTATTTAGCCATCTATGATGCTCCATAGTAAACCTTTCTGGTAATAATGCTCTTGAAACCAGAATGCTGAAGATGGAGGTACCTATTATCATGTACCCCAACCAAGGCCTAAGTAACAAAATGATCTTTCACCTACATTTGTCCTACCTTGCTCTGCATAACGGTTCTAGCACTGACCTTTTACCCAGTTATGTGCTGAATAAATGTCGATTGGTTTCCTTGACACTAGCCTCATTTATTATTCATGAGGATTCTTAGAAAAGTCACCTACACCTGAAGTGCATAACAGGATTAAAATACTCTGTATAAAAGTCATAGTTATCTTCATTCTAGGACAACAGAACAGCTTTTCATAATTGCAGGTATTGATTTAGGATCATTTACATAATAATACTCACAACATAGCGATTGTGGTAGGAACCCTGAGGCTATCTTTATGGTATAAAAGAACCATACCTTCACTAGATAAGCGGAGGAAACGCTTCCACACTGACAAAAGACACTGCGGTCCTGGCCTGCAGAAGCTTCAAAACGTAGCAGTCTGACATCCCTTGAGGAGTGTCCAACTCGTGACCAAGACGGGCTCCTTCATTCTCTCCCATCAGGTAATGGGGTTGTCTCTTTCCTAGCGGATTCTTGGCTTTACACCCACATACATGCTAGGTACACTTGGGTACGCTTCATTGCTGTCATGTATATGCATGCCTGCATTAATTCACTGTTTTAGCCCCATGGTAGAAATCTACCTTCTATTTACTCTTTTGGTGCTTGTGATCTTTTACACTTGCTCCTGTCTAATGATAGTTGCAGCAAACATGTTTTATACTAGAATGACGCTGGTTCAATAAATGCTTTTTGAAAACGTCCCAAGCGCTTATTCTGTGTGTCTCTCAGAGACTAGGTTAGCACAATTGACTGAGTGAAAAGTACTGTACTGTTTCCACGATCCATAAAGGGTCAAGGGTTTTCATGTTTGATGGTTGCCAGAAACAATTCGCTCCTTGGTAAGGTTAGGGGGCATATTGTGGCTCTGTGAGCTTGCTGGTCTATAGGCTGACATGTCCAATCCAAACAAGCTTTATTCAATATATTTATTCATAAAAGCACATACAGAATGAAGATAAAAGATTTCAGAAAACACCAACTTGAATGTGATACAAAGCCTGAATGGGAGGATAAATAGGATCACCTTAGAATTATTATATAAAACATTTAAAACTCGTTACAAACTCATATAACTAAAACTTAGTTTAAAAAGAATTCAGTTTACATGTGATAGAGCATAACTGATTAGGACAGGCACTTTATTCAACCCAATATCTACTACATTAGCTAGATTGGGTACAGTTATACACTGCCTCTTTTAACCTGGTACTGGACTGAGGGAACGTGATCTTCTTGCCCATGACCACCCCAGGTATTTTGCCATCGCTATGACAATCGATTTTGTTGTGTCAGTTGGTAGAATTCTTTCTGCCTCGCTAGACCTTCTTGTTCCTAAACGCTTACAGATTAGTGTCAAACACACGAGGCATGGAAGAACTTATCCAACACAGATAAACAATAGGTGGGCCAGCGATTCTTTACTAGACTGACATATCGTGCACAAAATATCACTGGGGCCGATTCACAGAACTAATCTGAGATGAAACCCTAAACCTACTACACTTTTTTGTATTCATAGAAGATATTTAGTAGTAGTAAAGTTAGGAGTCCTAACTTTACTACTCCTAAACTGAGCCAAAATCCTAACTTTACGACTTTCAGTATTCACAAAAGACATTTAGTAGTAGTTAAGTTAGGAGTCCTAACTCTGCTACTACTAGATGCCTTCTGTGAATATCAAAAGTAGTAAGTTCGGATTTTATATCAGATTAGTTCTGTGAATTAGCCCAACTCTGTTTGGCCCATCTAGTAGTAAATAGTCTTAGTGGCAGTGTGCCCACCCTAAACTGGAAATATAGTTTCCCTGTCATGTGGTTTTGTGATTAGATCCCAATATAATTCCAAACTGGGGATTACTTTGCTTTCCAGAAAAGCTCCAGTTAGAGAGGGCGACTCGCTATTTCTAAGTATATTGTACTGTAACATTTCCCAATATTTATCTTTCGAGATCTTTTCATGGGAAAAGTGGAGCATGTTGGATTCTCCCACAGTGATTTCATGCCAATGCTTGATAGAGTATCTCTAACCTCCTGTAGCCATTTTATTTGGTGAAAAGTATCTGCCCTTATTATATCTCAGAAACCAGCCGCATATACTGCCAGTTCTGGAGTAGTCCAGACTCTCTGCCAGTATAAAAGAGGACGCAATTTAGCTATATCTGCGATTGGCTTTCTCCCAAGATCATACAATAGTGGGCACGTTGGGGTGCTATGTGGTAAGCTGGTAGTTTTTCTCAAAAACCTATTTTCTGATAATGTAAGCTTGGATAAGTTCTCACACCCCCTAGGCTCTGAGCCATAGAGGGTTGAGCTGTTGGCTTTCATGTTGTAAATCTCAAGTGCCGGGCTAATTGGCTTTGAGAATGAGGTATTATATTCTGTGTGCAACACCCCGACAATTGCCGGTGTTTTAAATATGCCAAATCTATCTGGTGGTTCCATTTCATGTCATCCTGGATGTTAACCCCTAGGTATGTAAACTCTTTGGCTTGCTCTAGCAGCCGATCGTTCATTTGAATACCCCACTTAAAAACCCTGTGCAGTTTAAAGGCCATACGTTTTGCTTTCGACACATTGGCCACCAAGCCCTGAATCAAGCAGAACTCCTCAAAGATTGTTAGTGCTCTCTGGAGACCACTTGGGGTCTTGGAAATGATCAATGGGTCGTCTGCGAACATTAATTTGGAGAATGTTTCACCCGCTGGTATTGGGGCATCCGTAGGAATAGATCTCATGCAATTCACTATTCCATTGGTGTACAGTGTATTTCACACAACCTTGGCGCATACCTCCTTCAACGGGGAAAGCGTTAGTGGCATCGCCCTGTAAGCCCCATCGAATGTTAGCATTATTATTCTCGTGCAATCTGATGGTGAGTGTCAATAGTTCGGGTGGCATCCCCATTTCATGCAATATCACCCATAGTTTGGCACGAGGTACAAGATCAAACGCTGACTTAAGGTCAACAAAAGCAGCATACAAGCTGCCCTTGCCCAAAGTCACAGTTTTCCAATAAAGCAAAGTGAACCTAAACACCTGATCAATGGTGCTTATAAAAGCCTGGAACCCTGCTTGCCCTGGGAATAAGATACTAAGCTCTTCAATCCATTCTTGAACTTTGTTGAGCACTAGTCTCCCCATTACATTTTGCAAGGAGTCTATTCGGCTGATGTGCCTATAGTTCCCTGGGTGTAATTTGTCCCCTTTCTTAAAAGCCGGTATCATTTCCGCTTCTTTTCAGGAATCGTGGACTGGTGCACCCTGGGCAATGTCATTAGTCAGCAATATACTATACCAGCACAATCTTTCCTTATCATAGAGAAATATATCACCAGGGATACCGTCTGGGCCAGGTGCTTTCCCGGCCATTATAGATCTAAGTGCAAATTCTACCTCAACCCTACTGAAGACCTCTTCCTGATTGAACAAACGAGTGATGTAATGTAATGTAATTTGTATTTGTAAAGTTCACTAGAACCCAACTGGGGTGTCTTGGCGCTGTAACGCATACCGCTGTGGAACCCTTCCTGGCTTTTCTCTGTGAAATGTCCATTCCTGGGCACCCCCAAGGTGAAGCCCGGCATCCCAGCGCTGCTGGGGCCGTTGTGGAGATTAAGCAAGCTATTGCCCAGAGTCATAGAGTGGAACCCATGATTAGACTAGGCACCGAGGCGAGAATTATCAGGACCGAGGAAATTGAGCACAAGACCCGCCGAGGTGGGAATTGAACCCTGGTCTCGGGCCAGACCTCTGCATCAGGGTCTGCCGCTCTAACCATTAAGCCACACTTCCCCACACATATATCACCCTCTTCATCATCTACACTTCAGGCATATTGGGGTTTGAAATGGTTAACCCAATCCATCTGTGATACATGATTTTGGGGCTGCCCGGCCTGCCCTCCTCTGTCCCATTTAAATACGTTCCAAAACCGTTTGGGATTTCTCGTGGCGCATGCCTCCCTACGTTCCTGCCATCTTTTATCATCCCATATTTTCTTTGCCTTTATCTGGGTACTCCTACAGGTAGATCTAGCTGCTCGCACTACTAGTGGGTCACCTGCTTTGACAGCTAACCATAGCGCTATATGTGCCTCTCTACAATCTTTGTTAAACCAGTGCCCTGCTTTCCGGTTTATGGCCTTTTTAGACCTGCCATGTTTAATAAAATAAGTACACAGGTGAACAAAGAATTTGTTATGGATGGGAGTTGGTTGCTCGAGGGCCAATGAGTTTGCTACACTGTCCTCAAGCTAGCTTATGGCACAATCCATATACTTTTTAATGCTAACTAGCAGTTCCGGCATCTCTATTATCTTCATCCATTTAAGGCCTCTCATATAAATAGTTGGAATAACTTCACATGAGGACTATTCATTTCTTAATTGGGCAGGTGCCTTGTGCCTTGTTAATTCCAAGGTCACACACAAGGGATTATGATCACTTTCTAGCCTCTCTCTAATGATAATATCTCTAAGGGCGTGCCATAATGTCAAACTAATTAGTACAGAATCTATTCTACTATCACTATACCCTTTGTTAAAGGTGTTAGCCCCAGATCTATCAGAAGGTACACAACTATTTGCAGCCCACAATCCCTTTTCCATGCAAATGGAATTAATTCGGATATCCACATCAGTCCACTTTTTTATTGTTTCAAGCTCCAACTTTGGGATGCCCCACTTAATATCTTCCTCATCTATAAAGTCACCATCTTCATGTATGAGGGGCTCGAACATCAAGTTAAAGTCACCCGTGACTAGGATATTCAGAACTTCCAGATATAAGTTAAGAAGGTCATCGAGAGCCGCCAAAATCCCCACTTCTTCCCTGAAGTACCTCTCATGTAGTCATTATAAATGACTACATTCCATTGTGAGCCCATGCCCAACCTAACTGCCTGAATATCGTGACTCTGGGTTGGAAGCACCTGTATATTTAGACCTAAGTCCTGCCGTACCCAAATTGTCAAGCCCCCTGATGGCTTCCCCCTTGCACCTCTAATAGCTGGAATATAATAATTTTGGTAGCCTACACAGAAGAGAGGAACGTCTGACCAGGTGTCTTGGAAAAGACAGATCTTGTGTCCCGCTATGAAAGCATGCAACTCCGGTGAACCCATCTTTGTGCTCAATCCTGCAATGTTCCAAAACAACAAGGAGGCCATTATAGAGATTGTACATGATGACAGTAGCCAACTAGGTATAATAGGGGGTGGACTACCCACCTTCGACACACCATCTGTCTGAGTGGGTGAAACAGAAGTAATCTTTGGGGACTGAGCTAGCCCTACAACAGAATGCTTAGGACTCGGGGAGCTGCCCCGAGTAATGGGACTGGCTGTTGGATATTCTTGTTGCTTTGGGAGTGATACTCTCCTCAGTCAATCATTAGTTTTCAAAGTGGAACTTCCCTGAATACTGGTTAGCCTGTGCCTTGGTAAAAGGGCTATCCTGCTACTCGGAGAGGGGATCATCTGAACTGGATAGGTGACTGTCCTGGCGGAGTGGTACAAAACTCAAAAGCAAAGAGGTTTTCTGCTAGATCTGCCCTGGTCAGGGTACGCTCGATACAGTCATGTTGGCAAACTAATGAGGTAAGCCTCAGAGCTTTTACTATATCTTCCCTCATCACTGATCAGCATTCCCTGACATGCAGTATCCAGTGAATAACTTTATTTGCCAGGGAATCCGTATTCTCTATACCTTTGTTTGCATCAAGCTTGGGTACATTCACCATAAAGATTCTATGGGTACTAGGTAAGTTAGATTGGTAAAGTTCTTGATGCCCAGGCTGAGAACAACACTGTGGATGTTTGGCATGAGGAAGTGTATTTCTACTGTACGATGTCTGGCCCTCACTTGTGCCACCCTGTAAGGGTTGTTAAAGTTACTTGTTATGGAGTGTGGTAAGTGCTTAGGCATCAGTGGTGATGTCTTTATTTTGTGTATCTTAACCTTTCCAGGAGGAGGTGGTAACCTGCAGAGAGTGGTGTTGTTGCCTATGGTAGAAGTAACCAATGCAGCCAATGAAGTTACAGGATTGGCACCCTGTGGACACACTAGGTGGCTACTTTCCATCGCATTTACACTCCCTCTTTGAGATAGATCAGATGAATGGAGCTTTACCATCGAGGTTAGTTCCTCTATCAAACATCTATATTATACACACATCCCGATCACTATCCAACAAACTTGCCTCCTCCAAAGTAGAGACGGGCAAACACACGAAGACAGCACAAGTTCAGGCAGTGGGATAGCTTCAAGTTTTTAATTTTAATTTTATTTTTCTGTTATAAGCAACAAAAGTGCATGTGCATTAGAAGGTAACAGACCTACGGGTTTCAGCAACAAGTCTTTGACTCAATCATAGAATTCTGTGTACAGAGTGTCACATTTAAAGTCCGCCCACCACCCATTTAAAAAAAATTAAAGGAACATGTCCATAGCTTTCAAACTTCTATACGTCAGATATGCAATGTGTATGACATTGTTCCGATCAAGAGGGGGCTATCATGTCACAATGCACTGTTACAATTACGGTGAAGTTCCAGATCTAAAACGAAATCCAAATCCACTGGATATCTTTACTCAACTAGTATGGGTACACACACAAAATAAGGATGACTTCAGTTGTAAGTATATGTATGCAAATAAATATACCCCAACACTGCGAAATTTGAAGATAAGATTTACATTGATCTTATATTCATATATTCTCTATTGCACTAAGGATCTTCCTTGTGATATGTAGTCGTTGGTATTGCAAGGTACCAGATATCCCTTATTGAGCGTATAATCAACCCTATATCCTTAACAAAGTATTTTGAATGCTATACCAAAATTTTCTTTAGTCATATTAAATTTGCCAAAATTCTCTAGTGTTGTACACCAAGCTCCCCGTTGATATTCGAGGCACCTTGTCCGCTGTATTCTTTTTACTGTGCAAAATTCGCAATACATACCCAATTTGAATCAAAGTGCTTTCAAATGTGAAAAATGCCAAAAGAATCAACAGATGTGCAGAAAGAGGCAAGAGAAGTGCAGAAAGAGGCAACAGAGGTGCAGCAAGAGGAAAGAGGAATGCTGAAAAAGGCAAGAGAAATGCAGAAAGAAGCAACAGAGGTGGAGAAAGAGGAAAGAGGTGCACAAAGAAGGAACATAAATGCAGAAAGAGGCAAGAGAACTGCACAAAGAATTTGTGTACAAAAAGATAGAAGCAAGAGAAGTGCAGAAAGAAGCAACAGATGTGCAGAAAGAGGCAAGAGGGGTGCAGAACAAAGCAAGAGAGATGCGGAAAAAAGCAATAGAAGTGCACAAAGAACCAACAGAGGAGCAGAAAGAGGCAAGAGGGGTGCAGAAAGAGGAAAGAGAAGTGCAGAAAAAAGCAAGAGAGGTGCAACAAAGAGGTGTCAAGGGTGCAGAAAGAGGCAAGAGGGGCGAAGAAATAAATAAGAGAAGTGCAGAACAAAGCAACAGGGGTGCAGAAAGAGCCAAGAGGGGTGCAGAAAGAGACTAGAGGGGTACAGAAAGAAACTAGAGGGGTGCAGAAAGAGGCAGCAGAGGTGCTGAAGGTGGCAAGAGAGTTGCAGAAACACACAAAAGAGGTGCAGAAAGAGGGAACTGGGGTGAAGACGGAGTTAAGAGAATTGCAGAAAGAGGGAAGAGGGGTGCAGAAAGAGGCAAGAGAGGTACAGAAAGAAGCAAGAGCAATGCAGAAAGAAGCAACAGAGGTGCAGAAAGAGGCAAGAGGGGTACAGAAAGAACCAAGAAATGTGCAGAAAGAGGAAATACACGTACAGAAGAAGCAAGAGATTTGCCGAAAAATGGAAGAAGGGTGCAGATAGAAGCAGGATAAGTGCAGAGAGATGGGCATCAGGGACCTTTGCTGAGTTGAGGAGGTCACGCACACAAGAGCTGTGACTTTCTCCCCCCACAAAGTTCAGCTCAGCCACCTAGGAGCCTGCACATTTAGCGCATGTCTGGCTCCTGGCTGCCTGACCTGAAAATGAACAGTTTCTGTCGCTAGACACTATTCATAAGGGGGAAAAGGTAGGGGAGCATGGCCCCTCAGCCCCAAATGACCGGTCAGATTTGCACTGGCAACCTTTTGGCTGATTAACACTAACACAAGCACCATGGTGAAAGGGTGCCTGCATTGCATGCAGGATTATTTTTCTGGAGGAAGGGGCATCTTCCTGCACAAAAACAATCCTAGAAGGCATATTCTGCCTGTTGTTTGGAAGCACATATAGAAAGAGGAAGAAACAAGGAGAAATAGAGACATTTCTCCTCATTACACCTCCCCATGGAAAGTGTAAGATGCTGGCGCATCCCAAGGTTTACAAGTTTTTGTAAATCTGCTGATACCTTAAAATCCATTTGGAGTTGTGTGGAAACACCAATGCAACACCTATGGAACATCTTACCAACGCGGAGTAATGCAATGCAGCGATATTCAATGCTTTGCGTTACTCCAGATTTTTGGAACCACTCAGAGCCATGCTGTTATGCTATGTTAAGAAATTTCTAAAGCGCACAGCTGCCCCAGCAAAGAGGCGTCCCGGCGCTACCAGATCTAAAAGATACAGGATCAACTGAGAGCTAACCATCCATAGTCGACGTCACTAAGTTAAAGGAAAGTGGCTTTGCGTAGCTTCAAAAATCTGTCTTACGGTTTGTATCTCTCTTACACCATGTTGCATTTTGCCAACTGCTGAGTAGTTTTTTCTTGTGTGCAGCTCGCCAACCTTAAGTTGACGAGCGTGAATAAGAAAATCAAGTGCTGCACTGCCTACCAGAGAGCTTGCTGAAGGTGTTCTGTTGCAGCAGGTCGCTTCCGCTCGCATTGATAATGATGCCACTCCTGGTGAGAAAGCTGTCCCTTGAGTAGAAAATCTTGTCAGGGGGCAGAAAGAAGCAGCACCCTCGGGTGCGCTGTGCAGTGCCATTTATGCTCCTCACACTCACAATCAGCACGAGGAGCACAAGATGTCACGACCCCACCACTTGGAGCCCTGGGGGTGGGGTCACCAGGACCAGGCCTGTTGCCTCATGCCCCTCCCCTTAAGTAAGATGTCAGGCACTGGAGGATAGGGTCCTTGAGGCCAAAATTGTCCTAGGGAGGGGGAAAACGTGCACTCTCCTCATCCCAAAAATAAACCCCTTATCCCTTTCTAAGCCCTGGACCACCAAGGTTTTTTTTAAAAAAAAAAACAAGCACAGTTATTTTTCTTTTTCATTTTGCCTCAGAGTTTTGGTTCCTACACACATTTTCAGCAAAATTCACACAACAACAAAATGTTTTGCCTCATGGAGGGTCCCTTTAGGACCCCATCACCAGGCCTTGGTGATCAGGGCATCCCTCCCCTCCCCCCTTATGTCTTGTTTTAAAACCTTTTTAGGACTCAGACAGGGGCTGATACTCATTTTTGGTGGCTCAAAAACTACTGAACAGATTTTCACCAAAATACACAAAGCACTCCTTATGGACATAGATCTAGTATTCTGCCAAATTTGGAGTAAATCCGTTCAGTGTTTTAGGCTCTAGCTGGGTCTACAGTTCGTATGGGAAAATGAATAGAGAAAACTCATTTGCGAACCCCTCTTTTTTCCCGGCTGCCATTTGACGGATCACCCAAAACTTTCCATGCTTAAACTAGTCAAAAGGTAACACTTTATAAGGAAGGTTTTGTGTACTTTCATCAAACTGCGTCAAAGTTATTATCAATACAAAACACTTATTTCATATAGAAACACAATCCTAACTATAAGTACCCATTGGTGATCGCCACAAGGTTATATATATTGTTGCAGTATATGTGGTTACCCATGTATGCTGCTTGACTTACAACACGGCTGGGTTAGAGTACTTATAAGTGTGTTTTGACAATATTAAAGCTGTTGTGTAATTAAAGTATACTTTCTGAATTTCAGTTGTATTACTTTAATTTAGGTGTGTGTTTTGTATTAGTATGTCTCCTTAAACCCCTTCTTGGATTTCCCTAAACCAGTCCCATTTAAAGAATCCCCTTTTTGACACCAGAGTCAGAAGTAGATACCTCTGTCCGCAGGTTTGTGAGTTGCATTTTCTAATATGTGAAGCAGTACTGCAGGAGTACTAGAGGTACTAGGGGTGTTCTCTGGGTCTTCCTGCGCAGTTAAAACATTCCTGCAAAATATGTGAAATAATGCGCCCAACTCTTCTCTTTTCCCCTGTTTTGTGCTCAAAGCCATATTTTCGCCCTTTCATGCTTCAGCCCTAAATTGTGCAATGAGTTAAACAGGCACCAACCATATTTGCAGCTGAATTTAGCACATTGTGAAATGAGGCAGTAAATGTGACTATTAACCTGTCATGAAAAAGAAGACACCAAAAGGCAAGGCGGAATATGCTGAAAGTAAATGAAGTGCCATGATTGGCTGACCCGAGCACTGGAAGAAACAATGTAGACTTGCATATGCACAATCGGGTTATTTAATAGTTCGGAGAAGGTGTTTTATTTTGTGAAAATGACATTTGAGGCTAGACGTATCATTATCTGATGCCGTACAATGCAGGTAGACAACTTGCTGTGCTGCGTCAAATGGAGAGGGCAGGAATGTGCCGTAATTACCACGATGTGTCATATTGCGGCTCTCTCACTGCACTGGTGCACTATGTGCCATCGAGCACCAATGCAGGCACCCTTGCGCCATGGTGAAAAGGTGTCTGCATTGCAGGCTGGGTTGTTTTGGTGCAGGACGAGGCACCTTCCTGCATAAAAACAATCCTGAGAGGCCTTTTCCTATTTCTATGTGTGCTGCAGAATGAAGCAAATGTAGAAAGAGGAGAAAACTAGGACAATGCAGATACTTCACCTTGATTTGCCTCTATGAGGAAGACATACAATTTTGGGGCATTCCTAGGTTTTCTTGTCTTGTTAAATCTGGGAATGTGCTAAATTCCATGGGTGGATGCGTGGGAGCTCCCGCTTTCACCCATGTGCTGCCTTGAGTTACTTCAGATTTACCAAGCCACGCAGGCCCACGCCTGACGGCTTTGTGTGGCTGACGTAAGGATTGCGTTGCCCTTATGTCATCATGCGGGACGAGACACACGGGTAACGCAATCCTTTGAAAAAACTGGGCTTCTATTTTCACAGCTCATCATCCACATGCAATGGCAGCAAAGAGCATCAGTGGGTACATGTACAAGGAAAAGAGCTCAAAATATGACATCAGATCATACAACATGCTACAAAAAGGACTGGCAACCATAGAACCTTCTGCGATTCACAAAGACCTAAAAATGGAGCTCGAATTAAATCAAGAAGCTCAAGAGTCGTATTGTTCAGTTTGAGGAAAGTTTAGCTTAACTATTGGTAGGACTGTTAACCCCTTATATGCCGTGGACGTAATGGTAACTACTTCCTGGCACAGGCCCAGGGGAAGTGCTGTCGCACCCCCTGTTGTCCACCCAACCTCATGCCCCCAACGGGGATGGCATTGCAAGCGATTCCTCTGCCATCCCCAACACCCCCCTTTGGCAATATAATGCAGTTGGCATACTCACACCACCCCGACGCCAACATAGGTTGCAAGGGATGCGCTTGAAACCATTTGATTCAGGGGCGTCCAGAGAGAGGACGCTTTTAGGGGAAGTCCTTCTCTCTGGGTTTTTAAAAAAACAAACAAAGGGGGGAAAGGAAAGAGTTCTTCCTTTCCCTCTGTGCCTGTTTTGAACGGATTCCTCCTCCATGATTGCATGTGAGGACTCCATCCACTGGACCACCAGGGATGTTCCTCTTTGTTGTTGGGAGAGTGACCCCTTAGCAAAGGGACAGTCCCTGGGGGCATATGTAGCCATGTTTTACCCCTCTTGGGGTGGGGGGCTAAACTCACTAGGCACCAGGGATTTAATTTTTGCGCATTTTGGGAGCGGCTACTTGGGCAAGGGTCGCTCCCCAGTGGGCAATATGCTTTTCCCATGTTTTGGCCAAACCCTGGGACTAAATCGGCTGTCTTTTCAGCTGATCTAGGATCTGTAAGGCGGGGGTGAAACCCACTAGAAGCCAGGGGTTTGTTGTGTATGATAAGTACGGGGAGCGATCCCTTGGGCAAGGATTGCTCCCCTTTAGGGGGTGAATGTTTTGGCCATTTATGCCATCTTGCGGACAGATCAGCCATATATTTTTAGGCCTATCTGCCCACAAGGGCGGGGTGTGGGGGGGGGAGGGGGGGCAGAAGCCACCAGACAGCCAGGGATGTTGCCTTATATGGAGCAAAATGTTTTCGGGAGTGGCCCCTTGGGCAAGGGTCGCTCCACTTTTAGGGATGAATGTTTTGCCCATTTCTGCCCCCTTTGGAGGCATCTCGGACATATATTTTTAGGTCCATCTGCCCTCAAGGAGGGCATAAGCCACTAGACCACCACAGAATGTTATTGTATACGGGGCGCAAAATGTTTTTGGAAATGGCCTCTTGGGCTAGGGTCACTCCCATTTTGGGGTGTGAATATTTTGGCTGTATCTGGCCCCCTTTGGGGCAGATCAGCCCTGAATTCTTAGGCTCAGGGCTGCTGAAGCCACTAGACCACCAGGGAATGTTTGTGCGTGAAATGTAGTTCGACTAATGGGCTGCGTGTTTTGTCATCATTTGTGATTGTAATGTTTGACTCTCCTTTTGTTTAGTGCAAATCTTTTTTTTATTTTGGTGTAACTTGTGCTTTTCGGTTTCGGCATTGTTAGAGCTGCAGTTTGTGTAGTTGCAAGTGTTTGTTAAGGAAAAGGATTTTTAATTATACTGTTCACTTTAAATGAGTATCAATGACCTGCATGAATGTTTTAAAAAAAAAAAAAGTTATAGTAGCAGCCTACTTAGCTTCTGTTTGAATGTGTGTGACATTTTCCTTGTATTAGTGCTCAATGTGCATTGTGTAGCATTTTGTGTAATTTCATTATGTTTTCTTTTGTAGTGGGATATTGTTGATGCTTGATGTGTCTGTGCGGAGTAGGTGCTGGTGAGCCAAGCGGTCTCTGGCAAGTGAGTGATATTGTTTTACAGTACATATGTCTTGATGTAATTTGCATTGCATTGTATTGTATTGTAATTGCATTTATATAGTGTTTACTACCCCTGACGAGGCGTCAAAGTGCTTTTTCAATGATTAGCATGCTACTCCGGAAGCCATAAAGGATTAGTGGTGAATTAGTAAACTGAAATATGGAAGTAATTTGAGCGGTGGATATATTAGTCTTAATTTTGATTGAGAAGGATAGTGGAGGGATAGCAGAGGAAAAGGTTTACATTTATATAGCGCTTGCTACCCCTGATGAGGTGTTGAAGCGCTTTTTGGTGAGAAGCACGTTACTCCAGAATCCAAACAGGAATAGTGGGCAATTAGTATAGAGAAATATGAAATTAATTTGAGTGGTGGACTTGTAAATCTGTTATTTGGATTGAAAAGGAATAGTGGAGGGATCAAAATGGGAAGGGTCTATAATTTCTTTTACTTACTTCATTTTTTGTAGTTCAAAGCAGTAGGATGGGGGTTTGGGAAGAGTAAAAGGGAGGTGGAGGGGGAGGAATCAGAGGGAAGTGTTTAGAAAGTATTGGTTGGGAGATCTGAATAGTTAAAGAGGTATGAAATGATGCAAAGAGGGGTAGAAGAGTCTAGAAAGGGCTCTACCCACCAACAGCCCCTAGGTACAAAAGCCAGATTGCAATACTGGCAGTCGGACAGAGGTCGGGAGGAAGACCGCCGCCTACGCCAGGATCAGTGATCTTGATGGGGCGGCCATCCAACACGAAGTCCCAAATGGTAGTGGTGCCTGGGCAGGCACCGCAGTCAGGATTTTGATATCTATTTCTGACAGCCTTTTCTTGATGGGAAAACCGCCATGAAAAGTCTATCGGAAACAGAATTTGGGGCCCCAAACAGGGCTAATATATAATTAGCATGTAAGATAAGCATTTTAATTAAATTGCAACGTCCAAGAAGATCCAAACCCAGTCTACCTCATTTTTTTATCATAATCAATGAATCAACGAAAAGGGTTTAAGGGTCCGGATGTTTGGCTCCAGATACAGAGTAAAAAGTTATGGGGAGATATGGGAACAGCCCAGTCGGGTTCTTCCCTATTTGGAATACCTCCCATGCAGACAATTCAAGCTGACAAATCCTGGTTAAGAGTCTGTGTCCTTGACATAAAGATAGATCCAAAACCTATAACACTCATAACAGATTAAAGTAATCACCAGGAGACCCTCTCCAATGCATTTTCAGCAGCCAACAGGATCATCCTGGTGGGTTGAGCAAGTTTTCCAGCTGTCTTGTGTGGATATAGGCAAATTATTATGTGACGTAGTGTCTCTGAAAGTGTTAAACCTGAATTATATGGGATCCATTAGAACTGTAATCATGATTGCCAAATGATTAGGTAGAAATTTAGCACATATTTTGGAATCAGAGTTTATTAGGGAGATTTGTCAGTAGGAGTGACATAGCACTAGCTCTTTATCTTTCTTTGTAAATATCAAAATATGTGTCTCCTTCCACAGTGGCGGCATCTTCCCACCTGAGTCAATAGATTTGAAAAGTGTTGGCATGGTTGTGATTAGGCTACACAGAAAGATCTTATAAAATTCAATAAGTAGCATCAGATGAGAGATTCTAGAATTGTTTTTTTAATGTTCTGTCGATTTATTAAGGAAGCATGACTTTAAATATTAATATTCATTTGTGGATGTGTGGCCAGCAGGGACATGAAGTAGATGCATATCATGCTGCTCCGCTCCATCCCTGGATATCTAGCCTTTACAACCACCCACCTTCTGCGGATATTGGGCAATTGGTGGTCACAGCCCATCCTAACAGTGGGGAGAGGGACAACACAACATTCCAGATAATTGTACAGGAGGCTTCTGTGATGCCCATCTGCCATGCACTGGGAGGTCGTGGTACCGCAATCTTGAGAGGTGCTTGCCTCGCATGTCACGTTCCACCACATCACTGCACCCCTGTGGCAGTAACCTTGTGAGCCAGCCTGAATCCCACATGAGACAGCAAACGCCCTCAAGAGAGATGTAAGTAGCAGTGCCGCCTGGAGAGGAATAACGGAGGAGTTTCATCGGTGTAGGCTGCATTGAGAGGTGGGGGCCTGTCTACTGTGTGCGGCTGTATAGGCAATAGCTATCCACTCTTGCAGTAGTCAAAAGTGGGGCCTGCACGACAGACTCCATGGGCCCTGGAAATCATCCAGACAGGTGCAGAGCAAGAGAGATGCTCCAGCCTCCACGTCAGTGCAGCCACAGACTAAGACCATTTGAGTTTTCACACCATTCTCAGTCTCTGCTCACAATGATGTGCTGCTGAACTAGGTGGGAGGCTTTTCCCGATCTGCAAAACATATCACACTGTCACGGGGATCTCCTGACCGGACGTTTTTTTGCCCCTCCTCCTCCTCACAGGACACTACCGTAGTGAGGTATTTAATTTTATTGTAAGTCTCTGGTAAAGTGGCTCCACACATGCCCAGGGGCTGTAGATTAAATGCCACTACTGTGCCTGAAGCACTGGTTGCACTGTCCATTTAAATATCCTTTTAAATATGTCTCAAGCCTGCCATTGGAGCATGACTGTGCTGCTTTTAAGCTACCATTTTGACCTGGCAAAATTAACATTTTGCCAGGTCCAAACCTTACTATTTAGTACATATATGTCACCCCTAGTGTAGGCCCTGAACAGCCCAGAGGCCAGGTTGAACATGTGCTTTTAAGTTTTACATGTCCTAGTAGTGAATAATTCTTACATTTGTTTTTCACCACTGCAAGGCCTAACCCTCCCATAGGATAACATTGGAGTTACCTTATTACAATTAATAAGCTGTAACTTCCAATTGGGAGCAGGTAGACAGTTTGAGTTTGGTGTCTACATTATTGTAATCAAAAGCCCTCTTTAATGGTAAAGTCAGATTTTTAATAACAATTCTGAAAATGCATTTTTAGAAAGTTGGCATTGTCTTGTCCTAGTAATTGGGTGGCTTCAGCCTGTTCTTTGGTCCCATGACCAGGTGTAGCTGGCATGTTCTCTTTGTGTATTGCTCCCAGACAGGGAGACAAGGCAAAGCTAAGTGTTGGCCGGATGGGCCACTCTGAGTTAATAAGGGTGAGGATCTGTTGTCTACCACGCTTGCACTTCACAAAGGCTCTGCGTGAGCACTCACACAAAGGTTTATCATTAGTCTGTTGTAACATCATACACACTGGGGTAAGGACAGGGAGGGAGAAGATGCCCTTCCTTTTGGTTTGGAGACTTCTAGAAGCTTTTTCTACTTCAAACTGGGCGCCAGGCATACATTCGTGACCCTTAGAACTGACTCTTCAGTACACTTCTGGACCTGTGGACTCTGCCAGGAAGAAGGACTGCTGTGCTGCTGAAAAAACTGCCACTCTGCTGAACTTGAGTGATCTGGTCAATAGGGCTAAACTGGAGGAGAAGTCACAGAACTACTTCCAGGTGAATGACACTCCTGCTATAGCTCCTGTGTCTCTGGGACTCTCCCAAAGCTTACACTAGAGGTATTTTTATTGCTCTAACTACAGGTTGCAAAAAGAGATGCTCAACTAAACGGCGAAACTGGAACTCACCTTGTAGCAGGCAACGGACCACCACGTCGAGGATCTGTATGAAAACATTGGAGGAGAGTCTGCTCGTCTACAGTCCAGCTGAACTCATTAGACTGGAATAAAGCAGAATATGCTCTCCCCTGCACTAAACAGCTATACTACTTCTCTGCTAACTAAGCAGGGAAGCAGTTTGCAGTACAGATTAAGGCTCTGATCAAACAGGAGAGGATTCACAAAATATTCAAAAACACAGGAACCCCTGCCACAGAAGATCACAACATGGGGAGAGGAGTTGGTCTAATAGCCAGGGCGGTCAACCTGAAATCTGAGGAACTGGGTTTGAGTCTCGGCAATGACGCTAAACATCCTGTGATTCTGGGCAAATCACTTAATCTCCCCGTGCCGGACAAAAATGAATGTGGCCTCATGTTACACAACCGGTGCTATGTAAAGCGCTCTGATATCCGATTCGGGTCACGTTCGCACTATATAAAACTCTATTTAAAAAAAAAAAACATAGCTAAGGTGTTTAGAGCATTCTACTCCACTCCATAGTCAAAAGTAAAGGTCATTCCTGTACAAATTGCCTGCTACTTTCCGGAATGTTTCCCCAACCCTATTCCCTTGGAATGTTGCTCCTCACTGGACAAAACTTCTTGAAAGAATAAGAAATAAGAGCATTAGCCAAACTCAAAGTGGGGAAGTCCCCAGGCCTGAGTGGCTACACAGCCAACTTCTATAGACGTTTTTCATCCGCAAGTAGATCTGACCTTTTTGAAGCGATTTAATGGCATTGGCACCTGAGAGGAACTATCCCGATCCATGTACGAAGCAGCAGTGGCACAACCCTGTGCGCCTATTGATCCAAATTCCTTCTAAACCTTGTCCTTAAATTCATTATGGACATCCTAGCACAGTGCCTGGGCCAATATAGTATGGCCATTATAGAGTCAGATTAAGGAGGATTCCTTCCTGGTCGCCAATGTGAGGACAACACAATAATGTTGTTGCCCAGTGCAAAACAAAATAAACTTTCAGCTCCTATCCCTAGACCCTGAAAAGGCCTTTAATAGGGTTGACTGGACATTCATGGAAAGGGTCCTATAACAGCTGCGGCTCGGCCCCCGCTTTTGTTTACTGGATTATGGCATAATTACTGACCGAGTTAACCTTGGATGTGGAGCCAGGCAGGGTTACTGTTTCGTCCCTAATATTTGCTCTTACCCTGAAGCTGTTTTCCAATGCCTTTAGTTAGCATAGAAGGATAATGAAGACCTCCATAGGGCCGGAGTGTTCAAACTCACAATGTTCACGGACGCTATTATGCTATTCCTGATAGAGCCCACGGTCTCCGTTCCATATGGAGTGGAAGAACGTCACAGATTCCAAGCAGTCTCCAGTTTCAAATGTAGTCTTCACAAATCAGAAGCACTCCTCCTACTCCCCAGCCAACACCAAATGCAAGCTTATCCCCATACCACGATCAAATGACTTGTTATCTTATCTGGGATCACCTTAGTGCCAACTACCTTGCAAATAGTGACCCTGAACTATGTCAATCCTATCAATGGCCTGAAGAGGGGCTTCCAGAAGTGGCACAGATTGCGACTCAGGGCGATCATCAAGATGAGGATTCTCCCACAGATCCTCTATCTGTTCCAGACCACTGACCAACCGCTCCCATCTGCGATGCTGAGACTATTGTAGACGCTGATGAACATCTACGTATGGCAGAACAAACCACCTTGCATTGCTAATAACACTTGGTACAATTACTCAAACATTTACTGTCCTATTTGCAGACTGCACAGCTTTGCTACCTAATAGAGTGGGGCAAAGGAAACAGCAAAACAGTGGTGCTGTGTA
The DNA here is from genome assembly GCF_964263255.1 of Lissotriton vulgaris. Classification (NCBI taxonomy): domain Eukaryota; kingdom Metazoa; phylum Chordata; class Amphibia; order Caudata; family Salamandridae; genus Lissotriton; species Lissotriton vulgaris. The sequence goes on along the minus strand of NC_141699.1, from coordinate 40,198,809 downwards.
GACCGTTTATAGTAACTACCCCTCTTTGACAAGGGCCATGGCTCTGCAAGCCACAGAGAAACTAGCACGCAACTTATCCCTAAGTACAAGAGTGACGATGGGACATGGGACATGGGACACAGTGACAGCCAAAGTAGAACCCACATCCTTTCCCGGGGCATTCAGTCCTATCGTCTACAACTCAGGATTTCCGCCCACTCAGGGCCCTAATCTCTCAAACCATGGTAGGAGAACAGATGCCTCTTGGTGTGCTCCCACCTTAAACAGCAGCAGATTCTTTCTTTCCAGGACTTGCAGGCTAGCCACAGACTACCAGATTCAAAGCAGTGTGCATACGTACAGCTCCAGCGCTGGGTACTTCATCCTACGCGAAAGACCAAAGCCTCTAAACAACTCATATGTCTTCAAAAATGGTTCAAGAATTGCCGAAATGATGAGCAGTCACCTCAACACTTTATAAAGTTCTCAACCAGTCCATCACTCACTATAAGACCCTGGGGTAGTGTAGGTGGGAGAGGGAACTGGGACAGACGTGGTCTACCAAGGACTGGGATGCCTATATGATGGAGCGTGAACATTTGCTACTGAGGTAGGTCTGAAATATAAACTCCTGACTTACTGGTACAGGCTGCCAGAAAAGAGATCGGCGAATGGAACCCAACAAAGTTTGACCGGTGCTGAAGAAGGTGTGTGGCCTATAGGATCCGGTTATATCATTTCTGGCTCTGCCCAAATCTGGAGAAGTTTTGGGTACAGATGCTAGGGGACCTGAAAAGGGCTTTTGCCGATCAAATTCCAAGGGATCCAGCTGTGGTGATTCTAGGCCGTACATGCCCCAGACCCTACTGGGACTTACACGTGCCATAGAACTCGCTAAGGCCCTAGCGGCCACAGCCCAAGTCTAGATGTCTGAGTAGGAGGGAACCAAAGTGCTGGATATCACTTTGTGGCATACAAACCCTTGGGACATTCTTGCCATGGAAAAAAAATTCTGGCAATCACTGATACCCATAGGGGCATATCTATTATAGGTTTTGCGTCACTCTGCACAACATTTGGTGATGCAGGGTGGCACAAAACCTGTGTTGCTCTGCATGGCTTGATAAATCTGGTGAAATGCAAGTCAGTGCAAGTTGCTGCCTTGTGTTACAATGCATGGCGAGAGCATTACATGGGTGGAGTGTGAGTGTTCCCACGCATTCACCCAAGTATTCAGAAAAATTCCCATTTACTAAGAGGGGCAGACCTGGGAATGCATCAGAATTGTACGCCTCCCCACTAGAGGTGCAATGAGGAGAATATCTTTATCTCCTCGCGTTACTTTCTCCTGCACACAGAGAAAGAGGACAATGCCTCAGGGGATTGTTTTTGTGCAGGAAGGTGGCCCTTTCCTGCACACAATCATTCAGCTTACAATGCACGCACCCTTGCACCATGGTGCAAGGGTGCCTGCGTTCGCGCTAATAACACATTGTGCCCAAGAGCAAGGAAAAGACAGGAATGTGTTGTACAATGTTAAGTACGGCTCATTCCTGCCCTTTCCCTATCACGCAACGCAGTGAGTTGGCATGCTACGCTGAACTGCGTGATTTGTTATTAAATATGCCTCTAGCTCTCTAAGGCCTAGCTCTCTAAGGCCTAGTTCTCTAAGGCCTTGCTCTCTAAGGCCTAGCTCTCTAAGGCCTAGCTTTCTTACACCTAGCTCTCTAACGCCTAGCTCTCTAAGGCCTAGCTCTCTAAGGCCTAGCTCTCTAAGGCCTACCTCTCTAAGGCCTAGCTCTCTAAGGCCTAGCTCTGTTACACCTAGCTCTCTAAGGCCTAGCTCTCTAAGGCCTAGCTCTCTAAGGCCTACCTCTCTAAGGCCTAGATCTCTAAGACCTAGCTCTCTAAGGCCTAGCTCTCTTACACCTAGCTCTCGAAGGCCAGCTCTCTAAGGCCTAGCTCTCTAAAGCCTAGCTCTCTTACACCGAGCTCTCTAACGCCTAGCTCTCTAAGGTCTAGCTCTCTAAGGCCTAGCTCTCTAAGGCCTACCTATCTAAGGCCTAGCTTTCTAAAGTCCTAGCTCTCTAAAGTCCTAGCTCTCTAAGGCCTAGCTCTCTAGGACCTAGCTCTCTAATGCCTAGCTCTCTAAGGCCTAGCTCTCAAAGACCTAGCTCTCTAAAGTCCTAGCTCTCTAAGGCCTAGCTCTCTAAAGTCCTAGCTCTCTAAGGCCTAGCTCTCTAAGACCTAGCTCTCTAAGGCCTAGCTCTCCAAGGCCTAGCTCTCTAAGGCCTAGCACTCTAAGACTTAGCTCTCTAAGGCCTAGCGCGCTAAGGCCTAGCTCTCTAAATTCCTAGCTCTCTAAGGCCTAGCTCTCTAAGGCCTAGCTCTCCAAGGCCTAGCTCTCTAAGGCCTAGCTCTCTAAAGGCCTAGTTCTCTAAGGCATAGCTCTCTAAGACCTAGCTCTCTAAAGTCCTAGCTCTCTAAGGCCTAGCTCTCTAAGACCTAGCTCTCTAAAGTCCTAGCTCTCTAAGGCCTAGCTCTCTAAAGTCCTAGCTCTCTAAGGCCTAGCTCTCTAAGGCCTAGCTCTCTAAGGCCTAGCTCTCCAAGGCCTAGCTCTCTGAGGCCTAGCTCTCTAAGACCTAGCTCTCTAAGGCCTAGCGCTCTAAGGCCTAGCTCTCTAAATTCCTAGCTCTCTAAGGCCTAGCTCTCTAAGGCCTAGCTCTCTAAAGTCCTATCTCTCTAAGGCCTAGATCTCTAAAGTCCTAGCTCTCTGAGGCCTAGCTCTCTAAGACCGAGCTCTCTAAAGTCCTAGCTCTCTAAGGCCTAGCTCTCTAAGGCCTAGCTCTCTTACACCTAGCTCTCTAACGCCTAGCTCTCTAAGGCCTAGCTCTCCAAGGTCTAGCTCTCTAAGGCCTAGCTCTCTAAGGCCTAGCTCTCTAAAGTCCTAGCTCTCTAAGGCCTAGCTCTCCAAAATCCTAGCTCTCTAAGGCCTAGCTCTCTAAGGCCTAGCTCTCTAAGGCCTAGCTCTCTAAAGTCCTAGCTCTCTAAGGCCTAGCTCTCAAAAGTCCTAGCTCTCCAAGGCCTAGCTCTCTAAGGCCTAGCTCTCTAAAGACCTAGCTCTCTAAGGCCTAGCTCTCTAAGGCCTAGCTCTCTAAGGCCTAGCTCTCTAAAGTCCTAGCTCTCTAAGGCCTAGCTCTCTAAAGTCCTAGCTCTCTAAGGCCTAGCTCTCTAAGACCTAGCTCTCTAAAGTCCTAGCTCTCTTTAAGGCCTAGCTCTCTAAGACCTAGCTCTCTAAAGTCCTAGCTCTCTAAGGCCTAGCTCTCTAAAGTCCTAGCTCTCTACGGTCTAGCTCTCTAAGGCCTAGGTCTCTAAGGCCTAGCTCTCCAAGGCCTAGCTCTCTAAGGCCTAGCTCTCTAAGACCTAGCTCTCTAAGGCCTAGCGCTTTAAGGCCTAGCTCTCTAAATTCCTAGCTCTCTAAGGCCTAGCTCTCTAAGGCCTAGCTCTCTAAAGTCCCAGCTCTCTAAGGCCTAGCTCTCTAAAGTCCTAGCTCTCTAAGGCCTAGCTCTCTAAGGCCTAGCTCTCTAAAGTCCTAGCTCTCTAAGACCTAGCTCTCTAAGACCTAGCTCTCTAAAGTCCTATCTCTCTAAGGCCTAGCTCTCTAAGGCCTAGCTCTCTAAGGCCTAGCTCTCTTACACCTAGCTCTCTAACGCCTAGCTCTCTAAGGCCTAGCGCTCCAAGGCCTAGCTCTCTAAGGCCTAGCTCTCTAAGGCCTAGCTCTCTAAAGTCCTAGCTCTCTAAAGTCCTAGCTCTCTAAGGCCTAGCTCTCTAAGACCTAGCTATCTAAAGTCCTAGCTCTCTAAGGCCTAGCTTTCTAAGACCTAGCTCTCTAAAGTCCTAGCTCTCTAAGGCCTAGCTCTCTAAAGTCCTAGCTCTCTAAGGCCTAGCTCTCTAAGGCCTAGCTCTCTAAGGCCTAGCTCTCCAAGGCCTAGCTCTCTAAGGCCTAGCTCTCTAAGACCTAGCTCTCTAAGGCCTAGCACTCTAAAGCCTAGCTCTCTAAATTCCTAGCTCTCTAAGGCCTAGCTCACTAAGGCCTAGCTCTCTAAAGTCATATCTCCCTTAGGCCTAGCTCTCTAAGGCCTAGCTCTCCAAGGCCTAGCTCTCTAAAGACTTATCAACTCAACCATCACTGCCAGGCTCCGAGGTCAGACTGCACCAACACTGCCACCTGTGGGATGGGGAATCGACTTGTTACAGACACCTTTCGTGTATCATCCACTCGAGATGACGGTCTATTAAATGTTCATTAAAAAACGTTGCCTTAGGACTTCTGAGCTCCTCATCGGTCTGTAGACAATGGTATGTGCAAGCTGTTGAATAAACACAGTTTTCACTGAATATACGTTCATTTTCTCAAGAGAATAAAGTGAACCTTTGTCCTATATAACCAGCTCTGACATTGAAAAGCTTGTCAGTGTCACAACCCTTGAACCCTGCTCCCACCAGTGTAGGTTCCACCTCAGGCAGCATGTGGAATCCGTCCCTCCTGCCTGGGGCACAGCTCAAGTAGAACATGGAAGTAGAAGATGGACCTCTGATTCCTACTGCCTGAGGTCCACCTCCAGTAGCACATAAAACCCCCACCTCCAGCCCTGGTACCGGCTCAAGCAGAACAGAGAACCCCCACCTCCTGCCTGGGACCCACCTCCAGTAGTACATGAAATCCCTGCCTCCAGCCCTGGTACCGACTCAAGCAGAACAGGGAACCCCCAACTCCTAAGTAAATCCCACCTAAGGTAACACGTGGCATCCCTGCCTCCACCCTTATCCCATTTTAGGTAGAATATAGAACCCCATTTTCTGCCTAGGTCCCACCTCAGGGAGAACATGGAACTGCTGTGTCCGGTCCAGGGCCCACCTCATGTACAACACAGAATCCCCGAGGCTTGCCCAGGGCCCAGCTCTTGTTCAACATAGAATCCCTGTGGCCAGCCCAGGGCCCACCTCATGTATAAAGTACCCCTGCGGCCTGCTCAGTGACCCCCTCATGTACAAAGTACCCCCACGTCCTGGCCAGGTCCCACCTCATGTACAACATGGAACCCTGCGGCATGGCCAAGACCCACCTCATGTACAACATGGAACCCCCTGGCCTGCTCAGGGACAACTTCATGTATAAAGTACCCCGGCGGCCTGGGCAGGACCCACCTCATGTATAACATGGAACCCAGCGGGCTGGCCAAGACCCACTTCATGTACAACGTACCCCCCGGCCTGCTCAGGGACCACCTCATGTACAAAGCACCCCGCGGCCTTGCGAGGACCCACCTCATGTACAACATGGAACCCCGGCATCAAGCCCAGGCCCACCTCATGCACAACGTACCCCCTCGCCTGCTCAGGGCCCACCTCATGTACAACATACCCCCTTGGCCTGCTCAGGGACCATCTCATGTACAAAGTACTAAGCATGGGCGAATTTTGCGAATTCCTGATCCCCGAATTTGCGGATTTGCGAATTCGCAATTCGCAAAATTCGCAAATTTGCATGAATGTATGGATTTTTTTATTTTTGCGTGTTCGCGGGTGTTCGCGGGGCACTTTGCGTGTTCGCGGGTGTTCGCGGGGCGCTTTGCATGTTCGCGGGTTTTATTTTTTGCCACCCTCTCGTTTTTTATGCCCTTCTGCCACCTGTACCACTCGTTTCTGTGCCCTTCTGCCCTCTGCCCCACTCATTTTTTATCCCCTTCTGCCCTCAGTCCCACTTTTGTGCCCTTCTGCCCTCAGCCCCACTTAAAATGGTGCCGGCAAGCTGCCAGCGCCATTCTAAAATAGCTACAAAGAGCTTCAACAGGAAGCTCTAATAGATAAAGTAAAGCAGGTGCTCCAGTTGAAGGTCAAATTAAGTTACTCAATCATTAATCACCCCAAGTTTGGGTTGATTAATGATTGTGTAACTGAATTTGACCTTCAACTCGAGCACCTGCTTTACTTTATCTATTAGAGCTTCCTGTTGAAGCTGACTTTTGTAACTATTTTAGAATGGCTCTGGCAGCTTGCCGGCGCCATTCTAAAAGAGTTACAAAAGTCAGCTTGAACTTTTGATCCAATCCGTTCCGCTCGCGGATTTTGCGTTAAATTCGCGAATCTCGCGGATTGCAAATTTACCGAAAATCCGCAAAATCCGTGAGCGGAACGGATTTTCCGCCCATGCTTACAAAGTACCCCCGCAACCTGGCCAGGACCCACCTCATGAACATCATGGAATCCCTGCGGCCAGCCCAAGCCCACCTCATGTACAACGTACCCCCTCGGACTGCTCAGATCCCATCTCATGTACAAAATGGACTCCCCACCACGACCAAACCAGGGCCCACCTCATGTACAACATGGAATCCCTGTGTCCGGCCCAGGGCCCACTTCATGTACAACATACCCCCTCGGCCTGCTCAGGGACCACCTCATGTACAACATGGATCCCCCGCGTCCTGCCCAAGGCCCACTTCATGTCGAACATGTCCCCCATTTCGTGAAATTCAATATTTTCAGCTAGTCAGATATTGTTCCAAGACCTCACTGCATCTTCTCTCTAGCTATAGAAAACTCATTTAGACCCTGGCAGTAGAGTAAAAAACGCTGCAACCACAATTTGTTTGCTCCTGCCTATTTGCAGATTAACACGCCCTGCTCTTGTTCATACAGTTAAGGTGCAGAAAACATAGCTTCTACATGGTTAGAAGACTGAACACAAACCTCTTAACAGCATCATAATGTGTGGAACAAATGTGCAAAGACAAATTCTAAGGGCGTTCCCTGATTTTCACCCTGAGAGGAAGATTGGAAAAGAATGTAGGCGGCTCAGTCTGGTCTCATTTTTCTTGAATAACTGTTCCAGTCCTGAACTATTCCCCATATTCGGTGTAATCTTTGAAACAGAAGGACTTTCCATGTAGGAGTAATAGTCACATTAGGTTGGCATCTTTTTTAGTACTTACATGATATTTTGTAAATTTTATATTTTAGGTATTAGATTCTTGAGGGGCGAGTATAACATTTCACATGTGTTTATGAATATTCAGTGAGGGCTGTCCAAACCAGGGCCTTTTTCAGCCTCCTCTTTCATTGTCAAGTAACAAATGAGCAGGCATTCGGCATGGGAGTGATTCTCGGCTCTGTGCTAATACCGCTCCGCTTTGCAACCAGTAAGTTGATGGCTCATTGAGTGAGGCGCACGCAACCAGGAGGCAAAGGCCCTTGGCAGAAGCAACAGCCTTGCTTCTGGATTTTTCAGGAAACTGAGTTAATTATATTACTGTTCACATTTTTTATATTGTACTTAGCAATATCCAACTTCACTTATTACTTGTAACTGCAAATGGTTCCCTGTTGTTTAATTTAGTATTAACATACACTGCCAAACGCAGTTGGTCTGGCATTGGTTGTCAGCCTTTTGGCTTTGTCAGTATTTGTTTTGTCTTGAGTTTTGCAAATTATTTTTTTGGGGCAAAATATTGGGTCCTTATCAATCTAAAAAAACAACATAACAATGGGTAAAAGCAAAATTATATTTTTGGGGTTTCAAAAAGCCCGTGCTTCCATTTTGCCCCTTGACACTAAGGGAACTACTTTGTGAATGGATGTGCTCCTTGTGAAAGGAAAGAATGCTGTCACTGACTCACAGTGAAGTTAGCCAATGGCTGAAGTAGACTGACCGTATATTTCATGCTGTATGCTGGAAGGGGCACAATTAACATTTGAATGACACAAAAAAATATAAAAATGAATGAAGAGAGCGAAATGAAAGCTCATGTAAGTAAATGATACATATAATTGTAATAAAATCTGATGGTCTTGATAAGGTCAGGCCTACACATTGGCTAAGAGGAAAATTATTTTAAACTCAATCTGTACAGGTGGGCCTCAGCCAGGCCTACCAGTGCTAGAGGTTCGCCCTTCTCTGCACACAAGTCCTCAGACCAGTAAATTGAAGTTGGCATGGAAACTGAAATGTCAAAAGAGATATTTATTAAACCTCAGGAGGTGAAACCACATTCACACAACAGCCTTCGAAGAGTATGAAGGAGCACAAGGAGTAGAAGAACCATGGATCTTTTATACCCACACAGGAGCTCAAATGAAGGTGGTACAAGCACACACAGGAGAGTTACATACATAAATGGTCATACAGAAATGCACAGTCAACAAAGAAGGAGGAGGCAACAGTTACTGACTTTAGTAGAAACATCCTGACAGTAACAAACCTAAACTGGAGCATGGGCAGCTACAGACTACTCTGCGCATGTGCAGAGTAGCATAGGCTAAGTATAGCCAGTTCTTGAGCAAGGCACAAGGGCAAATAACAGAGAGGAAGGAAAGAGCACATGGCGAGCACATGGCAGACAAAATGGCTGCCGAAAACATGATGGCTTTAGCTAAATGCTAACATCGATCTCTGCCAAATTTCCACAAAGATGCACACTTGCCATAGTAGTCCCTGGCACTGAAGGGAACTACTTTGTGAGTGGATGTGCTCCGTGTAAAAGAGCTGACCCTTGTGTGGTGAAGGGGAGACAATAAATTCCAAATTGGCTACACGCCTGTGCTTTGTGTACTACTAGCAGATCTTTGCCATTTTGTTCTTCAGATATATTTCAGAGTGCTATAAATGTTCGTGAAAATTGTTGCATTCGATTAAAGCTCCTCATGGACCAGCAAGTGAGGCTGCCGGTCTGTACTAATGAAATTGCGACATTCAAAGACTATGGGTTCAGTGAATGGAGCATTCTGATTGGCTGAACTAAGAACCAGACCTGGTAGCACACACTTCTTCACACTCAAACATTATGTTCTTGTGTTTTCACTGGGTATTTTTTCTTCCTTATTACCATATTCGTCAAGATGGGATGTACTACAGCAAAGATGCTGGCTGAGCTAGGGCCCAAAATCCACAGCTGCGTGCAGAATATTGTATACTTTTCAGCAATATATAGCTTTCTGGGATCACCCTTGGTTTTGCACCTGTTTCCACCACAACCTGCAAGTAGGTGGAACCCACAAAAATTAGGAAAACTGCAATACTTCTTAGAAAATGTAAAAAAAAAACAGTGGCAAAATATTTTTTCAAACAACTGTGCTTGTTCTTGTAAATTGTGAAGATGGTGGTCCAAGCCAAGCAAATATTTTATTGATAACATTTTTGAAAAAAAATATATGACTTTGGCAAGCGTTTTTTCCCCTTTTTCACAGCCCCACCCACACACATGCAATTTAGCCATATTTTGGCTAGTTTCTCAGTCCACTCTAGGGGATTCCACAACTCCTGGGTACCTTTAGAATTCCCAGGATGTTGGAAAAAAGGATGCAAATTTGACCAAATGCCAAATGGGGGGGGGGGGGGGGTGGGGGGGGAGGGGAAGCTATGCAGGAGTGAGCACAAAGTACCCTAAAATGCAAAAAAGGACTTAACATTCCAACAATGCATAGCAGCCAATGGGTTAAAATACTCTATTTGGGATTTTATTTTTCTTGTGTAGTGTGTTCACTTTATTACTGTTTGTGTGCTCCAAGAACATTTGACATTTCCCACGTGTGGTAAATGGCATTTGCTCCTTGATTCATCATTATCAGTAAATAATGGCCGATTAAATCGAGAACATGTAAAGTCCATAGTTATCACGCAATGTTTCGGATAGTAATGTACCTTAGCCACCATTGTATATAATTGTATATAACAATATGGTTGTTTTGTCACGATTGATCTAATGTGGACAGGAATTGACCTTCTTGATATATACCTTGTTCAACCCTCTATGTTCATATCATAATTCCTAATGGAATGAGGAAGGGTAGAAAAAGTATCAAAATGATGTAAATACATAATTTGGTAGTCCACTAGTGCATGTTTGTGTAAAATGTGTAAATATGTGATATGTTGTTTGGCAACTTGATAATTGTAAATATGAACCCAACACTGACAGTAATGACTGAAAGAGAATACGTTACCGTGTAAACATCTTTAAAGTATATATTAATTGATATGTAACCACCTAAAAATTAATCAAAGACTATTATGTTCTTTTTGATTGTATGTTTGTTTTAGTGCAATAGACGGCTACCTGATGAAGGCATGTATGCCGAAACACGCGTACTGGACACCTGCCGCACTGCCTCCATCATCCTTACGTCTATCGTATATTATGGATACATAATTATGACTGTTTTTGAATGACATAGATGAATCACAAAGTTGAATATGAATAACATAAAAAAGAATAAAAGATATATGTTTTGATACCTATATCTGTGTATAGCGAATTTACTTAAATAAGGTGGTTCTTCTATTTCTTTTTTCTCTTTCACTGTATTTTGGTGTAACACTAAGTAGATCCAATCTTTTTAAACCAGTACCTAGCTAAAGCTTTTCTTATGGTCCATTGCTTCCTTAAAAACATTCCCTAAGTTAAGCCTGACTGATTTTATACCTAGCAACCAAAAGGTTAAGCAAAGAATTATTTGGTGACTTTTGTGGTTCACCCTGACAAGGGTTTTGATTATTACATGAGGTGGGTTCTCACCCCCTCACCTAATACTCCAATAATTTGCACAATGTGACAGGGAATGTAGCAACACAACTCAGACAAGCAGCAGACATAGGCAATGCACACAGGAAATATAAAGAGGCAACCCAGACAAGCAGCAGACGTAGGCAATGCACACAGGAAATATACAGAGCCAGCTCAGGCAAGCAGCAGACATATGCAGTGTGCACATGAACTATACAGAGGTAACTCAGACAAGCAGAAGACACAGGGAATGCACACAGAAAATAATCAGAGGCAACTCAGACAAGCAGCAGACACACGGAATGCACACAGGAAATATACAGAGGCAAATCAGACAAGAAGCAGACACAGGCAATGCACACAGAAAATAATCAGAGGCAACTCAGACAAGCAGCAGACACAGGGAATGCACACAGGAAATACTCAGAGGCAACTCAGACAAGCAGCAGACACAGGGAATGCACACAGGAAATATACAGAGGCACATCAGACAAGAAGCTTACACCAGTAATTCACACAGGAAATATACAGAGGCAACTCAGACAAGCAGCAGGCACAAGGAATGCACGCAAGGGAAATATACAGAGACAACTCAGACAAGCAACAGATGCAAGGAATGCACAAAGGAAATATATGGAGGTAACTCAGACAAGCAGCAGGCATAGGCTGTGTGCACAGGAACTAATCAGAGGCAACTCAGACAAGCAGCAGACACATGGAATGCACACAGGAAATAATAAGAGGCAACTCAGACAAGCAGCAGACACAGGGAATGCACACAGGAAATATACGGAGGCAAATCAGACAAGCAGCAGACACAGGCAATGCACACAGGAAATGATCAGAGGCAACTCAGAAAAGCAGCAGACACAGGGAATGCACACATTAAATATGCAGAGGGAACTCAAACAAGCAGCAGACACAAGGAATGCACACAAGGGAAATATACAGAGGCAACTCATACAAGCAACAGATGCAAGGAATGCACAAAGAAAATATATGGAGGTAACTCAGGCAAGCAGCAGACATAGGCAATGCACACAGGAAATAATCAGAGGCAACTCAGACAAGCAGCAGACACATGGAATGCGCACAGGAAATAATAAGAGGCAACTCAGACAAGCAGCAGACACAGGGAATGTGCACAGGAAATATAAAGTGGCGATTCTGACAAGCAGCAGACACAGGGAATGCACACAGGAAATATACAGAGGCAACTCAGGCAAGCAGCAGACTTAGGCAATCCATGAAGCAAATAATCAGAGGTAACTCAGACAAGCAGCATACACCAGGAATTCACACAGGAAATATACAGAGGCAACTCAGACAAGCAGCAGGCATAGGCAATGCACAAATGAAATAAATAGAGCCAACTTAGACAAATAACAGACACAGGCAATGCACAAAGGAAAAATACAGAGGCAAATCAGGCAAGCAGCAGACATAGGCAATCCATGAAGCAAATAATCAGAGGTAACTCAGACAAGCAGCATACACCAGGAATTCAGATCGGAAATATACAGAGGCAACTCAGACAAGCAGCAGACACAAGGAATGCACACATGAAATATCCATCGCCAACTCAGACAAGCAGCAGACACACGCAATGCACAAAGGAAATATACAGAGGCAAATCAGACAAGCAGTATACACCAGGAATTCACACAGGAAATAAACAGAGGCAACTCAGACAAGCAGCAGACACAAGGAATGCACGCAGGAGAAATATACAGAGGCAATTCAGACAAGCAGCTGACACAGGGAATGCACACAGGAAATATACAGAGCCAACTTAGACAAACAGCAGACACAGGCAATGCACAACGGAAACAATCAGAGGTAAATCAGACAAGCAGTAGACATAGGCAATGTGCACAGGAAATATAAAGTGGCAATTCTGACAAGCATATGACATAGGGAATGCACACAGGAAATATACAGAGGGACCTCAGACAAGCAGCAGACACAGGGAATGCACACAGGAAATAAAGAGAGGCAACTCAGACAAGCAGCTGACACAGGGAATGCACACAGGAAATATACAGAGGGAACTCAGACAAGCTGGAGACACAGGGAATGCACACAGGAAATATAGAGAGGCAACTCAGACAAGCAGCTGACACAGGGAATGCACACAGGAAATATACAGAGGGACCTCAGACAAGCAGCAGACACAGGGAATGCACACAGGAAATAAAGAGAGGCAACTCAGACAAGCAGCTGACACAGGGAATGCACACAGGAAATATACAGAGGGAACTCAGACAAGCAGCAGACACAGGGAATGCACACAGGAAATATAGAGAGGCAACTCAGACAAGCAGCTGACACAGGGAATGCACACAGGAAATATACAGAGGGAACTCAGACAAGCAGCAGACACAGGGAATGCACACAGGAAATATAGAGAGGCAACTCAGACAAGCAGCTGACACAGGGAATGCACACCATAAATATAGAGAGGCAACTCAGACAAGCAGTAGTCACAAGCAATGCACACAGGAAATATACAGAGGCAATTCAGACAAGCAGCATGCACCAGGAATCACACAGGAAATATACAGAGGCAACTCAGACAAGCAGCTGACACAGGGAATGCACACAGGAAATATACAGAGGGACCTCAGACAAGCAGCAGACACAGGGAATGCACACAGGAAATAAAGAGAGGCAACTCAGACAAGCAGCTGACACAGGGAATGCACACAGGAAATATACAGAGGGAAGTCAGACAAGCAGCAGACACAGGGAATGCACACAGGAAATATAGAGAGGCAACTCAGACAAGCAGCTGACACAGGGAATGCACACCATAAATATAGAGAGGCAACTCAGACAAGCAGTAGTCACAAGCAATGCACACAGGAAATATACAGAGGCAATTCAGACAAGCAGCATGCACCAGGAATCACACAGGAAATATAGAGAGGCAACTCAGACAAGCAGCTGACACAGGGAATGCACACAGGAAATATAGAGAGGCAAATCAGACAAGCAGCATACAGCAGGAATTCACACAGGAAATATACAGAGGCAACTTAGACAAACAACAGACACAGGCAATGTACACAGGAAATATAGGGGCAACTCAGACAAGCAGCAGACATAGGCAATGCACACAGGAAATATACAGAGGCAACTCAGAGAAGCAGCAGACACAAGGAATGCACACAGTGGATGTAGATTGGCAAAGTAGACAAAGAAGGCCCAATATGGTTAAACAAGTCCATGTGTGTCACACCCCTGCAGAAAGAGACTTGGAATTACCATAAAATAGAAGCTGGTCACATGCATCACCCAGAGTGTGCACAAGTCTAGAAATGTCACTCCCAGCTGTTTTTATTTCCTGAATGCTGCTATTTATGATTGTTTTGCTTCACAAAGATACACAATAGGCACATAATGAGCCATTTATGAAGCCTGCCTCTTGGGCACACATGCTCAGTGCTGTCAGATGAATGTAAGGATTCCTGCAGGTACCAAGCGGGCGCCCTCCTGCCCGCCTCCGCAGGAGCAGCAGCAGCAGCAAGTCCCCCAAACAGATGAAGTTGTATTTTAAAAGTGATTAATGCACAGCCACAGATGCAGAGAGGAAAGGCGGAGGCACTGCTTTCAGCACATCAAGGACAGAACTTAATTTACCTAGCAACTCTGCTTTTTGCAAAGCATCGAAACCTAGTGTGCTTGTCTGGAGTTACTCCACAAATCACAAGTAAATGTTTTAATGCAGCAACTTAGCAGTGACTGCAAAGACTGTGTGAAGCAGACGATGTGAGGGTTTCCATCAGACATGCCCTCCTCTCCCCAAACTGAGGGATGCTTCTTCTAACATTCTAAGCTAACAAGCAGCAGCCAAGGGTGAGAACAGTGTGTTTGGATCAGGGTATCCAACTCTTTCTACATTGGGTTCAGATCAGTGAAAATAGGTGTGAGCTACTGAATGAACGCTAAGCAACTGGGCATTGTTGCCAGACGCCCCAACACCCACCTTAATTGGCTTTAAGCCTAACGTACATAGAGCCAGGTACTATGGTTTGAACAAAGCACTTTGACTAGGGGCACTATGACATGGGGATGTGTGAACATATGTGCATAAGAATGGGATATATGTGTATGGGTGACTGAGAGACTATGTTGTATGTACTTGTGGAAAAGAACATACCTTTCACTATATGTGGCACTCTTACATGTATAACACAAATGTAGAAAAATGTTCTGCAAAAATGTTCAAAGTATGGAACATTTTTCTGCACTTTAAATGTCTCAAACTCAAAATATTGGCCCTGTTTTTCACTTATAAACATGGCACTGTATTGAGAAAACTAAAGAGTTCAATCAGTATTTGTTTAGTAGAGCACTATCACCCCTAAGGGTATCTCGGTGCTGTGTCTCTGTCAAAAAGCCAGGGCTTGAGGTTTTTCTGAAGTCTGCCAGGGAAGGGGCTGTTTAGAGGAGGAGGGCAGGTTGTTCCAAGTCTTGGCAGTGCTGAAAGAGAAGGAGTGACCCCCCGCTGTGGCTGCGACAGATGTGGGGTGTGTGTGCGAAAGCGAGCGATGCGGAAAGTAGGTGTTGTGAGGGCTGGTGGGAATTCAGTCGATGGTTGCTACATGATGGTCCTTGGCCATGTAGGGCTCTATATGCGAGCGTAAGGATCTAGTACTGGCATCCCTTCTGGATCAGGAGCCTGTGGAGGTTTCTGAGTTGAGCGATGATGCATGTCCATTTGGGGAGGTCCAGGATGAGTCTGCCTGCGGTGTTCTCTATGGTTTGAAGTGTTTTGTGCAGATGGATGTGGAGAGCTTTGCCATAGTCAAGGCAGCTGGCAACGAGGGCCTGGTTGAGGGTCTTTCTGGTATTGATAGGGGTCCATTTGAAGATTCTTTGGAGCATGCTGAGGGTGTGACAGCATGAGGAGGTGACCGTGTTGACTTGTCATTTCATGGAGAGTTGGCTATCAAGGATGTTGCCGAGGTTGCACACAGGCTCTGTCAGTGAGGTTGTAGGAAATTATGTTGAGCCTGTGGGATCTGATGACATTTGTGAGTGGGGTCTTGTACATGTTGAACAAGGTGGGGCATAGGGATGATCCTTGGGGAATGCCACAGATGATGTTCCTGGGCCGTGGAAGTGAAGGGAGGCAGCTGGGTGCTTCGTGTGAGTCCTGAGAGGAAGGAATCAATCCACTTGAGGGCATTGTGCTGTATGTAAATGTTGTGGAGTCTGTTGATGAGGGAATGGAGAGTGACTGTGGTGAATGCCAGAGAGAAGTGGCGCAGGATCGAGTGCATGGCTGTGGTGGCGATCAGCACGGTCTCAGTGCTGTGGTTGGTATGGAATCCTGATTGTGAGGTGCTGAGTGGGTGGCTTTGTTCAAGGTATTCAGTGAGCTGTTGGTTGATGGTTTTCTTGAGTACTTCGGCTGGGTAGGGCAGCAAGGAGATCGGTAAGAACTTTTCAGATCGCTGGTTCAGCAGAAGTTTCCTTTAAGAGGTGTCTGTCCTCAGCGTGTTTCCATACATCTGGAACGGTTGCTGTGGGGATGGAGGTGTTGAAGATGTTGGTGAGTTCTGTGTTGGCTAGGCTGGCTCCAAGGTGGAAGAGATGGTGGGGGCAGGGATTGTTGGGTGAACCCGGACTGAATGGACGACATGATGGCTTTGGTGGATTGGGTGGTGAGCAGAGACCAGGTGGTTATAGCTTGGCTGGTGTTCGTTGGTTGGTTGAGGTTATTGAGGCTGAGGGTGCTTGAATGGGGTCAAAGTTGTTGTAGATGGAGGCAATCTTGCTGTGGAAGTACTCTGAGAGGGTCTTGCAGAGTTATTAGGAGGGGTGGTTGGTGTTCTCTTTGGCTGTTTGGTTTGAGTATTCCTTGACACTTTTGAAGACTTCCTTCGATTGGTTGGCTGCGGTGTTGATACAGAAGGTGATGGCTGCCTTCTTGGCTTCCTTGATGCTTAGGTCATAATTACTGAGGGCTGATTTATACGTGGCTCTGTCTGCAGGGTCCTTGGTTAACTTTGTGTGGTTTCAATAAAACTCATCATTTACATTTTCTCCCATTTCCAAGTGTGGCATTCACAAGCACCAGGCGTCATGCTCCCAGTGGCCTGCAGACATGGATCCAGATTCATAACAGCAAAATACATTTGTTTAAGTGGGAGGAATTTTAAGTGGATAAAAATGCTTCATAAAGAGGAAAAGGAGATATTTGACTTCATTGAAAGTAGAGAAAGAAATTAATACCTAATGTTTCATAGAAAACATTTTATTCATTTTAAATTTCTCCCATTTGAATACAAATGACTATTTTTCACTTGGAAATATGGCACTGTGTCTATTGGTCACTGGGAGCAAAAGGCCTGCAGCTTCTAAATGCAAATGGGCCAAAATTAACATGAAGAGTTGCTCATTAAGGTAACTTTTCGTTTTAATTTTCTCTCATTTAAAAGTGTTCAGAAACATCATTTTGCTCTCATGAAAATTAACTTTTATTTCAGATTTAAATATTTCAGTGCTTCAGTTCTTCACCTCTGTGCCCCAGCCTGGCCCATAAACCTGACTGAGCCACTGCTCATTACCAGGCCCTGCTACCTGCAGCCTCATGATATTAATATAAAGCAAACATACCCTCCCCTAACCTTAAAAGAAAAATGTGAGCCTGAGCTCATTTAAAAAAGAATTCAAGTCTGCCAACTGCTTTGAATGTGTCTGGGAGCTACTGGTAGCTCGTGATCGATTGGTTGTAGACACCTGGTTTAGAGTGAATTCCATTCATTGGCTAAACTGGACTCAGTGAACAGAAAACAATTCCAGAGTGTAGGCATCTTGGGATAATATTCTCCTGTGTGATTGAAAGCCTGTAGGATAATGATATGTGACGACCAGCGCATAAGGTAATATTCTGCACTGCAAGTACCAGCCTTTAGGATTATTTCTGCACTGCGATTACCAGGCCATAGGATAGGATTCTATACTGTGAGTACTGGCCCATAGGATAATGTTCGGCACTACGAGTACCAGACTGTAGGATAATGTTCCTTGTAAGTGGCTGGTCTGCCCCTCAAAGACTCAAAAGGCGACCGCTGTGTTTCACAGTTGGGAGTAGTATGATGTGCCCGCCACATGTCCCTAAGCACATATTTGAGTGGTACTCTGGTCTCGACAGCTCTTTGCGCATATGACTTTACCATCCTGTTCATGCGCTCAACAAGTGCATTGACCTGTGGCACATAGAAAGCTGTTTTCTGGTGTGTTATCTCAAACTGACACAAGAATTTCTGCAATTCATTCAAGGCAAACTGCACCCCATTATCAGTCACCAGATGTTTGGGCATACCTTCTCTTGCAAACTCATCTTTAAGAAACTACAAGACTGTCCTGTGTACACATTACTTACACAGCTGATGGAAACCCATTTGGATCTGTGCTCCACCAAGAGCAATACAAGCCTTTCTGTAGGATGTACCAACTCAGGAGGCCCATGATGTCTAAGCTCAATTTTGTCCAAAGCTCATCCGTCACCACAACGGGTGACAAGGGAGCAGTGTTGGTTACATGGGTGTCCTTCATGACCTAGGTTTACTTTGCATCTCATCCCCTTGGGTGGCAATACTCTCTCACCAGATCATCTGGTACAACGTGAGCTCATCCCTCAGCATCCAGAAAGGATGAGGCCCAGTTCCTTGTAATCAGGCCAGCCTTTCAACTTAAATGCCTTGACCATTTCAAGCTCCTCACTCCTCTTTAGCCACTCATCCTTCATGACAGCAGGGTCTATTGCCCAATTCACGCACTCAACCTCCTCAACCATCACCTTATTTTTGCTATCTATGGGTAGATGCAACAAACAGTCAGCTCTCTTGTTTGTTGACCCAGGGAGATATTGAACCTGAATTGAATTCTTGTAACCCTTCACTCCATTGTTTCAGTCTGGGAGTCATCCTTTCAGTGTGGTTGCAGGGGAAAACCTGGACCAGGGGTCGATGATCAGCCCTCACTAGGAAAGGAGTGCCCCTCAAATAAAACTTGAAATTCTTAACTGCCCAAGCAATTGCTAACACCTCTCTTTCAATGCACGAGTAGTGCTCATCAACCTTATGAAGGGCCCTGGAGGCAAATGCCACTACCAACTCTTCTTCACCATCAATCTGAGACAGCACTGCCCCTGGTCCCTTAAAACTGGCACCAGTGGTTAGAATGTTTGTTTTCCCGTGCCAAATTGCGCCGAGTGGGCATTCTGCTATTTCCTGATTTACCAGTCAGGAATGCTGTTTGACACACTGGCGTCCATGCAAACTGGACTCCCTATTTTAACAAAGCTCTTATGGGCCCCACCACACTAGCAACACCTTTTATGAATTTGAATAGAACTCTGTGAGACCCATGAAATATCTCACTTGTTCCTTGTCCATGGGAGTAGGGGCACACACTTTGCAATCAGGTAATTCCAACTTGGGTTGAATGTCCCCCCCCCCCCCGAAATGACTTGACCCAAATGGGTGACAGAAGTAACTCCAATCTTGCATTTCTGTTTCTTTGGTCTGAGACCTTTCTCCTGTGGTCTACCCAACACCTGTCTCGAAACAATGAAATGTTCACTCACATCTTTGCCATAAATTAGATGTCATCCTGGAAGAATAAGATGTTAGGTAACTCTCCCAGGATCAACTTCAATATCCTCTGAAAACAGGTGGCAGTCGAGGCCAAACCAAATGGCATCCTAATAAATCTGTATGCTCCCAATGGCATTTCAAATAAGATGAGGTGCCTCAAATCCTGGTGCAGCTTCACCTGATGATAGGCCAAAGAGAGATCCATGACCGAGAAGATGTTATCCCACTCAAGCATGGTTAGTGACTCTGAAATATTGGGGAGTGGTTGGCGATCCACACCAATGCGTTTGTTAAGGTCTCTTAAATCCACACACATCCTGATGGATTTCCCAGCATCCTTGGTACCAAAACCAGCGGCGCCAGTCATTCAGATGATTCTATCTCCTCAAGGATATTGGAGTTTAATAGTCTACCTAACTTCGGCTTCAAAGGGTTTAAGCATCAAGTTAGGCACTTTGCGCACTTTATGTATGCAAGGTTTTGCACCCTTTGGTAACACAATTCGATGTTTGAAGTCCTTGAGCAACCCCAGCACTTCTATGAAATACCTCAGTTAATTCATCATAGAAATCTCCTCCGCTGCCACACTCAATCAACATCACTTGGTCTTGTGCATTGGGATTTAGTATAATCCACATGTCGCTTTGATGTCTCCAGCCAAGGAGATTATCATGTCTCTGGGTTACATAAATCTTCCCAATAGTCTCCCTGCCCTTAAACTCAATTCCCTTTACTACTGAGCCTAAAAAATCGATGTGTGCACCTCCATACCTGACAGGATTAATATCAGGAGGAAGTAGTGTTTGGTTGGGGAACTCATGATCTCAAAGTCCATTTCCAATCATTATGAACGGGGATCTTGAGTTCGCCAACACCACAAATGTTTTCCCACTTACTTCAATTTCACACGTAAGCATAAACGCATGTCCCACATCCACGTAATTACTGTTTACATAGACCCTCAGACATACTGTCAACGTTATCCACCATCCGTACCTCCCTTGAGGATTTAAAATTCTTGCCTAGTGTATTTTAGGGCAACATTTATGGCAAGTGACATTCCTACACTAACAGCTGGACATGTGACTAAAACTCTCACATCTGAAACATTTGGGTTAACCCCCATCAAACGGAGCTTTACCCTTGTTTTTTACTGCCACCTTTCACACATTAGTGTCTACATCCTAGTGTGTCTCATGGTCAGCTAATTCATGTATGCTGCTCTGCATAGAATTGCCAACTGGTGCTGTGAAGTGGTTTCTCATTTCTTGCCAGCCGGAACCATTTTCCTAGTCATCCACAATAGCAATTGCCTCCTTAAGAGTGGAATTTCTGGCCAGTAGCTTTTCCTAGACGCTCTCACTCTTGGTGTACCAAACCAACCGGTCTCTCATGAATAGGGGTGGGCAGAATTTGCGTAGTCACGCTACGCCAAGCTCTGTGAAACTGTAAAAAATCTCTGTGGGCACGCAGAATTCCGTGAACACGCAGAATTGCTTGTTTCACCCGTCCGTGATGCTTTTTTCCTGTTTGTGAACGCTGTTTGCTGCTTGGGGGAAAATATCATGTAAACGCGCATCTTGAAAACGCGAACAAGCAAATCATTCCACGAAGCCGCAGATCGTGGAATTTTTGGCAACTCCGCGTTCTCTGCAGAACGCAAAATTACCCAAATTCCACAAATCCTGCGAGCGGAATGAAATATACCACCCAGGTCAAATTATGAACAACAATGGAAAATAAAGTTCCCAGGCAATCATAAATGTGTGCAATGCAGGAAATGAGTTCAAGAAGTAACAAGAGTGAAAAAAATCCTTAATTAAAAAATACAAAATAAACAGTTATAATTGGTAGAGATGGTTTCTTCGACGTCGGTATCGCTTATCATATTATTAAAACATTATTGATGTTAATATTTTCAAAAATCCGAATGTGATCATCCAATGCAATCCTCACAGTATTACGTACAAAATATTTGGTGGTAATTTCCTGACGAAGGCACTTCCTAGTGCCGAAACACGCGTCGAAGAAACCATCTCTACCAATTATAACTGTTTATTTTGTAATTTTTTAAATAAGGATTTTATGATATGTATCCAAAAAGTCATTGGTGATGATTTTAAATTACAAATGTATTTGTTTATATATTTAAAACTCATTGTTTTTTAACTCTTGTTTCTCCTTGAACTTATTTCCTACATTGCACACGTTTATGATTGCCTGGGAACTTTATTTTCCATTGTATGTTTATCCTGTCCCAGGAATTGAATCAATTCACAGGGGGTTCTTCATATCCACACACTAATTATGTCAAGTCAGTGACCTTACCAAACTCACAAGTATGTGCCACTACTTTCTTCGAGGCTGTGTAATTTCCCACCCTCTCTTTCGGCCCCTGCACCCTGGTGAAGAATTCACGTCTTTCAAGAGCGCGCTACTCACCCGTGAGGGTCTCAAGGTGCCTGGGGGAGGGGAGGTGCAGCTCTGGATCGGTTAAAAATCCATGTAAATTTCAGTTCCTTAAACTTGTGAGAGCTCACTGGTTTCTGGGAGGTTCACAGCATATAGGTAACATCTAAATCCTATGAGGATTCATCATCAGGAATCTTACCATTTGAAAATATTTTTAAAAGCCCACTCAAATATGGGTGGTGTAATTTGGACGCAGCGACCTTACTGAGTCATTTACAGTTGTGTACACCCGACGTGCAGCCATAGAAGTCCCTGCAATCAGAGGCAGCCACGTGACGGCTGGTGTGGCTGCCCACAGCTGCTCAAGGCTGGTGTGGCTGCTCACGGGTGCTCATGGCTGGTGTGGCTGCTCACGGCTGGAATGTCTGTTGTCGGGATTCTAATGGCTGGTGTGGTTGCTCACGGATGCTCATGGCTGGCGTGGCTGCTAATGGTTTCACCATTAACTCATATGCTGATGACACTCAGATCATCTACTCCCTTTCCATGGGCCATTACTCCACTCCATCATCCCTTTGCGCAGGACTTAACAACATTGCCACCTGGATGCATGTCAATAAACTAAAACTGAATGGGGGAAAAACAGAACTCCTTCTGTTTGGCCACAATACCACCTTATGGGGGCCCCATCATTGGCCGCTACAAATGGTTACCCTCCCTGTCCCCTCCAAAACAGCACGCAACCTTGGCGTCATCTTTGAAGACCAGTTGTCCATGAAGCAACATGTGGTCAAAATCTCCTCCACTTGTATCACTATGATTAAGTGGCTTAGAAAGATCATCTGGATGCTACCTCAGGAAACACAGAAAACCGTGGTCCAGGCTTTATTTACATCCAGACTGGACTATGGCAACGTTCTTTTCCTGGGGGCTTGCAAGGAGGTGTCTCGGAAACTACAGACTGTGCAGAACATGGCGGTCCGCCTACTCCGCAAATTACCTAATAAGTCCTCCACATCCACTTCTCTACGAAGCCTTCATTGGCTCCGTATTGAAAGTCGTACTAAGTTAAGGACTTCTGCTTTATACATAGAATCAATGCAGGTAGGGCCCCACATTATCGTAGAACCTTAGTTCATCAATACTGCCCCTCTCGCACCCTCCGATCGTCCAACCAGCACAGGTTTCAGGTCCCTAGGATCAAGAGAGACAGAATGGGTGGCCGCTCTTTTGCTTTTTTGGCCCTTTCCTCTTTCCCTGCGCACTGAACCTAGTTACCTTAAGTTCCGCAGGGTTGTGAAAACATGGGTATTTAACCAATAGGCATCCCTTATCCTGAGTCACTATTCTACTGGTACACTCCCCTCTTCCGGTTCCTAGCGCCGGGAAACCTCCGGGTAGCTGTGCGCTCTATAAATTCAAATATAATATTAATAATAATAATAATGGGTGCTCACGGCTGATGCGGCTGCTCATGGGTGCTCATGGCTGGTGTGGCTGCTCACTGCTGGTGTGGCTGCTCACAGCTGGTGTGGCTGCTCCTGGCTGGTGTGGCTGCTCACGGCTGCTCATGGCTGGTATGGCTGCTGCTTGCTAGTGTGGCTGCTCACAGCTGGTGTGGCTGCTCCCGGCTGGTGTGGCTGCTCACGGCTGCTCATGGCTGGTATGGCTGCTGCTTGCTAGTGTGACTGCTCACGGCTGCTCACAGCTGGTGTGGCTGCTCCCGGCTGGTGTGGCTGCTCACGGCTGCTCATGGCTGGTGTGACTGCTATTTGCTAGTGTGGCTGCTCACGGCTGGTGGGTGAGGCTGCTCACAGCTGGTGTGACTGCTCACGGCTGGTGTGACTGCTCACGGCTGGTGTGGCTGCTCATGGATGGTGTGGCTGCTCATGGCTGGTGTGGCTGCTCATGGCTGGTGTGGCTGCTAATGGCTGGTGTGGTTGCTCCTTGCTGGTGTGGCTGCTCACGGTTGGTGTGGCTGCTCATGGCCAATGTGTCTGCTCCCTGGCTGATGTGGCTGCTCCTGGCTGGTGTGGCTGTGGCTGCTCACAGCAGATGTGGCTGCTCATGGCTGGGGTGGCTGCTCACAGCTGCTCACTTCTGCTCACGGCTGGTGTGGCTGCTCATGAGTGCTCACAGCTGTTGTGGCTGCTCACGGGTGCACATTGGCTGGTGTGGCCTCTCATTGCTGCTCATGGATGGTGTGGCTTCTCACGGCTGGTGTGGCTGCTCACGGCTGATGTGGCTGCTCACAGCTGGTGTGGCTGCTCACGGCTGGTAGGGCTGCTCACAGCTGGTGTGGCTGCTCATGGCTGGTGGGGCTGCTCACGGCTGCTGTGGCTGCTCACGGCTGGTGTGGCTGCTCACAGCTGGTGAGGTTGCCCTGGTGTGGCTGCTCACGGCTGGTGTGGCTGCTCACGGCTGGTGTGGCTGCTCAAGGATGGTGGGGCTGATCACGGCTGGTGTGGCTGCTCACGGCTGGTGGGGCTGCCCTGGTGTGGCTGCTCAATGCTGGTGTGGCTGCTCATGACTGGTGAGGCTGCTCACGGCTGGTGTGGCTGCTCATGGATGGTGTGGCTGCTTACGGCTGGTGTGGCTACTCACAGCTGGTGTGGCTGATCACGGCTGATGGGGCTGCTGGCTGCTCACAGCTGGTGTGGCTTCTCATGGCTGGTGTGGCAACTCACAGCTGGTGTGGCTGCTCACGGCTGGTGTGGCTGCTCATGGCTGGTGAGGCTTCCCTGGTGTAACTGCTCACGACTGGTGTGGCTGCTCATGGCTGGTGTGTATGCTCATGGCTGGTGTGGCTGCCCATGGATGGTGTGGCTGTCACCGCTGGTGTGGCGTCTCACGGCTGGTGTGGCTTCTCACGGCTGATGAGGCTGCTCACGACTGGTGTGGCTGCTCAAGGCTGATGTAACTGCGCACGACTGGTGTTGCTGCTCACGGCTAGTGTGGCTGCTCGTGACGGGTGTGGCTGCTCACGGCTGATGTGGCTGATCACAGCTGGTGTTGCTGCTCATGGCAGAGTGGCTGCTCATGGTGGGTGTGGCTACTCACGGCGGCTCACGGCTGGTTTGGCTCTCCTGGTGTGGCTGCTCACAGCTGGTGTGGCTGCTCACGGCTGGTGTGGCTGCCCTGGTGTGGCTGCTCACGGCTGCTGTGGCTGCTCACGGCTGGTGTGGCTGCTCACAGCTGGTGAGGTTGCCCTGGTGTGGCTGCTCATGGCTGGTGTGGCTGCTCACGGCTGGTGGGGCTGCTCACGGCTGGTGAGGCTGCCCTGGTGTAACTGCTCATGACTGGTGTGGCTGCTCACTGCTGGTGTGGCTGCTCATGACTGGTGTGGCTGCTCACGGCTTGTGTGGCTGCTCATGGATGGTGTGGCATCTCACAACAGGTGTGGCTTCTCACGGCTGGTGTGGTGTCTCATGGCTGGTGTGGATGCTCACATCTGGTGAGGCTGCTCACATCTGGTGTGGCTGCTCACGGCTGGTGAGGCCGCCCTGGTGTAACTGCTCACGGCTGGTGTGGCTGCTCACAGCTGGTGTGGCTGCTCATGGCTGGCGGGGCTGCTCACGGCAGGTGTGGCTGCTCAATGCTGGTGAAGCTGCCCAGGTGTGGCTGCTCACGACTGGTGTGGCTGCTCACGGCTGGTGTGGCTGCTCACGGCTCCTGTGGCTGCTCATGGATGGTGTGGCTGCTCATGGCTGGTGTGGCATCTCATGGCTGGTGTGGCGTCTCACGACTGGTGTGGCTGCTCATCAATGGTGTGGTTGCTCATGGCTGGTGTGGCTTCTCACGGCTGGTGTGGTTGCTCATGGCTGGTGTGGCTTCTCACGGCTGGTGTGGCATTTCACGGCTGGTGTTGCTACTCATCGATGGTGTGGCGTCTCTCTGTTGGTGTGGCTGCTCACAGCTGGTCTGGCTGCTCATGGCTGGTGTGGCTTCTCACAGCTGGTGAGGCTGCTCACGGCTGGTTTGGCTGCTCACAGCTGGTGTGGCTGCTCACGGCTGGTGAGGCCGCCCTGGTGTAACTGCTCACGGCTGGTGTGGCTGCTCACAGCTGGTGTGGCTGCTCATGGCTGGCGGGGCTGCTCACGGCAGGTGTGGCTGCTCAATGCTGGTGAAGCTGCCCAGGTGTGGCTGCTCACGACTGGTGTGGCTGCTCACGGCTGGTGTGGCTGCTCACGGCTCCTGTGGCTGCTCATGGATGGTGTGGCTGCTCATGGCTGGTGTGGCATCTCATGGCTGGTGTGGCGTCTCACGACTGGTGTGGCTGCTCATCAATGGTGTGGTTGCTCATGGCTGGTGTGGCTTCTCACGGCTGGTGTGGTTGCTCATGGCTGGTGTGGCTTCTCACGGCTGGTGTGGCATTTCACGGCTGGTGTTGCTACTCATCGATGGTGTGGCGTCTCTCTGTTGGTGTGGCTGCTCACAGCTGGTCTGGCTGCTCATGGCTGGTGTGGCTGCTCACAGCTGGTCTGGCTGCTCATGGCTGGTGTGGCTTCTCACAGCTGGTGAGGCTGCTCACGGCTGGTTTGGCTGCTCACAGCTGGTGTGGCTGCTCACGACTGGTATGGCTGCTCACGGCTGGTTTGGCTGCTCACAGCTGGTGTGGCTGCTCACGGCTGGTGTGGCGTCTCACGGCTGGTGTGCCTGCTCATCGATGGTGTGGCGTCTCACTGCTGATGTGGCTGCTCACAGCTGGTGTGGCTGCTCATGGCTGGTGTCGCTTCTCTTAGCTGGTGAGGCTGCTCACGTCTAGTGTGGCTGCTCACGGCTGGTGTGGCTGCTCACAGCAGCTTGTTAAAGCTTCTTACGCAATGCAGCTCTTGTGACTTCACATGAATTCACACGGCTCATCAGAAAGTTAGTTGTACAGCACACAAGACAATGTGAGAGTCACTTTTGGGGCACACAAAAACATACTTTACAACAATGCAGGTTGAAAGTCCTTCCAAATGCACTGCCTTAACACTCCTACCGGCAAAGTCTTTAGGTCTGTAAATGTCCTTAGCACTCCAACTGGTAAAGTCCTTCAATGTAGAAATATCCTTAAATACGTGGGTTCTCAGGGGAATTGGTGGTGACGCTGGTCCTCAGTCCAGCTCCACTCGTCGCCAGAGTTACAGCGCTGAGACAATGTGATTGTAGAATTGGTTCATTTGCATGAAGAGGTACACCGCCAATGATGCATACAGGTGATCACCCCCGTCTCCAACTGTCCATGCACAGGAAACTGCTCATATGGAGACTACTAACATTTCTGGCATGAGCTGCCCATGCACACATTTAAAGGGACAAGAATAGTAAAACCACAATACACCTCTCAGGAGCTCTCCTCAACTGAGCCCATGTTGACATGGTAGCCTGGAGCACAGGTAAAAGCTCAAAAAGGCCAGCTGACAAGTCTGTAACAAAAAGGTCCCCAATAAAGGGGGACTTGTGGGTTAATGACAAAACAGAGAACGTGCAAGGACTGTGATTATATGGGCGCCTGAAAGTATTCAATTAGTGTGGGCCGCTGATTACCGGGCACAATATGAGTAGAACCATTAATTATTCATTAGATGCCATGAACTGATGCTGCCAGACCAGCATTGTATGTTTTACTTTTTTCTGGGTTTTTTTTATAATGGCCACATTTTCAATTAGATTTATTGAGAGACTAATGGATTACTTTTTCCGTAATTTCTATGCTATAGGAGGCTGAATTATAATCTGTGAACGCCCAAAAAAATAAATTTGTGAGTGTTCACAAACCTATTTTGCCTTAGTCCACCAGTTTCCCATCCCCTTGAGTGGTATTAACAACTATTGATTTATTCTCACCCATGGTGAAAAAATCTGCAGTAGTGAATTTCATTTACGTTTACCAGGAATCCGTTGTGAATTCTTGTTAGGTCTAAAGTCATGGTTTTTTGCCTCAAACTACTGTTAATAAGCAAGAATAGGTTTGTGAATAAATCCTATATGTTTTCTCATCTCAGCGTTAGGTGTCATGTGTCTATAATTGTAAAAGATGTCTCGTAGGAAGGAGGAGTTTTTCTTGTGAAAAGTTAGCAGTGTCCACGATTCCAGTACCTATGTGTAAAAATGAATGCAGTAAAAACCCTGACAAAGTAGAGTCAGTCAGTCAGTCAAAAATTCTTTATTCGATAAAATTAATATCAGAAAAGACATGGTACAATCATTTTAAATAACAAACAAAAAAACACTTACAGAAATAACCCAAAAAGTTAAAACAGTTCATTATCATTATTAAAAAAATTTATATCACCATAAAATTGGTACCTTTAATATCCTTTAAAACTACAAACCTTACTACGCAAGTATATTACATAATTTTGCAAAATGTATTACTCAAAGCAACTTTGAATCTGCGGTAAGCTGGTATTGTTTTTCCTTACACGAATAGCTGCCGTCAAAAAACTAGCCACAGAAAACATAATGTAAGGGCTACCCAGTTGCATTAAGTATACTAAAGCTGGTCTAACCTGAACAAATCCCGCCTTCTTCAAGAGTGGCAACAAATATTTCCTTCTGCACTGTTCATAATATGTACAGAACATTACAAAATGTAGCGTGTTTTGTAATGAAAAACAATCACAGGAACAAGTGTCTGCTTTATCCGGAGTACACCAATACGGAAGGAGCCCAGGGTATAATGAATCAAATTTAGGCAAAATCTTGTCAGGAGGTATCGGTGATACCGGTAATTTACCACAGATAAGTATGGTTCAGGGCCTGAGCAGCTAACCAGCCCATAATTAGCTCTTACAAGAGGTTTTCTCAGCTCCATCTCCTCCCATTATAGTGTTAAGAGATCCATTAGAGCGTTTTTTGTTAGGGCGATGTCTTTTTGGGTTATTGTGTCGGGGGAGTAAAAGAGGGCTGGGCGGCCTATCTTCTGGAAACCCTTTTTGATATAGGTCAACCAAGCAATATTAGCAACCCTCTCCAGATGTAAGCAATCTTTGATAATAGAGTGGTTTACGGTAATTTCCTCGTTAAGCCAAATTTTTAACCAATATAATAGGGGTGCTATTTTAATATGGCCTGAGACGTATCCGATCCCCACTTCAGTGTGTGTAGTAAAAGTGGGGGTTGACTGGGTGACTGGGAGGAGCCCTCTTAAGAATTTATTTTCCACCAGTTGGATTTTATTAGTTGGGGTATGGCCCCATATTTGGCATCCATATGTGGCCACCGCCAAACACTTTGCTTTATAAACCTTAATAATGGCTTCAACTGGTCTACCTCCCAGTTTTTTGGCAAACCCCATGAGGCCCGAAACACTTCTACTAAAAGCCACACTACGGCTTGTGTTTTGAGGGCGCCATGTGCCCTTTTCGTCGAATACTACCCCTAGATAGGAAAACGAGGAGACCCTACATACCACTTCATTATTACAATAAAAGCTTTTTGATTTCCCCTTATTTTTACCCGTCCCTGCAATTAGGACCTGGGATTTTTTTGCGTTTACCTTGAGGTCAAGGTTGCTCATGAAGGTACCAAAGGCATTCAACAAGTTTTAGAGGCCCACCCCGGTACGAGCCATGAGTACAGCGTCATCCGCGTGTAGGAGAACTGGTATAACCTGAATTATAATCTGTGAACGCCCAAAAAAATAAATTTGTGAGTGTTCACAAACCTATTTTGCCTTAGTCCACCAGTTTCCCATCCCCTTGAGTGGTATTAACAACTATTGATTTATTCTCACCCATGGTGAAAAAATCTGCAGTAGTGAATTTCATTTACGTTTACCAGGAATCCGTTGTGAATTCTTGTTAGGTCTAAAGTCATGGTTTTTTGCCTCAAACTACTGTTAATAAGCAAGAATAGATTTGTGAATAAATCCTATATGTTTTCTCATCTCAGCGTTAGGTGTCATGTGTCTATAATTGTAAAAGATGTCTCGTAGGAAGGAGGAGTTTTTCTTGTGAAAAGTTAGCAGTGTCCACGATTCCAGTACCTATGTGTAAAAATGAATGCAGTAAAAACCCTGACAAAGTAGAGTCAGTCAGTCAGTCAAAAATTCTTTATTCGATAAAATTAATATCAGAAAAGACATGGTACAATCATTTTAAATAACAAACAAAAAAACACTTACAGAAATAACCCAAAAAGTTAAAACAGTTCATTATCATTATTAAAAAAATTTATATCACCATAAAATTGGTACCTTTAATATCCTTTAAAACTACAAACCTTACTACGCAAGTATATTACATAATTTTGCAAAATGTATTACTCAAAGCAACTTTGAATCTGCGGTAAGCTGGTATTGTTTTTCCTTACACGAATAGCTGCCGTCAAAAAACTAGCCACAGAAAACATAATGTAAGGGCTACCCAGTTGCATTAAGTATACTAAAGCTGGTCTAACCTGAACAAATCCCGCCTTCTTCAAGAGTGGCAACAAATATTTCCTTCTGCACTGTTCATAATATGTACAGAACATTACAAAATGTAGCGTGTTTTGTAATGAAAAACAATCACAGGAACAAGTGTCTGCTTTATCCGGAGTACACCAATACGGAAGGAGCCCAGGGTATAATGAATCAAATTTAGGCAAAATCTTGTCAGGAGGTATCGGTGATACCGGTAATTTACCACAGATAAGTATGGTTCAGGGCCTGAGCAGCTAACCAGCCCATAATTAGCTCTTACAAGAGGTTTTCTCAGCTCCATCTCCTCCCATTATAGTGTTAAGAGATCCATTAGAGCGTTTTTTGTTAGGGCGATGTCTTTTTGGGTTATTGTGTCGGGGGAGTAAAAGAGGGCTGGGCGGCCTATCTTCTGGAAACCCTTTTTGATATAGGTCAACCAAGCAATATTAGCAACCCTCTCCAGATGTAAGCAATCTTTGATAATAGAGTGGTTTACGGTAATTTCCTCGTTAAGCCAAATTTTTAACCAATATAATAGGGGTGCTATTTTAATATGGCCTGAGACGTATCCGATCCCCACTTCAGTGTGTGTAGTAAAAGTGGGGGTTGACTGGGTGACTGGGAGGAGCCCTCTTAAGAATTTATTTTCCACCAGTTGGATTTTATTAGTTGGGGTATGGCCCCATATTTGGCATCCATATGTGGCCACCGCCAAACACTTTGCTTTATAAACCTTAATAATGGCTTCAACTGGTCTACCTCCCAGTTTTTTGGCAAACCCCATGAGGCCCGAAACACTTCTACTAAAAGCCACACTACGGCTTGTGTTTTGAGGGCGCCATGTGCCCTTTTCGTCGAATACTACCCCTAGATAGGAAAACGAGGAGACCCTACATACCACTTCATTATTACAATAAAAGCTTTTTGATTTCCCCTTATTTTTACCCGTCCCTGCAATTAGGACCTGGGATTTTTTTGCGTTTACCTTGAGGTCAAGGTTGCTCATGAAGGTACCAAAGGCATTCAACAAGTTTTAGAGGCCCACCCCGGTACGAGCCATGAGTACAGCGTCATCCGCGTGTAGGAGAACTGGTATAACCTGAATTATAATCTGTGAACGCCCAAAAAAATAAATTTGTGAGTGTTCACAAACCTATTTTGCCTTAGTCCACCAGTTTCCCATCCCCTTGAGTGGTATTAACAACTATTGATTTATTCTCACCCATGGTGAAAAAATCTGCAGTAGTGAATTTCATTTACGTTTACCAGGAATCCGTTGTGAATTCTTGTTAGGTCTAAAGTCATGGTTTTTTGCCTCAAACTACTGTTAATAAGCAAGAATAGATTTGTGAATAAATCCTATATGTTTTCTCATCTCAGCGTTAGGTGTCATGTGTCTATAATTGTAAAAGATGTCTCGTAGGAAGGAGGAGTTTTTCTTGTGAAAAGTTAGCAGTGTCCACGATTCCAGTACCTATGTGTAAAAATGAATGCAGTAAAAACCCTGACAAAGTAGAGTCAGTCAGTCAGTCAAAAATTCTTTATTCGATAAAATTAATATCAGAAAAGACATGGTACAATCATTTTAAATAACAAACAAAAAAACACTTACAGAAATAACCCAAAAAGTTAAAACAGTTCATTATCATTATTAAAAAAATTTATATCACCATAAAATTGGTACCTTTAATATCCTTTAAAACTACAAACCTTACTACGCAAGTATATTACATAATTTTGCAAAATGTATTACTCAAAGCAACTTTGAATCTGCGGTAAGCTGGTATTGTTTTTCCTTACACGAATAGCTGCCGTCAAAAAACTAGCCACAGAAAACATAATGTAAGGGCTACCCAGTTGCATTAAGTATACTAAAGCTGGTCTAACCTGAACAAATCCCGCCTTCTTCAAGAGTGGCAACAAATATTTCCTTCTGCACTGTTCATAATATGTACAGAACATTACAAAATGTAGCGTGTTTTGTAATGAAAAACAATCACAGGAACAAGTGTCTGCTTTATCCGGAGTACACCAATACGGAAGGAGCCCAGGGTATAATGAATCAAATTTAGGCAAAATCTTGTCAGGAGGTATCGGTGATACCGGTAATTTACCACAGATAAGTATGGTTCAGGGCCTGAGCAGCTAACCAGCCCATAATTAGCTCTTACAAGAGGTTTTCTCAGCTCCATCTCCTCCCATTATAGTGTTAAGAGATCCATTAGAGCGTTTTTTGTTAGGGCGATGTCTTTTTGGGTTATTGTGTCGGGGGAGTAAAAGAGGGCTGGGCGGCCTATCTTCTGAAAACCCTTTTTGATATAGGTCAACCAAGGAATATTAGCAACCCTCTCCAGATGTAAGCAATCTTTGATAATAGAGTGGTTTACGGTAATTTCCTCGTTAAGCCAAATTTTTAACCAATATAATAGGGGTGCTATTTTAATATGGCCTGAGACGTATCCGATCCCCACTTCAGTGTGTGTAGTAAAAGTGGGGGTTGACTGGGTGACTGGGAGGAGCCCTCTTAAGAATTTATTTTCCACCAGTTGGATTTTATTAGTTGGGGTATGGCCCCATATTTGGCATCCATATGTGGCCACCGCCAAACACTTTGCTTTATAAACCTTAATAATGGCTTCAACTGGTCTACCTCCCAGTTTTTTGGCAAACCCCATGAGGCCCGAAACACTTTTACTAAAAGCCACACTACGGCTTGTGTTTTGAGGGCGCCATGTGCCCTTTTCGTCGAATACTACCCCTAGATAGGAAAACGAGGAGACCCTACATACCACTTCATTATTACAATAAAAGCTTTTTGATTTCCCCTTATTTTTACCCGTCCCTGCAATTAGGACCTGGGATTTTTTTGCGTTTACCTTGAGGTCAAGGTTGCTCATGAAGGTACCAAAGGCATTCAACAAATTTTAGAGGCCCACCCCGGTACGAGCCATGAGTACAGCGTCATCCGCGTGTAGGAGAACTGGTATAACCTGAATTATAATCTGTGAACGCCCAAAAAAATAAATTTGTGAGTGTTCACAAACCTATTTTGCCTTAGTCCACCAGTTTCCCATCCCCTTGAGTGGTATTAACAACTATTGATTTATTCTCACCCATGGTGAAAAAATCTGCAGTAGTGAATTTCATTTACGTTTACCAGGAATCCGTTGTGAATTCTTGTTAGGTCTAAAGTCATGTTTTTTTGCCTCAAACTACTGTTAATAAGCAAGAATAGGTTTGTGAATAAATCCTATATGTTTTCTCATCTCAGCGTTAGGTGTCATGTGTCTATAATTGTAAAAGATGTCTCGTAGGAAGGAGAAGTTTTTCTTGTGAAAAGTTAGCAGTGTCCACGATTCCAGTACCTATGTGTAAAAATGAATGCAGTAAAAACCCTGACAAAGTAGAGTCAGTCAGTCAGTCAAAAATTCTTTATTCGATAAAATTAATATCAGAAAAGACATGGTACAATCATTTTAAATAACAAACAAAAAAACACTTACAGAAATAACCCAAAAAGTTAAAACAGTTCATTATCATTATTAAAAAAATTTATATCACCATAAAATTGGTACCTTTAATATCCTTTAAAACTACAAACCTTACTACGCAAGTATATTACATAATTTTGCAAAATGTATTACTCAAAGCAACTTTGAATCTGCGGTAAGCTGGTATTGTTTTTCCTTACACGAATAGCTGCCGTCAAAAAACTAGCCACAGAAAACATAATGTAAGGGCTACCCAGTTGCATTAAGTATACTAAAGCTGGTCTAACCTGAACAAATCCCGCCTTCTTCAAGAGTGGCAACAAATATTTCCTTCTGCACTGTTCATAATATGTACAGAACATTACAAAATGTAGCGTGTTTTGTAATGAAAAACAATCACAGGAACAAGTGTCTGCTTTATCCGGAGTACACCAATACGGAAGGAGCCCAGGGTATAATGAATCAAATTTAGGCAAAATCTTGTCAGGAGGTATCGGTGATACCGGTAATTTACCACAGATAAGTATGGTTCAGGGCCTGAGCAGCTAACCAGCCCATAATTAGCTCTTACAAGAGGTTTTCTCAGCTCCATCTCCTCCCATTATAGTGTTAAGAGATCCATTAGAGCGTTTTTTGTTAGGGCGATGTCTTTTTGGGTTATTGTGTCGGGGGAGTAAAAGAGGGCTGGGCGGCCTATCTTCTGGAAACCCTTTTTGATATAGGTCAACCAAGCAATATTAGCAACCCTCTCCAGATGTAAGCAATCTTTGATAATAGAGTGGTTTACGGTAATTTCCTCGTTAAGCCAAATTTTTAACCAATATAATAGGGGTGCTATTTTAATATGGCCTGAGACGTATCCGATCCCCACTTCAGTGTGTGTAGTAAAAGTGGGGGTTGACTGGGTGACTGGGAGGAGCCCTCTTAAGAATTTATTTTCCACCAGTTGGATTTTATTAGTTGGGGTATGGCCCCATATTTGGCATCCATATGTGGCCACCGCCAAACACTTTGCTTTATAAACCTTAATAATGGCTTCAACTGGTCTACCTCCCAGTTTTTTGGCAAACCCCATGAGGCCCGAAACACTTCTACTAAAAGCCACACTACAGCTTGTGTTTTGAGGGCGCCATGTGCCCTTTTCGTCGAATACTACCCCAAGATAGGAAAACGAGGAGACCCTACATACCAGTTCATTATTACAATAAAAGCTTTTTGATTTCCCCTTATTTTTACCCGTCCCTGCAATTAGGACCTGGGATTTTTTTGCGTTTACCTTGAGGTCAAGGTTGCTCATGAAGGTACCAAAGGCATTCAACAAATTTTAGAGGCCCACCCCGGTACGAGCCATGAGTACAGCGTCATCCGCGTGTAGGAGAACTGGTATAACCTGTTCCCCCATACGCGGAATGTCCAGGGAAACCTCCCCCAGCTCAGTCTCAAGGGCGTTTATGTAGAGGGTAAACAACAGGGGTGCCAAAATGCACCCCTGCCTTACCCCTCTTTTAGATCTAAATGGCCTAGTGCATCGCCCCTCAGAATTCACTCATTTTGCGGAGAGATTCGTGTGTAGGTTTGCCAAGAAATGTACTAAGGGAGGATCAAGACCTAACTCAAGGAGTCCTATCCAAAGCTTTGACCTATTAACTAGGTCGAACGCCGAGGATAAGTCCATGAAACCCATGTATAGATTACCCTCCTTGGCCCCCGTATACTTACTAACTAAAAGATGCAGGTTTAAACATTGGTCAATGGTACCTCTATTTGACCTAAAACCATATTGCACATTAGACAGGACCCCTTTCTCCCTCAACCATTCACTCAGTCTTTGCAAGACCACCCGACCTAAGACCTTTACAGAAGAGTCAATCAAGGAGATTGGTCTATAGCAAGAGGGATCCTGCCTAGAACCTTTATTATAGACCGGGATGACAGTTGAGGTTAACCATGATGAGGGAATACTGTCTTGGCTAAAGGAGGTAAAAAGGTTTGCTAAAATTTTTGACCACATATTAGGGGCAGCTTTAAACAGATCGGCGGGGACCCCGTCCGGTCCTGGCGCCTTGTTTTTGGACATTTCCTCAATGGCTTTTGCAACCTCTGAGGTTTTAATTTCAATAGTGGCAAGGTGATTTCGGGTAAATGGGCCTCAGCGTTTGGACATTTGGAAGGCAGGCTATAGATCTCTTCAAAGTGTGCAATCCAGACCTCATCTGTAATATTGCAATCCCAAGACGCATTGTCTGTATTTGCAAAGAGAGGTTGATTGACTGTAGCCCAGAATTTGCCGCTGTCTCTCAAAGCTTCGGGTGACATAGTTTGTGCCAAGCTTCGTCCCTTAATTCCCGCTTCCTATCAGTTATCGCTAACTTGTATGCCAATCTACGCTTGGTTACTAGTCCCTTGTCCCTGGGGGTAACTTTAAGGGCTTTGAGAAGTGCAGCGTGCGCGTTTGAACATCTTTTGTCAAACCACCTCTCTCCATACCCAGTTTTTGGCTTTCCTTTGATGGTTCGATTATCATTTACATGTAAGTAGATAACATTATAAGCATTTACAATGTCGGAACCAATTGCCTCATTATCTAAACATATAGTTATCTCTGCCCTTGTCGATGCCAACAAGTCCTCTATGAAAGTGTCAGGTACCACTTTCGTCCACTTCAATCTTCTGCCTTGGTCTTTTAAGGCAATATCACTTTGTACCCTAAGTTGTGAATTTCTGAAAGACAAAGATCCCCCTGTTACCAAATCCATTAACACAGGATTATGGTCATTAAAGGTCGAGACCTCCACACAATATTTTAGGACAGAACATAACAGATAAGATGTAACAAAAACATAATCAATGATTGTACCCCTGTCCTTTCCCTTAAACGTGGGGTTCCTGAATTCTCCCATCCCACAACATGATTCATAGAGGTTCTAATTAGCTAGGAATAATTCCAGGTTCTCCCCCTCTTTTGTGTGTTCAAAGTGGGATGGCGCAGAGAACTGTGGCCCCT
The DNA here is from genome assembly GCF_964263255.1 of Lissotriton vulgaris. NCBI lineage: Eukaryota > Metazoa > Chordata > Amphibia > Caudata > Salamandridae > Lissotriton > Lissotriton vulgaris. The sequence continues at coordinate 40,162,357 of NC_141699.1, read as the reverse complement.
CGTAATCCTTGCTCCCACATTGGTTCACGCAGGGGTGAATATTTAGGTCCCCCATAAACAAATTCTCAAAAGAATATGACTTCCTACTATAGCTATAGACAAATTGGTCTAACAGATCAAGATTATTTTCTGTAGAGTATTTTGAAGGGATACAAATTATTGTCTGGGAAGAAAAAGTTAGGAATCCACAAGCCTCACAATACAGAATTTAAGCCCCCTAGTTGTACCTTTTACCTAACAGCACCTACTATTGTACGGTTTCCACTTTTTCAGTAGGAACTTCTCAATGGGTGAGCAACAGAAACGTTGTTATTTGTTCCAGACAGAATCTAGGCTCCCCCTAGGATATGTTGTCCTAGAGGCCAGCTAGCTCACAGCGCTCCCACAATCCCCCCTAACCTAGACGGCTGGAGAATGGTTCGGGCAACATCAGAACATGACAACCCTTATCCCTCCCAGGAATCATTGTAACACATCTAGCATCTTTTTGCCGAGTCACTCGTGTGCTCTCAGAGAGATACACACGACAAACACAAAGGGGCATGTTTAATATTTATTGAACCATTGGGATTCTTGTATATAATATATGCACTGCAATGATCAAGTGACTGAAGCAAATAAAAGTGATTAGAAGTATAAGGATGGTGAAAAGAATCAACAATTCCACCATTGTGCTAAAACAGTGGATATATGCTGGCATATAAGTACTTAGTATAGTGCACTCCTACTATGCATTCCCTAACCTGGTCGCCTAGGGTGTCTGTGCTCTGCCAAGAATCCCCTTTAGGAAGATCTAACTCCCATTTGCCAAAGTATGCAGGTCCCGTCTTGGTCACAGACTGCACATCCCTCCTTGGTGAGGAATCAGCAGGAACCCGCTAAGCTAAAATGCCGACACTGCATTAACCTCACAAGTGACAGCCAAGAAGCTTCTCTCTCGAGCTAGATCTTTCGGGTTCTTGTATGAAATGTTCAGGGTGTCATGATAATATTCTTGTGAAGACGTTTTGTAAGCAATGTGGTTTCAGATAAACTAACTCTGCATTGTCACGCAAGCATCTGTGTTTCAAAAACCAGTGTGTGAAAGAGAAGCAACTTAAGAAACGTGTGCCTGTTAAAATGGCAGTGTTTCTTACCAGGCCCAACTGAGCTACATGGAATTACAATCATAAATATCACTTTCAGAATGGTCAAGACACCGTCAAATTTACAAGCTTTACAGAGCTGAAGAGACTCAGGCAAAATGTAAACTATGCAAAGTTAACTCACAGAATTATGCTTTACGCTTCTTGTGTGAAATTCTCGAAATTATGTTGTTACACCACGTTATGTAATTGTGCCACCATAGGAGGAAAATTATAGCATGGAAGCACTGGAACAAGGTGAACAACCATAACGCGAGCAGCTGTTTTTCATGGCACTAGTGTTTTTGTGCTACAATTTTGGCATGATATGTGTCCTCATGAAGATTGACATCAGAATGGATTTTACACTAAAATATAGCGCTGAGGGGCATTTGTATGAACAAGCCCTTTTGTAATTCCTAAATAGCGATTTTCTAATTTGCGATGCCCTTTTGGGATTATATATCCCAATAGGCCTTTTCCCGTTTGCAAACGGGCCGATTCTGAGAATTGACCCGTTTGCGAATAGGAAAAAGGCTTGATACATATGCCCCTAAATGACCAGTTTGTGTTTTATATAATTGCACATAATTCACATAATTTTCCCAAAATTTCACGTAACTATGCAAAAGCAAATTTCTCGAATTTCACACTCTGACCCTAGTCTTAATTTGGGTTATTCTGTTCCCTAGAGGGATTTAGAAAAAATTATCTTTGATGTTTCAGAAAAAAATATGTTACTTTCAACAAGAATAGACCATCAGTATGATCTTATAGTGTCACCTGTGTTGAGTATAATGAAGAATGATGCCATTGGATGTTCCAGGCCATAATTGTTTTCCGCACTATACAACCTCAGATTAGACCCAGCCATATGCAAATCAACCCTGTTCCTGGTCGAATAGGAACAGCCCAGCCTGAACTGTCAAAACTAGTCCTCTCTGAACCAGTACACAAACAAACTGAGACTGGTTTCGCTTAGTTGTGCTTTTTCAATAAGGTGCTGCTTAGCTCCAGTAGCACTGTCAGAAAAGTATCCCTGTCTGTGCAAACCGTCGCACTTAGACCATTGCACTGAAGCAATAATCTTAGTGCATCAAAAAACAAAGTGATGAATTGAATGCTTGAAATATTCTCAGCCACTGGCAATCACATGGGCTACATCCCAATCCCTAATTGTTTGCCCACCATGCAACCTCGGTTTGTACCAAGCAAATCAGTCTTGAACCCACTCCAATGGGAACAGTCCAACCCAAACTGGCAAGCCCAGTCCTCCCTGAAGCGATAAAGGTGCAACCCAGAGCTGTTTTCACACTTATTGGGGCTCATCAGCCAGGCATAGCTTGGTTCCAGGGACACAGTGAGAACGGGACCCAAGTCTGGGCATACCCGTCACACTTATGGCATCAAAAAACGAAGCCTCGATTACTGTTCCAGTTGGAAGAGCGTCTGACTGTCATTGTTGCAGTAAAGGGACGGAAAATTAGATTGCGACTGCTGTGGAGGTGGTCAGAAATATGCCTCTTTCCATTGAGGCTTGTGCTACGACCAGGAAAAAGGCCTCAGCACCAGACCCAATGCAAAAAGGCATTTTTGGAAAAATTCCTGCACCGTGTGCCAGGCACCACGAGGTGCCTGGTTTCAAAAGAGAGGTTACCCCACTTTCACCAGGGAACAGGGCACAATGACAAGAAGTCAGAAGGGAATCCCTGGAGTGCACTAATAGAACTCATATAACTATATTTTTACAATTTACACTTAACAATTTCTAAATAGCAGGACCCTCCACTTCATTGAAATGTGAGGAGGAGTGTAGTAATAATTTCCACAGAAAATATAGGATTCGTTAACAATCTATCTTTAATAAAAATTCATACATTGAACAATAAAAAACATAGCAATTAAAAGTTTCTAAGAAATGTTCCTTGAACAGTAAAAATACATGAAATCATTATCTCAAATGTGCAATTAGACATTATAGGAATTAAAACATACATGGCAAAGAAATATACACGATACATTGACAATTCATACACAGTTTTAGAAATACAAAACACACTATAGAGTAAACAACCCCTATTTTACTTGTGGCTCCTAGATGTTATTGCCACTTTCGATTACTAGATCCAAAGGCCTCACAATGTAGTTCCTATCGTATACAGCTGTGACATAGATATATGTGCATCCAGTGTGTACTTAGGCTTCACTTGGATTCTTTGCTAAAAGGATGCGTCGACGCGTTTCGGTGCAATACATTTAATTCTGCGGCACCTTCCTCAGGACTTCTTGGTAGGGGTTTCCTGTGTCAAGAAGATTTCAAAGTTTGTTTCATTAATGAATATGGTTAGAGATCCAACAGGGCCTGTGCAGAGTTTCAATCACTTTCTGCAGGTACTAGTTGCTGGGGCCTTCTTATTCTTGGCCGAATTTCTCTTATTGGGGTTTCTTTTTTCGTACGTTCAGTCTCTTTATTTTCTAAGTGCGGGTACCTTTAAACTTTATAAAACCCTCTTTGAACGGGCATAGGTTATCTGGGGGTCCTGAAGAGAACTGGATATGTTCTCCGTTATACGGGCGCCGCGTCTCTGCCTCGTTCAAAACTGAGAGCAGTTGGGCGTCCCGGGCAGGTGCGCCTCGCAAAGGTGGCTGAGTGAAATCTACAAGATTTCACTCAGTCACTTTTAGGCCAATGCTGCGTCAAAACCCTGCGCCTGCTTGAAGCAGGCATAAGGCTTGACGAAGCATTGGACAGATAGGGAACCCCCGAGCCTTGCTGGAGCTGTGTCGCGCTTGCAACGCAACTCCAGCAATGCGCCACCTTTACGGCACGGATGTGTCACGCATCTGTGCCATTTTTGCCCCATGGTGCGCCGCATTATGATGCGGAGCACCATTGGTGGCGGAGCTGCGGCGCAGTACGGTGGACCCTAAGTACGGTGGACCTGACGCTCTAGGATGAACCTGATGTCAACACCGCCAAGACCAGACGCTGAAGCAGCTAGAAGCGGGAGCAGGACCCCAGACAGGGATGGTCAGGTGACCACCTGACATGGAGGCAAATTCTGGACAGGACTGCCAACAATTCAGGACAAAGGGTCAAAATACAGGACAAAATCTAAGGACAAAAAGTCAGTTTTCCAGACATATCGAAGGAGAGGCCACACCCCACTATTCTATCAATGCATTGATTTACTACTTACTACATCGTTCTATATATTCACTGTGGTCTACATGTGATTGCACTCGTTTAAGACACCGATCTCCTACACATTGTCATCATTTCCCCTCTAGAACACTTTCTTTTAAGCTCCCCAGGGTTCATGGCTGTGCTTCCCTATGCTGATAGCGAAAGAAGCGGCAACTGGGCAGGGGGGGTGAGGGGGATGGACAGTTTAATATGGGTCCGTTTGTTACAAAGAAAAGGTAAAAATAGTCTACTAACTATTCATAAACAGCCCAGCACTGTTCTTCTGTAATTGCATGATGGAATGTGTGTATCTTTTATGATCTGTCTTCGGAAGAGCGAATAAAGACAATTGATTGATTGATTGATTGATTGGTTGATTGATTGATTGATTGCATGATGGATTCTATTGCTACATAGCTGGCTATCTTCATGCTATGTAATCTCTTTTGGCACACAACAATAAAATCTTTTTTTGTTTTAAACATATGGCAGTGTTTCATTTTAGTGCATTTGGCCACAACATTGCATTGGCATTCATCTGAAATGAAAGTTTCTAATCATGAACTTCAAAACATTCATTAACACTCCCTCTTGACTACACCAGGAGTGAACTGAGTGAGACAATGTTCTGGTGCTCTTTACATCATGACCAATATTATTGTTCTGAATGGTGGAACATTCTAGGCTAATAAAACACACAAGTGATTTTTTTTTTCACTGTTCATCTTAAACATAATTACTTGAAAGTGCTCTAAAATGCCACTATCGAGTACATTAGACACATGAAGTAAATTGATTTGACTAAGATTACAACACAACTTAGCCATGCAGGAAATCTGGTATTTGAACCCAGACTTCCTGGTAATACATGGGGCCCGATTCACAGAACTAACTTAAGACAAATTCCTACACTTACTACCATTTTGGTATTCACAGAAGGCACTTACTCATTGATGAGTAAGTGCCTTCTGTGAATACCAAAATGGTAGTAGGTTTAGGATTTTGTCTTAAGTTAGTTCTGTGAATCGGGTCCAGAGTGCACGTAAGTCACTGACTTGATTATTGTGTTTTTTTTAATGTGCTTTAAAACCAGAAGACAGTATTTTGTACAATTCTGTAAGATGAATAGAATACTATGTTAAATAAATACAGATCACCGGCTAATCTGACACAATATCTAATGAAAGGAAGGGCCTTAATGAAAATAAGGGAAGGCAGGACACTATCTGCTAATATCACATGACGGTTCAGACGATATGGAGCTATTCTTGGTCAGGCGAACCACTGAAACGTTGAGCCTGGCTCGAGCTTGAAGCTCAAGGTCCTGTTGGAACCTCGAGCTCATAACGAGCCAGGCTTTCAGGTGGCTTCTCCCTTACTCTTTCCCTCTACCCAGGATGTGGCATTAGGGCCAGGGCTGCCGACTTTGGAACTTGGGAACCAGGTTCAAGTCCCAGCATTGGCTCCACATTCTGTGATTCTAGGTAAATAACTCAATCTCCCTGTAATAGCGTGATTTCTTCTCTTCTTTCTTTCCACCAATACTCTCCCTTTTGCTCAGCCTGAATTACAGGAGAATGTAGGATGATGTTACAGAATGTTGGTGTGTGGTCTCGGTTAGAGCGTCAGTTGAAGATGAGAGGCTGGGCAGCAGGGAGGCTGCTCCTGGTGGGGCTACTACTAATTACCATCTCATTACTATCTACCTTCTTTCTACTTATCTGGAACTGGACAAAATAAATTACATCTTGGAACCTACCACCTTGCCTACGATTTGGACTTCTTTACATAGCACATTCTCCATGCCTATAAATAATGAATGTGACCTTGTTTAATGTAAGTGGTGCTCATATAAAGTGCTCTAATAACTTTGGGTCGAGTTCACGCTATAAAAAAACTGCAGAAAAATGCACAAAGCAGTAAAAACAAAGCCTTAACATAGGGAAATATTTACAACAAGGGGTGGTGAGGGACAGAGTCTCTGAATTAAGCAGAAAGCTCTCACCCAGTCAAGAGATCAGGGCTAGATCCAACACCGTTTTTTAGCTCACTGCACCATCCCAGTTTCAGAACCTGGCTGTATGCAAATTAGTCTGTTCCTGTCCCAGTGCATGATGGGAACAGGGCAAACCAAACTACAAAAGCCAATTCTTACACTGGGAAGGAAACAAGCTCCCGGGGACCGGTTTCTGGCATTACAGCCGTCTTCGGCCCGGTTTGCTTGAATCCTGATGGTGCAATGAGCAAGGGTATCACATCTGAGAATACCCTTCCACGCTTAGGGTGGACAAAAATATTTACAACAAGGGGTGGTGAGGGACAGAGTCTCTGAATTAAGCAGAAAGCTCTCACCCAGTCAAGAGATCAGGGCTAGATCCAACACCGTTTTTTAGCTCACTGCACCATCCCAGTTTCAGAACCTGGCTGTATGCAAATTAGTCTGTTCCTGTCCCAGTGCATGATGGGAACAGGGCAAACCAAACTACAAAAGCCAATTCTTACACTGGGAAGGAAACAAGCTCCCGGGGACCGGTTTCTGGCATTACAGCCGTCTTCGGCCCGGTTTGCTTGAATCCTGATGGTGCAATGAGCAAGGGTCTCACATCTGAGAATACCCTTCCACGCTTAGGGTGGACAAAAATATTTACAACAAGGGGTGGTGAGGGACAGAGTCTCTGAATTAAGCAGAAAGCTCTCACCCAGTCAAGAGATCAGGGCTAGATCCAACACCGTTTTTTAGCTCACTGCACCATCCCAGTTTCAGAACCTGGCTGTATGCAAATTAGTCTGTTCCTGTCACAGTGCATGATTGGAACAGGGCAAACCAAACTACAAAAGCCAATTCTTACACTGGGAAGGAAACAAGCTCCCGGGGACCGGTTTCTGGCATTACAGCCGTCTTCGGCCCGGTTATAAGAATTGGCTTGGTAGTTTGGTCTGCCCTGTTCCCATGAAAAATGTTCTATTGTTTGTTATGGAACCTCTGCTGGTTAATGAGTTCACGACAGAAGTATACGTGGCAACCAGAGGTCCACAGAATTGAGTCCCGTTTGGTGTAGTAGGGAAAAGCGACTGGTGTATTTTCAGTGCTAGGAGATCCCTGAAAGCACTGTGAATATTAAACAAGCGATAACACATATTATAACATAGGCTGCCACTAAATGCACATTTAAATTTAGGTTAATGATAAAAAGTGCTACTAAATTATAGATATCAGTAATTTGCAGATTTTACCTTGTGCCATGGACGTCGAGCCACCAAAATGCCTGGGGTAGCAGAAGTGACATCACAATGCCCTTAGACCCCAGTGACATCACTGGAGGTGACATCATGTGGCCTTTGATGTCTTCGCAAGCGTGACGCTGCTCCAGCAAGGCTCCGGTGCCCCTATGACTAACATGCTGCGTCAATCCTTACGCCTGCTTCAAGCAGCGCAGTTTTGACGCAGCATGGGCCTCAAAAGTGACTGAGTGAAATCTTGTAGATTTCACTCAGCCCCTTTTGGGAGGCGTTCTTGCGCCAGAACCCCCCCCCCCCCCCCCTGCGCCAGAAAGCCCACATGTGGTGCAGGGCTTTACAACGTGACAAAGGCAGCGTAAATGGGGTGTACGGGGCTTGTAAAACTGCCCCCTGTCTTTTAGGCACTCCTCTCAGGTCTAGCAACCCCACCGACCTGGCCATTAGGAGCAAATAAAGAAATGCTCTGGTAAGCAAAAGGAGCGTGTGAGGGGTTAAGCACAGGTGGCGAAGAATGCCCCGGTTACTTACCGGTAATCTTCATTACTCCGAGTCCATGTCTTCCTCGCCACAGTAATCACATATGAGCCTCTGGCTCCACACAGAACTCCAAGTACAAACAAAACAGCGCTCTAGTCTCCCTCTCCCTCCTCCAATATGGCCCCCAGTGGCTCCAGCCAATCCCATAAAGGGACACATAATCACCAACACGACCTGAAGAACCAAGCCGCAGACATGAAGCCACCACCAGGGCTGGGAGGGAAGGGAAACTATACTGTGGCGAGGAAGACATGGACTCGGAGTAATGAAGATTACCGGTAAGTAACCGGGGCATTACCTCCTCGTCCAGTCTTCCTCGCCACAGTAATCACATATGAGCCGATACCAAAGCAATCAGCTACATGTAAGGAAATAGACCACACCAGCAGTGCAGTGAAAACATATTTTAATGAACAGAGGTATAGCAACAAAAAGGAAAACCTCTCAAGGAACCCCCGCTGACAAAACAGAAGAGGCAAAAGAAACAGAACCCCCACCCCCAACCTGGAGGCGGTAATGGGACATGAAGGTATGCGGGGAAGACCACGTAGCAGCCCTGCAAACATCTTCCATGGACACCCCTTTGAAAGAAGCCCAGGATACAGCCACAGATCTGGTGGAACGACACTGAACAGGAAGGGAGGGGACCTCAGAAACCGAAGCAAAGGCCAACATAATGGCCTCGTTAATCCAACGACTGATCGTGGAGAGGGAGGGTTTCAGGCCCTGACGCGACAAACCTAAATTGACAAACAGGTTGTCCACTTTACAAAAGGAAGACGTGCGTGACAAATAAATCAATAAGGCACGACGAACATCCAATAGGTGCAAAAGGGATTCCTCAGCCGAGGACGGATCAGGACAAAGAACCGGAAGAACCACCTCAGCAGACCGGTGAAAATAAGAATCCACTTTAGGAACAAAGGTAGGATGAGGGCGCAAGACCACACGGTCTGACAAAACCAACAAAAATGGGGCAGAACGAAGGAAAGCACCCAACTCACCCATACGCCTGGCAGAAGCAATTGCCACAAGAAACACCACCTTGAGTGTCAAAAACTTCAAGTCCACCGACTCCAAAGGTTCGAAAGGAGCCAACTGCAAGGAAAGTAAAACCAAAGGAAGGTCCCAAGGCGGAGGACACATGATAGGACGGGGGCGCTGGAAAGAAAGAGACTTAAACAGTCTAGCAACCAATGGAGAAATCGAAACCAAAGGTAGGACATGAAAAGCCCATTGAGCTCGAAGAGTCGAAATGGCCAATCCCAACACAAACCCATCATTCAGAAAATCCAGAATGTGAGCCGGATCCAAAGACTCCAATGATAGCCCACGACCAACACACCAAGAAGCAAAATTATCCCAGTGCTTGGCGTAGGACTTAAGCGTAGAAGGCCGCCGGGACTGTTGAATGACCCCAGCCACAGTCACAGAACAACCCTCACGAATCAGAGAATCCCTCTCAAGAGCCAGTCCCGCAGACCCAGGGAACGGAACACAGGCAGAGGAAGAAGAGGACCCAGCAGAGGATAAGGAACGAACGGCAAGCCCCACCCCAGAGCCACAGCCAATTCCAACAGAAGGGGATACCAAGGGCGACGCCTCCAACAAGGAGCAACCAGAAGCACAAAGGACCTCTCCCTCTTGATCTTCCGTAACACAGCAGGAATCAGGGGAACAGGCGGGAACGCATACAACAGACCCTTCGGCCAAAGGAACGAAAGCGCGTCCACTCTCCAGGCATCCCGGAAAGGCATAATCGTGCAAAAGCATCGGATCTGGGCATTGTCCTGGGAGGCAAACAGGTCCACAATCGGACACCCAAAGATCATCTGCAACCTCTTGAACATCCATCGCGTGAGGGACAAGGACCCCATGGAAGGAAAAACCCGGCTCAGACAATCCGCCACAGTATTCTCCGCTCCAGGCAGGTAAATGGCAGATAGGGACTCCAGATGCAACTCTGCCCAACAACAAATTTGACGGCTGAGGCAACTGAGGGAGCGAACCCTGCACCCCCATTGATGGTTCACATAAGACATGACCACCTGATTGTCCGTCCGGATCTGCACGTGGTGACCTCGAACAAGATCCAAGAAATCCAACAGACCCAGAAGGACAGCCTTCAACTCCTTGTAGTTGGAGGAGCATGACAACATCGACTGAGGCCAAATCCCCTGAGTCGTCGAATCCCCCAGAGTAGCACCCCACCCCAGCAGGCTGGCATCGGTAGTGACCACTCGGGTGGGAACAATCAGAAAGGGGCGGCCCCTGGATAGATTCTCGTCGACCAACCACCAACTCAGGGCCACCCGAACAGCATCCGACAGAGGAACCAGAACACCCATATCGAGGGAACAGGGGTCCCAATGCGACAAAATGTGGGACACCACCGGGTACATGTGGAGGCGAGCCCACAGCATGGTCAATAACGATGCAGACATCAGACCCTGAACCCTCAACCACAGGCTCACTGGAAAAGAATGCCCCACCAACAGGGCACGGACAGCAGACATTAGGGACAGAATTCTGTGAGGGGGCAGGAACACCATCCCCAACTGAGTCTTGAATAGAGCCCCAATAAAAGTCAATTCCTGCGCAGGAACCAGGGAGGACTTCGGTACATTCACGAGGAACCCATGATGCTCCAGGACATGGCACACCCTCTGGACATGTAACTCCGCCTCTGGAAGAGAAGAAGCAGAAATTAAAATGTCGTCCAGATGTGGAAAAACACCAATGCCCTCCCCATGTAAATGTCCAATAAGAGGAGCCAGAACATTAGTAAAGATCCTGGGAGCAGAGCAGAGCCCAAAAGGTAATACCTGGAACTGGTAATGACGACCCATTACGCAAAACCGGAGAAATTTCTGAAAGTCCGGATGAATAGGAATATGCAGGTAAGCATCCCTCAAGTCTATTGATGCCAGGAAATCGTCCTGAGACACCAGAGGAAGGATCAATTGAAGTGAAACCATTTTGAACTTCAGGTGAGGGATGAAAGTGTTGACCCACTTCAGGTCCATCACCGGTCGAAGATCCCCGGTGCGCTTGGACACCAGAAAAAGTATGGAATACACCCCCTTTCCCAACTGATCGCAGGGTACAGGAATAATCGCCTTTTTGACCATCAGGGAATCTATGCCGTCCAAAAGCGCCAACTTTTTCACAGGATCTCTGGGACAAGGAGTGGCCCTGAAACAGTCTGGGGGCGTCTGGGCAAATCCAATGTGTAAACCCTCCGAAAGCACTTAAAGCACCCATCGGTCCGACACAGTCTCTCGCCAAGAGTCCATGAAGCAAGCGAGGCGACCCCCAACCGGACCCACACCAGGAGCGATCCAGTCAGGATTTGGAAGCTGGAGTGGAGGAGGTGGACGCACCGGAGAACCAGGACTTATCAAAGGAAGGAGCACCCCGGCCTCGCCCCCTACCATGAAAGGGCTGACCAGCCCGACCCCTCCTAGAAGGACCAAAAGACCTCTGTGAACCAAAGGCACGGAAACGGCCAGGACGGTCAGGAGCAAGTAGTTTACGGTCCTCCGCCGTCTTCTTCACCATCTCGTCCAGAGGTGAACCAAAAAGCTTAACCCCAGAAAAGGGAATCTTCATAAGCAAGTTCTTCTGCGCAGCATCAGCCTTCCACAAACGGAGCCACAACTGTCGCCTAGCAGCCACAGAAGACCCGGCCGCTGAAGCCGCAGCCCCCAATGAATCAAAGGATATATCAGAAAGCAGACAAACCTGCTGCTCCATCATCGCCAGGGTAGAAGAAACATCCTCCCCCTGGTCCAACAACTCCGACAGAGACTGAAAATCCTTGAGCAAGGACTGGATAGTGTAAGACGAATAGGCCGCAGCTCTGATAGAAAAATTAGCAGCCGCAAAAGTGCGCTTCACGGCACCATCCACCTTGCGGTCAACCGGGTCAGCCGGAGAAGAATCCTCCGAGACAACAGTCCCATGTGAAGACATGCTGGCCAACAAAGAGTCAACCTTCACAGAGGCAGGGTAATTCACAGCAAAATCCTGCAGAGGGTATCTCTTACTCAAAAAACGAGGAAAGGAACCTTTGTCCACATCCTCCCATTCATTCTCCAGGACCTTCTATACCGAAGAATGGAGAGGCAAAGAATCAGGTACAGGACGATGATATTGTGAAAACAGATCGTCCTCCAGAGGCACAACAGAAGCAGGAAACACCAAGTTATCGCGAATGTGACCCAGTACCTCCTTCAGATCGGCACCCTGCACAAAGCGACCCCTGACATCAACCTCCTCCTCATTCTCTGAATCAGCATTAGTAGTAGTGCCATCAATCCTCGCCTTCTTAGCAGGAGGGACAGGCACCTGACCGTGCAATGCAGCAGACACAGCAGAATTGATCATCTGCTGTAAAAGTTCCATCGAAGGAATTTGCACCCCAGAACCAGAAGACACGGCCAAAGAATCAGGAGCACCATCAGAAGAAACATCCATCACTGCCAGCCTCGTGAAACAGTGTCAAAACAAACACAGGCAAAAGGCAGAACAGCCCGGTAAAATAAGGACCAGAGGTTGCTAAGCAACCCAACAAACCCCACCTCGATTCATTCGCAAAGAATAAACGCAGTCGGAAAAGCCGCGTGCACACATATGAAATATCAGCCTCAGACTGTGAGTGTGCCGAGCCGAGCCCTGAATGCGCCCCTGAGGTAGCAGAGAGCGAAGAGGCAGAAAACCATGCCGACGCTCCAATCGGCAGCAGGTAAGAAAATGCCCACGGAAGCCTCCGGCCCCCTCAGACATCGCACCCGGCCGCGCAACGTCCGCTCAGCAGGACGCGCGGCCGGTAAATGGAAAAATAACCAAACGGCAGATAGGACTCAAGGCGTCCATATAGTAGAACAATCACAGCCGCCAAGAAACGCCACGTAAGTCCGCTAAGCAGGACACGAGGCACATAGGCAGAAGAAGGGGGGGAAAAAAACGTAACACCAGAGACACATGCAAATGAAAAACGAAACACATCGTAAAAGGCAACCAACACTATTTTCCCCCAACTAGATACCAAAGGACAAAGGGGACCGCTAAAGCAGGATCCCAGTCCCACTCCCCTGACCAGCAGGGAACACAGCACTCGGAGAAGTGCAGAAAAAAAGAACAGGTCGTGTTGGTGATTATGTGTCCCTTTATGGGATTGGCTGGAGCCACTGGGGGCCATATTGGAGGAGGGAGAGGGAGACTAGAGCGCTGTTTTGTTTGTACTTGGAGTTCTGTGTGGAGCCAGAGGCTCATATGTGATTACTGTGGCGAGGAAGACCGGACGAGGAGGTAATGTTTCTGTAGCTTGCACTTAGGCAGTATTTTTACTTCAGAGGGGAAAAAAAATGACACCCAGCACAAATAAATGCCACGTCTGTTACCGAGAATCATGTCAAAGAGATGTGTTTGCTTTTTTATGTGTGAATGGGCCAGTGTGTCGGGGCATTTCACACAAAATGTACCGATCTTTGGAGTAATAATCCATCCCTTTTCGAAACGCTGCCTCTTATCAGGAGTTTCAAGTGACTCCATCGATTCAAGGCAGCACTGGCCCCAACGCGGCCTCAACACCTGCTGCGCGCACACATCTGACTTTCTTTGGCAAAGCAGACACTCCGTTGAGAGGGCTCCTTCCTGTCTAGCCCTCTGCCCCTCCCTCCCACGTGCAGCCAGCGTCCACCATTGGCCGAGAGCATACCTTCATTACCACTGCGACTGCCCCCCCCCAGACTCCCATGGCACTGTTTGTGATTTGTAACATCGATTACGCGTTGTACTGACACAGCTGTAACACACCATACCATCATTATTTATTGCTTGATTAATTAAAATCATTACAATCACACAAACAAGACAAAATCATTTGAAATATAACTTAAAAGCCCATAAAAAGCTAATATATCCATTTGTGCAACAAAACTATAATTTAACCTCACAAAATGCATTTCCCAATCTTTCAACCCCACAAATGAGGAGAACAGACATGAAACACGAAAGCGCAAATGCTTGTAAATGGACAAATACAACTAGCCATTTCTTAGCAGCAAGATTCATACTAGTAACTTAATAAGTTACGCAAATTTGCTGCAATTCACATAACATAAATTCATCATTCCAATGTTCTAAGATCACTGAACTTCTAACCAGGCGTTACTTAGCAGCAGAAAGGTATGCAAATCATTCCATTTCTATTTTCATCACTTGTAGAGTGCATGGCGACCCGAAGGCATCATGACAGAATGGAATAGCACCTTAACGGCGAATTATTGAAAGAGCCAACTTTGGTTTCTCTCCGGAACTGCAGCTCTTTGTCTGTCACTCGAATAGCTACTGGCAAAGGGTTCCAAAACCTTGCTACATTAACCCTTTCGCTGCGGGGCTAATTCCCCCTCGATACAGGGGGAGGAAGCTGCGCGCGGGCCCTGGCCTTGCAGAGCCTTTGGCGCAATGCACAATGCACAGTGATTTCAATTCCACTCTTTGTGCCATGGGAAGCCAGTGGAGGTCTCCCAGGCCCTGCCTAACTAACTGAGATCTGGGAAGTCCAAGCAGTACGCGTGCAACCGCGCTCTGCACAACCTGCCGCTCACACAACATACACAAAACCTCTGCAAGCATGGATACTGTTTGGTAATGTTCTTTGTTCACCCATGAAAATTCAGCTGGGAATGCAATAACTTAAAAGACATGGAAAATAATTGATTCAACAAATCAGCTATTAACAAGTAAATAACAAGGTCACCAATTAGGAAGGAGTTTGAAGCATTAAACAAAGCACATACAGACTTGGCTCTGAAAAAGGCAATTTTTTCTCTGCCTAAGCCATCATCATCAACAAACTTTTTTCAGCTTTGTCGTGTGGTCCCTATATTGCCCATACAGAAACTGCGCGTTTGGATAACATAAACTGTAGGTTTGGTGGCAGACTAACTCTGAACACCCCCACCAAGTATGTTAGACTGTTTTAGCTAGCTCACAGTGCCACTAGAATCTCCTCTTATCAGGAGAGAATAGTTTCTGGCAAACCTAAAACATGCCAACCCTGATCCCTCAAAGTTGTGGAAACAATGTACTAACTTTCGCTCAGTCACTCGAGCTCACTATTTTGCTCAATGTGTATTGCCCAAAGTCAGTGAGCCAAAGAGAACCTAGGTGTTGGGAGGATGGGCCACTCTGATTTAACGAGTGGGAGGAGTAGGCACCTACCACACTTGCACATCACAAAAGCCCTGCCTGGGCACTCCAACAAAGTTTGTGACACTAGTCTATTGTGACCCAAGACAATCTGGGGCTAGGACAGGGTGGCAGGAAATTACAAGAAACTCTGGGGGTGGAAACCTCTAGTAGCTTCTGGAAATGGAATGGAAATGGAAATGGAAATGGATGTACATTTGTAAAGCGCAAATTGCTGCCCGGGGGCGTCCAAGCGCTAGAAGATAATAGAGGAGACCTCATAGAGTGGCTGACTAGGAATTAGTAGGGAAGATTGAAAAGGAATGTTTTTAACTGCTTTTGGAATGAGGAAAGGTTGGAGTTGGCTCTGAGATGCAGGGGGAGATCATTCCAGGTCTTGGCTGCATTATAGGCGAACGTCCTGCCGCCGGACCTTGTCTTTTTTATTCTGAGGGGTGTAGCTATGAAGGTCTGGCTAGAGCGGAGGTTTCTGGTCGGTAGGTATTGGGTGACTAGATCCCGGGTGATCATAGGACCCGTATCCCAGAAGGCCTGATGAGCAATGCACATGGCTTTGAAACTGAATCTTTGACGTACTGGCAGCCAATGAAGGTTGACCAGACCGGCCCTCACTGATTGACTGCGAGGAAGTTCGAGCAGTAGACGGGCCGCACAGTTCTGCACTGTCTGAAGTCTGCGTAGGGTGTAGTCTGGGGCGCCAAGGTATAACACATTGTTAAAATCCAGGCGGGACTGTATCAGACCCTGTATAGCTACCTGCTTGGCTTCCATAGGGAGGAGAGGAATGATTTTCTTAAGCATTTTAAGGAGGCCAAAACAGGTTGCAGAAAGTTTTGTAGCTTGGGTCTTAAATGAGAGGGAACTGTCCAACCATACCCTAAGGCTCTTGATGCTGTCCTTAGGTGCTGGAGGGGGGCCTAGATCAGAGGGCCACAGGGAGTTGAAAAAAAGGGGGTCGGAGGGGCCCAAGAGCATCAGCTCCGTTTTGTCCCCATTCAGTTTAAGGGATGATAAGGACATCCAGCTTTTTACTTCTTTTAGGCAGTCTCTAAGTCCGCCTGACGCAGTTGGGTTGGCTACCTGCGCCAGTGAGACCACCAACTGCGTGTCGTCCGCGTAAGAGATGATCTTAATCCCAAAAGGGCGGACGACATCGGCCAGTGACCTCATATAGATGTTGAAAAGAGTGGGACTTAAAGAGGAGCCCTGAGGGACTCTGCACCTCAATGGTCTACTGGTGGACACGGCCTCACCGTCAAAGACTCGGAAGGATCTGTCCTCCAGGAAGGATTTAAACCAGAGCCAAGCTTTGTTCTTAATTCCGACGCTGGACATACGGTGCAGCAGGGTGTCATGGCTGACCGTGTCGAAGGCTGCGCTGAGATCAAGGAGGATCACTGCCATTGATCCTCCCTGATCCCGGATTTTCTGGATTCCTCCATGACCATGAGGAGGGCGGTCTCGATCACGTGTTTGGGTCTGAAGCCCGTCTGGGTGGTGTCTAACAACTGGGAGTCTTCTAAGAAATTTACCAGGTGGCGATTAATGTATTTTTCTAAGATTTTGCTCACCCACGGGAGCAGGGAGATGGGTCGGTAGTTGCTGAAGTCTAACGGGTCTAGATTAGGCTTTTTTAATAGTGAGCGGACCATAGCTCGTTTCCAGGCTGGAAGAACTGTGCCGGAAGTGATCGATGCGTTCAGTACATCCCTGATGATTGGCAGTGTAATTTGGGATGCTGACATTAAGATATCTGGCGGGGCTGGATCATCAGGGGAACCGGTTTTTACTTTCCAAGCTATGGTTTCCAGAGTGGCAAGATCCGGAAGCGGGAAGTGATCCAGAGTAGGTTGAGGCTGAGGGGAGGGGGTAGTTAGGAGTGCGTTGGATTAGGCTAGGGAGGTGATATTGCTGGGGGGAAAAGTAGAGTAGATGTTATTAACTTTTTGATGAAAAAACTCAGCTACATCGTTGCAGTGAGTTGTGGATTTTGTATCGTGCAAGCTAGGAGGGGGTTTGGTAAATTCTTTTACAATCTGGAAAATTTCTTTGGGTTTTGATTTGGCTAGGAGAATTTTGTTCGAAAAATAAGTGGTCTGGGCGATTTTGACTTCAGCTTTGTATTCGCTGATTGACTCTCGATAACAGATTTTGCTTCCTGGTGAGTAGTTTAAACGCCACCGTCTTTCGTTTTTCCTACACTGGCGTTTCTTGTCCCTGAGAGCCTCCGTGTACCAGGGAGCCGTTTTGTGGGAGCGTTTTAGCGTGATTTTATTTTTAGGGAGGGTGTTTTCGAAAGTTTGCGTGATCCAGTCAGCATAGGCCTGGTTGGCTAGGCCTAGATCCTCATTGTAAAGAGGGTGGTTGGTGGCGAGCTTGGAAGACCAGTCGTCGACTGAGAGGCGAGACCAAGCTCGGGTGAGTTTTGTGGTAGGTCCAGTCGGCAGAGGCTTAAATGTGGTCCATGTGAAGGGCACAAGAAAGTGATCTGTCCACTGGAGCGGGATTGGCGGGTTGGCTGTAAAGTAGGCACAGTTGCTAAAAACTGGGTCCAATAAGTGACCCTTGACATGAGTTGGGGTTTTGACGTATTGGGTGAGTTGCAGCGCGGCTAGGTCATCTACCAGTGTGGTGACTACCTGATCCAGTGCAGAATCAAAGTGAAGGTTAAGATCACCTAGCAAAGTGAAGTTGGACGTGGTGCTAACGCGTTCTTCAACAATCTGAGGAGGAAGGAGGTGGAATTGCTTAGGGGGACCTGGGGGACGGTAGATAAGTGTTCCGGAGAAACAGTTATTCAGAGAGAGATCAATGCTGAAAGCAAGGCTCTCACAATCGGGAATGGTTTTAGGAATAACTCGACACTGAAACCGTTCTTTATGGATAATTGCTTGGCCTCCACCTCTCCCATCAGAACGGTCCTGCCGAGTAATTTGGAAGCCAGGAGGGAGAGCGCTAACTAGGGCAGGATCGGAATCTGTGGTGAGCCATGTTTCCGTCAGGAATACTATGTCCGGAGTGAGTTCCTCTAATAACAGGGCAATTTCTGTCCTATGTTTCGGCAGAGATCTGCAGTTTAACAAGAGCATATGGTAATCGTGGGTTAGTGCAGCTGTAGGCTTGGGTTTAAGAAGTGATTTACATTTAGGGCATGTTTGTGGAATGTTTTCGGCTGAGTAATGGTGCCGTAAACAGTTCATAGCAGGGGGCCTTAGGCTGTGAAGGGTTTCAGCATTGTAGTGCCTGGGCTCTGGTGTCTGAGGTATAGGGGGTACGGCCCTGGGCCCGGACTCGGCGTGGACGAGCGCAGACGAGCTTGCCTTAAGCGCGCCTTCGGGGCGCAATGGTCGCGCCCGCTGCGCTCGTCCGCTGCGCTTCCGGTAGATACACATGTATATAGTGTAGGGGAAAAGTTCAGGGGGCGTGGCCTCAGAGTGGGCGTGTCATTGTCTGGGCGTGGGTGCTGGCGGGTGGAGTAGGTCGGCGATTTTCTCCTTACCAGCGCTCGTTCCACTGTGTAGGGGATGCCTGCACACAGTGATCGTGTGTCAGGAGGAAAGGTGAGTGAATTTTTTTAAATCAAATTTCACAAGTTTAAAAGCGATCAATGCGCTGTGTTCTGCCTACTCCAGGCTGTGCCTCAGGAGGTTCCGTAATTATCTTCAAAGTGGGCACTAGGCACATATATTGGACCTCAGACTCCAAAACCTTAGACACATCTGAACCTGTGGAAGACTCAGAAGAAGGACTGCTGGGCTGCTCTTCTGCAAGAAGGAGTGTCAGTCTGCTGCCCTGCTGCCTTTCTGCCTGACTGAAGGTCTGGACCTTTATCTTGAAACCAGGAGCTCCAGAGTGACTCCAAGGGCTAGTTGGCTGGCATCCTGATCAGAAGCCTCAGGGACAGAACAGGCTTCCTCCATCTTCTACCCAGCACCTGGACTCTGTCAGCTTCGAGTCCTATCCTCTCAAGTGGTACCACCCCAGCCATGTACCCTTGGAAGTGGGCCTGACGGTGCTCTACCGGTCTCAACTGTGTTTGCACTGGTCAGTAGGTGCACATTTGCAACATGTGGGAGACGCTGCGCTCGGTCAGGGACTGCTGTGTGGGTTAAAATCCGAGGACTCCAGAGCCCAGGAACCAGCGGGGGCCGCAGAGCAAACCGGCAGCCCCTCCCACCTCACCTGAAGGGCTTCAAAGACTCCTTGCGCCTCCCGCTTCGCGGGAGACGCTGCGCTCGTTCAGGGACTGCTGTGTGGGTTAAAGTCCGAGGACTCCAGAGCCCAGGAACCAGCGGGGGCCGCAGAGCAAACCGGCAGCCCCTCCCACCTCACCTGAAGGGCTTCAAAGACTCCTTGCGCCTCCCGCTTCGCGGGAGACGCTGCGCTCGGTCAGGGACTGCTGTGTGGGTTAAAATCCGAGGACTCTAGAGCTCAGGAACCAGCGGGGGCTGCAGAGCAAACCGGCAGCCCCTCCCACCTCACCTGAAGGGACGTATAAGACAGCCTTGCACTCCCACGCTGCGGGACGCGCGCGGGCGAAGCCCGGGCAAAGGGCGGGCCCTCTGTGGCCCTCAGGGGACTGAAGGAGACTGGACTGGGCCTGGACCCTTATTTTTCCCCTTGTGGACCATTTCCGCGCCTGGAGCGTGTAAGACATCTGATCATTTCTTAATATTGAGCTGTATAGGTTGTTTTAACACTCAGTGCTTAGATTGAAGGGTATCTGTTTGCAAGTATTAGTTCTATTAGTTCCATTAATATTCATAATGTCTAAATCCAAAAATGATAAGGCACCGGTGGGTCCCGCTACTCTTGATAATTTCCTGGTTAGGAAAGTAAGCCAGATAAATAATAACAGGCGTGCATCATTGGGGAAAAACTCCCCTATCAGCCCGTTACAAGGATGTGTAATTAACTCGTCTGATGTCATTTCTATTGACCCTCCAGTGTCCATTTTAGTTAACGTGGAGGCTCATTCTGACCCTCAGGTGCTGTCATGTCCTGATACTAGTGTGTTACACGAGCCCCAACCAGAAACCAGGGCTATAAGATCTTGTAGAACACTCTCTCAAAGGGTAAATGGGAAGCAAAATAAGTCTAAAAATAAGGATGGAAAGGCAATTATCAGTCCTGTAATACCAACCCCTTTTGTTTTTATGGGCACTAACAATGATGGTAATGGAAATGGTGTAAGCATAACTCCTGATTTTCTAGCTTCACTTATAAAAAATCTAGAAGCTTCTTTGACAACTAAAATGGAGGAGCTCATTAAACCATTAACGAGTAAGATAGATAACCTAGCAAAGGAAGTGACAAGGCTGGGTGGTCTGTTATCAGCAAAGAATAGTGTCACATCTTGTGGAAGTGTACCCTCTGGGAGGAAAGGTTTAGAACTTGCCGATATCAACGATACATGTAATAAGGCAAGGGGGAATGCTGCTGTTGCAGTGGTCACTGGTTCTGAAACCCATATTCGTCCAGATATCCCTGTGGCAGCGGCTCCGCCGATACCATCTACAAAGCAAATAACCAGTAGAGCACCCAGACCCCGAGGTACAATCGCTATCTTAATTTACCACCAGATTGTGCTCCGTTTGTGGCTGTACTAACTAATGTGCCCCCCTGCGGGACTCATCCCACATCTCCTTTTGATGAATCCCAATCCTCTTTGAAAAATAAAACTGTGTCTTGGCTCAATAAAAACTGCGGGTTCCCTGTTTCATACTCGGACCAAATTATGACAGTAAGACGTGTAAATTGGGTAGGGCCGTCAAAAAAGACTGGGACAGGGGACTGTATAGTCGTAAATTTTAAGCACTCCCAGCACGTGGCAACTATCCTTTTGAGAGCTTCTGCATTGGTATATAACATGAATAGTATTTGTGTACGCCCCTTGGGTTACTTTTATGCACATCTGTGTAAACCCACACCACAACAGAATTTAACCAGGCGGGGGTTTGAACCCTATACTCCTGTTCAGGAGTCTCCGTTTCTCTATAATGTTACTAACCCTTGTGGGTCAGGGGGGCCTATTAGAAGTCATAATAGGAGTCCAAGTGACGGTCATCATCAATTTGGGTTGAATCTAAATACACAGAATAGATTCGAAATGTTATCCGGTCTGGAGCAGTGTGACTGACTGGGGGCACCTGCGGCTCAGATTACTAGGGCTTCAGGTGAAACTACAAATTCTTTGAACCCGGAGGGTAAAACTTCAGGAAACCTTGTTGTCTCCTGGAATATTGCTGGTCTTGCGGCCAAAATGTCTGATGTAAACTGGGTTACCTACATCAAGCAGTTTTCTATCATTTGTCTCCAAGAGACCTGGGAGTTGGGCTGTAATCTGTTTTTAGAAGGGTATAAGGCCTTCTTTGTGCCGGCCGTGCCTTCATTGCGGGGAAGGCCCAAGGGGGGTCTTGTAGTCTTTGTTTCCATATTGATACCATGCGAAGTACGGAGACTGGTAGCTCAGCACACAGGGGTCATGGGACTAATTCTATCTGGTGGTAATGTTCTTGTGGGACTGGTGAATTTTTACAATGCTGCTTTTGATAGTGCAGGTTTGAATCATATCCATGCTCTTAATTCTTTTGTCTCTAATTTTATGGAAAAAGTGGGCCATAATCTCATGATTTTGGGGGATTTTAATCTGCATCCATGTGTAGATCCATTGCACAAGTGTTTATCAGAAATGATCTGTGCTCGTGCGGATTGTCTGCCTATGGAGCACACCATAGAGGGGGAAATGTGTAATGACTTAATGAATGACCTTGACCTCTCTTTGGCTATGTCTTTAAAGGACCCTTCATACTGTTTTGACATCCCTACTTTTAAGGGACATGGCAGGGGTACCTTCATTGACCATATACTTGTCTCTAGGACTATGCAAACTTTTCTAGATTCTTTCTGTATCCTCCCTAGTGAATTTAGTGACCATAATCCTGTCACAATCTGTTTGAATTGTCCATGGGGAAAAAATTGTCCTAAAAGTACTGTCCAAGGAAGACTGGGCACAACAGATGGGAGGAGGCGGTTAAAATGGTCAATTGACTCTGCGGATGCACTCTATAAAGACATCTCTGAAGGGTGTGCAGAGGACATTGACGTTTGTATCAACGGGGGAGGAGAACCTAAATTAGTTCTAGAGGCTTATCAAAATATAGCGGAGAAGGTGTCAGCGTTCTTATCTGTTCCTAATAAAACCCAGGCAAAAGTAGGACCGAGATGGTTTAGCCATGATTGTACCGTAGCTGCTCGCAAATTGAGGCTTGCTTTGTCAGCTTCCCCGAGGGATCGGGAGGTTGTAAAACTCTGTAGAAAGGAAAATAAGGCTATTACTATCTCCCGTAAGGAGCTACTGAGGAAAGAGGCGTGGGAGGAATTGCTTGACCCCTCTACCCTGAATAGCAGCACCAAATTCTGGGCTTTGGTTAAGAAACCTTTCCTGATCGAGGACCCTGATGACGGAATTGTTTGCTGTATAACCAAAAAGGAATGGAAAGGCCATTTTAAAAGTTTATATTATTCTGATAATTCTGGATCTATGGCTGTTGCCCCCTATGATAGGGTTACCCCTATTATTTTTAACAAAAGTGAGGTCTTGGCAGCCATAATGGGCCTCACTGCTAATAAAGCACCAGGGCCTGATGGAATACCCCCGTCTGATCCAGCCTTTTGATCTCCCATTCTGGTTGCCGTATTTAATGCGGCGGCCTCAGTGGGGTGTCCAGAATCTTGGGGACTATCAACTATAGTCTCCGTATTCAAGAAGGGAGATAGGGGAAGTGCACTTTGCTATCGACCCATATCCCTAATTGATTCAATGGTTAAGATCATGGGGAGAGTTATACTTAAACGCCTAATAAGTTGGTCGAATGAAAACCACATCTTGTCAATCTCTCAATATGGTTTTTGTGAGGGGCGCTCAACCATAACTCAGTGTCTCAACCTGTTCCTTATTCTGAATAAATATACTGTCGTTCAGAAGGGAGCAATTCATCTTGCCTTCATGGATCTGTCCTCAGCCTTTGACTGTGTCAACAGGGGGAGGCTGTGGAGGACCATGAAGGACAAGGGAATAGATGGGGGTATTGTGGAGTTCCTTGCGGATCTGCACAATGAAACAAGAGCCAATGTGAGGTATTCTTCGACCGGGGAAACCACGGGTTGTTTTCCAATTAATAAAGGTGTACGTCAGGGGTGCATTATGGCTCCTTACCTTTTTAATTTTTATATAAATGACCTGGAGGCTGATTTACAGGAAATAAAATCTGATTGTCCTAGGGCGGGTGCGAGGGGTATTCCTCTGCTTTTATATGCCGATGATGCGGTCTTAATTTCACGAACTGAATTAGGTCTTCAGGCACTTTTGAATGGATTTAATAAATTTATGTCTGATAGGGACCTTACGGTCAACAATTCAAAATCTTTCATAATGCATGTCGGCCGTCAACCTAAGAAGAAGTTCAATTTTAAATTGAATGATGTTCCGATACCCATCACCCAGATGTTTTCCTACCTGGGTGTTTTATTTGATACAAAAATGAGTTGGGCCCCACATCTGGCCAAGAAGAAGGGGGAAATGTCCAGGGTAAATGCTTCTATCTTCAATTTTGCCTCTAAATTAGGAAAAAAGCCAAACGGGGCTATGATGAAACTATACAACGCTAAATCCATAGCCACTGCAGTGTACGGAAGCGAGATATGGGGCTACACAAACAGTGATCAACTTCAAATAGTTGAAAATACATTTTTAAAACGTCTGTTGTGTGTCCCTGGGAGCACACCGAATTTAGCCGCTCATGAAGAACTTGGCTGTTCACATTTATCGGACATTGTTGGACTGAAACCGTTGTTGTGCTGGGTAAAACTTTGGTTAAGTGATGCAATCCCTCTGACCCACTTGATAGTGGAGGATCTTTTATCGCTTGACCACTCAATGCGTGTACCCTGGCTTAAATATTTGAAGTCGCAATTTGCGAAACTTGGCCGACTGAACCTGTTTGATAACCCGGGGGATATAGTTAAGGGTGATGTTGTTGCAATTAAGAGAGCTTTTTACCTGAACCGTAATGCTGCAAGAGATGAAGTAGAGCTCCTGAAACCTAATGTTAGAATGTATATCATGTTGAGAACTTGTAATTCAATGGAATTGTATCTAACATGCTCCTTCACCACCCATGAGAAATTTTTGCTGACCCGCTTCAGGTTTAACATCTTTCATCAGCTTTTAATTAGACCCAAGTCGGACATTTTTAAGAAACCAGCAGCTCCCTGTGGCTGCGACGGGAAGTCTCCACAGGACATGCGGCATTTTATATTTTTATGTACATTTTATGAATATCCACGAAAGCGGTACCTGGTTACTCTTTGAAAGAAATTAAATTTTAACCAAATCAGACCCGCCCTTATGTACTTACAGTTGCTGCATTCGGACAGTGTCCTCCAGGTGTTAGAATTCTTAAAAATGACTATGAGACTAAGAAATTGTTTGGATGAGTAAATGTGCATTAACTGTAGTTTATGGCACTATTGCACTTTATTTCGTATATTCTGTATATGGACCTTACTTGCATCTCTTATTCTAATTCTGTCAATGCACGCCCTTTTTTATGATATATTTGTGTTGTATGTAATCTAAGATTGACTTTGTGAGTATTGTGATGTTTTTATTATGAATTGTCTAATTGTGTGTACTTTTATGGATTGCAATATATCCGAAATAAAGTCAATTTGATTTGATTTAAAAAAAAAAAAAAAAAAAAAATGAATAAGAGATAATATTCTACCAAAATATTGTGTCAAGAATATCGGTATGCCAAAACTATCACTGACAGGAATATCTACGGTAAGAATATCATTTTAAGTGTTTTAATATATTTGTTAAAAATATAGATATAGTTTATTACGTTTGGTGTGGTTCATGGTGGTTTGTGCGAGCTAAAGTAGAGATCAAGAGTGTCCCTCATATGTCTGGTAGAAGATTTCCACGGCGAGTTCTGGAGAGTTACGTTATCAGCCCCTCTTAGGTTGGTGACCCAGTTTAACCAGCAATTAAAGGAAGCGTTGCATGTGTCTTTCCAACTGCTGAGTATAATCTTGACTGCTGCTGTTAGTAGTAGGTCTAGGAGTGCCCAATCTTTTTCATTCAGTGACTCTGCTCTAAGGAAACCGAATGCCAATGTTGATAGACCTCTACTAGGGGAATATGAGAAGAGTTTAGATTTGAATTAGAAGACCTTATCCCAAAAAGGTATCACACATTCGGTCTGGATTAATAAGTGTTCTAGGTCACCTACTTTGTCATTGCAATTCCAACAGATGGGATCCTCCTTGATTTTGTGTGAGTGGAGTCGGGCTGGTGTCCAGTAGGCCTTATGTAGTAACCAGAACTTTGTCTGGGAGAGTGCTGGGCTGATCTTATTTCTCATGGTTGAGTTCCAAATTTTGGTCCAGTACAACTCCGAGATCAGGGAACAGGAGTGTGTTTAAAATGTGATTTATTGCCTATCAATCTGTTTATCAGTGACATCTGCTTCCCATTTATTTATTGTCTTATTCTTATTGATTATTTTGGTACGTCTATATCGTATGTCCTTCATTTGAAGTATTGTATGTACTGCTTTATTTGGAAACAACAAATAAAATCTTTTGAAATTAAAAATATAGATATAGAAAATGTCATTGTATAAAAGTTCATTTGTAAGTGTTCTTTATGTATTTTAATTTGTTTGAATTAATATTTTATACAATTTTTATTTGTGTGTTTAGTAAGATAATGTATTAATTATGTAATGTTTGAAATTTGTATTTTTAGTTTAATTAATATGTAAAATTAATAAATACATAATTTTTTTTGTACTGGGATATTGTTTTTAAGGGTTAAATGTGGGGAGATTTTTAAAAAGTCGATATTTTAATTTAAGCTTTGTTTTAATTGGATGCAAATTAATATTGTAATATGTACATATTTATGTCAACATATTAATATTTCTAAGTAATAATTTATAATATCTTGAATTCATACATAAAAAATATTAAATGTGAAAACGTATTTTATTGTAAATATTTAAATTATTATATAAATGATAGAAAATGTGGTAACATTTTAAATATATCAACATATATTTAATAATGTAAAATATTTGTGAATGTTAGGTTATTGAATAATGTTCAATATTGTTTATATCCTTTTTTCTCATTTTAAAACATTTGTAAGGATATTTCTAAATGTTGTACATTATAATGTCTTTGTAATAGCATAGAATCTGAATACCTTTTATTGTATCATTAATAAAAATCTTTACAAAACAAACTGTTGCAATAATCCAGGTAGTAAAACACTGACGCATGAAACCAGTAGTATCAAAAGCGCATTAAAAGATTTTTAAAAAATGCAATGGTTACTGTCCTATTAAAACAAGTATTAAAATGTAAGTACTGTCTTAAATTGCTTTGTCAAGGTTAAAGTGCTTACAGTAATCTTCCCATCATTATTCCCCCACAACCGAGTTAAGAAGATATGCTGCTTTTACACCTACCAGGGGCATCTAAAGAGTGTGAGTGGCAGCTTAAAGTCTATTTCCAGCAGGCTATGAGGTTCTTGAAGATACTTAATCATCGAATAGAAAATGTCTCAGACGATCAGGTCAGACTCACTTGGTTGTCGATAGGCAGCCAGACCCAGTACCTACTGTCTCTTGGTGGGATTACTGCCAGTGTTTATGTCTTCTAGGTATTGTCTGTAATAGCAAACATCAAAGTCTTAGGGCCCCATTAGGATGGCGTGCCCGCCCGCCAACCTTGCGGAAAATGGGACGCCTGCCTTAAGGGCGGGGGTCCTGATATCTGCATTAGGATGCGCCCGCCACAGTGGCGGGCACATCCCCCATTTTTAACATTGTGGCGGGCGGTGCTCACTGCATCTCCCGCCACAATGTTAAAAATGAATGTGCGCATTTGCATAAACAAAGCGGCAGGCACCGCGCGTTGCCTGCCGCTTTGTTTATGCAAATGCTGGGGGGTACCACAGGTATCCCCCGTGTGCACCCCCCACCCCTCCTTCACTCTGTGGGCCCGCAGGGGGACCCCAGAGTGAAGACCGCATGCCTTTCCGTGGCGCCACGGAAAGGCATCCGATTTGGCCTATACTAATATAGCTGGCGGTGTCTATGAGACACTGCCACCATAATAATGCTTTTCCGCCCCGGCCGCAAGGCAACCGGGCGGAAAAGCAGCGGACGGTCTTTCCGTCCACCACTTTCCCCCCCTGTCATACTAATATGGCGGGGGGCATCGGGAGTGGATGTCGGGTGGATTCCCCCCGCAAGGCCGGCGGTGGCTACCGCCAGCCTGGCGGGGGTAATCCGCCCGACATCGTAATGGGCTCCTAAGTCTCCTCACACCTGCGAATGCCATCTGTGAGAAAAAGTGGCTTTAACAGTCAACAACGCGATTGCAAAAGAGAAGGACAGTGGGTGATTGATTGACTAGTTTTTTTATAATTACAGAGTCTACAATTTACAATTTTGGTGAGGGACTGTTATGGCAGATTTATTTATTTAGTTTGAAGGCCCATTAGTCTTGCAAACATAATTTGTTTAAGGCAGCCCCTCAGAAGCACACTAAAAGGTATGGTTGTGGTCTAGGGTAATCAGATTGTGCACTAACATATGACAGCCCCACCGCTTGCTGAATTCTTGATTGGGTAAGCTTGGCCCTGTCACATGCCTTCGATAGGGTTTTGGAATGTTTTTTACAATATGGTTTTAAGTGCAGCACAAGTGAGCTGTAGTTTATTTATTACAGTATGGTCGGTTTGAAAGGGGTCAATTGAGTGCTGTATATTTGCTACCAGGGGTTCTCTTCTTGGGCAAAGATTGGTTGAAGGGTGACTTTCATGGTGTTAGAGGGCGCTTCAATTACCCAATGTTAATAATTTACAGAGGATACTAGGCGTGCCCATGTTTGGGCCACCAGCCCAAATTTCAGCCTTGTCAGGCAGCTCCAGAGGTATGATGGAAGTTCAAAGATCCTTCTGTACTCTTAGACCTGGTATTTATCCATGATGCAAACCAGCTGTTCTGGATAGGCTTCCTGACAGTAACTAATCGCTGATAATGGAGTTGTGGCCAGTAGATGGGTTATAGGGCCAGCAGAGAGGCTTTTCAGTGAGTCGTCCAATTTGCACACACCGATTATTCTTGACTCTGCCTTTGTAATGGCGTGCCTCTGTTGAATTTTAAGCCCTGCTTTATATGTTTTCCAGGCATCCAGATAGTTCTAATCATCAGTTGTTTCTCTTTGTAGGGGTCCTAGGCTCCATCTGAAGTTTGGCTTTTTAATTGAAATACCAATATTTAGAATGTTGGTCTTGGAGCCATTTGCCACCATTTTGTTGGCCATGTTATAGCCATGCAAGGCATTGAGAGCTCTGTGTAGGCCTATTCTGGAGAGGTCCAACAAGGCAATATCATCAATGTATTGTACTGTTGTAATCTTGGTCTTTCCAAACTTCGGTGGTATGAGGACCGCTTGTTTCAATGCAGCGCACATATCAGCATAGAGCAGGTTAAATAGCAAAGGCGCAAGCACACAGCCTGTCTTAAGGCTGTTGTCCCTTTCAGTCTTCCTGGAGACCTTCTCTGGAGTTAGCTTGACTCTGGCCCAGAGAGAGGTATATAGAGATATCATGTCTAGGGTCAGGGCTTTCTCAATGCCCCAGCCTCTAAGCTTTCTCCGTAGACTGAACCTGTCTACCGGCAGAATAGTCCACAAAACAGGCAAAGAGCAGGAGTCGCCATTTGCTATTTGCCGGTGGGTCAGGTAGGAGAGGGCCACAATATTATCCTGTGTAGACGAGTAAGCCCTGAAATCCGAGTGGAATTAAGTACTTTTGTTCCACCCAACACTCCAAATCTTTCAGGAGGGCAGAAGTGTAAGCCTTGGTGTCTATATCCAGGAGGACAATAAGGTGCTAGTTGGGTTTAGAATTGAACCAGCACTCCGAAACCTACGCTGTCAGTAGGCAGGTGAGAGGAGGAAGACCACAGACCAGGATTTCCTTTAAAGACCTAGGGTGGTTCACCATTTGGGCCGGAGTTCCCAATTGGTCTAATATTCAGGATTTTGAAATTATCTTTTACCAAAAAGAACATGTCCTGATTTTGGACTTTCTGGCAGTCGTGTCCTCATCTGGTACATTTTTGGCTGCATATAGATTTTGCACATACCGGCTCCACTGTGATTCAGAGACGACATTGACTATTGCGATGCAGGGCTAATTTTGTTTCAGCATCACCCTGTTCACCCATCAAGGAGTATAAATATGCCCATTCTATTTACATCTGTTCGTGTTTTGCAACTCAGACCATTTGTTTAAGATCTGCGCACTTACATTTAGTTCGGCATTAGTTGCAGCTTAAGGTTTCCTTTGGCAGTCTTTTTGAACACTATGAGTTTTCAAGTTACTAGCATTGATTTGAGAGGGTTTTATTTTTGGCGGAAAAATGGCCAATGTGGTTTGAGAGCATACATTGTTACCAAGCACATGGTGTATTTTACTGATAATTGCATCGCAGTTGGCCAGGAGAATTTATTTTTCGCTTAGGCTCTAAAGATGCATGCCTCTGGGGTTACTCCCAGGCTCTACATTTCTGCAGGTTCACTTGACCCTATTTGATCTGTCTAATTCAATTCTGGCTTTCCTCCCCCATTGAGTGAGCAAGCATCCTCAGGTTTTGTGCCTCTTAGAGCTAGCTTTTGAGGAAGTAATAAGTGGAAAGTGATCATAGTTTGGACGAGTCCAGATATCAAAGCATTCTTCAGCGTCTTGTATCCTTGCTGCAGCAAACACATACTCCAAAGTGCATAAATCCTTAAAGAATTTCTGGAATTTAAGCATTGAGAATGTATTTTTGATTGTGCACTGAATTGAATTCAGACCATGAGCTTGGAAGAGACTAGCTAATGGGCTAGCATTGTTGCATCCTGTTGCCAACTTTGTGTGGTTGGTTTCCAGGAATCTGTGATGGAGGTCACCACAAATAATAGCTTCAAGGGTTATATTTTCATATAAGACTGATTTAAGAGAGACTCAGAGCTGGGTCAACCTTTCCCTGCATCCTAGTTGAAGAATAAATTAAGAAGCAAAAACGGATTTAAACAGGATTAAACAGGATTAAAAACAGAAGACAGTTTTATTCTATTTTTTTTCACACAATATTCACCTATTTATTGCAGTAGCTACAGTAACGACCCTGAAGAATGCCGTGACACTGTTCGAGGTCTGTTAGGCTGAAACATGTTGGTCTTGTAAGAACGTAGATGCCTTGAATATGGCACCTGTGCTACGAGCTATGTTCTGTTTGTAATCCTCACGCTGGGCAGCTGAATACAATTTCATCATAGCTGACCCGTTAGCCAGTGTTAACCACATACAACATAGCACTGCACTTCTTTCATCACACCAAGCTCTCATAGGGTTTTAGTACAACCTTCCTCCTGATCAAAACATCCCGAGCTCCTCCCTCATAGCAAGGGGGTTGTAGCCCGCGAGAGGACTAGGTCTCTCTTGTGAGGAGGTACCCCCACGATGAAGCATGACACCTCTGGTGTGTGAGGAGAACTTTCCTTAAAAGGGAAATCCCCCGTTATGCACTCAGGCACATCAAGTCACATGATAGACCTCCCTGTCCCTACTCAGAAGGAGACAGGAGAAATGCGGTCAACGGGGCAAGGCTTGGGTAAGCACTCTGGTCGAGACTGAGTGGTCTGATGGTTCTATAGGTGCTGAAGTTGGTAATTTGGAGGAAGGGACTTGGGAGCATCGGTCTTGTCCGACAAATAATTCAATTGGATTTACTTTGCAGGGAGGTGGTTATCACCAGTAGTACCGGCTTTGAGTGGCTGACTTTCCTCTCAGCTTGTACCTCTTTAGGCAGTCCCTGGTTCAGGTCCGGGTCCTGCTTGTGGTGGGCTGGCAGCTTGCAATTATCAATGTCTATGTGGTTGGTTAGTTCTGTGCTGGAGCAGGGGCTGACACTAGGCACATTTGGGATTTGACGGGCGCTAAACGTCTCTTTTTTACGATGGCCCTCGAGAGTCAGTAAATGAAAAACCTGTGTGACAATTTCCAGCGAGCTAGGAATGAATTATGTGCTCTACTTTGTTTCCTCTTGTCGTGTAGTTCCTAAAAATACATAGGATCTGCGCTTTTGTTGGGCAACATTACTGAGGGATTGGTGTCTAGACTGACTATGGACACCCCCACAGGATATGTCAGCCTATAGACCAGCTAGCTTACAGATCCACTATCAGCCCCCAAACCTTATCAAGGAGCTACTAGTGTCTGGCAACCAAAAAATATATAAATCTGTTTTTTTGTAAAGCACAAACTACTCACCCCTACGGGTCTCAAGACGCTGGGGGCCGTCGTCGAAATTAAGTGAGCTATTACCCTGAGTCAAATGGTGCTGAGCTGTCGCCAGGGATAAAACCGTGAACCCTGTGCTTCGAGCACAGCTGCCCTGGCCGCTGCAACACACCTCTTTTTAAATTTTACTTCTTTGTAATAGGAGTAGTTTATGTCATTTAATTAGTATTGTTTGTGATTAGAAAAACATTTCAAAACCTAGTTAGTTGTACATTTGCAATAAATAACACTATTGTTTACATATTTTCATAGAATAAAGACATATATAACATTTCTCAATGTTTCTATGTTTTTTCATTGTTTGGTCAATGTATATTTTTATAAATATATATTTCTAGTTTTAGAAAAACATCTAAGACGTTTTTATGAATAAATAAGCAATGTAAATATTTTTTAAATAGTTGTGCATGGTGTACATTGGCCAGTTTTTTTCTATTTTAACATTTCTTGAATTGTTTCATATCCATAACGTTGACATATGTTTTTTCAGATCATATTAAATAATTATATATTTTTATACTGTGATTTAGTATTTAATGTACAATTTTGTGAAAAATGTTTTCACAATTTATGACATGTTTTAAATGTTTAATAAATGTTTACATTTTTTAAAACATTTATTCAACTTTTTTGTACTTATTTTAATATTCATTTCTATGAGGAGATTGTCCTTTTTTCTAGTTTTATTTAGCAGACTTTTGTTTACTGCCACCTGTTAGTTTGTTGTCTATTTGTGTAATTTAATTCTATTTTCCAGAATCTAGGTCGTAGTAAGTTGCGGCTGTTCGTCAAAACAGGTAAGTCAATTTTTAAAGTTTTTTTAATGGTTTTAAGGGTAGCGGGAGATGTAGGGGAGAAGTGTACAGGTTATATTGTTGTGTGTTGGTTTTGTGTACCTTCAGGATCCGTTTACGATGTTGTTCGGAAACCCTTCTGACCGAATCGGTTTCAGAATAATTTCCGATCGATGCAGGTTCTGCCAGACTGACCGACTGATTGAAATGCCTCCGAACATTGTTCAGTCGGACTCGCATTGACTTCAATTGAAGCCTGTGTTCTGAATGAGAACACAGGCTCCAATTGCAAAAAGGGGTGGTTTGGGAAAACCATGCCCCTGTGACGGGCACCCCATGGTTCCTGCCATACTGTGCATGGTTTAACTGGGGTTGGGTACCCCCATGAACCCCAGTAGGAGACCTCAAGGTGAAGGGGGGCCTTCTACAGGCCCCCAAAGTCAGAATATGACAGCCCTTTAGTGTTGGGCAGACCGAATCGGAATGGCTGCCTGAATCAGTCATCGTAATTGGTCATTCGTAAACCATGTCCATAGAGCTGTATGAATTGGCTCTGAAAGATTTTGGCTTCTGAATGCTGTTCAAAACAGATTCAGACAGCCCGAAAGGTTTCCTTACATTGTAATCGTTGATCCAGAAAGGAATCTGATTCGGTCGAAAAGATAGGTTCCGAATCTGGTTCAAGAATCCGAAACCCGTTCGGAGCCTTTTCGAACGCTTTAATTGTTATTATTGCAGTGTTTTTCACTAGTGTGTTGGTTTGGGTTTCGTACTTGCTTTTAGTAATGTATTGATATGTTAAGTTATATTGTTTTATGTTACTTGTTTTATGATGATTATGTGTAATCTCTATGTAGGTTTGGGAATTTAACATTTTTTGCCGGTGGATTTTCTGTTTTACTTTGCAAGGTTTTCTCTACAAATGTGTCCTATGGACATTTGTATTTTCTGGTTTTTTTTTCGGAAAATCTCATTAGGTTTGTAATAAACCAATAGTTTTTACTTTGGTGTTCTTATTTTTTGTGCTTCCAGTAGTGTTTCTGTTTTTTAAACACTTTTTCGAGTGATTTATGGTTCCTAGACACTTTGGATTACTTTGAGGGACCTCTATTGGCTTTGTTTTATATGCATTTTGGGGGATTTTTGGAAAATATTTTTTCAGTTGTTGGATTATGCTTTTTGACTATGTGGATACAGAGGATGATCAGCACTGCTGAACATTAAGCCCTACTAAATGTATGTGTTTTGGGTGGAAAATGCTATATTTTATTACTTGTGTAAGTATTATGTGATTGTTATTTGGAAATATGGATTTATCTATGCATTGTAATTATTTTATGTAACAGACTGAGTTTGTTCTTTAAGCCTTTTGGTTGGTTAGGTTTGTAATTTTTAATATAAATAATTAATATATTATTTTATTATACAAGTCTTTTTAAAGATTTGAGTTTTATTTAATGTTTGGACTGATGTAATGAATGTTATGTTCATTATCTATATAAAAATGATTTGTCATGTTGGTTAATATTATGTTATAGTTTTAAGGAGTTTTTTTAGGTTAATTTTTATTTTATAATATGCTTTTGGTTATTATTTCTAAATAATCTACTCCTTTGTTGTTTATGAAGGGTTTGACTTTAAATTGTAGCAAGTCGTACATTCTGTTGGTTTGTTTGGTAAGTTTAGGTGCAATTTGGCTAACAGTTTGCTCCATCCCTAGTTGTTGCTAGCTTGGCTCTTTTTATAATGCTTTTATAAATTAGAGAAGCATATAGAGAGTGTAGGTTGTGTTCTGCCTAGTGTGGATTGTAAGGCATTGTACTGTCCTTCCACTGCATTGTTTGTTTTGGCTTCTGTGCCATGGTTCCATCTTAGACATTCCACAATGATATTTGGAATTTGCATTGGAATCTGCGCCCCTAGTGATGTAGTCTGCCAACCCAATTATCTTTGAAATAATCCATTACAGGGATTAGCTTGTGTTTCTTTTGTTAGTAAAATAGGTCTTCGAATAATAAATTGTAGTGGTTACCTACCGCAATGACAGGGACAAAGGCTCATGCAATCATTGCTTTTAATTTCAAAGGAAATTTATCTGTTTGAAGCATATTCAAAACTAAGGCCCCGATTATGACCTTGGCGGTCGGACCGTCAGGCCGCAGCATCGGCAGTTGCAAGAATGGTGCCTAGCTGGTAGCATCCCGACCACCTCATTTGGTGTGCCGTGGTGTGCTGGCAGTGGTCTTCCGGCAGTGGCATGTTTCTGCTCACATAGAGAGCATGAAGGCAATGCAGCCGCACTGCAGGGCCTGAACTGTCATGAGCGCCCTGTTGCAATGAACCATATCCTGTATGTAACACAGTGCGCGCACTACAGTCAGTCATAGGGGGCACAGCATGAGCCCTCAGCCACAATGCCCAATGGACTAAAATTATCATGGAACCTGTTTGGGCATATTCCCTGTCTTTCTGCCAACCTTTTTTGGCAGGGTCCCAGACAATTTATATTGCTGTGTAAATGTCTGAAGTTTATATAAATGATACATTTGATTATATTGTTATGGAGCTGGTTGAGACCCTGACTCACTCGCAGGTAGCTGCTGCGGTTGATCTGGAAGGGGCAGTTGACCAATTCAACACCTGGGTCAGACAAGGGGTCGAATCCACATGCAAACCTCTGCCTAGAGCACCCCAGCGTGAGTCGCCCTCTCAGCCTTGGTACTCTGCTGCACTAAAAGAACTGAAGCTGAGTTGTAAGAGGTTGGAACGCCTCTGGAGGGTTGCTTACTGCCCCTTAGCTAAATCTAAATTAGGTTCATCTCAGATAACATACTACACTGCGGTGAGGAAAGCCAAAAGCGAGTACTTTGCGTCTAGAATTATGAAGGCTAACAACAACAGCAAAGAGATCCTTTCCATCGTAGAAAGCTTTATGTCACCTCGAGCAGAGCTTAAGTCCATTCCCGTCTCCTCAGGGTGGTGCGAGAAGCTTTCAGCATTTTTTATTAACAAAATCAAACTAATTGAAGAAAGTTGAGCCTAGTCTACTACCCCCTCAGACTCCATCCCAGTACCTACTATCTGCTCCCCCCGGCAGGTGTTTTTCTCAGTTTGACCTGGTGGAGTTGCCAGATATTCTCACCATCCTCAAATCGTTATAATCAGGATCTCCATCAGATCCCTGCCCAGCCAGAGTCCTGGCCGGAGTGGCAGATATTGTAGGCATGGAAGTCACGGCCATTGTTAACAGGTCGCTACAGTCAGCAACGATGCCTAGACAATAGAAACAGGCTAAGCTCCTTCCGCTGTTAAAGATATCGACAGCGGATCCTCTCATACCGGCAAATTATGTGCCTGTTACTCTGTTCCCAGCACTGGCCAAAGTTTGCGAGAAGGTGGCTTTTCGTCAACTGAATGCATTCGTAGAAACCTCAGGGGCTCTTCACCAAGCACAGTCGGGCTTTGGAGAATCC
Source organism: Lissotriton vulgaris (assembly GCF_964263255.1). Lineage (NCBI taxonomy): Eukaryota > Metazoa > Chordata > Amphibia > Caudata > Salamandridae > Lissotriton > Lissotriton vulgaris. The sequence goes on along the minus strand of NC_141699.1, from coordinate 40,126,352 downwards.
TACAGCACGGAGACGGCATTGGTGGAGGTGACTGAGGCTATTAAGGAATGTCTGGATAGGGGCGGCAGAGCGGCTCTGATTTTATTGGACCTCTCTGCCGCCTTCGACACGGTACCTCACCAGCTTCTTCTTGCTCGCCTAGCATCCATCGGCCTCTCTGGTTCAGTGTGGTCATGGCTGGAATCTTTTTTGATCTCCCGCTCCCAGCAAGTCTGGATGCCTCCTTTCTCATCTTCGGCCAGGGAGGTTCAGACGGGAGTCCCTCAGGGCTCGACTCTGAGCCCGCTACTTTTCAATATCTATATCACCCCACTGATCTTCCTGGCCGAAGAATTGGGTGCCAAGATTATGGCCTACGCTGACGACACCCAGCTTTTGTTTACCTGGGACGACTCGAATGTATGCACTGATACGGCGCAAAGATGCCAAGCGGCCGTGTTTACATGGCTCGCTCAGGCCAAATTAAAATGTAATGAGGGGAAATCAGAAATCATACTATATGGGCAATTTCCCCCTCGTTTTACAGAAGCTTTGTGGCACTCTGATTTCCCCCGACCTCTATCCGAGGGAGGCCCGGCCAAAAATCTAGGCATTTGGTTTGGAACAGACCTTAGGTTCGCAGAGCACATCAAGAGACTCACGAGCGTCTGTTTCGGGACTCTAAGTCCTTAGACAGATTCTTTCCCTTACTCCCTCAGGACCAAGGAGATGGTCGCTCGGGCACACGTTCTATCCCGCCTGTACAATGCCAATGCGCTCTTTCTTAGCATCCCGGCATATCTGGTAAATAAATTACAACTTATCCAGAACGCTGCGGCCAGACTTCTTCTTGGCATTTCTAAGAGAACCAGTATCAGATCACAAATGTGCACTCTCCATTGGCTGCCGGTGACCCAGAGGGTACAGTTTAAGGCTCTTGTCTTAGCACACAGAGCCTTACACGACTCCCTATATTAGGAAAAGAGTGTCCTTCTACACTCCTCGTCGATCCCTAAGGTGGTCTGCCCATCGACTGATGGCAACCCCTCATTTCCGTCGGGCTAGGATGGGTGGCCAGTCTCTTTCAGTTAAAGTAGCCATCCTCTGGAATGCCCTCCCTATAGTGCTGCACCACACTCAGGACGTAAGATGCTTTAAGAAGCTCCTCAATACTCACCTTTTTAAGCAGGCCTACTAATCCATTTTTCTTGCCATCTGTTTGATACCCCATCGCGCCAGGATACTAAGGAGTAGTTGTGCGCGCTACAAATTCCCATATAACATAACATAACATAACATAACATAACATAACATAACATAACATGTATTTAGGTATATGATTTTTTAGGGTGAATTTTAATTATTTTGGTGATGTAATATATTTTTTTTATTCAAACATGTGTATATTTTGTTTTAGGTTTATTCTGAATATTTCTTTAATGTAAAGAAGTGTTTTTTTATATTTATTAATGATAATGTAATTATTTGGTAGGTGATATTTTTGACATATCATATGTTTATTAACCCCTCCCCTGCTGGTGACGGAACCGCTCCGTCATCAGTCGCGGTCGCGGTGTACTGATGACGGAGCGGTTCCGTCACGGCCCGCTCGGCACGCCTCCACGGATTCGGCGCTGAGCGTTCCATTGAGCGGGCGGGGACGTGACGGAACCGCTCCGTCATGAACACAGTGCGACCACGGCTGGTGACAGAGCGGTTCAGTTACCAGCATGGGCGCGCCGCCCGGCCCCCCGCCCCCTTAGCGCTGCGGCGGAATAGCCGCCGCAGCAAAGGGGTTAAAGGTAATAATATATTTGTTTTCCATATAAGTAAACTCGATATTTTTTACAATGATATGCGTGTTCTTGATGTTTGTGGTTTTAGTAGTTAAGTATAGGAAGATTATATTTTTGTTAACAATATTTTTTCCTGATGTTGTTGTGTTTCAATATTGTGTGCACAGATATTTTGCCAGTGATGCACGGAAGCAATAATAGCCATCACCGGAGCAAGTTACCTTATCCTGTGGAAAGCAGACAACTTTGGAGGTAACTTTGAGGTCAGGCTGCAAGAGATGCCGCCGCGCTGAGGACCTGTCAAACGCAGACTCGTATTCAGGTTGACACACACTCATTTCTGGGCTTGGATCGCATGTGGGTCGAATGGGTTTGTGGAAAGAGCTCTCCGGCCCTGGAGGTAATTTGTGGCCTCGTTTACGGTCGGGCGGGAGGTGTTTTATGGTCGGACAGAATTAGCGCCTGATCAAAGGAGTCACTGCCTGGGTCACTGTGTCCGAGATTAAAGCTGATCATTTCGTGTCCTTTATTGATTTCTGGCTTTAAATTCAAAGGCAGGGCACAGGTTTATGTGTTACTTAAGGAGCCTTGATCACGGAGAGAGCGTTCTTCAATCTCGCCGGAATGGAATTAGCGAAGCTCCCAGTTAACCTGAAATTGGAAAGAAGAAAAAAAGTTTATTGCCAGATAAAAAGGACATTGGTAAAAGAGCTTGTAACTCTGATGAGATGTAGCAGGTACTTTTTTGTTAAGAAAAAAAGGTTCCTCTGACATTCCACTGCTGCTATCTTCTGACAAGTTCATTATAAATTATTTCATGCTCGCTCCTCGCAGTGTTGTAAAATGTAAATTGTAAATTGATACTTGTATAGCGCACTACTCACCCGCAAGGGTCTCAAGGCGCTTGTACGAATACCGCTGTGGAACCCGTCCTGGCTTTTCCTGTGAGGCGTCCACTCCTGGGCACCCCCAAGGTGGAGGCCAGGCATCCTTAGCGTTGTGGGGGCCGTTGTGGAGATTAAGCAAGATATTGCCCAGAGTTGCAGAGTGAGACTCCATGATTGGAATAGGCACCGAGGCGAGAATTATCAGGTCCGTGGAATTTTGAGCCCAAGAACCACCGAGGCGGGGAATTGGACCCTGGTCCCGGGCTAGACCTCTGCATCAGGGTCTGCCGCTCTAACCATTGAGCCACACTTCTCCACTCTACAGCGCTGCGAGGCTCTTCAGCCTAGCGTGAGCGCTATACATACCATATTAGAGACAGACATATATATATATGTAGATATATATATATATTCACTGAAAAAACCATAGGTTTCAGGTCATATATAGTTAGGAATTAGCATTTAAAAAACCATTGAAATTGCTCCTATATAGTTAGTTGGACTAATTATATTTCGCACACCCGCAATCAACTGCTGATGATGTCACATATTACATCATTCATAACATGGTCAGTGACATCACTGATGACATCACTGATGACATCTCAAATGACATCACTGATGACATCATCCAGTGGCTGTGTGTTTCTGTAAAGTTTAAACATGTTTTACATATTGAAGAATGAGTGCATGTATAAGTGTCTGGATGAAAGATTTAGTAGGTACATGACTGACTGTATGAGTGAGTGATTAAATGTGTCTCCCTGAGTGCATGGGTTAGTGACTAAACTGTCTTAATTTGTGCATCATTATGTCTGTTGTTGTTTAAGCTACTGCATGTGTTGATCAGTAGCTATATGAGTGGCTATATGTGTTATTTATTGGTTGCTCGAGTATTTGTATGGGAGACTGAGTGTGTGTGTGGGTAGCTGGCATATATAAATGACTATACATAACAGCCACTGATTGTGCCAGTGGCTGAATGGATCATTGTGTACTTGTATCAGTAATTGTATAACAAAGTAAGTATGTGTTAGTATATGTTTGAATAAGTAAGGTGTTGTGTGTATTACTGTATAGTTGAGGAAATGAAAGTGTGATTGATTCTTTGCATGACTGACTAGGTGTGTGAGCAACTCCATGGATGAGTGGCAGAGTGTGAGTGTCTGTATAGGTGTTTGAGTGCAGATGATAGTGTTGTATTGATAAGTGACTGTTTGTATGAGTGATTCTATGGGTGAATGAGTGAATGTGTGTGTAGACCTAGGAATCAGTGAGTGCGTATGTAGTAACTGGTATTGGTGTGTCAATGGTTTCAAGAATGGTAGTCTGTGTTTAACACTGGGTGTATCAAAGGTTATATTAGAGTGTGAAGAGGTGCATCGTATTATCACATGAATGATATCATCAGTGATGTGATCAGTGATGTCAATTGAGATGTCCTCAGTGATGTCATCAGTGATGTCATTTGAGATGTCATCAGTGATGTCATCAGTGATGTCACTGACCATGTCATGAGTGATGTAACATGTGACATCATAAGAAGTGGATTGCGGGTGCACGAAATATAGTTAGTACAACTAACTATATGGGAGCAATTTCAATGGTTTTTTAAATGCTAATTCCTAACTATACATGACCTGAAAACTATGGTTTTTTGAGTGAATTTGCAAGGTTTTTTAAATGCTAATTCCTAACTATATACGACATGAAACCTATAGTTTTTTCAGTGAATTTGCAAGGTTTTTTAAATACTTAAACCTAACTATATATGACCTGAAACCTATGTTTGTTTTAGAGAATTTGCAAGGTTTTTTAAATGCTAATATGTAAGGCTTGAAACCTATGGTTTATTCAGTGAATATATATATTTAATCTATACTACTATTATAAAGAGAGAACTTGCACCTTTAGGCAAGGTAAACTCGGGATCTACAGCGCCAATCCACACACCCAATACATTGTTGGAATCCTCAGGGTGTATAGATGGACATAGGGGACTTAAAATAAAAATAAAACGTAAATTAAAAAAATTAAATTTACAAACAAAGTAATCCCCTAAAACTAGCGCCGGCCGTGACGTAGCGCTGACCGGGACCTACACCTGCGTGATGACGACAGGCGGGGAGGAGCGGTGACGAGCGGCGACGTGCAGCGAGGAGTGGTATGGCGGCTCAGGTAAGGCGAGGCGGGAGGCGGGAGCCAGGACTCTGATTCAACCATAACTACAGAGGTTTTCCTATAAATAGTTGTTGGGCTCCGAGCCACCCGCCTGCTCTTGCCGCCTCCACTCTGCCCCCCACGGCCCCCCCACCGTCCTCTCTCGCAGTCTAGGCCCCGCGGCCCTTGCTGTCATTCCATTGGCCTCGCCAGGCCTCTCTTAAAGCGTTTGTTACAAATTGAGGGATACCGAAGACTGACAGACGGACAGACACTGAGCGTGTCATTTCACAGAAAACCCGCCGCGCAGTCCGTGGGGGGTACGAAGCGCCAGGGGTCCTGGGGCCTGAGAATGCATTTTTTTTTTGCTCTGCTGGTGAAACTTTTTTTGTGCTTATTTTTCCCAGAACTGGTTTGACTTCCATAACAACAGGTGTCCCGGAAAAGTACCAATGCCTCATCAGAGCGAGGCTTGTGATGCTCTGGCCTTCGGCCTCCCCTTCCGCCCGGACTTGGTGAAGGCATCTTAAGCGGTGTCTATTACACAGCTCCGCGCTCTCGCCACGGGCTCTGCCCTGCACGGAGCTCTCTGCCTCGCGTGCCCCCGTGGAAGATACCAAACAATAGGAAATAACCATTCATCTTCAGGGGGCTCCGGTTTAGCAGTCGGTTGAGCAAGCCACAGCCTGCTTGCTTTTTCACGTGAATATGTCTGCATTTATCCATAGAGGGCGGGGTTGCCTGTAGAGCCTTATACAGGGATGTGAGATTCTGCAACAGTGCCTCGGTCACTGTGTTAGAGGTCAGGCACACGTCAGGCACTGCCTGACATCTGTGTATTGTGTGCACTTGGGGTGCAATGCATGGGTGTAAATAGGTTCCCTCAGTCGTGAAACTTGTGCACAGAGGTCGGTAGCTCACACCCGGGTGTGTTAAGGTCGGTGGGGAAGCGCTGCGGGATGTCACGTTCGTGTCAGTGCCTGGAGAGCCCAGGGCCTTCTTTGCCCACTTGAGGCCTAAACAACCCGTAGCGTCGAACGATTCCTCGCAACGTCGTCCCAGGGTGACCGAGGTGCCCCAGAACTACGTGAAACTCTGCAGCGCCGCATTAGCAAATGGCAAGACATTGCGCAACGCCAAAGACACCCCCGTCCATTGCGCCATTCTGTGCAAGGCTTAGTTTGTACTATGCCACCGCGCACAGGCACGCGGGCAGTGGTGTGTTGCACAGGGACCCCGCTTTAGTGCAAGCTTCTAGCTGCCCACGACTGCCCCGAGGTACATCACATCACAGGTGGACTTTTGAGGCGATTGCTTACATTAGCCATAGTTTGCACCTGCTCACTGTGTGTCTCTGCTTTCATTGGGCACTAGAGTGCCGCAAAATGCCAGATCGGGCACATTAGGAGATCAGGCCTTGTGTGACATTCGAAGGGTGTTTGCACTTTCCCGCCCCACTGCACCCCCTTTGCATAGAATAGCGCGGGCTGGCACTGTGCGTGCAGCGCGCTTCAGCCGTTTGGACACGTTTGCATCGTGAGAGCCCCGGGGCCAACAAAGGTACATATGGGCCATAGGACGTAAAAGCAGATCATGTTATCCAGCCCCCCCACCCCTCGGCCCGGGGCAGAGGACAGCCTCACGTGCCGCATAGACCCGGAAGCTGGACCACACTGGGCAAGGGGGCGAGGAGGCCACGGACCCATCTGCACACTCGACTGTGCGCGTGGCCTGTGCCCACAGTCTGTGGGGTGGGAGACGGCATGGCTGGTTCGAAGTGTGCGAGGGTGGTGAGATGGAAGGCGTCAGTTGGTTGAAAGGAGTACCAGAAGGGACTCGTCGTGCTCCTCAGATGATCATATGAACCCCAGAGTTGTGGACAAAAGTGAGTCAGCAGCAGGGTGGAGGGACGTGGGGAGCATGGACAGGGAGTGGTGGTGGCTGAAGTGGATGCGGGAAGCTTGCAGGCTCGGTCCAATAAGTTTTAAACAGCACTTGGCTTTGCAGTACTCTGACAGGTGACTGATCCAGCCCCAGCCCTCGTGGCCTTCCAGAGAGACCTGACAGTGAAACATTCGCCCATCACTCACTCCATTTTACCCCAGCCCGGTAGTAGTTCTGATGGGCGTGCAAGGTTAAGAAGGGTTACTTCTGCAAACTATGTCATTTCAGTTTTTTTACAACTTCGGGAACTGCGTCACCTTTATACAGACTGCGACATTTTAAATGCGAGATAACGTCCTACGAAGGCAGAGTTTGCAGGGACCAATCTCTGGAAAAAAAAATTTTTAGTGTGAAAATTGTCTTGCAAAAGAACAGTTCTTTTTCGAATTTCTAAGTGCTTGAGGAGTTCCAAGTTCGAGAACTTCACTAAACTTTTCGGGCCAAATTCAAAAGATGCAGACCCCTACATAAGTGACGATTGTGTGTAAGTTGTTGCAATTCCAGACCATTTTCAGGCTAACTGATTGGCATCACTTGGCGCCGAAAGGCCAATCGTGTAATCAGTGATGTAACTGATGTCTTCGCCCTATTATCACATCCACGTTTCACGCGGTGTGACAAGCGGGACAGAAAAAGACATTTTGATGAAAACAAGAAAAAAAACAGATCGCCACCCCCGCACTCAGAATAATCCCACACAACTGTTCGAGCTCAACCAGGAAAGCACTTTTGGGGGCCACAAAATGGAGGCCTCTCCCAGCTCCCATTGGCTGGGTCTTGGAGAGTGATGGCAGGAGGCGCCCCTGTGATTGGTCGGCGCCGTGGCGTACGCCAAGGCGCCAGGCCCTGCTGATAACATTGATATGGCTCTGTCAATGGCGCTTTCATAATTAGATGCAGCACACACGTTCACAGCTCTGATGACAGAGGCCTTGTGTTAACAGCTCCACAATGGTTGCCTCGCAGCGCCGCGCGCTCCTCCTAGCTTTAGGGCCAGGGGCGGCTCTAGGTTCATGGTGGCCCTGGGCAGGGAGCGTAGGTAGGGGGCCCCGGAGAGGGGGTCCGGGTGGGGCGGAGCGCGGAGGCAAGTAAAGAGGGGGGGGGTCATGGTGTTTGGAAGTTGTATAGAGCCATAGGCCACCAAATCCCTGCCAGGGGCCCCCACACAAATATGTATCCACCCTCATAGGATTATTACATTAAGGATATATATTGATGTGGTGGCCCCGGGGATTTGGTGGCCCTGTGCAGGTGCACAGCATGCACATGCCTAAGGCCGGCCCTGTTAGGGCGCTCATAAATCTGGTGCTGCTGACTCAGGCTTTTCCTCACCGTGTGTGTGCTGCTGGGATGTGAAGTGATGTGTGTGTATTCGTGTCCCTGAGCTATCGTTGCGGTGTAGACCGGCACGTGGCCCAGGCGGCTGACGCCCGTGGCACGACTGCGCGCGCTCTGCTCCTGGGACACCGACCGTACCCTTCAAGAAACCTTGAATTACGTAGACCAAGGGTGGAGGGGGGAAGACAAGGCCATGGCCAATGTGCACCTTACCACCATTAGCTTTTCTTGTGGCACATGAACGCCTCAGTGATGTCATTTAACATGTGGTGAGCGCCGAGCGGGGTAATGTGTGATGTCATGAGCAGTGAATGGCAGGGGGCACAAGTTAAACTTTTTGCAATAGTTGGTGTTATTTCCTTCAGCCACCTTTTCTGTACCAGAGAACAAAATGTCCTATGGGAATTAACATGGGAAACCAATGTTTTCTAACCTGCCCTTTTACTCAGGCCCTGCTTCACGGATCAGCGTGAAACTTTTCACGAAGGAGCTGGGGTGGACGAACTTTGTTTTTAGACAGTTTCATGCAAATTCATCAAATGTTGCAAAATTGTTGCAAAAAAACGGACCTAATTGTAAAATCTATACTATTAGTATAAAGAGAGAACAGAAACCTTTTGGCAAGGTAAACTCGGGAACCACAGCGCCAATCCACACACCCAATACATTGTTGGAATCCTCAGGGTGTGTAGATGGACATAGGCGACTTAAAATAAAAATAAAACGTAAATTAAAAAAATTAAATTTACAAACAAAGTAATCCCCTAAAACTAGCGCCGGCCGCGACGTAGCGCTGACCGCGACCTACACCTGCGTAATGACGACAGGCGGGGAGGAGCAGTGACGAGCGGCGAGGAGTGGTGTGGCGGCTCAGGTAAGGCGTGGCGGGAGGCGGTAGGCGGTCCGGGCAACGTCGGGGCGGGCGGGGGCCCGGGAGTGGCGGTGAAGTCCGGATCGTGGCTGAGGTAAGGCAGAGGCAGGCGGGCGGGAGGCAGGCTGGCGAACGGGCGGGCGGGGGCGGTATTGGCAATGTCGGTGCGGGGGGGCCCGGCCGGGACTGCACAAAAGCCCAAAATGCTGCCCCCAGCCCCCTTCTGCCCCGGGCAACGCCGGGGCGGGCTGCTAGTAGAATATATATATACATTTTATTTAAAGTTATTGTTTCAATATGATTACAGGGTCTGCGCACCGTGAGCGCACCGTAAGCACACCGTAAACGCTCTGAGCTCTTACCCCGACAAATTTTTTACGTTTCTAAAACATAATATCTACGTTTTTAACGTAGATTTTAAAGGTAGACAATATCTGCTTAAATGTAGAAAATGTTTTTTAAAAACTTTTAACAACAGTATATCACTTTTTTGAGTAGTAACAAATCTCGCGAGGGTACGTCGCACGTGCACGCAACATAAGAGCACCATCCGCGCACCGTAAAAGCTTTGAGCTCTTACCCCCGAAAGTTTTATAAACTTTAAATCGTTATATCTACGTATTCATTGCACAATATTAAGGTACACATTATCTGAGATAATAAAAAACATGTTAGTTAAAAATTTTAAAGACCATATATAACTTTAGGCAATTATAAATCTCACGAGGGTGCTAAATACGTAAACGCATATTAAGATGACGTCAGCGCTCTGTAAATAGAGGGTAAACGCAACGTAAGCTTACGTAAGCGCTCCGTAAATGCAACGTAGTTATAATACTTCCTACTCCAATTGTTAAAGACCCCTCCCATGTTCATCATTCTTCTTTGGCTTTCAGAGAAGCAACACCTTTTTTTCTACAGCTCCTAGCTACAGAAAAATACTTCCAAACGGCTGAACATCCAGACTCTGACCATTCTTCTAATGAAGACTTTGTTGAAGAGGACCCTCACCCAAGAAGGAGTCCATAGTCTGGAAATTTTTCAGCTTTCAAGAACATCAAAAGAAGGAAAATGCACTACTGGTCACCTGCAAGATCTGTGACACAGTGTTATCAAGAGGAAATCCAAATAAGAAATATTCCTTTGGTACCCTCAGCATGGAACGCCATGTAAAAAATATACACCCCAACAATTGGAGTAGAGCTGTGGTGCAAAGATCTCAGGAGGAGAACTCTTCTCCTAGTACATCTACAGCAACAACCGGAGTACCACCAATGCCATCTTCAATGGTGGCGAACATTCAGCCAGAACTAAAAAATTTAATGATGCAATGCATACATTGCAGTAAATTAGTAGCCTTCGGACAACAGTCCATTGAAGTAATTTTACAGAAGAACAGGAACCACAGATGCAGCAAATATTTTTTTTCTTTCAATTTCATAGTTTGTTCCTCTTGAACAATTATTTTGTGTAAAAAGTTCATTTTTCTACGTTTTTCAAGCAAAACCAAAAAAAAAAGCAGTTCTTTTTAGAACTACCTCTACTGGTTAAAGAAAGAACTACATTTCTATGTTTGTATGTAAAAGTTTGTCATAGTGAATGTCAAAGTGCAAAACTATAAGGATGTGGTACAGCATAAATCTATAAGGTGTTTACCTATAGTATACTGTACTACTTCCAAAGCACTGAAATGTAACATACGTATATAAATATGTTACAAATCAATGGGCCAGATGTACGTAATCTCGATTTACCTACTCATAAATACCGAGGGCCCGATATATGTTATCCCAGATTACCACTTCTTAAATACCGAATCATACCAATACGGTATTTAAGAACTGGCCAAATTAATTACCGATTCAGTAAAATTCGGTAATTACCTATTCAATAATTACCGAATCTGTATTTGCCATTGATTCCTATGGACTTTGAAGCCCATAGGAATCAATGGCAAATATCGGTTCGGTAATTACCAAATCAGTAAATACCGAATCCTGCCAGGGGGAACAGGGTGTCACTTTGACACGCTGTAGCACCCCTGTTTTTGGCTTGTGTGCAATGTGACACACATACATGCCCTTAGGGCATGTATGTGTGCCACATAGCACAGGTGTACATGCATAGATGTGCATGTACACAGGAATTCCTTATTTACCACCCAATTGTATTGGGTGGTAAATAACGAATTTTTAGATGCTTCTAGCACTGTCACCTACATTAGAATTGACAGATTTGGTATTTTTACTGAGTCTGTATTTACCGATTCGGTAATTTTACCGATTCTGTAAATACAGAATCGGTAAAAATACCAAATCTGTAAATAAATGCCTCCTACATAGGAAAATGCACAAAGACCTGGAGAGGAGCTACACCCCACCGGATGCACCGCTAATTTTCCTTTGCATATATTAATGCCACGAAGTTCATATTTCACCAATGTTTTTTATTGTTTTCTTCAAAGTAATCCAAACTTTATTGATTCTTCATTTCTTTCCTCATGTCACAAGGGAGACGCTTACAATATCACTGTATGCTTACTGGTACAGAAATGCCAATCCAGGCCTTATTCTGCACCATGCCGTGGTACATAAGCTTTGTCCACAAGCGTTGATCTTATTTACCCAATGCATTCCGGGCCTTACTCTTGGCCCTTTGTCAGGGGTATTCTGAAAATTTAAGTTAAAATACATCAATTAAACTATGGATTAACTCCCCAGTAAATAATGAATGATTCTGCATAAAATCATACTTTTCATGTTTCTCCAACAAATCAACGTTTTCCCGCTAAAATAATGTAGCCACCTCCACGAGCATGAAGAACACCCACTCAGGAGCCCCACACACCCCTTCCCTCCCCACATCTACCACAGAGCTGCTGCCACCATAGCACGCAAACTAGGCCGGACCATCAAAGTCTCCCTCGAATCTGGCATCTTCCCCGATGACTGGAAGAGGGCAGAGGTGAAGCCTCTCCTCAAGAAACTCTTGGCCAACCTGACAGACCTGAAATTTTCCGGCCCATCTCTATCCTTTCCTTTGCAGCCAAAGTCACTAAGAGATTCATTAACGCCCAGTTGACCACCTTCGTCGAAGAGAGAGCCATCCTCGACTCATCCCAGTCCGTTTCCGCATCAACCACAGCACCGAGACTGCCCTCTTTGCCGCCACCAACTACATCCACATGCTATTCGACCAGGGCCACACAGCGGCTCTCATCCTACTAGACCTCTCCACAGCCTTCGAAACCGTCTCACACTGTACTCTACCAGCCAGACTCCAGGACACCGGCATACGCGGAACTGCCTTCGATTGGATCTGCTCCTTTCTCTTCAGCAGAACCCAATGAATTAGACTCCCTCCCTTCCCCTCCGAACCTACAGAGATCAACTGTGGTGTACCGCAAGGATCCTCGCTCAGCCCAGCGGACTTCAACATCTACATGACCTCCCTCGCCACCATTGTCAGACAGCATGGGCTCAGCATAGTATACTATGCAGATGACACCCAGCTCATCCTCTCTCTTATGAAGAACCCTGAAAGCACTAGACTCAGCTTCCAAGAAGGAATGAAAGATGTAGTAGCCTGTATGAGCGACAGCTGTCTGAAACTGAACTTGGAGAAGACAGAGGTCCTCATCCTTGGAACGTACCCCACTGCGTGGGACAGCACTTGGTGGCCCCCTGCCCTCAGAACCCCCCACCACTACAGACTACACCGGAACCTTGGCATCATCCTGGACTCCTCCCTTAGCCTAACCTGTCAGATCAGCGTTGTCACCTCTATCTGTTTCAACACCCTCCACATCCTCCATAAGACATTCAAGTGGATCCCCCCAAATGCAGAAAGACCATCACCCACACACTCATAACCAGCAGATTGTACTATGATAACGCCCTTGATGCCAGAATCAACAAGACCCTGATACACAAGCTCTGAACCATCCAGAACACCACAGCCAGACTCGTCCTTGGAACCCAATGACATGAGCGCATGACCCAGCACCTACAAGACCTCTACCAGCTCCCCATCAAGAAGAGAGTAACCTTCAAGTTTTATTTATTTATTTTATTTTATTTTGAAAGTTTTATAAAGCGCGGACAAGATCCTTGCAGATATCAGAGCGCTTTACAAAGAGAGGTACATGAGGGAGCATAGTTAGACAGATAAATCAATAGGTCAAATAGTACAAATAGGTGGCAACAAAGCCATACATGAGTACAAAATATTACAAATAGGTGGCTACACAGCCAAACATGTGCGTAATAAGACAGTTAATACAAATAATCAAGAGGGTCAAACATGTAGTATAGATCGGTGCAGAGTACTAACAGTGTTCGAGATAGTAGTTCAAGTGTATTTAGCCATGAGGATAGCTTTTACTTCATTTTTAAAGAGTGTGGTGGAAGAGATAAGCCTGGTGTCGGGCGGGAGAGAGTTCCAGATCCTAGGCGCCATTCCTGAGAAGGAGCGCTTATATGTTTTTTCCTTCCGGAATCTTCGAGGTTTCAACAGAAGATTGTTTGTGCCTCTGGTGTTTCTAGCTCCTCCAGAGATTGTCAGTTTCTGAGCGAGGTATCCGGGTGAGTTTAGATGTACCGCCTTGTGTGTCATGCATGCGATTTTCAGATGTATTCTAGCTTCAAAAGGCAGCCAGTTCAGGGATTTCAAGTCAGGGGTAATATGGGAGTGTTTTTTTGACCCAGTGATGAGTCTCGCTGCAGCGTTTAGAGAAGCTCTTAGGGGTGCGGTTGTAGTTAGGGGGAGTCCACAGAGGGCGATGCTGCCGTATTCAATTCGAGGGATGACTAGTGCTTGTACTGCGGTTTGGAAGTCTTTGGCTGGGAGGTAGGGTTTAAGTTGCCATCGATCACACTCCTGAGGCGGAAGCCGGGAGAGCGCGCAGCGCATTGCTTTTACTTTTAAAATTTAAAACTTGTCTCTGAATAACGTGTGCTAGCTTTTAGAAAACTCACCACAGCACCCTGCAACTGCTAAACAATCGAGCACTTTACCCAGCTCACGTAGCGGACTCTAACGCTGCCAGCTGACTCCTAAATTGCTCCACTCCGCGGACGCTCGCAGCGCGAGGACTCAGGCAACGCCCACTTGTTGGGACACGCCCCCCGAGACGACTACTTAAACGCTGAATAAAAGCGCCAGGTAGCCATCGATCACACTCCTGAGGCGGAAGCCGGGAGAGCGCGCAGCGCATTGCTTTTGCTTTTAAAATTTAAAACCTGTCACTGAATAACGTGTGCTAGCTTTTAGAAAACTCACCACAGCACCCTGCAACTGCTAAACAATCGAGCACTTTACCCAGCTCACGTAGCGGACTCTAACGCTGCCAGCTGACTCCTAAATTGCTCCACTCCTCGGACGCTCGCAGCGCGAGGACTCAGGCCACGCCCACTTGTTTGGCCACGCCCCCCGAGACGACTACTTAAACGCTGAATAAAAGCGCCAGGTAGCCATCGATCACACTCCTGAGGCGGAAGCCGGGAGAGCGCGCAGCGCATTGCTTTTGCTTTTAAAATTTAAAACCTGTCACTGAATAACGTGTGCTAGCTTTTAGAAAACTCACCACAGCACCCTGCAACTGCTAAACAATCGAGCACTTTACCCAGCTCACGTAGCGGACTCTAACGCTGCCAGCTGACTCCTAAATTGCTCCACTCCTCGGACGCTCGCAGCGCGAGGCCTCAGGCCACGCCCACTTGTTTGGCCACGCCCCCCGAGACGACTACTTAAACGCTGAATAAAAGCGCCAGGTAGCCATCGATCACACTCCTGAGGCGGAAGCCGGGAGAGCGCGCAGCGCATTGCTTTTGCTTTTAAAATTTAAAACCTGTCACTGAATAACGTGTGCTAGCTTTTAGAAAACTCATCACAGCACCCTGCAACTGCTAAACAATCGAGCACTTTACCCAGCTCACGTAGCGGACTCTAACGCTGCCAGCTGACTCCTAAATTGCTCCACTCCTCGGACGCTCGCAGCGCGAGGACTCAGGCCATGCCCACTTGTTTGGCCACACCCCCCTCTCCCCTCCCCCAATCAACCTCTATAAAATGTGCCTATGGCGGAAGCGCAGCAGACGAGCGCAGCGGGAGCGCCGTTTGCGCGCCGAAGGAGCGCCTAAGGCAAGCCCGTCTGCGCCCGTCCGCGCCAGACCGAGCCTAGAGCCCACACCCCTGGCCGGCTCGGATGCGCCCCGAATCAAATACTCACAAGAAACTCTGTACCAACTCAGAGATCCGTTAAACACTAGATGTAACGGACTCATTACCCCGGAACAGAAGCTTCTTAGATGCCCTATCTGCGCCTTCAGGGCTACGCCCTTATTCCATTCCGAACCTGCCTGCCTGGAGATGGCCCTGCTGAATTGCAGGTCACTCCCTAAACACCACATTGAAATTAACCTACTATTAACAGAGTCAAACTTGGACGTTCTGTTTTTAACAGAAACTTGGCTGTCCGAGAGCTCCGACCCGGACATCATCCAAGCACTACCTCCTGGGTACCTCATTAAAACCCTCAATAGACCGACAGGAACGGGAGGGGGCATCGCGATTATCTATTGTGACAACCTTGCATGCCAATTCAAAGACAGCCCCATTCTCGACAGTGAAAATGTCCTCTTTTCTTTACACCTGCCACCTTCTACCACACTAACTGGGGTGTTAATCTACCGTCCGCCAGGACAGGTAGGGTGTTTCATAAACTCACTCATTGATTCCGGGACGCCAAACTTTACAATCCTCGAGGACTTAAATCTCCACTTCGATGATCAAGGCAATAAACTTGCCACAGACTTAAAAACTGATCTAAATTCCCTGAATCTACAACTACTCAGTAATGATCCCACCCACATGAAAGGACACCTATTGGATCCCATCTTCTCTAACCTCTCCAAACTCTCTGTTCAAACTCCTCTCCCTCTCCCCTGGTCTGACCACTTCTTGGTTCCTCTCAAATTCCAACTTCCAGGGAAGATCTCGGATGCTCCTCGCCCCCGGGCCCCGTCACGCCCATGGAAAAAACTAGACACTAGCCTATGGGATGGCTCTCTGTCCTGTACTCTACCCACAATCGACCCCGACCCCTCCAAAGCCGAAATTCAATTACACAATTGGATTAGCGACTCTCTCAATACAGTCCTGCCACTCAAAGCCCTCCCTCCCAACAGGAAATCCTCCAAACTACCGTGGTTCACTGAGGAACTACGTGAACTAAGACGGAAAGGCAAAAGGCTTGAACGCCAATGGAGAAAGCACTGGAACACAGAAGACAGAAGTGGATACAAAGCCCACATTAGGCTCTACAAAAATGCATTAAAAGGGGCACAGGCCGCCTACTTTGAGGATCAAATAGCAGCCGCGACCAACTCCGCAAAAGAGACCTATCGGATAGTCAAACTCCTCTCCAAAATACAGGAACCCCCTCCACCCCCAGACCTGGATGGCACAAAATGCAACCAGATGGCCGAATTCTTTTCGAAAAAAATCGAAAAAATCCTCAACTCCCTCCCGGCGGCGCCAACTGCACTAAGAGGCCCTTACCACCCGGCCTCCCAAGACACCCCGAGGTTTCTCTCCTTCCCCCAAATCACCACCGAAACATTTCTCAACGTCCTGCACAAAGTCAAAAGCGGCGCCCCGTCAGATCCAGCTCCGATCAGTAAGTTGAAGCAAGTTGCTTCCACTATTGCCCCTCCTCTCACCAACCTGATCAACGCCTCTTTCGAACATGGCACAGTCCCAGCAAACTGGAAAAAAGCCACTGTGAAGGCTCTCATAAAAAAACTGCATCTTGATCCCACAGACCCATCAAATTTTAGACCGATCTCACTGTTACCGGCGATGAGCAAAATCGCCGAGAGAGTAGCGAATCAACACCTTTCTGAGTTCCTTGAGACCAACCATCTTCTCCGCCAAACCCAGACAGGTTTCAGACCAGGACAAGGGACGGACACCGCATTGTTAGCCGTGGTCGAAGAAGCTAGGGGCATACTAGACGTAGGAGGATCAGTGGCAGTGATCCTCCTCGACCTGAGTGCCGCCTTCGACACGGTGGACCACGCAACCCTTGTTCACCGTCTTGAACTGATAGGAGTGGCGGATTCCGCTTTAGCCTGGATCTCATCCTTCCTTGAAGACAGGGCGTTTCAAGTGACAGATGGGCACTCCATCTCCAAGGCTCAGGCACTCAAGTGTGGGGTGCCCCAGGGGTCCTCCCTGAGCCCCACACTTTTTAACGTGTACATGGCCCCCCTCGAGGATGTTGTCAAACCTTTTGGGATCAAATCAATAATGTACGCCGATGACACCCAGCTCGTCGTTTCCCTCAACCAATCAGACAACGCCCTCACCAATCTATTTAGCTGTCTGGAAAAAGTGCACCAATGGATGTGCGAGTCCCGGTTGAAACTGAACGGGGAAAAATCAGAAATACTCCTCCTAGGAAACCCAAATAAAATCCCTACTCCTCTTCCCTGGCCACCATGCATGGGATCTCCACCATCCCCAAAATCCGAAGTAAAAAGCCTAGGGATATGGCTGGACCAGGATCTCAGTTTTAAAACACAAGCGAGGAAAACTGCGGGAACGTGCTTCAGCCTTATGAAGATGGCACGAAAGATCCTCCATCTACTCCCCCCTCAATCCAGGAAGCTCTTGATGCAGGGGCTGGTGAACTCCAGATTGGACTATGGGAATGTCCTATATCTGGGGGCCCCAGTCTCTGTAGTCCACAGACTTCAATGCGCACAAAATGCGGCGGCAAGAATACTCACAGGAACCGCAGCAAGGAACTCGGCCAAGCCAGCTCTCAGAAGTCTGCACTGACTGCCAGTCAAGGAACGGGTCAACTTCAAGACCCTGTGCATGGCCCATAGAATACTGCACAATGAAGGCCCTCCCATCCTCAGGCCTCTTGTGTCCCATCAACAATCAAGCAAACAACTTAGATCTAACTCCCTCTCTCTGGCAAAAGTCCCTAGAATTAGGAAGGCCAGAACAGGCGGACGCCTGTTTTCATACAATGCCCCCAGACTATGGAATGCCCTCCCACTCTCCCTGAGGCAGGAACAAAACCACCTCAGATTTAGGAAAAGACTGAAGACCCTACTTTTCCCCTGAGCACTCCCCCACATGTCTTCCCACCCTACAGGACTGTGTTCACTAGCGCCGGGATGCCTAAGGGTAGCTGTGCGCTCTACAAAACCCAAAATCAAATCAAATCAAATCAAATCTCAGAGTGTTGATCTGGAAGTTTGCTCCCTTTGTTGCCTTGCTGATATGTTGCTGCATGTTCAGATTGGTGTCGAGTGTTATGCCTAGGGATTTTGCTGAGTCCACGATGGTGGGTTGGACATTGAGTGCGGTTAGGTCTTTAAGCCAAATTTGAGTGGTGGAGACCTTCGCAGGAGGTGAGATCAGAAGGAACTCTGTTTTCAGGGCATTGAGTTTGAGATGATTATCGGCAAGCCAGGATTGGGTGCATCTGATCGTTGAGTTCAGGAGCAAGATGTCCTTGGGGGACTGGAATTTGAGACAAAGTTGGGTGTCATCTGCGTACATGTGAAATTGTACATTGGATGCTTGTAGTAGGGTGGTGAGAGGTTCCATGACTAGGTTGAACAGAGTTGGGGATAGAGAGGATCCTTGGGGGACACCTAGCGTTACGGGTATTGGTGAGGACATCAGGTTGTTGCTCTTGAATTTCTGCGACCTGTTGTGAAGAAAGGAGGTGAACCACTTGAGAACAGTTCCAGATAAACCCATTCTTGTGTTTAGAAGCTCTAGTAAATTCTCATGTTTAACGGTGTCGAATGCTGAAGAGAGATCAAGGAGGATGAGGAGGCAGGTGTCGTTTTGGTCTAGCATTTGAAGTGCGTCGTCAATTATGTGAGTCATAGCAGTTTCTGTGCTGTGCCCTGCTCGGAAGCCTGACTGGTGAGGGTTGAGGAGATCAAATTGTTCAATGTGTTTAGTCAATTGTAGTTGTGCGCATTTTTCCAGCAGTTTGGCGAGAGTGGGAATATTGGTAATGGGACGGTAGTTGTTGAGATCAGAGGGGTCGGCTGTAGGTTTCTTTAGAAGAGGTGTGACCTGACCAACTTTGAGGGAGTCAGGTATGCTTCCTTGTTGGAGCGAGCTGTTGATAATTTTAGTCCAGAGAGGGATAAGCAAGGGGGTAAAGTCTTTTACTGCTGCATCAGGAAGGGGGTCCGTGAGGTGATTGGATGGTTTCAGGGTGCTGAGCAGTTTGCCAATTTCTTCTTCTGAGTATGTGCCAAAGGTTGACCATGTGGCATTGTTTTTTGGTTCAGTGGCTGCTAGGCACTGGGGTTTGGAGTAGAGGCTTGCGTCAGTGTGGAGATCGCTCTTTATTTTGTCAGTTTTTTGGGTAAAGAAAGCAGCGAAGTCTTCACAGGAGGGTGCCTCACGTGCAGTGGTGAGAGGTTGGGGTTGATCCTTGGATTGTGATCTGATTAGTTCAAACAGTTTTCTCGGGCGGTTTTTTGCTTGGTCGAGCTGGAGGCTGAAGAAGTCTGATTTTGAGCGTTTTATTTTCCTGAAGTAGGCGTTTCTCTTTTTCTTCAGATCTTTTAGGTGCATTGCCGAGAGAGCTGATCTCCAGGTACGCTCTGCCATTCGCATGTCTCGTCTATCATCATTGAGTCTCCCGTCGTACCATGGATTGGAGATTTTAGTAGAGGCTCTTTTTAACTGCATAGGTGCAGTCTCATTAATTATAGAGGTCATAGCGTTGAGATAGTGGTCAGTCAGTGTTTGAACGTCCGTATCGCCTGTCGGTGGCAGTAGGAGATTGCACCTGCTAGGGGGCAAAGAGCCTGGGTTGAGTTTTTTCATGTCTCTTTTCCAGACTTTGGGCTTGTTTAACCCTTTCGATGCTGATGACGAGCTCAGCTCGTCATGATGCACAGTTGAGCTGTGCTGATGACGAGCTGAGCTCGTCATGAACACATACTAAGAGCAATTTCCAGCACAGGGGGGGAAAACACCTAGCAGCCAAGTTGATAATTGAGCCGGGTTAAATCTAACTTTTTCATTGATAAAGAATGTGACAGTATGATGATCTGACCAGTCACAGGGTTGGATGGACTCGAGTTGGATAGACTCCTCTTTGGAGATGATCAGGTCCAGGATAGAACCTTTCTCGTGGGTCGGGCTGTTGCATATTTGGGTGAGGTTGAGGGCATCGAGGAAGTTTTTAAGACTATTTACCACCGCGTCATTGCAATCGTTCCAGTGGAGGTTGAAGTCACCAAGGTATATTTGGGTGAACTGCCGTCCGGAATTGGTTGAGATCATATCCATGATTTGTTGGGAAAAGGTGAAGTTGTCCCTGGGTGGGTGGTAGATGCTGTGAAGAGAGCATATCGGTCTGCCCTCACTGAAAATTTCAAGGCAGATGTATTCCCAGGATTTTGGGGATGGTAGGGAGGTAGAATTGACTTTCTGAACAGAGAGGTTATTCCTGTAGATGCATGCGATTCCACCACCTAATTTGCCTGCTCTGTCTAGCCTGATAATGTGGTAGTTAGGAGGAACCAGAATGTCCATTATAGGTGTCGAAGATTCAGTTAGCCAGGTTTCGGTCAGGATGATTAGGTCAAGGTCCATTGATAAGAGGAGATCAGCAATAGCGGCAGAATGTTTCGAGGCCGATCTGCAGTTGAGGAGAGCGCATTTGAGACGGGGGGTGTTGAGGGTGGTAGACGGTTCTAGAGAGAGAGGGACTTTTCTAAGGTTATTGGGGATGGAGAATCTGCTGTTTAGTGTGGAGGGTCTAAGGGGATTTGAGTGTATCGTGAGAATGTTGAGGTGTGGGGTGGTTGTGTGATTTTGGAGGGCTGGGTCGTAGGATCGGAGAAGGGTGAGTGTGTCGCGGTCAGAAGTAGAGTTGTGTGTGCGACGAGGGCGATTGTTGCGATTGCTAGCTGGGAGTGAGGTCAGGTTGGGTGAGAGTTGAGTGAGAGAGTTAGTCGGAAGGGTGGGGGACCCATTGGGCGGGGAGGTGTAGTTGTGTGATGGGTTGTAGGGACGACGAGGGGGATGAGGGCAGTTGCTTCGCCTATGAGCAGGGATTGACGCCAGGTTTGGGGCGTGTTGAGTGAGGGAGTCCGCTGGAGGGGTAGGGGACAAGTTGGGAGGGGAGGTGGGTGAGGGGTGTATGGGGAGGGTGGCGAGTAGTTCCTTGATGTTGTATATGTCTTCTTTGATCTGAGTGAGGGTGGCCATGATGATGTCCATCATGGGGTAGGTGGTGGAGGTGGGGGCGGCAGTCAGAGGTGAATGGCTGACCAGGGAATTCGTGTGCAGGTGGGAGCGTGGGCTGGTGTTCGAGGAGGTATGCGTTGTGTTGGTGTATGGGAAGGTGTTAGGGAGGAGAGAGGTTTTGGGCGGGAGGGGTATGGATGAGGTAGGGAGGAGGTTGGTGGTATGAGTGAGGGCATTGATGGTAGGCAGGGGGGTCGGGGTGTAGGCTGGGAGACTGATAGTCGTGGTGGGGGAGCAGGAAGGGTAATGGGGGCTGAGAGTAGGAGGGGAAATGGGATAGGGGATGGTTCTGATGTGGGGAGGGGGAGTTAAATTAAGAGAGGAGGTGTGTTCTGCGTGGTTGGTTAGAGGGTAATGGGGACTGAGAATGGGGGGATGAAGGGGGGGATTCGTCGAAGTGCGTATTGTTCTGGTGCTGGACTAGGTTAGGTGTGTTGTGGGTGAGAGCTGTGCTGTCAGGGGTGAGCGGAGTGTTGATGCCCGTTGTAGTTGTGAGAGGCGTGTTGATGGTATGTGTGGAGGTCTGGGGGTTGGTAGAGGGGGTGGGGGTGTGAGTGGTGTTTGAGTGGGAGCGATCTGTGACTGTGTTTGAGGCGTGTGTTACAACTGCATGGTGCTGAACTGGGATAGAGGTGTTGTGGGTGGGAGATGGGCGACCAGGGGTGGTAGGTGTGTCCCTGATTGAGGAGTATGTAGCTGTGAGGTCATGGTTGGTGGGGCTGGAGGGGATATGAGTGTTGGACCGCGAATGGGAGAGGTGCTCTTTGAAGGTGGGGAACAGGTTGTCTAGCAGTTCCAGGTTCCTGTCTGTGGATTGAGCTAGGACAATCCCATTATTGTAAATGGTGATGGTGGCTCTGCCTGGAAAGAATTGGGATGGTGTGATGGAAAGAGTTAGGCTGTGAGCGGATTTCCTGGTGGAGGAGACGGTGAGTAGGGTGAGGATCGCTTTTCTCCATTGAGTTCTGCGTGTGGTGTGGAATATGATATCAGTGTTCAGGGATCCATTGACCTGTGAGAAGTAGGTGTCAGCGAAGGGGGTTTCAGGGTGTGACCTAAGGAAGTTGTGTTTAAAGCGTTTAGCGGCTTTTTTGGTGAGTGACGGTGGGTAGTTGATTTTATATGTGTGATTGCCGATAGGATCCATGTTGCGATGATGGTTTAGGAGGGAATGGGGAAAAGCAGTATAGTGGTACACATGTGCAGGAGAACAGATACATACAGTAGGTTACACGGTGCAAGAGTAGAACTAGTGATCAATCAGCATAGCCCAAATGTAAGAGTGTGCAGAGAAACATATACATACAATAAGTTATAGAGTGCAAGAGTGGCACTAGTGATCAATCAACATAACCAGGATATACGAGTGTGCAGTATAGCAAATACATACGATATTACAAAGTATAGCAAATATATAAGGCATTACAAAGTACAACAGTGAGGTATAATACTGGGAAATGATACAGATGCAAATATCAAGTTACATGGATCAAAACTGGCCCTAAGGGGCAGAAGTGACACTAGTGATCAACCAGAGCTATATGGATCAAGAGTGGCCCTAGGGTAGTAGTCGGTGCCTTAGAGAGAAGAGTGAAAATGGATGTAGGTTGTATAACTGTACATCATAGTGCAGAATACATTAGAAGTATATTAAGTATGAGGTGGCAGTCTGTGCATAACAGGAGAGAGAAAGTAGGAATGGGAGTAGGTTATATTAGGAGTATATTAATTATGAGGTAGCAGTCTGTGCATAACAGGAGAGAGAAGGTAGGAATGGGAGTAGGTTACGGAAATGTGCAGAGTAGTGCAGAATACAAGTGCAAGTATAATACTGATAGAATATAGAGACAGGATACAGATACCACAATTTACGTGAGTCAAAACTCAAGAATCGAAAGTGACATTAGTTGTCAAACCAGAAAATATGAGGTAGCAATCTGTGCATTTACAAATGTTCAAAATACAGGTAGAAGTGGCACTAGTGAGGAACCAAAATATATGAGGTAGTAATCTGTGCATTACAAATGTTCAAAAAAGAGCTAGGCATGTAATAAGGCAATGATAGGTAAACACTCTTTCATATATGAAGTGGCAATCTGTGCATTGCAAATGTTCAAAATAAAGCTAGGAGTGTAATATGAGGTAGCAATCTGTGCATTACAAATGTTCAAAATAAAGCTAGGAGTGTAATATGAGGTAGAAATCTGTGCATTACAAATGTTCAAAATAAAGCTAGGAGTGTAATACTGCAATAATAGGCAGACATTCTTTCATATATGAGGTAGCAATCTGCGCCATACAGATGTTCAAAATATAGGTAGAAGTATAATACTACAAAAATAGGCAGACATTCTTTCACACTAGTCTAAAATACTATAGTCCAATAGAGACTAGTCTAAAATGGCCGCCAGATAGTTCAGATCGAAACAGTAGTCCTCTGTTTGTTGCTGTTGCTTAGATAGCAGGGGAGAGCAGCTTCTTCACAACCATGCAGGCAAGGGGAGATAGAGATATTAGTCCTCTGTCTGCTGTTATTATTTGAGCACAGGGGAAGGGATTACACTTTCTGTTTAGGCAGGCAAAGCTCAAGGCTAGCTGGGAGGAATTCTTATCTCTGTGTGGGGGAGTTAAGCTGAGGGGCCTCGTGGGCAACAGAGGTAGGGGGGGATTTATTGCTACAGTTTTATGGCCCCAGCCATTTTGAACAAAGGAGGTAGTTTTTAAAAAGAGAGCAGGCGGGTGGGAGAAGTAAATACCTTAAGTTTCTGTGTGCCTGTTAATTTTGCCCGTAGAGTTATACAGGAGCAATGCTTTAGACCATGATGATGATGATCCCTTCCGCTTCGTAGATATGTCACTTCACTCACTCCTATAAAAAAGTTCTTCTTTTTTTTTGTTTGTTGAGCTGTGCTTAGCTCTCGCGGGTCTGCTGCGCGAGAATGTGATACCCCTGTGTTTGCTAGCAACCAGCTTACCAGGCCCCTCTCAGCCCTCCAGACCGTTAGGATTCCTCAGCTGCGGAGCGGGCGGGAGGGGGGGGGGTGCGTTGTCGTGTCCCGGTGCTGCTATCTGTGTCCACTGTTGCCGTCAGGAGGGGGTCCCTGCTTCAAGTCGTGAGTGGGGGAGGGGTCCGGTGTACTTTTCGTTGTGCAGAGCGGAACAACCGCTCTGCGTATAATGTCACTGCAGCCCCGAGTGCCAGACTCATCAATGCAGCAGCGGGCAGCTGGGGGGCAGTAGGGGGCAGCGAGGGGCTGCGAGGTGAGGACCAGGACAGCAGTGCCGATGTCCACTGTACTTTTCGTTGTGCAGAGCGGGACAACCGCTCTGCATATAATGTCACCACACTCCGGTGCAAGGGAGGGGGAGGGGGTGAGCTTCAGAACCGGTAGTCGCCTTCAGCAGCGGGTTTACCGCGCCGCGAGACACCTGCTGCAAATACTCCTAGCGAGGTCATTAGAGGCTAAGTTCTGCGCTCTGATGGTTTGCGTTCCACTGCGGCAGCCATTTTAATTTTCCAATGTTCGGTGGAACGCACGCCGTAGTTACTGTTCTTTCCTCTTTGATCGTTTACTCAGGCGCTTCTCGGAACCTTCGGAATCCAGGCTCTTATATTCCGCCTCTGTGAAAGGCGAGAGGTTGGCGGCGGGCAGCCGATGGGGCCAGGACGAGGATGGCGTTGTCGTCCAGCATCCGGCAGCCGGTGGGGCTGGGGTGAAGTTGTCGGCTTCAGGGGCAGGAGCCCTTCAGGTATCCACAGTCCGGTGCAGGGGTGTAGGGGGTAAACTTCAAATCGACCGCCGAGCCTCCATAGGATCGAGGCTTGTCGAGAGCAAGAGCCCTGCAGGGTATCCATACTCCGGTGCAGGGGGGGGAGGGGGCGAGCTTCAGATCGCCCCCTGGCCCTCCGTAGGCAGGAGACTCAATCGGAGCAGGAGCCCACGCCTACAAAACCCTCCACAACATCAGACCCAAATACCTCAACAAAAGAGTCTCCTTCCACGTACCCAAAAGGAACTTCTGCTCCGCCGACCTCGCCCTAACAAAGACCCCACGCATCCTCTTAGCAGGTGAAAGAGCCTTCTCCTACATCGCAGTAAAGACCTGGATTGAACTCCCAGTCAACATCAGACGCTCCCCACACTGCACACCTTCAGCTAGAGCATCAAGACCTGGCTTTTCAACTTATCAGGAACTGCACCCCCCGAGCGCCTTGAGACCCTCACAGGTGAGTAGCGTGCTCTGTAAACCCCTGATTGATTGATTGAAATTGCAATTGCAGCAGCACCCACCAAGGTAACACCATATATTGCTCCTAAACTTACAGCACATACATCTTCATTTCACCGGGTCAAGACTGAGATGTGCAAAACTCACTTAATTTGCTTTTGCGTAATTGCACACAAATTTGGAAGAATTAGACAAAATTATGTGTCATTATGTGAAATGCAAATTTGTATTTTAGCGCGACATTTTAGCATGAAATGTATCCTCCTGTTAACACAAGGACGCATTTTGCTCTTTAACCTCATGCGCGCTAGCGGAATTCCGCTCGTACGCTGAGATTTTTAAAAGCGCATGGTACTTGACGAGCTGGGCTAGTCATCAGCGTGCGAGGAGGCTACGCCATGACGAGCCCAGCTCGTCATCAGAATGGAAGGGGTTAAAAAAGCATGGAAAGACCAACTTCTGCAAATGATAGTACTTTGTACTCTGGTTGCTTGTGTTCTTCCTGTCTTCCCACCCTATAATTTTGCCACGACCAGTGGCATAATTATGCGACCTGCCATAATGGCATGATTTTGAGAATGTCGTGTAACATTATATAAAATATAATTTTTGAAATTATGCTTTGCACACTGGCAAAAATGTGCATTTTGTCCATGCCTAAGGAAGACTATTTGGCTTCGGAAAAAAGAACAGTGGCTAGAACTCAGCAGGCTGGCAATAAAGTATCTAGAATGCCCTATGGCTATTCAATATTCGGAGTGAGTGTTCAGTGCAGTTGGGAGGATTGTCATGCTCAGAAGAAGAAGTAACTCTCTTCAAAACATCGAGAGACTGCCAGTGATTGCAAGGAATACATGTTTCATTTCCAAATAGATTAAAGATAATTGTACATACAAAACTGAGGGAGTAAATTGCTTTCATGGGACTCAAAAGTTCATTGAGATGACAAACAGGGTCCTCTTAGTTTTATCTTTCAAGTCTATTAGACAAATTGAGGCCTTTGAGCTAATGATAATTGTAGCATTTATGGTGGACTGATATGAGGGCCTTGCCTCCAGCTTCTTATTTTATCAAGAAGTGACTGAGGGTGCCACGTTTGGTACATTCCAGACCAAAGGGATGTGTAAGAGAGACAGGCCCATTTGGAATGACTTCTTTCTGGTGAGCGTGTGGTATGGAACTCACTGCTCTGATACGCTCCTACATAAACAGAGCCAGCACGCTGCAGGCTTCGTAATGGTGCCTTGAAGGAATGAAAGGAAGTCCTATTACTGAATGTCCAGTCAGGGTACCATGGCTTCCGATGATGAGTGATATTCTTTTGCTGAAGCATCTTTTAGATACAATCTCCCTCTCCTTCACTTGAATTAGTAGCATCTTAATGCCAGTT
Source organism: Lissotriton vulgaris (assembly GCF_964263255.1). Lineage (NCBI taxonomy): Eukaryota > Metazoa > Chordata > Amphibia > Caudata > Salamandridae > Lissotriton > Lissotriton vulgaris. The sequence continues at coordinate 40,099,451 of NC_141699.1, read as the reverse complement.
CTTGGTGCTGCAGGCCCTAGAAATTCTATATCAAATGTTAATATAAATAAATATGATGTAATTGTACACCATGATATTTGTACGTATAATAACGGAATCGCATCTTTGTTGCTGAATTCACCAAATATGACCTCCCCCTCAACCCCAATTCAGAAAGATGCCGTTAGGCAGGCCTAAAGCAACGGATTGATAGATCCCAGGTGGGAGGACCTGTGACCATTAGCCAAACGCACAAACAGGAAAACCCATATCGATCCCTGTTTGACCTTGCATCCTTGTCGTGGTTTTACCCGACTTTTTGCCTCTACCTCCTGTGTTTTTTATGCTGTGCTGGATTTTGTTTTTGCTGGCTTAGATGCTTTGGGCACTTTGACTCTGCTGATCAGTGTCAAAGTGCAAGTGCTCCCTAGGTAAATTGATATTGTGATTGGTTCTCCCTGATTGGCATATTTGTTTTACCATTAGGTCCCTAGTAAAAGTGCACTAAGTGTGCCAGGCTGGGTAAATCAAATGCTACTAGTGGGCTTGCAGCACTGATTGTGCCACCCACATGAGTAGCCCTGAAAAGATGTCTCAGGCCTGCCACCACAGTGCCTACGTTCATTTTGTTAACTACCATGTCGACCTGGCCAGTGAACCCATTTATCAGGCCTTACCCTTCCCTTTTCTTACACATAGCACACCCCTATGGTAGGCCCAAGGCACCCCCCTGGGCAGGGTGTAGCTTATGTGAAAGGTAGGACATGTACTGTTGTGTGTAACATGTCCTGATAGTGAAATACTGCCAATTTAGTTTTTCAATATTGAAAGGCTATCTTGCCCATTGTACAAAATGGGTAATGCTTTGAACATCTTACAAGCATATCTTCCCTGACCCCGACTCTGTTGCCTGGCCTCCTGGCCGCTGCATTTAATTAAACCAACTATTCCTGTTTTGCCAAACGCCTCTTGTCTTTAATTTTTTCAAGGTCAATATTTGAGCGACACACTTATCAGACCAATTCTAGGTTTGCCCTTTTAACCCAGACCCTTCTCACTCTGCCATGCCTGCCATAACAGGCTGTCTCTCCTGCAAGGACATTTTGATCCCTGTCTGTCAAGGATCCATCAAAAGAACCATCCCCATGTCACAGTGTGGGTCCACTTGAGAAAAATGCATTTTACAGTATTTAAAGGAGCCCTACTTACTATGAAATGCAATTCACAAACCTTCCAGTGTAAATCTCCCACTCCACTCTCCTATCTTTACTATGGCGAAATCCCCCCACAGTGGCTCAGATCACCACCTATGTGTGAAAAGTTCCAATTACCCCCAGGTCCCTCCAGTCCTTGTCCCATTCCTGAACATAGTGGAGATGACCATCTCTGTGACAGAAAAAAAGAACAGGAGCATGCTGGGATACCAAACCAACTCCCTCCCACTTGGAGTACATAAGCGGTACCAGCCCAGCATGCAGCCTGTTCTTTTTTTCTGTCTTCCAACAGCATGGGACATGTTAGCTGACTTACCTGATTTTCTTACCTGGATGTCTCATTGGGCTGCTGGGCTGTCCTCAACGTCCTGTTCCGCGTTCTCCTGGCCGCCGGGCTTGCTTGGAGTCGTGTTGATGGGTGCCCGGCCCTTTGCGGCTGGGGCACTGTTCCTCCGTTTTTCTTCCGGGTTACAGCGCGCGTCTTCCTATGGCTTGGCCGGACTGGATGACGAGCAGATGCGGCTGTTTGGTGGGTCCGGGGGCTGCACTTGTGGTGCTCCTGGGCTCCCTGCCTGGCTTCTGGAGTCCTGCTGACCTTCATTCCTCCCTGTCGCCCCTGCTGTTCGTGGTGTTTGTGCAGGGGCGGGCCATGATGGGGCCTCGGTAACCGGTTGATGCGGTCCTCTCCTCTGCCCGGCGCTGGTGTCCTTGAGGGCATCTGGGCTGGCTCTTGGGGGCAGAGATCTTGTGGTGCACTCTTCCTGCCCCTGTGGCGAGTACCGCGTGGCGGATCCACTTTTCTTCACTTCGTTGGTTCCTTGAGTTTGTTGCTGGTGCTCTGTGATCCGTTGTCTTCAGGTCTCTCCCTGCGCCGGTTGGGTCCTGTTGGGGCCTGTCTGTGCTGGCTTGTGGCGCTTCCTGTCCCTGTGTGCTGGGTTGGGGCTTTGCTTGGCTTTTTGCGCTGTGTCTCTAGCCTTGTTTCCCAGTGCTGAAGGGGGGGGGGATCCTTCGGGGGCTTCCTCCACAGGTTATGGGTTTCAGGGCCTCCTGGCTTTCTGTTTGCTCAACACTTGTTGCAGGATGGGACCTGGGCGGGGGATTTTGGGGACGGTCTCTGTGTGCTGGTGTTGGCCTGTGCTCCTGGTAAGTACTGCGTAGCAGTTTTTTTCTTCCCTATACTGCGCTCTGCTGCTGTGTCCAGGGCCGTGCCTACCTGACCGCTTCTGTTCTCATGTGTCCTCCGAAGTTCAGCAGCGTCTGGCCTGGTTAGTGTTTGGATTGGACACTGCCTGGGGTTTCCAGGTGGTGTACGCTTTTCTGGCCTGCGGTCTTGGCTCACTGTTCTTCCCTTCTTGGGGTGTACCGGGGCTGGTCGGGTGCTGTGGGCTTCTGCGTACCCTTGTGTGTGCGTCTGCTCTAGTGGGCTTTTCCTTTTTGAACAAGGTCTGGCCAGGTTCGATCCTCTGGCCCCTGGGCCTCCGGCTCTCCTACCCTGCTTACCTCTGCCTGGTCAGGCCTGGGAGGTTCCTGGTTGGGTGTCCGCCTTGATTTGCCTGTTGCTCGGCCCTTCTTTTCCTTAAGCCGCCTGCTGCCTGTCCACGCTGTTGGTTCCTGTCTGTTCTTGTGGGTTCAGGCCTGGTGCGTGCCTGTCTGGGTGCCTGCCTGTGACTCCCGGTGCTGGGCGCTCCTTGTGTCCTTCGAGGGGTGTTTGTTCAGCCCATGCTTGGGGTGCCTTGTTTCTTCCCGCCCCCTATGCCTTTCCTGTTCTCTGGGCTTCACAGTGTTTATTTTCCTGGCCTGCGGTCTTTCCTCCCTGCTGGCGCCTGGTCGTGTCTGCTCTCGGTTCCTTGGGTAGGTTCGGGCTTGGTTTGGGCCTGTTTGGCTGCCTGCTTGGAGCTTCCGGTTGCTGTGTGCTCCTTTGGTCATTCCGGGGGTGTTTGCTTGGCCCCTGCTCGGTTGTGGCTTGGTCGCTTCTTGCGTCCTGCGTTGGGCCCTTCAGGTTTTCAGGCCTTCCTGTTTCTTGGGTTACGTTGTTTTTCTGGGGGGTGAGGGTGCTGTTGTGCCCTCCCTCTGCCTTGGCGGGCCCTCGGCCTTGGTTGGCTGGTCGCTCTGGGGCTGTACTGGTCGGGCCCTTGGTGGGCTTTATGGCTGGTGTTGCTACTTGCCTCTTGCCTGGTGCTGGTTTGTGTTGCACTTGGTTGGCTGGTGGGGTTTGGTTTCTTGTTGTGGTTCCCTTCTCCCCTCTTGGGGTCCTTTGCCTCTCTGCTGCCGCTCCCTTTGCTGCCAGTGGTGGCTGGGTGTTGTGCCTCTTCCTTGGCTTCTGCCTGGGTGGCTGCTGGGTTTCTTTGGTGCGCTGCTCCTATGCCCCGCCCTGTCTGCGGGTTCGGGCTTCCCTGTGCCTTTTTTCCCTGCTTTGTGGGTCTCCGTGTCCTTCTTGCTGTGCCTGCTCTTGGTCTGGGCCAGTGGGTTTGTTGTTAGGGCTGACGATTGGGGTCTGGTGTCGACCTCCCCTGTGTGCGTGGGCCGCTTTGCTACGTCCCCGCTCCTCATTGTCGGCCTTGTGCTTGCGGTTAGCTTTGCCTCGGCTGTGGCTTCCCCTTGTGAGCCTGTCCTTGGGCTTGTGCATTTTTTTCCACTCCTATGCAGGATGCTTTTGGCCTGTGATGTCTCTGGCCGTTGCTCTTTGCTGGCTCTGCGGGGTTCTTTCTGCCCTTTTTGGGGCTGTTCCAACACTCCACCAGCGGTTTGTGTGCCTTTGGTGTCTCCAGGCTCCTCTCCTTTGGTTTGGTGGTGCCTAGGATCTTCCGGGGTGCTGTTGGGGCCTAGGCTTTGCCTCTGTTGGGTTTTGCCCTTGTGGTCCATGTGTTTGGCCTCCCCTTTGCTTGTGCTTGGGGGTCGCTGGTACCTTATCGCCTTGGGTTTTGAGTTTGTTTGGCTGTGGGGCCCTAAGGTGCTTCTGGGTCCCCTTTGGATCGCTGCTGGGTCCTTTATCGGTCGCTCATACTCTAGTGCTTTTTTGGAACTTCTTGGTGGCCAGTGGTTCTGGCCCTAGTGGTCTGGATACTGGGTTGGTCCTGTTTCCTTTCTTGTGCTGCTCCTTTGCGCCTGGCTGGTGTGCTGGGGCCTTTGGATGGGTTGGCAGTTGTGGGTTTCTGGTCTCCCTCCCTGTCCTCCTGCTGCTTCTCCTCTCTTGGTGACGTGGTGGGTGGCGGGCTCTGGTGCCTTTTCCTGTGCCCCTTTTTGGTTGGGGGTTGGGTCGGTTGGCCCTTTCCCTCTCCCTCCAAGTCCTGGTGGCGCCATGTTGGGGTGTCCTGGCTGGCTGACCTGTCAGTTGGCTTCTTGGGTGTTCTGGGCCACCTGCTTTGTTGGTCTGTTGGCCTCCTTGTTGGTCCTTCCTGTTGTGCTCTTCTTGGGGTTTGACTTGGGTGGCTCCTTGGTGTCCTCTTTTGTCCTCCTGGCCGGTGAGTCGGCTCTTGGTTGGTGTCGGTTCCTTCCTCCCTGTTCTGGGGTGTTGTTTCCCCGGTTCTGTGTTCGGCCCTCGGTTGTTCTCTCCTAGTTGTGCCCTGATCTTGTATGGTGTCTGCTTCAGGTTGCACTTTGTGCTCTCTCTCACCTCGATTGGGCAATTTCCTGGGTTCGTGTCCCTGTGTCTCCTGCTTTTGGGTGTTTGCCTGAGGCCTGGTCGATTTTCAGGTTCCTGTGCCCCGGATTTTTCTCCTGGTGTGGCCGCCTTTGCTGCAGCTGTCCGGTGTCTCTGCTGGGGTTGGCTGTTTGTCTGTCCTGCCTTTTGGCCTGGGCCTTCTGTGGGGTTTCTGTGCCTTTGGTTCCCTGCTGCCACTTTTGTCAGCTGTTGGTGGGGAGGGCCTTGCTTGTGTACCTTGACCCCTTTCTTCCCGGTTGTTGCTCTGGGTTGGTGCCTGTTATCTTGTCTGGTTCCTCCTTCTTCAGTCTTTGCGGCTCTACTGGTGGCTTCCCCTAGTGTGTTGGGGTTGGTCCTGTGGTTGGTCGAGTCATTTATTGGTCTCTTGCTTGGCATGCCTCTTCAGTCTCGTCTTCCTTCCTTTCGCCTTTTGGTGTGGTCGTGTGTGGGTTGGTCCGGGTGTGGTTCGCCTTCTTCCCTGCTCTGGGGGGTTCGCTCTCTGTCTTGCCCCTGCTGTGTTCCTTCTTGGGCCTTCGGCAGTGTTGCCCTGTGTGGCCTGTTTTGTCCATTGTGCGCCGGCCACTTGGTGGTGACTGGTGCTGTGGGCTTCGCCCTTAGCTGTTTTTCTCCCTAGTTGGTTGTCCTTCCTGACTGGGTGGCTACGTTGGGGCGCTTCCGCTTCTTCGGGGCTCCCTTTCCCCGGTGGTTCGGGGGGAGGGTTTTTTTTTCTGCCCCTCTGGGTGTTCCCTTGTTGTTTGGGTCTGGGTCTGGGGCCTCTATTGGGCTTGCCTGCAGGGTCTTGTGCTCTTTTGCAGTCCTTTCTTGGTCGTCCCCCGCTTGTTTTGAGGTCTCTGCTCTGTCAGCTTGGTTGGGGGCATGGCTGGTTCTGTGCTCCTGCCTGCTTGGGTGCTGTTTTTTTCAGTCTGGTGCCCCTGGTGTTGGTAGGTGTCCAGAAGACCGGTTTCTTTGCTCTTGTATTCTCCACTATGCTCGGGAATGGGACGAGGACAGGAGGGACCTGGGGGTAATGTCCTATTACTTACCGATAATCTTCATTACTGCTGTTCCCGTTGTCCTTGTCCCATTCCTTACACCCCTCTCTCCCTCCTGGGTGGCCGGCCTTCCGGTTGTTGGCTTGGTATTTTCAGTCTGCATGCTGGGCCTGTACCGCTTATGTACTCCCAGTGGGAGGGAGTGAGTGAGGTATCCCAGCATGCCCCTGTTCTTTTTTTCTGTCGCAGAGATGGTCATCGCCACTATGATTAGGAATGGGACGAGGACAACGGGACCAGGAGTAATGAAGATTATGGGTAAGTAATGAGACATTAGTCACATCACACTTGTAAATGTCCTCTTACCTTTTGTCCTGGTTCAGTGAGTGGAGACATGTTAGTCTACAGTCAGGCGTAAATCTACACTCTAAAAGGGAGTTAGTACAAACGATTTACACCAGAAGTCAAGTTCGATGTACGCATGAGTGAATCTACCTGTGTGAATGTATCTCTGTGTATCTCTGTGTATCTCTGTGTGTCTCTGTGTATCTCTGTGTGTCTCTGTGTATCTCTGTGTATCTCTGTGTATCTCTGTGTGTCTCTGTGTATCTCTGTGTATCTCTGTGTATCTCTGTGTATCTCTGTGTGTCTCTGTGTATATCTCTGTGTCTCTGTGTGTCTCTGTGTATCTCTGTGTGTCTCTGTGTGTCTCTGTGTATCTCTGTGTGTCTCTGTGTGTCTCTGTGTATCTCTGTGTGTCTCTGTGTGTAGGGCCCTCCTGGTTGACGTGCAGTGTTGGGTCATCTGCACTGAATGAGATGGCCCTAGGCTGACCTGCAGTTTCAAATTCAGTTTTCTAAGTGTGATAGCATTTGACTTGAAGTGGGCTCTATTTCACTATTTCCTTCCATTGTAAAATGGTGGCTGATTACAAAGTCTGAAAGTGAGGACGCTGTGAGGGATGCTTCACTGAAATGTCAGATTTTCACACAATTGTCAGCTCTGTCGCCACCTGTAAAAGACAGATTTCTCCAGGACTTGGTTCTAAACAATCGGCGCGCTGCGATCTGTTCTCCTCGTGGGGGGCTGCGGCAGCTCAGCCTGGGCTAGCACCGCGCACTGTCTGCGGCAGGCATATGTTAATTAAAAATGACAACTGCCGAGCCTTCTTGAGAAGGTGTAAGCTTCACAGACAAGTAACTTTTAAAACCTCCTCACTTTGTTAACACGCGCTCAGATGTGCACTCAAGTACTTCTCAGACCGCTCTGCTCTTCGCTTCAGTATTTTTCTTTCTCAATGTGAAGGGAGCGGCTTGGAAGACAAATGTTTTTTTTTTATTTAGAAATACTTGGATTGACTCTCCTGTGATGCTCAGTAGCTTTCAATTGTGCATCATGTGCAGTAACACTGGGTCTCAGGAAGTCAAGGGACCTGATGCACCCCAATTATTGCTTTGTTTTCCGACATCACACAGGGATGTCGTGAATCACCTCTTGTTTGCTTGTGTGACAGGGACCAATGCTTCGTGGCCCTTGAAGTGCACATGGGCAGCTGCTTCTCTTTGCGCACATCCTTGAATCTTCCTAGCTGCCCTTTGCCTTGCAGCTTCAGAGGCTGGCCCTGGATGTCCTTATAAACATGATGTGATGCCAGTAGGAACTTGTTGGACAGGCCACATGAAGGGCCGCTCTCCCCCGGCCCGACCAGGCCCGAGCCCGGTCACGCTAGTACCACACACCACCATTGCACGTCCTCCGTCCCCTCAGGGACCCCTGCCTTCGAACATATCAACCTCGTGGGCCCGATCCACTGCTGGCCCGCGCGCCCCTCCGGGACGCCATCTTGGACACTCCACCACGAGGCCGCCTGGCCCCCGATCGACCTCAACCCTGGGCCTAGCCAGGCCTCAGACATCCCGGCACCACCATCCACCCAGGAGGTGAGCGGGCTACTTGGCAAGTCAATGGGAGAAAGAGGTGTCGATGGCTCTCCCCCGCCAAGTGCCGCTCGGCCATCGCCTCCCCGGGCGCTGGCTCCACCCCCCTGCTGGGTGTCGGGACACCCTCATCCCGGACCTCCCGACCTCCAGGTGCGAGGGTCCGGACATCAAAGAACATCAGCCCTATAACTGGGGCAGCTCCAGAGCAGGAAGGCAGTTGTATCTTGGAGTCGAGAGACGCAAAGAAGAACTCATCCTTGACGGACTACTGGCGCTGCCGTAGCTCTGCCTCCTGCACCTTCGTCTTGCCTGCCGGCGCTGCCGCAACCTTCGTAACCTTCCAATCCTTCATCGTCGTCGGGACCTGCTGGCGTGGCCGCGGACCGTTTGCAACCATCATCTCATCGGGACCTGCTGGCTCCGCCGCGGACCGTCACTTCCTTCGTCCATCTCGGGACCTGCTGGCTCCGCCGCGGCCCGATCATCTAGAACGCCGAGCTCGAGGATTGAGAGCTATTTCCACCTTTTGGTAACAAGACTGTCCCGCTACCCTTTTCCCAAACCAGAGACCAGAATCGAGGGGACCCCTGAGTCCAGACCTCCTTGTACCATTCCATCGTACTTAAAGAATTGCCTATAAAGTATCGTTGAACTTTACCCTTGTGTGGTGTCAGTCTGTGGGGGGGAAGTTACTTGTCTGTACGATCGCTGGAGACGGCTCTCCCCGGAGACCTCTCCCCTTATCCTCGGCCGACCCTCCCGGTCCGTCTAACATTGGTGGCCAGCGGCGCGATCCGAATCACCGCATAATCGTACAGAGAGTAACTCACCCCACGACGAAATCACGATGACGACTAAAGAAAGCGGAGCAACCGAGAAATTCCAGATGGAGAAATTGGACGAGTACAGCCATCGTGAACTAAAACAATTCTGCATCGAACTAGGTATCGCTACCACCGGACTAAGTACCAAAGACGATTTTAAGCATGCCCTGGAGTCCTGGGCAGAAACCGGGGCTGCCGGAACCCCTGATCAAAGCATCGCAGCAAAAACCACCACGGCCCCTGAAGAGCGAAGAACGGGTCTCTCGCAAGACGAGATCCAGGAACGAGAAAAAACCCGACTACACGAGCTGGAAATGGCCCGACTCAAAATGGACATTGAACTTAAGTTGGCCGAACAAAAAATAAACTTAGAGCACCTGCGTCTCCGAGAAGAAAGAGAGGAGAAACAGAGACAAAGGGAGCTCGAGGAAAAGAGACTGGCATATGAACACGAGCGAAAACTAGCTGAGATCGATCTACGCAAGCAGAATAAAGAAGTAGGGGTGTCCGAGCAACCCCACACCCCAGGGGCAACAGAGAAAAAGGTACACATCCCCAAGGATGTCGTTCGAGAATACTTCCGAGAGGACGACATCCAGCAATGGTTTAAGGCCTATGAAATCGCTATGACTGCACACCGGATCGATAGAAGCGATTGGGGAGCCGGTCCATGGGGGAGATTCCTCAATGAGGGCCGCGACGCCCTGCTACAGCTCCCGGACCACCAGATGACCTCCTACGACCATATGAAAGCTGCACTCCTCACTCGCTATGGCCTCACACCCGAGATGTACCGTCAGAGGTTCCGAGACTGCACCCGCATCCCGGGTACAACGTGGGTGGACTATGTAAACTACTTTAGCCGAGCCTTCGAGGGCTGAATCAAAGGAAGCAAGGTCACAACCTACGAACAACTGTTCAATCTTATGGTATGGGAGCATCTGTCGAACAATTGCTTCATTGAACTCCGCCAGCACCTCCTCGACAGCAAGTTAACGGATCCCCGGCAGCTCGCAGCCGAAGCTGACCGGTGGGAAATCACCAGAGTGGGCCGGAATGGGTTCTACGAACAGAACCGGAACAACAATGGTCAGCACCGTCCCCGAGGAGGAGGAGGGGGCCAAGGACGAGGAAGAGACAACGCCCCGGTCGCCCCCGCTACCAGCACCACCCCCCCGGCCAACCGGGGCAGCACCCCGGCGCGACCGGGATACCGAGCCAATGTTACGTGCCATCGATGCCAACGAGTCGGCCACTATGCAAACGACCCAAACTGCCCCCAGTACCAGAGCCCAAGACCCCGCCAAGTAGCCGCTGCTGCTCTGGGGGAGGAACAGATCTCAGAGGAACAAGAGGAATATGAACAGGAACATCAAGAATGGGAGCCAGCCGCCATGGCTCTAGCCTGCTTAGGGGGAAAAGACATGGTCCCGCGGGTCCCCCTACCCGCTAACACCCAGAAGTACAGCCAGTGGGTGAGCATCAATGGACGCCGGGCCGAAGCCCTTCGTGACACCGGGGCCAGTGTAACAGCCGTCCGCTGTCACCTGGTGACCCCAGAACAGTATCTACCGAACATTCTCTGCCCTGTACGTTCAGCCGATAACTCAGAAAGCCTGTGTCGGATGGCCTGCGTCCCCTTCGAGTGGGGAGGGGTCTCCGGCATGTTGAAGGTAACGGTCCGAGACGATGCCCCCGTAGACTGCCTCCTGGGGAATGACCTTGAAAGCTCTCCGTGGGCAGCCGTAGAACGAAGAGAACACCTGGGGATGTTAGGCGTCCCGGACTGGGCGTGTGTCACCACCCGGTCCATGGCCGCCCGTGCCAACCCCCGCCCAGAGGAACCCGAATGGCCGGCGCCGCCGCCTCCGGTCGCCCCGGCCGAAACCACCGACCGTGACGTCCCCCCAGAACCAGCTCAATCTCCAGACCTCGCTAACCTCGACCAGTGGCCTCAAGAGGGGGGGCCCACGCAAGAACAATTTCGCCAAGAACAGAAGACCTGTCCCTCCCTCGAGGGACTCCGCCAGCAAGCGCTCGCCCAAAGCGCAGGGGATACCTCCGGCACTCACTGGGTCTACTGGGACAATGATCTGCTTTACAGTGAGCAAAGAATCGCGGAGCTGGGGGCCAGCCGAGTACTAGTGGTGCCCCTCCGTTTTAGAGACTTTCTGCTAAACCTGGCCCACGATGTCCCCCTGGCGGGACACCTGGGTCAAGATAAAACCTTCAGTCGTCTGGTGACCCACTTCTTCTGGCCCAAAATGAGGAACGATGTACACCAGCATTGCCGATCTTGCCCCACGTGCCAAGCCAGTGGAAAGAGCGGCCGCAAACTAAAAGCCCCCCTGCAACCTTTTCCCGTGGTCACCACCCCGTTCGAGAGGGTCGGGATCGACATCGTGGGGCCCCTGGACCCGCGTACAAAACAAGGCCATCGATTCATCCTGGTGCTAGTGGACCACGCCACCCGCTACCCCGAGGCTGTTCCCCTGCGAACTGTGACAGCCCCGGTAGTCGGCCGGGCCCTAATGGGGATCTTCTCCCGTGTGGGCTTCCCCCGAGAAGTCGTCAGCGACAGAGGCACGAACTTTATTTCTAAATATATGAAGTCCCTCTGGCAACAGTGCGGGGTTACCTACCGATTCACGACCCCCTATCACCCTCAAGGAAACGGACTCGTTGAGCGGTTCAACCGCACGCTCAAAGGGATGATCGGGGGGTTGGAAGAGCCCCTCCGTCGCCAGTGGGATGTGCTGCTGCCGTGCCTCCTCTTCGCATATCGAGAGGTCCCCCAGAAGTCCCTGGGCTTCAGCCCGTTTGAACTGCTGTATGGACACCCAGTACGGGGGCCGCTCAGCCTAGTCAAGGAAGGCTGGGAGATGCCCCCTCTCAAGAACCCACCAGATGTCTTCCGGTACCTCCTAACCCTCCGCAACCAGACCCGGCGGTTCAGAGAGCTGGCAAAAGCCAACCTAGAGGCCAGTCAAGAGGACATGAAAAAGTGGTATGACCGGAATGCCTCCTCCATCAAATTTGAACCTGGGCAACAGGTATGGGTGATGTCCCCCACCGAACCCTGCGCCCTGCAAGACAAGTGGACGGGGCCCTTCAAAGTAGTCGAGCGCAAGGGTCCTGCCACCTATCTCATCGACATGGAATCTTCCCGGAACCCCCTCCGGGTCCTCCACGCTAACAGACTGAAGCCCCACTTTGTGCGTTCCGAACTCAGCCTCCTGATGGCCACAGACAATGGGGCTGAAGAAGACTCCGAGCCCCTCCCTGACCTCCTACGGACTCGGGAGAAAGACGGCTCCGTGGACGGGGTCCGACTCTCAGAGGCCCTCACCCAAGAGCAACGCCAGGAGTGTCGGGCCCTCCTATCACAGTTCGCCAGCCTGTTCTCCCTCACCCCAGGTGTCACTTCCTGGTGTGTGCACGATGTGGACACGGGGGACAGCCCCCCTATCCGCCACCGGGCCTACCGCGTGCCAGATCGGGTACGGGCCTGCGTCCAGGAAGAGGTAGCCAAAATGCTCACGCTCGGGGTCATCGAGCCCTCAGACAGCCCCTGGGCCAGCCCTGCAGTACTGGTCCCCAAAGCGGCCGCCCCCGGCACCACACCGGAACTCCGGTTCTGCGTTGACTACCGGGGCTTGAATGCGGTCACCCGAACAGACGCACATCCCATCCCCCGGGCAGATGAACTAATTGACCGCATGGGAGCTGCCCGCTACCTCAGTATTTTCGACCTGACGGCGGGCTACTGGCAAATCGGCCTCACACCCCGGGCCCAAGAACGTTCTGCCTTTTCCACCCCCGATGGCCATTACCATTTCAAGGTCATGCCCTTCGGCATGAAGAATGCCCCCGCAACATTTCAGCGGCTCGTCAATCAGGTCCTGGCGGGGCTCGAAGGGTTCAGCGCCGCCTACCTAGACGACATCGCTATATACAGCCACCATTGGCCCGAGCACCTCCACCACCTCCGAGCAGTGCTACAAGCCCTTCAGCAGGCTGGCCTCACGATCAAGGCCAGCAAGTGTCAAATTGGTCAAGGGTCTGTAACCTACCTCGGACACCAGGTGGGAAGCGGCCTGGTGGCCCCTCTGCAGCTCAAAATTGCCGCCATCCAGTCCTGGCAGCCCCCCATCACCCAGACCGAGGTACGAGCCTTCCTGGGCCTCACGGGCTACTACCGAAGGTTTGTGAAAGACTATGGTACTATAGTGGGGCCCCTCACAGAACTTACGTCCAAAAATCAACCCAAGAAAGTCAACTGGACCGCAGATTGTCAAACAGCATTCGAGCAATTGAAAGCCGCCATGTGTTCCGCCCCTGTGCTCCAGGCCCCCGACTACAGCAGGGAGTTTGTCGTCCAGACGGATGCCTCCGACCATGGCATTGGGGCAGTCCTGTCTCAAGTGAACACCGAGGGCCTTGATCAGCCAGTGGCCTTCATCAGCAGACGACTCCTACCACGAGAACAACGCTGGAGCACCATAGAGAGGGAGGCCTTCGCGGTGGTATGGGCCCTCAAGAAGCTCCGGCCCTACCTCTTTGGCACACACTTTCGGGTGCAGACCGACCACCGACCCCTGCAGTGGCTGATGCAGATGCGGGGGGAAAACCCGAAGTTACTACGTTGGTCCATCTCCCTACAAGGGATGGACTTCACCGTTGAACACCGGCCTGGGCCAGATCACGCCAACGCAGATGGCCTGTCCCGGTTTTTCCGCCTCGACGAGGAGAGTCCCCAAGAGGATGGGTAACTCTCCCCGCCTTCAGCTGGGGGGGACGCATGTTGGACAGGCCACATGAAGGGCCGCTCTCCCCCGGCCCGACCAGGCCCGAGCCCGGTCACGCTAGTACCACACACCACCATTGCACGTCCTCCGTCCCCTCAGGGACCCCTGCCTTCGAACATATCAACCTCGTGGGCCCGATCCACTGCTGGCCCGCGCGCCCCTCCGGGACGCCATCTTGGACACTCCACCACGAGGCCGCCTGGCCCCCGATCGACCTCAACCCTGGGCCTAGCCAGGCCTCAGACATCCCGGCACCACCATCCACCCAGGAGGTGAGCGGGCTACTTGGCAAGTCAATGGGAGAAAGAGGTGTCGATGGCTCTCCCCCGCCAAGTGCCGCTCGGCCATCGCCTCCCCGGGCGCTGGCTCCACCCCCCTGCTGGGTGTCGGGACACCCTCATCCCGGACCTCCCGACCTCCAGGTGCGAGGGTCCGGACATCAAAGAACATCAGCCCTATAACTGGGGCAGCTCCAGAGCAGGAAGGCAGTTGTATCTTGGAGTCGAGAGACGCAAAGAAGAACTCATCCTTGACGGACTACTGGCGCTGCCGTAGCTCTGCCTCGTGCACCTTCGTCTTGCCTGCCGGCGCTGCCGCAACCTTCGTAACCTTCCAATCCTTCATCGTCGTCGGGACCTGCTGGCGTGGCCGCGGACCGTTTGCAACCATCATCTCATCGGGACCTGCTGGCTCCGCCGCGGACCGTCACTTCCTTCGTCCATCTCGGGACCTGCTGGCTCCGCCGCGGCCCGATCATCTAGAACGCCGAGCTCGAGGATTGAGAGCTATTTCCACCTTTTGGTAACAAGACTGTCCCGCTACCCTTTTCCCAAACCAGAGACCAGAATCGAGGGGACCCCTGAGTCCAGACCTCCTTGTACCATTCCATCGTACTTAAAGAATTGCCTATAAAGTATCGTTGAACTTTACCCTTGTGTGGTGTCAGTCTGTGGGGGGGAAGTTACTTGTCTGTACGATCGCTGGAGACGGCTCTCCCCGGAGACCTCTCCCCTTATCCTCGGCCGACCCTCCCGGTCCGTCTAACAGAACTGCTCCAGTGCTTGACTTGTAAAAAGCATGAGTGCCAGGTCCCTCTTCCAGAGTCCAATGCAACCTGCACCATCCGTTGCCCTTAGGGTGACCAACCATCTCTAGTTATCCTGGACTGTCCGTATATTGGCCTTAAAGTCCATTGTCCGTGATGACTGTCCTAATGGACGCTATTTGTCCATCAATGGAGACTTTCAGCTAAAGAGCAAAAGTTCATCTGCACAATTTAGATTCCCCGACTGACGTGTGGGGGTAGGAGTCTGCTGTGCAGCGGCGGCACCTCAGTAAGGGTGGAGGAGCATTGCCCCACTGCCCAGAGCCGGCAGATCATAAATAAAATTATAAGAACACAATGTTACTATCATTATATTTACTGCTGTCTGTGCTGCGCGATAGGTATAGGATGGAGCTGGCCACGGCATGGCAGGGAGGAGTATTGTGCACTTATGGCCCAGGTAACTATAACTACTGAATTTATATGGTTTTTTAATGTGTTAAATCTGAGTCTAACTATAACGTACTTGTAACCTTTGGTTGTTTCAGTGAATTTTTAAGATTTTATAAAAATATCATATTTCCTAACCATAACAACCCTGTAACCTTTAGGTTTTTTAAATACATTTTTAGTTTTTTTTAAAGTCTATTTCCTAATTATAAATTCCCTGTGACCCCTGTTTTTTTAAGTACATTTCTAAGTTTTTTTAAATTGTATTTCCTAACTATAACCTGTAATCTTTTAGAGTGAGTGTGTGACAGAGTGCATGCGTGTCTAAGTGGGTGTATGAGTGAGTGTGTGAGTGTCTCAATGAGTGTGAGTAGATGACTGAGTGTCTGAGTGGGCCTGGGAGTTTCTAAATAAGTGTCTCACTGAATGTGTGAGCGCATGTGTGTCTGAGTGGGTTAGTGAATGGGTGTGTGAGTGTCTGAGCTGGTGCATTAGTGTCTGAGTGAGTGTCTGCCAGTGGGTATGGGAGTGTCTCAGTGAATTTGCAAGTGCCTCTGTGTGTGTGTGTGAGTCAGTCTGTGAGTGAGTACATGAGTGTCTAAATGGGTGCATCTCACTGTATGTTTCAGTGAGTGCGTGAGTGTCTGAATGGGTCTGTGAGTGGGTGCCTCAGTCTGCGAGTGGGTCTGTGAGTTTCTGTGTGGGTATGTGAGTGGGTGCAAGAGTGTCTGAGTAGGTTTGTGATTACCTTCTTTAGTGTGTAAATAAATCTGTGAGTGACTGCACGAGTCTCTGAGTGGGTTTGTGAGAATGTGCATGAGTCTCTGAGTGGGTCTGTGAGTCAGGTGTGAGTCTCCGAGTAGATCTGTGAGTGGGTGAGAGAGACAGCATGAGTTAATATGTAAGTGGGCACATGGGTGTCTGACTGGGTCTGTGAGTGGGTGTGAGAGTGTCTGAGTTGTTCTGTGAGTGGGTGCATGAGTGTCTGAGTGGTTCTGTTCTTTGCTCATTTTCTGCTCACTTCTGACTTTTATTTTGCCTCCTTCTGCTCAGTGCTCACCTTTATTTTGCATCTTTCAGCTTGTTTCTGACCTTTAATTTGTCTATTTGTGCTCATTACTAGCCTTTATTTTGCTTCTTCTGCTCATTTCTGACCTTTATTTTGCCTCTTTCTGCAAATTTCTGACCTGTATTTTGCCTCTTTCTACTTGTTTCTGACCTTCATCATGCCTCTTTCTGCGTGTTGCTGACCTTTAGTTTGCCTCTTGCTGCTCATTGTTGGCCTTTATCTTGCCTCTTTCTGCTCGTTGCTGAACATTTATTTTGTCTCTCCTAGTTTCTGACCTCTATTTTGCCTCATTCTGCTTGTTTGTGATCTTTGTTTTGCCCCTTTCTGCTCGTTGCTGGCCTTTATTATGCCTCTTTCTGCTAATTTCAGATCTCTATTATGACTCTCTTTGCTCGTTACTGACCTTTATTCAGAGTATTTCTGCTAATTTCTGTTCTTCCTTATGCCTCTTCTCATTTCGAAGCTCTATTTTGCCCCTTTCTTCTCTCTTGTGACTTTTATTTTGCCTCTTTTGGCTGGTTTATCACTTTTATGTTGCCTCTTTGTGCTCATTGCTGACCTTAATCTTGCCTCTCTCTGATTGTTGGCCTTCATTATGCCTCTTGCTTCTGATTTCTGAGCTCTATGTTGCTTCTTTCTTCTCTCTTGTGCCCTTTATTATGCCCTTTCTTCACGTTCCTCACCTTTATTCTGCCTCTATCTGCTTGTTTCTGACCTTTATTCTGCCCCTTTCTCCTCTTCCCCTGTGATCGCAAAGTGGAGCCCCAAGGCCCCCGTGGTCCCAGCTGGCCCGACTCTATAGCTCTATGTTCTATTTAATGATTTACATTCCATATGTACTCACAACAAGCCTATCATTGCCACAATATAGAAGACTTCAACCAGTCCTGGTTCCACATTCCTTAATCTTCCCATTCAAGCTTATTCAGAATTGAATTAAAGTGCATAATGCTTCAAATAATGTGCTCTGCTACTTTCAATATTGTACTCTTAAAATAAAATTGAAGTGCATCCTGAGTTCTACCTTCTATACAGCACTTCAAAATGGAATTAAAGTGCATCATGCTTCGAATAAAGTGCTGTGCCTGATATTCAAGTACTTAAATATTGAAGTGCATAGCAGAGCGTATACAAAACCTAGATGTCCTATTGTACAGTCATCTGTCATTAAGATTCCAATACAGATGTATAGTGCAATGTGCCTTGAAAGTGCCATGGTTATCCTCAAAGAAAATCAGCAGATTGCTAATATAGCACACATATCATAAAGTGCTACATTTACAAATACTACTGTTTTCGTGTGTGTCCTATATATTGTATTGATCCCCTTAAAAAACAAAGATGTTAAAAACATCAAACAGTGAGGAGATATTATGATTGAAAGTATTTCATTACATAGCTGTATATCTTTGAAGTGGTGTGGCTCACTGGTTAGAGACGGCAGACCCGGAAGCAGAGGTCGGCCCGGGACCAGGGTTCGATTCCCGATGCGGCAGCGTCTTGGACCATGGTCAGCGGACTCGATAATTCTCGCCTCGGTGCCTACTCCAACCATGGGTCCCACTCAGCAACTCTGGGCAATAGCTTGCTTAATCTCTACTAACGGCCCCATCAGCGCCGGGGATGCTTGTCTTCACCTTGGAGATGCCCAGAAGGGACCATCTCACAGGGAAAGCCAGGATGGGTTCCCCAGGGTTGTACAGCACCGGGACGCCCCTTTGCTGGGGCAGCTGTGTGCTTTACAAGTATACGACATTTAACATCTGGATATTTCTAATCAGTATATAGGAACCTCCCGGAGAAGAAATTCTAAAGAAATGTTAAGAGTATCTGGCCTTTTGAAAAAACAGTCTTAATGGGTATTGATTTCTGCATATCTGATACCATATTCATCTAATTGCCGGATATGTCAAATATGAATTCATAAATGTCACATATAACTTAGCGTCTGTATTTAAACCCCATGGTGTCTCAGTCCCAATGATGATGATCCATCTTGATTCTGCTCTTCTCAATGCCAATTCACAAGTTATTCCCCTTGGCTTTATTGGAATATGTTGAATACCATAATAGCAAAGACTCTTCAAATCGCCATTATGTTCCTCCAAAATATGTTTATTCATTACATAAGTGTTGTCTAGGGTAGAAATTGCCCTTATATGTTGGAGAATAAACAATATAAGTTGATTCACCGAACTCCCAAGTACTTCTTTCCACAATTACACTCCAGAATGTAAACATGTGATGTTTCACAAAATATGCGCTCTTCAATTTTCATGATTAAACCATCAAATGATTCAAGTCTGTCGTGTTTTGTTCATAATGCAAGACTTTGCATTGTGACAATTAAAAAAAAACAGATTTCTTAAGCCAATTATCTCTGTCTGTTTCATGGGCTGAAAGGTAGCTTTGAGTCAACATATTTCATAGAGAGGACATTTTCCTGTGTGTGATATTTGGATTCTTTGTTCTCCACTCTTTAAAATGTTTATCCTTTCCTATGATGGTCTAATGATTCCTCAGCACTTTTTTGATGACTTTATCCGAGAGATTAAAATCCATGAAGTATATTATAGTTTTTTCATTTATATCTTTTTTAGTAATCTTGGACACAGCAAATCCTCTCTATTGCGCGTTTTTGTCCTTTTCATAGCACCTTATAAAGCATCTCTTGTGTGTGATTTTCCAATTCCTTCTTTTCTGAACAGTTTCCTCTGGCTCTTAAGAATTCTTTATAGGGTACACTCAATTTGAGTGTCTGTGGATGTGCACTGTCACTAGCAAGATGCTGTTGTAATTAGTTGGTTTCTGATGCAATTTTGTGAAAATCTTGTTTTCAATATTGTTGGACTTGGCCCTTTCCCAGAAATATTTAGACTTTCGCTACCCTAATTCTGAAAGTCCCCCCTCGTAATAAAGTTGTATAGGCCCTGTGTAGTTGAGATGGCCTGTGTATTATTAAAACCAATGCTAGATGCAGGTCTCTTTACCCCCAACATGGCTGCCGCTGACCCCTGCTACTGCAGCATAGTCTTTTCAGGCACATTCTAGTTACCAGGAGCTGGCTGGGACCCCAAACATTGTTGCCATTCCAGCCTGCCTTGCCTGCCCACAGTTAGAATAGGGAAGCTCCTGGCACATTCTAGAATAGAGGCAGAGCCTATTTTTTGCCGCCTTAGAGGGTGGTCACCTGACCTGGGCCTATATAAAGAAAGGGAGGGAAACTTTCCAGTCAGTTGGGGCATCATTGACCTGGGGGACCCACGCAGGAGACTTAGGCGGTCGGGCCTAGTCAGGGACCTATGCCACTGGGAGTGACAGGGCTTAGGTGCTGCCTTTCAAGTTGAGTGAGGAACCCTGAACTAGCCCACTGATCTGGCCCAGCAGGAGGGGAACCCGGGGACCACCTACAGTGACCTGCAGAGGAATCCTGCCTGCAGCCCTCAACTCAACCCCCCTTCAAGTAACAAGAAACAATAAACTGCTATTTACAAGGGCGCAGGAGCCATCAAGCGCCAAGAAGAAAACCTAACTACCACAGGACTGCTAGGGATCAACCAGGTACTGGACTTAGTTACTACTGCTCCCCTTAATCCTGTCCTGGACCCCCTTTTCTGATTTGCCACTGTCGGGTGGCTTGTCCTGTTTGAACTGCCTTAATTGCCCCAAAGCGTTGTTCCCCCCGTGAAGCGCTGCCTGTGAGGAGTGCTGTGATCCCTAAGAAGCACTGGGGTCTGCTGACCTGCTGGGGCTCTGGAGACTGATGTACCCCTGAGAAGCGCTGTACACTGCCAGAATTGTTGTGCCCTTAAAAGCGCTGTACTTGTTCCCAGAGCACTAGGCTGGCCAGAACTGCTGTAACGGCCTTCGAGCACTGTGACCCCCTGAAGCACGCTGTGCCCCTGAGCACTGTGGCCTCTCCTGTGCTGGGACCGCGTGGCGTCGCACCCCCACTCACCGCAGTGGAGTCTGGCCGCGAAGCGCTGCCTAGAAAAGTGCTGTGATTGCCCCAGGTGGCCCTCGGTGCCAGGAGAGGGTCGCCGCCGTGTCGTGGTGGGCCGCGCTCGGCCCGATTGTGTGCCATTCTCGCGGCAACCCCCGGAGCCTTGGGGAGGCCGCTGCGACTTAAAGTAGGCAGCGCCGTCCTCAGTACCCCCCCCCGGCAGCCCTCGGTGCCAGGAGAAGGCTGCGGCTACCTCCGTGAGGGCCGCTCTAAGCCCGAAGAAGACGACATCAGTCCCATGTGACGGGGGGGGGGGGGGCGCCGACCGCGTCACCTGCCCAACCCCCCGTCCAGCACTGTGCAGCCATTGGCTGCCGTTGCCACGCCCTCCGGAGCTGCCCTGCTATTGCCCGCTGAGGCCAAGACCCTCCGGCGCCGCGTCCTGATTGGTTCCCAGGCCGTGGAGCCTGCAGAAGGCCCGGGAACAGCCTCTCGTCAGCGGGGAGGGCTCCGAGAGAGTCCAGGTCCACCCCCCAACTTCCAGCGAGACCCCGGAAGACCGGAGCAACATTGAGGCTGTGAGGAGGCCCCAAGAAGAGCGCTAGAGCTGCACGGGCCTCCTCGGATCTGCCCCACTCCCCCTTTCATCATCCTTATCCTGGACTGCTCTGCACAGGAAAACAAAGGTAACAACCCCGGGGAGGAGGGCGGGAGGCCTGGGGGGAAAGCAGAGCCCCGTGGCCGCCCCTCCCCGTGGGGAAAGCTGCAGCTGGGCCCCGTTGGCTCCATGAGAGACCCGGAACTGGGCCTGAGCCTAATTGATGTTTAACCCCGCGTTAGGGGGGGGAAATGGATGTTCGTCCCTGCCCCTAGGCAGGACCTAAAAGTACTACTGTCATTGGGCTGTTTCGAAGGTCCCAGGGGCCGCAGTTACTTGCCAGACTAAATTTTTTCCTGGCTTCATTAAGTAAATGTCACATGTGTCCTAAAGGGTTGGAAATACTAATGCCTTCACTAGGGGATATCGCCAGTGAGTTAAATACCTAGGCTTATTAGGGAATGTCTGCCTTCCATAATGACATGGTCATTTATGCCTAATGAGATGCTGGTCTCCGATAAGGAGATGTTGCCTTATCTTTAAATAGTTATATGCCCAATGAAATGTTCTGCCTGGTTAAGGAGGAATGCCCCCGGTGAGCAGTGAAATGATTATCCCTGAATAAAGAAAGGTTTACTTTGGTCTTATGAAAAGGTTTACCTATGCCTAGGGAAATGTTTTACGGTGGCTTCATCGAATGTTCTACTCTTAGCCTTATGTATGGTTTAACCTGACTAATAAAACGTTTCATTCCAGCTAATTGAAGGTTCTACCTTGAATGAGATGTTTAGGCTCCTGTTTGGCGCTGCATGTGATGGCTCTACATGAACTGTACTCAAGTGTTTCTTTAATGAATTCTTTACAGGGGCGGGGCCTCATGAAATGTTTATCCTATCAAAGGAACAGTTGCCCAGATGCCTAAAAGTGCTATACTGCAGGGGTTGATTATTAATGAAATATTTTACCCATCCTGTAGGCAATGTGTCAACTTAGCTGATGACATACTGGTTTATACCTACTGAAATGTTTAATGCTGATTGAGGAGACGTTTATTCTTGATTAAGAAACTGTGGTACCTATGCCCAGGAGGTGGTTCTTCCTAACTGTTGAATGTTTTACTCCCCTCCAAGGAAATGCTTTGATGAGTAATAGATACTGTGATTTTCCACTCCTGAACCTTGAGCTTAGATAAAAGTTATTTGATTTTTAATCAAACTCACTGGAGTGGCGTCAGTCATTGCGTGCCTTTTATTGTCTCAGTGGTTGCGTATGCTGTGTAGTCACTTAACACCTAAGCTTTCGGGTGCCTACCTGCTCATGCCAGGCTACCCCTGGGGAACTGGTGACCCCAGTTCCTACAAATATATAGTTGAATATTCAGATAATCAAGTTTCTCATCACTTGTTTTATACATGAAGTGTAGTTTTGGGGGATTCTGATTGAAAGATTGTGGGAATTGTTCCAGCTCATCTTTTTCTCCTTTCCAAATTAAAAACAAATATTTGCGAAAACAAATCAATACAATTACTTTTCTTAGTATCTCACTATTTTCCTAAATCCACATGTTCAGCTTCCCACTGTCCCATTCTCAAATTAGCATATGTTGGAGCAAGAAATGCACCCATTGATGTATTATTTCTTTGCATATAAAACTTCCCACTAATGACAGACATAGCATTTGCATGTGTTCTAATAAACTTAAAGATCTTGAACCTAAAAAGTATTCACATGCTTTAAAGGAAATCCTCATGTACTTTTGATGTGTAAAGAGAAACAACATCTACTGTGGCCAACATGCATTCTGTTTTCCATGGTGCGCCATTGATACACTTTAAAAAGTCCATTGAGTCCCAGATGTATAGCGGGAGATTTGCTACGTATGGGAACAGAAAGATGTTTACTCATCTGAATGCATTCTCCTACCGAGACTCACATGAGCTCACAATTAGAAGTCCTGTAAGATTTTATAGACTCCTATGTACTTTTGGTGGTACATAAATTGTGGGTGTTTTGGGATGAGTGGTTTCCGAATATTGCAGCTCCTCAAGGCTGACACACCACATTTTCACAGTGAAAACTGACCCTTTTTTTCAAAGTGCCTAGCTGTAGATTTTGAACCCTAGCTCTGCCGGCAGCTAGGGAAACCTAGCAAACTTGTACATTTTTTAAAACTAGACAGCCAGGGGAATCCAGGATGGGGGTGACTTGTCTGGCTCTCACCAGGTTCTGTCACCCAGAATCCCTTGAAAACCTCAAAATCTATTAAAAAAAACACATTTTTCTCAGATTCTGTGGTGGAAAGTTCTGGAATCTGTATGGATCCACAAAGTTCCACCCATCGCGTATTCAGCAAAGTCTTCCGAGTAAAAATGGTACCTCACTTGTGTGGGTGGGTTGAGTACCCCCAACAGGCAAGGGTCCAAAACCTATTGAGGTGACATCAAAATTACCTGTCACAAAACAACCTGGTTTTGCAACAGGTCTCCCATTAATGTTTGGCCCTGTGCTCAGCGGCTATCTTTGGAAACCAACCAAACCCACACAATTCTGAAAACTTGACACCCGGGGAGTCCAGCAAGGAATGGCTTGCGTGGGTCCTCCAACATTTCCCTACCCAGAATCTCCAGCATACCTCAAATTATGTTGAAAAAATCGATTTATTTTTCTCACATTTCTGTGTGAGAAAGTTGTAGGATTACCGGACTGACTAAAATTTCCTACTACCCAGCGTCTCACCAGGTCTCCCCATAAACCTTGTACCTCAAATGTGTGGGTAGGCATAGTGGCTGCAACAGGAAAGGCCCAAATTGTGTTGTGGAGACTTCAAAATTACCTACAACAAAACTACCTGGTTTTGGGGGAGAGGCACCTGTTTTTTTGGCCCAGGACTTGCTGCCACCTAGGGAAACCTACCAAACCCACCCATTTCTGAAAACTATACACCCTGGGGAATCCAATGAGGTGTGGATGCGTGGATCCCCCAACTTTCCCCTACCCACACTCCCCTGCAAACCTCAAATGTAGCCAGAAAAAACAAATTTTCAACATATTTCTGTGTGGAATCACTGTGCCGGCACAAATGTCCTACCCCACAGCATTCTCCTTAGTGTCCCGAGTAAAATTATACCTCACTTGAGTGGGTGTAAAATGCAGAATTGTCTAAAAACGTATGTTTAAAAAAAGCAGCGCTTAGAATTGTCGGTGCTATACCCTAAATCCATATGATCTGGGCTCTTCCCAGTCACAGGCCCTTGACCCACCCACACAAGTGAGGTATCATTTTACTCGGGAGACTGAGAGGAGCGCTTTGGGGTAGGATATTTGTGCCGGCATGGTGATTCCACCCAAAGCAATATGGAAAATGTGTTTTCTCCAGCTAAATTTGAGGTTTGCAGGGCATTCTGGGTAGGGAAACATTGCGGGATCTGTGCAAGCCATACTTCGCGAGTGAGGTACCATTTTTATCAGGAGACCAAGGGGAATGCTGGGTGGAAGTAACTGTTTGGATCCATGCAGATTCCAGAACTTTCCCACACAGAAATGTGAGAAAAAAAGTGATTATTTCAGCTAAATTTGAAGTTTGCAGGGGATTCTGAGTAGGTAAATGTTGGGCGACTCATGCAAGCCATATCTTGCTAAACTCCCCCGGGTGTCTACTTTTCAGAAATGTGCGGGTGTGTTAGGTTTCCCTAAATGGCAGCTTAGCCTGGGGAAAATAACTCATGGGACCCCCCCTGCAAAACCAGGTTGTATTCTGATAGGTAATTTTGAGGTCACCTCAATAGGATTTGGGCCCTTGCCTGTCATGGCTGTGAGAAGTTGGCCTGATATGTGATGTCCACTATTCTAGTGGGCACCCTGTATCAGTCCAAACAACCCTTATGGTGATGGTTGTAAATTCAACCTTATAGACCAGCTATCCTAGTGGTAGCATTGGCAAAGCAGTCTTAGGCTAATACTTCAGAGAGCATGTGAAGCCAATAGTTTTACCAATAATAACCCCTTGAATACCAAATGAAAGGACAGCACAAAAAGTATATATAAAATATATATGTATTTATTACTAACACAACTCCTCTGCACTCTTTATGAGGGCAGAGTTCGAGATACAGCACAAGTGAATCAATAAGCATACTATAAATTGCACAAATACAATTCTGCCCTAGGGGCCTCACAAACCATATACTAAATAAGTGGTATAAGAACCACTACAGAACAGGTGAATAGGCTTAGGGCCTAGGGAATCGCTGGGACTACACAGAACAACCACAGGTTAGGAAGTAGAAGTCTCACAGGATGTGTGTGCAGTGTCTAAACACACACGCGAGTTCTCATAGACTTTCAATGGAAACGTAAAAGTTAGAAACTAGTTGATTTTGGACACTTCCCCGACGGAGGAACAGTGCACCAAAGGAGAAGTCAGATTAGTAGGGATGGACTGCGAGGATAAAGAATAGGGTGTGTGAGAAGTTGGCCTGGTATATGATGTTCACTATTCTAGTGAGCACCTTGCACCAGTCCAAACAACCCTTATGGTGATGTTTGTAAAGTCAACCTCATAGACCAGCTATCCTAGGGGTAGCATGGACAAAGCAGTCTTCGGAGAGCATGTGAAGCCGATTGTTTTACCAATAATAATCCCTTGAATACCAAATGAAAGGACACCACACAAGGTATATATCAAATATATATGTATTTATTCAAAACACAACCCCTTTGCACTCTTTATGGGTCAGAGTTCGAGATACAGCACAAGTTATTCAATACGCATACTATAAGTTGAACAAATACAATTCTGCCCTAGGGGCCTCACGATCCATATAGAAGTAAGTGGTATAAGAACCACTTCAGGAAAGGCGAATAGGCCTAGGGCCTAGAGAATCACTTGGGTTACACTGGACAACCAAAGGTTAGGAAGTAGGAGTCCCACAGGATGCGTGTGCAATGTCTAAACACAGTCGCGAGTTACCATAGACTTTCAATGGGAATGTCAAAGTTACAAAGTAGTTGATTTCGGACACTTCCAGATGGACTACGGGAAAACCCAGTTAAATTAGGACACTTGGATAGTTGTTACCCACGGGAGCACCGGAGTACTCAAGTTACCTCACCCAGGGAAGCCGGGTGCATAGGTGTTCTTTCGTGTCAGGTTTCGTCATCAAATCCTATAGAGAGCTGCAAAAAGATGCTGCAGGCGACCAGGAGGAAGATGTCCGGGTGGATCCAAGGGTGGTTCGGAGCAGTGAAGAACCTAAAAGCAGAGGGGACAGAGTCTAGGTCACTAGCCAGTGACCAGGAAGGAACCAGGAAGGAACCAGGCGTTGTCAAGATGCAATCAGGTAAAGATGTGAAGCTTGTCTCTATAGCCACGTGGACCAGGAGGCGTCGACGACAACCAGGCGCTAGATACGGATTGCCCACGAAAGATCTAGTGTTGGCGGTGTTGGCTTCCGGATCAGAGTCAACAAGCTTTGGCAAAGGATATCAATGCAGCAAAAGAAGATCGGCTTCTTGTTCAGACCAGCAAGGTCTGAGGAGCTTCCCCTTTACAGAAAATCAGGAGCAAGCCCAGCGCAACCAGGCAAGCAGCACTATTTCAATAGGATGTCTTCAGGAGGGCCACTAGCCAATGGGCTAGCAACCGCGAAGACGCATTGAGGAGAAATGCAGGCGCAGGCCCCACGCGGCACTCGTGGAGTGTGGAGGGCTGAGCTTCGGTGCACTTACTGCTCGGGATGGGGCTTCTCAAACCCCAATGCACAACTACGAGGACACCTCAGAAGCTGCACAGTTAGCAAAAAGCAGGTACTGCAGGTTGTCCGATCCCACGTCTCTCGTGTCAGCCACTGGTCTCAGCTTTGCTGTGGATGTGGGTTGGAGTCCGAGAAGTCTGGAAGTCCAGGGGCTACATCGCTAAGTCTTCGGGTTCCGGTGGGAGCATCGACAACGCAAACTGGCAAGTTACTGGTGGTGCCTCTTTGCACAGGGTGGTCACTCCTTGACCACAAGGGAGATGTCTTCCAGTCAAAATGGAACGTCGAAGGTCCAAGAGTTCAATTCAGAGTTACTTTCCAGGATAATCTAATGTCTCTAGACACAGCTCCTAACTTTATACTAATCTAAGGGGCTGGATTACCTGCTAGGTCCCTCCTATGGGTGGAACCTGAGAAGGGGGTGGTTACACCCCTTTCTCTTTGTCCAGTTTCGCGCCAGAGCTGGGGCTGGAGTGCCCCAGCAACTGGTTTGAACCTGGCTATGCATGGAGCACCTTGTGTGCCCTAGGCAGTGTCTCATTTCTTTCAACCCACCCTCCCCCAATACACTAGAGCCTGACTGGGGAGGTGCTCGCACCTCCCAAGGCAGGAAACCTATTGTCCAGGCCTCCCTTGCTGGAGTTTTGTCCAGCAGCAGACGGTCAGACTTGTGTCTGTGGCAGCAGCATCCATTTTGTGATGCTGAGTGTAAGAAATGGTATTACAAAATCTCCAGGGGGGTAGCATGGAGCAGAGCGGGCAGGCCAAACTTCGAAGGACAAGTGTAAAGTACTCACGCAGTACCCATCGACGACCCACCAGGCACACCACAAAAGAGACACGACACCGTCTCTGGTTGGAAAAAAGGAGTAGTTTAGTAGTATCTCCAACCTGCAAGGCAAAAATGCAAAACAGTGGTAATCACAAAAGGGCGCTAACTGGCGCCAGAGCCAAGTATATCAGGGGGGATTATTTACAAGGGACAATGGGAAAAGTGGTCCAGTCCATGAGTCCGTGGCTGAAATAAAAAGAATGTGTGGTCATAAGCACGAGCCCTTAGAAGACTACGTGAGGGAAAGAAAGAATTATTAATGATGCCCAAGGGCGATCTCGCAGGGCAAACTCAGGCCTTCATCCTTGGTAGTAGGCTGCAATTGCAAAACACAACATGACGCATAAACACACATCGTGCATTATAACCTCAGCACAACCCCTGTAAGGGAAAAACATCATGGCATCACAGCATATGATAACCGGCAGGTAGGGAAAAGAACTGGAGAGCATAACTCCTTAGCCCCCAACCTGCAGCAAATACATTAGAAAGTAAATTGGCGTCACCATGAGCATAAACCATCAGGGTGTGTACAACAGCCAACCCTCCTCATGAAGTTAAACATTAGGCATACACATTAACCATGGGCGAATTTTGCGGATCTCGCGTTCGCGAATTTTGCGGATTTGCGAACTCGCAATCCGCAAAATCCGCGAATTCCCGCGAATTTGCGGATTTTTTTTTTTTGTGTGTTCGCAATTGTTTCTGCCAGTTCGCGAGGATTTGGTACTAGTTCGCAATTGCAAACTTACTTGTCGGCTCGCAACGGTCGCAACTATGTTGTTTCTACGTCTGGTTCATCATCACAGCCTCCCAGCACCCTCTGTTTCACCACTGGCACCCTCTCTTTGACCCATGCCACCCTCTGTTACATCAATGCCACCCTCTGGTTCATCATCACTGTAGAAGATGGGGGGGAAAAGCAAGCCCACCTGCCCTGCTTGAACTGACATGAATTAATTTGGGGTTAGTTTATTAACAACACCTGCCCTGCCCCAACTGACAATAATGAATTAGGGGCTAATTAATGTGTCACTGAAAGAATTTCAAGTTCCAGCCTGGCACCTGCTTGTCTGCTCCTTTAGCTGTAAATCAGGACCTTTGTGGCATACAGTTAAGGTCAGAGCAGGGTCACACAATAGTTGCAAGCAGGCAACCGAATTCTGGAGGGCCCCCTCAGGAAGCACTACAAAGAATCGTTACAAATCATGAGGTTGACCTTTTGCACCTGCTCATTGCTTTTGCTTTTGCTGAAATCGTTTTTCGGTTTTTTTCGCGCTATTCGCGGGGCGCGGCGTCGTGCGAAACCGACCGCGGAAGCCGCCAATTCGTGCGAATGAGCATTTTATTTTTTTGCGGCTTGTTGTTTTGCGAGTTTTTTTGCAGTATTCGCGAGCCGCTTGCAGCGCAACACGCAAATTTACCCCAAGGTCGAGTACGGGCGCGGCCATTTTGTTTGCGTGACGTATTTCCGTTTCCGCCCGCTATGTATAATCTCGCGCAGTAAGCGCATTGCGAGTAGAGGTTCGCACGAGATCGCGCGGGAAATCTAGAGGTTCGCACGAGATCGTGAGGAAAATCTCGCGCGAACTTACTTTCGCGCTCGTGAACGGGCGCCGGCCATCTTGTTTTTCATTCATTTCCTGTGTCTGGGCATGGTGTTTAATCCTCTTGGTATCTTTGCCATCCTTTGCTTGTTTTCAGTTTTTTTTTTACGATTTTGCTTCTTATCTATCCCTCTCTTTTCCTAGCTGTATATTTTTGTATTTTCTGCTATTTTTCTTTACTTTTAAACTACTTTTTTAAACTCTTTTCTTTTCTTCTTCCCTATCCTATTCTTTCTTAATTTTCTACTTCTTCCTACCTTACCTGCCCAGACCATGGTCAAGCCAGGCGCCGTGAAGCTGCCCAGGCACTTGAGGGCCGCAGCGGCGGCAGGGAGTAGTGCTGGACCCAGTGCCAGGACAGCATGCGGGAGATTGAGGGGGGAGCAGGTGACGCGACGGGAGATATTCAGCCCGGAGGAAGTGGGCGCGCTGGTCTACTTCGTCCAGCGCCGCCTGCCCAGGACCATCGCGGGAGGCGGCAGGATCGCGGCCGGCGGCTACAACATGCGGGAGCGTCGGAAGCGGTGGGAGAAGGTGTGCTGGGCCATATCCCACCTCTACGGGGTCCAGCGCACCTACAGCCAGGTCACCCATCGCTGGACGGACCTCCTGGACCGCGAGCGCGACCTGCTGGACCAGCTCGGCTTGGAGATCCCCGGGCTTGGTGAGTAGTAGTAGCCATTTAATCACTCACTACTATGATGTTTTCTCCTGCTCTGTGTTGTTGTATTGCAAATATTTGTTTTTTACATGGAGCAAGCCAATAATGCCGCTGATGACGATTACATTGTAGTTAAATTATATTTCAAAATCTTCTGTGCATTTCAGGTGCACTGCTCTCCTTCTCAGTGGCGTTGCTACTATGCTTATTTGTTTTCTATTTCGTGGTCTCATTGGCCTGAGTAACTATTATGTATGAGTGTACTTTACAGAACTGCGTAATGCTAGACACTAGGTGGCAGATTACATTTACAAGCCCCTTGCGCCACGTTTACGTTGCCTTGCGTGACGCAACAGCGGCGTAAGCGTGCCACATCCCTGCGAGTCATTTACAGCATGACGCATCTAGGGAGATGCGTCACGTTATAAAGCCATGGGCCTGCACCACAATGGGTGCATTCCTAGTACGCAGGGTGGGCGGTCCGGCGGCTGTGCGCCTCGCAAAATTGCCTGCGTGAAATCTACAAGATTTAACGCAGGCACTTCTGCGACGCTGCTACGTCAATTCAATTCCTTATGTCTGCTCGAAGCAGGCTAAAGGACTGACACAGCATGTTAAGTATTGGGTGGCCCTGAGCATTACTGGAGTTGCATTGCGTTGGCGACGTGACTCCAGCGATGCGCCGCTCTTACGTGACGAGATGCGTCACGCAAGTGCCTACCCTTGCGCCAGGGCGCGCCGCATTGTAAATGAGGCGCATCTGCCGTGTCGCAAGGGTAGTTTTGCGTGACGCATTTGATCTGGCGCATCTCTGGAGATGCGCCAGAACGCGTAAGTAAGTATGCCCCTAAGGGGCAGAATTGCAATTACCGTCGCATCCCTGCAAAGTAGCAGGGATGCGCCATTAATTGTGCGGCCCGCTACCACCACCAAACATGGTGCGCCGTATTTGCAATGCGGCGCACCATGGGCCCAAAACGTCACCGAAGCTTTACTGCTGGAGTTGCGTCACAACGATGGCGCAGCTCCAGCAATGCTCTGGGGTACCCTATCTCCCCAATGCTGGGTCAAGCCGTACGTCTGCTTCAAGCAGGTGCAGGGTTTGTGTGACGCATCATTGTCCTAAAGGTGACTGATTGAAATTTTGTAGATTTCCCTCAGCCACTATTAGGATGTGTTCCAGCGCAGGAATGCCCTCCCTTGCGCCGGAACGCCCCTGATGGCGCAGGGCTTTATAACGGGATGCATCTCCCAAATGCGTCACGTTGTTATAATATTATACGCCGCACCATGGCGCCCTTTTTTGTTTAGCTGCTGCGTCACAAAAGTCACGCAAGAACGGCGCAAAAGAGCCGCAAGGGGCTTAAATCTGCCCCTTCCTTTGTACCCCTGACAATAAGAAAAATAGTGGCGGTGGATTGATAGTTTGACTATTTCAATGACTGGTAATGTAGCAGGCAACTGTTAGTGTTGTCACTGATCTGACTGAAATCACAATGGAGTTTGTCTGTCACTTTGCGTCTTGCCTGCGGACTGCTGCCTGCCAGTCCTAGGTGAACGTTTCAGTACTTTGTTTAGTGAGTTACGTGACTTTCGAAGTCACAGGTCCGCAAATAAATGAAAACTAACCCTAATCAATATAATTTCGCGGAAATATTTTGTTATTGTTCTTTTGAAATGTTTGATTTGGTTGACATTGACAAGCAACAATCATACATGTTTTCTGTTCTTTCTTTCATGTTGTACGTCAGCTCCCCCCAGGGGCGAGAGGAGGACACAGGAGCAGCAGGCGGCGGATGCTGTTCAACAGGGCCAGGATCGGGCAGGCGAGGGCTCCTCTGCTGGCCCCAGTAAGTTTTCATTTTAGACTAGTACCTATTTTTCCTAGCGTTCCTCATTTGACTTTTTTCAAAATTGTCTTTGCTCTTCTTGTAGACTGTATCTAAATTCTTATCCTGCCTCTACTATGACTCCCTGTGGTATTACTAGATTATTCTTATTAGTCTGTCTGTGTAGCTAACTAAGATTGCACGGTTGGCGAAACTCCCATGATTCTAGTCAGCAATAGCTCTATCAACTTAGTGCAGTCCTCTGGGATTGTCCATAATGTCTTTTGAAGTGTTCTATCTGGACTCATGCTTGCAAAAATTGCAAAACCTTTCGCTCAGTCACTCTAGTCTGGACCAAAATACACAGATTGTATTTAAGTTTAAAAGCTTTATTAAAAGTAAACACATTTATTAAAATGAAGTCATAATAAAACTAAACGTTTAACTGATAATGGAAAAGTGGTTAGTGCTGACGATTAATTGAAGACATTTCTTGTGGTCAAGCCGAGCTCTCACCTGGTTTCAACTTGATCTTGTTGTTAGAAGTCCATCTTCTGTCTGTGTGGAGAAAAATGGTGCGTGTTAAAAAACAGCCTTCATCAGTTGTGCCAAAAAGTGCAGCAAGACAACCTTCCCTGGAAAAAGGGATTTTTTTTTAACTTTAACGTAGACAGTCACAAATTACATTGTTTTCACATGTCTTCATTCCTAGACCAAAGACTAGTGAGTGCTTTATTCTAACATTCTTAAATGTACTTTGTAGGTGGAACATCTGGTGGCGGGGCCATTGTGGAGGTGGTGGTGCTCGACACGGAGGCGGAGGGCGATTCTTCAGGGGAGGAGGCGGCGGCTGTGAGAGTTGAGACGGTGGTGGTGGCGGCCAGAGGTAAGCTCTTATATATTCCTTACTTATTGAGATTGAAGACTAGCTGGGAAGGCAAGAATATGAGATGCATGGCTGGGTGAATGATGAAGCAATGATGGGTGGAAGGACAACAGCCTGGGTGGGTGACACAGAAACTGTATGTGTCCATATACCTGGATCATGCTACTATCTGACTCTTAGATAGCATATGTGTATCTAGAGCAGGGGTACTCATAGTACGGTCCGCGGGCCGGTGGTGGCC
Source organism: Lissotriton vulgaris (assembly GCF_964263255.1). NCBI lineage: Eukaryota > Metazoa > Chordata > Amphibia > Caudata > Salamandridae > Lissotriton > Lissotriton vulgaris. The sequence goes on along the minus strand of NC_141699.1, from coordinate 40,067,140 downwards.
CGGCAAGCCTTCCTTGGCGGTGCGCAGACCTTGCAGACAATCACTGCTCCCCCGGCCCCCACAGAGCAGAGTGGAGATGCAAGGCCACAAAGAGGTGAAATAGAACAAAGCCTCTGTGGGGCCGGGCAAGCAGTGATTGTCAGGGTGGAGTAGCAGGGGCGCTACAACAAACAAAGCCTCAGTAATATGTTAATGGTCTTTTAAAGACCTGTTAAGTACTTTGGTGTTGTTGTCTGTGTGTGCGCGTTGAGGAAGCGGTCTCAACCCGGGCTGAAGGCTGACACAGATAGACACACACACAGTGAGATGACAGAGGGGGAGGTAGAGGGAGGGCAGGAGGGAGAGAGAGATGGAGAGGGAGGGCAGGAGGGAGAGCAGGAGGGAGAGAGATGTATGTAAATGCTGGGTCTGGTGGCTCAGTGGGTGAGGGCATCTGCTGCAGGGACCTGTGTGCAACCTCATGGTCACAAGTTATCGTTTTGCTTTAGCCCCACCCCCTCTGACTCCGCCCCCACCAGTGCGGCCCTCGGCCCCAAACTACACTGTAAATGTAGCCCCTGAGAGAAAGTTTGTGAGTACCCATGATCTAGAGAGAGTAGACGGTCAGTGGATGAACTAAGTGTAACTTTGAAGAGCATGTAACACTGCACCCGCACGTCCGTTCCAGTGTAGGAAAGGCAAGGAAAAGAACTTTTAATTTTGTCCAAATACTACCATCAATAGTAGCAGTAGTTTGTATTGCAAGCACTGCATAGATCCGGTTATTACGGTGGCCACTCCCTACCTCTCTTAATAAGTTTAGTAGTACTCAGTCATTCATGTGTGGATGTATCACTGGTCACTCAATAAAAAGCAAAGCACCAAAAGTCATCCCATATATAAGCAAAAGCATCCCATTTGAAGTGATAGATAATCAGATTATTTATCTTCTTCAATTTTCCATTTCTAGTACTCATTTCCACTGTAGGGTGAAAGTTACATTAATTAAGGAGTAGCCCTTGAGTTGTAACAGAGTATTCTCAGTGCCACCCGTAATAGAAAAGTAAGAGCTTCACCACCTGCATGTACTGGACGGGTACAGTAACGCAACGCAAGTCTAGGTCACTCCTCATGGCGTGCGTCTCTTTTTCTCGGGTGCAAGTTTACTGCGCTGGCATTATGCCGGCTTGCAGAAGATAACGTACCAATTTTCCAAAACAAGAGACAAGAAGAAGAATAAGACTGGTGTATTTTCATAGTCGACTCTAATGGAAGTCCATAGTGCTCGTAGAATTTGTTCCTTAAACTCCCACTAATGTTAGAGCAAGGATGAAGAAGTGTGAGGTTAGATAGATACTGGCCTCAATAGTTATGTAATGCGTTTGCAAGTTGCTAGTTGTAGTGCAACACAAATTTCTGCTGAATGATTGAGTTAATCTTAAGGAGCATTGGTTACAGACTATGTCTTTCTTTCTTCATATAGGTTCTCCTTCCAAACGAACAAGGAGGAAGGAGCTGGCTAGAGCGGCCCGGCAACGGAGGATCGATGCCACTGTGGCCGAATATCGGCGGCTGGTATCCCTGGAGGACGAAGAAAGTGTGCAGTCGACCACAACAACTACGTCGTCTGCATCGGCCTCCGTTCCCCCACGGGCTGCCAGTGCCACCCAGCACAGTGGTCCACCCAGACTGAGCCGGGCTGCCAAAGCCAAACGCCACCGCCGAGTAGCAAGGACAACAGCTACAGCTTCCTCTCACAGCCGTTGCACCTACAAGGCATTGAAGGCACGCCTGCGCCGCAGTACCCCGATGATGTCCCGCCTTCAGCAGGAGCTCCACCACTTTTCCAACCAGTTGGAGGGGCTCCGCGTAGAGCACGCCTTGCTCCGCCAGGAGCATGATGCCCTGGCCCAAAAAGTTGACAGCATCCGCCCATAGAGTCCCTTGCCCCTTTTTTAGAGACTTTTGGGGGGTGGGAATTGGGAGTTGGGTTTTTGGGGACTTTTGAAGGACAATCGTTGGGGTTAGGGAGGGTCTTGCGGGAGATTATTTTGTTAGGGATATAAATATACTTTTTCAAACTTTATCTGAGCATACCCGTTTCTTACTGCTTGCCTGGTGGGTGGGGGTTTAACGTTGACTTTGTTTTCCTGAAAGTTTAGTTCCATTTTCTTCCTTTAAGTGTAAATGCCCAAATGTTTTCAACACTAAGTGCCTCTCACAGACGAAGTGAATCCAAGAGTCCTAGGACTTTAGTAGTACTACCTTCAGTCTCTCGTCTCTCGTACTAATACTCCATTATACCCCCAAACCACCAAACGCTTATCTTACCTGTAATTTGTGTTTGAAAGTAGGGCTAGACCCAGGGCTGGCTCCACGGGAGACAGCGAATATGGTTGGCAATCTTGGTCGGATAAAATTTCCTCATAGCGGTGGTACTAGTGGTGTGACACAGTGGCAGTTGCATGCCTATGAAAAAAAAGAAAATGAAATCTGGTTTGTCCTCCTGAGCAATTCAACGGTACAACTGAGAATATAGCAGGTGACAGAAGTACACTAGAACAGTGCCACATTGTAGCCTAACAAATGGTAAAGTATAACTACTAATTCGGTTGAAGTTCTTTCACATTAGCAATGGTTCTTTGTCAAGCAGAGTAAGAATATATCCTTGGATTTCTTCACCAGCCTGTTGCTATCACCTTATCCTCCCCAGCAAGTGTGTGGATTTATTGCTGTCATTTAGTCACACATCAATCAAAACCACACAGCCCGGGGGAAGAGGGTTAGGGTTTGAAAAATGGATGGGTACGGGGGTTTTTGGGAAAGGTTTTGGGAGACAAGAAAAAATAGCACAGCATAGACAAACAATTGTGAACATAAACAAATCTTTGGGTACAAACCTATCCATCAATCTTCGAAAGTGCATGCACTACTGCATACATGTCAGTGAAAGGTAAGTAGTACATTCGACAACTGTGGAAGAATAGAAAGAATGCGACAGTACAGGGCCTGTGTGGAATTATTGATAACGATATTCAACATAAGGTCTCTGTACTTAGCCAGATACCCGAGAGCCTTGCTGGTCACTATAAATCCATTCACAACAACACTCAGTGGGGTTGGTCTGGAAGGTATAGTAGATAGAAAAGGAGAAATTGCTTGTTTTCTAGGTGTCCCCTCACTCACCAGGGTTGCCCCTTGGTGACATGCTTCATCATTGGGGCCATCCCAGTCCTCTACGGCCTGGGGCGTGCTGCGACTTGCGAATTACGTAGGAGCACTTACAAATGACTATGTGTGGTGCAGATGTGATAGTGGAGTGGACTAAGTGATGTGTTAAGGGATCAATTTAGAAGCAGAGAGAGATCCAAGAAATGCAGTCACAGTCAGAGAAAAAGGCAAGGGATACTGTATCTATGTGGTTGTAGTGGTCCTGTTGGAAGTGGTAAGTAAGTTGCCTTCAGAAAAAAAATCCTCCTTTTAGCGGCACTCCTCCTTTGCAGCCGACGCTTCGTCCATCGATGTTGGTCACCAGAAGACACCCTGTAAAAAAAAGCACAGCATAGACAAACAATGGAACATAAACAATTCTTTGGGTACAAACCTATCCATCAATCTTTGAAAGTGCATGCACTACTGCATGCATGTCAGTGAAAAGTAAGTAGTACATTCGACAACTGTGGAAGAAAGAATGCGACAGTACAGGGCCTGTGTGGAATTATTGATAACGATATTCAACATAAGGTCTCTGTACTTAGCCAGATACCCGAGAGCCTTGCTGGTCACTATAAATCCATTCACAACAACACTCAGTGGGGTTGGTCTGGAAGGTATAGTAGATAGAAAAGGAGAAATTGCTTGTTTCAGTTCCTCGCATTTTTAAAGCCAAAATGGGCGGCCGCTCTTTTTGTTATTTAGCAGCCTCCCATTGGAATAAATTACCTCTTGAATTGCGGATGGAACCCTCCGAGAAGAGATTCCGTTTGAAACTTAAGACGCATCTCTTCCCTAAAGACTAGCGGTCTTGTTGGTTAGAGATTCTACTGTTCTGGTTGGTCTGATGGTCTAATGATGGGGTTCGATAGCGCGGGGACACACTGTTCAGTGTAACCAGGCGCTTAATAAATGGTTTTATTATTATTATTATTGTTTTCTAGGTGTCCCCTCACTCACCAGGGTTGCCCCTTGGTGACATGCTTCATCATTGGGGCCATCCCAGTCCTGTACGGCCTGGGGCGTGCTGCGACTTGCGAATTACGTAGGAGCACTTACAAATGACTATGTGTGGTGCAGATGTGATAGTGGAGTGGACTAAGTGATGTGTTAAGGGATCAATTTAGAAGCAGAGAGAGATCCAAGAAATGCAGTCACAGTCAGAGAAAAAGGCAAGGGATACTGTATCTATGTGGTTGTAGTGGTCCTGTTGGAAGTGGTAAGTAAGTTGCCTGCAGAAAAAAAATCCTCCTATTAGCGGCACTCCTCCATTGCAGCCGACGCTTCGTCCATCGATGTTGGTCACCAGAAGACACCCTGTCCACTGCCTGCCTGATGCTGAATTGTGGCTCGCTACTGTGAAGCCTGACTCCATCCTTTTTTCCCCATTGCAGAGACTGAAACCCGGCCTGTAGTTATTCAACGAAAAACAGGAAGTGATATAATATTACAACACCACTGATAAATAAATATAAGGTATGTAGGCTGTGGAGTGCAAAAAGTCACAATTTGATTTTCCTAGTAGACAGTACAATATTTTTGAAAGTGCGTACTCTGAGTCACCTTTTGAAGGATAAATAAGTATGGGCAAATTAATGTAGCGGATCTTGCCCCTCAAGCTAGGTGTACTGTAAACTGTGTTTTAGAACAAAATTAGATCTTCCTAGCAGTGCTCCCACCCAGACCCTTACTAAAGCCAGTCGCAAAAATGTAGAAGACCCCCAATCAAATCTCAAAAAACGAGGCCTAGCAGAAAACTGGTGACAAAACTTACTTTGAAAGTAAAAGTAGGCCGAAGTACCCCCTTCCTAATTACCCATTACCCACCGTGGATTGCATTCAAACCACTTGCAAGCAACCAAGCAAAAGTAGCCATAGCCAGCATCGCTCCAAGACTCGAAATCCCCCCCACTCAAACACATGCAATAGAAATACTGCTAACCCTAACGAACCCTAAGTTAAGAATAGTGGCAAAGGCTTTCTTTAACTATGCCAAATCCCCCCTTTCCCACCATGGATTTTCTTCAAATGACTTGCAACCAAAATTACACATTCTCACGAGTGCTCTAAGACCCCAGAACTCAGTTGGAAAAATCTAGAACACCCCGAAACACATGCAATCCTGCTGCTAGGGCTAACCCTAACGAACCCTAAGTTACAAAAAGTGCCAAAACTAAAGGCTTTTCCGCGAGGATTTTGTCCCAACCACTTCTACCCGGTATTAGACCTTCCCAGGAATGCCCCAAGACCCGGCAACCCACCCGCCAAGAAGCATAACACCCCCAAACAGGCCAAAAGCAAAATCTCATACTTGCAATATTTCTGGGCCTTCGGTCCAAACGCGCTGCGTAGCTAGGCCATAAGTCGGGGTTGGCACGACGGATTTCCTGAAAAGCAAATGCAATCAAGATTAGAGTGTCCCAGCAATGCTCCCAGACCACGAAACTCACCCACAAACAGACGGAACCCCCCCTAAGAGCACCTCAAAGGCAAGCAAGTCATCAAAAACACAAAAAATTTTCCGCCTGGGATTTGGTCCAAAACACTTTTATCCGGTATTAGAGCTTCCCAGCAATGGCCCCAGAGCCGTCAACCCAGGAGAAAACGAGTAGAAGACCCCCAAACAGCCAAAGAGCAAAAGTACAAAAATGGGGACTTAGTCAATTTTTCTCAAATTTCCCAAATCACTCCGCGGGCGCTCTGCAGCTAGGCCCTAACTCCCCTCTGCCACCATGGATTGGCTTCAAACCTCTTGCAAAGTAAAGTATATATATTAACCCTGGGCGGAGTTGGCGGAGTGGGGCTTCGCGGAGCTACGCGAAGTGGGCGAGAAACTACGCCCACCTCCGCACTCCGCGTAGCCCCACTCCGCAAACACCACCCGGCCGCCAGCCCCGCCACCCGCCTCCCGCCTCCCTCCCGCCCTCCCTAAATACATTAAATTAAAGGAATACATTAATTTAAAACGCACTTACCTTGCCGGCCGCTGCCCGCCGCGTCCCCGGGGCTCGCTATCTTCCGTCTTCTTTCGTAATGCGCATGCGCGGGCGGCCGCGCATGTGCATTTCTCACGAGAAAATGCGCATGCGCGGGCGGCCGCGCATGCGCATTACGAAAGAAGACGGAAGACTGAAGATAGCGAGCCCCGGGGACGCGGCGGGCAGCGGCCGGCAAGGTAAGTGTGTTTTAAATTAATTTATTCCTTTAATTTAATGTATTTAGGGAGGGCGGGAGGGAGGCGGGTGGCGGCCAGCTACGCTCCGTCTGCGGAGCGTGCGTAGTGCCGCCTGGCTCCGCCGGCTCCGCAAAATGCGGAGTAGGCGGCACTACGCACACTCCGCAGACGGAGCGTAGCTGGCCGCCCACCCCTAATATATAGCCAGCAGTGCTCCCAGACCACGAAACTCACCCACAAACACCAGGAAGCCCCCCAAACAGGCCCCCGAAAACGCTACATAGAGCAAAATGTCTGAAATAGCCAAAAAAAAAATCGGCCTGGATTTTGTCCCAACCACTTCTACCTGGTATTAGACCTTCCCAGGAATGCCCCAAGACCCGGCAACCCACCCGCCAAGAAGCATAACACCCCCAAACAGGCCAAAAGCAAAATCTCATACTTGCAATATTTCTGGGCCTTCGGTCCAAACGCGCTGCGTAGCTAGGCCATAAGTCGGGGTTGGCACGACGGATTTCCTGAAAAGCAAATGCAATCAAGATTAGAGTGTCCCAGCAATGCTCCCAGACCATGAAACTCACCCACAAACAGACGGAACCCCCCCTAAGAGCACCTCAAAGGCAAGCAAGTCATCAAAAACACAAAAAATTTTCCGCCTGGGATTTGGTCCAAAACACTTTGTCTGGTATTAGAGCTTCCCAGCAATGGCCCCAGAGCCGTCAACTCAGGAGAAAACGAGTAGAAGACCCCCAAACAGCCAAAGAGCAAAAGTACAAAAATGGGGACTTAGTCAATTTTTCTCAAATTTCCCAAATCACTCCGCGCGCGCTCTGCAGCTAGGTCCTAACTCCCCTCTGCCACCATGGATTGGCTTCAAACCTCTTGCAAAGTAAAGTAGATATAGCCAGCAGTGCTCCCAGACCACGAAACTCACCCACAAACACCAGGAAGCCCCCCAAACAGGCCCCCGAAAACGCTACATAGAGCAAAATGTCAGAAATAGCCAAAAAAAAATCGGCCTGGATTTTGTCCCAACCACTTCTACCCGGTATTAGACCTTCCCAGGAATGCCCCAAGACCCGGCAACCCACCCGCCAAGAAGCATAACACCCCCAAACAGGCCAAAAGCAAAATCTCATACTTGCAATATTTCTGGGCCTTCGGTCCAAACGCGCTGCGTAGCTAGGCCATATGTCGGGGTTGGCACGACGGATTTCCTGAAAAGCAAATGCAATCAAGATTAGAGTGTCCCAGCAATGCTCCCAGACCACGAATCTCACCCACAAACACCAGGAAGCCCCCCAAACAGGCCCCCGAAAACGCTACATAGAGCAAAATGTCAGAAATAGCCAAAAAAAAATCGGCCTGGATTTTGTCCCAACCACTTCTACCCGGTATTAGACCTTTCCCAGGAATGCCCCAAGACCCGGCAATCCACCCGCCAAGAAGCATAACACCCCCAAACAGGCCAAAAGCAAAATCTCATACTTGCAATATTTCTGGGCCTTCGGTCCAAACGCACTGCGTAGCTAGGCCATAAGTCGGGGTTGCCACGACGGATTTCCTGAAAAGCAAATGCAATCAAGATTAGAGTGTCCCAGCAGTGCTCCCAGACCACGAAACTCACCCACAAACACCAGGAAGCCCCCCAAACAGGCCCCGAAAACGCTACATAGAGCAAAATGTCAGAAATAGCCACAAAAAAATTCGGCCTGGATTTTGTCCCAACCACTTCTACCCAGTATTAGACCTTCCCAGGAATGCCCCAAGACCCGGCAACCCACCCCCCAAGAAGCATAACACCCCCAAACAGGCCAAAAGCAAAATCTCATACTTGCAATATTTCTGGGCCTTCGGTCCAAACGCACTGCGTAGCTAGGCCATAAGTCGGGGTTGCCACGACGGATTTCCTGAAAAGCAAATGCAATCAAGATTAGAGTGTCCCAGCAGTGCTCCCAGACCACTAAACTCACCCACAAACACCAGGAAGCCCCCCAAACAGGCCCCCGAAAACGCTACATAGAGCAAAATGTCAGAAATAGCCAAAAAAAATCGGCCTGGATTTTGTCCCAACCACTTCTACCCGGTATTAGACCTTTCCCAGGAATGCCCCAAGACCCGCCAACCCACCCGCCAAGAAGCATAACACCCCCAAACAGGCCAAAAGCAAAATCTCATACTTGCAATATTTCTGGGCCTTCGGTCCAAACGCACTGCGTAGCTAGGCCATAAGTCGGGGTTGCCACGACGGATTTCCTGAAAAGCAAATGCAATCAAGATTAGAGTGTCCCAGCAGTGCTCCCAGACCACGAAACTCACCCACAAACAGACGGAACCCCCCCTAAGAGCACCTCAAAGGCAAGCAAGTCATCAAAAACACAAAAAATTTTCCGCCTCGGATTTGGTCCAAACCACTTTTAGTGCTTCCCAGCAATGGCCCCAGACCCATCAACTCACCTGCAGAGAGGTAGAACAACACCCCCACAAGTGCTGAGTCTTTCTTCATTGGGCGTAAACCAGCCCTCTGCTTTGATGGAAATAGGAGTCTGGAGGAGGAGGATAGAGGAGCATGTTCTTCTGAACTTGTGAACCTGAGGAATGCAGACTGCGGCACCTTCAAATCAATTAGCAAACAAGTGAAGACAGTTCTGCTGATGGGCTTGTTTTTGTGATTATCTGATTAAAGTTTGAATTAAATTAACTGTGCACAACAAAGAAAGACAGACACACAGGAATAAAAGTGAATAAGGATGAAAAAGAAAGTTATTGATTCGTTGTCTCATTTTCAGGGCTCGGTATCACGGTCCAGGAATAAGAATAAGGCTTCGTCATCATACTCTGCGAATTCAGGCAGGGTGAGCTCAGTGTCACCTGACAGAGTAGAAATTCCCTCATCTATGTTGCTGGCCACCTCCTCTTCATCCGGCACGCTCTCTCGTACTCTGAAATCTGGTGGTATGAGGTGCTGATTCATCTTGATCATTGTTAACCTCTCCACATTTTTGGGCGAGAGGCGGCTCCGTTTGGGAGTTACAATCCCACCAGCCGCACTGAAAACCCGTTCAGAAGACACGCTTGCGAGTGGGCAAGACAAGTAGTTTAAAGCCAGGTTGGTGAGCTGTGGCCACAATTCTTTTTTCCCATGCCAATACGCCAATGGGTCAGAATTAACATAGACCTCTGTTGAGTCCAGTGGCGGTTTCTCTGTTAGGGCGTCGGGGCTCCGCCCCGTTAAATATTCTACATTTACGAAGGGAATTGAAAACATAAATTTTAATAAATAAGTATGTGAATAATTCACAAAAAAAAAACACGAGGGTGACGGGGCACTGCCTGAGTAAGCAGCAATCTACCGCACTCACCACCATTATTGCCGCAGGTCCACTGTCACGTTACGTGACTAATTGCTTGCTCCTTTGCTCCCTGGTGGCCGGGCCCAATAAAGCCTGCTATGTGTTTGCCGGGCCGACACCCTCACAGCCCTGAAGGCTGTGACGTCATCGGCTCGTCAAAGACATAGCTGGAAGGCCCAGTCTCCACCCCCTGATGGCGTGGAGGTTAAGTTAGCCCCGGGCGTTTAAAATGCAAGCCCGGGATAACAAAACCTTCACGTCCATCAGAGAGTGGAGAGGAGAGTTCGTCACTGGTCACCACCCCTTTCCCACTCATCAGAGGGCGTGGTGGGAGGGACCCACCATGTGAGCAGTGGCCGGAAAGGGTGTGTGAGACTGTCAGCCAAGGTGAGTTGAGTCTGCACAGGCTCGATGCTTCCCGCGCGCGTGTCTGTATTTTGAAATGACACTTGTACAGCCATTAATTTTACACCCAAACTAAGGGTCGGACTCGGACCCGGCAGACTGCATCTGTGAGCCGCAAGGAGGAAGGGCTGGACTCACTGTGTGAACTCGGGTCAGTTCGCCAGGTAAAGGCTCAGGCGGGCACTTATTAACATCGTTTATGGTGGAACATTTTGAATGCATGTGTGCTGCTGTGATTCACCATCAAACTCTACTTTTTGTTCTGGTTCTTGGTGGCGCAATATTTTGTTGGAACGCAGAGGCTTTGTGTTCCTAGGTGTGCACTGTTTTGTTTATCGTGACATTAATTTGCAGTTTGCACGGTAAATTGTTCCGAAGCCAGACCCCCAGCCAAAGAATACAGTGTGCAGCTGATAGCTAAGCTAAGGGGCGCTGGGCTCAGGTCTAAGTATGATGCGATCATTGTGATTGTTTCCCTGTGTTTAAAATTCTCGGGCCCATCAGACAATTGTTGTGTGCTGCGCTCATAGCTGCCAAGGTTTCACTTTGCTATGTGTGACATTTTGATAATTTCAATGTAATTATGACCGAAATTTCAATGACAATGAGTGACACTTTCTTACGTGCAAAATCAAGCAATGAAGACAAAAGAAAATATCAGAAAGTACAACACCCATTTGAGCAACGAGAAACTCTTGTTAAACTAGTCATACTAATGTACATCTTTTACCCAGGCAGCATTAATTCGAGTCAAAATAGCAAAATACTGCCCCTATATGCGAGGCCCCATACAGGAAGGTTTTTAAATTGCTATTACCCCTGTGATTGGCATTACTGCTTGATATACTATTTTACCAAATTCATATTGTGCATATATTTGTGGTTTCTAGGCAAAGTATTTAGCTTTGTGTTCATTAAAGTACCATTCCTTTTTTGAAGTAAAAGCACCGACTGCACTTTACAATTTATTGTCCATCTGATCGATGCAGTGATAGTCTTACAAACGGCTGGAGAGAGGGTAATACCATCTAATTCACCATTTTCCCTGTCTGCGCTAAGTCCTTGTAATATGTATGCGCTGTTACTGATATTGCAAGGAGTGAAAATGTGCGGATTGAAAGAAAACTCTGCATAGGTTTTACTAACCAAACAATATTGCTGCCCTGTTATACTTTATCAGCGACCAGACCAACCTCTTTTTCTAAGAGGAACGCTAACTAAGTAATTGTTAAACTCCTTCAAACTATGTGTGCAACAGTAAGCACAGTATGAGAAAAAAATAAACGCAGACGGTTTCTCAAGAAAGGATTGGCTGATACTTGCTTGGGCGCCAAAACCATCCCAAAGACACTTCACAGCTCTCCACATAATGGAACCATTTCTTATTAGGCACATAAAAACTGTAAAATTCAAGGCGCAGCGAGCATACAATTATGTGCCCGTGAAAAAAAAATGCTTTTCATTTGCATAAATGCAAAGAGCAGACGTCGCATCAGCAGGCACATTCTAAACCACTTGCCAGGCAGCTGACTCTATTCGGTGGTCTTAAGGAGCACGAGACAGAAGAGTTACCTGGGGGCCTTAATCAATCAATCAGGAGTTTGTTAAAGCGCAACTACTCACCCGTAAGGGTCTCAAGGCGCTAGGGGTGGGGGGGGTGCAGGTTCCATTCCATCAAGGAGGGGGTCTGTCGAAGAGCCAGGTTTTGAGGTTTCTTGTGAAGATGGGGAGCAATGTTGTCTGTCTGAGGTGGAGCGGAAGGGCGTTCTATGCTTTGGCCGCGAGGAAGGAGAAGGAGCGGCCTCCCGATCTGGTCTTTCTGGTGCGGGGGACCTCGGCGTAGGATAGCTGGGCTGATCGTAGGGTCCTTTGGGGTGTTTGGAATTTGAGCCGGCTGTTCAGGTATGCTGGTCCGGTGCCGTGGAGGGCCTTGTGTGCGCGGGTGAGCATCTCGCCTCGACGGAGAGCCAGTGGAGTGTGCGCAGGTGCTGGGAGATGTGGCAGTGTTTTGGCAGGTTGAGGACCAGTCTTGCGGCGGCGTTCTGGATGTTCTGTAGCTTGCGGATGAGGTTTTTGTTTATTCCGGCGTAGAGTGCGTTGCCGTAGTCGAGTCTGCTGGTGACCAGGGCGTGAGTGGCTGTCTTTCGGTGTTCGAGGGGGATCCATTTGAGTCTTACGAAGGAGGCGGAGGGTGTGGAAGCAGGAAGATGAGACAGAGTTGATCTGGCGGTCCATTTTGAGCTCGGAGTCCAGGATGATTCCCAGGTTGCGTGCGTGGTCTGTGGGGGTTGGCGGGTTTCCGAGGGCGGTGGGCCACCAGGTGTCGCTCCAGGCGTCGGGGTTAGGGCCCACGATGAGTACTTCTGTTTTGTTGGTGTTTAGTTGTAGGCAGCTGTTTTTCATCGATTTGGCGACGGCTTCCATGCCTTCTCGAAAGTTGCGTCTGGCGGTGTTGGGCTAGTTGGATAGGGTGAGGATGAGCTGGGTGTCGTCTGCGTATGACACGATGTTGAGTCCGTAGGTTCTGACGATGGGGGCAAGTGGAGCCATGTAGACGTTGAAGAGCGTCGGGCTGAGGGAGAAGCCCTGGGGGACTCCGCAGGTGGTAGGTGTGGGGTCTGAGAGTAAAGGGGGGAGTCTGACCCGTTGCGTCCTGCCGGAGAGGAAGGAGCAGATCCAGTTGAGGGCCTTGTCATGGATTCCTGCGTCGTAGAGTCTGCGTATTAGGGTGCGGTGGGAGACTGTGACGAACGCCGCTGATAGGTCTAGGAGGATGAGGGCTACTGTTTCTCCTTTGTCCAGTAGGGTGCGGATGTCGTCTGTTGCGGCGAGGAGGGCGGTTTCTGTACTGTGGTTTTTTCTGAAGCCGGATTGGGAGGAGTTGAGGATGTTGTGTTCTTCAATGAATGTGGCGAGTTGGCTGTTGATGGATTTCTTGATGACTTTTGCTGGAAAAGGGAGCAGGGAGATGGGTCTGTAGTTTTTGAGGTCGGTGGGGTCCGCTGAGGGTTTCTTCAGGAGGGGGTTGACCTCGGCGTGTTTCCAGTCGTCGGGGACGGAGGCGGTCGCCAGGGAGCGGTTGATGGTGTGGCAGAGCATGGGTGCGATGGTGTCAGCGGGTCTGTTGAAGATGTGGTGGGGGCAGGGGTCCGTGGGGGCCCCTGAGTGGATTGACTTCATTATCTTCAGTGTGTCTTTGGTGGTGAGGGCTGTCCAGTCATCAATCGCTGGTTTCCGGGTGTCGGGGGTGGTTGGTGAGGGTTCAGTGTGTTGTTTGTCTTCGTCGAAGTTGTCGTAGATGCTCTTGATTTTATGGTGGAAAAAGGTGCTGAGTTTGCCGCAGAGGTCTTGTGAGGGAGGGATGTCGGTAGACTCGCTGGTGGGTTGGGCGAACTCCTTGATGATGCTGATGAGTTCCTTGCTGTTGTGTGCGTGGGTGGAGATTCTGTCCTCAATCGTTTTTTTCCTCATTTCTCTGATGAGTTGATGGTGAGCGTTGGTGGCGGCTCTGAAGTTGTTGTGGGCTTCTGTGGATTTGGTGTTTCTCCAGGCCTTTTCGAGGCAGCGGCATGTGCGCCTGGACCTCGAAGTTCGGTGGTACACCATCTGGCTTTCTTGGCACGAGTATTGTTGTTTTTCTTGAGGGGGGCTATGGTGCTGGTGCTGTCCGAGATCCATCTATGCAGAGTTCGGGCTGCGGTGATCAATGGTGATTAATGGTGATCAATCAGGTCATATTGCAGAGAGTAAGCCATGAATCTTCGAAAACAGAGTCCTGAGTTTCCCAGCCAGTTCCTCTCTCAGCAATTATATATGCGGCGCCGGCATGGGGTCAAATTTACAGCAGTTTCTCAATCTCAGCTAATCACATAGAGAAAGCTGAGCCACACGGACCTGACAAAGGAGGCGGCAGGCGGCCTGGTGCGAGCCCAGGACCCCCGCCATGATGATATGTAGTAATGCCTCTGCCTAATTCCTTCAAAAACAAATTCCCCGCCTTCGGCACCAGGACATGACGTCACCCGGCGGGCGGCACCAGGTATGGCTTTATCTGACTGTGGCCCTCTGTTACGTTATTACCCTTTGTAGCCTTTGCGCAGCCGCACTACTGAGAGCCGTGCAGCGCACATTTAGGATACTTTGCAGCAGCCAGTGAGCTACACCAAGCTGGCACTGCAGGACTAAGGAGCAGCGCCGCACTGCTTGCTGCCACACTCATGATATATTACCGTTTTAGGCAGGGCTTCCCTGACGCTCGGGTACTATGCAAATGCGTGATAATGCATTTCAGTGCGGTGATGCCGATCACCACACTGAAATGCGTTCGAATCACGCCTGGTGCGTGATACTTGGCAGGACTGTGCGCTGGATGCCGCCTGTGGGCGCCTCTGCGCTCCTTCTGGCATTTCCACCGGGGCCTGGCCTTGTCTCCAGCTCTTGCTCCTCCTCCGATGTTGTTCCGGCCACTGGGTGGGTGCATACTGCAGAGCTTGAAAAAAGACACACTTGTGACTTGTTTGTTTCAAGTTGCGAAATGTCGTGAATCGTGAGCTGTTAGCTTCGTCCGTCCCACATATGTGGAAACTAAATTGGGTTTATGCTGGTAATGGAAGAACTGGAAGGCACAGACACAATGACATTTGTAGCCAGTCAATACCTCGTTAGCTGTAGCCTATATACTTATAAAAATGGTTAAGACAGCATGGCAACCAAAACAGACATATATATATAGTATATAGTACTCTGCCACAAATGTGAACATGTCTGCCAAAATCTAAGTAAGTCCATTAATAATATGTTTGGCAGATGTTGCATCAGGCAAGGAAATGTGCAAACCTGATGGGTTTGGTAGTCAAAGTTCCCTCTATTTTTCTCTTGTATGTTTCAACAGCACTCCAGCTGTCGCACCATTTCCCTTTGTGTGCAAATCTGAGAGTGGCAGTGAGCCCCCTATTTCCACAAAGAAACCAGTAAAGCTACTGGCTCCTTGAGTGGTGTTTGCGACTGGAGGAGGAAAGTTTCTCACAAAGGTTTTCTCTGCTGGGAGTTTGTAAGTGATACAGATTGTCTTGAATGACATGTACCTTCGGTGGGAGCCACAGAACCTCCTTCGATTTCAGGGAAATGTGGTTGAGACTTGAGAGATGTGAAAGACAGGAGTTGATTGCACTAGTGACAAGACCCTGTTAGCTTCCTTAAAAACGTATTTGCCTCACTGCAAAATATGTTGCACTGATTGTTGTTGTGGAGCAGCATGTTTTACTGATGCAGTGTCTGTTAGTGTGTTACTTGTATTTATTCTCTGATGTGGTGGATAACCTTGTGTGCTTCGGAGGCATAAGTCACCTTGCAGTAAAATAACATTATTAGCGTCAATTAGCTTGTGAGATTTGATGTGACACTCCAGAGCAAAGGTTAGAAGTTATTGTTGACGTATAAAGCATAATTTATTCATAGGATGCAAACGTTCTAAATCCGTTTTACATTGCTTCTGTTCTACTGCCTTCTTTTGAAAGATTCCACCACATTTGACTGCGTAGAACATTTGTACCTTTAATTATTAAAATAGAGAAAAGGAATTTGATTTGGCCGTGCAATACAAGAGGGTGGTTAATAGTTACCCCATTCTCTGAGTGAAGTTTTATTTCAGGCACACCCTTCCCTTTTGCCTTGAAAAACTCCTCCAATACCTCCACTTGTCAGTGGCATACCTCCTCCATCCAGTGCTTACATGAAGTGTAATTCACAATTTGGAGCAGCTAAAAGGACAACAAGGAGTGGGGCAATGATTACTTCCCTTCAGCTTTGGAAGTTATCTTGTATGGTGGAATGTGTGCCTCTTTACACGTGGGAGCTGTTGGACAATTTTTTTTTTTACTACACAATCATGCATGCAAAAATGTAATTAGGTAGGATGTACATTCTGGCCCAGACCTTTCCTTTAGCAATGTAGTAGTAAAGCTCATAGCACTTAACAAAGTACCCGCCAGCAAATATAAAACACAACTTTAAATAATGGAAATAAACATTTATTTATAAAGCAATCAATAAGTCATATCTTGAGCTATCTAGTCTAGTGGATGAGTTACTTAAAACCGAATGTAACCTAATCAACACAAATGCACGAGCAACTCTAACCTATTCTTCAGGGGCGTGTAACACTAACCAATATGATTTTCAATTCTATGTGGAAAAAGTAGGTATTTTACTCTGATGGGCTATCTTAAATGCCACTTTATCTCACGTAGGCACTGGCTAAGTAAACAGAGCCAACCTCTTTATGCAACATTGATAACATAAATTGTGGTTTATTGCAATTTAGAATGGTTTATTCATGAGGCCTTGGAACTGATGATAGTTTTCGGGGAGGCAGTGGCCTGTTTCTGTTCAGCACGGTGGCTTCTGAAAGTCTTGAAAATCCACCATTTGGCTACTAATTTTTCAAAATTTTCTCGGGGGGAGAACCCCCCCGAACCCTCCTTAGGTAGTTCAGGCTCGCTCGCTGCGCTCGCTCGCACGGTGTGCTCCACCAATTATTTTACGTCCCACCACTTTCAAATGTCACCAGCCGCCACTGGTTGAGTCATTCAGATAGTCCTTCACCATCAACTCAAGGTCCTCATCCAAGGTTCCTCCACTTTGCTTAGCTCTTGCTGTGCCTCTGACCTTTTGAGAACCAAACCCACGCAGAGCTAGCCAATCCTCTTCAGCCTCCAATGTTTCTGTTGTCTTTCGTGCAGATGATCCGGTTGCCGGTGTCTTTAACGGCTGAGAGGTCACTTGTGCCACAGCCACAGGTGCAGAAGTGGATTGTTTTGACTGGGGATGGCCTGCTGATGTACTGCCATTTCCTTCAATTTCCAGCCGTTCTGTTTCAAACTTCTTGGCTGACAAGGCTAGCCAACGTTTGTACTTTGGAACATGTTCATCATCAAAAGGAAAGAATGCTTGGCCTGCCAGCGCCTTTTTGTAGCGTGGATCCAGAATAGTAGCACAAATGTAATGCTGTTCTGAGTGGATCTTTTTAAGACGTTCATCACCTTGTAGGAGCTCTAATAATTGCTCAGCCAGAAGCAAAGAGTCTTGGTTTTTGTCATCTTTTCCAAACACAGAGCACACCTCCTTCAGTTGGTCCTCCAGCATGTACAACAATGGGATAGCTTTTCCCAAATTAGAGTCCTCCTTGCTGACTGCACGCGTGAAGAACTCAAAAGGACGAAGCATGCGTGTCAGGCTTTCAACTATGTTCCATTGCGGCCCACCCATCCTCAGCTCCTCTGTACCCTCTTTAAGGAAATATTGATCGAGTTCCGTATACTGCTCATACAGACGCTCAAGCATGTAGAAGGTTGAGTTCCAACGTGTTACCACCTCCTGGATGAGTGCTTTCACTGGCATTTGACGTTGATATAGCAGGCTCCTCAGCTGCTTCCGGGCCTTAAAAGAATGCCTGAAATGCTTGCACATTTTTCGGCAGGTCTCCAATACACTGTACGCTGCACTGCCTTTATTACCCAAGAATTTTTGGACAACCAGGTTTATACAGTGCGCCAAACACGGCACTCTGAAATAGTAACCGTCCCTCATGGCCTTAACTATATTGGCGCCATTGTCCGTGGAAACATAACCAACCTTGTGTTTTAGTGGGGACAGCCAGTTAAGGACCTTTGTGTTAAAGACATCCAAAATGTTTTCTGCTGTGTGACGTTTCTCCAAACCAAACATGGCTAGTGTTGCATATTTCCGAGCACCTTTAAAAACAATGTTCGTGTCAACACCTGCGTTTAGCTTTGCTTTAGCCCCTGAAAAAGAGACCCAGTGTGCAGTGATGCACATGTAATCAGCGCCTGCACCACTGGTCCACATGTCTGTTGTCAGATGTATAGTGTGAACAGCACTCTTCTGCAAAGCTGCCCCAATCACCTTCAGAACATCTTCATGTAGTGCTGGAACCGCAACTCGGGCAAAATAGAACCGGCTAGGAACCTTCCATTTAGGGCAGAGCGCTGTCACTAATTCTAGAAAACCAACCCCTTCTACAAAAGAAAAAGGGAGAAGGTCCAGAGCTAGCATTTTAGCCAGCTTAGTGTTATACAGACGGGTCATTGGGTGGTTGCGTTCATATTGCGCTTCTGTAAACAACATCTTTTTAATGTTGCCCTGGACCAAGGATTTACGGGATGATGATGATCTCTTCGACCCAGTTACGCTCGCTGATGAACTTTTCCGCATTGATGTCTCACTCTCTCCCACACTCTTAGTGTGGCTCCCATGGGGTTTGCTGCTGACAGGGGAACTGGGTGTAAGTGAAGTGTTTGAATCGTCTTCTATCTCCTCGTCATCATCAGATGAAAAATCAACGTTTTCATTACGTGCAATTCCGGCTTTCTTGACCGCCTCTAGGTGCGGAAACCATTGGACAGGGTGCGCTCTCTCAAGATGACCTCTCTGGCCTCCGGTACCATAGTTAGAACCAAGCTTACCACGACTAACTCGAAGCTTACAAAGGCTACAAATGGCTATGTTTTCCTTTTTTGGGCAAACACTAAAGAAGTCCCAAACTGGAGACTTGAAATGTCTTCGGGGGCCGGAGGAGGCGGCGATACTGGTGGTGGTGGTCCTGCTGCTAATGCCAGATGAAGTGGAGGATGTGGATTGCCGAACTTCAGTACGTTTTGCACTTTCACCACCACGAATTGAGGTCGAGGACGAGGTGGGTACCTTCTTGCGAGGAAGAAATATGGAAGCGGTAGGTTTTGGTGTACTACTTAACTCCAAATCTAATGATTCCATTTCCATTGCCTCCTCGCCGACATCATCATCACGCTCAGCAGCTTCTCGGGATAGGGTCAAAATGTCTCTTTGCTGCATGCCCGGTGGGGCTGCAGTGACCTTTGTGATGACTGGCTCGTCGTCATCGTGAGAGGCTTCATCACCAGCAGTATCTGTCACTTCTTGTTGAGCCTCATCACACTCCATAGGTTTGAGTTTTTGGACGACCTTCCTTTTACGCTTAGGTACCGGTGTCAGATCATGGTGTGCCTCACTGTCAGACCGCAGTTGTGGTTCCCAAGCTGGATCTGTATCATCAGAAGGAGGTGGGCTTGAAGAAGATGTAGACACCCCCCTTGATCTTTTCCTTGCTAGGGATGTGGAAGACAATGAATGATCATCAGGAGGAGTGGCTTCCAATGATACCTCCTCGGCTTCATTGTCGATTTCCTGATGTGCCCCTACTTCGGGAGGAACAACTATTGTGTGCACTTGTGAACCTCCATGCACCTTTGCTTGCGCATCTCCTTTTGCTGCCTCTCCTTCCACATGTACTTGGGCGTGTACTTGCACATGGTGTTGTTGTTGCGGCTGTGGTTGTTCAACACTTGTCAGATGAGTTACAACAACCTGTGTTGATTCAGGGACATTGCTGCTACTTTCTTGCGATGAGCCAACATCACTGGTCGATGGTGATTGGAGAAGTACACTGACTGCCTCTGAAGCACTCAAGGGCTTTGACTTAAGTTGGCGTGGTGGTGGAGGCACTGAACCCAATGGAGCAGGGGTGCTGCTCCCAGCTTGGTCCCCAGCAGATCCTGCTGCTGCAGGCGTACTTTTTTTTTTGCTCCCAAAAAACGTGGCGGGTGGCACACCAGCCTCCTTGGTAACTTGCTTCTTCTGCTCCTTACTAGCAACTTTCTTGCTAGAGGAGCTACGGAGAAATTTCTTTGGGGCCATCTTCTTCAGAGCAGGTCAGACAGCAGGCCGCAGTTGCACGAATTGTAGAGTTGTCTGAGGCCAGACGTGACGTCGCGTGACGTTATGCTGCACACACACACCGCTGCAGGACTTCTTCCTGGCACTGGTGGTTCTCTTGAGTCTTGTACACCTAAAAAAAATGGAAGACAGAGGAACATCAGTTCAGTTATAGAGCACAAAAAAATCGAAAAACACTGCAAAATCAGCACAATCCCAATCCATCCATGCCCTCCATAATGTTTAAATTCAAGACAACCCACAGAAAGACTAGGCCCATGCAAGACTCACTACCCCTGGGCATAAATAAAGGTTGAAAAGTAGGCAAAATGGTTGGAGGCCTAACAACAAAGCCTGCATTCAAAATGGCCACTTGCCTCCTAGCACATGGCCAGGGCCTGCCTGTACCAGCACTCAAAATGGCCCCCACCCACATGGCCTGTCCCCATGAACACCCCCAAAAATCGAAAAACACTGCAAAATCAGCACAATCCCATTCCATCCATGCCCTCCATGATGTTTAAATTCAAGACACCCCACAGAAAGACTAGGCCCATGCACCACTCACTACCCCTGGTCAAGGCCCCAACAACAGGTCAAAAATCGAAAAACACAGAAAAATCAGCACAATCCCATTCCATCCATGCCCTCCATGATGTTTAAGTTCAAGACAGCCCACAGAAAGACTAGGCCCATGCTAGACTCAAATACCCCTGGTGAAAAGGCCACAAGTACAGGCCCAAAAAACGAAAATCACTGAAAAATCTGCACAATCCCATTCCATCCATGGCCTCCATGATGTTTAAATTCAAGACAACCCACAGAAAGACTAGGCCCATGCAAGACTCACTACCCCTGGGCATAAATAAAGGTTGAAAAGTAGGCAAAATGGTTGGAGGCCTAACAACAAAGCCTGCATTCAAAATGGCCACTTGCCTGCCAGCACATGGCCAGTGCCTGTAGCTGCACTCAAAATGGCCACCAGCCACATGGCATGTCCCTCCCCATGAACACCCCCAAAAATCGAAAAACACTGCAAAATCAGCACAATCCCATTCCATCCATGGCCTCCATGATGTTTAAATTCAAGACAACCCACAGAAAGACTAGGCCCATGCAAGACTCACTACCCCTGGGCATAAATAAAGGTTGAAAAGTAGGCAAAATGGTTGGAGGCCTAACAACAAAGCCTGCATTCAAAATGGCCACTTGCCTGCCTGCACATGGCCAGTGCCTGTAGCTGCACTCAAAATGGCCACCAGCCACATGGCATGTCCCTCCCCATGAACACCCCCAAAAATCGAAAAACACTGCAAAATCAGCACAATCCCATTCCATCCATGCCCTCCATGATGTTTAAATTCAAGACACCCCACAGAAAGACTAGGCCCATGCACCACTCACTACCCCTGGTCAAGGCCCCAACAACAGGTCAAAAATCGAAAAACACAGAAAAATCAGTACAATCCCATTCCATCCATGCCCTCCATGATGTTTAAGTTCAAGACAGCCCACAGAAAGACTAGGCCCATGCTAGACTCAAATACCCCTGGTGAAAAGGCCACAAGTACAGGCCCAAAAAACGAAAAACACTGAAAAATCTGCACAATCCCATTCCATCCATGGCCTCCATGATGTTTAAATTCAAGACAACCCACAGAAAGACTAGGCCCATGCAAGACTCACTACCCCTGGGCATAAATAAAGGTTGAAAAGTAGGCAAAATGGTTGGAGGCCTAACAACAAAGCCTGCATTCAAAATGGCCACTTGCCTGCCAGCACATGGCCAGTGCCTGTAGCTGCACTCAAAATGGCCACCAGCCACATGGCATGTCCCTCCCCATGAACACCCCCAAAAATCGAAAAACACTGCAAAATCAGCACAATCCCATTCCATCCATGGCCTCCATGATGTTTAAATTCAAGACAACCCACAGAAAGACTAGGCCCATGCAAGACTCACTACCCCTGGGCATAAATAAAGGTTGAAAAGTAGGCAAAATGGTTGGAGGCCTAACAACAAAGCCTGCATTCAAAATGGCCACTTGCCTGCCAGCACATGGCCAGTGCCTGTAGCTGCACTCAAAATGGCCACCAGCCACATGGCATGTCCCTCCCCATGAACACCCCCAAAAATCGAAAAACACTGCAAAATCAGCACAATCCCATTCCATCCATGGCCTCCATGATGTTTAAATTCAAGACAACCCACAGAAAGACTTGGCCCATGCAAGACTCACTACCCCTGGGCATAAATAAAGGTTGAAAAGTAGGCAAAATGGTTGGAGGCCTAACAACAAAGCCTGCATTCAAAATGGCCACTTGCCTCCTAGCACATGGCCAGGGCCTGCCTGTACCAGCACTCAAAATGGCCCCCACCCACATGGCCTGTCCCCATGAACACCCCCAAAAATCGAAAAACACTGCAAAATCAGCACAATCCCATTCCATCCATGCCCTCCATGATGTTTAAATTCAAGACACCCCACAGAAAGACTAGGCCCATGCACCACTCACTACCCCTGGTCAAGGCCCCAACAACAGGTCAAAAATCGAAAAACACAGAAAAATCAGCACAATCCCATTCCATCCATGCCCTCCACGATGTTTAAGTTCAAGACAGCCCACAGAAAGACTAGGCCCATGCTAGACTCAAATACCCCTGGTGAAAAGGCCACAAGTACAGGCCCAAAAAACGAAAATCACTGAAAAATCTGCACAATCCCATTCCATCCATGGCCTCCATGATGTTTAAATTCAAGACACCCCACAGAAAGACTAGGCCCATGCACCACTCACTACCCCTGGTCAAGGCCCCAACAACAGGTCAAAAATCGAAAAACACAGAAAAATCAGCACAATCCCAATTCATCCATGGCCTCCATGATGTTTAAGTTCAAGACAACCCACAGAAAGACTCAGTCCACCCACCACTGAGTACCCCTGGGCAAAAGGCCCCAAAACAGCCCAAAAATCGAAAATTCCAAAATTTTAATTGCAGCAACTGTAATGCCCCAAACAAACTTACTTGTAAAATTTCTAATCCAACAGTGATCCAAAGAAAGTCAAAAAGGCCTCAAATCCAAATATCCAGCAGCATCCACAAAAAGTAATCCTTCCAGCTCCAGACCCAAATGAAAAGTGACCAGGAGATGGACAAAGCACTGGGAGGAGCCTGCTGAACAGGAACAGGAAGTTGAAGACTGTGGGGCACTTCCTTCCTCCCACCCCCCTGCCCCCCTCCCCAAAATGGACTCCTCGCTAAAAAAGTGCAGGCAAATGTCAAACTAAGGAGTTATTCAGATAAAAATCATCATTTCTAGAAGGTTTATGCTGCTTGCTGGTGGATTTCTTGTGCAGAATTGCAAATTTATATTTTCGCTCGCCGCATCTCAAATCTCGCAATTGCGAAGTACCACGAGACGTGATCTCGCCGTACTCGCGTTGACAAACTATCGCTGGCATGCCGCGATTACGTCATCGCGCTCGCCAATTCCCGCGGGATCACACAGCAAGATCCAAAATGGCGCAGCACTCGCAAACTATCGAAAAAAAGAACTCGGCAAACGATGATAAACGCCGCGCGCCGCAAAAATTGTATCACCAATGCCGCGCGCCGCCAAAAAAATCCGCTGCGTGCGAATTTGCGGATTTTGCGGGAAATTCGCAAATCTCGCGGATTGCGGATTTCCCGAAAATCCGCAAAATCCGCGAGCGTAACGGATTTTCCGCCCATGCTTAATACACATTATGGTGTGACATTAGGCATTAAACCATGAGCATGCGCATGAGGGCATCAACATAAGGTATAGGGCTCAATCATAAGGCAGGGTCTGCGGCACATCTCAGTGGCATCAGCAGTTTTAGCCCCGGATGGAATGCCTAAAATACACCAGGCCTAAATCACATTGAACCCGGGAACAGATGGATTAGCCTAAATGCATTTAACATGGGCCTGACTCTAGGCCTAAGAACCTCAACATAGGACAACCCCTCCTCGGGGCATAGACATGCAGATTGGAGGTCAGGCCGACGCAGGTATCATGGGAAGGAAACATCTGAAAATTAGTTTCATAACATGACTGGTAACCGGGAACCAATGGGCATCGTCGTCAGTTCGCTTTTCAGGCGGCTGCCCAGTCCAGGGCCTAACTACCACCTATACAGGCAAAAATTGGGGCCCCTAAAACATGGTGTCCTAGCTGGAGGTCTCCAAGATTGCCAGCCATAGGGGGGCGGGCACCGACCCTGTGCCCCGACTCCAGGCCCCAACCCACAGACACTGTGGGCCTAAGTTAGGGCCGGGCCCACTTCGGGGGGGGGGGACTTTCGGTCACTTCTGGACCCAGTTGCAGGCTCTCCCCAGGCTAATCTGGGCCAACGGCCCTCGCTCCAGTCTCCTGGGGGGGGAGACGGGTATCGATCACCAGCCCGACACGCCCCCAACCCACTATGCGGCTGAGTCCCCACTCACCGGGGTTCTTGGGACGTCTCCTCGAGCACTAGCACTCTTCCTGCTTCACCCGGGCCCCTCCTCTCTCAAGGGGACCCGGGGCATCTAGAATGGCTGCTCTGGACTTGCGGGGCTCTCCTTAGCGTCAGAGGGCCCCGCCCTCTGCAGCACTCGGCCAGTCCTCTCGACGTCAGGGCTCCCTCTGCGCACAGGGGCCCTGCAATGGCATGGAAGCATGCGGGGGCTCTCTAAAAAGCATGAGAGCCCCTGGGCAGCTCCTTTGATAGGGGCGGGTCACACGGGGCCTGCAAGGCCTCACTCGGGCCCCGGCAGCACAATCGGGGCTCCCTCTTCACCACGGGAGCCCCGCAGCCACTCGACATCTCCGGCCGGCTTCCTGCTTCACCCGGGCCCCTCCTCTCTCACGGGGACCCGGGGCTTAGGGTCGGCATCTTTTCCGCTTCCTCTGCGGCGGGGCGGGACTTCCAGGTAACGCTCCGTCCGGGACCAATCCCAGCACGGCTCCCCTTACGTCACGGGGAAGCCCAGGCGGGACTCCGGCTCCACCCAGGCCGCAGCGGTGATCCTGGGCAACTTTGCGACGGGGGTAGGCACCCGCTGATTAATTATTAATGCCGCAGTGCAGCCTCGCCTCCTCCTCGCTCCCGGGTTGCGGCGGCGATCCCTGGCAGTTCCTGAGGCGGCGCACACATGGCTCTCCCTGGTGGCTAGCTCCCCACCTCCTTTGGTGTCGTGGGGGACAGCGCCCAAAAGGAGCAGCGCTTCCAACAACATGGCGCTCTGTAGGCACAACAAATCTTCCTGGCCCCACAGTAACACAGGTGAGTCCGGGACATGCAGCGCTTGTAGAGGCGATTATAGCGCTTAGGGCTTCACAGCGCTTGAGCCAGCAGCAGTTCCCAGTGACACAGTTCCCTCAGGTCACACATGCCCAACGCTTCCACAAGTACCAGTTCCTCTGGGGCACAATCCTCCCCACACAGCGCTTCGCAGGCAGCTCCTCACAGCCCAGCGCTTCCAAAGGGCCACAGCTTCACAAGGGGGCGGACAGTCCCACAATAGGCCCCAGGGGCACACTCCTCACCTCCTGGGGGGGAATCCAATCGGTTCCTTCCCTTATCGGCGCTCCTTCAGTGCGGCGCTGGCACGGTTTAAGGTCCCAACAGCGTCAGGGACCTAGGGGGGCCCTCCTGCATCAGGGTCCCCAGGGACAGTAGAGGGGGGGTTGGATGAATGCAGGGCCCAGCTCACAGGCCCAAGTGGCGGTAACACCTCGCAGCAGGTCCCCTCACGTTCCTGTCCCAGCTCTGTCTGCCTCTCTGGTGGCACATCCCCCTTACTTGTACCCTCCTCCCAGTCAGTGCCAGAACCTTCTAGAATGTTAGGGGCAAACTGGTCTAAACTGGCTCCAGGGGGGATTGAGCACCCTGGGTGCCAGGCTTCCCTCCAAAAGCTAGGGGTGGCTGGGTAATAATATCTGGACCGCTGACCTACAGCAGTCAGGTGGCAAAACCCATGGCCATGGCACCCATTTTAAATACAGAAGATTTCAGTCAGGTGCATTTCTAAAATGGGGGGGATATTTCCTGCACACCATTTCGTGACATTACATTTTAAAACAAGGCAACTCTTACCTCTCATGGCCTATACAATAATCGTTACCATGGGGGAGAAATCCTAGACAAGGGGGCAAAAAGCGAAAAATTCTGGGGAAAGGGCCAAGTCCAACACTGAGGCTCTGTTTAACTTTAACAGGGTAAAGCTACAACTACATGTCTTTTCCCTCTAGAAGGGTGGAATGCTACCCCCGCCGCCAGGACTGGCGGGGGGTAGTATTCCAAAGCGTATGAAACCGTACACGACATGTTTTGATAAAGCCAAACTAAAGTTAGCATTAACCGCAAGGATTATAATGCACTTAAGAGTATATGGTATGGCTATATCATAGAACAGCTATAAGGACATGGTTCTGAAAGCTGCAGAGGGGCTCAGCTCATGCTAGAGCACCCTCTCACATAAACCAAGCACTCTGCCTTCAGGATTGTCAAGGCCTGCCATAGGAGCGACTTATAGGTATATGTGTGTCTATATATAAGGGTAGATATAGGAAAACTATATCTAAGCAAGGGGTGATTACACCACCTTGCCCAAGCTGAGTGTTCAGCCTGTGGTGTCAGTTTGGATGGCCAGCCAGGGGAGGCATAATACATGCTGCAGCCCCTGGTAGGCCTTGGATGCACCTATGCCCTGGGTACCTATGGTACAGGGGCTCACAAAGGTTACCCAATACCCAATTAGGTATGTACCTAAAATACTTGGGATGAACTTGGAGAGATAACAGCTGGGCTGTGGGTCTGATTAGCAGGCCCACAGTCACACTAAAGTCGAAAAACCAGGATATCACAGTAAAAAGTGGGGGTGACCATAGGAAGCAGACCCTACTCTCCTACCCACCCACACAAGTGATGTACAATTTTTCTTGGAAGACTTTCTGGAATGCTAGGTGCGTGGAATTTTGTGGTTCCACACAGATTCCAGAATTTACCACCACAGAAATGTGAGGAAAATATTTTTACAAATTTTAAGGTTTGCAAGGGATTCTGGGTAACAGAACCTGGTGGAAGCCAGACAAGCCACCCCGTCCTAGATTCCCCTGGGTGTAGAAGTTTGCTAGGTTTCCTTATGTGCAGGCAGAGCTAGGGTTCTACAGCTAGGCACTTTGCAAAAAAAGGGTCAGTTTTCAATGTGAAAATGTGGTGTGTCCACGTTGCGTTTTGGGCCATTTCCTGTCGCAGGCACTAGGCCTACTCACATATGTGAGGTACCATTTTTCTTAGAAGACTTTGGAGAACGTGGGTTGGGTGGAATGTTGTGGATCCATGCAGGTTCTAGAACTTTCCACCACAGAAATATGAGGAAAATGTGTTTATTGGACACATTTTGAGGTTTGCAAGGGATTCTGGGTTACAGAACCTGGTGAGAGCCAGACAAGTCACCCCATCCTGGATTTCCATGGGTGTTAAGATTTCAAAAATGCATAGGTTTGCTATGTTTCCTTAGGTGCCGGCAAAGCTAGGGTTCAAAATCTACAGCTAGACACTTAGCAAAAAAGGATCAGTTTTCACCTTGCATTTTGGGGCATTTCCTGTTGCGGGCACTAGGCCTAACCACACAAATGAGGTACCAATTTTCTCGGAAGACTTTGGGGAATGCGGGGTGGGTGGAATTCTGTGTATTAATACAGATTCCAGAACTTTCAACCACAGAAATGTGAGGAAAATATGTGTTTAGATATATTTTGAGGTTTGCAAGGGATTCTGGGTAACAGAACCTGGTGAGAGCCAGACAAGTCGCCCTATCCGGAACTCCCCTGGGTTTCAAATTTTTAAAAATTCATAGGTTTGCTAGGTTTCCCTATGGTGCCGGCAGAGCTAGGGTTCAAAATCTACAGCTAGGCACTTTGCAAAAAAGGGTCAGTTTTCACTGTGAAAATGTGGTGTGTCCACATTGTTTTTGGCCGTTTTCTTGTCGTGTTCACCAGGCCTACCCACAGAAGTGAGGTACCTTTTTTCTTGGAAGACTTTTTGGGAACGTGGGGTGGGTAGAATGTTGGGGATCCACGCAGATTCCAGAACTTTATACCACAGAAAAGTGAGGAAAATATGCTTTTGGACAGATTTTTAGGTTTGCAAGGGATTCTGGGAAACAGAACCTGGTGAGAGCCAGTCAAGTCACCCTACCCTGGATCCCCCTCGGTGACTAGTTTTAAAAAAATGTATAGGTTTGCTAGGTCTCCCTAGTTGCCGGCAGCGCTAGGGTTCAAACTCTACAGCTAGGCACTTTGCAAAAAAAGGGTCGATTTTCACTGTGAAAATGTAGTGTGTCCACGTTGCGTTTTTAAAGTTTGGTCATTTAAACTTGTAAAGAGTATCGCAGTCAAAGTAAACTATTCACCACACATGTTAATTGAGCAAACTTTCTTGATCAAACAATCAAAAAGTACAGGTGCAGCAAGAGAGAGTGGTCGTGATCATTTCCCCCCAATGTTGTCTTACAATAGCAGTTTCTATGACATTGTAGCATGGCAGGAATGAGATACCATTACCAACCGCTGCCATACGACCTTCATTGCCTTCCACCCCTGCATTGCTAGTGTGTGCTTTTATTGGTGCCCCTTCCAGCATAAAAGCAATGCTGCCTGCAATACAGGTATCCTTGCACCAAGGTGCACCAAGGTGCAAGGGTGTCTGGTATGTGCGAGGCAGCAATTTTTGTGGCAGCACAGGCACAGAACAGGAACCCGCTGTATAATGTTAAATACTGCACATTCCTGTCCTCTCCCTTTGACACAGTGCTGCAAGGTGACTTGCTGAGTTGTGCCAAGTGCAATATGGATGAATATGTTCCTAAGTGTCTAAAATGGGTGATTCTTTTTATTTTTATAGATGCACAGACCACTAGTGCTGCTGACAGTGCCAGCAGCCAACCAGAGATGTTGGAATGAGGCCCAGGTGGTCGGGGGAGCATCCCAGTGTGGCAGGGACAAGTTCTAAGTCGTTTTGCTTTCTTGTTGACAAACTGCATTTGTCAAGAGAGGCAGCTATCCCAGCCATCACCTCCCTCCCCATGGCATTTTGCCACTGAAAACTGCAATGTGGTTTCATTCAAATGTGTATCTGCTTCTGTCAACAGCGCGGCATGTCGAAGTGTGTAGTGCATACAAACCGAACACAAGATGTTCCTTCTAGTGCCCTCTCAGTCACTTACTAATACTTCACTAAATCCTTCTTTCCTTCTGTCCCAAACTACCAAAAAATGTAAATTCCATCTCAGCATGTGCCACATTTTTCTGCCCAGCTGGCTTATATTTCATGGCTTCCATGACAGAGTTACGGTCCCAATTTTTTCCTTCTGCCAAAGAAAAGCGTAGTCCATGATCAGTCTCACCCAACCATTCCATAGCTAAACCCCCTGGCTAAAGCGCTCACATGTACCTTCCTGTGCACAAAGGGGCATATTACCAAGGGGGTTTATCTCCGCTTTTTTGGGTTTAAAAGCCAAGAAAGCGGAGATAAAATTATCCCCCTATTACCTAGCTGTCGCTAACACCAGTTAGCGACAGCTAGTAGGAGATAGCGACCATCTTGGGCCCCGCTTTGCATGTCAGTGATATTTATCGCTAATGACATGCAAAGTGGGCGTGCCAAGATGTTAGCGACTGGAAACAGTCGCTAACATCGCTATCTCCTATTACCAACTTTTGGAGATATTCGCGCTAAGCGCGAATATCTCCAAAAGCTAACACCTGCCCTGAGCAGTTCTTAGCAATGTTATCCAATGGGAGGTTGATAACATGGCTAAGAGCATTAGCTCGGTAATGCATGAATATCGCTGACTTTTCAGCGATATTCATGCATTGCGGTCGATTTTTATCGCATTTGCGATAAACCTTGGTAATACCAAGTTTTATCTGCGATAAAAATCGCCGCAGCTCGGCGTTAATGTTTTCACGAAAACCAAGCAATAGCGATAATTATCGCTATTGCTTGGTAATATGCCCCAAAATTCCCTACTACCAATTAAAGTCATTTGTTCCCAAAAAATGTGGTGGTGGCCAAGGTGCATTGTGGGACTAAGAGCCTAATTTAGAGTTTGATGGATGGATGCTCTCTGACAAACGTGCCAAATAAAGTAAAACCTGTTCACTGCACTGCAGTGAATCATTTATATTGAATGAACAGCCTACTGTAGTATAGCAGATGTTACATCCGTTATCCATCACAAGTGTGATGGAGTATCTAATGTGCCCCTGAGTTTACAATACTCCCTCCTGGATATGTGATATGCCCCTTGGGTCCTAGTTGCCGTGCACCTCCCAATGCTCACTCCTGGTTCAATGTCTCTTTGATCCTGCTGGCTGCCAACTTTCCAATGCTCACTCCTGAATCTGCACCCCTTTGATCCTGCGTGCTGTGCAACTCCCCATGGTCACTCCTGTATCTGTGTCCCTTCAGTCCTGCTTGCCGCCCTGTCCCAATTCTCACTCCTGGATCTGTGCCTCTTTGATCCTGCTTGCGATGCACCTCATAGTGCCCACTCCTGGTCTGTGCCTGTTCGATCCTGATAGCTACGCACCCCCCAATGCTCACTTCTGGTTCTAGGCCTCTTCAATCCTACTTGCTATGTGCCTCCCAATGCTCACTCCTGGTTCTGTACCCCATTGGGCCCTGCTTGCCTTGCGCCTCCCAATGCTCACTCCTTGTTCTGTACCCCATTGGGCCCTGCTTGCTGTGCACCTCCCAATGCTCACTCCTTGTTCTGTGCCCCATTGGGCCCTGCTTGCCTTGCGCCTCCCAATGCTCACTCCTTGTTCTGTTACCCATTGGGCCCTGCTTGCTGTACACCTCCCAATGCTCACTCCTTGTTCTGTGCCCCATTGGGCCCTGCTTGCTGTGCACCTCCCAATGCTCACTCCTGGTTCTGTGCCCCATTGGGCCCTGCTTGCTGTGCACCTTCCAATGCTCACTCCTGGTTCTGTGCCCCATTGGGCCCTGCTTGCCTTGCGCCTTCCAATGCTCACTCCTTGTTCTGTGCCCCATTGGGCCCTGCTTGCCTTGCGCCTCCCAATGCTCACTCCTTGTTCTGTGCCCCATTGGGCCCTGCTTGCTGTGCACCTCCCAATGCTCACTCCTGGTTCTGTGCCCCATTGGGCCCTGCTTGCTGTGCACCTCCCAATGCTCACTCCTGGTTCTGTGCCCCATTGGGCCCTGCTTGCTGTACACCTCCCAATGCTCACTCCTTGTTCTGTGCCCCATTGGGCCCTGCTTGCCTTGCGCCTCCCAATGCTCACTCCTTGTTCTGTTACCCATTGGGCCCTGCTTGCTGTACACCTCCCAATGCTCACTCCTTGTTCTGTGCCCCATTGGGCCCTGCTTGCTGTGCACCTCCCAATGCTCACTCCTGGTTCTGTGCCCCATTGGGCCCTGCTTGCTGTACACCTCCCAATGCTCACTCCTTGTTCTGTGCCCCATTGGGCCCTGCTTGCTTTGTGCCTCCCAATGCTCACTCCTGGTTCTGTACCCCATTGGGCCCTGCTTGCCTTGCGCCTCCCAATGCTCACTCCTTGTTCTGTACCCCATTGGGCCCTGCTTGCTGTGCACCTCCCAATGCTCACTCCTTGTTCTGTGCCCCATTGGGCCCTGCTTGCCTTGCGTCTCCCAATGCTCACTCCTTGTTCTGTTACCCATTGGGCCCTGCTTGCTGTACACCTCCCAATGCTCACTCCTTGTTCTGTGCCCCATTGGGCCCTGCTTGCTGTGCACCTCCCAATGCTCACTCCTGGTTCTGTGCCCCATTGGGCCCTGCTTGCTGTGCACCTTCCAATGCTCACTCCTGGTTCTGTGCCCCATTGGGCCCTGCTTGCCTTGCGCCTTCCAATGCTCACTCCTTGTTCTGTGCCCCATTGGGCCCTGCTTGCCTTGCGCCTCCCAATGCTCACTCCTTGTTCTGTGCCCCATTGGGCCCTGCTTGCTGTGCACCTCCCAATGCTCACTCCTGGTTCTGTGCCCCATTGGGCCCTGCTTACTGTGCACCTCCCAATGCTCACTCCTGGTTCTGTGCCCCATTGGGCCCTGCTTGCTGTACACCTCCCAATGCTCACTCCTTGTTCTGTGCCCCATTGGGCCCTGCTTGCCTTGCGCCTCCCAATGCTCACTCCTTGTTCTGTTACCCATTGGGCCCTGCTTGCTGTACACCTCCCAATGCTCACTCCTTGTTCTGTGCCCCATTGGGCCCTGCTTGCTGTGCACCTCCCAATGCTCACTCCTGGTTCTGTGCCCCATTGGGCCCTGCTTGCTGTACACCTCCCAATGCTCACTCCTTGTTCTGTGCCCCATTGGGCCCTGCTTGCTTTGTGCCTCCCAATGCTCACTCCTGGTTCTGTACCCCATTGGGCCCTGCTTGCCTTGCGCCTCCCAATGCTCACTCCTTGTTCTGTACCCCATTGGGCCCTGCTTGCTGTGCACCTCCCAATGCTCACTCCTTGTTCTGTGCCCCATTGGGCCCTGCTTGCCTTGCGCCTCCCAATGCTCACTCCTTGTTCTGTTACCCATTGGGCCCTGCTTGCTGTACACCTCCCAATGCTCACTCCTTGTTCTGTGCCCCATTGGGCCCTGCTTGCTGTGCACCTCCCAATGCTCACTCCTGGTTCTGTGCCCCATTGGGCCCTGCTTGCTGTGCACCTCCCAATGCTCACTCCTGGTTCTGTGCCCCATTGGGCCCTGCTTGCTGTACACCTCCCAATGCTCACTCCTTGTTCTGTGCCCCATTGGGCCCTGCTTGCCTTGCGCCTCCCAATGCTCACTCCTTGTTCTGTTACCCATTGGGCCCTGCTTGCTGTACACCTCCCAATGCTCACTCCTTGTTCTGTGCCCCATTGGGCCCTGCTTGCTGTGCACCTCCCAATGCTCACTCCTGGTTCTGTGCCCCATTGGGCCCTGCTTGCTGTACACCTCCCAATGCTCACTCCTTGTTCTGTGCCCCATTGGGCCCTGCTTGCCTTGCGCCTCCCAATGCTCACTCCTTGTTCTGTTACCCATTGGGCCCTGCTTGCTGTACACCTCCCAATGCTCACTCCTTGTTCTGTGCCCCATTGGGCCCTGCTTGCTGTGCACCTCCCAATGCTCACTCCTGGTTCTGTGCCCCATTGGGCCCTGCTTGCTGTACACCTCCCAATGCTCACTCCTTGTTCTGTGCCCCATTGGGCCCTGCTTGCCTTGCGCCTCCCAATGCTCACTCCTTGTTCTGTACCCCATTGGGCCCTGCTTGCTGTGCACCTCCCAATGCTCACTCCTGGTTCTGTGCCCCATTGGGCCCTGCTTGCTGTGCACCTCCCAATGCTCACTCCTTGTTCTGTGCCCCATTGGGCCCTGCTTGCCTTGCGCCTCCCAATGCTCACTCCTTGTTCTGTACCCCATTGGGCCCTGCTTGCTGTGCACCTCCCAATGCTCACTCCTTGTTCTGTGCCCCATTGGGCCCTGCTTGCCTTGCGCCTCCCAATGCTCACTCCTTGTTCTGTTACCCATTGGGCCCTGCTTGCTGTACACCTCCCAATGCTCACTCCTTGTTCTGTGCCCCATTGGGCCCTGCTTGCTGTGCACCTCCCAATGCTCACTCCTGGTTCTGTGCCCCATTGGGCCCTGCTTGCTGTACACCTCCCAATGCTCACTCCTTGTTCTGTGCCCCATTGGGCCCTGCTTGCCTTGCGCCTCCCAATGCTCACTCCTTGTTCTGTACCCCATTGGGCCCTGCTTGCTGTGCACCTCCCAATGCTCACTCCTTGTTCTGTACCCCATTGGGCCCTGCTTGCCTTGCGCCTCCCAATGCTCACTCCTTGTTCTGTACCCCATTGGGCCCTGCTTGCCTTGCGCCTCCCAATGCTCACTCCTTGTTCTGTACCCCATTGGGCCCTGCTTGCCTTGCGCCTCCCAATGCTCACTCCTTGTTCTGTACCCCATTGGGCCCTGCTTGCTGTGCACCTCCCAATGCTCACTCCTTGTTCTGTGCCCCATTGGGCCCTGCTTGCCTTGCGCCTCCCAATGCTCACTCCTTGTTCTGTACCCCATTGGGCCCTGCTTGCCTTGCGCCTCCCAATGCTCACTCCTTGTTCTGTACCCCATTGGGCCCTGCTTGCCTTGCGCCTCCCAATGCTCACTCCTTGTTCTGTGCCCCATTGGGCCCTGCTTGCTGTGCACCTCCCAATGCTCACTCCTTGTTCTGTGCCCCATTGGGCCCTGCTTGCCTTGCGCCTCCCAATGCTCACTCCTTGTTCTGTTACCCATTGGGCCCTGCTTGCTGTACACCTCCCAATGCTCACTCCTTGTTCTGTGCCCCATTGGGCCCTGCTTGCTGTGCACCTCCCAATGCTCACTCCTGGTTCTGTGCCCCATTGGGGCCTGCTTGCTGTACACCTCCCAATGCTCACTCCTTGTTCTGTGCCCCATTGGGCCCTGCTTGCCTTGCGCCTCCCAATGCTCCCTCCTTGTTCTGTACCCCATTGGGCCCTGCTTGCTGTGCACCTCCCAATGCTCACTCCTTGTTCTGTGCCCCATTGGGCCCTGCTTGCCTTGCGCCTCCCAATGCTCACTCCTTGTTCTGTACCCCATTGGGCCCTGCTTGCCTTGCGCCTCCCAATGCTCACTCCTTGTTCTGTTACCCATTGGGCCCTGCTTGCTGTACACCTCCCAATGCTCACTCCTTGTTCTGTGCCCCATTGGGCCCTGCTTGCTGTGCACCTCCCAATGCTCACTCCTGGTTCTGTGCCCCATTGGGCCCTGCTTGCTGTACACCTCCCAATGCTCACTCCTTGTTCTGTGCCCCATTGGGCCCTGCTTGCCTTGCGCCTCCCAATGCTCACTCCTTGTTCTGTACCCCATTGGGCCCTGCTTGCTGTGCACCTCCCAATGCTCACTCCTTGTTCTGTGCCCCATTGGGCCCTGCTTGCCTTGCGCCTCCCAATGCTCACTCCTTGTTCTGTACCCCATTGGGCCCTGCTTGCTGTGCACCTCCCAATGCTCACTCCTGGTTCTGTGCCCCATTGGGCCCTGCTTGCCTTGCGCCTCCCAATGCTCACTCCTTGTTCTGTACCCCATTGGGCCCTGCTTGCTGTGCACCTCCCAATGCTCACTCCTGGTTCTGTGCCCCATTGGGCCCTGCTTGCCTTGCGCCCCCCAATGCTCACTCCTTGTTCTGTACCCCATTGGGCCCTGCTTGCTGTGCACCTCCCAATGCTCACTCCTGGTTCTGTACCCCATTGGGCCCTGCTTGCTGTGCACCTCCCAATGCTCACTCCTTGTTCTGTGCCCCATTGGGCCCTGCTTGCCTTGCGCCTCCCAATGCTCACTCCTTGTTCTGTACCCCATTGGGCCCTGCTTGCTGTGCACCTCCCAATGCTCACTCCTGGTTCTGTGCCCCATTGGGCCCTGCTTGCTGTACACCTCCCAATGCTCACTCCTTGTTCTGTGCCCCATTGGGCCCTGCTTGCCTTGCGCCTCCCAATGCTCACTCCTTGTTCTGTTACCCATTGGGCCCTGCTTGCTGTGCACCTCCCAATGCTCACTCCTGGTTCTGTGCCCCATTGGGCCCTGCTTGCTGTACACCTCCCAATGCTCACTCCTTGTTCTGTGCCCCATTGGGCCCTGCTTGCCTTGCGCCTCCCAATGCTCACTCCTTGTTCTGTACCTCATTGGGCCCTGCTTGCTGTGCACCTCCCAATGCTCACTCCTGGTTCTGTACCCCATTGGGCCCTGCTTGCTGTACACCTCCCAATGCTCACTCCTTGTTCTGTGCCCCATTGGGCCCTGCTTGCTGTGCACCTCCCAATGCTCACTCCTTGTTCTGTGCCCCATTGGGCCCTGCTTGCCTTGCGCCTCCCAATGCTCACTCCTTGTTCTGTTACCCATTGGGCCCTGCTTGCTGTACACCTCCCAATGCTCACTCCTTGTTCTGTGCCCCATTGGGCCCTGCTTGCTGTGCACCTCCCAATGCTCACTCCTGGTTCTGTGCCCCATTGGGCCCTGCTTGCTGTACACCTCCCAATGCTCACTCCTTGTTCTGTGCCCCATTGGGCCCTGCTTGCCTTGCGCCTCCCAATGCTCACTCCTTGTTCTGTACCCCATTGGGCCCTGCTTGCTGTGCACCTCCCAATGCTCACTCCTTGTTCTGTGCCCCATTGGGCCCTGCTTGCCTTGCGCCTCCCAATGCTCACTCCTTGTTCTGTACCCCATTGGGCGCTGCTTGCCTTGCGCCTCCCAATGCTCACTCCTTGTTCTGTACCCCATTGGGCCCTGCTTGCCTTGCGCCTCCCAATGCTCACTCCTTGTTCTGTACCCCATTGGGCCCTGCTTGCTGTGCACCTCCCAATGCTCACTCCTGGTTCTGTGCCCCATTGGGCCCTGCTTGCCTTGCGCCTCCCAATGCTCACTCCTTGTTCTGTACCCCATTGGGCCCTGCTTGCCTTGCGCCTCCCAATGCTCACTCCTTGTTCTGTACCCCATTGGGCCCTGCTTGCTGTGCACCTCCCAATGCTCACTCCTGGTTCTGCGCCCGTTCGATCCTGCTTGCCTTGCACCTCCCAATTCTCACTTCTTGTTCTGTGCCCCATTGGGCCCTGCTTGCTGTACACCTCCCAATGCTCACTCCTTGTTCTGTGCCCCATTGGGCCCTGCTTGCTGTGCACCTCCCAATGCTCACTCCTGGTTCTGCGCCCGTTCGATCCTGCTTGCTGTGCACCTCCCAATGCTCACCCCTTGTTCTGTGCCCCATTGGGTCCTGCTTGCTGTACACCTCCCAATGCTCACTCCTTGTTCTGTGCCCCTTTGGGCCCTGCTTGCTGTGCACCTCCCAATGCTCACTCCTGGTTCTGCGCCTGTTCGATCCTGCTTGCCTTGCACCTCCCAATGCTCACTCCTTGTTCTGTGCCCCATTGGGCCCTGCTTGCTGTACACCTCCCAATGCTCACTCCTTGT
The DNA here is from genome assembly GCF_964263255.1 of Lissotriton vulgaris. Classification (NCBI taxonomy): domain Eukaryota; kingdom Metazoa; phylum Chordata; class Amphibia; order Caudata; family Salamandridae; genus Lissotriton; species Lissotriton vulgaris. Next base: position 40,030,267 of record NC_141699.1, on the reverse strand, counting down.
TCTGTGCCCCATTGGGCCCTGCTTGCTGTGCACCTCCCAATGCTCACTCCTGGTCCTGCGCCCGTTCGATCCTGCTTGCTGTGCACCTCCCAATGCTCACTCCTTGTTCTGTGCCCCATTGGGTCCTGCTTGCCACCCACCTCCCAATGGTCACTCTTGGTTCTGCTCTCCTTTGATCCTGCTTGCTGCCCATCTCCTAATGCTCACGCCTGGTGCAAAGCCCCTTTGACTCTGCTTGTTGGTAACCTCCCATTGCTAACGTCTTGGTTCTGCGCCCCTTCTGTACCACATGCTGCCCATCCCAATGCTCTCTCCTGGTTCTACAATCATTCCATTTTGGTGCTGCCTACCTCCCAATGCTCACTCCTTGTTCTGTGTCCCTTCGATCCTGCTTTCCACCAACCTCTCAAAACTCACTCCTTGTTCTGTGCCCCCTCTATCCTGCTTGTCACTCACCTAACAGTGCTCACTCATAGTCTGCGCCCCTTAGATCTTGCTTGTCGTACATCTCCCAAAGCTTACTCCCGGTTCTGCGCTCCTTCAATCCCAATTGCCGTGTATCCCCAATGTAATGTTATGTTATATTAAGAATACTTATAGAGTGCACATACATCATACGGTTTCATGGCACTGAGGTCCAGGGAGTACAGCTGCTAAGTGATTAATTTGTACGCCTGGCAAAAGAGCCAGGTCTTTAGAGTTTCCTCAATTGAGGATACGATGTTGTCAATCTGATATCCGGAGGAAGAGAGTTCCAAAACTCCTGGTACTTTGCACTTCACTCCTGGTTCTGCGCCCCTCACTCCTGGGTGTGCACCACTCACTTCTGGTTTTGCGCACCTCACTCCTGGTTCTGCAGCCCTCCTTGCCCTGTGCCCTGCTGGCCACCATCCTCTAATGATTCACCCAGGGTGTGCACATTTTATCGTCTCGTCCATAAATATTGTAAGACAAGATAAAAGTGAGCTGCTTCTCTCCCTCAGAGCTAATCGCCATCTTAGCTGTGAGAGGAATCAGCATACTCCTCGAGGGAAATAAGTGAAAGGCCCCTCCTTTAAAGTCAGTCCATATCTTTAAAGGCATTTTCTTTACCTGAGCTACCTCTACATTTAAAGGCATTTTTGTCTCCTCTAAGAGGTGTCTCATCATTTTATTGGATTTCTACTGATTTTAAAAGGATTATCTTCAGCTGTTGACACCACTGGATTATTGTGCCACCATTGGAAAGGATTCTAGCAGTTTTTGTGGAAATTTTGTGGAGAATTTCAGTTTACGCTTTGTGTCTCCTTTTTACTGTCATGCTTGTTCGGAATTTCGAGCTGCTGCATCAGTTGTAGAAGTATATGTTGTAGATCAATTATTACTTTACATTGGCTGTGCTGGTACGCTCATTTTGTATGACTCTAATACATGGGCAGGTCAAAAGCTCTTCACTCTACATTTCAGTCTCCAGTAGGTAAATCACAAAGGTGTTTGACTGCATTGGCTGTTTCTGCCCAAATTTCAAATCTGTCTTCAAATATAGGGCCAAATGTTGTCTCTTCTCATATCTCATTTGCACTGCCAGCTGAAACCGAGGTCAGTAAGACACAAGTTAAGGGGTATTAAAAAAGACCTACCCTCGTTTACAAAATCTGCACCTGGAGCATCTCTTGACTTTTTGTTGGAAGGAATTGGAGCTGTCCGCCCTTTTATGGAGGACACTAATGCTAAATTTCAAACTCTCAGTGACAGATGGTTAGTCAGGGCCCGATTCACAGAACTAGTTTAAGACAAAATCCTAAACTTACTACTTTTGGTATTCACAGAAGTTAGGATTTTGTCTTAAGACAGACTTAAGACAGACTTAAGTTAGGATTCTGTCTTAAGTCTGTCTTAAAACAAACTTAAGACAAGCTTAAGACAAAATCCTGACTTCTGTGAATACCAAAAGTAGTAAGTTTAGGATTTTGTCTTAAGTTAGTTCTGTGAATCTGGCCCTCATGGAACAACGTTTGTCTTCAGTGGAGCAACAAATCGCCCACATTAATGACTCATCTCTTAAAGTGAACTCCTTACAGCTACAGGTTTCTTCTCTACAGTACTGATCAAAGACCTTGAAAATCGTAATCGAAGGAATAACCTGCGCATTTATGGCCTTCTCGAAAGCACGGAAGGGGCGGACTCTATCTCTTTTTTAATTTTTTTTTACCTCCCCTTTTGCAGTTATTGAAAAGTCTGCAACATAGCATACAGAGAGCTCACAGATAGGGTCGCCCTCATTCGACTGCTTCACCTCCTAAATGACCTATAGGTGTTATTCTTTACTTCTTAGAGTATACTGATTGAATGCAAGTTAAATCTGCTGCACGTCGCCTTAAAAGAATCTCCTGTTAGGAAATACTTTATATTTTTCTCAGGACTCTGCCAATGCTACTGCAGACAGGAGAAGAGACTGTCTGAGTATGAGACCTGCCCTTCGCTCAATAGGAGCCGAGTTTGGTCTTTTCCATCCCTGCTTTTTCAAAGTCACTCATAATGATAAAATAACAACATAGAAAGATCCATCTTGTTTGAGGTATTTTCTTACGTCTTGAAGAGCAGATGTCATGGGCGTTGTTCCCTAAACCTCTACAAAGTTACTGCCTCTTGTTGCTGAGTTTAGTTATTGCTTCTGTCATTTTTAAGATTATACTATGCTATTCTTGTTGATGTGCTTTATTGTTCTAGTATAACAATTTAGTGTATGTTTTTTGATTTAAGATGTTATAATGTTCTCTTTTACACTATAGATTCTTTTATTATGTTATGGTTGTCTTTATTCCCTATTACTTGCCGCACCGACCACTCCCACGTCATGAAACTCCTTCTGGATCAGATGTGGTGTCTTCTTCATGTGGTCCCTTCCCTCCCTTCATCTGGTTTTTGTTTGGTATGTCATTCTTTCTGCTTGTCTGTTTGCCCTGTCAATGCCATTTTAATGGTCATTGTATTTTGTTTCCTGCTAAGAGTTTCTTTTTCTTCTTTTAGTTTTTATTCTCCTTTCTGACTTTACTTTTCACTCTTATTTGAAACTTTTTACCTTGTCTTATTTCCTGCAGAATATTTCTTCCTCTACTACTTCTGTAGCTTTGCTGCATTCTCTCCCAATTAAGGTCAAATTATTTTCTTCATTCTGTTTGTCGGCCATGGTGTTGACAATGGTTTCCTGGAATGTCAGGGGTCTGAATTCTGCAATTAAAAGACAGCGTGTTCTCACCCATTTGTCAAAACTTAGCTCTCATATAGCTTTTTTGTAGGAATCTCATCTCAAATAGAGAATGTATGAAATTGAGGAGGGCATGGGTGGGTGAAGTTTTCTTTTCTCCTGCTTTGGGAAAAAAACACAGAGTTGTAATTGTGTAACAAGTCTTTGAAAGTTCAGTTGATTTCTCAGGAAAAGGATGAGGAGGGGAGATGGCTAATACTTAAAGTGCTTTGTGATAAGATTCCAATTGTTCTTTTCAATTTATAACATATATTGGCCCAATGCACCTGGTTTTCAATTTTGGTCTTTAATTTATTTTTGTCAATATCTTGAAGATAATCTAGTTCTGGCTGGCGATTGTAACTTAGCTGTTGATCCTTTTTTAGATAGACACTCCTCATTGCACTACATCCCAACCAAATCACACAAAACTTTCAAACAAGCTTTTCAGAGATGCAATCTTGCTGATACCTGGTTATTAAGCAATCACAACTCAAGGGAGTACACATTTGTCACCCTAGTACATCATACATAATCTCAAATTTAATATGTTTTTGTTTCACATCACCTAATTCAACCCCTACATTCAGCAGATATTGGTTCCATTTTGATCTCGGATCACACCCCGGTATCTGTGCATTTTGACATCATGCCCAAATAGGAAACAGCCTTTACAATGTAAGCATTACAACGCATGCCATTATAATGCATGTTGTTGCAACATGAAAGGCTTGTTGCAGGGGGTTGAAGATTTTGGAGTTAACTCCAACACCTTCCCTACTGTTGCACACACTGGTGTTGGAATAGTAAATTATACTATTCCAACTTCCAGCACACCCCGACAGCAAGTCAGGGTGAAGGTATCTGTTGTAACAGCATGCGTTGTAGTGGCATGCGTTGTAATGTCATACATTTATCCAAATCTACTCTTCCAAAGAGATGGAGGTTTAATAATTCCCTAATATTGGATTCCTCTTTCACCTCTTCTTTTACTTCTTTTTTCCAAGATGTTTTATTATTTAATCAGACGAAAGACATTCCTTTTCATACTGTATGGGATGCATTTAAAGCCTCAGCTTGAGATTTTATAATTAATTTAATTTCTAAAAGGAGGCGACTAACTCAATCACAGACTAAACTAGTTCTTAATGAAATTAAACTTTTAGAGCATTCCTACTATACGTTATATTCTCAACAAGCTCTGAATCAGCTAATTAAAGCCAAACTTAATTTTAATAAAAGATCCACTGTTAACGCTGCTTCTTATCTTCTCAAATCTAGTGCTAAGTATTATGGGCGCCAAAATAAGTCTGGAAGGTTACTACCTAATCATCTTAAAATTAACAAAATAAATTATCTCTTGAATCAATTGTTGACAACAGTGGCTCTTCTAATCACTGAGACCAGTATATTCTAGCCCAACTCCAACACTTTTAAACAAATCTATACATGCCAGATTGTCTACCCTCAGACCCTGAAATTTTGAGTTATCTATCCTCTATTTCAAAGCCAGCTCACTCCCAGGTTGACTTTTCTTCCCTAGAGACAGATATTACTCAAACAGAACTTCATCTCACATTGCTTTCCCTTAAAAAAGACAAAGTTCCAGGGCCGGATGGTTTTACAGCTCAGTTCTATGCACACTTTTCCTACTTGCTTATTCCTAAACATTGTCTGTTGATTCATTCTTTTATTAATTCGCCAAACCTGCTCTGGCTCATTTCTGGATGCCTTCATCTGTTTAATCCAGAAAGTGGGTAAATATCCAGACTTTCGTAAAAATCCACCCATCTCTTTAGTTAACTTAGATTATAAAATGTTCTCCAAAGCATTGGTTTTACAGCTAGAAGTGCTTCTTCCTGATCTCTTAGGCAAGGATCAATCTGGTTTTGGCAAGGGCATATATTTTGCTGACAATACTTGTTTGTTTGTTTATATTATTTCTAGATCTGCAAGCTTACCCGGTTCTTTAGCGGCCATTGTCTTGGATGCCAAAATGGCTATTGATCATGTTATTTGGTCTTTTTTATTTCAAACTTTAACATGGTTTGGTTTTGGACTAAAATGTATAGCTTTCATTTCTCTCCTTTATACTTTTCCTGTCAGATATCTTACCTTTCATGGGAACAGCATGATGAGCTTTCCCAATTTCTCTCCCAGACCACTTCGGGTAACCTACTGTAACAGGAATACCCTAAAGTCCTGAGGGGAAAGGGGATTGGGACAAAACATTAAAAAAAAATAAGAAGCTGCCTTAAGTAGTCTAGTTTCTGCTCCGTTCCCACCGAACCCTCACAGTCTAGCTGCTTGTAGAAATTCTTCTACAGGAGCGTCTGAAAACTCGATAACACATGCAATTAGAATGAGATATTTCAATTTAATTCTTTCTTCTAGTCTTTGCATTCGTTCTCTGAAATAACCCCTTTTTTCAACTAACATACCCAGTAATCCTTGGCTAGCATTTCTCTTCCTCAGATGAATTAATGTTGTTCCTAGAAGTCTTCTAGTCTTTTTTAAGGAACGTTCTTTGTGAAAATTATTGTATATTCTCCTTAACCTCTTAACGTTCTTGTATGTTCCTTTTTTTCCTCTTTTTACAGGGTGGAACTCTCTTGAGGCAAAAGGGAACTCTGGTACATTCTTTTTTGGGTTGTTAATATTTTCCTCTGACCATACAGGTAATTATTATTTATTTTTATTTGACCATAGGTATAAATAGTTGTAGTTAGCTTGCGTGTGCAAAAAACCTGGATAAGTGACGTTCTGACCTCTGTCTGTGTAGAATGTTGCCTCTTGGATCAGCCAGGAATAATGCTTTTGAATTAGGAGAACGCTACTTCCCTGTTGTCTCAGAATACTCCGAGAGGGACACTGCTCACTTGTAGTCTGCGATAGAGGACTTGCAAACTTTACGTCCCAGACTCAGAGAAGAGAACCTTTCCTGAGTGTTAGACGGGGACCCGGAGGGTCGGCCGAGAAAGGGGGAGAGGCCTCCTGGCGAGGGCCCTCTCCTGTAATCGTACGGACGAGTAAATCCCCCCCCCCCACAGATGGACACCACACCAAGATAGGTTACGGATACTTTTATAGGTATTCTTAAGCAGGTTAACTTGACGATACAGTGGGGGCCAGGATTCGAGGATCCCGTCAATTCTAGTCTCTTTGGGGAAAGGGGTAGCGGGACAGTCTGAGTACCGGTCCGGAACGGGAGTAGCAGGGGTGGAGCTCACAATCCTCGAGCTGGAGGGTTCGCAAGGAGGGGCCGCGGCAGCGCCAGCAGGCCTTCAAGATGGTTCACGACGAGGATGAGCCGCGGCAGCGCCAGCAGGCCTTCAAGATGGTTCACGACGAGGATGGGCCGCGGCAGCGCCAGCAGGCCATGAAGATCGTTCACGACGAGGAGGAGCTGTGGCAGCGCCAGCAGGCCTTCAAGATGGTTCACGACGAGGATGGGCCGCGGCAGCGCCAGCAGGCCTTGAAGATGGTCCACGAAGAGGAGCCGCGGCAGCGCCAGCAGGCCTCCAAGGATGAGTTTGTCTCGGTGTCTCTCGACTCCAGGATACAACTACCTTCCTGCTCTGGAGCTGCTCCAGTTATAGGTCTGGCGCCCTTTGATGTCCGGACCCTCGCACTTGGAGGTCGGGAGGTCCGGGATGAGGGAGTCCAGACACCCAGCAGGGGGGTGGAGACAGCGCCCAGGGAGGCCGAGGGCGATCAAAACCGGGCGGAGGGGAGCCATCGACACTCCTTCTCCCATTGACCTGCCAAGTGGTCTCTCTACCCCCTGGGTGGATGGTGGTGCCTCAATGTCGGGGCCTGGCTGGGCCCGAGGCCGAGGTCGACCCGAGGCCAGGAGGCCTGGTCGTGTAGTGTCCAAAATGGCAGCTGGGCCGGAGACAGTGGTTTGGGAGGGGACCCAGGCCAGCCGAGACTGTTGTGATCATGAGCCAAGGTTCCGTCGGGGGAAGAGCCGTGGGTTGACCCGGCGGGTTGCAGAGGTTGTTCTTGTCCGGGGAACAGGGGTAACATGGGTCCGCGACCCGCCATGCGGGGAGGGGTCGGGCACGCCACGAGGCCTGTCCAACATGCGTCCCCCCAGCTGAAGTCAGGGAGAGTCACGCATCCTCTTGGGTAATCTCCTCGCCGAGGCGGAAGAAGCGGGACAGGCCGTCGGCGTTGGTGTGATCTTGGCCTGGGCGATGCTCCACAGTGAAGTCCATCCCCTGCAGGGAGATTGACCAACGCAACAGCTTCGGGTTTTCTCCCCGCATCTGCATCAGCCATTGCAGTGGTCGGTGGTCTGTTTGCACCCGGAAGTGGGTACCGAAGAGATAGGGCCGGAGCTTCTTGAGGGCCCACACCACGGCGAAGGCCTCTCGCTCTATGGTGCTCCATCGCTGCTCTCGGGCCAGCAGGCGTCGGCTGATGAAGGCCACTGGCTGATCAACTCCCTCGGTGTTGAGTTGGGAGAGGACGGCCCCAACGCCATGATCGGAGGCATCCGTCTGCACTATGAATTCCCGGCTGTAGTCGGGGGCTTGGAGCACGGGGCGGTGCACATGGCGGACTTGAGTTTCTCAAAGGCAGCCTGACATTCGGGAGTCCAGTGGACTTTACGGGGGTTCTTTTTGGACGTGAGTTCTGTGAGGGGCCCCACAATGCTGCCATAGTCTTTTACGAAGCGCCGATAGTACCCGGTGAGCCCCAGGAAGGCTCGGACCTCTGTTTGTGTCACCGGGGGCTCCCACGCCTGAATGGCGGCGATCTTGAGTTGGAGGGGGCCACCAGGCCACTTCCCACCTGGTGCCCCAGGTAGGTCACGGACCCTTGGCCGGTCTGGCACTTGCTGGCCTTGATTGTTAGCCCGGCCTGCCGAAGGGCGTTCAGGACCTCCTGGAGGTGTTGGAGGTGTTCTGCCCAGTGGCGGCTGTACACGGTAATATCGTCCAGATAGGCGGCGCTGAATTCCTCCAGACCCGCCAAGACTTTGTTCACGAGCCTCTGGAAGGTGGCGGGTGCGTTTTTCATTCCGAAGGGCATCACTTTGAAGTGGTAGTGGCCATCCGGGGTGGAGAAGGCGGATCGCTCCTGGGCACCGGGAGTGAGGCCGATCTGCCAATAGTCCGCTGTCAAATCAAAGATGCTCAGGTAGCGGGCGGCCCCCATGCGGTCGATTAGTTCATCTGCCCGGGGAATGGGGTGAGCGTCGGTCCTGGTGACGGCGTTCAGACCCCGATAGTCTACACAAAACCTGAGCTCGGGGGCGATGCCCGGGGCGGCGGCCTTGGGGACCAGTACAACCGGGCTGGCCCAGGGGCTGTCGGAAGGCTCGATCACTCCTAGAGCCAGCATCTTGGATACTTCCGACTGGATGCAGGCGCGTACTCGATCAGGTACCCTGTACGCCCTGTGTCGGATAGGGGGGCTATCCCCGGTGTCAACATCGTGGAGGCACCAGGGGGTGACCCCAGGGATGAGAGAGAATAGGTCGGCAAATTGTAGTAGCAGGTCTTGGCAGTCCTGGCGTTGCGCTGGGGACAGGGCATCGAAGAGGTGGACTCCTTCCACGGAGTCGTCTTTCTCGAGGGTCTTCAGGAGATCGGGGAGGGGCTTGGAGTCCTCTTCAGCCCCACTGTCGGTAGCCATCAGGAGGCTAAGTTCAGAGCGTACAAAGTGGGGCTTAAGTCTGTTGGCGTGGAGGACACGTAGAGGGTTCCGGGGTGACTCCAGGTCTACCAGGTAGGTGACGGGGCCCTTGCGCTCCACCACTTTGAAGGGTCCCGTCCATTTGTCCTGGAGGGCGCAAGGTTCGACAGGGGACATCACCCAAACCTGTTGTCCCGGCTCGAACTCAATGGACGAGGTATTCTGATCATACCAGCGCTTCATGTCCTCTTGGCTGGCTTCGAGGTTGGCCTTGGCAAGTTCCCTGAACCGCCGGGTCTGGCTCCGGAGGGCCAAGAGGTACTTGTACACATCAGGGGGAGTCTTCTGAGGGTCCACCTCCCACCCTTCTTTGACCAGGCTGAGGGGGCCCCGGACTGGGTGCCCATACAAGAGTTCGAACGGACTGAAACCCAGGGATTTCTGGGGGACCTCCCTGTAAGTGAACAGGAGGCATGGGAGCAGCACGTCCCATTGGCGATGTAGGGGCTCCTCCAGGCCCATGATCATCCCCTTGAGGGTGCGGTTGAATCGTTCTACTAGTCCGTTCCCTTGCGGGTGATAGGGGGTCGTGAATTTGTAGGTGACCCCGCACTGTTGCCATAGGGACTTCATGTATCTGGAGATGAAGTTCGTGCCCCTATCACTGACGACCTCTCGGGGGAAGCCCACCCGCGAGAATATCCCTATCAAGGCTCGGACCATCACAGGCGCTGTCACGGTCCGGAGAGGTATGGCTTCGGGATAGCGGGTGGCATGGTCCACTAGGACAAGTATGAACCGGTGACCCTGCGCTGTCTGGGGCTCCAGGGCCCCCACAATGTCGATTCCCACCCGCTCAAAGGGAGTGGTGATGATGGGAAAGGGTTGCAGAGGGACTTTAAGTTTTCGGCCGCTCTTCCCACTGGCCTGGCAGGTGGGGCAGGCCCGGCAGTGGTTCGTTACATCGTTCCGCATCTTCGGCCAGTAGAAGTGGGTCAACAGGCGGCTGCACGTCTTGTCCTGCCCCAGGTGCCCGGCAAGAGGCACATCGTGTGCCAGGTTCAAGAGGAAGTCTCTGAATCGGAGGGGGACCACCAGCACCCGGCTGGCTCCCAGCTCGGCAATCTTTTGCTCACTGTAGAGCAGCCCGTTGTCCCAGTAGATCCAGTGGGCCCCCAAGGCATCCCCTGCGCTCTGGACTATGGCTTGTATTCGGAGGCCCTCGAGGGAGGGACACGCTCTTTGTTCCTGGCGGAACTGCTCCTGAGTGGGGCCACCCTCTTGGGGCCACTGGGCCAGCTCCGGGAGGTCTTGGAGTTGGTCCGTTTCTTCGTTGCTGAGCCCCGGAGGACCGGGCTCAGGGGTGGTTTCTTCTGCGACGATCGGCGGAGGAGGTTCGGGCCACTCCTGTTCCTCCATGCTGGAGTTGGCGCGGGCGGCCATGGATCGGGTCGTTACACAGACCCATTCAGGGAGACCAAGCATCCCCAGGTGCTCTCTCCGCTCAACGGCTGACCAGGGGGAGCTCTCGAGGTCGTTCCCCAGAAGGCAGTCCACTGGGGCATCGTCGCGGACAGTCACTTTTAGCATGCCGGACACCCCCCCCCCCCCCACTCGAAGGGGACGCGGGCCATCTGGCACAGGCTTTCGGAGTTGTCTTCCGACCGTACTGGACAAAGTACATTGGGTAGGATTTGGTCGAGGGTCGCCAGATGGCAGCGGACTGCGGTCACACTGGCCCCTGTGTCGCGGAGGGCTTCAGCCCGGCGTCCATTGATGGTGACCCACTGGCTGTATTTCTGCGTGTTGGCGGGGATGGGAGCCCGCTGGACCATGTCCCCCTCCCCTAGACAGACCAGGGACATGGCGGCCGGTTCCCACTCGGGCTGTTATTGCTCGCACTCTTCGGCTTCTTCGTGGCCCTGCTCTTCTCCTAGGGCGACGGCGGTGATCTGGCGGTTCATGGGACCCTGATTTTTCGGGCAGTTTGGATCATTGGTGTAGTGGCCGGGTCGCTGGCATTTGTGGCAGACAACGTTGGAGCGGAACCCGGGTCGCGTTGGAGGGCTTCCTCTTCCGGCCGGGGGCGGGGGGTTGCTAGTGGGGGGCACCGTGACGGTGTCCCGGCCCCGACCCTGGCATCCTCCTCCCCCCCGTGGGCGGTGGGGCCCTTGAGAGGCTCTGTTCTGTTCGCTGGGCCAGCTCCGAGGGACCCGTGTGCTCTCCCATCGGTCTGCTTTGATGGTGAGTTTCCGAGGTTCGGTCAGCTTACTATCGAGGAGGTGCTGCCTTAGTTCTACGAAACAATTATTGGAGAGGTGCTCCCACACAATAAGGTTGAATAATTGCTCGTAGGTGGTGACCTGGCTGCCCTTGATCCATCCCTCGAAGGCTCGGCTAAAAAAGTTTACGTACTCCACCCAGGTGGTACCAGGGATTCTTTTACAGTCTCGAAATCGCTGCCGGTACATCTCGGGCGTGAGCCCATAGCGAGTGAGGAGGGCGGCCTTCATGTGGTCGTAGGATGTCATCTCGTGGTCGGGTAGTTGCAGCAGGGCATCTCTTCCTTCGTTGACGAATTTTCCCCATAACCCGGTTCCCCAGTCGCTTCGCGGGATTCGGTGGGAGGTCATGACTACCTCGTAGGCCTTAAACCATTGCTGGATATTGTCGTTCCGGTAGTATTCCCGGACGACGTCCTTGGGGATGTGGACCTTGGGGTCTGTAGGGGAAGTGGGGTTCTGGTTCCCGGGGACGCCGAGGTCTTTGTTTTGCCGTCGAATTTCTAGTTCTTTTAAATTGCGCTCATGCTCGTATGCTAGTCTCTTTTCTTCCAGCTCCCTCTGGCTCTTTTTCTCTTCTCGTTCTTCCCTGAGCCGTAAGTGTTCGAGGGTTATCTTTTGTTCTGCCAGTTTGAGTTCTCCATCTAAGCGGAGTCGAGCCAGCTCCAACTCTTGGAGCCGGCTTTTCTCCCGTTCTCGGGCCTCTTCGGATGAGAGGCCCGCTCTTCTTTCTTCCACGGGGGTGGTACTTGTTTCTGTGGTCTCAAGGCTTTCATTTTGGGGTGGGGATGCTTCCGTCTCCACCCAAGATTCCAAGGCGTGCTTGAGGTCATCCTTCGTGCTCAGTCCCGTGGTAGCGATGCCCAAATCTATGCAGAATTGCTTTAGTTCTTTGTGGCTGTATTCTTCCTGCCATTCCATCTGAAATTTTTCGGTTGTACCACTCTCTTTTGTCGTCATTGCTGCTGTGTGTCGTAGGATGAGTTACTCTCTGTATGATTAAGCGTCGGCTCGGATCGCGCCGCTGGCCACCAAATGTTAGACGGGGACCCGGAGGGTCGGCCGAGAAAGGGGGAGAGGCCTCCTGTAATCGTACGGACGAGTAACTTCCCCCCCCACAGATGGACACCACACCAAGATAGGTTACGGATACTTTTATAGGTATTCTTAAGCAGGTTAACTTAACGATACAGTGGGGGCCAGGATTCGAGGATCCCGTCAATTCTAGTCTCTTTGGGGAAAGGGGTAGCGGGACAGTCTGAGTACCGGTCCGGTACGGGAGTAGCAGGGGTGGAGCTCACAATCCTCGAGCTGGAGGGTTCGCAAGGAGGGGCCACGGCAGTGCCAGCAGGCCTTCAAGATGGTTCACGACGAGGATGAGCCGCGCCAGCGCCAGCAGGCCTTCAAGATGGTTCACGACGAGGATGGGCCGCGGCAGCGCCAGCAGGCCTTCAAGATGGTTCACGACGAGGATGGGCCGCGGCAGTGCCAGCAGGCCTTGAAGATGGTTCACGACGAGGAGGAGCCGCGGCAGCGCCAGCAGGCCTTCAAGATGGTTCACGAGGAGGATGGGCCGCGGCAGCGCCAGCAGGCCTTGAAGATGGTCCACAATGAGGAGCCGCGGCAGCGCCTGCAAGCCTCCAAGGATGAGTTTGTCTCGGTGTCTCTCGACTCCAGGATACAACTACCTTCCTGCTCTGGAGCTGCTCCAGTTATAGGTCTGGCGCCCTTTGATGTCCGGACCCTCGCACTTGGAGGTCGGGAGGTCCGGGATGAGGGAGTCCAGACACCCAGCAGGGGGGTGGAGCCAGCGCCCAGGAGGCCGAGGGCGATCAAAACCGGGCGGAGGGGAGCCATCGACACTCCTTCTCCCATTGACCTGCCAAGTGGTCTCTCTACCCCCTGGGTGGATGGTGGTGCCTCGATGTCGGGGCCTGGCTGGGCCCGAGGCCGAGGTCGACCCGAGGCCACGAGGCCTGGTCGTGTAGTGTCCAAAATGGCGGCTGGGCCGGAGACAGTGGTTCGGGAGGGGACCCGGGCTAGCCGAGACTGTTGTGATCATGAGCCAAGGTTCCGTCGGGGGAAGAGCCGTGGGTTGACCCGGCGGGTTGCAGGGGTTGTTCTTGTCCGGGTAACAGGGGTAGCAGGGGTCCGCTACCCGCCATGCGGGGAGGGGTCGGGCACGCCACGAGGCCTGTCCAACACTGAGGAATGGGAAAGAGCATGCACAGAAGAAAACTTCTCCTGCATGCTACTTTCTCTCCAGAGGATTTACGAGATGGACCCTGATGGGGAACAAAATGGCACTCTGAACTTCACCAAGGTGAGAAACTAGGACTCGACTCGTGTGACGACAACTACTTCTCTAAGCCACGAAGAGAACAGGTCAGAGCGATGCATACTCGATAATCACTTCAGTGAAGTGCGTCGAGTCAGAGAGGCAAGCGCTTCACATAGAATCTTGGGCCTTGGCTGGAAGAACAATTAGAGTGGTTCTTCTTACCCATTAAGACCTTTGTTGGACGGGACCTGGAGGGTCGGCCGAGGACAGGGGGAGAGGTCTCCGGGGAGAGCCGTCTCCAGCGATCGTACAGACAAGTAACTTCCCCCCCACAGATGGACACCACACAAAGATAAGGGTTAACGTTCTTTATAAGCAAATCTTGAAGTACGGTAGTATGGTACAAGGAGGTCTGGACACAGGGGTCCCCTCGGTTCTTAGTCTCTTGGAAGAAAAAGGGGGTAGCGGGACAGTCTTGTTACCAACTGGTAGTGGATGAAATGATGGTAGCTCTCAATCCTCGAGCTCGGCGTTCTAGGAGGTCGGGCCGCGGCAGCGCCAGCAGGTCCCGAGGAGATCGTAGAGGGTACCGGGCCGCGGCAGCGCCAGCAGGTCCCGAGGTGGTCGTAGATGGTAACGGGCCGCGGCGGCGCCAGCAGGTCCCGACGAGGATGAAGGTTGCAGAGGGCCGCGGCAGCGCCAGCAGGCAGGACGACAGTTCGCAAGGCAGGGCTGCGGCAGCGCCAACAGTCCGTCAAGGATGAGTTCTTCTCGGTGTCTCTCGACTCCAGGATACAACTGCCTTCCTGCTCTGGAGCTGCCCCAGTTATAGGTCTGGCGCCCTTTGATGTCCGGACCCTCGCACTTGGAGGTCGGGAGGTCCGGGATGAGGGAGTCCAGACACCCAGCAGGGGGGTGGAGCCAGCGCCCGGGGAGGCTGGGGTGATCGGCACCTGGCGGGGGAGAGCCATCAACGCTCCTCTCTCCCATTGACCTGCCAAGTGGTCCGTTCACCTCCGGGGTGGATGGTGGTGCCGGGATGTCAGGGCCTGGCCAGGCCCAGGGTTAGGGTCGAGCTGAGGCCACGCGGCCTCGTGGTGCAGTGTCCAAGATGGCGGCTGGGCCCGGGCAAGGGTAATGGCGGTGGCCCAGGCTAGTGATACCGAGATGTTCAGGGGCAGGTGTCCCGTGTGGGACGGGTCACGGTTGACTTCTGTGGGTAGCTGCTGGAGGGTCGGTGCCCTGGCTCTGTCGTGCGGGGAGGGAGCGAGCCCGTTTCTGGGGCCTGTCCAACAACCTTCGATGCTCATGATGAGCTCAGCTTGTCATGAGGCACGTTTGAGCTGTGCTCATGACGAGCTGAGCTCGTCATGAGTACACCCATTAAGAGTATGGCCCAGCGCTGGACAAGAAGACCTTCAGCATCCATGTGGTTAAGCACACCATATTGGAGTTCCTTTTCCTCCATCCTTCTCTCCACAGATTCTCATTGTACATTCTCTCTTTTTCTGGATGACCTCTAAGGCCTAATTAATATAGGGAATAACCATTTGGTTTGTGAGTCCTGACATCCCTAAGGCAGCCATTTGTGCTAATGGCCTGAGGTCTTCTTTTTTTAACCCTCAAAGAGGGGTATATCAAGGTTGTCCCCTTACCCCCTTTCTTTTTAATTTAGCATTAGAACCATTTTGATCTCGTATCCACCAGAATGTAAGTATTCATGGTTTCATCCATGACTCACAACAGGTTAAATTTGCTGCATATGAAGATGACATTTTACTATTTATATCTAAACCTCATTCTTCACTTCCTGCTTTCACGTCAGAAGTTGCTTCTTACTCATCTGTCTCCGGCTATAAAATGAGTACCGACAAATGAAAAATGTTACCCCTTAAAAAATTTATCGTCACCATCATTGAAACTTTATTTTGGCTATTACAGCCATAAAAGCACATAAAAAAATGTTTTTTTCTTTTTACAATCGCATAAAAATAGAATCAGAAGGGTAATCAATTGTTAGGTACGTAATTAAGTAGTACACAAGCAAATCTAAGCTCACATTTAGGGAAGTTGGACAGTCAAAAACCGTCACTATGGGAAATTTAATTTTCTATAAACTTTTTAAAAATATAATTTAGTATCTAAATGTTAAAACCAATTAAAATGTTCATATAGAATTATATCTAAAGCCCATCATCATCTAGCAGCCATTTGAAATGTTTCTGTATAAGCATAGATCTTGCGTAATCCGTGATCACTAAAAAATGGGTAAAGCGACAGGTGTTATAGATTCTCATGACAGTTTTCTAGCAAGTACCTTTGCTTAGACCACATTGCAAATAGGAATTTTGAGATCGCAACAACAAAAACTGTGTCAGTGTCTGTTTTTAAAATCCTAAAATATTCTATATAATTTCTATTACCCAGGTTTCTGCAGAGTTGGATCACCCACTTAGATCTGGGCCTCTTATAAGCCAAACAGAAGAAGACCACATGAATCACGGTTTCATCCTCCACTAAACACCCAGGGCAGGGACGACCTATAGTGACGCCCACCAATTAGTTAGGGAATTAAGTGGGAGCGTCCCGTATCTAAATTGCAGAACCAGCTTTTTTGATAGAGGAGGCTGTATAGCATCTAACATCTGCTCAAATTTATACTGGTACTTAATATCCAGAAACCCATGGGTTAGACTAGAAGGATTAGCCTTCTGTAGAATGGGTGTCAGGTTGTGTACCTTTATGGTGCTAGCTAAAGTTTTTTTAGAGATTTCTGCACATGTCACTTCGGGTGCAGTCCATAAGTCCACACTGCCTGAAGGACTGGGTTTTTGCTAAGACCCAGCGGTGCCATGGATAACACCTAAAACCTTCGTGGGTAACCTGTTCCGGCGTACAAATGACAGAGACACGGGACACTTCCTTCGGCGTCAAAGATTCGAGGTTTATTACTGCAGGGAACACAGAAGTCACAAGAAGTGCAACATGTGTAGGTTCGAGGAGACTGCTTCAAATTGTATCTGTGGATCGCTCTTCTTATACAGTTCTCAAGCATAGGATAACATGTTACACAAAGGTTTACAACGTGGTTCCCATCGTAAAAGTCATAAGGGGTCGCTTTCATGTATTCAGGGCCCGGAACATAATTACAGTAACATTTGGTGGTTCCCACCATTAGTACATTCCAATCAACAGTAAACGAATCGAGGAAGAGACAGAAACAGGTGCAGGGGAAGATGAGAACAGTGAACAGATTGAAAAGGGTGTAAAAGGGGTGGCATCAGGAAACACAAGTTGCAGGCATCAAAGGGGACGTGCTTAATGAATGCACAACTGAGACAATAGAGCGGCACGGCAAGATGAGCCTCGAGCGGGGCCATCTGCCTTACAGTGCCATCCCCCTCATCATAAAGACACCTTCAAAGGAAACGTGTCTTCCACAAGAGTTTGGGAATCCCAGGGTCGCGAAGCAGACAGCGTCCGTTCGCTGGATACTTGAGGGCAAGAAACAAAATGGATGCCGTATCTAAGATGGAACCCGTGGGTTCAGATGAAGAAACCCACGAAACAACCGAACGGTTCAGGTTAGCACAGCGTAAACGCGTACACCCACTAAACTCGTCATTTGCGGTTCATAGATACCAGACTCGACCATATTCGTGCAAGTCGAAAACACCACTTACATTTGTCATGGAACCTCAGACGCTCCTTTTGCCCTCATGTAGGCAAGCACTAGTCTGAATCATAATCGATCTCGATATTCATCAGACCATCTAGATGCTGCTGCAACATAATTCTATCCATCAGAGTCCCTTTGGTAACAGGCAACTGCCTTATACACGTCGTAGCACAGAGGCCACATAAAGCAGGACCACACTGCACACAAAGGCAACACGTGAACAGGAATGCTACAACAACCCCGATAATCATCAGAATTTTCCAACCCCAAGTCGACATCAGGCCCCAAAACCACCCGAGTAACGTCCAATCCCCTACGTCCACGTGTATGGACTCAGAGATCTTATGCAACTTGGAGATGGCTTGATAGACAGTCGGAGCGTTGTCTGGAATGAATATACAATGCACATGCACATGTCACTTCGGGTGCAGTCCATAAGTCCACACTGCCTGAAGGACTGGGTTTTTGCTAAGACCCAGCGGTGCCATGGATAACACCTAAAACCTTCGTGGGTAACCTGTTCCGGCGTACAAATGACAGAGACACGGGACACTTCCTTCGGCGTCAAAGATTCGAGGTTTATTACTGCAGGGAACACAGAAGTCACAAGAAGTGCAACATGTGTAGGTTCGAGGAGACTGCTTCAAATTGTATCTGTGGATCGCTCTTCTTATACAGTTCTCAAGCATAGGATAACATGGTACACAAAGGTTTACAACGTGGTTCCCATCGTAAAAGTCATAAGGGGTCGCTTTCATGTATTCAGGGCCCGGAACATAATTACAGTAACATTTGGTGGTTCCCACCATTAGTACATTCCAATCAACAGTAAACGAATCGAGGAAGAGACAGAAACAGGTGCAGGGGAAGATGAGAACAGTGAACAGATTGAAAAGGGTGTAAAAGGGGTGGCATCAGGAAACACGAGTTGCAGGCATCAAAGGGGACGTGCTTAATGAATGCACAACTGAGACAATAGAGCGGCACGGCAAGATGAGCCTCGAGCGGGGCCATCTGCCTTACAGTGCCATCCCCCTCATCATAAAGACACCTTCAAAGGAAACGTGTCTTCCACAAGAGTTTGGGAATCCCAGGGTCGCGAAGCAGACAGCGTCCGTTCGCTGGATACTTGAGGGCAAGAAACAAAATGGATGCCGTATCTAAGATGGAACCCGTGGGTTCAGATGAAGAAACCCACGAAACAACCGAACGGTTCAGGTTAGCACAGCGTAAACGCGTACACCCACTAAACTCGTCATTTGCGGTTCATAGATACCAGACTCGACCATATTCGTGCAAGTCGAAAACACCACTTACATTTGTCATGGAACCTCAGACGCTCCTTTTGCCCTCATGTAGGCAAGCACTAGTCTGAATCATAATCGATCTCGATATTCATCAGACCATCTAGATGCTGCTGCAACATAATTCTATCCATCAGAGTCCCTTTGGTAACAGGCAACTGCCTTATACACATCGTAGCACAGAGGCCACATAAAGCAGGACCACACTGCACACAAAGGCAACACGTGAACAGGAATGCTACAACAACCCCGATAATCATCAGAATTTTCCAACCCCAAGTCGACATCAGGCCCCAAAACCACCCGAGTAACGTCCAATCCCCTACGTCCACGTGTATGGACTCAGAGATCTTATGCAACTTGGAGATGGCTTGATAGACAGTCGGAGCGTTGTCTGGAATGAATATACAACAACTCGAATGGATCACTCTACATACTCCACTTCGATCTGCTAAGACAACATCTAAAACCATACGATTTTGTAACGTCATCAGCCTATCCGCCTGAAGCTCTGCTGTAATATTACCAAGGGCACTGGCAGTGATGTTAGCTGTCGATTCCACCACTCGAGTCAATTGTCTCAGGTTCCTACTATAGATCATAGGCCCCCAAAACGGCAAGAAACCCTTGAAGAAGTCTCCTGCCTCTTGACCGGCAGTGTCCTCTTTGCTAATCACGCCCCTCACAACTCTGGTCTTGTGATATTCAGAGGTGACTGTAAAAGTCGGTGGCAACAAGTTTGTAATATAACAGGTGCCCGCAAAGTCAAGGGGCAACCATGTATATGCACGGTCGTAACAGACAAAGTACGTACCCTTGGCAGTCAGGAGAACAGGGGAAGAGAGCATTGGTAAGACATACGTCTCAGAGCAAGCACTCTCTCCAAGGTGAGCCCTCTGATTTCGGCCACGGCCTTTCAGACAGAAATTACCAAGGTGGGGTACGACCCATATTGGAGACGAGCTCCTAAGCTGTCTTTCGCCTACGAGCGCACTATACTCAACCTCACTGAGATCCCTATAGGCTCGCACCTCTTCCTCTGGGATGAGCGACGGCTCGTAGATATCCCTATCTAAATCAGCAATCGCTATTGCCAAAGGCTTATGGTACGGACCGGGACCAAAGTGTGGAGAACGTGGCTCTCGATTGGGGTAAGAATCTAGTGCACTTCGAAACATTGTTTGCAATGCTCGAGCTGAACCCTGGGAACTATAAGGAAGGACCAAGTACGGAATTCCCTTATCGGTGGTATGTGGCATTAACCCACACACCCAACAATTGGTAGTGTTCATCACCAATTGATGTTGATGAAGGAGCTGAATGAAGGAATTATTCATGAATTCCGCACGTCTAGCCTGCTCGTGTTGGGGTAAGATGTGGAAGGAATGATGAGAAACAGTGGTAGTAAGTTTAGGTTCAGGAGAAGGGGTAGGTGAGGCAGAAGGTAACAATGACTGTATCATGTAATACACCCCACCCACCAATAACGAGGAAACAGTTAGAAATAGAAGGAACACCTGAAACAGGAAGCATTTTGTGTGTGCAATTCTGCGCAACTCGAATCTTTGAGCTTGAGCCTTTTCCATTTCTGACAGCTTCGAGAAAACCACCCTCTAAAACCGTCCGCTACGATCTTGACGCACTTCGTTCTGTGTAGAAATAGTCAATCCCCAGGAGTTCCCACGAATCGACGGTCTCTGACCTAGTGTCAAGACCTACTAACCAGAAGGAAGTACCCGCGCGGCCCTACGGTCCACCCGGATGTAAGGTATCTTTAATCAATAATATATACAAAACCTGCTAGCTGTGAAAGCAAAAACACATATATGGAAAAAGTTTGGCAAGTGTGTTCAAACTGGATAGCGGCAATGGGGTAACGTAGATGTCCGAGGAGAAAGCAAATATTCTTATTTTATTAGTCTTTAGGGTTGGAGCGGAGAAAATATCGGCTTCTCCCAGGACGTGTCTGCTCGTCAAACAATTGGTACGATGATGAGACAGAGTTCTGTTGACCAGTCAATTGTTCAGATCTTGAGTTTTGTGATGACAAATGTTCAACAATATCGTTCTGCTGCACTGAGGTATCTCCGACAGGCTGAGCGTCGCTGAAAGGGACAAAGTTCGGAACAGTGTCGGCTTCAGATGATGCGATGCCCTTCTTCACCCACGAGTCTGCTGGTAAAGGTATAGGTACCTTTTTAGTATGGGTGGCATGCACCCAGTTCTTGCGCCCTTCCAAACGAACAGCAGTCCTCGTGGCAAGAAGTACTTGGTGGGGTCCAGTAAAACGAGGCTCAAGGTTGTGCTTCCGGCTGAAATTCCTCGTCACAACCCAGTCTCCAGGCTGGAGCTGGTGGCCTGGACCCTCCGTCTGCGTCGGCAGTGCTTCAAAGACCTGTTGGTGAATTAACCTCAGTTTAGCAGTCAGATCATGAAGATAATCGATCAACATTGGATACTCAAGATCAGAGAACACACTGGGTCTAGGGACCCCCCAAACATTTGCAGGGCGGCCGAACACAATCTCATAGGGACTGAGCCCTACTCGGGAGTGTACAGTCGCCCTAGTTGACAGAAGAGCTAAGGGCAAAGCGTCAGGCCACGAGAGACCAGTCGTAGCCTGAATCTTCGCTAGTTTCAGTTTAAGGGTGCCATTATACCCTTCAACCAAACCTGCTGACTGAGGATGATTGGCGCTGTGGAATTTTTGTGTAATTCCAAGGCCCTTACACACATTCTTCATCACACTCCCCACAAACTCACTTCCATTATCAGACCATACAATTCGAGGCATTCCATACCGAGGAAAATATTCCTTCAGTAGGATTTTTGCAGTGGACAGAGCAGTGTTGTCTTTGAGAGGGTAGGCTTCGATCCATCGGGAGAATGCGCAAACCACCACTAAAACGTTCTTCAGGTTATTGCATCGCTCTATATGGATGAAGTCTAGCTGAATCACCTCAAAGGGACATGAAGGGGGAGCAAAATGGCCAGGGGGTGTAGGAGTTCCCTTACCAGGATTGTACAGCATACATATCATACAATTCTTAACCAATCTCTCAGCACACTTAGTAATACCATCATTCTTCCATACAGGGGACAACAACTTGCAGATACCTTTCGCACTAATATGTGCCAGACCATGGGCCATCGTCACAACAGCTAGCACATACGCATCCGGCCACATCCACCTCTTATGTTCCGACAAATCAATCCAGCAACCATTCGCATCCAACTTTCCCGTACTCTCTTTCCACTTCGTCTTTTCAGTCTTGGTGGCCTCGTTCTGAATCGCTTTCACACTCTCAATAGTGTCCTCACACACATACCAGTTTCTGCAGGCCACCTTACCGAACTCGTCACATACATTTTAGTGCTAAGGTTCCGGGTAGTCTCCTTAGCAATCTCATCCGCAAACGCATTGCCACGACCAACATCATCCGTCACCTTACGGTGTGCACTACATTCAATAATCGCCACCTGCTTGGGCAATGTAAGTGCATCCAAAAGATCATTCACGAGCTGTCCGTGCTGAATCTTCGTACCATGCGATGTCATGAAACCTCTCTCTCTCCACAAACGTCCAAAACTGTGCGCAACACCAAACGCATACTGACTATCAGTAAACACATTCACCCATTTTCCTTTCGACAACACACACGCTCTAGTCAAAGCAATCAGCTCTGCCGCCTGTGCAGAATTCTGATTCAATCTCGCAGTCTCCACAACCGTACTCAACTTCACCACAGCATACGCAGTCGTCACATCACCATTCGGCAACTTAAAACACGACCCATCCACATACAGGGTCCCATCGGGATCTTCCAATGGAGTATTTTTCAGATCAACACGACCTTTTTGTTTCCTCCTCAGTTCGTAAGTAGCAGTCGTGAGGCGCTACCTCGTCTGACTCCATACTGATCGGCAACAACGTCGCCGGGTTCAGGACATTACAGCGCTTTATCTGAATGTGACTTGCCAAAAGTGTCAACTCGTACCCAGACAACCTTGCACTCGTCAGGTGTTGGGTTTTCGTACGATTCAAGAGAGTGTCAACTGCATGCGGAACCATCACCGTAAGCATGTTATCCATGACCAATCCTGCAGATTGTCGGATGGACACCGCAGCTGCCGCTGTTGATCTCAAACAACTCGGCAATGCTCTAGCTACTGGGTCCAAGGTCGAGGAAAAATATGCACATGGACGTTGCTTACCGCCGAATTGTTGCGTCAAAACACTCAACGCACAACCTTCCCTCTCGTGAACGTATAGTGTAAACGGCTTACTGTAGTCAGGGGTACCTAACACAGGGGCCGAACACAACGCGTCACGCAGTTCAGAAAAACTTTTCTGACATTCTTCCGTCCATGGTAAAGGAGTTGGAACATCCTTGCACGTAAGAGCCACCAATGGTTTCGCTAGCAATGAAAAATTTGGAATCCATTGCCTGCAGTATGACGTGATACCTAAAAAGACACGCACATCTCTCTGAGTTGTTGGCACAGTCATTCGAGCAATCGCTGCAATTCTCTCTGGGGTCAACCTTCTTCCCTCCTTTGACAATAAGTGACCTAGATAGGTTACTTCTTGACAACAATATTGCAGTTTAGAAGATGACACCTTGTGATGCAATTATTTAGGAGAACAACGGTCCTTAGGGTTAGAATTTTTCACAACTCAAATGAAAATATAGACTACAATCAGTACTATATCAGTAAGTTTTTCAGTACCCAGCCGGGCCTGAAATTTTATTCAAGTATAAACATTGATAAAAAAGACCACCAGAGGGGTCTAAATCAAAGACTGATAGGGTACAAGCCTGTACCTATCCACAGCACACTCGAACACGGTTCGGGAGTGAGAAAGGTAAGAAAAAGGAAAGAAGGTAAAGAATATCAGGCAAAAAAGGACATGGGAGCCAACTGTCCCTTGCAACATTAGCCCTTTTTGCAAAGCAAGTTCAGACAGACAATTACTGTAACAATATTTACACAATGGAAAGGTTACAGAATTGTAAGAGTGTTGACGGCGTTTCGATCCCTGGCTCCTAGTGAACTGGGATCATCATCAGGACTTTATAATATATTGCCTGTTTGTACTTTTTGTGAAAACCTTTCAGAGCGAGGTTCACTCCACTACAGTGGGAGCTTGTCGATGGACAAATACATAGGAGAGATAACTTTCTCACCCAATGTAAGCTTTACTCCCGTAGGAGAACAATACAAAGTCGCATACAGACATTTCAGCACGCCGAGTGATTACTGCTCGTATTTTGAGCAAGGCAGCATCGTCTATGTACTTAAGACCTTGAAATAATTCGAGTGCCCACTCTCTTGTGGTTTGGACATTTCGTATATCTCCGTTCCGGATGAATCATTGCAAACAGGATAACAGTCACAGTGACACCCTCACTGGATCGAAAGTAGTGGAGTGAACCTCGCTCTGAAAGGTTTTCACAAAAAGTACAAACAGGCAATATATTATAAAGTCCTGATGATGATCCCAGTTCACTAGGAGCCAGGGATCGAAACGCCGTCAACACTCTTACAATTCTGTAACCTTTCCATTGTGTAAATATCGTTACAGTAATTGTCTGTCTGAACTTGCTTTGCAAAATGTGCTAATGTTGCAAGGGACAGTTGGCTCCGATGCCATTTTTTGCCTGATATTCTTTACCTTCTTTCCTTTTTCTTACCTTTCTCACTCCCGAACCGTGTTCGAGTGTGCTGTGGATAGGTACAGGCTTGTACCCTATCAGTCTTTGATTTAGACCCCTCTGGTGGTCTTTTTTATCAATGTTTATACTTGAATAAAATTTCAGGCCCGGCTGGGTACTGAAAAACTTACTGATATAGTACTGATTGTAGTCTATATTTTCATTTGAGTTGTGAAAAATTCTAACCCTAAGTACCGTTGTTCTCCTAAATAGTTGATTGCCCAAGGTCCCTAGGTACTTATTGGGTTCCCTTGTTTTGTTGAAAAAACCTTGTGATGCAAGTCACAGAGATGCTGCAACAATGACACCGTAGCAATTCTGCAAATGTCCTGAGTATCTGCAGCCACCAATAAGTCGTCAACGTATTGGATCAAGGCCGCACCAGCCGGCAACACAAACGCATCAAGTTGGCCCTTCAAGGCTTGGCTGTATATTGATGGACTCTCACAGTAGCCCTGAGGAGCGCGTTTAAACCTAAAGCTGCGGCCACCAAGAGAGAAACCAAAAAGGTCCCTACTCTCTTCAGCAATCGGAATGCTGAAGAAAGCATTCTTCAGATCGATCACTGAGAACCAAGATGCAGAGGCTGGAATCAGAGTCAGTAGAGCCATAATGTCAGGCACCACAGGGAACTGAGGAATCACAATTTTATTCACCTCCCGTAAATCGATGACAAAACGATAAACAGGGGGTTTCGATGGATCAGTGCGTTTCAGAATGGGCAGCACAGGGCTATTGCACACGTTTCCCCGAGTCTCCTCAATAACATCTTTCTCAATCAAATCGTAGATGATTGCTAACAGCGCTCGCTCACCATCAAGAGAGATACGATACTGGGGAATACGTGGCAAACGCACATTAGATTTCAGATGAACAACATAAGGGGAGATATCAAGCAGGCCCACGTCATTGGGACCTGTTGCCCACAAAGATGCAGGAAGAGAACTCAATTCCGGTGGGAGCTTGTCGATGGACAAATACATAGGAGAGATAACTTTCTCACCCAATGTAAGCTTTACTCCCGCAGGAGAACAATACAAAGTCGCATACAGACATTTCAGCAAATCCAGGCCCAAAAGATTCTCACCACAACCAGTAGTCAAAATCAAAGGAGCTTTCAGCTCACGAGGCCCAATTGCAAGGGGCAAAGGGCACGAAACCGGATTGCTAACAGGGGCGCCAGAGAATCCAACGGAAACATTTGTTAAGCCAGACTAAGGTGCGCCAGGGAGTTTCGAATGCATGATGGAATTTTTCGCTGCACCAGTGTCCAACAGAAAAGGCTCAACGACGCCCGAGGTGGCAACTGCGACGTAAGGCCCTCTCTGATCAACCGGAACTGATACTACTCCCTCTCCTTGTCTATGGCTGTCCTAGTAATTACCGTCGTCAGTGTTCTGATCGACGTAATAATCGTCTACATTGTACTGAGCAGATCTGCTTTGCTATGATCCACGCTGATCGAAACAATTATTAGAATCGGAAGAATTATTGGAACGATCATTTTGAGCACCGCGACCTCTACCACGTGATGCTTGTTGGGGACCGCTACGACCTCCTCTAGATGAGTTACCACTATTTCGATCACTCAAAACTGGACAATCGAATTTCATACCCTCGTTCCTACAATAGGCACACTGATTGTACCCCAACATAGATCTCTCTGAAGGGGAGTCATGTCGTGCTTGCGACCTATTCGACTGAGATTGCGATCGATTCCGCTGTTGCGAATCATTCTGATTCGAACGTGGAGGATACCTTGTTGCAACAACACTTTCGTTTTGAGCTCCTTCGTCTTTTTATCTGCACGATCATTTTCCTCTTTCTCTCTATTCTCATAATATTGGGCCGTAGCCAATATCTGAGCAGAAGTGGAAACAGCCCACGCACTTTCAGAATTCCTTAATTTGTTGCTTAAGTCTGGCAACAAATTTGATACAAACTTGTCCACAAACAACCTCTGACCTCCCTCAGTACCCATATCCTGACCACTATGATCGATGAATGCCTCCTCAAATCTCGTAAAGAAATCAGACACTCTCGTCCTTCTTCTGTTTGCAAGCGGACAACTTGTCCCAATTCACCTTCATAGCTGGCATAAGCGTTTTCATAAGAGTGATTATTCTCTGAGGGAGATTAGCAATCAGCTGTTTGGGTTTAGCCCCACCAACTTGCAAGGCATCCGCAGCAAGAAGCGCAGGCCAGTCACCGCCTAATTCTGCCGCATGATCTTCTTGACGAATCTTTGCCCACACCGGTTGCGGTACGACATTGCCAAACAACATATCAATGTCGGCAAGATTCATCACCGTCGCATCCACTAGCTGAGACAACTCTTTATAGTACCCAGCAGGATTTTCCCGAGGGTCAGGCAAAGATTGCTTCACCTGCAAAACTTCTGATCGCTTCCATGGAAGGTGTATCCACACTCTCTGGAAGAATGGTAAGATCGGAGGGTTAGCACCAGGGTTACCTGGCATCCACACTGGTGGAACCTCGCGCATGGGATACTGACCAGGCGCTGCTGACGATCCCTCAATATCTTCTACAAACAATGCTCGAGGCATTATACAAGGACGGAAAGATAGCAACTGCTCGACAGCATGTCGAACATTGCTACCCACTATCATTCCGCTCGAAAACTGAAGCTGAAGGTTAGTTAGAGCAGTCAATGTATCGTCAGACGCATCAACCGATATTTGGTCACGCAAAACCTTGAACATCTCCTCAAACACGAACCTCTGTGTCGGTACGTTGAACTGAGAGAACGTATCAAGTACCACACGTGGTGGATTCCTAAGGGGATATTTCATCCAAGCCATCGCCATGTTATATAGGCAGTCACGTTCCCTACTACCAGAAAGCTGACTTCGTCTTTGGGGACCATCAGAACCAGCGGACTCAAGAATCGGTCCAAGAGAATTGAAAAAGTTAGCAGCAACAGAAGGGACACGACGTCCAGTAGATGGGGTATTAGGGTAACACAACGGGGTAACAAGAGAAGTGTCAGAAACAGAGGGAACAGCAGGAGTAACCAGAACAGTAGGAGCAGCGGGAAAAGGAGTATGAGGAAGTACAAGCGGAGGAGCAGTAGGGACAGAAGCAGGTAGAGGTGCAGGAACAGTTGGAGGAACGGGAACAGGAGCAGGTTGGGGAACAGGAACAGGAACAGGAACAGGGGGAACCACAGGAACTGCGGTACCCTGCGCATATGGAGGTGGTGATTTCAAGAGATAGGACAACAAGGGGTCCTCTGCTACGTCATCCTTCTTATCCGTACCCGTCGGTAAAACGGGGTAGCACTTATCTATAGTCATGCACTGTAATCTATCGAAAACTTCCTTTTCCTTTTCCTCCTTATCTCGCTGGAACTGCTCTGCGTTTATTACCGTGGTAACAATTCCTTCTCTCTTATTACGTTTAATCTGCTTGATTTCTTTCTGGTTGGCTTCTTTGCGCCACAACCGAAAGGAATCAAACATGGCCGGCCTTGCTTTTCTTTGGAATAATTTAGCTTCAAGATTATCTAAAATCGGAGTCTCAAAACTACCATGAGGTGGCCAACTAAGGACACCGTCTTTCTTAGTGTATCGAACCCAACACTCATTGAACGTAATTGGACCTAAACCGTGTCGGCTGTACAACTCATAAGTTGGAGTTCCAATCGGAGGTATCGGACACGAGTCCTCCAATCGGGAATCCGCACCACAACTTCTAAAGCAACTGAACAAAGTACTACGGCCAGGCATCATGCACACTAACCGAGTTTCACAAACGTCAAGGGTTATAGGATTACAATATCCCTACAAAGAGCAAAACCCTCGGTTTTTGGCGACTGCAGGCATCAAATATCACAACAAAGAACAAAGTACCAAGAACCACAAATGCAATGGAACCATGCAACAACTAAGCACCCACAACAAAGGACTCTGGGAGCGACCCACAAATACTTAACTCAAAGATCAATGGCGTCACCAGGAAGGCCCGTCAATCGTCTCGCTGTACCAAGGTCTACGCCAGGCGCCAAAACAGGTCTACAGTCAGGGCAGCAGTCCGTCGCAGCCATCAGGAGGCGGGGATCTTCGCGGGAAAAGTCGTCGGGCCACTTGTTTCGACAACAGGATCGATGAAGCGGGGTGCACCTTCCCTCGGAGATTTCACACGAAGTTCCTCACGATCGTTGGGCTTGAACCGGTACCACTGATGCAGCCCCACCTTGGGCGCCAACTGAAGGACTGGGTTTTTGCTAAGACCCAGCGGTGCCAGGGATAACACCTAAAACCTTCGTGGGTAACCTGTTCCGGCGTACAAATGACAGAGACACGGACACTTCCTTCGGCGTCAAAGATTCAAGGTTTATTACTGCAGGGAACACAGAAGTCACAAGAAGTACAACATGTGTAGGTTCGAGGAGACTGCTTCAAATTGTATCTGTGGATCACTCTTCTTATACAGTTCTCAAGCATAGGATAACATGGTGCACAAAGGTTTACAACGTGGTTCCCATCGTAAAAGTCATAAGGGGTCGCTTTCATGTATTCAGGGCCCGGAACATAATTACAGTAACATTTGGTGGTTCCCAACTGTAAAAGTACATCTTCCCACCATTAGTACATTCCAATCAACAGTAAACGAATCGAGGAAGAGCCAAAAACAGGTGCAGGGGAAGATGAGAACAGTGAACAGATCGAAAAGGGTGTAAAAGGGGTGGCATCAGGAAACACGAGTTGCAGGCATCAAAGGGGACGTGCTTAATGAATGCACAACTGAGACAATAGAGCGGCACGGCAAGATGAGCCTCGAGCGGGGCCATCTGCCTTACAGTGCCATCCCCCTCATCATAAAGACACCTTCAAAGGAAACGTGTCTTCCACAAGAGTTTGGGAATCCCAGGGTCGCGAAGCGGACAGCGTCCGTTCGCTGGCTACATGAGGGCAAGAAACAAAATGGATGCCGTATCTAAGATGGTATTTACAACAAGGGGTGGTGAGGGACAGAGTCTCTGAATTAAACAGAATACTCTCACCCAGTCAAGAGATCAGGGCTAGATCCAACACCGTTTTTTAGCTCACTGCACCATCCCAGTTTCAGAACCTGGCTGTATGCAAATTAGTCTGTTCCTGTCCAGTGCATGATGGGAACAGGGCAAACCAAACTACAAAAGCCAATTCTTACACTGGGAAGGAAACAAGCTACCGGGGACCGGTTTCTGGCATTTCAGCCTCTTCGGCCCGGCTTGCTTGAATCCTGATGGTGCAATGAGCAAGGGACTCACATCTGAGCATACCCTTCCACGCTTAGGGTGGACAAAAATATTTACAACAAGGGGTGGTGAGGGACAGAGTCTCTGAATTAAACAGAATACTCTCACCCAGTCAAGAGATCAGGGCTAGATCCAACACCGTTTTTTAGCTCACTGCACCATCCCAGTTTCAGAACCTGGCTGTATGCAAATTAGTCTGTTCCTGTCCCAGTGCATGATGGGAACAGGGCAAACCAAACTACAAAAGCCAATTCTTACACTGGGAAGGAAACAAGCTACCGGGGACCGGTTTCTGGCATTTCAGCCTCTTCGGCCCGGCTTGCTTGAATCCTGATGGTGCAATGAGCAAGGGACTCACATCTGAGCATACCCTTCCACGCTTAGGGTGGACAAAAATATTTACAACAAGGGGTGGTGAGGGACAGAGTCTCTGAATTAAACAGAATACTCTCACCCAGTCAAGAGATCAGGGCTAGATCCAACACCGTTTTTTAGCTCACTGCACCATCCCAGTTTCAGAACCTGGCTGTATGCAAATTAGTCTGTTCCTGTCCCAGTGCATGATGGGAACAGGGCAAACCAAACTACAAAAGCCAATTCTTACACTGGGAAGGAAACAAGCTACCGGGGACCGGTTTCTGGCATTTCAGCCCCCTTTTTGTAAATCGTTTTTGGCCACTATACGTGTGGCAGGGTATACTCAGACATGAGTCCCTTTCTCACTGCTCCATCAGGATTCAAGCAAGCCGGGCCGAAGAAGGCTGAAATGCCAGAAACCGGTCCCCGGTAGCTTGTCTCCTTTCTGGTGAAGAATTGGCTTGGTAGTTTAGTCTGCCCTGTTCCCATGATGCACTGGGCCAGGGACAGACTGATTTGCATATAGCCAGGTTCTGAGCTGGGATGGGGCAGTGAGATAAATAACGGTGATGGATCAAGCCCTGATCTTTGGACTGGGTAAGAGTGGTCTGTTTAACTCAGACACTCTGTTCATCACCACCCCCTTTTTGTAAATCGTTTTTGGCCACTATACGTGTGGCAGGGTATACTCAGACATGAGTCCCTTTCTCACTGCTCCATCAGGATTCAAGCAAGCCGGGCCGAAGAAGGCTGAAATGCCAGAAACCGGTCCCCGGTAGCTTGTCTCCTTTCTGGTGAAGAATTGGCTTGGTAGTTTAGTCTGCCCTGTTCCCATGATGCACTGGGCCAGGGACAGACTGATTTGCATATAGCCAGGTTCTGAGCTGGGATGGGGCAGTGAGATAAATAACGGTGATGGATCAAGCCCTGATCTTTGGACTGGGTAAGAGTGGTCTGTTTAACTCAGACACTCTGTTCATCACCACCCCCTTTTTGTAAATCGTTTTTGGCCACTATACGTGTGGCAGGGTATACTCAGACATGAGTCCCTTTCTCACTGCTCCATCAGGATTCAAGCAAGCCGGGCCGAAGAAGGCTGAAATGCCAGAAACCGGTCCCCGGTAGCTTGTCTCCTTTCTGGTGAAGAATTGGCTTGGTAGTTTAGTCTGCCCTGTTCCCATGATGCACTGGGCCAGGGACAGACTGATTTGCATATAGCCAGGTTCTGAGCTGGGATGGGGCAGTGAGATAAATAACGGTGATGGATCAAGCCCTGATCTTTGGACTGGGTAAGAGTGGTCTGTTTAACTCAGACACTCTGTTCATCACCACCCCCTTTTTGTAAATCGTTTTTGGCCACTATACGTGTGGCAGGGTATACTCAGACATGAGTCCCTTTCTCACTGCTCCATCAGGATTCAAGCAAGCCGGGCCGAAGAAGGCTGAAATGCCAGAAACCGGTCCCCGGTAGCTTGTCTCCTTTCTGGTGAAGAATTGGCTTGGTAGTTTAGTCTGCCCTGTTCCCATGATGCACTGGGCCAGGGACAGACTGATTTGCATATAGCCAGGTTCTGACCTGGGATGGGGCAGTGAGATAAATAACGGTGATGGATCAAGCCCTGATCTTTGGACTGGGTAAGAGTGGTCTGTTTAACTCAGACACTCTGTTCATCACCACCCCCTTTTTGTAAATCGTATCTAAGATGGAACCCGTGGGTTCAGATGAAGAAACCCACAAAACAAACGAACGGTTCAGGTTAGCACAGCGTAAACGCGTACACCAACTAAACTCGTCATTTGCGGTTCATAGATACCAGACTCGACCATATTCGTGCAAGTCGAAAACACCACTTACATTTGTCACGGAACCTCATGCCCATTGCTCAAAATGAGACCCTAATAATGGACAGCCAGGGAATTCTACCTGCCCAATTCATCCCTATAGTGAGCCAATTCTGGCATGCTCCACAGCCATCACCAACACAGTAGTGGGTGTGAGGAGATTAGGTCTGCAATCGGGCGGATGTCCAAATCCATTCTCAGTGGTACTAGGGGTGTATTTTTTGGCAGACTTAAGATCTGTCTCATAAAACTATTTTCAGTTATTGTTAGGACATTCGCTGTGCAATGCCCCCACAATTCTGCCCCATACAATATAGATCCCCTAGCTTGGACTTATCAACTGGCGGGCTTATGGTCTTTAGGGCAGAAATCTTATGGAGTTTTAGAATCCCCCCAATGGCCTGGGTTAACTTTAAGTTAGCCTTTTCAATTTGTGATCCCCACCCCATTTTGTTGTTTTAGGGTAAGTCCTAGGTAATCAAAGATGGGGACCCTATCCATGGATCTGCCATTCATTTTTGGGAGTGGGCAATTAATGTGATTGGCAATAAAGACCATATATTTTGTCTTTTTGACATTGACCACCAAATTCCTCCTCTTGCAAAACTGACTAAATTCCTCTAGAACACGCTGCATCCCCATTGGGGATTTAGAGAGGAGAAAGGTGTCATCCGCAAACATTAGTGCTGGAAATTTGTGGTTAGCTAGTTTTGGGGGGTCGATGTCCTTGACGGCAAGAGAGTCTTTAATTAGCCCATTAAGGAAAAGCGAGAAAAGAGTCGGTGCAAGCACACAACTCTGTCTCACCTACTTTTCAACGGAAAAGGGTGCTATCAATTTCCCATTTCTGCCAAACATCACTCTTGCAGAAGTTCCCTCATGGAGACGTCCGAAATGGTGGCATAGATAAGGTGGGGCCCCAATATCCAGCATGATGCCCCACAACTGATCACGATCCACCATATCAAATGCTGATTTTAGATCCATGAATGTGAGGTACAGGCTACCACCCTCCAAGACTATATGCTTCCAATAGATCCGTTGTAATCTAAACAACTGATCTATGGTCAATGTTTTGCTTCTAAAGCCTGTTTGTAAGGGAGTTAGGATATTAAGGTCCTCCATGTCCTGTATGCGACCCTTAACCAGCCAATACTGCAGGAGCGAAGACTGTCCCACTCCTCTACTGTAAAACCAGTCACCAACGTTTTCCAATTACACACAGCGATGGCAGGCAAGTATCACGGAAGAAGGTGGGGAAAACAAAGATGAATGTGTGGATAGCACTGGACCTCACTCTTGGACTTGTGTACCCCAGGGATCTACAACAGATAATAAATAAAGAAAGAAAAGGTTAACTTCGCCTATCCATCTCCATACGTGCTTGATTAAGCATAACAACACACCAAAACGTTCTTACCCTTCTCAAAGGGACCAACAGCTGCGTTATGCTTTGTAAGTTCTTGAAGCTTTATATTGTAGTTTCCATTCACTCTATTCTGTGTTGTTTGTATATACTGTCCATGTATCCATCATAATCCACAAAATAAAGGCAGGAAATCTTATTCATGTATTTCGAGAATGGAAGAAAAACAAAAAAAGGGAGAGGGGAAAAAGCTAATTATAATAGCAACAAACCCCACATTGTTACAATGAACTCTCAAAAAATTTAAGTGCACTTACTTTTAGCAAATGAAACCTAGATGGGGAAAAATCTATAAACAGGATGAGGCAATGGCCTTCACCTGACCCGCAGCCGCGTTATACCCAGGTAATGTCACCATGTAGTAGGAGCCCCTACCACCGTTGCACTCGAAAACGGGACTGAAATTCAATAAGGGAATAAAACACACAGCGAGGAAATACAAAGACCACCTGCACTGTCAGAAGTGTGGAAAAGATCCAGAGACAAATCCACGAACAATCCAGCGAAACAAACGACCAGCAAAATTTCAGTCCAAGCAACGCTGTCCTCTTCGATGAGCACGACGAAAACAGGAACCGGAAGTCAGGCAATGCGAAAACAGGAAGATCCAAGACATCCGGAAAATGTCAGGGAATGACCTTCCAGGTCACTGGACCGGGAAAGAAACCAAGCACTGTCTGACTGGAAGCATTACCTCTACGTCCCTCGTCCTCGACCCAGTCATCACTCATGCGGTATTCCACAGGCAGGAAACAAAACAGGAAACGCTTTTAGGCTCCACCCCCCCTCCTGCCAGGTGCTATATCAGACCTAACCACCAGAAGCACAACCTGTTTTGTTTCCTGTCGGTGGATTACTTGATGGGAGATGCTGGGGTGTGTGCCGGGCACTTACCTCCATCTTTGTCCTGTGGATCCTCCTCTGGTGGGCTCTGGGGGGATCCCGTGGACCGTTGTGGTATCACTTGGAGTGGGGCTGCTGGGCTTCCCTGTCTCCTCCTGGGCTCAGGTGACCTGGCTGCTTGGCTTCTCGGGTCTTCCTGGTTTGCTGCTGCCCTGCTGTTCCTTCTGCTATTTTCCTTGAGGTCTCCTGCTGTGTGAGGGGTTCCTTTCTGGTGTTGGCCTGCTTTCTGTCTGTCAGCTTGCTGGTGGGGGCTGTGTGCTCTAGTTACAGTGGCACGCTGCTCCCCGGCTGGTGTCCCGCCTCACGCCTGGCCCCCTCGGTGAGTGGGGGCCCTGGTGTCTCCTCCGGTGTGCCTCTCTCGCCCCGGGGCAGGGGGGGTCGATGTGATCTTGCCCCCTCTTCGGGGGTCCAGTGTCGGTTCTTGTCCTTCGCCGGGCTTCCTCTGCTGTTCCGTGGAAAGCCCGGCTGCTCTGTGTGTTCCCGCATGCGCATGGAGCGTTTGCGCATGCGCGGGGAGTCCACTGCTTTGCCGGGAGCTTGTCGGGCCGGACGCCCGAGTGGGCTCTGGGCGCTCCGGTCCTTACTGTTCTTCCTTGGTCATCGGGGGGTCGGTCATCTTCAGCTCCTGTTGCCAGCGGCCTGGGTGAGTGTCTCTCTCTCCCTTCGGCGGTATTTGCCGTCCTGTCTCCCGCGGCGTCTGTTTAGCCGCGGTTTCGTTTTGCCCGCCCCTCCCCTTTCTCTTCGGGCCTGTTTGGGGTTGGCTGGAGGGTCGGGGGGCTTTCCTCGCTGGGTGTTTATCACCTGTCTTGGATCTGTGGGGGGTTAATTGGGGTGTGCCCTCCTTGCATATTAGTACCTTTTGGAAGGTCGTGTTTTTTTCCAACTAGTGCTCCTTCCTTGCTACTGCTTGGTGTGTTACTATGGGCAAGCACCATCGAAAGAGGAAGCATTCCTCCCCTGTGCCTCCCTCTTCCCCTGATTCCAGTGGGGTCTCCTCCTCTCCTCCTGTGAAGCGTGCTAAGGGGGGTGATGATGACCGGATAAAGCGCCTTATTTTGGAGACTCTTTCCGATTTGAAGGTGAACAAGAGGAATACTGCTGGTCTTTCTGGTTCTGCTGCTCTTTATTCTGACATTTCGTCTTCTGCTGAGTCTGATGAGTCCTCTCTGCCTGCGGTTGAGCTTCAGGGAAAGTACATTTCCAGGGATCTCTTGCCGGACGTCCTTTCCCATGTGCGGGTTAACATGGGGTTCTCGGTTGATTCTTCGCCTGGTACCTCTCAGGGTTCTCTCTTGCCGCAGTTTAGGAAGCCTGTTGCTTCTTCCTTGCCGGTGCATCCCTTTGTTTCTGATGTCTTGCTGAAGGAGTGGATTGACCCAGACCATATTTCCATGCCCCGGTTTATGTCCAAGCTTTATCCCTTGCAGGATATGGCGGAGACTTTTCCTGATTCCATTCCTGTGGACTCTGTTGTGGCCAGTCTTGTGGGTCGTCCTTCAATGGCGGATGATAACATTCTGAAGGACAGCGTGGACAAGAAGGTGGATTCTGCCCTGAAGAAGTCTTATGCCACCTCGCACCTGGCTGTTCGTTCTGGCGTTTATGGGGCATATGTGGCCCAGTCTCTGCTGACCGATTTCAAGTCCCTGTTTTCATCTATGCAGGGTGGTTTCAGTTGTCCAGAGTTGCTGAAGTCTATGGAGCGCCAGGCGGAGTTCCTGTAGAACATCGCCTTTGATTCTGTGAGGGCTTCTGCTATGTCCTGTGGTTCCTCTGTTGCTGCCCGTCGTAACCTGTTGCTGAGAGATTGGAAGACGGATGCGGACCAGTGTTCCATGGCTTTGAGGCTGCCTTTCACCAGTGCCCACTCGTTTGGTGACTCACTGGAGAAGAAACTGCACAAGGTCTTCAAGGAGCGCAAGCATTCTTTGTCCTTTTGTGATCTTCCGCCCCGTAGAGGTTCCTCCTTCTCTTGTGCCAGGTCTTTCCGCCAGCCTTCCAGATTTCAGCAGTCCTCATTTCAGAGTCAGCGAGGCACTGGCCGGTCTTTTCCCGGGAAGTTTCAGAAGAAGTCCCAGAGTGGTGCCGGGTCTGGTCCGCAGCGTTCCTGTCTATGCCAGCCTAGGGGACGTTCTCACTGGTGGTCTGCCTCTGGTAGGTGGGAGGCTTCGCCAGTTCCTCCCTGCTTGGCGCCTGACGACCTCCGACAGATGGGTGCTGGATGTCTTGTCGAGGGGCTACCGGATCGAGTTCCTGTCCTCCCCCCCCCCCTCCGGGGTGGTGGTGACCCCTTCTCCTCAGGATGCCTCCCACCGTCTGGCCTTGTCGGACGGGGTTCGTTCTTTGGTCAGCAAGCTTGCGATTGTCCCTGTTCTGATGGCAGAGAGGGGGTTGGGCGTCTACTCCATCATCTTTGTGGTGACGAAGATCACATGGGGCTTCCAAGTGGTCATCAACCTTCAGGGTCTGAACTTGTTTGTGCGGAAGATCCTGTTCAAGATGGAGACTCTCCAGAGGATTATCCCGCTGATCCAGTCCGTTGGGTGTTCTCCACTCTGGACGTTCAGGGTGCGTACCTGCACGTCCTGGTGGCTGTGAGGGATCCGCGTTTCCTGCGCTTCTGCCTGGAGGTCCAGCACTGGCAGTTCTGCATCCTTCCCTTTGGTCTTCGGTCCACCCCCCGGGTGTTCACCAATGTTGTGGCTCCCTTGGTGGCCCATCTCCATCTCCTGGGGGTGTCGGAGTTCCCGTACCTCGATGACTGGATGGTTCAGGCTCCGTCCTTGGAGGTCATGTCTCGCCACCTTCTCTTGACCATGTCTACGCTCAGGAACCACGGGTTCTTGATAAAATTGCCGAAGTGCCACCTGGAGCCTGCCACTCGGAGGACCTTCATCGGAGCTGTGTTCGATTCTGTGTTGGGCAACGTGTTCCTGCCGGAGGCCCGGATTCGTCGCCTTCAGTCTTTGCTGAGGAAGTTGTTGTTGCAAGCCTCGGCTCCCCTCCTTCAGTGGCTGGAGGTTCAAGGCCACATGGCTGCTTCTGTCTTCACAGTGCCCTGGGCCAGGGTTCATCTGCACCCTCTGCTGTGGCATGTGCAGCGGTGGGTCCCCTTTCCTGTCCTGGATTATGCGGTCCCTGTGCCCGTGTCTCTGGACATTGTGTCTGCTCTTCTGTGGTGGCTGGATCCTTTCCACCTTTCCTTGGGGATGTTGTTCCGTCTGCCTCCTCCTCTGGTTGTGACCACGGATGTCAGCGCTTCCAGCTAGGGGCGACTCTGGACCATTGGGCTGTGCAGGCTCGTTGGCTCCCGGTGGAGTCTCGCAGGTCGTCCAACTGGAGGGAGTTGTCTGCGGTGGAGAGGGCGCTCCGCTTTTTCCATCTTCATCTGAAGGGTTGCCATATCCTGGTGAGATCGGACAACACCGTGTCTGTGGCCTATATCAATCACCAGGGGGGGGGACCCGCAGTTCTTCCCTGAATCTGGTGGGCTGCTCCATTTCGGACTGGGCGGAGATGAATCTTCTGGCCCTGTCTGCTCAGAACATTCGAGGTGTGGACAACGTGGTGGCGGATTCGTTGAGCCGGAGGTTTCCTTCGTCTCTGTCCCTGTGCCTGGCTCCCCGGACTTTTCGCTTACTTTGCCTGAGGTTCAGGACTCCGGATCTGGACTTGTTCACCTCCCGGTCCAATGCCCTGGTTCCCCTGTTCTGCTCCAGGTGTCCTTCTTTGTGTCCTTCTCCTTCTTCTCCTTCTGAGCTGTTACTTCATTCTTTGGACCTGAGGTGTGCCCTGTCCATTTATGTGGCTCGTTCTGGGAAGTTTCGTTCTTCTGACTCTCTCATTGTCACCTTTGGTTTGGCTGGTAAGGGTAAGGCTGCTTCCAGGCTCACCTTGGGTCGCTGGATTAAGGCTGTCATCACTCTTGCCTATCGTGGTGCTGGTTTGCCCTGTCCGGCAGGTGTTCAGGCGCGTTCCACCTGGGCTGCTTACCATGGTGTGTCTCTTGATGAGAATTGTCGCGCTGGGATCTGGGCCTCCGAGTCCACGTTTGTGAGGCACTACAGGTTGAATTGTGCCCTGTCTGACCGGACCAATTTTGGTTGTGGGGTGTTGCAAGCTGTGGGGGCTCCCCCTCCGCTCTGAGTTCTGTTTGTGTATTAATTTTTGTTTTTCACTTGCTGCACTCCTTTGTGTCTGGTCTGTGTTTTGCTGTGTTTGGGTTGCCAAAGGCCTGTTTGGGCATTGCTTTGGTATGCCTCATGAGTGATGACTGGGTCGAGGACGAGGGACGTAGAGGTAATGCTATGATTACGTATGGTAATCCCCATTACTCTTAGTCCTACTCGTCCTCGACCCAGTCATACTTCCCACCCTCCCTCCCTGTCCAGGCCTTTGTTGCTTGGTGTGTCAGGATGTGCTTCTGGTGGTTAGGTCTGATATAGCACCTGGCAGGAGGGGAGGTGGAGCCTAAAAGCCTTTCTTGTTTTGTTTCCTGTCTGTGGAATACCTCATGAGTGATGACTGGGTCGAGGACGAGTAGGACTAAGAGTAATGGGGATTACCATACGTAATCATAGCAGCACTTTTTAAGCTGCACAACTCCACCCCATCAAGCACGCAGGACAGGCATAGGAGAGGAAGAAAGAAGGAAAGGTATGTCTAATAATATTTATGCTGACTTTGGGCAATCCCAGGAGGGGGGGGGGGCTAAATCCCAACACTCCATCCATTCGTGTAGTCTGCCCAATACACTTTAATAGTACTTTTTATTCTTCCCATTTCACGTGGCAATCTAAACAACTTAAATATCTCGGTCTTCAATTCTCTTCCTCCCTCACCTCTTCTGTTTCAAATAATATGGACAATTGCACTCAGACAATCTCTTCTCTACCTAGTAAATGGCATCCTCTTTACTTGTCTTGGTGGGGCCATCTCAACACCATTAAGATGATGCTGGTTCCTCTTTCTATTATTCCCATACATGCCCCTCTCAAGCTTTACAAGAAACTAAATTCAATATTGTCTGCTTTCCTTTGGGATAATAAGAAGCCTCCTATGTCTTCAGCTAAGCTACAACTGCCTAAAGATGAGGGGGGAGTACACTTTCCTGATTTCCTGAAATACCATAAGTCTTCCCTTTTGCAGCAATATTCTCATTAGATTGCACTCTCCTCACTAAATACTCCGGGCCCGATTCACAGAACTAACTGCAGACAAAATCCTAAACTTACTACTTTTGGTATTCACAGAAGTTAGGATTTTGTCTTAAGACATACTTAAGACAGATTTAAGACAGACTTAAGTTAGGATTCTGTCTTTAGTCTGTCTTAAGTCTGTCTTAAGACAAACTTAAGACAAAATCCTAACTTCTGTGAATACCAAAAGTAGTACGTTTAGGATTTTGTCTTAAGTAAGTTCTGTGAATCGGGCCCTCTGTTATCGGTTGATTTGGAACAAAATTTTTTATCCCCTAATTCTTTTTCAGAATTCCCGTTCTTCATGCGGAAACCTCAAAAAATGTCTATTCCTATTATCAATAATACTCACAAATTATTAGCTTCTGTAATTCCTTTTTCTCCCACAGATCTTTGCTCCATTCTTAACTCTACTATATGGAATCACCAATTTATTCAGGTGAAGAAACATCCTAGTTATTGGCATTTCTGGAGAACTAAAGGGTGGATTTTGGTTCATCAATTATTTGATTGGGAGTCATTCCTTACTTTTCCTCAAGCTCAG
Source organism: Lissotriton vulgaris (assembly GCF_964263255.1). NCBI lineage: Eukaryota > Metazoa > Chordata > Amphibia > Caudata > Salamandridae > Lissotriton > Lissotriton vulgaris. The sequence continues at coordinate 39,990,599 of NC_141699.1, read as the reverse complement.
GATCTCTTTAGCCTTCCGTCTACCTTCCTAGCCATATTTCTTTTTTTACAGGGGCCTATAGTTCAAGCATATAATTATTTCAACTCTATTTCATCCTCTGATGCTCCATCTTCCACACAATAAGCTATTTTACCTACGTGTCCTAAGGCATTCCCTATTTATTCCCATTTACTTGAAGCTTCTACTTCGAGATCCAAGTCTAAGACTGAACTCACATTGGAGGAAGATCTTTCCATAACTTTACCTATACCCACCTGGAAATGAATCTAGACTAAAATCAGAAAGTCCTCTGCTACAGGCAGCACTCCACAAACACTTTTTTTCATTTACAACAGACTTTTTATGACACCAGACACCCTTTATAGGATTAATCAACATGTTCCAGACTCCGGTAGGACTTCTTCTGTGCCACAAGCTGACTTAAAACACTTACTTTTCACTTGTCCTCTAGTCCCTACATTCTAGTTACAAGTTTGTCGTCAAATTAATCCTATTTTCCAGAGTATTGTATCATTCTTTATTTCCAATGTATTTTTGGGTAGTGTGTACGAGGTTTGGGTTAACGCCCCTTTTAACATGCAGATACCAGATTTGTTATTAGCACTTGCTTTTCAACAAATTACCCATAATTTGAAAGATTTGCAACAATTGTCTTTTATGGTGTGGTGGAATGCAGTTTGTCACATTCACTGATTGGATACTGCATACTTGCCCCCTTTATCTCTTGTTTTAAAACGAAAGGCCCTATCCAAGCCTGTTACTCAATTTCTTGATTATTACGCTATCACAACATTTGTCCCCCACTCACCTACAGGAAGTTCTGCAACCTCCCGGACTACTACCCTTTCAGATTTTTAAGACTCGTTTATATTAAATGTCCCCTTATGTTTCCTCTATTATGTATAATTGATAGAAAAATCAGATTGTGATTTTTTTATGCAGTTTATGCCTTTTCTTTTGTTTTTCTCACTTTTGTTTTTCCTTTTCTTTATCTCTTGATTAATTGCTTAGTATTATTCTACTGAATAATATCTTAAACCGAATCAATATGATTTTTTTAAAGGTGTTTGAAAAGAGAAACTCTCTGTGTGGGCAGAAGGTGGTAACCCGGAATCTAGTTGGTAATATTTGCCGAAGACCAAAAGCAGGTAAATAATTGATAAACATTCATGTCAGCCGCTCACTAGAAGCTCCTCGTGTTCAGAGTATGGTCTGAATGCATGAACCAAGGCGCAGATGGGCAGAGCTAAGAAAATTCAGAATTAAGTGTCTGCGTCTGATTAGCTGTGTTAAAATCAATTCCAGAAAGGCTTAATTAACATTTATTCAAGAGCACTTGACAAACCGCAGGCAGAGCCTGATTAGGACAAGACAGGCACTGACACACATATACACGTCATCAGCTCGAGGCTGAGGGTCTAAGGCACTGTTTGTCGGCTCAGTGTTCATATTAAAAGAGGGACCATGCCATGGGCGGTGCCCCTCCCAGGAACCATCTGCTGCCCCTCATGTCCAGCAGATTCCACTCCTTTGGGTCGATCAGTATAAACCCTGCCTCTCCCTCTTCCAAGCTCTGTGGGTTACAGATGTGTATTTGAGAGGCCACAGACAGAAAGGGTGAGGGACAGACCCTCTGGAAGCAACGCTGTAGACTGGACCAATGAAAAGGTGTCACCTGCAGCTGGCTTCTGACGCCTCTCTCCCACATAAACGCAAACCGGTCCCAGTCACCTGCACCCAGTGAGGGTGAGAACACATTGGGCATAGAAGGCACAGAGAGGGTGAGTCCCATGCACGATGACAGCACCCTGGAAAGATGTCCGGAAGACACGCCCTAAGCTGGGCCTACGAAAAACAAGCATTTGCAATGCAATCATCTCGCATTTGTGAAAGTTAGAGCTATTTGCATTGTGAATGTGTTTGTTTTTCACTTATGGTTTTTGTTTGTAGTGGAGTGGATGAATGTTGTTTGTAGCGGAATTATGTGGTTTTAAATGTATTTGTTAGTTGTGGAATCTTGTGGGTTTGAATTGTGTGGTGTGTAGTGTATTTGGTTTTTAGAAATATGTGGTATGGTGAATAGATAGGGGTGAGCGCTACAAAAAATAGATAGAAATGAAGAGTGAGAGTGATAGGTTGTTTTGTTTTGGATGAAGTGGTGAATGAACTCTAGATAGAGTAGTAGAAGGAGTGTGTTAGAAAGAGAAAATAAAGGGGAGAGAAGGTAATAGGCACATAAAGAGTCTGCACTGGTGTACGCAGAAGACACTGAAAGTAGAGGCGGAGAGTCTGGGTTTGCGGTGTGATTTTTGAAAAGTTATGGTAAAGAAACTGCACTGAAAGACCTGAAGTGAACAATATATAAGCATTCCTGGATGGGTGTGTGCAATGGAATTATGTGGACAGTAATTATGTGGACTTAAATGTAGTGGTATTGTGTGTCATGAGTGGAATTCTGTGACTTGGTGTTGAATTATGTTGATTGGTGCGGAATTTTGTGGTGTAGATTGGATGTATGTGGTAGTGGAATTATGTATTGTGGAGTGGAACGTCGTGCCATTGAATGGAATTGTGTGAAGCTGAATTGTGTGGCACTGAGTAAATTATGTTGAGCTGAATTACGTGGCATGTTGTGGAGTGTATTTATGTGAAGTTTTGCTGTGTGTCGTGGAGAAAATTTATGTGGAGCGTAATTATGTGGTATGGAGTGGAATGTAATTATGCTGTGAGATATGGAATTGTGTGGCATTGAATTGTGTGGGGTGGCATTGTGTGTAATTGCGTGGCATGGTGTGGAATTATGTGGAGTGTAAATATTGGGCATATTGCAGAGTTGAATTTTGTTAAGTGTGGTTATGTGTTTTGGAGCTGAATGGCTATATCTGGATATATGTTTAGTGTAATTATTATGCTGGTGACCCCATTCTCCTGGGACCATCAGAAAGCCAAAATGAGTGGTTTTTATCAAACAAATGTTGGCAAGCCCGAAAAGGCATTCCTCACGCTCTGGCATGAACTTTAGAGCAGCGGCTTTCCCGCTGAACTCAGTAGAGCCGCATCCTGCTTTTTTTATTTCCATGGGCAGCGGCAAGCCCTGCAGGGAATTATGGCTCGCTTCTTGCAGCGAGCAGCGACACTGGGGAGAGTTGCATCCTGCTCTTATTTGTTTCCCTTGGTGGCCGCTTCTCGCCATCTTACTTTATCTTGGGGTGAAAATTAACTGCAAAATCTGTGGTAAAATAAAAAAGCAACATTAAACCAAATGGAAGAGAGCCATTGCGTGCTCTGAAGGAGCATTGCAGCTGACTAAAAGAAACCATTGGTGAGATCTTCATGGGGTGAGAACAGACACCAAAAGGAGGGACCAACAAGGAAAAACACCAATAACAAGCCAGCATTTCTGAAGGAAACTGATAACAACCAATTGCAATCAGTGGTTGTGCCAAAGCCCATAGAGGAGGATACAACAGGTCTTGCAAACAGCACAAGAGCTGTCGAGGCTCGACCTAAAAAGGGGTCATCTGCAGCCCGGCTGCTGCCATGCCTTTCTGGGTCCTTGCCAGGTCACGTGTGCCCAGTGAGTGTGAGCAGTGAGTGTGAGCAGGTTTCACTGGGCACCTATGTGGTGAGTGCAGATGCCCGTGCCCAAGCCCAGGGCCCTCACCTCTGGTGAACTAATCATGGATACTCACTGAGTAAGTGAATCCAAGGTTCCACGAGAGAGGCACAGGTGGCTTCTTGAGACCACAGAAACCAGAATGTCGGGCCTCATTTACGAGAATTGGCGCATCGCTGCCTGAAAGCATTGATGCGCCACTTCTCAGTGCGCCCTCGTTGTGACAGCAATGGTGCATTGTATTTACAATATGACGCATCATGTCGCAAGGAAGGACCGATACGTCAGTATAACTGCCGTATCTATCAGAGCTAAAAGTGGCACATTGCTGGAGTTGTGTCTGAAGCCTGACTCAACCCAAGCAATGTTCCTTTCACATGGGTCAAGCCCCATGTGAGAGGGCCTGCGTCACCCTTACGCCTGCCATGAGGCAGGCGTAAGGTTTTGACGCATTGGCGTCCAAGAAGTTGCGCAGCTTCTTGCGGGGGAACGCCCACCCTGCATACATTATAGCTGGCGCAGGTATAATGTGGCGCAGGGGTTGACCAAGTGACACATCTACCTAGATGCATCATTTCGTAAATATGGCACAACATGGTGCATTTTTTATGCCACTGGTGTGTCACAAAAAGTGATGCACCGGTGGCGCAAAAGTGACGTAGGGGCTCATAAATAAGCCCCGTCGTTTTTATGTGCAAGTTTGAAGTGTATTTCAGTCTATCACAGATTACATTAAGAGATGGTGAGACTGATAGATGCTAGTCGAGGAAATAGGTGGCTGCCGAGACTTCCTGGTTTGAAGTGTTGGCAGCCAATCAGAGGCAATCTCGTGCTTGTATGGTTAGGCACCATTGTTTGGAGTGTGCTTTTTTGGTGAATCCTCAAAGAGAGTCTGCAGCTCGTGTACAATTTTTGCACACACACACACACATACACACACACACCCACACACACATACACCACACACACAGCACAGCACACAGACTGCCAGGCGCTTTCAGCACACCTTCTCCATGAAAGCTCACCCTGCTGTGCGTTTAGAAGTCAGGAACAGTCACTAGTAGGACCCCTGGGGAGAAGCATCCAGAAGCAACTGATTGTGACTGTCCGAGTCTTGCACAGTCACGAGGGCTCCTAGTCCAATAGCAAGGCTAGTAAATCCATGTGTCTGTGTGCTTCCTCCAGAGTGGGCCTGGACAGCTGCTCTCTCATCATCTGTGCGAAGTTAGGGTCCCTTAAACAGCGCCCCCTGCTTGTCCTCCTTGGACATGTATTCATTTTTTCATCACATTGGCAAATGTAAATTTTTCTTAGTCAGATGTCATGGGCAAGCAGAGGGTGCAACTTGCATGAAAGTCAAATTCCTAATGTGAGCCTGCAGGGAGAACTCTCACAACTCACATCCAAGCAACACTTGTGAGTTGAAACAAAGGCTTTGAATCACTCCTGGGCCATGCAGACATGGCAGCTGGAGCTGTTTATGCTTCACATGACACAGTTACCAAGGGGCATATTATCAACGGCCAGCGAAAAGTGTTGTCTGTTCTTCCACAAGTGGCATCTAAGCACTGCAGTGCAGCAAAGACAGACAAAGAAAAAAAATCAATAAAGGAAAGCACAAATGAAGGAGGTAATGAAGAAGGAAGCAAGAAGATAAACAAGAAATAATAGAAATGAACAGAGATGAATCAAATACGTTTTAGGATGTTCTGGTCACATCTATTGGCTTTGTCAATGTTTTATTTGGCCATGTGGTTCTGCTCCTGTGCCGCATATCTGAATGGCTAGGACTGAGCATCAGAGCCTTTCTGTGGCTCATTTCAGCACAGCAGCTGTGCACCATGATTGAAAGACATTGACAAAGACAGGGAGGCATGGGAGCCATGTTTCATACATGGTATCATTCATAGAGCAGCTCAACCGCGTACATGTCAAACATGCATCAAGAAAGGGAGCTGCAAAGACTCGAGTATCTGCATATTTCCAAAGCCCTGTCTAGTGTGGGTGACCTTTCATGTCAGCAGGAGGAGGGGGCTTGCTTTTTGGCTGAATGTGTGAAGTTGGACAAAGGAGAGGACCCTGAACAAGAGACTTGGGACAGGGAAGAAAGCAGGCGCCAGTCCTCTACGTGCAGTGGTGCACTCAAGGGGTGTCCATTCGTACTTTGGGCCACTGGCAGGGTCTGCCTTTTATTGGCATAGGGCTCCTCTACACACATGCACAAGTCGGGTGCAAAAGAAATGTTGCCAGGGGGATTGGCTGGTAAAACATGGGGCCATATTACCAACAAGTAGCAATATTTATCACTAAATAGGCTTAGCGACAATTTTTTTATTGCTGCCTACCGCTGGATATGTTAGCGGAGAAAACATGCTATTAGCAACGGTTTTCTCCATTGTGCTAAAATATCCAGCGATAGCGGCGAAACGCGTGAATATCGCTGAGAATACAGCAATATTCACGAATTAGCAACTAAATGCTCTTAGCCATGTTATCCACCTCCCATTGGATAACATGGCTAAGAACTGGTCTGGGCAGGTGTTAGTATTTGGAGATATTCGCGCTTAGCGCAAATATTTCCAACGCTACGCCTGCCTTGCTAATAGGCGATAGCAACGTTAGCGACTATTTTCAGTCGCTAACTGGTTGGGAACGCCCACTTTGCATGTCATTAGCGATAAATATCGCTGACATGCAAAGCGGGCCCCAAACCACTGGCTATCGCCTACAAGCTGTCGCTAACATCAGTTAGCGACAGCTTGCTAATAGGGCGATAGAATTATCACCGCTTAGCGTCCGATAAGAGCCGCTAAATCGGCGATAATTGCCTATAGCCCCCCCTTGTTAATGTGCCCCATGGTGCGTCTGGCAGGGGAAGGGCGATGCGCACTGCCGCTATTCGGGGAGCTGTGAAGCCGCTGCAACCCCTCACCCGTAGAGGAGCGTCAGTGCAAAGGTCAGCGTGCCACCCGCAGCAGCAACAAGGGAAACTGCATGTTGGACAAAGCAATACTTTGTATTCAATAGGAGGGTCAAACTATAGTATTTTATGACAGGCCAATAAAAAGTGTGCACATTCATATAGAAAACACGAGCACAAGGAGAGGGCTGCTGCTTTGTGATGAGAGTTTAAACATGTTATTCCATCGGGGGTGGGGCGATGAGTTCTATGCTCACTGGTGGTGCAGACACCGTCCACCTGGCTCATCCCAGCTCAACGCAGGAGTTTTTGGTAGTTTTAAACCTTGTCAAGCATGTACGGCAGCCTCAGAGAGCCAAGAGATCTGATTGGAGGAGCCGTTAGGGTGCTGAGGAGTTCTTACAGGTCAAGGATGGCTGGTGTTTGAGGGCAGTGAGGGTTTTTAGGGTCCAGGGATGGGTGAAGTTTAAGTGTGCTGACTGAGGAGTTTTGAGGGATATGGGAGGGGTGGGGTTTAGGTATAGAGAGGGGTTTTTAAGGGTCACATATGTGTACAGTAAGGGGTAGTGGACGATTCCAAGGGTCAGAAATGGTGGATTTTTGTGTAGAAAGAGCTTTTAAGCTTTAGGAATGGTTGTAGTTTAGATGCGATGAGGGGTTTAGAAGGCACGGATTGATGGTGTTTAAGACGTGTGAGGGGTCAGCGATGGACGATGGTTACAGGTTGGGGTGGGTCAGTGAATTATAAAAGCATCCAAAGTATATACTTAGAAAATAATGTCCCCAAAGTACAGCAATGAAAAAAAATATTTTCGACAAAACTGTTTCTGAAAATAAGATCTGCAACCATTGCATTTACACTTAAAAAACACAGGCGTTCTAAAGCCAATTTCGACCAAAAAGAAATTCTATGAATTGGTTTCTACGAAAAAGTAAATGTCATTCTTTCTAAAAAAATTCCATTAAACAGTTTAGATAAACTGGTTTCCTACTCAGGCTATTCCATGAAATCATTTTTCTATGAAGTCACATATAACCACTTAATTGTCTTGCCTTGAAACACTGAGATAAGACTATGTGCTATAATTGTGTCTTTAAGAAGAGACCACTAAAATATAATCTAAGAAACACCCTTTTGAGTTCTGTCCGATGTCAGAGATAGAACAGAGGCTCCTATCTGCAACCATTTACTAGATAATCCCGAATATTTAACTATTTTTAAAATATTATATTTCCCCAGATTTGGAAGGGTGGAGGATGGTTTGTGAATCATGCTTTTAGTCATTATCTACAAGGAGATCAAAGCTAGAGTGCAGGCAGAGATGGTCTGGATGAACATCCTCTTGACCGCTCTGAACCTAGTGAGATCAGACATCTTTGGTGAGGAAGGATGCCTGCAACTAAAAATGAAGGGCCCATCCAACTCCTTGCTGAACTGTTTACTCCAAGGGAACTTCTGTTCCATTAGTCCTGTGAATATTAAAATATCTTCCTACGAAATTTGATATTATGCTATAAAATTGTTGCTGTGAGGAAATTCATGATAAACTGTTGTTAGATTTGGGGGTCTCTAGTTGGCACAGGTAGGTACTTGTGACAAATAAGGATCCATGTCTCTAGTCACGGAATGGGGGTACACTCCTAAAATAACCCTTGCTCACCTCCTTGGTAGCTTGGCAAGAGCAGACAGGCTTATCTCAGAGGCAGTGTGTAAAGCATTTGTAAACACACACAGTAATCAAGTGACAACACTACAGATGGGCACCACACAGTTGTATATTAAAAATAAGTTTTCTTTATATAGATTTAACACAAGACCATAAATGACAAAAATCCACAATACTGTACTTAAGATGGTAGTTTTAGCTTAGTTCTGTTCAGTTCTTAAAATGCGACACATTAAGTCAATGTACCTTGCGATGTGGTGCGCTTCCACAACAAACAATGTTGCAGTGATGGAAATGCGGCAAAGTTCCGGTGCAAAGAAATAAGCATGTGAAGATCTTCTAGGTGCAGGACGCTTCTCCAATGATGCGAGAAGTCTTGAGTCGATGCGTCAGATGCAGCGGCGACACCCTTGTTCCGTGATGCGACGGCAACAGCTTCGGCTGCGACACTCTTCTCTGACGTTGGGAGAATCTTCCGCACGATGCGATAACTACAGCGGCGACACCCAAGATGCGACAGCAGCAATTCCAATGGTGGCGCGCTTCTCCGGGGATGCGAGGTGCTTTCCTTGATGCGGTACAATACGACGACTACAGCACCGACATTCATGATGCGACGGCAGCAGCGGCGACGGCGACATGCTTCTTTCTCATTATAAGACACTTCTCTTGATGCAGTACAATACGACAGCTACAGCGGCAACACCCTCCCTTGAAGTTGCAAAAGCAGCCGCAGCGACGGCGCACGCTTCCTCTTCATTGCAAGACGCTTCTCTCGATGCAGTGCAATATGACACCTACAGCGCCGACATTCACGATGCGACATCAGCAGCAGTGATGACACGCTTCTTCCTCATTGAGTTGTGCTTCCAGCTGCTTAAGACACGCAGTCCCTCAGAAGGCCCAAAACAGCAGCAAGCACTTCCTAAGAACTCTGGGGAGCTGGGGGGTGAAGTCTGTTGTCCCTGAGACTTCAGCAGGAGGCAAGCTCTTTTCCAAGCCCTTGGAGATCCTTCACAAGTTAAAAGTAAAGCACGCAAAGTTCTTTCTCCTCTCTTTGGCAGTCAGGCAACCACTGCAGGCCAATTTCCTGAGCAGCGCTTCAGTTTAGGAATAGTCTCTCCTCAGTTTCCTCAGGTTCCTCTCCTCAACAGAGGTTTCTCCTTGTAGTCCAAAAGTGATCTTATTTCTTGGGATCAGAGTCCCAATATTTATGCCCCAAAATCCTTTGTCCTCTGAGGGTAGAGGGGCATTTGCCAAGTCCAAACCAGTTCTGGAGGACTCTGTTTACATGACTCCTTCTTTCCTTTCACAGTGCAGGACAGAAACATCAGACGTACCACAGGGGGTGGAGCCAGCACTGTGAGGGGCAGGCACAGTCCTATTCAGGTCCCAGGTGAAACTCCTCCCACCCATCTAGATGCAGATCTCTCTAGTATTCACCACTGGGCTGAATCATTCTGTCTCCTGGAATCCCCCAGCACTGTCGCTCAAACTCCAGACAAGGAATACACAACCTAGCAGAAGCAGGCTTTGGATAGTTAGACAAGAAAATACCAACTTTCTAAAAGTGGTATTTTCAAACACAGAATGTTAAAACCAACTTCACTAAAAGATGCATTTTATCATTCGGAGTTCAGGCCTACTAAAACTTGAATTTCTACCATGTTCCCTGAGTCAGTTAGAATTATAAAATGTAATAATCTACTGCCCATTCTGACCTATGGAGAACAGGTAGTCTTGCAATAGTGAAAAACGAAAATGGCTGTAATTCTCTATTACAACATGCCACACACACCAGGACATGTCCTACCTTACACTTACAATGCACCCTGCCCTTGGGCCTACCATAGGGGTGTCTGATATGAATAAAAGGGAAGGTCTAGGGACTGGCAAGTGGGTGCACTTTCCCAGTCAGCATGGCAGTACCAGAATGCACACAGGCTCTGCAATGGCAGACCTGAAACACACATTTACAGGCTGCTTCTGTGGGTGGCACAACCAGTGCTGCAAGCCCACTATTTCTGTCCATCAACTGTTGTCTTGCATTTGTCACCCCGAGTGGGATGGGTGTGCTCAGACGTGAGTCCCTTGCTCACTTGGCCACTGGATTCAAGATAGCCTGGCTGATGAGGATTATGAATCCGAAACCGGTCCCTGGATGCTTGTTTCCGGTCCAAGGAAGACATGGCTTGGCAGTTCGGGCTGGACTGTTCCCATGAGGCACATGGTCAGACTGATTTGCACATGGCCATGTCTGAACCGGGGTGGCTGAGTGAGCTAAAGAATGGTGATGGATTAAACCCAGATCAATTGACTGGGGGGGAGTGTTTGATTTGCTCAAACGCTCCGTCCATTATCCCCTTTTGTTTCGCTTTGTTCGCCCTAAATTGGCAGGGTATGCTCAGACGTGAGTCCCTTGCTCACTTGGCCACTGAATTCAAGATAGCCTGGCTGATGAGGATTATGAATCCTAAACCGGTCCCAGGATGTTTGTTTCCGGTCCAGGGAAGACATGGCTTGGCATTTCGGGCTGGACTGTTCCCATGAGGCACAGGGTCAGACTGATTTAATTGTCAGAAGTAAGTTGCTCTATGATGGATAAAACTGTTCTTATGAACAGCACTCTTATACCAAATGGATGTTTTATAACATTTAAATAAAAAGATTCCTTTTTCTATAACAACTCACCTCAATTAAGATGTTTTAGACGTGGCTGGCACTTCTTGGACAACAATCGAGATTTTGAGTGGTGGAGAAGTACACGAGTAACAAGATGGGCTTACGCTTCAAAAAAACTGCATAAAGTAAAATGTGGAAACAGTAGAGAATAATACACCTGTGCAATAAGGACTTAAGAGAAGGATAGTTAATGCACACGTGGGCACAGTGTCACGCAGAACAGAACCATACACAATCATCGCAACTCTCGAGCTAAAAACAATAAAGCATTGTTCCCACTCTCTAGGTCATATTGTCTCCAGGAAATCTACTAACTGGGTCAACCTTGCATTTAAAAATGTCTGTTTAAACTGTTGCAAGTCGCACATCGTGCCTTTGGAAGTGCAGTGCTCTGCCACCTCCCGTGCGATTTATACATATTGTAAATAAAAACAAATAAAGCATCCTGCCTGAATTCATCATTTTTATCACACTGTCTTCCCACTTTCACGATATAAACACATTTATCTGCTCAGCACACAGCTTCTAATCTAACAATGCACAATCACATTTAATTTAGGTGTTCAAACAGCAGTGATTCTTCATAGCTTTACTTAATGATAACCGACCTCAACAAACCTCCGAAGAAAAATGTGCACCGAAAACAACTGCCCAATTTACCCCCACAGTGAAGCCCCACCGTGGAGCCCCACCATGGAGCATACTGACAAGACATGGTTCAGCCACACTGTGGGGCATATTAGCAAGAACGTTGTTAAAATTATCCCTGTTTTAGTGGCAGGAAACTGCTGCGAAAACAGCGATAATGGGCTTGCTAGTATGCGTTATAGAATTCCAATAGAAGCCCAGGTTAGATGTCCTGCACATCTAACCTGGAATTCTATAACACATATTAGCAAGCCCAATATGCCCCTGTGCATTTAGCATCGAGTAGCTGCAGTTGGCATTGACAGATGGACAGAACACACACCACTGATACAAATCCAAGGTGAGAGAGAGGAGCTGGAACTGCAAAAAAATGTGCCCACGCAATTGTTTTAATCAAGTATATAGGTGGGCTTGTGGACCTTGGCCATCTGACCCCAAACCATGATGGGAGACATTCTCTCATCATGAATTGTAGTGAGCATGTACACATCATGACTGTGAGCAGTTCGTTGGAACACAATGCAGTGCTCTGGGATTTCTAGAGCTTCTTGCCAACAAGCTCCTGTGGGAATCCTTTGCCGAGACAATGAGTTGTACCACGGCCACAGTGCCAGATTTGTAGAGCTCACTGGACAGCTCTACTCCAGTATATAAATTGTCCACATAAAGGTTATAACCTTTGTGAAGAAGTGGCTGGACTAGCTCCCATACGATCTTTCCTGTGACCCCTAGCCTGGGACGGCAACCTAGAGGGTTTAGAGTTGTGTCCATCCCTGTATACGCTCTCAAGCTGTACACATAGCCAGTCGAGCTCTCACACAGCTCGGAATGTACTGCCTAAACAGCAGCCGCCCTTTATACAAGAGCAAGGACTCATCAATGGCTATATTTTTTCCAGGAGTATAAACCTCTGGAAACCGGGCAGACAAATGATCCACGACAAGCCGAATTTTGAACGACCTGTCATGGTCTGGATGGCCCCGGTGCAAAGCAGACAAATTGTCATTGAAATGCAGCATGCGCTGCAATAGCAAAAAACGATTTATGCTCATGTATGGTGCGAAGATGGGGGTTAACCAAACTGTGCGAGTAGACCAGTAGGACAGCAAGGTTGGTTTATGCACTACTCCCATTTTAAGCGTGAAGCTCAAAAAAATCTTCAACTCATGAAGTGGGAGTCCACTGGTATGCCCTAGAATGAGGCCCAAGAGTGCCTCCTTGCTCCCTCAGAAATTGTTTGGTATGCAAATTTGTTTGCTGCACAATTTCATCAAGGAAGTCAATATCCAAAAAGAGATGGGCATCGTCAATTGGAAAAAAAATTCTTCGTATCGACTTTAGATCCAGCGTCGTCAGTGAAAGGCAGATTTTGGGGCTGGACTAAATTGGGTGGCTGCCAAGAAGGCACTCTGTCTGTGCTTGCAGCCGCACATGCCTGCACTCTGGGTCGTTCTAACCTGTTACTGGTTTCCCGCAGCACAGATTGTGCTGGCAAAGGGACAGCACGACTGACATCGTCTCCTTCAGAATCTCTGGAAGATGAGTCGCCGGATGGAACTGCGCCGACTGAAAAATCACTCCCATATTCTGCTCCATTGTCCTCTCCCTCAGATGATGTCTCGGTATTTGCTGTCTCAGTCTCTGATACTGCCTCGGAGCTGGACTCTAGAACCAGATTTAGGGCCTGGGCAGCATTCACCCAACGATATGCCATCACTGCTAGTGCCTACAACCTTCCTATTAAAACACTATTGTTAGACCTGGCACCTTGGCGTGAGTTTCCCTCCCACTTTTTGCTGATGTGCCTCAGATGTTTTTGCTGGTGTCCGCCGCTCAAGGCACTATCATAAGTAGAAAGCAGTTAGGTTGTTGGTTTCAAAGTGAAGGTGGGTTTGTGCATGAGTGATGTATCTAACAGTCAGTAATGATGAAGTCACTTTGTCACTTTACCTTTCCTTTCCCAAATCAGCAGGCTCTCCAAAAACATTAAGGGGCCGATTCTGATTTCGGCCGGAAGGGCTCCGAACCATGTTCGGAGCCCTTCTAACCGAATCGGTCACTGCCGGCTGGATTCCTTTCCGACCGAGCCATTCCGATGCGCTCGGTCAGAAAGGAATCTGACTCGGATTTCCAAATTGCGGATGACAGGCTCGGAGAGCCTGTCCCCAGTCCGGAAATCCACCAGTACTCACCCGGTCACCACTTTCCGACCGAGGGAGTATGATGGCAGCTTTTCACTGCCTTTTCATGCCGGTCTGTTCGGCACAAAAAGGCAGTCGGTAGCTGTCTCTGGTGGCCCCTACCAGGGCCCCCATGGGTGTGAGGCTGCCAGATGACGACCTGGAGGCACCTATGGTGCCCCTCCATTGATCCCTGCACCCAGTGGCAGGCACCTTGGGGTGCCGGCCACAGGGTGCAGGGATGATCTGCACTCCTGCTTTCTACATTGCAAGTATGTTTTACAGTCGGAAAGCATGCTTGCATTGTAAGGTATACGAATGCGACCAAACCCTGTTCGGTCGCATCGTACTAGCAGGGCTGTAACCGACAACAGCAGGTCGGTCGGTTACAGCTCCTACCCGATGTCAGACGCACTCAGGTCTGTCCGACATCGGAATAGGCCCCTTAGAAAGACAGAAGACAACACAGTATTACTTAATCTTGCCACTAACCCATCATCACATCCTTTAGCGCTGGTGGCAGCCAGTGAGACAATCATTTTGGCGCCCCCCCTCTTTACCTCCAATAAATATCTGTTATTCAGCACCAAGATGCCTATGGGTGAACGTGTGCTTTACAAATGCACACTATGAACTCCTTGGATTCCCTCACTCCCATCCAGCAAACTTGCCCCTCATCTCTTCATAGTCCCTCTCTCACATACATTTCATCTGTTTAAAAGTGTTTCTAATGCGTGGCTTTACTAACCCATGTAGCTATTCACATAACTTTATGGCATCAAAACTGCCACTAGACAAAAGTCAGATATCTCTATCTAGCATCAACATAATCACAAGCATTAGCCTGACACTTTTATCGCTGCTTGAAAGCTGTGTGTGTGTGTTTGTATATATATCCTAGCAGCCCGTCCCGACCTTGTCCAGGAGCTTTCAGGCTTCCCCCTACCCCCGCCTGCCCCGAAATTGCCCAGCAGCCCGTGCCCTCGCCTGCCCCGTCCCCCACCTGCCGCTTGTCCCGACCCACGCCTGGCCTCGAGTCAATGGAGGTGTTAGTCCCCGTCCCCTGCCTTCCCCGACCCCCGCCAGCCCCGACATTGCCTTTTGTAACTCCCCGTCCCCCGCCTGGCCCGACACCCGCCTGCTTACCTCAGCCGCGCTCCTGAGTTGACAGCTCCTCGCCACTCTGCTCCTCACCGACTGTCCGCCGCCGCTCCTCCCCCACGCCATGTCCGCCTCTCCGCTGGTTGCACCGCCGCTGGCCTGTCCGCTGCTCCTCACGTGACCGCTCCTTTGACGCTGCTCTGACGCCGCTCCTCGACGTGAGCACGCACGTTGCGGCCAGCGCTACTTTGGGGGGACTACTTTTTTTTTTAAATACATTTTTTAAATAAGGCTTATTTTTAAATTTTATATAGCCTATAACCATCTACACACCCTGAGGATTTCTACGGTGTATCGGGTGTGTAGATTGGTGCAGTGGTTGCGGAGTTTACCCGCCTTAAAGCCTGAAAGTTTCTCCTTTAATATAGTAGTATATATATATATAGTATATATTCAATGAAAAAACCATAGGTTATAGACCATATATAGTTAGGGATTTGCATTTACAAAACCATATTTTACTCGCACAAAACCATTGAAATTCCATATATAGTTAGTTGCACTAACTATATATCGCGCACCCGCAATCCACTGCTGATGATGTCACATATTACATCATTCATGACATGGTCAGTGACATCACTGATGACATCACTGATGACATCATCTAGTGTCTGTGTGTTTTTGTAAAGTTTAAATATGTTTTACATATTGAAGAATGAGTGGATGTATGGAAGACTGAGTGTGTGTGTGGCTGGCTGGGAGGTGTGTGACTCTGTGCATATCAATGTGTACTTGTATCAGTGATTGTATAAGAGAGTAAGTATGTGTTAGTATATGTGTGAAAAGTATGGTGTTCTGTGTTTAACTGTATAGATGAGGAAATCAAAGTGTGATTGATTCTTCACAGGACTGACTAGGTGTATGAGTGCATATGATAGTGTTGTAATAATGAGTGACTGTATGTATGAGTGATTGTATGGGTGAATGAGTGAATGTGTGTGTAGACGTAGTAATCAGTGAGTGCGTATGTATTAACTGGTATTGGTGTGTCATGATGTCATCAGTGATGTCATTTGAGATGTCATCAGTGATGTCATTTGAGATGTCATCAGTGATGTCATCAGTGATGTCATCAGTGATGTCACTGAAGTATGGTGTTCTGTGTTTAACTGTATAGATGAGGAAATGGAAGTGTGATTGATTCTTTACAGGACTGACTAGGTGTGTGAGTAACTCCATGGATGAGTGGCAGTGTGTGAGTGTCTGCATAGGTGTATGAGTGCATATGATAGTGTTGTAATAATGAGTGACTGTATGTATGAGTGATTGTATGGGTGAATGAGTGAATGTGTGTGTAGACGTAGGAATCAGTGAGTGCGTATGTAGTAACTGGTATTGGTGTGTCATGATGTCATCAGTGATGTCATTTGAGATGTCATCAGTGATGTCATCAGTGATGTCATTTGAGATGTCATCAGTGATGTCATTTGAGATGTCATCAGTGATGTCATCAGTGATGTCATTTGAGATGTCATCAGTGATGTCATCAGTGATGTCACTGACCATGTCATGAATGATGTAATATGTGACATCATCAGCAGTGGATTGCGGGTGCGCGATATATAGTTAGTGCAACTAACTATATATGGAATTTCAATGGTTTTGTGCGAGTAAAATATGGTTTTGTAAATGCAAATCCCTAACTATATATGGTCTATAACCTATGGTTTTTTCATTGAATTTCAATGGTTTTATAAATGCAAATTTCTAACTATATATGGTCTATAACCTATGGTTTTTTCGGTGAATTTCATTGGTTTTTTAAAAGCTAACATCTGTAGCTGTAAAATGTATTATTCTTTAAATCCCAAAATATATTTAGATATTTATTGATAATTTTTTTTTTCATATTTTTTTCTTCGCTTCTAGTTCGCGAACCGGGAAGCTTTCCGTTAGCTCATCTTGATGCCGCGATCTAGTCCGCGAACCGGTCAACGTTACGTTAGCGGAACAGTGACGCGTCGCGGAAGCGCGACGTATCACGTTATCGCGTAATGCGTCTAATGACGCGTCGCGTTAGCGCTCCCGGAAGTGCTCCGGACCGCGAACCGGAAGCGATCTGGGACGCGGCGCGCGCCGCGTAACGTAAGCGGAACAGGTCATGTGACTTGTTTATCAAACTTCTCATTGGTTCATTTCACTTTTGGTTTCCAAATGATGTATGACTAGGTCATGTGACCTAAAAATAACACTTTTCATTGGCTCAGAACTTTTGTTTTCCCCAAATCATGTAAACCCCTCCTTATTTCCTCACTCTGACTTTCATCTTGGTGAGAGAAAGACCATTTATCTGAAGTTCCACAATGGCTTCCATTCTTGCTGCAGCTGGTGCACCCCCACCACCACCTCCACCTCCTCATAAGAAGAGAGGACCACCTAGTCAAACTATGACTAACAGAGAGGAGGAAGAGGAGGAAGAAGAAGAAGAGGACAGAGAGGAACAACAATTTGTCGATGAGTTGCCCCGGGTTTCTAAACGAAAAACCAGTTTCATCTGGCAGTTTTTCACCATCCCTCCTGGATCAAAGAAAGTGAATGCAAAATATGCCACCTGCCTCATCTGTGATTACAGATTGTCGAGAGGCACAGAAAAGAAGTACAGTATGGGGAACTATACAATGCATCGTCACATGAGCAGGTGGCATCCCTTGAACTACAGCCGGGCTGAGTTAAGGGATCTTCAAGACAATCCGACGGCAACTCCTGTGGCAAGATCTACCTCCACATTGTCTTTGACGGGAAGAGAGGCACAAGAGACTGTGCCAAACATCCAACCCAACTTCCAGCATATGAAGTTATCTTGTATTTACTGTGGTGCTATGCTATCATATGGCAACATGAGTGTCAACCTGATGAACATTGCGTTTGAAAATCATAAATGCCCTAATGCACCCAAAAAGTAATTTTTTTTTTTTGCTCCAGTTGAGCCGTTTTGAAAGCCTGTTTTTTGTTGTCTCCCCTCCATAAAAAACACAAAAAAAACATAAAACAGTTCTAAAAATACAAAAAAATCAAAAAATGTTCAAAAAAAAAAAAAAATATAAAACAACAAAAACAAAAAAAAAACAGTTCTTTTCAGAACTACCTCCCCTTTCAAACAAAATTGCTAGAATGTTTATCACTCTGGCAAGCTCTATTTCTTTTGGTTCGCTTCAAGTTCGCTGACCGGTTCGCGAACTTTAAGCGAACTAAAAAAATATTTTTTTAAAAAAAAGAAGAGTTAGTATAAGGGAAGTAAACAGAGAATAATGTAAAAAGAAAGGCAGCTAGAGAGAGTAAATGAGAGATAGTGTCAATGACATCATCAGCAGTGCATTGCGGGTAAAAAGAGTGGAAAACATTTACCTTATAATGCAAATGCTCTTAGCCATGTTATCCACTTCCTATTAAATAACATGGCTAAGAACTGCTCAGGGCCCCATGAGGAACGCTTTCCATTTAAAAAGGGAAAAATAAGATCAAAGACACTAAAATGCCTTCTAAATATGAACCCAAACAACCTATGAAGCAATGTGAAAAAAAACTGCCGCAATGCATGAATATAGCAGAAAAGTCAGCGATATTCATGCATTTTCCAGCAAATGCTCTTAGCCATGTTATCCACTTCCAATTAAATAAAATGGCTAAGAACTGCTCAGGGCCCCATGAGGAACACTTTCCATTTAAAAAGGGAAAAATAACATCAAAGACACTAAAATGCCTTCTAAATATGAACCCAAACAACCTATGAAGCAATGTGAAAAAAAACGGCCACAATGCATGAATATAGCAGAAAAATCAGCGATATTCATGCATTTTCCAGCAAATGCTCTTAGCCATGTTATCCACTTCCTATTAAATAACATGGCTAAGAACTGCTCAGGGCCCCATGAGGAACGCTTTCCATTTAAAAAGGGAAAAATAACATCAAAGACACTAAAATGCCTTCTAAATATGACCCCAAACAACCTATGAAGCTCTAACAGTACATATCCTGAAATTTAATTGATTTCAAAATTCGTTTTTAAACACAACATATAAATCAATTGTATACCTGCATTCATGAAGAAATGACTAAAAATGTCCTTGAGACACATGAAAGTGTTTTCTGGAATGCCCTAGCACCATTTTTGGGACACTATTAACATGGCTAGGTAACTCCCATAATGAAAATCTAAATTTGCCAAGCACAAGTGGGAGCGTATTTACAAGACACTTGCCCCATGAGGAACACTTTACATTTTGAAAGCTAAACATAACTTCGCAGAAAAGTCAGCGATATTCATGCATTTTCCAGCAAATGCTCTTAGCCATGTTATCCACTTCCTATTAAATAACATGGCTAAGAACTGCTCAGGGCCCCATGAGGAACGCTTTCCATTTAAAAAGGGAAAAATAACATCAAAGACACTAAAATGCCTTCTAAATATGACCCCAAACAACCTATGAAGCTCTAACAGTACATATCCTGAAATTTAATTCATTTCAAAATTCGTTTTTAAACACAGCATATAAATCAATTGTATACCTGCATTCATGAAGAAATTACTAAAAATGTCCTTGAGACACATGAAAGTGTTTTCTGCAATTCCCTAGCACCATTTTTGGGACACTATTAATATGGCTAGGTAACTCCCATAATCAAAATCTAAATTTGCCAAGCACAAGTAGGAGCGTATTTACAAGACACTTGCCCCATGAGGAACACTTTACATTTTAAAAGGCGAACATAACATCTTAGACACTCAAATACCTTATAAATATGGCCCAAAACAACCTATGAAGCTCTAGCAGTACATATCCAGAAATGTAATTGATTTCTTAAATCGTTTTTAAAAGCAACATATCTGTTTCAGCTTACATAACAGACCATGAAATGGGCTCCATGTATCACAATATCTTGTGTTACTGCATGCCAGAATGTTACACCAAATATGCAATTACAATTCCTCTATGAAACTAATTCTATTAGTATATCACTAGAGACAAAACCACATTTTGTAAACACAGCTTTTTTCATCATTTTCTCCTTAAATCATACTATTCTCTATCTAAATTAAATAAATCTTTTCTCACCTTAGCAAATATTTTTTGAGTTTTGAAAACAGTCTCAGAAATACACCAAATTGTCTTCAGCAGAAGAAAAAGGATGCACTCCAAAGGCTGCAGCTATTGAAAGCACAGAAATACAGATATTCATTTCACATATCTCTCATATTAGCCAATCATTCCTCTTCCCTCACTTTTTTCAAATCAAAACCCTTCCCCCCTCTGCCCTGTCTGCCTTGTTTCCATAGCAACCACCTCCTGGAAGACCTCTCATGTTTGCAAATTCACACAACAATGTTTCAATTGAACTCTGAACTCTCAGTGCACCTGCGTATCCAGTGCAATCTTTCATTAAATGTTTCTTCCTTGACCATTCAAATTACATCTTTCAAGGAACACATCCATGCACCCTAACTTTCTGTTTTCAGAAATGGAAATGCACCAATCACTGCTAATGAATCATTAGCATTGTAAATCCACAGTTTTTTTTCTATTGAAACTCCTACTGTTTCAACTGCCCTTTCATTACCACATTTCATCTGACTGCAGAACAACATTCTCCCACCATGTTTAAGGTCTGGATTGTTGGACATAGTTACATCCACTGGGCTCAAAGGTATGCTGAGAGCAGAAATTTACCTAACCTCAATTTACAAGATGTGGAAATTAAGTGGTTGGGCCAAAGAGGATTAAAATGTCACCAATTGATACCATTGGTGAAAACCTTTATGCATTTGCCAAAACCTGACCTGTTAATAGTGCACTGTGGAGGTAATGATTTGGGCACTTTGACAGGGGTAGGTCTGGAAATGCTTTTAAAGGACACCTTTGAGCAATTAATGGCACTTTTTCCTCAAACTGCCTTGGTATATTCCAATATATGCCAAAGACAGAAATGGAGGTGGTCCAACCAATTTTGTCCACAAATTGAGAAAGCGAGGAAGCATGTAAACAAATCTGTTTCAGCTTACATGAGAGACCATGGAATGGGCTCTCTTTACAACAATAACTTGCGTTACTACATGCAAGATATCTACAGAGGAGATGGAGTTCACTTCTCAGATGAGGGCAACAGAATTTTCATTTTGAATTTAAGACTGTGCATTGGTACCTACTTATAAGTACCTAAATGTACCATAAACCCAAAAGCTCTTCTCAGAGCTACCCTACATCTGATCACTCACAATTATTATTTTTCTCTAACTTTTTTCACTAATTTTCCACAAAATTCGCTCCCCGGAGCGCTACCCGGTTCGCTAACCGAAAGCTAACCTCGCGGAATTTTTTTAAAAAAAGGTTTTTTTTCCGCACATATAAGCCTCCTCAGCCACGCTCAGAAAACCTAGGGGGTCAAGATAAGTCTACCATGACCCCTTCTACCCATTCTAAACATTATTTGCCCTCCATCTTGTATCTTAATGCGACCGAAACACAAAATGGTGGACTTCCGTGACGCTTAAGGTTCGCTAACCGGGCCGCTTCCCGGAAAGCGGTCCAAAAAAAGGTGGGAAAGTAATTTACAGAAAAACGACTAGAGACACTCTCACCAAATATACATTAGCTCATACTACATAACAATCCCTTCCATTCTCACAAATTTCATTGAAATTTCATTTAGCCATTTAGCCTGTAGACCTCTCCAAGTACCGTGAGGTAAATTACTTCACAAAACACATCTGAAGTGTTGGAATTGACAACCAATGAAAATGTTACTTTCATTTTCTACTTTTATTACCTGACATTTGATTGGTTATATACCTGTATATATATAAAGGGAGAGAAGGAAACACAGCCATTTTGACTACTACTTGTTGTTGTATATATCATTTAGAATATCAATAATAACATCAACTTGTTTCTAAAGGTAAGTTGTTATTTTTAAAACTGAAGTATATTGTGCACTATAAGTAAATATGGTAAACTTTTTCAGATAGTTATATACTATCCCTCTGTAAGAGTTAGACATTGAGAAAGGCTTCTTTATTATAATTATGGACTGATTTAGGTTTCTGTGGTATAATTATAAATTTACTTAGGCTTCTTCACAGGCACTTTTTAATAGTACTAATTCACGCCTGAAACCATACAGTGCCCATAGATTACTTCTCTGGTATAAACTCACAAGTGCCTGTCTGAACTTAAACCCAACAGTGCCCTATCTCTACTGATATATTTATTTTTTATGCAAATTACAGCAATAAAATGGAAGGTGAGCAGAATGTTTCCTTCGAAATTGTTCTGGAGACCAACACAGAAAAAGAAATTGAGGACAATGATGACTCTGATTTCATGGATCAATCACGGGACCATGAATTAGTTCAATGTGTGGAATCAGTGGATCATTTACTTCATTATGATGACGGTCAAATGTTTGAACTTATGTTCACTGAACAAGAACACATATCAGACAGTGAAATGCTAGACGTTCTATTAAATTTCGAAAAACAATCCGAAAAATAAAATTATATGTAATATTAAAAAATTGTTTGAGTCTTTAATCATTTTTATATGTAATTCATAAAGTAGTTAAATGTAAGAAATGTTATTAAATTTTGAAACACAATCACAACAATAAAAAATTGCTGAAAAAATAAAAATATTAAAAAAAAATCAACAAAACCAACAAATAATTAACATACAGTATTAGAAAAGTCTTTCATTCTTTTATCCATAAAGTTCGCTGCCCAGAACACTTTCCGGTTCGCGAACTTGGCGCTTACCACGCAAAAAAAAAATTTGTAAATTTTTTTTTTTGGACCCTCCTAGGCCCTTTTAAAACCTCCACATAAAACCTAGGGGGTCAACGAGGATCTACTATGCCCCCTTATGGTAATTTCCCCCTTTGTTTTGGCCTCCTCTTGTCTCTCGATCCTACCGAGAGACAAGATGGCGGCCGCTCCGGACTGTTTAGAATGTTGACAGACACCGGAGGGCCAATCAGCTTCGCATCGCAAAGTTCCGATACGCGAAAGGTTCGCTAACCGGATCGCTGCCCGGAGCGCTGTTACAGATATATATCTTGATTTAAACGTTAATTTCTCAAAATCCACTGGAGCACATATATTGAGACCTAGCAAAGGCACATCGGGCTAACAGTCCCTACAATTTTGCCAAGTTTCGTGAAAATCCATTCAGCCGTTCGGGCTAAAAGTGAGTCCAACCGCCCTATGGAAATTAACATGGGAAAAAGGCGTTTTGGGACCCCCGTTTTTTCTCGGCCCCCCCTCCACAAAACCCCCCCAAATTTTCAAGGGCTGCTCAGAAACATAATGTGCCATTTTCCTGAAAATGTCAGCCAATTCCGTCCACAAACGCAAAAGTTATTAGGCATAGAATTTTCAGAAATCCCATAGGGAAAAAATCCTAACTATATATACCTACTGGCGACCGCCAGTAGGTAATATATATATATATAGTATATATATATATATATATATATATATATATATATATATATATATATATATATATATATATATACTATATATATATATATATTTATATATATATATATTCAATGAAAAAACCATAGGTTTTAGCCCATATATAGTTAGGGATTAGCATTTACAAAGCCTTATTTTACTCGCATAAAACCATTGAAATTCGCATATATAGTTAGTTGCGCTAACTATATATCGCGCACCCGCAATCCACTGCTGACGATGTCACATATTACATCATTCATGACATGGTCAGTGACATCACTGATGACATCACTGATGACATTATCCAGTGACTGTATGTTTCTGTAAAGTTAAAATATGTATTACATATTGAAGAATGAGTGGATGTATAAGTGTCTGGATGAAGGATTTAGTAGGTGCATGACTGTTTGTATAAGTGAGTGATTAAATGTGTCTCACTGAGTGCATGGGTTAGTGACTAAACTGTCTTAATTTGTGCATCATTATGTCTGTTGTTCTGTAAACTGCTGCATGTGTTGATCAGTAGCTATAGGAGTAACTATATGGGTTATTGATTGGTTGCCCAAGTATTTGTATGGGAGACTGAGTGTGTGTGGGGGTGGCTGGGAGGTGTATGACTCTGTGCATAGATGTGTGAGCAGTTGATTCACTAGATGTATGGGTTCAAAAGTGCACGTGGAAACAGCTGTATGGGCGGTTGACTGTGTGCATGAGTGTATTGGTGAGTGAATGGATATCTCAGTGCTACATGTCAAAGTAAGTACATATGTAAAACACAGTACATGTGAGAGTTGACATATATAAATAACTGTGCATAAGAGCCAGTGAATGTGTGAGTGGCTGTATGGATCATTGTGAACTTGTATCAGGGATTGTATAAGGGAGTAAATATGTGTTCGTATATGTTTGAATAAGTAAGATGTGTATAACTGTATAGTTGAGGAAATGGAGGTGTGATTGATTCTTTGCATGACTGACTAGGTGTGTGAGTAACTCCATGGATGAGTGACAGTCTGTGAGTGTCTGTTTACACTGAGTGTATCTAAGGTTATATCAGAGTCTGAAGAGGTTCATCGTATAATCACATGAATGATGTCATCAGTGATGTGATCAGTAATGTCAAATGAGATGTCATCAGTGATGTCATTTGAGTTGTCATCATTGATGTCATCAGTGATGTCATTTGAGATGTCATCAGTGATGTCATCAGTGATGTCATTTGAGATGTCATCAGTGATGTCATCAGTGATGTCACTGACCATGTCATGAATGATGTAATATGTGACATCATCAGCAGTGGATTGCGGGTGCGCGATATATAGTTAGCGCAACTAACTATATATGCGAATTTCAATGGTTTTATGCGAGTAAAATAAGGTTTTGCAAATGCTAATCCCTAATTATATATGGGCTAAAACCTATGGTTTTTTAATTGAATTTCAATGGTTTTTTAATAACAAATATCAAAAGCTGTCAAATGTCAAGTACGTGATAGGTAAAAACATTTTCGTGTTTATGCACGCTGATGTGCTTTAAACGCTGCCCCCCCCTCTTTTCTCTTAGAAGTACTCTCTCTTTGCAGATAGTGAAGGGTAGTTAACGCAGGCCTTTGCCCCCGTTTTAATCCGTCGTGCCTGCTTGTCTCTCCATTTGATTGATTGTTATCCAAGCATTTACTAATTTAGAATTTATTCTCTTTGGTTCATTCTCTATTTACTAACAAGCACAAAGCCGCAATACTCTGTTTAGTCTTTGCAGATAGTGAAAAATCGTGTAAAAAAAAAAAAAATTATCGAGCAAAATCAGTAGGCCACTAATGGGATCTCTTTTTGACCTCGCTAAAATAGAAACATTAGGAACAACCCTTCTTGAGAAATACGAAACTAGTGAGATGAACTGAGCTTCACACCATGATGGCTGCAAGACAGCTCGGCTCCGCCACCCACCCCGCCCAAAATAACGATAAACTCTATGCAAATATTATAAATATATACAACACACCAGCAAAGTAACAGGGTAAAACATTTTATTAAATAACTATTTACATAACTATTTTATACTTTTTGTTGCCTGATCCGGCTAGCTCAATCGATCGAGCATGAAACTCATGCACTCTGATAGCAAGCGTTGCTGCTGATGCTATGCAAACAAAAACTGGTTTTCAGTTTGTACATTCTTCAAGATTTTTCATCCAAGGCTGGTTGAGAGTTTGTAGAACGATGGCTTCAGATTTTCAACATACGGTGTGGTGGCGCGGACTGGGAGGGTGCGCTTGACTTCTGCCCCCTACCCAAGTCGTGTTGCCCTGGCGTGGCCTAAGATCGCCCCTGACATAGGCGGCCGGCTCCCGGGGTCCGGCGGAACTTTTTGCCTTTTGATGACTCTTCCATTCTGGACCTTATCCCACAATCCGTTTGACCTGAAGACACGCTGTAGTGGGGCACCCCTTTACCGTTTCAGTTGCCATTCCGCCCGCTTTTGCTACACTGTGCCTCTTCCGCCATTCAGCTGTTTACCGCCCGCTCTTGCGACTACAGCGTCTCGCTCACCATGTAGTTGAGTTGCTCCCGCTCTTGCGATGCAACTATAGGCGGCTGCCACAGGACTCTCAAAATGGCGGCCGCCTCTTCAGATTTGGGCGTGGTCCACTAAAATGGCCATGGGACACCTTGGAACTCGGACGCTTGTCTGCTAGGGCTTGGGCCCCATTCTCGAAAGCGTCCACTGAGCCTTGAAGATTCTACAAAAGTCTTGGGGGCCCCCGACTCCCGCAGGCTTCTGGTGGGGAGAGGCTGCCATGATTACTCGTGGAATGGCCACGACTGAGATACGAGATGGTGGTGCTCTCATGCTAACGCCAGCTTCAGTCTGAAACATCCAGAAACACTGTAGACCAGTGTTTCCCAAACTGTGGTCCGCGGACCCCCAGGGGTCCGTGGCACATTCCCAGGGGGTCCCCAGGCAGCAGTTTGAAAAGCACTACAAAGTTCCTGGTAAAATTAGCAGTTTGAGCAACAATAAAAGCGTCATGAAAATGCCAGTGATTAATGTATCTGCTGTTGAGAGTTTTGTCCAGTGGCAGCTTTGACTTATCTTATGTAGCACAGAGGGTTAATATGCCTACTGCAAAGAACGTGTACCATGCATTCTAAAAAACAGTATTTTCTGTGCATAGGTCAGTGGGTTTCTGCTTTTGTCACAGAGATTCTTTTGTCATTGTGCAATTCATAAGGGGCAATCGTAATCGAGCACAGTGACATATGAACTCTCATCAAAGAGCTGCTTGCAAACTGCATGGTACAAGTTAGTAACTTATGTTTTCCCCAGTCTATAATTATCCGGATGCTGTTAAAAATGTTTATTTGGGTGGAAATAATTTTTTTATGTTAAAGTCAATGCTAACTTCTGTGTTATGTTCTGAATCCTTAGTTTGTGCTTCACCAGACCAAACACTCTTTAAAAATGCCTAACAGTATGAATGATATGTGAATCCTACACCTTGTAGTCCCGTTTGCCTTATGTAACATTTTCTATACATTTGACAGAGGGGCTATGGAGAGATGAGAGGCCCTGTTGGAGGGTGATAATAAGGGAATCATTGGAGAACCCCAACAAAGATTGTCGTATCCTGATGCACAGTTAGGTCTTCATTTACTATTCTTTAAAAGCTAATACAATTCATTATATAATTATAAATGTTGTTTAGACTGCACCATTGATTCCTACATTTTTTTTTGGGGGGGGCGAGCCTCCCAAAGCCCCCTTTGTAGTGGTTGGGCTCAGTCACTGCACTTGGTGTGCACCACATAGGGACTGGTATGAGAACATTTGACAGGGCTGCTTTGGGTTTCCAGTCTGGCCCTGACGGGAGCCTCGTACTGCAAAATAAAAGCAACCATTCAAAAGTTCGTCTTGGAGATGCAGCGCCAACCTCCCCATTAAAATGTTTTATTTTTTTTGCAATTTCTTTCAATATAAAATACTAAGGGGATATTTACAATAGAATTGGCGGAGCATGTCCTTGCTTAGCGACATGCTTCGCCACTTCAGAAACGCAGGGCTGCACCATATTTACAAGAATATGGTGCAGCCTTGTTTTTCCCCCTTCACTGGTGCTACACTTAGCAGTGTAGTGCCAATGCAGGCACCCTTGCACCATAGTGCAAGGGTGTCTGCATGCAGGGGAAGAATGTTTAAGTGCAGGAAGCTCCCACTTCCTGCACATGAACAATTTTGAAATGCCGTTTTGTCACTTCTATGTGTGCTGCCTAATGCAGCACACATGGAAGTTACAAAATGTGTTTTTTTTAAAAGATTGTTTATGTGCTGGAAGGGCCACCTTCCTGAACATAACCAATCAAAGGTGTTTTGATTTTTCCATGGGAAAGAGCAAAATCGAGGAGAAATAACGCATTTCTCAACGTTTCGCCAAGTTAAGACCAGGTTTTCCATGGTCTTAATCTTAATGCTGCCTCCTATTTACGCTGCCCTTGTAAATAGAAGGCAGCGTCAAAATCAATGGATGTTGGGATGGAACACTGCCCGCAACTCCCACTGCCCAGCCCTTTCACGCTAAGCATTGCGTGAAAGTGGGGCTTAATTACAAGGCAGCGCTAAGCCACATTAAGTGGATTAAAGCTGTAGTGTAAATATGGCGTAGCCCCTATCATTACGGGAACATCACAAAAATGGACGTTCCCATTGTGATAGGGGCTTGTAAATATACCCCTAAAATCCTTAGTAATTAGAGTATTTGTTTTGTGTGCACACGTGTGTTTATTTTTTTCCGAATTACTGTAATGTTTGAAAATTAAATCCTACAATTGCTTGGGGGTCCCCGGCTTCCAGTGGTGACCAATTGGGGGTCCTCCTGAGTCAAAAGTTTGTGAACCACTGCTGTAGACTACCAATTCGATCAGTTCCGGTAGCGCCCCAACGTGACCCGGTAGGGAAGAACTTGCCCTCCCCTCTTTGACTGATGGTTCTTGTTGCCTGTCCCTTCTGTTGTCATTTAACAGAACTTTTTAGACTGCTGAAAGGGGTTGTGTTCCGACCACTGGTTGGTGGAGACATTTTGACTATATTCTGGACCTACGTTGTCGCGTAATGCGTTATATGACACGCCGCGTCAGCGCACCCGGAAGTACTCCAGTGCGCGAAGCGCAGCTTCCCGGAAGGGATCCGGGGTGCGGCGCGCAGCACGTAACGTAAGCATAACAGGTCATGTGACTTGTTAATAAAACTTTTCATTGGTTCATTTTACTTTTGTTATTCTAATGATGAAAGGCTTGGTCATATGACCTAAAAATTACGCTTTTTATTGCTTTCGAACATTATTTTTTCTTAAACATATATATTATAATGTTCCAGGCTAATGTATTTTTCCCGGAAAATATATTCCTTTTTCTAGAAAAAGAGCGTTTCTTCGTCCCATGACGGAGCCGTTGAGCAAAAGATGCTCGGCCTGCTGTCTTAGTCGCCGATACGCCTGAATATCAGATTCTTATCGATCACTTTATGTTGCAGGAGTAAAAAACACAACAGCCCTTGACCATTTATCTTTACTGCGTTCCTGCGTATTATACCTTTTATCCATCATGTAATTGGACTGCTTTATTTCACTTGCCTTTTACTGATTCGAAAACAGTGACTAAAATTAAAAACTTTACCAATGTAAATACTACTACCATGTTTTGTTTTAAAAACCTTTATTGTGAAAATGTCAGTATACAAATACGGGCCTATAACCACGTGGGCCGGCCACGGAGCAAACTGGAATCGTATATGATGAGGAGACATTTACACTGTAGAGGAACGCAACGAGCGGGCCATTAGGTTGCAAGAACTAAGGTGTCTAACAGTTGCGGAATCAGTGGACGTACATTTTGTAATTAAAATACGACAGGGCCACTTACAATAAAATTATCTAGATATACATTTGCGGGCAAGTACCATGGGTGACGTTAATTCGAACTTTCAATAGTACAGTAATCAATAACACATCAGAACTTAATATCAATAGGGATGTCGAAATATTCAATCAATTCTCATTCCCGCCCGCCATGTGCTTCAAAACTGCATACATATCTCGTGATATCAAGGTTGTGCAACCAGTACACAACAAGAAGTTACGAGTCCCATTTATACCGGCGCCATTTTGGGCGAGGCCGGGCAGGTCCAGGATATAGTCAAAATGTCTCCACCAACCAGCGGTGGTCGGACCAGAACCCCTTTCGGCAGTCAAAAAAGGTTCAGTTAAATGACAACAGAAGAGATAGGCAACAAGACCAACAGTCAAAAGAGGGGAGGGCAAGATCTAAAGCCATTGTTCTACAAACTCTCAAGCAG
This sequence comes from Lissotriton vulgaris, assembly GCF_964263255.1. Lineage (NCBI taxonomy): Eukaryota > Metazoa > Chordata > Amphibia > Caudata > Salamandridae > Lissotriton > Lissotriton vulgaris. The sequence goes on along the minus strand of NC_141699.1, from coordinate 39,960,921 downwards.
ACTTGGATGGAAAAGTCCTGAAGAATGTACAAACTGAAAACCATTTTTTGTTTGTATAGCATCACCAGCAACGCTTGAGTCAGCTTTGTGTGAAGCCGCCATTTTGATTCAATCAATAGCGTCCCCCTGCACACATTCAGGGACCTGGTCGTGTCTAAAGGTCAAACGAATTGTGGGACAAGATGCGGAAAGGAAAAGGAAAAAAGTTCCGCCGGACCATGGAACTTTCGGCGCAGCATTGTAGGATGGCCACACCAGTGCGGCAACTTGCTAGACACCACCTCGGTGCCATCCAGATCTCGGCGCGTTGTGCTTCCTGCGGCCTACTGTAGCCGCAAGTGCGGACGCAACTCAGCTGGATAGCGAGTGAAACACCAAGGGGCGCCCCACTGCAGCCGAGGAGCCTCCAACTTGGGGGCGACGCACAGCATCACATTGCTTTCTCAAACAGCCCCCACTGACTGACGCGACCTCACAGGCCAACGGGGCGCCCCACGCCGACTTTCGGCGCAGCATTGTAGGATGGCCACACCAGTGCGGCAACTTGCTGGACACTACCTCGGTGCCATCCGGATCTTGGCGCGTTGTGCTGCCTTCGGCCTACTGTAGCAGCAAGTGCGGGCGCAACTCTGCTGGACGGCGAGTGAAAAGATAAGGGGCGCCGCACTGCACATCAGGTGCCTCCACCTGGGGAGGCGAGAGAGGCCAGTTTGCGCCACCTCCCCCCCCCCCCCCGGCACCCTACGCCGACTTTCGGCGCAGCATTGCAGGTTGGCCACACCAGTGCAACTTGCTGGACACCACCTCGGTTCCATCCGGATCTCGGCGCGTTGTGCTGCCTTCGGCCTATTCGCACATCGGTCCGCTACTGACGCCGCCTCACGTGCCAACGGATTTTCTACGCTTTTTATAGCAGCGCGTAACGTAAGCATAACAGGTCATGTGACTTCTTTATAAAACTTTTCATTGGTTCATTTTACTTTTGGTTTCCTAATGATGGAAGGCTTGATCATATGACCTAAAAATAACACTTTTCATTGGATTAAAACATTTTTTTTTTCCCAAACGATGAAAGCCCCACCTTGTTTCTAGATGTTTCAGACTGAAGCTGGCGTCAGCCTGAGAGCACCACCATCTCGTGGCTCCGTCGTGGTCATTCCGCGAGCAATCATGGCAGCCGCTCCCCACCGGAAGCCTGCAGGAGTCGGGAGCCCCCAAGACTTTTGTAAAATCTTCAACGCTCAGGGGACTTCCGAGTTCCAAGGTGTCCCAGGGCCATTTTAGTGGACCAGGCCCAAATCCGAAGAGCCGTCCGCCATTTTAAGAGTCCTGTGGCAGCCGCCTATCGCTGCACCGCAAGAGTGGGCGCAACTCAACTACATGGTGAGCAAGACGCTGTAGCTCCAACAGCGGGCGATAAACAGCTGAATGGCGGAAGAGGCACAGTGTAGCAAAAGCGGGCGGAATGGCAACTGAAACGGTAAAGGGGCGCCCCAGTACAGCCGACGAGCCTCCACCTGGGGTGACCCGTTCACGCCGCCACCCCCCCCCCCCCCACGCCATTTTTTCGGAGCAGCATTGTAGGATGCCAAAACCAGTGCGACAACTTACTGGACATCACCTGGGTGCCATCCACATCTCAGCGCGTTCTGCTGCCTTGGGACTATTCGCACAACAGACCGCTACTGACGAGGCCTCCCCGCGCACCGCTCGGGACGCCCCACGCCATTTTTTGGAGCTGCATTGTAGGAAACCAAAAGCCAGTGCGGCACCCAGGTAACATCACCTGGGTGCCGTCCAGAACTCAGCACGTTGTGCTGCCTTGGGACTATTCGCACAAAACACAGCTACTGACCGTTGTTGCTTCTTTTTTCAAAATTTTTTTTTAATGTATTTACTGTTTTTGTTGCATTCTATATATTTAAAAGGTATTAAAGTGTTATAATCCTACTTTGTTGGAGTGCTATATATTTATAATGTGACACATAATTGTAAAAACTTTGATGTACAAAGAGGCATCCCTGGAATCTTCCGCTTCAGGCTCGGTCCCACACACCTTCACAGTGAGAATCCCCTGCCCAAGCACAATACAGGATGGTTATCAGATAGTAGGAACGCGTGTGGTGTGACGGATCTCATCGGGTGGGGGCCTTGATCTACTGTAACTCCTTTGAAGAGGGGTGATTCTCTACAGCTGGGGCCATAAACTACATCTGCAGGGCTAGGTGATAGCCTGGGACCGGCCTGAACAATCAGACACAGAGGAAGAGGAGTGTCAGAGGGTGCGGTAGTGAATAGGGTGAAAGGTGGTGTCGGGCGGGCACAGGGTGTGATTCTCAGGGAAGAGCAGCGCACATGGGAGGAGGTTTCTGGCCCATGCATGAGAGTGAGAGCGGGGGTGACCAGTGCGTGGGGGAGATGCTTGCGAGGGTGAGGAGCCATGCTGAGGATCGGCGGCGTGCAGAGAGTGGGTCTGGGCAAGGCATCTAAAATGGCTGCCGTGCTCAACAAAAGTGTGGCATTGCAAAAAAGACAAGATGGCGCAGACAATGTTTATCAATAAGGATTAATTTATAACAATTATTTAAAACAAAATATTTACTCGCAGTGACAAAATGGCGGTCAACAGTTCCTGATTTCCATCGAATCGAACGTTAACAGACGTCACGCAACAAAAAAAAAACACTCACGCACAGCCGCTGGAAGACATGTATCAACATATATGAGCCTCCTCAGCCACCCTCAGAAAACAAAAGGGGTCAGGATACGTCTCCCGTACCCCCTTATACCTAGTAATTTAATGAAATCGAAACACAAAATGGCGAATTCACGTTTCGCTACCAGTTTGCGACCCGGTTCGCGAGCCGAGAAGCGCTTCTACCGCGAAAAATCAAATTTTTATTATTTGCCCCACGAGACCCTTTAATAACCCCAACATCATTCCTAGGGGGTCAAGAGGGGTCTACCTAGCCCCCTTTCATTAAATTCCCCCTTCGTTTTTCTCCTCCTCTTGTCTCTCGATCCTACCGACAGACAAGATGGCGGCTGCACCGGACTGTTTAGAATGTTGACAGACACCGGAGAGCCAATCAGCTTCGCTACGCAAAGCTCCGTTACGCGAAAAGTACGCGATCTGGAGCGCTATCTGGGACGCTGTCACAGATATACCTGTTTTTTAAACGTTAATTTCTCAAAATCCACTGGAGCACATATATTGAGACCCAGCAAAGGCACATCGGGCTAACAGTCCCTACAATTTTGCCAAGTTTCGTGCAAATCCATTCAGCCGTTAATTTGCGACCCGGTTCGCGAACCGAGAAGCGCTTCTACCGTGAAAAATCAATTTTTTTTTATTTTCCCCACGGGACCCTTTAATAACCCCAACATCATTCCTAGGGGGTCAAGAGGGGTCTACCTTGCCGCCTTTCATTAAATTCCCCCTTCGTTTTTCACCTCTTCTTGTCTCTCGATCCTACCGGACTGTTTAGAATGTTGACAGACACCGGAGAGCCAATCAGCATCGCTTCGCAAAGCTCCGTGACGCGAAAAGTACGCGATCTGGAGCGCTATCTGGGACGCTGTCACAGATATATAAATTTTTTAAAACGTTAATTTCTCAAAATCCATTGGAGCACATATATTGAGACCCAGCAAAGGCACATCGGGCTAACAGTCCCTACAATTTTGCCAAGTTTCGTGCAAATCCATTCAGCCGTTCGAGCTAAAAGTGAGGCCAAACGCCCTATGGAAATTAACATGGGAAAAACGCGTTTTGGGACCCCCCTTTTTTCTCGGCCCCCCCTTGATGTACCCCCCCTAAATCTTCAGGGGCTTCTCAGAAACAAAATGTGCCGTTTTCCTGAAAATTTCAGCCGATTCCGTCCACAAACGCCAAAGTTATTAGACATAGAATTTTCAAAAGTCCCATAGGAAAAAAATCCTAACTATATATACCTACTGGCTATCGCCAGTAGGTAATATATATATATATATATATATATATATATATATATATATATATATATATATATATATATATATATATATATATATATATATATATATATATATATATATTCACAGAAAAAACCATAGGTTATAGACCATATATAGTTAGGAATTTGCATTTACAAAACCTTGAAAATTCACTGAAAAAACCATAGGTTATAGACCATATATAGTTAGGGATTAGCATTTAAAAAACCTTATTTTATTTGCACAAAACCATTGAAATTCCATATATAGTTAGTTGCACTAACTATATATCGCGGACCCGCAATCCACTGCTAATGATGTCACATATTACATCATTCATGACATGGTCAGTGACATCACTGATGACATCACTGATGACATCTCAAATGACATCACTGATGACATCACTGATGACATCTCAAATGACATCACTGATGACATCACTGACATCTCATTTGACATTACTGATTACATCACTGATGATATCATTTATGTGATAATACATCTTCAGACTCTAATATAACCTTAGATACACTGTGTAAACAGGCATTCACAGACTGTCACACATCCATGGAGTTACTCACACACCTAGTCAGTCATGCAAAGAATCAATCACATCTCCATTTCCTTAACTATACAGTTATACACACCTTACTTATTCAAACATATACTAACACATATTTACTCTCGTATACAATCCTTGATACAAGTTCACAATGATTCATACAGCCACTCTCACATTCACTGGCTCTTATGTTCAGTTATTTATATATGTCAACTCTCACATGGAGTGTGTTTTACATATGTACTTACTTTGACATGTAGAACTGAGATATCCATTCACTCACCAATATACTCATGCACACAGTCAACTGTCCATACAGCTGTTTCTACATGCACTTTTGAACCCATACACCTAGGGAATCAACTGCTCACACATCTATGCACAGAGTTATACACCTCCCAGCCACCCACACACATACTCAGTCTCCCATACAAATACTTGGGCAACCATTCAATAACCCATATAGTTACTGATATAGCTACTGATTTAAACATGCAGCAGTTTACAGAAGAACATAAATAATGATTGCCAAATTAAGACACTTTAATCACTAACCCATGCACTCAGTGAGACACATTTAATCATTCTCTCATACAGTCAGTCATGCACCTACTAAATCCTTCATCCAGACACTTATACATCCACTCATTCTTCAATATGTAAGACATATTTTAACTTTACAGAAACATACAGACACTGGGTGTTGTCATCAGTGATGTCATCAGTGATGTCATTTGAGATGTCATCAGTGATGTCATCAGTGATGTCACTGACCATGTCATGAATGATGTAATATGTGACATCATTAGCAGTGGATTGCGGGTCCGCGATATATAGTTAGTGCAACTAACTATATATGGAATTTCAATGGTTTTGTGCAAATAAAATAAGGTTTTTTAAATGCTAATCCCTAACTATATATGGTCTATAACCTATGGTTTTTTCAGTGAATTTTCAAGGTTTTGTAAATGCAAATTCCTAACTATATATGGTCTATAACCTATGGTTTTTTCTGTGAATTTCATTGGTTTTTTAAAAGCTAATATCTATAGCTGTAAAATATATTCTTTATTAAGTGACGTATCACGTAGCCCGTGAGACGCCTCATGATGCATCGCATAACCGTGACGTATCGTCTCTGCAGCGCAAACCAAACCCAAAACGTAAGCGCGCCAGAACACGCTTAAAGATATATATATATATTTTTTAACCTTAATTAGACAAAATCCACACGTGCACATATCACAAACGTTCAAAAAACACAATATGTCGGACTCCCGTTACGCTGCCGGTTAGCTGCCTGGTTAACGTACCAGGAAGCACCTTTACCGCGAAAAATCGCAAATTTTTTTTTTCACCCCCCAGGGAACTTTAATAGCCCCCTCATCAATCCTAGGGGTTCAGGAGGGGTCTGCCTTACCCCTTTCATTCATTTACACCTTTTTTTTTCCACCTCTTGTCTCTCGATCCCACAGAGAGACAAGATGGCGGCCGCTCCAGACTGTTTACAATGATAACAGCCAATCAGCTTCTCCTCAGACTCCCGTTACACTGCCGGTTAGCTTCCCGGTTAGCTGCCCGGTTAGCTGCCCAGTTCGCGTACCAAGACGCGTCTCTACGGCGAAAAAATCGGATTTTTTTTTGTTTTTTTTTTGGCCCCGCGTGGCTTTATAATATCCCCCTCATCAATCCTAGGGGGTCAGAAGGAGTCTACCTTGCCCTCTTTCCTTCATTTCCCCCTTTGTTTTGGCCTCCTCTTGTCTCTCGATCCTACCGAGAGACAAGATGGCGGCCGCTCCGGACTGTTTACAATATTGACAGCCAATCAGCTACTCCTCAGACTCCCGTTACACTGCCGGTTAGCTTCCCGGTTAGCTGCCCGGTTAGCTGCCCGGTTCGCGTACAAAGACGCGTCTCTACGGCGAAAAAATCGGAATTTTTTTTTTTTTTTTGGGTTACACTGCCGGTTAGCTTCCCGGTTAGCTGCCCGGTTAGCTGCCCGGTTCGCGTACCAAGACGCGTCTCTACGGCGAAAAAATCGGAATTTTTTTTTTTTTTTTGGGTTACACTGCCGGTTAGCTTCCCGGTTAGCTGCCCGGTTAGATGCCCGGTTCGCGTACCAAGACGCGTCTCTACGGCGAAAAAAATCGGATTTTTTTTTTTTTTTTTTGGGTTACACTGCCGGTTAGCTTCCTGGTTAGCTGCCCGGTTAGCTGCCCGGTTCGCGAACCAAGACGCGTCTCTACGGCGAAAAAAATCGGAATTTTTTTTTTTTTTTGGGGCCCGGCGTGGCTCTATAATATCCCCCTCATCAATCCTAGGGGGTCAGAAGGGGTCTACCTTGCCCCCTTTCCTTCATTTCCCCCTTTGTTTTGGCCTCCTCTTGTCTCTCGATCCTACCGAGAGACAAGATGGCGGCCGCTCCGGACTGTTTAGAATGTTGACAGACACCGGAGAGCCAATCAGCTTCGCTTCGCAAAGTTCCGATACGCGAAAAGTTCGCGAACCGGAGTGCTGCCCGGAGCGCTGTTACAGATATATATCTTGTTTTAAACGTTAATTTCTCAAAATCCACTGAAGCACATATATTGAGACCTAGCAAAGGCACATCGGGCTAACAGTCCCTACAATTTTGCCAAGTTTCGTGGAAATCCATTCAGCCGTTCGGGCTAAAAGTGAGGCCAACCGCCCTATGGAAATTAACATGGGAAAAACGTGTTTTGGGACCCCCCTTTTTTCTCAGCCCCCCCTTGACGAACCCCCCCCAAATTTCCAGGAGCTGCTCAGAAACAAAATGTGCCATTTTCCTGAAAATTTCAGCCAATTCCGTCCACAAACGCCAAAGTTATTAGGCATAAAATTTTCAAAAGTTCCATAGAGAAAAAATCCTAACTATATATACCTACTGGCTATCGCCAGTAGGTAATATATATATATATATATATATATATATATATATATATATATATATATATATATATATATATATATATATATATATATATATATATATATATATATATTTTGCAGCCCGTCCTGACGTTGTCCGGGTATGAATTGCTGCCGGCCAGTAGTATATTGTTTTGTAGGATTTCATTTTGATAGCATTTCTTATCTGTGACAGGCCTGTGAAACGCTCCGATTCACAGTGCACTGCTGATGCACTTAAGAATGCGTGTTCATGAAGGGCCGAATGTACCACATGCCCCCAGCAATTGTCACGCCCCCAGCACACGCCCACAGCACAACGCAGAAACGCCGACAAGGGACTACTTTGCTGGCACGGTTCTTTTACTTTTTAAATGTATATGGTGGGCGTCTGCATAGCCTATGTCCTTCTGCTGCAACTGCCCTTTCCAACGCTGTATTGGGTGTTGTGATTGGTGCTGTGGTTCCTGAGATTACCCGCCTCAAAGGTTTGGGCTCTCTCTTTATTATATTAGTATAGATGGTCAATCTATATTGCACTTCTCACTACAGATTTTGTCGTTTTGCACTTGTGTAAATGCTAGTCGTTATTACTCAGCTAAGCAGCTCTCGTGTCCATTATTGAGGAAGAAAAGTAACACAACTCCAAATAGCCCCATATCATGTGTGCCGCCTCCAGCTTTTTAGCCAACAGCACTTTGCACGTTTGCATTATTATGCCTTACACAGAATGCTAAAAGCAAACCTAAAACTCCCAGAATGCGACGTGCTGAGGGCAAAGACCCAGGAGGCTCTGAAGCTGCCACACATGACGTAAGGCTTCTTGCCAGAAATGCTGTCGGTCGCAGGGACTCAAACCTGTGACCTTAGATTATATATGCTTCTTTTTCAGAGGGCTCACATACCCCATGAGATCCTTAAGATCCCAACCCTCTCCGTCCATTAAAAGTGGCAATGCCTCCGTATACGCCATGTACAGTCTGCACACTTCAAAACAAAAACCTTTCAACAATATCCCTGTGCGAATTCTGACACTTCTTGTCCTAAATTTATAATAAAGAGGGTTGCAAGTCAGAAAATGCAAAGAAAAATATGGCTGGATGCAGGAGTGGAGAATTTGAGAGTCCGTCCTTTGGGACTTGGGCTGTGTTCTTTTTATTCAATACATTTTCTGCATTTCTCTTTTTTGTAATGTCCGAGCCCCTATAAATCCTTGCTGTGCCGAGTCATAAGTAGCAGTGCTTAATTTGTAAACTAATAAGTGTCGGTGCCCAAAGTTTTTTCTCAAGCCCGTCCCGACGTTGTCTGGAGGTCCCCCTTTGCGCACCCGCCACCTTCAGGGCCCCTAATTAGCTGAACACAGTTCACCGCTCCTCCCCACGCTGGATGGGGTATTTGTTTAGAATCAAGTGTCCACTTTTTACCATGCACGCTAAATGCCAACCTTTCACCTCAGCCTAAGTATTCCCATGTTGGCACACATGACGATACTGCAACTGAGTTATGAATTAATTTGCCCAGGATTACTTATGTTTGAAGGTAGAACGCTGTGATTTGGACTCTTGTTTTCTCTGCCTCTGAAATCAAAACTGCCTGCGGTACTTGTGTGTAAGCTTGTGTTTGTTTGTTTTTGGGCATATCGGTTTTCTCCGGGAGAGCAAGATACTCCTCGCGCTCCTGTCCCCCCCCCCCCCCCCCCCACCCCCCATGATGTCAGCACGCACTTTTAGCACACTACTTCCAAGGGACTACTTTTTTATGAATGTATATTTTTTATAGAACGTATATTTTTTGGGTATATATAGCCTATGTCGATCTGCAGACCCTGACAATTCTAATGATGTATTGTGTGTTTGGATTGGTGCTGTGGTTCCCGAGTTTACCCGCCTCAAAGGTGGAGAAGTGTGGCTCACTGGTTAGAGCAGGCAGACCCTGAAGCAGAGGTCAGACCCGGGACCAGGGTTCAATTCCCGATGCGGCAGGGTCTTGAGCTTAAATGTCCATGGACTCGATAATTCTCGCTTCGGTGCCTGACCTAATCATGGGTTCACACTCTGCAACTCTGGGCATTAAGCTTGCTTAATCTCCACAACGGCCCCCTGCGGCGGGATGCCTGGCTTTCACCTTGGGGATGCCCTGTAGGGGCTATCTCACAGGGAAAAGCCAGGACGGGTTCCCAAGGCAAGCGCTTAGAGACCCCTGGGTGATAAGCGCTATATAAATCCAATATACAATACAATACAACACAAAGTTCTTACTTTATAATAGTAGTATAGATATAGATATAGCGTTCTCCACGGCCCCGTTTGTTCCGAGATTGAGTTGGGGATTTGAGGGAACCCTAGATATTTTAAATATATCTATACTACTAGTATAAAGAGAGAACAGAAACCTTTTGGCAAGGTAAACACAGGAACCACAGCGCCAATCCACACACCCAATACATTGTTGGAATCCTCAGGGAGTGTAGATGGACATAGGCGACATAAAATAAAAATAAAACATAAATTTAAAAATTTTAATTTCAAAACAAAGTAGTCCCCTAAAACTAGCGCCGGCCGTGACGTAGCGCTGACCGCGACCTAGACGTGCGTGATGACGACAGGCGGGGATGAGCGGTGACGAGCGGCGAGGAGTGGCGGTGAAGTCCGGAGTGGGCGGCTCAGGTAAGGCAAAGGCAGGCGGAAGGCGGGCGGGAGGCGCGAGGCTGGAGGCGGGCGGGAGGCTGGAGGCGGTCTGGGCAATGTCGGGGCGGGCGGGAGGCGGGAGGGATGTGGTCTGGGCAATGTCGGGGCGGGCGGGAGTGCACACAAACATAAAATGCTGCCCCCAGCCCCCTTTTGCCCCGGGCAACGCCGGGGCGGGCTGCTAGTATATATATATATATGTATATATATGACAACAGAGAAAGCAGGTCCCTATCAGGCTTTCCCTTTTTGCTCTCACCTTTAGAGTAAAAGAAATCTCAACTCTGCAGCAGTACCACACTTTACTGCCTTTCATGTAACTTCAAAGGCACTTATTATAGTTGTTTCACCGTTTCATCAGTTCAGAACTGAAGCATTTTGAATATGCTATACAACAAAGTCCTAGTTGCTGCCTATTTATATTAGGCATCTAACAAGCACTGACAAAGCCAATAGTACTGGCTTGTTGGTATAATGTTGCTTGTTGTATTATACCTGGATGCCATGAAAGTAGTAAAATACCTGTATGAAAGCTCCTTTCAAATTGAAAGACGTGCACTCACGGGGTCAATGAACCTATTTTATTGCACCAATATGCAGACCTGTTTCAGCAGTTATGCCTTCATCAATGCTCCTGGTAACTGAAAATGACTATCTGACAATGGCATTTAAATTCATGAAGCCACGCTATGATTGGGGTTTTTGTGCATGGCTATTGAGGAAGACAAACGATCCTCTGTTTACGCCTGCCATGCCAGTAAGTGCAATGTTCATTTAATATCCAGTGCCAGTATTAGTGTATAGTAACTAATGATTTCACTCTTAGAAAAAATATATAATTCGCCATTCACAGTGTCTCTAAATAGACACCAATACTAAATGATGCTCCCCACTTTCTGGCAGTCCATATGGAGGCCTTCCTCTTTAAGAAAGCATGCATTACTAGTGTCCATGCCTTTCCAGCCAATAGAATCCTTGTGATTGCCCCTCTACTGCCCCCTGCGATGTTACTGCGGAAATGCAAGACTTACAAATGCAGAGATTATGCCAAATGGCAATTGATCCTCAGGTGTGTAGAACCCCCGACAGTCGCCAGCAAGCGATATGCCTATTTCTCCACTTGGAGCGGTTCTGGCAGCATACATGTATTTCTACGCTCAGGTTCCACCCAGGCTGCTGAACGCGTTCGAGATTTGTCCACTGTATGTGAGGGTGAGTTCACGTGTAAACAGTAAAACTCCTTCCAAACTGAAAGTCGTACACTCACGGGGTCAATGAACCAATTTTATTGTACTAATATGCAGACGCGATTCGGGAGTAACAACACATGTAACAGGTGTGTCCTCATGGGAGGTTACAAGAAGAGACAAGGCGGTACTAAGGAGGGACTACTAAGCATATTGACCAATGAAAATCCACCATTTACAAAGGGCAGGGACAGGAGCCAATTAAAAAGTTGGGCGGAAAGTGGGCGTAGCTTTAAGGTCATATTCTGAATACAGCATGCCTCTAAAAGACAGAGCAAGCGCTGCCGAGGTGATACCAAAAAAGGACATTGAAACAGGTCCCTTTTGAGTCCTATATTTATTCCCTTAACTTTTCTGCCAAATAGCTGAATGATATCTGAAGCATAAAAAGGAAAATATGAAGGTAATGCCTGTCAGCGATTAGTTCCTGTTTATGTTTCACGTTTTACCTAATCCTGCATTTCCCAAGAGAGTTTGCTATTTTCAAGATGTTGTGTTTCCATACTTTTTCAGTGTAATATATTACTTTTGTATGGAGCATACTTTGAAGGTGTTCATAACAGGCCACGATTGAGAGGTTTGGAGTTTAGGCTGAAGGCAGCGCTAGGTTCGAAAACTGCCTGTTAGTGAGTCAAAAAGGAGTTAAAATCATGGAATAAATCGTAAATCTGGTATTTGTAAAGCACAAACTAAACACCCCTAATGGGCTCAAGGCACTGGAGGCCACTGGCGAGATTACGGGAGCTATTACCCAGAGATGCATCATGCTGAGCTGCCGCTGGTGCCAGAGATCGAACTGTGAACGCAGCACTGCCAGTGTCAGCCGCTCTGGCCACTGTGACACACCTCTCCTTCTGGATTGGATGGACATCCGCTCCTTGTCCTCGCTGAAAAGTACACAGAACAACGTTCACGTTTCCTTGTTGCAAGTGTGGTTCTGTGCAAAACTTGTATGGTGCTTTCAAGGGAGTGGGTGCCCTGTGTGTTTGGGGGTGAAGTGAAGGAGGTGTGTGGGAGTGTATTCAGGAGAGAGTGAAAAGAGGGCGCTGAAGAGCAAGAAGAATAGGTGTAAGACATGACGATGGAAGCACGGTGGGGTGAAACAGGGCACGCATGCCTAGCAGAGTGAAGATCACGGGAGTGACTACTACGCCATGCACTGCTTCCTACTTTACAAATTAAATCACTCATGACATGTTCTATGACATCATTGATAATACTGCAACACGACAATTACATTATTGAGAACGAAACTGAGCATGGCGGGGGCGAGTTATAATTACCTTAGGACACGAGTAGCGGTTACTTGAGATGACTGTAACTGGTGAATTACAATGGTTTTGTAGACTTAAAACAGCATTATATAACTGACATCCTCACCTAACTATAACGTCACTTTAGCCTTTGGGATTTTCAGTGAATTTCTCTCTCTCTCTGCTTTTTGCTCCTGCTCCTTCTCTCAAGTGGGGGCTCATAAAAAGAGGGGCAAATCGTCGATTGCCTATGTTAACTCCCATTGGAAAATGTGGGATGTTATGCAGAAAAAACATCTGAACAGACTTACACCAAATGACAAAAAGTTAGAACTTGGGATGCAGAATCCTCTTCCATTTCTCCTTGGTAACATATTCAGGCACCTTTTCTTATTTCAATGCCTTAATTTTGTTAAAGTAAATAATTTGGACCCCCAGGATCCTCAGTCAGGTGCATTGAGCAGTCTTCAAGGAGGGGTGCTGGTACAGGTGGGCCTGATTACAGATTACCACATAAATCTAAAATCCAGCTCTGAGTTTTTTATCTGTAGAAACTTCAGTATATGTTAGTGGATCTGGAATGACCTTGGCTGCTGCCACAACAATTGCCCTCCTATGAACCCTTGTTAACGTATTCAAAGTGAGTGTATTCCAACTGCAGTGTCCGAAAAGATTCCTGTATCATTATTGTATGTATCAGTGCCTCGCCAAGTCTGGGCTGTGCAACTTGAGAGCCTCTACCTTCCTTGGAAGTGGCTGTGGCTCCTCAAGATCCCTCTATGAAAACTGAACGGTGAGTCCGTTACCCGTGGACACTGTGGTAGGTACATAAGTAACCCTGGAATATTGACACAGTAGACATTGTAGTGTAGTGGTGACTAGAAACTTATAAAGGAGATGAGGTGTAATATTTGGCTTAAATTCCAGTAAGAGGGAGCAAGTCTGATTTTTCAGAGGGTTGAAGCGGAGTTTACTCAATACCATTCTGACTCACTCACTTTCACTCGGTCTCACTTAGTCTCATTCTCACTTTGACTCACTCAATAAGTCTCACTCATTTTCAGTTAGTCTCACTCAGTCTCACTCAATCTCATTTATTCTCACTCAGCCCCACTCACTCTCACTCAAATAATCTCACTCCGACTCACCTATCACTCAATCTGACTCCTTTAGGCTCACTTGCTTCTACTCAGTCCCACTCAATCTGACTTCCTTTATCTCACTCATTCTTTGACTCACTCATGTCTCACTCATTCTCTGACTCAGTAGGTGTCACTCATTTTCTTCTGCACTCAGAGGTTGACTCGCTGGGGGTATGGAGTCTCTGCAGTCATGGCAGAATCTCCCCACATATGGCGGAATTTCCGGACTCAGGGCGGAATCTCTACACTAAGCACTTCAGTGTAGAGATTCCACCTCAAGTGTGAAGATTTCTCCCTGAGTGCAGAGATTCCGCCATGAGTGCTAACTAAGCATGGGCGGAATTCACGGAATTCCGTATTCAACGAGGTGACAAAAATCCCTCTCAAGCTGAGCAGAGTTCTGCGAGCAGCGGAGTAGGTTACCCTCGCCGTACGCACTGATTTTTATTGCTGGGTGTTTGTCCCGCGCTGTAAAATAAGCGTGAATGGTATCCCGCACAGTGCAAGGGCGCTGCTTCTTTCTGCCGCACAAAGTGAAGTTCTACTCTAGCGGCAGCTTCCTCCATGCGAATGGAAGATTTCTCAACATGAGCAGTAGCGACCATAAGTGACTGCCCACGTTGAGAAATCTTGTAGGGAAGTGGTCTAGCTTTGGATTTTCCTCACTCACCCTCATCCACTTACTGTTGGCAAGCGTGAGCAAGGAAAAAACTCTGCAAACTCCACAAACGGATCAGAGTTCACCCAGGAGTACTCATAACTTTACAAGTCATAAGTCCCTTTTCATTCAGGGCCTCAATCTCAATTATTTTAAGTCTGTCTCACAGTCATTCTCCCTCAAAGTTACACTCACTGTCATTCTCCCTCAAAGTTACACTCACAGTCCTTCTCCCTCAAAGTTACACTCACTGTCATTCTCCCTCAAAGTTACACTCACAATCATTCTCCCTCAAAGTTACACTCACAGTCATTCTCCCTCAAAGTTACACTCACTGTCATTCTCCCTCAAAGTTACACTCACAATCATTCTCCCTCAAAGTTACACTCACAGTCATTCTCCCTCAAAGTTACACTCACAGTCATTCTCCCTCAAAGTTACACTCACTGTCATTCTCCCTCAAAGTTACACTCACAATCATTCTCCCTCAAAGTTACACTCAGTCACTCTCCCTCAAAGTTACACTCACTGTCATTCTCCCTCAAAGTTACACTCACAGTCATTCTCCCTCAAAGTTACACTCACAGTCATTCTCCCTCAAAGTTACACTCACTGTCATTCTCCCTCAAAGTTACACTCACAATCATTCTCCCTCAAAGTTACACTCACAGTCATTCTCCCTCAAAGTTACACTCACAGTCATTCTCCCTCAAAGTTACACTCACAGTCATTCTCCCTCAAAGTTACACTCACTGTCATTCTCCCTCAAAGTTACACTCACAATCATTCTCCCTCAAAGTTACACTCACAGTCATTCTCCCTCAAAGTTACACTCACAGTCATTCTCCCTCAAAGTTACACTCACTGTCATTCTCCCTCAAAGTTACACTATTTTCAGGATGTTGCGTTTCCATACTTTTTCAGTATAACATATTATTTTTGTATAGAGCATACTTTGAAGGTGTTTATAACAGGCCACAATTGAGAGGTTTGGAGTTTAGGCTGAAGGCGGCGCTAGGTTCGAAAAGTGCCTGTTAGTGAGTCAAAAAGGAGTTAATAACATGGAATAAATTGTAAAATCTGGTATTTGTAAAGCACAAACTAAACACCCCTAAGGGGCTCAAGGCACTGGAGGCCACTGGGGAGATTACGGGAGCTATTGCCCAGAGATACATCATGCTGAGCTGCCGCTGGTGCCAGAGATCGAACTGTGAACGCAGCACTGCCAGTGTCAGCCGCTCTGACCACTGTGCCGCACCTCTCCTTCTGGATTGGATGGACATCCCCTCCTTGTCCTCTCTGAAAAGCACACAGAACAACGTTCACGTTTCCTTGTTGCAATTGTGGTTCTGTGCGAAATGTGTATGAAGGAGGCACACAGCTGCCCAAATATTGATAAAGTGAAAGTAGAAGAAAAAGTGGTGCTTCCAAGTGAGTGGGTGCCCTGTGTGTTTGGGGGTGAAGTGAAAGAGGTATGAGGAAGTGTATTCAGGAGAGTGTGAAAAGAGGGCGCTGAAGAGCAAGAAGAATGGGTGTAAGACATGACGATGGAAGCACGGTGGGGTGAAACAGGGCACGCATGCCTAGCAGAGTGATGTTTACGGGAGTGACGACTACACCATGCACTGCTTCCTACTTTACAAATTAAATCACTCACGACATGTTCTATGACATCATTGATAATACTGCAACAAGACAATTACATTATTGAGAACGAAACTGAGCATGGCGAGGACGAGTTATAATTACCTTAGGACACGAGTAGCAGTTACTTGAGATGACTGTAACTGGTGAATTACAATGGTTTCGTACACTTAAAACAGCATTATATAACTGACATCCTCTCCTGACTATAACCTCACTTCAGCCTTTGGGCTTTTCAGTGAATTTCTCGCTCTCTCTGCGTTTTGCTTCTGCTCCTTCTCTCAAGTGGGGGCTAATAAAAGGAGGGGCAAATCGTCGATTGCCTATGTTAACTCCCATTGGAAAATGATGGATGTTATGCAGAAAAAACATCTGAACAGACTTACACCAAATGACGAAAAGTTAGAATCCTATTCCATTTCTCCTTGGTAACATATTCAGGCAACGTTTCTCATTTCAATGCCTTAATTTAGTTAAATTAAATAATTTGGACCCCCAGGATCCTCAGTCAGGTGCATTGAGCGGTCTTCAAGAGAGGGGTGCTGGTACAGGTGTGCCTGATTACAGATTGTATTGTATTGTATTGTAAATACATTTATATAGCGCATGGCAATCCAGAGGCATCCCAGCGCTTGCAGTCGCAGCGGAATAGTGTCACTCATTTTCGAGAGAGAAATGTTATCAAAGTTTTCCAAAAAGAAAGATGGTTGGGTTCTGAGCATAGGGGAAGAGGAAGAGAGTTCCAGAGTCTGGAGGCATTGGCTGAGAAAGATCGACCTCCGCTTCTGGCCTTACGAATCCTAGGAATCATGGCCAGGTTCTGGTTTTCGGAGCGAAGGGATCTTTTGGGTTCATAAGGCTGAATGATGACTTGAAGAATTGGGGGACCTGATTTAAACAAAGACCTATGAACAATGCATAGGCTTTTGAACTTCACTCTCTCATGGACTGGCAGCCAGTGAAGAAGTTTAAGGGCTGGTCTGGCTGATTGATTTTTAGGAGTACCTAGTAAAAGTCTTGCAGTTCAGTTTTGAGTGATTTGGAGTTTGGAGAGGGTAGCAACAGGTGCACCTAAATAAAGGGCGTTAGCATAATCCAGCCTGGAGAGCACCAGGGCCTGGACTGCTAATTTTCTTGCCTGTAAATGGAGAAGGGGAAGAACCTTACGGATCATTTTTAGGATCCCATAGCAGGAGGCAGCTGTCTTCCGGGCCTGAGTTTTGAACGTTAGTTCATGGTTCATCCAAATCCCCAGACTCTTTAGCTGGGTTTTGGGCGTGGGTAAAGTACCCATGGACGTAGGCCATCTTTCTGCCATATCGTAAGGAGACTGATTGCCAAGGATCATAATTTCAGTCTTTCCCCCGTTCAATTTTAAAAAAGAATCGCTAATCCACCTTGAGACTTCCTCCAAGCAGAGGTAAAGAGAGAAAGGCGAACATTCCGCTTTGTTGAGGCCGATCACCAATTGCGTGTCATCCGCATAGGTGAATATATGGACTCCAAAGGGTAGAACAGCCTCAGCTAGGGTACAGGTGTAAACATTAAAGAAGGTAGGACTTAAGGATGATCCCTGCGGTACTCCACAACGAAGGGATGTTCGTTTGGAGGTGGCTTGATTGCCACATGAATCCAAAATCCAGCTCTGAGCTTTTTATCTGTAGAAACTTTAGTATATATTAGTGGATCTGGAATGACCTTGGCTGCTGCCACAACAATTGCCCTCCTATGGACCCTTGTTAACGTATTCAAAGTGAGTGTATTCCAACTGCAGTGTCCCGAAAGATTCCTGTATCATTATTGTATGTATCACTGCCTCGCCAAGTCTGGGATGTGCAACTTGAGAGTCTGCTGCCGTCCTTGGATGTGGTAGTGGTTCCTCGTGAGCCCTCTATGAAAACTGAACTGTGAGTCCGTTACCCATGGACACTGTGGTAGGCACAGAAGTAACCGTGGATTATTGACACAGTAGACATTGCAATGTAGTGGTGACTGGAAACTTATAAAGGAGATGAGGTGTAATATTTGGCTTAAATTCCAGTGAAAGGGAGCAAGTCTGATTTTTCAGAGGGTTGAAGCGGAGTTTACTCAATACCATTCTGACTCACTCACTTTCACTCGGTCTTACTTAGTCTCATTCTCACTTTGACTCACTCAATAAGTCTCACTCATTTTCAGTTAGTCTCACTCAGTCTCACTCAATCTCATTCATTCTCACTTAGCCCCCCTCACTCTTACTCAAATAATCTCACTCCGACTCACCTATCACTCAATCTGACTCCTTTAGGCTCACTTGCTTCTACTCAGTCCCACTCAATCTGACTTCCTTTATCTCACTCATTCTTTGACTCACTCAGTCTCACTCATTCTCCGACTCAGTAGGTGTCACTCATTTTCTTCTGCACTCAGAGGTTGACTCGCTGGGGGTATGGAGTCTCCGCAGTCATGGCAGAATCTCCCCACATGTGGCGGAATTTCCGGACTCTGGGCTGAATCTCTACACTAAGCACTTCAGTGTAGAGATTCCACTTCAGTGTGAAGATTTCTCCCTGAGTGCAGAGATTCCGCCATGAGTGCTAACTAAGCATGGGTGGAATTCACGGAATTCCGTATTCAACGAAGTGACAAAAATCCCTCTCAAGCTACGCAGAGTTCTGCGAGCAGCGGAGTAGGTTGCCCATCGCTGTACGCACTGATTTTTATTGCTGGGTGTTTGTTCCGCGCTGTAAAATAAGTGTGAATGGTATCCCGCACAGTGCAAGGGCGCTGCTTCTTCTGCCGCACGAAGTGAAGTTCTACTCAAGCGGCAGCTTCCTCCATGCGAATGGAAGATTTCTCAACACGAGCAGGAGCGACCATGAGCGACTGCCCACGTTGAGAAATTTTGCAGGGAAGTGGTCTAGCTTTGGATTTTCCTCACTCACCCTCATCCACTTACTGTTGGCAAGCGTGAGCAAGGAAACAACTCTGCAAACTCCACAAACGGATCAGAGTTCACCCAGGAGTACTCATAACTTTACAAGTCATAAGTCCCTTTTCATTCAGGCCCTCAATCTCAATTACTTTCAGTCTGTCTAACATAGTCCCACTAATTTTTACTCATTATCAGTCAATCAATCTTAAATTCAATCTTACTGACTCACCAACTCTCACTTATTCTCACTAATTCCTACTCAGTCCCAGTTATTCAGATTCACTCTGTCAAAATCTGTCTCACTGGTTCTCACTCTATCTCACTCATTCTGACTTACTCAGACTGTGAAAGCCTAAGTCACACACATAATAACACGTACTGTCATTCTACCTCATAGGAACACCCACTGACATTCTCCTGCACAGTTACACTCACAGTCCTTATCCCTCAAAGTCACACTCACAGTCATTCTCCCTCAAAGTTACACTCACAGTCATTCTCCCTCAAAGTTACACTCACAGTCATTCTCCCTCAAAGTTACACTCACAGTAATTCTCGCTCAAAGTTACACTCACTGTCCTTCTCCCTCAAAGTTACACTCACTGTCATTCTCCCTCAAAGTTACACTCACTGTCATTCTCCCTCAAAGTTACACTCACAGTCATTCTCCCTCAAAGTTACACTCACAGTCATTCTCCCTCAAAGTTACACTCACTGTCATTCTCCCTCAAAGTTACACTCACAGTAATTCTCGCTCAAAGTTACACTCACTGTCCTTCTCCCTCAAAGTTACACTCACTGTCATTCTCCCTCAAAGTTACACTCACAGTCCTTCTCCCTCTAAGTTACACTCACTGTCATTCTCCCTCAAAGTTACACTCACAGTCCTTCTCCCTCAAAGTTACACTCCCAGTCATTCTCCCTCAAAGTTACACTCACTGTCATTCTCCCTCACAGTAACACTAATTGTCACTCTCCCTCACAGTTACACTCACAGTCATTGTCACTCACAGGAACTCTCAGTCATTCTCCCTCAACGTTACACTCACTGTCATTCTCCCTCAAAGTTACACTCACTGTCATTCTCCCTCAAAGTTACACTCACAGTCATTCTCCCTCAAAGTTACACTCACAGTCATTCTCCCTCACAGTTACACTCACAGTCATTCTCCCTCACAGTTACACTCACAGTCATTGTCACTCACAGGAACTCTCAGTCATTCTCCCTCAACGTTACACTCACTGTCATTCTCCCTCAAAGTTACACTCACTGTCATTCTCCCTCAAAGTTACACTCACAGTCATTCTCCCTCAAAGTTACACTCACAGTCATTCTCCCTCAAAGTTACACTCACTGTCATTCTCCCTCAAAGGTACACTCACAGTAATTCTCGCTCAAAGTTACACTCACTGTCCTTCTCCCTCAAAGTTACACTCACAGTAATTCTCGCTCAAAGTTACACTCACTGTCATTCTCCCTCAAAGGTACACTCACAGTCATTCTCCCTCAAAGTTACACTCACAGTAATTCTCCCTCAAAGTTACACTCACAGTAATTCTCCCTCAAAGTTACACTCACTGTCACTCTCCCTCACAGTAACACTAATTGTCACTCTCCCTCACAGTAACACTCACAGTCATTGTCACTCACAGGAACTCTCAGTCATTCTCCCTCAACGTTACACTCACTGTCATTCTCCCTCACAGTTACTCTCAGTGAATCTGCTTCACGGCAGCACTTGCTGTCATTCTGCCTCACCATTACACTTGCAGTCGTTTCCTGTCACTCACTATCATCCATTCACTCTCATAACCAGTCTTCCTATTACTCGTTGTCACTCACTGACTCTTCAACTTTCAGTTACACACACAATACATGCACATAGGGCCTCATTTATGAGGCCGTGCATCACTTTTACACCGCCAGTGCGTCACTTCTTGTGACGCACCAGTGGGGTAAAAAAATGCGCCTTGTTGCGCCATATTTACAAAGTGACGCATCTAGGTAGATACGTCACTTTGTAAACCCCTGTGCCACATTATACCTGCGCCAGGTATAATATTTGCAAGGTGGGCGTACTGACGCAAGGAAGGGTCGTAGAAGAGACGCAGTGAAATCTATGAGATTTCACTGCGTCAATTCTAGGACGCTGTTGCGTCAAAATCTTGCTCCTGCCTCACAGCAGGCGTAAGGCTGACGCAGGCCCTTTCATATGGGGCTTGCCCCATGTGAAAGGACGCATTGCTGGAGTTGCGTCACTTTTGTGACGCACTTCAGCAATGCGTCACTTTTGCGCTTACAGATAGGTCAGAAATACTGACGTATCTGTAACTCCTTACGTCATGATGCGTCATACATTAAATGTGATGCATCAGGAAGGTCGTAAGGAGTGCGCACTGAGAAGTGACGCATCGCTGCTTTCAGGCAGCGATGCGTCACTTCTCATAAATGAGGCCCATAGCATTTCTCACAGACACACTCTTACCCACAAACACCCACACTTACCCACATTCTCAAGACACATTTAAAAGATTTGAAGTGTTTTTCTTACCCTGCTGCAGGTCCCTTTCGGAAGATTGCTCCTTCCATCTTTCGGTGCTGGTGCATGAAACTGATCCTCAAACCAGCGAAGTTGCAGATTTGAGGTTTTCCTCTATGCACTTTCATCACACCCTTTCCCAGCCCTGTGACAGGTTGGGGAAGGGTGGGTGACAGGCTGATTGACACGTAGCCATGGGCACTGTAGCTCTTAAGCCTGCAGCACCCATGTCTACTTGTAGCTGTGATATCAGGTAAATCACAAATGGGGGCGGCAAAGAGGCTTGCGATGCCCCCAAGGCCGGGCATGGAATGCCTCCAGGCTTGGGAACCTCTCTGAAGAATGGTGCAGGCAGCTTGATGCACCAGCCATCAGAGACTGTGTTCGGACCCGAAGGACGGCAGCATTTTTACGAAACCAGGAGTGAATAATCTTTGTATAATCGACATAAACAAAATTGGCCACAATGCAAGGGGGAGGCACGGCTATATAGCCCATTGGGAGCAGCGGCCTTTATTTAAATATATCACAACCATCATGGGAAGGGTCGATAACCCTAAGGGTATCTAGACACACCTACCCAGTAAAGCGAACCTCGATTGGTCTTTCTCTGATACATGCACGCGTCCTGGGCGGACAGTGCTCGTCAGCATCTATTAGCTCTAGAATTGCCTCAGGTAACAGATGGAGCGATCAAAGGAACCACAACTGATTTAAGGAGCCATTTATTTTCCCTGTACCAGCCATGTGTGCTTACACGTGAAAGGCTTAATCTTTGAGAAAAGCATATGCTACCAGAAAGACTAAACAGGTAGGCAGTAAAATGTCAATGACTCTGGTGTAATTAGCATAATTACAAAAATTTTTGCATCATGCTGGTACAAAATGACTAACATTACACTAATATGTCCCTTTGCATAAATGCACGCCACTTTCGGCAAATCTTTGCCTCTAGGATACAGTACAAATGCTAGAACTCAAATGTCAGAAATTGGGTTGGTAGCTGAGGGTAGGTGAATCCCTACCAAAGCAGCGACCCAGCAAGCCTTCCTTGGCGGCCCGCGGACCTTGCAGATATCGTACCCGTGTTTTAAAAAAACAAATTTAAAGAGTGTCTCCAAACACTGCTGGTTGCAGACTCTGTTGCTCTGTGGGTGCCCGGCGATTCCAGTGGTAGTCAGAGTGGAGCTGCAGGGGCGCTAAGAAGAAGTGAAATACAACAAAGCCTCATTGACATGCAAATGGTCTTTTAAAGACCATTGAAGTGTTAGTGTCGGGATTGAGAGCAGCGCAAGAATACGCAAGCGCCACTAACCTTACTCTGATGGCCAGCAGAGACGATAGACGATAGTCCTTCCGACTCCGCACCATACAAACCCCTACAATGGAATCTACCCACTGTTTGAGCCTGTACGGATAGGGGCCGGGAGGTAGATTGGCATCGGGGGAAAGGTACTTCTGGTATCGTCTGGTCGCTACACCGTGAGGTTACTGGTACAGGGACACTGTAGGTAGAGGAGGAGACAGAGAGCAAGAGATTAGTTCTGCAGAGGTACCTATGTGATCCCAGAATCCCCCCCTTGTCTTCCACACTCACCAGTTTATCCATCCCACGTATCCTTAAAGGAATTCCAAGCAAAGTACAATAATGATAGGTTTACCAGAAGTACGGAGAAGTTAACTTCACTCCTCTACCTACCATGTAGTAGGCACAAAATAGTTCTGTAGGACTACGAAATACAAGCGTTAAAAGCACCACGCTTTCCAGAACCACAATACTCCTTGTGGAATTGAATAGACCAAATATCAGATATAGTCAGCAGGTATGTCACTGTTACAACGCAACTTTTACGTCGTAATGCTGTTACAACGCAGCTTTTACAACGCTGGTTCCATTACATCGGATGCCATTACAACGCAGGATATTACATAGCAGATGCTATTACAACGCATACCATTACATCGTAAGTATTGGTAAGTTTATAATTTTTTTAATTTTTTTTTAATATTAGATAATTAATTTAATCATTATTAATTTTAAATAAATTAATTTATTTATGTTTTTTAATATTATAAATTAAATATATTAATTTAAGTAATTTTTTAAATAAGTATGAGTATAGGAGTATATGTGGTTTTGGGGTACAGGGGTGTTTTTAGGTTTTAGGGCAGGGTTTGGGTTTTGGGGTACAGGGGTGTTTTTAGGTTTTAGGGCAGGGTTTGGGTTTTGGGGTACAGGGGTGTTTTAGGTTTTAGGGCAGGGTTTGGGTTTTGGGGTACAGGGGTGTTTTTAGGTTTTAGGGCTGGGTTTGGGTTTTGGGGTACAGGGGTGTTTTAGGTTTTAGGGCAGGGTTTGGGTTTTGGTGTACAGGGGTGTTTTTAGGTTTTAGGGCAGGGTTTGGGTTTTGGGGTACAGGGGTGTTTTTAGGTTTTAGGGCAGGGTTTGGGTTTTGGGGTACAGGGGTGTTTTTAGGTTTTAGGTCTGGGTTTGGGTTTTGGGGTACAGGGGTGTTTTTAGGTTTTAGGGCTGGGTTTGGGTTTTGGGGTACAGGGGTGTTTTTAGGTTTTAGGGCAGGGTTTGGGTTTTGGGGTACAGGGGTGTTTTTAGGTTTTAGGGCAGGGTTTGGGTTTTGGGGTACAGGGGTGTTTTTAGGTTTTAGGGCAGGGTTTGGGTTTTGGGGTACAGGGGTGTTTTTAGGTTTTAGGGCAGGGTTTGGGTTTTGGGGCATAGGGGTGTTTTTAGGTTTTAGGGCTGGGTTTGGGTTTTGGGGTACAGGGGTGTTTTTAGGTTTTAGAGCAGGGTTTGGGTTTTGGGGTACAGGAGTGTTTTTAGGGTTTAGGGGTAGGGGTAGGTTTTTGTTTAGGGCTAATTAAATTATATTTACCATTTTTAAATTAATTAAAATTTATTTATTAAATTAAATTAATTATATTACATTAATTACATTTTTTAATTAAATTAATTAAATTAAATAAATGATTTTAATTAATTTAATTAAATTACATTTAAAAAAATATTTAACTTAAATTAATTTCATTATATTAATTTAATAAAATTAATTACAATTTTTATTAAAATTAAATTAAATAAATAGATTTTATTTTATTAAATTAAATTAATTACTATTTTAAAATGTATTTTAATTTAATTTATTAAATTAAAGTAATAAAATTAACTTAATTACATTTTTTAAAAAAAGGTATACTTATTATTATTATTATTATTATTATTATTATTATATTTCTTATATAGCGCCAGAATCAACCCCCGAAGGGGTATCTCCGCACTTGCCTTGGAACCCGTCCTGGTTTTTCCCTGTGAGATAGCCCCTACAGGGCATCCCCAAGGTGAAAGCCAGGTGAAAGCCAGGCATATACTTACGATGTAATGCCATGCGTTGTAATAGCATTTGCTATGTAATGCCATGCGTTGTAATGGCATCCGATGTAATGGATCCTGCGTTGTAAAAATTCCGATGTAACGGAATGCGTTGTAAAAAACCGCGTTGTACTGACACCAATCCCCTTAAACAGAAAGAGTATACAAAAGAACAGGAGGCGAGCCCGCACTCCTTAGGGATACTTGCACGACTGAATATGACTTGGAACAGAGACTCTCCAGGATATCTGACCACGCTGGCTGTTCATCGGCGTTGATTGCTCCACGTCGATTGACCACGCTGGCTCTTCCTTGGCTTCGTGCAGATCAGGATAATGACCACGCTGGCTTTTCATCGGCGACGTGCAGAACAGGGTACAACTGACCACGCTGGCTTTTCCTCGGCGTCGTCCTCAAGAATACTACTCGTAGAGCGATGGCTCATCCACTATGAGCAATGACAGAACATGATTGACAAGCCCTGTTGTGTTCCGGAGGTGGAGCTTATATAAGGTCCTCCCATTGAGCCAACCCCCAGCGCCGGATGGCCTTCTGGGACTTGTAGTGCTTCCGCAAGGGACTGTCAATACGGAATCTTTTGCCTTTGGCCTTGTCGATGGTAGCGATCGCTACAGTTAGGGTGCGGCTGTGTGTGTGCCGGGGAAGCTGTCTCAGTCCGGGCACACAGGCAGGGTGAGATGACAGAAGGAGAGAGAGGGAGGAAGGTAGACAGAGGGAGAGGGAGGGAGACAGAGGGAGGGAGGGAGGGAGGGAGAGGGAGGCAGACCGAGGGAGGAGAGGGAGGTAGACAGAGGGAGGAAGTGGGAGAGAGGGAAACAGAGGGAGACAGAGGGAGGGAGAGGGAGGGAGAGGGAGTGAGGGAGACGAAGGGAGACAGAAGGAGGGAGGGAGGCAGAGGGAGGGAGGCAGAGGGAGGGAGGGCGATGGATAGAGGGAGACAGAGGAAGGGAGAAAGGAAGAGGGAGGGAGGAAGGGAGACAGAGGGAGGGAGGGAGACAGAAGAAGGGAAACAGAGGTAGGGAGACAGATGGAGGGAGACAGAAAGAGAGAGAGAGAGAGAGAGAGAGAGAGAGAGAGAGAGAGAGAGAGAGAGAGAGAGAGAGAGAGAGAGAGAGAGAGAGAGAGAGAGAGAGAGAGAGATGTGTGTATGCCGGGTCTGGTGGCTCAGTGGACGAAGGCGTCCGCTCGAGGGACCTGTGTTCAACCTCATGGTCACAGTTTTTTGTTTGTTGCTCTAGCCACGCCCCCTCACCCACTGGCCCCACCCCCTCCCACACTGACCCCGCCTCCACTGGTGCGACCCTCGGACACAAACCACACGGTAAATTTGGCCCCCGAGAGAAAGTTTGTGAGTACCCATGCTCTAAATTAACCTGTGCTCATCACGTCTTATAGTTTGGGACAAAAGCAGTCAGGCAAAAATTAGAAGCAGTGTGTAAAGTGTTAGGCAGCACTCAATAATAAAGTAATAACTGAAAGCAAAGTGCAATACATTTGCCACATCAATTTTGAAAAAGAAAAAAGAGTAGATTTAGATAAATTGTTTGATACCAAAACAACAAAAATCCGATCACTGTGACACTGTATTCAAGCTAGCCTGGCTGAGGAGGGGTGATACCACAAACCGGTCCCAGGATGCTTGTTTCCGGTCAAGGGAGGACCTGACTTGGAAGTTCGGGGTGGACTGTTCACATGAGGCAAAGGGTCAAGACTGATTTTCAGATGGATGGATCTAAACTGGGGTGATATGGTGAGCAAAATAATGATGGATTTAACCCACATCTCTTGACTGGGGGTGAATGTTTTGATTTGCTCTGCATTCCATCCATCATCTGTGTGTCTTTTTCTTTCTCACACTATGTGCTCCGGGTATGCCCAGACATGGGTCCCGGGCTCACTGTGCCACTGGATTCAAGGTAGTCTGGCAGATATGGGGTGATGCCCCCAAACCAGTCCTAGGATGCTTGTTTCCGGTTCCGGTAGGAACTGACTTGGCAGTCCAGATTGGACTGTTCCCATGAGGCTCAGGTTCAAGTCTGATTTGCATATGGCTGGGTTAAAAACTGGGGTGGCATGATGAGCAAAAGAATGATGGATTTAACCCAGATCTCTTGACTGGGGGTGAATGTTTGATTTGCTCTACATTCCGCCCATCATCTTTGTGTCTTTTTTTTTAATTTTCTAAAAGTGGTATTTTCAGAATTGTAACTTAAACCCAAACTTACCATTAAAGAGGATTTTAAATTGCAATTCCCTAGATACTAAACATGATCTTTCTACTTGCTTCCAAACAAATGTTATCACTTATTAAATATGATAAGGGAACCGTATCAGAGCTTATGGGAGAGGTAGGCCTCAAAGTAGTGAAAAATGAATTTAGGCGTTTCGCTCTATCAGGACATGTAAAACATAACTGTACATGTACAACATTTTCAATACAATGCACCCTGCCCTATGGGCTCTTTGGGCTACCTTTGGGGTGACATCTATACTACTATTATAAAGAGAGAACTGTGTCCTTTGAGCCAGGTAAACTCGAAAAGTACACCACCAATCCAAACACCCAAGACATCTTTGGAAACCTCAGGGCAAGCAGAAGGACATAGGCTATATAAAAAAAATATATATACGTTTTTTAAAAAATTTAGGAATAAAAAAAAGTAGTCCCTTGCAAGTAGCGCCGGCCGCGACGTGCGTGATGACATCGGGAGCGGGGGGAGGAGCGGCGTTCAGGAGCTCATTCTGTCTCCCCATGAAGAGCTGAGCGGAGGCTCTTATAAATCCATGCCTTCATTTTGTGTTGCGCTGGGTGGGGGGCCTATGACTGGGCTGGATTTGGTCATGTGTGGCTGCAACAGGTGGGGCAGCAGCATGCGTGTGTAACCTTTTTTAAATACAACCGCCACGTCGCCAGTCGCCTTATCATCAGGAAGCACACACGCACCGGAAACGGCAGTCCAGCACTATTATTTAAAGACGGAGCGTGTCATGAAGTGTGCAGCACCAGATCTCGGGTAGGTATTTCTGCAATCAATGTCCTGTTTTATTGGCAGGCACAACTTTTCTGAATAAAAAAGCAGACACTTTTCATGTACCAGAGATACTTTCTCCGCATCAGTGTTTAGTTTCACGCCTCGACGGTTGAGCTTTACCCGGAATCCCAGCAGGTCCCACATGCTGCAGACCTCACTCTACAACTTCTCCACATTGCCTGCTGTGCCCCGGAAACTTGCTCGGTTCAGAACATCTGTCTCTGTGAGGGCGCACTCTATCCCTCACATACATTGTCTCTGCTGCTGTGTCTCCCTTAATGAGGAGAGACCGCTCGACCAGATAGGATGTTTGGAGCTGTAAGGTAGCCAGGGAGCAGCTAACAGATTTGCAGCCATTGCCATGCCTTGCTGGCCAAGCCCTTTTTACTTTGCATTGTAGGGGTTTTATTCCTTTAGCCCTTAGACATTGTTAAATGTATTCCGTGTGCGTGCTCTCTCCTCCCTCCCCCGCCATTAAACTCGGGTACGGGCTGGCTCATTAACTATCATTTCGCAGACCAGGCCCAGTAATATTTACCGAGTACGCTGCGCTGTGGTATCTATGTCCCTTCACAGATGATTATCTGTTGATCTCTATGCCCTGGTGGGGTGCTTGGAGGTGTGCTGGTTCTGGTTGCACGGATGCATATGTGTTTCATTGTAGTCCTGCATTGGTGCCCGTTTGACTGTTTGCACGCACATCAGGCAGCCCGTCTATGTGTAGATGTGGGCATTTTTGTTGTTGGTCTGTGTTCATGCATTAAATGCTTTGAACCATCTTGCTTCTCTTCCTGCTCCTCGCACAGGGTTATTATCCTCTTACACATTATTCCGCCCTCACGTGCCCCTTCTATATTTCACACAGGACGTTCCCTCCACTTCTCTCTGCCCGCCGCCTCCCTGCATTGACGTGGGCATTAGCATTGAGGGCACAGATGATAGGGTGCCCATGCATGGTGCGCTAGCAGAGCAGATATGAAGCGATGACAGCACAGTCTACACAATAAGACGGAGCCAGCAAAGCAGGGAGCAACCATTACAGGGGCCAGAGCTCGGAGCTTTGCTGAGTAACAGCAGCGCACAGAGACATCACTCTAAGAGAGGATCTGTACATTACAGGCAGCAGCTGAGCATGACGGGCAAAAAACATTAACGTAGGAAAGAAAGTAAAGTCACATACAGCATGCATGCAGAAATAAATGCACTAAGACCACTGCGTGTACACAGGACATACATGAAAAGAAGCATAGACTCCCATGGACTCACAAATGTAATGGAGCCGTGTCTGTACACCTAGACAGCAAAGCAGCTGCAAATGCCACTTGCACCAATTCAACTCACATGCAGGCACAAAGTGGCAGCACATGCAGGCACACATACATTCTGCACCCAAAGAAATACTGCATACAAGCGCACATACATACACAAAAAGCGCCACCGACATTAGGGTGTTGTGGTGGGGGGAGAAAAAAAACGATGGGTGAAACAATTTATTTTTTGCATTGTTGAGAGGAAGGGGTAAACTGCTAGAGACAAATCAAGAGACAGACACAAAGAGTGAAAGAGGGTGCAAAGAAGAGAAAGGCAGACCTAAAGACATAGGGATGTAGCTAGAGATAAAACAACAGAATACAGGCCTAGAAAGAGAGAAATACAGATACTTGGAGATAAAGTCAATGGAAAGCAAAGAGAAAAGAGACACAGAACGTGCCTGTAGACCGAAATGTCATGCCTGGTGTGTAATGGAACTAAACTGGGTGTAATTGATAACATAAGAGAGAGAATAGATAGATAAATAATGCAAGAGAGATGAAGCAACATTTAAAGAAAGATGTAGAGCCAGAATGAGAGAGAGGAGAGAGAGAGAGAGAGAGAGAGAGAGAGAGAGAGAGAGAGTGTGGGAGACAGAAGTAATGGATTGTTTGAGAGAACAAGAGAGGGGGGTGAAACAGAGGGAGATGAAGGACTGGGTTATTTAAGACCCAGCGGTGCCAGGGGATAACACCTGAAACCTTCGTGGGTAACCTGTTCCGGCGTACAAATGACAGAGACACGGGACACCTCCTTTCGGCGTCAAAGATTCGAGGTTTATTTACTGCAGGGAACACAGAAGTCACGTGAAGTACACAGCATGTAAGTTCGCGGGATCTGATTCAATTTGCTACTGTGGATCGCTCCTTTTTATACAGTTTTCTCTCATAGATTAACATGGTACACAAAGGTTTACAACTTGGTTCCCATCATTATCCCCAAGAGGGGTCGCTTTGATGTATTCAAGGTCCGGAACATAAGTACAGAAACATTCAGCGGTTCCCGACTGTAAAAACCCATCTTCCCACCATTAGTACATTCCAATCGGCAGTAAACAGATCGAAGGAGGAACAAGGACAGGTGCAGAGGAAGACAGAAACAGTGGGGAGATCGGAAAGGGTGTAAAAGGTATGGTATCGGGAAACACGAGCTGCAGGCATCAAAGGGACGTGCCTAATGAGATGCACGGCTAAGACAATAGACCGGCACGGCAAGATGTGCCTCGAGCAGAGCCTGCTGTCTTACAGTATCATCCCCCTCATCATAAAGACACTTTCAAAGGAAACGTGTCTTCCGCGGGAGTCTTGGGAATCCCAGGGTCGCGAAGCGGACAGCGCCCGTTCGCTGGCTACTTGAGGGCAAGAGACAAAATGGATGCCGCATCTAAGATGGAACCCGTGGGTACAGATA
Organism: Lissotriton vulgaris; assembly: GCF_964263255.1. Classification (NCBI taxonomy): domain Eukaryota; kingdom Metazoa; phylum Chordata; class Amphibia; order Caudata; family Salamandridae; genus Lissotriton; species Lissotriton vulgaris. The sequence continues at coordinate 39,930,215 of NC_141699.1, read as the reverse complement.
GATAAACCCACGAAACAAACGAACGGTTTAGGCTAGTACAGCGAAACTGCGTATACCCACTAAACTCGTCATTTGCGGTTCATAGATACCAGACTCGACCATATTCGTGCGAGTCGAAAACATCACTTACGATCGTCACGGAACCTCAGACGCTCCTTTTGCCCTCATGTAGGCAAGCACTAGTCAGAATCATACTCGATATTCATCAGACCATCTAGATGTTGCTGCAACATGACTCTGTCCAACCGAGCTCCTTTGGTAACAGGCGGCTGTCTTATACACGTCGTAGCACAGAGGCCACATAAGGCAGGACCACACTGCACACAAAGGCAACACGTGAACAGAAACGCCACAACAACTCCGATGATCATCAGAATCTTCCAACCCCAGGTCGACATCAGGCCCCAAAACCACCCAAGTAGCGTCCAATCCCCTACGTCCACGTGTATGGACTCAGAGATCTTATGCAACTTTGAGATGGCTTGATAGACAGTCGGAGCGTTATCTGGAATGAAAATACAGCAGCTCGAATGGATCACCTTACATACTCCACCTCGATCTGCTAAAACAACGTCTAAAACCATACGGTTTTGTAACGTCATAAGCCTATCCGCCTGAAGTTCTGTGGTGATATTACCAAGGGCACTGGCAGTGATATTAGCTGTCGATTCCACCACTCGAGTCAATTGTCTCACGTTCCTACTATTAACCATAGGTCCCCAAAACGGAAGGAAACCCTTGAAAAAGTCTCCTGCCTCTTGACCGGCAGTGTCCTCTTCGCTAATCACGCCTCTCACAACTCTAGTCTTGTGATAGTCTGCATCAACAGTGAACGTCGGAGGCAACAAATTTGCGATATAACATGAGCCCACAAAGTCGGAGGGCAACCATGTATACGCATGATCATGGCAGACAAAGTATGTACCCTTGGCAGCCAGAAACACAGGGGAAGAGAGCATCGGCAGGATATAAGTCTCGGAGCAAGCACTCTCTCCAAGACGAGCTCTCGATCTTCGGCCACGACCTAGCAGACAGAAAGTACCAAGGTGGGGTACGACCCATATCGGGGGCGAGCTTCTAAGCTGTTTTTCACCCGTGAGCGCATTATACTCAACCTTACTCAGGACCCTATAGGCTTGTACCTCTTCCTCTGGGATAAGCGACGGCTCATAGATATCCCTATCTAAATCAGCAATCGCTATAGCCAAAGGCTTGTGATACGAATCAGGACCAAAGTGGGAGGGATGTGGCTCTCGATTGGGGTAGGAATCTAGTGCGCTTCGAAACATTGTTTGAAATGCTCGAGCTGAACCCTGGGAACTATAAGGAAGGACCAGATATGGAATTCCCTTATCCGTGGTATGTGGCATTAACCCACACACCCAACAATTAGTAGTGTTAACCACTAACTGGTGCTGATGAAGGAGCTGAATAAAGGAATTATTTCTGAATTCCGCACGTCTAGCCTGTTCGTGTTCAGGTAAGATATGGAAAGAATGAGGGGATGCAGTGGAGGTAGGTTTAGGTTCAGAAGTAGGAGTAGGTATGGCAGAAGGTAGGAAGTACGGTATCATGTAATACACCCCACCCGCCAATAGCGAAGAAACAACCAGAAACAGAAGGAACACTTGAAACATAAAACATTTGGTACGAGTGATCTGTTGCAGTTTAAATCTTTGTGCCTGAGCTTCTTCCAAATCCATCAGCTTTGAAAACGCCATCCCCTAAGACCGTCCGCAACGTTTCTTGACGCACTTCGTTCTGTGTAGCAGTAGTCAATCCCTAGGAGTTCCCAGGAACCGACGGTCTTTGACCTAGTGCCAAGACCTACTAACCAGAAGGAAGTACACGCGCGGCCCTACGGTACACCTGGATGCAAGGTATCTTATTCACAAATATGTACAAAGTCTCTTAGCTGTGGAAGCAAAAACACATATGTGGAACGAAACTCAATATTTACAAAAATAATCAGTAGTTATACGGGTTTTCAGACTGATCGTGGCAAATGGGATAATGCAGATGTCAAGGGACAGAAACAAAAATGTTATTAGTCTTTGGTGCTGGATCGCAAAAAGTATCGTGTTTTCCCAGGACGTGTCTGTTCGTCAAACAATGGATCCGATGAGGGAACAGAGTTCTGTTGATCAGTCAATTGTTCAGATCTTGAGTCTTGTGATGACAAATGTTCAACAATGTCTTTCTGCTGCACTGAGGATTCTCCGATAGACTGTGCGTCGCTAAAGGGTACAAAGGTCTGCAATCCTTCGGTTTCAGATGAAGCAATGCCCTTCCTCACCCACGAGTCCGCCGGTAAAGGTATAGGTACCTTTTTGGTATGGGTGGTGTGCAACCAGTTCTTGCGACCTTCCAAACGGACAGCAGTTCACGTGGCAAGGAGGACTTGGAAAGGTCCGGTGAAACGAGGCTCAAGATTTCTTTTGCGAGCGAAGTTTCGCGTAACCACCCAGTCTCCCGGTTGGAGCTGGTGGCCTGGACCCTCCGTCTGCGTCGGCAGTGCTTCGTAAACCTGTTGGTGAATTAACCTCAGTTTAGCAGTCAGATCATGAAGATAATCCATCAACATTGGGTACTGAAGATCAGAAAACACACTCGGTCTAGGGGCCCCCCAAACATTCGCAGGACGGCCGAACACTATTTCATAGGGACTAAGCCCTACTCAGGAGTGTACGGTCGCCCTTGTTCACAACAAAGCTAAGGGTAAGGCGTCAGGCCACGAAAGACCAGTCGTAGCCTGAATCTTCGCTAGTTTGAGTTTAAGGGTGCCATTATACCCTTCAACCAAACCTGCTGACTGGGGATGATTGGCGCTATGGAATTTCTGATTAATTCCAAGGCCCTTACACACACTCTTCATCACACTCCCCACAAACTCACTTCTGTTATCCGACCATACGATCCGTGGCATTCCATACCGAGGAAAGTATTCCTTCAGTAGGATTTTCGCAGTAGACAGGGCAGTATTGTCTTTGAGAGGGTAGGCTTCAATCCATCGGGAGAATGCGCAAACCACAACTAAAACGTATTTCAGGTTATTGCATCTCTCCATATGGATGAAGTCTAGCTGAATCACCTCAAAAGGACATGAAGGGGGGGCAAAATGGCCAGGAGGTGTAGGGGTTCCCTTACCAGGATTGTACAACATACATACCATACAATTCTTGACCAATCTCTCAGCACATTTCGTGATACCATCATTCTTCCACACAGGGGACAACAACTTACAGATACCTTTCGCACTAATATGTGCTAACCCGTGTGCCATTGTCACAACAGCCAGCACATACGCATCTGGCAACATCCATCTCTTATGCTCCGACAAATCAACCCAACAACCATTCGCATCCAACTTTCCCGTACTCTCTTTCCACTTCATCTTTTCAGTCTCAGTGGCCTCATTCTGAATCGCTTTCACACTCTGGATAGTATCCTCACACATACCAGTCTCTGTAGGCCACCTAACTGAACTCGTCACATACATTCTAGTGCTAAGGTTCCGGGCAGTCTCCTTAGCAGTCTCATCCGCAAACGCATTGCCACGACCAACATCATCCGTCACCTTACGATGCGCACTACATTTGACAATCGCTACCTGCTTAGGCAACGTAAGTGCATCCAAAAGATCATTCACAAGCTGTCCATGCTGAATCTTCGTGCCATGCGACGTCATAAAACCTCTCTCTCTCCACAACCGTCCAAAGCTATGGGCGACGCCAAAGGCATATTGGCTGTCGGTAAACACATTCACACGTTTCCCTTTCGCCAACACACACGCTCTAGTTAAAGCAATCAGTTCTGCAGCTTGGGCAGAGTTCTGATTCAATCTCGCAGCTTCCACAACAGTATTCAAAGTTACCACAGCATACGCAGTAGTCACATCACCATTTGGCAATTTAAAACATGATCCATCCACATACAAAGTTCCATCGGGATCTTCCAAAGGAGTGTTTTTAAGGTCCAATCGACCTTTTGTTTCCTCCTCAGTCCTTAAGTAACAGTCATGAGCTGTTACTTCATCTGGCTCCGTACTGATTGGCAATAAAGTCGCCGGGTTCAGGACATTACAACGTTTTATCTGAATATGACTTGCCAAAAGCATCAACTCGTACCCAGACAACCTCGCACTCGTCAAGTGCTGGGTTTTCGTACGATTCAGAAGAGTGTCAACTGCATGCGGAACCATCACCGTAAGCATATTATCCATGACCAATCCTGCTGATTGTCGGATGGACACCGCAGCTGCCGCTGTTGCTCTCAAACAACTCGGCAATGCTCTAGCTACCGGGTCCAAGGTCGAGGAAAAATATGCACATGGACGTTGCTTACCACCAAAAGGTTGCGTTAAGACACTCAACGCACAACCTTCCCTCTTGTGAACGTATAATGTAAACGGCTTACTGTAGTCAGGGGTACCTAACACAGGAGCCGAACATAATGCGTCACGCAGTTCAGAAAAACTTTTTTGACATTCTTCCGTCCATGGTAAAGGAGTTGGAACATCCTTGCACGTAAGAGCCACCAATGGTTTTGCTAACAATGAAAAATTTGGAATCCACTGTCTGCAGTATGACGTGATACCTAGAAAGGCACGCACATCTCTTTGGGTTGTTGGCACAGTCATTCGCGCAATCGCTGCAATTCTCTCTGGGGTCAACCGTCTTCCCTCCTTTGACAATAAGTGACCTAGATAGGTTACTTCTTGACAACAATATTGAAGTTTAGAAGGTGACATCTTGTGTAGAAGTCACAGAGATGTTGCAACAACGACACAGTAGCAATTTTGCAGATGTCCTGAGTATCTGCGGCCACCAATAAGTCGTCGACGTATTGGATTAAGGCTGCACCAGCCGGCAACACAAATGCGTCTAGTTGGCCCTTCAAGGCTTGACTGTATATCGATGGACTCTCACAGTAGCCCTGAGGAGCACGTTTAAACCGGAAGCTACGGCCGCCAAGAGAGAAACCGAAAAGGTCTCTGCTTTCTTCGGCAATCGGAATGCTAAAGAAAGCATTCTTCAGATCAATCACCGAAAACCAAGACGCAGAAGCTGGAATCAGAGTCAGTAGCACCGTGATGTCAGGCACAACAGGGAACTGAGGAATCACAATTTTATTTACCTCCCGTAAATCGATAACAAAACGATAAACAGGCGGTTTCGAAGGATCGGTACGTTTCAAAATAGGCAGTACAGGGCTGTTGCACACGTTTCCCCGAGTCTCCTCAATAACATCTTTCTCGATCAGATCATAGATGATCGCCAACAGTGCTCGTTCACCATCAAGAGAGATTCGATACTGGGGAATACGTGGCAGTCGCACATTAGATTTCAAGTGAACAACATAAGGGGAGATGTCCAGCAGGCCCACGTCATTGGGACCTGTTGCCCACAAAGATGCAGGAAGAGAACTGAATTCCGGTGGAAGCTTACCGAGAGACAAGTACATTGGAGAGACAACTCTCTCACCCAAAGTAAGCTTTACTCCCGCAGGAGAACAGTACAAAGTCGCATACAAACGTTTTAGCAAATCCAGGCCCAAAAGATTTTCACCACAACCAGTGGTCAAAATCAACGGAGCTGTGAACTCACGACGCCCGATTGTAAGTGGCAAAGGGCACGAAACCGGATTGCTAACAGGGGCGCCAGAGAATCCAACGGAAACATTTGTTAAGCCAGACAAAGGTGCGCCAGGGAGTTTCGAATGCTTTATAGAACTTTTCGCTGCACCAGTGTCCAACAGAAAAGGCTCAACGACGCCCGATGTGGCAACTGCGACGTAAGGCCCTCTCTGATCAACCGGAACTGATACTACTCCCTCTCCTTGTCTATGGCTGTCCTAGTAATTACTGTCGTCAGCTCCCTGATCGACGTAATATTTATCTACATTGTACTGCGCAGATCGTCCTTGCGATGATCCACGTTGATCAAAACAATTATTGGAATTTGATGAGTTATCTGAACGATCATTTTGAGCACCACGACCCCTACCATGTGATGCCTGCTGAGAACCACCACAACCTCCTCTAGATGAATTACCACTATTACGCTCATTTAGAACGGGACAGTTGAATTTTATATGACCCTCCTGTCTACAATAGGCACACTGATTGTACCCTAATGAAGATCTCTGCGAAGAGGAGTCATTTCGCGATTGCGACCTATTGGATTGCGACTGCGATCGGTTACGTTGTTGCGAATCATTCTGATTCGAACGTGGAGGATACGCCTGCTGCAACAACACTTTAGTTTTGAGTTCTTTCGTCTTTTTATCGGCGCGGTCATTCTCTTCCTTCTCCCTATTCTCATAATACTGTGCCGTAGCCAATATTTGGGCAGAAGTAGAGACAGCCCACGCACTCTCAGAATTTTTCAATTTGTTGCTCAAGTCAGGCAATAAGTTAGAGACAAATTTATCCACGAACAACCGCTGACCACCCTCGGTACCCATATCCTGACCACTGTGATCGATGAATGCCTCCTCAAATCTCGTTAAGAAATCAGAGACACTCTCGTCCTTCTTCTGTCTGCAAGCTGACAATTTGTCCCAGTTCACCCTCATAGCTGGAATAAGCGTTTTCATCAGGGTAATGATTCTCTGAGGGAGGTCAGTAATAAGCTGATCAGGTTTAGCCCCACCAACTTGCAAACCATCAGCCGCTATAAGAGCAGCCCAATCACCACCTAATTCGTTGGCATGATTTTCTTGACGAATCTTGGCCCATACCGGTTGCGGTACGACATTGCCAGCATATCGATATCGGCAAGATTCATTATCGTAGCATCTACGAGCTGCGACAATTCCTTATAATACCCTGCAGGATTTTTGCGAGGGTCAGGCAAAGATTGCTTCACCTGCAAAACCTCTGATCGTTTCCATGGGAGATGTATCCATACTCTCTGGAAATGTGGCAAGATCGGAGGTTGAGCTCCAGCATTACCTGGCATCCACACTGGTGGAACTTCGCGCATGGGATACTGACCAGGCGCATCTAACGGCCTCTCAATGTCCTCAACGAACAATGCTTGAGGCATCATAGAGGGGCGAAGAGCTAATAATTGCTCAACAGCACGTCGAACATTCGTACCTACTATCATTCCGCTCGAAAACTGGAGCTGTAGGTTGGTCAAAGCAGTTAATACATCGTCCGATGCATCTGCCGATATTTGGTCACGCAAGGTCTTGCACATTTCCTCAAAAACATATCTTTGTGTCGGTATATTGAATTGACCAAATGTATTCACCACCGAACGTGGAGGATTCCTAAAAGGGTGCAGCATCCATGCCATCGCCATATTGTACAGCGCAGCACGTTCCCTATTACCGGGAAGCTGACTACATCTTTGCGGACCGTCCGAACCAGCGGACTCAGAAATAGGTCCAAGAGAATTAACAAAATTAGCAGCAACTAAAGGGGTACGACGTCGGGTAGATGGAGAAGTATACGATAGAGTATTAACAGGAGAAGAATCAGGAACAGAAGAAGCAGCAGGAGTAAGTAGAGCAGGAGCAGCAGCGGGAACAGGAGTATGAGGAAGTACAAGCGGAGGAGCAGTAGGAACAGAAGTAGGCAAAGGAGCAGGAACAGTCGGAGGAGCAGGTTGAGGAGCAGGTACGAGAGCAGGTACAGGAGGAACCACAGGAACTGCGGTACCCTGTGCGTACGGAGATGGTGACTTCATAAGATAGGACATTAAAGGATCCTCAACTAATTCCTCCTTCTTATCCGACTCCGTTGGCAAAGCGGGATAACATTTATCTATAGACATACGCTGAAGCCTATCAAAAACTTCTTTTTCCTTTTCCTCCTTATCACGCTGAAACTGCTCTGCTTTCTTTACAATGGTAGCAACACCATCTCTCTGATTACGTTTTGTCTGTCTGATCTCTTTCTGTCTGGCTTCTTTGCGCCATAACCGAAAGGCATCAAACATGGCCGGCCTTGACTTTTTCTTAAACAATTTAGCCTCTAGATTATCTAAAATCGGGGTCTCGAAACTACCATGATGTGGCCAACTAAGGGCACCATCCTTTTTGGTGTAGCGAATCCAATATTCATTAAAAGTAATCGGACCTAACCCGTGTTTGCTGTAAAGCTCATAAGTTGGAGTTCCAACCGGAGGTATCGGACAAGAGTCCTCCAGTCGGGAATCCGTACCACAACGACTGAGACAACTGAACAAAGTACTACGACCAGGCATCTTGCACACTAGCCGAGTTTCACAAACTTCAAGGGTTACGGGATTTACCAAGTCCCTGCAAAGAGCAAAAACCCTCGGTTTTTGGCGGCTGCAGTCGTCAAATATTACAACAAAGAACCAAGTACTAAGAACCACAAATGCAATGGAACCATGCAACAACTAAGCAACCACAACCAAGGACTCTGGGAGCGACCCACAAATACTTAACTCAAAGATCGATGGCGTCACCAGGAAGGCCCGTCAATCGTCTCGCTGTACCAAGGTCTACGCCAGGTGCCAAAACAGGTCTACAGTCAGGGCAGCAGTCCGTCGCAGCCGTCAGGAGGCGGGAATCTTCGCGGGAAAAGTCGTCGGGCCACTTATTTCGACAACAGGATCGATGAAGCGGGGTGCACCTTCCCTCGGAGATTTCACACGAAGTTCCTCACGATCGTCGGGATTGGACCGGTACCACTGATGCAGCCCACGTTGGGCGCCAACTGAAGGACTGGGTTATTTAAGACCCAGCGGTGCCAGGGGACAACACCTTAAACCTTCGTGGGTAACCTGTTCCGGCGTACAAATGACAGAGACACGGGACACTTCCTTTCGGCGTCAAAGATTCAAGGTTTATTTACTGCAGGGAACACAGAAGTCACGTGAAGTACACAGCATGTAAGTTCGCGGGATCTGATTCAATTTGCTACTGTGGATCGCTCCTTTTTATACAGTTTTCTCTCATAGATTAACATGGTACACAAAGGTTTACAACTTGGTTCCCATCATTATCCCCAAGAGGGGTCGCTTTGATGTATTCAAGGTCCGGAACATAAGTACAGAAACATTCGGCGGTTCCCGACTGTAAACACCCATCTTCCCACCATTAGTACATTCCAATCGGCAGTAAACAGATCGAAGGAGGACCAAGGACAGGTGCAGAGGAAGACAGAAACAGTGGGGAGATCGGAAAGGGTGTAAAAGGGATGGTATCGGGAAACACGAGCTGCAGGCATCAAAGGGACGTGCCTAATGAGATGCACGGCTAAGACAATAGACCGGCACGGCAAGATGTGCCTCGAGCAGAGCCAGCTGTCTTACAGTATCATCCCCCTCATCATAAAGACACTTTCAAAGGAAACGTGTCTTCCGCGGGAGTCTTGGGAATCCCAGGGTCGCGAAACGGACAGCGTCCGTTCGCTGGCTACTTGAGGGCAAGAGACAAAATGGATGCCGCATCAAAGATGGAACCCGTGGGTACAGATAGATAAACCCACGAAACAAACGAACGGTTTAGGCTAGTACAGCGAAACTGCGTATACCCACTAAACTCGTCATTTGCGGTTCATAGATACCAGACTCGACCATATTCGTGCGAGTCGAAAACATCACTTACGATCGTCACGGAACCTCAGAGATGGAGCTAAGCAGAGCCAGAATGAGAGAGTGTGGCAGAAAGAAAGAGGGGTATAACAATTTGTTGAGCTAGAGCGAGAAGAAGAGGGACATGGGAAGTAAGACAGATAGAGGTCTGAGCATACATACAGTTATCTATACTACAATTATAAAGAGAGAACTGTGTCCTTTGAGCCAGGTAAACTCAAAAAGTACACCACCAATCCAAACACCCAAGACATCTTTGGAAACCTCAGGGCAAGTAGAAGGACATAGGCTATATAAAAATAAAAAATATACGTTCTTTAAAAAATTTAGCAATAAAAAAAAAGTAGTCGCTTGCAAGTAGCGCCGGCCGCGACGTGCATGATGACATCGGGAGCGCGGGGAGGAGCGGCGTTCAGGAGCAAAGGAGCTGCGGACAGGCGGGGAGGAGCGGTGAGCTGCGAACAAGCGGTGAGGAGCGGCGGAGCAGTGGAGCGGTAAACTCAGCAGCGCTGGGAGGAGCGGCGGCTGAGGTAAGTGAAGCAGCCGCGAGTGCGCATCGAGGGACGGGCGCGGGCCATGAGTGCTCGCTAGCCTTGTACTCAAAGTCGGGACGTCGGGGGGAACAGCGGACACGAGCGTGGGCAGAAGCGGCCAGGACCAACAAAACCGGATCAAGGAAACACTGTAAGTATGCTCTGCTGCTCCCGGCCACTCTGCTGCACCTCTCCTGCTGCGATGCTGCCCCCAGCCACCTTCTGTCCCGGGCAACGCCGGGGCGGGCTGCTAGTATATAATAAAAAGGGAATTTTAGGCCTATTTTAGGCCTAGTAAGGGTTTATTTTGCTAAGTCGTAGTGGCAGTTTAAAACTGAACACAGCCTGCAGTGGCAATCCTGGGACATGTTTAGGGGCTACTTAAGTGGGTGCCACATTAATTGCTGCAGGCACAGTAGTAGAATTAATTTTACTGGCCCTGGGTGTTTGGTGTTCCACTTTACTAGGGACGTTTTATTAAATTAATAATGCCAATTATGTGTAAGCCAATATTGCCGTATTTTAGGAAGTGACCACAAGTACGTTAGCACTGGTTAGCAGTCATAAAGTGCACAGCTCCCTAATGTCAAAAACAACAAATACACACAGGAGGGGGGAAGGTAAATATTTTGGGGTAAGACTACACCAAGAATGACAGGTCTAACAGAGAGTGGTTGTTTTTTGAGGCATTTGTGGTTTTTGCTCTGTTTGTGTTTACTGTGAAATGAGACCTCACATCAATAATGGATACAAAGCAACCTTTGCATACAATATTGCATCATATGCAAGTTTGGCATTTTGTGTAATTTCCACGTAATGTTCCTGATATTTTGCATAATTACACAATACGAATGACACAGATTACCCACACCCAGTAACATAACATAGCATGTGTATTTGTAAAGCACACATTCACTCATGAAATCTTGGCACTGAATAACAGATGTTTATTGTTACCAACTCAATGGTACTCGTTTTATCAACCTCAAAAGGATGAAAGGCGGAATGGACCTGCTGAGATTTGAACCTGTGACCACGAGGTCAAACACACGCCCCCTACAGTGGACAGATAAGCCCCTAAGCCACCAGACCCAGCTTCAGTAGCAAAGGTGGAGGCTGTGTGACCATTCCAGACTGAAATTTGAGTCTAGAGAGCCTGCGGTCACTGCTGACTGCAGGGGCTTAGTGGACAGGACAATCCCACGAGCGGTCCAGCCTGCTGCTCAAAGATAGAAGGGAGCAGCAGGCAGAGGTGCAGCATGAACGAGACACAGGAGTTTCAAACTCTCTTCCAGCGCAGCCTACAGTGTGCAAGGGACACCCCGAACAAGATGATAGAGCCCAGCCTCAGGCCAGCAGTCAGCGCTTCACAAAGCTCTGATCATGACTGGTGGGAGCTTTTTAAAACCTGTCAGAGCTGGCAAACCCTCCCTGGGCTTGAGACACCTTGTTCTGGGCACTTTGTGACACCGTGGGCAGGTGAATGGGCCCAGCTCTAGAGGAACACAGCCCTGGCCTTGCGCTATCAGAGCTTTCAAACCTGCTATGGCTGGGGAACCCTCCAAGGACCAGTAGGACCTTGTCTTGGGCACTTTGTGACACTGCAGTCAGGTTCAAGTTCAAGTTCAGGGATTTGTATAGCACACTACTCACCCAGAGGGTCTCAAGGCGCTTGAGGGAGGGTGGGTGCATTACTTATCGAATAGCCATGTTTTTAGTTGCTTTCTGAAGAAGCGGTGGTTCTGTGTAAGTCGGATGTGAGTGGGGAGAGAATTCTAGGTTTTGGCCGCTAAGTAGGAAAAGGATCTTCCTCCCATAGTGGATCTGTGGATGCGCGGAATTGTGGCGAGGGCTTGATTGGATGATCGTAGTTGTCGGGTAGGTGTGTAGAAGGACAGTCGTGTGTTGAGGCATTCGGGTCCTAGAGGGCCTTGTGTGCGTGGGTGAGGAGACAGAACGTTATTCTCTTGTTGACGGGGAGCCAGTGGAGATCCTTCAGGTGATCGGAAATGTGAGCATGAAGGGGAATGTCCAGTATGAGTCTGGCTGAGGCGTTTTGGATGCGTTGGAGTTTTTTCTGTAGTTTGTCTGTGGTTCCGGCGTAAAGGGCATTTCCATAATCCAATCGGCTGGTGATTAGTGCGTGGGTGACTGTCTTTCTTGTTTCGGTGGGGATACAGCGGAAGATTTTTTTGAGCATGCGTGGGATGTTGAAGCATGAAGATGAGACGGCTTTGACTTGTCTGGTCATCGAGAGGGAGGAGTCAAGGATGAAGCCCAGGTTACGTGCGTGATCTGTAGGTGTGGGTGCTGTGCCCAGGGCCGGTGGCGACCATGAGTCGTCCCAGGCAGAGGGGGATGATCCTAAGATGAGGACTTCCGTTTTGTCCGAGTTAAGTTTTAAGCGGCTGTTCTTCATCCATTTGCCTACTTCTTTCGTTCCTTCGTGTAGATTGGTTTTGGCGGTGTTTGGGTCTTTGGTGAGGGAGAGGATCAGCTGGGTGTCATCTGTGTAGGAGATGATGTTGAGGTTGTGTTGGCGCGCGATGGATGCGAGGGGACTCATGTATACGTTGAAGAGGGTGGGACTGAGTGATGATCCTTGTGGTACGCCGCAGATGACTTTGGTGGCCTTTGATCTAAAAGGGGGGTGGCGGACTCTCTGGGTTCTTCCGGCGAGGAACGAGATGATCCAGTCCAATGCTTTTCCTTGTATTCCGACGTTGCTGAGGCGTTGTATAAGGGTGCTATGACAGACTGTGTCGAAGGCTGCGGAGAGGTCAAGTAGGATGAGGGCAGCTGTTTCTCCATTGTCCAGTAGAGTTCGGATGTCGTCTGTAGCTGCGATGAGGGTGGTTTCGGTGCTGTGTTTGGCTCGGAAGCTGGACTGTGAAGGGTCGAGGGAATTGTTGGAATCAAGGAAGGCGGCGAGCTGACTATTGATGGTTTTCTCAATGACTTTGGCAGGGAATGGGAGGAGCGAGATGGGGCGGTAGTTCTTAAGTTCAGAGGGGTCTTCTGTGGGTTTCTTCAGGAGGGTGCTGAGCTCGGCATGTTTCCAGCTTTCCGGGAAGGTAGCGGAGTTGAAGGAATAGTTGATGACATCGCGGAGATGTGGTGTGATGATTGAGTCTGCTTTGTTGAAGATGTGGTGGGGACATGGGTCGGTTGGCGATCCTGAGTGAATTGAGTTCATCAGGCGGATGGTGTCTTCAGTGGTGATTGGGTTCCAGGCGTAAAGGTTGTTGGAGTGGTTGTTGGAGTGCATTCCTCTAGGTCTAGAGGAATGCACTCCATGTCTGCTGGAGCTCTGACCAGGACCTGTCAGAGCTTTCAAACCTGCTAGGCCTGGGCAACCCTCCCTAGACTTCTGGACCCCCTCCTGGGCATTTTGGGACACTTCAAGCGCATGAATGCAGCACATGGATAAAGCGCAATAGGGCCTGCTGGAAATCTGAACAGCATCTATTCCAGGTTTCTACTAGACCCGATCTAAGTTGTATCAGATTCAGGGGCATGTTATCAACTGACTGCGATAAATATCACTAAGCGCACTTAGCGTGATTTTAGTTATCACTGGCTATCGCTGGATTTTATCGTGAGATAGCACGTTCTTATCAACGGCTATCACCAAGGCGATAAAAATTCCAGCAATAGCAACGAAATGCTGGATTATTGCTGGTAATCCAGCTATAAAATGTCAGCGCTAGGGAATTCCTTGATAATAAGCCATGGTGGACTTAGCCTGATAATCCACCTCCCAAAGGGGAATATAGCTAAGTCAGAAATGTTTCAGACGTTAGAATCCAGCGTTAATGGGGTCTTAGCACGATTTTTATTGTCGCTACGCGGGTATGGGGCATCGTTGTAAATAGCGCGATGCCGCATTAGCGATGTTTTCTTATGTAGTGAATGTGAGGAACGCTTACTTTGCATCTCATTAGCGATGAGATGAAAGGCATTAGTGAAACGGGTGCTAACCCAAGGAAACACACGCTAAAGCCTGTTAGCGTGTCCTTGTAAATACTGCAATACAATTATCGCCACTTTTTGGCCAAAAACGTCCACTAAAGCCGCGATAATTGTCTTGATAATATGCCCCTTATAGTCAGCCAAGTTGTGATAATTCTGGAGTCATCAGAGGTTTCTCAGCAATTTAACTTGAGTTCGTTTTTTGATGCAAAATTACCAAAAATGACATGATTATACTCGTTCACGTAATTGCAAGTAGTTTGACACAAAAATCCTGCAGCGGCAGCACAGGAACAACGAAGTTACACTACAGAGTCTACCCCTTCTGAGGAAAATAACTCTCACCATGGGGCATATTATCAACTGAAAGCGATAAATATTGCTAAGCACGCTTAGCGCGATTTCAGTTATCGCCGGCTATCGCTGGATTTTATCGCTGAGATAGCGTGTTATTATCAATGGCTATCTCCAAGGCGATAAAAATTCCAGGGATGCTGGAATATCGCTGGTAATTTCTTGATAGGGAATTTCTTGATAGTAAGCCATGGTGGACTTAGCCTGACAATCCACCTCCTAAAGAGTAATGAGCCCGATTCACAGAACTAACTAAGGACAAAATCCTAAACTTACTACTTTTGGTATTCACAGAAGTTAGGATTTTGTCTTAAGACAGACTTAAGACAGACTTAAGACAGACTTAAGTTAGGAATCTGTCTTAAGTCTGTCTTAAATTTGTCTTAAGACAAACTTAAGACAAAATCTTAACTTCTGTGAATACCAAAAGTAGTAAGTTTAGGATTTTGTCTTAAGTTAGTTCTGTGAATTGGCACCAATATAGCTAAGTCAGGGAAATTTTTCTGATGTTAGAATCCAGCATTAATAGGGTCTTAGCACGATTTTTATTGTCGCTAAGTGGGTATGGGGCATCGTTGTACATAGCGCGAAGCTGCGTTAGCGATGTTTTCCCATGTAGTGAAAGTGAGGAACGCCTACTTTGCATCTCATTAGCAATGAGATGCAAGGCGTTAGTGAAACGGGTGCTAACACAAGGAAACACACGCTAAAGCCTGTTGCGTGTCCTTGTTAATACTGCAATAGCATTATTGCTGCTTTTCAGCTGAAAACGGCTGCGTAAGCCACAATAATTGTCTTGATAATATGCCTCAATGGAAATCTAGGCTCAGATACAAATAAACTAGTCTTGGAAACTCTGTTGGAGACTAGAGAGGATATACCGAGTCGTGACAACAGGGCCACTCAGAACATAGAAGAAACAGAGGAGTTGCAAACTATGGCTCAAAATCAAAGGGCGGATGTAGACGAATCTAATACTAACACTAACACTAATGCCCAATCACAGACAGACCAAAATAAAATAAAGGAGAAGAAAAGCGGGGAAGACCTGTCTCAGGAATCAATGGTCATATCAGGTGAAGATTCTAATCTAGAATACGAGGAACTAACAGAAGAAGAGGGATTAGACGAAACTCCTAAAGCTTTAACCAACAAAAAAACTGTATCAAGGAAAATTAAGATGAAGGTTAAAACCAAGCAGAAAAATCTGTTACTAAAGACAACTAGTAAGGAGCTTCCAGGAAACAAGAAAAGCCGTCTAATCGACGATAGCCCTCTGAGAAGATGGATGGAGGCAAAGGGAGGTGTCAAGAATATGGCTTTAAGGCTCTCTGGCGCTAGCCCCGACGACGGGCACGGCTCTCAGGGGGTCAATATAACTAACCTTACAGATTCCACTATTGACTCTAGTCTAGGTGTAGCATCTATAACCCAATCTATAACCCAAGAGACATCAGAGCACGCGACCATAACTAACACGGATGCGGCTAGCGGGCTGAGAACGGGGGTTTCTCTAATAACCACAATAACCTCTCCTACTCCCATTCTCAATAATTCTCCTATTCCTCCCACATACAATGTAGAGGCCAACGAATCTGCAGACCAGGATCTTGAAACAATCGCCCGCAATTCTGATCAGCTAAGTGAAGACACGGCATCTATAATATAAAGTTTGAGAAAAACTCAAATATTGTCAGCTGAGAACTCTGCTGAAAATACAGGTGAGAATCTTGAACAAGAACTTGTAGAGATGGTGACAGATGACTCAAATATTAAAATTCAACAAACACTAGCCGGTCCCATATCCTTATCCGTACAAAGACCTCTCCGAATGGTCTCAAATGATTCCCCTAACTCCTCAGACTCAACAAAGATATCAATGGGATCAATTATGCAGACTCTCTTAGAGCAAAGAGTGGAGATCCAACAACAATATCTGCAGCTAAGAGAAGACAATACTAAGCTGCAAGAAACTATGAGAGATATCTGCCAATGCTTGGGAGGTGTGACAAAGGATATAGAGGACATAAAACAACGAATTGTTGAAGTGGAAGAAGATGTTAACAAGACTACGTCCACAGTTAAACAGAATACATCAAGAGTTTCTAAGCTAGAAGCTAAAGTGGAAGATTTGGAAAATCGGGCACGAAGACAAAACCTCAGACTATTTGGTATACCTGAAGGAATGGAGGGGTGGGAATGGAGGGGTCCGACCCGAGGGCCTTCATGGTGAAACTTTTTCAAAGAGCCTTCACTGATCTTGCTGATTGGGACTGGGACTCTCAGCTACAGCGAGTACACAGACTGCCTCTGCTCCAAAGAAACACAAGCAGTAAATTTCCTAGACCGTTCTTGATATTTTTTGGCAATTTTCTATTGCGGCAAGCTGTATCATTTAAGGCCAGGCCCCACAATCCTGTCACTGTTGACAATCTTACTTTTTTCGTGAAATCTGACCTAAGCAAGGGCACAATGGACAAACGTTGGTAGCTTAGGAAGATGATAGATGCTTTTAAAAACTTAGGGTGTATGGCCTATCTTCAAGAGCCTGCTCGCCTTAAGGTCATACGTAATGGTCAAGTGGCTTTCTTTACTGACCTTTCTGCCGCTGAACAAACTCTGGAAAAATTCTCTTGGGAAAACGAAAAAGAAAAACAAAAAGAAAAAGAAAAAGAAAACTAATGCGATGAAAAAATTGGAGCTCATAAACCAATGACACCACCTAGCATCTTGCTTTTTTTAAGTCCACTATACTGAAAACAATTTTTTTTCTAATTAGCAGATGGCTAATCTCTTTTGGTTTTTATTTTTTACGCATGGTTATACTCTTGTTTTCTATCATAAACTTTTTTCTGCAGGTGGGCTCAATACGCTTTTATGTTCACTGTATGGTCACTCTTTAGGTGTGAGCTAATATTGAGAAACTTAAGATGTGGTATGGGCGGCCTATCATGTAAGCACCTTCACTTCGCTGCCCTTACAGCGGCAGCTAAAGATAGAGGGGTGCTCCCCCCTAAGGGACGGGAGGTTGCGAGGACGGGGCTGGGGTTCTTGCAGGGGAGGGTTCGACCTCAAGTGTCGGGGGTGGGGAGTGGGTGAATAAATGTGGAAAAAATTGATTGCAGGATTCGACTATCTCTTAAAGATCAGTAGAAAAAACTTAATTATTACGAAAAGGGTAAAGATAGAGGGGAGCCATATGTACCAGGGAAACACCACAATATTAAAATGTTGAAACTAAGAATACTAAGTTGGAATGTAGATGGCCTAAATAGTAAAATCAAAAGGAATTTAGTACAAGAAGAGATCAAAATGTATAACCCTAATATAGTTTTGATTTCAGAGACCCATATCAAATATCAGGATCGAAAGCTACTATCACAGATGAGATACGAATTGGTTGTATGCTCGACCTTAAATGAGACTATCAGGGGGGTAGCAATTTTAAAACAAAGAGGAGTTCGATTAGAAACAATTGGAACTGCCTCAGATGCCCGGGGAAGGTGGGCAATTGCACAGATGCAAGGTGAAAATGTGAAACTGGTACTATGTGTAGTATATGGACCAAATATCGACGATCCCAAAGTCTTCGAAGAGTTAAGCTTAGAATTACTTGAATGGGAGGGAGAAACCATCATTGCCGGGGATTTCAATTGTGTTATTGACTATAATGTAGACTCTACTGGGCAAAGCAACCATAAAAGAATGCACAAAGTTAGAGCAGCAATCTTAGAATTAGCCAGATTGAACAATGTCAGAGACGTATGGCGATCAAAACACCCTATGTTGGCAGGCCTTACTCATTATTCTGCACCACATAGATCCTGCTCAAGAATTGATATGATATGGGCCTCTGATCAAACTATAGACAATTGTGAGATTGAAATCTGCCCTAAAGTCACCTCTGATCATAATCCCCTGCTAATTGAAGTAACAATTAAAGATCAAAAAAAAGAACCACGAAAATTTACCTTCCCAAGATACTTGCTCGTAGATATAAGGTTCATTACATTACTTAAAAAACATATACAGGAGTTCATTTCAATAAATATTAATTCGGCTAATATAAATACTGTATGGGATACATGCAAATGCAGCATTAGGGGGTTTGCCCAACAATATATATTTAGGCTAAACGCTGAGAGTCGCAAAAACAATAAAAAATGACTTCTAATATACTGGACATGGAAGTACAACTTGCTGAGGCATCACGGCACTCAAAAAATAATATAGAAGGGATCAGACTAAAGTTGGCGGAATTACAAGCAGGACTAAAAAAAACTTTGAGAGAAAGATATATTTCAAAATTACAAAAGTACAAACTCGATCAATACGAAGGCGGTGACCGCATTGGGAAAATATTAGCTTTTAAAACTGCGGATAGGAAAGCCAAAACTAAAATCAAAGAAATAATAGGATCAGATTTAAATTCTTACGAACGAGCGGATCAAATACTGAACCAATTTGTTAAATTCTATCAACAACTTTATACACCAGAGGCTTCACCAGCTAAAGCAGCTATCATACAATACCTAGACAAATATTTAACTATACCTCGCGCGTTTAGCACAGATGTACTCCAACAACTTAATTCAAAAATAGCATTAGATGAAATAAAACGAGCAATTGATAATTTACCCTTAGGGAAGGCGGTTGGAGAAGATTGTTTACCTGTAGAACTATACAAACTCTGCGCCCAAGAATTGCTGCCTTTACTAGAAAAGGTGATAAATTCAATTATTGTTTCCAAGCAAGCACCTCCATCATGGAAAATTGCGAAAATTATCTTTTTTTTGAAAAAGGGAAAACCTGAAAAAGAATGTGGATCATACCGGCCGATTTCTTTACTCAATTCTGATGTAAAAATGTTTGCTAAAATCCTTGCCAATCGCCTAGCTCCTATCATGCCAGATATTGTTAATCTTCAACAACATGGCTTTGTAACGGGCAGAGATACCACCACGCATGTAAACACATCAATAACAGCTTTTGACGTAGCCGAAGCTACCCACACCCCGCTCGGTATGATTATGTTAGATGCAGAAAAAGCATTTGACCGAGTGGGGTGGGAATATCTGTGGGCAGTATTAAAGAAATTGGGAATATCTGGGTCTTATTTAGATTGGGTAATGTCTCTTTATGATGAACCACTGGCTATGATAAGTTACGGAGGTAAAGACTCAGCCAATTTCAAGATAGCACGAGGCACAAGACAAGGTTGTCCCCTTTCCCCATTACTTTTTGCTCTTTCTTTAGAACCCTTTTTAAATGCACTAAATGAGCAAACCAATATTATTCCAGTTAATCATGGGGGCATAGCTCTTAAACTAACTGCTTTTGCTGATGACATAGCAATATATACAACAGACATCAATAAAGCTATGCCAGAAATCATTAATGAAGCGCAAAACTATGGTAGAATCTCCGGATATAAATTGAATGTGAATAAAACTCAAATCATAGTCAACTATACCCCGGACACACACATTTATGATACTTATAGAGAGGCTGATTACTTAGGTATTAAATTTGCTGCCAAAGTGGGAAAAATTCTGGAAATGAACTATGAGGCATTTTTAAAAGAAACTACCTTAACTCTCAAAAAATGGCACAAAATCCCTCTTAGTTTATTAGGTCGACTCAATCTGATAAAGATGAAAATATTACCTAAATTACTTTATTTGTTTAGAGCTATACCGTTACAACCGAATAAACTTTTTTTTAAAAGGCTAGACGGCATATGTAGTAGCTTTATATGGGGGTACAAAAAAGCACGAAGGGCTATAAAATTCTTGGCATTTCCAATATCTAAAGGGGGACTTGCTTTTCCGGATTTTTATCTGTATTTCTTAGCTACCTTTTTTTTTTCGAATAAGGAGCTTATTAAAAAATGAGCCATCTCTATTTTTTCACCAATATATGCTAGGTGCTGACTCTAACCAATTCCTACTTCGTGCTCATGATCCAAACTATTTCAAGCGGGTCAAATTTAAGACCGCAAAGCACGCTATAAAAATTTGGGATAAAATCTTGCACATCAGTAAAAGTTCATTCTATAATTCTGAACTTAGATTATGGAACAACCCAGGTCTTCCGGGTATTTTTTCGGATGGGACAGGGAATCGCTGGATTAATCACGAAATAAACACACTAGGAGATTTATATGGATCTAATGGCTTGTTAGACTTTGAAATTTTGAAAATAACAGACGGTTTAACGAATGATATGCACTTTAAATATCGACAACTAAGAGATTTCTTTCATAACAAAATGAAAATAACGGAAGTTACACAGTCTGATATTCTGGAGTGTATCTATTCTGATAAAACTAAATCACTAATAAAATTGGGATATCAATCTCTAATTAAAGACAAATGTGAAAATACCACTAAAATTGCAGCTAAATGTTCTCGTAGATTAAACCTTGACATAAACTCAACGCAGATTGGAAATGCCTTAACACACTCAAGCGAGGTAGTACACTCCTCTAACCTCAGAATGCAATTATATCGGACAATCACTGAGTTATATTACACACCACAGAGAATATCCTCATGGACGCAAGGGAACTCGTTATCAGATAAATCTAAATGTGCAAAATGTAATACTTATGCTGCTGTAATTGAACACATGCTATTTTCCTGTCCTGCACTTTCTATCTATTGGAATGGAATAACAGACCATCTAAAAAGTAAACAGATAACGATACCGGAACTTTCGCCATATTTGGTCTTATTAGACATCCTAGAGACTAACTGTCTCAACCGGGACCTTATAACGATTCTGTTCGCATGTGCAAGATTAATTATAGCAAGGGCATGGATTTCTAAAGATCCTCCAAACGTAGCTGAGTGGTTAGTTTTGGTTACCGAAATCAGAATTATGGAACTCACACTTGCTAAATATAGAGGACCAAAAGCCCTTGCTAGAAAGGAAAAGATTTGGAAACAATTTTTTGAAGTACAAGAAGTGGGGACTGTCTGTTAAAGTCTTACTATGAGCTAAATACTCTTCTTGCTCAACTGCTCCCTTTTTCTTTATTTCTGTATAAGCACTCTAGTGCTTTTATATCTCTCCTCTATCCCCTTTTTCTAACTCTTTAATTTTTTACTTTCAAAACTATACCAATGCTTATTCTATGTTTAACTAGTTCTTTGGAATCTGTATTTTTGTATTACTTGGATTTTTGTCGCATCCTGCAATAATAAAAACTATTTAAAACAAAAAAAACAAAAAAGATAATATGCCCCCTTAGCTTGCTGAAGCTCCGATAGTGACCTTTTAGAGCTTTCCACCCTACCAGGGCTTGGGATCTCTCCCGGTCGTGTTAAAGTACCAGAAGCCCACAGTGTAAAGAAAGAGATTCTCTGGAGTCTGAAACATAACAAGCATTTGCAATGTAATAGGTCTCGCATTTACGAGAGTTAGAGCTATTGGCATTGTAAATGACAATGCCTTTTATTTATGTGTTGTTTTTGAAACAGATAGATAAAAGGCACTGTCATCAACAATGTCAATAGCTTACACTTTCGCAAATGCGAGACCTATTGCTTTGCAAACGCGTTCGGCGCCCGTGCTATAACATTTTAAAAAGCATTACGAGAGAGATGCCCTGCCTGCAACAGCAGGCAGGATAAAGCTATTTGTGAAAAGAGTGCTCGGAGGCTGTAATTAAAGCCTACTTAGTAACTACACACGTAACACGGGGTGTCGCCATGGACAGATACAAATTGAGACAAGGCAGTACTAAGAAGTGACTACTAAGCCTATTGACCAAAGAACCGCCACAGTTTACAATGGGAACTGACAAGCCAATGACAAACACGGGCGGCGAGTGGGCGGAGCTTTAAGTCCCTACACTACAGCATGCCTCGCAGAGCAGCGCAGGCGCTGCCCAGGCTCAAACTAACTATATATACTTATGTGGAACTGGGTCCAAGACAGGGCTTTAAGTGGGCCGGGTCTCAAGGGGTCTGAGCACCGGCAGTTTTTTAAAGGGGGCCTCGAAACGGGTCTCTATCGAGCTCTGTTTTGAGCCCTGGCACAGAGGGTCCGTTTTTTCCGGACTGCAGTGACAGCCGTTTGCTGTCAGTGCAGTCCAGAAAAAAGTGCCAGGGCGCTCAGAGCCAGATAGAGACCCGTTTCAAGACAGCACCAGGCACATCGGTGTGTACGTGCTCACATTGCTCACTTCTCACTAGGGGAGAAGTTACGGCATGACGTCATGCCAGGTGAGCGGTGTAGTGGAAGGGAAATCCTTTAAAGAGTCATTTTCTTTCTGGATATCCCTTCTATTTCTGAAACACTAGAGCAGCAGCATTGCGGTAGGGTCACCAGGGTTTCAATTGGAAGCTTTTTCAATGTTATATGTAACCAGCCCTAGTTGCAGCTTATTTATCCTATGCAACTAATAACCATTGACAAAGCCAATAGTCCTTACTTGTTGTAGGTGTAATGTGACTTGTTGTCTCACATATTTGGATGCAATGACAGGAACAGCAAAATACAAGTCGGGCGGCACACTATGATAAGCACAGATTTTTAGCGTAAGTGTGTTAAAGCCACGCCCCTAATTACATTGACCACGCCTCTTTGAGAGACCCCCCAGTTTTTTCATCCCACTTAAAGCCCTGGTCCAAGACCTTCACTTGGCACAACTGTAAAACGGAACCTGGTTGTAAGATGCAGTTTTTCATAATATGTTGCAGAATGTGGTAAACGGAACACCAGTCAAAAAAAGTGCATGTGCATTATGGTTTTTAAAAAAAAGTGATGATCTGCAAAGGTAAACAGATATCATTTGGTGCGTCGCGCTCAGGATGAAAGGATGGTGTGCATATATTTTCATATTATAAACAGTCAATTCTACAAATGTCTACCGTAGAAAACTGTTAACAGATGTTGTCCTCATTTTATTATCACATCCTTCTTTGTGACAGTTCTCTTCTTAGGATTATGCTATTTTAAGTCATCTATGCTTGTCCCTTAGGGATTTTTAGGGTCCATTATTTTCCCTTGATATTTTGGATCCAGTTACATCGGGGGCGGGGCACAGTGGGGGTTTTGACAGAGAATATAAGCAGGATGTCTTCCGTGAAATACACCCTGCAGGGATACACCAAGCTCAGTGACGCGTTAGGTGTCTCTTGTTTCTTACTGTGCCAAAGATTCCTGCTGTTGCAGCCTCATCAGATGTACTTGTGCATAGGTTTCAGGCTTTTGGGTACCGCGTGCAATCTCTACAGAGCGTTCTTTTATAAATGCTCTTAGCTTTACGCAAAGGACAACAGATTTGTCAGGAAGATGTTTCTCAGGCTGCCAGACATGAATAAATTCACACCAAGGGTACTAGCAACTTACCTTTCATTACCAGCCACCTCCTTTTCAGAGCAGAGGCAGGGGCAGAGGCAGAGGAAGAAGAAGAGAAAACAAACAGCTGCATTGTCAGGACATGGAGAACCAGCAGACAACCAGGAGCATGACAAACCCAAAACCCCGATTGCCCATTTATCAAAGAAGACCCTAACAGCAGACGAGACTACTGCACTTGAGATGGGTCTGGGTTTTGTGCCAACCCCTAAGATGGACAACTTCCGGATGAACCAAGAACTCCACCAGTTATTCAGAAAGATTAGACTCAAGAGTTTCTTCATGGACAAACCAGCCCCTGAACGAGAGGATTCTGGGCTCAGACCCCCATCAAAATTCACACCAGCAACAGGTTTGGTACCTAGCGAGGTCCTCACCTTTGAGAAGGCAGTTTTGAAAGAAGCCAACTCACTCCAGAAAAAAACCAACGTTTAACAACCTGTCTAAAATGTTGCGTCTAGTAATTGATTCCCTCAATGATGATGACAGCATCACAATCAAGCCAGCAGACAAGGGGGGCGCCACCGTGATCCTCAACACTTGTGACTACGAACAAGAATGCCTTAGACAACTGAACAACACCCAATACTATGAGATACTAGACACAGACCCCACGGAACAACTCCTAACCAAGATCAGAATCATAGCCAATGAGGCCAGCGCAGAGGGCTGGATCTCTGACCAGGAAACAACATTCCTAATCAATGATGACCCCAGGAAACCCTACGTTTATCTATTACTTATTACCTAAGATTCACAAAGGGATTGTCCCCCCAACTGGACGCCCGATTGTATCAGGGATTGGCTCAATATTTGACCCCTGAGCCAATTCAGTGATTTCTTTTTACGGCCACTGGTCCAGGCCACCCCCGCATACCTGAAAGACACCCGGGAGGTGCTTAACCTGATCCAAGAAATCAATAAAGAAAACACCAGACCTTTCGAGCTGCTAGTGACCCTTGATGCAGAAGCACTCTACACTAATATTCCCCAGGACACTACAATCTCTGTAGTGGAGGAATTATTAAACCAAGCTGAACTACCTACAAACACTCCAGTGGAATTCATCCTGGCCTGTATCACCATCGCCCTGAAGAACAACGTCTTCCAATACAGGACAACGACCTACCATCAGGTACAGGATACCTCTATGGGCAGCACCTTCGCGCCCAGCCTGGCGGGTCTGTACATGTCACACTTTGAATCCACCTACATCTTCACGGATATGAACCCTTTCCAAGAGAATCTCGTCACATGGAAGAGATACATTGACAATGTCATTATTCTATGGAATGGCCCAGAGGAGACATGCATTAGGTTCCCTGAATGGATCATTCGTCTCAACCTCACCTACACTTCACTATGACAAGCTCTAAGAAAGAGATCCCCTTCCTGGACCTCCTTATCATCCTCGATGGTGGACAGCTCCACACATAAACGTTTAAGAAACCCACGGATCGCAACAGTTTATTGAGCTTCAAAAGCTACCATCCTAAGGCACTTCAAGAGAATATACCCTACGGCCAATTTCTTAGGATAAGGTGCAACTGTAGCGAAATAAGAGAGTACGACGAACAGGCTGAATGCCTTAGCAAAAACCAACAAGAAAGAGCGTACACGGCGGAAGTCATCCGCAAAGCGAGGAAACGCGCAAGAAACAACCACAACAAGGTCCTCTGGAAACCAAATCTCATCCAACAAATGAAGCCATAACCTGTGTCATTACCTAATGACAGTACTCTCTGGAATCTACCTCCGGTGTGTGGTCACTACCCTTGTGGGTCATGCACTGCCTTCCGGACAACCAAACACCAAAACTATCCGAATAGGAGACTTCATATGGACACAACACGCCCACACTAATTGCAACACCAAAACCTGCGTTTACATGATCACTTGCCCCTACCAGATGAGGGATGTGGGGATGACTACGAGACCTGTGAAGACTAGGATGAGTGAACACAGGAGTACCATACGCAGAGGACACATGTTCACCAAAATGACCAACCATTTTATTGAGTTAGGACATTCCAGTGAGGAAATGGAATGGACCATTTTAGAGGATAACCCTTCATGGAACAACACCTCACTCTTGAGGCGTGAACAGCGCTGGGTCCACTGACTTAACACCGTGTTCGTGGTCTTAATGACGATATACCGTGGGCGGAGCTGTAATGTTCATATCTAATATCTCCTACTCTGCACACTACAGTAGTGAGATCACATTACCCTTCTCCTATCAGACAAACCCTGTGCACATCATGTCACCCACTTACTGAAAAGACCAACCCCACTGTTATCAGGCACTCACTACCATTACCAGAACCCTATTGGTTCTAGTCTCCCTGCCAGTCTAATTATATTAGCAACACATCTGCCAGTGGCAGTCCCGACTTTATTCAACTTTGTGATTACCACCTTGTTTGGAGGATCTCGCACTGGTAGGATTTAGTCATCCATACCGTGCCTGGGACCTATTCCATACTGACCTGGCTGGTTACATTTGAAGTTGAGTTAAACTTTAGGGAATCAACTTTGTCGCTCCAATCCTCTGGGCATTCATTACTATGCTTTGACAAACTTCTAACATCAGCGCCAAAGAACACACACGCTCATATGAGCTGCCCGGGATTCATTTCTTAAACTATTCTGTAATATAAACCACAATACGCCCACTTCCACGGGGCTATCTTTAAAATATGTAATGGTCAATTACTTTACACATTATGACCAAGTGGCGCACACGGGCCAGTTTACTTGCACAGGGTAGAGACACTCTTCCCCTTACACATGTGCAGTGCTGTCGGCTATGACTCAGCTACCCGGAAATGGCCGCTGCCTTTGAATACAATGAGCAGGGTATATCTTGAGCAACGCCGGACCGGGCAGTTAAGATCCGGGCCGGCATGGGGTGGGTAGGTGCTGAACAACGCCTCTTCTTCTACAGAACCGTGAGTACACTTGTGAGCGGGACCTGTATCCATTAGGACGTTTGACTACAGCGGCGTCCTATTACGCTCGCATTTAGGATTCAAACTACATGCTGCCCTTACTTAAAACTACATCCTCTCCTTTTTAGACCGTGAGTCGACGGTGATACCTACGCCGCCACCCATGCAGTAATGCTCCACCAGTATTTAGGTGAGGTATATGAGACCCGGGCATTTATTGTAATTTGGCTAGTTCATATGGGGTGCCACAGGAACGACCTCTGTGGCATGCACTCTCTCTACTTTGCGTAGGGAACGAGGCAACACCGGGCATTTCCTGTTGAACACCCCATCGGACATGGCCGCTGTGTGCTTGGGGCTAATGAGGGACTTTGGCATATCGGCAAAGGAACACTACCAGGTTTGCCGGACCTGACCAACATGGGACAGCATCATGCTGGCTCCTGGCCTCATTTTCAGCTTACCGTGGCCCTAAAGGGGCGAATGCCGGTTCACTATGACCAATCATAGGGCTGTTGTCAATCACCAATATTGACTCAGGCTATGACTTTTAAATCTCATTTTTTATTGATTGTTTCCTGCATTCCTTGTCCGTCTCTCCTTTCCTTTTTCTAGGTCTCACTGGAGAGAAGACTAATTGTCTGGCCACTGCGGCGCTCTAGTAGGAGCATAAAACCGCGTGCACCTTCAACATAGCATAGGGGGCCAGCTACTTGCATTTTTTAGACTACACAATCATCAATATTCTCTGCACTGGTCCTGATGAAGCGCATTGGATCTACCTGACCATGCTAGCGAGAAACATTTCGACCTGACCACACTTTATGTTACCCAGGGTACATTATTACCCATATTGTAACACACAACCTTTGGATTTTTTAGTATGACAGGGGTACCCATATATCACTGATAAAATTACTGCCCTTCTATATCCCCTAGCCATTTTTATCCACCCCCCCCGACTTGCACCGTCCCTCAGAGTAGGACCCTCTCTGCATACCGGAATTCATCCAGCGGCTGTTCTCTTAAAAGATCTCCAAAAAAGCGACCCTTTGGGGGACCCGTAGGGCATTGCAGCGCCGGCCCAATGAGGAGCACTGCCAGATGATGAAGCATGACATCCTCCGGGGTGTGTGAAGGCAACAAGAGACAATAATGTGCCCCCCTTTCTTCACTTTGAGAAGTTCCAAGACCGTACCTAGCTTTTTCTTCCTTCTCTAGGATCTCTGACTTTACCCTTTCCCTTATCTGATTGTAGGCGTGACTCCACAGTGCGCACTCCGATGGACCAGTGATCCCCCTACCTGGTAATAACATTAGAATTCGGAGCACGGGCACTGGACCTTAAAAAGCTCCTGGTCCCCCCCTTTCTTTTGTTTGATTTAAGTTCAGAAAGCGCCACCCTACACAAAACAACACACAACGCTGTAGACATGTGTGCAGACACAAAATGAGCATACCACAAACACAGATATACAAAGCAAGAATTAATTTACTACAAGTATTTCCTCATTGAAAGATTATTATTTAGGAGCTGGGGGTAAATAGAAATGTTGCTATGTTTTTAACTTCATATGCACAAGTTTCCCCATGGTCATTTACTGATTAATGTGCTAATATCATTTTGTAGCCATGTTGCTACGTTGCATTCTAACAATTTTCTTACTTGTACACAGTCTGGTACATCTCTGGGTCACAGTCGTCTATTGCCCTTCCTTTCTAGCCATGCCTTTACCCTACCTAGACCTAAGGCCATGGAACCAAGAGGACCACATAGCCTGTGAAAGCTTTTTTTTTAATTTAACTTGTGAAGAATTCATTACCTGCCCAAGGGGTAAACACAAGGAGCCCAGGACAGGGTTCTTTAGAGTAGAACAGCTGTACCATAGAAACCAGTAACACAAGGCATGTGCGTTGCACATCTAAGAGGAAATAGGTTAAAAAGTTGTGGGCGGGCCGTACAGCAATTATTGGGTTGTGACACGCTGTTGTCTTCACAAACGCCCCACATTTAATACATTTTGATGCTACGATTAGCTCAGTCAATTCAGCCATGCTGCTGGGGAGCCGTCCTGTATCATCAGTGGGGCAGCAAGAGGAAAGCAGCCCTCGAGGCATAGCGCGTCTGGCTGGGCAGAGTGTGGAAGTCAGGCGAAGCACTGGAACCCCGGAGAAGGCCTGGCTGCCGCTGCACCCGTATGATGTCAAACCTCTGCGGCTTCCTCTAGCAGCGCACTTAGCAGCTGCTCATGACTGCTGCAGCCCTCCATGATTACACCCGATGTCAGCGGCATTGCTCCTAGCAATGTTGTAAACAATGGTCACATGGTCGTTGGGAGCGAATCATGATTCGCTAAGGGCTGTTGCGAATGGTCTTTTTTGGTTGCACAGGCAGCAGCCAGGTCTGGTCAAGTTAGTTTTTCTCATGGCCCGCCTCTGTCTCAGCCGAGGCCAGGGCAGAAGGGAAAAGCTGTGGCTAACGCAGAAGCAGGAGATAGGTGTGTGGCCGCCATGAATATGAAGCTTGGCCTGCCGCACTTTATAATAATATATACATTTTAAAAGAAAAGGATTTTGGTGGCGCGCGCTATAAGAAAGGTGCGCTGCTACTACATGCGCTTTATAAAATAATTTCATTTAAAAAAAACTTTAAAGGATTTGTTTGAGCTGCGCTATATAAATGGCGTGATTGCCATTATTAAAATTCAAGGTATCGGGGAGAAAGGCACGCCGCCATGAATATGAAGCATAGCGTGCAGTGTGGGACAGCATGTGCAAGAGCAGGCAGGAGAAAGCCCTGTAAATAAATAATGCTTGGAGGCTGAAATTGAAACTTAGCAGGGAACAACACATGTAACAGGGTTGTCCTCATGGGAGGTAACAAGAAGAGACAAGGCGGTACTAAAGAGGGACCAGTAAGCCTATTGACCAATGAAAAAACACCATTTACAAAGGACAGGGACAGGAGCCAATTAAAAAGATGGGCTGAAAGTGGGCGAAGATTCAGGCACATATCCCGGATACGGCATGTTTCAAAAAGACAGCGCAAGCGCTGCCTAGGCGAGACCTAATAACAAAGTGAAACATCACTGGCATAGACGCATTGTGAGTTATGAGTGAGTGGGCTTTTAACAGGAAGTATTTGATAAACTGCCGACATGGTACTAAAGTATAGTGTGGATAAGGCACTCTAATGTACCGCAGGCAAGCGGTATACAATCTTAAAAAAACAAATGTAAACTGAAAAAGTCCCATCAACATTTTTTGATCAGAAGTGTTAAAACTAGCGTTGAGAACGCAAGTAACCCACCGACTGTAGTTAGCACAGGATTCTAATCACTAGTACTGAAGTCACAGATACACACTGTTCCCTGGTGCAGAATAATCACATTTAAATAGCTTACATGACAAAAAGTGAAAGAAACTGACAGTCATACCACTGACTATCCTGAACACTAGTGCTGGTGCCATCTTGAAAAGAAAAATTTCAGACACAATATGAACAATTATTAAACAACGCATAAACGCATAACACGTGACAACAAGAAATGCATCATTACGGGTACCCATAATGTATTTTTTTTAAGATAAATATTTAGTAATTGTTTAAAAAAACAACATATTAAGCTCACAGTACACCTGGGTAATGAATCTATTATAGGTGGTTTAGAAAATGAAAACAAATTAAGATTAAAAAAACATGCCAATTCGAATTTAACCGTTCATGCCATTAGACTGTAAAGTGTCCAACGTTTTAATCCCAAAAATCTCTCTTTTTTTAAAGTCTCTCCTGATTGTCAATATCAATTTGAAGGCTGACCACTTCTAAAATTTGAAAACGCACATGGGTGATGTTATGGCCATTTTCAATCCAATTTGTCATTACATAGGATTTTTTATTCTCATTTCTGCTGTTGCTTTGGTGATCTATAATTCAAATTTTGATATTTCTTTTAATTTTACCAACATATAAAATTCCACAGAGACACTTTCAACCAGTTGCGGCTACCACAACATGAAGGTGAGGGGCGCGGATGGGTAGGGAAAATAATTGTTTTAACTTACCTTTTTCTGCAGTCTCCGATGCTGACGGCCATCTCAGAGCTCTCCCAGCAGTCTCTGGAAGGAAGAGGCTGCTCAGCCAATCCTGGCTATGTTCTCTTGCTGGGAAAGCAGTGCCAGGATTGGTCTGAGCAGATTTCCCTGCCGCTCAGACATTGCTGTGTAGTCTGAGGCTTTTTTCCAACCGAGCTGTGAATACAGCTGAGTTGGAGAAATAAAAGTGCCGATGTATGTTTGGACAGCCGGTCAAACAAACATGGGCACTTTTAAGTGCCCACCACTTGCCTGTCATAGCCCAGCCCCGCCCCCCCTCCCTGCAAGCATGTCAGAGCCAGCCACAGAAAAATAGAATGAGATTCTTTCAATATCATTTCAGTTTTCTGTGATTGACTCTGACGAGTGGGGCAGCGCTCCTCCGCCATTAGGGAGGAGCCGCCTGTGCTTTAAACAATAAACAACATTGTTTGTGTTGCACGCTGCAGAATGTCTGAGCAGAATACTATATCCTTTTTGTCCCTGAATGATTATCCACATAGCTGGGCTTGTTGGAAGTTAGTAATTCTCCACATCTTTTTTTTAAAGTCAGTCTCTCTGGCAAACCTCAGCATTCACCTCACCGACAGAATACTGACCAACAGACCCGCCCATGGAGTCTGTAGCTCCTCTCACTCTTTCAAAGTCCTAAAGATGTGGCATCTCACTCCTAGGGACTATAGCTGCAGCCCTGCGTCACGCATCTGTGCCGTAAAGGCAGCGCATTGCTGGAGTTGTGTCGCAAGCGCAACACAGCTCCAGCAATGCTCTGGGGGGGCCCTATTCTTACAATGCTGCGTCAATCCTTATGCCTGCTTCCAGCAGGCGCAGGGTTTTAACCCTTTCGATGCTCATGACGAGCTCAGCTCGTCATGATGCACAGTTGAGCTGTGCTGATGACGAGCTGAGCTCGTCATGAATAATGAATATTAAGGATCTCCAGCACAGGAGGGGAAAACACCTAGCAGCTAAGGTGTTAATGCAGCATGGGCCCCAAAGTGGCTGAGTGAAATCTTGTAGCTTTCACTCAGCAACTTTTAGGAGGCGTTCCTGCACTGAAACGCCCCTCCCCTGTGCAGGAACGCCTCCTTCTGGCACAAGGCTTTATAACGCGCTGCATCTCCCAGATGCGTCATGTTGTAAATACCCCGCACCATGGAGAATCTTTTGTGCCACCGCTGCATCACAAAAGTGACGCAACTGCGGTGTAAAAGCGGCGCAAGGGGCTTGTGAATCTGCACCCAGGTCTTTACCCAGTCGATGGCTAGCGTTTGGCTCCAACTCCTTCCTTGATAGGGAAGCCCGAGCGCCAAACCTCACCCTGTACATGTGTTAATGAGGTTCTTGCGGCACATATGTCGGGGTTAGGAGATCCTCTTCCCGCCTCATTGCCATGTGAATTAAATTAGCACCGAAAGGATTGGACAACCTGGAAAGAGTCATTTATCCCTTGGTTAACAAGCCAAAGCCATCAACTGTGACTGACAGTTAAGGGACAGAGAATTAGACTGAAATCAGAATACCATCTGTTGGATGCAAGACCTTCATACTGTGTTACTGTGTGTCATACTTTAATTAAACTACTTTATACAAAAATATGAATGTTGACTGTGTGCAGCCTGGCCCTGTTCACATCACACACACACAGTCCAGAATCAATGGTGCAATGCACATCAGTCACCCTTGTGATTTCAAATTAGTGAAAATTACACGATTACACCTGCTCAAGTAATTCAGAGTAATTTAGGACAAAAATGCCTACCTCAAGAGGATAGGACAAGAGCACAAGTGGCTGTGTGCACTGGCTGTTGCACTTTGCGTTCTGTTGCATTTGACGCTATTTCCTTAGCACAAAAGGCATCTTCAGAAAATTGCACCAAATGCTGGGGTATGCTCCTCACATAATTCCACATGATTTTTTCGCAATTTTGCATAATTGCAGCAAAACACATTATGTATGTTATGTCAAGTCCTAGTGCTATGCACATCACATATAGCGTCTAGTATAAATGATGCACAGTACACATCACACACCCCATCCAGTATCAATGCTGCCGTGTACATCACACACCTTGTCCATTATCACAAGTGCAGTGTGTACATCACACACCTCCCAGTACCACTGGTGCCGTGTACACCACTCACCTCATCCAGCATAATTGCTGCAGTGTGTACATTACACACACCATCCTTTATCATTGGTGCAGTGTACATCACACAGCTTCCAGTTTCACTGGTGCAGTGAGATCATAGACCTTGATCAGTATTACTGGTGCAGTGTCTACATTACAAACACACTATTCAGTATCAATGGTGCAGTGTACATCAAACACCTTGTTCAGTATCACTGGTGCAGTGTGTATATCACACACCTTCCAGTATCACTGCCGTAGTGTACATCACACACCTTGTTCAGTATCATTGGTGCAGTGTGTATATCACACACCTTCCAGTATCACTGCCGTAGTGTACATCACACACCTTCCAGTATCACTGATGTTTTGTACATCACACACCTTGTTCAGTATCACTGGTGCAGTGTGCACAGCACACACCTAGTTCAGAATCAATGGCGCAGTGTGTACATCATACACCTTCCAGTATCACTGGTGCAGTGTACACCATGCACCTTGTTCAGTATCACTGGTGCAGTGTGCGCAGCACACACCTAGTTCAGAATCAATGGCGCAGTGTGTACATCATACACCTTCCAGTATCACTGGTGCAGTGTGCACAGCACACACCTAGTTCAGAATCAATGGCGCAGTGTGTACATCATACACCTTCCAGTATCACTGGTGCAGTGTACATCATACACCTTCCAGTATCACTGGTGCAGTGTACATCATGCACCTTGTTCAGTATCACTGGTGCAGTGTGCACATCACACACCTAGTTCAGAATCAATGGCGCAGTGTGTACATCATACACCTTCCAGTATCACTGGTGCAGTGTGTACAGCACACACCTAGTTCAGAATCAATGGCGCAGTGTGTACATCATACACCTTCCAGTATCACTGGTGCAGTGTACATCATAAACCTTGTTCAGTTTCACTGGTGCAGTGATATCACGCACCTTGTTCAGTATCACTGGCGCAGTGTGTACATCATACACCTTCCAGTATCACTGGTGCAGTGTACATCATACACCTTGTTCAGTTTCACTGGTGCAGTGTGTACATCATACACCTTCCAGTATCACTGGTGCAGTGTACATCATACACCTTGTTCAGTTTCACTGGTGCAGTGATATCACGCACCTTGTTCAGTATCACTGGCGCAGTGTGTACATCATACACCTTCCAGTATCACTGGTGCAGTGTACATCACGCACCTTGTTCAGTATCACTGGCGCAGTGTGTACATCATACACCTTCCAGTATCACTGGTGCCGTGTACATCACACAGCTTGTTCTTTGTTTCCTGTTTGTGGCAATTCCTCTCCTGTAAGCTGACATCTCAATACGCCACATGCACAAAGGTTTTTACGATCACGATTCTTAGATATTCATACTTGAACTGAGTTGTTTTGTTAAGCCCAGCAATTGATCCTTTTGTTATAACAGTATAATAATGAATAAACAATATTTTTATTTCCCAATCCAAGATGGCAGAATCACTTCCTGGATTGTCGCATTCTGTTTATCACCATAGGAGGGGAGACTAGTTTGAGTCACATTGTATCTCAATTGTTCCTGCCTTACTGTTCCCTCGCTGGACTTTGTGGATTTACTACTTTCTTCAGTTCCTCTTTGCTTCATCCTTACTTTCAGCTTGTTGTTTGCCCTTGAAAGCTGGATGGTTTTTCTGGTCTCTAGTTTTTTTTCCTTCCTGCTGGATATTATTTCTAGAGCAATACTAGAGTCCTAGAGGTATTAGAGTCGATGAGGTGTGGCGCAGTGGCCCGGGCAGCTGACTATGCAGCGCAGGGCTCAGGGTTCAAACTCCAGCACCGGAGGCAGCTCAGTTCAGTATCATGTAACTCTGGGCAATAGCTCACCTAATCTCCCTGACGGCCTTGAGATCCTTAGGGGTGATTAGTTCATGCTTTACAAGTACAGGTTATTTTTATTATTGATTAGTTACAATCTGGATCTGAAGTTTGATTCTGGAGCTATTAGGCCTCAAGGAGAAGACCCCTCTTGATTTATGAAGTGTTTTTGCAGCCTTTTCACGTCCTTGTGAAGCCTGCCCCAAGATGTTATATGTAAACACTGCAGGCCCGTCAAGCAGTAGTTGACACTTTCATGTCTGAAGGATGCTCCAAGCCCACTCTGCATATTCTGTCAGGTTCATAGGAGTCATCTCTGCCTATTGTTTGCTCCTAGGAGGCATTTCACATCATTGGCACCAATCCAAATGCCAATTGCTGGCTGGTAGAAGAGGGAGAGGCCATGCGGATGGGCTGCCAGACGCTTTCGGTAGGGACAGTTCTGCTCCTGGTCGCATGAAGCATTGGCTGCCTCCCCCTGAGCTTTCGATGTCTGCCAAGAGGACAACACTGTCAGCACCAAATGTTGTAATAACCAGCTCTCATCTCCTGTTTTCAGCTGATTACCATAGCAGCAATGTGCCATGCCCCGGCCAAGCGTCCTTGAGACTTGCCATTACAAGTTCAGGCTTTCAAGGGAACGGGGAGCAAAGTTCACCTCCACTCCACTGAGATGTTCACAGTACTTGCCTCTGCAGGAATACAGGACTGGGGTAGAAATGACCACACCCACTATGAAAATGTAAATCCTGCCTGTATCATGTTCATATATTCTTATGTAGTAGAGAAGTGTGGCTCAATGATTAGAGCGGCAGACCCTGATGCAGAGGTCTAGCCCGGGACCAGGGTTCAATTCCCGCCTCGGCGGGTCTTGGGCTCAAAAATTCCACGGACCTGATCATTCTCGCCTCAGTGCCTATTCCAATCATGGAGTCCCACTCTGCAACTCTGGGCAATAGCTTGCTTAATCTCCACAACGGCCCCCACAACGCTAAGGATGCCTGGCCTCCACCTTGGGGGTGCCCAAAAGTGGACGCCTCACAGGGAAAACCAGGATGAGTTCCACAGCGGTATTCGTACAAGTGCCTTGAGACCCTTGCGGGTGAGTAGTGGGCTATACAAGTATCAATTTACAATTTACAGTTTTAGTATTGTTGCAAAGCCATCCTGTGCCCTGGGCACCCCCCAACTTTTTGCTGAATGGTACTGGTGGTTGCTGACTCTGACTGACCCTGGGCTCTGCCTAAAAAGGCCCAGGTCCAGTGCTATGCTGAAAGAGACACATTAGAATACAGTTAAAACACCTACATATACTAGGGTACACAATGGTACGGTGCGGTACCCCTGTGATTGGCATGACCTACCCCATACGCCCCTAGTGTATAATAGAGCAGGGGGATTGAAAATACCTAGTAGTCCCTAGTACCCTTAGGCATGGCAGGTTAGAGGCCAGCAGCTCCTTTTGCACTTGCATGTGTGCACTGCTGACGCCGGAGGTCAGTTTAAAAACAGCCCTTGGTGCCAGGACTGCTTTTAAAAAGTAAATGAGAGCCCAAACTCGACTTTGGGGTTTGGGGCACTTAGAAATGGATAACCTACAATGTTTTGGCATACTAGGAACCCCCAGAGTCTCCCATAGGCATCCCAGGGTTGGGCGTCAGATATTTATAAGGTACATCCTTATAAGATGAGTTTTAAATACCCTGGGTTAAGTGAAATTTCACATTTCACTGCCCACATTGTGGTAAAGTGCTGCTCAAATTCGACTTTGATGCTTGGAGCACCTCTGGAGGGAGAATCTGCAATATTTCTACAGATTCAGAACCCCAAATGTCTCTCCTAGTTGCACATGGGGTGGGGGCCCTGTAGAAATCTGTGAAGTACTTTTAAAATATGCTTTTTTATAAGCCCTAGTGCTGGAAAAAATGGCCCAAGTCATTTTACCCATTGCAAATCCCAGGCCACTTAGGTTAACATATACAATAGAAGGGGGTTCCCTAGGGCAGATAGGTTATGTAGGCAGGAAGGGGGGGGAGAAACAGTAGAATAATTAGAAAAGAACACCCTGCCAAGGATTATAATTAGTGGTCCTATACAGGATCCGATTCTGGTTAGAGGGGAGCAATATCAGATGAATATCAGAACCCAAGACAACGGATAGACAGCAGTAAATTCATCTTTTTATAGAAAATATATGTTTTTTTATTATTTGTTTTGATGCAATCAGTCATATTTAAGAAACAATAAAAAAAATAACAGATTCTAGAATTAATAAAACCATCAATAAAGTTCATCATTTCATGTGGGGAAGAATTTTCTTCAGAAAGTTAGGTGTTCCACTCACTCCAGGGAATTTCAAGGGGCTCAACAGACACTCACATCTTACAGGGGTCATTCATACTCATACATGTTCAACCACTTCACACGGGTAAATCTCGTTTCGCCTGCAACAAAAAGGTTGGAATTATGGCTGCATGGACGGGGGTGCAACTTGGAGTGGGCAAGTTAGGTGGAATACTGTTGCCGTTCTTGGTGGTAGC
The DNA here is from genome assembly GCF_964263255.1 of Lissotriton vulgaris. Taxonomy (NCBI): domain Eukaryota; kingdom Metazoa; phylum Chordata; class Amphibia; order Caudata; family Salamandridae; genus Lissotriton; species Lissotriton vulgaris. Next base: position 39,892,833 of record NC_141699.1, on the reverse strand, counting down.
GCCAACGCGCGTTTCGGTGTGAGGCACCTTCGTCAGGGCTGGCAGAGATGGAGGGGGAGGGGAACAAACAGGCTGAAAAGTTAAATCAAATATTTTTGAGCATATCAAGTAATTCATAAAATTACGTACATATAGGGTCGGGGGATAGGCCAAATCAGAGAAGTGGCCTGTGTCTTCACCTTGGCCACTTCTCTGATTTGGCCTATCCCCCGACCCTGGGGGATGTTATCCTGGAGCAATCAATGGATATCTAAACCAAGACTACTCAGCGTTACGTCTTAAATGTGCCCGTACACTTAATGACAATAAATGTTCAGAAATGGTACATGAATCGTAACTATATATGTATGAAATTTTATGAGAATACCTAAGCATGCTCAAACCACAATGTTTTTAAATTTATATGTACGTAATTTTATAAATTACTTGATATGCTCAAAAATATTTGTTTTAACTTTTCAGCCTGTGTGTTCCCCTCCCCCTCCATCTCTGCCAACCCTGACGAAGGTGCCTCACACCGAAACGCGCTTTGGCGCTACCACCAAGAACGGCAACAGTATTCCACCTAACTTGCCCACTCCAAGTTGCACGCCCGGCCATGCAGCCATAATTCCAACCTTTTTGTTGCAGGCGAAACGAGATTTACCCGTGCGAAGTGGTTGAACATGTATGAGTATGAATGACTCCTGTAAGATGTGAGTGTCTGTTGAGCCCCTTGAAATTCCCTGGAGTGAGTGGAACACCTAACTTTCTGAAGAAAATTCTTCCCCACATGAAATGATGAACTTTATTGATGTTTTTTTTTTTTTTTTTTTTTTTAACTTTATTGATGGTTTTATTAATTCTAGAATCTGTTATTTTTTGATTGTTTCTTAAATATGACTGATTGCATCAAAACAAATAATAAAAAACATATATCTATACTACTATTTTAAAGAGAGAACACAAACCTTTTGGCAAGGTAAACTCGGGAACCACAGCGCCAATCCACACACCCGATACATCGTTGTAATCCTCAGGGTGTGCAGATGGACAGAGGCGATATGAAATGAAAAATAAATACGTTATAAAAAAATATAAGTTACAAAAAAGTAGCGCCGGCCGCGATGTGCGTGCTGACATCAGGAGCGGCGTACAGGAGCGGCAGAGAACAGTGCGGGTTGTGTTCAACAGATTATCGCCAGCAATAAACGCCCTCTGGCAGAAGCAACGCTTTCACTTTCATCTGTGCGAGGTGCTTTCCTTCCCTGCAGTATACAGACCGCACATAAGCGGAGACAAGCACACGCTCTCCGCCCCGGGTCCACAACAAACCTTGTGGGTTTCTCCAGCTGCAGCAGGTAAGTGGCTCTGACCCGCCAGCTCTGTCCATAGGGCCACGTGCTCCTTCTTAAGTCTGCAATATTGGGCACCAAGGCACTCAAGCTCCCCTTCTCTGGCTAGGCAGGGGGTGGGACCCCACACCTCTGGGCTACGGTACCCCCGCACCACACACTTGATGGCTCTCCCCTGGAACGACTTCCTGCCGGCGGGCCGCCGGCTTTCTGCATGCTATTTTGTTCGGTTTTTATAGCGCCAACCATCCGTGCGTTTACATTCTCTTTCCAAACGCTGGATTTCGGGAAGACACTGCAGAGGCGTGGGCGACGAATTGCAGAAAGGGTGGATGACATCAGGGAAGGAGGACAGGATAAGAGCTTCTTAAAAGGTGTTCGGTCGGAAGGAATAAGGGGGGGGTGTTAAACGCAGACCAGGCGTGGCCAAGTTAACCTAAAGCACCCCACGATCAGTACAATGAGGCTCGGGTCAGTCCGCGCCTCCTTACCTACCTCTCAAAACAAAATAACTGCCAGTACTGCCACTCTATTTAAGGTAATTTCAAAGGAACGTATTGACAACTAAACAATATGTGAAATAGACCTTTTGTTCAGTCTGAAATAAATCAATTTGCCAGTGCCAGTTTCTCATGCTTCAATTATGGTGCAGTGTGCTCTCTTCGTCCTGTCAGTACCTTTAGCTACGATTCTGACGCGTTGTAGTCACTCCTCTCCTCCAGGACTGTCCCGCTTCATTTGGACACACAGTAAAACATCCTAACAAATGTTTGCTGATCTAAACCACTCCCCTCCATCCGTAATTGAATAACAGCCCTAGAAGACATTCCTTCTCTTAGAGCAATTGAGCTCATGATTAATAAGCTTTTTTGGTCCTGAAGAGACCTCTCCATAAGCCAGAGAGTTCGATACGCGTAGAACTGTTTTCCATACAGCTTTAGGATTAATTTTAAATGTCATGAATTATGAAAATTACTAAAAAACGACTCCATGGCTGTTAAAGTTGAATCTTTTGTATGATATGTATATATTGTAATGTTGTTTTTGTAATAATTGTTGTAGATAGTGTGGCTGTGAATGTTGGAATGGATTAGAAGAGTGAGAGAAGCAGAGTGAATGTTTTTCTAGGATATTCTATGGTGCAAATGTAAATCTTTCAGATTACATAAAGATAAACAAAAGAAAAAATTGTTTTTGCTATGTGAAAAAAAGAAAAATAAATGAAATTGATTTATTTCACACTGAACAAAAGGTCTATGGCACATATTGTTTAGTTGTCAATACGTTCCTTTGAAATTACCTTAAATAGAGTGGCAGTATTGGCAGTTATTTTGTTTTGAAAGTTACTGAGGCTAGGCCTTACTGCTTCGAAGCCCCAGCCCAGTGTTGGTATCAGCCTCTTACTTATCTCGGCACTCGCCTCCGTGCTTCTTCTGGCTAGAGACAGGTGTGGCCTTTGACAACAACACGTGGCACCACACACACAAACTGCACAACACGCCACCCGTTCGTCTCCTTACTTTGATGCTTTGCCATACCAGGCCTCCCAAATATACCCAAACTGCTGCACGGTGAACTCCCATACTGAGGGGGTCGAAAGAAAGCCAACTACGGCCATGTTTACACACGAGTATATGATTGCCTATTATAGGCAAAATTACCGGTCACTAAAAGAATAAAAACATTTGTCATTTTGCACCCCAAACATCTATTGCCAGCTTGCAGTCGCAGCCCCTCCTGCCCACCCTCCCTTGCAGTTTGCTGCCCCAGCCCTTCCCAGCCACTCTTCATTGTCTGCTAGCTTATTCAGAGCCTCTCGCCCACTCCTTTGTCAGTTCACTGCCCCAGCCCCTGCTGCCCCCCCTTCCTTTTCCATGTGCTTCTCAGACACCTCGGTGTGATTGCCCGGATACCCTTCGCTCCCCCGTTCTCTTCCCATTAACCCTGTCTTTCTTTTTTGATGTTCTCCCCTATTTGTTACTTCCTCCCAAACAGGATCCGTTATTGTTGTATCTATACTACTATTATAAAGGAAGAACTTTGAGGCTTTGAGGCGGGTAAACTCGGGAACCACAGCGCCAATCCACACACCCGATACATCGTTGTAATCTTCAGGGTTTGCAGATGGACATAGGCTATATAAATTAAAAATAAATACGTTATTAAAAAATATAAGTTACAAAAAAAAGTAGTCCCTTCAAAGTAGCGCCGGCCGCGATGTGCGTGTTGACATCAGGAGAGGCGTACACGCGAGGAGCGGCGTACAGGACCGGCGGAGAACAGCGCGGGGAGGAGCGGCGGAGATCAGCGAGGGGAGGAGCAGTGACGAGGAGCGGCGGAGATCAGGGGAGCAGCGGACATGACCGGCGGACAGGCGGGGAGGATCGGTGGGCAGACAGTGAGGAGCGGCGGCGGGGAGGAGCGGTCAGCGGCGGATGAGGTAGGGTGCCAAGTTACCAGTCAGCAAAGCAAACGTGAGGGAGGAGCGGCGGCGGGGAGGAGCGGTGAGCGAGTCACAGGTACCGGAGGAAAAACAAACGTGTGCAAGAAAAAGTAACGTGGGCAGGTTAATCAATCAATCAATCAGTGACACTTATAGAGCGCGCTACATACACGTAGGGTCTCAAGGCGCTGGGGGGGGGGGGTGCCGCTACTGCTCGAACAGCCAGGTCTTCAGCTTCTTCCTGAAGGAGAGGTGGTCTTGGGTCAGGCGCAGGTCGGTCGGGAGGGAGTTCCAGGTCTTGGCGGCCAGGTAGGAGAAGGACCTTCCTCCTGTAGTCGCTCTTCGGATGCGGGGGACGGCGGCGAGGGCGTGGTTGGCTGATCGGAGGTGGCGTTTGGGAGCGTAGAAGTTGATCCGGCTGTTGAGGTAGCTCGGGCCTTGGTCGTGTAGGGCTTTGTGTGCGTGGGTGAGGAGGCGGAAGGTGATTCTTTTGTTGACGGGAAGCCAATGAAGGTCTCTCAGATGTCCGGTGATGTGGCTGGTTCATGGGATGTCGAGGATGAGTCTGGCTGAGGCGTTCTGGATCCGCTGGAGTCTCTTCTGGAGCTTGGCGGTGGTACCGGCGTAGAGGGCGTTGCCGTAGTCCAGTCGGCTGGTGACGAGGGCCTGGGTGACGGTCTTCCTGGTCTCGGTGGGGATCCACCGGAAGATCTTCCGTAGCATGCGTAGGATGTTGAAGCACGCCGAGGAGACGTTGTTGACTTGCCTGGTCATGGAGAGGGAGGAGTCCAGGATGAAGCCCAGGTTGCGTGCATGGTCTGTCGGTTTGGGTGCGGTGCCCAGGGCGGGAGGCCACCAGGAGTCGTCCCAGGCGGAGGGGGAAGAGCCCAGGATGAGGACCTCCGTCTTGTCAGAGTTCAGTTAACACAAGGAAAAATAAACGTGTGCAGGTGACAAAAGCGTACACAGTGGAGCGGGGAGCAAATGGGCCATTACAGGATGAAAAAGTGAAACGGGGCATTACAGGGAGGAAAAAGTGACGTAGGCAGTGACGTGGGCAGGTTAACAGGAGGAAAAAGAAACGTGTGCAGGTGACAAAAGCGTACAAAGTGGAGTGGGGAGCAAAGGGGACATTACAGGACGAAAAAGTGAAACGGGCATTACAGGGAGGAAAAAGTGATGTGGGCAGTGACGTGGGCAGGTTAACCGGAGGAAAAAGAAACGTGTGCAGGTGACAAAAGCGTACAAAGTGGAGCGGGTAGCAAACGGGCCATTACAGGACGAAAAAGTGACGTGGCCAGTGACGTGAGCAGGTACCAAACGGGGCATTACAGCAGGAAAAAGTGATGTGAGCAGTGACGTGGGCAGATTACACAATGTCAGGGCGGGCGGGGCCCTGAGCCATGATTGCTCCCAGACAACGTCGGGACGGGCTGCTAGTATATATATATATATATATATATATATATATATATATATATATATATATTCACTGAAAAAACCATAGGGTATAGACCATATATAGTTAGGAACTAGCATTTACAAAACCTTATTTTACTCACACAAAACCATTGAAATTCGCATATATAGTTAGCTGCACTAACTATATATCGCGCACCCGCAATCCACTGCTGATGATGTCACATATTACATCATTCATGACATGGTCAGTGACATCACTGATGACATCACTGATGACATCACTGATGACATCTCAAATGACATCACTGATGACATCACTGATGACATCTCAAATGACATCACTGATGACATCACTGATGACATCTCATTTGACATTACTGATCACATCACTGATGATATCATTCATGTGATAATACGATGAACCTCTTCAGACTCTAATATAACCTTAGATACAATCAGTGTAAACAGACACTCACAGACTGTCACTCATCCATGGAGTTACTCACACACCTAGTCAGTCATGCAAAGAATCAATCACACCTCCATTTCCTCAACTATACAGTTATGCACACCTTACTTATTCAAACATATACTAACACATATTTACTCTCTTATACAATCCCTGATACAAGTTCACAATGATCCATACAGCCACTCACACATTCACTGGCTCTTATGCACAGTTATTTATATATGTCAACTCTCACATGTACTGTGTTTTACATATGTACTTACTTTGACATGTAGCACTGAGATATCCATTCACTCACCAATACACTCATGCACACAGTCAACCGCCCATACAGCTGTTTCCACATGCACTTTTGAACCCATACATCTAGTGAATCAACTGCTCACACATCTATGCACAGAGTCATACACCTCCCAGCCACCCACACACACACTCAGTCTCCCATACAAATACTTGGGCAACCAATCAATAACCCATATAGTTACTCATATAGCTACTGATCAACACATGCAGCAGTTTACAGAACAACAGACATAATGATGCACAAATTAAGACAGTTTAGTCACTAACCCATGCAGTCAGTGAGACACATTTAATCACTCACTCATACAGTCTGTCATGCACCTACTAAATCCTTCATCCAGACACTTATGCATCCACTCATTCTTCAATATGTAAGACATATTTTAACTGTACAGAAAAATACAGTCACTGGATGTTGTCATCAGTGATGTCATCAGTGATGTCATTTGAGATGTCATCAGTGATGTCATCAGTGATGTCATTTGAGATGTCATCAGTGATGTCATCAGTGATGTCACTGACCATGTCATGAATGATGTAATATGTGAAATCATCAGCATTGGATTGCGGGTGCGCGATATATAGTTAGTGCAACTAACTATATATGCGAATTTCAATGGTTTTGTGTGAGTAAAATAAGGTTTTGTAAATGCTAATTCCTAACTATATATGGTCTATAACCTATGGTTTTTTCAGTGAATTTTCAAGGTTTTGTAAATGCTAATTCCTAACTATATATGGTCTATAACCTATGGTTTTTTCAGTGAATATATATATATATATATATATATATATATATATATATATATATATATATATCATTTCTATGGTAAAATGAAACCCCTCATTTCGTTCCTTTTCAAATTAAATGTATTAAGTGTTACCACTTTATTCCAATCAAGATGACTTCAGGTGTGCCATACTTTTGTCATAAGTAAGACTGTTAGCATTCTAGTTGTTCTTTAGAACACTCTGGGACATTCTGTCATTGGGCTATAGTTGGGCTACATCTGGCTGATATTTGGGCTACATTTGGGCTCTTTTGTCTCTGGTGGCCATCTTGGGAGACTGCATATCAGAATTTTTTAATGAAATATAAGAGGATTTGAGAAGTCACTCAAAATGTGCCCTAATTTTTCTTTCTTCAGCAATAATCATAATTTCTATGGCAAAATGAACCCCCTCATTTTGTTCCTTTGCAAATTAAATGTTTTAAGTGTTAACACTTTATTCAAATCAAGATGACTTCAGGTGTGCCATACTTTTGTCATAAGTAAGACTGTTAGCGCTCTAGTTGTTCTTTAGGACACTCTGGGACATTCTGTCATTGGGCTATAGTTGGGCTACATCTGGCTGATATTTGGGCGACATTTGTTTTTTTTGTCTCTGGTGGCCATCTTTGGGCTACATTGGGCTACATTGGGCTACATTTGGGCTCTAACATATATATAGCCCAATGTAGCTCAATATATATTTTTCAAAGTTAATTTTTGGAAAAACCACTGGAGCATATATCTTGAGACATAGCAAAGGCACATCGGGGCACCAGTCCCTACAATTTTGCCAAGTTTGGTGGAAATCCATTCAGCCGTTCGGGCTAAAAGTGAGTCCAACCGCCCTATTGAAAACTCAATGTTAAAAACATGTTTTGGGACCCCCCTTTTTTCTCAGCCCCCGCTTGAGGAAACCCCCTCAAACTTACAGGTGACGCTCAGAAACAAAATGTGCCATTATCCTGAAAATTTCAGCCAATTCCTTCCATCAACGCCAAAGTTATTCAACATAGAATTTTCAGAAATCCCTATTAAAAAGAAATCCTAACTATATATACCTACTGGCGACCGCCAGTAATTAATATATATATATATATATATATATATATATATATATATATATATATATATATATATATATATATATATATATATATATATATATATTCACTGAAAAAACCATAGGTTATAGACCATATATAGTTAGGAATTCGCATTTACAAAACCCTATTTTACTCACACAAAACCATTGAAATTCCATATATAGTTAGTTGCACTAACTATATATCGCGCACCCGCAATCCACTGCTGATGATGTCACATATTACATCATTCATGGTCAGTGACATCACTGATGACATCACTGATGACATCTCAAATGACATCACTGATGACATCTCAAATGACATCACTGATGACATCACTGATGACATCTCATTTGACATTACTGATCACATCACTGATGATATCATTCATGTGATAATACGATGAACCTCTTCAGACTCTAATATAACCTTAGATACAATCAGTGTAAACAGACACTCACAGACTGTCACTCATCCATGGAGTTACTCACACACCTAGTCAGTCATGCAAAGAATCAATCACACCTCCATTTCCTCAACTAAACAGTCATACAAACTTTACTTATTCAAACATATACTAACACATATTTACTCTCTTATACAATCCCTGATACAAGTTCACAATGATCCATACAGCCACTCACACATTCACTGGCTCTTATGCACAGTTATTTATATATGTCAACTCTCACATGTACTGTGTTTTACATATGTACTTACTTTGACATGTAGCACTGAGATATCCATTCACTCACCAATACACTCATGCACACAGTCAACCGCCCATACAGCTGTTTCCACATGCACTTTTGAAACCATACATCTAGTGAATCAACTGCTCACACATCTATGCACAGAGTCATACACCTCCCAGCCACCCACACACACACTCAGTCTCCCATACAAATATTTGGGCAACCAATCAATAACCCATATAGTTACTCATATAGCTACTTATCAACACATGCAACAGTTTACAGAACAACAGACATAATGATGCACAAATTAAGACAGTTTAGTCACTAACCCATGCACTCAGTGAGACACATTTAATCACTCACTCATACAGTCAGTCATGCACCTACTAAATCCTTCATCCAGACACTTATACATCCACTCATTCTTCAATATGTAAGACATATTTTAACTTTACAGAAACATACAGTCACTGGATGTTGTCATCAGTGATGTCATCAGTGATGTCATTTGAGATGTCATCAGTGATGTCATCAGTGATGTCACTGACCATGTCATGAATGATGTAATATGTGACATCATCAGCAGTGGATTGCGGGTGCGCGATATATAGTTAGTGCAACTAACTATATATGGAATTTCAATGGTTTTGTGTGAGTAAAATAGGGTTTTGTAAATGCGAATTCCTAACTATATATGGTCTATAACCTATGGTTTTTTCAGTGAATTTTCAAGGTTTTGTAAATGCTAATTCCTAACTATATATGGTCTATAACCGATGGTTTTTTCAGTGAATTTTCAAGGTTTTGTAAATGCTAATTCCTAACTATATATGGTCTATAGCCTATGGTTTTTTCAGTGAATATATATATATATATACATACATATATAAACATATATCATCTGTATATCTATATAAATACAAACATAAATGCATGCATACATATACTTATATGCATACAGATGCATGTTATTTACATGAAAGTTGAAAAAACACTAATAAAAGCAAAGCTAAAAAGCCACCTCCTTACAAACAGAATGGCTTTAACTTAAACGAGGGCGAGATCTATTGCATTTTCAATGCTTGTTTACTTTGGTTCCATCAAGAAGGCATTCAGATGTGTCACACATTTGCCATAAATTCTGAATGTTAGCACTCTAGTTGCACATTAGATCACTGTAGTAAAGCTACTGCTCACCAGGGACGTCTGCTGCTGATATTCAAAGTGCATGTTTCAGTCTGCATGTCACAATTTTTTTAATGAAATAGAAGAGGATTTGAGAAGTCACTCAAAATGATCCCTAATTTTTCTTTCTGAAGCACTAATCATACTTTCTATGGCAAAATTAACCCCCTCATGTTGTTCCTTTTTAAATTGAGTGTTTTCAGACTTACCACTTTATTCCACTCAAGATGGCTTCTGGTGTGCCATACTTTTGTCATAAGTAAGACTGTTAGCGCTCTAGTTGTTCTTTAGAACACTCTGGGACATTCTGTCATTGGGCTATACTTGGGGTACATCTGGGTGATATTTGGGCTACATTTAGGCTCTTTTGTCTCTGGTGGCCATCTTGGGAGACTGTATGTCAGAATTTTTTAATGAAATTGAAGAGGGTTTGAGAAGTCACTCAAAATGTGCCCTCATTTTTCTTTCTGCAGCACTAATCATAATTCATATGGCAAAATTAACCCCCTCATGTTGTTCCTTTTTAAATTGAGTGTTTTCAGACTTACCACTTTATTCCAATCAAGATGGCTTCAGGTGTGCCATACCTTTGTAATAAGTAGGACTGTTAGCGCTCTAGTTGTTCTTTAGAACACTCTGGGACATTCTGTCATTGGGCTATACTTGGGCTACATCTGGGTGATATTTGGGCTACATTTGGGCTCTTTTGTCTCTGGTGGCCATTTTGGGAGACTGCATGTCAGAATGTTTTAATGAAACAGAAGAGGATTTGAAAAGTCACTCAAAATGTGCCCTAATTTTTCTTTCTGCAGCACTAATAATACCTTCTATTGCATAATATACCCCCTCATTTTGTTCCTTTTTAAATTAAAGGTTTTAAGAGTTACCACTTTATTCCCATCACGATGGCTCCAGGTGTGCTATACCTTTGTAATAAGTAGGACTGTTAGCGCTCTAGTTGTTCTTTAGAACACTCTGGGACATTCTGTCATTGGGCTATACTTGGGCTACATCTGGGTGATATTTGGGCTACATTTGGGCTCTTTTGTCTCTGGTGGCCATTTTGGGAGACTGCATGTCAGAATGTTTTAATGAAATAGAAAAGGATTTGAGAAGTCACTCAAAATGTGCCCTAATTTTTCATTCTGCAGCACTAATCATACTTTCTATGGCAAAATATACCCCCTCATGTTGTTCCTTTTTAGATTAAATGTTTTAAGAGTTACCACTTTATTCCAATCAAGATGGCTTCAGGTGTGCCATACCTTTGTAATAAGTAGGACTGTTGGCGCTCTAGTTGTTCTTTAGAACACTCTGGGACATTCTGTCATTGGGCTATACTTGAGCTACATCTGGGTGATATTTGGGCTACATTTGGGCTCTTTTGTCTCTGGTGGCCATTTTGGGAGACTGCATGTCAGAATGTTTTAATGAAATAGAAAAGGATTTGAGAAGTCACTCAAAATGTGCCCTAATTTTTCATTCTGCAGCACTAATCATACTTTCTATGGCAAAATATACCCCCTCATGTTGTTTCTTTTTAAATTAAATGTTTTAAGAGTTACCACTTTATTCCAATCAAGATGGCTTCAGGTGTGCCATACCTTTGTAATAAGTAGGACTGTTAGCGCTCTAGTTGTTCTTTAGAACACTCTAGGAGGCTGCAGTAGAACACAAAGGAATCAACTGACAGTCTCTGTCCTTGTTGGATGTACATGTTTTACTGAGAATGTCAGACTTCATTTTCACATGACTGAGAAAGATAATGTAAATTTACAGAAAATATGCTTTCAGTTTAGCTTATAGATCCCCTTCCAAACCACTGTGGGAAAATCATGAGATATTAGTTTTCTTTCAAACAATATTCATGATATCACAGCAGAAGGTTTTTTCACATGGTAAAATCACCTTAGAACCCACCACAATTTCTAAAACGAGTATGGTACCATCAACAAATGATTTATAATGTAACTAAAGTCCTAAAACCCTCTATTAACTACAATGCTTTTTAATGAGGTGCTATCATGTATATTGGTCCCAAGATGGCTGCCAACACTTCTTGGATGAAGTGCTGACAGCCAATCAGATCAGATGTGTGGTTAGGCTCCGCCCAGATATATATCTTTTTTTGAACCTAAATTGCTCAAAATCCACTGGAGCACATATATTGAGACCTAGCAAAGGCACATCGGGCTAACAGTCCCTACAATTTTGCCAAGTTTCGTGCAAATCCATTCAGCCGTTCGAGCTAAAAGTGAGGCCAACCGCCCTATGGAAATTAACATGGGAAAAACGCGATTTGGGACCCCCCTTTTTTCTCGCCCCCCCCCTTGATGAAAGCCCCCCAAATTGTCAGGGGCTGCTCAGAAACAAAATGTTCCATTTTCCTGAAAATGTCAGCCAATTCCGTTCACAAACGCCAAAGTTATTAGACATCGAATTTTCAAAAATCCCATAGAGAAAAAATCCTAACTATATATACCTACTGGCGACCGCCAGTAGGTAATATATATATATATATATATTCACTGAAAAAACCATAGGTTAGAGACCATATATAGTTAGCTGGATATTTTATTGACATAAAACCAATGAAATTCCATATATAGTTAGTTGCACTAACTATATATCGCGCACCCGCAATCCACTGCTGATGATGTCACATATTACATCATTCATGACATGGTCAGTGACATCACTGATGACATCACTGATGACATCTCAAATGACATCACTGATGACATCACTGATGACATCTCAAATGACATCACTGATGACATCATCTAGTGTCTGTGTGTTTTTGTAAAGTTTAAATATGTTTTACATATTGAAGAATGAGTGGATGTATGGAAGACTGAGTGTGTGTGTGGCTGGCTGGGAGGTGTGTGACTCTGTGCATATCAATGTGTACTTGTATCAGTGATTGTATAAGAGAGTAAGTATGTGTTAGTATATGTGTGAAAAGTATGGTGTTCTGTGTTTAACTGTATAGATGAGGAAATCGAAGTGTGATTGATTCTTCACAGGACTGACTAGGTGTATGAGTGCATATGATAGTGTTGTAATAATGAGTGACTGTATGTATGAGTGATTGTATGGGTGAATGAGTGAATGTGTGTGTAGACGTAGGAATCAGTGAGTGCGTATGTAGTAACTGGTATTGGTGTGTCATGATGTCATCAGTGATGTCATTTGAGATGTCATCAGTGTTGTCATTTGAGATGTCATCAGTGATGTCATCAGTGATGTCACTGAAGTATGGTGTTCTGTGTTTAACTGTATAGATGAGGAAATGGAAGTGTGATTGATTCTTTACAGGACTGACTAGGTGTGTGAGTAACTCCATGGATGAGTGGCAGTGTGTGAGTGTCTGCATAGGTGTATGAGTGCATATGATAGTGTTGTAATAATGAGTGACTGTATGTATGAGTGATTGTATGGGTGAATGAGTGAATGTGTGTGTAGACGTAGGAATCAGTGAGTGCGTATGTAGTAACTGGTATTGGTGTGTCATGATGTCATCACTGATGTCATTTGAGATGTCATCAGTGATGTCATCAGTGATGTCATTTGAGATGTCATCAGTGATGTCATCAGTGATGTCACTGACCATGTCATGAATGATGTAATATGTGACATCATCAGCAGTGGATTGCGGGTGCGCGATATATAGTTAGTGCAACTAACTATATATGGAATTTCATTGGTTTTATGTCAATAAAATATCCAGCTAACTATATATGGTCTCTAACCTATGGTTTTTTCAGTGAATTTTCAAGGTTTTGTAAATGCAAATTCCTAACTATATATGGTCTATAACCTATGGTTTTTTCAGTGAATTTCATTGGTTTTTTAAAAGCTAATATCTATAGCTGTAAAATATATTCTTTATTACGTGACGTATCACGTAGCCACGTGAGACGCCTCATGACGCGTCGCATAACCGTGACGTATCGGTTCTGCAGCGCAAACAAAACCCGTAACGTAAGCGTGCCGGAGCACGCTTACAGATATATATATTTTTTTTAACCTTAATTAGACAAAATCCACACGTGCACATATCTTGAGGCCTTGCAAAGGCACATCAAACAAACAGTCCCTACAATTTTGCCAAGTTTGCTGGAAATCTATTCCCTTAATTTTTTTTTTACTGTTTCTCTTGGTTTTCCCCTTGTTACGCTTACCGGGACGCTACCCGGTACGCGAACCGGACGCTCCAAAAACACAAGATGGCGGACTCCCGTTACGCTGCCGGTTAGCTGCCCGGTTCGCGTACCGGGAAGCGCCTCTACCGCGAAAAATCGCGGGGGACTTTAATATCCCCCTCATCAATCCTAGGGGGTCAGGAGGGGTTTACCTTCCCCCTTTCCTTCATTTCCCCCTTCTTTTTTCACCACATCTTGTCTCTCGAACCTACCGAGAGACAAGATGGCGGCCGCTCCGGACTGTTTACAATGTTGACAGCTACGCTGCCGGTTAGCTGCCCGGTTAGCTGCCCGGTGAGCTGCCCGGTTCGCGTACCGGGACGCGCCTCTACGGCGTAAAATCGCAAAATTTTTTGCCCCGCGGGGCACTTTAATATCCCCCTCATCAATCCTAGGGGGTCAGGAGTGGTCTACCTTGCCCCCTTTCCTTCATTTCCCCCTTCGTTTTTCACCACTTTTCAAATTAGCCTGCTTTGCCTTTCGTGCCTACTCTCGCTCTGCCCCAGCTTACATCACTTCCCTTATTTCTTCCTACGTTCCTAGTCGTACCCTCCGGTCTTCTTCTCTCTCCCTTCTTCACATTCCCCGTTTCCGCAAAGCCAGATCCGGGGGCACTCGTCTTTCTGTCTTGGCCCCCCAGTTCTGGAACAGTCTCCCACTTCATCTTCGCTCCATCCCGATCTTCAGTCATTTCCGTAAAGCCTTAAAAACTTTTCTTTTTTCTTTGGCTTTTCCTTCTTAGGTTCCCTTTGTCCCCCTCTGTGAGTTCTGACCCAGGTCCCCCAGCGCCAGGAAGCCGCTTGGCAGCAGTGCGCTTTATTAAATATTGTTTTCATTTCATTTCATTTCATTTCACCACATCTTGTCTCTCGATCGTACCGAGAGACAAGATGGCGGCCGCTCCGGTTTGTTTAGAATGTTGACAGACACCGGAGAGCCAATCAGATTCGCTTCGCGAAGTTCCGTTACGCGTCAGGTACGCGAACCGGGGCGCTAACCGGAGCGCTGTCACAGATATATATATTTTTTTAAACGTTAATTTCTCAAAATCCACTGGAGCACATATATTGAGACATAGCAAAGGCACGTCGGGCAAACCATATCTACAATTTTGCCAAGTTTCATGTAAATCTATTCAGCCGTTCGAGCTAAAAGTGACTCCAACCGCCCTATGGAAAAATGAATGAGAAAAAAGCGTTTTGGGACCCCCCTTTGTTCTCGGCCCCCCCTTGACGAAACCCCACCACATTTTTAGGGGCTGCTCAGAAAAAAAATGTGCCATTTTCCTGAAAATTTCAGCCAATTCCGTCCACAAACGCCAAAGTTATTAGACATAGAATTTTCAGAAATCCCATAGAGAAAAAATCCTAACTATATATACCCACTGGCTATCGCCAGTAGGTAATATACATATATAAACATATGTAATCTGCATATCTATATAAATATAAATGCATGCATACATATACATATATGCATACATATGCATGTTATTTACATGAAAGTTTTAAAAACACTAATAAAAGCAAAGCTAAAAAGCCACCTCATTACAAACAGAATGGCTTTAACTTAAACGAGGGCGAGATCTATTGCATTTTCAATGCTTGTTTACTTTGGTTCTATCAAGAAGGCATTCAGATGTGTCACACATTTGCCATAAATTCTGAATGTTAGCACTCTAGTTGCTCATTAGATCACTGTAGTAAAGCTACTTTTCCCGCATTTTTTATCCCGCAGACTTTCAGTCCGCATACCATTATCCCGCAAGGTCATTGAGCTCGCATACCATTATCCCGCATTTTTTCAAAACGCATGTGCATTTATCGCGCATGCCTTTACAAAGAATTACGTTTTAAAGGCATGTATGGTAAATGCATTTGCGTTGTGAAAACCACGATGACGAGAGAGGTAAGTGAGTTTGTGTTAATTTTTTCGTGGGTTAGTGATTGTGTAGTGTAGTGTAGTGTTGTGTAGTGTAGTGTTGTGTTAGTGTAGTGTAGAGTTGTGGTGGTTGTTTAGTGTAGGGTCATGCTGGGGGTAGTGTTTTAGGGTTTAGGGTTGTGTTGTAGTGTTTGCGTAGTGTAGGGTCATGCTGGGGGTAGTGTTTTAGGGTTCAGGGTTGTGTTGTAGTGTTTGCGTAGTGTAGGGTCATGCTGGGGCTAGTGTTTTAGGGTTTAGGGTAGTGTTGTAGTGTTTGCGTAGTGTAGGGTCATGCTGGGCGTAGTGTTTTAGGGTTTAGGATAGTGTTGTAGTGTTTGCGTAGTGTAGGGTCATGCTGGGGGTAGTGTTTTAGGGTTTTGGGTAGTGTTGTAGTGTTTGCGTAGTGTAGGGTCATGCTGGGGTGTAGTATTTTAGGGTTTAGGGTAGTGTTGTAGTGTTTGCGTAGTGTAGGGTCATGCTGGGGGTAGTGTTTTAGGGTTTAGGGTAGTGTTGTAGTGTTTGCGTAGTGTAGGGTCATGCTGGGGGTAGTGTTTTAGGGTTTAGGGTAGTGTTGTAGTGTTTGCGTAGTGTAGGGTCATGCTGGGGTGTAGTGTTTTAGGGTTTTGGGTAGTGTTGTAGTGTTTGCGTAGTGTAGGGTCATGCTGGGGGTAGTGTTTTAGGGTTTAGGGTAGTGTTGTAGTGTTTGCGTAGTGTAGGGTCATGCTGGGGTGTAGTGTTTTAGGGTTTTGGGTAGTGTTGTAGTGTTTGCGTAGTGTAGGGTCATGCTGGGGGTAGTGTTTTAGGATTTAGGTTAGTGTTGTAGTGTTTGCGTAGTGTAGGGTCATGCTGGGGGTAGTGTTTTAGGGTTTAGGGTTGTGTTGTAGTGTTTGCGTAGTGTAGGGTCATGCTGGGTGTAGTGTTTTAGGGTTTAGGGTTGTGTTGTAGTGTTTGTGTAGTGTAGGGTCATGCTGGGGGTAGTGTTTTAGGGTTTAGGGTAGTGTTGTAGTGTTTGCGTAGTGTAGGGTCATGCTGGGGTGTAGTGTTTTAGGGTTTTGGATAGTGTTGTAGTGTTTGCGTAGTGTAGGGTCATGCTGGGGGTAGTGTTTTAGGGTTTAGGGTAGTGTTGTAGTGTTTGTGTAGTGTAGGGTCATGCTGGGGGTAGTGTTTTAGGGTTTAGGGTAGTGTTGTAGTGTTTGTGTAGTGTAGGGTCATGCTGGGGGTAGTGTTTTAGGGTTTAGGGTAGTGTTGTAGTGTTTGTGTAGTGTAGGGTCATGCTGGGGGTAGTGTTTTAGGGTTTAGGGTAGTTTAGTTGTTTAGTGTATGCTAAAGGCATATTCGTTCTAAAAGTTTTCGTTATTTTAATTTGCGGCCTAATAGTACATGCGGGATTTTTTTTGCGGACTGATGGTATGCGGGATTTCGTCATATATTCGCTAATCATACTTTCTATGGCAAAATGAACCCCCTCATTTTGTTCCTTTTTAAATTAAATGTTTTAAGAGTTACCACTTTATTCCAATCAAGATGGCTTCAGGTGTGCCATACCTTTGTAATAAGTAGGACTGTTAGCACTCTAGTTGTTCTTTAGAACACTCTGGGACAATCTGTCATTGGGCTATAGTTGGGCTACATCTGGCTGATATTTGGGCTACATTTGGTTTTTTTTGTCTCTGGCGGCCATCTTTGGGCTGCATTGGGCTACATTGGGCTACATTGGGCTACATTTGGGCTCCAACATATATATAGCCCAATGTAGCCCAATATATATTTTTCAAAGTTAATTTTCGTAAAAACCACTGGAGCCTATATCTTGAGACATAGCAAAGGCACATCGGGCTACCAGTCC
The DNA here is from genome assembly GCF_964263255.1 of Lissotriton vulgaris. Classification (NCBI taxonomy): domain Eukaryota; kingdom Metazoa; phylum Chordata; class Amphibia; order Caudata; family Salamandridae; genus Lissotriton; species Lissotriton vulgaris. Next base: position 39,875,147 of record NC_141699.1, on the reverse strand, counting down.
CTACAATTTTGCCAAGTTTGGTGTAAATCCATTCAGCCGTTCAGGCTAAAAGTGAGGCCAACCGCCCTATGGAAAATTGCATGGGAAAAACACGTTTTGGGACCCCCCTTTTTTCTCGGCCCCCCCTTGACGAAACCCCTCCAAATTTTCAGGGGCTGCTCAGAAACAAAATGTTCCATTTTCCTGAAAATTTCAGCCAATTCTGTCCTCATAAGCCAAAGTTATTCGACATAGAATTTTCAAAAATCCCATAGGAAAAAAATCCTAACTATATATACCTACTGGCTATCGCCAGTAGGTAATATATATATATATATATATATATATATATATATATATATATATATATATATATATATATATATATATATATATATATATATATATATATATATATATATATATATATATATATATATATATATATATAATTTCTATGGCAAAATGAAACCCCTCATTTTGTTCCTTTTCAAATAAAATGTATTAAGTGTTACCACTTTATTCCAATCAAGATGACTTCAGGTGTGCCATAATTTTGTCATAAGTAAGACTGTTAGAGTTCTAGTTGTTCTTTAGAACACTCTGGGACATTCTGTCATTGGGCTATAGTTGGGCTACATCTGGCTGATATTTGGGCTACATTTGGGCTCTTTTGTCTCTGGTGACCATCTTGGGAGACTGCATATCAGAATTTTTTAAATGAAATATAACAGGATTTGAGAAGTCACTCAAAATGTGCCCTAATTTTTCTTTCTTCAGCAATAATCATAATTTCTATGGCAAAATGAACCCCCTCATTTTGTTCCTTTGCAAATTAAATGTTTTAAGTGTTAACACTTTATTCCAATCAAGATGACTTCAGGTGTGCCATACTTTTGTCATAAGTAAGACTGTTAGCGCTCTAGTTGTTCTTTAGGACACTCTGGGACATTCTGTCATTGGGCTATAGTTGGGCTACATCTGGCTGGTATTTGGGCTACATTTGTTTTTTTTGTCTCTGGTGGCCATCTTTGGGCTACATTGGGCTACATTGCGCTACATTGGGCTACATTTGGGCTCTAACATATATATAGCCCAATGTAGCCCAATATATATTTTTCAAAGTTAATTTTTGGAAAAACCACTGGAGCATATATCTTGAGACATATCAAAGGCACATCGGGGTACCAGTCCCTACAATTTTGCGAAGTTTGGTGGAAATCCATTCAGCCGTTCGGGCTAAAAGTGAGTCCAACCGCCCTATGGAAAACTCAATGTTAAAAACACGTTTTGGGACCCCCCTTTTTTCTCGGCCCCCGCTTGACCAAATCCCCCCAAACTTCCAGGGGATGCTCAGAAACAAAATGTGCCATTTTCCTGAAATTTTCAGCCAATTCTGTCCATCAACGCCAAAGTTATTCAACATATAATTTTCAGAAATCCCTATTAAAAAAATCCTAACTATATATACCTACTGGCAGTAGGTAATATATATATATATATATATATATATATATATATATATATATATATATATATATATATATATATATATATATATATATATATATATATATATATATATATATATATATATACATATTTATCTATATATAAATTGTTTCATTTTTCACGCCATCTCAGAGAAAGTTTACTGTCTGAGAAATTGTGAAGCAAGCACCGATTTCCCTGGGTGCATTACGCTCACTTGTCTTGGATTCAGGAAAGACAGACCCTGTCACAAATAACTTGGTCTCCCCTCTCCTTGTGTTTATTGTATAAATAGTTTACACATTGCCTCTACGTTCAGCTTAACTGCTTTTGGCCAAACTACCACAGGGTTAAGGGCAAGATTATTTAGTTACTTTTCCTGTTCGCCCTGAGAAGGATTGCGATTATAAATACCCCCCTCAACTATTACTCTAATTTCAAGCAACCATCAATCAAATCTTGATAGCATGATTAATTAAAGAGTCTGAATTTAAAATTCAAATTAGGCATTACGTTAGATTTGGGACATGCAGTTAATTATGACATGGAGCCTTATCTACAAGAGAATGATGCAGTGCGACGACGCAAGCCATTTTGCTTTGCCGAGCTGCGTCATTTTTGAAGCACAGCGATGAGTTGAATTAACAACAATACAAATCATCCCCGTGCTTTCCCCTGCGCTGGCGCACAATTGGCTGCCATGCGCCCGCTCAGGCACCCTTGCGTCATTTTGCAAGGTTGCCTGCGCTGCAGTGATGATTGCTTTCGCGCAGGAAGGCACACCTTCCTGCACAAAAACAATCATTGATGGTGTTTTCCTCTTTCTATGTGTGCTGCAGGATGCAGCATGCACAAAAAGAGGAAAAAACGAGATGAAATGAAAGTGTTTCTTCTCCTTGGGCCTCCCTACGCCTCCCCTGGGGAAGCTTAGGATTCTGACGCATTCCCAGGCTTACAAAATGTTGTAAATCTGGGATTGAGGCAGAATCCATGGGTGTTGCTTGGGAACACACATGGCATGCCCCTTTTACGCAAAGTGATGCGTGAAAAGGGGTGGTATTTACAAGGCCATGAAAAGCATTGCAGGGTGGCTTTGCGTGGTCTTGTAAATATGGGGCAGCGCATTGCACGGCTTGTGCATCAAAAAAAGTGATGCACTGGCAGCGCAAGGGGCTTGCAAATGAGCCCCATTATTTTTTTCAAAAATCTCTTTATCTAAGATTGCTTAACAAAATTGACTGTGCAACTAGCTAGTCACCTGTGTGAGGGGTTAAAACATTCAACTATCATGCCCCAGCATCTTCTTATATTTAAGAGGAGGTGTTAAAAATTTCAAACACGCTTCCACAAAACCCTTAAAACAGCTGAGAACATGGCCCAAGGAGTCAGTCTTGTATGAAATGACTGACAGCTGTTGATTGAGAAGCTAAACTTCGAGTGGGCAACCATCGAGCTGGTAAACTTCGAACAAGTAAGCTTCAAGTTGGTAAAGTTCGAGCTGGTGAATTTTTAGCAGGTAAACTTTGAGTAGGTGAACTTCGAGGGGGTAAACTTTGAGTGGATAAACTAAAAGCAAGTATGTCAGTGAAAGGCAGACCAATAAGTACCTAGAAGGTAAGGGTACATCATTGAAAGGCAGATAGATGCCTACCTAGAAGGTAAGCAAACGCAAGGAGATGATGGACGGGGCACTGAAACTTTTCAGTCACTCACCCCCAGGCACAGATCTGGGTTGAATCCATCATCATTCTTTAGCTCACTTCACCACCTCAGTTCAGACCCAGCTATATGCAAATCAGTCTGACCCTGTGCCTCATGGGAAAAGTCCAGCCCGGACTGACAAGCCAGTTCTACCCTGAACCGGAAACAAGCATACTGGGACCGTTTTTTTTTTTTTTGTAAAAATATACTTTATTTAAAATTATTTGTCAGGTTTACATTTTAAGCAGTCCCTTATATTTGGGTGCTGTACATTTAACCATTCTCAAAGAAGCACACGTAGCCTATCTTTAGTGGTTTTCCATCAAGATTTCTCATTTTACCCATACAGACCAACTTCTGATTTTCCAGGTTTCCTTTGCCCACTCTTGTCCAAATCTATGGGTGTCTATGCACATGTAAGAGAACATTTTAGTGAAAACAAGTTTTTGGCATTCTTTTTCCGTGATTGCTTGGTGTTTGTATAAGGAAAGGTTCCTGTTTTCCCACATCGCCTCTTTCACGCAGTTTATTATTCTCCATAGCGCCCTTTCTTTATTTGCATTGCAATTCATGCCCAAACCATAGAAAACCAGTTCATGGGACAGAGATGCCTGTCCTGTTAATTCTTTAATGAGCTGTCCCATTGCCTTCCACATGCTTTGTGCTCCGCCGCAGTTCCAAATGAAGTGCATCAGGGATTCATCTGCTGCACAGCCTGGTGTGGGGCATCTTGCTGTTTTTGCCAGTTTCCTTGCATGTTGGAATTGCTTCACTGGTAGGCATGTGGATACCATCATCCATGCCAAGTCTTTCTGGGAGTTTGTCAAGTCTTTGTGGTTCACCATCTCTCAAACCTTCCCTGATTGCTTCTCTGATAAGTTGTTTTCCATTGTCACTGAGTCCGTTTCTTTCAGTTCTTTGCTTAAGGCCACCTGGGGTGTGATGTCCTTCGCTTGAATTTGTCTCTCTTCCAGCTTCTTGAAGAAAGGTTTGATGCCTTTGTACGCAGGGGGTGGTTCTAGTAAAAAAGGCTTTGTATTGTCCAGTTTACATATGCCCACTCTTGATAAGATGAAGCTTGTAGCAAACAGTGTGTAGGCAGCCACATGTGAGTCTTTCTTTGCATTCCCCAGTACGTTTTTAACAAAATGTGACATCAGGAAGTCATGGAGGTTTGGCAGGTCTTTCCCTCCTTTTGTGGGTAGTTTGAAAAATGTGTCTCTTTTTAGTTTTTCAATTTTTAACCCCCAAAAGAAGTTTGCAAAAAGTCTTTGTGGCACTTTTGTCCACCTGTATGATGGAGGGAAAATCATGGCAATAAACATCAGGATTGGTAGACATATTGCTTTCAGCACCAAGACTTTCCCTTCCAGGGAAAGTTTTCTTGTTGTCCAGAGCGCCATTTTCTGCTTGAGCTTTGTCTGGATCTTCTCCCAGTTTATTTCTCCCTTCATGTCCTGTGAAAAAAGAATCCCCAGTATTTTTACTGGGTCTTTGGAAGGTTTCACTGGGAGCTGAGACAGTTTGTCCCATTGTCCCACCGTCATGCAGTGTGTTTTCTCCACATTCACCTGTAGCATTCAATTGAAATCCTCTTGGCTGGCACTCGAACCCAGCACATGACGAGCAGCTGCCTCAATAAGTATGAAGAGGTGATGCTGCAGCTGAGAATGCTTCGTCAAGGAGCTTTAATCGTTTTACAAACATTTTCAAAGAGCGGCTGACCAAAGGCTCCGTACATCAATCCCTATGCAATTATATTAAAAGTTCTGTGCAAGTCACCTCCGGAGCCTGCCGCAAGGAGGCTCCACTGGAATCCTGAGCAAAGATATTTTCATTGTGGAGGGTGCACCAGAGAAAAAGTCAAAATCACTAGAATAATTCCAAACAGTTTCTTTTATTCTTCACAATAGTCAGAATTGGACATCAGCCAACGCGTTTTGTTCCATTAGAAGTTAACTGTTTCCAGTCCTGACAAAGTTCTAATGGAACGAAAACTGTATGGACTTATTCTAGAGACTTGGTCTTCTTCTCTGGTGCATCCTCTACAAAGAAAATAAGCTACTGTGATCCACTCAACCCTGTCACCCTTTTGCCTGATTCCTGACAGTGATTCTGAGGAGGATGAATTTGACCACAGTTGTATGGATGTCGTGGAGTTATGAACTGAGTAGAGACGAGACATTCTGGATGCAGCACTCGAAGAAACTGATCACACACTATTTACAGATGTTTTTTATTTGAGAAACAGTTGCAGACGTATGAGAGAAGCATATGCCACCAGCGCCATATAAGGTGTTGTGGAAGCATCGTACGTGTGCAATGTATACCACACAAGTAGCTGCATTACTTGCATTAGCAAGGGCATGCTGCACTCTTCGGGCTGAGGGCTTCCATTCATACCACAGCCAGGATGGATTTGGCCTGGTCATGACTTTATGCAGCTAAGGTCACATAGAGCTTCCTTGGCCGCCTCAAGATCTCCCATATGAAATAGAATGTTTGTCATGAAAGTGTTAAATGCTCTCCATTTCCCCAGGGAAAGAGCTGTCATAAAGGGGGCTTCCAACCAGAGTGAGGATGAGTTTATCTCACACAGATGACGTTGCCATGCATTAGACTCCTGAGTCCAGCACACTTCTTTTGGGGGAACACTTTAATGATGAAAATGAAAGTGCCCCGAATATGTTAATAAGCACTGTCCGGGCCTGTGAGCTCCCGGGGCCTCCAAATGCGGTACCTAAGGTGGAGGAAAAAAAAGGAAAAGTGAAGCTTGTGCGAGAGATACGGCGAGATCTGGGTGTCTAGTGAGAAGAAACCAGTGCTGGGGACTCCATGGTGCCAGCCAAGGTTCGCCATTACCTGACCTCACCACGTCACAGAGATGGAGCGGCACAGACCTTCAAACAGCACTGGTACAATTCACACTTTTGTGCCATGGCTGAGAATTTATGTCAAATATGTATTGTGTGTTAGAGAGCAAATGCAGGGAGAAAGACAGTTGTGCCCACGAGACACATAGGACAGTCATTGGCTCCGCCCATGCACACAGTCACAGCCCTTGCTGACCTGATTCCGCGCAAGGAGCAGCATCAGAGCGACCCTGGGTGCAGCCTCTGATGCTCTCACAGGATTGGTCCTGATTCCCTGCAGAGAGTAGCATCAGAGCGACCCTGGGTGCAGCCTCTGATGCTATCACAGGATTGGTCCTCATTCCCTGTGGGAAGCGGCATCAGAGGGACCCTGGGTGCAGCCTCTGATGCTCTCACAGGATTGGTCCTGATTCCCTGCAGAGAGTAGCATCAGAGTGACCCTGGGTGCAGCCTCTGATGCTCTCACAGGATTGGTCCTGATTCCCTGCGGAGCGTAGCTTCAGAATGACCCTGGGTGCAGCCTCTGAGGCTCTCACAGGATTGGTCCTGATTCCCTGCGGGAAGCGGCATCAGAGCAACCCTTGGTGCAGCCTCTGATGCTCTCAAAGGATTGGTCCTGATTCCCTGCGGAGAGTAGCATCAGAGTGACCCTGGGTGCAGCCTCTGATGCTCTCACAGGATTGGTCCTGATTCCCTGCGGGGAGTGGCATCAGAGCGACCCTGGGTGCAGCCTCTGATGCTCACACAGGGTTGGTCCTGATTCCCTGCGGGGAGCGGCATCAGAGCGATCCTGGGTGCAGCCTCTAAAGCTCTCACAGGATTGGTCCTGATTAACTGCGGGAAGCGGCATCAGAGTGACCCTGGGTGCAGCCTCTGATGCTCTCACAGGATTGGTCCTGATTCCCTGTGGGGAGCGGCATCAGAGCGACCCTGGGTGCAGCCTCTGCTGCTCTCACAGGATTGGTCCTGATTCCCTGCGGAGAGTAGCATCAGAGCGACCCTGGGTGCAGCCTCTGATGCTCTCACAGGATTGGTCCTGATTCCCTGCGGAGAGTAGCATCAGAGCGACCCTGGGTGCAGCCTCTGATGCTCTCACAGGATTGGTCCTGATTCCCTGCAGGAAGCGGCATCAGAGTTACCCTGGGTGCAGCCTCTGATGCTCTCACAGGATTGGTCCTGATTCCCTGCGGGAGCGGCATCAGAGCGACCCTGGGTGCAGCCTCTGATGCTCTCACAGGATTGGTCCTGATTCCCTGCGGGGAGCGACATCAGAGTGATCCTGGGTGCAGCCGCTGATGCTCTCACAGGATTGGTCCTGATTTCCTGCGGGGAGCGGCATCAGAGCGACCCTGGGTGCAGCCGTTGATGCTGTCACAGGATTGGTTCTGATTCCCTGCGGGGAGTAGCATCAGAGCGACCCTGGGTGCAGCCCCTGATGCTCTCACAGGATTGGTCCTGATTCCCTGCGTGGAGCGCATTCAGAGCGACCCTGGGTACAGCCTCTGATGCTCTCACAGGATTGGTCCTGATTCCCTGCGGGAGCGGCATCCAAGTGACCCTGGGTGAAGCCTCTGATGCTCTCACAGGATTGGTCCTGATTCCCTGCGGGGAGCGGCATCAGAGCGACCCTGGGTGCAGCCTCTGATGCTCTCACAGGATTGGTCCTGATTTCCTGAGAGGAGCGGCATCAGAGAGACTCTGGGTGCAGCCTCTGATGCTGTCACAGGATTGGTCCTGATTCCCTGCGGAGAGTAGCATCAGAGTGACCCTGGGTGCAGCCTCTGATGCTCTCACAGGATTGGTCCTGATTCCCTGCGGGAGCGGCTTCAGAGCGACCCTGGGTGCAGCCTCTGATGCTTTAACAGGATTGGACCTGATTCCCTGCGGGAAGCGGCATCGGAGGGACCCTGGGTGCAGCCTCTGATGCTCTCACAGGATTGGTCCTGATTCCCTGCGTGGAGCGGCATCAGAGCGACCTTGGGTGCAGCCTCTGATGCTCTCACAGGATTGGTCCTGATTCCCTGCGGGAGCGGCATCAGAGCGACCCTGGGTGCAGCCTCTGATGCTCTCACAGGATTGGTCCTGATTCCCTGCGGGAAGCGGCATCAGAGCGACCCTGGGTGCAGCCTCTGATTCTCTCACAGGATTGGTCCTGATTCCCTGCGGGAAGCGGCATCAGAGCGACCCTGGGTGCAGTCGCTGATGCTCACACAGGATTGGTCCTGATTCCCTGCGGGAAGCGGCATCAGAGGGACCCTGGGTGCAGCCTCTGATGCTCTCACAGGATTGGTCCTGATTCCCTGCGTGGAGCGGCATCAGAGCGACCTTGGGTGCAGCCTCTGATGCTCTCACAGGATTGGTCCTGATTCCCTGCGGGAGCGGCATCAGAGCGACCCTGGGTGCAGCCTCTGATGCTCTCACAGGATTGGTCCTGATTCCCTGCGGAGAGTAGCATCAGAGCGACCCTGGGTGCAGCCTCTGATGCTCTCACAGGATTGGTCCTGATTCCCTGCAGGAAGCGGCATCAGAGTTACCCTGGGTGCAGCCTCTGATGCTCTCACAGGATTGGTCCTGATTCCCTGCGGGAGCGGCATCAGAGCGACCCTGGGTGCAGCCTCTGATGCTCTCACAGGATTGGTCCTGATTCCCTGCGGGGAGCGACATCAGAGTGATCCTGGGTGCAGCCGCTGATGCTCTCACAGGATTGGTCCTGATTTCCTGCGGGGAGCGGCATCAGAGCGACCCTGGGTGCAGCCGTTGATGCTGTCACAGGATTGGTTCTGATTCCCTGCGGGGAGTAGCATCAGAGCGACCCTGGGTGCAGCCCCTGATGCTCTCACAGGATTGGTCCTGATTCCCTGCGTGGAGCGCATTCAGAGCGACCCTGGGTACAGCCTCTGATGCTCTCACAGGATTGGTCCTGATTCCCTGCGGGAGCGGCATCCAAGTGACCCTGGGTGCAGCCTCTGATGCTCTCACAGGATTGGTCCTGATTCCCTGCGGGGAGCGGCATCAGAGCGACCCTGGGTGCAGCCTCTGATGCTCTCACAGGATTGGTCCTGATTTCCTGAGAGGAGCGGCATCAGAGAGACTCTGGGTGCAGCCTCTGATGCTGTCACAGGATTGGTCCTGATTCCCTGCGGAGAGTAGCATCAGAGTGACCCTGGGTGCAGCCTCTGATGCTCTCACAGGATTGGTCCTGATTCCCTGCGGGAGCGGCTTCAGAGCGACCCTGGGTGCAGCCTCTGATGCTTTAACAGGATTGGACCTGATTCCCTGCGGGAAGCGGCATCGGAGGGACCCTGGGTGCAGCCTCTGATGCTCTCACAGGATTGGTCCTGATTCCCTGCGTGGAGCGGCATCAGAGCGACCTTGGGTGCAGCCTCTGATGCTCTCACAGGATTGGTCCTGATTCCCTGCGGGAGCGGCATCAGAGCGACCCTGGGTGCAGCCTCTGATGCTCTCACAGGATTGGTCCTGATTCCCTGCGGGAAGCGGCATCAGAGTGACCCTGGGTGCAGCCTCTGATTCTCTCACAGGATTGGTCCTGATTCCCTGCGGGAAGCGGCATCAGAGCGACCCTGGGTGCAGTCGCTGATGCTCACACAGGATTGGTCCTGATTCCCTGCGGGAAGCGGCATCAGAGGGACCCTGGGTGCAGCCTCTGATGCTCTCACAGGATTGGTCCTGATTCCCTGCGTGGAGCGGCATCAGAGCGACCTTGGGTGCAGCCTCTGATGCTCTCACAGGATTGGTCCTGATTCCCTGCGGGAGCGGCATCAGAGCGACCCTGGGTGCAGCCTCTGATGCTCTCACAGGATTGGTCCTGATTCCCTGCGGGAAGCGGCATCAGAGCGACCCTGGGTGCAGCCTCTGATTCTCTCACAGGATTGGTCCTGATTCCCTGCGGGAAGCGGCATCAGAGCGATCCTGGGTGCAGTCGCTGATGCTCACACAGGATTGGTCCTGATTCCCTGCGGGAAGCGGCATCAGAGCGACCCTGGGTGCAGTCGCTGATGCTCACACAGGATTGGTCCTGATTCCCTGCGGGAAGCGGCATCAGAGGGACCCTGGGTGCAGCCTCTGATGCTCTCACAGGATTGGTCCTGATTCCCTGCGTGGAGCGGCATCAGAGCGACCTTGGGTGCAGCCTCTGATGCTCTCACAGGATTGGTCCTGATTCCCTGCGGGAGCGGCATCAGAGCGACCCTGGGTGCAGCCTCTGATGCTCTCACAGGATTGGTCCTGATTCCCTGCGGGAAGCGGCATCAGAGCGACCCTGGGTGCAGCCTCTGATTCTCTCACAGGATTGGTCCTGATTCCCTGCGGGAAGCGGCATCAGAGCGACCCTGGGTGCAGTCGCTGATGCTCACACAGGATTGGTCCTGATTCCCTGCGGGGAGCGGCATCAGAGCGACCCTGGGTGCAGCCTCTGATGCTCTCACAGGATTGGCCCGAGATGCGGCTTCACTGGGGGGACATTGACCAACAGCTATTACAGTAACAATATGAAGGCATCAGAAGCAGGGTAGGCTAGGGTGAAATATTAATTACGTGAGCATAATGCACATCATTTTGGGGATTTCACATTATGCTTGTTACGCAAAACATGTAAACAACAGATTGCGAATAACTGTTGTTAGCAGTGCTTTGTTTAAATGCATCCTTGACCCAAAAATTAACATCGGGATATAATTCTCTCTAAAATGTACCATCAAATGGATAATTTATATTTGATGTAATTATGAATAATTTCACATAGTTTCGGTAACATTTCAGATAAGATTTTTGCACACCCCTAATAAAAAGCACCCTTTGTGCAGGATGATGCTCCCAATTGTACTGGCTGGGGAGGCAGGTAGAAAGACAGCAGGCAGAAACACTTTGCTTACAATATACACATTGGATAGTAATTGGCAACTGGAAGCACCATTTAATGGCGGTCTGGAGCACACAGGTACAGCAGTATGGAGTAGGTAGGTGGTGTTTACCGGCATGGCTGGATATTAATAGTGCATCGGCTCTACCCCCTCTCTTTACCAAAGCATGATGATTGTGTATCAGGCTCAGCAAAGGTTACCTGCATACCTAGCCTGTAAGTCACCTGTGGCCTCCAGTTCCTGCTTGTTCCAGCCTGATTCAGTGACATCGCCGCTGCCCGGGTTTTCCTGCCTGGGTTTTCCATTCTTCCTGCCAATAGAACCTCTGCCCACCCCAGGATGTACTTAATGCAGGCTACGGTGGACAGGCATGCATGCAATGCTGGTGAGCCAAAAGCAAGCCTGTCTTTGCCCGTCTGTCCCTGGACATCGCTGAACGGTACGACCCCTGGCCCTCCTTCCCCCCCAAAGATACACCATTACCGAGCTCTGCACCCTCGACCTTCCATGCCCCAACAAACACTGCCACCATGCTGACCTACGCTCCATGGTAGGAAATTTTATCCGGACCCATTGCCACTTCACCTGCCACAGCACACTGTCAGATTCTGCAAGCATTGAGCGCACTGTACAGATGTTCTGTGTGATCCGGGGTTGTGGAGGAGCAGCCTGCCCTTGATCCCTTGCAGAGACATCACGCGGCATAAGCTGAACTGTCTTTAACTGAGAGACAGACAGCGCTGTGATGTCGGATATTCGTTTGACCGCAGTGAAGTGGTTTGTGGAAGTCAGAAGGTCCGGTTAGGGTCCTGTTAGGGTCCGGTAAGGGTGCTCTGCACCACCTGCTTTCAGGGACTCTTGTCCTACCTTCGAGGGGGTTATTTCAGCCATTCTTTCGTTGGCGAGCAACATTGCTCTTGCAGAAGGAAAGGCATTTTTCCGTCTCGTCTCTTGGCTGCAGTTCATATTGGGAAGGAATTTCCACTGTTGGAAAGCCACAAGCCTTGGCTCTTGCGGTGGAAGATTAATCCTTTACTTTACATTCTATGAACTCTGGTACCTTACCTCCGGATAAAGTCTCTTTTGTTGTGAGATCTTACATGTCAAGGAAGCCCTTACCTTTGGGTAATTCCAGTTTTGGGCTTATGATAAACCAATGGTTGTTACTGGAAAGCGGTATTTCCGGTGTCTGGAGTAATTGCTCCTGTTGGTTTTCTCCTTTGGCTCTATTCACAGGGGTGGTGAGGAGAGCGGTAAAGGTCTACACCCTCTGATGTATAATGTAGTCACATTCTGGTATATAGGAGATATATTCATAAGTCTGTAGGGTGTAGTGTTATTTAAGGAGAATGTTGAAATGCTCTTTGAATGTTCATTTCTCTGTTTCCTCAGAGTAACCCTACCAGTTTATGGGTGGATCATCTCCGAAACCTCAAAATACTTAGAATCACTCCTGACGAAGTGTTTATGTTTCTTTACAGGTAGAGGAGATGGCATAGCTACTGTATATGCGTAACGGATGTTATGTTTTACAAAAGCCAGAATCCAGAATCCAGGTTGTTTATGATCCGCTGGAGTCATTACAGGTCTCCCTCCCTGCAGTTCCCTTTCACTCCTTTCCTCACTTGATCTCCCTGTTAGCCTGCGCTATAACAGAAATCAGGTACAGAAGTATCCAGAGGTGGACACTTCTATGCAATAAACCCATCCTGAGGATTATACTTCGGCACACACACATTAGGCCACCAACGAGCCTCAACATTATCAGCTCGCATAATTCCGCCCTCAACGCTCTGCACCCCAGGTGGAGCAAAATCTGAAAGTACCCACAACGGATGCCCTCAACACCACCCACCCCATCTCCTCCAACAACTTGAACTAAAATTTCAGAAACTTAAACAATTGGATCACTAACTTCACTGACAACATCACTATCATTGGCAACAACACCCACAGAAGGTCCACCAAGCAGGAAATCTTTGAAACAACGAAGACCTCAGAACAGCAAAACAACACTGTAAACAACTGGAAAGGAGATGGTGCACCAGCAAGGACATGACCAATATGACTGTCTACAAGACAGTCCTTAACGTCCAGCACAGACAGTTAATAGAACCAAGAGAAAAGGCTCTAACCACACACATTGAATCAAGCATCAAATCAAGATCCAATAACAGCAAAGAACTCTTCAACATCATCAAGAACACTCCCATCCCTAAGCTGCAACAAACAACATTACCCCTTCCCAGAAGTTCTGTGCAACCTTCAAACTTTTTCCACTACAAGATCACCAACATCTTTGGAAACTTAAAACCCCAGCCCATGGACACTGACTTCTTCAAACAACACAACAACCTTGCTATCACCACAGACAAATGACTAACCGAATGGAGCCAGCTCGCCCCACAGGACCCCCCGGATCCACCATGAACTCTGTCTACTCAGGGGCCCCAACCAAACCATGCCCCATGTCTCCCACCTAGGCAAAGCTAGAATCAGCCACATACTCACATCCTTTTTAAACACCTCAGTTGCCATGGCATTTTCCCCGAGGACTGGAAACATGCCAAAGTCAACACCCTACTAAAGAAACCATTGGCAGACCCCAGCAAACTCAACAACTAGTGACTGATCTCTCTGCTCTGCTCCTGGCCAAAGAATCAGTAAAATCCATCAACCAACACCTCTCCCCACATCTGAAATGAAACCTACTACTCGATCTGGATTCCGCTGCATCCATAGCAGCAGAACGCCCTCATCGTGGCTACCAATGACATCCAAGCCATACTCGCCCGAGTAGAGACTGTAGCTCTGATCCTGCTAGACCTGTAGGTAGCCTTCGGTATATTCTCCCACCACACACACATATCACAAGGCTGCACAACGTGGGCATCCAAGGAGCTGCTATCGATGGACCAGCCCTTTCGACATCAGAAGAATACAATACCTAGCCTTCACCTCCAAAACCAAGGAAATTATATGTGGAGTATCCCAAGGAAACTCGCTCAGCCAGAGTCTCTTCAACACGTATTTAACCCCTCTATCACATCGCTAAAACCTGGAGACTCAAAATCATATCCTAAGCCGACAACACAAAATTCATCCTCTCCGAAGACACCACCAACACCAAAAACGATTTCCAGAGCTGCATGACAGACATCACCAACTTGATGAAGGACAACTGCCTGAAGCTCAACCCAGATTACAGAGTGGTACTGATCTTTGGAGAAAAAAAACTCCCCATGGGACTCATCCTGGTGGACTTCAGAACTCGGTCCTATTCCTACTACACTAGGAACCTAGGCATCATTCAGGCCCACAAGCTAACCATGATGACTCAGGTCGACTCTGTCTCCTCCTCCTGATTCTTCATCCTCTGCATGATTACGGAAGATATTCGAGTGGCTACTCCAAAGCTCAAGACGCACCATCACCCAGGCCCTCATCTTCAGCTAACTGGACTACAACACTCTCTATGCTGGAATTGCAGCTCACCTCCTCTGATGCTTACAGACCGTACAGAATGCCGCAGCCAGACTAGTCCTGGATACCCTCAAGGGTGACAAGAAGCACTCTACAAATCAATTGACTGATTGATTTAGGTCAAGGTCGGCATGCAGGTGTTTTAAATGCACGAATGCACAGGCATCTGTCAGTCTGAGCCAAGCTTTGGAGGGCTGAAGATTTCACAGCCCTGAGGACATGACCTTAGCAGCCCAGCAAAAGCCCTGTGACGAAGGCGAGAACCGCTCATAGGATCTGGCCTGCGCACTTCAGGGTTAAGCCCTGAAGTGCCCAGGACTCCCTGTCTATCAATTTCACCTTGTCACAGAGTGGGGTGAGATCAGCATCTCACACTGACCCCATCTAGTCTTTAAAGAGTTAGATAAGGTGGTCCCTCTGCTGGCTGATCCATGAGAAGGTCAACCAATGAGAGGCTGGCCTGTTTGCTCCTCTCCATCTCAGAAGGGATTGCATACAGTCTGTGAAGCAGCTGGGCCTGTGTCTGCCAGATGTAAAAAGGTCCTAATCTTACCTCCAGAGTAAACAGTGTCACTTTGCAGAATGGAAACGTCTCTGTTGAGATCCTGACAGCAGATGAAAAGCACTCACTGTAAAAGGCAGCAATCAGTTCAGACTCAACCACATGACAAACAGCTTTAGAATTGGCCCTCGCTGATGGGAGAGTAAAGGAGCTCTGGAGAATGATGCAATGACAAGTGCCCAGCGGTGGGCATCAGAGGGCGGAGAGCAAAACAAACACGCTCTGCCAGGGGGCATCAGAGGGCAAAGAATCAAATAAACATACACTGCCAGCGGGCATCAGAGGGCAAAGAATCAAATAAACATACACTGCCAGCAGGCATCATAGGGCAAAGAATCAAATAAACATACACTGCCAGGGGGCATCATAGGGCAAAGAATCAAATAAACATACTGTGCCGGGGGCTTCAAAGGGTAAAGACCATAAAAACACCTTGCATCAGGAAACAGCCAAGGGTGAAGAACAAAATTAACTCACTGCAGTATGGGGCATGTGAGGGCTCAAAAACAAAATAAATACCCTTTGCTATGGTGCGTCATAGGGTGCAGACCAGAATATTTATATTGTGCCAGGAGCATCATAGGGCGGAGAAGAAAATAAACACCCTGTGCCTAGTGTCATCATAGGATGGAAAACAAACTAAAATCACAGTGGCAGGGGCATCTAGTGTGAAGAACAAAATAACCATGCTGTGCCAAGAGTCATCGGAGGTTGAAGAACAAAGTAAAGATACTGTGCCCAGCGGCATCATAGGGTGAAGAACAAAGTAAAGATACTGTGCCAGGGGCATCATAGGGGAAGAACAAAGTAAATATACTGTGCCAGGGGCATCATAGGGTGAAGAACAAAGTAAAGATACTGTGCCCAGCGACATCATAGGGTGAAGAACAAAGTAAAGATGCTGTCCCCAGGGGCATCATAGGGGGAAGAACAATGTAAAGATGCTGTGCTCAGGGGCATCATTGGTTAAAGAACAAAGTAAAGATGCTGTGCCCAGGGGCATCATAGGGTGAAAAACAAAGGTAAGATACTGTGCCAGGGACATTATAGGGTGAAGAACAAAGTAAAGATACTGTGCCAGGGGCATCATATGATGAAGAACAAAGTAAACATACTGTGCTAGGGGCATCATAGGGTGAAGGACAAAGTAAACATACTGTGCCCAGCGGCATCATAGGGTGAAGAACAAAGTAAAGATGCTGTGACCAGAGGCATCATAGGGTGAAGAACAAAGTAAAGATACTGTGCCAGGGGCATCATAGGGCAAAGAACAATGTAAAGATACTGTGCCCAGGGGCATCATAGGGTGAAGAACAAAGTAAAGATACTATGCCAGGGGCATCATAGGGTGAAGAACAAAGTAAAGATACTGTGTCAGGGGCATCATGGGGTGAGAACAAAGTAACGATACTGTGCCAAGGGTCATCATAGGATGAAGAACAAAGTAAAGATACTGTGCCAAGGGTCATCATAGGATGAAGAACAAAGTAAAGATACTGTGCCTAGGGGCATCATAGGGTGAAGAACAAAGTAAAGATGCTGTGCCCAAGGGCATCATAGGGTGAAGAACAAAGTAAAGATACTGTGGCAGGGGCATCATAGGGGAAGAACAAAGTAAACATACTGTGCCAGGGGATTCATAGGGTGAAGAACAAAGTAAAGATACTGTGCCCAGCGACATCATAGGGTGAAGAACAAAGTAAAGATGCTGTGCCCAGGGGCATCATAGGGTGAAGAACAATGTAAAGATGTTGTGCTCAGGGGCATCATAGGGTAAAGAACAAAGTAAAGATGCTGTGCCCAGGGGCATCATAGGGTGATGAACAAAGTAAAGATACTGTGCCAGGGACATCATAGGGTGAAGAACAAAGTAAAGATACTGTGCCAGGGGCATCATATGGTGAAGAACAAAGTAAAGATACTGTGCTAGGGGCATCATAGGGTGAAGGACAAAGTAAACATACTGTGCCAGGGCCATCATAGGGTGAAGTACAAAGTAAATATACTGTGCCCAGTGGCATCATAGGGTGAAGAACAAAGTAAAGATGCTGTGACCAGAGGCATCATAGGGGGAAGAACAAAGTAAAGATACTATACCAGGGGCATCATAGGATGAAGAACAAAGTAAACATACTGAGCCCATGGGCATCATAGGGTGAAGAACAAAGTAAATATACTGTGCCCAGCGGCATCATAGGGTGAAGAATAATGTAAAGATACTGTTCCCAGGGGCATCATAGGGTGAAGAACAAAGTAAAGATACTGTGCCCAGGGGCATCATAGGGTGAAGAACAATGTGGAAATACTGTGCCAGGAGACATCAATGGGAGAAGAACAAAGAAAAACGTATGCAAGGGGGCATCAGAGGGCAAAAAACTAAAGAAATATCCTATGCCAAGAGAGAATGACTCATCTTCCCTCAGGTGAGCCGAAGCATAAGTGTTGTTTAGGAGTCATAACTCGTTTACAAAAAGTAATCAGCAACAAATGTATAAGAGAGTTTGAATAAACTTAAATGATGTCTGCTTATATTCAATGATGTCCCACATTAGCAGGAAATGTTATTGCCTGGGGTGTAGCTTAGTCCATAATGTCTGAGATTTCACAGCAAGGTGGACCCACCTGAAACTGAGAGGGCGGCGAACAGCAAAAGGGGAGCAGTGTGGCAAGAAGGCTCACCTACGCCGGGGACAGACTCTTCCTGTAGTTCCCCCCTCGCCGCCGCAAACACAACAGCGGCCGGAGCGCGAGGGGTCGGGACTTCAATCCCCAGACGCCCCAGCGGCGCTTCACGCCGGACACGGGAGTATCGCGCCAGGAGGCGCCACAAAAGGACAGCAGACCCGGGGGAGCGGGGGGCCAGCGAACAGCAAAAGGGGAGCAGTGTGGCAAGAAGGCTCACCTACGCCGGGGACAGACTCTTCCTGTAGTTCCCCCCTCGCGCCGCAAACACAACAGCGGCCGGAGCGCGAGGGGTCGGGACTTCAATCCCCAGACGCCCCAGCGGCGCTTCACGCCGGACACGGGAGTATCACGCCAGGAGGCGCCACAAAAGGACAGCAGACCCGGGGGAGCGGGGGGCCAGCGAACAGCAAAAGGGGAGCAGTGTGGCAAGAAGGCTCACCTACGCCGGGGACAGACTCTTCCTGTAGTTCCCCCCTCGCCGCCGCAAACACAACAGCGGCCGGAGCGCGAGGGGTCGGGACTTCAATCCCCAGACGCCCCAGCGGCGCTTCACGCCGGACACGGGAGTATCGCGCCAGGAGGCGCCACAAAAGGACAGCAGACCCGGGGGAGCGGGGGGCCAGCGAACAGCAAAAGGGGAGCAGTGTGGCAAGAAGGCTCACCTATGCCGGGGACAGACTCTTCCTGTAGTTCCCCCCTCGCCGCCACAAACACAACAGCGGCCGGAGCGCGAGGGGTCAGGACTTCAATCCCCAGACGCCCCAGCGGCGCTTCACGCCGGACACGGGAGTATCGCGCCAGGAGGCGCCACAAAAGGACAGCAGACCCGCGTCGCGGGATCGCGCGCGGGTCGGCGGCCGGGGCTAAGCCCGGGCAAAGGGCGGGCCCTCTACAGCCCTCAGCGGCACGAGGAGGACGGGGACGGGCCACCCCCCCTGTCATCCCTACAATAGAAGGTATAGTGTCTATTTCTACATTTATAAGACTCATGGACGTTCTGTTTCGCCAGCAAACTCACATCACTTAAATCATGACTTCTAAGGGGGCCTATCCAATTTTCATTCAAAAACGATGCCCGGCCCAGGAAATGGACACGTACACTCAAAAGCATAGGACCCTTAGCATTATCAGCGATACTAATTCCGATGATTGCCGCCAACTTCTAGATCCAATTCAAATTCTCCCTCAAACCCCTGTCAGACCGGAAAAAATGTCTTACTGGGAGGAACTAAATGCTTTGTGCGGGACTAATTTTCTTCCTGTTACAGCCCCTTCCCCTGTAAAAGGCTTTACTATCGACCTTCGCGCAGATAGTGCTGGCGATCCACCCCTATCACCTAAGGAGGATAGCAGCCAAGCTAGTGGACTGTCAAATGGCCAAAGTGCGAAAAGGAAGCACGAAGGGGTTAACGAACACGAAACAGAAGTTAAAATACAAAAACTCTTTACTGATCCCTCATCGCCTGCCACAAATCGGGTCTTACCTAAAATGCACACTGAAACGCTGGATGACGAAGTAGCATCCCCTCATTTGCAACTATTGACCCAGTTTGAACTGATGTTAAGAACTGTAATAGCACCCCTGTTTGACCAAATCAACATCTTAGGGGACAGGTTGACAAGCCTAGAGACTATCATTAAAACTAATTCTTTCCCTCCCGCAAAGATTGTTAGATCTAAATGTTTTACTCTCCCTACTGCTCCCAAAGTACCTCACACTACAAAAATTGTTCCCACTGTAAGTAAAGCTCCCAACTGCCCACCTCACACCGTTACCAAAATCGCCCATACATCTGTGAGCAATACCTCAAAAAATGTCTTTACTGATAGACAACCTCCCATGAGACAACCTCTAACTGCTACCAAAATTGCTCGTAAACCTGTGTCATCTAATTACCCTGCTACCAGAGCAGAACCTAAGAGAGTAGCTCGTATAGATTTGCCTCCAGAAGCCGCCCCCTTTGTGCTCGTTCTTGCAGGAGTACCTGCACCCATCCACGGGGGACCTGAAAGTCACCAGGACCTATTGCACAAGGTCCTGTTTTGGTTATCAAAAAATAGACCCCTCCCACCCAACAAAGACGGTGGTATCCTGAGCGTTAGAAGGGTGGCCTGGTTAGGGTCATCATCTAAAGTAATTCCTGGGGACCTAGTTCTAGTCAAATTCAGGGACAGGCACACAGTCCCCTACATACGGTCCTTCCTGCCCCAAGAAAATGATGGCTCCATCTCCGTTTGGGATCTGTATGATTTTTATCCGAGTACCCCACCCATCCGCCCACCAAGATTAACAGCCTTACACAAATATCCCCTAGGTAAGGGTACTATTAATTCTCCTACCCTTTTTAGATCAGCGTTTGCTATTGGAAACCCATACTGAATGTTTATGAAAATCCAGAAAATGTTTATGAAAATTAGAATTATGTAAATATATACCGTGGTTTTATTGTAGCTGGTGTTTTTATATTTTATAGTGATATTGATGTACACTTTTATGATTTCTTTCTTTGTGAAATCGAATAAAGTTATGAAATGAATGAGAGGGCGGAGTGGGGGCCACTTGATGGTGGAAATGGCCTGGCTGTGGCTATTAGTTTTCAGGTATTTAGAACAGTAAAGCCAGTGACTGGATGGTCTTAGAAAGATAGTCTGGACTATGTTTCCTCTTCTAGTCCAGTTCATCCTCACATCAATGTAGGGCAGAGAGGCCAATGAAAGCTGGCAAGTAGAAGCCCACCCCTAACATGAGCAAACCAGCCCCTGGGCCACGGCTGGGCAGCAAGAAGAGGCTTGTTAGTGGCCAGGTCCTGGGTGGGCAGCGAGAAGAGACTTGTTAGTAGCCAAGCCCAGAGTGGGCAGCGAGAAGAGGCTTGTTACGGACCAGGCCCAGGGTGGGCAGTGAGACAAGGCTTGTTAGTGACCAGGCCATGGGTGTGCAGCTGGAACACTCTTGTTAGTGACAGGGCCCAGAGTGGGCAGCGAGAACAGGCTTGTTAGGGGCCTGGCCACGGGTGTGAAGCGAGACCAGGCTTGTTAGTGGCCAGGCCATGGATGGGCAGGGAGAAGAGGGTTGTTAGTGGCCAGGCCCAGGGTGGGCAGCAAGAACAGGCTTATTAGTGGCCAGGCCCATGGTGGGCAGTGAGAACAGGCTTGTATAGGGGGTAGGCCACGGGTGGGCAGGAAGAAGAGGCTTGTTAGTGGCCAGGCCCAGGGTGGAAAGTGAGAACAGGATTGTTAGTGGCCAGGCCCCGGGTGGGCAGCGAGAAAAGGCTTGTAAGGGGCCAGACCCCGGGTGGGCAGTGAGAAGAGGCTTGTTAGTGGCCAGGTCCTGGGTGGGCAGTGAGAAGAGGCTTGTTAGAGGCCAGGCCCCGGTTGGGCAGTGAGAACAGGCTTGTTAGTGACCAGGCCCAGAGTGGGCAGCGAGAAGAGGCTTGCTAATGACCAGGCCCAGGATGGGCAGCCAGAACAGGCTTGTTAGGGGCCAGGCCCCGGGTGGGCAGTGAGAACAGGCTGCGGAAATCACAGAATTTACCATTAGCATAATCTGAAGCCATTTTGTTTGTTTGCGACATCCATTTTAGTTAGCCATGTTTTAGCCATATGTTTCTTCCGTCTTCAATGTTGCTTGCTTTTCTATTCTGCTTGAGTCATCAACTATAGTTAACTCCTTCAGAACTGAGCCAGAGCACTGCACCTGCTCAGAAAGGCCTGTAGCTGCTAGAATGAACCTTTTTTAGAATGTAACTGTCAGGCTATTCCAACTGACATAAGCAGTAATGTTTCTCCTCCCACTTTGCTGACCAAGACCTATTTGCATGCCCATGTTAGTCAATAACTATTCCTGTATATGCCTGTATCTCCTCTTTGAGTATCCATGCTTTCTCAGCTGTAAACTGGGTATATAAGGCCCATGGCTCTGTATTCTATGGACTACCTCACATAGTGCCCGAGGGTGTTGTTTCGATGTAGTCCCACTCATGAGAGGTTAATAAACCTATTTCCTTCATATTACAGCTTTCGTGCCAATCTCTTCTTTGTTGGTTTAAGAACCAGTGGACAGATAAGGGTGAACCCCTGAACAGGTGGGCCCCTAAAAAGGCTAATTTCCTCAAATTGGAGCCCTACTTGCGGGGCTCATCAAAGACGCAGCCATCCGAAAGAGCGGTCTTGATGGAAGAATGGAATCTACTGAGGAGGTACCCTGTATGAGGAGACCCTTTGTCTTTGCAGACCAACTTGTTTTCCGGTTTCCCTGATCTGACCCTCCAGATGTTTGCCGGTCCTGCTGATATCTCCCTTGTTGTACATTTTTTCAGTGACCATTAGGTCAACCCAGAGCTTGGCAGGTGGAGGTTGGAGACTTTGGTTTGGTAAGGTCGCTTAAGCAACACTCTTGTTTTGGATTTGCTTGGCCAAGATTCTGGTTTTGTTTTGTTTGTATATTGCAATGTACAAAGAGAGGTAATGAGGAGATTTTCTTTGTCTCCATTTTTGCATACTTGGATTAGATACTATTTCATTATAATATTATATTCTATTATATTATGTTATATATTTTGGGCATGCCTGCTCCTAGCACACTTCGTAGAAAGTGTTGCTGTCTTTGAGGTACCAATATGGCTCTAGAAAGTACTCAGCCAGCTCCCCTAGAGGGAGCACATAATAGGTTTATGTATATTAAATATGGTATTTCGTCCATAATGTATAGTACACTGTGGAATGAATATACAAGAAAAAGGCCTTATTATATTTGTAACATGGACCAGTCTTTGGGCTGTTTATTTGTCTTGGTGCACTATCTGGACTGATTTTGAGAGCTCTTTTGTGTGCAAATATGATTTACAATTGGTTTGATTTGAGTACCGTCTGTGGACTGCCTCTTGTTTTTGTCATAGTGTTGATTTGTGGTTTGATTGTGTGTTTGAGTGTCTATGAGGATTGCTGACTGACACCGGTGGTGATGCCTCTGAAGTACTTGCTTGAGTGAGTAGCGCCTTTGCTCTTTGTGTAAAAATGGCTTACCTCAGCAAGCTGTGTTGTGTGTTCTGAGTGTTTGCCCCCTTCTTGAAAATGTCTGGAATGAGCTCAATTTGGTTTGTTGTCGTCATATGTTCTGCAGATGCCATTGGAAGAATTACACTTTAAAATTCAAAGAATGAATTATGTAACATATGTTAAGTAGCTGCACACTACTATTAAAAGTAAAGCAGTAACAAAGCATAGATGTGTGAACATTCAATTATTATATTGCCACAATGGTAAAACATTAGAATTAAAACTTTAAGCAGAATTTCCTAGCACTCCATATAAAAGAGAAAATGTTACCTCACAACAAATAAAGCGCTTTGAGACTTTTGGGTATAGTAAGAGCTATATAATGATAAAACTAACTTTACCTAGAAAAAGGCAATCAATAGGAAAAAGTAGGCCTCAAAGAAAAAAAACAAATGTGTGTGTTTTACACAACTAGGACTCAATACAAAATGTTACAGCATTATCCTTAGATGCATCATATTAAATATTAAAAGGCATTAACATTCTATGAGTAATTGGTTGCTTCTAACATAAAAGCGTTCTTCTTTTACCACACTGCCAACAATAGATTTTGACTGGCTTGGAATGCCTGGTTTTTAACTAAGCCTTATTTCCAGCACCAGAAAGAGAGATTTTAACAGCTGCTCAAGTTGTCTGTCCGAACGAAGCTGTCTGTCAGAGCAGAGGTCATAAAACACAGCTGAATAAATAACATAGGCTTTACCCAGGCACAAACTAGAAACTAAAAATAAACGCTGTGGCAACTAGGTTTTAAGCCAGTACAGAATAGCCTAAAAGCATGTGCATTAAAGTCTACTCATTTTGAAAGTTAGAAATAGAGCTTCAATATTGTAGATAAAAGAGAAAGGATAAAAGTAAGGACTTTCTTTCTTGTTGGTTTCCTGAAAAAGCACATCTGTGGTTCTGTTTGTAAATAATTAATGCTTCATAAAAGACAAAATGAAACAAATTTTCTATGTTTCAGTAAAGCTTCTGTGCTTAGTTTCGAAGGAAGTTTTGCACGTTTTATAAATAAATGCATTCAAAGACAGAAGAAAAGGAATAAGGCTTGCTTTTCATATGTAGAAAAAACGAAAGGGTTAGTGATCATTATTTAAAAAAAATGACTACATGAAAAAAATTATTAAAAGTAATTGCACTAAAATCGTTTTTGCATTAATATGATCTTTATAATGTCTAATAACATCACTGTGAAAATGTAATAATATTTAGCACTGTAGAAAATTACTCTGTGCAAAGTATGTATTCAGATTTCAATGTGCACATTACGATTTCCATCTCTAAATGGTTAAATATGTTGTTGCACCAAATTAAAAAGGTGAGTGTTAGTTACTCTAACAATTATGATATTACTGTCTCTTAATGACAAACTTAAAATGTAGTATGGCCTAATGGCTGCAGTGTCAAATACAAAGGCTAATAAAAGGCATGCAAAGAGTAGCTGTACAGACATGTGAATTACATTGCAAGCCTTTATGCAAACCTTAATGCATAATAGTTCTGGGCGCATTATGGCATTCTGAAAACTGAAATTTTGAGCCAATTTTTTAGGTGCTGGAAAAGCACAGTGCATAAGAATAAAAAAAGAAAATAAGAACAAACGTTACATCCTACCTTCAAAAATATCAGCAAGCAGGCATAGAGCAGGGATGCCTTCAGTTATGCGGAGAGTTGCTTTGAGCTGCGATGGCCATGTGGGGATAGCCTTGCTTAGACAGGGAACAACAGGTTTAAGGGTCAGAGGCCGAGTTCTGTATTTAGAACTGCCCAGTGCTACTGAAAGCAAAATGTCCACGCAGGGAGTTTTGAAGCATTTTTTGTTTATTTTTTATATGAGGTTAGCCACTGTGACAGTGTGTGATTTCCAATTTCAGGGGCCTACATTACACTATGAAAGCATCACAGCATTTCTTGATGTGTGCATGTACATATATAATTGTGTAAATGCAA
Source organism: Lissotriton vulgaris (assembly GCF_964263255.1). Classification (NCBI taxonomy): domain Eukaryota; kingdom Metazoa; phylum Chordata; class Amphibia; order Caudata; family Salamandridae; genus Lissotriton; species Lissotriton vulgaris. The sequence continues at coordinate 39,850,488 of NC_141699.1, read as the reverse complement.
GTTGTACATTTAGTGTATACCCCTTGTAGTAATAATACACAGGGCTGTATTTGATTGAACAGGGAACATATTCCTTTTCAGCAGATTTGCTTCTATTTTGATCTACAGCAAATAACATGTGTTATGCAAACGCACACTTCAGTGCTACTTGTTTTAAATAGGAAAAACATAGATATAATAGCTGCTTGTAATGTTGAAGAGTAGTTTAACAAATTAATTCCTTTTCATTAATTACATTTCCTGATTCTAACATTGTAGGATAAAACACTACAGGTAATTTAAACTTTGCTCTAATGATGTTTGAGGCTATAATGTGCCTAGAAGAATGTGGGTCAAATTAATTCTCAATTCATGTAATAATATTTAGGATGTTGTCACTAGCAATTTAACTACATTTAAGAAATGGAATAATTTACTTAGTTGTTTCAATGAACTTATGGCCTTGATTAAGCCTTCCTGGAACAAGATTGGACACCACAGGTCTGTTTTAGGTAACATTAGCTAAAGGAAATATTGCATATTCTGTTAGGAGCAGATGGGGATATCACTGTTTTCTTGAGAAATAATACCAGTGTAGGAGATTGGCAGGGTGGGATTTATCCTATTGAATAACATTATCAAGGGGTAACAGTGTATGTGGGCCATGTGCAGAGAATAGTTCTGCCATGCATACAGAAGTAATAGTTTCCACTTAAAATTGTTGTGCTAGGGCCGGATAAAAAGGCCATGAAATAAAGTTTGCATTAATGCGTTATTATATTACACAGCTCAATACGCTAAAGGAATTGGTAGTTGGTTATTGGATTACCGTTTTCTAGTTAGCCAAATGTGTTTGTACACCAATAACTACAAAGTGGTAACGTTCAATAGTATTAGATATTGCCAAAGGGGTTAAATATTGTCAATAGGAAGACACCTGCTTAGGTTAACTACTATTCTTTGATATTATAGCTTCCATGCCAATCTCTTCTTTGTTGGTTTAAGAACCAGTGGACAGATAAGAGTGAACCCCTGCATTCATGGGCCCCTATAAAGGCTAATTTCCACAAGGCTTGTTAGGGGGTAGGCAATGAAAAGTAACTTCCTAGGCAATTCTCAAGATAGGAAACATTTGCTAAGTATATGTATTTGTGTATATATGTCTAGTCAATGTAACTACAAGTAACAACAACAACTAATTGTCAAAATACCAAAAGTGTTTTTCTTTTATTTAATTTTTATTCTTTACATATTAAACTACACCGAATATAAAAACAGTGTTCTTCTGTACAAACCTGCAATAACAATTTACAGAGCATATCGTTAAAATAATATTTTAAAAAAGCAGACAATTCTGTGGCAAGATTGTTTACTTTTCGACGCGCGTTTCGACGTAAAGTACGCCTTTGTCAGGAAAAGCCACAAATCCTGAAATCAATAAAAAATCATACCAAGCAAGGATTAACATATGCTGTTGTTTAACTTGTTCATCTATATTCCAATTTGACTGACACATACAGTGCTATGTATTTAAATAGTTTCAAGTATACCTTCATTTAGTCTTTCTTAGTTAAAAACATGTAGCCTAAGTCGGACAATACATTTTTCGGATATATCAGAAAAGGAAGGGGATAAAAAAGAAAAGAAAATAGATTTATAGAGTGCAGAAATACCCAATACACATGGAGAAAAAAGAGAGTAAAATAGCAAATACCAAGCAGCCAAAGTGGTTTATGTCCTCCCAGTGTGGTCAATAGTGATCTCAAAAGATTTTTACTTTATATACTATGGCTAAGGATGAGGCATGCCAGAGTTTGATAATATTAAAATGTCCAAAGAGGATAGGAACCTAATGGTACAAAACAACAAGACAGTTATATCTATGTTATAGATCGTTATAGTCAAAATTAAATAGGCCCAATTTAACCTCTTCACTGCGAATGACGTGCTCAGCTCGTCATCCGCCACGGTGGTCGTGTGCGGATGACGAGCTGAGCTCGTCATCTAACGCGGCTTTTTGAAAATTGCCGCACACAGCGGGAAAAGCCGCCGCAGCGATGCGGCTAATGCTAGATATGTACCTTGTCTATTGTGTAACAATCCAACAATGATACAATAGTTTTAGCCAGTTCTGGAGGTCAAATAGGGTTTCTTAAACAATGTATTTGTAACTTTCTGGTTAAAAGGGTGAAATCTAGAGATAGAAGAGCGTACGTTATTTTATGCCTATTAATTGATGTAAATGAATATGTAAATCTGGATCGATTTATGATTTATGATTGCCCTATATTACCTAAATTTGATGAGTAAATTGCACAGTAACGAGTTCAATTGGAGTGCCTCGCATGGATGGCGGACATTCAGCGAACGTGATTTTTCCTAATAAACAAAAAAGAAAGATGGAACCTGAGAGTCCAATTTTATTTACTATATAGAGCTCTAGTTCGTCTTTATATATTTAGATCTCTTACTAAAGCAAAACAGATTAGAGTCTCATATAATGTTACTGTTTGTCTGCAATGTTTGAAATATTTATTCCTAATCTCGCTAACAGTGATGTCTAATTATATTTATTAAATACATTATTGTGCGCTGCACTACTGATGGCAAGTGCAAATATTATTGTATATGTTGTAGAGATACTATATCTTATTATTGTATTTATTAAACTGAACGCATAGATGTTATGGCCAAAGTTGGATAATGCGTTCAAATATAGGTTTCTTAAAAAGGAGAAGGTAAGTATCGCTGGTGACGGCAGGCTCACTCGTACGGATTCAAAGTAGCAAAAGACATGGTAATATGTCCATATAAATAACAACGCATAGCAGGGCCCTGTTCGCAGTGCTCACCTTAATTTAAGTATTCCTTTCTGTGCGAAACCCTCTTTTGGTACCAACCGACGTGTGACTTGATGTAAAAAAAAATATGACAGCGTTCTCACTGGGTTTAAATAGAGCCGGCCATTGCAGATTTTCGCGGCTATTTCTCCTTGTTTTTCCACTCTCTCTATGTGTGCTGCATTCTGAAGTAAACAAAGAAAGATGAGAATTACTCAGGGGATTGCTTTTGTGCAGGAAGGTGCCTTTTCCAGCACAAACACAATTCTACTTACAATACAGGCACCCTTTCACCATGGTGCAAGGGTGCTTGCACTAGACAGCACTTTGTGTGGCAGCGCAGGGAAAAGAAAGCAATGCGCCACATAATGTTGAATGCAACGCATTCCTCTCCTTTCCCTGTCAGGCAGTGCAGCAAGGTGTCTTATCACCAACGCAACGTCAAGAAAAGTGATGTTGTGGTGGCGATAGGGCTTTTAAATATGCCCCACACTTAAACACTTACTCCAATTCTTTCTCCACATCTTTATCTTACATCATTTTTATCTTCAGACGTCTTGTGACTTTCATCTTCTGTGTGCATTCTTTTCAGCTCCTCATTGAAGCACCCCCCACACTCCTCTTCAAGCATTCAATTTTCTTTTCTGTTGGCTCTGTCAATAGTTTGACAATTGTGTATCTCCTAGACACAACTTTCCCATAAAATCACAATTACAATTGGCACACATGTGACCATTGTACTGTGAGCTCTGCAGAGAGGCCAAGGATAGCATGTGCATGAAGTTTGAACAACTTTAGGACATACTGGCAGGCACTGTGAGGAATTTACAGCACCTGCATGTTGTGCACGGACATGAACACTCACCCACAACCTGATGCCTAGACGCGGCTCGGTTCACACAAAAAGTCATATGTTGCACAAAAAACTACAGAAACACCACAACATATAATCTTGAGGAGTTAAATATGAAGTTAAAATGGATCGTAATCAGGGACTGCATTCCTTTTATGGATTACATCAAGGCTTTCTATACTCGTTGCTGGGAATTCGAGCACCGCTTTAGCCTGAAAAGGGCAGGAATTTAGTACCTATAGGGACCTATTTTAAGGACAGTTTTTAATTAATCATAGGTCTACATGTGAGACCTGGCAGGACAGAACCCACTTCAAACCCAGCAGGTGGAGCACAGAGGTGGAGTGGGTGACGGGCAGGGTCCAGTAAGGCACATACACATACTTGTCGTCACAGGCTCAGTCTTGGAGGCGGGTGAGCTACAGAAATCTCAAGCCAGATGCCTGGCTCATTTGGCCCTCAGGGGCCCTCAAGCCCAAAATGAGCTGAGATTTCATGTGGCATTTGCCTGCTCTCCTATTGTAAATATTGCATCAAGAATTAACAACAAAGCAGTGACCTTTGATGTGAAACAAGCAATAGAAAGAGACACTCACCAAGTAGCTGAATTGAACAACAAAAAGCCAGAAAAGCTGAGATCAATCCCGGGTTCCCAATTTGAACACATTGGGGTTGATTTGCAAGGACTGGTGCATCTCTGTATATTAGCAGGGATGCGCCAGTAAAGATGCGACACGTAGGAACACTCTTGCGCCACCACGGATGCGTTGCATTTACAATGCTGCGCCTTGTGGCACAAGGATAGTCAGATGCATGTCGCATCTTCTGTCGTAAGGGCAACGCATTGCTGGTGTCGTGTCGCAATGCTCACGGGTGCCCTATACCTATTGGCTGCGCAGTGGCGGTTCACGTAGGGTGTGCTGCGGGCAGTGGGGTGGGGCGGGGGAGAGGAAGGGTGGGAGGTACTAAACTTGGACTTACGACGGAACGGAGGAAAAATTACTTTCCTCAGTTCTGTCATATGTCCGAGTTTACTACTCCCCAGCCTGCCCCTACCCCACCCATAGCACGCCCTATGTGAGCCGCCACTGGTGCTGCGTCACTCCTTATGCCTGCTACAAGCAGGCATAAGAATTTGAAGCAGCGGGATGTAAAAGTGACTCAGTGAAATCTTGTAGCTTTCACTGTGTCCCATTTACGGGTCTTTCTTGCGACGGAACACCCACCCTACATACATTATACCTGACGCAGGTATATTGTGGCACAGGGCTTTACAACGTAGAAAAACCTCCTTTTTGTCATTATCATCACATATGAGGTTACCTGCAAATACATGAGTACAGGAAGTGTGCTGTACAAAACAAACTCATGATTGGTTTAAAAGGTTCTACTGTTGATGTATCTCTTCTAGGACTCCAGCCACATATCGAGTACACGTGACAATCGACGTGCTGCTGATTTCAATAGTGACATTGCCATTAAGGCCAGGGAAAGTTTGGGTATTTCTAAATTCATTAAAAATATTAGTTTTGTTAAATATCAATTAATCAATCAATCAATCAAAGCATTTACATAGCGCACTACTCACCCAGAGGGTCTCAAGGCGCTGGGAGGGGGGAGAGGGGGGGTGTGCTACTGCTCGAACAGCCAGGTCTTGAGTTGCTTCCTGAAGGCGAGGTGGTCCTCAATGATGTGATATCAACTGAAATACTAAGGTAAAACACTTCCCGCACTTCTATGTATTAAAGAAATACAGTTTAGTACTAATTTGAAAGCAATCTTATGATATTTTTGCAGGATGTTTTCTGCGTGATTTGCGGGTCCCCCATTTTAATGTCTCTGCTCCTGCATAGGCTCTTAGACCCTTGGCAGATTTTTGTCTCAACACTGACCTGGCTCTCCATGTTCATATGCCGGCTCACCCACCTCTATCCAGTCTACTGTGACTTGGGGTCAGATGTAGAAATTATTTTTGTTGGTTGCAAACGGCCCAATTCTGTGTGTTGACTGGAAGTATGCTTTTTAAAAATATGCGATTCAGTATTTGGAATGTTTGTTTTTTGGTCGTCCCTTCCAAATACCGCATTGGTACAGTATGTATTACTGTTTTGCGACCAAATACTGGTCACAAAATAGTTATTCTTTGCCACTAGTTTAAAACTGGTGGTAACCCATTTGCGAAGGAGAAGAGGTCCCCAAGGGATCCCTTCTCCTTTGAGATTGTAAATAATAATATTTTGTAAGAGCAGGTAGTGGTCCCAGGGACCCCTCCCTGCTCTTACAAAATGAACCTCCAAGGTTTCATTTCTTTTGTTTTTAAACACACACTGTTATCCTTTAAGGAAAATGGGCTGCATTTATGAGCAAAATAAAGATTGCTTTAATAAAAATGAAGTACAGAAATGGTGGCCGGCTGACCTCACCAGGACACCATCCCTGTGATGACTGTGATTCCTAATGGGCCCCAAACTGTGACCTACCTCATTAATTTTCATGAGGTAGGTTGATTTCAGACCCACATAGACCCCTAAATGAAAGTCAGTGAGTTGCATACAGTATGAATACTGATTTCTGAATTGTGATTCAGAGAGAAATGCAATTACAAATCAGTATTCCTAATGTTTGTACATCTGGCCCTTGGTGGCCATGTTGCTGCAGTCGGCCGATCCAACTGTCATTGCTAGTCCAACACCGACTACAAATTATTTGTGTGTTGTCCCACCCCATAGACTCCCCTGAAGAGATGTTGCTGCACTAATCTCCTCTCAAGCATGCCTGACATCAGCCTCACACCCAAGTGTGATACAGAGGTATCAGAAACATGTATATTTATCCCATGACAGGCGCTCCTGACATGAGTACAGTTCTGGAGTGTGATGGAGATCTCTGTATTTCTCTCTCAGCTGCCATGCCTGACATCTGCCTGTGCTCTACAGTGTGATACAGAGGCATCTCTATTAATCTCCCTCCTCAGCCCCCTCCCCAGTGTTATAGCGATATCTATATTTATCTCATATCAGGCGCGCCTGACATGAGTACAGTTCTAGAGTGGGATGGAGATCTATGTATTTTTTCTCTCAAGGAACCTGACTGACATCTGACCGTGTTGTATAAAGTGATACAGATGCCTCTCTATTCAACTCACTCTTCAGCTCCCTTATAACTGATATAGCAACATCTATATTTATCTCATGTCAGGCGCGCCTGACGTGAGCACTGTTCAAGAGCACGATAGAGATCTCTGTATTTATCTCTTAGGTCACCTTAACGACTTCTGCCCATGTTCTACCATGTGATACTGAAACAGCTCCTTACATCCCCCTCTTCAGCCCCCTCCCCAGTGTTACAGAAGTATCTATATTCATCTCATGTCAGGCATGCCTGACATAAGTGCTATTCTAAAGTCTGATAAAAATCTCTGTAATTTCGTTCCCCGTCACATCCCACTTCAGCCCTGCTTCCCAGTGTGAGGCAGATATATATATGCCTCCACTGAGACACGCCTGACTTAATCCCAGCTCCCTCGTGTGATGCAGATGTGTCTACACTTATCTCTCTTATCTCTTAAGTGTGTCTAACTGTAGAGCTGGTCTAGAGTGAGATACAGAGATACTGAGATATCACATAAGTTGCCTGATTTCGGTCCATGTTTTCCAATGTGTTATGGAGGCATCTCCCTCTGACATGCCTGACTTCAGGAGTTTTTACAGTTTGACACAATGCCATCTCTAGTTATCTCTCCCCTGACACACTTGACTGCAACCCTGCTCTATTTATATAAGACATATATCTAGTTCCCTAGTGACAGACCAGACTCCTGTCTTCTATACATTGTAAAACCAAGACACATGTACTTATCTCCTCCCGACACGCCTGACTAGAGCCCTGTTCTATCCACTGACACACGTGCCTGGAATGAGCAAGTTGTATCCCGTGATGAATAAGATAGACTTACTTTGCCCACACCCCTGACTTATGGTCTTTTTTGAAGAGTGATGCAAAGAAGATAATTGTACTTACCTCTCTCCTGACACTCCTGATATCAGCTCTGTCCTGTTGGGTATTACAGTGATATGTGCCCTTATGTCCCTCCTGACACTCCTGATTTCAGCTCTGTCCTGTTGGGTATTACAGTGATATGTGCCCTTATGTCCCTCCAGACACACCTGATTTTCAGTTTCAGCCTAAAGGTCCTGATGTATACAGGTTTTGAACCTTAATTTTAACGAAATAATGAACAAATTTACACCAAATCACAAAAAGCAAGTTTTCTAGACCAAGATCTACCTTTCTGCAAAATTTGGTGTAATTCCATTCTGCTGTCTTTGCACTATCACTGTTAAATGTTTCTATGGAAAAATGAATGGGATTTTAAGCTTTGGGACCCCTCCCTTTATTCTCGGCCCCCACTCGATGGATCAATCAATCAATCAATCAATCAGACATTTGTAGAGTGCGCTACTCACCGGTGAGGGTCTCAAGGCACTGAGGGAAGGGGGGAGCAGCTACTGGTCGAACAGCCAGGTCTTGAGATGTCTCCTGAAGTTAGGCAGGTCCTGGGTCTGACGGAGGGTCTGACGGAGGGTGTTCCTTGTCTTGGCAGCGAGGTGGGAGAATGATCTTCTGCCAGTGGTCATTCGACAGATGAGTGGGATGCTGGCGAGTGTGAGGTTGGCGGAGCGAAGCTGGCGGTTTGGGGTGTAGGAGGACAGTTGTTCGTTGAGGTATGCCAGTCCGGCATTGTGGAGTGCTTTGTGTGCATGGGTGAGGAGCTTGAACGTGATCCTCTTGTTAACTGGGAGCCAGTGCAGGTCTCTCAGGTGGGTGGTGATGTGGCTGTGGCGAGGGAGTCTGAGATGAGGTGTGCGGAGGCGTTTTGTATGTGGTGGAGTCTCTTCTGGAGAGTGGCTGTGACTCCTGCGTAGAGGGTGTTGCCTTAGTCCAGCCTGCTGCTGACGAGTGCTTGGGTGACCGTTCTTCTAGTTTCAGTGGGGATTCACCTGTAGATCCTGCAGAGCATGCGGAGGGTGTTGAAGCAGGAGGAGGCAACTGTGTTGACTTGTTGGGTCATAGAGGGCGTTGAGTCCAGGATGACTCCCAGGTTGCGTGCGTAGATGGTTGGTGTCGGGCCGCTCCGAGCTTGGCCGGCCACCAGGAGTCATCCCATGTGGAGGGAAAGAGCCAAGGATGAGGACCTCCGTCTTGTTTGAGTTCAGTTTCAGCCTGCTAGTCTGCAGCAGCCTTCATTCCCTCATGGAGGTTGGATTTGGCAGTGGCCGGGTCCTTGATGAGGGAGAGGATCAGCTGGGTGTTGTCGGCATATGAGACAACGTTAAGTTGGTGAGCTCAGATGATGTTGGCTAGCGGTGCCATGTAGATGTTAAAAGGGTTGGGCTGAGGGATGACCCTCGGGGTACGCTGCAGGTGATTGTGGTGGCTTCGGATCTGAAGGGGGGGGCGGACTCTCTGCGTTCTGCAGGTGAGGAAGGAGGTGATCAAGTCCAGGGCTTTGTCCCAGATACCTGCCTCATTGAGGCGTGTGCACAGGGTGTGGTGGCAGACGGTGTCGAAGGTGGCCAAGAGGTTCAGGAGGATGAGGGCCGCAGTTTCACAGTTGTCCAGTATGGTCCTGATGTGGTGGCGATGAGGGCGGTTTTGGTGGTGTTGTTATTGCTGTGGAAGCCAGATTGGGAGGAATCCAGGACGTTGTTCTCGTCCAGGGAGTGGGTTAGCTGTCTATTGGCGGTCTTCTCAATGACTTTCGCCGGGAACGGGAGCAGGGAGATGGGTCGGAAGTTTTTGAGGTACTTTGGGTCGCCTTGGGTTTCTTGAGAAGGGCGTTAATCTCGGTGTGTTTCCAGCTGTCTGAGAAGGTGGCAGTCTCGAAGGAGCTGTTGATGTTCTTTCTGAATTGGGGTGCAATGATGGAGCTTGCCTTGTTGAAGATGCAGTGGGGGCAGGGGTCGGAGGGTGCGCCGGAGTGGATGGTGTTCATGATTATGATGATGTCTTAGTCGTTGACTTTGTGTCAAGCGAGTAGGGGGTCGATGTGCTTGGTTGGTGTGGAGTAGGGGGTGAAGGCATCTGTCTTCTGTGCCTGGGTGTCGAAGCTGTTGTGGAGGTCTGCGATCTTGCGGTGGAAGAAGGTGGCCAGGGAGTCGCAGAGTTCTTGTGATGGCGGTATGTCATTGGAGCAGGAGCTGGGGATGAAGAGTACTTTCACGATGTTGAAGAGCTCTTTGCTGTAGTGTGTGTTCTTGTTATTGCGTTCTTTGAAGGAGGTTCTTTTGGTGGATCGGATGAGTTGGTGGTGTTTGCATATGGCGTTCATGAAGGTTGCGTGGTTGTCTGGTGTCTGGTCACTGCGCGAATGTTTCTCGAGTCTTCTGCAGGTGTGCTTGGAGTTTTGGAGGTCGGCGTTGAACCAGATGGCTCTGTATCCTTATCTGGGCGAGGGTGTTGGCGCAGTCGTTGATCCATTTTCTGAAGTGGTTGGCTGCTGTGTTGGTGTCGTAAGGCTCTGGTGGAGGGTCTCGGGCGAGTGTGATGGTGATTTGGTCTTCGGTGACTTATTTCCAGTTGCGGTGTGGGATATGTTGCGGTTGGTTGTGCACGGTGTGTTTCTCGAAGGAGAAGTGGATGCAATGGCGGTCGGTCCAGTGGAGTTCGGTGGTGTGGCTGAAGGTGACGTGGTCACTGGAGAAGATGGGGTCGAGCGTGAGACCGGCGGAGTGGGTGGGTGTCATGACAAGTTGTTTGAGTCCAAGGTTGGCAAGGTTGTTGACCAATGTTGTGGAGTTGTTGTTGTTGGCGTTCTCGAGGTGGAAGTTGAGGTCTCCGAGGCGGATGTAGTCTGTGGAGGCGAGAGCATGCGTACTGATGAGGTCGGCGATGGATTTGCTGTACTGTGGTCGGGGTCCCGGAGATCTGTAGATGAGTGTTCCTCCGAGGGTGGTGTTGTGATCGATGTGGATCTGGAAGTGTAGGTGTTCTGCTATGCTGAGGGAGTCTTCGGTGTTGGTTGAGATCCTGCTGGTGTTCTTGTGGACAATGGCTATTCCTCCTCCTGGTTTGTTGTTGTTTCAGTCCATCCGGGTGACTTCGTAGCCTTCCGGAATGGCTATGGCTATGTTGGGCGCTGAGGAGATGTTCATCCAGGTCTCTGTCAGAAAGGCGACGTCCGGGGCGAAGGAGTCAAGCAGGTCCCAGTGTTCGACGACATGCTTGTGGACTGAGCGGGTGTTGAGTAGTACACAGCTGAGGTAGTTGTTGTGGCCAGCAGTGTTGGGATGGGCAGGACGTGCATGTGTGCGCTAGCTGAAGTGCCTGCAGTTTCGGCAGGTGAATGGTCCAATGGGTGAGCTTCGAGTTGGCCTGGAAGCAGGTAAAAGTGCGTCCAGCATTGAGTGCGTGAAGGGTGTTTGCATCGTAACGGCAATGGATCTTGTGGTGGTCGCGGGGGTCAGGGGGTCTGGCGCTGTATGTGGTCCAGGCTCGGACGGGTCCTGACGGGCTTGCCTTAGGTGCACCTTCAACGCGCCAGCAGCGCGACCGTGCAGCCATCGCCATTTGAACGGGAGAGGGTGGGAGCAGAGGAAAGGAGGCGAGAGGGGGCAGGAAAGTGGCACTAAAAGGGAGGGAAGCAACCAAGGGTTAAAACGTGATACTGTAAAATAAAATAAAGAAATGAGCTTAGCGGACAACAAATACAATGACACAATTACAGGCAAACCAGGGGCAGTAAAATTGGCGGACTGCAGGCGGGGCGGGGGACTGCGGTGCCGAGATGGGCAACAGGCACGAACCCTGACCGTCGCAGTGCAGGGGGACTGGAGACTGGAGACCGGCTGAAAGTGGCACTGCTGGTGAGAGTGCTGGCCTTGAACCATGGGTCAAGGTTTCACCCCAAAAAATTACAGGAAGGAGCTGAGGTGAATGCATTTTTTTTCCAAAGTTTTGTGAAGTTCATCAAATGGAGCCAAAGTTATTAGCAAATCAGAAAATCCATTTCTTATTGTAACTACTTCCTAACTATAACTACAGAGTGGCAACTGACACTGTGCAATATATATATATATATATATATATATATATATATATATATATATATATATATATATATATATATATATATATATATATATATACTAGGAGCCCGCCCCAGCGTTGCCTGGGGCAGAAGGGGGCTGGGGGCAGCATTGCCCGGGGCAGAAGGGGGCTGGGGGCAACATTTCAGGCTTGGGTGCACTCCCGCCACGGCCCCGCCCACCCCGACATTGCCCAGACCGCCTCCCACCCGCCTTGCCTTTGCCTTACCCCGCGGCCCCGACATTGCCCAGACCGCCTCCCGCCCGCCTCGCCTTTGCCTTACCTGAGCCGCTGCTCTTCCCCGCGCTCCGGACTTCACCGCCACTCCTCGGTGCTCGTCACCGCTCCTCCCCGCCTGTCGTCATCACGCACGTTGCCGGCATCGCTAGGTCGCGGCCAGCGCTACGTCACGGGCGGCGCTACTTTTAGGGGACTACTTTGTTTTTAAAGTTAAATTTTTTAATTTATGTTTTTTTTTATGCAGCCTATATCCATCTACACACCCTGAGGATTACAACAATGTATTGGGTATGTGGATTGGCGCTGTGGTTCCCGAGTTTACCTTGCCAAAGGGTTTGTGTACTCTCTTTATAATAGTAGTATAGATTTGGTGCATTTCCAGTCAAACCGAAAACGCACTAATAAATTAAAGAACATGTAACCTAGCGCAAATAAAAAAAAATTGAAATGTTTCTTTAAACACTTCCCGTGCAATTCAAGTTTCTGAAATTAATGTTTTATGATTTTAGGTTGTTTCGAAGGCATGGCTGAATTGATTTCGTTCAGATGATATGGGAAAACTGTCAAGTGCAAAATGTACTGTGGATGTGTTTACTTTCTTATGAGCAGACCTACAAGAAACATTGAATCCTGGCACATCACCTTGGGTTGGTGCCTGTTTGGTACGTAAGTCTGCCACCCATCCTCAAGCGTTGCTACCTGGCTCCGGGCCTCTCTTCCTTGTCTCCCCCTGTCATTGGTTCAGTTTTATTTCTAGAAAACATTGTTTTGCTCCCCCCGAATATTCCCAGCGCAGAGCCGCGCTGTGTGATTTTGGGCGCCCTGTTCTCTCCGCAGTGTCTGTGCGGAGGTAAGAGCGGCGGCGGCAGGTACAGTACATCTTCGGTAGCCTGAGGAGGGCTCAGTCATTGGAGGTCACATCCATCTCTTCGGGGCTAACCTGCTTGGTGGCTATTCACCACTTGTTGATATGGTGCGTGCCGTTCTTCTTTTGGGATGACTCCGAGCCCTCCTCCTCCAGTTTCTGGCGCTTTAACTTGGTCCACTGGTACTGGAACCAGACTTTCACCTGAGGAGGGAGGGGATACGCGTGAGACCTGCCCCGCCCGACCCCTCAGCCCTCTGCAGACATTCCCAGCTCAGGCCCCGTACAGCTCCCCCCCAACACCCCCTTACAGACAGAAGCCCCTCGGTATAAAGCGACCACCTGGAAAACAGGCCCCGAAACCAAGTTCACACCCTCATGACCAGAGAGCGTGCACCTTTCATCTGTTCTGCAATTACACACCCTGAATGACCCCTCCCCCCCCACCCCACACACACACACACAAGTGCAGGGCCCTCATCACCCAGCTGAACCCATCGGTAGCCTCAACCCCAGGGTCGTACTGGGGCAGAAATAAAAGTGCCCCTAATAGCAGTCCAGATAGCTGAAAAAGTGCCCGGCATTTGCAAAGCAGGCTAGTTTTGTACTTAAAACGCACTGTAAGGGCCTCTTGCATGATATAGGCGCGTGCATGCACCTTTGTTCATTGCAGGCAATGTTTGTGCTAATATCCGGGGAATCAGCCCACGAGACCATGAAACAGGCTGACCCTGTCCTGCGCCCCTCACCTTCTGCACGGAGCAGATGCTGACATTCGTCAGCCCTTCTTTAGACCCCCTACACCTTACTCTAACCCCGTAGAGCCCCTACCTGCGTTTAATCCACCTCAGTACGGGCCACCCACTCCAGCAGAGGATCAGGGAGTGCCGTGTGAAATGCTCGAGAGCTGACGTCAAGTACAGAAAGTAGCAGTGAACACCGCCAGAGAATCATCTGCAGAACAACAAAGCAGCAACTAAATACAACGTGCGAGCATCACTGGTGCAAACACGACTATTCCAAATATGTAAAACTGCCACAGGACAGACAAAGTCTACTAAAAACCACTGCTGCAATTCAGAAACACAAAGCGCCACTGATAGAAATACACAAAACTCGCTACAGTAAATTACACGGAGCACCCGGCCATAAAACACACTTCAGCACCGCTGCTATGGAATACTGGCACTTGCGTTATTTCCAGCAGAGGGCCCTAGAAGCACAGAGTTAAGCGGAGAGGGTCTGTGTCACAAGATCCCTGCACCTCGCTCGGCGCCGACCCGCCCACAGACAACTATTCACTGGGAATCCAACCAGAACACGCTTCTCGCACTTCACGTGTGGCAATGAGTCCAGAGCGTTGCTGTGCAAACACAAAACCCGGGCTTTCACTCAGAGGGAAAGGTTAAATGTTTGTTTAAGGACACAGAGGAGAGTTTTTGAAATGACGCGCAAATCACACGCATATTATATTTATATAACGCTCTTTGCCTTACCTGAGCGGCCCCCTCCAGACTCCACGGCACTCCTCGCCGCATGTCACCGCTCCTCCCCCGCATGTCGTCATCACGTGTAGGTCGAGGTCAGTGCTGCGTCGCGGCCGGCGCTAGTTTTAGGGAACTACTTTGTTTTGTTTTGAATTGTAAATTTTTTAATCTACGTTTTTTTTTTTTCTGTCGCCTATGTCCATCTGCACACCCTGAGGATTTCAACAATGTATTGGGTGTGTAGATTGGCGCTGTGGTTTCCGTGTTTACATTGCCAAAAGGTGTCTGTTCTCTCTTTATAATAGTAGTATAGATATATATATATATATATATATATATATATATATATATATATATATATATATATATATATATATATATATATATATATATATATATATTACCTACTGGCGGTCGCCAGTAGGTATATATAGTTAGGATTTTTTCTCTATGGGATTTTTGAAAATTCTATGTCTAATAACTTTGGCGTTTGTGGACGGAATTGGCTGACATTTTCAGGAAAATGGAACATTTTGTTTCTGAGCAGCCCCTGACAATTTGGTGGGGTTTCATCAAGGTGGGGCCGAGAAAAAAGGGGGGTCCCAAAACACGTTTTTCCCATGTTAATTTCCATAGGGCGGTTGGCCTCACTTTTAGCTCGAACGGCTGAATGGATTTGCACGAAACTTGGCAAAATTGTAGGGACTGTTAGCCCGATGTGCCTTTGCTAGGTCTCAATATATGTGCTCCAGTGGATTTTGAGTAATTTAGGTTCAAAACAAGATATATATCTGGGCGGAGCCTAACCACACATCAGAGCTGATTGGCTGTCAGCACTTCATCCAAGAAGTGTTGGCAGCCATCTTGGGACCAATATACATGATAGCACCTCATTAAAAAGCATTGTAGTTAATAGAGGGTTTTAGGACTTTAGTTACATTATAAATCATTTGTTGATGGTACCATACTCGTTTTAGGAATTGTGGTGGGTTCTAAGGTGATTTTACCATGTGAAAAAACCTTCTGCTGTGATATCATGAATATTGTTTGAAAGAAAACTAATATCTCATGATTTTCCCACAGTGGTTTGGAAGGGGATCTATAAGCTAAACTGAAAGCATATTTTCTGTAAATTCACATTATCTTTCTCAGTCATGTGAAAATGAAGTCTGACATTCTCAGTAAAACATGTACATCCAACAAGGACAGAGACTGTCAGTTGATTCCTTTGTGTTCTACTGCAGCCTCCTAGAGTGTTCTAAAGAACAACTAGAGCGCTAACAGTTCTACTTATTACAAAGGTATGGCACACCTGAAGCCATCTTGATTGGAATAAAGTGGTAACTCTTAAAACATTTAATTTAAAAAGAAACAACATGAGGGGGTATATTTTGCCATAGAAAGTATGATTAGTGCTGCAGAATGAAAAATTAGGGCACATTTTGAGTGACTTCTCAAATCCTTTTCTATTTCATTAAAACATTCTGACATGCAGTCTCCCAAAATGGCCACCAGAGACAAAAGAGCCCAAATGTAGCCCAAATATCACCCAGATGTAGCCCAAGTATAGCCCAATGACAGAATGTCCCAGAGTGTTCTAAAGAACAACTAGAGCGCTAACAGTCCTACTTATTACAAAGGTATGGCACACCTGAAGCCATCGTGATGGGAATAAAGTGGTAACTCTTAAAACATTTAATTTAAAAAGGAACAAAATGAGGGGGTATATTTTGCCATAGAAAGTATGATTAGTGCTACAGAATGAAAAATTAGGGCACATTTTGAGTGACTTCTCAAATCCTTTTCTATTTCATTAAAACATTCTGACATGCAGTCTCCCAAAATGGCCACCAGAGACAAAAGAGCCCAAATGTAGCCCAAATATCTCCCAGATGTAGCCCAAGTATAGCCCAATGACAGAATGTCCCAGAGTGTTCTAAAGAACAACTAGAGCGCTAACAGTCCTACTTATTACAAAGGTATAGCACACCTGGAGCCATCGTGATGGGAATAAAGTGGTAACTCTTAAAACATTTAATTTAAAAAGGAACAAAATGAGGGGGTATATTATGCAATAGAAGGTATTATTAGTGCTGCAGAAAGAAAAATTAGGGCACATTTTGAGTGACTTTTCAAATCCTCTTCTATTTCATTAAACAATTCTGACATACAGTCTCCCAAGATGGCCACCAGAGACAAAAGAGCCTAAATGTAGCCCAAATATCACCCAGATGTACCCCAAGTATAGCCCAATGACAGAGTGTCCCAGAGTGTTCTAAAGAACAACTAGAGCGCTAACAGTCTTACTTATGACAAAAGTATGGCACACCAGAAGCCATCTTGATTGGAATGAAGTGGTAAGTCTGAAAACACTCAATTTAAAAAGGAACAACATGAGGGGGTTAATTTTGCCATAGAAAGTATGATTAGTGCTTCAGAAAGAAAAATTAGGGATCATTTTGAGTGACTTCTCAAATCCTCTTCTATTTCATTAAAAAAATTCTGACATGCAGACTGAAACATGCACTTTGAATACCAGCAGCAGACGTCCCTGGTAAGCAGTAGCTTTACTACAGTGATCTAATGTGCAACTAGAGTGCTAACATTCAGAATTTATGGCAAATGTGTGACACATCTGAATGCCTTCTTGATGGAACAAAGTAAACAAGCATTGAAAATGCAATAGATCTCGCCCTCGTTTAAGTTAAAGCCATTCTGTTTGTAATGAGGTGGCTTTTTAGCTTTGCTTTTATTAGTGTTTTTTCAACTTTCATGTAAATAACATGCATCTGTATGCATATAAGTATATGTATGCATGCATTTATGTTTGTATTTATATAGATATACAGATGATATATGTTTATATATGTATGTATAAATATATATTCACTGAAAAAACCATAGGCTATAGACCATATATAGTTAGGAATTAGCATTTACAAAACCTTGAAAATTCACTGAAAAAACCATAGGTTATAGACCATATATAGTTAGGAATTCGCATTTACAAAACCTTATTTTACTCACACAAAACCATTGAAATTCCATATATAGTTAGTTGCACTAACTATATATCGCGCACCCGCAATCCACTGCTGATGATGTCACATATTACATCATTCATGACATGGTCAGTGACATCACTGATGACATCACTGATGACATCTCAAATGACATCACTGATGACATCACTGATGACAACATCCAGTGACTGTATGTTTCTGTAAAGTTAAAATATGTCTTACATATTGAAGAATGAGTGGATGTATAAGTGTCTGGATGAAGGATTTAGTAGGTGCATGACTGACTGTATGAGTGAGTGATTAAATGTGTCTCACTGAGTGCATGGGTTAGTGACTAAACTGTCTTAATTTGTGCATCATTATGTCTGTTGTTCTGTAAACTGTTGCATGTGTTGATAAGTAGCTATATGAGTAACTATATGGGTTATTGATTGGTTGCCCAAGTATTTGTATGGGAGACTGAGTGTCTGTGTGGGTGGCTGGGAGGTGTATGACTCTGTGCATAGATGTGTGAGCAGTTGATTCACTAGATGTATGGTTTCAAAAGTGCATGTGGAAACAGCTGTATGGGCGGTTGACTGTGTGCATGAGTGTATTGGTGAGTGAATGGATATCTCAGTGCTACATGTCAAAGTAAGTACATATGTAAAACACAGTACATGTGAGAGTTGACATATATAAATAACTGTGCATAAGAGCCAGTGAATGTGTGAGTGGCTGTATGGATCATTGTGAACTTGTATCAGGGATTGTATAAGAGAGTAAATATGTGTTAGTATATGTTTGAATAAGTAAAGTTTGTATAACTGTATAGTTGAGGAAATGGAGGTGTGATTGATTCTTTGCATGACTGACTAGGTGTGTGAGTAACTCCATGGATGAGTGACAGTCTGTGAGTGTCTGTTTACACTGATTGTATCTAAGGTTATATTAGAGTCTGAAGAGGTTCATCGTATTATCACATGAATGATATCATCAGTGATGTTATCAGTAATGTCAAATGAGATGTCATCAGTGATGTCATCAGTGATGTCATTTGAGATGTCATCAGTGATGTCATTTGAGATGTCATCAGTGATGTCATCAGTGATGTCACTGACCATGTCATGAATGATGTAATATGTGACATCATCAGCAGTGGATTGCGGGTGCGCGATATATAGTTAGTGCAACTAACTATATATGGAATTTCAATGGTTTTGTGTGAGTAAAATAAGGTTTTGTAAATGCGAATTCCTAACTATATATGGTCTATAACCTATGGTTTTTTCAGTGAATATATATATATATATACGATTCAAAGTCCTGCTCCGTTTACTCCCAAAGGACAAACAATCCGTAAGCAACCAACGGAACCCACAGGTACAGACCACTTCACAGCGCAAGGTGATTTCAAAGGTGGTTTATTGCAACGCAATCGCCAGCATGACGCGTTTCGGTCACTACAAGGTGACCTTGATCACCAAAGTTATTAGCAAATCAGAAAATCCAATTTTGTTATTGTAACTACTTCCTAACTATAACTACAGAGTGGCAACTGCCACTGTGCGATATATATGTATATATATATATATATATATATATATATATATATATATATATATATATATATATATATATATATATATCAAGGGCACTGTGTAGCCCGAAACGCGTAATGGCGGCAGCAAGCACAAAATAAATATTTGCAGCACGTATTAAGTGGAGTCCGTTCTGTTCTTTACTGAGGGGTCAAAGAAGAATTTCGATATATATATATATATATATATATATATATATATATATATAAATATATACACATTCACTGAGAAAACAAAAGTTGAAGGTACATTATAGTTAGGAGAAAATCTCAGGTAAAACATTAAGTTTGAAGCTAGCAAATCGACTGAAATTAACCAGTTATGGTTATCTGAAGTAACTAGAAATTGTTCCCTAAAGTAACTATAACTTGCACCCTCGCCATGCACTGCGTGTACCCTCACATAGGACATGACTCATGACCTGTTCAGTGACTCCATAGATAAAATTCCTGATGACATCTGAAATGACATCATTGATAACAACACTGTGCCTGGCAGGGGGTTGAGTTATGTGACTTTAGGGCACACATTCTAGTTACTTCAGACAGAACTGATGCAAAAAGCCAAGTCTTCAGCTTCTTATGGAACGCTTTGCGTTTGCTTTGTTCACCCTCAGTTGGCAGGGTATGCCCAGACGTGGGTCCCTTGCTCACTTTGCCACTGGATTCAAGCTAGCCTGGCTGATGACGGCTGTTACCCAGAAACCGGTCCCAGGATGCTTGTTTCCGGTTCAGGGAAGACCTGGCTTGGCAGTTCAGGCTGGACTATTCCCATGAGGCACAGGGTCAAGACTGATTTGCATATGGCTGGTTCTGAACTAAAGTGGCAGAGTGGGCTAAAGAACGGTGATGGATTAAACCCAGATATGAGCCTGGGGGTGAGTGTCTGAAAAGTTTCAGCGCTCTGTCCATCATCTCCTTGTGTTTGCTTTGTTCACCCTGAGTTGGCAGGGTATGCCCAGATGTGGGTCTTTTGCTCACTTTGCCACTGGATTCAAGGTAGCCTGGCTGATGAGGGCTGCTTCCCCAAAACCGGTCCCTGGTTGCTTGTTTCTGGTTCAGGAAAGACCTGGTTAGGCAGTTTGGGCTGGACTGTTCCCATGAGGCACAAGGTAAAGACTGATTTGCATATAGCTGGGTCTGAACTGAGGGGGTGAAGTGAGTTGAAGAACAATGATGGATTCAACCTAGATCTGAGACTGGGGGTTAGTGTCTGAAAAGTTTCAGCGCTCTGTCCATCATCTCCCTGTGCCTACCGTTTGTCAGATTTGGGGGTCTCTGGTTGGCACAGGTAGGCACTTGTGACAAGCAGGGGCCCTCTCCTCTAGTCAGGACAAAGGGATTACCCTCTAAGACAACCCCTGCTCACCCTCTAGGTAGTGTGGCGCGAGCAGACAAGGCTTATCTCAGAAGCGTTACAGGCTAAGCATTTGTGAACACATACAGTAACTCAGTGACAAGACCACACATGGACACCACACCGTTTTTTAAATAAAAATAAGTATCTTTTATGTAAAGGCTTAGCACAAGACCATATAACTTCAGCAATAATCCACAATACTTGTTAGCAAAAAGAGTTCTTGTTTAAATATGCATAGTTTAATAGCTCTATGCGCTTCGCATTATCTGTGCGGCTCTCCCGGGGATGAAACGTACTTAGGTGAAGTCAAATCGGCGCCACGGACACTCAGGTCCGGAGCGCACACAAAGGCCATGCGAATATCATAGTACCTTGACTTGGTGTTTCCGTCTAGGACGATGCGTGTAGAAAGTGAAGGCAGACCAGGAGCGTTGTCTGCCCCTCTTCGGTGCGAACCCGGCTCGTGGCAGTCGCTTGGTGCGAGGCATTGATCGGGGGCCACAGGGAGCGAGGCAGATGGTCCTGGTGTCAAAGCGTTCACTGTACAGTGCGGTGTGCGAGCCGTACCTTGAAGAGCGGGGCACCTGCTAATCCTGGACAGTGCGGTGCAGGGCGAACTGTACGCTGCAAGCGTGCAAGCCGTACTCCGCCCTGCGGTGCACTTCGTACTTCAAATGCCTGCGCCTGGGACACGGCGAGCGGTGCGGTCGAAGGGGGGCGGGTGAAGCGGTGTGCGGTGCGGCCCTTCTATCTTACGGTGTGAGCGATGGCTCGTAGAGGAGCGGAGTCACTTAGTTCGAGGCGGCAACAGCACGGGGTTCACAGCAATCAGGGCTTCGAGGCGCACTTCAGTTCGCGAATCCAGCAATACGGGGACAATGGCAGTTTCCAGCAGCTCTTGTTAAGGCGGTGGGAGTCCACTAGTCCTGGGACTCCGTTCAGGGGGCAAGCTCACCCACAAGCCCTTGGAGATCTTTTTAAAAGCACAAGTTGAGCATACGTCTTTTCCAGTCTTTCTCCCTCTCCTTCAGCAGCAAGGCAACCACTGCAGGCCAATCCCCCAGGTCAGGGACAGTACTCCTCCTTACAGCTTTCCCAGTTCCTTCTCGTCGGGCAGAGGTTCTTCTTGTTTCAGCAGGATCTAATTTCTTAGGAGCAGGGCTCCAATATTTATACCACAATTATTTTGTTCTTTGAGGCCAGGGGGCCTTTGCCTAGTTCAGTCCAGTTCCTGAGCACTTTGTGGACATGCTTCTGACTTCTTCTTTCAGGGTGAAGGGCAGAGACATCAGACGATCCACAGGAGGGTGGAGCCAGCATTGTGGTGGCAGAGCACAGCCCTATTCAGAGTCTAGGTGCACTCCTCCCACTCATCTGGATGTAATCTTCCTGTTCACCACCTGGCTGCCCCAGCCTGTCTCCTGGAATTCCCCACCCCTGTCACTCACAGAAACTAGACAGCAGATACACATCAGAGCAGAGGCGGGCTGAAATGGTTAGGCCAGCAAATACCAACTTTCTAAAAGTGGTATTTGCAAACACAGAACATTAAAATAAACTTTACTAAAACATGTATTTTATTATTCTGAGTTCAGGCATACTAAACTCGAAAATCTACCATATTCCCTGAGTCTGTTAGGGTCATAGGATGTAACAATTCTAACAGCCCATTCTGGCCTATGAGAACAGGTAGCCTTGCAATAGTGAAAAACGAAAGTGGCTGTAATTCACTATTAGGACATGCCACACACATCAGGGCTTGTCCTACCTTATGCTTACAATGCACCCTGCCCTGGGGCCCACCATAGGGGTGACTAATATGAAGTTAAGCGAAGGTTTAGGGACTGGCAAGTGGGTGTACCTGCCCAGTCAGCATGACAGTACCGGACTGCACGCAGGTTCTGCAATGGCAGACCTTAGACATATTTTACAAGGCTGCTTATGTGGGTGGCACAACCAGCGCTGCAGGCCCACAAGCAGCATTTGGATTTACAAGCCCTGGCACTCCTGGTGCACTTTACTGGGGACTGACAGTAAATCAAATGAGCCAATCATGGAAATCAATTCACAGGTACGCTTTAAACAGGGAGCACTTGCACTGTGGCACGTATTGGCAGTGGCACAGTGCCCTGAGCAGCTAACACCAGCAAAACACATGAGGCAACAGCAACAAAATGGAAGGGAGACCCACGCCAAGGGTGCCAGGTCGAACACCGTTTGTTTACTACCCACACCACTTCCTGGCATAAACCTTCATCACCCACTTATTGAGGGGGGTCTCCAACACACGCCTTGTGCATGGTCTGACCTCGTGAGAGAAACCTGAACATTACAAGTAGCATCTCTTTGTTGTCTAAAGGATGCATTTCTTATCCTGCCAGGAGTAAATTAAAATGTAATAAACTTCAGGTTGAAGCAGAATGAGGAAGCGCCTGACAGCTGTTTAATTAAAAGCTGCAACTGATTAGTTGGCGAGGCAGAGAGATGTACTCTAGAGGAAGTGTGAGGTGAATGGAAACCCCAGGACTGATAATGGATTTATTTAAATATGTATACATTCATCAGAGCTTTGTTAATGATTCAGGGACACCGCGTCTGGGAAAAACATGTGAAAATGAAGTTTTAATGTTTATTTCTTTACTTTTGCTTCACCCATGGAGGAAATGCAGGGATTGCTGCCAAGGTTTGAGATTGCTCATGTGTGTGTTTTCATCATTTCCGTGTTATTATGAGTGACATTGAACGACTATGAGTGAAACTTTCTCACGAGTAAAATCAAGCAATAAAGACAAGACAAACCATCGCTGCCAAGGACTCAGGTTGTATCTGTGTGAAGTTTTCATGGTTTCAATGTACTTATGAGTGACATTCAACGACCACATGTATGACTCTAAAAGGGACACTTTCTTGTGAGTAAAATGAAGAAATAATGGGGCATATTATCAAGGGTGGTTTATCTCTGCTTTTTTGGCTTTAAAAGCCAAGAAAGCGGAGATAAAATGATCTCCCTATTACCTAGCTGTCGCTAACACCAGTTAGCGACAGCTAGTAGGAGATAGCGACCATCTTGGGCCCCACTTTGCATGTCAGTGATATTTAGCACTAATGACATGCAAAGTGGGCGTGCCAAGATGTTAGCGACTGGAAACAGTCGCTAACATCGCTATCTCCTATTAACAACTTATGGAGATATTCGCGCTAAGCAGGAATATCTCCAAAAGCTAACACCTGCCCTGAGCAGTTCTTAGCCATGTTATCCAATGGGAGGTGGATAACATGGCTAAGAGCATTAGCTCGGTAATGCATGAATATCGCGGACTTTTCAGCGAGATTCATGCATTGCGGGCGATTTTTATCGCATTTGCGATAAACCTTGGTAATACCAAGGTTTATCTGCGATAAAAATCGCCGCAGCTCAGCTGTAAATTTTTGTCTCTAACCAAGCAATAGCGATAATTATCGCTATTGCTTGGTAATATGCCCCAAAGTCTATGTAAATAGACCACTAGCAAAAAGACCACCCAACTGGAGCAACGAGAAACTCGAGGAAGATCTTGAAACTGCAGCAAAGCACCTGAAATGGAAGGGTTCGAGCCTAGTGCCATGGGACTGAGCTATCTGACAGTGAGTTCAGTGATATGCATGGTACTTGGCTGACTTGGTGACGCTTGGCGCAGAAACAAAGTAAAAGTCGGGCTGGACCACCATGGCCACCCCAAAACAAGATAGTGTGACTGAAGTGGAGAAGTGTGGCTAAATGGTTAGAGCGGCAGACCCTGATGCAGAGGTCTAGCCCGGGACCAGGGTTCAATTCCCCGCCTCGGCGGTTCTTGGGCTCAAAATTCCACGGACCTGATAATTCTCGCCTCAATGCCTATTCCAATCATGGAGTCCCACTCTGCAACTCTGGGCAATAGCTTGCTTAATCTCCACAACGGCCCCCACAACGCTAAGGATGCCTGGCCTCCACCTTGGGGGTGCCCAAGAGTGGACACCTCACAGGGAAAGCCAGGACGGGTTCCACAGCGGTATTCGTACAAGCGCCTTGAGACCCTTGCGGGTGAGTAGTGCGCTATACAAGTATCAATTTACATTTTTGTTTGACTCTGTAATGGTGAGCTCAGTGAGTAGACAGGCTGCAGTGAGTGCAGAGCTCAGGTGTCACTCACTGGGCAGCTCAGACTGATCAGGACCGAGTCCCTCTTGCTTCTGCATCTTTGCGCGTGCCTGTTCGGTACGAGCCTGGCCATGCCTGGTCGCAACTAATGGAGGCATTGAAATAATTTAAGTTCGACTATGTTTTCCTGTAGAGTGCTACTCATCCTAAAGCAGGGTGTAAGAACGTCTTACATCTCACTTATACATTACATGTACAATAAATCATACGCATTTGTAAATCATTGCACAGGATGTGTTGCATAAAACAGAGGGGGATTACAAGGCATAGAAGCCACATATCATTTTCCGTAGCTCACTGTGCTATAATAAAAGATTTACAGTGCACATGATATAAGGATCGCTCTGTTAAAAGCAGTAACCCACTTACCTCGCTACATTAAAAAAAACTGTCATTTGCATGTTACATGATGTGCTTTGCATTAACCCTCTATGTTACTTTGATTCGAAACTGAGGCGAGACAAAACACAGATATTTCCAGCAAGTGCATTAGCCTCCATCCAGAGTTATCTTAACAATTATTATTCATTCCGATTTACTAGAAGACACAGATCTCAGCAGCAGGTGCCTTACCCCATAAGACATTTTAAAATACAATCTTTGCAACCTATTATCCAGAACAGATTTACTGTCAGGTTTCTTCTTGTTGACACTTTCTTTGTGGCAAGAGTTTAAATAAAAATAAATGTATAAGCTGAGGCCCAGATTTTGCGTCAGGGTTAAATCACTTTTCTGGCACACCCCTAACGTGAAATCTGTTTTGGGATTTACAGTACCACCCATTGCCCTACCTTGAATTACCTTGCCTCAGGTAGGCCTTATATGGGTGGTACTAGGGCGTCCCTGTGCATCCATTGATGTGTTTGACGTAGAACCATATTTACAAAGACTTGTAAATATAGGTTTGCATCAAACTGGTGAGTCTACCTGAGGCTGGCATAGCAATAAGAAATATATCCATTTCTCCTAGTTATTTCCTCTTTGCATGTATGCTGCATTCTGTAGCACACATACAAAGAGGACATATGCTCTTAAAATAGTTTGTGTGTGGTTTTGGGGAAAAAAAAACTTTTTCATAGGGCCCTATTGCAGAATGCCAATGTTGCAATAACATTTTTGTTTCACTCCCCTAAAATTGCTTATTTGTGTAGGCTCTTTTTTTCAGCCCCTTTGTTGTGTAGCATTTTAGGACCCTAGTGTAAATTTACCAATTCATGCCCTTATATAAGCAGAGAAATCTTAACCATATTTAGACTTAGCCCATGCAGTCCAAATAAGGCATGGCTACTTCCACTAATTCCGAAAATCCACAATGATGTCTTGGAAAACTCGCCTTCAGCAGTCAGGGACTTCCCCTTGCTTGAATATTGATTTTTTCAAGAACTCATGGAGTTATCAAATAATTGAGACTCTTTCATGAGTTATTATGTCCAACCTTATGTCAAACTCGGCACCTTCAAGGTATAAATATGCCCACACTTGCCATAGCAAACACACAGTGGTTTGGAGCAGTTCGACTATCTACTTGCCCGACGCATCTCGCTGCCGAAGGAAGCCGACCCTCCAGCAGACGCACTGAGAGAGACGCTGTCTTTTCTCTTGCAGAGAAATCCAGCTCCAGTGTTTCCAAGCTACACTTGAGGGTTGTTGGGAAATCGAGTCCTGAGACAGACCTCCTTCATTCTAAACCAAGGTACGGAGCTGATTAGACCATAAGAGAAATCTTGGATAGATTCTTGGCAAAAAATACTAAACCTATGCTACACCATACTTACTTCTTCCCTCGTACTAGACCTAGGTTAGGTACATTGGGGTAGGCGTATTTTAGAAGCACCAGTTGAGTACTTTTAGTCTTTGTCATTTATGTATGTATTTTATGGCTTAGAAACCATACCATGCATTTACAGTATTATTTTATAATACTCTTCTTGCTGTACGCATTGTACTTTACAGCCAGTATTACGATTTCAGCTGTTAATTTCTTATGCATGAGAAAGAAGACTGTTCAATAAATAAATTTATTGAAAACGCCCATCTCTCTATTTCTCTGCACCTCTGGTGAAACAAAGAATGCATGATTGACTAGGTGAAATATCTATCTATTGTTTCCACAACTCTGAAGATACTTTTTTTTCTTGGGGAAACAAAGTTGTCATGTTCATGCGGTTGTCAGAAACTAATCCCTTCTTGTGAATTCGTGAACGTTTCTAGTGACCTCTGAGCTAGCTGGCACTCACTATTAAGTTTAATATATTCAATAGATACCTAGTCGACCTAAGTCCTACGTCAATTCTGTAGTATATATTATTCCAATGCGCAGAGCCTATTGGTGATATAGGAACTACACTACACCTTTTATGCATTCATCATTGTTTTCTTACCTCTCTCATATCTTCCCTGTCTGTCTTTCTCTCTTGCTTTGAGTCACGGTCTGTTGGTGAAAAATGATCCCCAGTCTCCTAAAATGAGTGCAGGTGGGTGAGGCTGCGTACGAAAACTTTTCTTAGGAGAGCGGTTTCACTTAAAGCTATCACATCTACAGGGAAATGTGCTGCATATGGAATATTATGCCTGGCTGAGTAGGCTGGCAGTAGAGTTAGTTTGTTCAATCCTTGGGTGAAGGAAGCGTTACACTGACAAAAGGCAGCGTTGTTTTATGTGTAGCCTACAAAAGTGTGAGTCTCCTCCCTAAATCAGGAGGGTTTGCATGTTTACTCGAAATGTGCTCAAATGTACTCATGATAGACCTGCTAATCATATATGAGGGCTTAAGGTCTGATGTCACTTCTTATGATGCCACATCCTGTAAAGTCGTGGCTTCTTATGCCACTTTCTATGATGACAATTCCTGTGACGCCATGTGTGATGTCGTGCGCTGTATGTCGTGAGGCATGATGTCGCGCGCAGTGATGTCACTTGCATACTACCAAATTAGGTCTGTCCCCCCACTTCTTTTGCTAGGACTTGTGCCCTGCCTGGCTGTCTCGGCAGTAGCCGTTGGGCATTGACTCCTCGTGACGTCAGTGAATCAGTATACAGTAAGTCCACACCAGTGACGCGTGGATAGTGGTTATTATGATAGATTTATAGCTGAATCATTTGTGGTAACTAGGGCTGCCAGGAGCAAGGTGGACCACGCCCTGCTACTCCAGCTTTGCTCAGTAGGCGAGTGGTGCATTAGAAGGGCTTGTTAGGAGGCGCTATAATGCATGACTTTGTATTTCAGTGAGGTGATGCTTAAAACCACACTGAAATGTGTTAACCAAACCACTGATGCATTCTGACACTGCAGAGTCAGAGAGCCGCTAGCTTGGTGGGATCAGTGAGCACAGTTAGTGTTCTCTACATCTTGACACTGCAGAGTCAGTGAGCCGGTAGCTAAGTGGGACAAGTGAACACAGTTAGTGTTCCCTACATCCTGACACTGCAGAGTCAGTGAGCCGTTAGCTAGGTGGGATCAGTGTGCACAGTTAGTGTTCTCTACATCCTGACACTGCAGAGTCAGTGAGCCGGTACCTATGTGAGATCAGTGAGCACAGTTAGTGTTCTCTACATCCTGACACTGCAGAGTCAGTGAGCCGGTAGCTAAGTGGGCTCAGTGAGCACAGTTAGTGGTCCCTACATCCTGACACTGCAGAGTCAGTCAGCCGGTAGCTATGTGGGATCAGTGAGCACAGTTAGTGTTCTCTACATCCTGACACTGCAGAGTCAGTGAGCAGTTAGCAATGTGGGATCAGTGAGCACAGTTAGTGTTCTCTACATCCTGACACTGCAGAGTCAGTGAGCCGGTAGCTATGTGGGATCAGTGAGCACAGTCAGTTTTCTCTACATCCTGACACTGCAGAGTCAGTGAGCAGGTAGCTTTGAGGGATCAGTGAGCCCAGTTAGTGTTCTCTACATCCTGACACTGAAGAGTCAGTGAGAGAGTATCTATATAGGATCAGTGAGCCCAGTTAGTGTTCTCTACATCCTGACACTGCAGAGTCAGTGAGCCGGTAGCTATGTGGGATCAGTGAGCACAGTCAGTTTTCTCTACATCCTGACACTGCAGAGTCAGTGAGCCAGTAGCTATGTGGGATCAGTGAGCACAGTTAGTGTTCTCTATATCCTGACACTGCAGAGTCAGTGAGCCGGTAGCTATGTGGGATCAGTGAGCACAGTTAGTGTTCTCTAAATCCTGACACTGCAGAGTCAGTGAGCCGGTAGCTATGTGGGATCAGTGAGCACAGTTACTGTTCTCTACATCCCGACACTGCAGAGTCAGTGAGCCGGTAGCTATGTGGGATCAGTGAGCACAGTTAGTGTTCTCTACATCCTGACACTGCAGAGTCAGTGAGAGGGTACCTATGTGGGATCAGTGAGCACAGTTAGTGTTCTCTACATCCTGACACTGCAGAGTCAGTGAGCCGGTAGCTATGTGGGATCAGTGAGCACAGTTAGTGTTCTCAACATCAGTGAGCACCGTTAGTGTTCTCTACATCAGTGAGCACCGTTTGTGTTCTCTACATCAGTGAGCACAGTTAGTGTTTTTTTTTTAATTCTTTTTATTAGGTGTATAGTGCAACTCACAAAAGATGCCTTCATCGGCAGTACAAGCATAGCGATTGGGAAAAAACAACAAGATAATGCTGTATGAATCGTCAGCGATCAGAGGCTACAATACATGCAATGTAT
This sequence comes from Lissotriton vulgaris, assembly GCF_964263255.1. Taxonomy (NCBI): domain Eukaryota; kingdom Metazoa; phylum Chordata; class Amphibia; order Caudata; family Salamandridae; genus Lissotriton; species Lissotriton vulgaris. The sequence continues at coordinate 39,821,323 of NC_141699.1, read as the reverse complement.
ACGCATTTCAATTATAATACGGTGAATATAATCACACAATATCCCAAGCAGCAGCATGGTTAGGTGATCAAGTCACTCATCATCATCATTGTCGTAGCGGTCCCCAAATATTTTTCGGTCCGGATGTTACAGGTAGTTCTTCGGCATATCATTCCAGATTTTCTCCACAATATACCATATCTTTCATCCACCCTTCCATTTTCGGAGCAAGTGTACTATCCCACGTAAACAGAATACGGCGTTTAGCAAGCAAGAGGGCAACTCTCACAAACCTACCCAGAGTGCCATTCAGTTTAGGGACATAACTTAGCAAGCATTCAAGTGGTGTACATGGAATTATAGTACCCGTCATAGTGTGGATACCTTCTAGCACCTCTTCCCAATATTTCAGCACCAATCTACAATGCCAGGCAAGGTGTAGAAAATCAGCATGAGTTGCCCACATCTTTTGCACTGATCTGACTCTCTGAGACCCATTTTATCCAACTTGGAGGGGGTGTAGTATATTTGATGAAGGAATTTAAAATGAATAATGTGTAAATTTCCATTGGGCGTTACGCGGCCCATTAATCTGCAGATTTGTTCCCATTCCTCTCCATTTATCTGGGGGTCCAAAATATCGTTCCATCTCGCGAGGCTTTTATCGGGTCTCCTGACTGTTTCTTCCTGTGCAGCCCTGTACTTTTTTTCCTAGTTGGCTATATTAATAAAAGTTGTAGAGATAGAAGTGTAGGGGGCTCAGTAGGGAAGTCAGGATAATGGTCTCACATTACACGCTTAATGCGATTACAAGAGTATTGACAGAGTGATGTGGGGTTTTGTATGTATTTGAGATCACTCCTTGTAATGTAGCGCCCTTCTGCATATGGGTAATGCCAGCTTCTTTTAAGGATGTTTGGCCTCCCACCTACTGAGTAACGGCTAAGGCTGCGTGATGAGCCAAAGGCAAAGCGGGTGCGTACAATGGGAGTTTACGTGCTCGGTTGCCAATTGCCTGGCACACTGCGATGGTCACATCTAGTGTGTTGTTTTCTGTCTTTGGCGTGTGTCTATTTGTATGTGTCAGTATGCCTGCCAGAGGGATAGGATGTGCATCCCCATCCTCTACAGCAACATGCGGTATAAAGTCATGTGTTCTAAACCAATAATATCATTCGAATCAAATGAATCAAATTCATATATATTCCTTTATATTTTTCCCCATTTTTGAGCTTTCCTTTTCATCCATTAAAAGTACTTTTCAATTCATTTTACTAAATTTTTGTTTCTCTATCCGAATTCAATAAAAGGCGCGGGAGTAGACAATGGGTTCCATATCCCATGTTTTATTTCCAACTACCCAATGCAATTCGGGAACAAATTCCCTACGTCAGGGGCATCTACAAGTACAAACACATATGTGTGTTTATTTTAACCATCCTAAATAGCATCTTAAATCATTTGCCATTTTTTTAAAATATAAAAAAACATTTGCTCGACAATTGTATACGAAATCTATGTTAAAGTGCTACACGTCATTCCCAGAGGGTTGACTTGAAAAGTACTGTTAAGATTAATGGATGAAAAGGAAACCTGAAAAAAGGAGAAAAAAATAAAAGAATATATATGAATTTGATTCATTTGATTCAAATGATGTTTGGCTGTGCAGCTTGATGGGACCACGGTTGGTTTCTTTCGTGGAATTGTAATGTTGCAGCGCAACAAGACGAAGCGTGGAGCAAGGTTTGCACGCCGCGAAAAATGAAAGGAGGAACTTAAAAAGCTTAAACTTGCACGAGAATAACAAAGAAAGGGAGTGCATCTCACTTCATTGCCTCCTAAACCAATATTAGGCATAGTGGGCTTGAGCGCATATATAGTATACGTAAAAGTCAGGCGCAGCAAATACCCCCTTGTCATATGAGAGTGTTAGCGTTTGCCAGCTGATCCTAGATTGCCGATCACCCCATACTAAGCATAAGAGCTGGGTTCTCACTGTTTTAAAAAAGTGTTGAGTCAGTTTGATCGGTATGTTACAATAAAGATATAGGAAGCGGGGAAGGATGACCATTTTTATTTCTGCAATACGGTCTGCTAAGGATAACGGAAGATGCAACCATTATCCACTTGTGGTGCTAGTGTGGTATATGCTCGACCATAGTTTTCTCTGTCTACAATGTCGGGATCCCAGTGTACCCAGACACCAAGATACTTAACTGGGTCTGTCGTCCACAGTAAAGGGTATTCCAGATGGGGCTGAGACGTGACCGTTGTTAAAGGTATAATGACCGATTTCTCCCAGTTTATTGTGAGTCCGGAAGACAGGCCAAATCTGATGTATTCTCGGAGCACAGGGGATAAGTGTTGTTGAGTATTCCTGACAAAGAGGACCATGTCGTCCACATACATCGATATGCCAACTGGCCAATGGTTAAAATTGAGTGCAGAGCTCTGTGACATTGACGGATCTTACAAGCAAGTGGTTCAAGCACAAGAGCGAATAGGAAGGGGGACAGCAGACACCCCTGCCTAGTGCCTGGTTCTATTTGGAAGGGCTCTGAAGTGGGGCTGCCCACGTGTGCTCTGTCTGATGTGTCAGTGTATAGAATCTGAATCCACTGTAGCATAACTCCAGGGAAGCCTATTCTGTGTAGTATATAAAACATATAGTGCCATTCTATAGAGTCAAACGCTTTAGCCGCATTGAGCATAATAGCAGCTGCTGGCAAGTCAGGATTGAGTATGTGGAACATGGAAAAGATGGTGCGCAGATTATGAGAAGTAGATCTTTCCGGCACAAACCCCGATTGGTCAGGGAGCATGAGAAGGGCTATCAGAAGTTGAATTTTTGTAGCCAATATCTTTGCCAATATTTTTGCATCTAGGTTAATCAATGATAGGGGGCAATAGGACTCACAAGACGTAGGCAACTTGTCTTTTTTGAGGAGGGTGATGATCATGGCTTGCCTTAAAGAAGAGTGTAGGATACCAGAATCATGGGCCTCGGCCTATATTTCTAATAGATGGGGAACAATAAGGTCCACATAGGCTTTATAAAATTCAGTAGTTAGGCCATCCGGGGCTTTGTTGATGGGGAGGGAGAGAATAGCGTCTTTGACATCAGTTTCATCTATGGGCAAGGATAGATATTCTCAGTGTGTGTCTGACAGCCACGCACATGCTATGTCTGACAAATATTCCTCCATGGTGGCTTCTTCCGTGCTCCCTTGTTTGATGTACAATGCCCTGTAACAGTCTCTAAATTGGTTAACTGTGGCGTGTGGAGTAAAGTGTTCTGTTCCGTTATTATCAACCAATTTAACAATCTGATGGTGATGTGAACGGGATTTGTAATTTAATGGCCAAGTTCCTACCAGGACGGCCTCCTTCGCCATACGCCTTAGCCACATGTCGCCTCCCCTTATATCTCGTTTCCATTTCAAGTAACTTGTCATATTCCACTAGAAGTTTGAGTATGCGAGAGAGCGCAGTATGAGATGGCTTTGACCAGTACTCCCTCTCTAACTTGCCCAGAGCTATCTTGGAGAGCTGACCTTCGATGTCTTTCAAAATACCAGATGTGGTACTGATACATACCCCTCATATTGTCACCTTAAATGCCTCCCAGAGAGATGCCTGACTGTCCACCGAGCCTGTGTTTTCATCGAAGTATTGAATTATGGCTGTTCTAATGGCTTCACTATAGATAGGGTCAAGTAATACCTCAGCCCGGAAACGCCATCTAAAGGGGCGATGGGGATTGGTAGGGATCCATAAGTGTAAGTTGACAGGATTATGATCCAACAGAGTGTGTGGTAAATTGCATATATGCGTAACCCAATTGTTTGCGTCTTCGTTTAACAACCAGTAGTCCAAGCGGAACCAGCTATTGTTGGCGGGTGTGATATGTTTGCCTACCTGCGCATTGACATTATGCAAGCACCAGACATCAACTAATCTCATTTCCACCATAACATTGCGGACACATTGAGCCACTTTGAGTGTATGAGCACCCGTCGGGCTGGATTTGTCAACCCGTGGGTTGAGATGTGTGTTGAGATCACCTCCCCAAATCACAGCTGTCTCCAGCCATGAGTGTAAAACAGTGAGCATTTGTACAAAAGGTTTTGGGTCGTCTAACACAGGCCCATACATATCAATAATCGAGAGAATAGTCATACCCAGTTTACCCTGTAGCATGGCCCAGCAGCCTTCTGAATCCGTATGGGTATGTTTAGGCAGGAATGGCGTACCCCTCCTGATTAAAATAAGTACACCCCTTGCAGAGGTGGAGTATGATGATGCAAGATGAAACCCCGCCTATTTATGAGCAATTTTAGTTTCTGTGTGCCTGTTCAGGTGTGTATCTTATAGCAGAGCAATTTGGATATTATGTCTATCTAAATAGGCCAGCACCTGCCGTATCTCTTTGGGGGTGCTGAGACTGCGTACATTCCATGTTATGCACCTATAGTCTTCACCCATTGTTTATTTGAAAACATCTCGATATATAGTCACTGCACAGCGGGTGATGTTAATTGCGTATCTTGTCAAGCACAGTTAGTGTTCTCTACATCAGTGAGCGCAGTCCTGTAGAAAAACAATCCATGGAGGCGTATTCCTCTCTGTGTGCTGCAGACTGCAGGGCTCGTAGAATGAGGATAAAACCAGGAGAAATACAAATATTTCTTGTTGTTCTGCCTCTTCTGGGGAGGTGTATCTTTTTGCCACATTTCCAGGTTTACTAGACTTGTTAAACTTGGAAATTCGTCAAAAACCATGGGTGTTGCATGGGAGCACACACGCAACACTCCTGGAATAGCTCTCTGGCACAGTGTAGTGCAATGGCGCGATTTGCGCTGCATTGCATTTCATCAAATTTATGAAGCCATTCAAACCCACACAAAGCTGGTTTGTGAGGGTTCATAAATCTAACTTAGATGTTCGCTTCATGCATGTACCACGTTGCGTGGTGCACGCATGATGTGAACTCTCATAAATATGTCCCTTAGTGTCCTGTACTTACTGACACTGCAGTGTCAGTGAGTGCACGGTTTTGTGGGATCAGTGAGAAAAGTTAATGCCCTGCACGTCTTTACACTGCATGGTCAGTGTTAGACCTGTCAGTCTTACGGCGGTCTTTCCTCAATCGGTTTGCCTTCATTTCTCCATTTTACTGATCTTGTTTTTTTGGCCCTCAGACTCTCTGCACTTTACTATAGCTGACCAGTGCTAGAGTGTGCATGCTTATTCCCTATTATATGCTTACATTGTCTTGCACCCAATTGGGACATTTAATTTACTTCTAACTGTAAAGTGATACTACCTGTGCCCAGGGCCTGTAAATTAAATGCTACTAGTGGGCCCGCAGCACTAATTGGGTCACCCACTTAAGAACCTGTCAAACATGTCTCAGGACTGCCCTTGCAGCATGTGTGTGCTATCTAAATTGCCATTTCAACCACACAAAATATACCTTTCGTCAGGCCTAACCCTTCCTTTTTAATACATATAAGTCACTCATAGAGTAGACCCCAACCCGTCCGTAGGGCAAGGTGAAGTGTATTTAAAAAGTTGGACATGTACTCTTAATGTTACATGTCCTGGTAGTGAAAACCACTTACATTTGTTTCTCACTTCTGCAAGGTCTATCTCGCCTACTGCATTTTCTTGTCTTAAAAATTTGGGGCCATATGTAGGTAAATGCCATTTACCGAATCGTAAATACCGAATTTCACCGATTCAGTATTATTTACTGAATCGTTATGATTCGGTAATTACCGAATCGGTATTTACCGATTCGGTAATTGCCATTGATTCCTATGGGCCTTGAGGCCTTGAGGCCCATAGGAATCAATGGCAATTACCGAATCGGTAACTACCGACTCTGTAAATTTACCGATTTGTCAAGGGGGACAGGGTGTCACTTTGACACCCTGTTGCACCCCTGATTCTGGCTTGTGTGCCATGTGACACACATATGTGCCCTTAGGGCATGTATGTGTGCCACATGGCACAGGTGTACATGCACAGATGTGCATGTACACAAAAATTCGTTATTTACCATGCCATTGTATTTCATGGTAAATAACGAATTCCTAAGGGCCTGTAGCACTGTTTCCAGTGCCACCTACATCCCAAATTACCGAATCTGTAAATTTATCGATTCGGTAATTTACCGATTCGGTAAATATACAGAATCAGTAATTTTCTTGCCCCCTACATCTGAAACTACAAATACCGGTCGGTAACGGCCGAAATCGGACGTTACCGACCGGTATTTGGCCACCTACATATGACCCATAGTGCCTGCAACCTGTATCCTGGGTCACATGACTAGGAATAGCTGGCAGATAGTCATTGTTGATGTCCTTTGAGATGTCATCAGTGATTTCATAAATTATGTCACAGAACATGTCATGAGTGATGTAATATGTGAACTCTCACCATTTGGTGCCTGTAACCTGGGTCACATGACTAGATGTAGCTGGCAGGTGGCCTTTGTGTCTTGCTCCCAGACATTGGGACAAAGGGGGAATAGCTGTAGGCAGGATGGGCCCTCTCTGCCTTGATGGGGGGAGGAGCTGTCACCCACCACACTCACACATTGCAAAGGTTCTGCCTCAGCGCACTCACACTAGTCTTTTTTGCCACCAGACAAGCTGGGCCAGGGGAGGGAGGCAGGAAACTCCCAACACCTCTGGATGTGGGAACAATCAGAACCTCCTCATACTTCAAAGCTGTCACTAGGTATAAATATTGGACCCCCATCCCCAACTCTTCAGTGCACTCTGGACCTGTGAAAGAATCAGAAGTACTGCTGCGATGCTCTGCTGCAAGAATGACTGCTACTCTCCTGCACAGCTGCCCTGAAGCCTTGCTGTCTGAGTGGGAAATTGGCCTAATTTTGAGCCCAGGACCACCAAATGGACCAAATGGACTCCTAGTTGGCTGGCCTTAGGGATGGAAAATGCTCCAACCGCCTTGAACCCAGCACCTGAACTCTGTCTGCTGTGAGTCACTGAGGTCCACCTCAGATATGGACTCTTAAAAGTGAGCCGAAAAATGCTTTTTCCAGTCTACCTGTGGTCTTTTGTGCAGAACAGACTCAGCGCGATGCATCTCTTCAACGCTCTGCATCGGAACAGAGGCAGGATGTTGCATCGCAGACAGCAGCCTCTTTGGAAACACCACTGTGCGGCGCATCCTAAACGCAGATTCTTGCAAGGCTTCGCAACCAGGATTTAAGGTACTTTGTTCAGCTAGCCTAACTTGGTTCCAGTATTCAGCCCACACTGCATTGCAGCCGGCCCGAGCTTGTGACTTGGTCCTGGTCTGGTGCAATAAGATAACCCAGTTGGCTCTTCATGATTCTAAGCACTGACTTTGAATACATTTTTAAAACTGACTGGCTAGATTTTTATTGGTTGGTGTCAAATAATTTATTACATTTTTACACTATTTTTCTAAATTGTTGTGGGATTTTTTTTGTGCTGTGTTTTCACTTTTTCACTGTTTGAAGTGCTGCATAAATACTTTACATATTGCCTACCTGCTTTTGTGCCAGGCTAGCAGAGGGTTAAGGACAGGTTAACTTCAGGTTGCTTGTGACTTCACCTTGAAAGGAATTGTGGTTGCTACTTGAATAGGGTTCCCCCTCTTCAACCAGTAACTCACTTTTCTACTGTCAGTAAGTGCCTAGCTTTCTGCGATCAGTAAGAACAGATAATGCCCTGTTGATCACAGCACTGTGTTGTCAGTGAGTGCACAGTGTTGTGGGATCAATGAGCACAGTTAGTGCCCTGTACTTCCTGGCACTGCAGGGTCAGTGAGTTCACCGTTTTGTGGGATCAGTGAAAACAGTGAATTCCCTGCACTTCCAAACACTGAAGAGTCAGTGAGTGTACATGTGATCAGCAACAACAGTTAATGCCCTGTATATCACAATACTGCGGATAAATGAGTACAGTTAGTGCCCTGTTCTTCCTGACACTTCAAAGTCAGTGAGTGAAGATTAATAAGCACAGGTATTACTAGACCTAGAGGTAATTCAGATCAGGCCTCCTTGGCTGGTGACGTGGTTCTCTGAGTTGGAATATCCACACATCCATTGGTTGGATCAACCTTGAGAATAAAGCGCCAACACAGAGCCAACAAACAAGTTGGTGGACATCTTGAAACCTCGCAAACGGTTGTAGGTACCGCACCACCCTGCCTCCGGCAGGCCCTTTTGACTTGCACCACCTACATTCTGGCTAACACCACCAACCTGCGGGGACAAGGCCTCACAGGTGAAAGCCACAGCTTTGCCTGCCTCCCTGGGGGATTACAGGAGCTGTTCAGCCCGCACGGTCTGATGCAACCCTACCCTGGTTAGAGAAGGTGGCCCTTACCGGTGCCTGAAGCCCTGGTCTTTGGGGACTGGGCATCCCAAGCAAAAGCTACAGCTTTACCCATCTCTCTTGGGGGATTAGTGGAGCTGTCTAACCTGCAGGAGCCACTTTACTTCTAGTAGTGGCTGCTTTGGTATGGGTAGGGGGTAATTGCAACCACACCATCTTCTCCATCCTCACTCTGCAGCATCGGAAGCACCCAGGCTCCCAGCCTCTCCCAGCCAATCACAATGCTGCATGAGCACGGCCTGTTTGTCTGCTCAGGCAGTACCTGGGAGCCTGGGCATGTTCTCCACGGGTGTGCGACACAGCCCTGTGGAGAAAATGCTAAGTGCGCATAATGGTTTGGCCAAGAGGGTCAGCCAAACAATCACTCCTCACTGTGCTCAGCCCCACCCCACCCGGACCTGGCTCCAATCCCTCGCAGAACAATAAAATTATAAAAACAGCTTGTTATTTTATTATTATTTTTTGCACTGCTCAAATAGCAGTGGGGCGACGCTCCTCCTCCTTAGCGGAGGAGCCGCTATTGTTTACTTCTACTTGACCTGATGCCACTCTAACCTGCATAGGAAAGGTGACCCTGCCCAGTGCCTGGAGCCCTCGTTTGCAAGGACCGAGCCCTCCAGGCAAAAGCCATGTCCTCACCTGCCTCCCACAGGAGATTAGGGGAACTGTCCAGACTGCAGAATCCCCAGACTTGTCTGCGTCCGATCTCACACTGCCCCTGAATCTGGCCAGTGTATGAGCCTTCATGGGGTCTGGTCTGGACTCCACATTACAGAGGGACACAAGAGGACTCCCCAGTTTGCAGCCACCTTGCCCTGGGTAGGGATGTTACCTCAGTCCATCAGCTAAGGAACCCCGAGTCAGTGACTTTCACCTTTCTGGTTCCTGATCCTGTTGAGCTAAGAATAGTTAAGCCCTCAGACAGCCCTCCTTCACCCTGGGTCTGTCTGGTAACCTATTTTTCCTATCTTTCAAACCTTCACAAAGTGGGGACTTGCAGAACCCCGGGTGGGAGTCACGAGTTAAGAGTTAGCAGCACCATTACGCATCCAGTCATCTGGTTGGCCAGCCACCGACCAGTCATACAGTTGTCCAACCACTGACTGTTAATCTGTTTGGCAGCCCAAGAAGATGATGGAACAAATGCTGAACATAGTCAAACATTCACCCCCAGTCACAGATCTCAGAATATTTGAAAATGCTCAGCATTCCATCTATTCTTTTTTTTTTGTTATAGTTGCCCGAAGTGGTATGTTTATACCTTTAAGTGGGTCCTGTGCTCACTATGCCACTGGCAGTTTGGGCTAGAATGTTCCCATGGGGAACTGGGTCTAGAGTAATTTGCATATGGCTGGGTCCAAAGTGGGCTGGCAAGGTGAGCAAAAGAATTATTGATTTAATCCAGATCTTTGACTGGGAGTGAATGTTTGACAATGTTCAGCATTCCATCCATCATCTTTTTGTGTTGCTATAGTTCCCTATGTTGGAAGAGTATGCCCAGACATGGGTCCCGTGCTCACTGTGCCACTGGATTCAAGCTGGACTGGCTGATGCAGGGTGAGACCCCGAAACTTGGCCCAGGATACTTGTTTTCTGGTTCATAGAGGACCTGGTCTGGCAGTTCAAGTTGGGTGATCCCATGAGGAGCAGGGTCAAGACTTATTTGCACATGGCTGGGTCCAGACTGGGGTGGCATGGCGAACAAAAAAGCAATGGATTTAACCAAGATCTGTGACGGAAGGTGAATGTTTGACAATGTTCAGCAGTACGTCCATCATCTGTTTGTGTTGCTATAGTTGGGAAGTGTATGCCCAGATGTGGTCCTGTGCTATGCCACTGCATTCAAGCTAGCCTGGCTGATGAGGGGTGATACAGTAACATTGACTGTACTCCATGTGGTAACAGTCCAGCCCGAACTGTCAGGCCAGGTCCTCCTTGGACTGGAAAATAACCCTCCTGGGACAGCATCGCCATCATCTGTTGGGCCAACTGTTCCTGTTAGGCCCACCTAGTACCCAGAAGGCTCAAGCTGACCCGGCAACGAGAGTGCTGAGATGGTAGCTGGCCATTATGCCAACACTCAGGAGGCTCCATCCTAGAGCCACCTACTGGCTTGTAGTCTCCCAGAGATTCTGCTTGTGCACACTCTGGCCATCTGGTCATCCGGCAGACCTGCGAGGGATGGTGCCCCTGTACCTGAGGGCACAGGGCAGAAGGGAGAGGCCTCTGTGCCAGATGGCATGTGGTGGAGATGGAAGACGGACTCCAGCAGGACATAGGAGCACACAGAAAAGCACAAAAGCTTGGAATGGAGGATGACTTTGAAGAGATTGTAACAAGGTAGTTGCTCTACTACTTACAAAATCCCGACCCAGAATCAGGTCATCTATGAATGATTTAGCACTGGTTCCCCATGAACATACAGTGCACTAAGGGCAAGGTAGTCACCCCCTTCTGTCTGTGCTCTTGTCTGCATGTGAGCAGCTCTACTCACTGACCCACAGGCTGGCTATCCCAGTCCAACCAAGGCTCCACAGCACTGCAGCATCATTAAGGTTTGGGGGGATTCTGACTTAGAGGCACTCAGTCAAAATCCTGTGGATGGTAGCTTTGCTTAATGGGCTCCTCAGATAAGAACATACACCAGGGAACAAATGTATCAATCTTTAAAAAAACAACGCAGCAGGACAACATGTTGCACTGGGTAGAAGCGAAATGCACCATATTTACTAGTATATGGTGCATTCCTGCTTTGTGTCGGAACTGGCACGCAGTCTGCTGCCTAGCCTAGAACCAACACAGGCACCCCTGTACCATGGTGCAAGGTTGCCTGTGTGGCAGACAGAAGTGTTTTTTTCAGGAAGGGACACTCACTGCACAAAAGCAATTCTCTGAGTATTTTTCATCTTTGTTAGTGTGCTGCAGATATTTCTGCTCATTGAGCCTCCCCTGGAAAGGTTTAGCATTCTGACACATTCCCAGGATTCCAAAACAATAGGGGAAGTGCAGAGGTATTGATAGAATCACCCTCCAAACTGATATACATAAACAAAAAGATTCTATCAATGTGTGGACATATATTTTATTTGTTGGTTTTACAGTGATGAAAATATAGTGGAAATACTCTCTCTTAGGGTGGTAAAGATGAGAGCGCTATGTGCTTTTTAAAATACCCCTCACACACTAAAAAAATCCAGTAGTGTCATGCTTCATCATTGGGGTCTTCCCGTCCCTCTACGGGGCGGGGTGTGCTACGACCTGACCGACTACGCGGGAGCACTGAAGTGGTGACAGGACTATGTGATGGTGCAAGGTGGGTGGTGTCAGTGAACGTGTAGGGACCTAACAATGTGTGTGAGTACAAAAATTAAAAATCCTCTGGCTAGTAGAAAAAAACAATTTATTCACTTCTCTAGCTGGGGACGTTAAGAAGGGGGTTTTGGGGTTGAGCCGATCGCTACAACCTGGTCTACATGTTTCGTAGGCAGTCCCCTACTGCCTACTCATCAGGACCTTCTACTGGTCCCTACTGAAATAAGCTCAGTTGCTAAGTGTTGTCAGCCTGTCTTCCTAAAAACTAACAGTAAAAATCCACTGTTAGTTTATGCTTCAGGGCATGAGCTGGCCCCAGGGAAGCAAAAATTAACAAAAATAGTGACCTAAATGTGGTCTCTGTAAAGAAAAGGGAAAAAAGGGGGAAACACAGATATTAACATTTGTAGCTGTGGATTTTGCGCTTTCATTATTCTTTGCGCCGCAATTTCACTCATCATATCCATTCACCCATTACACAAAGAATAACTTTAGACTTTATGGACAGAATGATGATTCAATCTGCCATCCCCTAGCTGTCCGTGAATAATGCCGAACAGTGGAGGAAAAACACACAGATGTTCATAGTAGTAAATGTGGTTTGTCACTGCGCTTTCATGGTTGTCTGCGCCGCAATTCTTTTTGTCAAATTTCATTTGCCCATTGCCTAAAGCCCTAATGCAAGACTTTATGGACAGAGTGATGGTTCAATCTGCCATCCCCTGCCTGTCCGAGAAAATCCCCGAACTTTGTCGTGCCCTTTGTAATTGGGGCTGTTTCAATCTCCACACACACACACTCTCGCGACTCAATACACGCAGCGACATCTCACAGGGTTAAAAAGAGGAGCCCGATCTCTCATACTAGTCTTATGGTTTTAGTTACTGATTCAATAAAAGTCCCCATCAATCGGGACGCACCCCTATATTTGAATGGTTAACCATACGTACTGTTGTGGCAAGCGCGTGGTGCCCCATGAGCTGACAATCGGTAGGAATTCCCGCGGCGCTCTGCAAGAAAGAGAGCCACGCCCTTAGCGTTTTTGAACACTCTGTGCGAAGAGTAAGAAACATATCTCAAACCCACTTGTTTAGAGACCTGGGGTGAAAGTCTGTTACTTACATTGTCCGCATAGTGCCTAAATCTTACTTCTACCAGTGTTGCCGCTCTGCTGAATGCTCGCGTGTGGGGAGCGGTAAATCATTTAAGCTTCACTGCGCGCTGCTGACGGGTCTACCAAAAGACTAGCGCGCTAACTCAAAATGGCCGCCCGTAATGGGACGCGGGAGGGCATATTTAGCGGAAGTCTTCCTTCTATTTCCATTGATACTCGGATTTTGCCTGCACAATGCAAATGTTAATGCAATATAGATAGGTTGGATCGCTATTAACAAATTATGGCAGGGGAGGTTTTACAACAATTAATTGATGCAGAGGCCATAGTAGTGTGATCAGGTCGATTGTAGAGGACCTAGATTGAAAGCTATGTGCGCTTAGCCAAAATGCGGGAAACATGTATAATAAGTGGATTGACTTGGGCTTTGAATATTTACGCAGGTTACTGCCCAGAGTTGGAGAAAGACACGATTGGGTATACAGATTAAACAGCCAAAATCGCTGTGGGATATGCTATGGAAGACATAGTTATTATGTGGTGTAAGACTTGACCCCTGTGCTAAGGTTGGGCACAGTGGTCATACCACAATTGCGCTGTGTTCCAAAGGGGTTGGTCTCCACATGCCAGTGGTGTTGATGATTTTATTGGGACCTTTGGTATTATCTTGGCCATGGTTAGGGGTGGTGCCTCAGAGAGTGGGAGTTCTTAGGGGTACGGGGGTTCTATAACTGACCCCACGGAATTTCATCGTTCAACCCATTTTTGTTGGACTGGACACGAAAAACCCATCTCTGTTCCTTTTCAAGGAGATGTCTTTCGTTGTCGATCTGTTCAATTACAGTCCACAGTATGTCTTCAGGTTTGTGACCACTTTCCAGGAAGTGGTTTGTTAATTTGGTGCTGGACTTTTTGCACTTGATTGTGCTTTTGTGTTCACCTATTCTTAATTTCACTGCCCTGCTCGTCATGCCAATGTATTCGAGTTTGCAGGGACATGTGATGAGATACACAACATTGGAACTATTACAGTTGCTGAATGTTCTTTGTTCCCATGTTGTCCTGTTGTTGAAGGTCAATTTCTTGCTTTTCCTGGTCAAACAGCATACCTTGCATCCGCCACAAGGGTGGTGCCCTTGTACAAAGTTTGGATTACCAATGTTGTTCACCCTGTTGGCCTTGGGTCTGGTATGTACCAATATGTCCCTGACACTCTGTGCTCTTTTGTGCGAGAACATAGGTTTTGGAATTTCCAGGCCACCACTATTGAGGATCTTCCAGTTCTTATTAATAATTTTGCTCACCTGGTCAGAATTGGTGTTGTATGTGGTCACACATATTAGTCTCTGCTCTTCCACTTTTTTGACTTTGTCCTCCAGGAGGCTTTCTCTGCAGTTGTTTCTTGCTCTCTTGTAGGCTTGATCAATGATCCTAGGGGGGTAGTTCCTCATTTTCAACTTTTTCCGCAGGTCTTCTGACTGAGTTTTGAAATTGGCAACTTCCGTACAGTTCCTACGAAGTCGCAAGAACTGGCCGTAGGGGAGGTTATCCCTCAAGTGTCTCGGATGAAAGCTCTGATACATCAAGAGACAGTTTTTAGAAGTACTCTTAAAATGGGTTGTTGTCATCAATCTGCCATTTTTGGGGAAGATGTTCAGATCCAGAAATACCAGATTGGTTTTTGTTGTGACGCTGGTGAATTTGAGGAATTCATCCTGATAGTTGAGCCATGTCAGGAACTGTTGGGCGCTCTTATCATCACCATCCCAGATGATAAGGATGTCGTCAATATACCTCTTCCAGGTTAGGATCTTTTGCCGGAATGGGTTATTGATGTTTAGTATCTTCGTTTCCTCCAGGTGGTGAACATAGAGACCAGCTATGCTTGGAGCAAATGTGCTTCCCATGCTGGTCCCATGCTTTTGGAGGTACAGAGTGCCGTTGTACTCAAAGAAATTCTCCTTGAGGGCCAGGGCACAACATTCCATCACCAAGTTTCGTGGTGTTTGGTACTCCCAGTCATCTGCGAAGAGGACATCCTCAATTATCGCCAGTGTTTCGTTGTGGGGCAAGCTCGTATATAGGCTTTCTACATCACAGCTAATTAATAGCTGTGTGTTGGGGTCAAATGACACCTCTTCGAGCAGATTGAGCACATCTTTCGTGTCTCTGAGGTATGTTGATGTGCTTTGTACCATTGGACGTAGGAATGCGTCCGCAAACCTAGAGACTGGTTCGAGGACCGACCCGATCCCTGATACAATCGGTCTTCCTGGTGGATTTACAAGGTCCTTGTGGATCTTGGGTAAGATGTACAGGTAGGGAGTCCTTGGGTTTTTTTGGCACAGAAATTCCCCTTCTTTAGTGGTAATCCAGTCGTGCGACAGTGCCTCCTCTACCATTGTCTTTATCTTGATTGAAATTCTCTCAGTTGGATCTGATGAGAGTATTTCGTAGTTTCTTTTGTCCTGTAATAGCCTGTTACACTCCTTGTCATATTGATCAATATTCATTAGTACGGTTGCACCCCCCTTATCCGCTGGTTTTATGACCAATTGTTTGTTGTTGCTTAAGTCACGGAGTGCCCTTCGTTCTTCATTTGAAACATTTTGGAAGACGCGTTTCTGCGTTGGGTCGAGGACTTCCAGATCTTTCATGACAGCTTTTTCAAAGGTCAGGAGTTCTATGGGGAGGGTGTTGTTCATTGGTGTGAAAGTGGATCGAGGCTTGAGTCCGGTATCTCCTTTCTCTTGAGTGACCACTTTGTCTTTGAAAAAGACCTGTAGCTTGAGTCTCCTTATAAACTCCTGTACTTCCTTGCATAGGTGGAATTTGTCCATGTTACTAGTGGGGACATATCCCAAGCCTTTTTCCAATATTCTTTTTTGTGGTTCAGATAGTTCGTTACCCATCAGGTTAACAACCAGGCTCATTTCTGGTTCTTTTGTGCCCCTGTCATGCTCCTGGTTGATACTCTTGGAGTCACTTCGTCTTCGTTGCTCCAATGGACCGAGTTGCCTCTCCGATTCCTTCCCTTGGCTTGTCCTCTGCGCGCCCCTAAAAAAGGACCCGAGTTGTCATAATATCCGTAATCTTGCTGGAATCCCCACGGCGGAAAAGGGGCATTCGGATGTTGGAAGGGTGGTGGGCCAAACTGTTGCGGGGGGTACATCATTGGCTGGGGGTAGCTGTTCCATCCCCTCATGCCTCGATTGTTGGGTCGTCGGAAATTCCTTCGTGCACCCTGGTATCTGGGGCTTCTATTGCTGCTCGAGTTAGAGCTGTTGGATCCGGCATCTGATGAACCGTCATTGGAAGCATTGTCATTTGATGGTTTATAATTCTCCTTTATATAGGGGTAGATCTTTTCTTTACTCCACCTGCTAGTGTCTTTTTGGAGTTTTTCGTATTTACTGTCTTTGAGAGATATTTCAAAGTCGTTCAATGTTTTATTTAGTTCATCAAGATATTTCTTTAAGTTGGCTGGAGACTCATAGCTCTTGAGGCGTACCTCTACTGCCTGTATTTCCACCTTTAGATCACTCGCTAGTCTGCTAGCTGTTTTTATGATCAAGACGATCCAGTCCCGTGTACATCTCCATGATATTTGGGACCAATCGATTTTAAAGGTTTTGTCCTCAAGGAATATGAATGGTTCATTCCGAACTACCAGACCTGATGGAGCTGTGTTAACTTTAAGATACTCGGACATGAGCAGCCCATGGATGGCTGTTTTTATTTGGGTTCTCCTTAGTTCCTCTAGTTCATCCCAATCACTATTTCTTAAGGATGGGCATCCGGAGTTCAATCCTTCAAAAGTACCTAAGGAGGCCATAAGGTTAGAGATCTCGTCCTCAGTGAATGCAAGGCCCAGGTCAGCCATTCTAGTACAAAGAAACCGAGGTGTCCTCAGTTTATCCTGCTGTGATGCCGCTGAGTGCAGAATCACAAAAAAGTGGTGTGAAGAGATGAATTCTTTGGTTGACTTCCGCAGCTGCACGCTGCCAGTAATTCCAAAACAATAGGGGAAGTGCAGAGGTATTGATAGAATCACCCTCCAAACTGATATACATAAACAAAAAGATTCTATCAATGTGTGGACATATATTTTATTTGTTGGTTTTACAGTGATGAAAATATAGTGGAAATACTCTCTCTTAGGGTGGTAAAGATGAGAGCGCTATGTGCTTTTTAAAATACCCCTCACACACTAAAAAAATCCAGTAGTGTCATGCTTCATCATTGGGGTCTTCCCGTCCCTCTACGGGGCGGGGCGTGCTACGACCTGACCGACTACGCGGGAGCACTGAAGTGGTGACAGGACTATGTGATGGTGCAAGGTGGGTGGTGTCAGTGAACGTGTAGGGACCTAACAATGTGTGTGAGTACAAAAATTAAAAATCCTCTGGCTAGTAGAAAAAAACAATTTATTCACTTCTCTAGCTGGGGACGTTAAGAAGGGGGTTTTGGGGTTGAGCCGATCGCTACAACCTGGTCTACATGTTTCGTAGGCAGTCCCCTACTGCCTACTCATCAGGACCTTCTACTGGTCCCTACTGAAATAAGCTCAGTTGCTAAGTGTTGTCAGCCTGTCTTCCTAAAAACTAACAGTAAAAATCCACTGTTAGTTTATGCTTCAGGGCATGAGCTGGCCCCAGGGAAGCAAAAATTAACAAAAATAGTGACCTAAATGTGGTCTCTGTAAAGAAAAGGGAAAAAAGGGGGAAACACAGATATTAACATTTGTAGCTGTGGATTTTGCGCTTTCATTATTCTTTGCGCCGCAATTTCACTCATCATATCCATTCACCCATTACACAAAGAATAACTTTAGACTTTATGAACAGAATGATGATTCAATCTGCCATCCCCTAGCTGTCCGTGAATAATGCCGAACAGTGGAGGAAAAACACACAGATGTTCATAGTAGTAAATGTGGTTTGTCACTGCGCTTTCATGGTTGTCTGCGCCGCAATTCTTTTTGTCAAATTTCATTTGCCCATTGCCTAAAGCCCTAATGCAAGACTTTATGGACAGAGTGATGGTTCAATCTGCCATCCCCTGCCTGTCCGAGAAAATCCCCGAACTTTGTCGTGCCCTTTGTAATTGGGGCTGTTTCAATCTCCACACACACACACTCTCGCAACTCAATACACGCAGCGACATCTCACAGGGTTAAAAAGAGGAGCCCGATCTCTCATACTAGTCTTATGGTTTTAGTTACTGATTCAATAAAAGTCCCCATCAATCGGGACGCACCCCTATATTTGAATGGTTAACCATACGTACTGTTGTGGCAAGCGCGTTTTGCCCCATGAGCTGACAATCGGTAGGAATTCCCGCGGCGCTCTGAAAGAAAGAGAGCCACGCCCTTAGCGTTTTTGAACACTCTGTGCGAAGAGTAAGAAACATATCTCAAACCCACTTGTTTAGAGACCTGGGGTGAAAGTCTGTTACTTACATTGTCCGCATAGTCCCTAAATCTTACTTCTACCAGTGTTGCCGCTCTGCTGAATGCTCGCGTGTGGGGAGCGGTAAATCATTTAAGCTTCACTGCGCGCTGCTGACGGGTCTACCAAAAGACTAGCGCGCTAACTCAAAATGGCCGCCCGTAATGGGACGCGAGAGGGCATATTTAGCGGAAGTCTTCCTTCTATTTCCATTGATACTCGGATTTTGCCTGCACAATGCAAATGTTAATGCAATATAGATAGGTTGGATCGCTATTAACAAATTATGGCAGGGGAGGTTTTACAACAATTAATTGATGCAGAGGCCATAGTAGTGTGATCAGGTCGATTGTAGAGGACCTAGATTGAAAGCTATGTGCGCTTAGCCAAAATGCGGGAAACATGTATAATAAGTGGATTGACTTGGGCTTTGAATATTTACGCAGGTTACTGCCCAGAGTTGGAGAAAGACACGATTGGGTATACAGATTAAACAGCCAAAATCGCTGTGGGATATGCTATGGAAGACATAGTTATTATGTGGTGTAAGACTTGACCCCTGTGCTAAGGTTGGGCACAGTGGTCATACCACAATTGCGCTGTGTTCCAAAGGGGTTGGTCTCCACATGCCAGTGGTGTTGATGATTTTATTGGGACCTTTGGTATTATCTTGGCCATGGTTAGGGGTGGTGCCTCAGAGAGTGGGAGTTCTTAGGGGTACGGGGGTTCTATAACTGACCCCACGGAATTTCATCGTTCAACCCATTTTTGTTGGACTGGACACGAAAAACCCATCTCTGTTCCTTTTCAAGGAGATGTCTTTCGTTGTCGATCTGTTCAATTACAGTCCACAGTATGTCTTCAGGTTTGTGACCACTTTCCACTCACACACATTGTTAGGTCCCTACACGTTCACTGACACCACCCACCTTGCACCATCACATAGTCCTGTCACCACTTCAGTGCTCCTGCGTAGTCGGTCAGGTCGTAGCACGCCCCGCCCCGTAGAGGGACGGGAAGACCCCAATGATGAAGCATGACACTACTGGATTTTTTTAGTGTGTGAGGGGTATTTTAAAAAGCACATAGCGCTCTCATCTTTACCACCCTAAGAGAGAGTATTTCCACTATATTTTCATCAGTGTAAAACCAACGAATAAAATATATCTCCACACATTGATAGAATCTTTTTGTTTATGTACATTCCCAGGATTCCCAGTCTTTGTAAATTGTGGAATGTGCCAACATCCATGGGTGGATGCATGGGAAATGGACATTCCACCCATGGAGCGCCCTCCTTGGGCAGAGTAGTACAAGTGATGCAAGAGATGCCTTTCTTCAGTTTTACCAGGAAAGCACGGCCACACAAGTTAACTTTGTGTTGATTGGCAGTTCTGACTTTAGTATGGCATTGCCCTTGCGACATTATGCATGAAGCATGGGCAACACAATACTATGATGAATCTGGATCCAAACGTCTAAACCTGTGGTTCAGTAACTCGTAAGATTACTATTGCAAGATCATATATTCAGTAAGGGAAAACTAACCACGTTAGTTCTAAGCTCAGATCACATTCCCCATTAGTGAGTCCAATGCTTGGTGAATTCTGCTTTACAATGATAGGGAGAGCCAACATTGAAGGATGAAAAGCAACAATGCTTTGAACTCTTAGCTGCCACAAGACGTTTATCCCTGTGGTAACTTTTCTGAACTCATGAAACACAAAGTCAGGAGAATAGTGAAGCTCCACTTTCACAGGCTGTGTTCATACTGAACATCGAGACCAAGCAAGCTTTCTGTCCTCCCTAAGTCTACCTCCGGGCACTTGTGTATCATTTTACAGGTGTACTGTCCCTGTCAAAGTCCCCACCTGTCAGTATCACTGGAGCAGGGCACACCCGGTGGGCACTAAACACTTAGAGTCAGAAGAAAGAGCCCCATGGGACTCTCTCCCTCCTCACATATTGCATAGAGACAGTACCCCTTGAAGTGCATCTCTAGCAATTAGCAGGGGTCAATCAATCAATCAGCCAGAATTTAGAAAACACAGCGAATCACCCGATATCCTGGCACTTCCAGGGGTGGGCAGATTTTTCTTTCACACGCTGAATTGGCAGAATTTAGGGACCCCGCTTTATCTTTGTCACATGTAATGTGGAGTTTCAGCCAAATTCTGCCAATCGCCACCTGGCAGAATTTCTTTTCACAAGGTTCCAAAAAAGCAAGCGAGATTGGCATCCCCCACCATGATTTTCTAATGTGGGTGGTTGTGAACGTTCAGAAGGCTGCTTCCAGAGTAGAATTGCTGGGGTCCAGTGAACTTTCTACTTGAGCGGCAGCAAAATCAACTCAAACGGCCGTGCATGATGCAGTTTGCACTGATTTTTCAGTATATCTCATGCTACTGCTGATAAATTGAGGTGCAGACAGCGCAACATCCATATTTTCTACCCATTGGTGGAACTCCACGGTATCTCAGGGAGCTTTTAGTTTATGTAAATTCCGCATAGTGAAATATCTCGAGTTCAACCCACAGCTGGCAATTTGTAGTGTCCATTTCTTACAACACATCTGGATCTTCTGATTACAAATATCCTGCGCAGAGTTAAAATTGGTAAGCAGAAGATTAGCACACAATAATGCGACTTGGACAGAGTATGTCTATGTTCATTTTGAATCATTCTAACAAAAATTCTTTCATTCGTTGAGGAATTCAATTTTGTACATTCCAACCTAAATTTACACATAACTATAATAACAAATCCTATATCAACGATAACATAAACATTCAACTAATTCTAAAACTATTTTTCAATGTCACACATATATGATCAAACCCTAATACTTATTAAGAATATTAAAATTCACAGAAAATTTAAAGACTAAACTAATATGTCTTAACTTTCTAACATTAACATTTCTGTTGAAACGCAACACATAATTTAGTAAACAATTGAGCTTTGCTAATGTATTTACTGTCCAGGAACACTTGGTGTAAAGTGTCCATCATGGCAGTAGGGCACACATTTTTCATTAAGGGGAATGCCATTTGCTGTCATAGATCAGTGAGAGCCGCATCATCACATTGAAGCAACAACCTACGATAAAACCCTGGAATTCCACAGTGAAACAGCTGGTAAGAGTTTTGATTTATTGAGATGGTTTGCTGTAATAATTGACCACTTCCACTCATTTGTTCAGGGGATTTCTGTGTGTTTTTATAACAGATTGAAACATCAGTCTCAACAGTGGGACCATCCTTGGCCAATACTACATCAATGTATCTTACTACACAGTGACGGATCTTTAAATGTGGTTCTCTGTATATTAGCCAAACACATCTTTTTGCTCTATCAAGGAGTAGCTTCAACATCTTGTTGTGTCTTGTGTACTTTGTGTTATAGTATGTACTTGACACAGGTGCAATTGTTTCAGATACACGTTTCCAATATCTACAAGTAGTGAATGATCAGTCTCTTTCTCTGGATATTTTATCTCTAGTATTTATGGCATTTACTCTCAGAATGGGTACAGATATTTATTGTTTTTCATTTATTTTCACGCACTTTGTAATACAAAGGTTCAAGGTTGGATTACCTTCTTAGTATTTTATACCATCTCCAAACACAGGGACATTTTTCAATGTTTAATATTATTATTTTCTCCAGTCATAAGATGCTAATAATTGCCAAGGGTAGTCTCGGAATCTGCTGTCTGATACTTTTAGTTTGTGAGCTTTGATAAGCTGACCATCTTTATTGCTTATTATTTCTCCTGCATCTGCATAGGAGTGAGCACTGAAATAGTCTGGAGTTTTTCTGAGAAACAATAGATCGTTCCCTTCGTTGATTCCTACAGCTGTGCACAGTTGTGTTACGCCTAAGCCGTCATTTGATCTTTTAGAAAGCAAGAGACCATTGCATGTGTAACCAGGCATATGGAGAAAGATCTTGACCTATTTAGTGTCTGGTCTTCTTTAGAAAGAGTCTGTATGACATTTCCAGTATAATGACAGCTTAGGAACCAGGAAGTGGCATAGTCTTACAATCTTCAGTGTGGCTAGAGTGGTGAACAGTAGAGGTTTGTAATCCATTCTGTTGGTACCTCATTTCTTTTGCCCTTTTTAGTCTGACCTGCATGAGGATCAAAGTTCGATCCGAGGTACTTCTTACTGTCACCTGCATGCGTGTTATCAATGGTTTGTTTTTCAAATTGCCATGCATGACAATTTTATGGCAGGGCACTGAGGTCAATTTTGTGCATTATCCTCTTTATTGCCACACACACAGCTACAAACAAGCTAGAACTTTAACTTTAGAATTAGAATGCAAACAACATTCTAAACATCTACAAATGACCCCAACATGCTCACACCTTCCTTCTTTGTTGCTGCTCACACACAGATACGTTCTATGTTCAGGGTTTACAAGACTTACATATGTTTTATTGATATATTGTTAAAAATAAGCAATATACCTATGAAATACCATGAAAAGTTTAAATATATGGGGGTGTTCTTTATTAGAGTGAGACTTTGCATGCTGAATGTAAATTGTGAAATAATCTCCAATTAATTAATCTAATGGTTAAATGTTTTGATATATTTTAGATAAGCTAAACGTATTGTGATGTAGGTGCTTTGTCGCTGAATCTCTGTAGCAAATGAGCACGAATAAATATATTTGGTTTCGGAATATGGTTGGGCATTGCGCATTAGTTGAAGTTCAAGATTGTTGCTCGCTCGTGAACCATAAAAATGACACTGCAGCTCATGAGTAGCTGCGTTGCTGCATGAGTGATGGCTCACAGACAATTCAGAATGTAGCTGAATGCATGACAGGGGCTTGGTGGTTCATGTATGTGAGTTCCGATTATGCCAGTGTGTGTAGGGTCAGCATAGGTTACCTCGCGGGCGCCTCTTCGTCGTATCATTTAAATTCATTGAGTGAGGTGTGTGCAGCCAGTGCAGCTCACAGTAGCTTTTTGAAACACTTGGCTTGCCAGAGTATGCTTGAAGATGCTGGTGGACATTTTGTATTGGTTAAATTCACTTAGATTACTTGTAATTTATTGCACCCATATTTAAGGAAGAAAATAAGATGTTTTTGCCACAAATATCATTGTTATTCTTAGAAGATCATGAGGGAAGGTTGTGGGGAGGAGTTTACTGGGAAGTGTTTTTACAGAAGTTTTGAATAGTTGATAGTGAATTGTGGAAGAAATATCAAAGGATGGAGAAGGAATCTGCGGTAATATCTCACCTTTTTATTCTGTTGTTATGTTTATGTCTATACATAGGTATGGATGTATGTCTGCCACAACAGAGGGTGGTGCAGGAGATAATGGTCCTTGAGGATGGGTGTTAACAGTAGGGGTAAGTGCAAGCCGGGACACTCCACTCTGCTGGTGGTCGTGGAGTTTTGTGCCGAACTGTAAGCTCCAGGCGGGGCGCGGTGTGACAAAAACTCTGTGGACTCTGCCGGCGGACCACCCCTAAGTGAGATACCTTATGTAGAAAGGAGACAGGTCTATGCGTTTAGATTTAAAAGACACGTACTTGGCAATACCGATATGTCTATGAAAGCAGAGATTACCTGAGGTTTCAGTGGCAGGGGGGACGTAGAGGTTCACGTGTCTCCCACTCAGTTTCACTTTAGCTCCATGGTGTTTCATCAAAGTAATGCGACCAGTAATGCATGGCTGAGATTGAGGGCTATACGTCTGATAGTATATTTAGATTATGTTCTTATAATGGCAGAAACCAAGGGGATTAGCACAGGAGCAAACAGACTTAGCAGTTTATGTTTTGGATGATCTGGGTTTTATTGTGAACAGGAAGAAAATATGTGTAGTGCCAAGTCAGGAGACTTTATTTTTAAGTTTTCAGTGTGTATTGAAATTGCATTATCTTCAAGTTAGTTGTTTAAGTTAGTACTCATGCCTTCCAATATGTTACTGAATCCTGAAATGTCATCTGCAAAGGCAACATTGGTCATTTGTTCACCAAGTCCATCAGAGCCAATTGTAAACCCCTTGGTGTTTGGCCAAAGATCCTATATTAGAGGGTCCATTGCAGTATTAAGCAACAGTGGGGACAGTGAGTCGCCTTGTTCGACCCCAGACTTCACTGTTATTTCTGGTGTAGGGTAAATGTTTTTCTCTCTTGAAATACATAGATTTTTGTGTGTATAAGTCTCGTATCAGAGCTCGGATATATGATAGAAATCTTTGTCTTTTGAGGCTCTGGCTGATGTGGCAATGACTGAAAGAGTCAAAGGCTTCTGAAATGTCTATGAACACCACTGCAAGCGAGTGTCTATTCTCAAATGTCCCTTTTATGACATTCTGTGGGACTGTCAAGTTTTCGAGATATTCTATCATTTTTATGAAGTCTTTCTGAGTTTTATTCAGGTTAACAATACTAGTGAGCCTTTTTGTCAGTATTGTTTAGGTAACTTCATGATTTTTTAATTGCTTTTTTTGTTCTGCTCGTTAATGAACACATTTTTGTGAATTAATATTGATCTTAACAGAAATATGGCACTCTCCTCCCATCTCCCTAGTGCCGGTGCTGAAGTTAGCTGCTGTGTTCCACGCAGACACCTTTGCAGTGCAGTTTCCAATGCCCAAACGTCCTTCTAAATACATTTAAGTCACCCCTACAGCAGACCTATCAAGTCATAAGGCAGGGTGGGGCATATTAAAAAGTAGAACATATGTTTTACATGTACTGACAGTAAAAACCTGCCACAGACAATTTTACTGTGGAAGAGATTGGTAGCCCCATTGCCAAGTACACAGTTACATGCTGACAACTCAGCTGTGCTAACTTCTGAATGGGACTATCAAAGTCGTTACTTCAAGGTATGAAACAACTCTTTACATTAAGATTGATTTAATACTTTGGACTCTCCCTGATTTGGATACTTCAATGAAACTATTGTGCATACATGCAAAGGTCACGCATATGTTCTAATTGTACTGCATGCACCACACTCTGTGTAGTCCATGAATACATTACACAATGCTTGATGATAATAGTGCGGCATAGCCGTAGTATGTGCTGTATCATTCACACACTGGGACATACCCTACAAACCCACAATGGAGGCGGAGGCAGCATTGCCCAGTAGTCACACACTGGGAATAGTTTTGTGTCATCCACAGAAAGAAGTGGAAAGAAATGCACTGGAGAATCCATAATGCAAGGTAAAGAAAAACAACAACAAGGCTTAGAATAGCAATTGCTTGGTTCAGGTGCTGAACTGCAACAGACAAAGGATAGCCACGTACTCACTTCTTAAAGGTTGACATGCTGCTCTTCAATCTACTTGGAAGTCCCGCTCTCCACCTGGCTCGCCATACCAGTGAGATATGGGACCAGACCATCAGGTACTAGGCAGTGAGGAATGGTCACCTCACCTGCACATTAGCCATCACCTCCCCCCAGGGCCAGTGGGAGTTAGTGCTCAATCCCTGCACTTCGAGAGGCTCTCGCTAGGGGCGCAGTCCCAAGCCATACCAGCGGGCTGGGCTCCACTTACCCTGGTAGAAGGCACTGAGGGAAGAAGAGCCAAGTCCCACCACAACTTCAAACAAATCGCCACCTTCCTGCTGGGGGTACATGCATAAAAGCTCAAGCAGCCAGCGCGGGCTTCTCCTCTCACCACTTGATGCAGTTGCAATGTGTTCAAGGGGCACAGCATATCTTCCAAGAGGAGCAAGGGATCCCTCATGATCCAAGCTCCTTCTTCTTATCCTGTGTGCCCTGCCCCCCAAGACAGGCCACTCCTCGGGCACTCAAACCCCAGGCTGGCCTGGAACGGGCCCAGGTGGCAGCGCAGTAAGGGGGTCCCAGTTCAGGAAGGCACTGCAATGCACTTCCCTCCAGGTGCATGCTGAGTGAGCATGGATTCAATCTCAGGATAACTGTCTTGCATCCTGGAGAAGCCCGTCCCACGCCCAATCCTGAGGCCACGGACCGCTCCTCCAGACATAGCATGTGATGGGAGGGCTGGATCCTGTGCTGTGGTTTCTGTCTAGGAGGCAGCCAATGGTTAGGGTAGGTACCATCAGTCACTCTGGAAGCTCTTCCCTCAAAGATCCTTCCCTAGCTTGTTATGACATTTAGATAGTGAAGTTAGATCACCTTCTCAGTGCTTCCCCTGAGCCATTGTCGACCCTGGCAGGGCCGATCCAAGAACCTCACTAAACCATCCAATTAGTAGTAGCAATGGACAGTGTGTACAAAGGGCAAGGATCAACGCAAGCTTTTGACCCACCTTTACTGAAAATTCCTCCTTCATGTGAAATAATTGAAATCCTCAATCCCCATCATGAACTGGGTTCAGCTGGTAACCTGCACCAGTTGGCGAAGAGTAACCACATGCTGTTCCATTCTTTGTAGCGTCCAGGCAGATACAGACATCTAAGGGTATCACAGTCCTGTTATAGCTTAATTTTTCTCTCACAAATGGTGTTATCATTCTAAGGAGTTGAGCTAGGACTGCCTGGGGTCAGGCAACTAATTAGCATGGGGGAGTCTTGTTCATCATTGAAATTAACAGACAAATCCCTCAGCCAACTGACAACGGACATGCACCACCACCCCAAAATCAAGAAGGGATATCAATATATCAATCCTTTGCGCACCTGGGCCATAAGGGTTTCTGGTAATTAGTCAAAATAAGCTTCAAATTTGTACTCGTACGTCCTCGGAACCAAAAGACTTTGTCCTTCCAGAAGCTGCACAGTGGGTCACAGGAATAACACGACCAGAAAGCCAGTTGTCATCATTTATGCTCAGAAATTTCATGGCATCTTATTTTCTTCAAACCTAAAACTTTCATTCTTGATTAATGAAAGAATTCTTGGCAAATGCTTTTGCTTTGGTCTGTTTTGAGACTAGTTCAAAATGTCACCTCTAGCAGAACAATACGAATGCCCCCGGCCATCCCTCTTAATCATGGCCTCAGTTCAGAAAACCAACAAAATAGAACCGGAGTCCTATTCCATTATTACAAGTCTTCAGTTGAAAGGCATATATTGAACACTCTATTCTTTTTTAAAGTAAATGCTTTGAACCACAGGACACCCAGTTATTAGAATCAAAGAGGCGCATAGAGGCAAGGGCTGGGACAGGCGGTAACTCCCCTCACAGAGGACCATCACCTCATTCCCAAGATCCAACTACAAGCCTATTTACTGTAGTAGATTTAATTTACGCTATGGAGCTGGAATTACCAGGGTGTCTGGCAGCAGACTTGTCCTTCGGTGGATCCTCATTGAAGTATTTGAAGTGTACTCATTCCAATCACAGGCCTTTGAAAGAGTCCTGTACTGTAATGTTTTGTCACTACCTCCCTGGGTGGGAGACGCAGCACATAAGGGGAGACGCTGCACCACCACCGACCGGGGGCTTTAATTACTCCTTGCATCTCC
Organism: Lissotriton vulgaris; assembly: GCF_964263255.1. Lineage (NCBI taxonomy): Eukaryota > Metazoa > Chordata > Amphibia > Caudata > Salamandridae > Lissotriton > Lissotriton vulgaris. The sequence continues at coordinate 39,793,624 of NC_141699.1, read as the reverse complement.
CGCTCTGCGGGAGACGCTGCGCATAGCTCGAGAGAGGCTGTTCTGAGGCTCGAACGGCATCAATTACAAAGAGGAAAGAAATTACCTGCAACTCATCGCGCCTCCCGCTCTGCAGGAGACGCTGCGGTCACTTTTCATCTAGGCTGCTTGGGGCATTTGCCAACACCGCCACAAGGACTTCAAGACCCAGTAGGGATTGGGTCCAACATGCTGCTGAAGCCCCTCCAACCACCTAGTACTAATTGGAGCTCCTTCCCCCGCGGCGCGGGATGCGCGCGGGATGAGCCGGGCGAAGCCCGGGCCAAGGGCGGGCTCGTCTGAGCCCGTCCGAGACAGGAAGAGACTGGGCTGGGTCACCCCCGAATGCTGATCTTTCATAAGACTTATTTATAATCTCTTTAACTGAAAGTATTAGACTGTATAATTCGCCCAATTAGAACTATTACTTTGTACTCTCGCAGTAGTGACACTCCGATTGTGAGGCTGATGGCATTGAAAAATGGGAAAGGGACCAGGCCAGCAAGTACATGGAGGGGTGGTGGTGTTACAGGAACGCTAGATGCGTTTATTGTCAGGACCACATCGGTCCTGGAACATGAAATAGCTTTAACCAAAAGACGACTGTCCTTAGATCCGATGTCTCTTAAGCGTTCATCTTTGGGTGCAATAGAAGCTGCACCCTGTCCAGATCAAACAAGCACACCCAATCTTCCTGTAGAAGTTGGAACTGCACATCAGCCAGATATATTAGTTACTGTGGATTCTAGTGCAATTGCTGCCAGTAGTAATTCTTCCTTAACCTATATAGTGTCTGATTCTAGCTCTAGTGTATTAAATCACTTACCGAATTCACTCACTAGAGTCAATAAATCACCCAACCGTCTAGTGGACAAGGGCCCTAACATAAAGAGGAAGCGGAGTGGTAATTCGCAGAAGGGAGGCTGCGCCAAAAAGACAAAAGCCACTTGAATCCCTAAGGTAGCGGTAAAAACAACTCAGGGCAGTTACACTACAATCAAACATGCCCAGAATTCCGCGCCCTTCTGTAACTCATCTCACAAAGACGTGGTGGAATCAGTGTGTTCAAATCTTGACAGTAGAGAGGGTTTCATGGAAAAAATTGAACAATTGGTGAAATCCCTAATCTTACCATTAGTAGAGAGATCGAAAAGGATTAGCGGTAAGTTAGAGCTGCTTGAACAGGCAACCCGGGCAAACTCTGCACTTTTGAGTAAATTGATTGAGAGTAGACCAATCGAACCCAAAGAGGGAACCACTGTTCCTTCTAATCATAAAATTAGACCATCCGAAACCTCTGTTCCACATAATAATGAGTCACCACGACGTGCGAATGTTATTTCAGTGGGTAATAAACCATCACCAGGTAGATCTAAGCCCCAGGTAAGTGGAGAATGTGAGGAAGGTATGGGAGCTAGGGACAACATGAGACTAAAGGATATAAGGAGTATGCCCAATACTGCCACTCCACAGAGAGAAAAAGGTACTGGTAGTGGTCAAATCTTGGACCTCCCTCGGAGTCAACACCGTACGTAGCTATATTAACAGTTGTGCCAGAGCTGAACCACGATAAAATTCAAACATATCATGAATTAAAAAATAAAACCATGTATTGGCTAAGTAGGAACAGGCCACTAAGTCCGGATCTGCATGGCGAAATATTAAACATTCGCAGAGTAATTTGTGTGGGCCTTAGAACAAAGGACATGGATGGGGACTGTAATATTGTAAATTTTAGAGATCCCCGAGTGGTACAGTATCTAAGTGGCTCCTATCATCAAAGGAAAATGGGGGGTATTTGTTGCTTTGATTTAAGATACTTTTATCCTCCACCCTTTTCCACTTTTAATGGCCCCTCCCGTTATAGTACGCAGCGAGATGGCTTCAACTTCCCCTTGGGAAACAGGTTTGATGTACCAACAAGTAACCGTTATGATTGCCTGTCTGGGCTAGGGTGTGTAGATTGACTGATAGGGGAGAAGGATAATGAGAAACCCCCGGTAAAGACACCACCCAAAATGGCGATGGGCAAATATGTAACTCCAGGTTTTATCCAACAATTCCCAGGAACTAGAGCAGTTACTGAGGCGGTACAACTAGGTACAGAGAATAACATTGAAATTACAGAACAAGGGTCTAATAAAGTGCATAATGCTGGCAACTTAGTAGTTGCGGGGACCAGCAGTAATGTGACTAAGATGGATACCTGGTCTATATTGTACTGGAATGTTGCTGGCTTGAGATCCAAGTTGGATAATTATAATTTGGTGAAACTTGTCAATGAATACGATATTGTCAGTCTGCAAGAGACTTGGACGGTAGGTGAGCACCATTTGATTGGTTTTAAAACCATATTTACTCCTGCTATTAGCTCATTACGAGGCAGAGCCAAAGGTGGGCTTTGCACATATGTATCCAACCTTTTTAAATATGATAGCATTGAGATTTTATATAATAACTGTTTTTACCATGTGGTTAGGATTCATATGGATAAAAAATTATGTTTATTGATTGTGAACTTTTATAATAATGTCCCCACAGGAGATGTTCCAATTGTTTTGAAAACCCTGAGAAACGATATTTGTAGCTCGATAGGCAAGGATACTAAAGAGTCTATTGTTGTGTGTGGGGGAGATTTTAACTGTCCACTTTGCATGAGGGGAGAGACGGCGGGTGTTTGTGGCCTTACGCTAGGAGAGATATTAACTTGACACATTTTGACCATTCTGATATTGGTGACTTCTTGAATGAAATCATTTTTACATGTGATTTGGGGTTCGCAAACATAATGTGTCAACCGGAAATGCCATTCTTCCCCTACTTTTAACGGCAGAGGGGTATTCACGATAATTGATTTTATTTTGATATCGACGTATCGTAAAGATAATGTCTTGAGATATAAAACGCTAGAGAATCCCCGGAGTGACCACTTCCCTTTTAGGATAGAAATTGTAAAACCATCTTCTGACCCTGTGAAAGATCAAGAAACTAGGCGTTCTTCGCACAATGTCGCCCTGCAAAGACAGAACGGATATGCCCTGAAGTAGTCTAGCGTGGTGCCTGAAGATTTTCTTTATAAATTAATTAAGACTTGTAAACCTAGTTTTGATGTTTGCTTGAGTGAGACAGGTGAGAACACTGAAATAATTAATAATTTCAATATTATCAGTGCACAAATAAAGGCCGGACTATGGATTCAAGCAAAGAACTCAAAAGGGAAAAAACCTAGCAGGTTTGACACCATGTGTACCAAGGCCGATTCTAATCTTAAATGTGCCTTGAATACCCCTGTCAGGGATACGTTTTTGATTAGGGAACTGCGGAGGGGATACAATGTTGCTCAAAAGAGGAGAAAGGATGCTTTGAAGAGGGAAGCTTGCGAATCTCTATGTAATGCTTCACAATCCCTTGATATTACAGCTTTCTGGAAGGCAGTAAATGCTCCCTTTTTTAACGATAACTCTAGGGCAAGGATTGAGATTGTTGTTACCGAAGATGAATGGGTATGTTTCTTTGAAACCCTTTATAGCATGCGTACCACAACTGAAGATATGTCTGACGAGGGATTAAAGCAGGGAGCGCCCAACTTCCCAAAGAATGCAACTGACTTGAATTTCACAGTAGAGGAAGTGATTTTGAGCATTAAATCTAGCTTGGGGGGAAAGGCTCCGGGCCCCGACGGGGTGCCGGTGGACATTTTTAAGAATAACATGAATTTGTGGCCGCCACTACTCACCCGACTTTTTAATGCCTCTTGTTCTGTGGGATTGGTATCAACTTGGTATAAGTCTATTATAGTGCCAATTTTTAAAAAGGGTGAAAGGACCAGTTTCGCGTTCTATCGCCCTATATCATTGTTAGACTCGACAGTTAAAATCCTTGGCAGAGTAATTTTTAAATCATTTACAAACATGGGCAGACGAACATAAGATAATAAGTGACCTCCAATATGGTTTAGGGAAGGTATCGGGACTGTAGATCAGTGCCTTAACTTACATATCCTCCTGGAAAAATACACTAAAGCCAAAGGTGGTAGGATGTTTTTAACTTTTGTAGATCTTACATCCGCCTTTGACTGTGTGACCCACAGTAAGTTGTGGCTAATTTTAGAACGTCTGGGGGTGGCGGATAACATAGTTAAATTCCTAAAGGATTTATATAACGGCGCAAGGGCCTCAATTAGATTTGGAAAAAATGATGAATGCTCCAGGATGTTTAGCATTGCTAGGGGTGTACGCCAAGGATGTGTCCTGGCCCCATTTTTATTTACTTTTTATATTAATGATTTAGAGAAAATTTTACTGCAGGAATGTTAGGACATGCCACTGGCTTCCAATCGTCCAATACCAGCACTAATTTATGCTGATGATGCAGTATTGATGGCCAGGACTCCCCTTGCAATGCAAAAAATGATTACATCTTTTGCTACTTTTATGACCAACTTGGATTTGAGAGTCAATTCCACAAACACTTTTTGTATGAATTGTGGTCCACGTACACTAAAATCAAAGAAAACTATTTATATTGACTCCAAACCACTAGATTTTACTCAAACTTTCCCTATTTGGGTATCTTGTTTGACTGTTCTGGTCAATGGTGCAACGCAGTAAAAACTAGGCGTTTGCTGTTTTTGAAATCTATTATGGTGCTTAAATCGTTTCGTAAGAAAATGGGAAAGAAACCTATTAAAGAACTCCTACTTATTTATAAAGCAAGTTGCGTTGCAATTGCTAAATATGGGGCGGGAATTTGGGGGTATATTAATGTGACTATCCTTCAAGCAATGGAAAATAAATTCCTAAGATATTTGCTCTCAGTTCCGGACAGTGTGTCCACTTTCAATTGTCATACTAAACTTAGACTGCCGTACTTGGAAGATATTATCAAGGTACAGCCGGTTCTTCTGTGGCACAGGGTTTGGTCCACAGAGGAATGTTCTTTTAATCGTCTCATTCTGAGGGACCCTATAAATCTTGATTGTGCCCACAAGATGAGATGGTTACAGTACATTAAGACATTCCTTGGGAATATTGGTCTTTTGAAGTATTATGAAGAACCCTCGATGCTTAGTTCGATCTCAAAGAAAGAGCTGAAAAAATTATGTATAAATTACTTGGAGGAACGTAGGGTAAAAGTGGAACTTAATAAAAAATCTGTGACCCCACATCAACTGATATTGCTCTGGGGGGCCCTATCTGTCCAATGCTGTGTCAAGCCTTATGCCTGCTTCAAGCAGGTGCAGGGTTTTGACGCCGCATTGGCTTAAAAGTTCCTGCGTGAAATCTTGTAGATTTCACGCAGGCACTTTTGCGAGGCGCACCTGCCCCGGAACGCCCACCCTGCGCCGGAACTCCCAGAAGTCTTGCAGGGCTTTACAGCGTGACGCATCTGCCTAGATACGTCACATTGTAAATGGGTTGCAGGGATGCGCCACGTTTACACCACCGTTGCATGATGCAACGGCGGCCTAAACGTGGCGCAAGTCCAACATAAATCTGCCCCTAGGCGTTCTTCGCACAATGTCGCCCTGCAAAGACAGAACGGATATGCCCTGAAGTAGTCTAGGGTGGTGCCTGAAGATTTTCTTTATAAATTAATTAAGACTTGTAAACCTTGTTTTGATGTTTGCTTGAGTGAGACAGGTGAGAACACTGAAATAATTAATAATTTCAATATTATCAGTGCACAAATAAAGGCCGGACTATGGGTTCAAGCAAATAACTCAAAAGGGAAAAAACCTAGCTGGTTAGACACCATGTGTACCAAGGCCTATTCTAATCTTAAATGTGCCTTGAATACCCCTGTCAGGGATACATTTTTGATTAGGGAACTGCGGAGGGGATACAACATTGCTCAAAAGAGGAGAAAGGATGCTTTGAAGAGGGAAGCTTGGAAAGCTCTATGTGATGCTTCACAATCCCGTGATATTACAGCTTTCTGGAAGGCAGTAAATGCTCCCTTTTTTAACGATAACTCTAGGGCAAGGATTGAGATTGTCATTACCGAAGATGAATGGGTACGTTTCTTTGAAACCCTTTATAGCATACGTACCACAACTGAAGATATGTTTGACGAGGTATTAAATCAGGGGGCGCCCAACTTCCCAAAGAATGCAACTGACTTGAATTTCACAGTAGAGGAAGTGATTTCGAGCATTAAATCTAGCTTGGGGGGAAAGGCTCCGGGCCCCGACGGGGTGCCGGTGGACATTTTTAAGAATAACATGAATTTGTGGGCGCCACTACTCACCCGACTTTTTAATGCCTCTTGTTCTGTGGGATTGGTATCAACTTGGTATGAGTCTATTATAGTGCCAATTTTTAAAAAGGGTGAGAGGACCAGTTGCGCGTGCTATCGCCCTATATCATTGTTAGACTCGACAGTTAAAATCCTTAGCAGAGTAATTTTAAATCATTTACAAACATGGGCAGACGAACATAAGATAATAAGTGACCTCCAATATGGCTTTAGGGAAGGTATCAGGACTGTAGATCAGTGCCTTAACTTACATATCCTCCTGGAAAAATACACTAAAGCCAAAGGTGGTAGGATGTTTTTAACTTTTGTTGATCTTACAAAAAAGCCTTTGACTGTGTGACCCACAGTAAATTGTGGCTAATTTTAGAACGTCTGGGGGTGGCGGATAACATAATTAAATTCCTAAAGGATTTATATAACGGCGCAAGGGCCTCAATTAGATTTGGAAAAAATGATGAATGCTCCAGGATGTTTAGCATTGCTAGGGGTGTACGCCAAGGATGTGTCCTGGCCCCATTTTTATTTACTTTTTATATTAATGATTTAGAGAAAATTTTACTGCAGGAATGTTAGGACATGCTACTGGCTTCCAATCGTCCAATACCAGCACTAATTTATGCTGATGATGCAGTATTGATGGCCAGGGCTCCCCTTGCAATGCAAAAAATGATGACATCTTTGCTACTTTTATGACCAACTTGGATTGGAGAGTCAATTCCACAAAAACTTTTTGTATGAATTGTGGTCCACGTACACTATAATCAAAGAAAACAATGTATATTGACTCCAAACCACTAGATTTTACTCAAACTTTTCGCTATTTGGGTATCTTGTTTGACTGTTCTGGTCAATGGTGCAACGCAGCAAAAACTAGGCGTTTGCTGTTTTTGAAATCTATTATGGTGCTTAAATCGTTTAGTAAGAAAATGGGAAAGAAACCTATTAGAGAACTCCTACTTATTTATAAAGCAAGTTGCGTTGCAATTGCTACATATGGGGCGGGAATTTGGGGGTATATTAATGTGACTATCCTTCAAGTAATGGAAAATCAATTCCTAAGATATTTGCTCTCAGTTCCGGACAGTGTGTCCACTTTTAACTGTCATACTGAACTTGGACTGCCTTACTTGGAAGATATTATCAAGGTACAGTCGGTTCTCTTGTGGCACAGAGTTTGGTCCACAGAGGAATGTTCTTTTAATCGTCTCATTCTGAGTAACGCTATGAATCTTGATTGTACCCACAAGATGAGATGGTTACAGTACATTAAGACATTCCTTGTGAATATTGGTATTTTGAAGTATTATGAAGAACCCTCGATGCTGAGTTCGATCTCAAGGAAAGAGCTGAAAAAATTATGTATAAATTACTTGGCGGAAGGTAGGATAAACGTGGAACTTAATAAAAAATCTGTGACCCCACATCAACTGATATTGACCACAAATGTCACCCAACCATACATCAATTTACAAATGAGAGACTTTGAAAGGTTTTTTTATCCGTCTTAGAATTGGTATTTTATTCAGGTTGTTAAGTTTCCCCATTGTGAACGATTGGTCTATGCTAATTATTAAGTGTCCTTGTGACGATCTGATTGATCAATCTGACATTCACATTTTACTTTTTTGTAAGTTTTATACAATTCCCAGGAAAAGGTGGATACTGCCCATTTTAAAGTATATGATTTTAGACAATGCCAAAGACAATCGCATCATACTAACATGGAACATAAGTGACAAAGAAATCACATTCCTTGACGTCAAAATCAAAATCACAGAAACAGGTCTAGAGACGGATCTATTCCGAAAAACAACTGACCGTAACAATACCCTCCATCACACTAGTTTCCACCAGGACTCGCTGAAAAGACACTTACCCTTTAGCCAAATGCTAAGAGTCAAAAGAATCGTATCAAATTCAGATGTGTGCATTAACCAAATGAAAGAAATGGGCAAAAGATTTCAAAGCAGGGGGTACCCACAAGAAACTCTCAATGAAGCCATCACCAAAGTATCTAACATTACACAAGAGGAAGCCCTTAGAGGATCCACCACCAAAAAAGACAACAACAGAACAGTACTTGTATCAAGATACTCTACAGCCAGCAAAACCTTCAAAAGCATCATTTTGAAACATTGGCGCATCCTATCGTCGGAACCTGACTTTGGAAATCTTTTCAAAGAACCCCCGCTCTTTGCCTATACAAGGACGGAAAACCTAAAAGAACTATTATCAAAACTACCATCTGAACAGATGTCACACACTGGGACACGTCCGTGCCATAACTGCAATAGTTGCAACAATGTCATCCTTGGAAACAGTATAAACCACCCCATGAGAGGCTTCAGAATCAAACTCAACGTGGATGCCACTTGTGACTCCTCCAACCTCATATACCTTCTTAAATGCCCATGTGATATGATCTACGTGGGAAAAACAACCCGGAAAATTAAAGTTCGTCTCAACGAACATAAATCAAATATCCACATCAAAAATCAGAAATCAAATGTAGGGATCCATTTCAATGACTTTAACCACAATGTGGCCCAACTAAAGTACATGGTACTTGAGATTGTACGCAAAAACGAAGGTAAAGACAATAATAAAGTTCTCCTTAGACGGGAAACCGCCTGGATCTATAGGATTCAGGCGATGAAGCCACACGGTCTGAATGACCGAATCGAACTAAGTGCATTTCTATAGTATCCCGCCAGGTACTTTCTCTTCACATTGCACCTTGGCAGCATGTACTTGAGTGTTATTATCAACTGTGCAGAAATGTGTAATCTTGTATGCCTTATGTCAACCCGAAATCTCACATCATGCATTCATTCATTCTCACATAACCCCTTTTTTTCGTAGCATTACCCCATTCCAACATGGCCACCCTTTATCCCCCCTCCACCCTAGCCCTTTCACCATGTCTACCCTCGAGTCACGTGACTCATCACATGACTCCGCTTAACTCCGCTAGTGGAAACCTCTTATCTAACTCCGCGGGAACTCCGCTTCAGATTCCTGTCACTTTTGCAGCCGACGATCCAACTGTTACGTCTCGCACGCATCAAACTAATTTTCAAGTAAGTCGGGGCCCCGACGAATATCAGGATATTGTTTCACCATTTGGCCTGAAACAAACACCGTTAACTCTCTTCTCCCACGTCTTTTCAGGTTTTCACCTAACAAACTTACAACCCGGACGTAAGTGTTCTTTGACATTCGTTTGCACCTTCCTCACCCAGGTCACTGTTACCTCCTGGTTTTAATAACCGCGCCGCCCTAATCACTACCCCAATGGTTTATAAGGTACACTTGTTCACCTGCCACAAGACCATCAAAAAAGCATGTGTATTTATCGGTACAATTAGAAGAATATTGTTGTGATGTTTAAGCATACATGTATGTTTCCTTTTGAGTTAGTTCCAAATTCTAAAAGTGTTTACTATTACGTTTTCAGCGCTCCTTGAGAAAGGGCTTCTCCTACCCGAAATGCATTGAAGCATTTGTTTTATGTGAAACACAACAGCGTTGAATCATTTCACCATATGTATCAATATGGATAATATGAACTTGCAAAATGCAACCAAATGAACTATGAGAATCTTTAACTAAAATTAAAAGCAACTCATTTTGAAATTCAAAGGAGTCTGTCATATTTATGACAAACCCAACGGTGTGCCCAAACACAAGGATGCATTCACACACCCTGTAACGCACTCAACCAGCCATCAATCTACGGCGTATTGGGACGGTTATGCCACTTGTTGGAGCACCCTAAAAATCTCACAAAACATTCACCTTAAAACTCAATTAACCACTCACCAATTTTTTAAGAACCAACCACGCTGTGTGCCTTGCCCCCTTTCCTACAGTCTCGACCTGCCTTCGTAGCAATTCTGAGGTTAGATAGCATTTTTACTACTGTCGCATCTCTTTCGGCTTTTCTTAAAAAAAAAATTATTTCACGGAAATCAATAACTATTTAAGTCATATTGAGTTACTTTTATGATAATTATATGAAGTTGGACACCATGATTTTTTTTTCTGTATTGTATATTTATTTGATGTTTAATAGATGATGTGATTTTACTGTAGTTTCATGGTTATTGTGTAATAGAACCGAATAAAGATATCACTACCTCCCTGAGTACGAAGTGGGAAATTTTGTGTGCTTGCTGCCTTCCTCGGTGGTGGGAGCTGTTTCTCAGGCTCCTCCCCATAACTGAATGCTGATTCCCAGTTCCCCATGGCACAGAAAGTTTCATCAAAATGTGTAAGGGAAAACATTTGAATGTACTGTAGCCATCACTGGTCTGGATTGTGAGATCGTGCGCCTTGGGGCCGGGCTCACACATAGTGCGTGCGAGGTCAAGGAGGCAGGCATCGATCTCGTGATCTCAGAGGCAGAGAAAGACGAGCTGCTGCATTCTTTTCTCCACTTTGGCTGCCAATTGATGCTAATGGGCGTTTGAGGTTCAGATAGCTGTTCTGGAAATAGCAGCTGCACTCTATCTCCACTACACACCAACTCAGGTTGATCTCCAAGCAGTGGTTATTGAAGATTTCACTCCGGATTGTCAATGGATTCTCAAACATGAGTACCCTCTACTGGTGCAGAAGAGAGGTCTCTGCTGAGAAAAGGGGAACCTTGGAGGAAATGGTTGGTATGGGCGGTACCAGAAACCAAAGGGGTAACTCATCAATGGTGCCACAAGAGGAAAGCATGAACGCCACCTTGACTGTGATTGAAGAATAGCCACTATAATAAGATTAAGAGCATATGAGAACCAGCTTGTTCCTATTAATTGCCGTCTCTACTTCAGCCTCACTTACAAGCCGAACCTTGGCAATATCTCATCCATGCCTACCATAGTCGTTACCTTGACCAATCACAAGTGATGACACCACTTGCCTTAAACATGTAATAAGAAATCTGACTCGGAAGACGGCGTTTCTGTTTCCTTCAGGACCCACCACCCACAACTCGCGGTACCCGCTGCGCGGGTCCCGCTTCGCCACTCACCTGCCTGACTCGTCGGTGGATCTTACGCCCAGCTGCTCCTGTGGGGTTCTGTGAGACGGTGAGGCGGCAGGGCTGCGAGAGCGACCCGGGACTCGCTTTCCCAGGAGTCCCGGTGTCTCTGGCCGTGTCACCTGGCCCCGCTCTCCCTGACCGCCCCGCCCCCAGCTGCCCCAGGTGAAAAGGAGGGAAGGATCTCTCGGCAGTGGGACACTCCTTTGCAGAAATCTGACTCGGAAGACGGCGTTTCTGTTTCCTTCAGGACCCACCACCCACAACTCGCGGTACCCGCTGCGCGGGTCCCGCTTCGCCGCTCACCTGCCTGACTCGTCGGTGGATCTTACGCCCAGCTGCTCCTGTGGGGTTCTGTGAGACGGTGAGGCGGCAGGGCTGCGAGCGCGACCCGGGACTCGCTTTCCCAGGAGTCCCGGTGTCTCTGGCCGTGTCACCTGGCCCCGCTCTCCCTGACCGCCCCGCCCCCAGCTGCCCCAGGTGAAAAGGAGGGAAGGATCTCTCGGCAGTGGGACACTCCTTTGCAGAAATCTGACTCGGAAGATGGCGTTTCTGTTTCCTTCAGGACCCACCACCCACAACTCGCGGTACCCGCTGCGCGGGTCCCGCTTCGCCGCTCACCTGCCTGACTCGTCGGTGGATCTTACGCCCAGCTGCTCCTGTGGGGTTCTGTGAGACGGTGAGGCGGCAGGGCTGCGAGCGCGACCCGGGACTCGCTTTCCCAGGAGTCCCGGTGTCTCTGGCCGTGTCACCTGGCCCCGCTCTCCTGACCGCCCCACCCCCAGCTGCCCCAGGTGAAAAGGAGGGAAGGATCTCTCGGCAGTGGGACACTCCTTTGCAGAAATCTGACTCGGAAGATGGCGTTTCTGTTTCCTTCAGGACCCACCACCCACAACTCGCGGTACCCGCTGCGCGGGTCCCGCTTCGCCGCTCACCTGCCTGACTCGTCGGTGGATCTTACGCCCAGCTGCTCCTGTGGGGTTCTGTGAGACGGTGAGGCGGCAGGGCTGCGAGCGCGACCCGGGACTCGCTTTCCCAGGAGTCCCGGTGTCTCTGGCCGTGTCACCTGGCCCCGCTCCCCTGACCGCCCCGCCCCACCCCGCCCTATAGGTTCCGGACTATAAACTTGGAAGCTGCTCGCTGCGCGGGAGCGCCCGGGGCTAAGCCCGGGCAAAGGGCGGGCCCTCTGTGGCCCTCCGTGGCCTGCAGTGTCTGGTCTGGGCGCACCCTTATTAGTCCTCTGTACCATTGGTTTGTATTGATTGTTACAGTTGCCTTTCTGATTGAAGCTATTGGGGTCACTTTTCCTCCGGGTAGTCTATTTGCTTACCTTGTGGTTACTGTTATCTGTGGGTAATTTGTTGTGATATTTTACTGTAGCTTGTTTCCTTTTTTAACTTCCCAGAGATGTCTACTCGTAAAACTAGGAGCCAGAGAGCTGGAAACGACAAAACTAAAAAAGTAATTGGCACCCTAGATAATTTTATTTCTCGAACACACTCTTTGATAGACGAGGGCATTTCTATCATGGAAAGGAGAGTATCATTGGACCTTGCTCACGCAAAAAGATCTTCACTGGGCAACATTGCAATGATGCATTCCCCGCCGCCAAGTTTGACAAACCCTGTTGTTACTTCTGCTGGGAACTCCATTAATGATTCTACTCCCGCCAGCAGTCAACCACTAATTTCTACTAATGCCCCTGTCACAAGCATACTACCCTCTAATATCCCCCATCTACTCGTGATAGTTAATCATGATGTTATTGACTCCTCCATTACGGTTGGGTCAGACATCATTACGTTAACTTCAATTGATGTGAACTTAACAAATCCTCCTATAGACAATCCCGCCATTACTTTACAAGGGTCTATGGGTTCCAACTCCGGGGGGGACAATACAGGTGTGGCGACAGCTAATGATGTGACTCTCCAGGCACCCACTGTTCAAACTGAGTCTGACCCCTTAGATTCTACCCCCCATTTGTTATCTTTAGGGGTTCCGGACGATATAACTCCTGATAGCAGTCTGGCCAGTCTTCTGGATGTGAGCGGAAGCAATGACTCACTAACTAACTCAGGAGACGGGCTTGACTCCTTAATGGAATCTATGTCTAGTTTGTTAAAATCCTTGCTTTCGCCCCTGGAGAATAGGCTTTCCAACATAGAACACCAATTAGCTACTATTCTTGCGCTACAAGACCCTAGGCTGACTACCCCTGGCCCCTCTATTTCGGTGGTTTCACCGCCTGTTATTAACACTGGGATTGATGTCACAAATCCACCTACGGGGAGTGCTCCAGCACCCGCAATTACCCTTCCAGCTCCCTCCCTGCCAGCAACCAAAACAGTGAATAATACCAAACCCTCCACTTCTACAGGTCCAAGTGCAGCGAATAGGAAGGCAGTTACCAAAAAGACTCCTAACAACCCAGCCCCCATTATTCCACAGTCTCAGTCCAGAAAAACCACATCGCGACGTAACATCAATTTACCACCAGATGCTTGTCCGTATGTGGTTGTTCTGACAGGGATTCCTGAGCTGCCAATATCCACTTCTGAGCCCTTTTGGGCGATTAAAAATAAAATATGCCACTGGCTTGACAAAAAATTACCCTCCACCACCCGGCCTAAACAAGAACATACTTATGGTCGAACGGGCACCTTGGGTAGGTGGGAAGAAGAAAAGTATAAAGTGTGATTGTGTCGTTATCACGTTTGAGGACCCACGACTTGTAGAATTTATATGTTCAACTCCTCCCTGTGATAGTAAGTCAGTGGTAGCAGCCAAACCCCTGTCTTTTTTTTATATGCAGGAGGGCCATGAGGATGTTAGATGGAGTTGGATGAGGCCAACTAGGAAAGGCTTGGGTAGAGATGGTACATACCAGAATCCACAACAATGGGGAATGCCTGCAGAGGAAGGATGGAACTTAGTCCATAGGAGGAGGGGGCACCAGTGGAAGGGGGATACACATGTTAATGGAGAAGGGTGGGGCCCACAGCTCAATTACCCTTTATTCCCTTGTTATAATCGATTTAGTGGGTTGGAAGAAGTGGACTGACCATCACCCCAGTGCATTGAAGATGGCGGGGGTTGTGGGGTTCTTTCCACTGTAGATAGTGGTTCTATCGTTCCTACTATGGAGGAAGTACCGGACCAGGGTAGTACTATTCCAGACCCCTTGTCAGGGGATGTTGATACTCAGGCCGCCATGGATACACCTATGCTGTCCCCTTCCCTTGTTAAAATCTTGTCCTGGAACATAGCCGGCTTAAAGAAAAACTTGCCTGATCCGGAATGGAACAATTTTGTAGATGATTTCCATATTTGCATGTTCCAGGAAACCTGGTGTGTAGAGCCAGAACACAAACAGGGCTATTCTACGTTTTTTGTCCCTGCAATACAGTTTGGGAGGGGGCGCCCATCGGGTGGCTTACTTATTTGGATCAGGATAGATTTGAATTGTAAAATCACTGTGAATCATGTCCCCTGTAACGATATTCTACATATAACTGTTAAAAGGCAGTCTGCCAGGAATGCTTTTGAACTTTTTTGTATTTATGCCAGGGGGCTCCCAGGGGGCCAATTGTCTCCAACACTGGAGTTGTTAGACAACACGCTTTCTGCCCTCCCTTCTAAATCCTCAGTATTAGTGGGAGGCGATTTTAATTGTACATTTGAGCCGCTTGATGAGGATGAATTTTTGGGCTGTTATAATAAGCCAGGAAATCAGTTAATTCCATCCTTATCTCTGGCCCCAATTAAGAAATGGTCGGCTCGAACCATACAGTTGAATGCCCTGGTGTCTGCACATGACCTATGTGCCTTAAATGGCCGCACCACATCTGATCGTATGGGCGCTATGACCTTCAATCGATTAGGTTCCCCGTCACGGATTGACTACATCCTTTTGGATGTAGGGTCATGGGCTAATCTGGTTGATATGGAGGTCAGCCAGAGGATTGATAGCGACCATAATCCCCTTTGCATGGGTATGTTCTGGGGAGACAACAGTGGTGAGGAGGTTCACAATGAGCTGATTACCAAAGAACTAGTCCCTTCTAACTGTAATCGCAGGATTAAATGGAATGTGGTTAGGTGCAATGAGGGGACACTTGAGAATATTAGGGTCCTAGTTTTGGCTGCCTCATCTGCCCTGACTCCAAGGAACCAAATTGCACTCCAGCCTCAGGGGTCGGTGCTGGCAACTAAGTATAAAGACCTAATAGGGGAGATCAGTATGTTTTTCTCAAAAAAAAACAAGGGATGTCATTTGTTTAAATGCACGCAAAAAAAGGGGAACCCTTGGTACACTGCCTCCTGTAGAGAGAAAAGGAAAGCAATTTCACTAGCTATTAAAAATAAGGATGCCCCAGCTGCTAGATTAGCTAGAAATGAGTATCGCACTAGTATTATGAAAGCCAAAAAAGATTGGGAAGAGGAACATTGGCAGGCTCTAAAGGAAGCGGCTCATGGGAAAAATGCCACTGCATTTTGGAAACTGATCAACGTCATGGATAGACGTGGCGCTGAGCCCGTACCAAACCATATAACTGAGTCCCAATGGTATTCCCACTTCTCAAATATATATGGCGTGGGCTCCTTAGAAGTTACGCCAGTATCCCCTATACTAGGTACTGATTGTATGGTCCATGGGAATGATGGCTCTACTGATGTACTGTTTTCGCCCCGTGAGGTGCAGGAGGCAATCCTTAAAATAAAACCGGGTAAGGCACCTGGCCCGGACGGAATACCGGGTGATTTATTGATGTCTAACCCACTGGTTTGGGCTGATTTTATTGTAAATGTTTTGAACCTTATTCATTTAGGCCACCAGGTACCGGACTCATGGAAGGGTGCTGAAGTGGTTACCGTTTTTAAAAAGGGTGAGAGAGAGGACCCTGCCAACTACAGACCAATTAGTCTAATTGATGTTATTCAAAAAGTAGTTGGCAGGGTAATTGTAAATAGGATTGAGGGCTGGCTTATGGAAGGAAACATTCTGTCCCACTTTCAGGCTGGATTCAGAAACAATGTTGGGGCCATTGACCAAGTCTTCAGATTCTGTGCAGTTTTCTGGAAAACAGTGTCAATAGCCAGAGGGAGCCTTTACCTGGCTTTTATTGACCTCAAAATGGCTTTTGATGTAATACCCCGTGTTAAACTTTGGAATGTCCTACTGGATATGGGTTTCCCATCATACCTGCTAAATCTTATCATCAAACTCCATGAGGGTACATATGCTAAGATACGCTGGGGGGCGCAGGGGCAACTCACTAGGAGTATACCTGTCAACAGAGGGGTGCGGCAGGGGTGTGTGATGGCCCCTACTTTATTTTCCCTCTTTATAAATGGGGTTGTGAAACATCTGCAAGATACACCGGCCGATGCCCCGATCGTGGCTGGGGAGAAAACACCATCTCTCCTCTTTGCCGACGACACCCTCCTCTTATCACAAACCCCCACAGGTCTCCAAACCCTTCTTGATCAGTTTAGTGTTTTTTGTCAGGAACGGGGACTCACAATAAACACAACCAAAACTAAACTAATGGTCATGACCGCTAAGAGGAAACATAGGAATATCCACTTGACCTTGAATGGATCTCCTTTAGAGGTGGTCGATGAGTTTGACTATCTTGGTGTTAGGATTAGTAACCATTTGAAATGGGAACCCCATATATGTAAAATGATTTTAAACCTTAAAAGGGTTTCCGGCACTATTTTAAAAAACCAACGCCTCTCTATAAGCAGGCCAGTTGCCCCTGCCTTATCAGTCTACGAGGGGAAAGCAATTGCCTCAGCTGTTTATGGCTCGGAACTGTGGGGCAATGAGAATACCAACGACCTTGTCCGATCAGAGAACAAGTTTATGAGGGACTTGGTGTCGCTTCCATCCTCTACCCCACTTAAACCTTTATTTTTAGACCTGGGTAGAAAGTCTATTGGGGACATCCTCCAGCTCCGTCCCCTCTTATATTGGGTTCGTTTGAGGAGGACCCCCGAACTAGCTAATTATGCCCTTGTGCTAGATGAAATACTAAAATTAAACACCTCAGGCAAAATCAGATGGCTAAATGCATTAAAAAAGCTTGTAGCAAGTGTGGGTTTAAGCGACGCTTGGGTATCCCAATCACCTCCACCAAAACAAGTGGTGAAAAAATTATATTGGGATTGGATAGAGACCAAGGCGCTACAGAACCCAAACTGGGGTCATTTGACCGAGACCTTTTTGACCCATAAATGCACCCTAAAACTAGAATTGTTTTTGGACTTCATTCAGATTCCTCGGGAAAGGACTTTATATCTTAAATTTAGACATGGAACATTGCCCCTCAAAACTTTTACATCTAGATGGAACAATAGGAGGGAAGAGGACACAATGTGTCCAGGGTGTACAAATCCCGAGGAATCATTGGGCCACTTCTTCTTTGCCTGTAAGGCATACATTTTACCTAGGAAGAAATGGTTAAAACCAGTACTAAAGAATCTTGGTGTTAGAGATTACAAATCAGCTTTGCGTATTCTTATCTCCGACACCTCTTCTATGGTTACCATTTGTGGGGTTGCAAAGTTCTTATCATGTGCCTGGATCATTAGGACTAAGATTTTAAAAAATGCTCATCAAGTCAATTTTTCCACATAACTCTTATATGTCTTTTTGTAAATAATGAACTGTTTTTATAATTATGTGTGTATTTCATGTTTGTACTTTTTATGATACATGTGTCGAATAAAAGTATAATGACTTGACTTGAAAACATTTGAATGTACTGTAGCCATCACGGGGACATGCGATCACTAAAGCAGCTGGGCGAGCCCACATTAGTTTTGGTCTGATAAATGTACACATCCCAAGAGGTCTGCACTAATAAACATGTATTGTATCTAGAATTATCACATATTTCCAAGATGAAACAATCAAAGCAACTATAACTAATTTAATGAGACATTCACAGTTTCACCATATGAGCCATATGTACTTACATGTGCACGGCCTAATATGTGAGACAAGCATATGCTTTTGGCATGATCAATCAGGTAACCACATCTACTGGATGGGAGGAGCAGAAGCGGATGGCTTTTCATCCCAGATAGACCTTTAGAACCCTTGGGAGCCTGATGTGGGATCCTGTTTGCCTCCAGGGAGCTGCTCTGGCAGGGCAGTCAAATGGACAGCAGTGGGCCCAGCTTCCTCAGCGACAAAGGAAAAGAGAGGAGGGCCGACGTTCACCCTGAGCAAGACATGGGGTGCTGACCTGGACACAGCATAGAATGGTCGTTCCAAGCTGTTGGAGACATGTGCTGGGTGTAGAAGTGCAAAAGACAGGCGCCCAGGACCCAGATCACCAGTTGGCCTCTGGGACTAAGGCCACTGCACTCCAAAACAGCAAGTCAAACATTAAGAAGGACAAAATGGGTTATAAGAATAATAAGAAAACACAACAAAATTAAATCTGACACCCATTTATAAAAAATGGTTGCATTTTATTTTTAAATTGACACCTCAATGACAAGAATGCTCCAGAGGGTTCCAGAGTTAAGAATTTTAAGAGATACAATAAATCACAGTTTTTCAATAAACGCTATACATCGTTGTAATACATTGTGACTCATGGTTTAGGGTTAGCCTAAACAAGTAATTTTATGGCTATAGGGGCACTCTTCTGGGATCCAACTCAATAGGAAGCCAAACACAGGGACCAGTCAGGTCCTGTTAAATGGTAACCTCATATTATAAGCAGTATCATGTCCAGTTCCAGGTCCTATGGGTAAATTGTCATAGAAGTCAACAGAGCAGTTCTAACACAAGAGAGGAAGGATGCTGAAGGTGTTCAAGGGTCTTCATGAGGCCGCCCCTTAGTCCAGAAACTCAGAGGGGCAAATTTGGCCTCAAGGGTTGATGTCCCACAAATTCAGAGTGAAGTCTGACACAAAA
The DNA here is from genome assembly GCF_964263255.1 of Lissotriton vulgaris. Lineage (NCBI taxonomy): Eukaryota > Metazoa > Chordata > Amphibia > Caudata > Salamandridae > Lissotriton > Lissotriton vulgaris. The sequence goes on along the minus strand of NC_141699.1, from coordinate 39,774,377 downwards.
CCAGGAGCAACAGCGAACCCAGTGGTTCCCTTTAATTTCAGTAACTTCTGTTCTTTTCAACCAAACTGGACTCAAAGGACTCTCCCATGTCCAGCAGACTTGGGTGCAACTCTTGAGGATCAGTCTCTCAGGACGCACCTTGGCATCAAGCATCGATCAGGCTTCTTGATGGTGGGCTCTCAAAGGAGCAGGCTTCTCATCTTTTGTGGCACTATGGCTGTGACAGGGAGTCAGCCAATGGACTCTTAGAGTCACCTTCTGTGTCTGGGGTTCAGGAACAACTAATCCATGAGTGGGACAAACACAGGTCCTGTCCGGTCTTTGCTAGCCCGAGATAAAGCAGGTTCAGTCAAGCCTTTGGTGCATTCTCTCTCGTCTCGGTACAGTTAACAGTAGGGCAGGCTTTCCTCTGTCCTCTCTCCAGTATAGACATGATCTGAGATCTGGGTGCCAAGTGTGACACTTTAATGTCCACTACAAGCTGAGGGAGATGAGGACTCTAACTAGCCAATGGGATACTGGGTCCCCTTCTACCTAATCATGATTTCCTGCAAAGTGTGCCACCTAGCAGACACAGAATATCCAAGTCTGCTCACTCACAACATGGCAGAACCCTTCTCAGCGTGTGGAGTTTCCTAGCTCGAAAGAGAGCTGTGGCTACGTGGGGGCTACACGCTGTCAATTTAAAAGATAATTGTTTCCTAGATAAACGAACATTGTCTCCCCAACTCTTGAATAAATTTAGTACTTTAGACACATCTCATAAAACAGAATAATTAGCCTTAGGAGGGTTCAGCACACAAATTCCTTTGAGAAGTTTGCATACCGAAGGATGCATACCTACCGTGAGGTTCTGTAAAATTCTGCCTTGTCCCGTGAGGTTATGGTTCTGTCCTGATTTTGGTGATGTTGTACAGTATCTAGTGAGTACGGCTAATATGGAATGAATTTGTGACGTTGACTAGCGAGTTCATTACGTATTCAGAGACTTTGTTTCGAATATGGGTTCCATTTTGTTCGTGCCTCCATTTTGTGTTGCCCTCACGTAGGTCGTGGAGGTAACCGAACGAACAAAAGTTGCATGGGTTTCGTTGTTCATCTACATATTAACTAGGCCTTTTCTGACTTGCGAGTGGACGGTAAGACGCTGACCCCGTCACCTGAAACTGACCTTTTGCGTAGCCAATTTCTCTAGCTGATCGTTGTCTGAAATTGCCAATCACTGTTCAGGATATCGTTAACTTTTAGTTCTCTTGCACATATCTTATCCTACTCAATATCTGAATTGATTTTTTCCTTATGTCTTTTCATTACATGGGTAGTGCTTTCAATTATGGGTTTGTCCGGCTCGTGGAAATTGAATTTGGGATATTCCTAATAATTAACTTGTGGGTTGGTACAATGTAAATCGAGCTTTTTATGATGTGATAATGTGTGGGGAAATGTATTCTATTTGTCAGTGTTTGTCGCAGTGGGTGTACATTAATAATGAGCAAAATGTGGATAAAAAGTGATGTCTTGCTCTACGAAAATTGAGCAGTTTCCTGAGTTGTACACCGTGTTGTATTGCTGGGATTACTGTTACTAGCTGAAGCTAATAAATTTGATCTCGGACGCCATCCAGAAGTATTCCGTGTCTCTGTATACCAAGACAGGTGAACTCGAAGACTTTGGGCGTGCCCCTGGTGCCGCTGGGTTCTAAAACCCAGTTCTTCAGTTGGCTCCCAACGTAGGGTGACTTCAGTGGTACCGGTCCAAGTCCGAGGATCGTGAGGAGCCACGTGAGGAAATTCTGGAGGAAGGCCAACCACTTCATCGACCCCTGTATGTCGTCATGGTCCGAAGGTTTTTGCTGCGAGGCTTCCCGCTTTCCCGACGGCTATGAAGGACTGCTGCCCTGACTGTCACCCTGTCTTGGACCCGTTTGTGATGATTTGTAGAGCGAGACGATAGACGGTCTTCCGGTGGCGTGACAGATATTTTGGTTAAGTATAAGTGGGTCGCTCCCAAGACTTTGTTTTGTTTCTTGGTTTTTGATTCATATATTGCAATAGCTGAAGCTGAGGGACTCGTATATATTTACGAGTGTATCAATAGTCGATAAACCCTAGAAGTTTGAAGCTAGATTAGTGAGCAATAAGATGCCTGGTTTTAGCAAATTTAGGAAATGGTTTTGTTGTGGTTGCAACAGGGATTCCCGATTGGAGGATTCGTGTATGATACCTCCGCTTGGAACTCCAACTTATGAGCTCTATTCAAAACACGGAGTGGGTCCTATCACCTATAATGAAGTATGTGTTCGTTACACAAGGAGGGATAGTGTTCTACGATGGCCCCAACATGGTAGTTTCGAATTAAATATTTTAGATAATCTGGAAGTTGCGTTATTTAAGAAGAAAGCCCGGCCGGCGATGTTTGACTCTTTCCGCCTTTGGTGAAAGGAAGCCAAACAGCGAGAAATTAAGCAAGCAAAGAGAGATAGTAAAGATAAGAATATGTCAGTACTACAAGCTGCTAGACAGTTTAAGGAAGAGGAGGAAGATCGTGCGAGTGAAGTAACAGATAGACAGCGTTTTATGGCTATCGATAAATGTTATCCGGCTTTGCCGTCTTACCTTCCAAAAGAGATTGAGGACTCTGAAAAAGATCCTTTGATGACTTGATTACTGAGATTACCACCCCCTTATGTGCAGGGTGCTACTGCGCCTCCATTACCCCCGGTTTTTCCACCTCTTGTTGCTCAACCTCCTACTGTTATTCAGCCACCCGCTGCTTTACAGATGGTTCTCTCTCCTATGGTGCTGCCCCCTCAAGGGCCGCCAGCTTTGCTACCAGCTTTGCCTCAAACTCCTGTACCTCACACTCCTGTATCTCTGAATCCTGTATCTCCGATTTCTACTATTTCTGTCCCTATGCCTTTGTCACCTCAAAACACTCTTTCTCCTGTTCTTATGACAACTTCTTCTCCTTCTGTTCGAGAGCGAATGACTGAGACTGTTGCTAGTCTTTTGTCTCCACTCTTTGGGTCACTGAATATGACCTCTGTTTCAGTACGTAAGCAGAGTCGTAGTTCAAGTTCAAGTTCAGGAATTTGTATAGCGCACTACTCACCCAGAGGGTCTCAAGGCGCTTGATGGAGGGTGGGTGCATTACTTATCGAATAGCCAGGTTTTTAGTTGCTTTCTAAAGGAGGGGTAGTTCTGTGTAAGTCGGAGGTGAGTGGGGAGAGAATTCCAGGTTTTGGCCCCTAAGTAGGAGAAGGATCTTCCTCCCATGGTGGATCTGTGGATGCGCGGGATTGCGGCGAGGGATTGATTGGATGATCGCAGTTGGCGGGTGGGTCTGTAGAAGTACAGTTGTGTGTTGAGGCATTCGGGTCCTAGGTCGTAGAGGGCCTTGTGTGCGTGGGTGAGGAGACTGAATGTTATTCTCTTGTTGACGGGGAGCCAGTGGAGATCCTTCAGGTGACCGGAAATGTGAGCATGACGGGGAATGTCCAGTATGAGTCTGGCTGAGGCGTTTTGGATGCGTTGGAATTTTTTCTGTAATTTGGCTGTGGTCCCGGTGTAAAGGGTATTTCCATAATCCAGTCGGCTGGTGACCAGTGCGGGGGTGACTGTCTTTCTTGTTTCGGTGGGGATCCAGTGGAAGATTTTTTTGAGCATGCTTAGGATGTTGAAGCATGAAGATGAGACGGCGTTGACTTGTCTGGTCATCGAGAGGGAGGAGTCAAGGATGAAGCCCAGGTTACGTGCGTGATCTGTAGGTATGGGTGCTGTGCCCAGGGCCGGTGGCCACCATGAGTCGTCCCAGGCAGAGGGGATGATCCTAAGATGAGGACTTCCGTTTTGTCCGAGTTAAGTTTTAAACGGCTGATCTTCATCCATTAGGCTACTTTTTTCATACCTTCGTGTAGATTGGTTTTGGCGGTATTTGGGTCTTTGGTGAGGGAGATGATCAGCTGGGTGTCATCTGCGTAGGAGATGATGTTGAGGTTGTGTTGGCGCGCAATGTGTGCGAGGGGACTCATGTATACGTTGAAGAGGGTGGGGCTGAGTGAAGATCCTTGTGGTACACCACAGATGACTTCGGTGGCCTCTGATTTGAATGGGGGGAGGCGGACTCTCTGGGTTCTTCCGCCGAGGAACGAGATGATCCAATCCAAGGCTTTTCCTTGCATTTCGACGTTGTTGAGGCGTTGTATGAGTGTGCTATGACATACTGTGTCGAAGGCAGCGGAGAGGTCGAGTAGGATGAGGGCAACTGTTTCTCTGTTGTCCAGTAGCGTTCGGATGTCGTCTGTAGCTGCGATGAGGCGGTTTCGGTGCTGTGTTTGGCTCGGATCCAGACTGTGAAGGGTCGAGGGAATTGTTGGATTCAAGGAAGGCGGTGAGCTGACTATTGACGGCTTTCTCAATGACTTTGGCAGGGAATGGGAGGAGTGAGATGGGGCGGTAGTTCTTAAGTTCACAGGGGTCTGCTGTGGGTTTCTTCAGAAGGGCGCTGAGCTCGGCATGTTTCCAGCTTTCCGGGAAAGTAGCGGAGTTGAAGGAACAATTGATTATATCGCGGAGATGGGGTGCGATGATGGAGTCTGCTTTGTTGAAGATGTGATGGGGACATGGGTCGGTTGGCGATGAATGGAGTTCATCAGGCGGATGGTGTCTTCAGTGGTGATTGGGTTCCAGGCGAAAAAGTTGAAAAGGTGCTGTTTAGGTTCGGAGGTGGGTGGAGTGGGCTGTTCATTGGACTGGTTTTCAAAGCTGTTATGTATGTCAGCGATTTTGTTGTGGAAGAAAGAGGATAAGGAGTCGCAGAGGTCTTGGGAGGGAGTGATGTCGTTGGTGGCAGCAGTGGGGTTGGTAAATTCTTTGACGATGTTGAATAGTTCCTTGCTGTTGTGGGCGTTGTTGTCGAGTCGATCCTTGAATGCTGTTTTCTTGGTGGATCGGATCAATTGGTGGTGTTTGCAGGTGGCGTCCTTGAAGGTGCTCAGGTTGTCAGAGGTTGGGTTTTTTCTCCAGGTTTTCTCGAGTGTACGGCATAACGTCTTGGATTTCTTAAGGTCATCGTTGAACCAGGGGGCCTTTTTGTTACCTTGTTTGGTCTGATGGTTTTTCCAGGGTGCTAATACGTCAGCGCTATGGGTGATCCATTGTGTGAGATTGGTGGCAGCTTGGTTTGGGTCCGATGATAGGGCAGGAGGGTTTTGGTTTAGCGATGTGAAGAGCTGGTCAGTGGTTATTTTGTTCAAGTTTCTTCGAGGAATAGGTTGTGGGGGGTTGTGGTTCATGGTCTTTTTGTAACTGAAGTGAACGCAGCTGTGGTCTGTCCAATGGAGAGCTGTGGTGTGATCGTTTGAGATGTGTCTGCTGGAGGTGAAGATAGGGTCGAGCGTGTGTCCGGCAAGGTGGGTGGGGTGTCAATAAGTTGTTTGAGTCCGAGATTGGCCAGGTTGTCCAGAAGGGTGGCGAGCAGTATTGGATCTTTTGGCTCGTAGATGGATTTTGAGTGCTTCTAGGTATAATTTGCAAGCGGTTATGGATGTTTTCTTACAGTTGAAGCCGCCTAAGCAAAGGTATTTTTTTGATGTGATGTGTGCTTTTCTCCGTCAGGAATGGGAAAATAATGAGTTGGGTCCGATTCCAGAAGAAGTGCTTGATGTTCAGTCAGAATTTGCTAAAGGGACAATAGTGGAATCTGATGTTGAAGACGCCGTAGGAACGATACTTGTTTACAGGTCTAGGCTACCGCCTCAGACATTGTACGAACCTGATTCCTCTGTTAGGAGGAAAGTGAGACAGTATCCTATGAGAGAAGTTCTCTCCTGTATGGAGAGAGGAAGTTGTTGCTAATCTTAATCAGGGTATTCAGGGTGTACCAGCTCATTTTTTCAGCGAGTATGGGTACATGTCCCTTGGAAAAGAGCAGAGGTCTTGGCTCTTAAGCAGACCTTACCTGATCCACGTAAAAATCCTGCTGGTTACTACAAAGAGTTGTCTCAGACAGTTGATGCGTGTGTCATGAATTTAGCTGATATAGACATGTTGATGGGTAATGTAGTTCCTCAACCTTTGTGGGCGAAGATTCGTCACGAGGATCATTAGGCAGAATTAGGAGACATGTGGGTTAATATTGCTGCTGTGGATGGTCGGCAGGTAGGAGGTGCCAAACCTGAGACTTTAGTTGCAGAATTGCCTGGTAGGATTATTGATTTAATGAAAACTATGATGCCTCCTTTATGAGTGAATTGGGATAAGTTGGCAGCATGTAAACAAAAGAAAGACGAAAGTGTGTCTGATTTCTTCACTAGGTTTAAGGAAACGTTTATTGATCATAGTGGTCAAGACATGAGCACTGAAGGTGGTCAAAGATTGTTTGTGGACAAATTTGTCTTTAATTTGCTTCCAGAACTCTGTAATAAGCTGAAGGACTCTGAGAGTTCGTGGGCTGTATCTTCGTTAGCCCAGATATTGGCTACTGCACAATATTATGAGAATAGGGGTAAGGATGAGAAGGATAAAGTAGAGAAGAAAACTAGAGTTTTAAAGACAAAAGTTCTTTTGCAGCAAGCTTATCCACCACGTTTGAATCAGCCTCAGTATCAGCAGCCCCCACAATTGCAGAGATTTACGCAGAGGCCAGAGGAAGGTCACTTCAAGAGTAGTTGTCCGATTTTGCTACAACGTGGGAATAGTGTATCTGGACAGAGAGGTCGTGGTGGTTTCCAGCAAGGTCCTATGGGTAAGGGACGTTGTGTGTTTCCTCGGAATGAGCGTTCCTTTCCCCCTCAGAATTCTACGAATTGTTTTGACAGACAGAATGTTCCGATTGTTCAGTCTTCCCAGTACTATGCGGATGACTATTGTGTCGAGAGCGAGAGTGCTGGTTACGATGATTGCTAGGACAGCCATGGGCAAAGATATGGAGTAGTGTCAGCTCCAGTAGACCAGAGTGGACCTTATGTTGAAGTGATTACATTAGGTGTGGCAGAACCTTTTCTTTTGGATACTGGTGCAACAAAGAGTTCTATTATGCACTCTAAACTCCCTGGTGCACCTTTGTCTGGCTTGACCAACGTTTCAGTAGGATTCTTAGGCGCCCCAGTTTGTAATATGGTTTCTAATCCTTTGCCTCTTGCTATTGGTCCTTGTGAATTGGAAGCTCCTCTTATTCTAACGACTGGTGGAGTGGTGTGGCTCACTGGTTAGAGGCGGCAGACCCGGAAGCAGAGAACGGCCCGGGACCAGGGTGACATTCCCGACGCGGCAGGGTCGTGGACCAGGGTCAGCGGACTCGATAATTCTCGCCCCGGTGCCTACTCTAACCAGGGATCACACTCGGCAACTCTGGGCATTACCTTGCCTCATCTCTACAACGGCCCCCCACATTCGCTGGGGATGCCTGGTTTCACCTTGGAGATATCCAGTAGGGACTATCTCACAGGGATAGCCAGGACGGTTTCCCCAGCGGTCTACAGCGCCACGACGCCTCAGGGCAGCAGTGCACTTTACAAGACACATACATATACGTTGTGGTGAGAATTTGTTGGGTTTGGACTTGCTGAAAAGATTACATGTGACATTACATTGCTCTCCTGCGGGAGTACATCTTACAATGGGTAAGAAAGTGATTTCCCTGATGTATTTGTCTAAAGATTGTCTTCCACTGGAATTGCGTTCTCTTCCTGATACACTTTGGGCTACAGGTCCCAATGATATTGGTCTCTTGCAGATTCCGCCCTATGTTGTTACCCTTAAATCAAATGCTAGGCTACCTCGTATTCCGCAATATAAGATTTCGAGTGATGGCGAGAGAGCTCTTTTAGCGATCATCTATGATTTGGTTGAGAAGGGTGTGGTTGAAGAAATGAGAGGTAACGTGTGTAACAGTCCTGTTTTGCCTGTTCTTTAGCGTACTGACTCTTCTCAGCCACCTGTGTATCGGTTTGTGATCGATCTTCGAGAGGTTAATAAGATTGTCGTACCACAGTTTCCTGTTGTTCCGGATATCACTGCTTTGTTGACTATGATTCCTGCTTCAGCTTCTTGGTTTTCTGTTATCGATCTGAAGAATGCTTTCTTCAGTATTCCGATTGCTGAGGAGAGTAGAGATATTTTTGGCTTCTCTTTAGGAGGCCGAAGCTTCCGGTTTAAAAGCGCTCTTCAAGGTTATTGTGAAAGTCCGTCAATCTATAGTCAGGCGTTGAAAACTCAGCTTGATAATTTTGTGTTGCCTTTAGGTGCTACTCTTATCCAGTACGTTGATGATCTACTGATCGCTGCTGATGATGAAGAGATTTGTAAAGAAGCTACTCTTTCTTTGTTACAGTATTTGTCTGACCTTCATCATAAAGTGTCACCTTCAAAGCTACAGTATTGCCGAGAAGAAGTGACCTACTTAGGTCATCTCTTGTCGAAGGAGGGATGACGATTGACCCCAGAGCATATTCAAGCGATTGCTCAGATGACTGTGCCATCCACACAAAGATAGGTGCGTGCGTTTTTGGGTATCACTTCCTATTGTAGGCAATGGATTCCAAATTTTTCCCTCTTAGCGAAACCTTTGTTGGCATTGACTCTGAAGAATACTCCACATCCTTTTCCTTGGTCTGACGAATGTCAGAAAAGTTTTTCTGAGTTGGGTGATGCATTGTGTTCTGCTCCGCTGTTGGGTACTCCTGATTACAGTAAGCCTTTCACACTCTACGTACACGAGAGAGAGGGTTGTGTGTTGTCAGTACTGACACAGCAATTCGGGGACAAGCAACGCCCATGCGCGTACTTCTCATCTACGTTGGATCCGGTAGCTAAAGAATTGCCGAGTTGTCTGAGAGCTATCAGCAGACTGTTTCTATCCGACAGTCTGCTGGCCTGGTATTGGATAATACGTTGATTGTGATGGTCCCACATGAACTGGATACCTTATTAAATAGGACTAAGACTCAGCACCTTACTAGTGCACGTCTGTCAGGTTACGAGTTGACACTTTTGGCTAGCCATGTACATATCAGAAGATGCAACACATTGAATCCAGCTACGTTGTTACCGATTTCTGTAGGGGCAGATGTTCAAGAACAGCATGATTGTTTTCTTCGCACAGAGGAAGAAACGAAGGCTAGAGTTGATTTAAAAGATACTCCTCTTTCAAATGCTGATGGTACTCTATGGGTAGATCGTTCGTGTTTTAAGCTTCCGAATGGAGAGTCGACTTCAGCATATGCTGTCACAACTTTACATACAGTTGTTGAAACAGCACGTATAGCACAGAACTCAGCGCAAGCAGCCGAGTTAATAGCACTGACAAGAGCGTGTGTGTTGTCAGAAGGAAAGCGAGTGAATGTTTATACTGGCAGCCAGTATGCATTTGGTGTGGCGCATAGTTTTGGCCGCTTGTGGAGAGAAAGAGGATTTATGACTTCCCATGGTACGAAAATTCAGCATGGGCAATTTGGTGAATGAACTTCTTGACTCACTTACCTTGCCAAAGCAGATTGGGATTGTGAAGTGTAGTGCGCATAGAAAGGTTGTGGATAATGTGGGTCGAGGAAATGCGTTTGCAGATGAAGTTGCGAAAGAAACGGCGAGAGACATGTTGAGTCGAATGTATGTTGCAGGTCCCGCAAGATGGATTGCGGATAGAGGAATGTGTGAAGACACAATTGAAAGTGTGAAGTCGATTCAGATTGAAGCTACGGAAAAGGAAGTGAATGTGTGGAGAGAAACTACGGGTATGTTGGATTCGACAGGTTGTTGGGTTGAGTTGTCGGAGCACAGGCGATGGTTGTTACCTGATGCGAATGTGCTCCCAGTGGTTACTATGGCTCATGGAATGGCTCACATTAGTTCGAAAGGAATATGCAAGTTGTTGGCTCCAGTATGGCAGAATGCTGGAATTCCTAAATGTGCTGAGAATGTGGTGAAGCATTGTATGATTTGTTTGATGTATAATCCTGGAAAGGGAACTCCAACTCCAGCTGGTCAATGTGCTCCTCCGATGTATCCGTTTGAAGTGATACAGCTAGATTATATTCATATGGAGAGATGCAACAACTTAAAGTAGGTCCTTGTGGTTGTCTGTGCCTTTTCCAGATGGATAGAGGCCTACCCCCTAAAGGATAATACTGCCTTGTCTACAGCCAAGGTTTTGCTCAAGGAATATTTCCCTAGGTATGGTTTGCCAAGAATGGTATGGAGTGATAATGGGAGTGAATTCGTGGGCCAGATCATGAAGAAAGTGTGTGCGGGTTTGGGCATCAATCAGAAATTCCATGCTGCGAATCACCCCCAGTCCGCTGGACTTGTCAAGTGCTATAATGGCACTCTGAAGTTGAAACTGGCTAAAATACAAGCGAGCTCTGGTCTTACATGGCCAGATGCCTTGCCATTGGCTCTTTTGTCAACAAGGACAACGGTACATTCTCGTGTGGGACTTAGTCCCTATGAAATTGTTTTTGGTCATCCAGCCAATGTATGGGGTGTGCCAAGGCCTTAGAAATTTAGTGAAATTGAGTACCCTATGTTGGTGGATTACTTACATGACTTGACTGCTAAATTACGTGTTCTCCACCAACAGGTCTATGACAGTCCACCAACAGCAACTGCAGATCCAGGCCACACGATCCAACCTGGTGATTACGTTCTGACGAAGAATTTTCAACGATCCAAAAAATTGGAGCCTAGATGGACTGGACCTTATTTGGTGCTTTTAGCAACTCGAACTGCTGATAGAGTAGCTGGTAAAAAGAATTGTGTACATGGTACCCATTGTAAAAAAGTTCCGTTACCCTTACCGTATGATAAGTGGGTGCGGGGAGGTATAGCTGATTCTGAATGCGAAAGAATACCTAGATTTATACCCTTTAGTGATGCACATTTGGAATGGACTCAGTAAGAACGAGAGGATGATGATGTTTTACAAGCTGTTGTTTCTCCACATCTGAGACTAGACACAACGGATCCAGAAGTGCTTTTTCGGGAACAGACAGTGCCTGGTAAAGAACGCTACAATCTAAGGCAGAGAAAGGATAAACATATGTACAAATAAAAAATCTGAATTTTTTTTACTGTGAATTACACCTTTTCAGACAAGAGGCTATTTTTCTTTTTTTTCTTTTTTGAGTCACCATCCGGACTCAGCTGCAGGGTCATGGTACAGTTCTTAAGGGGTGAGCCGCGAATTGATGAAAGGTCTGTGGTTCATGGTCGTTAGTACGATCTTGACGCACACTTAAGTGAAGAAGGTAATAGCCGTGAGCAGCACCTTAGAGGATGGAGTCTTTTGGGTCTGAGAAAGGTGTTGAGAAAATTGGTGCTAAAATGAAAATGTGTACATTGATCTGTAACAAATGTTTTTTAATATTGTGTTTCTTGATGCTTTTAAATATTATATTGGGGTGTGTGGGTTGGATTGTGTATACTATACAACATACGCTTACATCTACATCCCAACCTACTCTTTCTTTTTTCTACTGTTTCCCCACTTGAGTTTTATAAATTATCTGAACATGAGCAGAAACGAAGATCAGAGTTTGTTACCAATTCGTTTATACAATTATTGCATCAGCTAGTAGTAAATACTACAAACTGCTGGGTATGTGGACTTATGCCACATACGACAGATAAGGGAATGCCATATTTGGTTTTGCCTTTTTCGCCTAATGGGTCAGTATGGGCACTCCAAGCAATGTTTATTTATGCGAATGAAGCATTTCCTGTACGTTCCGTCAAAGATAATGCAAGTAACAATGCCTTGATACGGGGAATAGTAGATATGATCAGAGATATGGATGCATATAATTCTATCCCTAAGGACGAGGTACGAGCATATGTTGGTTGGAACAAGACTAGATATAGCTTTAGTCAGACAGAAAAGGAGAAACGAAAGAGGTCTCCACCTATTTGGGTCATAACCCACCGAGGTCATCTTTGTCTGCAAGGTAATGGTCAGAATCCGAGAGCTCAGCTTGGTAAAAGTGTATGTGTTCACACTTACGTCTATACATCTCAGAGTTCTCCACCGTTTGTGCCAGCAAAAGGCACGTATTTTATTTGTTATGACAGAGCATATACATGGTTGCCACCTGATTTCTCAGGTATATGCTATGTGGCATTTTTGCTTCCCCCTACATACACTGCAGTTTTCAATTACCACAAGACAAGATATGGTAGAGGTGTCATCGATGCAGATGATACTGTCGCACAAGAAGCCGGGGATTTCTTTAAGGGTTTTGTGCCCTTTTTGGGTCCTATGGCCAATAGTAGGAATATTCGACATCTTACGAGAGTGGTCGAGGCCACTATAAATGAATCTGGTGGTGCCCTTAGCAATATTACAGCCGAGCTTCAAGCGGATCGTCTTATGACACTACAAAACCGTATTGTTTTAGATATTATACTTGCATATAGAGGTGGGGTATGTAAATTGATCGGGTCTAGTTGCTGCGTTTTCATACCAGATAATGCCCCGACAGTGTACCAAGCCATCTCGAAGTTACATAAGACCGCTGAGTCTATACATGTAGACGAAGGGAACTGGTCATTAACAGGATGGATTTGGGAATTGTTGTCCAAATGGGGATGGAAGGTCCTGATGTTCCTTGGTATGGCGTTAGCTATCCTTTTCTCGTGTTGCTTATGCATCCAGTGTGGTCCCGCCATTTGTAGTCTTTGTGCTACGATCTGTGTGAGAAGACCTGTCCCGAGAAAAGTGAAGGATAATAAGATGATGTTACAGCAATAACTTGATGACCTGATGAGAATAGATATAGACCTAGATTCAGATTGACGTGAGTTTGGGTTGTTGCCTACGTAATGGCAAATGGAGGGTCTGAGGTTCTGTTAAATTCTGCCTTGTCCCGTGAGGCTATGGTTCTGTCACGATTTTGGTGATGTTGTACCGTATCTAGTGAGTACGGCTAATATGGAATGAATTTGTCATGTTGACTAGCGAGTTTATTACGTATTCAGACACTTTGTTTCGAATATGGGTTCCATTTTGTTCTTGCCTCCATTTTGTGTTGCCCTCACGTAGGCCGTGGAGGTAACCGAACAAACAAAAGTTGCATGGGCTTCGTTGTTCATGTACATATTAACTAGGCCTTTTCTGACTTGCGAGTGGACCGTAAGACGCTGACCACGTCACCTGAAACTGACCTTTTGCGAAGCCAATTGCCAATCACTGTTCACGATATCGTTACCTTTTAGTTCTCTTGCACATATCTAATCCTACTCAATATCTGAATTGCTTCTTTCCTTATGTCTTTTCCTTACATGGGTAGTGCTTTCAATTATGGGTTTGTCCGGCTCGTGGAAATTGAATTTGGGACATTCCTAATAAATAACTTGTGGGTTGGTACAATGTAAATCGAGCTTTTTATGATGTGATAATGTGTGGGAAAAAGTATTCTATTCGTCAGTGTTTGTCGCAGTGGGTGTACATTAATAATGAGCAAAATGTGGATAAAAAGTGATGTCTTGCTCTACGAAAATTGAGCAGTTTCCTGAGTTGTACACCGTGTTGTATTGCTGGGATTACTGTTACTAGTTACAGCTAATACATTTGATCTCTGACGCCATCCAGAAGTATTCCGTGTCTCTGTATACCAAGACAGGTGAACTCGAAGACTTTGGGCATGCCCCTCGCGCCGCTGGGTTCTAAAACCCGGTTCTCCAACCGGTCTACCGACTTGGGTATGACCTGCGGATTGGAAATTGTAAATTGACCTGTAAGATGATCCTTCTGAGGCTTTTTTCCAAAGAAAAATTATCACTTGAAGGAGTTCTGCCTCCATGGGATCCACATACTTCTCCAAGCACCAACCCAACCATGCTCCCCGTGCTGAGGAATATCGTTTCCTGGTGGAAGGAGCTTATGCTTGCCGGATGAAACCTGAACCTTCCTTCAATCTGGTACAACTGCTCAGAGAGGACTAGTGGATGCAGTTCCCCCTGAGTTGCCCTGAAGAATTATCGGAGACTATGGTAGGGGAAGAAGGTAATTGCACGCTAACTCCAAGAGTATTTGAAACCAAGGTTGGGCTTTCCATAATGGTGTGACTAATCGATCTTCCTGGTGAGCTACCTGTTCAAAGTGCCATCCTGCCTTCTGAAACATCTCCTTCGTGTGTGGCGACTATTTGCCCTTCAAAGGCTCCTTCTTCTTTAAAGCTCGCCTTTCGAGCTGAGACCCACTCTGGACATCCTGCCAGAAGGAGGTCACATCTCTTTTGTCTGTGGGCCTTTGTTCCCTTTCCTGAGGTTCATTCACATCTCTCTTCAGGAGGTCAGAAGGCTGTCTTAAGGACAGCAGTTTGTGTGTAACCGAAAATGGTGTCTGGAGACTTTGAGCACAAAAGTGGCACCTTATTGATGATGCAATTTGTGCAAAAGTTACATTGAATTCACCTTGATCAACAAGTCCTTTTTATTGCAACAATTCACTTGATACCGTGAAGTATTATATTAAGTAGTCCAATTTGAAAGTTAGCACCGCCAATAGGGCTACTAGCCTTTTCAAAGTAAAAATAATGATGCCGGGCTTTTACTGTGTCGACACATAAAGTTAATAAAACACATGTCTATCTTCCTAATATAATGAACTCTGCCTTTAGGGCTTGGTAGGCCTGCCTTTGACATGACTTATAAATAAAAAATAGTGGATGATTTGTGCTTTGCCCTTGGTTTAAAAGCAAAGTTGAGTTTGCGTTCAACGTGCTCTGCCAGTTTGCAGTGGTGGACTGGAGGTAATGATAATTATTTGCTTTGTCACACTCGTGGGGGCACAACAGTTTCTGCAGTATATGGAGGTCACTTTATGTACAGGCCCAAGGTACCCCTGGTAGCATATACTAGGGTCTCATAGGAAGGTTAAGTTATGCTAATTGTGGATAAATCAATTAGATATACACGTTTCAAGAGTCAGATCACTGGCACCGAGGCCTGTTTCTAGGACCCAGTGCACTTCAAGAGTCAAAAAAACAGCAGCATCAGTCCAAACATGTCGTGGTGATCATGCAGAGAGAGGCCTTTCTTTCCAATGTAACTTTTCAAACAAAAACAATTTGCATTCCTTTAATATTAAAATGCAATCACCTTATTCACAAAACAGGGCCCAGTTCTTATATTGTCGACTCAAGTATTGCCAATGAATTGCTTGCATTTAGTGCACATGTTCAGCAGCTCATTGTCTTTGTCTTGTGGTTCACATCAGTGCATGCGGGGTCCTGGCAGAACGGTGATTGGAGCAGCAGATGAGGGAGTCTCAGTCAGGGAGAAGACTAGAGTGCAGCAGGTGCAGTGCCTCCTGTGCCTGGTGCGAGGTGGGGAGAGACCCTCAGGAAGAGTCATGCTGTGTCCTTTCACTTCTTGTACTTGGCACACAGCAGGCTGGACTGAGGTGTATGTGGGGCGATCCTGGATACCCCCAGATCTGAGAGCTGGGGTTGAGGTGCTGAAGGGTATGAGGGGGGACAGTGTTGGAGTTGGGGCTCAAGGGTGTGTGGTGGAAAGCTGGGGGAGTGAAGGATAGAGGGGCTCAAGGGTGTGTGGTGGAAAGCTGGGGGAGTGGGAAAGAGAGCACATATAGTGGGTGTCTCTGGGCCTCAGGCAGCACAGTGAAGGCAAAGAGTGTAGTGTTAGTTGCTACTCAGAGCCTCTGGAACTCACCAGACTGTGGGTAGAGGTTATGTTGGCACTGGCGGACAGTGTCTGAGACTCAAGCAGATAGATTGTGGCTGGAGGGATACATTTGTAGGAATTAAGCCAGCACACTGTTGAGGACAGTAGTGTGGTACACAGGACAGCTGTCTGCTGTGGAGGACAGCACCCGCGTGGTGAGCTCGTGGTTCGCACAGCTCACTGGTTCTAGGACAGGTTACTGATACTGGGGACAGGTCACCTTTGCTGCAGGCAGCTCAACTGCTGCTTCCAAAACACAAACAGCACCACAGACGGTGCACTGGTGCTGAATGTGGATTGCTGGTGGTGAGGACAGCTCACTTGTGAGGAGGACAGCTCACGGGTGAAGAAGACAGCTCACTGGTGATGCGGACAGCTCACAGGGATGGACGACAGCTCGCTGGTGCTAGGGACAGCTCCTAGGGGTGGAAGACAGCTCACTGGTGCTAGGGACAGCTCGGTGGCTGCTTAAATACATTATCAGTTCTCATAACAGCTCTCTGATGCTGTGGACATGCCACTTGTACTGGGAACAGATCACTAGTATTGAGTGTAACTCACAGGTGCTGAGGACAGCTCTCTAGTGCTGAGGACAGCTCCCTAGTGCTGAAGACAGCTCTCTAGTGTTGAAGACAGCTCTCTAGTGTTGAAGACAGCTCTCTAGTGTTGAAGACAGCTTTCTAGTGTTGAGGACAGCTTTCTAGTGTTGAAGACAGCTCTCTAGTGTTGAAGACAGCTCTCTAGTGCTGAGGACAGCTCCCTAGTGCTGAAGACAGCTCTCTAGTGTTGAAGACAGCTCTCTAGTGTTGAAGACAGCTCTCTAGTGTTGAAGACAGCTTTCTAGTGTTGAGGACAGCTCCCTAGTGCTGAAGACAGCTCTCTAGTGTTGAAGACAGCTCTCTAGTGTTGAAGACAGCTCTCTAGTGTTGAAGACAGCTTTCTAGTGTTGAGGACAGCTCGCTAGTGCTAGGGGCAGCTCTCTAGTACGGAGGACAGCTGACTGTTGTAGATTCGAAAGAGAGATACCTGGCTCCTTCTATGGCATGCATTGACACGGTTTAGGAAACACTACTGATCCTGAGGGCACCTCACTGGTGCGCAAGACAGCTGGCTGGTGATAAGAACTTCCCTCTAGTGCTGAGGACAGCTCTCTGGTGATGGGAATAGCTACAAAGTGCTGAGGAGCATTCACATGTGCTACCGAGAGATCACTAGTGCTGAGAACAGATCCCAGGCTGCTTTCATGCTATTAATGCAGCTTATGACACTTTACTGGTGCCCAGTACAGCTCTACAGTGCTCACGACAGGTCTCTGGTGGTGAGGACAGCTCACCAGTGCTGAGGACAGCTCATTGACCACCAAGCTATTATTTTCAGGATTCAATCGTTACCCTCCAAATCCTCTCAGACCAAAGTCCGGTTGTCAGTAGGGACGCAGATGTGGAAAAACGCAGACATTCCACACCTCAATAATCTCCTAATGTCATCAGTCCCGGAAAGTTCATGCGACCCTGAAATTATGTCCACTAATTTTCAGGATTGGATCCTGAAGGCAGCTAATCAAGTTGCACCTGAAAAATTCTATCGCCCAAATAGAGCTACTCCATCTGCCCAGTGGTATACAGAGGAGTTGCGACTCCAACGTCAGTAGTGTAGAAATTTAGAAAGGCGTTGGAGAAAGCACTATAGCCCCTCCGCTAAGCAAGTCTATAAAAATGCGTTAGCGATATGCAAGAAAGCTGTCATTACGCAAAAGAATCTCTTTTTTACTGTTCAAATTGAGCAAGCACAGAACTCAGCCAGGAGGTTGTTTCAAGTGGTGAGCTCTCTCTCTAATCCTCCGGCTGGACCCGTAATTGAGAATTCGCAGGAACTTTGTAGTTCACTGGCTACATTCTTCACCACTTAGGTGATGGATATCTATTCCACTTTTTCCAAAGAACCGGTGGGAAGAACCATTGATCCATCCACTCATCTAGTGCCTACTCGCCCTTTCCTCGCTCAGTTTCAGTCAGTCACTGAAGATCAGGTCAGCACGCTTGTTGCTAAGATCAAATTCGGCTCTCCGCATGATCCATGTCCTCCTACCATAATGAATCAATTACATAATACCATCACGCAGCCGCTCACCGATATTTGTAATTCCATCTTCAAAACCGGTGTCTACCCTGAGACCTGGAAGAAGGCCATTGTCAAACCTTTGCTTAAGAAGCCTTCTTTAGACCCCACCATTACGGCCAACTATAGACCTATTGCTTGCCTTCCCTTCCCGGCTAAAATCGTGGAGGCCATTATGAACCAACAGCTTTCAGAGTTTATTGAGCAAAACAAACTCTTGGATGAGACTCAGTTCGGGTTACGGAGGGGACACGGAACTGAGACAGCACTGATAAAGGCCTCCGATGAAATCAGAGACATCATGGATTCGGGAGGAGCGGCAGTGCTTATTCTGTTGGACCTGTCGGCGGCCTTTGACACGGTCGACCACGTCATCTTGGTGGACCGTGTCGCAGCCCTTGGAATCAACCATCTGGCCAAAGATCTTATAGCTTCTTTTTTAGCTAACCGTAAGCAGGCAGTCAAACTGGGTAACCATTACTCACCGACTTCTGAACTGCCTTGTGGGGTCCCTCAAGGATCCTCGTTAAGTCCTACGCTCTTTAACATTTATGTCGCAGACTTGGCGAGGGTCATAAAATCTCATGGGATGCGTTTAACCACCTACGCAGATGACACCCAGCTTGTGCTGGCGGTGCATAAGAACGGCCCAGTGGTAGCAGCTAAGCTTCAGGAGGGGTTACTGGATGTACAATCATGGATGCACAGTAACTGTTTAAAACTTAATGCGGAGAAAACTGAGGTTATGACCTTCGGTAATATTTCCCCAAAGTGGTCCCCGATATGGTGGCCCAGTCAGATGGGCCCTCCCCCGGTCCCAGCTACCAAGGTCAGGAATCTGGGAGTGATCTTTGATAATAAGCTATCGTTTGGATATCATGTCAACAAGGTGGTTTCTGCTGCATTCTTCATGCTGAAAAAGATAAAAAAACTCCTGCCGTATTTACCAGCATCAGCAGGAAAAACAATGATTACCACCTTAGTGTTTTCCAAGCTTGACTATGGAAATGCTCTCTTTTTCAACACGCATAAATGCATCCTGAATAAGCTTCAATCTGTCCAAAATATGGCAGCACGGATCCTGCTCAACATTCCCAGGCGCCACTCCACTTCGGCAGCCATACGCCATCTCCACTGGCTAAGAGTGGAGAGCAGGATCAAATTCAAAGCTCTTTGTATCGCCTATAAGGCTATCCATCAGACTGGACCGAAGTTCTTAAAGGAGGCATTTCAGGTGTATATCCCTAAAAAGAATTTAAGATCAGCAGCAAGCTGTCTACTGTCTGTACCCCGTACAAGAACGGCTACATGGGGCGACAGACGATTTTTGGTAGCAACTCCCATATTGTGGAACTCACTCCCCTTAGACATTAAAACTGCGCCAACCCTCATTGGCTGCGCAAGGCTTTGAAGACCTGGCTCTTCAATCAATAAGATCGTGTCCTGACTATTGGATCTTAGAGTATCTCACTGCGCCTAGACACCTCAGGGTAGTAGCTGCACATTAAAAATCCCATAAATAAATAAATAAATAAATTAATAAATTTATGTTGAGGACAACCCTCTGGTGAGGAGGACAGCTCCCTAGTGCTGAGGACAGCTCTCTGGCAATGAGGATAGCTCTCTAATGCGAGGACACTTTATTGGTATTGTGGGCAGCACTCCAGTGCTGACGACAGTTCTCTGGTGACAAGGACAGCTCATTAGTGCTGTGCACTGCTCTCTGGTGCTGAAGACAGCTCTCGGGTATTGAGGAGAGCTCTCTAATCTGAGGACAGGTCTTTAGCACTGAGAACCACTCCCTCACTGATAACTTTTATAGCATTAGAAGTACTAAGAACAGCTCCCCAGGGCTCAGAACATCTCACTCACTGCTTCCATAGCAATTAACAGCACTTAGCACAGTTCCCTAGTGTGGAGGACAGATCTCTAGCGCTGAGGACAGCTCACTGATGGCTTCTGCAGCATTAGTAATACATAGAACAGGTCCCTATGGCTGAGGACGGCTCACTGTCGGCTTCAGTATCATTGGCAGCACTGAGGATGGCTCCCTAGTTCAGAGTCGAGCTCCCTAATGCTGAGAACAGCCCTCTAGTGCTGAGGACAAAGCTCTAGTGCTGAGGACAGCGCTCTAGTGCTGAGGACAGCTGTCTAGTGCTGAGGACAGCTCCCTAGTGCTGAGGACAACTTTCTAGTGCTGAGGACAGCTCCCTAGTGCTGAGGACAGTTCTCTAGTGCTGAGGACAGCTCCCTAGTGCTGAGGACAGCTCCCTAGTGCTGAGGACAGCTCTCTGGTGCTGAGGACAGGTCCCTAGTGCTGAGGACAGCTCCCTAGGGCTGAGGACAGCTCCCTAGGGCTGAGGACAGCTCTCTAGTGCTGAGGACAGCTCCCTAGTGCTGAGGACAGCTCTCTAGGGCTGAGGACAGCTCTCTAGTGCTGAGGACAGCTCCCTAGTGCTGAGGACAGCTCTCTAGTGCTGAGGACAGCTCTCTATTGATATGAACAGCGCTCTGGTGCTGAGGACAGCTCTCTAGTGCTGAGGACAGCTCCCTAGTGCTGAGGACAGCTCTCTAGTGCTGAGGACAGCTCTCTATTGATATGAACAGCGCTCTGGTGCTGAGGACAGCTGTCTAGTGCTGAGGACAGCTCTCTAGTGCTGAGGACAGCTGTCTAATGCTGAGGACAGCGCTCTAGTGCTGAGGACAGCTCTCTAGTGCTGAGGACAGCGCTCTAGGGCTGAGGACAGC
Source organism: Lissotriton vulgaris (assembly GCF_964263255.1). Lineage (NCBI taxonomy): Eukaryota > Metazoa > Chordata > Amphibia > Caudata > Salamandridae > Lissotriton > Lissotriton vulgaris. Next base: position 39,753,834 of record NC_141699.1, on the reverse strand, counting down.
TCCCTAGTGCTGAGGACAGCTCTCTAGTGCTGATGGCAGCTCTCTAGTGCTGAGGACAGCTCTCCATTGATAAGAACAGCTTAGTAGTTCTGAGAACATCTTACTGATGGCTATTGTAGCATTAGTAGAACTGAGAACAGCTCCCGGGGCTAAGAACAGCTCACTCACTGCTTCCATACAATTAACAGCTCATTATTGCTGGGGGCAGCTCTCTGGTAATGAGGGCAGCTCTCTGCTGATGAGAACAGAGCTCTCATATTGAAGACAGCTCTCTAGTGCTTATCTCAGCTCCCTAGTACTGAAAACAGCTCCTTAGTTCTGAGGAAAGCTCACTGATGGCTTCGGTAGCATTGGTATGACTAAGAACAGAATCCTAGGGCCAAGAACAGCTCACTCAATGCTTCCATGGGATTAGCAACACCGAGAACAGCTCTTTAGTCCTGACGACAGCTCTCTAGTGTTGACAACAGCTCACTGACTGCTTCTGTAGCATTAGCAACACTGAGGACAGCGGCCCAGTGCTGAGAACAGCTCTCTGGCTTCTTCCATGACATCAACATAGCTTAGGACACTTTACTGGAACTGAGGGCAGCTCACTGGCCGCGAGAGCAGCTCCCTGGTGCTAAGGACAGTTATCTGGTGACGAGGACAGCTCATTATTTCTGAGGACAGACCTCTGGTTGTGAGGACAGCTCTCTAGTACTGCGGACAGGTCTCTTCTTCTGGGTACAGCTCATTAGTGCTGTGGACATCTCCCCAGTGCTGAGGGAGCTCACTGATGGCTATCGTAGCATTACTATGACTAAGAACAGAATCCTAGGGCAAAGAACAGCTCACTCAATGCTTCCTTAGGATAAGTGTAGGAGAGCAGGGTCTGCTTCCTATGGTCACCCCCACTTTTTGCTGTGATACTCTGGTTTTTCAACTTTAGTGTGGCTGTGAGCCTGCTAATGAGACCCCCAGCCCAGCTATTATCTCTATAAATTGATACCATGTGCTTTAGGTACATACCTAATTGGGAATTGGGTCACCTTTGTGAGCCCCTGTATAGTGTACCATAGGTACCCAGGGCATAGGCACATCCAAGGCCTACCAGGGGCTGCAGCATGTATTATTCCACCCCTGGCTGGCCCTCCAAACTGACACCACAGGCTGAACACTCAGCTTGGGCAAGGTAGTATACCTATATCTACCCTTATATATAGACACATATGCACATATAAGTCACTCCTATGGCAGGCCTTGACAATCCTGGAGGCAGAGTGCTTGGTTTTATGTGAGATGGTGCTCTGGCATGAGCTGAGCCCCTCTGCAGCTTTCGGAACCATCTCCTTATAGCTGTTCTATAATATAGCCATACCATATACTCCTAAGTGAATTATAATCCTTGTGGTTAATGCTAACTTTGGTTTGACTTTATTAAAACATGTTGTGCAAGAAGTCAATAACTTTGGAATACTACCCCCACCCCTCCTCCAGTCCTGGCGGCGGGGGTAGCATTCCACCCTTCTAGAGGGAGAAGACATGTAATTACTTTAAAGTTAACCAGAGCCTCAGCATCACAAAATGGATGCTGCTGCCACCTCACAAGTCTGACCTCCCTGCAGCTGGGAGAAACTCCAGCAAGGGCGGGTTGGACAATAAGTTTCCTGTCGAGGGAGGTGCTAGCACCTCCCCAGACAGCCTCTAATGTATTGGGGCAGGGTGGGTTCAATGGAAAGATGCTTTTCCAGACACTGCCTGGGGCACACAAGGTGCTCCATGCAAAGCCCGGTTCAAACCAGTTGTTGGGCACTCCAGCCCCGCTCTGGCGCGAAACTGGACAAAGGGAAAAGGGTGTAAGCACCCCCTTCTCAGGGTCCACCCATAGGAGGGACCTAGCAGGTAATGCAGCCCCTAAAATCAGTATAAAGATAGGAGCTAGAGACTTTAGATTATTCCAGGAAGAAACTTTGATACAAACTCTTGGACCTTCGACGTTCCATACCAACTAGAAGACTGAAGACATCTCCCTTGTGGTCAAGGAGTGACCACCCTGTGCAAACAGGCACGACCAATAACTTGCCGGTTTGCTTTGTCGATGCTCCCGCCGTAACCTGATGACTCAGCTACTCAGGAACTGGACTTCCAAACTTCTCCGACTTCGATCCACATCCACAGCAAAGCTGAGACCCGTGGCGGACATGAGAGACAGGGGACCGGACATCCTGGACATCCTACATTTTGCTAACAGTGCAACTACCGAGGCAACCTCGAAGTTGTGCATTCGAGTTTAGGAAGCCCCAGACCCGAGCACCATTTGCACCCAAGCTCAGTCCTCCACACTCCACGAGTGCTGCATGGGGTCTGCTCCTGCATTTCAGCTTGACGTGTCTTCCCGGTTGCTAGCCCGTTGGCTAGTGAGCCAGCTGAGGTTGAACCTTTAAAACTAAACTGCTTTCCTGGTTGCTCCAGGCTTTCCCCAGCTTCCCTTCAAAGGAGAATCCCGCCAGACCTTGCTGTTCTGACTCAAAGCCAATCTTCACTTCCTGTGTGGGTTGCGGTTACCAAGGCTTTTTGGGTCCAGTCTGGATACCGACATGGCAGTCACCTAGATCCTTTTTGAGACAGCTAGAATCCAGCTCCTGGTCATCATCAATGCCTCCTGGTCCTCGTGGCTGCAAAGACAAGTTTCACCTCTTCACCTGAATCAGGTCGACATCGTCTGGTTACTTCCTGGTCACTGGCTAGTGACCCAGACTCTGTACCCTCTGTTTTCAGGTTCTTTTCATCTCCTATCCACCCTTGGATCCACCCGGAACACTTTTCCTCTGGTCGCCTGCAGCACTCTCTTTGCAGATCTCCATAGAAAACATCGACGAAACCCGACTCAAAAAGGCACCTATGCACCCGGCTTGCCTCGGTGAGGTAAATCGAGCACTTCGGTGCTCCCATGGGTGTTGACTCTCGAAGTGTCCTAGCTTAAAGGGGTTTTAGCGTAGTCCATCCAGAAGTGTCCTTTTTCAGTAACTTTGTAACTTCTTTGTTCTCCATTATAAGTCAATGGTAACTCACGACTGTGTTTAGACACTGCATGTGTCTCCCATGGGTCTCCCAATTCCTAACCTTTGGTTGTCTAGTGTAGCCCCAGCGATTCCCTAGGCCATAGACCTATTCCTGAAGTTGTTCTTACACCACTTACTTAGTATATGGTTTGTGAGGCCCCTAGGGCAGAACTGTATTTGTGCAACTTATAGTATGCTTAATGAGTAACTTGTGATGTACTTCGATCTCTGACCTCATAAAGAGTGCAGATGGGTTGTGCTAGAAATAAATACATATATCTTTGATATATCCCTTGTGTGGTGTCCTTTCATTTAGTATTCAAGGGATTATAATTGGTAAAACAGCTTGCTTCACATGCTCTCTGAAGTTTTATCCTATGACTGCCGGTCCATGCTACCACTAGGATAGCCGATCTATACGGATGACTTTACAACCACCATCAAAAAGGGTCGTTTAGACTGGTGCAAGGTGCCCACTAGAATAGTGGACATCATATGCCAGGCCAACTTCTCACAATTAGCAATACCAAGGACAGCTCCCCTGTGCTGAGTACAGCGCCCTGGTGCTGATGACAGCTCACTGACTGCCTCTATAGCATTAGCAACACTGAGGACAGCGGCCCAGTGCTAAGGACAGATCACTTGTGCCGAGGACAACTCTCTCATGCTGAGGACAGCTCTCTAGTGCTGAGGACAGCTCTCTCCTGCTGAGGACAGCTCTCTAGTGCTGAGGACAGCTCTCTAGTGCTGAGGACAGCTCTCTCCTGCTGAGGACAGCTCTCTAGTGCTGAGGACAATTCTCTAGTGCTGAGGACAGCTCCCTAGTGCTGAGGACAATTGTCTAGTGCAGAGGACAGGTTCCTGGGGATGAGGGCAGCTGTAGACTGTGGCGCACAAATCTCTAGCCCTGAGGACAGCTCTAAAGTGTCCAGGGCAGAGCTCTAGTGCTGAGAATAGCTGTCTAGTGCCGAGGACAACACTCTAGTGCTGAGGACATTTCCCTGCTACAGAGGACAGCCCTCTAGCGCTGAGAACATCTCACTGTTGGCTATAGTAGCATTAGTAGTAAGAGTACAGCTCAAAGGGGCTGAGAACAGCTCACTCACTGCATCCATGTCATTAGCAGCTCATTTTTGCTGAGGACCATGTCTCTGGTAATGGGAACAGCTCACTGACTGCTTCTATAGTATTAGCAACACTGAGGACAGCTCTCTGATGGCTTCCATAGCATTAACAATACTGCAAACAGCTCCCCAGTGCTGAGAGCAGCTCTCTCGCGGCTTCCATAGGATTAGTAGCACTGAGGACAGCTCCATAGTTCTGAAGACAGGTCGCTAGTACTGAGGACAGCTCTCTAATGTGGCGGACAGCTCCCTGGTGTCGAGGACAGCCCCCTAGTGGTGAGGACAGCCCCCTAGTGGTGAGGACAGCCCCCTAGTGGTGAGGACAGCTCCCTGGTGTCGAGGACAGCTCCCTGGTGTCGAGGACAGCTCCCTAGTGCTGAGGACAGCTCCCTAGTGCTGAGGACAGCTCTCTAGTGCTGAGGACAGCTCTCTAGTGCCGAGGACAGCTCCCTAGTGCTGAGGACAGCTCTCTAGTGCTGAGGACAGCTCCCTAGTGCTGAGGACAGCTCTCTATTGATAAGAACAGCTCTCTAGTGCTGAGGACAGCTCCCTAGGGCTGAGGACAGCTCCCTAGGGCTGAGGACAGCTCTCTAGTGCTGAGGACAGCTCTGTAGTGCTGAGGACAGCTCTCTATTGATAAGAACGGCTCTCTAGTGCTGAGGACAGCTCCCTAGTGCTGAGTACAGCTCCCTAGTGCTAAGGACAATTCTCTAGTGCTGAGGACAGGTTTCTGGTGCTGAGGACAGGTTTCTGGTGCTGAGGACAGGTTTCTGGGGATGAGGGCAGCTGTAGACTGTGGCGCACAAATCTCTAGCCCTGAGAACAGCTCTAAAGTGTCCAGGGCAGAGCTTTAGTGCTGAGAATAGCTGTCTAGTGCAGAGGACAACTCTCTAGTGCTGAGGACATTTCCCTGCTACAGAGGACAGCCCTCTAGCGCTGAGAACAGCTCACTGTTGGCTATAGTAGCATTAGTAGGAAGAGAACAGCTCAAAGGGCTGAGAACAGCTCCATAGTTCTGAGGACAGCTCTCTAGATCTACAGACATCTCTCTGGTACTGTGCACAGCTCTCTGGTACTGTGCACAGCTCTCTGGTACTCTGCACAGCTCTTTGATACTGTGCACAGCTCTCTGGTACTGTGCACAGCTCTCTGGTACTGCGCATAGCTCTCTGGTACTGTGCACAGCTCTCGGGTACTGCGCACAGCTCTCTGGTACTGTGTACAGCTCTCTGGTACTGTGCACAGCTCTCTGGTACTCTGCACAGCTCTCGGGTACTGCGCACAGCTCTCTGGTACTGTGCACAGCTCTCTGGTACTCTGCACAGCTCTCTGGTATTCTGCACAGCTCTCTGGTACTGTGCACAGCTCTCTGGTATTCTGCACAGCTCTCTGGTACTGTGCACAGCTCTCTGGTACTCTGCACAGCTCTCGGGTACTGCGCACAGCTCTCTGGTACTGTGCACAGCTCTCTGGTACTCTGCACAGCTCTCGGGTACTGCGCACAGCTCTCTGGTACTGTGCACAGCTCTCTGGTACTCTGCACAGCTCTCTGGTATTCTGCACAGCTCTCTGGTACTGTGCACAGCTCTCTGGTATTCTGCACAGCTCTCTGGTACTGTGCACAGCTCTCTGGTACTCTGCACAGCTCTCGGGTACTGCGCACAGCTCTCTGGTACTGTGCACAGCTCTCTGGTACTCTGCACAGCTCTCGGGTACTGCGCACAGCTCTCTGGTACTGTGCACAGCTCTCTGGTACTGTGCACAGCTCTCTGGTACTCTGCACAGCTCTCGGGTACTGCGCACAGCTCTCTGGTACTGTGCACAGCTCTCTGGTACTCTGCACAGCTCTCTGGTATTCTGCACAGCTCTCTGGTACTGTGCACAGCTCTCTGGTATTCTGCACAGCTCTCTGGTACTGTGCACAGCTCTCTGGTACTCTGCACAGCTCTCGGGTACTGCGCACAGCTCTCTGGTACTGTGCACAGCTCTCTGGTACTCTGCACAGCTCTCGGGTACTGCGCACAGCTCTCTGGTACTGTGCACAGCTCTCTGGTACTGTGCACAGCTCTCTGGTACTCTGCACAGCTCTCTGGTATTCTGCACAGCTCTCTGGTACTGTGCACAGCTCTCTGGGGCCACGGGCAGCTCTCGAGTTAGGTGAGTGTTCACAAGGACCGCTCCCTGGGACTGCGCATCTATATACAGAGCTGAGGGCGTCGGCGGAGGCCGTGTCCTCGGGGTTGTATCTCACCCCCGGACTCTCATTACAGAGAGGTCCGCGGGAGTGAGAGGCCCCCCTTTACTGACTGGGATGCAGTTAAACATACATCGTTTCCTCGCCATCTCTCTGCCAGGTATCCGGGCTACTCCTCGCAGGGCTTAAAGCTTGTAGGACAGACCTCTTCCATCTGCACCCCGGATTCTATCGCCCCCTCACACCTCTCAACCCTCGCAGCCCCCCGGACCCGCCAGACATAAGAGACTCCTGCAGGCTGAGACCCTCATCCGGCAACCCTGGGGCCTCAGGGTCACAGTGAGACCGGCGCTGCCCGAGCAGAGGGCTGCTTCAGGGAGGACAGACCAAGGAAAGCCTGAGAGCGCCTGGCACCCCCCCCCCCCTCTCTGCAGCACGCGCTGTGGATGTGCCCAAGAGCACAGGGGAGTCAGAATATTATCCAGTAAGACTGGACACACGTTTGAAACGACTTTATGTGCCGCGGCAAAGAAAGAAGCCCCATGTGCCACATTTATGTCGCCATTGTGTTACTTCTGTGATGCAGCAGCGGTGTAATCATGCGCCACGTTGTGCCTTATTTACAACGTGACGCATCTAGGGAGATGCGTCCCATTGTAAACCCCTGCACCACATGAATCCTGCGTTAGGTTTCATATGGGCGTTCCATGGCAGGGTGGGCATTCCCTCACAGGAACGCCTCGTAAAAGTGACGCAGCGAAATCTACAAGATTTCACGAAGTCACTTTTACGTCCATGCTGCGTCAAAACCCTGCGCCTGCTTGAAGCAGGCGTAAGGAGTGACGCAGCATGTTAGGCATAGGGAGCCCCTGAGCATTGCTGGAGCTGCAATGCGCTTGCGACACGGCTCCAGCAATGAGCCACCTTTACGCCACAGGATGCGACACGCATCGCCCTATCCTTGCGTCGCGGTGCGCCACATTGCAAATGTGATGCATTTGTGGTGGCGCAGGGTGGGAATTGCGTGTCGCATCTGTTCTGACGCATCCCTGCTGTAACTCGTAAATCTGCCCCACAATTTTGAGGCATTCCCAGGCCTGCCACCCTACCAGAATGTGAGAACACCCACGCTCCACATATGGAGCTCTTTCCCAAGGCAGAGTAACACAAGGCATTGACGCGCGTTGCCTCGCTGTACTCGGAATATACCAAGCTACGCCGGTCACGCAAGGTGGCCTTTCGTGGCTTGGTGAATCCGACTTAAGGATTGCATTGACCTTGCATCACCCCGCATGACGCGAGGCCTACGCAATCGATGATGAATATGAGCCTGAGTCCCCAACACGGTGATCTCCTCTGAACGTTAGCAAATACAATAGTGTTACATTTGATGGTGTTCATGAGCAGCTTCTTTGCTGCCGCGTAGTTCTCAAAGTTTAGTCTTTTCCACTGGAGTCCAACGAGGGTGACATCTTCTTCAAACATCAACAGGGGAGATCTTTTCACCTAGGTCTGGCTGGACCGAGCGGATTTTCTGCAGACTGTAGGAGACCTGGGGCCTCATTTATGAAAAGTGACGCATCGCTGCGTGGAAACAGCGATGCCATACTTTTTATTGCGCCCTCCTTGCGACACCAATGATGCATCATATTTACAGTATGACGGATCATTGCGCAAGGAGTTACAGATATGTCAGAATTATTGACATATCTGTATGGCGCAAAAGTGATGCATTGCTGGCGTGTGTCACAAAAGTGACGCAACTCTAGCAATGTGTCCTTTCACATGGGGCAAGCCCCGTGTGAAAGGGCCTGTGTCAGTCTTACGCCTGCTGAGAAGCAGGTGTAAGAAATTTACGCATTTGCGTCCTAGAAGTGGCGCAGTGAAATCTTATAGATTTCACTGCGTCACTTCTAGGACACTGCGTCACTTCTATGACCTTTTCTTGCATCAGAACGCCCCCCGCATACATTATACCTGGCGCAGGTATAATGTAGCGCAGGGGTTTACAAAGTGACGTATCTATTTAGATGCGTCACTTTGTAAATATGGTGCAATAAGGCACATTTTTTACGCTGCTGGTGCGTCACAAAAAGTGACACTCAGGCGGCGTAAAAGTGACGCACTGCCTTATAAACAAGGACCCTGCTGCGCAGAGAGAAAATAAAAGTGTGGCCTAAAGGAACCCGTCCATAAGGCCACTTGAACCTCGGTTTGCTCTCCCTACGGGTGTCTGTTGTTCAATTGAAGCTGAGCCCAGATTCTCAAACATTTTGCACTGGGCTAGTTTCACAAAAGTGATGCTGACCAGCACAAAATGTTTTTTTTTCCTAATTCTCTTTCGATTGTAAAGCTTCTTTTGCGCTGGAAAGTACCCAAAAGTACTACTTCAAGGGGGCGTCACCTGGGTGGCACCAAGGCGTCCCCATGCACCCACCCATGCTTTTTGCCTCTAAGCACTATCTACTAACATTAGCAGAAAGAGTTTAGCAGCAAAAATGAATGCATCTGAAAAGCAGGCGTTACAAGGAGAAATTTCTCATTTCTTCTTTCTTTTTATGACTTTGCATGTGCCCTGCACTCTACAGCACCCACACAAAGTGGGGAAAGTGTTTGAACTTACCTGGCCATAGTATTTTGTACAGGAAGTAAACCTATGCCAGACTCAAGCACGCACCCTAGCATGAGGGCGCTAAGGTGTGTGCCTGGTGCACGGCATCTAAAATCTGCACCGGTGCTTCGAAGGGGGAGGAGAGAGCTTTATCTCTTTAATTTGGCATTCTCCTGCTCCTTTCCTGTCACACAAGCGCAGCACAGGATATTTGTGTGCTGCGCTGAATTCTCTGATACCTTTGAGGATCTGAGCCTGCGGGGCAAATTTAATATAGATTTTGTGTTGCATCGCAACACGCAAGAAGATGCATGGGGCACACAACCTTCAATGAGATTTGTGAGGCCAGGCAAGGCCCCCTTACGTGACCCTATCTATAAAATCTATAGTAACACAAGGCAGTGCAAGTTGTTCACTTGCGTTACACTGTGTGATGAGGGCATTATGTAGGTGGAGCGTGGGTGTTCTCATGCAAAAATAACATAAAATAAAGGTCATAACTGTGTTATCAAATGCACATTATGACGAAAGAGCGGAAACCCGCAGGGTCGCTTAGCGTCAGCTGATAGTCGGACGCGAACGCTCGTGTTCGTATTCATGCATTTACTTGAATGTCGCGCGATGTAAAAGATATCAGAGGAAAGTGGCGGCCATGTGATCATGAGCAGTGAAGAAACACTGCGATGTATATAAACCGCTACCCATGGGATAGTGAAGAAAAGACTGACGTGAAAAACCAGTGTTCAAGGTGCTTGATGTGCAATAAAGTTGTTTTTTGAAAATCGTGTGACCAAGTGAACAAATATCAAATTTTATTCTAACAATAATAGATAGAAATACTTTTGCAACACATACTTTAGAGACAGAAAATAAAGTGTTTTTTTGAATTTGTGTGACTAAGTATACGAATTCCAAACAATGATTCTAACAATGATAAACAGTTTAGAGACGCTAAACAATAAGTACTGACTGAAATGTCAGAAACATTTACCAAACCAATATGGAAAAGGATAAGTAAACATCTCTCTACAATAGTGAGTACTGGCAAAAAATGGTAAATAATGGCAAAAAAATGACAAAATGGTCATATGGCCCACTCTCGTGCATGTGAGGTGACGACGCATCCATAGATAGCAACTGAATTCTAAACGTTCATTCAAGCCTTTTGGTTGTGACATAGAAAGGTGGTTTATCCAAAAGATTTCTCTTCTCAGTAAATGCTGAGAGTTGTCTCTTCCAGGCAACAGTGGCGCATTTTCTAAAATACAAAAACGCAGCTGGCTTGGATTGTGATTACACTGGTTGAAATGAACGGCAACTGTAGGTTTGGTGTTTTTGAGTCTTATGTTGCTTTTGTGTTCGATCACTCGCGTTATTCTTTTTCTTTCGGTTTTACCAACATAAACGAGTCCGCAAGGACATTTTAGCATGTATATTAAGTTGCTGCTATCACAAGTTCCTGTGACTCGGAGTTTGATGGGAATTTCCCTTGTTGGGTGCGATATTTCCTTTCCCTTAATTATGACGTTAAAAGTGCCACAGTTATGGCATGGAAGGGTACCTCAATATCTTGTTGCTATTACGTTTTCCTTTTCTTTTAACAATTCTTTGATATTGCTGGTGCGTACATATGCAAATCTTGGATTGATTGTGAAAATACCTCTGAAGTCTTCCTCAAGTGCAAGTAGTGGCCAATGCTTTACAATGGATTTCCTAATTCTGTAACTTCTGGTGGAAAATTTGATTTCGAAAATGGATCTTTGTTCATCGCTTTTAAATTGTGACACTGGTAAAGGTTTCCTTTCCAACTCTTGAACGCTTCCTGTGGCGTAATTTAGTATGGATTCCGGATATGAGATCGTCCGCATTCCAATTGGATTCGACAGACCTGGGAATGTGTCAGAATTGTACGCCTCCCCACCTGTGGTCCAACAAGGAGAAATATCTTTATTTCTCTTTGTTGTTTCTTCTTCTCTTTCTGTGTGTGGAGCATGCTGCAGCGCACATCGAAAGAGGAAAATGCGTCAGGGATTGTTTTTTCTGCATGAAGGGGCCCCTTCCTGCACAAAAGCAATCCTGCTAACCTGCATTGGTGCCCGGCAGCACATTGTGCGCCAGCGCAGGGAAAAGACAGTACAATGATAAGTACAGCGCATATCTCCGCTTTTTTTCTTATCACGCAGCGCAGTAAGGTCGCTTGCTGCACTTGTGATTTTTTCATATTTATGCCCCTAAGTGTAGCTCAGGATCACATCATATTAACTTGTGCCACAAAGTAGGTTTATGGAACTTCGGAGAGACATGCCAGAGGTGTATTCATGCAGTGTAAGGTATCTGAGTCCTAGGGTGGTCATATGTACCTGTTAGTAGCCACACATATAAAGTTGAGGGGTCCGATTCCCAGAACTAACTTAAGACAAACTCCTAAACTTACTACCATTTTGGTATTCACAGAAGGCACTTACTCATTTCGGTATTCACAGAAGTTAGGAGTCCTAACTTTACTACTCCTAAACTGAGAAAAATCCAAATTGTATGACTTTCGGTATTCACAGAAGGCATTTAGGAGTCCTAAAGTTAGGAGTCTTAACTTTAGGGCTCCTAAACTGAGAAAAATCCTGACTTTAAGACTTTCGGTATTCACAGAAGGCATTTAGGAGTCCTAAAGTTAGGACTCCTAACTTCTGTGAATACCAAAATGAGTAAGTGCCTTCTGTGAATACCAAAATGAGTAAGTGCTTCTGTGAAGGCCAAAATGGTAGTAAGTTTAGGATTTTGTCTTAAGTTAGTTCTGTGAATCGGGCCCAAGGAGTCCATTCTACGCCAGAGTCTTCCACCGTAATCTTCTTGTCCATGCCCAACCCTTTAAGGGTGTAAGTACATTTTTGACAAATGGCTTGCCAGACAAATCCAGAATCACAATAATTCTGCTTCTTCAAGGTTCCCATTTGAATTACCTTTTGGGTTACCATGAGCATTCAATGATTCCCTACATGTAATATGTCCATATATAAATCATGTCCTGCTGGCTGCAGACTTGCCTACACACATGGTTCCACCGTGTGTCACACGCTGTTTGCTCCCTTCACATGGCCACAAGTCGAAGAGCTGAAATCAAATGGTGCATCAAAAAGTGGTCTGGAAACCCCGCCACAGGGTGAGATTCCAGGCCTGTAGGGGTGGGGGTGAGAACACCCCAGTACATGGCGGCAGACTGAGAAGCTTGTCTCTTTTATAAGGGACTGTGGGGTAGGGTAGAAGTGCTTCCCAAGTGGACTTGGCACAGAGCAACACTGCCCCTCTTCTCAGACAATGGAGTGCTTTGAAGTTGGAAAATCTGGGACAGCGCTTTAGCACTAGAAAGGGAACTCCATTGGGGCCTGGGCAGTGAAGGTTTCGCAAGTGTTGTGCACTTGAATGTATCACTTGCTGCTGGAGTGACTTGATATATTTTGCTCTCTGCCAGCTTGTGTGCTCTGGGGACACCTCCCACAGTGCCTCAGTATCCTGCATTTTAACGACGCAGGTACTGCCCCATCGAGGTTTGTGGTGTGCCAGGATGTTTTGTCTGATGCTTCCCCAGTCACTCTTCCTGTGAGGAGTTGGCCTGGCATATGATGTCCACTATTCTAGTGGGCACCTTGCACCAGTCCAAATGACCCTTAATGATGGTAGGTTTAAAGTCAACCTTATAGAAAGCTATCCTAGTGGTAGCTGCGGAGAGCAGCCTTCAGGCTAAGACTTAGAGGCGAGTTAAGTAAGTTGTTTTACCAATTATAATCTCTTGAATGACCAAATGAAAGCACACCACACAAGGTATATATAAAATATATAAGTATGTAATCTAAACACAACCCCTCTGGTCTCTTTATGAGGTCAGAGGTAAAAGTACAATACAAGGAACTTAATTAGCATACAATAAGTTGCACAGTATACATTATGTCCTAGGGGCCTCACAAACCATATACTAAAATAGTGGTATAAGAACCACGTGAGAGTTAGAAAGCAGGCCTAGGGCCTGTAGAACTGCTGGGGCTACCTGGAACCACCAAAGGTTAGGGTGCAGGAGGCCCGCGGGGGAAGCGTGCAGTGTCTAAACACAGCCGCGGATCACCATTGACTTTCTATGGGAAACGAACAAGTTACAATTTTAAAGATTAAGGGCACCTAGAGGTGAACTACGACTGAACCCTTTTAGACTTAGACACTTCGAGAGTCAAGACCCACGACAGCAGAAAAGCCAGGTGCATAGGTGTCTTTTGATGTCGTGTTTCGTCGTCGATTCCAACGGAGAGCTGCAAAGAAATGCTGCAGGCGACCGGAGGAAAAGTGTCCGGGTGGATCCATGAGTGGATCAGAGATGTGAAGAACCTGAAAGCAGAAGGGACAGAGTCTGGGTCACTAGCCAGTGACCAGGATGGTGAGGAGACGATGCCAGCCGATGTCGGGTGATTTCAGGTGAAAGAGGTGAAGCTTGACTCTACAGCCACGAGGACCAGGAGGTGTCAACGACAACCAAGAACTGGAAAGTAGCTGTCCCATGAAGGATGTCGAGTGTTGCAGTGTCAGAATCCAGATTGGATCCAACAAGCCTTGGCAACAGCAACCCATGCAAGATATGGAGATTGGCTTCGGTTAAAACCAGCAAGGTCTGTGGGACTCCTCCTTTGGAGAGGAGTGGGAGCACATCTGGAGCAACCAGGAAAGCTAAAAAAATCAAAGATTGTCCTTCATGAGGGCTTACTAGCCAACGGACTAGGAACCGCGAAGGAGCCTCGAGTGGAAATACACAAAGCGGGCCCACTGAACACTCGGGAGTGTAGGCCTCTGAGCTTTGGTGCAAAAGGCGCTTGGAGCAGGGGCTTCAAATACCCCAATGCACAACTTCGGAATACCTCGGGAAGTAGGTGCAGTTGCAAAGATGCAGGATGTCAGGAGTTCCGGTCCCATGTGTCTCAGGTCTGCTACAGGTCTCAGCTTTGCTGGAAGCGCTAATCAGCATTAGAGATGTCTGGAAGTCCATGTCCTGTGTCGCAGATTCTTCGGGATCCAGTGGGAGCCTCAAAAATACAGACTGGCAAAGATGCTTTTGGTGCCTGTTTGAACAGGGTGGTCACTCTTTGACCACACAGGAGATTTCTTCCATCTTCCAGTCGATATGGAATGTCGAAGGTTACACCCCTTCCCCTTTGTCCAGTTTCACGCCAGAGCTGGGGCTGAGTGCCCCAGCAAATAGTTTGAACTGGGAAATGCCTGGAGCACCTAGTGTGCCCCAGGCAGTGTCAGAAAAGCATTCACTGAATGCAACCCACCCTGCCCCAATACACTAAAGCCTGTCTGGGGAATCCAAAGTGTCTGATACCTTAGACAACATATTTTGATAAAGCCAAACCAAAGTTAGCATTAACCGCGAGGATTATAATGCACTTAAGAGTATATGGTATGGCTGTATCATAGAACAGCTATAAGGAGATGGTTCTGAAAGCTGCAGAGGGGCTCAGCTCATGCTAGGGTACCCTCTCACACAAAACTAAGCACTCTGCCTCCAGGATTGTCAAGACCTGCCGTAGGAGTGACTTATAGGTTAATATGTGTCTGTATATATGTATATATATATATATATATATAGATATAGGTATACTATATCTAAGTAGGGGTGATTACACCACTTTACCCAGGCTGCAATTGCAGACCTGTGATGTCAGTTTGGAAGCCCAACGAGGGTTAGTACAATACATGCTGCAGGCCCTGGTTGGCCTTGGGTGCACCCATGCCCTGGGTACCTAAGGTACACTATACAGGGGCTCACAAGGGTGACCCAGTAACCAATCTGGTATGTACCTAAAGAACATGGTATCAATTTAGAGAGAGAACAGCTGGGCTGGGGTCCTGATTAGCAGGGCCACAGCCAGACTTAAGTTGAAAAACCAGTGAATCACAGCAAAAAGTGGGGGTAACCATAGGAAGCAGACCATACTCTCCTACACTTGCCACCAAGGGCTGATTATCTTTATCATTTTGTTCATGCAGGCGTGTCCGATGCTCGACCAGTGCTGCGTCTCTCACTGATGAAAGGCGCTCATTTTCGTGTCAGTTCTTTGACTGGTTTGCTCCTAGTGTTGTGTCCTCTGAGGGCTGTTTGTCAGAGGCTCGTACGCCTCTTCGGAGCACTGACCTGGGTGTCCTCTGAAGATCCTGAGGCAGATTTACAAGAAAGTGATGCATCTGTAGAGATGCCTCACTTTCCCTGCATCACCCTGGGAACCCCCTGCGCTACCATGGATACCACGTATTTACAATATGGTGCAACATGGTGCAAGGATTGACAGATGCGTCAGAAAATCTGATGCATCTGTTAGGGCGAAAGTCACACATTGCTGGAGTCGTGTTTCAAGCACGACGCAACTCCAGCAATGCATTTTGAGGCCTATTCCCACTACACTCCTTCACTCCTTCAGCCATCTATAAGCAGGTGGAAGGTTTTGACGCAGTGGTAGATTTCACTCGTTCACTTTTAGAAGGTTTTTCTGCATGGGAATGCCCCCTGCCTACATTATGCATATATTATACCTGATGTATGTATCATGTGGCGCAAGGCTTTACAACGTGATGCATTTCCCAAGATGCATCACCTTGTAAATTGGCTGCAGTTTTTTACACCGCCGCTGCGTCACAAAGTGACACAACGGCGGCCCAAAAGTGTCAAAAGGGGATTGTAAATCTGCTCCCCTTTGTCCCCATGTATCTGTTTACAGCTCTTGTTTGTTGATGTGCGGGGTGCAATGATAACGTGCTCGTACACGCAGCATCTCACCCTGTGAGCTCTCCTGTGAATCAGCAGCTCTTTCCACAGGAGCATCTTGTAGGAGGCCCTGGGCCTATTTCATGCTTTTTGTGTAACCAAATCCGGAAGCGAGTCCATCTCAACCCCAGCTGGACTCCCTCCATCCCCCACAGCCTCCATCTTCACCGCCGTCTGCTGTTGTGACGTCACCAGGTCCATCCAGTGCAGTTGCCTCCAGTCCAGTTGCCTCCGTGGTGTCTGATTGGAGGGTTCATCGCACCCTCCAGACGTTCTCAGCTGGACTAAGGCGTAAACTTTCATAACTTGCACCTCACGCTAACTCGAGGTGGAAATTCGTGCATTTCAGTCACCTTTACAAAAACTGTCATTCTGAAAAGTTTCTGCTATCCGTCTATCATCTACTTCATGTTTGCTTTGTTCGCCCTAAGTGGGATGGGTATGCCCAGACGTGGGTCCCTTGCTCACTGGATCACTGGATTCAAGCTAGCCTGGCTAATGACAGCTGATTACCTCAAAACCGGTCCCAAGATGCTTGTTTCCGGTCCACGGGAGACCTGGCTTGGCAGTTTGGGCTGGACTGCTCCCATGAGGCATTGGGGAAAGACTCATTTGCATATGACTGTGTCTGAAGTGGGGTGGCGCAGTGAGCATCGCTATTTTGGAGGAGGACTGCAAGTCCCAGGGGGCTGTGGACCTTGCCCGCACCTGAGCCTGCTTGGGGTTTGTGCTGAGTATTTAAGACCTGGCCGCTCCCGCTCCGCGGTATGTACGCAGGCGCGCCCCGGGCCTAGCCTGGGCCAAGAGCCGGCCTGTCTGAGCCGGAGACCGGGCGAGGCTAGGCTGGGCCCCCCTCTAAACCAGTTCACTCCGCAAGGTCAGTTTTGCTGATTTAGTACACACTTTGAACGATTATGCTTGATACGGCTGATTGCTTGGGTTTGGATTCTTTTCTTTACATCAAGATGAGCAAACGTGAGGGGAAGAGGATGGGCTCCATCCAGGGCAGTAGAGTGGTGGGGACGCCAGATCAATGTATATTAAGGGCCACCTCTGTTTTAGAAAAAGAGATTGAGATAACTGAGCGCCGTCTATCTTTGGACCCACAGCTAAACAAAAGATCGTCTTTAGGTCCAATTGCTACAGCTGTTCACCAGTTCACCGTGCTGTAAACTCTGCCATGCCTCGATCTATAATGGGGTGAGCGACGCTGCGTCTATTCCACCAGAGCCAACAGAGGACTCTGTAAAATCACCACCAGCCCAACACCGCTACCAGTATGACCGTACGAACATCAGCCTGGTCAACGACCAAAAATAATAGCACTAATCAAACCACTCCTGACCCTGCGGTGAGAAGGAAGAGGGGAGGAGGCCCTCAAAGGCCGTGCCCAGCTAAAGCGCCAAGGATAAATCAAAATGGAGGCCGTGTCTCTGTTGATGAGGGAGGCACACCCGATACCGCTGCCCTGGCCAACTCTGGCTGTACCTCGCCTCCTTGGGCGGTCCGAGCCTGGACTCAGATCAAGTACTGTGGAGGGGAATTGAGAAATCATTATCAACTCTGCTAACTCCTATCACACACAGACTGAGAAGGATTGAGGAACCTTTAGTTATTTTTGAATCGTTGGCTACGACAGGATTCTCTGCCCTTGAGGGTTTTTCTGTTCAACCAAAGCCAACTGCTATGAATATAAACCGCAATCAGGGGAGCATGGTCTTACCATCGGACACAGTCAATTCTAAGTTTCCGAGTATAACAACCACGAAATCAACTGCCCCAGGATTCTCAATCAATTCAGCTGCACTAAGACCTACAAAGCCAGCTCCGATGCCTTGGAGTGATGGCGATCCAGGGAATCTGTCAGTGAATTCACCCAATCACTAGTGAGCACCCCGGGTGATGGCAAAGTTGTAACAGCACCAGCCTTAAATAAGGATAATAACTACAAAAATCGTCCTCTGGATACACAAGCCTGCTCACCCAACGAAATAGAAGGGCTTAGAGCCCTGGGACATAATGCTGTGCAAATGAATCCCCCAGTTTTCAACCTGCCCCTGGCAGCAACTCCTTTAGTGGTTGTTCTAAAAAACGTTCCACCCCTGCGGGAAGCACAGTCTGAATCTACTGACCAATTATTGTTTAAAGTCCTGTATTGGTTTAAAACCCGATCTAAGGATGTTGGGATTTGGGAGGAGGGTGTTGACAAACATATGATTATGGCTAGACGTGTATCGTGGATTGGTCCTTCCAGGAAGGAAGGGGATGGTGATTGGGTTGTTGTCGATTTCAATAATGTGCATATAACAAAGTATTTGCTGGAAGAACTGGGAGGGATGACGGGTAGATCTATGGATAGAGTGACTATTTTACCACTAGGGTATTTCTATAAACCAGGGCCCAATTTCATTAATGTCCTTAAATGCCAAGAGATGGGCAGGCCACACTGGGTACCCCCTGGTTTAGTTAAATGACCAAATGAGGTCCCTCTGTCCAATAGATTTGCCCCATTATCCGATTTAGATTGATGCGATTGACTGCAATCACCCACGCCGACCCAGGTAGCGTGTTCTGTTTGTTCCCCTATTGTTCCTCTAAGCCCAAAAAATGGACTCCATCTAATGGAGGATAAAAACCAGCCCTGTATGGTGCCCCGATTAATTCAGGCTAGCTCGAAGGGCTCACATCCTCCCGCAATTTCCTTGCTATATTGGAATATCGCAAGCTTACTCCCCAAAACCTTGTCCTCTGATTGGTCATGTTTGATAGAAGGGTACGATTTTATTGCTCTTCAGGAGACCTGGTCGTTAGATACGATTTGCCGTTCAGGCTATTTGGCCTTTGGCAACGCAGCAATCGCAAACAGAAAGGGGAGACCTAGTTGGGGATTGATTATATGGGTTAAGCAACAGATATCGCTCCAAATAAAGGAATTATCAATAGATAGCCCTGACATCCTTACTATTAAGATTTGCTCAGAGGGTGAGCCGGACTTCATACTAATTAATGTGTATGCGAGAGGGATTGCGGGGGGGGGGGGAGGGGTGAGCGTCACCAACTATCGCCCTCTTAGAAACATTTATGGATGGACTGGATAGCTCAAATGCCTTGGTTATTGTGGGTGACCGAAATTGTACATTTGAGCCTCTAGGCTTAGATGATTATTCCCTTGTATGGAGGAAGATCCGAACTGGGGCATACCGTCCCTAGCACTGACACCAATTAATAAATGGACTGAGGCGGCGCTACAATTGAAACGTCTATCCCTTGAGCGAAGGATTAGAGCTAACAATGGGAGAACCCTCTCAGATATGGAAGGCAGAACACATTCTGTAATGGGATCAGAAGTAGTAGGATAGATTACATTCTTATAAGCTTAGAGCTCGGGCCTAGACTTGTGGATATGGTGATAAACCACAGACCGGAGAGTGATCATGATCCATTACTACTGACCTTAACTAGGATGGGATTGGACCCCGCAAAGGATGCTATGGTAACCACAATAGAGGAAGTGATATGTCTCAGGACTGCTGCCGGTTAAAAATGGGCAGTAGTCTCAGAGGATGAAGGTATTCAAAAGAAGATTAATTCATCTACTGAAGAGACTCGAGCACTGCTGGGCTCATTAGATACCCATGGTAATTGTCTCTTAGATCTCATGAAGGTTCATGAGGATCTTTTTCTAAAACAGAAGACTCTGTTTTACAAGAAACAGGATGCCGCATCGGCACCCTATAAAAAATAAATCTGCAAAGTGGTATAATGAGGCTGGCAGAGTTACATTTAGGCATCTCTCAAACTCAATTAAGATGGGACCTTCTCAAGAGGCTAGGAAAGCAAGGGCAAACTACAAGGATGCACAAATGAAGGCGAAGAATGATTTTGATGAGGATAGATGGGCGAGTTTAACCAATGCCAGCAATGGGAAGAACTCGACCAGATTCTGGCAACTGGTTAAATGGGGCAGCGGCATGACTGGGACTACTCCAGTTAATAATGTTGCTCCCGAATTATGGGTCCAGCATTTTCAAGGCAAATTTGCTTCCTCCCTCAGTACTGGCACTAATTACCCTGAGATTATTACTGAGGCTGTTCTATTATTCAATTCAATTCAATTCAATTCAATTCAAATATAGCTTTATTCGATTTTTAGCAAAGGAAAATCATAAAAGCACATTTAATACAGCATGATAAAAATGAGTTCAAAACTCAAGCATAAAACGTGAAATTTAGGTATAGAAGAAAGAGTATAAAATTATACAAATTATGGCTGTCGGGGATCAGAAGTCAGTCAATTCATAGACACTCTGCACCTTACTGCAAATTTCAGAAAGCTAGCAGCTGCAGTAATTGTAAGTTCATCTTCGAGCATGTATAGCTTGAGTAAGGCTGGCCTACACTGTCTTAAGCCCCACAGTTTCAAGAGTGGGAGAAGATGTTTCTTTCTGCCCCATTCATAAAATTTGCAAAATAAAAGGACGTGAATGTTGGATTGCTTGGAAACATTGTCACAAGGACAAGCCACCAGAGTAGTAGACCAGTCATTTATGGTGGGGAATGTTAGTAGGCGGTAAAAACAATCCGTCCTCATCCTTGTTAGCAACATTCTCGTGTAGGTTGAAAGAATCGGGGAAAGATAAAGGGGAATGCCAACATAATAAAGTAAGAGATTGTGGTAAGAAATCGATGATTTATTGCCTTCGAGATAGGAGCGCCTGTCAACAAGTAAACCCAAACAGCGAGCCTTAAGGTCCTTTTTAGAAATGGTTTGGCACATGGTCGGGTTGACGTATAAATTAGCCAGGTCCAACGATGTTAAAAATTTCTGTACATATGCAAGCCAAGGTATTTTTCTTGAATCAGTTAAGGCCATACAGTCCTTAATTACATCTTGGTTAAGCACCGTTTTTTCCGAGGACCATACTTTGTGCCATAGCAGAATTGGTGCGACTTTGATTGTATCCGAAATATGTACTCGGGCGAGCTCATTGTGACAGACTGTGGTAGAAACAGATCGGGGAACAGCCAGCAAGTATCTTAAGAATGCGTTCTCGCTGGTTTGTATCTCTCCACAATCCGCCAGACCCCAGATGCCAGCTCCATATGTTGCAGTGGAGACGCATTTAGCTGCAAATATTTCCAACAAAATCCTAACCGGTTTCCCACCTAGTTTTGTGGCGAATTTCTTTAAGGCACCAATTTGCCTGATAAAAGCCAAGTTTCGAGTGTGGCCAGCGTTTTTCCATGAGCCTGTACTACTAAAAAGAATGACAAGATAAGTGAAAGTTTTCGTGAGGCTGATCTTGGATGCATCAATAAATGTATTGCAAGAAATGTTCTTCTTTTTTTTTACTGCAACACATAGTAAAAGTTTTGCTTACATTGATCTTAAGACCTCTCACTCCCATGAATGTTGAAAAGGCTGACAATGCTTTTTGAAGCCCTAGTTGGGTCCTGGACATGATGACAGCGTCGTCCGCATATAAAAGAATTGGGACTGCGAGGCCATTTATTTTAGGATAGTCAACATCTAGTTTGGCCAGGCAATCGGCAACGCTGTTAATATACAGGTTAAAAAGAAAGGGGGCAAGGATGCAACCCTGCCTGACCCCCTTTTTGATAGGAAACTTACTTGTACAGGTTACATCCTTTCCATAGCGAAACTTGGCCCCGGCTCCTCGGTATAGTTCTTTTATGAAGGCAAGTGTGTTGGAATCAACTCCCATTTCAGTAAGGGTAGTCCAAAGTATACTGTGGTTCAGGCAATCAAAAGCAGAGCATAAGTCCACGAAGGTCATATATATATTGCACCTTTTTGCCATCACATATTTGTCGATGATCAGAGCTAAGTTTAAGCATTGTTCCACTGTCCCGAGACCAGAAACAAACCCATATTGGAATTTAGACAAAATGTTATTTTCCTGAGCCCATGATTGCAGTTGGTTCAACAGGACTCTCCCAGCCACCTTCATCATGGAGTCCAATAAGGAAATTGGTCTATAACATTTTGGGTCCATTCTTTCGCCTTTTTTAAAAATAGGTATTATGATCACTTCTTGCCAGGTTGTGGGGAATCCTTTGTGGGCGTAGGAGTTAAGGACATTTGTTACAATTGGTGCCCACAGTTGGATGTTATTTTTGAATAGGTCTATTGGGATTCCGTCCGGGCCGGGCGCTTTGGCATTAGAGCTTTCAAGAATGGCCAATTCCACTTCTGAGTGGTTAAAGAAGATGGAGAGCGGGAACGACTCTGCGTGGTTGCTTTGCGACTCATAACTCTCCGTTGGTGGAGTTTCAAGGTTAAGTGGTTCAATCTGGTCATCTAATTTGTACAGTTCGGTGAAGTGATTTATCCAAACTTCTTCCGTGATGGCAATTTCTATGAGATCTGTTGACCTATCATTGAAAAAGGGGGCATTGACCTCCCTCCAAAAGGCCGTATTGTCTCTTAAAGTACTTGCTTTTAACAAAGCTTCCCAGGCAGCCGTTTTCAATTCCTTTTTCCTATTTTTAATTGCCTGTTTATAAGCAGCACGGGCGGATCTTATTTCCACCCGTTTTTTTGGAGATTTATTAAGGGTAGCCTTCAGAATGTTGTGAGTGTTTGAGCACTCGTGGTCAAACCAGCCACAGCTCTTGGACACGTTTTTATTATACTTTCTGGTCAAATTGTTCCTGATTTGTAAGGCGATTTGGCCAAATGCAAGGATGATTTCATCTGGATTGGAAGGGTATTCTAGGCAAAAGATCAGGGTCAGATTTGATCAGATTTTCGAGGAATTTCGATGTGTCGATTTTTGCCCATTTTATGATGTACCCATTCCTCGATGAAAGAGATATAGAGTGTGAATACAGATTTTCTATATCGCTCCCAAGCTTGTTTCCACTGGAAGGGGAGTATATTTTGGCACTAATAGGGTAGTGATCGCTCAAAACCAGCTCCTCTCTCCTGATTTCTCGGGCATCTCCTTGATGACTGTTAGACAAGAGGATGAAATCTATTGTCGTGAGCGATCCCCTTCCATGAAATGTAGGTTGTAAGTCGGTCGGGGGCACTGTTAAGTCATTGAAGAAGCCCAGATCCCATTCATGTAGTAAATTGTTCAGTTGGGATCCCATGGTTGAATGTTCGAAATGGGTAGTATGTTCACCATTTGGGGCTCTTAGGTCACAAACCCTAGTTCCACTGTGTGGGCATAGATGACAGTTAAAATCTCCTAATATGACTAAACGTCTGTCTGAACAGGACCCTCCCATACCCTTCTTTATAAGTTTGGAGAGAAACTCAATAAATTTTGATTGGTCATCTCTCTGTGCGCTATTATATAGATTTATAATGAGAGAACTGACAGCCTCCTTCCCAGACATTTTGAAGGCCTGTAGAGAGGGACCAAAGGACTTTGAACTAGGATCAGGTAGAGCGGGCTCAACGCGTTCTAACGATACATTGAGTCTATTTGAAACGTAGAAGCAAAGACCTCCCGCAGGTCTACCTCTGTTTGACTGGATAGCTGGGGTAAAGTGTGTACTGTAGCCATCCAAATTAGTAGGAGTCAGGTCCCAACATTCCTGAAACGCTATGATGTCAAAGGTGTTTATATAATTCAAGAAGGTTGGGTCCTTTGCTTTGTTTGAAAGACCAGCTATGTTCCAAGTTAAAATGGACATATATAGGTTAGGATCAGAGTGATTTGATGGGGGATCTAGAATTGAGGGTGAGAGGGGGGCCAGGGATTCATCAGTTTGTGCGATGGCAGGCCCGGGAAGGGACATATTAGTGGGACCCGGAGTGAGTCGTTCTAAACCAGGTTCCCCAGATTGGCTTGGAGATGACCCTAAGCTATCAGGAGACGGGGGGTTTTAGTCTTGTTCTTAGTGAATATTTGGTTGTTTGATGGTCAGTCAACCATTTCTAGGAGTGAAAAATAATTACTAGTTGGTGCCCTCCTCCATCCCTCCATCCCTCTGCATAGGGTTGCTCTCTTCTTGGGTTCCAGGGATAATGATCCCAGTCCCTCCTCCTATTACGCGTATCTACTTGCGACCAGCTCCAACCTGGAGATTGGTTCCAACTAAGGGGATAATCTTGTTCATGAGGAATCCTTGGAGGGTAGAAGAAGGACAGACGATTAGTGTCTATACCTCCCTTTCTCTCCAAGGTCGACCAGGAACATATATATCTGACTGTCTCTGGGTCATCAAAATGAATGATAATACAGTCCCCCTGTGTTCTTTTCCTTGTTTCCCCAATCCAGGTAACCCTAGGTACCATGGAGAGTCTACTCTTAAGATGTAAAGGAAGGGGTCTGTTAATATTAAGCCATTGCATGACTTTATTTTTTAGGGACCAGGTGGATTCACTCGTATTTTCCTCTAGTTCTGGGACCCCCGTGAGAATCACAGTGTAGGGGGTTGCCTCTGGGGGAAGATGGATTGGCCTCTTTGGTCTAGCTGGTTTGTTAGTGGTATCATCAGCCTGATGGACAACCAAAGGTTTGGGTGAGGGGGGCTTTGGTTTAGTTTTAGGGGGGTCGGCAGTTGGTACTGGCTTTCCCTGTACTTGCTTAGTGGTGCCCTTAGTATCTGTTTGGATCGCTTGTGTGATGGTAGGAGTTTTGGGGGTTTTACCTGTGGGTAAGGGAGTTTTGTGTGTTAAATATGGGGGTGCAGGTTTCTGTACAGTGGCTGCCTTAGTTTGATTGGCGATTGTGGGGGCTGGAGGGGCTAAAGTGGTAGTAGGAGGTTTTAAATGGCTAGTATGGTTGATTAGTCTGGCAATTTGCTTCTCGATGTTATTTAAGGATCGTTCGATGGGTAACAGTTGAGATTTTATGAGATCCTTAATTGTAGCTAGTACTTGTGCATTAAGCTCAAAGTGGTTTATATTGCCAACAGCATAACCCCTCTGAGCATCATCGAGCGATGCAGCTGTTACAGAGGGGTCATCCACATTAACCGGTAAGGGATTGGTAGCGTTATTTTGATGTTTGGTACGGGGGGGATTTTTTGGACCTTGTATGCTTAGGTGGACAGTTCTGCTTGTTTTTAACTACTGGCCTTGTGCTATCTTGTTTGGGAATGGCACCCTCCCTTGACTCCTTATCAGTTTTAGTAGGAGAAACTACTACTAAAGATGGCGATTCTATCAGGGGTTGCGACTCTATCAGGGTTGACGGAGCCGTTTGGGTGGGACTAATCTCCAGAGTCGGTGTTTTCTCCAGATCTCCCAGGGTGACTTCCCCAAGAGATAGGTGAGTGACAGATAGATCAACACTCATTGGGATAGTGTGTAGTTCTGCACGAATGTCTAGCAAAAGTGGGGTATTAGATTCTTGTTGGATAGGTGTTTTGGCTAAAGTCAGAAGGCCCATTGAGGATCTTCGTGCTGCAGCAAGGTCTTGGGAAACACGTCTTTCCAAAAGGACTATCCCTTGGTTGATTGCATCATTTGCTTTCGTGATAAATTGGTCGATTGGACCGGTCACCTGACCCACGCCTTGAGCCGTCTTACTCCTCATGGCCCTTGTGGTCATAATGGCGCTGTGTTACTCGTGGGTAGGTGTGGGTATAGGTGATGGCAGAAAGCTACCAGGATGCAGGGGAAAAAAGTCAAGAGGCAAGATGAAAAGGGGTAGGCCCAGACCAGACTTGCTCAGGCTTGAACTGGCTTAAACGGGCCCGCCCTTGGCCCGGGCTTCGCCCCGGGCTGCGACCCGCGCGCGTCCCACGATGCGCGTTAGCGTCCTTGCTTAAGACTATGGGAGGTGGGAGGGGGCGGGGCACTGGGAGGGAGCGCGGCCCACGCGGGAAGAGGAAACAGCTGGTGGGATTGACGCTGTACCTCGCAGTCCCGGGGCCGCGCCTCTCGCCTCCTCTGCGGCCTCGCCGGTGTTAGTCTCCTTCCTCCGTGGGCAAAGTCAGTTGGTAAGGTGAAGGGCTACTCCTGTAGCGGATATCAGGCAAAAATGCTGGACACTTTGTGAGACCTCTATGCGAGCTGCTCCCGCGAAGCGGGGGCCGCAAGAGGTTATGAGCACCTTGGTGGAGGCGGGGCACTGGGAGGGGGCGCGGCCCATGCGGGAAGAGGAAACAGCTGGTGGGCTTGACGCTGTACCTCGCAGTCCCGGGGCCGCGCCTCTCGCCTCCTCTGCGGCCTCGCCGGTGTTAGTCTCCTTTCTCTGTGGGCAAAGTCAGTTGGTAAGGTGAAGGGCTACTCCTGTAGCGGATATCAGGCAAAAATGCTGGACACTCTGTGAGACCTCTATGCGAGCGGCACCCCTATTATTCAATAAAGAATAGATAGACAGGGTTCTGGATGGGGTACCTGCAGGGAGGGCTCCCGGTCCGGATTGTATTCCGGCTGACCTTTACAAACTGGATAGGAGGATCTGGACAGAATATATTTTTATCATCGTAAATGCTATTGCCAGAGGTGCGCCAATACCTGGCACTTGGCGTGGAGCCGAAATTATTCCCATATATAAAAAGGGCGACTGTGCCTGTCCTAGCAACTATAGGCCAATAAGCCTAATTGACACCTTACAGAAAATAGTCTCTAGACTTGGGCTAGGTAGTGCAAATGATTGGATACTAGATCAGAACGTATTATCTACCTATCAAGCGGGTTTCTGACCGCACGTCAGCACCATTGACCAAGGCTTTAGATTTACGATGATTTATTGGACTACAGAATTTTTAGCAGGGGGAACCCTTTATGCAGCATTTGTTGATTTAAAATCAGCATTTGATTTAGTGCCACGTCATAAGCTGTGGGACTCATTAAAGGAGGTGGGGATGCCCCTAGAAATCCTCAGTTTCATTATTAAATTGCATGAGGCGAATTATGCTCAAGCAAGGTGGGGACAACAGGACGAACTAACTGATCGCTTCCCTGTCAACAAAGGAGTGTGGCAAGGGTGTGTCCTGGCCCCTACCCTATTCTCCCTATTTATAACTTGGGTTATCGCTTATTACTCTAACTTTCCAACTGATGCTCCAACTCTTGCCGGATCAAAGGTCCCACTGTTAATTTTTGTAGACTACACTTTAATTTAATCCAAACCTCAGTCTGGTCTACAAAGTGCCCTTGATAGATTTACAGTTTTCTGCATTGACCATGAACTTGTAGTGAATGTTCACAAAACCAAGTTCATGGTGTTGCACAAACACAAACTTATTAAAGGCAAAGCAGTAATGAATAATGCACCATTGGAACAAACCGATACCTTTACTTATCTTGGGGTGACTATGGGTAGGAGGAAGAACTGGGCACCCCAACTAGATGTCTTACAGGCAGATTCATCAAGCAAAATTGCGCTCGCAAAGGGCCAGATTCTGAAAATCTGGCTCTTTGCGAGCGCAATGTTTGCATTTGGGATTCATCATCCCAAATGCAAAAATCGCTATTTAAGAACTCGCAAATTTGCGAGGAATAGCATTTAAGGAATCTTTATTAGAGATTCCTTAAATGCTATTCTTGAAACATTTAAAAATTGCGAATTCGCAATTTTGGGCCGCTATTTACCGTGAGGTCAAACCTTGTGGTAAATAGCGAAAACTTAGAAAAATGCATTTAAATGCATTTTTCTAAGTTGCATGTTGCACACACACATGTCCTTTGGACATGTGTGTGTGTAACATCTGTGTAAATTTACATTTCAGGGGTGTTACAGGGTGTCCTTTGGACACCCCTGCACCCTTGAAATCGCAATCTCATTTGCGAATAGCTAATTGCTAATCGCAAATAAGGAATGACTCCCCATGCATTCCAATGGGCCTTTAGGCCCATTGGAATGAATGGGAGTCATTCCTTATTTGCGATTAGCAATTAGCTAATCGCAAATAAGGAAGTTGTAGGAATCCTGTTTTGCGAGTCTGGAATAGCGATTCCTTATTTATCGCTATTTCAGACTCGCAAAATTTCACAATGATGAATCAGCCTGATAGTTCTTAAGCATAACCAGCTAGCTGGAGCCCTTTTATAGGAACATCGATTGTCAAACACTAAACCTGTAGGGCCAGCTGTAGCGATCTAAAATAAGTTTCTGAGATCCTTGACTGTGCTCCCACAATCAACCCCCCCCAGCAAGCCTTTGCTTTTAGACTTAGGTTGTACTTCCTTTGATGAGGTGGCAGGTTTCAGACCCCTAGCCTATTGGAGGAGGCTTCAGACCGCTCCAGAACTGACACCCTATGCTAATGCATTAATGCAAGTCAGGAACGCTGATTCATCATCAAAAACCATATGGCTGCAGAAGATAAGGGCTTAGCCACCTGTGGATGACCCAACAGGGAATACATTCCCCAATAAAAATGATAATAAAGTGTCTATTGGGATATGATCACTAAGAAGACCCTGTCAATGGTGGGCGGTACTTCCCTCACAGGTGTCTTCTTTGATCATAAGTTTGTAGCGAGAGCAGAACTTTACTGAAATTTGATCATGAAAACTGGTGGCAGGAACTTTATCACCAATTCAGAGCGGGCACTCTTCCGCTGAGATCTTTCGTTGCAAAATGGAATAAGGCCGTGAATATTAATTGCCCTTTTTGCCCTACTCAGGAAGAGTCAATAACTCATGTACTGTTCGTGTGCCCGGCTTATAAGGGCCCCCGTCGTAGGTGGCTTAAGCCACTGTGTTCCAATCTTGGCACCAGATCCTGTATGACAGCTATGCGTATCCTGGTAACGACCACTCGAGCAGATCTTGTTATCGCTATTGCAAAATTTCTGAGCTGGTCTTGGGCATTGAGAAGGAAAAATATGGAGGCTGTTCCATGAACTAGATCCAGCATTCGAGTGGGTTAATGTGAATAGGCCTTTTACTTGTGAGTAATTGCAGGGAAACAGTTTATTTTGGTTTGATTTTATACATTATAACTTATAGTATTTGTTAGGACTTTCGATAATTATTGATATTAAGTTTTGTATGAATTGTATGTTTTTAGGGTGTTGTCCCTTTTATTGACACTTTTTATGTTTTTATTTTGTCTTTTATGATTGAAAATTATCGAATAAAGACTAACTGAACCTAGCTAAAGAATGGATTCAACTCAGATCTGTGCCTGTGGGTGAGTGTCTGAAAAGTGTCAGCGCTCTGGTGCAGCCCCGACTCTAGGAGTGAAATTCAAGCTTTTGGAATCATTGAACTTGGATGATGTTCCTTTTCCAATCACATCTTCTGGCCATGATTCAGCATTTTATCTAAAGTTGAAGAGCCACGCCCCTCCAGGTCAGAGCCTGGCTTGACTGGGCTGCTAACACTGGCCTGCAGTCTTATACAAATTAAAGTTTATGTGATCTGTAAATGTAGATGCTCATAAAGACATTAAGGCTGGGATTATTGCCTCCTGAAAGGACCCTTTCATATTACTGGCCGTGCAGGAGAACTTGTAAAGGATGTAATAAACCGAGATGTTCTGTGACTTTAATTGGGCTCTTTTATGTGAGACTTTTCAAATGGCTTCATCTATTTATAGTCTGACTGGGAACTAAAGGCTGAACTGGCAAAAACGTCCAAATCAGCTCCGCTTCCTTCCTCTCTGTTTTTCTCCATCCATTGTGTCTTTCAACTCCTTTCCTCCGTCATACTTTTGCAGTTTTACACAGCCCGAAAGGCGTTAGAGCCCTTTCAATGCAGACCAGGGTACATTACACATGTTTTTTGGGCACCTGAAGACTAGCAGGTACATGCATCAATATTGCTTTTTGCGATTCCTTAATTGCAAAAAATAAGGAATCGCAATTAAGGAATTGCAAAATACAATGCATCAAGAAATCGCTAAATAAATTGCGATTTCCTAATATTCATTAATTGCGACTCGCAAATTGCGAGTCACAATTAAGGAATACATCCCCATTCATTCTTATGGGCCTAAAGGCCCATAGGAATGAATGGGAAGACATTCTCAATTTGCGATTCGCAATTAGCGAATCGCAAATTGAGAATGCGATTTCAAGGGTGCAGGGGTGTCCAAAGGACACCCTGTTGCACCCCTGTAATTAATCTGTGCACATATGTTGTGCACACACATGCCCTAAGGTCATGTGTGTGCACAACATGAAATTTTGAAAAATGCACAAAAGTGCATTTTTCAAAGTTTTTGCAAATTACTATGAGGTTCAAACTCATGGTAATTTGCTCCCCCTAATTGCAAAATCGCTTTTTTTTTAAAGTTTCATGCATTGCATTTAAGGAATCGCAAAATGCGATTCCTTAAATGTAATCACAATTTGAGAATTCGCAAATATTTGCGAATTCTCAAATTGCGAGGGCTTTCACCCTTCATGCATTCCAAAAGCAGATTTTGCGATCGCAAACGGCCGATCTTTGCGATTCGCACCGCTTGCGATCATTTGATGCATGTGCCTGTAGGTGATTTGCCCAGAGTCACAGGATGATGAGCTGACGCTGGGACTTGAACCTGGCTCCCAGTTCCAGTCTGGCTGTATCACTGCATCTCCTGCCTTTCTTCTTTTTCTGTCTCTCTCTCGCCCCAGTGCTGAGCTGGGTGCAGTAATGTCTGGGGGGGGGGGGGGGGGGGCTGGAGAGAGTGACGAATGCACCAGAGACAACTGGGACGTTTAAAAACCGACCTTTAATTGCATTCAATCAATCAAGGCATTTCGTAAAGCGCACTACTTACCCATGAGGGTCTCAAGGCGCAGTGACCACCCACCTCCATTAAAATGTCAAAATAAGTACAAAAACATGCTTTAATGTGATTCCCACCTTGTCTGTGTGCTGTCCAGTGCGGCACACCTGGGAAACCTACCGGCAATCACCCTCTGTGAGGCCGGCCTCAAGGAGCTGTAAGGTTCTGCTGCAAGCCTTGTCTATAGTTATTTGCGTTACTTTGGCCAAGTTTCCGACGCAAAAAACGCTGATGTGCATTTGAGAGTAAACACCACAACCCTCCCCAGTGAGTCAACAAAGTGCCACTCACCTGACATGAACTGTTATTAATTTTGCACTCAGAGGTGTTCGCACTTCTTTTCCATCCCCTGTAACGCAGATTAGTTGTTGTTGTTCTGGAAGGGTTGATGGGACACTGATTGTCTGTCGAGCGCTGTATAATCAACACCCCGCAATCAGGGAGCCGCTCCAGGGCGGAGGGATCGATGGTTGTAGAGTATTTTCAGTGCTGGATGTTGAAGTGTTTTAAACACTATTTACACGGCCGACGCTTCGTGGTTGGATTTCTCCGTAGCACGTCCCTGCGAGGCTGAAGGCCTCAGCGTGCCTGGGACCGGGTCAAAGGTCAGATCTCTCTCCTCACCAGCAGCATGCGTGGTGGTCTCATTCACCCCAGAATAAAGACGCTGGGAGAGTGGTGACCCTGTGTCGGGAGCAGCAAAGTGTGCAGTGTTTCCACACTGCACAGGAGTACAGAGCACGTTTACAGTACGTCACACCGGCATCTAACGTGATCTGCCCTAAAACACCCCATTGGAGGGCAAATCATGTGGCCAGGATTGGAATACAAGCGACCAGATTGATTGCAAGATTGCAACTTTACCACTGAGGCACTTTACCCTCTTCCAAAGCTCAAGGATGAACCCAAGAAAGGTGCTGGGATCCGCAGGAAGAGACATGAGGGGGTGTCCACGAGAGGGGCATTGGGCTCTGAAGGAAGAGACATCAGGGGGTGTCTTCGAGAGGAGCGCTGGGCTCTGCATGACGAGACATCAGGGGGTGTCCTCGAGAGGGTCGCTGGGCTCTGCATGAAGAGACATCAGGGGTGTCCTCGAGACGGGCGCTGGGCTCTGCAGCAAGAGACACCAGGGGGTGTCCTTGAG
Organism: Lissotriton vulgaris; assembly: GCF_964263255.1. Lineage (NCBI taxonomy): Eukaryota > Metazoa > Chordata > Amphibia > Caudata > Salamandridae > Lissotriton > Lissotriton vulgaris. The sequence continues at coordinate 39,722,261 of NC_141699.1, read as the reverse complement.
AGGGGCGCTGGGATCTGCAGGAAGAGACATCAGGGGTGTCCTCGAGAGGGGCGCTGGGATCTGCAGGACGAGACATCAGGGGTGTCCACGAGAGGGGCGCTGGGCTCTGCAGCAAGAGACATCAGGGGGTGTCCTCGAGAGGGGCGCTGGGCTCTGCAGCTAGAGACCTCAGGGGTGTCCTTGAGAGGGGCGCTGGGCTCTGCAGCAAGAGACATCAGGGGGTGTCCTCGAGAAGGGCGCTGGGATCTGCAGGAAGAGACATCAGGGGTGTCCTCGAGAGGGGCGCTGGGCTCTGCAGCAAGAGACATCAGGGGGTGTCCTTGAGAGGTGCGCTGTACTCTGCAGGAAGAGACATCAGTGGTGTCCTCGAGAGGGGCGCTGGGCTCTGCAGGAAGAGACATCAGGGGGTGTCCTTGAGAGGTGCGCTGTACTCTGCAGGAAGAGACATCATGGGGTACCCTCGAGAGGGGTGCTGCGCTCTGAAGGAAGCGACATCAGGGGGTGTCCTCGAGAGGGGCATTGGGCTCTGAAGGAAGAGACATCAGGGGGTGTCCTCGAGAGGGGCATTGGGCTCTGAAGGAAGAGACATCAGGGGGTGTCCTCGAGAGGGGCATTGGGCTCTGAAGGAAGAGACATCAGGGGGTGTCCTCGAGAGGGGCATTGGGCTCTGAAGGAAGAGACATCAGGGGTGTCCTTTAGAGGGGCGCTGGGCTCTGCAGCAAGAGATATCAGGGGTGTCCTCGAGAGGGGCGCTGGGCTCTGCAGCAAGAGACATCAGGGGGTGTCCTCGAGAGGGTCGCTGGGCTCTGCAGCAAGAGACATCAGGGGTGTCCTCGAGAGGGGCGCTGGGATCTGTAGCAAGAGACCTCAGGGGTGTTCTTGAGAGGGGCGCTGGGATCTGTAGCAAGAGACATTAGGGGGTGTCCTCGAGAGTTGCGCCGGGCTCTGCAGCTAGAGACCTCAGGGGTGTCCTTGAGAGGGGCGCTGGGATCTGCAGGTAGAGACATCAGGGGTGTCCTCGAGAGGGGCGCTGGGCTCTGCAGCAAGAGACATCAGGGGGTGTCCTTGAGAGGTGCGCTGTACTCTGCAGGAAGAGACATCAGGGGTGTCCTCGAGAGGGGCGCTGGGCTCTGCAGGAAGAGACATCAGGGGGTGTCCTTGAGAGGTGCGCTGTACTCTGCAGGAAGAGACATCATGGGGTGTCCTCGAGAGGGGTGCTGGGCTCTGAAGGAAGAGACATCAGGGGGTGTCCTCGAGAGGGGCATTGGGCTCTGAAGGTAGAGACATCAAGGGGTGTCCTCGAGAGGGGCATTGGGATCTGAAGGAAGAGACATCAGGGGGTGTCCTCGAGAGGGGCATTGGGCTCTGAAGGAAGAGACATCAGGGGGTGTCCTTGAGAGGTGCGCTGTACTCTGCAGGAAGAGACATCATGGGGTGTCCTCGAGAGGGGTGCTGGGCTCTGAAGGAAGAGACATCAGGGGGTGTCCTCGAGAGGGGCATTGGGCTCTGAAGGAAGAGACATCAGGGGGTGTCCTCGAGAGGGGCATTGGGATCTGAAGGAAGAGACATCAGGGGTGTCCTCGAGAGGGGGGGGGTTGGGCTCTGCAGCAAGAGACATCAGGGGTGTCCTCGAGAGGGGCGCTGGGCTCTGCAGCAAGAGACATCAGGGGGTGTCCTCGAGAGGGTCGCTGGGCTCTGCAGCAAGAGACATCAGGGGTGTCCTCGAGAGGGGCGCTGGGATCTGTAGCAAGAGACCTCAGGGGTGTCCTTGAGAGGGGCGCTGGGATCTGTAGCAAGAGACATTAGGGGGTGTCCTCGAGAGTTGCGCTGGGCTCTGCAGCTAGAGACCTCAGGGGTGTCCTTGAGAGGGGCGCTGGGATCTGCAGGAAGAGACATCAGGGGTGTCCTCGAGAGGGGCGCTGGGCTCTGCAGCAAGAGACATCAGGGGGTGTCCTTGAGAGGTGCGCTGTACTCTGCAGGAAGAGACATCAGGGGTGTCCTCGAGAGGGGCGCTGGGCTCTGCAGGAAGAGACATCAGGGGGTGTCCTTGAGAGGTGCGCTGTACTCTGCAGGAAGAGACATCATGGGGTGTCCTCGAGAGGGGTGCTGGGCTCTGCAGGAAGAGACATCAGGGATGTCCTCGAGAGGGGTGCTGGGATCTGCAGGAAGAGACATCAGTGGGGTCCTCGAGAGGGGCGCTGGGCTCTGCAGCAAGAGTGTTAGACGGACCGGGAGGGTCGGCCGAGGATACAGGGAGAGGTCTCCGGGGAGAGCCGTCTCCAGCGATCATACAGACAAGTAACTTCCCCCCCACAGACGGACACCACACAAGGGTAAAGTTCAACGAGACTTTATAAGCAATTCTTTAAGTACGATGGAATGGTACAAGGAGGTCTGGACTCAGGGGTCCCCTCGATTCTGGTCTCTGGTTTGGGAAAAGGGTAGCGGGACAGTCTTGTTACCAAAAAGGTGGAAATAGCTCTCAATCCTCGAGCTCGGCGTTCTAGATGATCGGGCCGCGGCGGAGCCAGCAGGTCCCGAGATGGACGAAGGAAACGACGGTCCGCGGCGGAGCCAGCAGGTCCCGATGAGATGATGGTTACAAACGGTCCGCGGCCACGCCAGCAGGTCCCGACGACGATGAAGGATTGGAAGGTTACGAAGGTTGCGGCAGCGCCAGCAGCCAAGACGAAGGTGCACAAGGCAGAGCTACGGCAGCGCCAGTAGTCCGTCAAGGATGAGTTCTTCTTTGCGTCTCTCGACTCCAAGATACAACTGCCCTCCTGCTCTGGAGCTGCCCCAGTTATAGGGCTGAAGTTCTTTGATGTCCGGACCCTCGCACCTGGAGGTCGGGAGGTCCGGGATGAGGGAGTCCCGACACCCAGCAGGGGGGTGGAGCCAGCGCCCGGGGAGGCGATGGCCGAGCGGCACTTGGCGGGGGAGAGCCATCGACACCTCTTTCTCCCATTGACTTGCCAAGTAGCCCGCTCACCTCCTGGGTGGATGGTGGTGCCGGGATGTCTGAGGCCTGGCTAGGCCCAGGGTTGAGGTCGATCGGGGGCCAGGCGGCCTCGTGGTGGAGTGTCCAAGATGGCGCCCTGGATGGGCGCGCGGGCCAGCAGTGGATCGGGCCCACGAGGTCGATATGTTCGAAGGCAGGGGTCCCTGAGGGGACGGAGGACGTGCAATGGTGGTGTGTGGTACTTGCGTGACCGGGCTCGGGCCTGGTCTGGCCGGGGGAGAGCGGCCCTTCATGTGGCCTGTCCAACATGCGTCCCCCCCAGCTGAAGGCAGGGAGAGTTACCCATCCTCTTGGGGACTCTCCTCGTCGAGGCGGAAAAACCGGGACAGGCCATCCGCGTTGGCGTGATCTGGCCCAGGCCGGTGTTCAACAGTGAAGTCCATCCCTTGTAGGGAGATGGACCAACGTAGTAACTTCGGGGTTTTCCCCCCGCATCTGCATCAGCCACTGCAGGGGTCGGTGGTCGGTCTGCACCCGAAAGTGTGTGCCAAAGAGGTAGGGCCGGAGCTTCTTGAGGGCCCATACCACAGCGAAGGCCTCCCTCTCTATAGTGCTCCAGCGTTGTTCTCGTGGTAGGAGTCGTCTGCTGATGAAGGCCACTGGCTGATCAAGGCCTTCGGTGCTCACTTGAGACAGGACTGCCCCAATGCCATGGTCGGAGGCATCCGTCTGGACGAGGAACTCCCTGCTGTAGTCAGGGGCCTGGAGCACAGGGGCGGAACACATGGCGGCTTTCAATTGTTCGAATGCTGTTTGACAATCTGCGGTCCAGTTGACTTTCTTGGGTTGATTTTTGGACGTGAGTTCTGTGAGGGGCCCCACTATAGTACCATAGTCTTTCACAAACCTTCGGTAATAGCCCGTGAGGCCCAGGAAGGCTCGTACCTCGGTCTGGGTGATGGGGGGCTGCCAGGACTGGATGGCGGCAATTTTGAGCTGCAGAGGGGCCACCAGGCCGCTTCCCACCTGATGTCCGAGGTAGGTTACAGACCCTTGACCAATTTGACATTTGCTGGCCTTGATCGTGAGGCCAGCTCGCTGAAGGGCTTGTAGCACTGCTCGGAGGTGGTGGAGGTGCTCGGACCAATGGTGGCTGTATACAGCGATGTCGTCTAGGTAGGCGGCGCTGAACCCTTCGAGCCCCGCCAGGACCTGATTGACGAGCCGCTGAAATGTTGCGGGAGCATTCTTCATGCCGAAGGGCATGACCTTGAAATGGTAATGGCCATCGGGGGTGGAAAAGGCAGAACGTTCTTGGGCCCGGGGTGTGAGGCCGATTTGCCAGTAGCCCGCCGTCAGGTCGAAAATACTGAGGTAGCGGGCAGCTCCCAGGCGGTCAATTAGTTCATCTGCCCGGGGGATGGGATGTGCGTCTGTTCGGGTGACCGCATTCAAGCCCCGGTAGTCAACGCAGAACCGGAGTTCCGGTGTGGTGCCTGGGGCGGCCGCTTTGGGGACCAGTACTACAGGGCTGGCCCAGGGGCTGTCTGAGGGCTCGATGACCCCGAGCGTGAGCATTTTTGCTACCTCTTCCTGGACGCAGGCCCGTACCCGATCTGGCACGCGGTAGGCCCGGTGGCGGATAGGGGGGCTGTCCCCCGTGTCCACATCGTGCACACACCAGGAAGTGACACCTGGGGTGAGGGAGAACAGGCTGGCGAACTGTGACAGGAGGACTCGACACTCCTGGCGTTGCTCTCGGGTGAGGGCCTCTGAGAGTCGGACCCCATCCACGGAGCCGTCTTTCTCCCGAGTCCGTAGGAGGTCAGGGAGGGGCTCGGAGTCTTCTTCAGCCCCATTGTCTGTGGCCATCAGGAGGCTGAGTTCTGAACGCACAAAGTGGGGCTTCAGTCTGTTAGCGTGGAGGACCCGGAGGGGGTTCCGGGAAGATTCCATGTCGATGAGATAGGTGGCAGGACCCTTGTGCTCGACTACTTTGAAGGGCCCCGTCCACTTGTCTTGCAGGGCGCAGGGTTCGGTGGGGGACATCACCCATACCTGTTGCCCAGGTTCAAATTCGATGGAGGAGGCATTCCGGTCATACCACTTTTTCATGTCCTCTTGACTGGCCTCTAGGTTGGCTCTTGCCAGCTCTCTGAACCGCCGGGTCTGGTTGCGGAGGGTTAGGAGGTACCGGAAGACATCTGGTGGGTTCTTGAGAGGGGGCATCTCCCAGCCTTCTTTGACTAGGCTGAGCGGCCCCCGTACTGGGTGTCCATACAGCAGTTCAAACGGGCTGAAGCCCAGGGACTTCTGGGGGACCTCCCGATATGCGAAGAGGAGGCACGGCAGCAGCACATCCCACTGGCGACGGAGGGGCTCTTCCAACCCCCCGATCATCCCTTTGAGCGTGCGGTTGAACCGCTCAACGAGTCCGTTTCCTTGAGGGTGATAGGGGGTCGTGAATCGGTAGGTAACCCCGCACTGTTGCCAGAGGGACCTCATATATTTAGAAATAAAGTTCGTGCCTCTGTCGCTGACGACTTCTCGGGGGAAGCCCACACGGGAGAAGATCCCCATTAGAGCCCGGCCGACTACCGGGGCTGTCACAGTTCGCAGGGGAACAGCCTCGGGGTAGCGGGTGGCGTGGTCCACTAGTACCAGGATGAATCGATGGCCTTGTTTTGTACGCGGGTCCAGGGGCCCCACGATGTCGATCCCGACCCTCTCGAACGGGGTGGTGACCACGGGAAAAGGTTGCAGGGGGGCTTTTAGTTTGCGGCCGCTCTTTCCACTGGCTTGGCACGTGGGGCAAGATCGGCAATGCTGGTGTACATCGTTCCTCATTTTGGGCCAGAAGAAGTGGGTCACCAGACGACTGTAGGTTTTATCTTGACCCAGGTGGCCCGCCAGGGGGACATCGTGGGCCAGGTTTAGCAGAAAGTCTCTAAAACGGAGGGGCACCACTAGTACTCGGCTGGCCCCTAGCTCCGCGATTCTTTGCTCACTGTACAGCAGATCATTGTCCCAGTAGATCCAGTGTGTTCCGGAGGTATCCCCTGCGCTTTGGGCGAGCGCTTGCTGGCGGAGTCCCTCGAGGGAGGGACAGGTCTTCTGTTCTTGGCGAAATTGTTCTTGCGTGGGTCCCCCCTCTTGAGGCCACTGGTCGAGGTTAGCGAGGTCTGGAGGTTGAGCTGGTTCTGGGGGGACGTCACGGTCGGTGGTTTCGGCCGGGGCGACCGGAGGCGGCGGCGCCGGCCATTCGGGTTCCTCTGGGCGGGGGTTGGAACGGGCGGCCATGGACCGGGTGGTGACACACGCCCAGTCCGGGACGCCTAACATCCCCAGGTGTTCTCTTCGTTCTACGGCTGCCCATGGAGAGCTTTCAAGGTAATTCCCCAGGAGGCAGTCTACGGGGGCATCGTCTCGGACCGTTACCTTCAACATGCCGGCGACCCCTCCCCATTCGAAGGGGACGCAGGCCATCCGGCACAGACTTTCCGAGTTATCGGCGGAACGTACAGGGCAGAGAATGTTTGGTAGATACTGTTCTGGGGTCACCAGGTGACAGCGGACGGCTGTTACACTGGCCCCGGTGTCACGAAGGGCTTCGGCCCGGCGTCCATTGATGCTCACCCATTGGCTGTACTTCTGGGTGTTAGCGGGTAGGGGGACCCGCGGGACCATGTCTTTCCCCCCTAAGCAGGCTAGAGCCATGGAGGCTGGCTCCCATTCTTGATGTTCCTGTTCATATTCCTCTTGTTCCTCTGAGATCTGTTCCTCCCCCAGAGCAGCAGCGGCTACTTGGCGGGGTCTTGGGCTCTGGTACTGGGGGCAGTTTGGGTCGTTTGCATAGTGGCCGACTCGTTGGCATCGATGGCACGTAACATTGGCTCGGTATCCCGGTCGCGCCGGGGTGCTGCCCCGGTTGGCCGGGGGGGTGGTGCTGGTAGCGGGGGCGACCGGGGCGTTGTCTCTTCCTCGTCCTTGGCCCCCTCCTCCTCCTCGGGGACGGTGCTGACCATTGTTGTTCCGGTTCTGTTCGTAGGACCCATTCCGGCCCACTCTGGTGATTTCCCACCGGTCAGCTTCGGCTGCGAGCTGCCGGGGATCCGTTAACTTGCTGTCGAGGAGGTGCTGGCGGAGTTCAATGAAGCAATTGTTCGACAGGTGCTCCCATACCATAAGATTGAACAGTTGTTCGTAGGTTGTGACCTTGCTTCCTTTGATCCAGCCCTCGAAGGCTCGGCTAAAGTAGTTTACATAGTCCACCCAAGTTGTACCCGGGATGCGGGTGCAGTCTCGGAACCTCTGACGGTACATCTCGGGTGTGAGGCCATAGCGAGTGAGGAGTGCAGCTTTCATATGGTCATAGGAGGTCATCTGGTGGTCCGGGAGCTGTAGCAGGGCGTCGCGGCCCTCATTGAGGAATCTCCCCCATAGACCGGCTCCCCAATCGCTTCTATCGATCCGGTGTGCAGTCATAGCGATTTCATAGGCCTTAAACCATTGCTGGATGTCGTCCTCTCGGAAGTATTCTCGAACGACATCCTTGGGGATGTGTACCTTTTTCTCTGTTGCCCCTGGGGTGTGGGGTTGCTCGGACACCCCTACTTCTTTATTCTGTTTGCGTAAGTCGATCTCAGCTAGTTTCCGCTCGTGTTCATATGCCAGTTTCTTTTCCTCGAGCTCCCTTTGTCTCTGTTTCTCCTCTCTTTCTTCTCGGAGACGCAGGTGCTCTAAGTTGATTTTTTGTTCGGCCAACTTAAGTTCAATGTCCATTTTGAGCCGGGCCATTTCTAGCTCCTGTAGCCGGGTTTTTTCTCGTTCCTGGATCTCGTCTTGCGAGAGACCCGTTCTTTGCTCTTCAGGGGCCGTGGTGGTTTTTGCTGCGATGCTTTGATCGGGGGTTCCGGCAGCCCCGGTTTCTGCCCAAGATTCTAGGGCATGCTTAAAATCGTCTTTGGTACTTAGTCCGGTGGTAGCGATACCTAGTTCGATGCAGAATTGTTTTAGTTCACGATGGCTGTACTCGTCCAATTTCTCCATCTGGAATTTCTCGGTTGCTCCGCTTTCTTTAGTTGTCATCGTGATTTTGTCGTGGGGTGAGCTACTCTCTGTACGATTATGCGGTGATTCGGATCGCGCCGCTGGCCACCAATGTTAGACGGACCGGGAGGGTCGGCCGAGGATACAGGGAGAGGTCTCCGGGGAGAGCCGTCTCCAGCGATCGTACAGACAAGTAACTTCCCCCCCACAGACGGACACCACACAAGGGTAAAGTTCAACGAGACTTTATAAGCAATTCTTTAAGTACGATGGAATGGTACAAGGAGGTCTGGACTCAGGGGTCCCCTCGATTCTGGTCTCTGGTTTGGGAAAAGGGTAGCGGGACAGTCTTGTTACCAAAAAGGTGGAAATAGCTCTCAATCCTCGAGCTCGGCGTTCTAGATGATCGGGCCGCGGCGGAGCCAGCAGGTCCCGAGATGGACGAAGGAAACGACGGTCCGCGGCGGAGCCAGCAGGTCCCGATGAGATGATGGTTACAAACGGTCCGCGGCCACGCCAGCAGGTCCCGACGACGATGAAGGATTGGAAGGTTACGAAGGTTGCGGCAGCGCCAGCAGGCAAGACGAAGGTGCACAAGGCAGAGCTACGGCAGCGCCAGTAGTCCGTCAAGGATGAGTTCTTCTTTGCGTCTCTCGACTCCAAGATACAACTGCCCTCCTGCTCTGGAGCTGCCCCAGTTATAGGGCTGAAGTTCTTTGATGTCCGGACCCTCGCACCTGGAGGTCGGGAGGTCCGGGATGAGGGAGTCCCGACACCCAGCAGGGGGGTGGAGCCAGCGCCCGGGGAGGCGATGGCCGAGCGGCACTTGGCGGGGGAGAGCCATCGACACCTCTTTCTCCCATTGACTTGCCAAGTAGCCCGCTCACCTCCTGGGTGGATGGTGGTGCCGGGATGTCTGAGGCCTGGCTAGGCCCAGGGTTGAGGTCGATCGGGGGCCAGGCGGCCTCGTGGTGGAGTGTCCAAGATGGCGCCCTGGATGGGCGCGCGGGCCAGCAGTGGATCGGGCCCACGAGGTCGATATGTTCGAAGGCAGGGGTCCCTGAGGGGACGGAGGACGTGCAATGGTGGTGTGTGGTACTTGCGTGACCGGGCTCGGGCCTGGTCTGGCCGGGGGAGAGCGGCCCTTCATGTGGCCTGTCCAACAAAGAGACATCAGGGGGTGTCCTTGAGAGGTGCGCTGTACTCTGCAGGAAGAGACATCAGGGGTGTCCTCGAGAGGGGCGCTGGGCTCTGTAGCAAGAGACCTCAGGGGTGTCCTTGAGAGGGGCGCTGGGATCTGTAGCAAGAGACCTCAGGGGTGTCCTTGAGAGGGGCACTGGGATCTGTAGCAAGAGACCTCAGGGGTGTCCTTGAGAGGGGCGCTGGGCTCTGCAGGAAGAGACATCAGGGGGTGTCCTTGAGAGGGGCGCTCGACTCTACAAGAAGAGACATCAGGGGGTGTCCTCGAGAGGAGCGCTAGGCTCTGCATGAAGAGACATCTGGGATGTCCTCGAGAGGGGCATTGGGTTCTGCAGGAAGAGGCACTAGGGGGTGTCCTCGAGAGGGTCACTGGGCTCTGCTGGAAGAGACATCAGGGGGTGTCCTCGTGAGGGGCGATGGGCTCTGCAGCAAGAGATATCAGGGGGTGTCCTCGAGAGGGGCGATGGGCTCTGCAGGAAGAGACATCAGGGGGTGTCCTCGAGAGGGTCACTGGGCTCTGCTGGAAGAGACATCAGGGGGTGTCCTCGAGAGGGGCGATGGGCTCTGCAGGAAGAGACATCAGGGCGTGTCCTCGAGAGGGGCTATGGGCTCTGCAGGAAGAGACATCAGGGGGTGTCCTCGAGAGGGTTGCTGGGCTCTGCAGGAAGAGACACCAGGGAGTGTCCACGAGAGGGGCGCCGGGCTTTGCATGAAGAGTCATCAGGAGGGTGTCCTCGAGAGGGGTGCTGGGCTCTGCAGGAAGAGACATCAGGGAGTGTCCACGAGAGGGTCTCAGGGCTCTGCAGGAAGAGACACCAGGGGGTGTCTCTGAGAGGGGCGCTGGGCTCTGCTGGAAAAGACATCTGGGGTGTCCTAAAAAAGGGGCGCTGGGCTCTGCAGCAAGAGACCTCAGGGGGTGTCCTCGAGAGGGTCGCTGGGCTCTGCAGGAAGAGACATCAAGGGGTGACCTCGAGAGGGGCGCTGGGCTCTGCAGCAAGAGACATCAGGGGTGTCCTCGAGAGTTGCGCTGGGCTCTGCTGGAAGAGACATCAGGGGGTGTCCTCGAGAGGGGCGCTGGCTCTGCAAAAAGACACACAAGGGGGTGTCTCTGAGAGGGGCGCTGGGCTCCTCAGCAAGAGACATCAGGGGGTGTCCTCGAGAGGAGCGCTGGGCTCTGCATGAAGAGACATCAGGGGGTGTCCTTGAGAGGGGCGCTGGGCTCCTCAGCAAGAGACATCAGGGGGTGTTCTCGAGAGGAGCGCTGGGTTCTGCATGAAGAGACATCAGGGGGTGTCCTCGAGAGGGGCGATGGGCTCTGCAGAAAGACACACAAGGGGGTGTCGACTTGAGGGTCGCAGGGCTCTGCTGGGAAAGACATTATTATTATTATTATTATTTATTAATCTTATAGAGCGCGACAGCTACCCGTAAGGGTTTCCCGGCGCTAATTGACAGTGACAACGAGATTGATCCTGAAAAGAAAGAATTATTGGGCAAACAGCCAAGTCTTTAAGGCTTTGCGAAAACGGAGATGGCACTGCTCCGTTCGCAAATCCATAGGAAGGGAGTTCCACAGTTTGGGTCCCAGTACAGCAAAGGAACGGCCTCCCACTCTGGAAAGCCTGAACCTAGGTACGCAGAACAAATGTTGGGAAGAAGAACGGAGTGAGCGTGTGGGTAAATAAGGCTTGACGAGTGCTCGAAGGTAGATGGGAGCAACATCAATTTTAATCTTATGCATAAAGCACAATGCCTTAAATTTTACACGATTTTCAACATTAAGCCAATGAAGTTGCTCAATGCGTATCGTGATTGGATCATATTTCCGGCATCCACACAGGAGCCGGGCAGCAGCATTTAGAACCAGTTGGAGACGACGCAAGATAGCCTTGGTAACCCCCAGATAGAGCACATTACTATAATCTAATCTAGAGGTCACCAATGCCGTCACAACAGATCTCTGGGTGTCAGGTGGCAAGATCCAGAAGATCTTTCTCAGCCATCTGAGAATAGTAAAACAGGTGGCTGAGACTTTATTGACTTGGTCTTTCATCGTCAGATCCCTGTCAATGAGGACACCGAGATTTCTAGCATGTTCAGATGGAATAGGTAGAGCGCCCATAGTTGGCGGCCAGTGTCTCGGACTCCAAAGGTCAGGCTTGTTGCCGAAGACAAGTACCTCCGTCTTTTCGCTGTTAAGCTTTAAAAAGTTACGGCTCATCCAGCGAGAAATGTCTCTAAGACCGGATTGCAGAGAGGATGGTGAAGAAGGGTCAGCTTGAGATAAGGAAAAAACAATCTGAGAGTCGTCAGCATAAGTGAAGAGATTAAGACCAGAAAGCTGAGCAACATGAGCTAACGGAACAACATAAAGATTAAAGAGGAGAGGACTAAGGATAGAGCCCTGGGGAACACCGTGAGGGGAATTGTGAATGTTCGAAGTGGAAGTATTAGAGAAGATTTGGAAAGTCCTATCAGAAAGAAAGGACGAAAACCAAAGTAAGGCTTTGTCACAAATGCCAAAAGAGGCAAGGCTATCGAGAAGAATACTGTGGGAGACAGTATCGAAAGCTGCACTGAGATCTAGCAAAATCAGTGCAGCTGTTTGACCCTGATCCAATAATTGGCGAATGTTTTCAGTAACACCTAATAGGGTGGTTTCTGTGGAGAAGCCTTGGCGAAAACCAGATTGAGATGAGTGAAGAAGATTATTGGAAGTGACAAAACGTGAGAGATGAAGATGGATGTGTCTTTCCAAAATTTTTGAAAAGGCTGGCAGCAATGAGATAGGCCGGAAATTAGCAGCTGGGGACTCCTCAAGAGGGGCGCTGGGCTCTGCAGCAAGAGACATCAGGGGGTGTCCTCGAGAGGGGCGCTGGGCTCTGCAGGAAGAGACATTAGGGGGTGTTCTCGAGAGGGGCGCTGGGCTCTGCAGGAAGAGACATCAGGGGGTGTCCTTGAGAGGGGCGCTGGACTCTACAAGAAGAGACACCAGGGGGTGTCCTCGAGAGAGGCGCTGGGCTCTGCAGGAAAAGACACCATGGAGTGTCCCCAAGAGGGGTGCTGGGCTCTGCAGGAAGAGACATCAAGGGGTGTCCACGAGAGGGGGGCTGGGCTCTGCAGGAAGAGACATCAGGGGGTGTCCTTGAGAGGGGCGCTAGGATCTGTAGGAAGAGACACCAGGGGGTGTCCTCGAGAGGGGTGCTGGTCTCTGCAGGAAGAGACATCAAGGGGTGTCCACGAGAGGGGGGCTGTGCTCTGCAGAAAGAGACACAAGGGAGTGTCCATGAGAGGGTCGATGGGCTCTGCAGGAAGAGACACCAGGGGGTGTCCATGAGAGGTGCGCTGTACTCTGCAGGAAGAGACATCAGGGGGTGTCCTTGAGAGGGGCGCTGGACTCTACAAGAAGAGACACCAGGGGGTGTCCTCGAGAGAGGCGCTGGGCTCTGCAGGAAAAGACACCATGGAGTGTCCCCAAGAGGGGTGCTGGGCTCTGCAGGAAGAGACATCATGGGGTGTCCACGAGAGGGGGGCTGGGCTCTGCAGGAAGAGACATCAGGGGGTGTCCTTGAGAGGGGCGCTAGGATCTGTAGGCAGAGACACCAGGGGGTGTCCTCGAGAGGGGTGCTGGGCTCTGCAGGAAGAGACATCAAGGTGGTGTCCACGAGAGGGGGGCTGTGCTCTGCAGAAAGAGACACAAGGGGGTGTCCACGAGAGGGGGGCTGTGCTCTGCAGAAAGAAACACAAGGGGGTGTCCATGAGAGGGGCGATGGGCTCTGCAGCAAGAGACATCAGGGGGTGTCCTTGAGAGGTGCGCTGGGCTCTGCAGGAAGAGACATCAGGGGGTGTCCTCGAGAGGGGCGCTGGGCTCTGCAGGAAGAGACATCAGGGGGTGTCCTCGAGAGGGGCGCTGGGCTCTGCAGGAAGAGACATCAGGGGGTGTCCTCAAGAGGGGCGCTTGACTCTACAAGAAGAGACATCAGGGGGGGTCCTCGAGAGGGGCGCTGGGCTCTGCATGAAGAGACATCAGGGGGTGTCCTCGAGAGGGGCGATGGGCTCTGCAGCAGGAGACATTTGGGGTGTCCTCGAGATGGTCACTGGGCTCTGCAGCATGAGACATCAGGGGGTGTCCTCAAGAGGGGCGCTTGACTCTACAAGAAGAGACATTAGGGGGTGTCCTCGAGAGGGGCGCTGGGCTCTGCATGAAGAGACATCAGGGGGTATCCTCGAGAGGGGCGCTGGGCTCTGCTGGAAAAGGTATCTGGGGTGTCCCCGAGAGGGGCGCTTGGCTCTGCCGCAAAAGACATCAGGGGGTGTCCAAGAGAGGGGCGCTGGGCTCTCTAGGAAGAGACACCAGCGGGTGTCCTCGAGAGGGGCACTGGGCTCTGCAGCAAGAGATACCAGGGGGTGTCCTCAAGAGGGACGCTGGGCTCTGAAGGGAGAGACATCAGGGGGTGTCCTTGATAGGGGCGCTGGGCTCTGCAGGAAGAGACACCAGGGGGTGTCCTCAAGAGGGTCACTGCGCTCTGCAGCAAGAGACATCAGGGGGTATCCTCGAGAGGGGCGCTGGGCTCTACAGCAAGAGACATCAGGGGGTATCCTCGAGAGGGGAGTGGGCTCTTCAGCAAGAGACATCAGGGGGTGTCCTTGAGAGGGGCGCTTGACTCTACAAGAAGAGACACCAGGAGGTGTCCTCGAGAGAGGCGCTGGGCTCTGCAGGAAAAGACACCATGGAGTGTCCCCAAGAGGGGTGCTGGGCTCTTCCGGAAGAGACATCAGTGGTTGTCCTTGAGAGGGGCGCTGGGATCTGTAGGAAGAGACACCAGGGGGTGTCCTCGAGAGGGGTGCTGGGCTCTGCAGGAAGAGACATCAAGGGGTGTCCACGAGAGGGGGGCTGTGCTCTGCTGAAAGAGACACAACGGGGTGTCCATGAGAGGGTCGCTGGTCTCTGCAGCAGGAGACATCTAGGGTGTCCTCGAGAGGGTCCCAGGGCTCTGCAGCAAGAGACATCAGGGGGTGTCCTTGAGAGGGGCGCTGGGCTCTGCTGGAAAAGACATCTGGGGTGTCCCCAAGAGGGGCGCTGGGCTCTGCTGGAAAAGACATCAGGGGGTGTCCTCGAGAGAGGGGCGCTGGGCTCTGCAGGAAGAGACATCAGGGGGTGTCCTTGAGAGGGGCGCTGGGCTCTGCTGGAAAAGACATCTGGGGGTGTCCTCGAGAGGGGCGCTGGGCTCTGTTGGAAGAGACATCTGGGATGTCCTCGAGAGGGGCATTGGGCTCTGCAGGAAGAGACATCAGGGGGTGTCCTTCAGAGGGGCATTGGGCTCTGCAGCAAGAGACATCTGGGATGTCCTCGAGAGGGGCATTGGGCTCTGCAGGAAGAGACATCAGGGGGTGTCCTTGAGAGGGGCGCTTGACTCTACAAGAAGAGACATCAGGAGGTGTCCTCGAGAGAGGCGCTGGGCTCTGCAGGAAAAGACACCATGGAGTGTCCCTGTTGGACAGGCCACATGAAGGGCCCGCTCCCCCTCTGCCCGACCAGGCCCGAGCCCGGTCCCTCAAGTGTTACACACCACCACTTCACGTTTTCCGTCCCCTCCGGGACCCCTGCCTCTGAACATCTCGACCTCTTGGGCCCGATCCACTACTGGCCCGCGTGGCCGACCTGGGCGCCATCTTGGACAATGCACCACGAGGCCGCGTGGCCTCCGATCGACTCTAACCCTGGGCCTGGCCAGGCCTCAGACATCCCGGCACCACCATCCACCCAGGAGGTGAGCGGACTACTTGGCAGGTCAATGGGAGAAAGAGGTGTCGATGGCTCTCCCCCGCCAGGTACCGCTCGCCCCCAGCCTCCCCGGGCGCCGGCTCCACCCCCCTGCTGGGTGTCTGAACTCCCTCATCCTGGACCCCCCGACCTCCAAGTGCGAGGGTCCGGACATCAAAGGGCGACGGCCCTATAACTGAGGCAGCTCCAGAGCAGGAAGGCAGTTGTATCCTGGAGTCGAGAGACGCAGAGAAGAACTCATCCTTGTCGGACTACTGGCGCTGCCGTAGCCCTGCCTTGCGAACTATCGTCCTGCCTGCTGGCGCTGCCGCAACCTTCGTAACCTTCATCGTCGTCGGGACCTGCTGGCGTGGCCGCGGACCGTTTGTAACTACCATCTTCATCGGGACCTGCTGGCTCCGCCGCGGACCGTCGCTTCCTTCATCCATCTCGGGACCTGCTGGCTCCGCCGCGGCCCGACCATCTAGAACGCCGAGCTCGAGGATTGAGAGCTATTTCATCTATTGGTAACAAGACTGTCCGGCTACCCTTTTCCCAATCCAGAGACCAGAATCGAGGGGACCCCTGAGTCCAGACCTCCTTGTATCATTTTACCGTACTTGAAGAATTGCCTATAAAGTATCGTTGAACCTTACCCTTGTGTGGTGTACATCTGTGGGGGGGAAGTTACTTGTCTGTACGATCGCTGGGGGCGGCTCTCCCCGGAGACCTCTCCCCTTATCCTCGGCCGACCCTCCCGGTCCGTCTAACATTGGTGGCCAGCGGCGCGATCCGAATCACCGCATAATCGTACAGAGAGTAGCTCACCCCACGACGAAATCACGATGACAACCAAAGAAAGCGGATCCACCGAGAAATTTCAGATGGAGAAATTGGAAGAATACAGCCATCGTGAATTGAAACAATTCTGCATCGAACTAGGTATCGCTACCACCGGTCTAAGTACCAAAGATGATTTCAAGCATGCCCTGGAGTCCTGGGCAGAAACCAGGGCCGTCAGACCCCCGGACCAAAATACCGCAGCAGTAGAAAAAGACACCACGGCCCCCGAGGAGCGAAGAACGGGTCTCTCGCAAAACGAGATCCAGGAACGAGAAAGAACACGACTACATGAACTAGAAATGGCCCGGCTCAAAATGGATGGTGAACTTAAGTTGGCCGAACAAAAACTGAGCTTAGAACATATGCGTCTCCGAGAAGAAAGAGAGGAGAAACAGAGACAAAGGGAGCTTGAGGAAAAAAGACTGGCATATGAACACGAGCGCAAATTAGCTGAGATAGACTTACGCAAACAGAACAAAGAATTAGGGGTGCCCGAGCAACCCCGCACCCCAGGGACAACCGATAAGAAGGTACACATCCCCAAGGATGTTGTACGAGAATACTTCCGAGAGGACGACATCCAGCAATGGTTCAAGGCCTACGAAATCGCTATGACCGCTCACCGGATCGACTGGGGAGCCGGTCTATGGGGGAGATTCCTCAATGAGGGCCGCGATGCCCTGCTACAGCTCCCGGACCATCTGATGACCTCCTATGACCACATGAAAGCTGCCCTCCTCACCCGCTATGGGCTCACACCCGAGATGTACCGTCAGAGGTTCCGAGACTGCACCCGCATCCCGGGTACAACTTGGGTGGACTACGTGAACTATTTTAGCCGAGCCTTCGAAGGCTGGATCAAAGGAAGCAATGTCACAACTTACGAACAACTCTTCAATCTCATGGTGTGGGAGCATCTATCAAACAATTGCTTCATTGAGCTCCGGCAGCACCTCCTTGACAGCAAATTGACTGATCCACGGCAGCTCGCAGCCGAGGCTGACCGGTGGGAAATCACTAGAGTGGGCCGAAATGGATCCTATGAACAGAACCGGAACAACCACGGTCAGCACCGTCCCCGAGGAGGAGGAGGGGGCCAAGGACGAGGAAGAGACAACGCTCCGGCCGCCCCCACTACCAGCACCACCCCCCCGGCCAACCGGGGCAGCACCCCGGCACGACCGGGATACAGAGCCAATGTCACGTGTCACCGATGCCAACGAGTCGGCCACTATGCAAACGACCCAAATTGCCCACAGTACCAGAGCCCAAGACCCCGCCAGGTGGCTGCTGCTGCCCTGGGGGAAGAACAGATCTCCGAAGAGCAGGAAGAATATGAGCAAGAGCATCAAGAATGGGAGCCAGCCGCCATGGCTCTAGCATGCTTAGGGGGGAAAGACATGGTCCCGCGGGTCCCCCTACCCGCTAACACCCGGAAGTACAGCCAATGGGTGAGCATCAATGGACGCCAGGCCGAAGCCCTCCGTGACACCGGGGCCAGTGTAACAGCCGTCCGCTGTCACCTGGTGACCCCAGAACAGTTCCTACCAAACATTCTCTGCCCTGTCCGTTCAGCCGATAACTCGGAGAGTCTGTGCCGGATGGCCTGCGTCCCTTTCGAATGGGGAGGGGTCTCTGGCATGTTGAAGGTGACGGTCCGAGATGATGCCCCCGTAGACTGCCTCCTGGGAAATGACCTTGAAAGCTCTCCGTGGGCAGCCGTAGAACGAAGAGAACACCTAGGGATGTTAGGCATCCCGGACTGGGCGTGCGTCACCACCCGGTCCATGGCCGCCCGTGCCAATCCCCGACCCGAGGAACCCGAATGGCCGGCGCCTCCTCCCCCGGTCGCTCCAGTCGAAGACACCGACCGTGCCGTCCCCCCAGAACCAGCTCAACCTCCGGACCTCGCTGGCCTCGACCAGTGGCATCAAGAGGGGGGGCCCACACAGGAGCAGTTTCGCCAAGAGCAGAAGACCTGTCCCTTCCTCGAGGGACTCCGCCAACAAGCCCTCGCCCAGAGCGCAGGGGATACCTCCGGAACACATTGGATCTATTGGGACAATGATCTGCTATACAGTGAACAAAGGATCGCGGAGTTGGGGGCCTGCCGAGTGCTAGTGGTGCCCCTCCGTTTTAGAGACTTCTTGCTAAATCTGGCCCACGATGTCCCCCTGGCTGGACACCTGGGTCAGGATAAAACTTACAGCCGCCTAGTGACCCACTTCTTCTGGCCTAAAATGAGGAATGATGTACTCCAGCATTGCCGATCTTGCCCCACGTGCCAAGCCAGTGGAAAGAGCGGCCGCAAACTAAAAGCCCCCCTGCAACCATTTCCAGTGGTCACCACCCCGTTCGAGAGGGTCGGGATAGACATTGTGGGGCCCCTGGACCCCCGTACAGCACAAGGACATCGGTTCATCCTGGTACTGGTGGACCACGCCACCCGCTACCCCGAGGCTGTTCCCCTGCGAACTGTGACAGCCCCGGTAGTCGGCCGGGCCCTGATGGGGATCTTCTCCCGTGTGGGCTTCCCCCGAGAAGTCGTCAGCGACAGAGGCACGAACTTTATTTCCAAATATATGAAGTCCCTCTGGCAACAGTGTGGGGTCACCTACCGATTCACGACCCCCTATCACCCTCAAGGAAACGGACTCATTGAGCGGTTCAACCGCACGCTCAAAGGGATGATTGGGGGGTTGGAAGAGCCCCTCCGTCGCCAGTGGGATGTGCTGCTGCCGTGCCTCCTCTTCGCATATCGAGAGGTCCCCCAGAAGTCCCTCGGCTTCAGCCCGTTTGAACTGCTGTATGGACACCCCGTACGGTGGCCGCTCAGCCTAGTCAAGGAAGGCTGGGAAATGCCCCCTCTAAAGAACCCTCCAGATGTCTTCAAATACCTCCTAACCCTCCGCAACCAGACCCGACGGTTCAGAGAGCTGGCAAAAGCAAACTTGGAGGCCAGTCAAGAGGACATGAAAAAGTGGTATGACCAAAATGCCTCCTCCATCGAATTTGAACCCGGCCAACAAGTATGGGTGATGTCCCCCACCGAACCATGCGCCCTGCAAGACAAGTGGACGGGGCCCTTCAAAGTAGTTGAGCGCAAGGGCCCTGTCACCTATCTCATCGACATGGAATCTTCACGGAACCCCCTCCGGGTCCTCCACGCTAATAGACTGAAACCCCATTTCGTGCGTTCAGAACTCAGCCTCCTGATGGCCACAGACAATGGAGCCGAAGAAGACTCCGAACCCCTCCCTGACCTCCTACGTACTCGAGAGAAAGACGGCTCCGTGGACGGGGTCCGACTCTCGGAGGCCCTCACCCTGGAACAACGCCAAGAATGTCGAGACCTCCTGCTGCAGTTCGCCAGCCTGTTCTCCCTCACCCCCGGTGTCACCTCCTGGTGTGTGCACGACGTGGACACGGGGGACAGCCCCCCTATCCGCCACCGGGCCTACCGCGTACCAGATCGGGTACGGGCCTGCATTCAAGAAGAAGTAACCAAGATGCTCACGCTCTGGGTCATTGAGCCCTCAGACAGCCCCTGGGCCAGCCCAGTAGTACTGGTCCCCAAAGCAGCCACCCCCGGCACCACACCGGAACTCCGGTTCTGCGTCGACTACCGGGGCTTGAATGCGGTCACCAGAACAGACGCACATCCCATCCCCCGGGCAGATGAGCTAATCGACCGCATGGGAGCTGCCCGCTACCTCAGCATTTTCGACCTGACGGCGGGCTACTGGCAGATCGGCCTCACACCCCGGGCCCAAGAACGATCTGCGTTTTCCACTCCTGACGGCCATTATCATTTCAAAGTCATGCCCTTCGGCATGAAGAATGCCCCAGCAACGTTTCAGCGACTCGTTAATCAGGTCTTGGCCGGACTCGAAGGATTCAGTGCCGCCTACCTAGACGACATCGCTGTATACAGCCACCACTGGTCCGACCACCTCCACCACCTCCGAGAGGTGCTACAGGCCCTTCAGCGAGCTGGCCTCACGATCAAGGCCAGCAAATGCCATATTGGTCAGGGGTCCGTGACCTACCTCGGACACCAGGTGGGAAGCGGCCTGGTGGCCCCTCTACAGCTCAAGATCGCGGCCATCCAGTCCTGGCAGCCCCCCATCACCCAGACCGAGGTACGCGCCTTTCTGGGACTCACGGGCTATTACCGACGGTTCGTGAAGGACTATGGTAGCATAGTGGGGCCCCTCACAGAACTCACGTCCAAAAATCAACCACAGAAGGTCAACTGGACCCCAGATTGTCAAACAGCCTTCGAACAACTGAAGGCCGCCATGTGCTCCGCCCCTGTGCTCCAGGCCCCCGACTACAGCCGGGAATTCGTCGTCCAGACGGATGCCTCAGACCACGGCATTGGGGCGGTCCTGTCTCAATTGAACCCCGAAGGCCTTGATCAGCCAGTGGCCTTCATCAGCCGGCGACTCCTGCCTCGAGAACAACGCTGGAGCACCATCGAGAGGGAGGCCTTCGCCGTGGTATGGGCCCTCAAAAAGCTCCGGCCCTACCTTTTTGGCACACACTTTCGGGTACAGACCGACCATCGCCCCCTGCAGTGGCTGATGCAGATGCGGGGGGAGAACCCAAAACTGCTACGTTGGTCCATCTCCCTACAGGGGATGGACTTCACTGTGGAACATCGACCTGGACAAGACCACGCCAACGCGGATGGCCTGTCACGCTTTTTCCGCCTCGCCGAGGAGAGTCCCCAAGAGGATGGGTGACTCTCCCCGCCTTCAGCTGGGGGGGACGCATGTTGGACAGGCCACATGAAGGGCCCGCTTCCCTTCTGCCCGACCAGGCCCGAGCCCGGTCCCTCAAGTGTTACACACCACCACTTCACGTTTTCCGTCCCCTCCGGGACCCCTGCCTCTGAACATCTCGACCTCTTGGGCCCGATCCACTACTGGCCCGCGTGGCCGACCTGGGCGCCATCTTGGACAATGCACCACGAGGCCGCGTGGCCTCCGATCGACCCTAACCCTGGGCCTGGCCAGGCCTCAGACATCCCGGCACCACCATCCACCCAGGAGGTGAGCGGACTACTTGGCAGGTCAATGGGAGAAAGAGGTGTTGATGGCTCTCCCCCGCCAGGGACCGCTCGCCCCCAGCCTCCCCGGGCGCCGGCTCCACCCCCCTGCTGGGTGTCTGAACTCCCTCATCCTGGACCCCCCGACCTCCAAGTGCGAGGGTCCGGACATCAAAGGGCGACGGCCCTATAACTGAGGCAGCTCCAGAGCAGGAAGGCAGTTGTATCCTGGAGTCGAGAGACGCAGAGAAGAACTCATCCTTGTCGGACTACTGGCGCTGCCGTAGCCCTGCCTTGCGAACTATCGTCCTGCCTGCTGGCGCTGCCGCAACCTTCGTAACCTTCATCGTCGTCGGGACCTGCTGGCGTGGCCGCGGACCGTTTGTAACTACCATCTTCATCGGGACCTGCTGGCTCCGCCGCGGACCGTCGCTTCCTTCATCCATCTCGGGACCTGCTGGCTCCGCCGCGGCCCGACCATCTAGAACGCCGAGCTCGAGGATTGAGAGCTATTTCATCTATTGGTAACAAGACTGTCCCGCTACCCTTTTCCCAATCCAGAGACCAGAATCGAGGGGACCCCTGAGTCCAGACCTCCTTGTATCATTTTACCGTACTTGAAGAATTGCCTATAAAGTATCGTTGAACCTTACCCTTGTGTGGTGTACGTCTGTGGGGGGGAAGTTACTTGTCTGTACGATCGCTGGGGGCGGCTCTCCCCGGAGACCTCTCCCCTTATCCTCGGCCGACCCTCCCGGTCCGTCTAACAGTCCCCAAGAGGGTTGCTGTGCTCTTCCGGAAGAGACATCAGTGGTTGTCCTTGAGAGGGGCGCTGGGATCTATAGGAAGAGACACCAGGGGGTGTCCTCGAGAGGGGTGCTGGGCTCTGCAGGAAGAGACATCAGGGGGTGTCCATGAGAGGGTCGCTGGGCTCTGCAGCAGGAGACATCTAGGGTGTCCACAAGAGGGTCTCTGGGCTCTGCAGGAAGAGACATCAGGGGGTGTCCATGAGAGTGGTGCTGGGCTCTGCAGGAAGAGACATCAGGGGTGTCCACAAGAGGGTCTCTGGGCTCTGCAGGAAGAGACACCAGGGAGTGTCCACGAGAGGGGCGCCGGGCTTTGCATGAAGAGTCATCAGGAGGGTGTCCTCGAGAGGGGTGCGGGCCTCTGCTGTAAGAGACATCAGGGGGTGTCCTTGAGAGGGGCGCTGGGCTCTGCAGGGAGAGACATCAGGGGGTGTCCTTGATAGGGGCGCTGGGCTCTGCAGGAAGAGACACCAGGGGGTGTCCTCAAGAGGGTCACTGCGCTCTGCAGCAAGAGACATCAGGGGGTATCCTCGAGAGGGGCGCTGGGCTCTACAGCAAGAGACATCAGGGGGTGTCCTCGAGAGGGGAGTGGGCTCTTCAGCAAGAGACATCAGGGGGTGTCCTTGAGAGGGGCGCTTGACTCTACAAGAAGAGACACCAGGAGGTGTCCTCGAGAGAGGCGCTGGGCTCTGCAGGAAAAGACACCATGGAGTGTCCCCAAGAGGGGTGCTGGGCTCTTCCGGAAGAGACATCAGTGGTTGTCCTTGAGAGGGGCGCTGGGATCTGTAGGAAGAGACACCAGGGGGTGTCCTCGAGAGGGGTGCTGGGCTCTGCAGGAAGAGACATCAAGGGGTGTCCACGAGAGGGGGGCTGTGCTCTGCTGAAAGAGACACAAGGGGGTGTCCTCGAGAGGGTCGCTGGGCTCTGCAGGAAGAGACATCAAGGGGTGTCCACGAGAGGGGAGCTGGGCTCTGCAGGAAGAGACATCAGGGGGTTTCCTCGAGAGTTCGCTGGGCTCTGCAGCAAGAGACATCATGGGGTGTCCTTGAGAGGGGCGCTGGGCTCTGCTGGAAAAGATATCTGGGGTGTCCCCAAGAGGGGCGCTGGGCTCTGCTGGAAAAGACATCAGGGGGTGTCCTCGAGAGGGGCGCTGGGCTCTGCATGAAGAGACATCAGGGGGTGTCCTTGAGAGAGGCGCTGGGCTCTGCAGCAAGAGACATCAGGGGGGTGTCCTCGAGAGGGGCGCTGGGCTCTGCAGCAAGAGACATCAAAGGGTGTCCTCGAGAGGGGCGATGGGCTCTGCAGCAAGAGACATCAGGGGGTATCCTCGAGAGGGGCGCTGGGCTCTGCTGGAAAAGGTATCTGGGGTGTCCCCGAGAGGGGAGCTTGGCTCTGCCGCAAAAGACATCAGGGGGTGTCCAAGAGAGGGGCGCTGGGCTCTCTAGGAAGAGACACCAGCGGGTGTCCTCGAGAGGGGCACTGGGCTCTGCAGCAAGAGACACCAGGGGGTGTCCTCAAGAGGGGCGCTGGGCTCTGCAGGGAGAGACATCAGGGGGTGTCCTTGATAGGGGCGCTGGGCTCTGCAGGAAGAGACACCAGGGGGTGTCCTCAAGAGGGTCACTGCGCTTTGCAGCAAGAGACATCAGGGGGTATCCTCGAGAGGGGCGCTGGGCTCTACAGCAAGAGACATCAGGGGGTGTCCTCGAGAGGGGAGTGGGCTCTTCAGCAAGAGACATCAGGGGGTGTCCTTGAGAGGGGCGCTTGACTCTACAAGAAGAGACACCAGGAGGTGTCCTCGAGAGAGGCGCTGGGCTCTGCAGGAAAAGACACCATGGAGTGTCCCCAAGAGGGGTGCTGGGCTCTTCCGGAAGAGACATCAGTGGTTGTCCTTGAGAGGCGCTGGGATCTGTAGGAAGAGACACCAGGGGGTGTCCTCGAGAGGGGTGCTGGGCTCTGCAGGAAGAGACATCAAGGGGTGTCCACGAGAGGGGGGCTGTGCTCTGCTGAAAGAGACACAAGGGGGTGTTCATGAGAGGGTCGCTGGGCTCTGCAGCAGGAGACATCTAGGGTGTCCTCGAGAGGGTCCCAGGGCTCTGCAGCAAGAGACATCAGGGGGTGTCCTTGAGAGGGGCGCTGGGCTCTGCTGGAAAAGACATCTGGGGTGTCCCCAAGAGGGGCGCTGGGCTCTGCTGGAAAAGACATCAGGGGGTGTCCTCGAGAGAGGGGCGCTGGGCTCTGCAGCAAGAGACATCAGGGGGTGTCCTTGAGAGGGGCGCTGGGCTCTGCTGGAAAAGACATCTGGGGGTGTCCTCGAGAGGGGCGCTGGGCTCTGTTGGAAGAGACATCTGGGATGTCCTCGAGAGGGGCATTGGCCTCTGCAGGAAGAGACATCAGGGGGTGTCCTTCAGAGGGGCATTGGGCTCTGCAGCAAGAGACATCTGGGATGTCCTCGAGAGGGGCATTGGGCTCTGCAGGAAGAGACATCAGGGGGTGTCCTTGAGAGGGGCGCTTGACTCTACAAGAAGAGACATCAGGAGGTGTCCTCGAGAGAGGCGCTGGGCTCTGCAGGAAAAGACACCATGGAGTGTCCCCAAGAGGGTTGCTGGGCTCTTCCGGAAGATACATCAGTGGTTGTCCTTGAGAGGGGCGCTGGGATCTATAGGAAGAGACACCAGGGGGTGTCCTCGAGAGGGGTGCTGGGCTCTGCGGGAAGAGACATCAGGGGGTGTCCATGAGAGGGTCGCTGGGCTCTGCAGCAGGAGACATCTAGGGTGTCCACAAGAGGGTCTCTGGGCTCTGCAGGAAGAGACATCAGGGGGTGTCCATGAGAGTGGTGCTGGGCTCTGCAGGAAGAGACATCAGGGGTGTCCACAAGAGGGTCTCTGGGCTCTGCAGGAAGAGACATCAGGGGGTGTCCTTGAGAGGGGCGCTGGGCTCTGCAGGGAGAAACATCAGGGGGTGTCCTTGATAGGGGCGCTGGGCTCTGCAGGAAGAGACACCAGGGGGTGTCCTCGAGAGGGTTGCTGGGCTCTGCAGGAAGAGACACCAGGGAGTGTCCACGAGAGGGGCGCCGGGCTTTGCATGAAGAGTCATCAGGAGGCGGTCCTCGAGAGGGGTGCTGGCCTCTGCTGTAAGAGACATCAGGGGGTGTCCTTGAGAGGGGCGCTGGGCTCTGCAGGGAGAGACATCAGGGGGTGTCCTTGATAGGGGCGCTGGGCTCTGCAGGAAGAGACACCAGGGGGTGTCCTCAAGAGGGTCACTGCGCTCTGCAGCAAGAGACATCAGGGGGTATCCTCGAGAGGGGCGCTGGGCTCTACAGCAAGAGACATCAGGGGGTGTCCTTGAGAGGGGAGTGGGCTCTTCAGCAAGAGACATCAGGGGGTGTCCATGAGAGGGTCTCTGGGCTCTGCAGCAAGAGACATCAGGGGGTGTCTTCGAGAGGAGCGCTGGGCTCTGCATGAAGAGACATCAGGGGGTGTCCTCGAGAGGGGCGCTGGGCTCTGCAGCAAGAGACATCAGGGGGTGTCCTCGAGAGGGGCGATGGGCTCTGCAGCAAGAGACATCAGGGGTTGTCCTTGAGAGGTGCGCTGTACTCTGCAGGAAGAGACATCAGGGGTGTCCTCGAGAGGGGCGATGGGCTCTGCAGCAAGAGACATTAGGGGGTGTCCTCGAGAGTTGCGCTGGGCTCTGCAGGAAGAGACATCAGGGGGTGTCCTCGAGAGGGGCGCTGGGCTCTGCAGGAAGAGACATCAGGGGGTGTCCTCAAGAGGGGTGCTGGGCTCTGCAGCAAGAGACATCAGGGGGTGTCTTCGAGAGGAGCGCTGGGCTCTGCATGAAGAGACATCAGGGGGTGTCCTCGAGAGGGGCGCTGGGCTCTGCAGCAAGAGACATCAGGGGGTGTCCTCGAGAGGGGCGATGGGCTCTGCAGCAAGAGACATCAGGGGGTGTCTTCGAGAGGAGCGCTGGGCTCTGCATGAAGAGACATCAGGGGGTGTCCTCGAGAGGGGCGCTGGGCTCTGCAGCAAGAGACACCAGGGGGTGTCCTCGAGAGAGGCCCTGGGCTCTGCAGGGAAAGACACCATGGAGTGTCCCCAAGAGGGGTGCTGGGCTCTGCCGGAAGAGACATCAGGGGGTGTCCTTGAGAGGGGCGCTGGGATCTGTCGGAAGAGACACCAGGGGGTGTCCTCGAGAGGGGTGCTGGGCTCTGCAGGAAGAGACATCAAGGGGTGTCCACGAGAGGGGTGCTGGGCTCTGCAGGAAGAGACATCAAGGGGTGTCCACGAGAGGGGGCTGTGCTCTGCTGAAAGAGACACAAATGGGTGTCCATGAGAGGGTCGATGGGCTCTGCAGCAGGAGACATCTGGGGTGTCCTCGAGAGGGTCACTGGGCTCTGCCGCATGAGAAATCAGGGGGTATCCTCGAGAGGGGCGCTGGGCTCTGCCGGAAAAGACATCAGGGGGTGTCCAAGAGAAGGGCGCTGGGCTCTCTAGGAAGAGACACCAGCGGGTGTCCTCGAGAGTAGCGCTGGGCTCTGTTGGAAGAGAGACCAGGGGTCCTCTAGAGGGGCCCTGGGCTCTGCAGCAAGAGACACCAGGGGGTGTCCTCGAGAGGGTCACCGCGCTCTGCAGCAAGAGACATCAGGGGGTGTCCTTGAGAGGGGCGCTGGGCTCTGCCGTAAGAGACATCTGGGATGTCCTCAAAAGGGGCATTGGGCTCTGCAGGAAGAGACATCAGGAGGGTGTCCTCGAGAGGGGCGCTGGGCTCTGCAGGAAGAGATATCAGGGGGTGTCCTTGAGAGGGGCGCTGGTCTCTGCCGTAAGAGTATCTGGAATGTCCTCGAGAGGGGCATTGGGCTCTGCAGGAAGAGACATCAGGGGGTGTCCTCGAGAGGGGCGCTGGGCTCTGCAGCAAGAGACATCAGGGCGTGTCCTTGAGAGGGGCGCTTGACTCAACAAGAAGAGACACCAGCGAGTGTCCACGAGAGGGTCTCTGGGCTCTGCAGGAAGAGTCACAAGGGAGTGTCCATGCGAGGGGTGCTGGGCTCTGCAGGAAGAGACATCAGGGGGTGTCCACAAGAGGGTCTCTGGGCTCTGCAGGAAGAGACATCAGGGGGTGTCCTTGATAGGGGCGCTGGGCTCGCTGTAAAAAACATCTGGGGTGTCTCTGAGAGGGGCGCTGGGCTCTGCAGGAAGAGACACAAGGGAGTGTCCATGCAAGGGTTGCTGGGCTCTGCAGGAAGAGACATCAGGGGATGTCCACGAGAGGGTCTCTGGGCTCTGCAGGAAGAGACATCATGGGTTGTCCTCAAGAGGGGCGCTGGCTCTGCAGGATGATACACCAGGGGGTGTCTCTGAGAGGGGCGCTGGGCTCTGCAGGATGATACACCAGGGGGTGTCCTCAAAAGGGGCGCTGGGGTCTGCAGCAAGAGACATAAGGTGGTGTCCTCGATAGGGGCGCTGGGCTCTGCAGGAAGAGACATCAGGGGGTGTCCTCTAGAGTGGCGATGGTCTCTGCAGCAAGAGACATCTGGGGTGTCCTCAAGAGGGGTGCTGGGCTCTGCTGGGAAAGACATCTGGGGTGTCATCAAAAGGGGCGCTGGGCTCTGCAGCAAGAGACATCAGGGGTGTCCTCTAGAGGGGCGCTGTGCTCTGCAGGAAGAGACATCAGTGGGTGTCCTCTAGAGGGGCGCTGTGCTCTGTTGGAAGAGACACCAGGGGGTGTCCTCGAGAGGGGCGCTGGGCTCTGCAGCAAGAGACATCAGGGGGTGTCCTCGAGAGGGGTGCTGGGCTCTGCAGCAAGAGACATCAGGGGGTGTCCTTGAGAGGGGAGCTGGGCTCTGCAGCAAGAGACATCAGGGGGTGTCCTTGAGAGGGGAGCTGGGCTCTGCAGCAAGAGACATCTGGGGGTGTCCTTGAGTGGGGCATGGGGCTCTGTTGGAAGAGACATCAGGGGATGTCCTCAAGAGGGGCATGGGCTCTGCTTTGCTGGGGACTCAGGTCGGCCTCGGGGAAGTCTGGACATGTACCTCCTGGACTGTAAATACTTCGGAGTCAGGCTGGAGTTTCAGATATGCAGACCGGGCAGTTGCGTCTTTGGTGCCTGCCAAGCAGGGGAGCAACAACCTTGCTCCAAGGGAGATTCTTCACTGATCTAGTCGTGTAGATCGTCGAAGTTCCGGGATTTCTGTAGCAGAGTTTTGTCCAGGTGTAATCTAAAGTCCTCTAGTCAGGGGTCCCTTTCTTATACCCAAGGAAGGGGTTGGACTAACTCTGGGGACCCACCTATGGGAGGGTTTGGAAAGTGGGGTCTCTTCCACCATTTCCTTTGTCCAGTTTCTCACAAGAGCAGGGGCTGAGTGCCCCTGCAACCAGTTTGAACTGGGTTATGCACAGGGACACCAAATGTGCCCCCAGTGCAGACTTCAAAGCACTCTTGGAGTGCTCCCACCCAGCAGCCTCAATACACTAAAGCCTGTCGGGGGCCACCTCCCTGTGACAGAAAACCTATTGATCAGGCCTACCCTGCCAGAGCTTTGTCCAGCAGAAGGAGACCAGACCCGTGTCTGTGGCTGCAGCATTCATTCTGTGATGCCAGAGCTCTTTTAAACTAGTACCGGGTGTGTACCTGATTCTTCCTCTAGTATGGTGTGATTAGGCCCCCGCTGCCAGGACTGGTGTGGGGGGGGGGGGGTAGGAATGATTCCAAAGTGTTTGACACCAAACACAACATGTTTCTGCTCAGCCGTTCCAAAGTTAACATTTACTGTGCGGTTATAATGCACTTAAGAGTATATGATCTGGCTGCATCACAGAACATATATTAAATGGAGGGGTTCAACCCATGTAGTCAGTGGGACCTGGGTAATACGTTTAGGATATATAAAGGGGTCCCTGACTAAACACACAACACTTACAAAACATTGCTTAGTTAATTGAATAAGCCACAAATGATGGTAACCAGTGTTTTTATTATCACTGTACCAGTAGAGAAAAAGCATTAATATCACGATTGTTAGTGCAATATACAAAATTCAAAAAAACACCCACCAAGGAGGGGGGGGGGGGGGGAGAGTGCAAGGGAAGGGGTTATTTTATACAAAAATTAGTTAACTTCACTAATCAAAAGGTTCATTAGGCACCAATACACAGCTGGAAAACATTATTGTTGATCCATACTTTTGAGATCAAGGGAAACACACATGTTAAACAAAGGAACATATCATATGCAACAGAAACTCCCATGATGATTATCATTATCAGTTTTGGGTTGAGGAGTTCTTGGAGGTAGATGGTAGTCTACGTTTCGACCCAAAGGTGTAGGATACTTGATCCTTACTCGCGGGTCTTCATCAGGACGTGGGGGGAAGTGGAGGAAAAAGGAGTGGGGCTGAGTCCTGGTTATAGACGCCAGGGCAGAATATATAGATTATAGGATTATGGCCGCTTTACTGGGGACGCGGGCGTCCGTCCAGGGAGATAAAAACCATCAAAATCTCACGAAGGCGCAGTCACGGCACATCGCCTCGGTAATTGAAGTATGATTGTTTAAACGCGTCCACGGTGTGGATCGCGCAAAAGGGGACCGCCGTCCGTGGTCGGTCCGTGAGAAAGTCAACGCGTGTCTGACGGGAAACCAGGATTCCAAGAACTCCTCAACCCAAAACTGATAATGATAATCATCATGGGAGTTTCTGTTGCATATGATATGTTCCTTTGTTTAACATGTGTGTTTCCCTTGATCTCAAAAGTATGGATCAACAATAATGTTTTCCAGCTGTGTATTGGTGCCTAATGAACCTTTTGATTAGTGAAGTTAACTAATTTTTGTATAAAATAACCCCTTCCCTTGCACTCTCCCCCCCCCCCCCCCTCCTTGGTGGGTGTTTTTTTGAATTTTGTATATTGCACTAACAATCGTGATATTAATGCTTTTTCTCTACTGGTACAGTGATAATAAAAACACTGGTTACCATCATTTGTGGCTTATTCAATTAACTAAGCAATGTTTTGTAAGTGTTGTGTGTTTAGTCAGGGACCCCTTTATATATCCTAAATGCATCACAGAACAGCCCCAGAGAATAGATTCCGAAAGCTGCAGAGGGGCCCTGCTCATGCATGGGCACCCTCTCACACAAAAACAAGCACCCTGCATTCAGGATTGATAAGACCTGCCATATCGGTGACTGATAGGTTTATATATCAGTGATTAAAGGTAGATATAGGTAACCACCTTACCCAGGCGGCAGTAGCAGACCTATGGTGCCATTTTGGAAGGCTTCCCAGGGGTGGCACAATACATGCTGCAGCCCCTGGTAGGCCTCTGGGGGTACCTATGCCCTTAGTACCTAAGGTAACATATACTAGGGACTCTCAAGGGTAACCCAGTATCCAATATGGACTGCACCTAAAGTACATGCAATCGATTTAGAGAGGAAACAGCTAGGCTGGGGTTGTGAATAGCAGGGCCCCAGCCAGACTAAAGTCGAAAAACAGTGAAACACCAGCAAAAAGTGAGGGTAACCATAGGAAGTAGATCCTGCTCTCCTACACCATCTCACTCTCTCTTCTCACCTGATGAATCTCCAGAGTCCTCTCATGCAGGATGTGAACATCTCACTCTCTCTTCTCACAGTAATGAATCTCCAGAGTCCTCTCATGCAGGAGAGGACGTCTCACTCTCTCTTCTCACAGTAATGAATCTCCAGAGTCCTCTCATGCAGGAGAGGACATCTCACTCTCTCTTCTCACAGCGATGAATCTCCAGAGTCCTCTCGTGCAGGAGAGGGCATCTCACTCTCTCTCTTCTCACAGTAATGAATCTCTTAAGTACTCTGATGCAGAATGTGAACATCTCACTCTCTCTTGTCACAGCGATGAATCCCCAGAGATCTCTGGTGCAGGAGGAGGTGTCACATGTGATGTCCTTAAGAGGGGCCCCACTCTTGGTGATAAACACACAGGAGGTAGAGCCGAAACCGAACAAGACCCCCGCCTCCAGGCTCAGGGGACATCTCCCTTTCCTCTTACAATGAGGAGGCTCCGGACAGTCTCCTGGGGGGGAGTGGGGGAGCAGGTCGGCTTCACTTCAGCCTCGCGAGGGTAGAAGTTTTGAAGTGGAAACATTTCCCCGCCTTCTCCAAGCCATTGATTATGTATTTAGAGCTGTCTAATCAGGCGTACCGTCTGACTTCGATCTGCCTCACACCAGCGGCCGCATCGATTTGTTCTGATGGTTTTTCAGAGTTCTGAGCTGCATGTGTTATTATTTCAGTGGCTGCTGCGTGACATGCATGTGTCACTTCTCCAGCGCCATCTTCACTGCTGACCCCCCCCCCCCACCCCCAACGCCTGGGAGAGGCCGGCGCTCCTGTCTCAGGCCCTCATCACTCAAAGAATTTAGGGGCATATTAGCAACAAATAGCGATATTTATCACTAAATACGCTTAGCGCATTTTTTTTATCGCTGCCTATCGCTGGATTTTATCGCAGAGATAACATGCTATTAGCAAATGTTTATCTCTTATGCGATAAAATATCGGGCGATAGCGGCTCAATGCGTGACTATCACTGGAAAACCAGCGATATTCAGGCATTAACGCTAATGGGGACTTAACCTGAATATCCACCTCCCAGTGGATTAACAGGTTAAGTCATGGTCTGAGCAGGCGTTAGGTTCTGGCAATAATCGCGCTTAGCGTGACTTTTTTAATCGCACAGCCTGCCTTGCTAATAGGCAATAGCTGTGTTATCGACTGCTTTCAGTCGCTAACAAGTTAGGTACGCCCACTTTGCATGTCATTAGCAACAAATATCGCTGACATGCAAAGCGGGCCCCAAACCGGTTGCTATCGCCTAAAAGCTGTCACTAACTGCTGTTAGCAACAGCTTGCTAATAGGGCGATAAAATTATCACCGCTTTAGCGGGAAAAAGTCCAGCTAGCGGCGATAGTGCCCTTGCTAATATGCTCCTTAAACACCAGTGGGCATATTATCAAAGGCCAGCGATATTTATCGGTGGCCGTGCTTAGCATTAATTTTTTTATCGCAGGCTATCTCTGGTATTTATCGTCCTGGTGGAGCGTTATTAACTAAAACGTTACTCCAGAGCAATAACAATTCCAGAGATAGCGAAGTTATCGCTGTTTTGCAGGGAACATTGCTGGTTTTTCAGCGATGTTCCCTGCAAAACGGCGATAACCTTGCTGTTACAATCCACAGGCTTGTATCAGCAGAATCCACCCCAATGTTAGGGATCGGTAAGTCTGCATTTTACCAGATGTTACTTTATGGAGAAAACAGTGGGGCATATTAGCAATGGCCATATCGCCGCTTTAGCTGCACTTTTGGCCGATAAAGCGGCAATATTTTTATCGCCCTATCAGCAAGCTGGTGCTAACAGCTGTTAGCGACAGCTTTCTGGCAAAAGTGACCTTTTTGGGGGCCGCTTTGCATGTCAGCCATATTTATCGCTAATGACATGCAAAGTAGGCGTACCCGACTAAAAGACCACGAAAAAAGCCGCTAACAGACCTAACACCTATTAGCAATGAGGCCCAGGGCCCGGTTAGCGGTTAGCGATATAAAAAGTCACGCTAACCGGGGTTATCGCAGGAAATTTTACACCTGCAAAAAACCTGACTTAGGCATTATACTATATGGGAGGTGGATTCTAAGGCTGAATCCACGTCTGCCTATTAGCAAGTTTTACGCTAGTAATACATTTTTTATCGCTGTTTTACTTGTGTTTTTGGTGGATTTCGCCGCTACCGCTTGATCTTTTATCGCATTGGAGAAAAACATTGGTAATAACGTGCTATCTCCGCGATAAGATCCAGCAATAGACAGCGATAAAAAAAATATGCGCTAAGCGCGATTTGCGATATTTATCGCAAACCCTTGCTAATATGCCCCAGTGGTTTTCTACAAAAACGAACGTGTGCTAAAAATGCTGGAGCAGCCTTGAAAATATCACGATGTGAACATCAGCGATATTTAAGAGGTTGTACTGCCCAATAACGCCTACTTTGCATCTCATTAGAGATGCAAAAGGAGGCATTGGGAAAAAGGGTGCTAACATCCAAATATGCATGTTAGCACCCTCTTGTCTAGGACAATAGTTTTATCTCCGCTTTTTTGCTTTTTAAGCCAAAAATGCTGAGAAAAAGACCTTGTAAATATGCCCCTAAATTAGAGAAGTTGCACATATGTAAATATAGGCACATATTATAAATAGACATATTGGCGCTTTTTTATCGGCTCATAGCGCCGAAAAAGCTGTGATTTTTTTAACTCACTATTTACAAGGACTCGCTAACGTAGCATTAGCGCGAGTTTCCTTGAGTTAGCTGTCTTTTTCTTTCTACTTTGCATGTCAGCAATTTTATGACTAATGACACGTAAAGTAGGCATTCCTCACCTAATCCTCATGGAAACCGTCACCAACACAACATCGCCCTATTATCAATGCAGGTCAAGTGATAAAAAAGCCGCGCTAACCGCGGTTATCGCTGGAATTTAACACCTGCTTCAAACTTGACTAAGCTATATTCACAATGGGAGGTGGATTGACATGTTAAGTCCACACTCACCTATCGGTACAAAAGGGGGTGTTGATGGACGGAGCATCCGAATCAATCAAAAACACCCAGTCAAAAGATCTGCGTTTGATCCATCACCTTTCTTTAGCCCACTTTGCCACCCCAGTTCAGACATGGCTATATGCAAATCAGTCTGACCCTGTGCCTCATGGGAACAGTCCAGCCCGAACTGCCAAGCCATATCTTCCGTGGACCAGAAACAAGCTTCTGAGGACCGGTTTCTGGCATTCCAGCCGTCTTCAGCCCGGCTTGCTTGAATCCAGTGGCAAAGTGAGCAAAGGACTCACATCTGAGCATACCCTGCCACACTTATGGCGGCCAAAAGCGGTACAAAAGGGGTGGTGATGGACGAAGCATCCGAATCAATCAAACACTCACACCCAGTCAAAAGATCTGGGTTTAATCCATCACCGTTCTTTAGCCCACTCTGCCACCCCAGTTCAGACATGGCTATATGCAAATCAGTCTGACCCTGTGCCTCATGGGAACAATCCAGCCCGAACTGCCAAGCCATGTCTTCCCTGGACCGGAAACAAGCTTCCGAGGACCAGTTTCTGGCATTCCAGCCGTCTTCAGCTCGGCTTGCTTGAATCCAGTGGCAAAGTGAGCAAGGGACTCACGTCTGAGCATACCTTGCCACACTTATGGCGGCCAAAAGTGGTACAAAAGGGGGTGGTGATGGATGGAGCATCCGAATCAATCAAACACTCACACCCAGTCAAAAGATCTGGGTTTAATCCATCACCGTTCTTTAGCCCACTGTGCCACCCCAGTTCAGACATGGCTATATGCAAATCGTTGTCAAAAAGGAGGGTAGGAGATTTCTCCCCGGCCAGGGTTGGAGCATCGGTTGGGTCCTCTCTCAAATGGTCTACCACCCCATTAACAAATAGAGAGAACAAAGTTGGAGCCAACACACAACCCTGACAGACCCCCCTGTTCACTGCCAACCTTTCCGTCAACTGTCCCTGGTTACCTCACCTGATTCTGGCGTAGTTTCCCTCATGGAGGTGTTTGATGAAGTCAAGAATCAAAGGTGGAATACCTAAGTCAGACAGCACCTGCCAAAGCTTGGCACGAGGAACCAAGTCGAAAGCGATCTTAAGGTCAAGAAAGGCCAGATATAGACTGCCTTTCCCAATGACCACTACTTTCCAGTGTATCATACAAAATCTAAAGACTTGATCCATCATGCCAACCTTCTGTCTGAAACCTGCTTGAAAATGCGAAAGCACGTTGCCATCATCCACCCATGACCTTATCCTCATAAGGAGGACCCTGCCAACCATCTTCTGTATTACGTTGATTAAACTAATCGGCCTGTAGTTGGCAGGATCCTCCCTATTCCCCTTTTAATATATTACTACCGCCTCAGTGCCCTTCCAGGAATCGGGGACAGGATGACCTCTAATATACGCACATGAGGCAGCAGTGATCCATGATTTGGAATCATTACATCTGGCAAACTCAGGTCACTTCTCCAACCTCTTGAATCGGGAAAAGGAAGCACTGAAGGAATTGGGGTCAAATAAAGAAATTATTTTGAAGCCTGCAGATTAGGGCGGGGCGACCGTAATCATGGACGTTGAGGCTTATCGAGGTGAATGTCTGCGCCTCCTGGCCGACCCGCGAACTTATCAAAAATTGAGACAAGACCCCCACGGAGGAGATCACCACAGAAATTGTCATTATGGTAGAGGAGGCCAAGGTGAATGATTGGATCACACAGCAAGAAGCGGAGTTCCTTGTGAAAAAACAACCGAGGACTCCGTATTTCTATGCCTTGCCGAAGATCCACAAAGCAGTGCGACCCCCTCCCGGGAGACCCATTGTCTCCGGGATGGGGTCCCTGCTGGAACCCCTCTATGAGTTCTGGGATTTCTATCTGAAACCTATGGTCCCGAAACTACCCACCTACCTAAGAGACACACTAGTAGTTTTGAATTTGTTGAAAGAGATAGAAGAATTCCTGGTAGGGCTTGACATCGAAGCCCTATATACAAATATACTGCAACAGGAAACCCTCAGGGTTTTGGAAACACTACTCTATGAACAGGAGTGGCCCTATGAAACACCACAGACATTCATCTTACATCTGGCCAAAATTGCCTTGACCAGGAACTTCTTTGAATTTGAGGGGTCATTATATCTCCAAACCCATGGAACTTCAATGGGGAGTGTCTTTGCCCCTAGTTTAGCAGGGCTAGATGTGGGGGCCTTTGATCAAATGACAATCCTTGATGCCAATGGCCCATGGGCGAACGACCTGCGATTGTGGCGTCGTTACATCGATGACGTCCTAGTGATTTGGAGAGGCGAGAGAACATCTGTTGACCACTTTTTGGAGTGGCTCAACGCCCGGAATCCGTTCCTCCACTTCACTTCAACAGTCATTAAAACCCATTTACCATTCTTGGACCTAGTGATTGAATCCACTAACTGCACCCTAAAGACCAAGGTCTTCCATAAACTGACGGACAAGAATTCCTTATTGGAATTTGGGAGCTTCCATCCTCGCTCCTTACGGAAGAATTTACCAGTGGGACAATTCTTCAGTATCCGTCGTAATTGTTCGGATAGGGAGGATTTTGTGGCCGAATCAGAGGTTTTGACTGTGAAACTACAACAACGGGGTTACCCACAAAAAGTGATCAAAAAGGCTAAGAAAAGGGCCCTCAATGCCAATCTAGAGTTACTACTCACTAAAACTGTTAGATCTGAGATGAAAAAGCCAGTATTTGTGTCAACCTTCAACACGGCATCACACCAAATAAAACGTCTGGTCCTGCAGAATTGGAAAATACTCAACACCGGGTGGATGATCATTGAAACACCACTCTTCTCATTCAGGCGCAGTCAAAACCTGAAGGATCTCCTGGTTCATACCAGATCCAGGGATCTGGGGGGAGTGAGGGAAACCAACACACTACCTGCTTTACCAAGACTGACTGGTCACACTAGGTGCGGCTCATGCAGCGTTTGTCACCTCACACGCAACTCTAAAACCATTGACCTCGGCCTTCGCACTCCCTGGGAACAGAGATCCCATACCAACTGTAACTCCCAGGGAGTGATATACTTGATTACATGCCCCTGCCAACGAAGGTACGTGGGGATGACAAGTAGAAAAGTGCGCATGAGAATTACAGAACATCATAGTACAATAAGATGTGGAAAGACCAACACTCGACTCACAGCTCACTTTCAAGAAAAAGGACATGGTATAGATGACTTGGAGTGGACCGTCATCGAAAAAATCCAACTAGGCAGACACCAAGCAGATGACCAAAATCTTCTGCTCCGGCGGGAGCAGAGATGGGTGCATCGATTGAGGAGTCATGTGGTAGGACTTAATGATGACATCCCATGGCAGGTACTGAGCAGACAGTAGATTGCCATTAACAAATTAGGCGGTCTACTTCCATCACCTAGCGAATTCTGTTGATAATGACGATAAGCCCCTACTGCTAAATGGAGGTTTCCATGGCACACGAGTGTCTCTGTATCTTGTCCTCCCTGTAATTCTGAGTGGTTCTTCAGTTTATATGACAACTAACCCGAACACCCACATTCAGGACCCTGGGGAGTTAATAATGAATGTGAGTGAGTTAACAGTGAAGTACTATATAGGGGGTTATATCCTGCTAAAACGGCAGTTATCCAGCTTGAGGTTTAGATATTATTACCCCCAATGGAGAGAGCATATTCAGGAGCTTTGTTACATCACTCATCACTCATCAAACGGCCAATATGGTGCCTGTGGTAAGCCCGGCCCCTGACTGAGTGTTCCCTTCTCACCGATCGGCTTTATCAGTAAGCTTCTATGGCCGTCAGTGTCTGGGACTCTCTACCAACCCTCATTGTTATATCAGGGTTCACTACGGGTAAAATGTGAAATGTGTTTTTTCAAATTATGCTAATCTAGGGCTGTCAGGGTTATCTTGTGCCTGGAAATGCTCTGTTAGGTACAAGATCCAGTCTGCTTCCAGGATGTTCGCTGATCCGAATGATGTTGTGTTTCGATCGATATTGTTGATAAGTGACCAAAATGACTTTGAATTTTGCCGTTTACTTTCCCATACCAGTTTGACCCAGAATTGAGATTCCTGGTCCTTTCTCTCTTGGGTAACTGCCCTCCTAAATGCCTTTTGGGCATGACGATATGTGTCGAGGAGGTTGCTGTTCTCTGGAGATTTTAAGAGCAACCTCAATGCGTTGTTTCTCGTTCTTTTTAGTGTTTGTATCATGGGGAGTGCTGTTGCTCCTACTGGTGGTGTGCGGTTTAGGCCCTGCCTTGTCCCTGGATAAAGTCTGATCAAGTGTGTACATGACTGCGACCATATTGCTGTTGGGGAGGCCATTTGGTCAAGAGCACACGTGATAAAATCCTTGCTTGTTTTTAGGATGCACTGTCCGTTAGACTCATTCCATTTCAGGCGTTTTAGGTTGTCGTAATATATTCCTTTGTATGTGAATGGTGCCTTTTTATGGAGAATTAAGTTTGTAGCAAAGGAAACGACCAATGGCCTGTGGTCGCTCTCAAGTCTTGGCAGAACAGAGAAGCTGGCCAGATTGGACAGGAAATCCGACTTGCAAATAGCGAAATCCAGGTAGGATTTTGTTCTTCCATTTGACCAGGTCCAGTTTGGGGGGGAATCGCTTGCTGATCTTCCATTCACCACCAGATATCCTGCGTTGTAGAGTCTTAACACAGTGGTCTCGCCTAGTGTATTGGAAATTTGCATGGGGGGTTTAGATTGGGGGACATCCTCAATAATACTGGTCAGATTGGGGCCTTCTGAGTCTGCTGTACTCCTGTGGAAAATATTCGTGTTAAAGTCTCCAGTGATGATGCGATCCGAGTTGGGATATTCTGTGGCTATATCGTTCATAGTTTCGCAAAATCTGGCCAAGTGGTCTTTTTTTGTGCAGGTGTTAGGATTAATATAGACATTTATAAGTAGGAGCAATCGCTGTCTGTTCCGTAGTTTAATTTTGACCCCCAATAGCCAGTCTTCTTTCAAGTTAAGTTGACTCAGTTCACCTTTTAGATTGTTGGATATGTATATGGAGAGCCCGCCTTTAGGGTGACCGAAGCGGCTATCCCTCAAAGCCTGCTTCCGAAATTCGATGAATCCTTCAATGGGGCGACGCTCTAACTGCCAAGTTTCCTGCAGGGCAACTGCCACGTGTTCCCCCAGGAAGGACATGGTGTCTTGATTAAGGATTTTTTGGTGTAGGCCACAGATGTTCCATGAGCACAGTGAGAAAAGTGGCTCCCCCTTGCCACTGGCCCCATTGTGCTGTTGTACCCCTGGCGAAGGGAGTGGTTTTAGTGAATTGTATGTTTTTGCTAATGGTCTTGTCGCAGGTGGTCAGTTTCTGCTTTTTGTGGCCAGTGCTGCTGGCAGCCATCCCCAGGCGTGGTCTGGGTCATTGCTTCTCGCCGCTGTTTCAGGGCATTTAAATTCTGTACCCGGCCCTGAGGCGTTTTTTAGAACGGAGAGCGGCCTCCCATGCTCTGTATTTTTAGTGCAGGCCGGCTTGTTGGATGTAGTTGCTCCTGATAGCAGCGTGATTGGATAGCCTGGCGTTGACTAAGGGTGCACTCTAATCCCCCAATTCCGCAGTGTGGTCTTGTGTTCGAGAAAGGCTCCTGCCCATCCTGCCTGCGTGAAAGTAACAACAGTGACCTCAGAGGGTTGATTTCCTCGTGGGGGAAGAAATTCAATAGATTCGATGTTATTCGTATCTAGGCCCACTAGCCCCGGTATGGCTTCCGCTAATTTCAGCAGATTTGATCTGTTGAGAATATCGTGCCGCCCCTTAGATTTTTACTCGGGGGCTAATAAAATCCGGTAACACGATTGGTTGTCACTTCGCGGCTCAGGTGGAGTTGTGGGTTTGGGGATCAGTTTTTCAATTGTTACATCAGATCTGTTTTGATGTGGCTTCTGTGGTGGTTGGAAGGGAACCTGTTTTAATTGTGAAGTATGTCTGATCCGTGTCTGATCCGTGCAGCTATGTCATTGCAAATGGTTTTGGTAAGACTTAATTTTGACGTTGTTTTTTTATTTCCAGAAAGGGGAAGATCCATTAGGGGCTGAGATTTACCTGCCGCTGTCTCTTGCTCAGTGTTACTTGACCTAACTGGACTCACCCTTGTGCTTGACCTGACTGGACTCACCCTTGTGCTTGATGCAGGGTCACTACCCTCTGTTTTCATTGCCAAGGCGATTGTTGATGTGCTTAGGATCTGAGGGCTCCTCGCCAGTTGTTGAATGGGTAAGTCCACAGTTGGTCCGTTCGAGGTTGTTGTTGGGTTTATTGTTGGTGCCACTGTGCTGGGCTCTAAAGAGGATTTTTTATTTTCGAGAAGATGGGGAAGAGGTTCTGATGGGCCACGTTGGAGTTAGCCCTGAGTTTGTTCCTCGCTTTTCGTTGACGTTTGCGCTCTCTTTTGCTGCAGGGGGGATAGGTCTGGGAGTGACCAGGACTGATGGAACGGGCGAGGAATCAGGACTGTTGATTCGTCTGGCCTCAGGTTTAACATGCTGATTTATGAGCCCAGTTGATGATGGAAGAGTACAGTTTTCAACCATCGGGGTTGGATTTATTAGAGCGCTATGAAAGTGATCATTCATCGGTTGAAGGTGGTTGATGGATCCTTTAATATCCGCTTCTTCTTCCTTTGTTTTTGTGTTTTTGTTTTCGCAATCCTTCAGTGGATTGTCTTGTTCTTGATGTTTAGTGGGTTGCAATATGGCTGACACGTTACCCCCCCTCAACTGCTTTACTTCCCTGATAACTGTGGAAAGGCAATCTGGGAGCAGGGAAAGGGAGTTGATAATTGGAGAGCAGCAGCACGTTGGTTGTGCAAAGTTTGCGGATGCTTGCGCTCTTAAGATTAATGAATTCAATTGATCTAGTTTACCATCAATCCCTGACGTGAAGAGTGCCAAGGTGTTTAGTAGATCCATTTGGACTTCTAATTTTATTGAGTGATAGTTGAGTGCGGTCACAATTTGTTGCAGGGTCTGCAATAGTTGGGGCCAAGCGCTGGTCGTGGTGTCCTCATCTGTGTTAGGTTTGTCATCCAGAGTGAGACTCGGATTTGAGGAGTTTGGGGTGGTTTTAAAGAAAAGTGACAGATTTGGCGTGGATTGATCATTTGCTGCTTTCTGCGCTAATTGGCTTTGGCATAGAGTTCTTATTAGGCCAAAAGGTGAAGATAACTTGTGTAATGGACTTTCGTCTGTTGGTTCTGTTAATGTTTTTGTTATTGGTGAGGTTAGTGGGTTTGGAGGTTGGCAGCTATCATTAAATCGCGGTGGCCCGACTTGCCCGTGGATTTGGGCCGTCGTTGTTTGCTGTGGGAGGCCCATGAGTGGCTTAATCGGGAAATGTGGAAGTTGTATCAGCAAGGGAGAAGCTTCTGTTGAACACATTAAGTCTTCCAGCTGTGTTTGCAGTGGAAGAGCAGTCCCGTTGTCGTCTGCCAGAGGGGTGGAGGGCATCTCCGGAGTGAGAGAAACTGTTTGGGTGTCTGCCCTGTTTTGGGTGGTGCAGGTGGACCCGAAAAAATAAATATCTTGCAGCTCTTTTGCTGGCATTGTGTTGAATGCCCAGTTTTTCAGTGCTGCTTTGAGGTCAATCCCTTGGTGGTCAGAGGTTGTAGAGGTGGTTGCCTCCAAGGCTTGCGGGTATTGTTCTGATTGTTGTATTAGTTCTGCGGTTTTAGACGGGGTCTTTCTAAAATAATCCCGTAGAGTTAGGCTCTTGAGTTTCTGAGGATTTGGGGTGTGCTTGACGTGGCCCTGAACCCCAGCTGCGTCTAGTTGCTTGGACTTCCTTCGCTTGGGAGCAGTGTACTTTCTTACTTTACCGGATCTCATTGCTCCGGGAGGATCTTGGCTTGAACTCTTTTTCACCACTGGATGTGTATCAAGGAGAGTAAGTCTATTTCCCAGTGAAAGTTTGTCTATTTAAATTGTTTAATAGATGAATGGCAGTCGATATGGGCCACTTCAGATTGTAATTTCATTCAAGATAAAATAATCAGTTAGATGTTTGTAAGCTCCATACAGAATTAACAGTTGATTGGTCTTCTTTTTATCGTAAAAGGAGCGCGCAGGGGCACGCAGTTCGTGCAGTAGCTGCTCTTCACTGAGCCCCCCCGTATTTGCTCTGCGGGGGACAGTCCGGGCAGTTCAAGCTGTCTAAGCGCTGCGGTGCGTTGTTACGTTATGGCATGACTTTCAAAACTTCATACAATGCACAGTGCTTGCCGCTTCCTCTCACCTCGCATGCCGACTGCTGCCGCTGCACTGCACTGCTCCTCGCCTTCAAAGCCTTCAAGCTTTCAGCCCTCCCGTGACACCAGTATGGCTTCTCGATTTTCACTGGCTTCTGTTTGGGGCGTTTTCTGCGCTGCCGCAGGTCTGCAGGAGCCGCCGCCACTCTCTGCCTCGCGGCTTTTGTCCCCAGCTCCCGCTGTCTGACACCCAGTGATGGGTCCGCCGCAGGTCCGCCTGAAGATCACAGGATCGCAAGATCCACCGCAAGATCGCCGCAGAGCCTCCGCCTTTCTCCTCCTCGTGGCTCGGCTCGGCTTGCGGCTCACTGCTCACTGCTCTCGTTGGTTGCGCACTGCTGCACTCTAGCGGCTCTCATAAGACAGGCGTTTTACAAAATAAGGGTGAATGGTAACCACAGAGCGGCCCTTTGGAAGATCACTTGGTGTTTGCACGACTTTCACAAACTTATGTGTTACGTGTTGTCTATGTCTACTTGTCATGACTATATGTCGTATTAAGAGAAATGTATTATTTTTTCCCCCTCCCTTATGCTCCGCCCTGTGTGGGGATACACCAGGGCGTATTGCAAGCAGGCCCGATGATGAAGCATGTCACATACCTTGGTATGTGAGTGAGGGCAGTTTTCTCAAATAGAGTGATTTGCCCTTTTGGGGCCCTCTCTGTTTGTATATTTCATTTACGTTACCCACTCTATACACCCCTCATGTGCGTATATTTGAGGTTCTTGGGGGTCTTGGGTGGTAGAGTATAAACTGATGTGACCCTCGCCCCTCTTTCGTGTTTGAATACAGGATGACTTCTAGCAATCAGATTCATCGAAAGCAAGATGAAGTCAGCCCACAATTTTAATTCCTGCAGAAGAAGATCACCAGGAAGGCCATCGGGACCCGCCGCCTTTCCTGAAGCTAGCCCAGCTATAGCAAAGGAGACCTCATTGGTCTTAAAAGGTTCATCTGGTCTAGAGCCCTCGGACCATTCGTCTATTGTGGGGCCCTGCAATTGCAATGGGAGATTCTCATTATGTAGAGATGAGGTGCTTCCAGGGTCACAATACAGGCCAAGAAAATGAGCATGCCATTTATGTTCTGTGATGTGGTTAGGAATCGCATCAGCTCCCTTCCGCGTACCTTTATCGATTAGTTTCCAGAACACAGCGGCATCTTTCAGTTGGGAGGCACTTCGGTAATATGAGAGTTGATGCTGTGATGATTCGGACGATGTTATGTATTAACAGATTGCCAGAACTTGGCACTATTTTTCTGTTTCGCATCGTGAATGAGTTTAGCCCAAAATTCATTATTCACGGTTCTTTTCCTGTTCCATCTTCTTCGCTTAAGAAGGGCCTTCGAGTCATGAAGACAATGCTGTAAGCTCTGAATTCCTGGTGATTTCCGGAGTTGCCGTAATGCTTGAATTATTGTTTGTTTCAATTTCTTAGAAACTGGGCTCCTTGCTGTCATCATTGGAGGATTCCGCTCTTTCATTTCTGACCCATTTTAGTCGGAAATGTGTCTCCAAGGGACAAGCAAATTTCTCCCGGCCTTCCAACGGTTGAGTTTTGTTATCCTGTTCTTGATTGAGGACATCTTTAGCTGTAATTGATACTGCTTCTATGTTTATTGAGTTACTCCTTATTCGTTTAAGGTTGGTTGTTCCTACCGAGACAATGAATTTATCGGCCTCCAAAGATAAAGTTGAAACCGCTCGAAGGTGCGTTTCTTGTGGCATGTGATCACTAAGTTCATTGTTGCCTAATTGGAAGGAGGCTATTTTGTTAAACATGGATAACGTAGTAAATGTAAAATCTAAGTGAGAAGATGTTTTGGCTGAATGATATGTAGGTGCGGTAGGATTATCCCCCTTTACACGACCGTTTACTGCCCTCAAATTCAGGTGCTCTAATTCCAAAAGGAGGAAATTTGAGCTCTTTACTGGTTTGGTTTTCTTCGAGGGACCTTGAGTAGGAATTCCCCATTCACCAGTCAGGTCTTGCATGAAATCATCGTTCTCATTGTTCCCTAAGAGGTGCATGTTAAAATCGCCAGCCAAGATGACGGTATCTGTGTCCTCTTCTTCCATTACTCTTGTAACTTCTTTGATCAGTTCCTTGGATGCTTTTAGTTTGTATTTGGGATGTAGGTAGATGTTTATTATTATTACCTTCTGAACAGTCTGGATGAAAATCAACTTAACTATTGAAGCCTGAATACAGCTTGGAGGGGTAATATACATTTTTAAGGGGAGCGTTTCTTCGATTTTTGTTATAGAAGAGAGAAGTAGACCCCCTGAGCGGCGTCCAAAAGCAGAACCCTTAGTGGCTGGAGTGAAACTGGTGGTATAGCCTTGTAAATCAAAGGGTTCGTCTTCCCAAGTCTCCTGGTGTAGAATGATGTCAAAGGATTTGAGATAATTTAAAAAGTCATAGTCGTTTAGTTTGGAGTATAGGCCATTAACATTCCAAATGCATATGTTACCTTCATTATAACCCGGTTGAAAGTTCGATGGAATAGGCATCCAATGTCAATTTGGTTGCGCTAACAATATTGTATGTTGTAAGCCTTGTCTTTCGTGCGTTGGTATAGTTTCCATTAGAAGAGATTGGCCTTCTATTGGGGAGCAGCCCCTAGCTCCCCTTAGGACTGAGGGAGACGATCTATGTTGACTATTAGTATCAGTGGTTAAAAATTGAGCTGGGTATAGTGGTGGTTTTGGCACTGGTTTTAAAACAATCCCCCAGCTTTGAAGTCTTTTGCTTTCTTGAATGATTCTACTAGCCATCTCTGGCATTTTCCATCTCGTTTTGGAAGCTTCAGAGCTTGTCAGGCAGTTTTTGGCAAAAACCCTA
Organism: Lissotriton vulgaris; assembly: GCF_964263255.1. Taxonomy (NCBI): domain Eukaryota; kingdom Metazoa; phylum Chordata; class Amphibia; order Caudata; family Salamandridae; genus Lissotriton; species Lissotriton vulgaris. Next base: position 39,677,825 of record NC_141699.1, on the reverse strand, counting down.
CAAACAATAAGTCGGAAGTATTGATGTTGGCAAATTTTGGAATAGATTACAAAAGTCGTAGAACATTCCCTCTATTTAAGATGTCTGCTCGACCTTGCGACTTGTATTGGGGGGGGTAGAAAATGATTGCGTCTGTCTCCTCCTCTTTAATGGACTCCTGGGTCGAGGGCTCAAGGCTGTCTCCAATGGAGGCTGTGGGCTGGTGTGACCTGAAGGTATTGACGTCGTTTGTTTTGCTATCTGTTCTGTCATGACTGATTGGTCATTGAACGTGGGGTTTCCACGTTTTTCCTTGCATGTCGCTATTATGCTCTAGGTTTTTTAATAATGGTTGGTGGAATTCTCTACTCATGGGCTGAGATTTTGCTGGTCTTCCATCTTCCGATGATAAGCAGCGGGCTTACGGAGATTTGCGTGAGGCGTTATGAACAGTACTGTGGGTTTTTGGACTTATTGATAATTGGTTGATAAGGCTGCTTTTTGTCCTTACTGGAGCACTTCCCTTTATATGCTTGATTTTTGGTGAGATATGCAACTCCCCTTGTGGTGTTTTTTTGCGATTGTGTTGACACGTCCTTTATACCTTCTTCCAATAATGGAAATGGGGAGCGCTGAAAGTTTGTGGTATTGACATTCATGACTAATGATTGTGATGGAGCGAGGTGGAAAAACAAAATTTTGTACACCCCTCGTGAAGTCATTTCCTCATAACAGTAACCTTTATTAATTGTGTGGTGTGAAAAATATTAACCAACATAGTATAGAATGCACACACATACAACACATGGGAATACTAATCTGCTTGCATGGAAAACTATAACTGACTCATTTAGTAATGTCGTCATTTTGTTTATTAATGCAAAACTTTAATTTAATCAAAAACGGGCATAAATGTGCATTTTGTGCATATATTTGTGACAGAACCTGAAGGATATGTGAGTATAAATTGGATCTATGTCGCTTGTTTGCTAGGTTATAACTAACAGGGAAACCTTAGTATGGGGGGGGGGGGGTAAAGAGAAGGGCTATAGTTCCATATTCAACGTTATTTTGTGTTTGTTTCTATAATAATACGCATTCTGGCTTGTGAGGCTTAGTGAAAATATGGCTGCTCTATTAACTGCGAATAGACGATGAACTGAGCATGTGCAGCCCAAGTCCGAGTTGAATGTGAGCTGCTTGTGCTTGAACGGGAAGCTCGCGTGTTTCAAATACACCGCGTTCCCCGCCTCACAGCAGTATGCGGTCGGGTGAGGAAGCATCAGGTAGTACCGAGCGGGTCTGCCGATAGGAACAATGTTTCCACGAGGCGTTCCTGCCCTTGCCTAAGACCATGGGGTGTGATCTAACACTCTTTAATAATTCCAAGTAGAATACAACACGTATGTACAGCAACACGCATGTTTTATTAACAACAGCGGTTAATATTGATAAGTAGTTTTTAGCAACACTTTCTTTCATTTTTTCATTTGAAAAACAGGAGTGGCAATACAGGGCTGGACCCTGTATGGTCCTGAAGAAAAGCTTGGGGGAGCTTGAAACATGTTGACCATAACACTGATCTAGCTCAGTAAAAGTTAGAATACAGTGTTACCCCTTTTTAACTTTTATACCACACTAGGAGCAAAATAAATTGTTGAGGCCCACTAGCACGGTATTTTTAATTCCACACCCACTCCACCATCACCACACTTGCACCACACATAGTCATCTCACAAAACCAGTGCTCCAGCGTAGTCGCCTTGTCGCAGCACGCCCCTTTTCGTAGAGAATTGGGATGGCCCCAATGATGAAGCATGTCACCGTGGGGCAACCCCGGTGAGTGAGGGGACTCAAGAAAGAAATTTTTCTTTCTTATACATTTTTGGTACACACTGACTTAGTAAGCAGTAACCATACAACACCTACCAGGTCTCTGGACCCTTCACATAGGGTTCCTGTATTGCATGTGCTTGAACGAAGCCAGTTCAAGGCCAATATGCCCTGGAAGTCCTGATGACTGTCATGAGGAAGGACGTTTGAGTTGCTGAACGTGAGAAAATTATATGGAGTTGCCAGTTGAGGATGTGCCTAGGCCAAAGACTTTCTTAAACAAAGGACTCTTTCAAATTCAGTTGACACGTCGGAAATTGGATGCTAAAGCGATGAGATGATGCTCATCCACCCCAAATTTGTCCAATCAGAATCTGAGTTCATATTGACAGTTACATTTTAAATAAATAAAGTTAGTAAAATAGTGTATAAAAACCCCTGATTTTACTTAAAATTATGCTCGTCTTCAAATTCTTCCTGAGATGCTGTCGGGATGCTGATTTTCCTGAGATGTAAGATTTTCTTGAATAAATGTTTGCTTCTTTGAATGAAAACTGAGCCTTAGATGAGGGTATTAGTTAGGGAAGTTAGGAGAAAATGAATTTTGAGAACTATCTGTCTTTTGCTAAATACTTGCCTTCTGAAACGTAAATAATAATGTCTATATCTGAATTTCTGAAATAAAATAAATATAACAGTTTGAGATAAACTTTTTTTTTTAAAGTTACTTTGAATAAAAGAAATTAATAAAGTGAATAAATGTCAGACATTCTAAAGTTTGCTTTTAATAAAAATTAGATAAACTGAGAATTAAGCTGGTCTTGTATTTTCCTACGCCTAATTTTTACTAGCAGATCTGTCGACCATAAAGGTGGTGTGTCTGAATAAAATATTTTGTTAATGAACCATGGTAAAACTCATTTAAACTGCAGATGTAAATAGTATAAACACTTAATTTTTGATTTAGACACTCCGCCATGATACAGCAGCTCTCCTTTGAATTTCACCGATCCATGAAGTAGGATGTAAGTGTTTTGTAAGAAACGCGCAGTGTTATGGGCCCCATTGATGAGTAGATGTATGAATTGGTAGTTCAGGGAAAGGTGATATGGTTTTAGGAAATATTTCCAGAGTAGCGCTGCATCAATTGCAGTGGAAGCCGATTGGCCAGGTGTTGAGACTGAGTAGTTATTTTTCTCCCCCTTCCTTTTGTTCCTATGACAAGTATTTGTTGATGTGTTTTTGTCAGTTGATTCAAATAATTCCACGACAAGTTTTTCTGTAGTATCTGCTATGGAGTTTTGCACGGCCCGCTCTTTCCTGTTTTGTAGGTCCTGTTTACAGTCGAAGTCTCGGTGTGTTGGGGTTCTGTTTTTATGTCCCCCTTTGTAGGTGAATCCCGGCTTGCCGCTATATGTAGTTCAGTTGTTACTGCTTTCTTGGTGGCTAAAGAATTGCCTAATAGAGTTGGTAACATGGATAATTTGTCCACAATTGGGGCACAGGTACATTCTTGCTGTTGAAATTTGCCATGAAAGGCCGCTTCTTGCCCTCTCTTTATCAGTTCATTTAAATCTGTCAACTTCCTATCAATTGCGGAAGTAAAGTCTGCTAAGATTTGAAGCACTGTCAGCTGTAAATCCATTTTGTGGGATTGATATTGTAACGCTGCAGTTGAATATTGCATTGTGCTTAATACTATTGCCCAGCATGTGTCTGTAATCGCTTTGCTTTTGTCGCTAGACTCTGTCTTTGCGCTGTTTGTTGTGATTTTTGGATCGTGACTGTATGAGGCAACTAATTCCTCCCACTCTTGAAAAGCTAAAAAGGACATGTCACCATTCGAATTATGATGGTCGTCTTAGGGCATCACCTGGCTATGCCCCAGTGGTGGGCTTTTATCTAGTTTACTTGCAGTCGTCAAGGTTAATGCATCTTTCTGATGAGTAAATGGCCAATGTTGAGGGGAGGAGCTGGTTACTCGCACACTACATGCCTTGAGTTTTTGCTCTTCTCTTTGTACTATGTTATTTCGACTCGCCTGGTGGGTACTTGAGTCTAACGTTGTAACTGATCCTAATTGTTGTGATGCACTTTGAATGATAGTCAGAGGATAGGTTTCCTCTGTCTGTGGGGGGCACTGATTAGTTTTAGATATAGTGCCATTTGCTGGCCCGTCTAGCTGGCAGGATTTTGGCGTGACTACCACAAATTCTCTTCTTGAGGGAATCATGGAGAGCTGGGGAAGTTGATCAGATTTATTTGCGGGGAACCAGATGGTCCCTTTGTCTTTCTGTGATTGAGTTAGATTTTGTATTTGATCCTTATCAATAATTTTGGCTGTGTCCCCTCGTTGTATTTTGTGATTAATGCTCACGAGGTCCGCCATTGTCTTTAGTCCTCTGATCACTTCGAGTTTATATTTTGATTTATTTATTTATTTTATTTATTTATTTTGAGGTTTTGTATAGCGCAGACAAGATCCTTGCTGATATCAGAGCGCTTTCCAGTAATCATAGCTAATTAGACATAACAATAAATGAGGGAAAATCACGAATAGCATGACAAATTATAAAGGAAATTATATGGATGAAAGATCACGCATGACATAAACAGTTTGTGCTTAAAGGAAAAACCGTAGAGTACATAACTGGAACATTACGGTTAATTCAAGTCAAGGGAAGAATAAAGTGACTAGGATGATTAGTTGGATCCTTAACAAAAGAGTGGAATACTAATGAGGGTACTATTGATCTCCAGATTTACTTAGTCTGTAATCAGGTGAATGTTGCCATGAGAATAGCTTTTACTTCCTTTTTGAAAGAGACAGTAGAGACATTCAATCTGATTTCTGGTGGAAGAGTAGTTCAAATCCTGGGCGCCATTCCCGAGAAGATTCGTTTATATGTTTTCTTTTAGTTGAATCTTTGAGGTTTCAGTTGATAGATTGTAGTTTTCCTGTTACAGAATGTCTTAAATTATGTCTTAATTTATGTTGTGAATATGTTAGCCTAATGTGTTTAACCAATATGCAGTTACAGCCTATTATTCATGTGTGCAACCCACTGAGCTATTTTTGTAATATGCAAGCTTCAGTTGGATAGAATTGTTTCTGTAATGGTTAAGCTTTTGTCTTATTTTTGCCTTCTAAGTTAGAAGACTTGTTGTAGTGCATTGCTTTCTATCTGTTAGGTTCCCATTATTGATATTTTTGTATACTTTCTTGTAAGAGAGAGAAGCTTGTCTATGACAGACAGATTTCTGATGCTGACATTTGCTCTGCAGCTCCAATGTCTCATGGTACAGTTTTCCCCCCCTCCCTTATGAGTAGAAAGTGCCTGTTCGGGCGCCAATAGGTTGTCTGCACTCCTTGAGGACCTTGACCCACTAGAGATTGTCAGTTTCTGTGCGAGGTAGCTGGGTGCATCATAATGTTAGGCCTTATGTGTCATGTACGCTATTTTTAGATGAATTTTTGCTTCAAGCGGGAGCCAATTCAATGATTTTAAGTCTAGGGAAATGTGGGAACTTCTTTTCGAGCCAGTGATGAGTCTCGCTGCAGCGTTTATTGAGGCTCTAAGGGGAGCTGTTGTAGCTTTTAGAAGGCCACATAAAGAGGCACTTCCATATTCCACATGAGGTATAACTAGAGCTTATACAGCCAGCTTGAAGTGATTGACCGGCAGAAAGGGTTTCAACTTCCTCAGTGTGTTTATCTGGAAGTTTGCTCCCTTTGCAGCGTTGCTAATGTGTTTCTGCATAGTGAGATTACTGTCCAGAGTTATTCCCAAAGATTTCGCTGAGTCAACAATGGTTGGTTGAACGTTGAGTGCAGTAAGATGTTGGATCAATTCTTGAATAGTGGGAATTTTGGCAGGTGGAGCTATAAAGAGGAATTCGTTTTTTTTTTAGAGTTCAGTTTGAGATAGTTTTCTGCCAACCATGTCTGGGTGTTCATAAGTGTAGTATTAAGCTGTTTAATGCCTTCTAGGGTGTTGATCTTAAGATAAAATTGTGTATCGTCAGCGTACATATGATATTGCACGTTAGACGCATGTAGAATTTCAGTGAGTGGTTCCATGAACAGGTTGAACAATGTCGGGGATAATGAGGATCCTTGCGGGAATCCCGGCCTTACTGGTTTGGACAGAGTGTGGTTGCCCTTGAATTTTTGTGTTCAGTTATGGAGAAAAGAGGTAAACCAATTTAACACTGACCCTGATAGACCCATTTTAAGTTTGAGAAGATCAAGCAGATTCTCATGTTTGACCGTATCAAAGACTGAAGATAGATCTAATAGGATGAGTAAGCATGATCCGTTCTGGTCAAGGATTTGTAGCGCATCACCAATAATGTGTGTCATGGCTGATTCAGTGCTTTGACCTGCTCTGAAGCCTGATTGGTGATTGTTAAGAAGGTCAAAGTGATCAATATGTTTAGTCAGTTGGTGGTGTACACATTTTTCAAGTAATTTGGCCAAGGTAGGAATATTGGATATAGGACGGTAGTTGTTAAGGTCCGTGGGGTCAGCTGTTGTTTTTTTTAGGATGGGTGAAACCTGTCCAACTTTGAGGGAGTCTGGGATGCGGCCTTGTTGCAGTGAACTATTAATGATTTTGGTCCATAGAGGTAGAAACCAAGGTGTTACGTCTTTAACAGCCTTTGCATGGAGAAGATCGATGAGGTGTTGGAAGGCTTGAAGGCATTGAGAATCTTGCATAAAGCCTCTTCAGTGTAGGTATTGAAGGATGACCAGGCAGCTTCGTTCTTAAGGTCAAGTTTTGAGGGGATTTGGAGTGGCGAAGTTGGTAGTAAAGGGGAGGTTTGCGAATACGGCACAGAGTATAATAGATTATTTAAGAGATCCTTCTCGATGTTGTCAGTCTTTTGATTAGAGAAGGCAGAAAACTCATCACAGTTGGGATGTGGTCAGGCTGCGTCTTGTCGCCATTTAAGGTGCTTCCTTAGACTGAGTTTTGATTAAATTAAAAAGTTTTTGGGGGGTGATTTCTAGCTTGGTCTAGTTGGTGGCTGAAGAAGTCTGCTTTAGTGCGCTTGATTTTTTTTTAATAGGCATTACTCTTTTTCCTTAATAACTTAAGGTAAATAGTAGACAGGACTGATCTCCAGTTACGTTCAAAAGTTCTGAGCAACCGTCTATCCTCATTAAGTAGGCCATTGTACTAGGGCTTAGAGTCTTTAGTGGAAACTCTCTTTAGTTGAAGGGGTGCTACCTCATTAATTATCGAGGTCATACAGTTGAGGTAGTAGTTGGTGAGATCCTGGACGTCTGAGGTGCCAGCAGTTGGCCGAAGAAGGTTGAGGAGGTTAGTGTGTCGGGGTTGAGTCTTTTCAAGTCTCTTTTCCAAATCTTTCATTTTGTGGACTGAACCAAGTTGAATTTTACTGTTTCATTGATGAAGAAGGTGATAATATGATGGTCCAACCAGTCACAGGGTTGTATCGACTCCAACTGAATGAAGTCACTTTTGGAGATTATTAGATCTAAGGTTGAGCCTTTATTATGTGTAGGGCTATTGCAAGTTTGGGTGAGGGCTAGATTGTCAAGGAAGTTTTTGAGACTGTTGACCACTGCGTCGTTTTTGTCATTCCGGTGGAGATTGAAATCACCAAGGAATATTTGTGTATTTTGCCGCCCGTTGTTAGTTGAAATCATATCCATGAGGTGTTCGGTGAAGATGAGGTTGTCACCTGGTGGATGATAGATGATGTGAAGCGAGCAAGCTGGTTTGCCGTTGCTGCTAATGTCAAGGCAAATGTATTCACAAGAGGGGAAAACCGGGGATATGGATCTATTTACAGCTCACTCGAGGGACCCCGGCGCCCTTCGGTGCGATGGCAAAGTTACACACACATGGTCACTGGAGGCAACTTTTCTGGCCCTACACAGCTGTAGTGCAGGAAAAGCACTATATATTTACCCAACGAGGTAGCACTTACTGATTAGCCAGTAGAAAGTACTCCAGTTAAGTATGGTGCAAAAATTGCCAAAAAATCCGCGATTTCGCGGGGAAATTCGTGAATTCGTGCATTTTTTGCGATTTCGCACGAATTTGCGAACCACTGATTCGCAAAATTCGCTCATACTTAATTTTTTTAGCTAACCAGAATGGAATTTGTTCCCGTTTTGCAGGCAATTTACGAATGACTGATTGTGTAGCCTGTGGTGTAATTTTATTTGTGTTACCCTGGTGAGGGGTGTGTTGTGGAATCCTTATAGCAGGTTGTACTGTTAGAGTTCGCATGACATATTGAACCAATTGTCTATGGATTTTTATTAATTGTTTAATTGAACTAATAGTTCTACATTTGTCATTCTTTCAATGTCAGGATGTGGTGTATAGCTGGCTAGCACCGGCCATGTTGCTCCTGGTCTACCTAGTAGACCGAGCCTGGTAATGTGATTTTGATGTTGTAGGGCGCCTTTAAACCAGAGCGCATGCTCTTTGTATGTTAATGGAATTTCAATATCCTCGAAAGGAGTGTATTTGGTTGGAGGTTCCTCTATCTTGTAGAAGTGGAACACATGTGTTGATGGATTTGCCTTTGGGAAGATAATCCTTAAATAGAATACGTCTGCCTGCCGATATTCATGTGCCTCTATGACAAATATTACTCTACCACCTCTTGATGATAGGCCATTTGTTATAAGCTTTATAGTGATGGTTTTCCTTAAATTTTCCGGGATGATTATTGCATCATCGTTGTCTTCTTTAAACCCTGTAACGTCAAAACCTGGTCAGGCTGCTGCTGCAGCTCCACCGGTTGTGTTGTTGTCGTTGTTAAGTAACATTGTTTAATGAAAGTTTTGCAGAGCAAGTTTCTAGGAACCAAAGATGAGGTGCACAATATTTTGGAACACTGTATCTTTCCACGTTGAACTAAACCGAAAACTAATACATAGGATTTTTCGTCCTACTCAGTTTTGGCGGATTTTATCCTTTCACTCACTCCAGATGTCTATTGGAGTATTTTACGGGGAAAAGGGGTCTCTGTGAAAAGCACGACTGAGTTACTCTAGTATCTAGCGATAAATTAGTGCCTTTACCAAATGTTGGGCACCATGTAGTGTAGTTCCTAGATTCCCAATAGGCTCTGAGCATTGGAATAATATATCCTATAGATGTGACATAGGACTTAGCTCAACAAGGTCTCTATCGAATATATTAGACTTAATTGTGAGTGCCAGGTAGCTCAGAGGTCACTAGAAACTTTCTCGAATAAACAAGAAGGGATTAGTTTCTGAAAACTGCATAAACATGACAACTTTGTTTCCCCAAGATAAAACATATCTTCAGAGTCGCGGGAACAATAGATAGATATTTCACTCAGTCAATAGTGCATGCTTCACTTCACCAGAGGTGCAGAGAAATAGAGAGAGGGGCGTTTTCAATAAAAAGGTATTTATTGAACAGTCTTCTTTCTCATGCAGAAGAAATGAACTACTACAATTGTAATACTGGCCTTTAAAGTATAATACGCACAGCAAGAAGAGTTTTATGAAATAATACTGTAAAAGCATGATATGGTTTCTAAGCCATAAAATACATACATAAATAATAAATACTACAAGTACTCAACTGGTGCTTCCAAAATACGCCTACCCCAATGTACCTAACCTAAGTCTAGTACGATGGAAGAAGTAAGTATGGTGTAGCATAGGTTTAGTATTCTTCTGCCAAGAATCTATCCAAGATTTCTCTTAGGGTCCAATCAGCTCCATACCTTGGTTTAGAATGAAGGAGGTCTGGTATCCCTCTGTCTCTGACTTGATTTCCTAACACCCCGCAAGGGGAGCTTGGAAAGACTGGAGCTGGATTTCTCGGCAAAAGAAAAGACAGCGTCTCTCTCAGTGCATCTGCTGGAGTGTCGGCTTCCTTCGTCACTTGCTGCAGCAAGCTGTGTCGGGCAAGTAGATAGTCGAACTGCTCCAAACCACTGTGTGTTTGCTAGGGCAAGTGTGGGCATATGTATACCTTGAAGGTGCTGAGTTTGACGTAAGGTTGGACATAATAACGTCATCAAAGTCTTGCAGTTCTTTGCAAACTCCATGAGTTCTTGGACAAATCAATATTCAAGCAAGGGGAAGTCCCTGACTGCTGAAGGTGAGTTTTCCAAGAAATCGTTGTGGCTTTTTGGATCTAGTGGAAGTATCCATGCCTGTATTTGGACCGCATGGGCTATGTCTAAATATGGTTATGATTCCTATGCCTATATGAGGACAAGGTGATTTATACCTATATAAGGGCATGAATCGGGAAAATTACACTAGGGTCCTAAAATGCTATACAACAAAGGAAATTATCAGGCCTGCCAGAATGATGAAATGAGGAGCAAGCCAGTGCAGAGAGACTTTCAACCCTACGGTCTACATTTTGAGAGACAGACATGTATTCAAAATGAAGCAAGCATAACACACTCACACATACTAGTACAAAACATGCAAACACAAGCAAGCATGCACACACACAAACAAACAAAAACACGCAAGCATGCACACACACACACAATTACACAATCAAAGACACAAAATCACATGAGCATAAACACTTACACATACAGACACAGACACTTCACAGCAGCATAGTGTGAGTTACCCATGTAGTGTCTTGTGTATTATAGAGCGCAGGACCCCTATGGTCCCTCACGGGCTAGGTTTGTCTAGTGACGTAAGTGATTGGGTGTGGTTGACAAAATTCATGACCCAGTACATGTCAGTTAATGGTTAAACTCTAGAGAATTAAAGACATGTAACACCGAGCTCCGTGTGTGGCATTATTCCTTCCTATGATACAGGGCTCGGGAGGACGCTGCAACTGGAGACGAGATAAGTGATACGTAAAAGCCGCAACATGCAGACTCAAAAGTGCTCTCCCAGAGAGTTTGCAGGGGTCCAGCAAACTGGTTGTGCATGCCACGTGTGCCTCAGTTGAAGTGAGAGTCGATGGCTGAGGTATGTGGAGTCAAAGCACAGCTTCAGGCAGAGGAGTGAAAGCCTTACATAAAATGTCATTTGTCGTTGGTCAGAAAATTGCTAATACGACTGAGATAAGAGGTATGAGCGAAAAACTTAATACAGAGCCATCATTCTTACAGTACAATAATGTGCAACAAACAGTGACAGCAAAGTGCAAAAAAACACTGCAATTAGAATTTAGAAGCCGTGAAGGCAAAGTAACGCTAAAGGTAGCGATAATCAGGTACAGAATGTGCTACAAGAAGTGACAGCTCATTTCAAGAGAAAAAATAAAGGCAGTGAAAACCAGTTATCATGGAAAAGGGAGAGAGTGGAGTGGAATAAGCGACAGAGACAAAGCCATTACTCATGGCCAAGGAAAAAGAGGGTGCCAACGACCTCCATTTGGGCACGATTACCCAAATACTAATAAGTGGGCTAATGCTTGCAGGGGTGACACCGGGTCAGAAGGGGCTAAAGGTCAAATGTGGCCTGAACAACACATAATCCTGGCAGCAACTGCATACAGCAGCACAAAGTATGTTACCGCTGTGTTCCTAAAACCACCGTCTTCAATTGAAACCGCCAAAAAGCAGAACATTGACGCTAGATGCACTGTTTGGATCGAAGCTTTTGACAATTTCATTAATGCACAGGACATAACAAATGACAAGAATATCATCAAATATCTTACAAACAAAGCAGGAGAAAGAGTAAAAGAAGTGATAAAGAAAATAACAAGAGGTGAAGAAACTTCATACGTCAAATCAAAAATTCTTGAACACCAAATTCAATCCAGTGCAGAATGTCGACTTTGAAAGGTGCATCTTCAACCAAGAGAGGCAGAGAGAGGGTGAAATGATAGATGCATTTGCTGAAAGACTTGAATCACTCACCAAGTATTGCAGATTTAATGAATTCAATGATAAAGAAGCCATACGGCTCAGATTCATTCAAAGTTGACATTCCAATTCCTTCAGATGTCGAATACTGAGAGAAACGCTCATTCTTGAGCGTGTGCTCATGGTGGCCAGAGCGGATGAACATGCTGATGAACAAGCTGCTGACATAGAGGCTGGAGGGAATTGGTGTTGAATGCAAAGAGGAAGATACAGCAAAAGGTAGAAAGTCACAAACTGATGTCTCCAAAGAAAAAGAAGTTGTGTTATTGATGTGGATTTTCCTTTCCACACAAAGGTACATGTCCGACCATTGGACAGATATCTAAACGCCGTGAGAAAGAGAACCATTTTGGACCAGTTTGTAAAGCGAGAGAAAAAATGAGTGCATCATGTTGTGAAGACAAAATGACTGCCAGAAGGTGCCCGAAACATTCCAGTCATGCCCACCGAAGTAAACAGCAACTTCATTTGAGTGAAGTAGAAACTGCAAAAGGCCAATTGTTATCTAATTAATCGTCTAAAGGTTCTTTCTCTTCACTGTTGAGAAACAGAAGATGTGTGTGCATATGTGAGCTAGTCGTTTCCAGTGGTCAGCACTGGCACTTTAGTATCAACACCAGTGCTTGTGACAGTCAGCCACAAGGCGGCACTGTTAGAGTTGACCACAAAAACAGTTATTTAATAATTCAATACAGATGAAAAATTACTATTACCTGCAGACAAAGTCATTCTTATAGCTTTGAGGGCCTGAAATAGTCAGAATTGTCACACTTGTAGGAGTGTGATGGTTCGTAGCTCTGTAAGAACTGGTATTGGCAGCATGGCAGGGGCAGTGTGCTGCAAGCTGCAGTGGCCTGCTGACAAGAGCCCCGGCACTTATATTTTTTTACAAATTAAGCACTGGCAATGTCGATGTTGACTACTGAAAGACGTGCGCAAGTAGGTTTGGTTTCCTACAAGGAAGAATACCAGTCACAAAAGGAACATCAAGTAAAATCGCAGCATTCATTTGAACATTGTCCCAAAATAAAATTGAAGGTAAATAGTTGATATATACTGTTTATCTTTGACATTGGAGCATCAATAAATATCATGCCAGCCAAAAAGTACAATGAACATTCTCGAGTGCCCCTTCTCACACCAACGAAAACAAAGTTATACAAGTGTGCAGCCTTGACACCATTACAAAGTCAATGTTCATTCATGCCGACCATGAAACACAAAAAGACAAATGTGCAAGCCCCAATCCACATCTTTCAGGGCACTTTGTCGAGTGCATAATTGCTCAGTTTCTGTACTGCTGCTGACATGGGACTCATTTCTGTGAATTACAACGTCAATGCTCATCACAACATAGTGAATCAGTTTCTGTTGTTGTTCCATGGATTAGGAAAACTTAGGCCAATGAAAGTGCAGCTTCACATTAGTGAGGACTTTTGTCCTGTTGCTCAACAACATGGGCAGACTGCATTTCATCTACTAGAAGCATAGGAAAAAGTAATTGAGACTTTGATGAAACCCGATATCCTTGAGCACTCTACTGGTCCAACGCCATGGATGTCATCCATTGTGGTGATACCTAAAGAAGACTGCTGGAGGTTCTGTTCGAATTTGTGTTGACATGCATCAAGCAAACAAAGTGACTGAAAGAGGACATCCAGGTCCACAAATTGCGAATATGATTATCCTGTTGAATGGTGCAGAAGACTTTTTGTGTCTTGATTATTTATGAAAGGGTATCATCAGCTGGAGTTGGAAGAAAATTGCAGGTACATTACTACGTTTTCAACTCATGTGGGTTTGTTCAGATACAAAAGATTGAGTTCTAGAGTGTCCTCTGCTGCATAACTTTTCCAAGATGTCATTTGTTGCATTACATGGCCTGTCACACATGCTTTCAATTATAGTGATGATATACAATATTTTGGGGCCACACAAAAAATATGACATTGTCCTTACCCAAGTATGATGTCTACTTGCTGATGCAGATCATACTTTGAATGCTGAAAGTGTGAGTTTCACAAAACAAATTTTAAATTCTTTGGGCCCACTTTCTCTGAAGGGGGAGATGACTCTCGACCCAACCAAAGTTCAGACTTTGTTATCCACCACTCCTCCACAAGATATGGCCATGGTGCGTTCCTTTCTTGGGATGGCCAGTTACTGCTCCAGGTACATCCATGATTTTACCAGTCTGACTGCCCTATTGAGAGACTTGACAAAACTGAATGTTTCATTTCAGTGGTCACAGGAGTGCAATCAGAGTTTCAAGGCAATCAAACATGCAATTGAAAATGATACTAAAATGACATACTTTGTTCTGAAACTGCATACAGAGATTGTTGTGCATGCCAGCCCAATCGGTTTGGGCACAATTTTTGCACAACATAGTGGACATACAAATGCGCAAAGGTGCATTGTAGGGTATGTTACCCGGAGTTTGTCATAAACTGAACAAGCTTATTCTCAACCGGAAAAAGAGAGATTTGCTGTTGTGTGGGCTTGTGAACAAATTCATGTGTTTCTATATGGAAAACATTTTACGCATGTCACTGATGACCAAGCACTACTCCCTATTTTTGACAATCTAAAGGCTAAGGTGCACCCGTGCACTGAGAGGTGGGTGTTTCGACTGCAAGAGGATGACTTCACTAATGTGCACCAGCCAGGAAAAGACCAAAACCATCCTACTCTTTATATAGAGTACCTCTACAGTATCAGGCTACCCATTCTAAAGTGGCTGAGGCCTATGTTAACTTCATTGTGAGATCCAGTACACCAGCAGGCATATCTATGGAGCTAATTAGTGCTGCTACCAATGCAGATAGAAATATGATCCTACTCAAAGACCCACATAACCAAGTGACAGAATGGACACTTGTAACTACGTAACCGTAGGTTAAATTGAATCATCTCATAAACGCTATGTTAACTGTGCGGTGTATATCGTTTTTCCGCCCCACCTATGCGTTATGGCATTATCATTGGGTGTCCAAATTTGTGCTATATGCCAGCCTCAAGCCTGAGGCAACCACTGGAATAAGTAGTAGTGTCCAGAGATATATGGGCACGCCCAAACAAAGAGAGGGAGGGTTGTATCTAAAAAACAAGACTTCACATCAAACGGCTTTAATTGGCGTATGGTGAGGTTTTGTCATTAAAAAATTGAGTGGGTGTAATTGCAGATCGTGTTACTGGATCTCTTTATATCACTTTAGTTTGAGTCAACATGTTTCTGCCCCATTTCGCCCAGCCGGGTCTACGGAACAGGTTTCATGTAGGCGTTCCGGTGCAGTGGGGGGGTGGTGGGGGGGCGTTCCATCACAGGAACGCCCCTGGAAAGTGACTCAGTGAAATCTACAAGATTTCACTGAGTCACTTTCCCAAAGCTGCTACGTCAATGCCTAACGCCTGCTTGAAGCAGGCGTAAGGAGTGACGCACCATGTAATGTATGGGTGGCCCCTGTGCATTGCAGGAGTTGAGTCGTGCTTGCGCCGCGACTCCAGCAATGCGCCGCCCGTAAGCCAAAAGATGCATCATGCATCTGCCCTTCCTTGCACCATGGTACGCCGCATTGTAAATGCGGCGCATCATGGGTGGCGCAAGGATGGATTTGCGTGACGTATCTTTCCTGGAGCTTCTCTGCCAATTTGCAGAGATGCATCAGGCAACGGAAATGTGCCCCTTTGTGTTTTGCAGCCTGACTCCAATCCACGTCTTAGCTGGGTGACAGCTACCCTTTGTACATACCTTCCAGACAGCCACAACACAACGCATGTCTGGGTGTGACAGGGGATACAGATGCATTATCTGCAGACTGATCGTCTCCCTGGCCTAGGAGACGGACAAGCCGGGCGTATCAACATCTGAATAGGTTGTGTCCTGCCCTCACACTACGTGCTGACTTACCCCCCAGTGAGCGTCTGGAGCCAGGACTGCATTGAACAGGATTGTTGTGAACTTCTAAGGATTCTTGTGAAGTCACCCCATACATCAAAGACATTATTGAGTATAAGAACTGGGTCTCTGACCCCATGTTGTTGAAGCACTTTTGAATCTAGAGCTGAACCCCTGTCAGTAAGACTGGTGTGCTGCTTAAAGGGCTCAGCTGGACTGTTTTTCTGCTAGTTGCCCTGCTGCCTGCTAACTGCTGTGCTGCTTAAATGACTCATCTGGATTGCGTTTCTGCTTTTTGCCCTGCTGCCTCCCGCTCCCTGACCCTGATCTAACCAGACAGTACTTGGACTTGTAAGCAGGTGCTATTGGCTCTACAAAATGCACAATTCCATTGTGATGCTGACAGGAGGAACCACCATGCGGAGTATCTGCTTTGTTGTGTTGGCCTGCTGACTGCTGGGCTGCAGGAGGGACTGCCACTTTGAATCTGGCCTTATATGTTGGTCTGCTGCCTGCCTACCTGCTCTATGTGCCCCCAGTGCTCTCCAGGGACTGGTTGGCTTCCCCCCTCCCTGTTCTTCTGGGATCTCAGAAGATTCCATTAAGTCAAAACCTGAAAACTTCTGTCGGACTCTTGAGTCTGGCCCTCGCCAACCTTTTAATCAGCGTGTGGTGAGCGCTACCCCAGGTTCTCTAGATAGTGTGATGGAGCATTTTTACCTTAAAAAGAAGTTATTTCCCAGTTGCATGTCGAGCACTTTCTTTTGTGTCCAAGGATACCCATATTCCCTTTGTTTTCACCATGTCGCCCTCTCTAGTAGGTGAGAGACACAGCAGATGCCAACAAAACCCCATGGAGGGACGAGAAGTGGAGCAGAGACACCCCGCTGAGATAGCTGGTCTGTGGGTCCAAATGTGCCTGCCTTTCCTCCACTGGAACCTCAAGCAAGGAGAAGCCACTGCTTCTGCAGTAGGAGGTGATGCTGCAGTGCCTGCTTGGCTGGGGAGCTGTCCATCAGCTTGGTTCCAGGGCCTGAAGCTGCTCCTGCTGCCATAACTAGTTCCCACAGGTACTGTGGGCGCCCTGTGTTTCCCGCAACTACAGCGCATGTTCGTGGGCAGCTGTCCTTGACTTCACTGTATGCGGGGGGCCCAGTGCGTTCTCCCCGCTAAATCTTGAAGTGGACATAATATGCACTTGAGCGCTTTAAGGTTTCAAGGGCTATGGCCAAATCCTTGTTCCTCTCGGCCCCGCACCAGCAAATGGCTGCCTTTCGCTCCTTTCGTGGCTAAGGAAGGGGCGCTCCCACATGTCCTGCCAGTCACGGGCCGCAGACTACCGTCTAGCACGGTGGCGGACGGGGAAACCACTGTGGGGGCGGTCGGGGACAACAGCGAGGCCAGTCCACACCCGCCCCTGCAGCATCCGCTTCAAAAACCTCCTAGCCCGAGCTTTCAGGCCCATGTGACACCAGTGGGGGGCAGGGTTCGCCATCACCACCTCCACTGGCGCACTGTCACATCGGACAAGTGGGTGCTGCAAATCGTCCGAAGGGGCTACTCCCTCCCCTTCGAGGCGACCCCTCCAGCCATGCCACTGCAGTACCAACGCGTGTTGGGGGATCACTTGAAACTTCTACTTGAGGAAGTTACGGCCCTCTTGGCCAAGGGGGCCATTGAGCGCATTCCTGGGCCAGAAGTAGGGTGTGGTTGTTACTCCCACTACTTTCTGGTACCCAAGAAGGGCAAAGGGGGCCTACACCCTATCTTGGACCTGTGGAACGTCAACAGCTTCCTCCAGCAGGAGAAGTTCAAGATGCTGACTCTAGCTCAGGTCTTAGCTGCCATGGACCCGGGAGACTGGATGGTAGCGTTGGACTTGCAGGACGCTTATTTTCATACCCCCGTCCTGCCAGCCCACCAGCGTTACCTGCGGTTCACTGTAGGCCACGAGCACTTTCAGTTTACCGTGCTCCCCTTCGACCTTACCAGCACCCCATGGGTGTTCACGAAAGTGATGGCGGTGGTCACAGCTCATCTGCGCAGGTTAGGGCTTTCAATCTTCCCCTACCTCGATGACTGGTTGTTGAAGGCGGGCTCGCCCCAGACAGTCGTCAGCCACCTCCAGACTACGGCCGACCTCCTGCACCTGCTGGGGTTCTCCATCAATGTGCTGAAGTCACACCTGCGCCCCTCTCAGAAGCTCCTCTTCATCGGAGCGGTTCTAGACTCAGCGCAGTTTTGGGTTTATCCTCCCGAGCAGCGGATTCAGGATATTAAGGCTCTTATTCCAATCTTTCAGCCATTATCCCGAGTCTCGGTCAGGTTGACGCTGCGGGTTCTGGGGCTGATGGCCTCCTGCATCATTGAGGTGCATCACGCCATGTGGCGGATGCGAGCTCTGCAGTGGGACCTGAAGTTTCAGTGGGCCCAGCATCAGGGCAACTTGTCTGACCATGTCTTGATCTCGGAGAGCACTGCAAGACAGTTGCAGTGGTGGCTCACGGACAGCGATTGGGTCAGCGGCAGATCCCTCTCCCTACCCCACCTGGAGCACGTAGTTGGACAGACGCGTCCCTCCAGGGCTGGGGGGGCCACATGGGAGAGGCGGAGATCAGAGTCCATTGGTCTCTGGCGGAGTCCCGACTCCACATCAACTTTCTGAAGCTGCGGGCGATCCGACTTGTACTGAAAGCATTCCTCCCCTCTGTCCGGGGGAGTGTAGTGCAGGTGTTAACGGACAACACCACCGCCATGTGGTACTGCAACAAACAGGGCAGGGTGGGGTCGTGGACCCTATGACAGGAGGCTCTGCGCTTCTGGCAGTGGCTGGAACATCAGGGCGTGACCCTAGTGGTTCAACACCTAACAGGTTCCCTGAACGCCAGGGCGGACAAACTCAGCCGTCGGTGCATGATGGATCACGAATGGCGTCTGAACTCGGACATGACGCAAGGCCTCTTTCAGCAGTAGGGAGAGCCTTGGTTAGATCTGTTCACCACAGAAGAGAACGCGCAATGTCATCAGTTCTGTGCGTTGGAATTTCCAAGGCGGCACTTGCTCGGCGACGCTTACGTCGCGAGTGGAGCTGCAGTCTGTTGTACGCCTTTCCGCCTGTACCACTTCTGCCCAGAGTGCTGAAGTAGATGAGACGCAATCGGGCCCAAGTTATCCTTGTGGCTCCGGACTGGGCACGAAGATGCTAGTATCCCGAGCTACTCAGCATGTCTGTTGATCCCCAGATTAGTCTGCCTCTTCGGGAGGACCTTCTGTCGCAGCAGCAGGAGACGGTCCTCCACCCGAATATGTCCAGTCTCCACCTCCATGCTTGGAGATTGAGCGGCGACAGTTGAGGCCATTGGACTTGCCTCCTGAAGTTTGTGATGTGATTCTGGCAGCCAGGCGTCCATCCACAAAGTCGGTATACGCCTGCAGGTGGAACAAATTTGTGGCATGGTGCACAGCAAAGGCTGCGGATCCCCTTTCTGCCCCTCTTTCTGAGGTTCTCCTCTTCCTTCTTTCTCATGCCCAGCAGGGCTCTGCTCTGGGCACTATCAAGGGCTACCTTTCTGCCCTTTACGCCTTCTTAAGGCTACCGGATCAGCCTTCTTTGTTCATGTCCCCGGTTATTAATAGGTTCTTAAAGAGCATCACTCATATGTTCCCCCTGTTCCTTTCGTGATGCCTCAGTGGGACTTGAACCTTGTACTTACTTTTCTGATGTGCGCTCCCTTCGAGCCACTTCATAACTGTCCTCTCCCTCTTCTTACGCTTAAGACTGCTTTCCTGGTTGCCATCACCTCTGCCAGGAGAGTGAGTGAGCTCCAGGCTCTTTCCTTCAAGCCTCCTTTCCTTTCTGTCCATCCGGACAAGGTTGTGTTGCAGACAAGACCCTCTTTCCTGCCCAAGGTAGTCACAGCCTTCCATATCGGGTAGTCCATCACCTTGCCCACCTTCTTTCCGCCTCCGCATCCCTCTAAAGAGGAAGAGCGGCTCCACCGTCTGGACCCAAAACGTGCGCTCTCATTCTATCTGGATCGCACACGCCAGTTCCGGGTAGATGACCAACTCTTGGTTGGTTAAGTGGGCGCTGAGAAGGGACGGGTGGTGCACAAACGGACCATCTCTCGGTGGGTCGTGTTGTGCATCAAGGCATGCTACTCTTTAGCTAAGAAGGAGCCTCCTGTTGGGCGGAGTGCCCATTCCACTAGGGACACAGCGGCTACTATTGCCCTGGGCTGGCGAGTCCCCCTGCAGGACATCTGTCAGGCAGCTACGTGGGCCTCGCTGCACACGTTCGCAAGAAACTACTGTCTGGACAGCCAAGTCCAGAGGGATGGCTTCTTTGGCCGTTCCGTCCTCCAGGACTTTCTGGTGTGAATATTGGTTTGCAGACCCACCACCGGGGTTGGTATTGCTGGGGTATCTATTCTAAGGTAAGGAATCTAATACTAACCTGTTTCTTTCAGATGCACAAGTTACTTACCTTCGGTAATGATATATCTGTAAGAAACAATAGTTAGTATTAGATTTCATACCGCCACACCCATCCTCCCCATTCTGCGAACCGATATCTAGGGTTAAAGTCATCCCCTTTCAGGGCCCTAGTTTCATGTCACCAGTGTTGGTTTTTATCATGGCTCTGCGTTTCTGGCATGGAAATGCTGTGTATAAGAACTGACGTCAGCGCGCAAGGGCGGCATCTAAGTACTCTGATGTCATCATGGCGCCGACGATGGACGTGGAGCCACAGACGACGCCTACCGACGCGCAAGGATACTGCTACGCGAAAGTTTCCGGATCCTGTCTAACGCCTGGGGATATTCTGATATACGGTAAACAAAACATATAGGGCCCGATGTTGGTCGCCAATTACCGGTCGGTAACGGCCGATTTCGGCCGTTACGAACCGGTATTTGGGATCTGACATGTAGGTAGGCTTAATTTACAGAATCGGTATATTTACCAATTCGGTAAATTTACTGATTCTGTAAAATACCGAATCGGTAAATTTACTGAATCGGTAAATACAGATGTAGGTGGCACTGAAAACAGTGCCACAGGCCATTACCGATTCGTTATTTACCATGTAATAGTATTACATGGTAAATAACGAATTCCAGTGTACATGCACATCTGTGCATGTACACCTGTGCCATGTGGCACACAGACATGCCCTAAGGGCATGTCTGTGTGTCACATGGCACACAAGGCAAAATCAGGGGTGCAACAGGGTGTCAAAGTGACACCCTGTCACCCTTGCAAATCAGTAATTTTACCGAATCGGTAAATACCGATTCGGTAATTACCGAATCATACAGATTCGGTAAAAACGTACCAAATTTTTACCTACATCTGATTTACCGAATCTAGAATACCGAATCTGTAAAATTCGGTATTCTAGAGTCGGTAAATCAGATTTACCTACATCTGGGCCTAGATGTACTAGGTGAAATAGGTGTCTGCAAATGACGGATAGCTAGCTATTTTAATGGTACTAATAGGACAGACCGTCTACAGGTACCAGCATCAAATTCTTATTGGACCATCTACTGCATTTCACAAATTAATTGGCTGCAACATTCATTTTGTGGTCTGACCCAATAGGGTTTGTATCTGTTTTTTGATATAATGAATAGTGCTGGTCCTAGATGGTAAGGTTCGACATGATTTGGCCTCCTCAGGACGAAGCGGACCGTAATCACCCAAAATGACATGGTTTATTCATCAGACTCAGAATTCTCCAGGTTGTGAATTCCGTATTCCAGCTCAAAGTTTGAAGTTGTATGGGTGCTTAAAAAGTTAATATTGACCACAAGCAGCACGTGAAATGTAGCTCCTTGAAAAGGAGGGTATCCAGAATGATAACTCTCTCTGGTCAGTGGTGTAACGAAGAGCCATGAGTCTGGAAACAGAGGACACATCCTCAATCGCTGTCGCAATATCTAATAATGCTGAAAGCGCCCCCTCACCCATTGGTCCATACCTCAGAGGACTTGTTCTGTGGTTCAGCATAATGGGGCAGATCTTCAACGGTGGCCCCATCTGGGAAGTCGCTTTTATTTGGAATACTGCCTAAAATGATCATAGTACATTTAGTCGGCACGCAGGTGCTCCTGTGCGATACGTTCCATGCCGGATGACCGTATAAAGTGCAGCTGCACCCTCTACTTACGGTGATATTTTGCGCCCCATGTACTTATGGTGGCAGTGAGTGATTTATGTGTTTTTCCTCTTACCTAACTTATATACAATATATATTTATATATAATATAATCCTGTGTGCGGTCTCTTTTCTGGTGTATTCCTTGTGTTTGTGTGTGAGTGTGCTGCACAAACGCTTTACACATTGCCTCTGAGTATAAGCCTGTCTGCTCTGTGCCAAGCTACCAGACGGTGAGCATAGGTTATCTAGGTATGGATAGGACTTGTCCTGCCTAGAGTGATGGGTTCTGCCTGACTAAGGTGCATTCACTAGCCAACCAGAAACCCCATTTCTCACAGATTGGTTAATACAATTCATGAAGCAGTACGTGTCAGTTACCAGTTACACTCTAGAGAATAAAGACGTGTAATACCAAGCTCCGCGTGTGGCGTGATTCCTTTACATGCCACCAGGCTGGGAAGGCTGCTACAGCCTATTCTATGCGAAAGAGTAAAAACATCTAATAGTCAGTCTCCAGGCAACGCGAAAACGCAGGCGGAGAAGGCCGGAGCCCCAGGGACTCACTTAACAGTTTGGAAAGTGAGCGGTAACCAGGACTTTGAAGGATTCGTAATATGCAGAAATCATATGTTATCCTGAGTGTCTGCCCAGGGACCTGGCGGTTAGGACTATGCGCACAAACTGCGCGTTAACACAGGCAGGAGTCCATTCTTGGCTGTGCAGTAATAGGATTATAATTCACGGCCTGTCGCCGCCTCTGAAGGGCTCCTGCATGTAATGTTTTCACGAGCCCTTTGAGCCTCTGGGTCTAAAACATTTTTGCCTGAGGCAAGTATTTTAATATGCATTATGTGTCCGGAGAAGGCTTCTTACCCATTGGCTGCTGACATGCGCCTACAGTGGATTTCCATAAAATGAACCCCGGCTGACCCCTGTGCATGGCTCAGAATCATTATTATGACCGTGCACAAAATCTCAATTGAACTATAAGATGGGGTGTCCAGGCCCCCTCCATCTGCTGCCAGGACACTATAGACTAAACATTAAGGGGCAGATTTACAAGTCCCCTGCGCCACCAGTACATCACTTTTTGTGACACACAGGTGTCGCATTTTACTGCTCCATGTTTACAAGTACAGGAAAAGCCACGCTGCGTGACTTTTCCTCTCCTTGTAAATATGGCCCCTTTACACGCAGCACTTTGCGTTGAAGGGGCATTCCATGGGTTTTGCTGTGGGTGTTCCCACGCAACACCCATGAAACCAGACACAATTCCAGATTTACGAGGAATCGTAAATCTGGAAATGCGTGTGAATGCTACGCCTCCCCAGGGGAGGTGTAGGGAGGCACAACGAGGAGAAATGTTTTCATTCCTCCATTCTACAGCATGCATTGAAAGAGGAAAATGCCTGTAGTGATTGTTTTTGTGCAGGAAGGTGACCCTTCCTCCAAAAAAACAGTCTCCCCACGATGCAGGCACCCTTGCACTATGGTGCAAGGGTGCCTGCGCCGGTGCATGGCAGCAGTTTGTCCACCAGGGGAGAGGACAGGAACGGGACATATCATTGTAAATATGTCGCATTCCTGTGCTCTGAAAGTGACTCAGTGCGGTGCAGCCTAATGACTTGCGGAATGCACTGAGTCGCTTTCATTGTAATTTGGTTATGAGGGGTGATCGTTATTACAGGGGATCTATTTTAGTTTAACCCAGATCACATATATTCTGAAAATGTCAGATGTCAGCGTACGTGCTTGAAAATGGCTGAACCACACGGCCGATCAGTGCACAGATTAACTAAGTGCCCTCCTGCAGCCCGCAGACGATCCTTGATTTGGGTTCCATAAGTTTCTACGATTCCTATTCGTGGATACTTGCTAAACAGAGGATTCACATTATCCGGATCCCATTCCAACACGCCCCAACACAGACAACCAAGTCCTGAGGATGATCCAAACTAACATGGATCGAAACGCTGTCGACCTAGCAGCCTAAATAATAGGCGCACTCCTCCCTTGTGGCTCCACAATTAATTGAAAGAACCTTTGCCTACTGTGATATCACGCTGTCACAGGCGCCTTTGAGCCACTCACTGTAAATTATTTGCACCTCATTCACACTGCGCCATCCACGCTGTTCACTTTCACTTGCGTCGCCACCTGCACTTTGTACACTTTTATGCACCAAGTTTTATATGGTTGTCACCAATTCAATTTATGCAGTGCTGTTTTCAACTGTATACATCCGACCATGGAACTAATGTTACAATATAAAGATGATTAACTATCTTTTGTCATACCAACGAGTATTCTCCTTCTTTCTTTCCAAGTAATGCTATGTGCATGCATGTTTTAACTGTCTATAGATCCTTACCTCTCAGGACATTGTTTCTTTGTTGCAATCCTCCTAGCAGGACACTAGCAGAGGTTCCTCCTTCTATCTCCTGCACTCTTGCTGCGGTAGAGCGGATACGGCAGAGGCGCCATCCGAGCCAACACCTACAACCCATCATAGCTTTCCATTACAGGTGAGCCTGTTTTCGGCCTCAGAAGCAACTTTGGGGAGTGGGGGGGTTGAATTTGCTTGTTTCTTCACACTTCGACAATGCTCACTCAAGATGCCTGGGTCCTCCAGATGTTGCAAGGGTACAAGACAGAGTTCTATGGGACCCTCTCTGAATGGTTTCCTCCCTGTATCATTTTCCCCTTTCAGATCAGACAGTGTTAGATGAGGACATTCAAAATCTCCTTCAGAAAGGAGCCCTCTCCCTTTCTCATCGGCATCCGGAGAGATTTTGCAGCCCTGTTTTTCTGATCCCCAAGCAAGAGTGAGGTCAAAAGTTGGTTTTGAACCTCCCGGAATTCAACAGCTGGGTTAGCTACCATCATTTCAAGATGGAGGGTATCAATCTTCACAGAGATGTACTCAGAGACGGTTACCGGATGGTTTGTCCCTGGACTTGAAGGACTCCTATCTGATGGTGCCAAATTTTACCCCACATCGGCTATTCCTCCAGGCTCAATAGTGGAACCGTTGGTTCGAGTATTCTGTTCTACAATTTGGGCTGACCTCCGCTCCTTGATGAAAACTGTTTTGGAATTCCTGAGAGCTCAAGGGGCTTGCCTCATTATTTATTTGGACAATCTTCTTCTCATGGCCCAGGAGAAATATCTCCTCCTCTATCGCCTCGACTGGACTATTTCCCTCCTTCAGCAATTGGGTTTTCTTCTGAATGTGAAGACGTCTATGTTAAACCACTTACGTTTTGTGGAGTTCATGGGTTTCCCCAAAAATGTGATGCAGCACATTTATTGTTGCTGGCGCAGAAGGTCCCGGATGTCAAACGAGAGTTGAGAGCCCTCCTCTCCAAAACCTCAGTCTCGTTGAGACAGAGCGCCCAGATTGCGGGACTCTGGGCTTCCGCAATCCAGACCATTTTTTCAGGCCCCCTTCACTACAGCGTCTAAAGATTCATCATCTGTACAAGGGTTGATCCTATTCAGACCTGGCAGAGTAAGATGTCATAAATGAGGAAAGAGTGGGGAGAAGGCCCTCCCTATTCGCTTAGAGGACCTCCACCCATTAACAGCGGAGAAGCTATGCAAGCCCCCCCTGGCATCTCCTGGGTAAGGCCCAGACTGCCTGGTGCTCCAGCACTCCCTTACATGGATGCAACAGACGGCAGGCTGGTAGTGCCACAGGCCAATTCTATTTTTATTATTCCCAAAATGAAAATATACAAAGCCTGCGGCGTTGGGGGACGCACTGGGTGCGGCAGAAGAGGGTCGATCCAGTGAGGGGCTCTAGAAAACTGAGGTCTTTAAACTGCAAAGGAGAGGACCAGGTGTGTGTAACCAGTAAGAGTGAGGTGGGTTGGGTGTCAGTGCTTTAACTGGGCATGTGCTGTCTGGTACTGAGTACCTGCACTTCTTAAATGTAGATGGGTGAGGACCTGCACTTCTTAAACGTGGCTGGCTGAGAACCTGCACTTCTCTGCAGGACTGCAATACTTTCAATGGGAAAGTACCTGCATTTTCAGTAGTAACCAGGCACTCTTGGATGGTGAGTACCTGCACTTCTCAGCAGTAATCAGGCACTCTTGGATGATGAGTACCTGCACTTCTCAGTAGTAACCAGGGATTCTTGGATGGTGAGTACATGCACTTCTCAGTAGTAAGCAGGCACTCTTGGTGAGTACATGCACTTCTCAGTAGTAACCAGGCACTCTTAGATGGTGAGTACCTGCACGTCCCAGCAGTAACCCGGCACACTCAGTGAGTACTTGCACTTCTCAGTGGTAACCAGGCACTCTTGGATGGTGTGTACCTGCACTTCTCAGTAGTAACCAGGCACTATTGGATGGTGAGTACCTGCACTTCTCAGTAGTAACCAGGCACTCTTGGTGAGTACCTGCACTTCTCAGTAGTAACAGGGCCCTCTTGGATGGTTAGTGAGTGCACTTCTCAGCAGTAACCAGTCACTCTTGGATGGTGAGTACCTTCACTTCTCAGCAGGAACCAGGCACTCTTGGATGGTGACTACCTCCACTTCTCAGTAGTAACCAGGCACTCTCAGTGAGTACCTGCACTTCTCAGTAGTAACCAGGCACTCTTGGATGCTGAGTACCTGCACTTACCAGCAGTAACCAGGTACTTTCAGTCAGTACCTGCACTTCTCAGTAGACAACAGGCACTCTTGGATGGTGAGTACCTGCACTTCTCAGTAGTAACTAGGCATTCTCAGTGAGTACCTGCGCTTCTCAGTAGTAACCAAGCAATCTTGGATGGTGAGTACCTGCACTTCCCAGCAGTAACCAGGACCTCTTGGATGGTGAGTGCCTGCACTTCTCAGTAGTAACCATGACCTCTTGGATGGTGGGTACCTGCAATTCTCAGCAGTAACAAGGCACTCCGGGATAGTGAGTAACTCCACTTCTCAGTAGTAAACAGGCCCACTTGAATGGTGAGTACCTGCACTTCTGAGCAGTAGCCAAGCACTCTTGGGTGGTTAGTACCCACTCTTCTCAGTAGTAACCAGGACCTCTTGGGTGGTGAGTACTCGCACTTCTCAGGAGAAACCAGGACTTCTTGGATGGTGAGTACCGGCATTTCTCAGCAGTAACCAGGACTTCTTGGATGGTGAGTAACTGCACTTCTCAGCAGTAACCTGGACCTCTCGTGAGTACCTGTACTTCTCAGCAGTAATCAGTCATTTTTGGCTGGTGAGTACCTGCTCTTCTCAATAGAAACCAGAACCTCTTGGGTGGAGAGTACCTGCTCTTCTCAGTAGTAACCAGGCACTCTTGGATGGTGAGTACCTGCTCTTCTCAGTAGTAATCTGACACTCTTGGATGGTGACTAACTGCACTTCTCAGTAGTAACCAAGCACCCATTTTTAAATCGCTGCCTCTTCATTAATTCTCCATCCCCTCCCTTATCTGCTGTGAGCAGTGCTCCCCCTGCTCCGGTCCATCGCGGCTGCATTGCCGTTTGTATGGAGGGCAGGGCACAATCTTAGGTCAGTCCCTGAGCCCAGTAGGACCATAGGCTGCGGTCTAGCTGGAGGAGGGTCTAGGCTAAATCTTGGCCGAAAGGGTGAGGCGCGCTGCGGTAATAGTAGGTGGTGGCAGCTCCTACGATACCGTTTGAGTGCTGGAAAGCAGACTGCGAGGTACGCTGGAAGTAATGATCTAGTTTACTGTGTACTCTTCTGCTCTCTTTTACCCTCACCTGATCGCCACTTGCTCGCTCCTATTGCACCATTTGCGCTTTTAAAATCAGTTGTTTTACCATTTTTAAATCACTGCCTCTTCATTAATTCTCTATCCCCTCCCTTATCTGTTGCGAGGTGTGCTTCCCCTGCCCCGGTCCATCGCGGCTGCATTGCCGTTTGTGTGGAGGGCAGGGCGCCATTTTAGGTCAGTCCCTGAGCCCGGCAGGACCATAGGCTGCGGTCTAGCTGGAGGAGGAGCTAGGCTATATATTGCTCATGCCTCCCCGGACGCGCAGCGGATGCGCGCAGCTGGCACGCCACCTGCACGCCGAAGGTGCGCTAAAGGCAAGCCCGTCTGCACCGGTACGTGGCCGACCGGGGCAAGGGGCATGGAACTCTGCCCATTTCATCTCCCATACGTCCTCTGCACTGATGCATCTCCATAACCATTGGCCTCTTAGCCCCAGCACACAAGTACGTCTCGGTTCTTTGGGGGTTTTCAGCCCTAGGACCTTATTCCCTGAACTTACAGTCCCCACTGTAGTAGCTCACCCCCCCTCTATTTCTCCTGACCCGCGAGATCTTTTATCCCCTCCGGTTAGAGGAGAAACTAACTCCACCTTAACACTCAGTTACTTAAATACCCGCTCTCTGGTCAAGCACCAATTAGAAATCTTTCAGCTATTGGACTCAGAGAAACCTGACATACTCTTCGTGACGGAAACATGGCTCACTGCGGAGTCGACCCCAGACATTCTTGTGGCAGTTGCCCCGGGCTACTATATTCTCCAAGCCAACAGACCCTCTGGGAAGTCGGGAGGCGGGGTCGCAGCCATCATCCAACACTCACTTAGGTTCTCTGGCTTAAACGCTGCTAGCATACCCTCAGTTGACTGCCTCATCTTAAAACTTGAATCTTCCCTGTCCCCTCTTATTTGTGTCCTTGTCTACCGTCCCCCACAACATATGCCTGGTTTCTCCTCTCTGTTCGCCGATATGCTATCCCAACTAATAATAACTCTAAAATATTGATCATCGGCGATTTTAATTACTGGCCCAGAGATGTAAGGGAGAGCTCTAGCTCCTCTGACTTCGCTGACCTCCTATCCGGCATGAACTGCATTCAACATATACAGTCCGCTACGCATGTTAAAGTGCACGTCCCAGATCAAGTTTGGACGTCCAATCTGGATATTACTCAACCCCTTATCTGTCCGTGCCCATGGTCAGATCACTACATCATCACGTTCTCTCTGGCCTGTGCTCCCCATACAAAACATGCCCTCACTGGGAATCACATGGCTAGAAACTGGAACAGGGCCAATCTTAATGAGTTATACACCCTACTTAGTGCCTCTTTCCCCGTTGAGCAAGACTCCTTAGACAGTCAGGCCATTAGTATTAAACACTGGCTTGAATCAGCCAGTGACATTGTTGCACCATTCAGACGAATTAAACTAAAACGCCCCCATGACACCCAGAGATGGTTCTCAGATTAATGAAAAAATAAGAAACTCACACTCAGGCAGGCCGAACGCAGCTGGAGGCGAGACTACGCCCCTGGTAAAAAAACGTTATTTATGGCTCGGCTTAAAGACTATAAACAAGCTATT
Organism: Lissotriton vulgaris; assembly: GCF_964263255.1. Lineage (NCBI taxonomy): Eukaryota > Metazoa > Chordata > Amphibia > Caudata > Salamandridae > Lissotriton > Lissotriton vulgaris. The sequence continues at coordinate 39,648,747 of NC_141699.1, read as the reverse complement.
CTCCAGGCCAAAACTTCTTATTTCTCCCTGAAGATTACCGATTCCGCTACTGAGACAAAAGATACATTTTCTATAGTTGAGGAGCTTTCACACCCTGATAGAGTGACTATTAAGCCCCTCCCCTCTCAAACTCTCTGTGACTCCCCCAACTCATTTTTTATGGATAAAATCGCTACGATTAAAAGTAGCAGCCCTTCTTCCATACCACCCTCTATTTCTGTACCAACTATTAGAAACTCTTATATAGTGGACCAGTTACCCTTGATTTCCGAGGACAAGTTCTTTGCTCTTCTAAAAAAGGTAGGCTCTGGCTTGTCCTCCTCACATCTTACGAGAAGTTTTCATCACCTGTCTCAAACCCCCTCTGGCACTCCTCAATAACTCTCTCAGACTTGGCTTGGTCCCCGACTCCTTTAAGATAGCCGAAGTTGTTCCCATTCTGAAGAAACCTAATGCTGACCCTTCCTTTATGAGCAACTTTCGTCCCATCTCATTGCTCCCTTACCTCAGTAAGGTGCTTGAGGCCCATGTCATTAACTTCCTTTGTTCATTCATGGAACGCTCTCAGTTCCTTGACCCGCAACAAGCTGGCTTTAGGCCAGCTCATTCTACTGAGTCAGCCATCCTCTCAGTTATGAAGGAACTTAGGAGGGGAGCAGATCTTAAGACCAGCCAGGCCTTAGTGCTCTTGGATTTGTCAGCTGCCTTCGACACGGTCGACCATAACATCTTAATCGACCGTGTCTCCGACGCCAGCATCCAGGGGCTGGCCCTTAGGTGGATCTGCTCTTTCCTCAGCAACGGACACCAGGCCGTCTGCCTCTCCAACTTCTCTGTGGAAAAAGTTAAGCTGGCATGTGGTGTCCCCCAGGGATCCTCCCTCTCCCCCCTTCTTTTTAACCTGTACCTGACTCCCCTCATTCGGTCCTTACGTGGAAGCAAGGTCCCTGCTTTTAACTATGCAGATGACATCCAGCTGGTTTTCGATATCGACTCCTCAGACCATTCAATCCATAATTTCCAGTCCACCATGTGCCTCATCAGTAATTGGATGGAGGCCAATTATCTAAAACTCAATCCCGACAAGACGGAGTTCATCTTGACCTGAGTTACTTCCAACCCATGGAACTCTAATTTTTGGCCCCCCGCCTTGGTTCCCCTCCCTGCCCTGTTAATTCTGGAAAAAGCCTGGGGGTCATAATTTGCAAAGACTTTTCCATGAAGTCCCAGATTAGGGCAGTGGTATCTTCCTGCTTTTTCCACCTCCGCAGAATTCGTAAGATCTCCCGATTCTTAACTACGGAGGCTCTAACCTTGGCCCCTCTGGCCCTTTGTCAACTCACTCTACGTTGGCATCCCTGCTTACCAGCTTCGTCGTCTGCAGCTGGTACAAAATCAGGCTGCTAGACTAATTGTTTATCAACAGAGACACCATCATGTCCGCCCCTTGCCTAAAAGCCTTCATTGGCTCCCAGTGGCTAAACACAGTGAATTTAAACTAGGCTGCATCACTTTTACAGCACTGGCCAGATTTGGTCCAGCCTTCATTTCTTCCCTGCTTCACCGCTATCTTCCTTCTCGTAATCTTCGTTCCTCCCATCTGGCTCTACTCACAACCCCTACTTTTATCCGTAAGAAACACGGTGGCCTCAGATTCTCTTTTCTTCCCCCCTCCTGTTGGAACTCACTTCCTTTGGAACTTAGATCAACCACTTCCTATACCCACTTCAGATCCCGCCTGAAAACGTTATTGTTCTGCCAGGCCTATGAGTTGCACATTATCTGTCCATTAACCTTCACTGCTGACTTTCTGCTTCTCCCCCGCTCACAGCGCCATGAAACCGTTTGGTGTAAGTGCGCTTTAGAAGTAATTTTAACATAACATTTAACATAACACTCTCAGTGAGTACCTGCACTTCTCAGTAGTAACCAGGCACTCTTGGATGGTGAGTACCTGCACTTCCCAGCAGTAACCAGGACCTCTAAGATGGTGGGTACCTACAATTCTCAGCAGTAACCAGGCACTCCTGGATAGTGAGTAATTCCACTTCTCAGTAGTAAACAGGCCTGCTTTAATGGTGAGTACTCACTCTTCTCAGGAGTACCCAGGACCTCTTGAATGGTGAGTACCTGCACTTCTCAGCAGTAACCAGAACTTCTTGGATGGTGAGTACCTGCACTTCTCAGCAGTAACCAGGACCTCTTGGATGGTGAGTACCTCCACTTCTCAGCAGTAACCAGGACCTCTTGGATGGTGAGTACCTGCACTTCTCAGTAGTAATCGGTCCCTCTTAGATGGTGAGTACCTGCTCTTTTCAGCAGTAACCAGACGCTCTTGGATGGTGATTACCTGTTCTTCTCAATAGTAAGCAGGCTCCTCGGAACGGTGAGTACTTGCATTTCTCAGTTCTAACCAGGCATTCTTGGATGGTGAGTACCTGCACTTCTCAGCAGTAACCAAGACTTCTTGGATGGTGAGTACCTGCACTTCTCAGCAGGATCCAGGACCTCTTGGGTGGTGAGTACCTGCACCTATTAACAGTAATCTGTCACTTTTGGCTGGTGAGTACCTGCACTTATCAGCAGTAACTAGGACCTCTTGGATGGTGAGTACCTGCAATTCTAAGCAGTAACCAGGCACTCCGCAATAGTGAGTAATTCAATTTTTCAGAAGTAAATATGCCAGCTTGCATGGTGAGTACCTGCACTTCCCAGCAGTAGCCAAGTACTCTTGGGTGCAGAATACCTACTTTTCTCAGTAGTAACCAGGACCTCTTGGGTGGTGAGTACTCACACTTTTTGGGAGTAACCAGGACTTCTTGGATGGTGAGTACCTGCACTTCTCAGCAGTAACCAGGACCTATTGGATGGTGAGCACCTGCACTTCTCAGTAGTAACCAGGACCTCTTGGATGGTGAGTACCTACACTTCTTAGCAGTAACCAGGACTTCTTGGATGGTGATTACCTCCACTTCCCAGCAGTAACCAGGACCTCTTGGATCGAGAGTGCCTGCACTTCTGAGCAGTAATCAGTCACTTTTGGCTGGTGAGTACTTGCTCTTCTCTATAGTAACCAGGACCTCTTGGGTGGAGAGTACCTGCTCTTCTCAGTAGTAACCAGGCACTCTTGGATGGTGAGTATCTGCTCTTCTCAGTAGTAATCTGGCACTCTTGGTTGGTGACTACCTGCACTTCTCAGTAGTAACCAGGCACTCTTGGATGGTGAGTACCAGCACTTCCCAGCAGTAACCAGGGCCTCTTGAATGGTGGGTACCTGCAATTCTCAGCAGTAACCAGGCACTCCTGGATAGAGAGTAATTCCACTTTTCAGTAGTAAACAGGCCTGTTTGAATGGTGAGTACCTGCACTTCTCAGCAGTAGCCAAGTACTCTTGGGTGCTAAATACCTACTCTTCTCAGTAGTAACCAGGACCTCTTGGGTGGTGAGTTCTCTCTCTTCACAATAGTAACCAGGCACTCTTGGATGGTGAGTGCCTGCACTTCTCAGCAGTAACCAGGACCTCTTGGATGGCGAGTACCTCCACTTCTCAGCAGTAACCAGGACCTCTTGGATGGTGAGTACCTGCACTTCTCAGTAGTAATCAGTCACTTTGGGCTTTTGAGTACCTGCTCTTCTCAGTAGTAACCAGGCACTCTTGGATGGTGAGTGCCTGCTCTTCTCAGTTGTAACCAGTCCCTCTGATATGGTGAGTACCTGCTCTTCTCAGCAGTAACCAGGCGCTCTTGGACGGTAAGTACCTGTTCTTCTCAATAGTAAGCAGGCTCTCTGGGATGGTGAGTACTTGCACATCTCATTAGTATGCAGGCACTCTTGAATGGTGATTACCTGCACTTCTGAGCAGTAGCCAAGTACTCTTGGGTGGTTAGTACCCACTCTTCTCAGTAGTAACCAGGACCTCTTGGGTGGTGAGTACCTGCACTTCTCTCAAGTAACCAGGTACTCTTAGGTGTTGAGTACCTGCACTTCTCAGTAGTAATCGGTCACTTTTGGCTTTTGAGTACCTGCTCTTCTCAGTAGTAACCAGGCACTCTTGGATGGTGAGTACCCACTCTTCTCAGTAGTAACCAGGACCTCTTGGGTGGTGAGTACCTGCACTTCTCTCAAGTAACCAGGTACTCTTAGGTGTTGAGTACCTGCACTTCTCAGTAGTAATCGGTCACTTTTGGCTTTTAAGTACCTGCTCTTCTCAGTAGTAACCAGTCCCTCTGAAATGGTGAGTCCCTGTTCTTCTCAATAGTAAGCAGGCTCTCTGGGAAGGTGAGTACTTGCACATCTCATTAGTATGCAGGCCCTCTTGAATGGTGATTACCTGAACTTCTCGGGAGTAACCAGGCACTCTTGGATGGTGAGTACCTGCACTTCTCAGTAGTAGCCAGGCACTCTTGGATGGTGAGTACCTGCACTTCTCAGCAGTAATCGGTCACTTTTGGCTGGTGAGTACCTGCACTTCTCAGCAGTAGCCAGGCACTCTTGGATGGTGAGTACCTGCTCTTCTCAACAGTAACCATGACCTCTTGGATGGTGAATGCCTGCACTTCTCAACAGTAACCAGGACCTCTTGGATGGTGAGTACCTGCACTTCTCAGTAGTAATCAGTCACTTTTGGCTTTTGAGTATCTGCTCTTCTCAGTAGTAACCAGGCACTCTTGGATGGTGAGTGCCTGCTCTTCTCAGTTGTAACCAGTCCCTCTGATATGGTGAGTACCTGCTCTTCTCAGCAGTAACCAGGCGCTCTTGGACGGTAAGTACCTGTTCTTCTCAATAGTAAGCAGGCTCTCTGGGATGGTGAGTACTTGCACATCTCATTAGTATGCAGGCTCTCTTGAATGGTGATTACCTGCACTTCTGAGCAGTAGCCAAGTACTCTTGGGTGGTTAGTACCCACTCTTCTCAGTAGTAACCAGGACCTCTTGGGTGGTGAGTACCTGCACTTCTCTCAAGTAACCAGGTACTCTTAGGTGTTGAGTACCTGCACTTCTCAGTAGTAATCGGTCACTTTTGGCTTTTGAGTACCTGCTCTTCTCAGTAGTAACCAGGCACTCTTGGATGGTGAGTACCCACTCTTCTCAGTAGTAACCAGGACCTCTTGGGTGGTGAGCACCTGCACTTCTCTCAAGTAACCAGGTACTCTTAGGTGTTGAGTACCTGCACTTCTCAGTAGTAATCGGTCACTTTTGGCTTTTGAGTACCTGCTCTTCTCAGTAGTAACCAGGCACTCTTGGATGGTGAGTACCCACTCTTCTCAGTAGTAACCAGGACCTCTTGGGTGGTGAGTACCTGCACTTCTCTCAAGTAACCAGGTACTCTTAGGTGTTGAGTACCTGCTCTTCTCAGTAGTAACCAGTCCCTCTGAAATGGTGAGTCCCTGTTCTTCTCAATAGTAAGCAGGCTCTCTGGGAAGGTGAGTACTTGCACATCTCATTAGTATGCAGGCCCTCTTGAATGGTGATTACCTGAACTTCTCGGGAGTAACCAGGCACTCTTGGATGGTGAGTACCTGCACTTCCCAGCAGTAACCAAGAACTCTTGGATGGTGAGTACCTGCTCTTCTTAGCAGTAATCGGTCACTTTTGGCTGGTGAGTACCTGCACTTCTCAGTAGTAGCCAGGCACTCTTGGATGGTGAGTACCTGCACTTCTCAGCAGTAATCGGTCACTTTTGGCTGGTGAGTACCTGCACTTCTCAGCAGTAGCCAGGCACTCTTGGATGGTGAGTACCTGCTCTTCTCAACAGTAACCATGACCTCTTGGATGGTGAATGCCTGCACTTCTCAACAGTAACCAGGACCTCTTGGATGGTGAGTGCCTGCACTTCTCAGCAGTAACCAGGACCTCTTGGATGGTGAGTGCCTGCACTTCTCAGCAGTAGCCATGGCCTCTTGGGTGGTGAGTACCTGCTCTTCTCAGCAGTAACCAGGCGCTCTTGGACGGTAAGTACATGTTCTTTTCATTAGTAATAAGGCTCTCTGGAACAGTGAGTACTTGCGCATCTCATTAGTATGCAGGCCCTCTTGAATGGTGAGTACCTGCAATTCTGAGCAGTAGCCAAGTACTCTTGGGTGGTTAGTACCCACTCTTCTCAGTAGTAACCAGGACCTCTTGGGTGGTGAGTACCTGCACTTCTCACGAGTAACCAGGTACTCTTAGGTTTTGAGTATTTGCACTTCTCAGTAGCTATGTTCCCTATAAGCAGTACACCTGGGTGGCCACGCACAATGTAATTTTCACCGCGCAAGGGGGCCTTAAGGAGCGCGCAAAACAGAGGAGTCTCCTGCCGACAGGAGAGGTGCTCTTGGTGGCTTGCTAATGAGCCTAGAGTAAAGGTGTTATTTTTCTTACTGACTTTGGATTTAAACAAGCCTGGAACAGGTGTGACTCCCTGGACCCGCTATCATCATTCAAAGAAGAAAAAATTGTTACAAATTGTTTTTGAAAACTGCCATAGCAGACACAAGATTTACACACCCTGCAAGTGTGAAAATAAGGAACATGTTTATGTGTGTACCACAATTTTTATATTAACCCCTCCCCTGCTGATGACGGAACTGCTCCGTCATCAGCTGCGGTGGTGCGGAGCGGTTCCGTCATGGCCCGCCCGTCGCTCCTGCGCGGCGCGAATTCCACGCCTGCGCCGAGCGTTCTATTGAGCGGGCGGGGCCATGATGGAACCGCTCCGTCATAAGCACAGCGCAACCGACGCTGGTGACGGAGCGGTTCCTTCACCAGCATGCGCCTGCCGTATTGCCGCCCCGCCCCCTTAGTGAAGGGGTTAAAAGCACAGCTGTTTTATTTACATGCTTGTTTTTAAAAGATGTTGTACCGTCCCAGCTTATAACAGTGTGATGTTCAACTTGATTCAACTAGGGAGGTAGAAAAATCCTGAGCTGGAAAGAAATGAGCGCGGTTTAATATCCTTTTCTTTGTGTGAGAGCTTCTCTCAAGGAAGGCTCTCTCATCTTCAGCTCCCCCATCACTGCAGCTGACTGTGACAGCTATAAACCCTGGACAGGCCCTCTTCTTTTTTGCACAGCTCTCTTATCCCCAGTTCCCTTATTTACCAATGTCTCACCAGGGAATCCCCTCCCTGCACAATCTCTTTTTTTTGTAATGGTATCTTCCCATAGTTTGCTAGGGTTGCTTTTAATTACCTGCTCGACTCACTGATGCTGTCCTCATTGCTGCCTATAATATTCAAGATGCTCTATACTTTTATTCATTTACAAAGGACTTTATGTTGACTCTCATATCGAATCTTCTGCACCCATGGAGGTCTAACAGGGGGAAGGGGGGAGGGGGAGGGGTGAAACTGAATTCCCCTTGGAACCTTTCCTCCTGCTCCTGCAGGGTGGGCTTCGCAGGTGCTGTTTTGTGTCTAGTCCTCCCCAGTGTCTCTGGCTGGGTGCACGGTGAGTTGTCTGCCTCTGTTAGTACAGGGATACGGGTATGTCTGTATTAGTGTAGGTGAAAGGTTTTCCTTTGCACAGCTGAGCAATGTGATTGTTTAGGGCTGGATGAGCAGGTATACCAGTTTGAGTGTAGGCGGAGGGATGGAACTTACAGTGAGTGCAGCCTTGGTGCTGTGTATAGTGCATGTTGGAAGGGGCGAAGGTCTTTAGAAGTGTATAGTAAAGTGATTGGATAAGTGCGGGGTTAACTGTGCGAATGCCCTCGGGGTCTGCACGGTGCCTGTGTAACAATGAGGAAGTGTTCAGTCTGTGCTGGGAGAGCAAAGTGTGTTTGAGTGCAGGTTGAATAGTGTGTGTTGTGAATGCTGTGTTGGGGTGTACCGTTATGACTATACAAGCGGCTTGCCTGAATGGGTGCAGTGCCAGCATGAGCAGTGTCATTGCTGTGCATACGGAGATCTGGGTGCAAGGATGGCTGGCAGGCTGTATATGGAGCGGTGTGCCTGTGAATGTATAGTGAGTCATGTGTCGGTGTTAGTGTGGTATAAGCAGTGTGTCCCAGTGTGGGTACAGTGAATAATGTGCCTGTGAATGCAGAATTCCTGTGTGTTGATGAACGCATCTGAATTCGGGGGAAGTAAAGTGCCTGAATGTAGGGTGAGTAATGTGTCTGTGTGAATGTAGGGTAAGAGGTGAGCCTTTGTAAGTCTGTTTGAGTGCAGGGTGAGTAATGTGTCTGTGTGAATGTAGGGTAAGAGGTGAGCCTTTGTAAGTCTGTTTGAGTGCAGGGTGAGTAATGTGTCTGTGTGAATGAAGGGTAAGAGGTGAGCCTTTGTAAGTCTGTTTGAGTGCAGGGTGAGTAATGTGTCTGTGTGAATGAAGGGTAAGAGGTGAGCCTTTGTAAGTCTGTTTGAGTGCAGGGTGAGTAATGTGTCTGTGTGAATGAAGGGTAAGAGGTGAGCCTTTGTAAGTCTGTTTGAGTGCAGGGTGAGTATGTGTCGGTGTGAATGTAGGGTAAGAGGTGAGCCTTTGTAAGTCTGTTTGAGTGCAGGGTGAGTAATGTGTCTGTGTGAATGTAGGGTAAGAGGTGAGCCTTTGTAAGTCTGTTTGAGTGCAGGGTGAGTATGTGTCTGAGTGCAAGTTTTCAGCATGTATTGTGTGTTTGTAGGGTGAGGGGAATATCTGTAAGTGCAGGGTGCAGCACACTGCCAATGCTTAATGGACAATTTGTCAGGGAAATGTACTTTGAAGGAAGTATTCAACTTTTAAATGTTTGTGGAGGTGTTCTTTCTATTTTCACTAGAAAGTTGTATAATTTTTCCTAATATCACTCCACGCACAAAAACAATCAAGTAATCAATCAATCATTTGTAAAGCGCGCTACTCACCCGCAAGGGTCTCAAGGCACTTGGCGGGTGGGGGGGGGGGGGGGGGGGGCGGGAAGCTACTGATCAAACAGCCAGGTCTTGAGGAGTCTCCTGAAGGTCAGCAAGTCCTGGGTCTGTCGAAGGTGGATGGGGAGGGTGGTCCATGTCTTGGTGGCGAGGTGTAAGAAGGATCTTCCGCTGGTGGTTGTTCAGTGGATGCGTGGGACGGTGGCGAGAGTGAGGTGAGCGGAGCTTGAGGTTGGGGGTGTAGAAGGTGAGTCGCTTGTTGAGGTATGCTGGTCCGGCGTTGTGGAGTACTTTGTGAGCATGAGTGAGAAGCTTGAAGGTGATCCTCTTGTTGACGGGGAGCCAGTGCAGGTCTCTCAGGTGGGCGGTGATGTGGCTGTTGCAGGGGATGTCAAGGATGAGGCGTGCGGAGGCGTTTTGTATGCCTTGGAGTCTCTTCTGGAGTTTGGCCATGGTTCCCGCATAGAGGGCGTTGCCGTAGTCCATCCTGCTGGTGATGAGGGCCTGGTTGACCGTCTTTCTGGTTTCAGAGGGGATCCATAAGTAGATCTTGCGAAGCATGCGGAGCGTATTGAAGCAGGAGGAGGGGACGGTGTTGACTTGTTGGGTCATTGACAGGGAAGGGTCCAGGATGAACCCCAGATTGCGTGCGTGCGTGGTCGGTGGGTGTCGGCGCAACTCCCAGCGAGGCCGGCCACCAGGAGTCATCCCAGGCAGAGGGGGTAGTGCCAAGGATGAGGACCTCCATACTGTCCGAGTTCAGTTTCAGGCGGCTGCTCTTCATCCATTCGGCGACGGCCTTCATCCCTGCGTGGAAGTTGGTTTTGGCGGTGGCCGGGACTTTGGTGAGGGAGAGGATCTGCTGGGTGTCGTCGGCGTAGGAGATGATGTTGAGGGCGTGTGATCGGACGATGTTGGCGAGCGGTGTCATGTAGATGTTGAAGACTGTCAAAAAAAGTACACACAAACATGTCACTGCAGCACAGAGACAAAAATAATTAGAGGGAACATTGCTCAGTAGTAACCAGGCCCTCTTGGACGGTGAGTACTTACACTTCTTAGTTGTAACAATGTACTCTAGGGCGGTGAGTACCTTCTCTATTAAATTTCCATCTGAATGGCTGGAGGGGGTGAGAGAGCAGAACAGACCCAGGACATACATTGGCGGGGGAAGGGGGGATATTGTGAAACATATGTTGTGCACCCTTGAAGCGCCATCAATAAAAAAATGGCAATAAACAGGTGTCAGCGCTACAGATACAAACCCTGCAGTCTCTCACGAACACAGGCTGCTGAATATGCAAATATTCCACAGAGGAGCAGAACATAAGCCAATCACACATGGTCTCTCGCTCGAGAGGGGCCTGACCTCTGACCCATGACGCCCCGCAGGGACCCTCATCCAGGACGCAATCTGGGAGTCAGGCAACTAGTGTCACCACAAGGCAAGCGCCGAAACAGCTTTTCTGCTAATTAATTCTGAGACACAGGATTGAAAAACATCCTTTGATGTCAGATTCCTGCAGAAAGCGACATTAATGCCCTTAAAGGTAATATGAGCAAAGAAGGTGGCACGAGCTGCGAGCGGGAAGATTGCATATAAAGGGTTTCTATGGCAGCGCTGTGACGAGGCATATTTATAACAGCTTTATCAATACTATTAATATGTATAAGGCCCTTCAGAAAACAGCTATTGTGCGCCGCATCCATCATAGCTGATCCGGCAGCGGTGGAGGCGCGGGAGTGCAGCTGGGCGCAGAATTGTCGCGCCTCCAGCCTCTGCATGACTTAAAGCGCCTCCTGCCTCTACACCACTCCAGGCACCTCCTGCCTCTGCATATAGGGAGATGCGTCATGTTGTAAATCCCTGTGACATGTAAGCGTTCCGGCGCAGGGGGGCGTTCCGGCACAGGAAAGCCTCCTAAAATGGCTGAGTGAAAGCTACAAGATTTCACTCAGTCAATTTTATGGCCATGCTGCGTCAAAACCCAGTGCCTGCTTGAAGCAGGCGTAAGGATTGACGCAGCATGTTAGGGATAGGGGCACCCCAAGCCTTGCTGGAGCTGTGCTGAGCTTGCAACGCAATTCCAGCAACGCATCACCTTTACGGCAGCAGATGCGTCACGCATCTGTCTATTCTTGCCCCATGGTGCGCCGCACTGTCAATGCAGCGCATCCATGGTGGCGCAAAAGGTGTCTGCCGTGACGCACAATAAGTGGCGCATCATCCCTGCTGATATACAGGTATGCACAAGTTATTTTAAATCTGCCCCTACGTGTGCGGCACCTACGCAAGAACCCTCTGGCCCTAAGGGCAGCCTCTGAGGTGCTGCATGAACAGACTCCCGGGGTCTTTTAGAGCTTGGCTGAGAGATAGCACGGCTAGAAAGCCTCGGTCTCCACTCATCAGGCTTCCGGTTCATCTGCTCTATTTATTGACGGAAAGGCGGGGGGATATTTATGCAGCGTTCACGCAGTTCAGCGCTGCCCGCTTGCTGCACTGCGTGAAAGGAAAAGGGCAGGGATGCACCCCATTTAACATAATAGGACCATTCCTGTCCTTTCCGTCCGCCAGCTGCCTCACGCCCCCACAGGCACCCTTGCACCATGGGGTGCCTGTGCACTGGCTGCCTCGTGCCCGCACAAGCACCCATGCACCATGGGGTGCCTGTGCACTGGCTGACTAGCACCTGCACAGGCACCCTTGCACCATGGGGTGCCTGTGCACTGGCTGCCTCGCGCCCGCACAGGCACCCTTGCACCATGGGGTGCCTGTGCACTGGCTGCCTCGCACCCGCACAGGCACCCTTGCACCATGGGGTGCCTGTGCACTGGCTGCCTAGCACCCGCACAGGCACCCTTGCACCATGGGGTGCCTGTGCACTGGCTGTCTCGCGCCCGCACAGGCACCCATGCACCATGGGGTGCCTGTGCACTGGCTGCCTAGCACCTGCACAGGCACCCTTGTACCATGGGGTGCCTGTGCACTGGCTGCCTAGCACCTGCACAGGCACCCTTGCACCATGGGGTGCCTGTGCACTGGCTGCCTCGCGCCTGCACAGGCACCCTTGCACCATGGGATGCCTGTGCACTGGCTGCCTCGCGCCTGCACAGGCACCCTTGCACCATGGGGTGCCTGTGCACTGGCTGCCTCGCGCCTGCACAGGCACCCTTGCACCATGGGGTGCATGTGTTGCAGACGGGATTGTTTTTGTGCAGGAACTCGCACCTTACGGCACAAAACAATCCCACGGGCCATAATCATCTATTTATGGGTGCAACACACGTAGAAAGAGGAAGTACGGATGAGAAATAAACCTATTTCCTCTCTGAGAATGCATTGCATTTCGGTGCAATCACAGGTTTAACACATATGGGACATCTGGGGACGCACAAAACCCATGGGTGGGCGGGTGGGAACACCTATGCAGCACCCATGGTAAGCCTCCCTGGGGCTGGCTAACAGTGCAGCTATTTGGGCTGGGTAGCGTTACTCAGGTCAATGTAAGGTGGCCTAGCGCGCTTCAGAAATCAAACCTAGGACATGCATTGCTCGTGCACCCCGTTGTGTGGCACACAAGCGACATAACTCCTGCATAAATACCGCTGTTTCCACTTTGGGAGAGACAAAGGAGCCATGGACTGAAGGAACTGTCATGCCTGCTCTCTATCCCTCGGGATATCGCTGCTACCGCCTCTGCTCGACGCACCCGCTTCGCGGGTGCCGCTTCGCGGTCTGCAGCAAGGGGCCAAGGCAGGAAGGCTGTTGGGCAGATCTAACACCAGCAGGGAGGATTGGACCACCAGCAGCGGGCGTGTGCAGCAGGGACTCAGAAGACTAAGAGTCCCTGCGCCGCTCAGGTGTGCTCGGCCGCGCCCCCAGTGAGACACGCCCCCGCCTGTCCAATAACTAAGGCGTGTGCCTCTACTTGCCGGCGGGACAACCAAAACGCTGTTTCCACTTTGGGAGAGACGAAGGAGCCACGGACTGAAGGAACTGCCCTGCCTCCTCTCTATCCCACGGGATACCGCTGCTACCGCCTCTGCTCGCCGCACCCACTTTGCGGGTGCCGCTTCGCGGTCTGCAGCGAGGGGCCAAGGCAGGAAGGCTGTTGGGCAGATCTAACACCAGCAGGGAGGAATGGACCACCAACAGCGTACAAGAGTCTGGGGGATAGGCTAGATAGATTCGAACAGACTACCCGGGACAACTTCTTCTCCCTGAAAACTCTCATCAAAATACAATCTAAAACCAGGTCATTGTGGGTGGGAATGACGGGAAAGGGGATCCAGGGGGCTTAATTCAGGCAATATCATCTCCAAGGTCTGCTCCTGCAGTAGTTACAGGGAAGGCTTCGACATCTGTGACCCCTGCTAGTGTAAAACAGGCATCTACTACCCATGTTGCCCAGGTTCATGCTAGTACCCCCCCCAGTAGTGAGGAATGCAAAGCCCAAACCTGACCAAAAGAAGCTGCTTTAGGGAGGGGCCTGCACTAAGTTAAAACGACCAGCCTTCCCAACCACTGATGCCAGGAGAGTTGCCCCGGTATCTAAGGCAAAAACAGTTACGAGCCTACCTGAAACCCCTAGCCCTGTGGTTATACCACAGAAGGTGGCTCGAAAACGTCCCCCAGTTAATCTCCCCCCTGAGTGTCAACCATACGTTGCTGTCCTTATCAAGGTTCCTGCCTTGAGGGACGCTCAGCTGGAAACCCATCAGGCACTAAAGAATAAAGTCATCCACTGGTTGAAAGCCAATAGACCCCTTCCCTTGGGTGTGGATGGCTTGATTCTTGGTGTGCACAGGGTGGAATGTATTGGACAGGGGAAAAAACTGTTTGAGGGCGACTGTGTGGTGGTCAACTTTCAAGATATGAGAGCTGCCCACTCAATATGCAATTCGGGGCAGGTCACGGTTGGTCCTGGTGTTGACGCGGTTGACCTAACATACTTCTACCCGCGGCCGGTTACGAATTGCTCTGGCCAACCCCCCGTGGTTACCTTCCAAAACAGCGCCGGTGGCCAATGGCATCCTGCAACAACTCTATTCCAGCCGCATGTGGTATGGCCGAGGTCGAGTTGGGGTCCCAGGGGGTTCTGACTCGTCGACTCCCTTGTGGAGGCTCGGGGGGTCCAAATATCTGAAGAACCATTCTACCCATCTGTAAAGTGGATTGGCCCACCGACTCCATTAGGGAAGCAGGTTACCCTAGTGGTTAGACGGGAACCAGATGAGGGGAGGGACTTAAACGAACCTGAAATTGCCCATCCCCCTTTGGTAGAGGCAGATTTGGACGGTACTGTCGGGTCCAGTAGCATTGCAGCTGTGATGGACCCACTTATTAGGGTTCTCAGCTGGAACATGGCTGGTCTAGACAGGAAGCTGGCCTTGCCCGACTGGAACGCACTTGTGGAGGAGTACTCCATATGTGTGTTTCAGGAAACCTGGAGTAGGGAGCCCTCACACAAGGTAGGGTACTCATCCCACCACATACCTGCTGTCTATCCAGAGTCCGGCAGGGGACGTCCTTCGGGTGGCCTCCTTGTTTGAGTAGCTTCCTCGCTTAACTGCAGGGTAGAGGAGCTTCAAACAAACTGTCCGGATCTCCTTAATATCACCTTAAAAAGCCCCAAGGGACGTGTTATTCTCAACATCTTTAATATTTATGCACGGGGTACAAAGGGTGGCAGAGAATCCTCCACTATAGCTCTCCTTGAGGGTTTGCTTCGATCTTCCCCCTACAAGTTTTGTACCCTGGTGGCAGGTGACTTCAATTGCACGGTTGAGCCTCTTGGCTCAGAAGTCACCCAAGACCAGGAGGAGGATGACTGTAGGAGGGGGATACCGGCTCTAGAGCTTAGCCCAATTAAAACTCCAGGTTAATTCCCTCACAATGGAGTTTGATCTGAGGGCCCTAAATGGTAGGACCAGATCTGATAAAGTGGGAGCTCACACATATAATAGGCCCAGCCATATGTCAAGAATTGACTACATACTGCTTGACATCCACCTATGGAGCTCGGTGGAAGACATGGAGATCATACCTTCCGTTGAGAGCGATCACAACCTGCTCTCTCTTGCCTTGTCTCCCTGGTGGCGAGAAGGTTTAGGGGGCCCGCCCGCACGTGCCACTATCCCGGACCAGACAGCTGTCTCGAACTGTGGTAGACAGCTGAAGTGGGACAAGCTGACGCTATCGGTTGAGAAAATATCCACCATAACGCAGCTTTTAGCCATAGCCTTAGATAATCTTGACTCTCCCGAGGGTGGGCCGGTGGAGCTGTCCGACAGGTTTTGTAATTTAACCCAGGCATTAAGTAAACTATTTATTGTTCCATCTAGTCTCAACGGGAAGAAATTACGTCCCCGGAACAGACGGGGCTGGTATAACCGTAAGTGCAGGGAAGCTAAGTCACTGCTCGTTGAAGCAGTAAAATCGAAATCCCAAATTAGGACCAGGGAGGCCAGAAGGTTATACTCACATTGCTTGAAAACTGCCAAGAAGGAATGCGAGGATAACTTTTGGCAGGACCTCTTGGCCGCAAGTCGAGGGAGAGATGCCAAAGGCTTTTGGGACTTGGTGAGCAGTAGAAATCGTCCAGATGACACCTTGAGGACTTGCACTATTACGGCCCAGACGTGGTTTAACCATTTTAAGGCTCTATACTCTGTAGAAGGCACACTCAACGACCCATTCCCCCTCCCCCCATTTCCTCTGGATAGAGTCACTGACCTCTTTACTGCACGGAAGGTTACGAATCTGATTAAATCTCTAACACCACTAAAAGCAGCTGGCCCGGATGGGTTGCCAGGCGATCTTCTTCGAGCCTATCCAGGCGAATGGGGTTCGTTGATCTCTGCCCTCCTGAATGCTATCTTAGAGGGAGGCCCTGTCCCTGAGTCTTGGAAAGGGGCAGAGGTAGTCCCAATTTTCAAAAAGGGTTGTCGGGACCAACCGGGGAATTATAGGCCAATAGGCCTCATTGACTCAATCCAGAAGGTGGCGGGAAAAGCAATTTTGGGGAGGATTCTCCATTGGGTGGATGAAAATCACATATTGTCCGACTTGCAAGCAGGTTTTCTTTCCGGTACAGGAACTATTGAGCAAGTCTTTAGGCTCCTGCTACTTCACTGGAAGGTGGTGGAACTGGGCAAAGACAGTCTTTACCTGGCCTTTATAGACCTGAAGATTGCCTTTGACCTGGTTCCTAGGGAGGAACTCTGGAGGGCTTTGTATGGTCTCGGGATGCCCCCTTACATCCTAATGCTCCTCATCAAGCTACACAATGCCAACTATGCCCAGGTGCGATGGGGACAGAACGGGGAAAAGACCGATAGGATCCCGGTTGTCAGGGGCGTCCGGCAGGGTTGTGTATTAGCTCCCACCCTATTTTCCCTGTACGTGAATGGTGTGGTAGAGCACCTGCTTGAAGAACCTGCAGACACTACCTCATTGGGGGGGCGTGAGGATTCCAACCCTGTTGTTTGCCGATGACACCCTCCTTAACTCCAAGACTTCCCAGGGCCTCCAGAAGCTTCTGAACCGCTTTCAGGACTTCTGCACAAAAAGAGGACTTGTCATCAATGTGGACAAAACCAAATATCTAATTATGCACCCCCCGTAAGCTTGGCCGCCCTCCAATACTGAATTCCGTTCCCCTTGAGAGAGTTTCAGAATTTGACTATTTGGGGATTCGCATGAGCGATGTCATGAGCTGGACACCCCACATCAATAAAATGACCATCACCCATAAAAGGGTGGGGGGAGCTTTGTTGAAGGAGTACCACAATTCATCTAAACAATGTGTAGCTCCAGTAATTGACATCTACAAAGCCAGAGCTGTAACGGCATCTCTCTATGGGGCTGAGCTATGGGGCCTTGGCAACATGGAGGTTTTGACCAAGGCTGATAACAAATTCCTGAAGGACCTTTTGGCCATCTCGATGAGCACTCCAACAGTTCCGGTGCTTCTGGACGTGGGTTGCAAATCAATCAAGGACCAGGCTCGCCTCCGGCCTCTTCTCCTTTGGGCTCGTCTCTGGAGGGTCCCTGAACTAAAAACATATGCGGACGGGTTGTCAGAGGTGATGGGTATGGGTGGCTGGCACAAGATTAAGTGGCTCAGGGACATCAAAAATCTCCTGGGAGACCTAGGTCTGGGGTCTTGCTGGTTCACACATTCTGCTCCGCCGAAGGCGACCCTAAAAAAACTATACTGGGAACGGGTCTCTGCCCAGCTCATCAGCAACCCGCGCCACTGCAATTCCACCGCAGCCTACTTGAAAATAAAAGATATTGTTGCTTTTGAGCCTTACCTGGACATAATCACAATCTCGGCGGACCGGGCACTTTATACTAAACTCAGACTAGGCACTTTACCACTAGCAGACCTCCTCTCAAGATGGAATTTGCCCGTGCAGGCATCACCCCACTGCGCCCTATGTACAACTAGGCCCGAAACTGTGGCTCATTTCTTTTTTGAATGTCCTGATTACATCCGCCCAAGAACCCACTGGCTCAAACCTCTCTGTAGACAACTGGGAACTCACCAGTATATGGCGGCCTTACGGATTTTATTAACTGATACATCCTCTCCCATAGTTTGTGCTGTATCCAAATTTTTTAAATGGGCATGGTTGATCCGCTTAAAAAGACTGTCTATATCAATTTAATCCACTTTTAACTAATTTATTCCTGATAAAATTGCAAGTTTTATTTGTCATGTTCTTAAATGTACAGTCCTTTACGATGTGCTGTTTTATATATTTCCTTTGTAATGCTTTTATGATATTTGCATATCGAAATAAAGCTATCAACCAACCAACCAACCAGCATAAATATGCCTCTGGATGTACAGCTGCAAAGCCTTCACTTGGCTCCATCTGCATAAGTTAACCAGATCACAGCGCCACTCACCCTGCACACTTTACAGTGGGCAGCTGTCACTCGTTTCTCCTGTCCAGGAGCTCCAGGTTTTACACAGCAGAACAGGGCAGGAAAACTGCACAACAGCCACCATGCTCAGGGAGGGAAACGCCTGCAAGTCAAGGCCTTTGGTATTGTGTTTTGTGAAAACAAAATCACGTGACAGGCGGTGCATCAAAGAAAGGCATCAGTGCCTTGAGGCGCCTCCTGCCCTGCGGGGGCTCCAGGCACCAGCAGCCGGGCTCCAAACGAGCCCCCGGGGCCCTAATTTGATGTTTGGTTTTGAAACTATCTATCTATCTAAAACATTTCTCTAATGCCCGGTGGCAGCGCATGTTCACTGAAGAAAAAAAAACGAAAGTGACATTAAGGGTTATCTGACTTAAGTTGGTTTTCACATGAATTTAAGCAAAATAAATTATTATTGATTATTTTTAAAAGGTCAACACAAAATTGACTGTGTTATCGGGGCCTACGTCATAGGGTTCCTGTTCATCTGGTATATTAAAATGCATAAGGTCATGGCTACATCAAATTCACCAAAACTGAGAATGCATAGACGTGAGTTTAAAGCGCCCACGCCACGCCGGTGTCTGGCCTGGTGCAAGGGGGCTGCTGGCCCCCACCTGCGAGGGTCTCGTGAAAACATGAAGGGGCTCCGGTGAAGAGAAGGCAGCTCTCGTTGTCTAGTTCTGCATCTCCTCACAAACACAGCAACAGCTGTTGCAGCAGCTGTCTCTCTTTGTTTCATGACGTCAGCTTGGTTTCAGCTGCCTTGTGACGTCATTCTCCGGATCGCCCCTTTAAGCTCCAAACAGCGGGCGCACGCGCAGCAGGCAGGCCTCTCTCCCCTCTCAGGCCCCCCTTGTCTCATTGTCCCATGTCACAGGTCACACACTTTAGCATCAAGAGCCAGGGTGGGGTTGTGGACTCCAGGAGAACCCCCCCCCTGCCCCCCCCCAAAAAAATACCACCTGGTTCCCCTTCTGAAGACCCCTCCATAGTTAAAATTCGACGCGTGCGCTCTGAATTCATCCACTCCCAGTCTTCGAGGGTCACTCAAACTTGCTGGATCCGGGTGGAGGTCATAGCAGCATACATGCCCACAGCATACATGTGTCAGATGATGCATTTGTAGGTTTGTATGTCACAATATGAAGGTGAAGGCCTGTGACCTCCAGATAGTGCCGAGGGAGGGTCTCTCTAGACCCCACCCGAGGATGCCCCAGGGGCTGCTGGGAGGAAGGCCGGGTCTGGCATGCTTGTGGTAGTGCCCGAAGATATATAAATGTTTTATTGTGGGCGTTACCAGAGATGTGCATACCCCCCTCCCATGATTGTGAAACAGGGGAAACATTTGTAGATGAATGTCTGAAATGACTGGGAGGCGACCCTCTTCCCCGAGGAGACCCACTTGGGGTTTAGACCAGGGCGGGCACAGAAGTAAGGGTGGGCGTAGTTCGCGAAGTAGCGCTACGTGAAGCTACGCGAAGTGCACTTTGCACTACGAGAATTTCACGTAGCACATTTGGGGTTCCACAGCGTATATACAACATTCGATGTAAAAGTTTCACTTTCAGTAACATTACCATGCATAGCAATTCCTTCTCAAACTGTAATACATCGAATGTTGTATACCTGATTCTATGCCCCTGCCAAAAGGTCTACATAGGACAAACTACCCAGAAAGTGAAGATCCGCATCGGACAGCACCGTAGCAGAATACACTGTGGAAACCCAAATGCACCCTTGGTAGACCACTTTGCAGCATCAAAACATTCAGAAAATGACATTAAGTGGACTGTACTAAAGGTTCTGAAACTCCCACCAAGAGGAGGTGACATTTGCCAGCTCCTGAACAAGGAGGAGCTGAAGTCCATTATTCAATTCAATTCCATACATGATGGTCTAAACAGAGCTGAGGATTGGACTGGACTACTTTAACTTCCTCATAACTCTTGAACTTGTTCGTATTACTGTGAAAGCACACCCCGATCACTCACTTCAAACACCTATGCTCTGAAAACGCCGGACTGATGAATCATTATTGGCAATTGTGTTCAACCTCCTAATGCAATTCTGCAAATTTGTTTCCAAGTGCATCTTTACAAGTCAAATTTTTAAGCTAAATTGTACGTTGCTTAAATGTCTCGTTTAATGAATATGCAGAAATAGTGAGCACCTAACCGTTCACTTCACTTTTCACTCGTAACTTCACCACTCCAAAATGGCGGCCGTTCCTCACTCCCAGCTCACCCGATAGTCCTTCCACACTTTCTACTACCCGAGTGTGGTCGACTTACAGACCAAGTCCTGAAGCCGGCACAAACTTGCCACTCGGCACACCGGACGGGACCCAATTGCTGCCCGACGGCGCTCCTATCACGGTAAGCACCCTAGCACACTACCACCCCCCGCCCCTCACCCCGCTTGTCACCCGACCTTGGAAACTGAGCCAGCATATTTTTGGCTTTTCTTTTTCAGGAACGCTCTCCCCATTGTGTGGGAGCCGCAACGCCAGGTGCCTAACGAACGACGCCAACTAACTCGTTCAAGGTAAACCTAAGCCCAGCTCGGCGCCCAATTCACAACAGACCCATAGCCCATTAACGCTATTAATTTAAACTTCCAATTTATTCTTATTATAGATTGCTTTTTGCCTCACCTGAACAACGCATTATGTTGTAAATGAAGTTAGTAGGCAGATGCAAGGCTTAACACTTGTTTATTAAGCACCATAGAGAAAAGCTGGTGTTCCCATCAGAAAGCAGGAGCTAACTGCCAGAACAGAACATAGGGGAGGATGACATCAGGGAAAATGGAATGCAGGACTTAAAGGGATACATGGAAACACAAGTGCAGAGAATACAACATATCCTCTTCCCTTCGTATGAAAAAAAAAAAAACATGGAAAGAAAATAAAAACAAAAGTAAGTTGAAAAAACAAAACATGATAAGACCATGCTCTTCGTTACAGAGAGAGAGACCTCACTTGCAAACAAAGTCACGTAAATGACCTGGGGGTCTTCTCACTCTCTGAGTTCTATTGGCACAAAAGTCATTGATGCCACTGGCGCTGGACTCACTGGTTGTCACCGGATCTCGCTCGGCTTTCTTATACAGTGCCACACGCCTCAAATTCCAACTCTCACCGTTAAATAAAGTGACAAATCTTTTGTGTACAGACTTGACCTTAAATGGACCTCTGAACTTTGTCAGTCCGACACCTACCCGACCAGGTTTGACTTTGACCCAATCATTCACAGCAAATTTACACGCGCCATCTGATTCACAAACGGTGTCGGGTTCACCAGGACCAGGAGGAGGATCAGAGTTCAGAAGTTCTTTCATCCATGCAGCCACAAGTTTAGTACCTGCTGAACGTCCCCTCATGGCTGAAAACGGGACCAAACCGGTCACACCATTTTCAGTAGTCCTGTAGGCCCACACTAGGTCATTAACCAGACTCTTCACATCCATTCGGGAAGAAAACGCCATTTGAATGGCACCTTTAACCATTCGGTTGGCCCTTTCCACTATGCCATTTCCCTGGGGGTTGTAAAGTGAGGTTCTTGAGTGGATAATACCGCATCTTCCTAAGAAATTAGCCATCTCCAGGGAAGTGAGTTGCGTCCCATTATCAGTAATAATCTTTGTGGGGAAACCTTCCTCTCTAAAGATCTCACTCAGCACAGCAATAGTGTTACTCGTAGTGATCTCCCTCATGAATTTGACTACTAACCACTTGGAAGAGACATCGACTACCACCAACCCAAACCTCATATCCTGGTTCAACTGGTGAAATGGACCAATGAAGTCGAGGCATATGGTGTGCCAAGGGCACTTAGGATCATCTATTGAGCCACAACCAGTATGGCTACCCACCTTAAGTCTCTTTTCACTTTCCAAGCAATCAGTGCATCTCTCCACCCACTGCGAGATTTCAGAGTCCATTCCGGGCCACCAAAAATTTTCTCTAATTCTCCTCTTAGTAAGGGACTGCCCTAAATGACCCTCATGACCCAGCTTAAACAAGGTAAATCGCACATCTTGTGGAGGAATGAATTTATCATCCATCAGAATCATGAATCCCTCATTGTCCAAGATAGACAATTGATCCAGAACCTTCAAATAAGGACGAAGTGCGGGAGATAGGCAACTCTCTCTCCTAGGGCCCTTCGCTATCAAATCTTTGACTTCACACAACACAACATCTTTAGTCATTGAAGTATTCCACAAACTTCTACTAATTGCCCCGGCACACATATCTACCACTTCATCTACGGCGGCAACGGAACCCTCTGAGTTGAGAGATTCAACCCCTAACTTGTCTACACTCTCCCAAGGTAGTGGAAGTCTAGAGAGTCCATCCGCTTGGCAATTCTTCCAACCGGGAATGTATTCTACAGTGTACAAGTACTCCTGGATCCTGGCAGCGAGTCTAGCTAACCTGGCAGAGCCTTTGCCAGCGCCGCCAGGCGAAAGTATTTTAACCAGGGGTTTGTGATCTGTCAATAATGTGAATTTGAACCCCCACAGGTACATTCTATAATACTCGCAACCCCATGCCGCGGCCAAGGCCTCCCGCTCGATTATAGAGTAATTTCTCTCAGCTGTAGTGAGTGTCCTTGAGGCAAACGCTACAGTTTTGAGACCAGAATCATGTACTTGAGCAAGGACCGCACCAACACCTACAGCACTAGCATCCACTGTCAGAACTGACTTACGGTTGGTGTCAAACGGTGTTAAAATGCCCGCCTCGCAAATTTCCACCTTGATTCTTTTGAAGCACTCATCTTGTTCCACACCCCACACAAACTTACATCCACTCCTCAACAGCACCCTGATCTTTTCGGTTTTCTCTGCAAAATCCCTAACAAACTTAGCGTAGTACTCAATGAGGCCGAGGAAGGACCTCAACTGATCCTTATCACACGGGGATGGTGCATTTCTAATGGAGTCTAGTAAGTCTCTTTTAGGTTTTACTCCATCCACAGACAATGTATACCCAAGATATTCAACCTCCTCCACTGCAAATTTACATTTCTCTTTCTTAAGAGTCAAACCTGCCTGTTCCATCCTTTCTAAAACAGTTTTCAAGATTACATTGTGCTCTTCAACAGTCGCACCAAATATCAGGACATCGTCCTGAAAATACACAACATTTTGTACACCTTTTAGTACAACACCCATCATCCTTTGGAATACTCCAGCTGCAGAGGCGAGTCCAAAAGGCATTCGTGTGAATTGGTATATACCTTCGGTTGTTATGAACGCCGTAAGTGCTTTAGAGTCTTGGTGTAGTTTTATTTGATGATAGGCGCTGCGAAGGTCTAACTTTGAAAAATACTTCCCCCCTTTCAGTGATAGAACCAACTCATTGATGTTCGGTAAGGGAAAGTTGTCCACCACAATGTTTTGGTTCAGGGTGCGAAGGTCCACACAAAAACGAAATTTTCCATCGGATTTGGTTGTAATAACTACAGGGGAAATCCAAGGTGATGTTTCGATCTGCTCTATCACACCCTGATCTAGCATTTCCTCTAACATCTTCCTCACTTCCTCACGTGCGATGAATGGAACCTTCCTGACTTTGTGTTGCATGGGTATGGCATCGTCCCTCAACACAATCTTATGCACATAGCCCCTTAACTCTCCTATATGCTCCTCAAACAAACCATTCATCCCTTCCACTATCGAATCGGTGGTTATGCTGTCTACCACCATCACTTGTTGTGCTGCTCTGGGATTTATTATTATGCCAAGGTCATACTGTTGCCCCCATCCTAAAATTGCAGGGCCAGACTTGGCTACATACACCTTCCCCTCAACTGAACGATCCTTGAATGTTATTACACACACCATAAACCCTATCACATCTATGCTTTCACCTTGAAAACCACAGGCATTAATGTCGCTAGCAGACAACTGCACATCCTTCCAATTTGCTAGGAACATATCCTTGGGAATAATGGTCCATAAAGACCCAGGGTCAACCATCAGCTGAACCTCGATTTTATCGATAAGGAACAGGGCTTTTGGTCTGAATCTCCTCCCAGGCTCACCCTCATTCGCACCGTCTCCACTTAAACACAATATTTTGTTCGCACCTTCAACACTAATGAAGTCTCTTACTTCATCCTTGTTTTCAACAACAGCAACTTTATCGACGTTTGTACTTCTACACATCTTCGCAAAATGTCCTTTCCGCCCACATTTCCTACACATCTTGTCAATTGCAAAACATCTCCTAAAGTCTGAATTATGAAAAGTACTCCCACACCTACTACACATTCTTCCCTGGAATCTATTCCTGTCATTGCCTGAAAACGCATTGCTAAATCTTTTCTGACTACTACCTCCCAGATCTGTACTTCTCTTATTCACAACAGCAACTTCATCATGGTCAACACACGAAACGTCATTGCCCTGAGCATTTCCTTTTGTGTTATCTTTCTTTTCCATCTCTTTCATGCATGCATTCGATTCCTCGACTACTTTTGCAATGTCAATGGCCATTTGTAGGGTTGGGTTTTTTGCTGCCCACAGTTTTTCTTGCATCTTTTTGTTTCGGCATTGTACTATCAGCTGGTCTCTTATCATTTCATCTCTTATTTCACCAAAACTACATTTTATCGACAATTCACGTAGCCTAGCCACAAACTGATCTACAGACTCTTCATTCCTTTGGGGCTGAGTGTAAAATTTATGCCTCGCCATGACAATGTTTACTTCCTTTGCATATTGTTTTTTCATCCGAGCTTTGGCTTCTGTGTATACATTAGTTATCGCCCTACCATCTTGATTGACTGCCACAGGAAGGTATTTAAAGGAATGCTGGCCCTCCTTGCCCAAAGCACTTAACAAAAGAGCTTTCTTCCTTATTGCACTAAAATCTTTGCCATCAAGTGCCTCGATGTAATTCTCGAAAACGTCTATCCATTCATCCCATTCGATGGGTGGATCTCCTGTGGCTTGTAAAAACAATGGAGGTGCGATAATATTTAGATTCTCCATTTTTTTTTTGCTATATGTGTGCTTCTCCACTCTTTCTCTATTTATCTATATGTGTACTTTTCTACTTATTCTCTATTTATCCACTTTAAGAAATATTTGTGGTAGTCTTCACTGCGCAGTGCCTAAAGTCCTGTAAAACTGCTTAAAGTCTTGTAAAAACAAGTAGATTTATAGTAGAAATTCGAGTGGTAAATGAGACTCGTAGCTTTCACTGCGCACTGCCTAAAGTCCTGTAAAACTGCTTAAAGTCTTGTAAAAACAAATAGATTAATAGTAGAAATTCGAGTGGTAAATGTGACTCTCACCGTTAATTTTCTCCTGCAGGCACTCGTTATGATTTTAAACAACTTCTTTCTATGTGCTTGGTAAAGTGTTTTAAGTGTCGATCTCCTCCAACGATGTGACCGATGTCTGTTGCTAGGATACCCGGTAATCCAAGATGGACGCCGAGTACGTTGCGTTGCGTGACTACGTCACTGCTGAAACGTTGCTTGTTTGAGTCGCGTCACTGCCGGCACGTCACCTCCTCTGTTGGGTGCTTCTCTGTTGACGCGGCTAAGTTGAGAACAAACAATGGCTGAGGAATAGAACGGTGAGTCACTCGCGCTTCTCCGCTCGTGAAGTGTGAAGCGTGCTCGTGTGTCTGTTCGAGTAGGTGGTTTAAAAGATGCAACTCGTATCTTGTGCAGGAGTTGTCGGTATAAACACGGAAAAAAAAAAAAAAAAGAAAGTCAAATACAAGGCATGGATATTGTACAAGTCGCTCCGTTTTCGCCCAATAAGTAGCGCTCGTATTTCCCTCAAATTTCGAATATGCAGAGGAGTTCCTCTCTTTTTTTAAGATACAGCTTTCACAAACGTAGTGTTGGGTAGGGTTCCAACAACTTTTATGATTTATACTCGCGAAAGTCACAACCAGACACACGGCAGAGATTTGTATACATACTCTGGAACTCACCAGTTGCTCTGGGGGCTTTGCAGACTTCAGTTGATAACGTAAACCATTGCAGGCTTCAATTCCAAACGTTTTCTTCTTTCAAAGTGGTAATATATGTCTTGTCTGATCCAAAACTTGCATGGAAGTATATATCTTCCTTAGATATTACAAAACTTGCGTGGTTCTTGAGAATTATTTTATAAATTCGCGTGGTTCTTTTCACCAGTGGAGTTCTTCTCCCTCTATGGTTGTTTAGCTCCTTCTGTTCATCGTCGCCATGTGTTGTAAATGAAGTTAGTAGGCAGATGCAAGGCTTAACACTTGTTTATTAAGCACCATAGAGAAAAGCTGGTGTTCCCATCAGAAAGCAGGAGCTAACTGCCAGAACAGAACATAGGGGAGGATGACATCAGGGAAAATGGAATGCAGGACTTAAAGGGATACATGGAAACACAAGTGCAGAGAATACAACACATTACCCTAGAAGCGGAGTGTGGCTGCGCTTACCTATTCGCTAAGCCATTCAGGTATATCAAATTTTGACAGCTGAAATGCTCATCAGCTGTAATGATCGAACCTCATATTAACTGATAGTTACTCTTCTAGATAGCCTGTCGTCTAGCCGCCTGGTTCCTCACGCGGTGTATGCACCTCTATTAAGTGCAACGGTCAGTTTTCCTTCATAACCTGTTTCTTAACACAGGTTCCCCACACCAACCGGTTGCACTGCATCTGTTTCACTATGCACCACGGTCCACAGCAGGATGAGTCCCTACTCACAATCGTGCTGCACTAATACGGTTTTTGTTTTCACGAGTCACCGCACCGCATGAATCCAATCCTGTAGTGCTAATTCCTTCACCGGCACTGTCCACTTTCACAAGCGTGATTTTCCTGCTTCTCTCCGTTTCACCCACGCCATTATGGCAACTTTCGCTGCACGTGAGCCACACACAAAAAATTAGCACATCGCCAACCGTGCCCTTTTGTGTCAGTCAGCACCACGTCCACGGCACTTTTTAATGTTTAAAAAGCAGCACACTAGAGTTTTGTAAAATGACATGTTGTAAATATGAACATTTCTCTCTGAGATAACTTGTCTCTTTTTTTCCCCCCTCCTTATATTCCTATGTGTAATTATAGGCTTGTTTTAAATACACTCAGGCAAAATGTTTACTGTAGTCCTGAAGATGATCCCAATTTAATTACAGGAGATAGGGATCGAAAGGTTACGTCGACAGTTTGTGCAGTTCTGCTTCCCTTTTCAATTTTGTAATATGTGTTACAGTTACTGTTGGCTTTGAGCTTATGAAAATTTCATTGTACTATAAGCCACTGCCTCTCTCCACCTTGTTTGCCTGCTACTCTATTCTCTTCCTCCCCAATGTATTGTCTTCTCCTTTCCTCTGACTCGGTACAGGCTTGTGCCCAGTTAATTGTGGCTTGTTCCACTTTCTAAAATTGTATATACTCATTAAATTTTCAAAATAAAAATCTCCTTGTCCGGCTGGACGTTGGAGAGAAGATACATAGTCTTTATTATAAGTCTGTGTCAGTTATTATATGTTATATTTGTCAAAAGCTTAGGACCTTTGTTAGCTCTAAAAACATATAAATTCACCCGCGGTCCCTCGCTACCTTTACGGGTTCCCCTTGTTTTGTATACTAATAGCTCTAACCATTGAGCCACACTTCTCCACATGTCTCCATGTCTGTCCATCGGAATGAAGCGATTAGTGGGCAACATGCATCTTGTGCTGATGCTATGCAATAGGACATACCGGTGGGCTGGGGCAGCGTCAGTTGATCAGGGCTTTGATGATTTTGTGCAGGTCTTTTTTTGGTGAAAGGGCATAAAAAGATGTCAATCTTGCTTCTTGAAGGGAATAAGTGCCTGTCAAGGGTAGGCATAAGAATGAGTCTTCCCTGCATATGTTCCTCCTCTGGGATGTAGTGTGGGAATCTCGCCCGCTGGCGCTGGAGGGCACCCCCAAGGGTTCCGATGAAAGGAGGAGGCTGGTCCAAGAAGGAGCATGCGCGTTGGCGTTCTGTGGCAGTGGGAGGTCTTTGACGGGGGGGGGGGTTGTCCTAAGAAATGCTTGAATGAGTGTAGGGGGCTTGGAATGTCATACAATGTTGTGCTAACACCTCTGTGGGTAATTTCAGACTGTGCGATCCGCCGTTTGGATATATAAGGGCAGATGCACTGAGGTTTCACTCAACGCAGGGAGCTGCAATGCGTGAACCGGAGAGAGCAGAAATGCGCCATATCTACTAGTACATGCCACACTTCGGCTCCGCCCAGTGATGGCGCACTTTGTGCTGCCTCGTGCCAACTCAGGTGCCCCTCTGCCGTGCTTCAAGGGTGCCTGCATGACGGGCAACTCAGGTGCCCCTGTGCCATGCTTCAAGGGGGCCTGCATGACGGCCAACTCAGGTGCTCCTGTGCCGTGCTTCAAGGGGGCCTGCATGACGGCCAACTCAGGTGCCCCTGTGCCATGCTTCAAGGGGGCCTGCATGACGGCCAACTCAGGTGCTCCTGTGCCGTGCTTCAAGGGGGCCTGCATGACGGGCAAGATTGCTTTTGTGTCGGAAGGGACATCATCCTGCACAAAAACAATCCTTAGAGGCTGCAGAATGCATCACACATAGAAAGAGGCAGTAACAGGGAGAAACACTAATATTTCCGCTCATTATACCTGGGGCTGGAATGTTGGCAAAATCCCAAGTCTACTGACCTTAGAAGACCGGGGATTGCACCAAAATCCATGGGTGGATGTACGGGAACACCCATAATTCACCCGCGGAGTGCCGCTCCAATGCAAGGTAATGCAAGGCAGAGTATGCAATGCCGTGTGTTACTCTTTTATTTTAAAAAAGCCATGCAAAATGCTGCAAATTGGCCCCTGCATGCCTTGGTACATCTCTGCTAACATTCTGTGCCACGACTGTGACCGAAAAGTGGCCGCAAAGTTTGGCTGTTTGGTTCCAATCTGAAAACCGTGATGTGCAGCAGGTGTTTCACATGTAACATTTTCGAATGAGTTTTTCATGTTTTGATATATAAGGTGAACGCTGAGTAAACTACTACTGCATCCTCTTGTAGGAGCAGAAACTCAGGATTCCCTCTTTGAAATCAAGAAGCAAGGTGGGGGCCCCAGCACAGTGTCATTTGGGTCTTCCGCTCAAAATATTGAGGGTCTTACAGGGACACTGGTCAGTGGCGTAGCAAGGTCAGGTGGTAGCTGGTGCGGAAAGTTTCTTGTCACCCCTGGCTTGACAAAATGGCAAAAATATATCTTTAAAACACATATTTTGCGATTTTGTCAGCCCCCTCAGTGCTGATACCCGGGTCGGCCCGCACCCACCGCACCCTCTTCCTACGCCCCTGACACTGGTCTCCAAGCAGACGGTCCTTTATCAGATACTCCAGATTTCCAGCTGCAGATCAGCAGATGTGGTCATTTGTTCTAGAAGAGATGCCCATTTGTGTGTCCAGAGCTCAAGGTCCAGATAGAGATTTGCGCTCGACAGGTTGGGAGTATCCATATATGGGTGGATGGAACTCAGGCTGTGCGTTACCCTGGGGAATGTCCGCTGCCGCTCGCCAGTGCTCATGATGGTTGACCTGATGGTACATCATCTACTTGTGAGCTGCCACCGTGGATCTTCTGGAGAAGCTCCTTATGCTCGCCATTGCATCGCCCAACTCCGGTTGAGTTAAATTTCCTTCAGCAGGTGGGGTGTCTCCCTGGTAGCACTATAGCAGCGTGTTGTAGACCATAGTATGTTAGTTTGTTCATGATTGAGTTGGTTGTCTTCGACTATTGATGCGGCTTCGGTCCTTCAAGGACTGAACGTTATGTTTCGCTGTTGTTGAGGGTGAATCGCCGACTTATGATTTGTCGCTGTTGATGATGAGTAGCTGCTCCTCGTTGGTCATTAGAGTGGAGTAGAGGGTTGGTGGAGTGGACGCGTTGGTTTCGGCTCATGGGCTGTCAATCTGGGCCTTCTGTAGGATAATGGGATGAGCTCATGTTGAGAGCTTCACTTCTCATTCAGTTTCTTCTCCCTTGTATAGCAGGTCATTGTGCTTATATCTCATACAGAATCCTTAAAGAAAGGACGTCTCTAATTACATTCTTTTCATCTCCTTTTCTTTGTGCTAAAATCATTTAATTCACCCACGTCCTATTAGTCAGACACAAACCCCATTGATTCTACTTTTCTCTTACCTTCAAGACGGCTAATGGAGGCTTCAGAAGAACGTAAAGACACGGTGACCTCTGACCCCTGATCAATACTAAAAATCATAGCTGAAGCACGTGGCGTCTTTGGAAGCAGGAACAAGTGTGGATGAAACTGGTTAGTACTGGACACAGCGCCTCCCTGGACACCCCCTGTGTTTCAGCGAGCCATAAAAATAGAGCTAATGAGGCTTTTCTGTGTCGACCGCGGACAGGAGACCCCCAGGTGCTGTGCAAGGAAGCACCAGGACTGACCCAGCACAGCCAGAGCTGACTCTAATCCACCCCAGCCTTAGAGTGAGGCTGCTCCAGTCATTACTGAGCACAGGGGGTGCTCGTGCAAGGCAAGGTGTTATATAGATTATATATATCATCTACCTGATTTATGGGGTAATTGTTATGGAAATATCATTAGAAGTTTCTATACATTTAGAAAACCTATTAAAGGGCACTGATAAATTACCCAGGTACTACATAGGT
The DNA here is from genome assembly GCF_964263255.1 of Lissotriton vulgaris. NCBI lineage: Eukaryota > Metazoa > Chordata > Amphibia > Caudata > Salamandridae > Lissotriton > Lissotriton vulgaris. The sequence continues at coordinate 39,618,317 of NC_141699.1, read as the reverse complement.
AGTGCCACGGAATCTTAAAATTAATTGAAAAAACGCTGTGATACACTTTAGTTCACACATTTTGTGTACTACAGTGTCTTTACAATTTTCTACGGGCCTCATTTATGAGAAGTGACGCATCGCTACGTGAAAGCAGCGATGCGTCACTCTTCAGTGCGCCCCCCTTGCGACATGATTGATGCATCATAATTACTGTATGACACATCATGTTGCAAGGAGTTACAGATACGTTAGTATTTCTGACGTATCTGTAAGCGCAAAAGTGACGCATTGCTGGAGCGTGTCACAAAAGTGTCGCAACTCCAGCAATGTGTCGTTTCACATGGGGCAAGCCCCATGTGAAAGAGCCTGCGTCAGTCTTATGCCTGCTGCGAGGCAGGCATAAGATATTGACGCATTTGTGTCCTAGAAGTGGCGCAGTGAAATCTTATAGATTTCACTGCGTCACTTCTATGACCCTTTCTTGCGTCAATACGCCCCCTTGCATACATTATACCTGGCGCAGGTATAATGTGGCGCAAGTGTTTACAAAGTGACGCATCTACCTAGATGCCTCACTTTGTAAATATGGCGCAACAAGGTGCATTTTTTTTGTCACTGGTGCGTCACAAAAAGTGATGCACCGGCGGCATAAAAGTGACGCACAGCCTCATAAATGAGGCCCTACATATTTATGTCCCAAAAACTTCTGCGCATTACCGCAGAAATACCTACAAAAGGCTGCGTTATTTAAAGAAATTACAAAAAAGGTTACATTATGTAAAACACATGGTATGTGCTAAATACTACTGAGGTACTGCTTAAATTGGTTAAATAAATACATAGAAAAGTAATTAAAAAAAATCCGTACCTATTTCCACTTTAAGAAAATGGTAATAGGTTGGGAACAGCCATAAATCCTACTACTAAACTATGTTTAAGACCCAAACCCACAATGACTCAAATGCCTAAGAAAAGGATTATAGCTGCCTCCTAAATTTGTAAATGCAGACATTAGCCATTCATGTACCATGGTATTCAAATTTGGGATTTTATTGTGTTCCCCTTGTATTGCGCAAGGCAACACAATACATACGGAAGATATATCAAACTACGCAAAGCCACCATGAGTCACTCGCTTTGCTTGGTACATGTACATAAATGCAATGCAGCTCAAGTCGCTGCCCTGGATTACTCTCCAACCCATATTCTACAGTCTTCCAAACTTCCAACTACATCCGTACCCCGCTGCACCGTATCAAATACACTATACACCACGCAACTCTATGATACTCAACAGTACACCAATGCATTGTACACTACTCTACTGTATGCAACTACTCAGTATAAGACTCCACTATATGCTATCCCCCTCTACGTTACTCCACCCTGCACTATTCCACTATATGCCCCTCCACTCTACGAAACTCCACTCTACACTATTTCACTGTATAGCACTGCAATGTACGCCACTCCACTGTACCCCATTCCCCTGTAAGCCATTCCATTCTATGCTGTTCCCTTGGACGAAACTCCACTCTGTGTCACTCCACTATATGCTTTTCACTCTTCCCTACTCCACTGTACGCCACTGCAGTATTTGCAACTCCACTATACGCAACTCTACTGTACAAGCTACACTGGACGCCAACCCAGTCTACGCCATTCCACTGTACGCAACTCCACTGCACATCATACTTAAACTACCCACACATTAAAAATTCTAAAGTTAAAGGGCCAGATGTATCAACATTGTATTTTGCAAATCCTTAACAGCGAATTTCACTGATTCGCTATTATGGACTCGCAAAATGCAATGTATGTAAATTTCGCAAATCAAAATGCAAATCCTACGCATTCCTTAATTGCGGCTCGCAAATTGTGATTCGCAAATAAGGAATGGCTTCCCATTCATTCCTATGGTCCTAGAGGCAGACAGGAATGAATGGGAATTGCAAGACCAATTTGCCAGTACCCAATGGGTACTCGCAAATTGCGCATGCGATTTAAAGAATGCAAGGGTGCCAAATGGACACCCTGATGCACCCCTGAAATATGTATATATGCACATGTGGCACACATACATGCCCTAAGGGCATTTATGTGCGCCACATGGCACTTTGAAAAATGCTACATTTCGCATTTTTCTAAGGATTTGCAATTTACCACCAACTTGAAGTTGGTGGTAAATTGCGATTCCTTAAAGCAGGGTTGCAATTTAAAAAGCACTTCCTACCTTTCATTTAGAGAATTGCAATTGCGATTCTCTAAATGCATTCGCAATATAGGTATACGTAAAAATTGGGATTCCCTATTTTGCAATTTCCTTTTGGGATGATACATCCCAAAAGGTTTTTTCCCGTTTGCGAATGAGAAAACACTTGATACTTCTGGTCCAAAGTCACAACCTAAATTTAGAATTTCCACTACCACCTTCAAATTACTATAAGTCGCACACGTACATACACAGTGTTCTCCCCACACTCTCAATACTACATTAACTATATCTCATGACTCTATCATCAAAATTAAGAAGTCAAAAGTGTTGTTATGAAAGGGCATAACCAGTGCATTGAGAAGGCGCGAGTTATAGATAAGGTAGTATGGTGAATGAGGTGACAACTCTGGGCCCGATTCACAGAACTAACTTAAGACAAAATCCTAAACTTACTACTTTTGGTATTCACAGAAGTTAGGATTTTGTCTTAAGACAGGCTTAAGTTAGGATTCTGACTTAAGTTAGGATTCTGTCTCAAGTCTACCTTAGTCTGTCTTAAGACAAACTTAAGACAAAATCCTAACTTCTGTGAATACCAAAAGTAGTAAGTTTAGGATTTTGTCTTAAGTTAGTTCTGTGAATCGGGCCCTGAGTGGATGGAAGTGCGTGACAAACAGTAATTTTATAATTAACAATGTGTACATAGGTGTATGCCTTATGGTAATTTGAAGGTGGTGTGTAAATTCTAAATCTAAGGGGCATATTTACAAGGACTGCATTAAAATTATCACCGCTTTAGCGGCATGAAACTGCTGCTAAAGCGGCAATAATGGGCTTGATAATAGGCTCTTGAGAGTTCCAGAGAATTCCAATAGAAGCCCAGGTTTACACCAGAACATGGGTTTCTATTGGAATTCTCTGGAATTCTCAAGAGCCTATTATCAAGCACATTATCGCCGCTTTAGCTGCAGTTTCCTGCCGCTAAAGCGGCAATAATTTTAATGCTGTCCTTGTAAATATGCCCCTAAATTCTTACTAGTGTAAGTATGGTTTGTATGGAGAGAATCAGTAAAGTTTTCCTAACTATATCTTATCTCTGACCTTTGTTTTTTCATGGAATATATATATATATTTAAATATATATATCTCGAACACAATCCAGTTTTCCGAGAATAACAAATTCACTGGAGCCGTGGCCTCGATGCAGTTCAGACGTTTTTATTTGGCAAAACGGGGGACACCTATTTTGCCAAATAAAAACGGCTGAACTGCATCGAGGCCACGGCTCCAATGAGTTTGTTATTCTCGTTAAACTGGATTGTGTTCGAGATTTTGGGAGAGGAGTCCTGGCCGTGTTGCCTGCCGTGAAAAGTGGCTCGGACTGTGTCAAAGCTGTGTTGGGATATATATATATATATGGCGGCATACTGATGCAGGCGGAACTTTTTCTTTAAATAAACTTTAAGAAAGCACAAAATACTGGGTCCGCGCTTGTCTATCCGAGTCCTGTCTGTCGAGTGGATTCTAAAGATAGAGTACTGGAATAAATATATATATATATATATATTCACTGAAAAAACCACAGGTTTCAGAAACGTTATAGTTGGAAATTAGCCTTTAATAAACCTTTGAAATTCACTGAAAAAAACTCAGGTTTCAGGGACGTTATAGTTAGTTGGACATTTTACTTGTACAAAACCAGAGAAATTTGGCCGTTATAGTTAGTTGAGCTAACTATAACTCCCACCCCTGCAATGCACTGCTGATGATGTCACATATTACATCATTCATGACATTGTCAGTGACATCACTGATGACATATCAAACGAGATCCCTGATGACATCACTGATCAAATCATCCAGTGACTATGTGTAAGGTTTAAATATGTTTTATACATTTATATGCCAAGGTGTATTGAAGAATGAGTGGGTGTATGAGTGTCTGAATGGATGATTTAGTAGGTGCGTGAGTAATTAAACATGTTTTACTGAATGCATTGGTTAGTGACTAAACTGTGTGAATGTCTCTATTAGTCTGTCAGTTGGTGTGTAAGTGGCTGCATGGGTTGGTGAGTAGCTACATGAGTGCCTATATGGGTTCTTGATTGGTTGTCTGAGCGTCTCTATGGGTGGCTGAGTATCTGAGTGGGTGAGTGTGGTGTGTGTGACTTTGTGGCTAGATGTGTGAGTGGGTGATTCACTGGGTGTGTGGGTTCAAGAGTGCATCTGTGAAGGGTGTGTGTATGGGTGTGTTGGTGAGCGAATGGATCTCTCAGTGGTACATGTGTGAATAACTACATATGTGAAAGACAGTGTATGTGAGTATTGTAGTATATACATGAATATATATGAAAGTGAGTGATTGTGAGAGTGGCTGTATGGCTGAGTGTGTGCTTGTATCAGTGAATGTACAAGAGAGCAAGTATGTTATTAGAATCTGTATGAATAAGTGAGATGGTGTGTGTATAACTGTATAGGTGTGTAAATGCGAGTGTGATTGATTTTTTGTATGACTGACTACCTGTGTAACTAACTCGATGGGTGATGGCGCTGTGTAAGTATCTGTAGAGGTATATGAGTGCACATGATAGTGATGTATTGATCAGTGACTGCGTGTATGAGTGACTGTATGGATGAATGAATGGATGTGTGTATAGACCTAGGAATCAGTGAGTGGGTATGTAGTAACTGGTAGTGGTGTGCCTATGGTTTCAAAAATGGTAGTCTGTAATTTAAAGTGCATGTATCAAATGTTAAATGAAGGTGTGATGAGGTGCATCAGATTATCACGTGGATGATGTCACCAGTGATGTCACCCGTGATGTAATTTGAGATGTCATCAGTGACGTCACATATATATATATATATATATATATATATATATATATATATATTTGTTATTATTTTTTTCCATATATACTTGTCACTATACCTTGCATTGACTGTTTAGAGCCTGAGGTGTTGGCAATTCATCTACTTTCAATACCGACTCACTAGAAACTGGGGGCTCATGTATAAAGAGTTTTTACCCATTGTCAGTGGGTAAATGTGATCACACATATTGGGAAAGATTCCCAGCCATTTTACATATCAGTGAAAGAATCAAATGCAGTCAAAATAGCAAATATGATTTCGATATTTCCTGATTTTCTACAGTTTTTAAAATAATTAAACAAGACCTATAACATACTTCTAAAACCTGTATCTTTAGACCAAAGATCACAAAACGGAAAAAAGCAAAAGGAAAAAGAAACAATATTTTTGTGGCACCCCTAAACAACAAAACTCAAGCAGAATAATTTTAGGCCAGCCTTCTTGCTGCTAGGTTGTATAACAAAGTTACATTGTATTGGCCCCTTCAAGAAGAAAAGAATTACTCTTTAACTCTCTTTTTTCTTTCTTTGAATGGTATTTAGTTTGTGGTTGTGCAGGTGTTTTTCAGTGTTTATATGTTTTCACTGGGGAGGGCTATTTCTCTCTCAGTGGTTTTTTATCAGTTATTATAGGTTTAAACCGAAAACCGGACAACCTATTTATAATAATTTACCATCAATAGGTACCATATATTGTTGCCTTTAATAACTAAGATGTGAAAGGAAGGTGAGGTATTTATAAATCTTAAACCTTAAAAATGGCCACGTTAGAAATCAATGTAAGTAGACCTCCCTTCGGCCTGCCCCCCACGGAGTATACAGCTGCAGTTTGTTTAGGACGATATCCATTGATAGTAATGGGTGTAATTTCCCAGGTTTCTTGTGTATGCAGAATCTGGAAATCGGCCAGGGCAGAAAGCCACTCCTTGTTGTTCTGCTTGCTATTGTAGCCTGCTATGTTCCATGTCAAAAGGGAGTAAACTAAGATGTGTGCTCCCAGAGTATAACCAATCTTAGACACATTTGAAGGTCCTAAAATATAGGGGACCATGCAGTTCTGAGGTTCAGGTTCTTCTGTGAGTGCCACCTGGCACCGTTTATCTCAGTCCCTTCACTCACTATTCAGGGTAACATCAGGGGACTCCGATTTAAAACCTCATGTCAGTCACAAGAATCCAACCCTGAGAGTGGAGCCTACCTATTAGATGTGCCCAGATACATGTGGTTGGTCAGTGAGGGCCTAGTAACATTTCTGTCAGAGCCTCTTCGTTGTGAATGGTCTGCGCTTTGTAGAAAAAACTCAGAGGTACCGGGAAGATCTCTGTCACTAATTGGGGGCTGATATGGGCTGAGAAAGTAAGTCGCTTACAAGCTGTGGGCACTTAAAATTTAATACAACACAATCACCCTCATATTCCTTTGGTGACAGGCCGACCCATGGGATTCTCTATGCCATTAACAAAAGGTTCTGAATTAAGTACCCTGGCCTAGTGTGGTTACATAACCAATGCCGTGCTTTGGCCATAAGTTGAGGTGTGGATTCACTTTGGGAAGGTCTGAGTACTTGAGCATTTAATAGAACAAGGATGAATGGACAGGCCGCTGGTGGCAAGTTAAGGATCCGATGCTTGAGCTCCCTATAGTTTTGCATGGGTGCGCTGGGGGAGTGGATAGTGTGAGCATAAGTAGTGTCATCACAACGCACCATTGGATTGCTCGGGACTAGTCCATTCTGAGGTAAGGGACCTTATAATGTTTGGAGGTTTATGATCCCACCTGGCTGTATAGTACGTACCTGTACGAGACCAAGGTTAGCCACCACTAGGGAACCTCCAGGCTCAGGATAGGAGGTATAGGCAATGGGGGGTCAGCTAACAAGGATTGGTTACTAGGAGAGATTAAATGGGGAGGGGGTCTGTGGATGCTTACTAGCTCTTGAAGTTTCAGTTCAATATAGAACAAACAAAGCTGAATAGGTTTTAACATATTAGTTATTCTCATGTAAATATCCTCGGGAGAGGTTGACGCCCGCAGTAGGTCAGAATTGTCCGTACCCAGATCAGCACTGGTTTGAAGTGGTTTCTATTTCCTTGGTCTCTTCGGTTTAGAGGAATGAGGTTCAATATGAGGTCCTTTCTTCCTCTTGCCCTTTGTAGTCATTGGAAAGGTGGGCTTCACTGCGCTCGGGAGGTTGACAGGTGAAGGAGTATCTATTGCAGGGACTGAAACGGTTGGAAACATATCACTGCATCCACTGGTGCTATGGCTACCAATATTACCAATGGGCTTGTTAGCTGTATCGGCAAGCAAACCTTCAGACCCAATTTGAGCAGAGTCCCCCAAATAAAGCCTGCGCTCAGCTATAGTGAGCTCGTGAGAAACAGCGTTGGTGCTTAGATTAAAAACGAATCAGTGGATACTCTGGGGTAGATATAGAAATTTGTCTCTTCTTACCCATCATGATGCCAATATCCAGCTGCTCTGGGCAGACCAGATGTCGAATGTTAGAGGGGTTGCCTAGCCTCCTCCGGGTGTAGAAGGGTGTAGACAGGCATAGACGGGCACGCCTTTGGCCTGTGCTTCACCCTGGCGTGGCCTGGGCACGCCCGCGGATGTCCAGGGCTGCCGGGGACCTGGGTCCCAGATATGCACCTCCTGGCACGTGACTGGTGTTGGCGGCAGTGCTCGAGCCATGTTGGTTGGTGCAGGATGGAGTCCCCTTCTCCTCTCTTGGTCCATTTCGGTCTCTCGCACTGTGGGAGACCCGGGGACCAGATATGCGCCTCCTGGTGCGTGACTGGCATTGGCGGCAGTGCTCGAGCCATGTTGGTTGGTGGGGGATGGAGTCCCCTTCTCCTCTCTTGGTCCATTTCGGGACCAGTATTCTGCCAGTTGCTCCTGCAAGGAGGTGACACCGGCCACCCAACTGCGGATGGTGAGCACAGCAGAGCACCCCAGTGCATAGTGACGACCCTCTCCACCAGCAACAGTTGCATTGTAGCATTTCAGTGAGTTAATGGACACTAGCAGGGACATCTTTCACATACCCATGGATGGCCACCACGGACAGCCGAGGTACTACAGTAGTCATCCATTATATTAGAGCTTAGCCAAGCCCACCTCACGCCCACGGACGCCCTCTACAGGGTCCTTATGATGTAGCTGCAGGTGTGTGCGGTGTAGTCTGTGTAAGAATTGAAGTGTATAAGACGGAGCCTATAGTTAGGGGAAAGCATATATGTATGGGGGCAGTATGCGCCACTGCTGCTCCAGGATGTCAATGCCAAGCTCAAGTTGCCACTCCATGTGTGGCTGGGGATTAATAACCAGGTAGCATATAGTATTTTATTAAGTCCGTTAGGAGAGAGCGGTGTCAGGATCAAGTCTACTGCCTGGAGTCTGGTGGGCGCCTGGGGAAACGTGGGATGCGCCTGTTTACACGGATGGCATAGTCTATGATACAAAGAATGTCCAGAGGACTACACATAGTGGTTGTTTGGATGTCCTTTATCTTAACAAAGGAGCCCTCTGGGTAGGGGTCGCTCCTCACCCGCTGCCACATACGAAATAGCTGCTGGCCAGCAAGGAGGGGCACAGTCTGATTTTTCGCTTGTGGCAGATCCTTTGATTAGAGAAGGAGCATGCAGTCCTTGTGAAGAAGCCTGTCCCATGCACCAAGAGTGCACCCCACAGTGTCCAAGTCGCCTCTCATGTGCCTCGGGTGGCACCGGATAGCAGCAAGCCAGGGGGAGCACCCTCCATCTCAACAGTTATGAGTGGAATATGCGGTTCCAGGTGGATCCATTGGTGCACAAACTGTGCCTGTGCATAACAATCATAGAGTTCGAGGTCAGGAGCGCTCATACCTCCCTGGTCAAAGGCTAGCCTTAGCACCTCACACACCAATCTTGACGGACCCTCACCCCTGGCAAGATAATCAGGAGGGACCTGAGGCGGTTAAGAAGAGCTCCCACCTAGGGCATGGGGATGTTAACGAAAGGTTAGAGGAACCTAGGAAGGATTACCATTTTGGTAGTACCCACTATCCCAGCCACCAATACTGGTAAGTTAGGCCCTCGCATTATCTGCTGCTCCAGTCCCCTTGTAGCCCCATCATAATTCTCTTGTCAGAGCTCATCAGTGTCTCTACTGACCCATACCCCCAGGTACTTGACTGAGGAACCAGCCCACCTCAAGAGGAAATCCATGTCAAACTGGGAGGTGGTTGGAGTCAGGACGAAAATGACAGACTTAGCTCAGTTTCAGAGATTTTGTTAACGGCGTACAAGGGCTCCACAGCAATAGCAAATGCTATTGTAGACAATGAGCAGCCTGTGGCATGTCTCTGCTGACTGCAAACGTGGGCAAGACCATTCTGTTTACCCACATGCAGATGTGCCTGCAATTCACTTAAGGAAGCCCAGGCTGGGCCCTATATGTCGGAAGAGGGAGAAAAGTTGGAGCCACTGCAGGGAGTCGAAGGCCTTCATATCATTTTAAAAGACCACCCGCAGGAGGTGTAGGCTACTGACATATATTTCAGTTTAATAAATTCTTGGTTGTATGATGGAGCAACGATTTCCTCGTCTTAACCATGAATTGCTTTACTACGCATTCCTTTACTGCGTTTTTTCATGGTAAAAGCATGCTTGGTAAAGGCCTATCCATGGCTACATTTACCACCCCCTCCCTCTCTCCCTCAGTCCTAAGTACATCCCCCAAAACTCTTAGAAACTACCCCGATCCCGCTTAAAAACTAACACAAACCCAACCCCATAGAAACTAACCCGAAACCCTCCCACCCCCTAAGAAATAACACAAACCTTCCCAAAGCTCCTAGAATCTAACCCGAACCCCTCCCGCCCCCGGAAAACTAACTTGAACCCCTCCCACCCCTAATAACTAACATGACCCCATCCCCTAAAAACTAACACAAACCCCCCAAACCTCTTAGAAGCTACCCCAAAACCCTCACACCCACTAAAAACTAACACGAACCCCAACCCCCTAAAAACCAACACAAACCCATCTACCCCCTAGAAACTAACCCAAACCCCTCCACCCTCTGAAAACTAACACGAACACCCCACACCCTAAAAACTAACCCCAAGCCCTCCCACTTCCTACAAACTAAAACAAAACCCCACTCCTTAAAAACTACCCTGCACCCCTCCCACGCCTAAAAACTAACACAAACCCCTCCACCCCTGAACCCCTCTTACCTGTCCTGTTCCTGTCCGATGCTCCTCTCAACTCCGCCCATCCTGAAAACTAGATCGACTTAACTGTAACCACACACATGCGTGGTTAAGGCTAAGTCATTGTTCGGCTTATGTGACTCTGGAAGTCGTTACTCCAGAGTCGTTGTTCAGGATGTTTCCCGCATCAGGCATCTCACAAGGAGGGCGCACTGAGAAGTGACGCATCGCTGCTTTCACGCAGCGATGCGTCATTTCTCATAAATGAGCCCCTACGACTTTTCGTATTCACAAAGGGCATTTAGGAGTAGTAAAGTTAGACTTACGTCATAGTTTACCTTTTTGAATCAATCCCTCTGTGTATCCTGCAGTCAGCTAAGTAGCCACTGCCTATAAAGAAAGATGTACCTGTAAGAAACGCTGTACTGTGACGCAGAAAAGAGAAACCGTAATAGTTCCAAGGTATAATGATTGTTTATCACCCATTTGTACATCAAGGGGGTTTTGTAGTATTCTGGACAATAACGTCACCTATTTCAAAATGACGTTTTATGTTGTTTAATTTGAATGTCATCATTTAAGAGGGGCACACTTTCTTTTTAAATACATTTTTAAAAATACGTACATTTCCTCACATAAAATTACGAGTTGCACTCGTTGCATTTTCATGCATGAGGGTGCAAAAGAAATGACGTGAACAGAGGAAGTCGCCTGCACACCTCACCCCTCGTAGAGTATCTTTCATGTAATAATAATATGCAGTATGGACCCCCGGTGGCATTAAGCCCATGTTTTGATATTTCCTGCAGTTAGGGTGTTCAGATGCCTCATGAGCTCTGCCACGACCCTGGCCTCCATGCATGTCTGCCTCCTCTGCCTTCATGCAGACAGCATTGACAGGCGGTCTCGTCCTTAGCGGTATGTGGGCAGCAGGCAGCGGGCACCCTGTGCCAGGAGCCCTCCAGGCAGGTGGGGGATGACGGGGCAGCGCTGAGTGCTGGCACCGAGGCCAGGCGGCCATCTGGAGCCCTGGGCCCTCCAAAGAGCGCGGTCAGCTTCCACATATGGCAGTCCGCAGTGCACCTTATGTGCACAGGCCTGCAGCGCCTGGAGCGGGGCATGAAGAGAGGTAGGCGCTTGGCATAGTGAGAAAGAAAAAGGGCCAGGCGGGAGAGGCAGGATGGAGGGAGAGAATGTGAGAGAGTGACGAGAAGGAGGCAGAGTGAGGAGAGGAAAGATGAGTAGAAGAAGGACTGTAAGGGGAGAGGAAAGGTGAGATGAAGCTATGGAAAGCACAGTAAGGGGAGAGGAAAGGTGACATGAAGCTATGTAAAGCACAGTAAGGGGAGAGGAAAGGTGAGATGCAGCTATGGAAAGCACAGTGAGGGGAGAGGAAAGGTGAGATGCAGCTATGGAAAGCACAGTGAGGGGAGAGGAAAGGTGAGATATTACCATAGAAAGGACAGTATGGGAAGAGGAAAGGTGAGATATTACCATAGAAAGGACAGTATGGGAAGAAGAAAGGTGAGATATTACCATAGAAAGGACAGTATGGGAAGAGGAAAGGTGAGATATTACCATAGAAAGGACAGTATAGGAAGAGGAAATGTGAGATATTACCATAGAAAGCACAGTGAGGGGAGAGGAAAGGTGAGATATTACCATAGAAAGGACAGTATGGGAAGAGGAAAGGTGAGATATTACCATAGAAAGGACAGTATGGGAAGAGGAAAGGTGAGATATTACCATAGAAAGGACAGTATAGGAAGAGGAAAGGTGAGATATTACCATAGAAAGCACAGTGAGGGGAGAGGAAAGGTGAGATATTACCATAGAAAGGACAGTATGGGAAGAGGAAAGGTGAGATATTACCATAGAAAGGACAGTATGGGAAGAGGAAAGGTGAGACATTACCATAGAAAGGACAGTATAGGAAGAGGAAAGGTGAGATATTACCATAGAAAGCACAGTGAGGGGAGAGGAAAGGTGAGATATTACCATAGAAAGGACAGTATGGGAAGAGGAAAGGTGAGATATTACCATAGAAAGGACAGTATGGGAAGAGGAAAGGTGAGATATTACCATAGAAAGGACAGTATAGGAAGAGGAAAGGTGAGATCCAAAGACGGAAGGTATGGCGAAGGGAAAGGTGAAATTGTGACAAACAGAGAGTAGAGAGGATGAATGGGTGAAATGGTGACTAGAAGAAGGACAGAAAGGGAGAGGAAAGGTGAGATGGTGAACAGAGTATGGTCAGTAGGCAGAGTGAAGTATGTAGGGTCTGCTTCTTATGGTTGCCCCCAGTTTTTGTCTGATGTGATGCGGTTTTTCACTAGTTTGACTGGGATCTGTTCATCATGACCCCAGTCTATCTGCTTTTCCTTAAACTGTTGTGGTATGTACTTAGATACACCTCAGATTGGATACTGGTGTACCCTTGTTAGACCTTAGTATATGGTACCCATGTACTCAGGGCATAGGTACCTCAGAGGTCTACCATGGGCTGAAGCATTTATTATGCCACCCCTGAGAGACCATTCAAAATGGAACTACAGGCCTGCCATTGCAGCCTGTGTAAGTTGGTGCTCGCACCACCTACTAAAGATATAGGTTTTACTATATCTAAGGATCACTGCATTAAAAACCTATAAGATGCCCCTATAGAAGGCCCTTACAATCCTGAGAGCAGGGTGTTTGGTTCTAAGTTAGAGGGTGCCCCTGTAAGAGCAGGACACCCCTGCAGCCTACGGGGTCCATTCTCCCATGTTATCAGTGAATCAGCCATATACTGTATAGAGGGGCACAGCGTAACCGCCCGATGACCATCGCGAAAAAAAAAACTATAAGGAGTCCTATTATGTTTGGTATCAAACATGTTGGTATAATACCTCCACACCATAAACGGTGTGGAGGTATGATTCCAATCAATGGAAGAGCCTTCGTTGGGCTCTCAGTGTTCCCTGTACCAGCCTTCTAGTCGCAGACAGCACAAAATGGTTGCTGCTGACCAGAGACAAATTTCTTTCCGCTCCTGATGTTCCTCTGGAACTCAAACTCCCCCCTTCCCCTTCCATATGCCATGAGTTCAGGAACAAGGAACTCAAACGAAATTATAGGGGTATCACTAATGACTCTCTCATCCCCCTTGTAGCTCAGACCTCCACCTTAGCCCCTAAGGATGCCAGCAATGCTGCGCTGGAGTTTGCAGATTCTATCTCCAGAGCAGTAGATCTTCTGGCTCCTGCATTCTACCGCTATACAGCGAGGCGGAAACCATCAGCCCCCTGGTTTACAGAGCCTCTCAGGCTCCTAAGGCAGAGCTGTAGGAGGCAGGAGAGGCTATGGTGGACAACCTGGAAACCCACAGATCGAGAAAAACACAAGCTCTTGCTGGTAGACTATATGAAAAGGGTCATCAATGAAAAACAGGCTTATTTTTCTAAGCTTACAACGTCCCTCACCTCCTCTCGGGACTTATTTAAAATCGTCGACTCTTTATGCTCCCAACAAACTCCTGATTCCATCACAGGCTCCCAAGAGTTGTGCGACAGGATCGCGCAGTTCTTCCATACTAAAATTGTGTACATTTACTCCGCTCTTGAAACTCAGAAAGCCCAAATGAGCCCTCTTCCTCTCCAGATCCTTCCCATGAAGACTCTGTCCGATTTCCCTCCCCTTACCCTTGAGCAATTAGACTCTCTCCTAAATAGAATTAAATCAGGCTCACCACTGGATCCCTGCCCTTTGAAGATCCTGAAAGAATGTGGGGAAACTTTGCTGCGCCCTATATTGGAGATAATGAATTGTGCCATGATTCAGGGCATTTTCCCTGCTGTCTGGAAGAAGGCTATAGTCAAGCCGCTGCTTAAAAACCGACTCTGGATCCTGAAGTCCTCAAAAACCTTTGACCTATTTCACTGCTGCCTGCCCCGGCTAAAATGCTTGAATGCCATCTCAATCAGCATTTGACTTCCTTTCTTGAGGTCTCTGGGTTTCTGGACCAATCTCAGCACGGTTTCAGAAAGTTCCACAGCACCGAGTCGGCTCTTACGGTAGTGGTTGACAAAATCAGATCTAGGGTTGACCGAGGCCAGACTGTTTTGCTGGTCTTGCTCGACCTGACTGCAGCTTTTGACACCCTATCTCCTTTGACTCTAACAACTCGGCTAAAGGAGATAGGGATGGAGGGCCCAGCACTGAGCCTCCTGTCCTCTTTCCTCAGCCAAAGAGAGCAGAGGGTCAAGCTAGGAGAGTTCCTCTCCCCTGCTAAGCCTGTGCAATGTGGGGTCCCACAGGGGTCGGCCTTGAGTCCGACCCTTTTAAACATCTATGTGGCCCCACTTGCCAGGTTAGTAAGATCGCACAGGATGAAGGTGGTGTCATACGCCGATGACACGCAGATCATGGTGTCCCTCTCCCACTCGGTGAGTACTTCCGCGCTCAGCTTCAGAAACTGCATGCAGGCAGTCTCTGAATGGATGATTCTAAATTCTCTGAAGCTGAACGGAGAGAAAACCGAGGTCCTGATCAAAACATATGGTCCAGTGACTGGCGGCCCCCCTCTTTGGGAGTATGTGCTGTGCCTGTAAAATCATTATGAATGAAGAAGGGTATATTGCACTCGTGGTTTATACTGTGTACTTGAATTCTTTTAGCGATACGTGTGCTGTACCAGATTAGTGCCTGCACACTACTGGAGTAACAATGTATAAGGCCTAGTGCTGTGAATCACTAGGACTCTGGTACGCACAACAACAAATAATATATTTTTCCTTTATATCATTCTGTTTATTTTAATCAATATCTCAAAACCGCAAATATATTACATTCGCATATCATTCATCGTGAATGTCATTTGCAAGACCAGTGCCAAAATTTATAACAAATAACATTCCTTAGCAACAAAAGCAACAATTTTTCAAAACACAGGTTAACAAAAGAAAACAACCCAATGCATTTCGGGGCTTTGCGCCCCTTCGTCGGGGTCTAAAAAAAGAGAAGAAAAGATACAAACAAGGAGAATATTATTCATGTGTTATTCGAAATGTTTGACAATTAACCCTCAAGAGTTTTCTTTGATAGGTGCTTACCTAAAAAACGTGGACTAATACGAAGCCTGTGTAAGGTTTGTTTTACCTTTTTACAAATTTCTGGAAAACCAAAGTATAGTCTGTCATATCAAGTTCATCTAAAAGATACCTATCCTACAGTGTGTTTCTGGAAGAAATACCAAAATGTGTTACCTGTCAATTAGTCAGTATCGCATCTATGGATGAAGGAAAAATGAATTTTTTAGGAACTCATATAGCCAGAAAACAAGTGGTACATATGCGTTTAGGGAATCAGTATTTAAGAGCTCACCTGCATATCGTGTTGGTCTCGCATACGTGAAGGAGACCTAAATGGAACAAATAACGTCCATCAATACACTGTTTCATGTATTGTGTTAATAAAGCGGTATATAAAAAAAGTAAACGATGTCCTTTACCTGCGAGTCTAAATATAGGGGATTCGAACTCGCTGCTATTTCCGTTCATGATGCTGTAATAGCAAAGAAATGAAGTCTGTTATTGCTACCTATCCCACCCTGATAGAGCTCTGTGAATTATCTCGAAATTACGCAAATCAGCTTACCGTTCGACATTATGATGCTCACCATCGGGAAAGTTAACCGTCACCTAGCTCACCGGCCGGCAAACTCTAGCGAATGTGCGAGTCCTACACCTATTTTAACTATCCAGTTGCCAAGAGTAGACAGAGACAACGGACTTAAGACGAACTGCCTTATGGATCGACTTTGTAACGGGAAACTTTATGAGTCTAAGACGTGTGTCACGTAAACAATGACACAAAATGCTTTATAAATCGACTTTGTGACGGGAAACTTTATGTGTCTAAAACGTGTGTCACGTAAACAATCGAAATACGACACGAAGACCGCTCATAAGAGCTATTATTAAATCTAATGATGTTAACGAACGATTTTATCAGCTGATCGGAGAAACCCTCCTTGTCATATGTATTGTATATACCGCGTGCTGAATAAACGAAACTATTTATTTAGGCTCATGCAAGATGCTAAAAATAATCTGTCAGTTGTCTTTCTTATTTTGTGTGTATTTGATTTCTAAAAAAAAGGTAACGGGGTTTACACTTATTATTGAATGTTAGTGGTGACTTACAACCAGAATCCATGGTCTAAGTAACCCAGTTTTTGTAATTTTAACCCTGCCTATTTACAATCTATGGAGTTATTTTACATGAGAAATACAAGTTACAAAGAGCAGTGTAAATACTTCACATCTCATTATTTTGGAATACATTCGATTAAAACGCTATACCTTTGTGGAGCATTGTGTGTTTTTTAGTGTGCGTTTTACTGTGTATGAGAATCCCTATTTATTTGGACTTACAAAAAGCATGCCATTTCCATCTTATCATTTAATCCAAGAGGAATCATTGTCTGTAGTTTACGGATCCAGTAGACTTCTCTTTGTAGTAGTATCTTTGCATTGTCCATTCCTAGTCTCTGAGGTACTACTTCTATAATTTGAAAACGGAGCTGAGCTATATTGTGGTTCTTATCAATCCAATGCTGTGCCAGTGGTGTTGTTAAGTTTTTGTTTCGTATGCGACTCTTATGTTCAGAAAGTCTTCGTTTTATCTTCCTATCAGTCTTTCCGATATATAATAGCCCACACGGGCATTTGATCGAGTACACTACGTGTTCTGAGTCACAGTTTGTAGAATGTCTAAGCATTATTTTTTCTCCAGTACGTGGATGCTGCAGCATGTTCCCTGGAATCACATTATTACAATTTTTGCAGTTGCAACATCTCATAGTTCCTTTATGGGCCAGTTCTTGTTGTAATAAAGTGGGTTTACTGAGAAGTTCCTTAAGATTTTGGGCTCTTTTGTACGCAAATAATGGTCGTTCATTAAACAATGTTCCAAAGTCTTTTTCTGCCAGTAAAATCTCCCATCTCTTTGATATTGTTCTTTTTATGTCCCTTGATGCAGTCGAATACTTGGACACGAAAACCATTCTGGTACTTGAAATTTCAGGCTTCTTTTTAAGGAGTTCCGCTCTTGGTATTGCTTTGATTTTTTCTAAATGTGCTTCAAGCAGTTTTCTTGGGTAACCCCTATCAAGATATTTCTGTTTTTGGTCATTCAGACTCTTGTCACATTGTTCCATGTTAGAGGAAATGCGCTTAATCCTCATGAACTGTGATACTGGCAAATTATTTATCAAGTTAGCTGGGTGAAAACTACTGTATAGTAGCGCAGTGTTTTTGTCCGTTTCCTTTTTGTATAGTTTTGTCTATTTAGATGATATTTTCATCATATGGAAACGTCCAAAAGCTGAACTATTAAGTAACATCAACAGTCTGAATCTTGTGGACCCAAGGATCCAATTCACATACAATGCAAGCAATACAGCACTACCATTCTTGGATGTTCTTGTCGAACTTAAGGATGATTCTATTCAGACAGCCTGTAAAATCAGCCTGGAATCTGGGTGTGATCATTGATACGTCACTGGCTATGATGCAGCAAGTTAATCGAACTGTGTCCACTTGCTGGGGAGTCATTAAGACTCTTAGGAAAATAGCCCATTATCTCTCCCCCCCAAGCCCGTAAGCAGACCGTGGTGGCTCTTGTGGCTTCACGGCTGGATTATTGTAATGCACTGTATGCAGAAGCTAATAAGAGCCTTACTTCACGCCTTCAGACCGTTCAGAACGCGGCTGCTAAATTTGTCCTGGGCGTCCCTAACAGCTCCTCTGCTACTCTAGCCAGGAAGAGTCTGCATTGGCTTCCGATCCATCTCAGGATCACTTTTAAAATTCTTTGCCTGGTCTTCAGTGCTCTATCAGGTGGAGGCTCAGAAGCCATTGGCTCCCAATAAAAATCTCCTATTTGTCCCTCGAACAAATAGAGTCAGATGGGGTGGTAGGGCCTTCTCTTCCATGGCCCCCAGATTGTGGAATGTCCTTCCCACCGAGTTAAAAGCACAACCTTCTATGGCCCTTTTTAAGAAGGCATTAAAAACACGGCTCTTCATCGAGGCCTATCAGTAGCATGCTCTCTGACTCTGGACTATGTTTGGTTAGGCGCCTTGACGCCCGTTGGACAAAGTTTGCGCGTTATAAATTATGATTCATTCATGATGGTGAGCAAAGCTAGAGCAGGGGAAGGCAGAACAATAGTCATCCTGTCACAGGGAGGTGTGACCACCTCCCAAACAGGATTTAGTGTATTGGGGCCGGGTGGGTGCACTTGCCAGCACCTGAAAGTCTGTATGAGGGACACATTTGGTGTCCCTGTGCATAGTCCAGTTCAAAGCAGTCCTGGGAGCTGTTGGCTTCTGCTCTGGCACAAAACTGGACAACGGACATGGGAGTAACCTCCCCACTGTCCGGACCCTCCTCAGGGAGGGTCTCCTGAGTCATCCCAACCCTCTCTTTAGGGTACATAAGGGAATACCTGGGTGTAGGTCCCTTGATTCATCATGGGACAAGATTCAGAACTGAAACCACTGCACTTCTACCGTCTGGGCACTTTGGACTTCGCTGGACTTCATTTGGGCATGACTTCATCTCCCTTACAGTTTGCTGCATCGTCTGCACCTGTGCAACATACAGGAACCTTCCAAGGCCTGTGAAGAATCAAGGACAA
This sequence comes from Lissotriton vulgaris, assembly GCF_964263255.1. NCBI lineage: Eukaryota > Metazoa > Chordata > Amphibia > Caudata > Salamandridae > Lissotriton > Lissotriton vulgaris. Next base: position 39,599,367 of record NC_141699.1, on the reverse strand, counting down.
CCAAAGTAATCTCCCTTGGATTGAAGGAGTCGCTCCCCTGCATTTGCATTTAAGTCGACCGATCTGCAGATCCGGAGCTACTCCGGACTCCGTGAGCTCTGCAACACAAGTGGTGGTTTTCCTCAGCTCCTGAGGCCTGCTCTACTCTCTTATCAAGTTTGAGTCCAGTAGTCCTTGTGGCGGGTTGCAATAACCGAACCCCTGGGTACCCCATCCCCTTTGCAATTGCAAAGGCTTGTTGACATCTTTGCAAGAAGATTTTCAGGTTTCAAGTAGCCCCAACGTCTTGCACCTCCAGTGACAATCATCTTTGGCCACGCCAAATTGTGTGCATTGTGGCTTGCCTCTTTTGGTGATCTGCTTGAGGTCCTCTTGCGACTACTGTGCCTTTGACCTGTGGGTCCATTTGAGGGTCACCTTTTATTTTCCTTGGGCTCTCCTGATTGCTCCTGGCCTGCCCTGACTACCAGGCTTGTGGTGAGTCTCCTCGACCTTGCTGGTCCCAAATGTGTACCTTCTTGACTTCATGCAGCGGTTGCCTTTGCCAAGGCTTGTTGGTGTTCCCACCAGACGCCGACCCCTCAGCACTTGACATGCTTTATGGGACAGTTCGTATCTGGGTCCTGGTCATCCTCAGCATCGCCTGGTCCTCGTTGCTGTAGGTTCAAGGTCACCATCATCTTACCTGAAGCACCCGACATCGGAGGGCATCCGTCTTCCAAGTCTCCAGGTCACCCCTGAGTGACATAGACACTGTCCCCTCTGCTTTCAGGTACTCCTCCTCGAGAATCCACATTTGGATTCATCTGGATATCTTCTCCTCTTCCAGCAGTGGCACTTTTCTGAAGTCCTCCTTTGGATTAAACTGCGGATTCCGACGCCACTTTACACCTATGCACCCGGCTTTCCTGGGATGGGTAACTTGGGTACCATGGTATCCACAGGTGGGGTGGCTGTCCAACCTTCTCTTTCAATGGGGTTTCTTCAGGGTCCACTGGGAAGGGGCGCTAATCTTTAAAAATATAACCATGACTTGCACATAGACTTTGCCGAGGCTTGTTGGGGTTCCCACCAGACACCGACCCCTCAGCACTTGACATCCTTTATGGGACAGTTTGTATCTGGGTCCTGGTCATCCTCAGCATCGCCAGGTCCACGCAGCTGTAGGTTCAAGGTCACCATCATCTTACCTGAAGCACCAGACATCGGAGGCATCCGTCTTCCAAGTCTCCAGGTCACACCTGAGTGACATAGACACTATCCCTTCTGGGTACTCCTCCTCAAGAATCCACATGTGGATTCCTCTGGATATCTTCTCCTCTTCCAGCAGTGGCACTTTTCTGAAGTCCTCCTTTGGATTAAACTGCAGATTCCGACGCCACTTTACACCTATGCAGCCGGCTTTCCTGGGATAGCTAACTTGGGTACCACGGTATCCACGGGTGGGGTGCCTGTCCAACCTTCTCTTTCAATGGGGTTTCTTCAGGGTCCACTGGGAAGGGGCCCTAATCTTTACAAATTTAACTACGACTTGCACATAGACTTGTACAGAGCATGCAGTTGTGTTGACACACTGCACACGCTCTCTGTGGGATCCCTACCTACTTACCTTGTGTGGTTCTGTGGGTCTCAGCAATTCTACTTCCTCTCAACATCGCCCTGACTCAATTTATGGTTCTTATATCACTTTCTTAGTATATGGTTTGGTCCCCTGGGCCCTCTGTGTATTAGTTCTAGTTACTGTGATTTATTTGCTAAAGTATAGTGTACTTTGTGTCTATCTCCGTGTAGGAGAAACTATAACATACTAGATAGTGACCGTCCTGAGCTCCTCGAAGGCGGTCGCTCCCCACGCTGCTCCCAGCCCAGTACACGCTGCACCCAGCCCAGTACCTGAACTGGTATCGTAGCGCTGCTCGCGCTGTTGTTGCTCAACTCGATTGAATTGGAGTTGATCTTTGACCTGGAAGCATTGTCCTCGCGCTGCTATTGCTTAATTGCATTTTGTGGTATAGCTGTACTGCGCATTGTTTATTTGTTACTGTACACTGTGGTATCGCTGTACTGCACATTGTTTATTTATTACTGTACACTGCTGCATTTGCTTGCTTGCTCCGATTTGTGCCTGATTGTGCCGATTTCGCTGGCCATTCCACTGCCATTCGCTTTGCCTGTGCCCCAATCTCGTCCTGGTAGCCTTTTGGCTTGCTGCCATTTTGTTTTTGTTGTTGTGCCTCCCAGCCCGGCTCTCCGCCCCACTCCCGCCTCCCAGGTGATCCTCCCTCGCCCCTCCCCCCTCCACTAGCCACTTATGACAGATGCTTTTGCGCGCAGCGGTCGCGCCCCATGCGTGCCAAAGGTGCACCAAAGGTAAGCTCGTCTACGCCCGTCCGCGCCTGGACCGCGCCCAGTGCCAGACCCCCTGGTCCTCGCAAAACCCACTCCACCCGCATTACGTCTGACGCCGCTACCCTCTTTGCCCTTAACCCCGGACGCACATCACAATGCTGCGAAGCTGCCCCAGGACACACCCATGGACCCTTCGCCTGCCACTCCTGCAAATTCGCCTGCGTCAGGACCCACACCAAATCCACGAACTCCAAACACAGCTCCCACTCTAACCACCTGAAGTGCATCCTGCTGAACACCCGCTCGGTCCACAGACACGCCACTGAACTCTGGGACCTACTGGACACTGCATCGCCGGACGCCGCATTCCTTACAAAAACCTGGATGAACGCCTCATCAGCCCCCGACATCGCCACAGCCATCCCGGACGCTTACAAGATCATCCGAAAAGACCTCACCAACCAAACAGGAGGAGGCATCGCCATCGTCCATAAGAACACCATCCGAATCACGACCAGCTCCGACGATAACCTCGCGACTGCCGAACACCTTCACTTCCAGATCCACACCGACCCCAGGACCACACTTAGAGGCACCCTCATCTACAGACCAGCAGGAACCCGCACACAATTTAATGAAGACATCACTGACTTCATCAGCCCACACGCCCTCACCTCCGAGAACTACACTCTACTGGGAAACCTCAATTTCCACCTGGAAAAGAAAAACGACAGCAACACCACCACCCTTCTGGACAACCTGGCCAATCTCGGACTCAAACAACTTGTTGACACCCCCACCCACCTTGCCGGACACACGCTCGACCCTATCTTCACCTCCAGCAAACACATCTCCTTCGATCACACCACAGCTCTCTATTGGACGGACCACAGCTGCGTTCACTTCAGCTATAAAAAGACCACGACCCACAACCCCCCACAACCTATTCCTCGAAGAAACTGGAACAAAATCACCACCGACCAACTCTTCACATCGCTTAACCAAAACCCTCCTGCCATATCAATGGACCCAAACCATGCTGCCACCAAACTCACACAATGGATCACCCACAGCGCTGACAAATTAGCACCCTTGAAAAACCACCAGATCAAACAAGGTAACAAAAAGGCCCCCTGGTTCAACGATGACCTTAAGAAATCCAAGATGTTATGTCGTACTCTCGAGAAAACCTGGAGAAAAAACCCAACCCCTGACAACCTGACCACCTTCAAGGACGCCACCGGCAAACACCACCAATTGATCCGATCCACCAAGAAATCAGCATTCAAGGATCGACTCAACAACAACGCCCACAACAGCAAGGAAGTATTCAACATCGTCAAAGAATTTACCAACCCCACCGCCGGCACCAACGACATCACTCCCTCCCAAGACCTCTGCGACTCTTTATCCTCTTTCTTCCACAACAAAATCGCTGACATACATAACAGCTTTGAAAACCAATCCGAAGACCAGTCCACTCCACCCACCTCCGAACCAAAACAGCAACCCTTGTGCCTGGAACCCCATCACCACTGAAGACACCATCCGCCTGATGAACTCCATCCACTCAGGTTCACCAACCGACCCATGTCCCCACCACATTTTCAACAAAGCAGAATCCATCATCGCACCCCATCTCCGCGATGTCATCAACTGTTTTTCAACTCCGCTATCTTCCCGGAAAGCTGGAAACATGCCGAACTCAGCGCCCTTCTGAAGAAACCCACAGCAGACCCCTCTGAACTTAAGAACTACCGCCCCATCTCACTCCTCCCATAACCCGCCAAAGTCATTGAGAAAGCCGTCAATAGTCAGCTCGCCGCCTTCCTTGAATCCAACAATTCCCTCGTCCCCTCACAGGTCCGGCTACAGAAAAAACTCCAACGCATCCAAAACGCCTCAGCCAGACTCATACTGGACATCCCCCGTCAAGCTCACATTTCCGGTCACCTGAAAGACCTCCACTGGCTCCCCGTCAACAAGAGAATAACGTTCCGTCTCCTCACCCACGCACACAAGGCCCTCTACGACCTAGGACCCGAATGCCTCAAAACAAGACTGTCCTTCTACACACCCACCCGCCAACTACGATCATCCAATCAAGCCCTCGCCGCAATTCCGCGCATCCACAGATCCACCATGGGAGAAAGATCCTTCTCCTACTTAGCGGCCAAAACCTGGAATTCTCTCCCCACTCACCTCCGCCTTACACAGAACCACCTCTCCTTCAGAAAGCAGCTAAAAACCTGGCTTTTCGATAAGTAATGCACCCTCCCTCACTCAAGCGCCTTGAGACCCTCTGGGTGGGTAGTGCACAATACAAATTCTTGAACTTGAACTTGTATATAATGAATACATATTTTTATAAATACTTCTTGTGGTTCTTTTTCATTTAATCTATACCATAAGAAAGCATTCTGGTAAAAGAAGCTGCTTTACACTCCTTCAAGACTAAGCCTGAAGGCTGCTCTCCACGGCTACCGCTTAGAGAGCTTTCTAAGGTTGTCTGCGACCTCTTAAATCACTCTAAGGGTTGTCTGGACTGCCGCAAGGTCCCCACATTAGTGGCATCATATACCATGCCAGCTTTTCACAGAGAGGGAAGGTGAGATGGTGATATATGAAGAGAAGTAAGGGAGAGGAATGGTGGGATGGTGACTAAAAGAAGAGCAGGTCAGGAAAAGGGAAAGGTGAGATGGCAACAAGAGGAAGGGCAGTAAGGGAGAGGAAAGGTGAGAAGAAAAGCAGTATGGGCTGAGGACAGGTGAGTTTGTGAGTGCAGTGTACATAAGTGGAGGAGGCCATGGAGAGGCACTCTGAGGGTCTGTGTCTCGTGCCTCCTGTGCACACTCAGGAAGCCCTATAGTGGGTGTATGAGTGAAGAGTGTATTAGTGGGGGCAGCTGTGGGGAGGCACTCTGAGGGTCTGTCTCTCGCACCCTCCTGTGCACACTCAGGAAGCACTATTGTGGGTGTATGAGTGCAGTGTAAGATAGAAGAGGAGGCGATGGAGAGGGACTCTGAGGGTCTGTGTCTCGCACCCTCCTGTGCACACTCAGGAAGCACTATTATGGGTTTATGAGTGAAGAGTGTATTAGTGGGAGCAGCTGTGGAGAGGCACTCTGAGGGTCTGTCTCTCGCGCCCTCCTGTGCACACTCAGGAAGCACTATTGTCGGTTCATTAGTGCAGTGTAAGATAGAAGAGGAGGCGATGGAGAGGCACTCTGAGGGTCTGTGTCTCGCGCCCTCCTGTGCACTCTCAGGAAGCACTATTGTGGGTTTATGAGTGCAGTGTACGTTAGTGGAGGAGGCTGTGGAGAGGCACTCTGAGGGTCTGTGTCTTGCTCCCTCCTGTTCACACTTAGGAACCACAATTTTGTGTTTGTGAGTGCAGTGTAAGATAGAAGAGGAGGGGATGGAGAGGCAATCCGAGGGTCTGTGTCTCGCGCCCTCCTGTACACACTCAGGAAGCACTATTGTGGGTTTATGAGTGAAGAGTGTATTAGTGGGGGCAGCTGTGGAGAGGCACTCTGAGGGTTTGTGTCACGCACCCTCCTGTACACACACTCAGGAAGCATTATAGTAGGTGTATGAGTGCAGTGTAAAATAGAAGAGGAGGCGATGGAGAGGCACTCTGAGGGTCTGTGTCTCGCGCCCTCCTGTGCACACACAGGAAGCACTATTGTGGGAGTATGAGTGCAGTGTAAGATAGAAGAGGAGTCGATGAAGAGGCACTCTGAGGGCCGGTGTCTCGTGCCCTCCTGTGCACACTCAGGAAGAACTATTGTGGGTTTATGAGTGAAGAGTGTATTAGTGGGGGCAGCTGTGGAGAGGCACTCTGAGGGTCTGTGTCTCGCACCCTCCTGTACACACACTCAGGAAGCACTATTGTGGGTTTATGAATGCAGTGTAAAATAGAAGAGGAGGCGATGGAGAGGCACTCTGAGGGTCTGTGTCTCGCGCCCTCCTGTGTACACTTAGGAAGCACTATTGTGGATGTATGAGTGCAGTGTAAGATAGAAGATGAGGCGATGGAGAGGCACTCTGAGGGTCTGTGTCTCGTGCCCTCCTGTGCACACTCAGGAAGCACTATTGTGGGTGTATGAGTGCAGTGTACGTTAGTGGAGGAGGGGATGGAGAGGCACTCTGAGGGTCTGTGTCTCGCGCCCTCCTGTGCACACTCAGGAAGCACTATTGTGGGTGTATGAGTGCAGTGTACGTTAGTGGAGGAGGGGATGGAGAGGCACTCTGAGGGTCTGTGTCTCGCGCCCTCCTGTGCACTCTCAGGAAGCACTATTGTGGGTTTATGAGTGCAGGGTACGTTAGTGGAGGAGGCTGTGAAAAGGCACTCTGAGGGTCTGTGTCTTGCGCCCTCCTATGCACACTCAGGAAGCAGTATTGTGGGTTTATGAGTGAAGAGTGTATTAGTGGGGGCAGCTGTGGAGAGGCACTCTAAGGCCCTGTGTCTTGCGCCCTCCTGTTCACACTTAGGAAGCACTATTGTGGGTTTATGAGTGCAGTGTAAGATAGAAGAGGAGGCAACGGAGAGGCACACTGAGGGTCTGTGTCTCGCGCCCTCCTGTGCACACTCAGGAAGCACTATTGTGGGTTTATGAGTGCAGTGAACATTAGTGGAGGAGGCTGTGGAGAGGCACTCTGAGGGTCTGTGTCTTGCGCCCTCCTGTGCACACTCAGGAAGCACTATTGTGGGTGTATGAGTGCAGTGTAAGATAGAAGAGGAGGCGATGGAGAGGCACTCTGAGGGTCTGTGTCTCGCGCCCTCCTGTGCACACTCAGGAAGCACTATAGAGGGTGTATGAGTGCAGTGTAAGATAGAAGAGGAGGCAATGGAGAGGCACTCTGAGGGTCTGTGTGTTGTGCCCTCCTGTGTACACCCAGGAAGCCCTATAGTGGGTGTATGAGTGAAGAGTGTATTAGTGGGGGCAGCTGTGGGGAGGCACTCTGAGGGTCTGTCTCTCGCACCCTTCTGTGCACAATCAGGAAGCACTATTGTGGGTGTATGAGTGCAGTGTAAGATAGAAGAGGAGGCGATGGAGAGGCACTCTGAGGGTCTGTGTCTCGCGCTCTCCTGTGCACTCTCAGGAAGCACTATTGTGCACTATTGTGGGTTTATGAGTGCAGTGTTTCTAGAAACCAATGACCTGTTGCACTCCACTCAATCTGGCTTCCTCCCCAATCTAAGCACCGAGACGGCGCTTTTGGAGGTGTCTGAGGCCATTAAGGAGGCTCTGGATTCAGGAGGCAAAGCCATGCTTGTCATGCTTGATCTGTCGGCGGCCTTCGACATCGTCCCCCACGAAGGGCTCCTCTCCAGACTTTATGACATCGGTCTGAGGGGGACGGTGTTCAGCTGGTTTACATCATGGAATTAACTTCCTATTGTTCTTAGGCAGGCCCCCAGTCTATTGTCTTTTAGAAAGGCATTAAAAACTTGGCTTTTTACTAGTTAATTTCGCTGTTCCTTTTTTTTGCAGTTATGTTTTCTTTCCATTAAAGGACTTCTTCGCCAAAGCGCCGGGACACTCCGACTGGAGTAGCCGTTGCGCTATAGAAGAGCCCAATTAACATAACATAGCATAACATAACATCATTCTTAGCTGGCCGTCAACAAACGGTCTGGGCCTCTCCTAGCTCTGCTGAGGTGCCACCATTGGGAGTCGGAGTCCCGCAGGGTTCTGTGCTGAGCCCGACTCTTTTTAACATCTTTATGACCCCCTTGGCGGCACTGGAGGAGTCTTTTGGGGCCCAGATCATCTCCTATGCCGACGATACCCAGCTCCTCTTTATGAGCGGGAAAGGAGAGGATTTCGATGGAGAGAGTATTCGGGGGTGTCTTGGGGCTGTTTTTAATTGGTTCCAGCTGAACAGCCTCAAATGTAACTCAGACAAGTCAGAGGTACTGTTTTTTGGCTGTACCTCAGACCCTGACTGGCAGACATGGTGGCCGACTAATATGTTCCCCCCAGCACATGTGTCCCAGCTGGCAAAAAATCTGGGAATTAAGATCGATAATGGTCTGACGTTGAGATCTCAAATCCTCGGTCTTACAGGCACATGTTTCGGCATTCTCAAGATGCTCCGGAAGTTTCTTCCTATGCTCACAGAAGAGCACAGGAAGATTATGGTGCAAGCCTTAATTGGCTCCAAATTGGACTATTCCAACGTCCTTTATCTGGGTCTTCCGGAATATCTTGTACAGCGGCTGCAGGTGGTGCAGAATTCCGCTGCACGTGCCATTTTTGGCCTTCATCGGCGAGCCAGAGTGTCCGGCCTTTTGCAGTCGCTTCATTGGCTGCCTATCCGGAAGCGGATAGTTTTTAAGGCTTTGACTCTGGCTCATGAGGCGCTCTTTGGTTCGGGAGCAAAATATCTTCAACGTAGGCTTGTCTTTTACCACCCGGCCTGATCTATGCGATCTGAATCCCTGTTTCTTGCGGTGGTCCCCCGAGTAAAGAGGGCCCGCATCGGGGGGCGCTCCTTTAGACTGAGGGCACCACAGCTCTGGAATACTCTGCCATTGGCCTTACGCTGTACCTCTAATCTGCTGTCTTTCAGGAAGGGCCTTAAAACCTGGCTTTTTACCCTCTAGTATGTCTCCTTTGCTGTTAATGGATGTTTTTATTTTCTCTGTGTTATGTTTTTCTTCTTATGAGCTGCCAATAAAAGCACCGGGACACTCCAATGGAGTAGCCGTGCGCTAAAGAAATTAAAATTAACATAACATAACAACATGACAGTGTACGTTAGTGGAGGAGGCTGTGGAGAGGCACTCTGAGGGGCTGTGTGTTGCGTCCTCCTGTTCACACTTAGGGACCACAATTTTGTGTTTGTGAGTGCAGTGAAAGATAGAAGATGAGGGGATGGAGAGGCAATCTGAGAGGCTCTGTGTCTCGCGCCCTCCTGCACACACTTAGGAAGCAGTATTGTGGGTTTATGAGTGAAGAGTGTATTAGTGGGGGCAGCTGTGGAGAGGCACTCTGAGGGTCTGTGTCTCGCGCCCTCCTGTGCACACTCAGGAAGCACTTTTGTGGGTGTATGAGTGCAGTGTAAGATAGAAGAGGAGGCGATGGAGAGGCACTCTGAGGGTCTGTGTCTCACGCCCTCCTGTGCACACACAGGAAGCACTATTGTGGGTTTATGAGTGCAGGGTACGTTCGTGGAGGAAGCTGTGGAGAGTCACTCTGAGGGTGTGTGTCTTGCACCCTCCTGTTCACACTAAGGAAGCACTATTGTGGGTTTATGAATGCAGTGTAAGATAGAAGAGGAGGCAACGGAGAGGCACTCTGAGGGTCTGTGTCTGGCGCCCTCCGGTGCACACTCAGGAAGCACTATTGTGGGTTTATGAGTGCAGTGAACGTTAGTGGAGGAGGCTGTGGAGAGGCACTCTGAGGGTCTGTGTCTCGCGCCCTCCTGTGCACACTCAGGAAGCACTATTGTGGGTGTATGAGTGCAGTGTAAGATAGAAGAGGAGGCAATAGAGAGGCACTCTGAGGGTCTGTCTCTCGCGCCCTCCTGTGCACACTCAGGAAGCACTATTGTCGGTTCATTAGTGCAGTGTAAGATAGAAGAGGAGGCGATGAGAGGCACTCTGAGGGTCTGTGTCTCGCGCCCTCCTGTGCACACTCAGGAAGCACTATTGTCGGTTCATGAGTGCAGTGTACGTTAGTGGAGGAGTATGTATGTATTGCGACTTATATAGCACACATATCACCCGAAGGCATCAAGGCGCTTGCCTTGGGAACCCGTCCTGGCTTTTCCTTGTGAGATAACCCCTACTGGGCATCCCCAAGGTGAAAGCCAGGCATCCTGCAGGGAGTGGGCCGACGTAGTGGAGTTTAAGCAAGCTATTGCCCAGAGTTGCAGCATGGGACCCCATGATTAGAGTAGGCACCGAGGCGAGAATTATCGAGTCCGTGGACATTTTTGGGCTCAGGACCCTGCCGCGTCGGGAATTGAACCCTGGTCCGGGCCAGACCTCTGCATCAGGGTCTGCCGCTCTAATCAGTGAGCCACACTCCTCCAGGAGGCTGTGGAGAGGCACTCTGAGGGTCTGTTTCTCGCGCCCTCCTGTGCACACTCAGGAAGCACTATTGTCGGTTCATGAGTGCCGTGTACGTTAGTGGAGGAGTCTGTGGAGAGGCACTCTGAGGGTCCGTATCTCGCGCCCTCCTGTGCACACTCAGGGAGCACTATTGTGGGAGTATGAGTGCAGTTAAGATAGAAGAGGAGGCGATAGAGAGGCACTCTGAGGGTCTGTGTCTCGCGCCCTCCTGTGTACACTCAGGAAGCACTAATGTGGGTGTATGAGTGCAGTGTAAGAGAGAAGAGGAGGCGATGGAGAGGTACTCTGAGGGTTTGTGTCTCGCGCCCTCCCGTGTACACTCAGGAAGCACTAATGTGGGTGTATGAGTGCAGTGTAAGAGAGAAGAGGAGGCGATGGAGAGGCACTCTGAGGGTTTGTGTCTCGCGCCCTCCTGTGTACACTCAGGAAGCACTAATGTGGGTGTATGAGTGCAGTGTAAGAGAGAAGAGGAGGCGATGGGGAGGCACTCCGAGGGTCTGTGTCTCGCGCCCTCCTGTGCACACTCAGGAAGCACTATTGTGGGTTTATGAGTGAAAAGTGTATTAGTGGGAGCAGCTGTGGAGAGGCACTCTGAGGGTCTGTGTCTCGTGCCCTCCTGTGTACACTCAGGAAGCACTATTGTGGGTGTAAGAGTGCACTGTAAGATAGAAGAGGAGGCGATGGAGAGGCACTCTGAGGGTCTGTGTCTCGCACCCTCCTTTGTACACTCAGGAAGCACTAATGTGGGTGTATGAGTGCAGTGTAAGAGAGAAGAGGAGGCGATGAAGAGGCACTCTGTGGGTCTGTGTCTTGCGCCCTCCTGTGCACACTCAGGAAGCAGTATTGTGGGTTTATGAGTAAAGAGTGTATTAGTGGGGGCAGCTGTGGAGAGGCACTCTGAGGCCCCGTGTCTTGCGCCCTCCTGTTCACACTTAGGAAGCACTATTGTGGGTTCATGAGTGCAGTGTACGTTAGTGGAGGAGGCCGTGGAGAGGCACTCTGAGGGTCTGTGTCTCGCGCCCTCCTGTGCACACTCAGGAAGCACTATTGTGGGTGTATGAGTGCAGGGTACGTTCGTGGAGGAGGCTGTGGAGAGGCACTCTGAGGCCTTGTGTCTCGCACCCTCCTGTGCACACTCAGGAAGCACTATTGTGGGTTTATGAGTGCAGTGAACGTTAGTGAAGGAGGCTGTGGAAAGGCACTCTGAGGGTCTGTGTTTCGCGCCCTCCTGTGCACACTCAGGAAGCACTATTGTGGGTGTATGAGTGCAGTGTAAGATAGAAGAGGAGGCGATGGAGAGGCACTCTGAGGGTCTGTGTCTTGCGCCCTCCTGTGCACACTCAGGAAGCACTATTGTGGGTGTATGAGTGCAGTGTAAGATAGAAGATGAGGCAATGGAGAGGCACTCTGAGGGTCTGTGTCTCACGCCCTCCTGTGCACACTCAGGAAGCACTATTGTGGGTTTATGAGTGCAGTGAACGTTAGTGAAGGAGGCTGTGGAGAGGCACTCTGAGGGTCTGTGTCTCGCGCCCTCCTGTGTACACTCAGGAAGCCCTATAGTGGGTGTATGAGTGAAGAGTGTATTAGTGGGGGCAGCTGTGGGGAGGCACTCTGAGGGTCTGTCTCTCGCACCCTCCTGTGCACACTCAGGAAGCACTATTGTGGGGTATGAGTGCAGTGTAAGATAGAAGAGGAGGCGATGGAGAGGCACTCTGAGGGTCTGTGTCTCGTGCCCTCCTGTGCACACTCAGGAAGCTCTATTGTGGGTTTATGAGTGAAGAGTGTATTAGTGGGGGCAGCTGTCGAGAGTCACTCTGAGGGTCTGTGTCTCGCGCCCTTCTGTGCACAATCAGGAAGCACTATTGTGGGTGTATGAGTGCAGTGTAAGATAGAAAAGGAGGCGATGGAGAGGCACTCTGAGCGTCTGTGTCTCGCGTCCTCCTGTGCACTCTCAGGAAGCACTATTGTGCACTATTGTGGGTTTATGAGTGCAGTGTTTCTAGAAACCAATGACCTGTTGCACTCCACTCAATCTGGCTTCCGCCCCAATCTAAGCACCGAGACGGCGCTTTTGGAGGTGTCTGAGGCCATTAAGGAGGCTCTGGATTCAGGAGGCAAAGCCATGCTTGTCATGCTTGATCTGTCGGCGGCCTTCGACACCGTCCCCCACGAGGGGCTCCTCGCCAGACTTTATGACATCGGTCTGAGGGGGACGGTGTTCAGCTGGTTTACATCTTTCTTAGCTGGCCGTCGACAAACGGTCTGGGCCTCTCCTAGCTCTGCTGGGGTGCCGCCATTGGGAGTCGGAGTCCCGCAGGGTTCTGTGCTGAGCCCGACTCTTTTTAACATCTTTATGACCCCCTTGGCGGCACTGGTGGAGTCTTTTGGGGCCCAGATCGTCTCCTATGCCGACGATACCCAGCTCCTCTTTACGAGCAGGAAAGGAGAGGATTTCGACGGAGAGAGTATTCGGGGGTGTCTTGGGGCTGTTTTTAATTGGTTCCAGCTGAACAGCCTCAAATGTAACTCAGACAAGTCGGAGGTACTGTTTTTTGGCTGTACCTCAGACCCTGACTGGCAGACATGGTGGCCGACTAATATGTTCCCCCCAGCACATGCGTCCCAGCTGGCAAAAAATCTGGGAATTAAGATCGATAATGGTCTGACGTTGAGATCTCAAATCCTCGGTCTTACAGGCACATGTTTCGGCATTCTGAAGATGCTCCGGAAGTTTCTTCCTATGCTCACAGAAGAGCACAGGAAGATTATGGTGCAAGCCTTAATTGGCTCCAAATTGGACTATTCCAACGTCCTTTATCTGGGTCTTCCGGAATATCTTGTACAGCGGCTGCAGGTGGTGCAGAATTCCGCTGCACGTGCCATTTTTGGCCTTCATCGGCGAGCCAGAGTGTCCGGGCTTTTGCAGTCGCTTCATTGGCTGCCTATCCGGAAGCGGATAGTTTTTAAGGCTTTGACTCTGGCTCATGAGGCGCTCTTTGGTTCGGGAGCAAAATATCTTCAACGTAGGCTTGTCTTTTACCACCTGGCCTGATCTATGCAATCTGAATCCCTGTTTCTTGCGGTGGTCCCCCGAGTTAAAGAGGGCCCGCATCGGGGGGCGCTCCTTTAGACTGAGGGCACCACAGCTCTGGAATACTCTGCCATTGGCCTTACGCTGTACCTCTAATCTGCTGTCTTTCAGGAAGGGCCTTAAAACCTGGCTTTTTACCCTCTAGTATGTCTCCTTTGCTGTTAATGGATGTTTTTATTTTCTCTGTGTTATGTTTTTCTTCTTATGAGCTGCCAATAAAAGCACCGGGACACTCCAATGGAGTAGCCGTGCGCTAAAGAAATTAAAATTAACATAACATAACAACATGACAGTGTACGTTAGTGGAGGAGGCTGTGGAGAGGCACTCTGAGGGTCTGTGTCTTGCGTCCTCCTGTTCACACTTAGGAACCACAATTTTGTGTTTGTGAGTGCAGTGAAAGATAGAAGATGAGGGGATGGAGAGGCAATCTGAGAGGCTCTGTGTCTCGCGCCCTCCTGCACAGACTTAGGAAGCAGTATTGTGGGTTTATGATTGAAGAGTGTATTAGTGGGGGCAGCTGTGGAGAGGCACTCTGAGGGTCTGTGTCTCGCGCCCTCCTGTGCACACTCAGGAAGAACTATTGTGGGTGTATGAGTGCAGTGTAAGATCGAAGAGGAGGCGATGGAGAGGCACTCTGAGGGTCTGTGTCTCACGCCCTCCTGTGCACACACAGGAAGCACTATTGTGGGTTTATGAGTGCAGGGTACGTTCGTGGAGGAAGCTGTGGAGAGTCACTCTGAGGGTGTGTGTCTTGCGCCCTCCTGTTCACACTAAGGAAGCACTATTGTGGGTTTATGAATGCAGTGTAAGATAGAAGAGGAGGCAACGGAGAGGCACTCTGAGGGTCTGTGTCTGGCGCCCTCCGGTGCACACTCGGGAAGCACTATTGTGGGTTTATGAGTGCAGTGAACGTTAGTGGAGGAGGCTGTGGAGAGGCACTCTGAGGGTCTGTGTCTTTCGCCCTCCTGTGCACACTCAGGAAGCTCTATTGTGGGTTTATGAATGCAGTGTAAGATAGAAGAGGAGGCAACGGAGAGGCACTCTGAGGGTCTGTGTCTGGCGCCCTCCGGTGCACACTCAGGAAGCACTATTGTGGGTTTATGAGTGCAGTGAACGTTAGTGGAGGAGGCTGTGGAGAGGCACTCTGAGGGTCTGTGTCTTGTGCCCTCCTGTGCACACTCAGGAGGCACTATTGTGGGTGTATGAGTGCAGTGTAAGATAGAAGAGGAGGCGATGGAGAGGCACTCTGAGGGTCGGTGTCTTGCGCCCTCCTGTTCACACTTAGGAACCACCATTTTATGTTTGTGAGTGCAGTGTAAGATAGAAGAGGAGGCAATGGAGAGGCACTCTGAGGGTCTGTGTCTCGCGCCCTCCTGTGCACACTCAGGAAGCACTATTGTGGGTGTATGAGTGCAGTGTAAGATAGAAGAGGAGGCGATGGAGAGGCACTCTGAGGGTCTGTGTCTCGCGCCCTCCTGTGCACACTCAGGAAGCACTATTGTCGGTTCATGAGTGCAGTGTACGTTAGTGGAGGAGTATGTATGTATTGCGACTTATATAGCACACATATCACCCGAAGGCATTAAGGCGCTTGCCTTGGGAACCCGTCCTGGCTTTTCCTTGTGAGATAACCCCTACTGGGCATCCCCAAGGTGAAAGCCAGGCATCCCGCAGGGAGTGGGCCGACGTAGTGGAGATTAAGCAAGCTATTGCCCAGAGTTGCAGCATGGGACCCCATGATTAGAGTAGGCACCGAGGCGAGAATTATCGAGTCCGTGGACATTTTTGGGCTCAGGACCCTGCCCCGTCAGGAATTGAACCCT
Source organism: Lissotriton vulgaris (assembly GCF_964263255.1). Lineage (NCBI taxonomy): Eukaryota > Metazoa > Chordata > Amphibia > Caudata > Salamandridae > Lissotriton > Lissotriton vulgaris. The sequence continues at coordinate 39,584,018 of NC_141699.1, read as the reverse complement.
GGTCCCAGGCCAGACCTCTGCATCAGGGTCTGCTGCTCTAATCAGTGAGCCACACTCCTCCAGGAGGCTGTGGAGAGGCACTCTGAGGGTCTGTTTCTCGCGCCCTCCTGTGCACACTCAGGAAGCACTATTGTCGGTTCATGAGTGCAGTGTACGTTAGTGGAGGAGTCTGTGGAGAGGCACTCTGAGGGTCCGTATCTCGCGCCCTCCTGTGCACACTCAGGGAGCACTATTGTGGGAGTATGAGTGCAGTTAAGATAGAAGAGGAGGCGATAGAGAGGCACTCTGAGGGTCTGTGTCTCGCCCCCTCCTGTGTACACTCAGGAAGCACTAATGTGGGTGTATGAGTGCAGTGTAAGAGAGAAGAGGAGGCTCTGGAGAGGCACTCTAAGGGTTTGTGTCTCGCGCCCTCCTGTGTACACTCAGGAAGCACTAATGTGGGTGTATGAGTGCAGTGTAAGAGAGAAGAGGAGGCGATGGAGAGGCACTCTGAGGGTTTGTGTCTTGCGCCCTCCTGTGTACACTCAGGAAGCACTAATGTGGGTGTATGAGTGCAGTGTAAGAGAGAAGAGGAGGCGATGGAGAGGCACTCTGAGGGTCTGTGTCTCGCGCCCTCCTGTGCACACTCAGGAAGCACTATTGTGGGTTTATGAGTGAAAAGTAAATTAGTGGGAGCAGCTGTGGAGAGGCACTCTGAGGGTCTGTGTCTCGCACCCTCGTGTGTACACTCAGGAAGCACTATTGTGGGTGTAAGTGTGCACTGTAAGATAGAAGAGGAGGCGATGTAGAGGCACTCTGAGGGTCTGTGTCCCGCACCCTCCTTTGTACACTCAGGAAGCACTAATGTGGGTGTATGAGTGCAGTGTAAGAGAGAAGAGGAGGCGATGAAGAGGCACTCTGTGGGTCTGTGTCTTGCGCCCTCCTGTGCACACTCAGGAAGCAGTATTGTGGGTTTATGAGTGAAGAGTGTATTAGTGGGGGCAGCTGTGGAGAGGCACTCTGAGGCCCCGTGTCTTAAGCCCTCCTGTTCACACTTAGGAAGCACTATTGTGGGTTCATGAGTGCAGTGTACGTTAGTGGAGGAGGCCGTGGAGAGGCACTCTGAGGGTCTGTGTCTCGCGCCCTCCTGTGCACACTCAGGAAGCACTATTGTGGGTGTATGAGTGCAGGGTACGTTCGTGGAGGAGGCTGTGGAGAGGCACTCTGAGGCCTCGTGTCTCGCTCCCTCCTGTGTACACTCAGGAAGCCCTATAGTGGGTGTATGAGTGAAGAGTGTATTAGTGGGGACAGCTGTGGGGAGGCACTCTGAGGGTCTGTCTCTCGCGCCCTCCTGTGCACACTCAGGAAGCACTATTGTCGGTTCATTAGTGCAGTGTAAGATAGAAGAGGAGGCGATGGAGAGGCACTCTGAGGGTCTGTGCCTCGCGCCCTCCTGTGCACACTCAGGAAGCACTATTGTGGGTTTATGAGTGCAGTGAACGTAAGCGAAGGAGGCTGTGGAGAGGCACTCTGAGGGTCTGTGTCTCGCGCCCTCCTGTGCACACTCAGGAAGCACTAATGTGGGTGTATGAGTGCAGTGTAAGATAGAAGAGGAGGCGATGGAGAGGCACTCTGATTGTCTGTGTCTCACGTCCTCCTGTGCACACTCAGGAAGCACTATTGTGGTTGTATGAGTCAAGTGTAAGATAGAAGAGGAGGCAATGGAGAGGCACTCTGAGGGTCTGTGTCTCACGCCCTCCTGTGCACACTCAGGAAGTACTATTGTGGGTGTATGAGTGCAGTGTAAGATAGAAGAGGAGGCAATGGAGAGGCACTCTGAGGGTCTGTGTCTCACGCCCTCCTGTGCACACTCAGGAAGCACTATTGTGGGTGTATGAGTGCAGTGTAAGATAGAAGATGAGGCGATGGAGAGGCACTCTGAGGGTCTGTGTCTCGCGCCCTCCTGTGCACACTCAGGAAGCACTATTGTGGGTTTATGAGTGCAGTGAACGTTAGTGAAGGAGGCTGTGGAGAGGCACTCTGAGGGTCTGTGTCTCGCGCCCTCCTGTGCACACTCAGGAAGCACTATTGTGGGTTTATGAGTGCAGTGAACGTTAGTGAAGGAGGCTGTGGAAAGGCACTCTGAGGGTCTGTGTCTCGCGCCCCCCTGTGCACACTCAGGAAGCACTATTGTGGGTGTATGAGTGCAGTGTAAGATAGAAGAGGAGGCGATGGAGAGGCACTCTGAGGGTCTGTGTCTCGCGCCCTCCTGTGCACACTCAGGAAGCACTATTGTGGGTGTATGAGTGCAGTGTAAGATAGAAGATGAGGCGATGGAGAGGCACTCTGAGGGTCTGTGTCTCGCGCCCTCCTGTGCACACTCAGGAAGCACTATTGTGGGTTTATGAGTGCAGTGAACGTTATTGAAGGAGGCTGTGGAGAGGCACTCTGAGGGTCTGTGTTTCGCGCCCTCCTGTGTACACTCAGGAAGCCCTATAGTTGGTGTATGAGTGAAGAGTGTATTAGTGGGGGCAGCTGTGGGGAGGCACTCTGAGGGTCTGTCTCTCGCACCCTCCTGTGCACACTCAGGAAGCACTATTGTGGGGTATGAGTGCAGTGTAAGATAGAAGAGGAGGCGATGGAGAGGCACTCTGAGGGTCTGTGTCTCGTGCCCTCCTGTGCACCCTCAGGAAGCACTATTGTGGGTTTATGAGTGAAGAGTGTATTAGTGGGGGCAGCTGTCGAGAGTCACTCTGAGGGTCTGTGTCTCGCGCCCTTCTGTGCACAATCAGGAAGCACTATTGTGGGTGTATGAGTGCAGTATAAGATAGAAGAGGAGGCGATGGAGAGGCACTCTGAGGGTCTGTGTCTCGCGTCCTCCTGTGCACTCTCAGGAAGCACTATTGTGCACTATTGTGGGTTTATGAGTGCAGTGTTTCTAGAAACCAATGACCTGTTGCACTCCACTCAATCTGGCTTCCGCCCCAATCTAAGCACCGAGACGGCGCTTTTGGAGGTGTCTGAGGCCATTAAGGAGGCTCTGGATTCAGGAGGCAAAGCCATGCTTGTCATGCTTGATCTGTCGGCGGCCTTCGACACCGTCCCCCACGAGGGGCTCCTCGCCAGACTTTATGACATCGGTCTGAGGGGGACGGTGTTCAGCTGGTTTACATCTTTCTTAGCTGGCCGTCGACAAACGGTCTGGGTCTCTCCTAGCTCTGCTGGGGTGCCGCCATTGGGAGTCGGAGTCCCGCAGGGTTCTGTGCTGAGCCCGACTCTTTTTAACATCTTTATGACCCCCTTGGCGGCACTGGTGGAGTCTTTTGGGGCCCAGATCGTCTCCTATGCCGACGATACCCAGCTCCTCTTTACGAGCAGGAAAGGAGAGGATTTCGACGGAGAGAGTATTCGGGGGTGTCTTGGGGCTGTTTTTAATTGGTTCCAGCTGAACAGCCTCAAATGTAACTCAGACAAGTCGGAGGTACTGTTTTTTGGCTGTACCTCAGACCCTGACTGGCAGACATGGTGGCCGACTAATATGTTCCCCCCAGCACATGCGTCCCAGCTGGCAAAAAATCTGGGAATTAAGATCGATAATGGTCTGACGTTGAGATCTCAAATCCTCGGTCTTACAGGCACATGTTTCGGCATTCTGAAGATGCTCCGGAAGTTTCTTCCTATGCTCACAGAAGAGCACAGGAAGATTATGGTGCAAGCCTTAATTGGCTCCAAATTGGACTATTCCAACGTCCTTTATCTGGGTCTTCCGGAATATCTTGTACAGCGGCTGCAGGTGGTGCAGAATTCCGCTGCACGTGCCATTTTTGGTCTTCATAGGCGAGCCAGAGTGTCCGGCCTTTTGCAGTCGCTTCATTGGCTGCCTATCCGGAAGCGGATAGTTTTTAAGGCTTTGACTCTGGCTCATGAGGTGCTCTTTGGTTCGGGAGCAAAATATCTTCAACATAGGCTTGTCTTTTACCACCCGGCCTGATCTATGCGATCTGAATCCCTGTTTCTTGCGGTGGTCCCCCGAGTAAAGAGGGCCCGCATCGGGGGGCGCTCCTTTAGACTGAGGGCACCACAGCTCTGGAACACTCTGCCATTGGCCTTACGCTGTACCTCTAATCTGCTGTCTTTCAGGAAGGGCCTTAAAACCTGGCTTTTTACCCTCTAGTATGTCTCCTTTGCTGTTAATGGATGTTTTTATTTTCTCTGTGTTATGTTTTTCTTTTTATGAGCTGCCAATAAAAGCACCGGGACACTCCAATGGAGTAGCCGTGTGCTAAAGAAATTAAAATTAACATAACATAACAACATAACAGTGTACGTTAGTGGAGGAGGCTGTGGAGAGGCACTCTGAGGGTCTGTGTCTTGCGCCCTCCTGTTCACACTTAGGAACCACAATTTTGTGTTTGTGAGTGCAGTGAAAGATAGAAGATGAGGGGATGGAGAGGCAATTTGAGAGGCTCTGTGTCTCGCGCCCTCCTGCACACACTTAGGAAGCAGTATTGTGGGTTTATGAGTGAAGAGTGTATTAGTGGGGGCAGCTGTGGAGAGGCACTCTGAGGGTCTGTGTCTCACGACCTCCTGTGCACACACAGGAAGCACTATTGTGGGTTTATGAGTGCAGGGTACGTTCGTGGAGAAAGCTGTGGAGAGTCACTCTGAGGGTGTGTGTCTTGCGCCCTCCTGTTCACACTAAGGAAGCACTATTGTGGGTTTATGAATGCAGTGTAAGATAGAAGAGGAGGCAACGGAGAGGCACTCTGAGGGTCGTGTCTGGCGCCCTCCGGTGCACACTCAGGAAGCACTATTGTGGGTTTATGAGTGCAGTGAACGTTAGTGGAGGAGGCTGTGGAGAGGCACTCTGAGGGTCTGTGTCTTGTGCCCTCCTGTGCACAATCAGGAAGCACTATTGTGGGTGTATGAGTGCACTGTAAGATAGAAGAGGAGGCAATGGAGAGGCACTCTGAGGGTCTGTGTCTCGCGCCCTCCTGTGCACACTCAGGAAGCACTATTGTCGGTTCATGAGTGCAGTGTACGTTAGTGGAGGAGTATGTATGTATTGCGACTTATATAGCGCACATATCACCTGAAGGCATCAAGGCGCTTGCCTTGGGAACCCGTCCTGGCTTTTCCTTGTGAGATAACCCCTACTGGGCATCCCCAAGGTGAAAGCCAGGCATCCCGCAGGGAGTGGGCCAACGTAGTGGAGATTAAGCAAGCTATTGCCCAGAGTTGCAGCATGGGACCCCATGATTAGAGTAGGCAACAAGGCGAGAATTATCGAGTCCGCGGACATTTTTGGGCTCAGGACCCTGCCGCGTCGGGAATTGAACCCTGGTCCCGGGACAGACCTCTGCATCAGGGTTTGCCGCTCTAATCAGTGAGCCACACTCCTCCAGGAGGCTGTGGAGAGGAACTCCGAGGGTCTGTTTCTTGCGCCCTCCTGTGCACACTCAGGAAGCACTATTGTCGGTTCATGAGTGCAGTGTACGTTAGTGGAGGAGGCTGTGGAGAGGCACTCTGAGGGTCCGTATCTCGTGCCCTCCTGTGTACACTCAGGAAGCACTAATGTGGGTGTATGAGTGCAGTGTAAGAGAGAAGAGGAGGCGATGGAGAGGCACTCTGAGGGTTTGTGTCTCGCGCCCTCCTGTGTACACTCAGGAAGCACTAATGTGGGTGTATGAGTGCAGTGTAAGAGAGAAGAAGAGGCGATGGAGAGGCACTCTGAGGGTCTGTGTCTCGCGCCCTCCTGTGTACACTCAGGAAGCACTAATGTGGGTGTATGAGTGCAGTGTAAGAGAGAAGAGAAGGCGATGGGGAGGCACTCTGAGGGTCTGTGTCTCGCGCCCTCCTGTGCACACTCAGGAAGCACTATTGTGGGTTTATGAGTGAAGAGTGTATTAGTGGGAGCAGCTGTGGAGAGGCACTCTGAGGGTCTGTGTCTCGCGCCCTCCTGTGTACACTCAGGAAGCACTATTGTGGGTGTAAGAGTGCACTGTAAGATAGAAGAGGAGGCGATGGAGAGGCACTCTGATGGTCTGTGTCTCGCGCCCTCCTGTGCATACTCAGGAAGCACTATTGTGGGTGTATGAGTGCAGGGTACGTTCGTGGAGGAGGATGTGGAGAGGCACTCTGAGGCCCCATGTCTTGCGCCCTCCTTTGTAGACTCAGGAAGCACTAATGTGGGATTATGAGTGCAGTGTACGTTAGTGGAGGAGGCCGTGGAGAGGCACTCTGAGGGTCTGTGTCTCGCGCCCTCCTGTGCACACTCAGGAAGCACTATTGTGGGTGTATGAGTGCAGGGTACGTTCGTGGAGGAGAATGTGGAGAGGCACTCTGAGGCCCCATGTCTTGCGCCCTCCTGTTCACACTTAGGAAGCACCATTGTGGGTTTATGTGTGCAGTGTAAGATAGCAGAGGCGGCGATGGAGAGGCACTCTGAGGGTCTGTGTCTGGCGCCCTCCGGTGCACACTCAGGAAGCACTATTGTGGGGTCATGAGTGCAGTGTACGTTAGTGGAGGAGGCGATGGAGAGGCACTCTGAGGTTCTGTGTCTCGTGCCCTCCTGTGCACACTCAGGAAGCACTATTGTGGGTGTATGAGTGCAGTGTAAGATAGAAGAGGAGGCGATGAAGAGACATTCTGAGGGTCTGTGTCTTGCGCCCTCCTGTGCACACTCAGGAAGCAGTATTGTGGGTTTATGAGTGAAGAGTGTATTAGTGGGGGCAGCTGTCGAGAGGCACTCTGAGGCCCTGTGTCTTGCGCCCTCCTGTTCACACTTAGGAAGCCCTATTGTGGGTTTATGAGTGCAGTGAACGTTAGTGAAGGAGGCTGTGGAGAGGCACTCTGAGGGTCTGTGTCTCGCGCCCTCCTGTGCACACTCAGGAAGCACTATTGTGGTTGTATGAGTCCAGTGTAAGATAGAAGAGGAGGCAATGGAGAGGCACTAGGTGCTAAAGCCTGGAATACTCCCCCAGCTCATCTTAGAGCATCTCCATCAGAAAAAGTTTTTAAAAAACTACTAAAAACTTGGATCAATGGACAATCGGAATCAAAATGCAAGACCTTAGTCTAAGGACTTCTAAGCTCAGTTAGAACCTCCCAACACTCCATCCTGCAATGAAGTCAATAGCGCCAAGATGCTCCTTGGAGTGTACGTGCGCTATATAAAAACCCCCAAACATCAAACATCAAACACTCTGAGGGTCTGTGTCTCGCGCCCTCCTGTGCACACTCAGGAAGCACTATTGTGGGTGTATGAGTGCAGTGCAGGTTAGTGGAGGCGGCCGTGGAGAGGCACTCTGAGTGTCTGATGAGATGGAAGCTGGCGACATGTAGTTCTGCCCACGCCTGTGGTGTCTTCACACCCTTTCACCTCAGCGGCTCGAAGCCTGCAAAGGCGAGCTGGAAGTTTACAGTGGCTTTCAAGCCGTTTCCTGCCACTGTATGACATCGGCTCCTGCCATGTGAGCCAATGTCACACGTGTGAGTTGGCAGGTCTGATGATCCTCTATCCCTCTGACCTTTTACACGTGAAGCATCTCACATCTCTCTCATTGTAGTGTTATACTCTTGTTGTCACCACTGTCTTAGTCACTGTGTAGGAGACAGTGAATGTTCAGGCGCCAGACCACCCTGGGTGGGGCTCACAGCCACGTGCCACAGACACCCCACACACCCCCTATTCGCGCCTCTTCCCTCGCTCTTTACAGTATCACTTCCTGGTGTTACACAGGCTGCAAAATATTAATTGTTCTGAAACTGCTCCGACACAGAGCTGGGAGCAGCCATTAGCACTTAGCAGACAGCTGCTAAATATTCCTTCCTTCACACACCCAGCAGTGTGTTTGTTTCTCGACTAACAGCGCAGCTCAGCAGCAGGGCATTCTGGGATATGCAAAGCAGGCCCCCAGATGTACTGAAGGTGCAGAGAGCGAAGCATCACGTGTGTGACGCGTTTAATGAATTCAATTAAACTCCTTTTACAACTTCCGCACAGAGTAGCACCGGAGCTGTTCCCAGGAGCCTCCGGGGCAGGTGAAATAAAGACTTGAAAACAAAGGCCGGGATTAGAGGTGCTGCACAGAGACTGCTCCGCAGTGGGGGGAAGGGGGGGGGGGGGGGGGGGGACTAGGGCCTCCCCACTAAGGGCTTTGATGACACTCTGCCCCGGCGAATTGGGAGGTTTCACAGTAGGCAGGACCTGGCTTTCAAAATGTTCTCTTTTTATATCTGTCGTTCATGCACCGAGCCTTCATATTTCAAAATAACAGAATTAATAGATTTCCCATGAAAGCCTTCACAGGGGGATTGCCGTTTAAAACAGGTGTTAAATGCACATGTTATTTTACTCAGGATCAGGAAGAAAGGTCCCTACAGAACACTGCAGACCCTGTGGCCCAAGCCTCGCTCCGCCCTCCTACTCGCCCCAACTCCCCCATGCTCAAGGATTGGAAACAGCTACCCCTCCCGCCGGACACTAGGCTGCAACCGGATGAAGTCACACTTACCAAGGGTCCCTGGGAAGAAGGTGGGGCGACGTGTCAGGGGTGAGTAGAAGGAAATCCTCAAGTGGGTGTTCGGCCACCACTCAGGAAGCTCACCCCCAGGACGCGGAGCAGAAGTGGGCTGAGGGCAATCGGCGATCACTAAAAAGGGTTCCACAGGGGCTTTCCGGCACCAGCCCAGTTCTGCCAAGCACAGAGGGGGGTTACACCATCTCTTGACCCGCTTTCGATCGTTGTCAGAAGCGTCCCTTCTCCCCCATCAATCCCTCTCCACGCCCAGGCTCGACCCGGGCAATAATACCTGGCAGAACAATTGCATTGGGGCCCAGGTGAGGAGTGGGTCATTGGTCCGCCGCACTGAGGGCCCACAAGGGGGGCAATCGATGAATGGGGAATGGACCAGGGCGCCCCTCGCAAGAACAAGGCGTCCCATCAGGCACACGCCGAACAGCGCAGTACCCAAGCAATCTGGGCACAACGTCTGGTGCGCGGTGATACGATCCTAATCTTGCTTGGCATTCGTTTCTGGTGCTGCCTCGGATTTACACCTCCTTGTAAATCCGGGTCAGCGTCAAGAGCGGGGGGTCCTGCACCACAACACCCATGGCCCACCCTCTTCAGGATAAGCGATGAGTGTTAAGGGGCCTTGTTTACAAACCACTTTTTGTGGCTTAACGCTGCTTTGTAAAAATGGAGAACGGTATATCGTCACCAAAACATCACTAAACCTGACGTTTGGTGACAATATCCCCTTGTATATATTCCTCAAAGTACCTCCCTGGAAATGAGGCACCACATCTCATGCATATCATTTCAAGTCGCACCGGACAGCTCTGGTCACACACAGCGAAGAGTATCAAATTTTGTACCTCCTTGGAAACGAGGCAGAATGTCCGGGGCACAGTGGACAATACCGGTAACACACAATAGATGAACATTCCAAACCTCCTTGGAAATGCGGCCCAATGCTTAGTGCACGTGCACGTTGTTACTGGTGTTACTAGCAAATTCTGGTCACACACTCTGGTGCAAGTTCAGCAGCGCCACACAAGGTAGAATCGGGCACTACATGGTTATGCCCTCATCTCCGAGGGTTGGCACCTGTGAATTTGAAATCGCATGCAATAAGTATGGAGTCTGTATGTCGCAAGAGAGAGATGTAGCATTAACAACAAAATTGCCCACTTTGGATCCCACAACCGATGAATCTGCTTTCCACTATGTAGGGGCCCTATTCCTAGTCCAGACACCCAGCAGGGGGGTGGAGCCAGCGCCCGGGGAGGCCGGGGGCGATCGACACCTGGCGGAGGGGAGCCATTGACACTCCTTCTCCCATTGACCTGCCAAGTGGTCTCTTCACCTCCTGGGTGGATGGTGGTGCCTCGATGTCGGGGCCTGGCCAGGCCCAGGGTTGGGGTCGAGCCGAGGCCACGCGGCCTTGTTATGTAGTGTCCAAAGATGGCGGCGGGGCCGGGGCAGTGGTGCTGACGGGGGCCCGGGCCAGCCGATACTGGGGTGTTCGGAAGCTGGAGTTCCGTTGTGGACGGTTCGTGGGTTGCCCCGGTGGGTTGCCGGGAGGGTTCTTGCCAGGGATACAGGGCGAGCAAGGGTCCGGGCCCCGCCATGCGGGGAGGGAGCGGGCCTTCCATGAGGCCTGTCCAACACACTATGTAGGGGCCCTATTCCTTAGATGTGAGCTCTAGGCACAATTCTTAGTTCCACACTCATGCCGCGCCACCAGTTGTGAGCCAACAGATGATGTGGACACTTCAGAGGGCGCCGCTCTCCATGTATCACGAGTAGATGGTGTAGGTCCCTTTTGAGAGGTCTTTGATGTACCTGAGGCCTTCACAGGAGAACAACAAGCCCTTGGAGAGCACACTTCAGTGAGACACACAGCAGCAGGTAGTCAGCTCAGGCCAGCCACTATTTAGGAAGTGTGCCCAGTCTCTTCCAATGGCAGTAATCCTCCTAATGCACAATAGATTCCTCTGGCAGTGTGCGCCACGCAGTTCCAGGTTCTCCGGTTCCACATCCCCACAGGTGTATCCTGCTGAAGTATGGGTCCAGTTGGCATACTGTAGTGTACCTATGAAGTTAGGGGTTGTTCAGAGGGTTTCCCTTTGAACCACAGATTTCTCCATTGCATTTTAGTCCTGTCTGCCATGAGGCCGTGGAATGCAGGTCTTTTTTTATTTTAAACTGTTTTGATTGAACATGCTCATCACACGGTTTCACAGACATCAGGTGAGCACCACTTCCGAACATGTGTAGAAAGGGGAGGCGCACATTGACACTGCAGTTGCAAAGGGAAAGGGCCCATAGCCCTAAGGACACAAACGGAGAATCATCGACATCCCTGTGGTATCCCATGGGAAGAACTGACCTCCTGGGAGGGGACACTCACAGAGGGTTTTTCCCTACCAGGACAGAGAACATACCTGTTTCCCTACCTTACCTTTCACTTACCAGGTGCTTCACCCCTCAGGGTTTAGCCTAGGGGTGCTCTAGTGGTAGTGCAAGGCCTACTCAGGTTGGCTAAGGAGTGAGAAAGGCCAACGCAAGCATGATACATGTTTGACAGGCTGGTCTGGTGGGTGGCACACTCAGTGCTGCGTCCCTCTATGAGCCTTTTCCTTTTTACAGGGAACTTACAGGTACAGTAACTAAACCACTGAGGTGAACACCCCTTCCTGGCATATGTTGGAAGGGTGCGTCCACTTGTCCGCTACAACACAGTGGAAAAGTGCCCTGAGTCCTAAGACCATGAAGGAGAGTCAGCAAAGACCAGAAGGAACAAAAGCAAAACGTTTTCGGGAAATCCCCTAAGAAAGGCCATGTCCAACACCTGCACAGTCTAGAACTTTCCTGACAATGTAATGACCCTATTAGTAGCTGCATGAAGTTACTCACAGCACCGGCCCCTGAGCGCTTGAATACGGGGGGGCTTATTATTGGGCTTTTGCATCACTTTTGCGTCGCCGGTGCGTCACTTTTTGTGACGCACTAGCAGGGTAAAAAATGCGCCATGTTCCGTCATATTTACAAAGTTATGGATCTAGGTAGATGCGTCACTTTGTAAACCCCTGCACCACATTAAATCTGTACCAGGTGTATGTATGCAGGGTGGGCGTTCTGCCGCAAGTAAGCCTTGTAGAAATGACTTATAGGACGCCAATGCGTCAATATCTTACGCCTGCCTCACAGCAGGCGTAAGACTGACGCACGCCCTTTCACATGGGGCTTGCCCATGTGAAAGGACACATTGATGGAGTTGCGTCACTTTTGTGACACACTCCTTGCGACATGATGCGTCATACTGTAAATATGATGCATCATTGGTGTCGCAAGGAGGGTGCAGTGAAAAGTGACGCATCGCTGCTTTCATGCAGTGATGCGCCACTTTTCATAAATGATGACCAGGGGGTGCCCAGTTGGCTAGCCTGAAGGCGAGGCCTGCCTGGGTGAGTGCTACAGGGACCCTGCCAGCAGGCGCTACACACAGAATTTGCCACCGGATGTCAAGGGGGCCATGTAAGCACCTGAATGCAATTACCTTTAAGGAAATTGCATTGCCTGGCCTGACACAGCTCCTAAAAGCACGTGTCTGGTGCTTTGTGTTCATTGACCCCCCAGAGCGACTCCAATCCTGCTCTCCATGGGAAGCAAAGAGCGGGAGACATTTCCCTGTTTGGAAATTGGCCCGTTTCATCTGTTCATCCCCAGTGAATTAATCACACATGTTTCAATCAGCTCGAAATGGGATGAGAGCAAACAGCCACAGGTTGTTTTAGCCACGCTGCGTAGCCTCAGTTGTGCAAAGTGTATCAGACGTCATTAGGACGTTACTGTGTGACTTATTAGTCCAACAACACAACACAAATAACGGACAAGGATTGGACACCTTTGGAATAAGGCACTGCCTTCCCCACTAGAGAATATTGCACCAGTTGTACGTCGGAATACCAACTACAAAAATATTGTCACACTAAAATATTATGTAAAAAATGTATAACAAAAATAGCGATATTCAATTTAAAAAGAAATCACCATAAAAACCATCAGGCACATTATTGTCAGTAATAATATAGCTAGCTCAAAAATATCTAATACAATGGCATAGACTCCCCCCCCCCAAAAATAGGCTTATCAAAATATACAAAACATGCTCAAAGGGGATATGCCGTTTTGGGCCTCATTTATGAAAAGTGAGGCATCGCTGCGAGAAAACAGCGATGGGTCACTTTTCATTGCACCCTCCTTGCGACACCAATGATGCGTCATATTTACAATATATATATATATCGTCACCAGAACATCACTAAACCTGACGTTTTGATGGCAATATCCCCTTATATATATCCCAAAGAACCTCCCTGGAAATGAGGCAAAACATCTGATGCATATAATTTCAAGTCGCACCCAACACCTCTGGTCACACACAGCGAAGAGTATCAAATTCTCTACCTCCTTGGAAACGATGCACAATGTCCGGGGCACAGTGATACAGTTGGAACTGGACAATGATGCGTCATATTTACAATATGACGCATCATGGCGCAAGGAGTTACAGATACGTGAGCATTTCTGACGTATCTGTAGGTGCAAAAGTGACGCATTGCTGGATTTTGTCACAAAAGTGATGCAACTCCAGCAATGGGTCATTACTCCTGGGCAAGTTTCATGTGAGATGTGCTTGCATCAGTCTTACTCCTGAGGTGAGGCAGGCGTGAGATATTGGAATATTTGCATCCTAGAAGTGGCAAAAGTGACGCAAGGGCTCATAAATAAACCCCTTTGTTTCTGTAGGCAGCCACCACACTACTAGCAGCAGATCCCAGGCCATTCTTTGAGATCTGGAGAGACAGATGACCTATGGTGAGCCTGCCCCCCCACCCCCGATCTGGCCGGCTTCAAGGAATGTGAGGAACATGTCAGTGCAAGAGACCTGCCGGTGAGCCTATTTCCCCCCTGGGGTCTCCGGGGCTTTTTCAGATGCAGAATGTAGGCAGTCAAGGGTGTGGCAGCAGGTGATCCTTTGTGGCTGAGGGAAACAGAGCCTAACTAATAATTTAAATTAGATGGAACAGCATGTATTGGAGCAAATTCTGAAAAGGGAAAACAAAGGAAGGAGGGATAACAAAACAAGGAACTGGGTCCTAGAGTGTTGAGAGGACAGGGCCAGTGCACTTGCTTGCATAGGCGTTTAAACAGCTGTAGATAAGCATGGATAGCTATGGACTCACGATCTTAGTTGGGTTGGCCGACTTCAACCTAGAGGGGTAGAAATCTGGGATTAAAGCAGCTTGAGGGAGAGCTCTAGGCTCCCCCTCCAGAGGAGGGAAAGCAAGCGTGATGCAAAAGTGGTCCGCCTACTCTGGATGCGGCTTGGGGCCGACCTGCGATAATTCCAGCATCTCCCCACCTAAGATCGATAATAAGTGTAACTACATAAAAAAACCCTAATGAAGCGTATTTCAAGAGATCCATCAGCAGCAAAGAAATATGTTACAATGAAGAAATACCAGCAAAAAAAGCAAAGCGAGGAGAACTAATCTCACTCTCCCAACCATTGAACTCCATCCCCATCAACAAACAGAATCGAAGATAATCAATTTCGAGGTTGAAAAAACAGAATGGATTTTCTAAAGAATGCAGAGAAGCCCTCTTCCCACCACCCCCCACAGCCATGGCAGGAACTTATTCCACTAAATCGCCTATCGATTTATCAGCTGCATGCGTAGAAGAGACGCTCCGGGAATCTTGGAAACCAGCACATCCTTTCTTCTCTTTTCGGGGGCCCAAGAGGTACTAAAAGGCCAATCTTCTAGATCAAGCCAGCATTTAACTGAGACCGAATGGTGATGCACCCGCTGCAACCGCTGTGGAAAGAATATCGCCACACAATAGGATCCCAGCGGAACTAGAAGACCCAGAAGCACCGGCTCACATTGCACCAACCACTACTATTGAGACATTAAATAAGATATTATGTGAGCTTCGCGAAATGAGTCTGTCCCAAGAATCAGCGTATCCGAAGACCAACGAACAATTGGGCCAGCTCAATGAGAATTTACTCCTGCTCTCAACCTGCTTGACCAATGTAGAACATAAGGCATCCTCCCTAAAAACAAACAGTAATGATCAAGAAAGCATTCTGACTAAACTGCAATCAGAGCTTGAAGATCTGCAGTTGAAGCCGGACGATGTAGAAAATCGTGCTTGATGCATTAATCTAAAATGTGTTGGCATTCATGAAGATCGCAAAGACGTTGGTGATCTGACCATCAACAAAGCACATTGATTGCCTGAAACTCGTCCTGCAAATTCAAAATAAACAAGAACAATCCTGGTCAACTTTGGAGATATCAGAATCAAAGAACACATTTTGACTCAAGCAATCAAAGAGGTCCTTCACTGCTCCTGACAATTTTTCATTCCAAATCTATTCGGATATGTCAATCTTGCCCACGTAGAGATTTTATTGGACAAGTTTAAACGTTACAGTGCTCCAGGTATCATAATGAAACAATCCAAGCTAAACGTCTTGTATAAAGGTTAATCACACAAATTCCAGTCAGTAGAACAGGCCAAATATTTCCGGTTCTTAATTAAAGAAGAGGGTGGACAGAAAATAGCATTGATACAGATGGGAAAATGGAGGTAATAATGGTCTGTTAAGGATAAATATCGATGTAGATACTTTTCGCTCTCCCGCCTCAGCTTCACTTTGAGAAGGCAGGCTGTTTTGCACTGTCCCTCCAGAAGGAGCTCTAAGTACCATGACAAGATACTGTTGTAGGGAGCGAGGAGAGGTGAGGGTACAGATTTAGGGCCCATGAACGATTGGCCTGTGACTGGTAGGAGCTCGATTCAAGGAAGAGTGAAGGATATGGGTTCACTTAAAGGTGGGAAGATAAAAAACAAAATGTTAATCATAGACCAAGGTAGGAGCTTTGTGCGAAGATTTAGGATTGGAGGTGGTAGAACTTAGTAGGATGGTAGAGGAAGATACGATAAGGGGGGTAGGAACATCCAGATTGTGGCAGATCAGAAAGAGAGAGATAGTCGGCCTAATGGCTAAGAATCAGATATTGCAGATAGCCTCATGTAATATGAAAGGGGCTTATAATCAAACTAAGCTGAGAGACACACGACAGTGGCTAATGGCAAGCCAGCCACAAATTATTCTGCTGCAGGAGACCCATTTAAAAAAAACGTGCCTTCATCCAAATGGCCGAAGTTCAGAACGCAGGCCTTTCTAGCCCCAGACGACGCAGCCATGAGGGGGGTAGCAATATTACTTACCTGTTACTATCGGGTGGGAGTTAACCAGACTATTAGCGATCCACTAGCTATGTGGGTGATGGTAAATCTCAAAATCGCGGAACAGGCCTTCCATTTAGTGAGCTATTATGGCCCTACAGAAGACAACAATCAAGGGGGGTTGGAGGCACACCAAGTTTACTCCAAGTTAATCCAGTACATGCTGAGTCCTCAACAACAGCTTGCTTATCACTGGGAGCGTGCCTTGCCCTGTGGCGCGCATTTCAATGTAATCAAGTGGGTGGAGCGGCATTTCACCCCACGACCCAGTGGCACAGCAGAACGTAATTTTCCAAAGTCATCTGAACATTTCACAATTTTTCAAAAAGCTATTCCATGCTTAATTCATCTGGTCGACACTTTTTCATGTTATGCCACGTGGATGGAACCCTGCTGTTTCACACTCTTCTAGTGCTCTGAATGTGTATAGAAGACAAGACATCATCTTTGGAAAAAGTGGCTAATCTACTAACTCTATTACATGGGGTTGTAATTTTAGGAGGATATTTTACCTTTATTCAGAATTTAGGACTAGACTCCTCTCTAAGAAATAAGTCACAAAATAAACCACAAGCATGTGGACAATTGAGGAAAATGATCCAAGATTTTGCACTAGTTGATCCGTGAAGAGCCCAGCATTCCGTTACAAGCAAATTCACTAGTTTTTCGAAAAGGCACAATTCAGCATCTAGAATTGATTTCTTTCTAGTCTCCCTTCAATGTGAAAAGGGGAAGTCCTGGATTATTCCCAACACTTTTTCGGATCATTCGGTCCCGGTGACAGAGATTAGAATAAAGGCTAGTTTAGGGGAGCGATCGAGGTGGACGCTGGATAAAACTTTGTTGACCGAAAACAGCAGGATCGAAAAAATGCAAGAATTGCTTGCGGATCTTGCCCAGAGGAATCTGGGACCAGCGTCACTGTTTCCTGTTTATGATTCCTTCAAGGTCTAATTAGAGGGGAGGCCATTTTGTATAAGGCAAGCATCATCAAAGACAGACAGGAAAAGGCTACACAACTACAACAAGAACTAGACCGGGCAAACCAACTCCACTCTACAGTCCAATCAGAAACAACGGCATACAGGAGCAAAAAAAAGGGTAGGCAGAGCATTAGGGCTTTTACGAGCGCCAGGCAATAGTAACTCAAAATAGGTGTTAATAAAAGTGGCAAGAGGAAAGCGAGCACACAGGCAAATTCCTGCCATTGTTAAACAAAATCACAATAACGCAGCTACTAAATCCATTTTTGATGAGGATAAATGTCAAGATGTACCTCAAATGACAGATATTGATAAGGTCTTCCTATCGCATTATAATAGGCTGTACTGCACTCCTGAACCCATATGATCTGAATTGTTTAGAAATTTCTCAATACTATGGAGTTTCCCATACTAACATGCTCCAAAAAGGCCCCGCCTTTGGAGCAAATTTACAAAACTGAGGTCCAGGAAGCCATTAAAAATACACCTAGATTCAAAGCATGTGGTAGTAATAGATTATCCATCAAAATATATAAAATGTATATGCCACAGATAAATTAATCTATTGGTGTCCATATTTAACGTGATCTTGGAAGGTTGCTAGATCCGATAACATTTTCTAAAGCAGTTATAATCAGTTTTTTAAAAAAAGGGCAAATCATCCGTCAATAGTGGGTCATATCGCCCTATCAGTTTATTAAATAACAATTATAAACTATTTACTAGAATGATGGTGAGTAGAATCACCCCAACAGAACAAAAGCTGGTGAACGAGGATCAATGTGGCTTTTTGCCTGGGAGGCTCCTTGGAAACAATACAAATTTTTAGTCCCGGTGATTGATTATTTTACAAACAATGATATCAAAGCGTAAATCCTTATGATAGATGCAGAAAAAGCTTTCAACTTGGTTAATTGGAGCATTTTGTTTGCCATTTTAACGAAATTTGAGTTTTCTTTATATTTTGTTAATTTGCTACAGAAACCATACGAGAGAGCCTAGGCAAAAGTTATAATTAATGTGCATGTTGCAGGCCGAGTTAAGATCCAAAGAGGTACTCGACAAGGGTGTCCGATATCCCCAGTCCTATTTCCTTTATTTATCGAACCACTAGCTTCTCTGAAATGCCAGAACCTCCTAATTAAGGCACCAGTAGATGGGGCACGCAAACCTAAGTTGTTCGCTGAAGACCTCATGCTCTATCTGGAAGCAGAGTCTGTACACATCACACAAACCTTTGATATAAACAGAAACTTTTCTGATCTAGGGGGGTATAAGATCAACTATAATAAGTCAGAAATGTTATTATTCAATTGCCCCGACCTGGTTTTAACTTATGATTTCTGGATCCAGCTTGCTAAGGCTAATCCAATTTGTTAATTGGGTTTCTCACAATTTTTCACAACTTTTTTCACTTAATTATGTTTCCACCCTTAATAAAGTCAAGAATATCTTAAGTAATTGGCAAACTGTACCACTTTCTATAATTAGGAGAATCACTTTGATAAAAATGATGATATTCTTGTTATTCATCATTGTTTTTTCAAATGTTCTCATCAAAGTTCCTTGAATGTGTTTCTTGGAAATCTAAAAAATGCTACGCAAGTTTATCTTATCAAGGAAAAAGACATGTGCCAAACTAGAAACCCTACAGTTGAGTACAGAAGAAGGTGGGTTAGGAATTCCCCATATCAAAAAATATTGTCAGTCCTCATTTATGGACTGGCGTGGGTGTGTAGCTTTGTCACACGATTATGGGTTTGATTTTTATCTCCACCAAATGTTATTAGAAAATAATATCCAGCTAAAACCCTTTAGTATGATCCCCAGACTACCCAAACACAATAGATATAAGACTCTGCACATAACCCTAGAAAGATTTACTCAAATGAAGAATCCATCCGGATATTAAGATAAGACACTGCAAGGGTTTAGGGTTACTGGCGGATCCACAGTCGTTAAGCAATTGGGAAAGGCTATGAGTTCACCAAATAAAAGATCCTGTGATTGAGGGGAACTTGAAGTTTTGGGAAGAAGTTCAAAGGGGCAGAACTGAAGAATTTTCAGCCCTAGTTTTTTCTTATTCACAGATTTCCAGCCCAGTAAGAAAACTAGAACTTCCTAATGGCTCGCTCACTGAGGCTATTAGCTATGCATTATACGTTAAAGAAATGATAGGGGTAGAGAAATGGTATAGCACCCTGCAGAAACAATTCTATGAGCAAATAGTCCAGATTGCCCCACTAAAATACAGGAGACTCCAGAGTGTCGGATGGATACAGCACTATGAAAGACCTATAACAAATGGTCCAATTAGGCCATAGGTGAGGGGAAATTTGAGCGTTATATTACACCCCTGACAAGCTCCAAAAATTGTTCCCAGCGGTGCCATCCAACCGTTTTAGGTGCCACCATCCAAAAGGGGACTGGACTCATATTGTTTTACCTATCCATAGTTGACAGATTACTAGAATAGGATTATTCAGTGGGTTAACATGAAATGTACCCTAAATCTAGTCCCCCATCCTCTGATTACCTTGTTTGGGATTCCCAATTTAAATGTAACAGTTCGTAAAACGCACTTCATCGTCATTGCTTCTTTGGTAGCCAAGTCTCTGATTCTACAAAATTTAAAAAGGCTGGATCCACCCAGATTTCAACAATGGGGCGAGTCAAAAATAAGGAAGAACTTTATTCCCCTATGGTGGGAGCTGCCTATAAGTTCACACAATTCTGTGGGGAAGCTTAAATGGTCCAAGAATAGCAGCGACAATGGGGAGCAACAGGCACACATAAGCCGACCATTAGGGATGAAAAGACAACCGTAGAAATTTTTCTCCAGGTTCCCTATTGCCTCTAGGAGAACCAGAATAAATTAACTAAGATATGGAAAAAAATGTTGTGACTTTTTACCTTATAATATTGCATGTTGCTGTGATAAGGTCTTTTCGCTTATCAATGAATGATTGCTGTGCTAACACAATGTATTGTTCCTGATCTCTTATATATATATATATTTTCTTCTTTTGCACTATAGGTCTGTGATTATTTGGATAAATAAACTTTGTTAAAAAGAAGAATTTTTATGTGACATAAATAAAGCTGGAATGGTTAAGAAAAATAGGTTCATAATACATATTTTAAAAAGCCAAATAATGAACATTATAGCTATCTCAGCTGTTTCTTAGGTGGAGATAACATTATTATATTTATTATTGCACCTGTGAGGAATTGAAGTGTTAGTTGGGGGAGGGGTAGTCCACTTTAAATATTAATCACAATTCTTTTCAGAGTGAACCACTAAAGTCACAAAACTATCCTGTGCTTAACCCTCTGGTAGCCTGACACGAAGCAGTCCAGCTTGACTTAAAAGGAAGGAGTAAAGTATTTATGCAGCACTCAAACAACAATAAAGAGAAAACAAAAGATGAGAAAACCCCCCATCCAATGACAAAAATGTGAGAGTATTCTAATAAAGGAAATGACCCAAAAAATGACAAAAAACCTAATAGCTATGACTGGAGATAATAATTTGTAATGTTTGAAATAAAAATAGTTCTAAAAATAGGTATCTGGTCGCACTGGATTTTTTATTTGATTGATTGGGAGATTAATATAGCGCTTGAATGCCCAGGGGTGTTTAGGCGCTGCATCGGAGGAGTCTTCCAGCATTATGAAAAAGGAGGTAGGAATTTATTTGAAAAAAGCCACGTTTTATTATTATTATTATTATGTTTCTTATTTAGCACCTGAATCGACCCCCGAAGGGGTATCTCCGCGCTTGCCTTGGGAACCCGTCCTGGCTTTTCCCTGTGAGATAGTTCCTACAGGGCATCCCCAAGGTGAAAACCAGGCATCCCGCCGCAGGGGTCCGTTGTGGAGATTAAGCAAGCTTAATGGCCAGAGTTGCAGAGTGCGAACCCATGATTAGGTCAGGCACCAAAGCGAGAATTATCGAGTCCATGGACATTTTGAGCTCAAGACCCTGCCGCGTCAGGAATTGAACCCTGGTCCCGGGTCTGACTTCTGCTTCAGGGTCTGCCTGCTCTAACCAGTGAGCCACACTTCTCCAGTGCTTTTCTGAAAATCTTTTAGATCAAGTCAAAGTCGCAAGTTAAGGTTGACCGCGATGGATTGCCGATCGAATACAGAGACAAGGATTTTGTCAGCGGAAAGGTTTCCTTCTGACCTAAAAATTTGGGGGGAGGAAACGTAGTCATCAATGAGTCATGGGTAGGGAAATCTGCAGGCGGAGTCCAAAGCACGGCTCGTGGATAGCATGCTGCTGGAGATCACGGTCCCACTGGGGTTGTCCACAAAGGTGTGAGAGGTCCGAGCGGGTGAAGTCCGAAGTCTATGCTCAAGAAGGCCTCGAAATGGCTCTGATGCTTCTGCCATTTGTCCCAGTGAAGCCCTGTTCATTCTGACTTAGAAACATTTTTGGAAGCCAGAATTTTTTCAGCGTGGCAAACCATCTTATTCAGGACGACCAGCAATGCAGCATAGATGACTTCGGTTATGATGGCAATCCCAGTCTCCACAGGTTCTCCAGGCAAAAAGTTGTCAAAACTTTTTAAAGAAATGTACTTTTCCAGCTATTCTCCAACAGAATTTAGCACTTATTAAGTGTAATAGTGTCAACCAGTTTTAGGCTCTTGAAGCATCAGCCTTGCAACAGTAAAAACACCTTTGGGTATTTTCACTGCCGGGACATGTCAAACATTAATCAATACATTAATTACCTTTCAGTACCATGAAACGGGCAATAAGGCCTACTTTATGGGAGGCCTATATACTAAAAAGGAAAGTTTAGGCCAGTCAAAAGGGTGATGATTTTGGTTAAGCCTGCAATGAACTCTGCTCCGCTAGCTGAGTTTTTCGCACTCAGGGGTCCATTATGATGTCGGGTGGATTGCCACCGCCCGACCTGCCGTGGCGATCCGCCGAACATTTTTCCCTGGCCGCACGCCAATTGCCCCCTGCCCTATTACAATGGCAGGGGTCCAGCTTTACTGCAGGCAGCCAATTGTTACGATTGCCTGCCGTGTAATCCTGGGCTATTATATGGTGGCAGTTCCTAGCAGGCATCGCCCGCCATATTAGGGTGTAAGCAGAGTTTGGCCTTCCCATGGCGGGAATGCCGCCATGGAAAGGCATGAGGTGTCTGCCTTTGGGGGCCCGTTGCGGGCCCCCGTGGTGTAAAGGTCGTGGAGTGTGCACTTGGGGGGAACCTATGGTACCTCCCTACATTAGCATGAACAAGGTGACAGGCACCGCGCGGTGCCTGTCACGTTGTGCATGCCAATGCACAACAAACATATTTGGCACTGTGGCGGGTGCTGCACAGAGCACCGCCCGCCACAATGTTAGATATGCGGGACGCCAGGGTGGCGGTCGCATCCTAATAGCCACAGGGGGACCGCTGCACCTCTGGCAGTCGGTCCCTTTCACCGTTATGGTGGCGGGTGGATAAAGTCCACCCGTGATCGTAATAGCCCCCTCAGTGTTACGCGGAGCTCGTGGTGTTCCAAAAAACTATGTTCTGCATAGCAGAGCGGAGTTTTTTCACGTTTCGAGCTCGTCAACATCATGTTGGTGAGCGGGAGCAAGGAAAACCCACCTCCCGGCCAGAATTTCCTCATTTGTGCTTGTCAAAGTCTGGTGGCGAGAGTGAGTGAAGGAAATCAACCTCATGGTGACATTTCTCATCGTGGGAGGTCATATTTCTCAATGTGAGTGGTTGCGTATGCTCACGACCGCTCACAATGAGAAACCATCCATTCGCATTGAGAAAGGTCCCACTTGAGTAGAAAGGAAGCAGCACCCACTTACATTTTGCATGGTGCCCCTCACGATAATTACATAGCACGGACAAACACCTGGCACTGAAAATCACTTTGCACTTAAGCGGCACTCCTTGAACTCCGCCCTGGCTTCATTTTAATAGGTGGCAATGACATTTTAAAACTGCACAACCAGGCTGCAGTGACCAGCCTCAGGACATGTTCTACAGAGCTACTTCATGGGGGGGCACAATGACTGCTGCGGCCCACTAGTAGCATTCAATATGCTGGCCGTGGGTACAAGTGGTACTGTACGCTATGGACTTATAAGCAAACTAAATGGCAAATCAGATATTTTAAGTTTTACCTTGTTTGAAAGGAAAGGCACAAGCAGATTACCACTGGTTAGAAGTGATAAAGTGCACAGAGTTTCAAGGCCAACAAACATATGCCCAGCAACAGAAGGCACATATCTGGGGGTACACTGCATCAGTAGTCATTTCCAGCAGTCCTAACAACTTACATGCTGCAGTGATAATGTCTTTCAGGTCCTTGTCACTGTAAGGACATGCATAATATTATTTTAAATAACATGTACACTGACTGTTGGGTAGCAAGGACGATTTTGAATGACTTATTAATATTTAAAAAAGGGGGATAGGCCTGCCCAATAGAGGTATTTTAGCAGGTAGAATTTGACGTTTTAAAACATCTTCATGATCCTTGACAGAGGAGACACAGCATCCCTCATTCTCATGAACCCCTCTGCAGCATTTAACACAATCTCACACTCCATCCTTCACTGGAAACATAAGCTGTCAGCCTGGCATTACTCCTTGGAAGCCTGCAGACCCATCTGTGGAATTCCTCAAGGTTTATTGCTCATCCTCACCCCTCAATGCTTATGTGCTCGCTGGCCAAAGCCATCTGTGCACATGGCATCACCAACATCTCCTACGCCAATGACATGCAACACATACTCTCTCTCTCTCTCTCTCTCTCTCTCTCTCTCCCCCTCAGAGAAGACCCCAACTCAAGAAACAAGCTCACCAACTGCATGACTAAAGTCACTAACTGGATGAAAGCCAACTGCCTCAAGCTGAACATGACAAGACAAGAGTGGTGAAATTCGGAAAGAAGACCTGACCCTGCGACTACAACTGGTGGCCTGCCAAGTCACCCACTCCCAACACCGATGCCAAGAACAAACAGCCCACTGGAAATCATTGCACAAGTGAACACCATCACTGCTTCCTGCTTCCACATCCAGAAGGGGCTCATGAAGACCTTCAAATGGTTCCCAAGCAACACTAGAAATACTGTCCTTCAAGCCCTAGTCACCAGCAAGTTGGACCACAGGACCAACACTCTATGCTGGTATCACCAAGCAATTCACCACAGGACAACATCCCATCCAGAACTCGGTAGCTAGACTCATCCTCAACCTCCCACACAGAACTCACAGCACACCACAACCTCAGGGAGCTCCAGTGGCTACTGACACACAATGGGCTCATTTCAAATTCCTCACACACACACATTTAAGATGCTACACAACTTAGGCCACACCTACCTGAACACTTGCATCTCCATCAACCAATCACTCAGACACCTCAACTCCTCCGGACTCCACCTTGCACAAATCTCGAAAACAACAGTTGATGGACAGAATGCAGAACAATGTCATACATTCACCCCAGTACAGAGATCTGGGCCTAAATCCATCGTTTTTTTGCACTCCACACCACCCCAGTTCAGACATGGCCATATGCAAATCAGCCTTGACCCTGTGCCTCATGGGAACAGTCCAGCCCGAACTGCCAAGCCATGTCTTCCCTGGACCGGAATCAAGCATCCTAGGACCGGTTTCTGGCTATCAGCCGTCTTCATCCAGGATAGCTTGACTCCAGTGGTGTGGAGAGCACGGGACTCACGTCTGAGAATACCCGTCCCACTCGGGGTGACAAATGCAAAAACAACAGTTGATGGACAGAATGCAGAACATGGTCATACATTCACCCCAGTACAGGGATCTGGGCCTAAATCCATTGTGTTTTTGCACTCCACACCACCACAGTTCAGACATGGCCATATGCAAATCAGCCGTGACCCTGTGCCTCATGGGAACAGTCCAGCCCGAACAGCAAAGCCATGTCTTCCCTAGACCGGAATCAAGCATCCTAGGACCGGTTTCTGGCTATCAGCCATCATCAGCCCGGATAGCTTGACTCCAGTGGTGTGGAGAGCACGGGACTCACGTCTGAGCATACCCGTCCCACTCGGGGTGACAAATGCAAAAACATGGGATGGGTATGCTCAGATGTGAGTCCCGTGCTCTCCACACCACTGGAGTCAAGCTATCCTGGCTGATGACGCCTGATAGCCAGAAACCGGTCCTAGGATGCTTGATTCCGGTCCAGGAAAGACATGGTTTGGCAGTTCGGGCTGGACTATTCCCATGAGGCACAGGGTCAAGGCTGATTTGCGTATGGCCATGTCTCAACTGGGGTGGTGTGGAGTGCAAATAAACAATGGATTTAGTCCCAGATCTCTGTACTAAGGTGAATCTATGACATTGTTATTCAGTCTGTCCATTAAATGTTGTTTTGCATTTTCACACATCTCAGGCATACGCAGAACCAGATCAGGAGGATGAGTGTTCTCTCACATTGCTCCTAAAGTGTGGAACAACTTCCCTCTCCACATCTGAGCCTTCTCCTCTCTCCTTGAATTCCAACAGAGGCTGCAGACCTGGCTTTTCAATGAATCAACGTTCCAAGGGCAGGGCTAGGCACACAGCTGCTCAGCGCCAGGATGCTCTCATTTTACAAATACACATAACTTAACAACACAATACTTGTCACATCAAGTAAATGTTAAAAAAATGCCTCATTCCAACCAACCACTGAACAATACTTACCAGATTATCGCTCATTACCAAATGCCATATTCCAACCACCCACTTATAATTCTTCCTCCTTGACTAGCAAGTGTCAAAACATGTGTTCCCAGTGGTTTGGAGCCTGTTCTGTCCCCAAGCATCCTGTCTTGGCTCTTGCAGCCATGTTACGCATGCCCCAACAGGCTGTAAGAGGGTTGCTCCTTTCCCAAGGTTGTTGGAAGGCAGAAGGTTGAGCCTCAGCTGTGATGAGCACTTACACGACATCTTCTCTGTCCTGCTGGCATTGGCCGCCGCGAGGCAATCAGAGCTGGTTAGGACCGCAGGACACCAGGCCGCTCGCGCCCTTCCCTGTCCTTGGACAGAAACTGGATGCAGTTTGAGAAAAGAGCATCTTTCTAGCTAGGAATAAAGTGGAAGCAGAAATAAAGAGACTCCTGTTCGCCACCTGGTGTTACCTGAGCAGCCTCATTCACAGCTCAGGCTCCAAAGGATGTATAGATGACCTCAGCAACAGGAAAGAAATCAAATATATAACTATGTGGTGAAGATAGTTTCAATTCCCTCCTTACATTGTTTTACAAGAAATAAAGTACATGAAACAGTAAAAAATAACTCAGTAAAATGTATGAATATGGCTTGCAAATGAAAGCGATGAGGTCAGGGTATCTTGCAATAGGCTCATGTTAATTTAAGGTAGATGTAATCCTCCCGTTACCCGAAATATGATAAAAATGTCCCACTTCACTGGCAGGACGCTTTAATGGCTCTAGAAAGCAACTTGATGGCTGCTCTAATAATTAAGGCCTCGACACCTCCAAGTCTTCACATCTGCCCAGCAGGGAACAGGCCAAGACTACTGCACATTCAGGGGCACATCTGGAACAGGCCAAGCCTATTGACCCTGACCCGTGATCCTGTTTAAGGCCAGGTCGCTCCCCCAACGCGGTAGCACACCCTGCTCCTGCCGTGCCCCTGAGCCCTGCTGCCTGCCGGTTCGTTCCCTGGTGGCCCAGTGGTGGGTCTCCTTCACTGGTACCTGTTGTTACTCTGTGCCTCTTCTCCCTAATTTCTGTCTTTCTTTTTGCTGTCTTGATTTCTATATTTCTTTGTTTATCCCACAGTTTTTATTTCCCGACTTGTATTGCCTTGTCTGTGCAGTTTTTTACCCACTGTTGTATCCTATTATTCTGTATTGCCTTGTCTGTGCCGCTCATTCCCCTCGCCCCCATCCCATGTCTGCCCCGCGTCTGTTTCCCAATGCTGCCTCCCCTATGGCAGTGCCCCCGAGCCCCGATTCACTCCCGCTCCCCCCCAGCTGCTCCTCCCTACCGTGACCCCTCATAATGCAGGGTGCTGCACGGCCGCTCCGCTTGCGTGCCGAAGGCGCGCCTAAGGCAAGCCCGTCTGCTCCCGTCCGGGCCTGGACTGCGCCCAGCGCAATAACCCCTGGCCCCCGAAGGAGCCATGCAACCAGGCTGAGCTACGACACCGCCACCCTCCATGCACTCAACACTGGCCGATCATCCACCTGCTACTGAGCCACCCCAAAGTGCACCCATGGACCCTTCTCCTGCTGAACGTGCAACTTCCCCTGCCTCCGCTCCGCCACCCCGCCCCCAAGACCATGCAACAACAACCACCTCAGGTGCATCCTTCTCAACACCCGCTCCATCCACAAACACGCCATCGAACTCTGGGACCTCCTCGACACAACTGCACCAGATGTCGCCTTCCTCACGGAAACCTGGATGAACGCCTCCTCAGCCCCCAACATCGCCAAAGCCATCCTGGACGGTTACAAGATCAACCGAAAGGACCGCATCAACCAAACTGGAGGAGGAATTGCCATCATCCACAGGAACTCGATCAGCATCACGACCAACACTGAGGACACCCTCCCCTCCGCCGAACATCTACACTTCCAGATCCACACCGACCCCATGACCACTCTCAGAGTAACCCTCGTCTACAGACCTCAGACCACGCACTCAATTCAGCGAAGCCATCACCGATTTCATCAGTGCGCATACCCTCATCTCCGCAGACTACATTCTCCTTGGCGACCTGAACTTCCACCTGGAGAGCAACAACGACAAGAACATCGCCTCACTACTTGAAAACCTTGTGAACCTCGGACTCAAGCAACTGGTGACCACCCCCACCGTCGTCGCCGGTCACACGCTGACCCCATTTTCTCCGCCAGCAGCAACGTCTCCTTCAGCCCCACCACCGGCCTGTACTGGACAGACCACAGCTGCGTCCACTTCACCTTCCAGAAGACCACATCCCACCACCGCCCACAACAGATCCCCCGCAGATGCTGAAGCAAAGTCACCACAGACCAGCTGACCACATCACTGAGCCAGAACCCACCAAACAACACAACTGACACCAACACCGCCGCACGCAACCTCACACAGTGGATCGGTGACTGCGCCGACGCCCTCGCACCATTAAAAAACCTCTCCAGAAAGCCCAGAACAAGAAAGCCACCTGGTTCACTCACGACCTCAAGAACACAAAGAAATCATGCGGAACCCTCGAGAAGACCTGGCGCCACAACTAAACAACAGAGAACCTCACAGCTCTCAAGAACGCCACCCGTAAACACCACCAACTGATCCGCACCACCAAAAGGACCACTTTCAAAGAACGCCTAGACAACAACACGCACAACAGCAAGGAGCTCTTCAGCATCGTGAAAGAACTCTCCAACCCTAGTGCCGACTCCAATGACATCCCACCCTTGCAAGACCTCTGCGACTCCCTCGCCACCTACTTCCACCGCAAGATTGCCGACATACACAACAGCTTCGATGCCCAGACCCCGCTACCAGCCACCGAGCCAATGCCCCCCACCGACACCGTCAGCACCTGGACCCCCGTCAGCATCGAGGACACCACCCACGTCATGAACACCATCCACTCCGGCTCACCATCAGACCCCTGCCCTCACCACATATTCAACAAAGCAGACGCCATCATCGCACCCCACCTCCGGAACGTCATGAACAACTCCTTCTTGTCCGCCACCTTCCCAGAGAGCTGGAAGCATGCCAAGATCAGCGCCCTACTGAAGAAACCCACAGCGGACTCAAAGGATCTCAAGAACTTCTGGCCTATCTCCCTTCTTCCCTTCCCAGCGAAGGTCATGAGAAGACCGTCAACAAACAGCTGACCACCTTCCTCAAGGCAAATTGCTCCCTCAACCCTTCCGAGTCGGGCTTCCGATCCAACCACAGCACCAAGACCGCCCTCATTGCAGCCACCGACGACATCAGGACCATGCTCGACAAGGGGGAAACCACCGCCCTCATCCTTCTAGACCTCTCTGCCGCCTTCGATACCGTCTGCCACCGAACTCTAAGATCCCGCCTCCACAACGCAGGGATCCAAGGAAAGGCCCTGGAATTCCACCTGAACACTTTGCATCTAGTTTGCAATTGAAAACTAAAGCAAACCTGACTCAGCGAGT
The DNA here is from genome assembly GCF_964263255.1 of Lissotriton vulgaris. Lineage (NCBI taxonomy): Eukaryota > Metazoa > Chordata > Amphibia > Caudata > Salamandridae > Lissotriton > Lissotriton vulgaris. The sequence goes on along the minus strand of NC_141699.1, from coordinate 39,555,057 downwards.
TAGTAAATCTCGGTCCTCGAGTCTTACAACTACCCTTGATACATTCACAAAGCCGCTGAAAATGCAGCTGTTGTCCAGTTACCTCTTCTGTTGTATCTTTCAGGAGTGTTACCGTTGTTGAATCAGAAAAGTGCCTAGAAACCATTATAGCTAAACAAGAGCTACACAAAAGCCACAGATTGCATAACACATTAGCCATGAAGATGAACAGGAGCCGGGGAAGATACCTGAGCTCTCCAGAAGGGTACAATGCCACCAGGGCTCTCCTTGAGGGTAAGATGCCACCTGGGCTCTCATGGAGGGTGTGATGCCACCTGGGCTCTCATGGAGGGTGGGATGCCACCTGGGCTCTCCTTGAGGGTAGGATGCCACCTGGGCTCTCATGGAGGGTAAGATGCCACCTGGGCTCTCATGGAGGGTAAGATGCCACCTGGGCACTCATGGAGGCTGGGATGCCACCTGGGCTCTCCTGGAGGGTAAGATGCCACCTGGGCACTCATGGAGGGTGGGATGCCACCTGGGCTCTCCTGGAGGGTAGGATGCCACCTGGGCTCTCATGGGGGATTGAATGCTAATGGGGCTTTCCAGGAGGGTAGGATGCCACTGGGGCACTCCAGGAGGGCAGGGTGCCACCTGGGCTCTCCTGGAGGGTTGTATGCCCCCTGGGCTCTCCTGGAGGTTAGGATGCCACCTGGGCTCTCCTGGAGGGTAGGATGCCACCTGGGCTCTCCTGGAGGGTAATATTCCACCTGGGCTCTCATGGAGGGTAAGGTGCCACCTGGGCTCTCGTGGAGGGTAAGATGCCACCTAGGCACTCATGGAGGGTGGGATGCCACCTGGGCTCTCCTGGAGGGTAGGATGCCACCTGGGCTCTCATGGGGGAGTGAATGCTAATGGGGCTTTCCAGGAGGGAAGGGTGCCACCTGGGCTCTCCTGGAAGGTTGTATGCCCCCTGGGCTCTCCTGGAGGTTAGGGTGCGGGTAAGATGCCACCTGGGCACTCATGGAGGGTGGGATGCCACCTGGGCTCTCCTGGAGGGTAGGATGCCACCTGGGCTCTCATGGGGGATTGAATGCTAATGGGGCTTTCCAGGAGGGAAGGGTGCCACCTGGGCTCTCCTGGAGGTTAGGATGCCACCTGGCTCTTCTGGCGGGGATGATGCCACCTGGGCTCTCATGGAGGGTGGAGGCCTCATTGTGCCTTTTGCCCTGAGTCCTAGCCGTGGGCAGCAGTCTTAAGGGGCTTATGTGAGCTTAACCCTTAATGCCAGGGGTCAGGGCTCTTTAAGAAGCTCAGATCCCCCTCCAGAGTGCGAATGCCTCACCAACACCATAAGCAACTAGCCTGCACCTACCCAGCAACTGACTTCACCCAGCCCCGCCGTTCAAGCCAACACTTTTGATGAAAGTCGATTTTTAGCGCTCGGTTTGCGGCACTTCCCATTTGAAACAGCTTAGTAAGAAGTTCGACATTTTCATCCCTTAACATTGCTAATTTTGGGGGAGCGATATTTTTGTTTGACAATTATTGCTTTTTTAATTAAACTGATAAACGGATTGCTCTTCATAAAGCACTATTTCTCACCATTTTCCCTTATGATTTCTCACCAAATTGCCTTTTTCCGCCTATTACCAAAATGTTTACCTTATTTTTACTAGAATGTAGTCATTTTAGATATAATATATTTTTTAAATGAGCTAAAATAGTTAAAGAGGAGCTCTCTACCTAATTTCAGCAGCACATATTCTATCAGGGTCGGATTGGGATCACAATTTGGCCGGGGCGCTGACGAATTATTCAATATATTTTTTAATTCTTTGGCTGTTATTGATGGTGGAGGGCCTCCTCCGGCGCACTCACTTAGACCCTCATATTTCCTTCAGCCTTGGCCGATGTTCCCAAAAGATAAGCCCATAATGCTTTGCGAGTTGCCTCTTTATGCTTCCAGTGACCAGGGCTGCAGTGAAGGGTTCCAGCAAAGCATAAGTGCCCTTATATAATCCTTGGCACTCTCACCGGCCAAGTTCACCCCTCCTCTGGTAGGCAGGCTCCTGGCCGTTATTGGGGTAGGCAGCACGCACGCATGTTAACCCCTTTCCTAGCTCCTTGAAGCCTGTGCTGCTGTCCCTGCGCTCATGTTGGCAGTCACATCCTATACCCAGCTGACTCTGAGCTCGAGCCTTGGTCGCCAAGGTTGTCCAGAGGTCGCGAGGTGCTGAGGCTGAGCGCGCACGAGGCATCTATGCGTCCTGCTAGGAGGACCGGATCCGGGGTCCGCGGATCCGTTCAGCCAGGCACCGCCCATTGGCACCGCCGGATGCCAGGTCAGCAGAGGCCCCGCGGCAGCCATGAGGCAGGCAGATGCAATTAGAGCCACGGGATGCCAGGTCAGCACAGAGCCGGTGCCCTTCGGCGTCCTTGGCACAATCACTCGAGGAGGTACAGAAGAGATGGAGAATCCGCGATTCCATCGCCGACAGCTCTGAGGCGCAGCCACCTCAGAGCCGAGACAGCAGAGGGGATCTGTCCAACCCACAGAGGAACAGGGCTGCAAAGAATTCAGAGGGGTCTGTCCAAACCACAGAGGAACAGGTCTGTAAAGACTGCAGGGGGGTCTGACCAACCCACAGAGGAACAGGACTGTAAAGACTGCAGGGGGGTCTGTCCAAACCACAGAGGAACAGGGCTGCTAAGACCACAGAGGGGTCTGTCCAAACCACAGAGGAACAGGGCTGCTAAGACCACAGAGGGGTCTGTCCAACCCACAGAGGAACAGGGCTGTAAAGATCACAGAGGGGTCTGTCCAACCCACAGAGGAACAGGGCTGTAAAGACTGCAGAGGGGTCTGTCCAAACCACAGAGGAACAGGGCTGCAAAGACCGCAGAGGGGTCTGTCCAACCCACAGAGGAACAGGACTGTAAAGACTACAGGGGGTCTGTCCAAACCACAGAGGAACAGGACTGTAAAGACTGCAGAGGGGTCTGTCCAACCCACAGAGGAATAGGGCTGTAAAGACTGCAGAGGGGTCTGTCCAACCCACAGAGGAACAGGGTTGTAAAGACTGCAGAGGGGTCTGTCCAACCCACAGAGGAACAGGGCTGCAAAGACTGCAGAGGGGTCTGTCCAACCCACAGAGGAACAGGGCTGTAAAGACTGCAGAAGGGTCTGTCCAACCCACAGAGGAACAGGGCTGTAAAGACCACAGAGGGGTCTGTCCAACCCACAGAGGAGCAGGGGTGCAAAGACTGCAGGGGGGTCTGTCCAACCCACAGAGGAACAGGGCTGTAAAGACCGCAGAGGGGTCTGTCCAACCCACAGAGGAACAGAGCTGTAAGACTGCAGAGGGGTCTGTCCAACCCACAGAGGAACAGAGCTGTAAAGACCACAGAGGGGTCTGTCTAACCCACAGAGGAGCATAGCTGTAAAGACCGCAGAGGGGTCTGTCCAACCCACAGAGGAGCAGGACTGCAAAGACCGCAGAGGGGTCTGTCGAACACACAGAAAAACAGGGCAGCAAAGACCGCAGAGGGGCCTGTCCAACCCACAGAGGAACAGGGTTGTAAAGACCACAGAGGGGTCTGTCCAACCCACAGAGGAACAGGGCTGTAAAGACCGCAGAGGGGTCTGTCCAACCCACAGAGGAACAGGGCTGTAAAGACCGCAGAGGGGCCTGTCCAACCCACAGAGGAACAGAGCTGTAAAGTCTACAGAGGGGTCTGTCCAACCCACAGAGGAACAGGGTTGCAAAGACTGAAGAGGGGTCTGTCCAACCCACAGAGGAGCAGGGCTGTAAAGACCACAGAGGGGTCTGTCCAACCCACAGAGGAACAGGGCTGTAAAGACTGCAGACGGGTCTGTCCAACCCACAGAGGAGCAGGGGTGCAAAGACTGTAGATGGGTCTGTCCAACCCACAGAGGAACAGGGCTGCAAAGACTGCAGAGGGGTCTCTCCAACGCACAGAGGAACAGAACTGCATGGGAAGCGGACGAAGAGACGTGCGCTTCCTGCTCTGCATCATTCCACCCATAAATTAACCGAAGATAATGAGAACTCAAAATAGAAATACGAGGTTCAATTCAGAAATCTGGTGTAAATAAAATACCGGTTCCAGGTATATCTTTATATTTGTTGCATCACTCAGTCCGGGCAAAATGCACCCCTTCCAAGATGGTGGCACTTTTCATGGGCAGGTGCACGTTGGTGATGGTGCAGAGAAAGACATGTGCTGTGGGCACGCGCCCAGCACCAAAGCCTGGCAGGGGTGCCCGGGCGTGGGCGGCTGCTCTCCGTGAAGTGCCCGAGGACCCAAAGGAGGCACACTTCAATGAGATGCCAGGGGTAGGGGAAGTGACATCACTCCCTTAGACTTCCGATTTCACTCACACACACTTACACATACACACACATTCACACATATACACTCACACATAAACAGGCTCGCTCACAACATACATTTAAAAGCATTCTTTACTTACCTCATCTGCCATGGAAGGGCATTCCAGCCTATTGTACTCCATTTTCATTACACCATTAGTAAATAATATATTTAATTTATTCTCTATCAGTGTGATAAACAAATTACAGAAAATAAAGAGAGAGGAGCCCCAGCGGCCCATGTGTTTCTGGCACTCAATTTGCCACTCTCCGGCTGGGGGTTACAAAGGCAGTGCTAGGGATAGCAAAGGGCAAGCCAGGGGTCGCAGCTGTGACCGCCTAAATGACGTTGATGCCTTTCTGCCTCAACTACAACATGTGTCCATTCTTTAGCAGGGTTTGAGGTGGTTGGCAGCGAATCTAATAATCACAAGACTGGTGACACACCATCGCTACACTAGTGATAGGCAATCGCTAGAATAGTGACAAGCAATTAATAGACTAGTGACAGGCAATCACTAGACTAGTGATAGACAATCACTAGACGAGTGACAGTCAATCACTAGACTAGTGACAGTCAATCACTAGACTAGTGACAGGCAATCACTAGACTAGTGACAGACAATCACTAGATTAGTGATAGGCAATCCCTAGACTAGTGATAGACAATCACTACACTAGTGATAGACAATCACTAGATTAGCTACAGGCAATCACTAGACTAGTGACAAGCAATCACTAGACTAGTGACAGGCAATCGCTAGACTAGTGACAGGCAATCACTAGATTAGTGACAGACAATCACTACACTAGTGACAGGCAATCACTAGACTAGTGACAGGCAATCATTAGACTAGTGACAGATAATCAGTAGACTAGTGATAGACAATCACTAGACTAGTGATAGGCAATCACTAAACTAGTGATAGGCAATCACTAGACTAGTGACAGGCAATCACTAGACTAGTGACAGGCAATCACTAGACTAGTGACAGACAATCACTACACTAGTGACAGGCAATCACTAGACTAGTGACAGGAATTCATTAGACTAGTGACAGACAATCACTAGACTAGTGATAGACAATCACTAGACTAGTGACAGGCAATCACTAGACTAGTGACAGGCAATCACTAGACTAGTGATAGGCAATCACTAGACTAATGATAGACAATCACTAGACTAGTGATAGACAAACACTAGATTAGCTACAGGCAATCACTACACTATTGACAGGCAATCACTAGACTAGTGACAGGCAATCACTAGACTAGTGACAGGCAATCGCTAGACTAGTGACAGGCAATCACTAGACTAGTGACAGACAATCACTAGACTAGTGACAGACAATCACTAGACTAGTGACAAACAATCACTAAACGAGTGATTGGCAATCACTAGACTAGTGACAGGCAATCACTAGACTAGTGACAGGCAATAACTAGACTAGTGACAGGTAATCACTAGACTAGTGACAGACAATCACTAGACTAGTGATAGACAATCACTAGACTAGTGAAATGCAATCACTAGACTAGTGCCAGGCAATCACTAGACTAGTGATAGACAATCGCTAGACTAGTGAAATGCAATCACTAGACTAGTGCCAGGCAATCACTAAACTAGTTATAGACAATCACTAGACTAGTGACAGGTAATCACTAGACTAGTGACAGACACTCACTAGACTAGTGATAGACAATCACTAGATTAGCTACAGGCAATCACTACACTAGTGACAGGCAATCACCAGACAAGTGACAGACAATCACTAGACTAGTGATAGACAATCACTAGGCTAGTGACACACAATCACTAGACTAGTGACAGGCAATCGCTAGACTAGTGACAGGCAATCACTAGACTCGTGATAGACAATCACTAGACTAGTGACAGGAAATCACTAGACTAGTGACAGGCAATCGCTAAACTAGTAGTAGGCAATCACTAGACTAGTGACAGACAGGCAATCACTAGACTAGTGACAGGCAATCACTAGACTAGTGACAGACAATCACTACACTAGTGACAGGCATTCACTAGACTAGTGACAGGCAATCATTAGACTAGTGATAGGCAATCACTAGACCAGTGATGGCTGATGACATTTGAAAGTGGTGGGGTGTAAAAGTTAGGCAAGAGTGTTACATCCAAAGCGTGTGAAGCACGCAAGCAGTGGTGGCTGGTGAGGTTTGTGAGTGGTGGGCTGGGCTTGGTCGGGTGGGAGATGTTTGGACAGACAAGGCGGAAAAATGATCAGAAAAGGAACAGAAAGCGAGCAGAGGGGGTGCAAACAGAAGGCAGTAAAGGGTAGCAGACTAAAGGGCAAGATGGGAAGGAGAACTTCACAAGAGAAGGGACGAGGACATGAAACAGTGAACACCTTTTTCAGCAGTAAGGCATTCATTCCCCTCCTCTCGAGCCAATAGCAGCAGAGGGCCAGAGTAGGAACACTTCATGAACCAGGTGAGCTCTGCTATTTCTGGTCCTCAGCAAAACTAAACTACTTCGAGGCTGCACGTCAGCGGTTACACAAGGCTTACCCCAAACCCACAGGCTGTAGAGCCCTGAGGGTCAGACCTAGAAGGACCCTGCTCATGGGAAGTGACCAACCACTGCCACTTCACAGCACTTTCAGATGAAGGAACAGTCACAGTAGCTGGAAGTTTCGTGGCCATTCCCATGACAGGCAGTGCTTCAAACCCAATGACACAGTCTGATGCCCAAGTCAAAACGAGTGTCCTGCCGTCCAAGCCAGCCCCCTGTCCTCTCAAAGACAGCTAACCAGGGAAGGAATGCTTGATAATCTCATCACTGCAAAGACACCATCTCCAATGGTATATGGGCGTCACACCTGGCTTGAAATGTGTGTGCTTGGGCTGACACGCTCAAGTAGCTGTCAAAAGGCATTTCTCTTGCAACAATATTAAATGGGGAATCAGGTTTTAATAATGGTAGTTCTATATATATATATATATATTTATATTTCTGCTTCTCATACTGCGAGAAAGCCGTGGGGCCACGCTCCCCCGCCCACATGAAGGAGCTGCCCCTGCTTACTAGTGACAGAGAATGACTACGCTACAGACTGGCAATCATGAGTGACAGGCAAACACTAGACCAGTGACAGGGAATCACTATACTAGTGACAGAAAATCACTACACTAGTGACAGGCAATCACTAGCCTAGTGATAGACTTGGGAGAGGCAGTCACTAGACTAGCAACAGGTAGTCACTAGAGTAGCAAGAGGCAGTCACTAGACTAGCAATACCAGTCACCAGACTAGCGGCAGGCAGTCACTAGACTAGCAAGAGGCAGTCACTAGATTAGTGACAGGCAATCACTAGCAACAGACAATCACTAGGCTAGTGATAGACAATGACTAGACTAATCACAGACATTCACTAAACTAGCAACAGACATTCACTAGACTTGCGACAGGCAATCACTATACTCGTGAGAGGCAATCACGAGACTAGCAACTGATAATCTGGACTAGCGACATGTAATAACTAGAGTGGCGACAGGCAATCACTTGACTAGAGACAGTTCATATATACCATGCGACGGCTGATCAGGAAGACGCCGCGTAGAGGAGAGGAGACCCGGTTAAACCTAGATTCCGGGAACGATGTTACAGCTGCCATAAAACGAGTGCCCTTAGTCAAGATTACGTGACCCTGACCAGGCGTTAAGCCTGCTGGTGCTGCATTGAGTAAGACCCTGTCATTTAGAACATACGGAACGTTGGATTTAAATATCCCCCGTTCTCACCTCGAAGAGGTTAAGGATTCAATCCTTCAAGGTCCTGAGGAGATTCCCCGGCATTGAGGGGCATCGAAACGCGTCGACCCTTTCTTGTTGTCCAGGCTAATCACACGAGTATATTACTCGTAACTTTTTGTTGACTGTAAAAATTGTTGATGGCCTGTATTGAAACATATTGTCAAAATTTCGCTAAAAGAACTGCATTAATACCCCACCCTTAAAATTAATAATAGATTCTCTGACTCTAGGTGAGGGTATTAAAAAAGGCTCTTGTCCTTCTTTTCTTTTCTTTTTCTTTTTCTAAATTCTCATTCCACTTGCGAGTCTGACACAGTGTGTAAGGTTTTCAGTATGATTGTTGGCTGAATGTCGTGCTCACTGAGGAGTAAATGAGTGAAGAGTCTGTATGTTTTGAGCTTTGATGTTTTGATATCATTCACTTGTTACACCCACATCTTTTGTGTGTTCTTTTACTCTGTGTAGAAAATATTTCTTTCCAGTTCCTCTCCCTGTTTGTAATTAAATATTCACAATTTTATCATAATACAACAAAAATACACCTTCCGAAAAATAAAAAATAAAAACTGATTCAATCTGACATTTGTTTGTCCTTGGTATATATCAACAGTTTAATATAGTTGAATATAGAAAAAAGGCATACTCATTCGGCAGTATTGGCATCTTGTTTTGTTTACACTTAAAGTGGCGCAGCCTTACTGCGCTTTAGCCAAACCCTTTCGATGTTCAATTGACTAGAGACAGGCCATCACTAGACTTGGGACAGGCAGTCACTAGACTAGCAACAGGTAGTCACTAGAGTAGCAAGAGGCAGTCACTAGACTAGCAACAGGTAGTCACTAGAGTAGCAAGAGGCAGTCACTAGACTAGCGGCAGGCAGTCATTAGAGTGGTGACAGGCAATCACTAGACTTGGGACAGGCAGCCACTAGACTAGCGACAGGTAGTCACTAGGCTAGCAAGAAGCAGTCACTAGACTAGTGACAGTCACTAGACGAGTGACAGGCAAGCATGCAAAGGGCCACATTTATTCACTTGTGTAGCACCAGAGCAGCCAAAGATGTGTCAAGGGGAGAGTGAAAGACAGCACCAGATATACCAGGATGTGGTGCCATTTTCCTCTCTCCTTGCACTGGTGCATATTAAGCTGCCATGCAAAAACACAAATACCCTTGCACCCTTGTGTAAGTGTGCGTGCATTCAGTCAAGTCAGTACTGTACTGGATGTGTACCCTTCCAGTAGAATCGCTATGCTTTAATACTTTACAGTGCAGAAAATGGAAAAACTTGTTCCACCGTTACACGTTCTTCGATAAGGCATCATTTTTGGGTCAAATCCCTGACTAGAAAATGTTATTTGGTATGGATTTGTGTCAAAAGTAGAGCTGGTCAAAAATGTAAATAAAGCCATTGCAATTCATGAATTTCATTTTACACTTGTTCCTCAAAAGTCCAGATCACCGGACATTATGCCACGAAACATACATATACTGCCTTCCACTACAAAGTTATAAAGGGGGGAATGCAAACACCAGAACGTGAGTTCTGTTATTCATGACTGTTAGATTTGGGGGTCTCTAGTTGGCACAGGTAGGTACTTGTGACAAATAGGGACCCTTGCCTCTAGTTAGGGTAAGGGGGATTATACTCCTAAAATAACCGCTGCTCAACCCCTTGGTAGCTTGTCACGAGCAGACAGGCTTATCTCAGAGGCAGTGTGTAAAGCATTTGTGACCACCTACAGTAACCCAGTGACAACACTACAGATGGACACCACACAAGGTTTTTATATAAAAAATAAGTAGACTTTATATAGATTTACCACAAGACCATAAACAACAAAAACACACAATACGGTTACTTTAAGATGGTAGCTTTAGCTTAGTTCAGTTCAGTTCTTAGGATGTGACACTTTGCGCCAATGTACCTTATGATGCGTTGCGCTTCCACGACAAGCAATGTCGCAGCGAGGAAAATGCGGCAAAGTACAGGTGCAAAGAAATAATGACGTGAAGATCTTCCAGATGCGGCACACTTCTCCGGCGAAGCAAGAAGTTCTCTGTTCGATGCGTGGATTGCAGCGGACACACCCTTGTTCAGAAGTGCAACGGCAACAGCTTCAGCTGCAACACTCTTCTCCCTCGTTTGCGTGAAGCTTCCACACAATGGGAAAACTACAACGGTGACATCCTTGCTCAGAAATGCAATGGCAGCAGCACTGACTGCGGCGTGCTTTTCGGGGGTTGCGAGGCGCTTTTCTGGATGCGGTGCAATGCGACATTTCCAGCGGTGACACCCTTGTTCAGAAGTGCGACGGCAGTGACATGCTTCTTCCTCACTGCGAGACTCTTCTCTCGATGTGGTGCAGTGCGACAACTCCAGCGGTGACACCCTTGTTCAGGAGTGAGACAGTGGCAGCAGCTATGGCGACACGCTTAGTTCTCGTTGAGTCGCGCTTACAGCTCCTCATGACACTCAGTCCCTCAGAAGGCCCAAAACAGCAGCAATCACTTCCAAAGAACTCTGGGGAGCTGGGGGTGAAGTCTTTTTTCCCTGAGACTTCAGCAGGAGGCAAGCTTTATTCCAATCCCTTGAAGATCCTTCACAAGTGGGAAGCAAAGTGCACAAAGTTCTTTCTCCTATCTTTGGCAGTCAGGCAACCTCTGCAGGCGAATCTCATAAGCAGCACTTCAGCTTAGGAATAGTCTCTCCTCAGTTTCTTCAGGTTCCTCTTCTCAGTAAAGGTTTCTTCTTGTAGTCCAAAAGTGATCTAATTTCTTGGGATCAGGGTCCCAATATTTATACCCCAAAATTCTTTGTCCTCTGAAGGCAGAGGGGCCTTTGCCCAGTCCAAACCAGTTCTGGAGCACTCTGTTTACATGACTCCTTCTTTCTTTTCACAGTGCAGGGCAGAAACATCAGATGCCCCACAGGAGGTGGAGCCAGCAGTGTGGAGGAAAAGCACAGCCCTGAAGCACTCTGTTGGCATGATTCCTTCTCTCCTTTCACAGTGCAGGGCAGAGACATAAGACGCACCACAGGGGTTGGAGCAAGCACTGTGGGGGGCAGGCACAGTTCTATTCAGGTCCCAAATGCAACCCCTCCCTCCCATCTAGATGCAGATCTCTCTATTCACCACTGGGCGGACTCACCCTTTCTCCTGGAATCCCCCAGCCCTGTCACTCAAACTCCAGATAAGGATTACACAGCCTAGCAAAGGCAGGCTTGGTTAGTTAGGCAAAAGATGGAATTTTGCAAAACCCATGAATGCTTGCAAAGAAACATATGTTCCTCCCCTGGGGTGTCCCCTTGACCCACAGTAGTCTTAGGGCTACTTTGTGCTACTTTACAGCACTTTCCAGTGCAAATTAAGAGTTCTACTGTTAAGTAAATCCCAACACAACGCTGTGCAACTGGTTCTGTCACTTTTGTGATGCAAATCCTGCTGAAAGTGTTAGTAAAGTTCCTCAAAGTGTCATTCACGTTTAAGGAGCCCACAGTCTGAGCCGCACCGTGAAGAGGTCATTCCAGGAGGACCTTTCTCATCATTGCTTTCAGCATCATGCATGAGAAGAGAGAGCGGCACCAGGTCCCGGGTGCCCTAAGTGTGCAACCTCCAGAAGGGGCACACCCTCTTGTTCCTCAACCCAATCATATCAGCTTTGGGAGACGTATGTCGAAGCTGCTCTCAATCGTAGAGTTGAGTGACCCCAACTCACTACTCTGGTTCCAGCATTGGTTCTTGACACCAGGGATGTGGACAACAGACATGGTGGGATACCAGAAACAGAGGGCTGAGGGGAGCCAGAGGCAGCTGGAGATTGGGCCTTGGTGAAAGACCTGTGAGGGGGACTCCAGATGGGCTCCTCGAATCTATGCTGCACTACATGGATTGCACACACGTGCTCTCCTACCTGAATCGTTACTAGTTAAACTCTAGTGTCTTCAAATAAGAGAAGATACACCTGAAACCTCAGCATGCAGATCTCTCTGATGGTGAGATGTTACCTCCCACTGAGCCTGTCAGTGTCACAGCAGCACTTCCTGCATCCCATCACCAGGTTGTCACAGCAGCACTTCCTGCATCACAACAGCACTTCCTGCATCTCATTGCCAGGTTCTCACAGCAGCACGTCCTGCATCCTGTGACTAGGTTGTCACAGCAGCACTTCCTGTATCCCATCACCTGGTTGTCACAGCAACGCCTCCTGCATCTCATCGCCAGGTGGTCACAGCAACGCCTCCTGCATCTCATCGCCAGGTGGTCACAGCAGTGCCTTCTGCATCTCATCGCCAGGTTGTCACAGCAATGTTTTCAGCACCCCATCACCAGGTTTTCATAGCAGTGCCTCCTGCATCCTGTGATTAGGTTGTCACAGCAGCACTTCTTGCATCCGGTTGCCAGGTTGTCATAGAAGCACTTCCTTCATCTCATCATCAGATTGTCACAGCAGCACTTCCTGCTTCACAGCAGCACTTCCTGCTTCACAGCAGCACTTCCTGCATCACAGCAGCACTTCCTGCATCACAACAGCACTTCCTGCATCACAGCAGCACTTCCTGCATCCCATCACCAGGTTGCCCAGTATGGCCGTCTTTGGCCGGATGTCAGTACCCCGGTGCCGAGACAGAAATATCAGTGAAATAAACAAGACCGTGCAACACCGTCAAAAAATGAGGGCTCAATTCACAATGATGCTTAATTACAAGAGGCCGGAGTCACTAGAGCATCACTTTTTTGATGCTCTGGCGGCGTAAGCCTCTCAATAATATCAATGAGGCGACACAAAGCCGCCCTGCGTTGCTTTGCATTGCCTCATTGATATGAAGTAAGGCCAGGCGGCCCAAGTCGCAGCCTTACCTTAGTCTACGTCAAGGAGGCATTCAATGGTGCTAGTGGGTGCTTTTCCCACACAGCACCCATGGATTGTGACGCTGCCTCAAATTTACTAAATCGCATAAACTTGGGGCTGCACCAAAAATGTACTCCTCCCCAGAGCAGGCATAACAAGGGGACATATTTTCTTATTCCTCTTATTTTTTTCCTTTTTCCATGCATGCGGTATTTTGCAGCAAATATCGAAACAGGAAAACGCCTCTTTGGATTTTTAGTGTGCAGGAAGGAGCCCCTTCCTGCACAAAAACAATCCTGCCTACAACGGAGCACCTTTGCACCAAGGTGCAAGGGTGCCTACATTGGTGCAAGCAGAAAATTGTGCACTAAAACAGGGGAAAATTACAGGAATGCACCATATTTCCTATATACGGTGCATTCCTGCCCTTTCACATTGGCAATAGACAGCGCAGCAAGATGATTTGTGGCACTGTGCTACACCAATTCCTTATAATTGAGGCCCGAGTGCCCAAACATTCAGCAGCACATCTTTGTACACGACCTCCTACACTAATAGGTTTGCACAACTGGAGACGACCAGCAGCACAGAGACCCTCATGGTCTACAGAGCTCTAGGTTCCCTCCGTTTCCAGGTGAAAGCACCAGCTCCTCCGCCAGTGGCCGGTGGCCTGCTGGAGTCAGCATGCCTTGTTTGATTAAGCAGTCATGAAGGAGTGTGTCTACCATCATCAGGAGAGTTCAGCACACTTATTGTAATACATTTCTACAGTTCAGTGGGTGCAAGTTCATTTCGAGAGGTACAGGGAATTTATCTTACCTTTCTTAAATGTCATGGGTCTGACTGACAGCTGCCAAGAGAGTAGTAATGCTTTGTCAGTCAAGTACAAGGACCTCATCACACTGCACTCACTGAACAAAGTTCAGGTTCAATCTACCCTCCCTTTCACGCAAAAGGGAAAGGGCGGCATGCACCATGTTTACATTATATGGCACATTGCTGTTCTTTCCTAGGGCTATTTCACATTTGGATGCACCACAATCCACAGGGGGATGCGTGGGACACCCACGCTCCACCCATGGAACACCTTCCTGGTGCAGAGTAACACAAGGTAGAGATTTGCATTGCCTTGGATTACTAGATTGATCAAGCCATGCAGGGCAATGGAGTAAGGTGGAGTTGTGTGATTTGATAAATCTCACGTAGGTTTTGCCTCGCACTTACACCCCCTGGCATGGTGCAACGGGTGATGCAAAACCTTGATAAATCTCACGTAGGTTTTGCCTTGCACTTACACCCTCTCGCGGGTGATGCAAAACCTTGATAAACCTCACATAGGTTTTGCCTCGCACTTACACCCACTGGCATGGTGCAACGGGTGATGCAAAACCTTGATAAAGCTCACGTAGGTTTTGCCTTGCACTTACACCCTCTCGCGGGTGATGCAAAACCTTGATAAATCTCACGTAGGTTTTGCCTCGCACTTACACCCCCTGGCATGGTGCAACGGGTGATGCAAAACCTTGATAAATCTCACGTAGGTTTAGCCTTGCACTTACACCCTCTCACGGGTGATGCAAAACCTTGATAAATCTCACGTAGGTTTTGCCTTGCACTTACACCCTCTCGCGGGGGATGCAAAACCTTGATAAATCTGACCCTGGCTGCGTTTATTATACAAATGTCATGCACTCAACTCAACCTCAACTTGTCTATCAAAGAAACATCAGCTTACATTTTTGGAAAAACAGTAATTGCATTTTGCCATAATGCATCCCAACAAAAATGAACTGATGAAGGTACCATCCTAAGGAGGTTGTATGGCGTTTTCTGAAACGCAGACACATGTTTCCCCTATGTTTTATTAAAGTCTGAAGTGAATGATAATATACTACCACAGTGATGAAAAATGGGAGAAGCGTCTGCGTATTGGACTTCCGAGGGCTTCATGTTGGCCAAGGCTTACCCTGTGGTTGCGGCATTGATGGGTGTCCAGATATGGATGGCAACTATTTAACATCCGGATAACTATTCATGTTCACCATGAGTGTGGAGTGTAAAAATATATGTGCACTCTGGGGAATCTTGCCATCCCATAAACAGATGCCCCTTTTATGAGGACCACTGCAGCGGGCTCACCGTGGGCAAGATTTCAGATCTTCAAAAGCTCTGGTGCTCTGGAGGGGACTATTGAGCCCCTGGAGAATGGTTCCTCTCCATCCTTCATTCATATCGGCAATGACTGGAGTCACTAGAATTATGCGGCTGGGGAGCACTAAATTAAGCGGCACGGGTGACTACTAAAAGGCAAATTATAAGGCATGATGCTGTTCATGTACTCATAGTCTTATATTGTAATTTTTGCACATAGCAACAATGTTTGGGCAAAATTTTCATATCATTATTACCAGTTTAACAAACAAATATAGATAGATGCAACTGAAAGATGACCAGTTAACCTTTGTGACGGGCCTTCCACTGTGCTTAAAAATATGTTGAAATGTTTTTTGTAACATTTGATCCATTTAAGTTACAAAAATGTTCTTTGTTAAAATCTGAAGATTATTCTGCAATTGATATATTATGTGGCAAATGTTGCGATTCCTTGTTAGATTATGGTATGCAGATTTGCTGCGCACGCTATCATCCAGGAGGGTATCCTGGCGCCGAGGAGGTGTGAGTCTAGGCACCCGTAGGGTCTAGTGAGACTAATCGAAAAGCCAGGTCTTCAGATTCTTGCAGAATTCAAGAAGTGTGGAGAAGACTCTTATGCATAGCAGATGGTCGTTCCTCGCTTTAGGAGCAATATAGGAGAAGGCTCGACCACTGGATAAGGTTTTCCATATGCACTGGATTTGTGCAAATTAGAACCCGGACAAGCGTAGCTGTCCATAAGGTTGGTGAAAGCAGATGCGATTGTTGAGGTATGCCGTGACAGTGAACTGTGTTCATCTGTGATTGGGAAGACAGTGCAGCTCCCTCAGCTGTGGTGCAATGGGAGTGTGGCATGAAGGTTAAGATTGATTCTGGCTGCTGAGCCCTGAGCGCTCTGCAGCCTTCAGGTGTGTTGTGTGTTGATCCTGGCATAGAGGGTGTTTTCAAAGTTCAGTTTGCTTGCGACCAGGGTGCGTGTGAGGGGTTTCCAGGTGCTGATTGGGAGGCAGTTGAAAATATTCCTCAGTATGTTCAGGGTACAGAGGAATGAGGGGATGATGGTGTGACATGGGTGGTCATGTTGAGTTTGTTGTTAATGATGATCTTGAGGTTCTTGGTGTAGGTGGGTGTCTGCCCTAGCTCTGCGGCCACCAGTAGGGATCCCACATTGAGATACTCTTCCTGAAGATCATGATTTCGGTCTTGTCAGTGTTCAGCTTTAGACAGTGGGGGCCATATTTCCAACGGGAATCACGAAGCGTAGCGCTAAGCAAATATTACTAATGCCACAAACCGTGATTCTGAAAATGCAGGGATGAGCGGTGTTCACAGGAATGCGGTGCACCCCTGCGTGTTCCCTAGCACTGGCTCTAATTGTAGCTGCCTATTCCTAATGCAGGCGCCCTTGCACAACAATGCAAAGGTGTCTGTGTTGGGGGAACGATTGTTTATGTGAAGGATGGTGTCCCTTCCTGCACATAAAAATTCCAGAACGGCGAATTGTAACTTCTATGTGTGCTGCATTATGCAGCACACTCGAAGTTGCAAATGATAATTTTTTTAATGATAGTTTATGTGCAGGAAAGGACACTCATTCACGGTGACTGTGTTAAATGCTGTGGAGAGGTCTGGGAGGATGAGGGCCACCGTTTCTCCTCTATTCAGGATAATTATGCAAAAAATCCTGCAGCTGAAGCAACACATGATTCCAAAGGTTTTAATCAATCTTAGGGTTAAGGAAGCAGAAAAACTGGGGTCACGGAAATCCTGTGCAGAAAGCGCCTGTGAAATAGGTTGAGCGGCGGGTGCGCCGTCAAGTACCGGAAGACCGGAGATCCTAAAACTGCACTGTTTCATGAGCGATTGTCAGGCACTAGTTCACCTCTTTTCTGGAAGTAGGTCCACTTCCGGAACAGAGGTGAACCAGTGCCTGTATCTCGCATCAGCGTACACGCTGTAGGTCACGGTTGACGGTGCACCCGCCTGACAATCGCTTATAAAATGCTGCAGTTCTAGGATCTCCGGTCTTCCGGTACTTGACCTGCCACTCAACCTATTTCACAGGTGCTTTCTTCACAGGATCTCCATGACACCGGTTTTTCTGCATCCTTGACCCTAAGATTGATTAAGACTTTCCCTTTCCCAACCTAGACAAGCCGGTTTGCCAATATTACCGGCGAGGCGCCCTGAAGAAGTCACGGTGAAGAAATATAAACTTCCTAAGGGGTTCACTGATACACCTGGTCCGTTTAAACCAACAAAGAAGAGATTGGCATGGAAGCTGTAAAATAAAAATAATGCATTTATTAACCTCAGATGAGGGAGACTACATCACACAGTACCCTCAGGCCACTGTAGGAGGCATTCTAAGGAGTACAGAAAACAGGGGCCTTATATATGCTTAGATTACATTAGTCAGCATAAAGCCAAGGAGAGGTCCTGGCACATACCAGCATGCTTACAGACCAATATGGCTATACAAAGTTTGCTTGCTCAACAAAGTGGGAGGAGAGACATTTCTCCTTACATCAGCAAGAATAGCCTGACAGTTCTATACTATGAGCAGGTGCATTGTGACAGCTAGGCCTTTCCGAGCATGTGCAAGGCTCTGGAAGAGGGAGAAAACACATGGCTAACTAAGATGGCTGCCAAGTACAAAATGGCTTTCAGCTCATGCTAACAGCGATTCTTGCAATCTTTAACAACGGATACTTCCCATTGTGATGAAACACATGTTGGCTGGTTGTGCATGTCAATGATAAGATTAAACTAATTGAAGACGTTCCACAAACCTTGAATGGACCTTTTATGGAAATATTTGTGATATCACAGACTCTGCGATTAAGCATACCTACCTAATAACTTGTGCCCCGGGTTTTGTTTCTCTCAAATACTGAGTTTTTTGTACCCACACACACGTAGGGGCTATAGGTTACTTCCCCAATCCTGGTTACACCGTGTTACATACATAGTGAACATACACAACGCAAATATAGCAAGGCGCCACACTTTCTGGCATATCGCAAACCCTATCGCTCAGACAACATAATTCCAAAGGTCCTGGAAACAACCAATGCAGTGAACTGCAGCCTGTGTGAGAACTGTGGTAACTACCTCTCCATGGGT
The DNA here is from genome assembly GCF_964263255.1 of Lissotriton vulgaris. Taxonomy (NCBI): domain Eukaryota; kingdom Metazoa; phylum Chordata; class Amphibia; order Caudata; family Salamandridae; genus Lissotriton; species Lissotriton vulgaris. The sequence goes on along the minus strand of NC_141699.1, from coordinate 39,536,760 downwards.
ATGTGTGACATGACACAAAAAACTTTACAATGCATGAGACCACAACCATATCAAACTTTGGAGCAAACAGCATCAAAGACAGGAGTCAGCCGCCTCCAGATCAGTCTGCTGAATAATTATTGTTCCTTTCCACAGAATTTGTGCCTGTTCTGCCCGGATGCTCAACTTCAGTGACACAAACGTAGCTCTTTCTTTACGAGCCACACTGTCCCCTTCTGCTCCACGGTGAGATAAAGCAGCTAAAATATGTCCTGAAAGGACCACTCTGGCATCTGATCCCGGCAGAGCCTTGTTGCTGACACATGGAAGGTTTCAGCATCCTTTTCATTTATGCCGTCAATAAACCTGCCTGAAGCTCACACACATTATGTCCTTGGGCATCACCAAGAAAATAGGATTCTGGCCTGCATATAAAGATAGAAATGATGATTGAAAGAAAGAAAGAGATGAAAAAAGCCAGCCTTTACGGGCTGAGAATCATTCTCCGGCTGGTTAGGACACGGCTGGAGTCCATTTTGTACCCGGCTTCGATTCCCGCCATTTTCTCATCACTCAGTCGCTGTCGGTAGGAGTAGAGTCTGAGATTGGATTTTGTAAACCAACGTAGTGATTGCAAAGCTGTCTGCAGCGGGAAGCAAGTGAAAAATCAAAGAGGCATCAACAGCTCACGCGTAGAGAATGCGCCCGACACAAACACACCAAATTAGGTTGAATTCTCAACGGAGTCTTCAAGCTAACAAAATGGAGGCATCCATCAAGGAAAACATTTTGTAAAAAGGATTCGCTGATATTCGTCTGCATGATGGTGGAAACTTGCTAACACTTTGCACTGGGTTTTCATCTCAAAAGTGACACAAACCCAGCATAAAGTGTTGTGTTGGGGTTTACATTTAAAAAATATCATGATTTGTGTTGCAAAGTCACCTAAAGGAGGTTCTGTTATGTGCTACTCTGCATATTAGCAGGGAGGTTCAGTTAATTAGCGTCACGTACAAAAACCCTTGTGCCCCATGGATGCATCACATTTACAATGCAGTGCACCGTGGCGCAAGGGTGGACAGATGTGTGATGCATCTATTGGTGTAAAGTCAACGCATTGCTGTAGTCGTGTCGTAAGCACGACCCAACTCCAGCAATGCTTCGGACTGCCTTTTTCCAATATGCTGCATCACTAATAAGCCTGCTTCAAGCAGGCGTAAGGTTTTGACAGCGTGGCGTAGTAAAAGTAACTCTGTAAAAACTTGTATATTTTACTGCGTCACTTTTATGAGGCTTTCTTGCGTCGGAACGCCCACCCTGCAGACATTATATCTGATGCAGGTATAATGTGATGCAGGGATTTACTACGCGACGCATCTCCATAGATGCGTCATGTTGTAAATGTTTCGCAACATGGCACATTGTTTACCATGCCGCTATGTCACTAAAGTGACGCAATGGCAGCGTAAAGGTGCTTGTATATCTACCCGACAATTTTTTATTATTCTTGGTGCAGAGGGCGTTTTGAACCCAAGTCCACACCTGTGCAAGTAGTTACTGCCTGTGGGCCTCCATCGAGGACCTTCTGAAAGTCCCTTCTGGGGCCTCCTCAGTTTGTGCTTATAAGTTTGCAGGACATCCAGAACCTGGTGGACGGAATAGCACGAGGGTCAAATAGGTTCACTCAGAGGAGAAGCCAGGAGATACTTCGACTGGCTGCCACAGAAGCAAAGAATTGAGTTGAACGCTGCTTGACTTAAGCACAAGTCTTCGAAAGACCTTGACATTTCCAACGTCATAGTACGTTCCCAGAATCCCTTCCGCGTCACGCGCTCAAGTCCAGTGATCGGTGACTCTTCCACGTGCAGAAGTAACAATGTGTGGGCGGAGTCCGAGCATCCTGGTATCTGGGACCAAACTCTGGCACGCTAGCCTTTCATCAGTTGGATAAGAAGGGATAGAAACATTCTGGCTGTCTCTTCACCAGAGTCGGAGGTGGCAGAATTAGTACATCATTCTGACTATTTCTGGAAGCTTTGCAAGTCCCACGTTTGTAAAACCCTTGTATATAATTCCTTTCATTTACAGGTCTTATCAGGGCTTGAGGTTTAATTCTGTCAGAAGGTAGTTTTTTATTGTAGTTGATGCAAATATAAAGGACATTTGGAGATACCTGTGTGCTTTAAAATAGTAAACATTTACAACAAGGGGTGGTGAGGGACAGAGTCTCTGAATAAAGCAGAAAACTCTCACCCAGTCAAGAGATCAGGGCTAGATCAAACACCATTTTTTAGCTCACTGCACCATCCCAGTTTCAGAACCTGGCTGTATGCAAATTAGTCTGTTCCTGTCCCAGTGCATGATGGGAACAGGGCAAACCAAACTACAAAAGCCAATCCTTACACTGGGAAGGAAACAAGCTCCCGGGGACCGGTTTCTGGCATTACAGCCGTCTTCGGCCCGGTTTGCTTGAATCCTGATGGTGCAATGAGCAAGGGACTCACATCTGAGTATACCCTTCCACGCTTAGGGTGGACAAAAATATTTACAACAAGGGGTGGTGAGGGACAGAGTCTCTGAATAAAGCAGAAAACTCTCACCCAGTCAAGAGATCAGGGCTAGATCCAACACCGTTTGTTAGCTCACTGCACCATCCCAGTTTCAGAACCTGGCTGTATGCAAATTAGTCTGTTCCTGTCCCAGTGCATGATGGGAACAGGGCAAACCAAACTACAAAAGCCAATTCTTACACTGGGAAGGAAACAAGCTCCCGGGGACCGGTTTCTGGCATTACAGCCGTCTTCGGCCCGGTTTGCTTGAATCCTGATGGTGCAATGAGCAAGGGACTCATATCTGAGTATACCCTTCCACGCTTAGGGTGGACAAAAATATTTACAACAAGGGGTGGTGAGGGACAGAGTTTCTGAATAAAGCAGAAATCTCTCACCCAGTCAAGAGATCAGGGCTAGATCCAACACCGTTTTTTAGCTCACTGCACCATCCCAGTTTCAGAACCTGGCTGTATGCAAATTAGTCTGTTCCTGTCCCAGTGCATGATGGGAACAGGGCAAACCAAACTACAAAAGCCAATTCTTACACTGGGAAGGAAACAAGCTCCCGGGGACCGGTTTCTGGCATTACAGCCGTCTTCGGCCCGGTTTGCTTGAATCCTGATGGTGCAATGAGCAAGGGACTCACATCTGAGTATACCCTTCCACGCTTAGGGTGGACAAAAATATTTACAACAAGGGGTGGTGAGGGACAGAGTCTCTGTTCCCATGATGCACTGGGCCAGGGACAGACTAATTTGCATGTAGCCAGGTTCTGAGCTGGGATGGTGCAGTGAGCTAAATAACGGTGATGGATCAAGCCCTGATCTTTGGACTGGGTAAGAGTGGTCTGCTTAATTCAGACACTCTGTTCATCACCACCCCTTTTCTGAATCGTTAAAATAGTAAACAACATTGCATTGCTTTAGCTAAATATGCCCACACAGGCAGAATTGTGCCTATATCTAACAATGTACAGTCATTTATTATAACAAAAACTCATAATGTCACATAGGCAGAATATGCCCACTGGGGCAAAATTGCATGCAATTATGTAGTTTTTGTGACTATACACATTCACTATTCACTATTTAACTCTAATGTTTAAACATTCTATACAAGTCTTGCTTTTCTGACCTGTGAGTGCTGTTCTGTCCTTGGGCAACTTTTTTGAAAAAAAATTGAAAGGTGGTCCAACCGTGAAGCTGCACTGCCGCGTGAGAAAAATGCTGGTCTGTGTGTCCTTACAATTGGAGAGACGGTCATGGAACCTTTGAGCGACTCTGATAGGCTTCATTTTGGCAAAATCTGCAGCCCAATTGGGGCTATGGGAATTAATAATCTTGGTGAAATTGCAACACCCATTGGGGTTAGAGACTCTCTAAGAACCACCAGTTCCAGAATGCACTTGGATAAAAATGCATTTCTTTTGTCTTTATCCCGGGCAGTTGTAGGTCCCCAGGGCTGCGTTGGGAGGCAGTAACCCCTATGCATTATTTATTAATATAGCCCCGGGAGGTGGCGGTCACCAGGGCTCAGAGGACTCTGGCGTGCCCCGCATCATTAGTTTCATAACGCTCCCAGGACCTTGCCCACCCGTGTCCTAAATTAAACAAAGCATGACAGCTCATGCTTTCTTTTTTTAAAAATTTCGGCTGTAGTCATGAATGCAACGTGACTGCCGGCATTTCTTTTTTTTTAAAACTCATTTTTTGCCCTGGGGGGTCCCTGTGGTACTCCTCCAAGAGGCCTAGGGGTTCAGGGTGTCTTTACCCTGCCCCCTCTTCTTTTTTAAAACTGTATTTCCTGTGACTCAGTTCAACCGAGTCACAAGATGGCTGCCAACACAACCTGGTTTGAAGTGCTGGCAGCCAATCAGATCTCAGGCACGAGATCGAGAGGGGTTGTGGATCCATAGAGACCTCAGTTGTATTTCTGAGAAATGTTTAAATTTCTAAGCAACTACTAAACGGATTTACACCATTTAACAAAAAAGAGTGCTGTCTGGACCAAGAGATATGTTTTAGCCAAATTTGGTATATTTCCATTCAGCAGTACGGGCTGCAGCCATGTCAAAATTTTCCTATGGAAATTAACATGGAGAAAAAACATTTTCGGACTCCCCCTTTTTCTCGGCCCATGCTTGATGGATCAACCCGGAATTTTCAACACAGCAGCTGAAGTGAACATCAAACTAGTTTTGAAAATTTTGTGAAGATTCGTCAAACATCACCAAAGATATAGACAACTTACAAACAGACTTTTAATAAAAATCAAGTCCTAACTATATATGTACATATATGTATTCATATATGCATATGTGTGTGTATATATTGCTCTATATGCCCCCTTTCTCCATCACTCTACAAACGCCGCTCCTGGCACACTGCTGGTTGGGGGATGAAGTCCACTTTACTCTTAAGGGACCTTGGGGGCCAAGTTGCCCTCCTGGTACCTTTTCTAAGTCCTACACAGCGAGATTCCTGAGAACTGGTCGGAGGTCCCGCCTCCTTTCCCCATCAACCTGCAAACATGACTATTACTTAAAAAACCTAAGAAATTCAGTGAAAAAACAAAAGGTTACAGAGACATTATCATTAGGAAATGGAATAAAACAAAACGTAGAAATTCACAGAAAAAAAACAAAAGTTACAGAGATTTTATAGTTAGGCACCGGTATCACTCCTAAAAAAACAGTCAAATTCAGCCAATGGCCGCATTGTGATTGGTTTATTTATTTATTTTTAAAAATGTATTTGTGACTTATAAAGCGATCCAAATCTCTTCCAGAGGGGTATCTCAGCGCTATGGATGTGCAACAGTTAGGAGGAAGAACATTTTTCAAAAAAGCTCTGTTGTAAGGAGCTTATGAAAAAGAAGGTTGTGTGGACATTTCCGAAGGTGGGGGGGGAAGTTGGTTCCAATAGGAGGGGGCTAATTAATAGAGGGCTTTCCTGCCTTTGCAGGATTTCTTAACACAAGGTCCACAAAGAAGAGACTTAAAGACTGAGTGGAGTGTTCTGGAAGGCTGATGATGGGAGAGTCTATCTGCTAAGTAGCTAGGGCCATTGTCATATTGCGCCTTGTGCACAGTGCAGCACATCTTAAATCTCATCCCCTTGCGGACTGATAACCAGTGTAATCCTTAAAGTAGGAGAAGAGAGGACCACCCACAGTCTATCAAGGGAAGATTCATTAGCTGAAATCATAAGAGCGTTGCAGTAGTTTAGGTGACTTATTATTAATGCTTGGAGGAGTGATTTGCGTATTGTCAGAGGGAGAAAAGGGAAATCCCTCCATAAAAGGCTTAGTGTATGGAAGCTTGAGCCTACAGTGATGGTGACGTGCTCCTCATTGTGAGTTTTTGATCCAGATGTATGCCTAGGTTTTTTACCATGGCTTTAGGGATCCCAGAGGCATCCATTCGGTAGGCTAACATTCTGGGGACAAGAGCAGAGGAGCTTCTCCGAATAACATGATCTCCAGTTTCCCTGCATTTAACTGTATGAAGTTGTACCTCATCCAGACAGCAATGGTGGTCATGCTTTCGGAGAAGGTCAACTGGGTGTTGGGGGAGTTTTATCAAAAGCTGTTTAAAGCTGGGTGTCATCGGCGTATGAGATTAGAATGAAGCCCCTTTCCCTGAGTAACTCCGCTAGAGGAGCCACATACATATTAAACAGTGTGGGACTGAGGCAAGATCCCTGTGGTACTACTTTGGTGAACTCTGAAGTTTGAGAACGGAAGGCACCAAGGTTGATGTTCTGGGTACGGTGAGTTAGAAAACATGATAGCCACTGAAAGGCCAGGCTGTGGATTCAATATCTCTCAGCCTGTTAAGTAGGACAGAATGGGATATTGTGTCAAAAGCCGTTGACAAATCCTGCAGAACCAATAGTGCTGTTTGTCCATTGTCCATGGAGTCTTAGGTTGTCAGTGATGGCAATCAATACTGAATCTGAACTAAACCTAGGCTGAAACCCAGACTGAGAGGAGTCGAGGAATCCAGTTGCTTCAATGTACTCGGAAAGATGTTTATTAATGTGATTTTTCAAAGGTTTACACAAAAACGGTAGCAGAGAGATAGAGTTGGGACGCCAATCACACAGGCTTCTATGGGGAAGCTATTTTGTCTATGTAGCTGCATGCAGCCTACATGGAGAAAAGCAAGAGTTGCCATGACTGCTTTGGTCAGCCCAAGAGGGCCGACCAAACACTCAAAGCCTGTAGCATTGAACAAGCTCTAGTGTAGTTCATATACCTCTTATAAGCTCTGCTCATTGGAATAATACACACTATAGATTTGACACAGGACTGAGGTCAGTATGTCTCTATCTTGTATAATAAACTTAATTACTTGTGTGTGCCAGCTAGCTCAGAGGTCACTTGAAACTTCTCGAATAAACAAGAAGGGATTAGTCTCTGACAACTGCATAAACATGACAACTTTGTTTCCCCTAGAATCAGAAGAGTTCTCAGAATCGTGGAAACAATAGATAACAGTTTCACTCAGTCAATCGTATATGCTTTGTTTCTACAGAGTTACACAGGAATAGGTAGACGGGTGTTTCAATAAAAGGGTTTATTGAACCGTCTTATTTTTCGTGCAAGAGATATGAAGTTCTACACTCGTAAGACAGAATGCGAAGTATAATACGTACAGCGTTAGCAGTAAGATAAAATAATACTGCACTAGCATGGTTTGTAGCTATGACATGTATTCATAAAATACATACATAAATAACACAGGCTAAAAAGGTGAACACTCGTCTGGTGCTTCTAGATAGTTCTACCCCAGTGTACCTAACCTAAGTGTATTACGAGGTAAGAAGAAGGTGTTGTTTGTCTCTAGTCTAGTTTTGCTATAGTTAGGATTGGGGAGTCAGAAACACTAGAGTTGGTTTCTCTTCGAGGAGGATGACAGCGTCTGGTCAGTGCGTCAGGCGGGGACTGGAATTCCTTCCAAACTTGCTGTGGCGAGCCGTATCAAGCTGTGTAGCCGAGCCGTGGTTTGCCATGGCAAGTGAAGGTATATTTATAACTTGAAGGTGTTTAGGAATGCCAGTATTGATGTAAAAGTCAGGCAGAGGAACGTCATGATTGATCCCCTAAGGAATAGATGTTCATGCATAAGAAATGAGTTCTTGAAGAAATCAATAATCCAAGCAGGGGGAGTCCTAAAGGTTTCAGAGTCTGGTTTTCCAAGAACTTGTTGTGACATGGATGGATGGATGCAGGGGACCATGCCTGTATTTGGTTTGCTTGGGCAATGCCTAAATAAGGGTTGGATTTCTATGCCTAAATAAGGGCAATGAAAATTGTGCCTATATAAGAGCATAAGTTGGGAAACCTATATACGGTATCCAAATTGACATACAACACCCACTCCAGGTTCGTATGAACAACATTACGAATCCTAAACATGCCAAGCTTATCTAAAATAGAGTTTCACATGAATTTGCTAACGACATGTCTAAAAACACATTGTAAAATGCATTAAAATTGTTGCTATGCATGAAATGTAATGGTGCCGTACATATCAAAGCAATGTTCCATTGTAAGCATAAGTTGACATTTGAATGCTAACTGAATAAACATGAGTATATACATTATGAAATGGCTCGTAAATACAGACGAAAAAGGGCCGAAACCATTTTTATGTCAGGTTACATAAATCAATTGTTGTTGACAAGGTGATATATTGTCTCTCGAAGTTTTAAAAGAATTCTGTTCTCTAAGAATATTTCTACTATAAGCAGATTACTGTGCCGGTAAAAAGAAGAATTCAAATTTAGAAAAAAAAATTAATCTTAGGAAAAAGTTCCAAAGTTAGTCTCTGTTTTGAAAAATGAAGGCAAATTCAGAAATTCTCGGTACACTGTGTGCTGAATCAAAAGTCAGTGTTTGGGCTTGGAGAAAACATGAAATCTTCTATTTCTGTAGACGAAAAGTTGTCTATTGTTGAAGGTGAAAGTTGGAGTATCTTGTTTAGAAGATTAACCTCACATAGAAGTGAATCATCGCCTTCAGCATTGGAAGCATCAGCAATGTTCAGTTCGGATGTTACCTGTGCGCCTGTTGTTTCCTCTCGTACCTCAGCAGCAGCAATTTGCGACTGTGAGATCTCAATGAGTGCCGTCATCAGGATTGGTAGCCACTGGGGACAACACAGAGCATGGGCCGTTACAGGGTCCAGCAGAGTATCGATATTCGTAGGCATGACGGATGGGAGTGTTAGACAGATGTCTAGCACACATTTTTCACCGCAAAGCAAGCAGCGTAGAACAGGTAAGAAGCAATCTTGCCAGATTGGTCTGAATGACAGAAACCATGTGGTATTTAATTCTCAAAGATGAGGTAAACCCAAAATTTGGATGATGCGCTCACGACACTTCATCTCCAGTAGAGCTTTCTCCACTGTGCTTTGAGAGTCGCTGGTGATTTGGCTTGCCATATCATAGCAGTAGTAATAGAAACAGGATCCCTGCAACGAGTGCTAAAAGTAGCGCCAGTCCACCAAATACAGAATGCATGAAGCTGGGAATTATTCTGAGGACTGCTTGAAAAGGTGCTAACAGTCCTGAACACACGTTCCTAAATACATGTACAATACTGCTCGCTTAAGACATGTTTAAGATACGTCCCAGCATTTCTGAGAAATGTCTAGGGCAGTTTGTATTCAAAAGGGCATGTATTTCGGCTGAAGTCCTTGTGACATGTAGATCAAAAGTTTCTTTGGCCAAGATCAATGGCACGGTTTGTTGCAAAAGAATGGCTTTCATTCTGCTAAGAGTATCAATTCGTATAGAAGAGATGTTCAGTGAAGGCAATAGAGGCGACTCCCTGACTGTGTCTATTTGGGGGAACAAGACTTGCATACAGCAAGTGACCCTGGATGTAACCGTTACTAGATATTGGATATCTGGCAACATGCCACAGCAGTTGTGATCATTCAACATGAGGTAACTTCCATTTGAAAGTTGTCTAAAAATTGGATTACTCACTGTAGCTGTTGAACCTTGCAGGTGACATGATAAGTTTGAAGTGGAACCGTTATAGGCCCCGTGTAAATTAATACCCTGACATAGAAGAGTACCACGTTGTGCATTTTCACAGTTTGCACCGCTAAGAAACACTTCACACAACCACTCCGACATCTGTGTGTTTAAGGTAAATCCCAGGATGCCTTGATGTATTCTTTACCCAAACTTTCATATTTGCCTGCTGGTATATGTTTTAGGCAATACTGAAAATGGAAAGTTGTAACAGGCAGAGTAATTTTATAATGTATGATCCACTCAGTAGCTGTTTTTTCTGCCCCCGTGAATGGTAATTTTTCCAGTTTTTCAATGCTCAGCACCGTATAGTCTGCTCCCCTTTGTGCCAGTTTCAGCTGTTTATCAGTGAGATTGAATTCTGAAAACAGTGACGTTGTGTTGATTAAACGTCAAGGCACATAGCCTGCACGCAAGTTTTGTAGCGTCCAGCCTAATAGCATGATAGAATGTAATTGAGAATGACCATGTTTCAACATGACCAAGTCTTGTTCCATAATGTCTTTGGCAGAAGATACAATTATGTCCAATGAATATAGTATGGATGATAGAGTCGTTACCCCATTTTCGACCACAGCAAGAGATTTCTCTAAATAATATGATCAATTTCTAATATTTGTTCTGCAGTTTCTGCTTGGGTAACCTTCCATATTTCATTATAAGCAGTGTAGATACCGGCATATATGAAACGTTTTTGACGCAATTTTCGTGGTCCTAGCAAGAATTCCCTAAGGTCTGCACCTTCTTTAAGTAAAGATAAGTGTTATTTCACATCCTCTAGAGTAGCTTTCTGTAGCCAATCAAGGCATAGTTTCCCTACACTTTATGTTGTTACTACCCCTGGATGCTGTCTTTAAACATAGCGTGGTTCTGGCCTATTGATAGTGAAACCCTGTGTTTTGTACAGGAATCGATCTTGACAGTTGTTTGTGTCTGTCGGCCAGTGCAACCATTTTTTCCATGCAGGATCTGATCTGCCTTGATGCAAAATAGCATTTACGTAGACCTCCCCCTGTGTAGTATTATTACTTGCAGGTGCAGGTATGAACAGAGTGTTCATGTCTTTGATCTTGGCTTATTCAAGGCAAGACATTTGTTGGACAGTGTCATTCAAAAACATTATTTGCTAAGGGATGATACAGGCTCTAAACAAGCTTCTAACCCCTGCACTTGTCAATCTTTAGTACCCCACATAGATTTTGTCTCAATGTTGTCTTTCTAAATGTCAAAACTCTGTCTAGACAGTTGGGCAATAACGGCTGCAGAATACATCTGTTTTGTATTGGTTAACATATTTTTCGTTCCTGTCTTGTTTACATTTTTAAAATAAAACAATTCTGGTTTTGACAATTTGAACCCTGAAAAATCTGGAAACTTCTTTGCAAAAAATGTTGGAGGTATAGGACAATGTTCCCATTGGTTATACATAAACAAATTTCTATGTGATGCAGTTTTATGCAAGAAATGATGACCATAGTGGTTGTAATAGTAAAGCTGTTCATAGTCTGATGAACCCTCTAAATATTCATTATTAGAGAAAGCTGCAGACATTTCTAGATCAGACATCATGTTACTAAAAGTCTCAAAGTCCCAATCATCAGAAAAGTTACTAAAGGTAATAAAGCCACTTAATGAAATTTTAAATAAGTGTGGAATCTTCAAAAGTTCTGACGGGCCAAAAATATAATTTTCAGTTTTGTCCCAAACTATACCATCTGGTATAGGAACGACTGTGATGTTCACTGCTGACAAGTCTCTTGCTTCACGATGGGATGATTTGTGTGGCTGCAGAAGTAAGTCACTCTTTTACTTGCTGTGTCCATTTGAATGTATTTTCCATTGATCAGCATACCCATTGTCATTACCAGAGCTAGCCAGAGTAGAAAGTAAAATATTCCCAAGACAATCCATAGTTCAATCCATGTTGAAACCAAATAAGTCTTTTTCAGGAAATGAAAACGTCTGTTGCTTGTTCTTTGAAAGTTTTTTGTGCTGGCGTCATTTCAGGTTCACTGGGATCCTCTGAAAATGTATCACAGTTAATGAAATAGCATGGCTTCTTTGTAAGCTCGAGAGCTAAATGCAGGGCCCTGATCAGAGTGCAGTGTGCCTATTGTGTATGTGCCGAGAAAGACTTGTAAATCTTTTATAACAGTTCGAGAGCCAACCGAGTGCTGAGGCCACATCCATAGGAACCTTGACTTAGTGTTTGAGGGACTCCATTTGTCCAAAAGGATGCCTGCATGTACATAGTCGAATACTGTCTAACAATGGAGTCTGTACTTGGCTGGCTACCTCGTAGTCAGGTGTCTGGTGGTGTTTTGTACTGCGATCTCTATTGCAGTCTATACAGTTGTTAATGAAGATGTGAATCGATGTATTCATGTCTGGCCACCAGTACATCTCTTTCAATTCTAATATTGTTTTAGAGATCCCCTGATGTATCAGACCCTCTCCCAGATGTGCTTCATAAATCAAAGCTGTCCTATGTTTCTCGTTTGGAATTACCCTATCCCCCACTCCAGGGGTTCGAGCAAACGGAACGATATTCGCATCAATTATATACGAGTATTTGAGTGGAAACTTTTTTATTAATGCTGCACCACTGCCTTTGCTTGTAGCATTGACAGCCAGTATTATTTCACAGTCTATTCTCGTTTTTGAACGAGTGATTGCAGCTAGGGAAGCCGTTTGCACAGCCCCCTTCACGGCTTCATCAGCCAATGAATTCCCTTCAATGTGAACGCCATCATGTTGATGACTCAGCGTGTGTATCACATGAGTGTTTTGTAGTCCGTCTCGCAACTGAACTACTTGTTCCCAAAGCGTATGTGCTTGATTGTGCCACCTTTTGCATCTTTGAAACCATTTTGAAGTCAATCCTGCAAATATTAATTGTATGATTGAACACTATAAAAAGAATCACACAATATGAGTGTGGGGAATACGTTATCTGTATTTTCAAGTGCCATTTTGAACGCTTGTAGTTCAGCTCGCTGAGCCGTACAATCTCCTAGAGATTGTGTTTTTGTGACCATTGGTCAGAATTTACCATTGCGCATACGACCTTTAACAATTGTGCGTGCTGCACTATAAGCTTAATTACTCTCTGTAGCAGGTTGTGCAGATTCGTCAGTATAAATTATAAATTCATACACGTCAAGAGGGAGAATCTTAGTAGGCAGAGGACATTCGTGTTCGTATTGCAGGAATGCTGGTGTTTTCAAATAAGGATCAAAAACATATTCAACCTCAGTTGCAGTGAGAGAATTAACCACATGTATCCATCTCAGATGTAAAGCTTTTGCATTCGGAATGCTCGCTTTTGTAACTGCCTCTAAGGCTGAAGGCTGGTACTGGAGTCACAACCATAATGCGTTTCACCAGTGCTAGGGCTCTTTCTTTTACTACAGCGGTTTGAACTGCTGTCAGAATTTTTTCTGTTGAAGTGAATTTAATTTCTGCTTGTGTGTACAAATGTGATTTGTATGCAATTGGTACTTTTTCACCTTTGTTAAAAGTTAAGTAGGTGATTCCACATTGACCCAGAATGATTCGGATCACTAAGTTGCTTACATTTACGCGTGTTTGTAAGTGATTTGTTTCTAACTTGTCAGCTTGAAGTGAACACAATATTTCTGTGTGTTTTTGTGTCCAATTTGTGATTTTAAAATCAGGTTTGATTAATTGGTAGAAAGGTTCAACCCTTTCTGCGTAATTTAGAATGTAAGTTCTTCCAAAATTCAGGAAACCTAGAATCGACTGTAAGTTTTTCAGCGTCTTTGGAGGTTGGAGCAGCACACATTTTTCTGAAAAGTTGGCTGCCAGGCTTTTGTCTTCACTTGAAAGCTCATATCCTAGGAAAAGGACATTGAGATGGGCAATTCTTGATTTGTTAAAATTGAATTTGTAGCCCTCAGAGGCAAAGCCCAGTATAATGGTGTTCAACCTGTTCAAGTGCGTGTACAGGTCACCACCTGTCAGATAGATATCATTGACATATGACAATGCCTCGTCATCATAAGTTTGTAGTAAGTCTGTTACTCTTGCTGCGAATAACCCCGGGCTGTTCTTGAACCCTTGTGGGAGTCAAAAAAAGGGAAGCTGGGACCCCATTATTGAGAAAGCTGTCAAATACCTATTTTCAGGTGCGATGTTTTGACAAAAGAAACCGTTATAAATGTCTAATGTGGTTTTATATTTTTTACGCACAAATGTTATTCATTAATGCTGTACTATGTGCATTTTGCACTGCAAATGTTTTTAAACATTCGTACAGGTGTCTGTAGTAAGACAAAACTAGACGATATGTATAGTCTGGTTTGGAGACAGGAAACAAAGGATTGTTCATTTATGCGGTGCATATTTCAATCACCCCTTGGTATTCAAGTTGATCTAAGATCTCCCTGACCTGTTTTTTAGCTTCTTGCTTAATCGGGTACTGCCTTTGTGCAGTTGGTTGATTTTTTAACTGGATCTTATCGTGAGGTGAGTCCTCATCCCATCATACATGATTTTTGTATAGTGCTGGGGCTTGGGCAACTGCCCATTTCCTGGCATAAGTATATTTTTAATGTACTGGAACATGGTTGGAGAAGGCATGCATAATGATGTCTTCGCCATTCAGGCACTCCCTGACAAATTCTGGTGGCAAGTCCTGTTCTGCTAGAAGTATATCATACCCCTTTAAAAGGTGCTCCCAAAAGAGTGCTTTCACTCTTCTTGGTATGTCTTCCTCCATCCGGAGTGTTATTTCATATAACCTATGTGGAGAACTAACCCTGGTGTATACAGTTTCAACTTGAACGTCTTCATTCTAGTCCACTGTCCCCAGAAGTTCCTTCAGGTTCTGGCGAGCTATTGTTACTTCTGCTGCACTGTCCAGCATTGTCTGAGCCCATTCTCCGTTCTTGAGATGTGTTCTCAGAATTCTCGGCATGTCTGATCTTCAGACCTGCTACCTTCTTCTTGGTGAATTGAGGTTTTGGTTTGTTTTTCTGAACGTGCTGATCGTCTTTGGACTTAACGTGTTCTTCCTTTTGATCTGACCGTCCTCTTCTTTTGGATGTCTGTGATGATATCTGAAAGGTACGAGAGGAACATATATCAGTATCTTCATACCTATCAGGTTTTCTCAAATTATCCCTATTCGTGAGGTTATGCCTCCTTTCAGAGGGCTCCTTGTGAGGAGACCTTCCTTGGGAATGAGAACGTTTCTCTTTGGAATGTTGTTTGCTATTTTCCCACTTCTTTTTAGAAGATGTAGGATTGTGTTCAGTAGCGTCCTTTTCAGAACTTTCAGACAGTTGTGATTTAACTGGTTTCCACCCAAACTGTCTCTTCCTAATTATTCATGGGATTTTTCAATTATTCTGGGTAGTGCTTGTCGTTCTTTGTTACATCAAACTCCCTTATTTTCTGGCGGATGGCCACTAATGCTGCCTCTCCTTTAATATTAGATAATATTATGGTTTAGACCTGGTCAAAGTTTTTCAGTAATTTCATAGCTAAATTCAGAGCAGGCTCTGCCCCGTATTCATTTAGAATTTGTTTCAGGACATCAGGTACTACCACCATGGACGGAACACCATGGGCCTTATTTATGAGAAATGACGCATCGCTGCATGAAAGCAGCGATGCGTCACTTCTCAGTGCGCACTCCTTGCGACATACATGATGCGTCATATTTACTGTATGACGCATCATGTCGCAAGGAGTTACAGATACGTCAGTATTTCTGATGTATCTGTATGGCGTAAAAGTGACGCATTGCTGTAGTGTGTCACAAAAGTGACGCAACCCCAGCAATGTGTCCTTTCACATGGGGCAAGCCCCATGTGAAAGGGCTTGCGTCAGTCTTACACCTGCTGTGAGGCAGGCATAAGATTTTGACGCATTTGCGTCCTAGAAGTGGCGCAGTGAAATTTGGTAGATTTCAATGCGTCACTTCTATGACCCTTTCTTGCGTGGGAAAACCCCCCCTGCATACATTATACCTGGCGCAGGTATAATGTAGCGCAGGGGTTTACAAAGTGACGCATCTACCTAGATGAGTCACTTTGTAAATGTGGCGCAACAAGGCGCATTTTTTACACTGCTGATGCGTCACAAAAAGTGACACACCAGTAGTGCAAAAGTGACGCAAGGGCTCATAAATGAGCCCCCATGTGTTTTAGTGTAGATAGCAGCAAACACTGTACCCCAAGAGGTGCAATCTTCCAGATGTGGTGTGATCCCCATGGGCAAGCAGATCATTAAGATTCTGTGTTTCTCATAAGGGCTAGCATCAGGAAATACTGCTTCGATTTGAGTAATTTTTTGAGCTATCCAGAATGGAATTTGTTCATGTTTTGCGGGCAATTTACCCATGACTGCGTGTAAAGTCTGTGGAGTGATTTCTAGTGTATTCTCCTGGTGACAGGTTTGTTTTGGAATGACTAATGGTGGCAGGACTTTGAAAGTCCGCATGACTTACTGGACCAGTTGTCTGTAGATTTTGATTAACTCTTTGAGTTGAGTGAGTAATTCATCATTGACATGTCTTCAATGACATCATGAGGTGTGTCACCGGCTAAAATCGGCCATGTTGCTCATGGTCTACATAGTGCACCAAGCCTGGTAATGTGATTTAAATGTTTAAGGGCGCCTTTAAACCAGAGCTCATGCTCCTGGTATGTGAGTGGAATTTCAATATCCTTGAAAGGAATATACTTCTCAGGTGAATCCTCTTCTTTATAGAAGTGAAACGTCTGTGTTACTTGTTGTGATTCTGGGAATACTATCCATGAATAGAATACCTCTGTCTAATAAGATTCATGTGCCTCTATCACAAAAACTGATCAACCACCTCCTGGTGTTAGGTCATGTTATATAAGTTTTAGAGTGATGGTTTTCCTTAAATTAGGAGGGATGATTATTACATCCTCATCGGTTTCATTAAAACCTGTAAAATTAAAAAATGTTGCGACTTGGTCGGCTGCACCCCCACCAATTCCTGTGTTGTCCTCGTTTTCGGTCATTGTTTAATGAAAATTGCAGAGCCAGTTTCAAGGGGGGAACAGCCATTACAGGACGGTTTTTACCACGCATTGCTATTACATCACATGCGTTGCAGCGCATGCGATGTTACACTGTGTGGTAAAAACCACGCATACCTTTACATTGCATGCGCTTTTACAACGCATGAGATGTAATGTGTAATGGCAGCTATCCAAGTCATTGTGAGGAAACTGAGGTTGTTTCGTCAAAACAACGTGCACCACCCCTCGGGGAAGCAGGAAGGAGGAAGCAGGATCCTAATGCAAAGACGGCAACACTGGAGAGGACAGAGGTAAGGGGGTTTGCGCCTGGGTTGGGGGTTAATTTTCTATGTTTTAGGGTAGTATAAAAGTAGTGTTTTAATGTTTGTGTTGTGTTTTATTTGAACGTTTTAGTGTCTTCTTGTGGTGTAGTGTAGGGTTGTAGTGTTTGTTTAGTGTAGTGTATTAGGGTTTAGGGTGCTGTTGTAGTGATTTAGGGTTTAGGGTAGCGATGAGGGTTGCCCTTCTCATCGCTTCCCTGTTTGCAGGCCGTCAGCACCTGCCGGAGGCCCTTCTCATCGCTTCCCTGTTTGCAGGCCTTCAGCACCTGCCCGAGGCCCTTCTCATCGCTTCCCTGTTTGCAGGCCTTCAGCCACCAGTCATCGCTTCCCTGTTTGCAGGCCTTCAGCCACCAGCCAGAGGCCCTTCTCATCGCTTCCCTGTTTGCAGGCCTTCAGCCACCAGCTGGAGCCCCTTCTCATCGCTTCCCTGTTTGCAGGCCTTCAGCCACCAGAGAGAGGCCCTTCTCATCGCTTCCCTGTTTGCAGGCCCTCAGCACCTGCCAGAGGCCCTTCTCATCGCTTCCCTGTTTGCAGGCCTTCAGCCACCAGCCTGAGGCCCTTCTCATCGCTTCCCTATTTGCAGGCATTTAGCCACCTGCCAGAGGCCCTTCTCATCGCTTCCCTGTTTGTAGGCCTTCAGCACCTGCCAGAGGCCTTTCTCATCGCTTCCCTGTTTGCAGGCCTTCAGCTACCAGAGAGAGCCCCTTCTCATCGCTTCCCTGTTTGCAGGCCTTCAGCACCAGCCAGAGGCCCTTCTCATCGCTTCCCTGTTTGCAGGCCTTCCGCCACCAGCCAGAGGCCCTTCTCATCACTTCCCTGTTTGAAGGCCTTCAGCCACCTGCCAGAGGCCCTTCTGATTGCTTCCCTGTTTGCAGGCCTTCAGCACCTGCCAGAGGCCCTTCTCATCGCTTCCCTGTTTGCAGGCCTTCAGAACCTACCAGAGGCCCTTCTCATCGCTTCCCTGTTTGCAGGCCTTCAGCCAACTGCCAGAGGCCCATCTCATCGCTTCCCTGTTTGCAGGCCTTCAGCCACCAGCCAGAGGCCCTTCTCATCGCTTCCCTGTTTGCAGGCCTTCAGCACCTGCAAGAGGCCCTTCTGATCGCTTCCCTGTTTGCAGGCCTTCAGCCAACTGCCAGAGGCCCTTCTCATCGCTTCCCTATTTGCAGGCCTTCAGCACCCGCCAGAGGCCCTTCTCATCGCTTCCCTGTTTGCAGGCCTTCATCCACCTGCCAGAGGCCCTTCTCATTGCTTCCCTGTTTGCAGGCCTTCAGCACCTGCCAAAGGCCCTTCTCATCGCTTCCCTGTTTGCAGGCCTTCAGCCACTAGCGGGAGGCCCTTCTCATCGCTTCCCTGTTTGCAGGTCTTCAGCCACCAGCCAGAGGCCCTTCTCATCGCTTCCCTGTTTGCAGGCCTTCAGCCACCAGCCAAAGGCCCTTCTCATCGCTTCCCTGTTTGCAGGCCTTCAGCACCTGCCAGAGGCCCTTCTCATCGCTTCCCTGTTTGCAGGCCTTCAGCCACGTGCCCGAGGCTCTTCTCATCGCTTTCCTGTTTGAAGGCCTTCAGCCACCAGCCAGAGGCCCTTCTCATCGCTTCCCTGTTTGCAGGCCTTCAGCACCTGCCAGAGGCCCTTCTCATCGCTTCCCTGTTTGCAGACCTTCAACCACCAGCCTGAGGCCCTTCTCATCGCTTCCCTGTTTGCAGGCCTTCAGCCACCATCCAGAGGCCCTTCTCATCGCTTCCCTTTTTGCAGGCCTTCAACCACCAGCCTGAGGCCCTTCTCATCGCTTCCCTGTTTGCAGGCCTTCAGCCACCATCCAGAGGCCCTTCTCATCGCTTCCCTGTTTGCAGGCCTTCAGCACCTGCCAGAGGCCCTTCTCATCGCTTCCCTGTTTGCAGGCCTTCAGCCACCTGCCAGAGGCCCTTCTCATCGCTTCCCTGTTTGCATGCCTTCAGCCACCTGCCAGAGGCCCTTCTCATCACTTCCCTGTTTGGTCGGCCTTCAGCCACCAGCCAGAGGCCCTTCTCATCGCTTCCCTATTTGCAGGCCTTCAGCCACCAGCCTGAGGCCCTCCTCATCGCTTCCCTGTTTGCAGGCCTTCAGCCACCTGCCAGAGGCCCTTCTCATCGCTTCCCTGTTTGCAGGCCTTCAGGCACTAGCCAGAGGCCCTTCTCATCGCTTCCCTGTTTGCAGGCCTTCAGCCACCAGCCAGAGGCCCTTCTCATCGCTTCCCTGTTTGCAGGCCTTCAACACCAGCCAAAGGCCCTTCTCATCGCTTCCCTGTTTGCAGGCCTTCAGCCACCAGCCAGAGGCCCTTCTCATCACTTCCCTGTTTTCAGGCCTTCAGCCACCAGCCAGAGGCCCTTCTCATCACTTCCCTGTTTGCAGGCCTTCAGCACCTGCAAGAGGCCCTTCTCATCGCTTCCCTGTTTGCAGGCCTTCAGCCACCAGCCAGAGGCCCTTCTCATCGCTTCCCTGTTTGCAGGCCTTTAGCCACCAGCCAAAGGCCCTTCTCATCGCTTCCCTGTTTTCAGGCCTTCAGCCACTAGCCATAGGCCCTTCTCATTGCTTCCCTGTTTGCAGGCCTTCAGCCATCAGCCAAAGGCCCTTCTCATCGCTTCCCTGTTTGCAGGCCTTCAACCACCAGCCAGAGGCCCTTCTCATCGCATCCCTGTTTGCAGGCCTTCAACACCAGCCAAAGGCCCTTCTCATCCCTTCCCTGTTTGCAGGCCTTCAGCCACTAGCCAGAGGCCCTTTTCATTGCTTCCCTGTTTGCAGGCCTTCAACACCAGCCAAAGACCCTTCTCATCCCTTCCCTGTTTGCAGGCCTTCAGCCACCAGCCAGAGGCCCTTCTCATCGCTTCCCTGTTCGCAGGCCTTCAGCCACCAGCCAGAGGCCCTTCTCATCGCTTCCCTGTTTGCAGGCCTTCAGCCACCAGCCAGAGGCCCTTCTCATCGCTCTCCTTTTTGCAGGCCTTCAGCCACCAGCCAGAGGCCCTTCTCATCGCTTCCCTGTTTGCAGGTCTTCCGCCACCAGCCAGAGGCCCTTCTCATCGCTTCCCTGTTTGAAGGCCTTCAGCCACCTGCCAGAGGCCCTTCTCATCGCTCTCCTTTTTGCAGGCCTTCAGCCACCAGCCAGAGGCCCTTCTCATCGCTTCCCTGTTTGCAGGCCTTCAGCCACCAACCAGAGGCCCTTCTCATCCCTTCCCTGTTTGAAGGCCTTCAGCCACCTGCCAGAGGCCCTTCTCATCGCTTCTCTGTTTGCAGGCCTTCAGCACCTGCCAGAGGCCCTTCTCATCGCTTCCCTGTTTGCAGGCCTTTAGCCACCAGCCAAAGGCCCTTCTCATCGCTTCCCTGTTTGCAGGCCTTCAGCCACTAGCCAGAGGCCCTTCTCATCACTTCCCTGTTTGCAGGCCTTCAGCCACCAGCCAGAGGCCCTTCTCATCGCTTCCCTGTTTGAAGGCCTTCAGCACCTGCCAGAGGCCCTTCTCATCGCTTCCCTGTTTGCAGGCCTTCAGCCACCTGCCAGAGGCCCTTCTCATCGCTTCCCTGTTTGCATGCCTTCAGCCACCTGCCAGAGGCCCTTCTCATCACTTCCCTGTTTGCTCGGCCTTCAGCCACCAGCCAGAGGCCCTTCTCATCGCTCTCCTTTTTGCAGGCCTTCAGCCACCAGCCAGAGGCCCTTCTCATCGCTTCCCTGTTTGCAGGCCTTCAGCCACCAACCAGAGGCCCTTCTCATCCCTTCCCTGTTTGAAGGCCTTCAGCCACCTGCCAGAGGCCCTTCTCATCGCTTCTCTGTTTGCAGGCCTTCAGCACCTGCCAGAGGCCCTTCTCATCGCTTCCCTGTTTGCAGGCCTTTAGCCACCAGCCAAAGGCCCTTCTCATCGCTTCCCTGTTTGCAGGCCTTCAGCCACTAGCCAGAGGCCCTTCTCATCACTTCCCTGTTTGCAGGCCTTCAGCCACCAGCCAGAGGCCCTTCTCATCGCTTCCCTGTTTGAAGGCCTTCAGCACCTGCCAGAGGCCCTTCTCATCGCTTCCCTGTTTGCAGGCCTTCAGCCACCTGCCAGAGGCCCTTCTCATTGCTTCCCTGTTTGCATGCCTTCAGCCACCTGCCAGAGGCCCTTCTCATCACTTCCCTGTTTGCTCGGCCTTCAGCCACCAGCCAGAGGCCCTTCTCATCGCTTCCCTATTTGCAGGCCTTCAGCCACCAGCCTGAGGCCCTCCTCATCGCTTCCCTGTTTGCAGGCCTTCAGCCACCTGCCAGAGGCCCTTCTCATCGCTTCCCTGTTTGCAGGCCTTCAGGCACTAGCCAGAGGCCCTTCTCATTGCTTCCCTGTTTGCAGGCCTTCAGCCACCAGCCAGAGGCCCTTCTCATCGCTTCCCTGTTTGCAGGCCTTCAACACCAGCCAAAGGCCCTTCTCATCGCTTCCCTGTTTGCAGGCCTTCAGCCACCAGCCAGAGGCCCTTCTCATCACTTCCCTGTTTTCAGGCCTTCAGCCACCAGCCAGAGGCCCTTCTCATCACTTCCCTGTTTGCAGGCCTTCAGCACCTGCAAGAGGCCCTTCTCATCGCTTCCCTGTTTGCAGGCCTTCAGCCACCAGCCAGAGGTCCTTCTCATCGCTTCCCTGTTTGCAGGCCTTTAGCCACCAGCCAAAGGCCCTTCTCATCGCTTCACTGTTTGCAGGCCTTCAGCCACTAGCCAGAGGCCCTTCTCATTGCTTCCCTGTTTGCAGGCCTTCAGCCATCAGCCAAAGGCCCTTCTCATCGCTTCCCTGTTTGCAGGCCTTCAACCACCAGCCAGAGGCCCTTCTCATCGCATCCCTGTTTGCAGGCCTTCAACACCAGCCAAAGGCCCTTCTCATCCCTTCCCTGTTTGCAGGCCTTCAGCCACTAGCCAGAGGCCCTTTTCATTGCTTCCCTGTTTGCAGGCCTTCAACACCAGCCAAAGGCCCTTCTCATCCCTTCCCTGTTTGCAGGCCTTCAGCCACCAGCCAGAGGCCCTTCTCATCGCTTCCCTGGTTGAAGGCCTGCAGCCACCATCCAGAGGCCCTCCTCATCACTACCCTGTTTGCAGGCCTTCAGCCACCAGCCAGAGGCCCTTCTCATCGCTTCCCTGTTCGCAGGCCTTCAGCCACCAGCCAGAGGCCCTTCTCATCGCTTCCCTGTTTGCAGGCCTTCAGCCACCAGCCAGAGGCCCTTCTCATCGCTCTCCTTTTTGCAGGCCTTCAGCCACCAGCCAGAGGCCCTTCTCATCGCTTCCCTGTTTGCAGGCCTTCCGCCACCAGCCAGAGGCCCTTCTCATCGCTTCCCTGTTTGAAGGCCTTCAGCCACCTGCCAGAGGCCCTTCTCATCGCTCTCCTTTTTGCAGGCCTTCAGCCACCAGCCAGAGGCCCTTCTCATCGCTTCCCTGTTTGCAGGCCTTCAGCCACCAACCAGAGGCCCTTCTCATCGCTTCCCTGTTTGAAGGCCTTCAGCCACCTGCCAGAGGCCCTTCTCATCGCTTCTCTGTTTGCAGGCCTTCAGCACCTGCCAGAGGCCCTTCTCATCGCTTCCCTGTTTGCAGGCCTTTAGCCACCAGCCAAAGGCCCTTCTCATCGCTTCCCTGTTTGCAGGCCTTCAGCCACTAGCCAGAGGCCCTTCTCATCACTTCCCTGTTTGCAGGCCTTCAGCCACCAGCCAGAGGCCCTTCTCATCCCTTCCCTGTTTGCAGGCCTTCAGCCACCAGCCAGAGGCCCTTCTCATCGCTTCCCTTTTTGCACAACTTCAGACACCAGCCAAAGGCCCTTCTCATGGCTTCCCTGTTTGCAGGCCTTCAGCCACCAGCCAGAGGCCCTTCTCATCGCTTCCCTGTTTGCAGGCCTTCAGCCATCAGCCAGAGGCCCTTCTCATCGCTTCCCTGTTTGCAGGCCTTCAGCCACCAGCCAGAGGCCCTTCTCATCGCTTCCCTGTTTGCAGGCCTTCAACACCAGCCAAAGGCCCTTCTCATCGCTTCCCTGTTTGCAGGCCTTCAGCCATCAGCCAGAGGCCCTTCCCATCGCTTCCCTGTCTGCAGGCCTTCAACCTCCAGCCAAAGGCCCTTCTCATCGCTTCCCTGTTTGCAGGCCTTCAGCACCTGCCAGAGGCCCTTCTCATCGCTTCCCTGTTTGCAGGCCTTCAGCCACCTGCCAGAGGCCCTTCTCATCACTTCCCTGTTTGCAGGCCTTCAGCCACCAGCCAGAGGCCCTTCTCTTTGCTTCCCTGTTTGCAGGCCTTCAGCCACCATCCAGAGGCCCTTCTCATCACTACCCTGTTTGCAGGCCTTCACCCACCAGCCAGAGGCCCTTCTCATCGCTTCCCTGTTTGCAGGCCTTCAGCACCTGCCAGGGGCCCTTCTTATCGCTCTCCTTTTTGCAGGCCTTCAGCCACCAGCCAGAGGCCCTTCTCATTGCTTCCCTGTTTGCAGGCCTTCAGCCACCAGCCAGAGGCCCTTCTCATCGCTTCCCTGTTTGCAGGCCTTCAGCCACCAGCCAGAGGCCCTTCTCTTTGCTTCCCTGTTTGCAGGCCTTCAGCCACCAGCCAGAGGCCCTTCTCATCCCTTCCTTGTTTGCAGGCCTTCAGCCACCAGCCAGAGGCCCTTCTCATCGCTTCCCTGTTTGCAGGCCTTCAGCCACCTGCCAGAGGCCCTTCTCATCGCTTCCCTGTTTGCAGGCCTTCAGCCACCTGCCAGAGGCCCTTCTCATCACTTCCCTGTTTGCAGGCCTTCAGCCACCAGCCAGAGGCCCTTCTCTTTGCTTCCCTGTTTGCAAGCCTTCAGCCACCTGCCCGAGGCCCTTCTCATCGCTTCCTTATTTGCAGGCCTTCAGCCACCAGCCAGAGGCCCTTTTCATTGCTTCCCTGGTTGAAGGCCTGCAGCCACCATCCAGAGGCCCTTCTCATCACTACCCTGTTTGCAGGCCTTCAGCCACCAGCCAGAGGCCCTTCTCATCGCTTCCCTGTTTGCAGGCCTTCAGCCACCCGCCAGAGGCCCTTCTCATCGCTTCCCTGTTTGCAGGCCTTCAGCCACCATCCAGAGGCCCTTCTCATCGCTTCCCTGTTTGCAGGCCTTCAGCCACCAGCCAGAGGCCCTTCTCATCACTTCTCTGTGCACAGGCCTTCAGCACCTGCCAAAGGCCCTTCTCATCGCTTCCCTGTTTGCAGTCCTTCAGCACCTGCCAGAGGCCCTTCTCATCGCTTCCCTCTTTGCAGGCCTTCAGCCACCAGAGAGAGGCCATTCTCATCGCTTCCCTGTTTGCAGGCCTTCAGCCACCTGCCAGAGGCCCTTCTCGTCGCTTCCCTGTTTGCAGGCCTTCAGCCACCTGCCAGAGGCCCTTCTCATCTCTTCCCTGTTTGCAGGCCTTCAGCCACCCGCCAGAGGCCCTTCTAATTGCTTCCCTGTTTGCATGCCTTTAGCCACCTGCTAGAGGCCCTTCTCATCGCTTCCCTGTTTGCAGGCCTTCAGCCACCTGCCAGAGGCCCTTCTCGTCGCTTCCCTGTTTGCAGGCTTCCAGCCACCTGCCAGAGGCCCTTCTCATCGCTTCCCTGTTTGCAGGCCTTCAGCCACCAGCCAGAGGCCCTTCTCGTCGCTTCCCTGTTTGCAGGCCTTCGGCCACCATCCAGAGGCCCTTCTCATTGCTTCCCTGTTTGCAGGCCTTCAGCCACCTGCCAGAGGCCCTTCTCGTCGTGGAGTTCTGGACTTTTTGGTTCCGTCCAGAGGTGTCAGGGAACAACACCCAAAGACCCCGGAGTTCCACCTGCCTTGGTGCGCAAATGAACAGAAACACGGGCTTCTCGATGGTGGCGTCAAAGACCAAAGGTTTATTACTGCAGGGACACAGAAGTCACAGAAACTACGCATGGGCAGTGTCTAGGAGCCTGTTCGATTTGTACATTGAGGGTTGCTCCTTATATACTAAAAATTGTGCTCCAGGCAAATATTTCACATGTTAGTACATTCCTAAACCTTTGTGTCTTAAACAATAAATATTTGGCGTTACACAGGAACTGTCGATAATATCTGATGCCAAACATCACGAAGAGGGGTTCCCACTAGTTCATCACAATT
This sequence comes from Lissotriton vulgaris, assembly GCF_964263255.1. Lineage (NCBI taxonomy): Eukaryota > Metazoa > Chordata > Amphibia > Caudata > Salamandridae > Lissotriton > Lissotriton vulgaris. The sequence continues at coordinate 39,511,739 of NC_141699.1, read as the reverse complement.
CCCTGTCAATATTGCATTCAGGACCCGGACCGCCTCATCGTAAAGTTCGTTACCTCCCCCTAATAAAGGCCCAGAAGGAAAGGAGCAGAGCCAGGTGCAGAAGATAGGAAAGCGGGATAAGAGATGTTTGTGGGTTGTAAATGGGCAAGGCTACCGGCTTCGGCCGCCTAATCATGATCGGAACAATGGACACGAGAACCAGTTCAGGTGGGCTGGCCTCGGGCAGAGGAGGCAGCCTTTGTCGAGTCATGTAGTTACAGCGTGATCTGGTTTAAGGTGCACGTGTCATGAAAGAGGTGAATCTCCGGCTAAGGCTACGTGTCCTTAATCGAAATGAAGTGATCAGAGGTTATTGCGTATGTGAGGGCAAGGAACACAAAATGGCGGCCATGATCTAAGATGGATGCCGTGGGTAGATCAGAAATGTGTCCATAACAGGAGTGCTCTTGCTCGTATCGTAGCGAAAACACTAGGATATGCTAAATGGATCATTTGCGGTTCGCTGATACCAATATTATGTTTTTCCGACAATATTGAAAACACGGGTTCAAATTGTCACGGAACCTCAGACCCTCCTTTTGCCCTTACATAGGCAATTACTCAGTCTATGTCAGAGTCTAGTTCTATACTCATCAGGTCAGTGACATGCTGTTGTATCATCATCCTTTCTCGTGCCTTTTCTCCAAACGTAGGTGTCTTTCTAAAACAGGTTGCAGCACAAAGGCTACACAAGGCTGGACCACACTGGATAATCAGGCAGCATGAGAATAGGAATACTAAGATGACACCAATGACCATTAGAACCTTCCATCCCCATGCTGAGATCAGAGTCCAAAACCACTCCATAAAGGACCAGTTTCCCTCGTCTACATGTATAGAGTCGGAAATCTTGTGTAGTTTGGAGATCGCCTCATAGACTGTTGGAGCATTATTAGGAATAAAGACACAGCAGCTCGATTGGATCATTCTACATACCCCACCTCGGTCTGCAAGTATAACATCTAGAACCATACGGTTCTGCAACGTCATGAGTCTATCCGCCTGAAGCTCAGCTGTCAAATTACTAAGGGCACCAGCAGTTTCGGTAATAGTAGATTCAACTACCCGTGTTAGCTGACGTATGTTTCTACTATTGGCCATAGGCCCCCAGAACGGAAGGAAGCCTTTGAAGAAGTCTCCAGCTTCCTGACCAGCAGTATCTTCCTTGCTGAAGACACCTCTCGCTACTCTGGTTCTGTGGTAAGCAGATGAAGCAGTATATGTTGGAGGCAACAATCGAGCAATATAGCATGAACCTGAAAAGTCAGCAGGTAACCATGTATATGCCCGGTCTCGACAAATGAAGTAGGTACCCCTAGCAGTAAGAAAGGCAGGGGAAGAGTTAGCTGGAAACACATAAGTTTCAACGCACTCGCTCCTCCCTAGCTGAGCTCTCGGATTTCTCCCATTACCTTGCAAACAGACCTGACCTCGGTGAGGTACGACCCAGATTGGAGTTGAGCTTTTACGCTTGCTTTCTCCTAAACTAAGGCGATATTCTGAAGTGTTCCAACTTAAATACACTCGCAGTTCGTCTCTAGGGTATGATGGAGTATTATTGACATCCTTGATCATGTCAATAATTCCCTGGACTAAGGCTTTGTTGGCAGAGTTATATCTAGTGGAACGTGGTGGACGTGGAGGATAGGTTTCAAGGGCATGAGCAAAAATGGTTTGAAGGGCCTGAAATGATCCATTGTAGCTGAAAGGCAAAACCAAATAGGGAATACCTTTATCCATAGTGTGGGGTATCAAGCCACACACCCAGCAGTTTGTAGTGTTAACTACCAGTTGGTGTTGATGCAAGAGCTGTACAAAAGTGTTGTTAATGAACTCTGAGCGTCGGGCTTGCTCATGTTCCGGAAACGAATGAAAAGAGTGTATAGAAGAAACAGTAGAAATAGCAGGATCAAGGGGAGGCACTGTAGTGACTGGCACAAAAATCAAATTTATACTAAAAACAGTTCCACCCACCAATGTTGCTAAAATAATCAAGAATGTAACGGTACATTGCATCAAAAAGCATTTGCTATGAAGAATTCCGTAAAGTCTGTTTCTGCGAACGTAAACCACATTTTCTCGTTGCAGCGCAGGAAGCTCCATCTTCTACAATCCGCTCGCGACCACTGATGATGTGTACGTAGATGAAAATGCCTCTATCAGCCCTGGGAGTTCCCAGAACCAACGGAAAGATCGACCTTGTGTCAGACCCCTGCAAATCCAACTAGGCACACAGCCACGACCCTACGGCTACCCAGACGGCAAGGCAATTTTAAAACAATAAACAATAGCAAACTTCCTGGCTCAATGCAAAAGTTCAATATTTCAAAAGCATCACAGTATGCAGTTGCCTGCTTTATTTGTCCATGTTACGTTTTCTCAAGTTATATCTCTGCTTCGCAGGTACTGTCTGATCGGAAAATAGTGTATCACTAGCAGCTGTTGCAGTGTTTAAGTTCGCAGATAGCAAAGTTTCTTCTGATGCTGGAGACAAATGTTCAGTGTTCAAAAGAGTCTTTTCAGGAGGAGAGTCAGATTTTGGAGTGTCATTAATCAATTCGGCATCGCTGAAAGGGATAAACTTCGGTGTGTTTTCAGATTCGGAGGCACCAATTCCCTTCTTTACCCAGTCGTCGTAAGGAAGCGGCAAAGGGACACGCTTAACATGGGACGCGTGCACCCAGTGCTTGCGTCCAGCCACACGAACTGCTGTCCTCGTTGAAAGTAGGACCTGGAAAGGACCGACGTAGCGTGGCTGAAGATTCTTTGTCCTCGCAAAGTTCCTGATGACGACAAATTCTCCCGGTTTCAGCTGATGCCCTGGACTCTCCGGAGGCTTTGGCAAAGCATCGAAAACCTGTTGAATAATAAGACTCAATTTAGCAGTCAAGTCGTAAAGGTAGTCTATCAACATAGGGTATTCTATGGAACAAAATTCTTTAGGCCTTGGCACACCCCAGATATTTGCCGGGCGACCAAAGACTATTTCATACGGACTAAGCCCTATTCTAGAATGTACCGTTGCTCTCGTTGATAACAAGGCCAAAGGAAGTGCGTCTGGCCAGGCTAAACCTGTGGATGCTTGTATTTTAGCTATTTTCAGCTTGAGGGTGCCATTGTAACCCTCCACTAAACCAGCTGACTGGGGATGGTTCGCACTGTGGAATTTCTGTTTCAATCCTAGGCCTGCACATACACTCTGCATAACTTTCCCTATAAACTCACTTCCGTTATCTGACCATACAATCCGTGGCATTCCATATCTAGGGAAAAATTCCTTGAGAAGAATTTTGGCAGTTGATAAGGCAGTATTGTCCTTCAGTGGGTATGCTTCTATCCATCTGGAAAAAGCACAGACCACCACCAGGACATATTTCAAATTATTACAGCGGTCCATGTGAATGAAGTCTAACTGAATTACTTCAAAGGGGCAGGAAGGAGGAGCGAAGTGACCAGCAGGGGTTGGAGTTCCCTTGCCAGGATTATGCATCAGGCATACCATACAATTTTTCACCACTCTTTCTGCACACTTACTGATTCCATCATTCTTCCAGACTGGAGCCAACATTTTACAGATACCTTTAGAACTTATGTGCGCTACTCCATGCGCCATCGTCACCACTGCAAGCACATACGCATCGGGCAACATCCAACGCTGCTGTTCTGTCAAATCAATCCAACACCCATTCGAGTCCAACTTGCCCGTACTTTCTCTCCATACACGTTTCTCTTCCTCAGTTGCTTCTTTCTGAATCTCTTTCACACTTTCCATAGTATCCTCACACATTCCAGACTCAGCAATCCATCTTGCAGACGTTGCAACATACATTCTACTCATCATGTCTCTAGCTGTCTGTTTAGCAATTTCACCCGCAAAAGCAAAAGCATTTCCTCGACCAACATCATCCGTGATTGCTTTATGAGCACTACACTTTACAATCGCAACTTCAGTCGGCAAGGTTAGAGATTCCAACAAGTCGTTAACTAGCTGACCATGTTGAATCTTAGTCCCATGGGACGTAATGAAACCTCTTTCTCTCCACAAACGGCCAAAACTATGGGCCACGCCAAATGCGTACTGACTATCTGTAAACACATTCACTCTCTTTCCCTCAGCTAAAACACATGCTCTCGTTAGAGCTATTAATTCTGCAGCTTGGGCAGAATTCTGACTCACTCTTGCAGTCTCCACAATCGTCTTCAAAGTCGTTACTGCGTAAGCAGCGGTCACATCACCATTCTCCAATTTAAAACATGACCCGTCCACATACAGCGTACCATCTGGATCTGATAATGGAGTATCCCTCAAGTCAATGCGTCCTTTTGTCTCTTCCTCCGTTTTGAAACAGCAATCATGTGGTTCGGAATCACTCGACTCTTGATTAGCCTCCAGGAAGGATTCCTATCAGAAGAAGAGGAAAGGTGGGCTGTACCAGGGGCTGACGTGACCCCGCCGAAAGCTTGGACCCCGCTAGCATTACAAATTATGGCTCTCACGCTAAGGTATGGTCTTAGAGCGTGCAATGGGCGAACCATCTCGGACACACCAGGCAAGATCACTTATAATCGCCTAGGAAGGGAGTCACACTTAGATTATATTCTGGTTCAACTACAGAGGTGGCCATTAATTCAGGATTTTAGGGTTATCGACAGGGCAGACAGTGACCACAATGCACTTGAGTTAGACCTCGCCCACCCAGCACCCCAGGGTCTAGTGACCCATGAGGTAGGGAATCATCCCCCTCTCCTTATAGACAATACCAGGAGAAGAATTAGGTGGGAGCACATGGTCACAAATAAGGATAATATCCCTCTGCTCTATGAAGAGATTACCCCCATCCTGGAGACTGTTGGGGCCCTCGATAGTGTGGCAAATCAAACAGACATAAGGTCTAAACTGTCTGACGCCCACAAAGAACTCATAAAAGCGGCGGCATCCCATTTGACATGTAAAAAACAAAAGCCAAGAGTGAGGCCCCTAGGTAAAACACAATGGTACAATACTGCCTGTAGACAAGCTAAAACAGAACTCCTTGGAGTTATTAAAGAGGGCACAGGAGGGGAACGCCTTAAGCAGTCCAGACAAGCCTATAAGAAGCTTCTCACACAAGCCAAAATAGAATGGGAGGAAAAGCAGTGGGAAGAGCTTACAAAGGCCCTAGCAGTACAAGATCAACGACTGTTTTGGAGAATGGTCAATGGGGGTTCAGGGAATCTTCGCTCGGCAGTGGAGCCTAACATAGCGCCTGGAGTGTGGCAGGCCCACTTCGAGTCGCTATATAGTGCCGAGCCTGGAGAAATTCCTGGGATAATTGAACCAGTGAGACAGGGTTTGCAGGCGGACCAAATAACACTGAGTGAGGTAACAGCTGCCATCTCAGGACTGGCTTCGGGGAAGGCGCCTGGGCTGGACGGCCTGCCGGGAGACCTGTACAAGCAGGAGCCCACTGTCTGGGCGCCCTACCTCGCAGCCCTCTTTAATGGTGTCCTTAGCGGGATGGAAATCCCCAGTACTTGGCTGGGGGCTGAGGTGGTCCCGATTTTCAAAAAAGGATCCCCCCTGCTCCCAGCCAACTACAGACCAATCAGCCTGATAGATGTAGCACAGAAGCTGTTTGGCAGGGTCCTCTTGAACAGGCTCCAGGAATGGATAGAGGAGGTGGGCGCCCTCAGTCCATACCAGGCAGGCTTTAGGAAAGGGGTATCAACCGTGGACCCGGTCTTTAGATTAAATCTGATTCACTGGAGGACAGTAAGGTTTGAAGGCGGTAGTCTGTACACGATCTTCGTGGACCTAAAAGCCGCCTTCGACCTTGTACCCAGGGGTAAACTATGGGTCATCCTAGCAGGGATGGGCGTTCCCCCTGATATCCTATTGATCCTGCAGAGGTTGCATCACAATAATTATGCCCAGGTGAGGTGTGGGAGGTCGGGGGAGCTGACCGATAGATTCCCCGTGGGCAGAGGGGTGAGACAGGGATGTGTGCTGGCGCCGACCCTGTTTTGCCTCTTTGTCAACGGGGTAATCGCCCATCTAAACGCCACCGACTACACAGATGCCCCTAAATTGAATGGCAACAGTGTACCCGCAATAATGTTCGCGGATGATACACTGTTGGTATCTAAAACACCTATGGGCATTCAAAAGATACTTGACGCTTTTGTGTCCTTCTGTCAGGATAGAGGGTTGGAAATCAATGCCTCAAAAACTAAATATATGGTATTGAACCCAAACACTAAGCAGCGCCCAAACCCCCTATTGGGAGCAGCACGACTGGAAAGAGTAGACACGTTCGAATATCTTGGCGTGACTCTCAATGAAAATATGACCTGGGAGAGCCATCAAAATAGGGCCAACCTTAAATTAGCACAAACCACCGAGGGTATCTCCCGGATGATGACCGGTTCGACCTACCGCCCTCTGGGGGCCCTAATTCAGATATACAAGGCTCAGGCAAGGGGGGCTATTTTGTACGGGGCTGAATTGTGGGGGCACATCCCATGTCGGAGTTTGTCACACACAGAAAATAGGTTTTTAAGGCAAATTACCGCACTTCCCCCCAGCACACCCCTTCTCCCCCTGAGGCTTGACTTAGGGTTACGTCCATTGGCCGACGAGATAAGCCTAAGACCCATTGCCTTCTGGCGCAGGCTATGGAGCAGCAATAATCTCGCCGACTATAGGGCGGAATTGGTCGAATTATTAAAACATCCTAAAGTGCTCAGCATTCCCTGGGTCCAAAATATCCAGTCAGTTTGCATTGATATGGGGCTCCCTGATTTGTGGACTGACCCAGCAGACACAGCACCAAGAATCTCCAGGAAACAATTGGCGAAGCTGTACCACGAGCACAAGAGGGTAAGGGCTATAGCTACTCAGACGGAGGGGTCCCTATCCTCTATATTTCTGCAAACTAAGGATCTTTACGCATTTGAGAAAGCTTTGGACCCTGTCTACCCCATACTTTCTAGAAAGCTATTCCTCCAGTGGAGATACAGTACACTCCCATTACGGTCCTTTTGCAGCACCTGGTCAAAAGTCCCGTCCACCAAGTTCTGCCCTCTTTGTGCGGACAAAGAGGAGAACGATTTACACGTGATCTTCTTCTGCCCAGCATACAAGGCAGCAAGAAAATACTGGCTACTGCCCTTGATCAAGAATCTGGGTGGCAGGGAATACGGACCGATGTACAGGATTCTGAAAACTGATGCTTCCGGCCCAATTGTCTTTGCACTCTCCAAATTCTTTACGAATGTTTGGCACACGCGTAGTCGTCTTTTAAAAATTGCTGGGTAGATTGTAGAAATGCTTTTTATCTTTTAATAATCATTTGCATTGTCTGGCTCTGATTTTAAATGTATGCACAGATGTTTTTAAGACTGTGTCGGAATTTATGTGATTGTATTGTATATGCTTCTTTTATGACCAAATGGTCGAAATAAAGATTTCTAAAGTAAAGATTAGCCGGCAGCAACGTTGCTGGATTCAATACATTACATCTTTTAATCTGAATATGACTCGCTAGTAATGTCAGCTCGTAACCAGATAGTCTCGCACTAGTAAGGTGTTGTGTCTTCGTTCGGTTCATGAGTGTGTCCACTGCATGAGGAACCATGACCACTAGCATGTTGTTCATCACCAGACCAGCAGATTGTCGAATGGAAGCCGCAGCTGCCGCTGTAGCCCTCAAACAACTAGGTAACGCTATGGCTACCGGATCCAATGTTGATGAAAAATACGCACAAGGGCGTTGTTTGTCACCAAATTTCTGTGTCAGGACACTCAACGCGCAACCTTCTCTCTCGTGAACGTAGAGCGTGAATGGCTTACTGTAATCAGGTGTACCCAATACAGGAGCTGAACACAATGCTTTTCGTAATTCAGTAAAACTCTCTTGACATTCATCAGACCATGGCACCGGACTCGAAACATTTTTCCCAGTCAAAGCTACCAATGGTTTCGCTAAAAGAGAAAAATTCGGAATCCACTGCCTACAGTAAGAGGTAATACCTAAAAAGGCACGTACTTCTCTCTGTGTGCGTGGAACACTCATTTGCGTAATTGCTTTTATTCTTTCTGGGGTCAACTTCCTTCCCTCCTTTGACAAGAGATGACCTAGGTAGGTCACTTCTTGGCAGCAGTATTGCATCTTGGAAGGTGACACCTTGTGATTCAAATCAGACAAATGATGCAATAACGAAACTGTAGCTGCTTTGCAAGTTTCCTTGTCATCGGCAGCCACTAAAAGATCGTCTACATACTGTACTAGGGCAGAACCTGGAGGAAGGACAAAAGAATCTAACTGGCTTTTTAATGCTTGACTATAAATAGATGGGCTCTCACAGTAGCCCTGTGGAGCGCGTTTAAATCTGAAACTTCGACCTCCTAGACAGAAGCCAAAAATATCCCTGCTTTCCTCGGCTATCGGAATGCTGAAAAAGGCATTCTTCAAGTCGATGACTGAGAACCAAGTGGCTGTAGCAGGAATCAATGTTAACAAGGCAGTAATGTCGGGAACCACAGGAAACTGCGGAACCACAATCTTATTAACTTCTCTAAGGTCAATGACAAACCTGTACACTGGAGGTTTTGTAGGATCAGTTCGTTTCAAAATCGGTAGTACAGGACTGTTACAGACATTTCCTCTAGTTTCTTCAACCACACCTTTCTTAATCAAATCTTGCACAATTAATAAAAGTGCACGCTCTCCTTCACTAGATATTTTATATTGGGGAATTCTTGGAAATTTCACATTTGCTTTCAAAGTGACTACATATGGTGGTATTTCTAAAAGGCCTACATCATTAGGACCAGTCGCCCAAAGAGAATCAGGGAGTGAACGCAGCTCTGGCGGGAGTGCATCCATTGACAAGTACATCGGAGAAGTGATTCTTTTACCCAACGTAAGCTGTACCCCTTCCGGAGAACAGTACAATGTCGCATATAGTCGTTTTAACAAGTCTAAACCAAGCAGGTTTTCATTACAACCCGTCGTCAAAATCAGAGGTGCTTTTAATTGACACGGTCCAACAGAAATAGACAAAGGACCAGATATCGGGTTGTAAACAGGGGCGCCTGAAAAACCTACGGAAACATTTGTTGAGCCGGACAAAGGTGCGCCAGGGAGTTTCGCATGAATGATAGAACTTCTTGCGGCACCAGTATCCAACAGAAACGGTTCGACTACACCTGATGTTGCTACTGCGACATAAGGCCCACTCTGATCCACTGGAACTGATACTACTCCCTCTCTCTGTCCATGGCTGTCCTAGTACCCATTTTGCTGAAATCCCTCATCCACTTCACAATAGTCTTCAACAAGATATTGCTGAGATCTATTCTGCTGAGTAGACTGTCCATTTCGCTGATCAAAGTGATTGGAAGGACGATCATTCGTTTGTGGAGGCATAGCACCTCGCCCTCGACCTCTAGAATTCTGCACAAAACCACCACGACCTCTCTGAGATGCTGCTGCATTATTTTGCGCTAAGATCGGACATTCATTTTTGTAGTGACCCTCTTTCTTACAGTACGCACACTGATTCCACTGATATTGAGGCCTCGTTGAACTATAATCTGTCCTCTGATATGAACCCTGTTGCATATTAGACTGATTCGTGCGAGGCGGATACGCCTGTTGCAAAAGAACTTTAGTCTTTAAATCTTTCGTTTTCTTCTCTGATTTCTCCTTTTCCTCTTTATCCCTATTTTCGTAGTACTGTGCAGTCGCAAGTATTTGCGCTGTTGTGGATACAGCCCACGCACTTTCTGAGTCTTTTAATTTATTGCATAATTCAGGTAACAAATTATGCACAAATTTATCGACAAACAGTCTTTGTCCTCCTTCTGTACTCATGTCCTGACCACTATGATCTACAAAAGTCTCTTCGAACCTCGTGAAAAAGTCGGAGACACTTTCGTCTTTCTTTTGCTTGCATGCGGATAACTTGTCCCAATTAACACGCAACGCAGGCATCAGAGTCTTCATTAAGTCAATTATTCTACCTGGAAGATTAGCAATTAGGGGTTCGGGTTTTGCACCACCTACTTGCTGACCATCCGCTGCAGTGATGGCTGCCCAATCACCACCTAAGGCTACTTGATGATCCTCTCTACGAATTTTAGCCCACACTGGTTGCGGAACTACATTCTTAAAATTCTTAAAATTCAGTCAAGGCCCGGGCACATTCGTCATCCCCAGCGGCCCCAAGGAACAGAAAGTCATCAAGGTAATGCATCACATTTCGAAAACCCGTTTCCTTCGTGTAAACCCATTGTAGAAAACTACTGAATTTCTCGAAATATGCACAAGATATAGAGCACCCCATCGGCATACACCTATCCATGTAATACGAACCTTGAAACCTGAATCCCAGAAGACGTTGGTCGTCCGGGTGTACCGGGAGCAAACGGAACGCTGACTCGATATCTGATTTCGCCATCAGCGTCCCGGGCCCCAAGCGATTCAAAATGGCTACGGCCTCATCGAATGATGCGTACCGCACCGAACATACCTCTGAATCAATTGCATCGTTCACAGAAAGGCCATGAGGAGCTGATAAATTGTGGATCAATCGAAACTCACCTGGGTCCTTCTTGGGGACCACCCCTAAAGGAGAACAAACAAAATTCTGTACCGGGGGAACACTAAACGGGCCGGCAACCCGACCTCGGATAACCTCTTTCCGGATCTTATCCTGCACTACAGTCATATGCTGCAAGACGGAAAGTTGATTTTTGCACGTCCCGACACCCTGAAAGTCCCCCACCGGGATGCGGAAACCATATGAAAAACCGTTCCGCAGCACCCCAGCAGAAGTACGATCTGGGTATTCGCTGAGCCAGGGAATCATCGCCAAGGTATCAATCGGGGTTGGTAAAGGCGCCCCTCGGACTACATTAGACCTGTTTGGCGCCTCCTCTACCCCCATTCTCACCCGTTCTGGCTCTGCACGAGGACTCAGGATGGGGTGCCCCGCAACCACTACATTCGTGCTTGAACTTACACGATCCCGGGGGCCTAGTACATTTACTTTTGTTGAAATTGAAACAGAAACCCTTCTTCCCTGCATTGCCGGCGGGTCTCGGATAATCGTCGGTACCCGTACCCGACCGAAAGGGCGTCCCCCCGTATTGGCGGGAGGATTCACCAACAGTACTCCCCACCAACGGCATTTTCAACATCCCTGTCTCTTTCATTTTATCCCATGTCAAGGAATCATAACAGTCCCAGGTTAAACTTTTGTTATGCTCCATCGCTTTCCTGAAAAGGTTGTCATAACAGAACCATTGGTTACCTTGGTGCGATGTCGAGTACCCCATAATTCGTGACTGATATACTGGAAACTCAGGGAGCAATTCAGGCCTACGTTCCCCCAAAATTGACGTAAAAATTCCCCATGCATTGCCCCAGTTGCCAATATTCTCATTCACTTTAAAGGCGGCCATTTTGGCGCGCCAAACACTCGGATGCATCAGATCCTTTTGACTCTTAACAGTTTCAACCTCATAATGATCAACAAGCAAGGAGAAAATGTTTACATATTCCCCCGCCCAAATCTTCTCCTTTATTGCCAAAGGAACATGTTGCCCCAATTTTTCTCTACGAGAGGGTGCTGACTCGTCCCTCGCGATCGGCAATGGCCGCTTACCTGCACCGAACGCTGCTTCCGCTACTCGTGGCTTGTCTATCACCGCAGCCGGCGCGGGTACCTTGGCTGTATCACGTTTCTCGCGCAACTGTTTCATCAGTGCTTGCGCTTCGGCAGCCGTGGCGCCCTCGCTACTGTCCCCCAACCACGCTGCTAACTGTGCCGCCAACTCGGGAGGCATATCCTCAGTGGATGTCGGGGTGACTACGACGGGAATCGGATTCCCTTCCTCCGGTACCGGGGCCGATACCGGGGCTGGCGCCTCGAGCGGGGAACAGGGGACCGGGACGTCTCCCCCGGCTGGCCCCCTTCTCGGCCTCTTTGGCTTCCCTCCAGCCGGTGGACGCCCCGATCCCTCCTCCCCGTCTCGCTCCGCCAACCGCTTCTTTATTTCGGACATCTCCTTCATGAGGACCCGAACCATCTGGTCAGTCGTCATTCTCTTCGCGCCTTTCTTGGGCATCTTTCAAACGACGTATCTAGAAGACAAAAAAAAAGATTAAAACGCTCAAAATTGGCTCTTCGTTCTGTCCCGAGCTCACGTGCAGCGAGGAGGTGCAGCTTCAGGGCACAAGAACAAGAGGATGTCTTCTGGTCTTGCGTCCCTTTTTATCCGTCTTCAGGGCGGGCGTATACCTGCCCCTGCCTGCCCCGAGGGCGTGGCTGGCTGCGTCTGTGTCTAGGCCAGCCCACTCTAGGGCGGGAACGGGCGCGCCCCAGCTACGCCGCTTCGGGCATACCAGCCGAGACGCGCCCCCCGCCCAAAAATGGCTTCCCGGGGGGATCGAGGCACTCTGCCATAAGTTCGGGGGGACCGAGTTGGTCGCCCCTTTCCAAACATATCGATGTCCGCTAAGTTCATTATACAAGCCTCAACTGTCTGTGTTAATTCCTTGTAATATCCAGCAGGATTCTTACGCGGGTCTGGCAAGGCCTGTTTCACTGCTAGCACTTCAGCTCGCTTCCATGGAATGTGTATCCACACTCGTTGGAACTGTGCTGGAGCAGCTGCAATACCAGCATTATCATCACGTTGTATTGCTTCGCGCCAGATTGGAGGAACCTCCCTCATAGGATATTGGCGACTCAGCTTCATTTTACCTTTTTCTAAATCTCTCGGCGAACGAAGAGATGGATCATTCCTAAAACTTAAAATCAGTTCCATCGCTTCTTTTATATTTTCACCCACTATCATTCCAGCAGCAAACTCTTTTTGAATTTTAATTAAATCTTCCAAGTCTGATTCAACATCATCTTCTTCTATTTCCTCACGCAACAACGAGCACATCTCATCAAAGACGTACCGCTGCGTTGGTTCCTTCCACTGCATAAATGTATCTAGCACATCTCTCGTACTATATCTTCTACTCTTCGAAATCCATCTGAGAGCCGTGGAATCTAAAATTCCCCGTTCCTCAGTACTTGGATGCTGACTACGTCTCTGGACAGAGTCAGAAGTAGGAGTCTTAATTAAAGATTTATATAAAGGAGACAGTATGTTAGTAACAGAATCAGTGATTCTTCGACGAACAGAAAGTGTAGTTAGCACACTCGCAGACGTGGAGAATGCAGTAGAGGTAGGAATAGATAACGGAACAGTAGGAGTATCGAGAAAAATAGTTTGAGGAATAGTAGGTGTAAGCGAGACAGATACAGGTGTAGAAGTCGGCAACCCAGGAAGAGGAGGAGCCGTAGGAACATTCACATTCATCACAGGAGGTACAGGAACTTGATTCTGAGGGGCAGGAGCGGGAATGCCAGGTTGTCCAGCAACCGGCAATTGAACATTCGGGACAAGTGGAGCCGCAGCACCTTGTGCATACGGTGGAGGTGATCGTAACAGATAAGACAACAGAGGATCATTTTCGGGATCCTCTAGTATCCTAGCTGTTTTCGATGGCAAGGCAGGATAGCACTTGTCAATCGCTAAATTACGCTCTCTAATGGCCACCTCTATAGCCTTCTCACACTCATTATCTTGCAGCTGTTTAGTTGCTTGCTCTAGAGTCAACTCTTCTTTCTCTTTCTGTTCTTTCTTAAATTTCTTCATTTCTCTCTGTTTGGATTCCTTTCGCCAGTAACGGAAAGAATCAAACATTGCCGGCCGGGCTTTCTTCCTAAACAATTTCGCTTCTAAGTTGTCGAGAATCTCGGGTTCAAAACTACCATGCAGTGGCCAACTAAGGACACCATCCTTCTTACAATAACGGACCCATACCTCATTATAGGATATAGGACCCACACCATGTTTACAATATAAGTCATAAAGGGGAGTCCCAATCGGAGGAACCAGACATGAGTCCTCCAATCGTGAGTCACGGTTGCAACCAAAACAAGACAACATTTTCCGACTTACCATTTTCAGTCCGGAACACAAAACAAACAAAACACGGAACAAATATGTGCACTCGAACCAAGAACTTAGGCCTACCAAACAAACTAATGTATCGATACCCAAACTGAACCAAATAAATTATCGTAACCAGAATAACTAGTGATAATCTTACAAAACCAAACCAAACTAAGAACCAATCAAGGATTATAACAACCCTCACAAAGTGACCAACTAGCAACCACTAAATACTTAACTGAGGCACTGAAGACGTCACCAAGGAGAAACCCGTCACGTTTCGCTGTACTAAGGGCTGCACCTCGGGTCCAAGACAGGGCGACGGTCAAGGCAACGGCCCACTGCAGCCGTCCTGAACGGGAACCCTCGTGGAAGAGAACTTCGGGCCACTTTTGCGATATGCCGTGATCGATGAAGTGGGGCGCCTCCCTCGGAAATCTTCACACGAAGCTTCTCGAACTCTTCAGGCTTTTGGACCGGTACCGAATGACGTCGCCCCACGTTGGGCGCCAATTGGAGTTCTGGACTTTTTGGTTCCGTCCAGAGGTGTCAGGGAACAACACCCAAAGACCCCGGAGTTCCACCTGCCTTGGTGCGCAAATGAACAGAAACACGGGCTTCTCGATGGTGGCGTCAAAGACCAAAGGTTTATTACTGCAGGGACACAGAAGTCACAGAAACTACGCATGGGCAGTGTCTAGGAGCCTGTTCGATTTGTACATTGAGGGTTGCTCCTTATATACTAAAAATTGTGCTCCAGGCAAATATTTCACATGTTAGTACATTCCTAAACCTTTGTGTCTTAAACAATAAATATTTGGCGTTACACAGGAACTGTCGATAATATCTGATGCCAAACATCACGAAGAGGGGTTCCCACTAGTTCATCACAATTCCCTGTCAATATTGCATTCAGGACCCGGACCGCCTCATCGTAAAGTTCGTTACCTCCCCCTAATAAAGGCCCAGAAGGAAAGGAGCAGAGCCAGGTGCAGAAGATAGGAAAGCGGGATAAGAGATGTTTGTGGGTTGTAAATGGGCAAGGCTACCGGCTTCGGCCGCCTAATCATGATCGGAACAATGGACACGAGAACCAGTTCAGGTGGGCTGGCCTCGGGCAGAGGAGGCAGCCTTTGTCGAGTCATGTAGTTACAGCGTGATCTGGTTTAAGGTGCACGTGTCATGAAAGAGGTGAATCTCCGGCTAAGGCTACGTGTCCTTAATCGAAATGAAGTGATCAGAGGTTATTGCGTATGTGAGGGCAAGGAACACAAAATGGCGGCCATGATCTAAGATGGATGCCGTGGGTAGATCAGAAATGTGTCCATAACAGGAGTGCTCTTGCTCGTATCGTAGCGAAAACACTAGGATATGCTAAATGGATCATTTGCGGTTCGCTGATACCAATATTATGTTTTTCCGACAATATTGAAAACACGGGTTCAAATAGTCACGGAACCTCAGTCGCTTCCCTGTTTGCAGGCCTTCGGCCTCCAGCCAGAGGCCCTTCTCGTCGCTTCCCTGTTTGCAGGCCTTCAGCCACCAGCCAGAGGCCCTTCTCATTGCTTCCCTGTTTGCAGGCCTTCAGCCACCTGCCAGAGGCCCTTCTCGTCGCTTCCCTGTTTGCAGGCCTTCGGCCTCCAGCCAGAGGCCCTTCTCATCGCTTCCCTGTTTGCAGGCCTTCAGCCACCAGCCAGAGGCCCTTCTCGTCGCTTCCCTGTTTGCAGGCCTTCGGCCACCATCCAGAGGCCCTTCTCATTGCTTCCCTGTTTGCAGGCCTTCAGCCACCTGCCAGAGGCCCTTCTCGTCGCTTCCCTGTTTGCAGGCCTTCGGCCTCCAGCCAGAGGCCCTTCTCGTCGCTTCCCTGTTTGCAGGCCTTCAGCCACCAGCCAGAGGCCCTTCTCATCGCTTCCCTGTTTGCAGGCCTTCAGCCACCTGCCAGAGGCCCTTCTCGTCGCTTCCCTGTTTGCAGGCCTTCGGCCTCCAGCCAGAGGCCCTTCTCGTCGCTTCCCTGTTTGCAGGCCTTCAGCCACCAGCCAGAGGCCCTTCTCATCGCTTCCCTGTTTGCAGGCCTTCAGCCACCTGCCAGAGGCCCTTCTCGTCGCTTCCCTGTTTGCAGGCCTTCGGCCTCCAGCCAGAAGCCCTTCTCGTCGCTTCCCTGTTTGCAGGCCTTCGGCCACCATCCAGAGGCCCTCAAACAAATGTACATAAGCGCAGAGCAATCTAGAGCAGATCATTATTATGACATGTAAGTGAGGCCCCCACTCAGATTACCAAACGCACAATTTGGAAGGACAGGCTGCGAAATCCTGCCATACATAATCAGCCATGAAAGAGGGCAGGCATAGGAGAGAGAGTGAGAAGCAGCAGTGTACTACAAGTCCCCATACTCAGGAGGCAAATGTTGACAATGCCAAGGACAGTTACTGCGGAATCATTCATGACCAATCAGATCTGCAAACCAGTAATCCGGCTGTGTTCATTGGCCGGAAGACGAGTCAATTACAAGAGTCTTAGCAGGACTCAGAAGTACGATACCCTCTGGCAGTCCAGCAGGCAGCTTTGATCCTGTGCTTCCAGGTGGAAACTGTGCAGAATGCAGCAACTGGAATGACTTTGAACCTTTCTTTAAGATATTTTAGAGCTGGTCAGACATGCAGAAATTCCATTTCCATTTTAAAGAGAAATTATGTGCATCTACTTTTAATAATCCGATAGATTCAAACACTTTAATTCTCTTCTCTGCAGCTCTCCTGGACGGATGTAGTTTGATTTACTAAAGGGAGAGGGGGCGTGCAACGCCACTGAGGGACGCATGGGGTACATTTGCTTGTGAAGAGTAATAAGCACAAAGGAAGAGAGTGAGAGGGGAAAAAAGTGAACCGGAAAAAAAACGTGAAAAGTTTTCAAGTGATCATGTAGCTGGTTTTACAAAACGTTTTAAATGTATTAAAGTTATAGCATGAAAGTTACAGCCGGGTAAACAAGTCTGTGCAACAAAAGGTTGAAAGAAGACACTTCACTATTCGACTCAGAGGTATAATATGACCCACAATGACAATCTAATAAACTGACAATTACACACCAGCACCACAACGGTAAGGTGAAGCTCACAAGACAAGAAAAGCAATGCAAAGTGTCACTTACTGTACAACCAGGGCACTTGAACAAATCACAAAGGGTATCTCTCGTAATTCCACGAATCAATTATCTGTATAGACTTCGAGAACAAGGTATTCTCATACCCCAAACTCATCCTAAGAAAAGGTTCTCTACAAAAGTTATTCGGATTTAGATCAAATACTGTTTAGACAAGGCTTTTCCAACACACCCGTGCTTACCTCACCAATAAGTATCTTACATAATTCTTTCATACCATGTACAAACCAAGAAACAGCAACAGAAACACACCATAGGAGGGCTGCAGAAACAACACTTGGATCCTGGAGGCAAGATGGCCGCTGTAGCGCTGTAGAGGACAGTCGCTAGTTCCTCTCTCTCCCACCCCAGGATGGTAGCGGACCGATAGGACTCTGAGATAAGGAGATACGGAGATACGGGGATGTGGATGCTGCTGTTCGAATTCTTGGTTACAGCAGGTCGTCATTGGGTAACTGCTGCGAACAAATCAGCTCTTTTTTGCCTTTGGAGAAGAGCGAGAGAACACACTATGTCCCAGAAGAGTAAAGTGGACAAACCAGCAGGGCAGAGTAAGGGCCCAGCGGTAAAAGAAGGCGCGATCCCAAAGGTCCCAGCCGCCGCAGTAAAGAAGCAAATGGAGCAGGTTACCCGATCTGTCAAAAGTACTATGCTCAGAAAGAAAGATAAACAGGAGAAAAAGACCGAAACAAAACCAGAAACCCACCTCACGGCGAGCAAAGCCACGAGGGAGGCAGCTCTCGATACTGAACTGAAAAGCCAGAGACCTCAAGGAACATCGACAAAAGAACAGTTACGGCAGTCTACTTTACCGGAAACATTCTCAGCGGTGAAGATACTCCCGCCGACTCAGGCGCAGCCACAGACACAGACACTCGATCTACAGCAGCCCAGTATTGCGAGCAGAGCACCGTCAACGATGCAGGCTGAGACGGGAGCGGTGAGTTTAGCAGTCGGGCAGAACACAGAGGACGGAGAAACGGTAACCCTCGAGGACGCAAGCGTCGAGGGCTTGGTTGCTGGGCAACCACGGCAGACTGAAGGTAACCTCACGCAGCGCGCGATGCAAGCGGAGCTGAATGCAGAGGAAGGAAAGGGGAGCAAGGAGGACGCTCGCTCAGAAGGTGAGCACACGGAAAGGGGCAGTAATTCCCAAATGCTAGATGCCTTGAAGGAGGTTGAATTAGGACTGCATACTAGACCTTTGCTCCATATTGCCCCAAGCTGGGGAAGCACACAAAGCCTAATGGGCCGGCAGGAGCTCCTGCATGTTCAAGGAAATGGTAGAGGAGGAAGAGATGAGAGAGGGGCCAGAGGGGGCTCGCCCGAGTTTTTCTCAGTTAACGAGGGCTCTGACACTACAGATATTAGCGGCCCAGAAAATGAGGAAGAGGAGAGCAGCACAAATCAATCATCAGACTCTGCTACAAGTAATGACTCCAGGGATCAAACATCCAGGAAGAAAAGGAGAGCTGGAATTAGTAAAGGTACAAGAGGGTCTAGAAGTAGTATGAACCAAAAACTGTCATGGGACTACTCAGCTACATCAGAGACATACCAGGAAAGAGACCAAAAGGAGGGCGAAAATGGGGACTCAGGGAACTCTCAAAATGTGACATTGGAAATGCTATTCGGGACACTAAAGCAGATGCATTCTGAGGCCAGAGCAGAGAGTAGGAGAGCGAAGAGGGATACAAAAAAACTACAAGCCTCTATCAGAAGAGTAAGCAGAAAACAGGAAGAGGTTGAAGCAAGGGTGACACAAGTGGAAGAAAGAACTGGCAGAGTGGAGGATGAGGTAACAGACTGGAAAACATTCAAGGCAGAACAAGAAAAAGTGGTGGAGGACTTGCAATGGAAGTTGGAAGACTTTGAAAACCGCCAAAGGCGAAGCAATGTGAGACTTTTGGGACTGGAGGAAGGGCGAGAGGGCCAGGACCCTAGAGGTTATGTGGTAAAAATACTCACTGAGGCTTTTCCAGATTCTAAATGGCAATGGGACCTAGAGGTACAGAGGGCTCATAGATATCCTATGTTCAGAAAGAAGAACCATGGTGGGCAGGAAAAAGCATTACCAAGGGCTATGCTGGTTTTTTTAGGGAACTTCTTAGCAAGACAGGAAATAATCGACAAGGCTAGGCCTGATGCTAGAAAGACGGCCGATGGGAATACCTTCTTTGCTAGGCCTGATTTCTGCCATGTCACGGTGGAAAGACGGTGGAAATTAAGGCAGTTGATAACTCCCTTCCAAAAACAAGGGGCGGAAGCCTATCTGTTATATCCGGCAAGGTTGAAAGTAATAAGGAAGGGGTACACAAGGATGTTCACATCAGAGATAAAAGCGGGGGAATATCTTGAAGAGATCTCGGAGTCAGGTAGGAGAAGAAAAGAGAACAGATCTAGAACTCCGTCAAAATCTCCAACAGCCAGTCCACCAAAAACTCTGTAAAAAACTAGGACAATCAAGAGAGCAAAATATGTAAAGTATACAAAGTACAGTCAATAGATGTGGGTTCAGGGTGGGGGAGAGTAGCGACTCTGCAGACTACAGGGGCCACACATAGGTCTGCTAGACCTATTTGCCTGTGGTAAGAGGGGGGGGGGATCCAGAGGGGAGGGCGACAGTGGGAGGGGAAGGGGGGGGTAAGGCACTCAGGTGATGGGCACAATCACAAGCTAAAGCACAACACAGGTAATAAAGGAAAGAAAGAATTGATGAATGACGTGTTTATTAGTTTTTTATTAAAATTTAAAAAGGAAATAAAGCAGCAATTGGATAGGGGGAATGCGAGAGGGGAAGGAAAAAAACCAGATTTCGAATGACTTGTAAGATAGTTTCAGTAAATATATGTGGGCTAAATGATTTAAATAAAAGGCTTAAGACTACTGCCTACCTCAAAACACTAAACCCGGACTTAGTATGTCTTCAAGAGACACACATTGAGGATTCTAAGGCTTACCTACTAGAGCAGTTAGGTTTTAACGTACTAGCAAAAACTAATCAGAATACTAAGACAAGGGGGGTGGCTATCTTAGGTAGGAGATACGATACGCAGGTTAAAAGAAAGAAGGTAGATCAAGGGGGCAGATGGGTTATAGCTGAATTGGTATTTAGAGGAGAGATTCTCACAGTTGTCTCGGTTTACGGATCTACAGGCGATGACCCCGAGATCTTTCAATATCTGGACACAGAATTAGCACAGTGGCCAGAACCCATAATAGTATGCGGGGATCTGAATCTACATGATGCAGACAGTAGTTTCTTAGACTATGGTAGGATTTATTCAGGCAGGAAAAAGAGGACTTACAGAGCCCTAGCAGAGATGGTAAGGAACAATTCATTAAATGATCCATGGTTAAAATGCCATCCTAATATAGATGGAAGTACTTACTTTTCAGCCCCCCATCAAATATTGGTTAGGCTAGACTACTTTTTAATTTCAAGAAGTCTGATGGATAGTGTAAAGGTAGACAGGGAACCGAGGATCATCTCGGATCACAGCCCATTAGTTTTAACGGTGGTAATGGGACAAAGGAGAAACAAGGCAATAAGTCAGTGGACATTTGATAGGACACTACTACAGGACCAGGGCTATAAGGATAGAATAAACATCTGGATAAAGGAATATTGGGAGATAAATAAGGGTACAGCACCATCAGGGATAGTGTGGGACGCTTTCAAAGCCGGGGTAAGGGGGGAAACCCTGAGTTTTGTCATCAAGATGCAGAGAGAATCAAAAGCAAAAACTGAAGGAAATATTAAATTATTGAGGGAAGCAGAAGATACACTCATCGCAGCCATATCTTCTCACTCTCCGATAGACCAAATTCTATTGAAAATAGTAGCTCTTAAAGCGGAAGCCCTGGATGAGATGGCGAAAAAGACAGTGGAGAAATATATGGCAAACAAAGAAAAGGCCTATGAACTTAACGAACGAGTAGGACATATACTAGCTGTGCGAGCTAGGCAAAGAGAGGGAATGGCTGATATTAAAGAAATTAAGAATAAACAGGGGGATAT
This sequence comes from Lissotriton vulgaris, assembly GCF_964263255.1. Classification (NCBI taxonomy): domain Eukaryota; kingdom Metazoa; phylum Chordata; class Amphibia; order Caudata; family Salamandridae; genus Lissotriton; species Lissotriton vulgaris. The sequence continues at coordinate 39,490,518 of NC_141699.1, read as the reverse complement.
TGTGAAGGAAGTCGAGCAAGTTAGAGAGGTCTTTAAACAGTTTTACGAGGAACTCTATGCACAGGATGGCCAGGAGGATGAGGAAGATATAAGAGCTTATCTCAGTGAAATAGACCCTTCGGAACTATGTGAGCAAGATAAAAATAGCCTGGAAGAGACTATACAGGTGAACGAATTGGTGGAAGCCTTGGGGGATCTACCAGCTGGCCCGGATCAGTTGCCAGTAGAATTTTATAGAACCTTCAAACCAGTACTGTTAGAAGAAATGCTTAATGTGATGTTATTAGCACAAAAGGGTGAAGCTGTACCAGATTCATGGGGAGGTGCAGATATTATTGTAATTCCTAAAAAGGGTAAACCCACAGACCTCCCGGGCTCGTATCGCCCCATCACGCTAATGAACGCGGATGTCAAGGTGTTCTCTAAAATCCTGGCAAAAAGGCTAGCAAGGGTAATCAAAACGTTGGTAGCTCCTACACAGCATGGGTTCATTCCAGGAAAGGGAACGACACAACACACTAGGCAAGTGATTACGGTATTTGATGCAGCAAATACGTTAAAAGTCTCTACAGCTGCTCTGTTTTTAGACGCTGAAAAAACATTCGACAGGGTTTCCTGGAGATACTTATGGGAGGTACTGAGATGGAATGGAATAGGGGCAGGATTTGTAAAGGCCTTGCAGACTCTCTATATTAATCCATCTGCCAAAATAAGGGTCAACAGAGGACAATCAACTGAAGTCAAAATCTTTAGAGGGACAAGACAGGGGTGTCCTTCTTCCCCCCTGCTGTTTGCTCTATATTTAGATCCTTATATTCGGAGACTGGAAAATGATCGACAAATCCCGCCATTAGTTATTAACGGATGCAGATTTAAAACGTTAGCGTACGCCGACGATGTGGCTATTTTGACTGCACAACCTATAGTAGCTATTAGAGCAATCGAAGCTGAAGCGGGGCGATTTGGTCAATTTTCAGGGTATAGCCTGAACAGCACTAAAACCCAAATTGTTAAAAACCAGTGGGCAATTTGTAATGACGACAGAGTGGTAGAAGCTGCAACCTATCTAGGGGTGAGAATTACAGCAGAGATTGATAACATTGTTAAAAGCAATCTTGATCCCTTGTTGACCAGCGTAAAAAGAGACTTGGAAAGAATGAACAATTTACATCTATCATTGGTGGGATGCACAAACATTATCAAAATGATGATCTTTCCTAAGTTCTTATATTTCTTTAGGGCCATACCACTGTTATTTGAATACAGTTGGTTCAAGAATATAGAAGGCATATGTAATAGATTTATTTGGGCCCACGGCAAAACTCGGAGAGCGTACAGATATATGACATTACCTAGGGAAAGAGGGGGATGGGGTGCACCGGATTTTCATCTATACTATGTGGTTACTGTATTGCAATATATACAAGGGTTAATTGGGGGGAAGGTTGATGATGTAAGAATACAAGATCTGTCTACAAAGATTTATACTGTCGTATTAGGGCCAAATGCACAGAATTGTTTTTTAAAATGTACAGAATACAGCTACTTCAAGAGAACGAGGTTTAAAACTGTTAAGGCTGCAGTTACGATATGGAATGCTTTCTTAAAAAAAGTTAAAATGGGCAGATATAATAGATATGTTCTACTGCTGAATAATAGCTCGCTCCCGGGGGAGATTTTTGCTGATCAAACTATGATAGATTGGGCAGCGAGTGGTATTACGCAAATTGGGGACTTATTTGATCAAGAAGGCTTTAAGCAATTTGCAGACCTGAGAGAGGTATATGGTATAGGAAACAGGGGCTTCTTCAAGTATTTACAGATTAGAAGCTACTTAAAGAATAAATCTGGAGGGCCAGTAGGCTTTAATAAGGTTGAAATAATGGAGAAAATTAGGATGTCAAGGGATTGCACAATTAGATCTCTGTACGCAGCTCTGCTGAAAGAAAAGCAGGATGATTTAGAGAAATATAGTACAAAGTGGGCAGAGAAAATAGGGGTTGACTGCAATCGCTTTTTCGAATCTTTAAACTTAGGTCGCACGATCTTGAGTGCTGCCCCTTTGCAGTCTCAACATTACAAGACATTATACTTTCTTTACTATACACCTGAGAAGATAGCAAAATGGGGAGGGAATACAGGTATAAATTGCCCTCGATGTAACGAGTTGGAAGCTGATAGCATTCATATCTTTGCAACATGCCCACAGCTATTCTCACTGATCAAGGAGATAGAGGGATTCTTAGAAAGATCTTTGGGGATCATAATTCGCCTCACACCATGTTGGATTATGTTAGGGGTAGCTGAACAGAACCAAGAAGAATTTGTAGATTTTCTCTTTGTAGTAATGGCAGTGTATAGGCTGACAATAGCCCGGGCTTGGCTAGATAAAAATCCCCCTAAATTTCAAGACTGGTTGGCAGCCACGTTGTATGCCTTTAAGATTGAGGAAAATGTCTATGCTCGGAAAGGAAGAAGAAGAAGAGAGTTGGGGAGGAGAATATGGGAGCCTATAAGCAAATGGAAAGAGAAGCAAAAGTAAAAAATGTGAAGGATATGTGTAATTACGGTTAGGAGTCTGATTGATATATGATTTAGTTGTATTAAAGTTTAAGTAGATATGAAGGGCTAAGGGAAAATGTGGTAATAACCAATCTACTGCAAATTGTGTAAAAGCTACGGTGTATTATTAATGTGCCTTTGTACATAAAAGAAAAATAAAAAATTTAAAAAATAAATAAATAAAAAAAAAGAAACACACCATATTACGTCACTGCTTTAAGAGGATGGAGATAAAATCACCAAAAGTCAAACCTACATTCCAACACTAATAAACCTGTAACAAGTAAATGTCGATGAACAGAAAGCCCAAAGAGAATAAAGTTACCCAATACTCTCTTGATCAAGAAATAACTTCAAAAACATTTACACAACATTCATGTTAGATTAATATGTATATAAGTACACAAATGAAAAACTCGTTACTATATTGACATGAGGTTAAAATTTACACCGCTCGATATCCATAAAGGAATCTCAGCACCAAGTTTGTCATTACACGTCAAAAGTGCTTCTCAACCCATTCTCATGTCTCATGAACTTACTTTTGTTTCCTGTGATGATGCAGATCCCAAAACTGCCTCTGCACTCGATGACAGCTCCAACTGCCCTGCTGCGTATCCTCAGTTCCTTCTTCTTGCCAAAACCTTTGTCTGATCAAAGAATTGAAATCAAGCAGCCCAGATGGACACACTACTTGTAGTTTCCTGCTTCCTTGGTACTTCAACCGACTCAACCTTCTAGTCAAAGGGTCATTGGTTCTAGACGGCATCACTCCTACTCCAACACACAAGGAATTGCAGCAATACCGTTTGCTGCCAGCACTTCGATTGGGAGGCTCTGGCGCTTGATGTCAGGGTCCGCTACTCATCAGTAGTAAACACAAATGTGCAGGGATTCGTCACAAATTGTACCTTTTAAGAGTAGCAACATTTATTGCATCAGAGCTCATGACAAATAATACATGAGTTACCTTTGTCTTAACACCACCAGCTAAGTAAGCCACTAACTTCCACTCGCCTTCCTCCATCTAATTATTTACATTCTAGAAAGAACAGCCCTCATTTGATTTTTCCGACAACCTCTACTTACCAGAATTATTTTAAACATATTGCAGCAATTCTGCGTACTCTATAAGTATAAACTAAAAAGTTTTTTCTTGGTTTAACGTGAATGTAAGCCTCTATTAGCAACTGTTCCAAATCGCCATTGTTTAATTGGAAAAAATTAAATCGCACTTTCTTTAAAAGCAATAATGAGTGGTTTGCTATTTGATGTGAAATTCTACCACACGTTTAGGATGGACGAAAAAGTGTACAAGTAGGTGACTTATTTGACGCCAATAGAGGAGTTGGCTTTTTTGTTTGCAGCACAGGTGTTTGTCATGTGAAAAGATCAGTAGTCCATCTACTGTCACTCTCCATATGAACTTAGACACTGAAGGTTCAGAACGAGAACTCTGCCAACACAAAGAAAACAAGTCGAGCACCTATATATAGGGAGGCATGTCCGGTGGGGAAGTGGGACACGAAGGAGAACCGGAATCAGACAACGTCTCGAGCGACACCGCGCAACTAAACACCTAAAGCCATGTCATGTCAGACAGGCCTTAAACCGAAATTCAAGCAAACCCCTAGTCACCACGGAAGAAGGACTACTGCCCGTGAGTGTTTGAGCATGGAAATCCTGTCCTACTAAGAGTATAGGAAAGAAAAGATGGCAGACCTTATGTTATTGGCCAGAAGAAGGCTGGGCGAGTCCATATGCCCCCGAGCTGGCTAGAGATACTGCTGAATTGAGTTTGAACTCGTAATGTCTGACCCCAGCTACCAGAGAACACGGACCTGTGGCCATGCCTCCTCAGACCGATAACATTCAGCCCCGGATGACCTGTCCTTTCCAACCCGGAGCCTGGAAGAAAAAAGCCCGGGTGTTGTGTGCGCACTGAAAGAAAAAAAAGCATGCGAGTGGTGCGCACGCGCGCTGGCAAAAGTTAACAAATTACAAGCGCGCACGCCTCGAGCTGCAAGAAGCAACAGAACATTGGAGAGGCGGAGCGAGGCACGCACATTTGTGCGCGTAAGAGTAAGCTGGTCGCTGGCTTTGACAGCACTTTAAAAACCCGCTTACTAAATGTCTCGCCAGAGTAGCGCATGCGCTGGCTCTAGCAAGACCTAAAAAGCAGCGTTGCTACATACAGTTACTGCTGCTGCTGGTGGGTGGCCTAGGCCTGCTGCTGCCTGCACTCAACGTCAGGGTAGTTGATGACTCTTGGCGGGAGGGTGAGTGCTGGTGTGCCGGGGCGTGGCACTTTGAAAAAAAATCTACGCACGCTGCCTGCCTCATAGCACAGACCTTCCCTCGCAGAACCAAATCCAGCCCCCTGCCCAATCAGTGTCTTACGGCCGGGCCTGCCCATCGTAGCAACACTGAAGGGCTGCAGCCCGCCACCAGCCGCCTAATGCAGATTTTGGAATGCAGATCGTCATTAGAATAAATAAATAAAATGAGTTGGACAGTCTGCGCGCGCGGAGTCTGAGTCTGCCTGAGGTAATTTAATGTTATATACTGACTACTGTAGTAGTCTCCTGTCTACCCACATTCACATTGCCTGACATATGATGTGCAGAGTCAGAGTTGCAGTGGCGTTGTGTTATCTTGACCCGGCCCTGATAAATAAGTGCTGGTGCTAAGCACTGGAAAGCACCGGCACAAATTAAGCACTGCTGGTAAGGTAGATCAGCTGTCTCTGCACGTGTTGTAGAGAACACTGTGTAATCTTGGGCAACAGATTTGAAGATCAGAGTGTGATGTGCAGAGAGGGGAGCATCATTTCTAGGTCTCTGGTTTGGAATAGATGTAAAACAGCTCAATGGGTTGATGCAGCTGTCGTAGAGATCTTTGTGAAACACACTGGTCGCAAGGTACATTCCTGGTAAAGTAGTTCAGTGAGTTATGTGCCCACTGCATGTAATTTACAAAGCAACTCAACTTTCATAATCCTGAGGTAGTAAAATGAGTTTTTTGGGAAACATCAACTCCTGTCAGCAAGAGCCACATAACAGTCCACCTGCCACAGTGGCACAGTGGTGAAACGTGACGTAATCTACAGCTGCACATTAGGCAACAGGCTCTGCAAGGGGTTGAGTACCACTGGTAGGTAACAGATATTATTATTATTATTCATATTATTGTGGTTTCTATTACCTCATTAAATAGGGGTATAGTAGCATGTGTTAGGTATGCCACTTAGAAAAGGCAGAAGTGTGATCTGAAGTGCTGTATTAATGAGTTGTTTACAATGTACATAGGTATTAATAATGTAAATTCACTCATATAAAGACACACTTGCTCATCCCACTCTACAGTTTATGTAAATACAGAGAGCGAGGAAGTCAGAAAGCGACTACATACCTCACAGTGTCTGTTGGTAACTCATGAAGCACAGCCTCGGCCTTCCTTCCCCTGTTGAACTTCTGCATCCGGAGACAGGTGTGAGGATCCTGCCATGATCTCGTTGACCTTTGACATCTGGGGCAGGTCCAGGAACTACTCGGACCAAAGGAATTACTGGTAGTCATAGTGGACAGGCACTGACAGCCAAGCCACGCGAGAGGGAAGAGCCCATGTCACCCTGCAGATTGCTTTTACGGACAACAGAAAAAAACTGAGGGCTTATTTATAACATGGCTTGCGTCACTTTTTCACCACGAATGATGCAAACATGGAGGCAGCTGTTTTAATCCACGCAAAGCCACTTTGCCTGGCGATGAGCGGCTTTAAAGATCTGGAGTAAAGTAACGCCGCTCAAGTCGCTGCGTTGCATTATTCTGCCCGGGGTATGTGTTCCATGGGCATCGCATGGGTGTTTACATAGGCCTGGGCGGTGAACTTCGCTCGGTTTGCGGAGTTTGTGGAGTTTTCTGCACCACGCACTCGACGTAGCTCGCCGAGTGCAGAAAACTACACTTCGCGATGTGCAGCAGAGTTTTTTCCCCGCTCAAGATCACGAACGGTAAGTTCGCGATCGCGAATGGTAAGTCTGCGAGCGCGAGCTGCTGCTCAAGTAGCATTTCTACAGAAGCGACAGGAATACCAGCACAAACTGCAGTTTGAACAGCACTATGCCACTCATGAAACTTCGCTGAGGTTTTTTTGTAACTTCGCAGAGTTCTGCCCAGGCGCAACTCCCATGGTTTATGACGCATTCCCGGATTTACTATACACTATAAACCTGGGAATGCACCAAAAAGATACACCTTCCTAGGTGAGGTGTAACCAGGAGAAATATCTTTATTTCTCCTCGTTTCCACTCTCTCTATATGCGCTGTATTCTACAGCACACACAGAAGGAGGGAAATGCCTATCAAGAGGGTTTTTATTTAAAACGATGCCCTTCCTTCACAGAAACTATTCTGCCCACAACATAGGCACCACTGCACCATTGTGCAAGGGCGCCTGCGTTGGCACTGGGCTGCCAAAACTACTCCAGCGCAGACGGCAAGGACAGGAAGGCATCGTATTGGATACATACAGTGTAATCCTGCCCTTTCCCTGTGCGACAGGGCAGCGAAGAGAGGTGATGTGCTGCGCTGCCCTGCGCCACAAACCTCATAAATATGCCTCATAATATGCAAGCAGCCCCACATGTCCCGAAGTTGGTACACTGCTCAGGGACGCAGGCATTAGACGCTACAGAGGCTGCGACCCAAGAAAGTTGTTAGTTAAGAATAACTGCTACAGCCTGACCTCATCTGGGTCTCGCTCAAGCCATCAAGCTCATTTTGTGGTTATCTCTGGGTAGCCTGAAGGGTGCTGACTTGAACCTTGTTGTGGCCAACTGCAACTTTCATCCTTCTAAGGTGTATTAAATGCATACTGTCAATTTAAGGGTGTGTGTATGATTGTGTGTGTGGGTTGTGTGTGTGTATGCATGTGTGTGTGGGTGATTGTGTGTGTGTGTGCGTGTGTGCACACACATGGGTGCGCACAATTGTAAATATGTTATTGATCATCAGGAAAGATCAATTTGCCGCATTGGACTGTGATCTCCAATTTTTAGACCTCCTAAAGAAAGAACATTGTGGGAGGACTGAACTACTTTGCATGGAGGTAAAGAAAATGAAAGAGAAAGAAAAATAAAGAGAGACAAAGAAACTGGGAAGTGCATATAAGAAGATAGAGATGAAGCGGAAGACAGGAAGATGCATTTCTGCATCAACATTTTCCCGCTCTGGCATACGAAGGAGGCAGAGTCTGTTCAGTATCCAGCAGAAAATGATCGTGCAGAAGAAAATGAGTGCTTATGTGACACATAGTGCCATCACAGGAATAATGCCTATAATAAACTGCCTCTGGAAATGACTGTGAGAGAACCCAATTTTCCTTCAAATTGTAAGCCTAGCCAACATTTCAAGGGAACATAGGGCCATATGCACAAAGAGGTGGTGGAGAGAGGTGTTAGCTGTCATGGCTTAACGCCTCACTCCGCCACTTCAGAAACACAAGGCTGCACCATATTTACAACAATTTGGCTTCAGCTTTTCATTTCCCCTTGCGCTGGTGCTACACTTAGCAGTGTAGTGCCAACGCAGGCACCCTTGCACCATAGTGTGCAGGAAGGTGTCCCTTCCTGCACATAAACAATCTTTAAATGCCGTTTTGTCACCTCTATGTGTGCTGCTTATTGCGGCTCATATAGGAGTTGGAAAGTTTCTTTTTTTTTTAAGATTGATTATGTGCAGGAAGGGTCACCTTCCCACACAGAAACAATCCAAGGAGTTTTGCTTTTTCCATGTGTTCTTCACAAGGCAGCACACATGGAAAAAGCAAAAACCCAGAGAAATAATGAATTTCTCCACATTTCACCAAGTTAAGACCAGGTTTTCCCTGGTCTTATTTTTAGGGCAGCCTCCTATTTATGTCACCTCTGTAAATAGGAGGCAGCGTCAAAATCAATGGATGATGCAGTGGAACGCCCACCACAACACCCATTGCCCTTCACTTTCACGCTAGTGCAGCATGAAAGGGGGCCTTATTTACAAGGCAGTGTTAAGCCACGGTAACGCTGCCTTGTAAATAAAGCAAAGCCCCTATCTCCATGGGATCGTCACAAAAAGTGACATTCCTGTGGCAATAGGGGTTTGTACATATGCCCCTTCGTCTCTGCTAGAGCAACCTAAAACAACATGTTCTGATACTCACTGAAAGTTACCATGCATGCTTGGGAGGGCAATATCCAGAGAATATTTGATGGTGGTACCATTGCTGTGTCAAAGAGTAAAGCCCCTCAAAGCTTCCTGTATTATGCGCTCTAGAGGTGCTATATCCCATCAAGCGACAGAGCCGGAAAGCATTGCTCATAAAGTTTTGGGGGCAGATTTATGTTGGGAATGCGCCACGTTTGCGTCACGCAACTGCGGTGTAAACGTGGCGCATCCCTACGACCCATTTGCAACGTGACGCATCTAGGCAGATGCGTCACGTTGTAAAGCCCTGCGCCACTTGTGGGCGTTCCGGCGCAGAGTGGGCGTTCCGGGGCAGGTGCGCCTCGCAAAAGTGGCTGAGTGAAATCTATAAGATTGCACTCAGTCACTTTCAGGCCAATGCTGCGTCAAAACCCTGCGCCTGCTTGAAGCAGGCGTAAGGCTTGACGCAGCATTGGACAGATGGGGCACCCCCGAGCCTTGCTGGAGCTGTGTCACGCTTGCGACGCAACTCCAGCAATGCGCCGCCTTTACGGCACAGATGCGTCACGCATCTGTGCCGTTTTTGCCCCATGGTGCGCCGCATTGTAAATGCGGTGCACCATGGGTGGCGGAGCAGCGGCGCAAAATAACTGGCACATCCCTGGGGATGCGCCAGTTATCATAAATCTGCCCCATGGTGCCAGAGAGTTGTCGTTTCCTAACCTTCCTGTGCTACGGGGCATTGGCTGCATCCTTTGCTGCCCACCCTTCATGAACAGTTTCTGTATCTGCCACAACTGTTTCTCTATCCACCCAACGCACTTATTTCATACCAACGTTGCTGAGTGCTGTGCAAATAGAAGCTGGATATTTCCAAATTAAAGTAAGTCATTATGTGTCACATACCACACACATTAATGCTTTCTAATGCTCCCCAATAGGCACTGGTAACTAACAATAGTCATTTGATCAGCTGGACAATGATCACACACTGACCTTGACATAGAGCAGCCTTCTGACTGTATCTAAGGGCTGGAGTAATCGACAGCCAGAACTCGAGGGCATTTGCCCTTCATGCCCCTGGGACAGCGGGCATGCAGCTGCTGCACAAACGGTACCTGTACCCGTGGGGACGGGTACTCGTACCAGCTCCACTTGAGACAGTTCTCCTGTTAGCTTGCTCGCAGTCCAGCGTTCTCTGCTACCTGTCTACCTGAGCCCCACCATTGTGCCTCATCTGCTCATTTCTTGCTCTCTTTTGCCTTTTCTGCTCACTTTCTGCTCTCTCCTTTGGCTTTCTGCTTGCATTTTCTGTCCTCGTTTTGCCTTTCCTGCTTGTTTTCTGCTCGTTTTTCCGCCCTCTGTTTTGCCCTCTTCTGCTCTTTTTAGCATTTTTCTGCTTGTTTTTCTGCCCTGTTTTGTCTGTGCTGCTCTTTTTTCAGCCCTCTGTTTTGCATTTTCTGCTTTTGTTCTGTCCTCTAGCTTGCTTTTTCTGTTTATTTATCTACCCTCCATTTTTCCTTTTTTGCTCATTTTTCTGCCATCTCTTTGGCCTTTTCTGCCTATTTTGTTGCCCGATGTTTTGCCCCGACTGCTCATTTTTCTGCCACTGTTTTGCCATTTCCGCTCGTTTTTCTGCCTCTATTTTGTCTTTCCTGCTTGCTTGTTTTTCTGCCACCTATTTTGGTTTTTCTGCTTGCTTGTTTTTCTGCCCTCTATTTTGTCTTTCCTGTTTGCTTGTTTTTCTGCCCTCTGTTTTGTCATTTCTGCTTGCTCGTTTTTCTGCCTCTATTTTGTCTTTCCTGCTTGCTTGTTTTTCTGCCCTCTATTTTGTCTTTCCTGTTTGCTTGTTTTTCTTCCCTCTATTTTGTCATTCCTGCTTCCTTGTTTTTCTGCCATCTGTTTTGTCTTTTCTGCTTGCTTGTTTTTCTGTCTCTATTTTGCCTTTTCTGCTCGTTTTTCTGCCCTCTGTTTTGCCTTTCTGCTCGTTTCTTCCTTTATCCCGACATTTCCTCAAGACCTGTCGCAAGGAGAGCTGGCATGACGGAGAACTCTCGCCCCAGCATCCAGATACCCACATGGGTGACAGTGTTGTGTTCTACTATTGCTGATTGATTGAGTTATTGATTGATTGCCTGGCCAGGGGTGCTGTTATGCTGTTACTCAGGGGAGAGGTACACGAGTAGGTGGGGCTACTTGTGGAACGCAGTAGTGGATTGGAATATTAGCACGCGCAGCTCGTCAGCGTAGAATTAAATGAAATATTAGAACTACAATTGGACCTTAGTAATTGAATACTTGTGAGTACTGGTTGGCTGGACCAGAGAACACAGGCAGATGTGCACACCACAGCTCCTGTGGCAAAGGGGATGCTTCTCTCCTGGACAGAGGACCCGAGGAGCTCGAGCACAGCTGTGCCTGTATCTCCTTTGTTGAAGAGGAGAGGATGCCACTTGTTTGGAATGAGGTACATGGTAGGGCTGCGTCTTTCTGACAAGGGGCGCTGCTGAATAACCAGCACAAGGGTGCATCAAAAGAGCTCGATTTGGGTCTCACCTGAGGTGGTATACTGGAGTGCTGATGTTCAGGAACGGGGTAAATTAATAAAGGTCCATAAGTATCCTATTAATTGGGTCCTCCAGGCTGGTGCAGGTTAGAAACAGGAAAAGGCCAATGCTTGTTTATAAACAGGAAGGTGTCCGTTCCTGCACAAAATCAATAATTTTTAAAAATGCTGTTTTGCAACTTCTCTATGCCCTGCATTAGGCAGCACACACAGAAATTACAAAGCGGAATTTAAAGATTGTTTATGTGCAGGAAGGGGGACCTTCCTGCACATGAACAATCCTCGCCTGCACGCAGACACCCTTGCACTATGGTGCAATGGTGCCTGCTTTGGCACTATACAGCTTAATTAGTGCCAGTGCAGGGGAAACGCAGGGCTTCACCATATCCTTGTAAATATGGTGCAGCCCTGCATTTCTAAAGTGGTGTAGTACGGCGTTAAGCCGAGGAGACTAACGCCTCACTCTGCCTCTTCCCTTGTACATATGCCCCTTTGTTTTCATTAGCAAGCATTAAATTAGAGCCTCTATGTCAATGCAGTATGAAAAAAAGAGTTTTGTTGCAAAACTGACAAATATCTCTCAATACAAATAATCTGACACACATCACCCACGAGCTTCAGCAAGGAGCGAGTGTTTCTCTGCTGAGTGACAGTGTGATTTTGGGCTTCTTTCTTAGTAGCTATGTTATGTTATGTTTACTCAGTCATGAAATGGAGTCGTGTAATCTGTCTGAGGCCTTATATCATTCATTCTGTCCCCTGAGGGATAGCTCAACTCGCTCTACAGTCTATTTTCAGAATCCTAAATTATCCGTCCATTGAGAGACAGCTCTGCTGTTTATTGTAAATTCAGTTTAATTGATATATAACAGACAACAAACATCAGACAAATTGAGGACCCAAGTCCCTTTGAGGAAAACAGCAAATTAAACCCACTGTCCACGGTACATGGCAGAACATTAAGAACATACATGGCAGAGTCAATCCCATTCAATACATCACCGGGGCTTCCTTTTGGGGATACGATGTGCTAGAGAAGGACAATACGTGCTTTTATCCCACCTCAAATCATCTTGACAAAGTTCACATGCCAGGGATAGACTACACAGGGGCTCAAAAACCCAGGTGCTGTATGGGATGTAACCGTTCGCGCATCGATGACATCATCAGCGTCTTGCTATGCGTGACACCCCAGTATATGGGTCTGTCCTCGATTCGGGGTGCTCTGCTGTGTAAACAAAATGCCTGTGTGAGCGGTGCGTTTCTAGATGAAATCATGAACAGATATTAAAGGTGTTCTTTTTGCTGTCCCTGCCCTTGAGGTTTCGCATTTCCCAGGGAGAAATCCCGGCCATTTGTTCACATTTTAGATTCTGCCGAGGCCCAGATATGATTCCTGGTTAGAAATTTGCAGAGTATCGTCTGACGTCATTTTTCACACAGCCTTTCGGTCTTTGATTACTTCATCAGCAAGGGAGCTCTGGCAGTTCTGGAACACCTTTCTGAAGTGAGCCCACACAACCACAATCATAGGGTTAGATGATATTTATTGACCATTAGTCGCAGCTCCTGTGACTTTCAAATGTCTTTATTCTTACATTTCAAGTTTAAAGTAAGTACAGAAAAGAAGTACAAAGATTTCCCTTTAGGATTTGACTGGTCGGGACATTAAAATACCTGTCATTCCGGTACGAGACAGCCGTGTGGCGGTTCTACCTGTCCTACAGGTGCAAGATGCGCAAACCTGTAGGGAGATCGGTGAGGATGAAGGCCGCGTGGGCTTCAAAGTGCTGCTGTGCTGAGACGCGCAGGCCTAGCCTGACTCTGGCATGGATATTCCTGTTCTCAGGCCTCCTCTGGGGCATTATAAAGTATTGTGCCCATGCCAGGGCCGGGGCCAGCAGCGGTGCCAAGAAGGGTAGGGGACGTGTCCACCTGTTTTCCAGCTGCTCCGACCTGAGCCGTGGCCTGCTCTCTTCAGCTGTGTCTGCTGGGAGGGCTGGGGCGGGGTATGCTCAGATCTGGCAGGGTCATCTCTGCAGGCTGACCCCGAGGGAGGGGCTAAGGTCACCTCCTGCACCTGCACCGAGCCTGTGCGCCACCTCCTCTCCCTGACCCTGGCTGAGCCTGAGGGAAGAAAGATCAATGAAGATGAAAAGCGCCCCCTCGCTTCCCGCACACATCACGCATGGACCAGGGAAACTTGGCAGGGCTGGGGAGGAGGGAGGGGGGGGGGGGGGGTATGGTAAAGAAATTTACAGGCCTGAGATGGTTGGAGTCATTGTAATGTCCTTGCGATGTATGGATCTAGGCGCTCTCCCTTGAATCTATGCAGACCAGAGACTAACAGTGGTAATTCAGCCCCTTACTCTATACACTATTTTGTGTCCAGATCAAAGAAAATTCAAAGAAAGGGGCTGATTTACCACAATAACTAACTGGCCTGCATAGATTAAATTCGTAGATCTCCTTCATCTTGTGGTGGAAGAAGGTGCTGAGGTTGTTTTGAAGGTCTTGGGAGGGTGGGATGTCTGCTGTCACTGTACTGGGTTTGGTGAATTCTTTGACCATGGTGAAAGCTCTTTGCTTTTGAGTGCATTGGTGTTGAGCCTTTCTTGTACGACCACTTTCTTTGTTGTTCTAGGTGGTGGTGGTGTGCGGTGACAGCGGTTTTGAAGGCTGAGCAGTCTTCTGGGGTCTAGCTGCTTCGCCCTCTCTTTTCGAGCTGTCTACAGGTGCATCTGAACACATGAAGGGCAGGAGAGAACCAGCTGGGTATTTTGGAGTGAGGCTCGCCTGGCGCCTTCTTGATGGGAACCAGTTTGTCGACGCAGCTGGAGATCCATTGGTGGAGGTTGTGAGCTGAGGTATTGGCAGTCACGGAAGTCAGAGGTGGGGTTTTGCTGAGGTCGGTGATGAGCTGTTCTTCGGTGACCTTGTTCCACCAGCTTCACTCCCCACCTTCTGTAGGAGTCAGATACGTACGAGTTAGGGGTCACTATTTCTTCTAGCTTCTAAAATCCTTCGATTTTATTTCCACCAGAGGCTCTTCTCGATTTGTACATAATCTCTTCAAAAATCTCCTTGTTACTGAGGCTGTTTCTTTGTTCACTAAGAATAATATCAGAGTGTATCTTTTGGTGAAATAATAATTTACTTGTCCACAACAGACACACAGCCAACATTAAAATATAGTACTTGTAAATGCAGTGAGCTTTCAGTGGTTTCTGGTTTTAGTGGCTCAGGGAATAACAGGTAATAGTTGTCTCAATGACTGACCACAGGCAAGAGAGTCTCGTGATCAGCAAAAAAGAGGCGCTGGTTAATAAATCATTTATGATATGATCAGAATATGCAGTTATGTCCGAAATTGCCCTCGAATCTAGGAGGTTTTAATCGTATGAGTGTTACTATCTTGAATTGCTGCAGATAAACCATCCCAGCATCTCCCTGACTCACACCAAGAGAAGTGGGTGCTCTGAGCATGAGTGCAGTGAAACATTGAGATAAACGACCTCTCACAGCAGCACACATCTGCTTCTGATCCCAGATCACGCCCCGCCAGCTGTGAGATGGATGCTCCGGTGCTTTTATTCATCTTGGCGCGGTTTATCACTTTATCACCAAATGAAGCAAGCCTTGCCTCCAGCACTTACATATTTACTATCATGTGATATGTTGGAGGCAGCTCTTTTCATATCGGACTTTTAAATCCTGACACCAAATATTTTGTTTACTTAGAATTTTTGTGTTATCATTTGTATTTTATTTTCTAATGAAATGTGTTAAACCAATGAATAAAAGTCCGGAATGTAGACAAAAAAGACTACAATTTATTTTTTAATTAAAAAGTGTCTTTCTGGCGGCGTTCTTGTCATTTGTCCACCAACAGCGTTTTCAAAATGTGTCATAAATTGTTTAAGATGAAAGTCCAGAGGCGGCGGCAGGTGCGAGTGGACCGGACGCTTCAAGAAGTGATGGGCAGATCTCTTAGCATCACACAAAGTCAATGGGTGGATTCGAAAACCCTTATCTTTACCCTGTCAGTCCTCAATATTAAAATGAACCCCAGAAATGAAGACAGAGTGACATACTGCACTGCCTGAAGGTACTGCAACATGTCAGATATGTATGTGAGTGTGTGAGAGTGGGCTGCACCAGCCACAAACCTGACACATGTGTAATACACACAGTGGAGCCCTTTCTGCTGCTGAGGTGATATAGGAGTGTGTGAGAGTGGTCGGTACCAGCCACATGCCTGATATATGTGTAATACAGTGATTGAGCCCTTTCTGCTGCCTAGGTGCTGTATGAGTGTGTGAGAGTGGGCTGTACCAGCCACAAGCCTGACACACGTGGAGGTGATATGGGATTGTGTGAGAGTGGGCTGTACCAGTCTCAAACCTGATACAGACGTAATACAGCCAGTAGAGCCCTCTTCTGCTGCTGAGGTGATATGTGAGTGGGTGAGAGTGGGCTGTAACAGTCACGCGCCTGACACACGCGTAATACAGCTTGTTGAGCACACTTCAGCTGCTGAGGTGATATGTGAGTGTGTGAGAGTGGACTGTACCAGGCACAAGTCATATGGACATAATACACCCAGTGGAGCCCTCTTCTGCTTCCGAGGTGATATAAGTGTGTGAGATTGTGCTGTACCAGTCACAAGCCTGATACATGCGTAATACAGCCTGTGGAGTCCTCTTCTGTTGTGGAGGTCATAGGTTCAACTTAAGATCAATCCGTAAGTTTAACTGGTACAAAAGTCTAACTTTACGACTCATAAATGCCCTTTGTGAATACCGAGAGTCGTAAAGTTAGATTTTCATCTCTGTTTATCTTTGTGAATTGGGCCCCTGGTCTCAGTTAAACTTAATACCGAAAATTAACTTTAACTGAGACAAAAGTCTAACTTTATGACACGTAAATGCCCTTTGTGAATATCAAAAGTAAAAAATTAGACTTACGTCTCAGTTTACTTTTGTGAATCGGGCCCACAGTCTCTCACATTACACACACACTCATCTTCACCACAATACACACAACCACCCTCACCACATTACAAACACCTACACTCAGCATATTTCACACTCTCACCCTCTCTGCAATACACACACTTTCTCTCCCAACATTACACCCACTCACTCTCACATTACAAATCCTTAAGCTCACCACTTTAGGCACACTCACCCTCCCTACATCATACACACTCACCCTTACCACATTACACACACTCAACCTCACCACAATACACACACTGTCTCTCACAACATTACACACATTCACTCTCACATTACACACACACCCTCACCACATTACAAACACTCTCCCTCACCACATTAAGCACACTCACCTTCACCATAACACGTACACCTTCTCTCACCATGATATTACACACATACTTCACTCTCCCATTGCAAACATTGACCCTCACCACTTACACACACTCACCTTCATCACCTTGCACACACTCACCATCACCCCTTTATACAGATTCACCCTCACATTATACACACAAGGACCCTAACCACATAATTCACACTCACTCTGACCACATTACACACTCTCACCCTCACCACATCACAAACACATTACTCATCTTCACCACATTGCTGACTCACACCACATCACACACACTCACTCTCAACTAGGTCTGGTTAGTGAAATCCACTTCATTCCTGGAGTTTGCAGAGTTTTCTGCACTAAGCTCTCTACAGAGCACACAGAGTCCCAAAAACAGTAAGTTGGCATTCGCAAGTGAGGAAAATACAATGCTAGACCACCCCCAGCAAAATTTGAGTGTTGTGGATAGTCGCAACTGCTCACATTGAGACACAATCTGTTTGTGTTGAGGAAACTTCTGCTCGAGTAGAAAATCCATTTGAGTGGTTGAAAGAAGCAGCGCCCACTTGCACTGCACATGGTGCAGTTCAAGCTGATGTTCCAGCACAGGTCAAACACCCAATGCTAAAAGTAGGCATGAACGGTGTGACCTAACACACTCCACTATTTGTAGAACTCCACACAGCGGAGTATTTGGGTCAATTGCAAACTCTGCCCAGGCTTACTCTCAATACATTACACATACTCAACTTCACCACATTATTCACACTTACCCCACCACATTACAGCACATTAAACATACTCACCACATCACATACACTCATCCAGACTCATCCTCACCACATTCCACACAGTCACCCTCACTACAAAAATCACTCTCACAACATTACAAACACAGTCTCTCCAAATTATACACATTCACACTCACCAAACTACACACACTCACCCTCACCATATTACTTACACTCACCACATTACACATAATCACCCTAACCACATACACAGTGATAAGCTGCCATTACACATGATAGACTGATATTATACAGCAATCAGACCTGACACAGTCAAGGAAATCAGACACTGAGATCTGACAAAGAAGGAAAGTACGGTATCAATTTTAATAAAATAATTGTTATTTGACCCCCAGATAACATCAAAGGAGTGAGCCTACTGTCCTTCAATGTCACCTCAACAGCCACCTAAGTGCTCCTGAGGCATGGAATCGGGGCGAGGGACGGAGTGGGGTTTGGAGGGAGTTTGTGAGGGAGATGGTGCCTCCATTGCCCATCCACCTGCATCCCCTTATGTCAGTGCACACGGAAAGGCCAGCTGCATATTATGAGACACTCAAACCATGGTTTGGGATGTCTGTCTATGGCAGGGCCCTCACACACCACGCCCCTGCTGGAGCACCAAAGTGGGCTGCAAGGGGCCAAGGGCAGAGCCAGCAGGCTCTGGGCTCCAGTGTCCTACCTGACCTTACCATGCTTGCTGCTGGGGAAGCAGCAGCGCTGCTGTTGCTGGCAGGTCCCCTGGATGAGCGGAGCTGGGAAGGGGAGGCGGCGGCCAAGCCATGTCACAGACGGGAGGAGGCTGCACCTTTTACTGAAGTGTGGCACGGTTTACGGAGACGAAAAAAAAAGGCGAAATGCACGCTTTTGCTGTCCAACAAAAACAAGCATTTGCAATGCAATAGGACTCGCATTTATGCGAGACCCATTGCATTGCATATGGGAGTGCAGGCGGGCGAACAACGTGGGCGGCAGAGAAGGCACGGACTGCGGGAGGGGGAGCACGGAAGAAAGTAGTGCTGTGCAACACTTAAAGTAAAGGGGCCAGTAGCCATGGAAGGACACAAATGACGACATTGGCATCATAAGGAGGGACTAACAAGCCTAAAACCAATTGGAAGGCAGCATTTAAGACACAAGCCAAGGAAAAAGATAAGTGGAGAGTGGGCGGTGCTTCCATGGAGCTTCCACTCCATACTGAATACTGCATGCCTTGCAAAGCAATCAGCGCATGCGCGCTGCCGCTATATGCTCAACCTAAAAAATGAGGCCCCTATGGTTGAACTCTTTATCCTTTTTGCCATGTTCATGGTGCTGGTTACTTTGCTTTGTTTTATCTGCCTAATATTTGCAGCTCATTCTTCCTATGCAAGATTACTATTGTTTCAATAAATGTATTGAAAACTTTACTTGTATCTTTATTGTGTTTACTATGGGCATGCATAAGTAAACAAGATAGGGATATGATCTGTTTACACGATTCCCTTACGGATCAAAGTGTCATGTTTGAGGTTTCCAAATTCACCTGCCAATCTTGGAAGGTTAGTGGTTTAGGTGAGACACTGTGAGCTAGCATGGAATTGGGCAGAAAGTGGCTGATGGTATAGATGTACTCAGTTTCTACTTTCTCAATTTCAGTTGTCCTAATACTCAGTCCTACATTTATTTAGTGGAAACCGTATTACAGGATGAGGTATTTCCCCATTAAGGAGCCCTTGTCAAGTAGTAAGATCTGACCCCTGAGATGTACAAACAGATGTTTAAGGACAGTCAGAAACTGGCCCAACAGACCTGGTTGGATTGTGTGGATTCCTTTTGCAAGGCACAAGATGGTTGGGTGAATGGCAGTGAAGTATAGGATTATCAGGGGCTGTACAGTTTGATTGCAAAGGAGCATATGTACAGACTTTGTTTTGCCAATCTTCGCCAACACCTGATTGACACTAAGCTCTCTAACCCCAGGAAGCCTGCTAATGAGGCGGACCACTGGGTCACACCAGGGTTGACAAGAAGGTATCTGGGGGGATTACCAAAAGGGTTGACAGGCCTCTCACAAGCAGAAGGAGGGAGGAGAAAACATAAAAACGGGGAGTTCTCTGAAGGTCCATAAACTAGCTATAAGGCTCGGTAGTTGGGATTCCCAATCCCTGCCCTAGAAGAAATGGTTCCCTGACAGCAAGTCATCAGGGAAGGCACCACTTAACCGCTATGAGTGCCAGCAGGAATGGCACTGGCTCTATAATCTGAGGAGAGAGCCCTCAGCTATACATCTATCTCTCTAGCATCTATCGACTTTCCTTTATTGATAATAAGATTTTTGGAGACCATCTGTCTGAGCATTAACTGTATAAAATGATTGGTTCCCCTCTCTGTTCCCCACACCCAGAGAGGATATGTGAGTATCAGGCCCCCTGCCCTCTCTGCATCCCCCGATCTTTAATTGGGAATTGAAATTCACCATACCTTTGTTTCTGAACATCTATTCACATGGATTATATTATAAGTTAGATTCCAGAGATAGGATGATGCTAGAAAAAGCACCACTTATACTATATCAATTTTTCTGCTAAGATGCATGAGTTATAAACATCTAGGCAAAAAGCCATTACTATTTTTTTACAGGAAATCAAGCTTGTCACATATATATCAGAATATCTCACAATGATTGTCTGATCTTTGGGCGTGTCTGTAAACACTTGGGAAGCATCATTAGCTAAGCACATTTTTCTAGACATTTTGGGTGTGGTCTATCAAGCATGCTCTCGTTTGTTGATTGAAATGTATATATTATGTATTTGGTTTTGGATCAGGAATTTCGGTTACATATATATTTGCAATTTTTTGAAGAACATTTTGATGAAAACAGTCTAATCTGCATTCTCCTTTCCCTCTCTATATTTTTTTTGACAGCCAAACCAAGTCAAGAACCTGTGCACCGAGAAAGGTTGGGCTTCATCTTGGCCTTCACCAAAACGCGCGTCGGTGCAAGACATAACAGGAAGTGCAAATTCTATTGTTTGTGGAATATATGGATTTCTCTGTACCTGTGTTAAAAAATTTAACAAAGAATTGTAGTATGAGGCATATCTTACATTGTAAGTGTGTTTCCAACGATCCAAGATTATCCCTCGACCATTAGACCCTTTTAGGGGTCCTAAGTCTGACATATTGCCTTGATCCCTGGTTACGTCCTAATATGTTGGGTTGTCTATATTTTCAGTATAAACGTGGAATGAGTATAGGTGTGGTATGAAAGAAAGTTTTTCTGTGCAGCGATTGATTTGAGTGAATGGTGAGGGTTAAGAGAGAACAATTGTACATAACATTATTTATGATTATACTTTGTTTTCGGTGGCAACAAGTTAATTACATTTTTGCTACTATATCTAAATGAGTAATAAATATAAAATATAGATTTGGTGATTTGTGGTGTCCTTCATATATATAGAGAGATATTTCCATTTGATTGTATCTGAGGTAGGTGGCAAATTCCTCCTGTTCTGGGTGGTATTTGGCCACTTCAAAAGAGATGCATAGTGTTCCAAGCGGGCATAGACCCCCACTGGCGGGCAGTCACTATGTTTGGCTAGTGTAGCACTTGGGGAGGCGATTGTTCCAGTTAGTGGGGGTGGGAACAGTACAGAGGTTACCCTAGTGTCCCTGGTTCCTGAGCCTGGAGCAACATGTGTGTTGGTGGTTCTCCAGTGCTTCAGGATCTTCCTACTGGAGTTTGCTCCTGATGTACCCCTGGCAGGTAAATGTTTGCAGAGCAGGTCCTTTGACAGGCTTTTCACCCACTTTTCATGGTCTCCAATGTGGGTGGCCTCAGATTCTTTCTGCTGGTCCTGTCCTACCAGCTAGGCCAGGGGCAAGTGTTGAGGAAAGAACAACTGTTCCCTGTTATTGGTACCCCCTTTGAAAGGGTGGCCATTGACATTGTTAGGCCAGTGGACCACACAACAGCCATGGGCAACAAGCTCATCCTGGTCTTGGGGGACCATGCCATGCAGTAGCTGGAGGCCATCCTTCTGAGGACGGCGACTGATCCTGCAGTGGCCAGGGCAACAATGGGGATATTTATCCTTATGGTATTCCTCAAACAAGTGGTATCAGATCATGGTATCAGCTTCATATAGGCATACATAAAGGCCATGGAGAAGGAGTGGGGGGTAACCTATAAGTTCTCTGCTCCTCATCACCCTCAAACCAATGGGCTTGTTGAGAGGATTAACAAGGCTCTTGAGGGCATGATCATGGGCCTGTCTGAGCCCTTGGGGTGGAAGTGGGATAGCCTCCTGACATGCCTTTTATTTGCATACAGGAGGTACTGCAGAAGGGGTTTGGTTTCAGCCCCTGTGAACTTCTGTATGGGCATTCTGTTAGAGGACCTCTCAGTCTGGTGAAGGAGGCCTGTGAGCAAACTCCCAAGAAGGTTCCCCGGGTTTTGGTCAGCTACATGCCGGCACTCAATTACCAGGTGATGCGTATCTGGAAGGAAGTGCAGGAAAATATGGAAGCCAGCCAGGAGGTCATGAAGTGGTGGTACAATCAGAACGCCACTCTGGTCTAGTTTCAGCCTGGCCAACAACTGTGGGTGATGGAGCCTGTGGAGCCCAGGGCCCTACAAGACCATTGGTCTGGGCCCTATTAGGTGAAGGAGGGCAAGGGTGACGTCACCTGTTTAATGGACTTTAGGGAACCTTTAAGGCTTTTACATGCTCATTCGCCTCAAAACCCACTTTGAGAGGTATGAGTTAGCCATGCTCCTGTTCATGGATGACGGGGTGGGAGAGGAGAGCAACCTATCCCGACCTCCTTTGATCCAAGGAGTAGGATGGGTCGGTGGAGGGTGTCACAGATCCAACAACACAGATCCTAGAAAAACAGAGAGTCTGTCCCCAGTTGTTGGGTAAGTTTGTCTCTCTCCCTTACCCCAGGTCTCACGACATGGTGCAACCATGATATTTACACTGGGGACAGCACATCTTTGAAGAGCAAAATTTACAGGTTGTCTGATAAGGTGAAAGTCATTATTAAGAAGGAGGTCTCTAAGAAGCTAGAACTAGGGGTTATTGAGCCCTCAAACATGCCTTGGTCCAGCCCAGTGGTGTTGGTCCCCAGGTCTGACTCCAGGTGTCACACCAGAACTTAGGTTCTGTGTGGATTAATGTTGGGCATGGCCTTCTTAGGGGAATTTACCTCAAAACGTTTCATTTTTTCCTTCTGGTCTCACTCCACACGACCTTAGGAATCTGGGCACCTTCCCACTGTACTGCAAAGGGAAGGTGCGCCTGCATACCTCACCCACATTGGGTAGGGGTTGCATATGTAATTGGTTTAGGTGCTGTATCTCCACATACCAGGGCAGGTACAGCATTGGCTAGGGAAGGGATGTAGCACTAAGTGTGCCATCATCCTGATAGCCTTTGCACCCTGTATTGGACCTGTCTTTGTAGGCCTTTCGAGGATCCATTGTGCCCCAGCCTAGGTTGACATCTCAGATGCCTCATCCACCCTTGAGTAGGTCATTCCATACCGTGAGGGCACCCCCCAGGGAAGCGGTGACAGGCAAAGGGAGGGTGGTAGGCTGAAGGTAATGGTGGGGAGTGAACTCCACTCTGCCAGCGGAGTTGGCGGAATTCGGGAACTTCACGCTCTGTGCGGAAAGCAGAGTTCTTGATCAATTCCCATTCTGCTGTGTAGAGGAGTTTCAGCATGTGACCTCACCAAAAGAGACAGCCTCAAACAACAGGGCCTTCCCTTATGATGGAAGGTGGGATTACTACTACCAGGGCCTTTAATTACCCCTGGGCGGTTAGTTCCGCTCATGGAGTTTGGTGAGTTTCCCACACTCCAGGTTACATGAAGCTCGCAGAGTTCTGAAAAACTCCTCTTCGCGTAGTGCAGTTCTTTCGTCGTTCGCGGTCACCAATGTCAAGTTGGCGAGCAGAGTGAGGAAAATACACCTCCCGGTGAGATTTTTCCTCATTCGCGTTCGCCAACACCACGTTGGTGGGTCCGAGCATGGAAAATAAACCTCCCAGTGAGATTTCTCAATGCGGGGGTCGGGTTTCTAATTGCGAGTGACCGCATTTACTTGCGACTGTTCGCGTTGAGAAACTGCCCATTCCCATTGAAAAAGCTGCTGCTCGAGTAAAAATCTACTTGAGCGGCAGAAAAAGAACGCTTGCGCTGTGCATGGTGCTGTTCACAATGATTGCAAAGTGCGGACAAGCATCCGGCACTGTGCTATCACCGCGAACAGCATTGATGTACTGTACTCTGCCGCTTGCAGACCTCCGCGTAGTGCGACAGACTTTGTTTTGCCCTTCAAGTAGCTCTGCGGAATGTAACTCCGCAAACTCTGTCCAGGGTTCCCTTTATTGTGCCTGTGTTCATGAACAATTAAGACCTTGCTTTATGTTTATTTTGTGCATCCCTCCCCCTGGTGTCTCCAATTGTGAGGCGTTCCAGTTAATTCCCCTCCCAGTATCCCTCCCCTTGGCTCTGATACTCCCTGTTCCATTACTCAGGTACTTCTCTTGCCCTCACAAGTTGCAATCCTCCCTCCCCGATTCTGCCCACCCCTGTGTTCTGCCCTCTTCTCACTCACTTCTCCCTTCCTGTTCTACCTCACACAAACTCTGCCAGGTCTGCACTCTGCAGCTTATCTCAGTACTTCCTCTCTCCTCCCCTTCATGCCTCCTCCTTTCACTCCCCCTAGACGTTGTCCTGCCTCTCTCCTCATTGCTTCTGTGATTTCTTCCACCTCCCCTGAAGCTAGCCCTCTGCTCTCCATCTCTCCACTACTCCATTTTTCAGACACAGGAACAGTCCCTGTCACCTCCCTTGCCAAGCCATGATGATGTCAGAGCCACCTAATAGTATTGCACATTTGGATTGGTTGTAGAAGGCTGGTCCAAGTGTGTCAGCCAATGGTTTGTTTCCTGGCATCCTGATCAAGGATAGCAGCGCTGGAGACTGGGCGCTGTGGTTGAGAATGAGGAACTGATGAAGGGGCAGCAATGGGCTCCGCTGCTGTAGCTGCCAGTCTCACTTCCGCAACATGGCAGCTGACCCTCAACAGCAGCAAGCACTGGCAGTTTTGGAAGTGGACGCTGTAGTGAATTCGCCGTGGGCAGGGGGTTTTGAAGAGAAGTATTTATTCTAAGCCTGCATGGTAGTAGAAGAGCAAAACACACAAGATGATGGATGGAATGTTGCACATTGGCAAAACATAAACCCCCAGTCACCGATCTAGGTTTAATCCATCGTTATTTTGCTCACCATGCAACCCCAGTTCAGACATGGCCATATGCAAATCAGCCTTGACCCTGTGCCTCATGGGAACAGTCCAGACCAAACTGCCAAGCCATGTCTTCCCTGGAAAGGAATCAAGCATCCTAGGACCGGTTTCTGGCTATCAGCCATCTTCAGCCAGGGTAGCTTGACTCCAGTGGCGAGGGGGCACGGGACCCACGTCTGGGCATACCCTTCCCAGATAGGGTGAACAGAAAAACACACAAGAGGATGGACGGAATGTTGCACATTGAGAAAACATCCACCAGCAGTCACAGATCTGGGTTTAATCCATCGTTATTTTGCTTAACATGCCACCCCAGTTCAGACATGGCCATATGCAAATCAGTCTTGACCCTGTGCCTCATGGGAACAGTCCAGAACGAACTGCTATGTCTTCCCTGGACCGGAATCAAGCATCCTTGGACCGTTTTCTGGCTATCTGCCGTCTTCAGCCAGGATATCTTGACTCCAGTGGCACAGTGAGCACGGGACCCACGTCTGGGCATACACTTCCCACATAGGGTGAAGAGAAGTATTTATTTACAGGTGACATGGTAGTCAAGCCCACACAGTGCAGGCTCAGCGAAGCACAGCTCCACCTCCAACTGCCCCGCTTTAAGTGGGTTCCAACTTCCAGAGTAACCAGTGACATTCCATGTAATGACATACAGTTCCACATAAGAACACTTGTAGAAAATTAGAAATATTGATGTACATAAGCAACGTTCATTTCCCTTTTCCCACTTCTCTCCCTGCATGCACCATGAATACCGTAGAGCATTGACTGCATCACTCTGTCAGCAAAGGCCTGTACCCATGTGTACATGACAGCCATTTTAGGCACCCTAGCCTTTTGCCCGCCTAAGATTAGGAACACCGGTTTCCTCTCTGCGCGTATTTGAAACCCCCCCCTCTCTCACATGCGTAAACCATGAATCCCTCTCTATCTGCGCGACCCTGCCCTGAAAGGCAGCCCTTCTGCTTGACCCACGCAAACCCCCCATTCCCTCTTGAAGAGGCCACCTTCGCCCCAGCTGACATAGCCCTCCCCAGCTGCACCTGACTATCACCGCTCTCTCATGCATGAGTCATAAGACCTCTCTCTCTCTCTGTGCGACTCTGTCCCTGTGCACACCCTGGCTCCCCCTTCCCCCTTCTCCCTCACACGGGCAAGTCATAAACCTCCTTCTGCAAGACCCTGTCCTTGGTAGTCACGGCCGCGCCTGACCAACACCTCCTTTCCTTCCATGAATGCCCCTCTGTTGACAAGCCCTCCCTCCGCACTCGAGTGTCCACGCGGCATGAATACCACTCCTTTGATGACCCCTTCCCCGAGTCCGACTGACCACACATGTCCGAGGCAATCGCCTAAGCCAGGAGATACCATTTACTGCCCTTTTTTTGTATGAAGTCACTCCTCTTCAAAGGACCCACTATTGATCCTGGCCACCCCACCCCCTGGGCTATGATCAGGCGCACACATTCCAAACAGTTGACGGAACACTCAGCTGCGTGATTGCCCTCCCCTCTTATCAGTAGGTCAAGGGTCCCCATTGTGAACACATGTGGGGTAGGATTGACACGACATCAGTGACATAAGGTCCAATGAGAGAGATCCAGACGATGAGGTGAACATCTAAATGATCGGAGTATACCTGCCTTGAGAGGGCCCTCGTCCGGCTGCCGATTGAATGAACTTCACCAATTCCGAACGGACCTCTCTCGAGTGACCCACTGTCCTGACTGGAATCCCACAGGATTGCCGCGGTAAAATCATGGAGTAAGAGAACGATCGGGCGCTGGAAGGAGGAAGGCGAAGAACTGCCCACACGGTCCGGTCCGGGTAAGGTCGCATAAATGCGACAAATTGTGAATTAATTGTTTAGTTTGGATAATACTAGTATTACTCTTTTGATTGGTACCTCTGGAGATTCACCGTCTGCAAACGGGGAAACAACAGGCTCTCCCTTTGCAAGCAGTGAAGGATAGGTAACGCAGACTTTTGTCCCCATTGTAATCCGTCGTGCCTATCTTCCTCCCCCACTGTTTCCCGAACTGCCGTTCGTGGATTATTGTCTGGAGATTCTTTGTCTGCAAACAGGGAGGAACAAGGTCTCTCTTTGCAGGTAGAGAAAGAGTGGGTAACGCAAACTTTTCGGGCCCACTTATTCTCCCCACTGATTGTTTTGATTGACCGTACATTAAGTGTTCGGTATTGGTTCTTTTGATGTATTCACCGCCTGCAAACAACGGAGAATAGAAATATTCTGTCTAGTCTTTGCCCGCCGTGATAAGATAGGTAGTGCAGACTTTTGTCCCCGTTGTAATCCGTCATGCCTATCTTCTCCCCATTGGTTGGTAGCCTGTTTAGCCCGGACCGCTTATTAGAGTCGAACCATCCAGCTCCACTGGAGGGCACATCTAATAAGGACCTGTTCATTAAAGTGTGGACTAGTCGCTATAGCTTATAATAGGTTATGGCATAAAAATAAAAGAAAAGGAGTTGAGCGAAATCAGTAGGCCACTGAGGAGTTATCAACTTCGCTAAAAATAAAATAAGAAACGTTAGAAATAACCCGTAATAAGAAACATAAAAATGACGAGGGAAGACAAGCTTGACACCAAGGCAAGCCACGAGGTAGCTAGGTTCCGTTGCCTATTCCTGCCCTAAACATGTCTGCCTCATTGCCCACCACGCCCAAATAACGGTCACATGAAATAGAAACAAATTAACAGGTACCTACCCCCACTCCGGAAACTCCCGAAGTGCCACAGGTCCGCGGTTACGCCCATCCGGTAGGCGAGGCCTCGAGGCATGCGGGGCTCGCCTGGCCGCAGTCGGAAGGGGAGGCTGTGGGGCGGACGGCCCAGAAAACCGTGATGGCCTCTCCTTCTCTCCTCTCCTGCTGCCCTGCAGGCCACGGGGGGGGCTGTCTTGCCTCAGCCACCGACCACCCCCCCCCTCTGTCTCTCGCCTGGACCGGCCCGCGAAGAAGGCCGAAGCCGAAGCGAGAATGGCGGCGCTTACATGTAGTCCCGCCACATGTCAACGCCTGGACAAGTGCAAGTAGTCCCGCCACATGCCGACGCCTGGATAGTTACAGGTAGTCCCGCCACATGCCGACGCCCGGATAGTTACAGGTAGTCCCGCCACATTTCAAATTCCTGGAGAGTTGGAGGTAGTCCCACCACATGTCAAAAAGGGGGGGGGGGCTGTCTTGCCTCAGCCACCGACCCCCCATCCCCCATCTTCAATAGCCTGCACGGCCAATATCGAAACGGCGGAGCCGAGGATCGGCGAGGGGTCGCTGGAAGGGGGAGGTGGCGCGAACGAGCCTCCCCCACCTCCCTCCAGGTGGAGGCTTCCAGCGACACCCCAACGCTCTTACTTAAAGAGGGTCCACATCGAAAAGCGGTCTTTTGCCCGGGGCGGGCACACGCCCCATGCTGTCTCTCCTCAACCTTGAAGATTCTATAAGAGCCGGGGGGCCCCCAACCCCTCTGCATGGGTGCCCCCGTCCCCCTCACTGGGACCCGCAACATCGACGCACTCCTGCCGGCGCCAGCCTCAGTTTGGAAATGGCTAAAACACAGCCAAGGTACAGACTTGTTCAGTTCCGGTGGAACACCAGAATGACCCGGTAGGAAAATTGTTGTTGCCCTCCCCACTCTTTGACTGGTGGTCCATTTGTTAGACTGTTACCACATTGCGAAAAACTTTTTGAACTGCCAACGGAAGGTTCTGGTCCGACCATGAGTCATTGGAGACATTCTGACTATACCGGAACCTGCCTGACCTCGCCCAAAATGGCGCCGATACACGAAACGAAAACTTTCGAACTCCCTGTTCACCTGGATTGCTCGAATAGTGATGCTCTGAGATATGTATGCTTTTTTGGACAATGAAAGTCAATAAGATGGATAGTGATTATGTGCTTAGAGAAGAAAGCAATACAGATATTGATCATGTGTTTTGACAATGAACTGATTTAGGGTGGGTACTTATTATGAATGGGAACAATGAATTGGTGTAATTTAGACAGTGAGCGAGCACACGGATAATGAATTAATTAAATATGACTGAATCCTTGACATGCATCATGCTTGCTCTGTAGTAAAGTTTTATACGATTTTATTGCACTGCCGCACTTTATGCAATGAATTGCCACCAACTTCGTTCTTCTTATGTACAGTTCCAATCTGCTCCGTGGCCGGTCCACTGGGTTGTAGGCCTGTATTTATACACCAGCACTTTTTATTAAAGGTATTTTTGAAAACGAAAGCATAGTTGTAGCGGTTGCATTAATGAGTTTTGGATGTATTACTACTGTGAGCAACGAGAAAGTATGATGAAGGCTGAAGGTTAAAAAGGACCCGATATTTAGCAGCTACATTATGTGTCACAGGCAGCCGGAAAAGTGTTTTTAGAAGCCTTAAAGCGACACCACAGAAATGCCACCTGACTGCCACCCTTGCACCCAACCAAAAGGGGTTACGACCAAGCAACTCATGTAGATACGCAGATCGTCAGTGATTATCTATCTGACATTTCTGGTCCCTCTAGGCTTAAACGCTGAGATGGCAAAGAAATGCACTACGTGGAGATAGGTCGAGTATGTGGAAGGTAAAACCATTTCCGGATTACTGCATGCTGATGTGGTTTGAATGCTGCCCCCCACCCCATTCTTTCTCCTCCCTTCTGCAGGTCACGTCGGAACCTCGGCTGAAGTATGGGAGGACGATGACCGAACCACCGACGAGAAAGGGAAGAAAGGAATATGAGCATGGTCCTTATGACAATAAGTTCTTAAAAAGACGTAGACTTGACATGACTGTACCTCCTTAGAACATAGCGACTGGGAGGATGGACTGACATAGAAACTTGACGGGTACTGTATGACGAAAAATTGGCTAGAAATAACACGTTAGAGAATGTAACTAGACGTTTGACTAGGTAGGGAAAGGACAAAAGAAAAGTGCACGGTGAGGGTTACCAAGACTGCACCCATCTGGGAAGTTAGAAATGTTGCTGATGTTCAAAATGTACTGCCCCCCTTCTCACACTCTCATAGATCTAGCCAAGCTGTCCGACTGTTCTCCCGATCAATACTTGCCGTTGCATCAGCCTGAAGAACTTCCCACCTAAGGAAGAAACTGGAGAATGGTTTAAAATCCAACCATGGGTAAATAGCGCGACCAGGTTCATTTCTGATCGACTAACCAAGGTGTAAGTATTGGCAATTGAGAACGCTCGAAAAGATAACAGGCGAGAGGGAAAAGGGAGGGAAAGGTAGACTGAGCTAAGCACGTAGGTAAATAGGATAGTAAAAGATAAGTAGGATATAAAAATATATAGATCTCGTTGGCCAACTATTGTTTTATGTTTTTGTTGTGAATGTCTTATGTATGTAATACATGTACTGTCTTCCTTCGTCTGAGTTTGTGTGTGTATGTACTGTAGGGGTTTATGTTCTCCCTTTGTTTGCGTCTCTCCGTTACCTGACCCCCTACTGTTCTGTGTTGTGAACGCACTAAATGACCTATTTTTGTACACGTCTCTCCCTTTCTCTATCTCTCTCTCTCTCTCTCTCTCTCACTACATGTCATACGTGTACCGAATGGCTCGTTTAGGTTGCGGACGACTCTCACTCTCTATGAGAGTCTCCCTATTTCCTCTTCCTCTTTATGGTAAAACGGTGCCTCGCAGGCACCAGTCTGATTGGGTGATTATTGAACGCGAAGGTGTTCAGCGAAATTGACCGAAACTAAAATGATTGTATCTCGCCATATTACTACCTCTCCTTTCTGCAAAATGAATGAACTTGAATTGGCAGAGAAGGAAAGGACAGGTAAGACGACTAAGGTCCCCCAATCTGGCCTTTATAGGGGAACTGTATGTCAATGGCACCTTATTTTTCTGTTCATCAGAGACGAACGCCAATGTCCAGCTTGACCCCCAACGCCCAGATTACCCCCCCCCCCCTTCTTTTTGCACCCAAGCACGAGCGCCTGAAGCATCCCCGCCCCATTTGATAGACCCCAGCTGCTGTCCCGGGTATAAACATGATGACCATGAGTAACTGTCGTCCCTCGAGAAAAACTTGTTTTACGTGACTCTCGATGATAGCGCCCCCGCCTTGTTTGGAAAGGTTAGCCAGCCTTGAAGGGAAATGTTAGACTGATAAAGGCTTGGGTTTGAAAGGCAAGTCTACACTGAAAGTTCCGAAATTGTTGAATATGATGAAATGCACAGTTGATGGGAATCTTATTTGTCCTCACTTGAATTATAAATGGGACGATGAATAAACTTGGCATGAACTCAGTAGGAATACCGACATATGCACTGCTTGGTAATAGACCTCTGACTGTGACCGATGAGCGTATCTCCCAAACGCGTAGGATTAAGGGAGGAATTCACATGCATAAATGTCTTCTTCTGTCAGTTCTCTAAAAGCTTGTTTTGTACTTATTCAAAGATTTGCGATCACCGGAGGAGAAGGGTCGGACGTGCCTGGCTGCAGACCTTGAGATACATGCGACCTCGACCAAAGGTGGAGCTGCAGAGCGACAAGATACGGGACGAGACAGCAATTTCAAACGTGGAAAATGAAAAATGACGGGCTGCCCTGAAGCCCTCCGTCTGCTAAACCCACGTGTGCCTGGAGTCTCCGTCCCCCTTCTTTGGGCCCGATTGATGGGCCTGCTTGCTTGTTATCCTTTGCTCCCCTGGTCCCTTTTGTGTATCCCAGGAACTCCGACCCAACTCCACTCTCTCTCCTACCGACTATTTGAACGACACACACCCTCTTTTCCACGTGACTTATTGCCAAAAGGAAGAACTGCATTCAAATGGGAATAGGGTGTTGCCACAGAAATATAGGTGCCGAGCATAAGGCGCCGCCAAACGGATTGTTTAGGAAACAGGACTGTGGTCTAACAGCAGAGGACTGACCGCACCCTGCAAAGCGTAAGGATAGACCCGAGCTGGACCTATAGCTCCACCGCTGGTGCTCAACAGCGCCAACGAAAGGACACGGACTAGAGCCTACCAGTGATGGCTCACTACTAAAAAGACACTGTGACGAAGAGATCTTGTGTATTGAACTGAATTCCGCCCTTGACTACTTGATCAAAATGCTCATTGGTCACATTTTTAAGTCAGAAACATTTATGCTATGTAGTGCTTTGAAATAACAGGAACTCGACAAATGTAATCTCCTATGTGCTGCATTCTGCCAAACACATTAACTGTCCATGATTATATGCCCTATGTTAGTATTGACAAATGCTAATTCTTCGACCGCACCTGTTTATATGTACCCTCATCGATTACGAAAATGAACTTTGCTATGTAAAAAGGGGCGACTGTAGAAAATTAGAAATATTGATGTACATAAGCAACGTTCATTTCCCTTTTCCCACTTCTCTCCCTGCATGCACCATGAATACCGTAGAGCATTGACTGCATCACTCTGTCAGCAAAGGCCTGTACCCATGTGTACATGACAGCCATTTTAGGCACCCTAGCCTTTTGCCCGCCTAAGATTAGGAACACCGGTTTCCTCTCTGCGCGTATTTGAAACCCCCCCCTCTCTCACATGCGTAAACCATGAAACCCTCTCCCTCTGCGCGACCCTGCCCTGAAAGGCAGCCCTTCTGCTTGACCCACGCAAACCCCCCATTCCCTCTTGAAGAGGCCACCTTCGCCCCAGCTGACATAGCCCTCCCCAGCTGCACCTGACTATCACCGCTCTCTCATGCATGAGTCATAAGACCTCTCTCTCTCTCTGTGCGACTCTGTCCCTGTGCACACCCTGGCTCCCCCTTCCCCCTTCTCCCTCACACGGGCAAGTCATAAACCTCCTTCTGCAAGACCCTGTCCTTGGTAGTCACGGCCGCGCCTGACCAACACCTCCTTTCCTTCCATGAATGCCCCTCTGTTGACAAGCCCTCCCTCCGCACTCGAGTGTCCACGCGGCATGAATACCACTCCTTTGATGACCCCTTCCCCCGAGTCCGACTGACCACACATGTCCGAGGCAATCGCCTAAGCCAGGAGATACCATTTACTGCCCTTTTTTTGTATGAAGTCACTCCTCTTCAAAGGACCCACTATTGATCCTGGCCACCCCACCCCCTGGGCTATGATCAGGCGCACACATTCCAAACAGTTGACGGAACACTCAGCTGCATGATTGCCCTCCCTTCTTATCAGCAAGTCAAGGGTCCCCATTGTGAACACATGTGGGGTAGGATTGACACGAGGATTATGGGGATATCTTTTCTTTGTTTCGCAATGCTGTGATTGTAATGCCAAGTGTTTTGTAAGGTATAAAAGACGGAGTCTCAGCTCACTTGTTAGAGCACCTCCCGATGACACCTTGTTTCGTGTCTGAAATGACAGGCTCTCCTCATGAGAAATAAACTCTGTTCTGTGATTCCTGCTCCCAGCGCTCGTCTCTTTATTTGGTAACTATTCAGAATGGGAACTAAGAGGCGACTTGCGCCAGCAGCCATACGGGCATCGATACTAGTATGTCGCTCACTTTTTCTACACACTCAAACTTGAGTATCTAAACAAGGCCAGGGAAAGATGCAGGAGCAACCTGAAAAGCATTACTACACACCTTCCCTTCTTCCTAAAAAAAAGAAAACACAAAGGCAAAGCAAGAATAAGGAAAAAAAATAAACATTTTAAAACAGTGACCAACATATGGCATTGGCAACTTAAAACTAGGACCTGAATCTGACAGGTCTGACATTCACTCTGGTACTCATTTTAGGACTCACCATCATGGAAGAGTCATTTTGCAGGAGAATGAGTAGGTTCACAGGCCCTAGGACTGGATGAAGCACCTTTCTGCACCACCTTAGCCATCTTGGACTAATTCAACCAATGGCCTCCTTCAACTTGCACAGCACTACCCACCAACTTAACTACTTTGACTACTTTGACAGGAACACTGTATTTGCTTTCCCCCTTTCTGACATGCACAGAGGACTTGATACTAACCAAGTCCTCGACCTGGAGAAAGGTAATCTTGGCACCCTTCTTGGCATCAAACCACTCATTCTGCTTGCATTGAGTAGACCCCATATTCTCTTTGACAATAGAGATCAATTTCAAAACATCTGATTTGGATTTTAGCACCCTCGATGTCCACCCAGGCCTGAAACTGGTGTTAGCTTTCCTGACCTCTCCAAAGGTAGAAACCTTGGTGGAAGAGTGGGGTGTGGTACGGTAGAACCAAATCATGCTGTCCAAAGCCAAGTCTACAGTGTGGGTCCCCGCCTTGGCCCATTTAACACACTCACCCACCACTCGATTTATCCTCTCAACAAGGCCGTTGGTTTGAGGATGATAGGGAGAACTATTAAAATGCTTAATCCTAGATGCCTAAAGAAAAGCCTGGAATTTGTCACACACAAACTGCTTATTGTTGTCTGAAACAAGACATTCAGGAAAGCCCTCTCTCATGCACACAGAAAGTTGATGATGCTTTCAGCATTGGCTTCCCTCACCAGTCTGATCTCAGGCCACTTGGTAGCATAGTCCATTAGAACCAAAATGAATCTCGAACCCCCCAGAAAGTGAGTCATATGGTTCCATGATGTCAATGCCCACTTTCATCTCAGGCCTGTCAGGGCATTCAATGGGGATGAGAGGAGGGGTGAACACTATAAGGGCTTTATCTGAACCTCTGCACATTCAACAGCCTGACACAACCTCATCAATCTCTTTGTCCATATCAGGCGACCAGAAAGTATCATGTAAGCAGCGTTTGGTCAAAGTGGCTCCCAAGTGACCTTGTGTGTCCTTTTTATTACGTCATTCCTGAAAGCAAGGGAAGGAATAAGCTTCTCTGCTCATAACAGCAGGCCATCCTCCAGCAAAATCTCAAAACTGAAAGGAAAGGAAACTGAAAGTTGGAAAGGGAAAAACAAAACGATGACATTCAAAGTTCACTGTGTCTGTAAGCGCGCATTGCAAGGAATTGTGGCCTGCTCAATGGAGCGCACCTTCTCGTGCGCATGGCCCGTTCCAATCGCTTTCTTCGAGAGGAGATGCGGGCGGCCAGGTCCTGTCTCCTGGAAAGCTGAGTCGCTGACAATAGGTCTCTGGCGAGACACCGCTTCGCGCTGTAAACGGCACGAGACCTAAAAAGGGGGTTTGGCATAAACTTCTTAGAAATGCCACATGGTGGGGTTTTCCCCTATTTTTTTGCCTTCAGACCTTCTGCTTTTGCTGACTTCTTTTTAGACTTAGTACACTGAGCATGCTACCACTGCTAACCAGTGCTAAAGTGTTTGTGCTCTTTACTTAAAAAATGGTAACATTGGCATGCTTAATTTACTTATTAGTCCCTAGTAATGTGCACTACATGTGCCCAGGGCCTGTAAATTAAATGTTACCAGTGGGACTGGAGCACATGTTGTGCCACTCACTGAAGTAGCACTTTAAACATGTCTTAGGTCTGCCATTGCAGTCTTTATGTGCAGTTTAAACTGCCATGTTGATCTGGCAAACTAAATATTTTGCCAGGCCCAAACCTTCCTTTTTATTACTGTTAGACGGGGACCTGGAGGGTCGGCCGAGGACAAGGGGAGAGGCCTCCGGTGAGGGCCGTCTCCAGCGATCGTACAGATAAGTAACTTCCCCCCCACAGATGGACACCACACAAAGATAAGGTTAACGCTCTTTATATGCAGTTTCTTGAAGTAAAGTAGTACGGTACAATGAGATTAGGACACGAGGATCCTCTCAATTCTAGTCTCTGGCAGGGAAAGGGGGTAGCGGGACAGTCTTTGTTACCAATCTGGTGTTGAGATGAATCGATGGGTAGCTCACAATCCTCGAGCTCGGCGTTCGGGAAGGTCGGGCCGCGGCAGCGCCAGCAGGTCCCGAGGTGGTCGTAGGTAGCAATGGGCCGCGGCAGCGCCAGCAGGTCCTGACGAAGATGGTGGTTGCAAGAGGCCGCGGCAGCGCCAGCAGGTCCTCATGAGGATGAAGGTTGCAGAAGGCCACAGCAGCGCCAGCAGGCAGGACGACAGTTCACAAGGAAGGGCTGCGGCAGCGCCAGCAGTCCGTCAAGGATGAGTTCTTCACGGTGTCTCTCGACTCCAGGATACAACTGCCTTCCTGCTCTGGAGCTGCCTCAGTTATAGGTCTGGCCCCCTTTGATGTCCGGACCCTCGCACTTGGAGGTCGGGAGGTCCGGGATGAGGGAGTCCAGACACCCAGCAGGGGAGTGGAGCCAGCGCCCGGGGGAGGCTGGGGGCGATCGGCACCTGGCGGGGGAGAGCCATCGACACTTCTTTCTTCCATTGACCTGCCAAGTGGTCCGTTCACCTCCTGGGTGGACGGTGGTGCCGGGATGTCGGGGCCTGGCCAGGCCCAGGGTTGGGGTCGAGCTGAGGCCACGCGGCCTCGTGGTGCAGTGTCCAAGATGGCGGCTGGGCCGGGCAATGGTGCTGACAGTGGCCCGGGCCAGTGATACAGAGATATCCGAGAGCAGGCGTCTCGTAGGGGACGGGTTGCGGATTGCTTCTGTGGGTAGCACCTGGAGAGCCGGTGTCCGGGCCCTGTCATGCGGGGAGGGAGCGAGCCCTTCGTGGGGCCTGTCCAACATGCGTCCCCCCCAGCTGAAGGCGGGGAGAGTCACCCATCCTCTTGGGGACTCTCCTCGTCGAGGCGGAAAAAGCGTGACAGGCCATCCGCGTTGGCGTGGTCCTGGCCAGGGCGATGCTCCACAGTGAAGTCCATCCCCTGCAGGGAGATGGACCATCGCAATAGTTTGGGATTCTCCCCCCCGCATCTGCATTAACCATTGCAGGGGGCGATGATCTGTTTGCACCCGAAAGTGGGTACCGAAGAGGTAGGGCCGGAGCTTCTTAAGGGCCCACACTACCGCAAAGGCCTCCCGCTTGATGGTGCTCCAATGCTGTTCTCGGGCGAGCAGGCGTCTGCTGATGAAGGCCACTGGTTGGTCGACTCCCTCGGGGTTCAGTTGGGAGAGGACGGCCCCAATGCCATGGTCTGAGGCATCAGTCTGGACGATGAACTCACAGCTGTAGTCGGGGGCCTGAAGCACAGGGGCGGTGCACATGGCGGCCTTCAGCTTCTCGAAGGCCGCTTGACAGTCTGGAGTCCAGTTGACTGTTTTTGGGTGTTTCTTTGATGTGAGTTCCATGAGGGGCCCCACAATGCTGCCATAGTCCTTCACAAACCGCCGGTAGTATCCAGTGAGCCCCAAGAAGGCTCGGACCTCGGTTTGGGTTACGGGGGGCTGCCAGGACTGGATGGCAGCGATCTTGAGCTGGAGGGGGGCCACCAGACCGCTTCCCACTTGGTGTCCGAGGTAGGTCACGGACCCCTGGCCAATTTGGCACTTGCTGGCCTTGATTGTGAGGCCGGCCTGTTGGAGGGCTTGCAGGAACGCTCGGAGGTGGCGGAGGTGGTCTGACCAGTGGCGGCTGTATACCGCGATATCGTCCAGGTAGGCGGCGCTGAACTCTTCAAGGCCCGCCAATACCTGGTTCACAAGTCGTTGAAAAGTGGCTGGAGCGTTTTTCATGCCGAAGGGCATCACTTTGAAATGGTAGTGTCCATCCGGGGTGGAGAAAGCGGATCGTTCTTGGGCCCTGGGGGTGAGGGCGATCTGCCAGTAGCCCGCTGTCAGGTCGAAGATGCTCAGGTAGCGGGCAGCCCCCATGCGGTCGACCAGTTCATCTGCTCGGGGGATGGGGTGAGCGTCGGTTCGGGTGACAGCGTTCAGACCCCGATAGTCGATGCAGAATCGGAGCTCGGGGGTGGTGCCTGGGGCAGCAGCTTTGGAGACCAGTACGACTGGGCTGGCCCAGGGGCTGTCAGAGGGTTCGATGACTCCGAGTGCGAGCATTTTGGAGACTTCTTCTTGGATGCAGGCGCGCACCCGATCTGGTACTCAGTACGCCCGGTGTCGGATAGGGGGACTGTCCCCGGTGTCCACGTCGTGCAGGCACCAGGGGGTGACCCCGGGGGTGAGGGAAAATAGGTTTGCAAATTGCAGCAGGAGGGCCCGACAGTCTTGGCGCTGCTCCGGGGTCAGGGCATCGGAGAGTCGGACCCCGTCCACCGAACCATCTTTTTCACGGGTCCTCAGTAGGTCAGGGAGGGGCTCGGAGTCCTCTTCCGCTCCACTGTCTGTAGCCATCAGCAGGCTGAGCTCCGAGCGCACGAAGTGTGGTTTGAGTCTGTTGGCGTGGAGGACCCGGAGGGGGTTCCGGGGGGATTCCATGTCGATGAGATAGGTGACGGGGCTCTTGCGCTCGACCACCTTGAAGGGCCCCTTCCATTTGTCCTGTAAGGCACAAGGTTCGATGGGGGACATCACCCTTACCTGCTGACCAGGCTCGAACTCGATGGAGGAGGCATGTTGATCGTACCATTTCTTCATGTCCTCCTGACTGGCCTCAAGATTGGCTTTGGCGATCTCCCTGAATCGCCTGGTCTGATTGCGGAGGGTCAGGAGGTACTTGTAGACGTCTGGAGGGGTCTTCAGGGGGGCCATTTCCCATTCTTCTTTGACTAGGCTGAGGGGCCCTTGAACGGGGTGTACGTACAGGAGTTCGAAGGGGCTGAAGCCGAGGGACTTCTGGGGACTTCTCGGTAGGCGAAGAGGAGGCACGGGAGTAGCACGTCCCACTGGTGGCGTAGGGGTTCTTCCAGCCCCATGATCATCCCCTTGAGAGTGCGGTTGAACCGCTCGACCAGTCCGTTTCCTTGTGGGTGATAGGGGGTTGTGAATCGGTAGGTGACCCCGCACTGCTGCCAGAGGGATTTCATATACTTTGAAATAAAGTTCGTGCCCCTGTTGCTGACGACCTCCCGGGGGAAGCCTACTCGAGAGAAGATCCCCATTAAGGCTCGGCCTACAACTGGTGCTGTTACAGTTCGAAGGGGAACGGCCTCGGGATAGCGGGTGGCGTGGTCCACCAGGACCAGGATGAATCGATGCCCTTGTGCTGTTCGGGGGTCCAGGGGCCCCACAATGTCTATTCCCACCCTTTCGAACGGGGTGGTAACAACGGGGAATGGTTGCAGGGGTGCCTTGAGTTTTCGGCCGCTCTTCCCGCTGGCCTGGCAGGTGGGGCAGGACCGGCAGTGGTTGGAGACGTCATTTCGCATTTTTGGCAAGTAAAAGTGGGTTACCAGGCGGTTGTATGTTTTGTCTTACCCCAAGTGCCCAGCCAGGGGGACATCATGTGCCAAGTTCAAAAGGAAGTCTCTGAAGCGGAGGGGCACCACCAGCACTCGACTGGCCCCCAACTCCGCGATTCTTTGTTCGCTGTACAGTAGATCATTGTCCCAATAGATCCAGTGGGCCCTTGCAGTGTCTCCCGCGCTCTGGGTGAGTGCTTGCTGTCGGAGTCCCTCGAGGGAGGGACAGGTCTTTTGCTCCTGCCGGAATTGTTCCTGGGTGGGTCCCCCTTCTTGACACCACTGAGCCAGGTCTGGAAGGTCTTGGGGCTGAGCGGGCCCCTCTTGGGTTTGCTCTGGGGGGTCGGTATGGACGGTGTCTTCCTCTGGAGCGATCGGGGGAGGAGGTGCTGGCCATTCGGGTTCTTCAGGTCGGGGGATGGTGCGGGCGGCCATGGACCGGGTTGTTACGCACGCCCAGTCCGGGAGGCCCAACATCCCCAGGTGCTCTCTTCTTTCAACGGCCGCCCACGGGGAACTCTCGAGATCGTTTCCCAGGAGGCAGTCCACGGGGGCATCATCGCGGACAGTCACTTTTAGCATACCGGACACTCCTCCCCATTCGAAGGGGACGCAGGCCATCCGACACAGGCTCTCAGAATTGTCGGCCGATCGGACGGGGCAAAGAACGTTTGGCAGGATTTGTTCTGGGGTCACCAGGTGACAGCGGACGGCCGTCACACTGGCCCCCGTGTCACGCAGGGCTTCGGCCTTGCGCCCATTTATGTTCACCCACTGGCTGTATTTCCTGGTGTTGGCGGGTAGGGGAGCCCGTGGGATCATGTCTCTTCCCCCTAGGCAAGCCAGGACCATGGCGGCAGGTTCCTACTCGGGCTGCTCCTGCTCGTACTCTTCGTGCTCTTCGGAGATTTGCTCTTCCCCTAGGGCGGCGGCCGCTACCTGGCGGGGCCCGGGAGTCTGGTTTTTTGGGCAGTTCGGGTCACTGGCATAGTGGCCGACTCGCTGGCATCGGTGACAAGTAACATTGGCTCGGAGCCCTGGGCGCATTGGGGGGTTGCCCCGGCCGGCCGGGGGCGGGGTGTTGTTAGCGGGAGCCGCCGGGCCGGCATCCTTGCCCCGGCCCTGGCCTCCTCCTCCTCCTCCTCCTCGGGGACGATGATGACCTTGGTTGGTTCTGTTCTGCTCGTTTGGCCCACTCCGGGCCACTCGGGTGCTTTCCCATCGGTCAGCCTCAGCGGCGAGCTGCCGTGGTTCAGTCAATTTACTGTCGAGGAGGTGCTGCCTGAGCTCGACGAAGCAGTTGTTGGAGAGGTGCTCGCACACAATGAGGTTGAAGACCTGCTCGTCGGTTGTTACGTGGCTACCCTTGATCCAGCCCTCGAAGGCTCGGCTGAAATAGTTCACATATTCTACCCAAGTTGTACCCGGGATCCGGGTGCAGTCGCGGAACCTCTGGCGGTACATTTCGGCCGTAAGCCCATATCGAGTGAGGAGGGCGGCCTTCATGTGGTCATAGGACGTCATTTGATGGTCCGGGAGCTGTAGCAGGGCATCGCGGCCTTCATTGACGAACCTCCCCCATAGACCGGCTCCCCAGTCACTTCGATCGATCCGGTGGGAGGTCATGGCGATCTCGTAGGCCTTGAACCACTGCTCTATGTGGTCGTTCGGATAATATTCATGGACCACATCTTTGGGGATGTGGACCTTTTGTTCGGTAGCGCCTGGGGTGCGCGGTTGCTCGGGCACCCCTAGGTCTTTGTTCTGGTTCCGCATTTCTATCTCTGCTTGCTTGCGCTCGTGTTCGTATGCCAGTCTTTTTTCTTCTAGTTCTCTCTGTCTTTGCTTTTCTTCCCGCTCTTCTCGGAGCCGTAAGTGTTCTAAGTTTATCTTTTGTTCCGCCAGTTTCAGTTCTCCGTCCAACTTGAGCCGTGCCAACTCTAATTCGTGTGTTCTTGGATCTCTTCCCGGGAGAGACCCGCTCTCCTTTCTTCCGTCGGAGTGGTGTTTGTCTCTGGTGCTTCGACGTTTTGGTCCCGGGGTCTGGCGGCACTTGTTTCTGCCCAAGATTCTAGGGCGTGTTTGAAGTCATCCTTCGTGCTCAGACCGGTGGTAGCAATGCCTAGTTCCATACAAAATTGTTTTAGCTCTCGATGGCTGTATTCTTCTATTTTTTCCATCTGGAATTTCTCTGTGGATCCGCTCTCTTTGGTCATCATTGTGGTTTAGTCGTGGGGTGAGTTACTCTCTGTACGATTACGCGTTGGTTCGGATCGCGCCGCTGGCCACCAATGTTAGACGGGGACCTGGAGGGTCGGCCGAGGACAAGGGGAGAGGCCTCCGGTGAGGGCCGTCTCCAGCGATCGTACAGATAAGTAACTTCCCCCCCACAGATGGACACCACACAAAGATAAGGTTAACGCTCTTTATATGCAGTTTCTTGAAGTAAAGTAGTACGGTACAATGAGATCAGGACACGAGGATCCTCTCAATTCTAGTCTCTGGCAGGGAAAGGGGGTAGCGGGACAGTCTTTGTTACCAATCTGGTGTTGAGATGAATCGATGGGTAGCTCACAATCCTCGAGCTCGGCGTTCGGGAAGGTCGGGCCGCGGCAGCGCCAGCAGGTCCCGAGGTGGTCGTAGGTAGCAACGGGCCGAGGCAGCGCCAGCAGGTCCCGACGAAGATGGTGGTTGCAAGAGGCCGCGGCAGCGCCAGCAGGTCCTCACATGGATGAAGGCTGCAGAAGGCCACGGCAGCGCCAGCAGGCAGGACGACAGTTCACAAGGAAGGGCTGCGGCAGCGCCAGCAGTCCGTCAAGGATGAGTTCTTCACGGTGTCTCTCGACTCCAGGATAAAACTGCCTTCCTGCTCTGGAGCTGCCTCAGTTATAGGTCTGGCCCCCTTTGATGTCCGGACCCTCGCACTTGGAGGTCGGGAGGTCCGGGATGAGGGAGTGCAGACACCCAGCAGGGGGGTGGAGCCAGCGCCCGGGGAGGCTGGGGGCGATCGGCACCTGGCGGGGGAGAGCCATCGACACTTCTTTCTCCCATTGACCT
This sequence comes from Lissotriton vulgaris, assembly GCF_964263255.1. Classification (NCBI taxonomy): domain Eukaryota; kingdom Metazoa; phylum Chordata; class Amphibia; order Caudata; family Salamandridae; genus Lissotriton; species Lissotriton vulgaris. Next base: position 39,448,512 of record NC_141699.1, on the reverse strand, counting down.
GCCAAGTGGTCCGTTCACCTCCTGGGTGGATGGTGGTGCCTGGATGTCGGGGCCTGGCCAGGCCCAGGGTTGGGGTCGAGCTGAGGCCACGCGGCCTCGTGGTGCAGTGTCCAAGATGGTGGCTGGGCCGGGCAATGGTGCTGACGGTGGCCCGGGCCAGTGATACAGAGATATCCGAGAGCAGGCGTCTCGTAGGGGACGGGTTGCGGGTTGCTTCTACGGGTAGCACCTGGAGAGCCGGTGTCCAGGCCCTGTCATGCGGGGAGGGAGCGAGCCCTTCGTGGGGCCTGTCCAACAATTACAAATAAGTCACCCCTAGGGTAGGCCCCATACAGCCCAGCAAGACATGTAATTTTAAGTTTTACATATATTGGTAGTGAAAAACTCATATTGTTTCACTACTGCAAGGCCTATATCTCCTGTAGAATAACATTGGATTTTCCTTATTACACTTTATGAGCATAATTGTGAAGAGGGAAGGGATAACCAGTTTGGTGTCTCTGGAATTGGGATTTCAAATCCTAACTCATTGCGATGTCAGATTTTGAATCACAATTTTAAAAATGCCACTTTTAGAAATGTGTCATTTTTTACCTTAGCTATTTGGTGCCTGCAGCGTGTCTCTGGGTCAGAAGACTGGGTATGGGTGACAGATGGGATTTGTGTATTCATCCTAGACCACCACACACAATGGGGAACTTAGGTATAGCTGGATGGGCAATAACTGGCAGGATGGGTGGGAGGGACTGGGCCCAGCGCTACTTACGCTTGAATAGTCTGTGTCCTGTGTACTGCCTCAACATAAAGGGCTACATACCCTCTGTAGTTAGCCTGGAGCCAGGGCCAGGAAGGCGGGGCACCTGTGTACTTCATAGGAATGCCTCTATAAGCTTCCCCACAACTGTGTATAAATACTAGACCTCAGACACGACCATATTTCTGGACCTGTGGATACTCTGCTAGGAAGAAGGACTACTGTGCTGTAAGAAGGACGGCCACTCCACGGGACTGCAGGTCTGAAGGAACTGGTACATTTCTGTGCTGACCTGCTGCCCTCTTGCCTGGGTGAGAAGGACTGGACTTTCATCTCCAGAACCCAGAGTGACTCCAAGGGCTAGTTGACTGGCCTCCTTATCTGAAGCCTTAGGGACATAACAGGCTTCCAACAACTTTGCACAAACACCTGGACTCTGCCAAGTGGTGCCACCCCAGTCTTAGAACCTTAGAAATAGGCTTGAGATACTCTGCCAGCCTCTGTGGACTGAGCAGAACCAACGCATTTCCTCTGCTGCGTGGCTCAACCCAGAGCAGACCTGATGCATCTCTGCTGCTGCATGGATTGAACTGATCACAAAGAACAGCGTTGCATCGCAGCTCTTCTGAACTGCTGCCTCGCCCGACTGCACAATGCATACCCAGCAGAGGCCCTCGAACCCCTAGTTAAAGGCAGCCTTCTCACTGCAGCCTCACAGCTCTTCGAAACCAACACACCGCTGTGACTGTGTGCTGCAACGCAAGCCCAGTCGACGGGATTCTTGATGACATCTGTAGCCCTCGCATCGCAGTATTGCCACACCTTGGAACCGACACATCACTAGGACTGCACAATGCATCTTTATTGTGGATCTACACTGCAATCTGTTAACCAGGATTTAGGGGGCTTTGTTCAGCGAGCCTGAATGGATCCTTGTAGCTTCTACTCTATTGTGGTCAGTCAGAACTTGTGACTTTGCCCCAGGCCAGCTAGTCCAGATATCCAGTTTATGCTGCTTTGTGCTTTTTGGAGCTATTTTTACTTAAATCTTTGAAAATGATTTATCTCCAGCTCTTCTAATTGCATTTTCTCTTGTTTTATTTATTACAATATTACCCTATTTTTCTAAATCTGTTGTGGGCGCCTTTTGTGGTGTGCTTTCACTGTTTTACTTTCTGAAGTGTTGCACAAAAACTTTACATTTTACCTCTGAGTGAAGCCTGACTGCTCTGTGCCAGGCTGCCAGGGGGTGAGCAGAGGGTCATTTGGAGTTGCTGGTGCCTTACCCTGGCAAGGATTGTGGTTGCTGCTTGACCGGGGCTCACACCCTAGTAAACCCACAGCCCACTTTTTCACACCTTCTAACAAATGTTCCCAGCATATTAGTTACATTAGGTTTGTGTAAACACATCCTTTTGCTTGTCCATGTTTCCAGCGGCCAATCACCTTGTTTGGTGTTCAAGGCTTCAAATCACCCATCAGAGGCACTGATATGTTTTGTATTTTATTCCGTCTGCTCAGATTTGCCCATTCTAGTAGCTGGCACCGAGGCTGCAGCCGCCTCCTGCTCCTCGGATATGGGGATGTCTTTGGAATCGAAGGTGCTTAACTTTATGGACCATAGTTACTGAGGACTGGAAAGAAAACAAAGTCATTGTGTTCCATAAAATTCAAATGGCCGCATTCGTCTTTTATGTTTTATTTGTATCCAGTAAAAGTTTACGCAGCTTTTAATTCCCACTCCGCTTTCAGACACTCTTTCGAAAACAACAATTCTGCTAATTACTTTTAATTAGCATCATATTGAGCAGATGAATCCATAAAGTGCACCAAGGTGGGCAATGCAGAAACCCTGCTCTTGGAGGGCGCCAGTGGTGGTGGTGGTGGTGGGGGGGGGGGGGGGGGGTTGCAGAGGCCCTGCTCTTGGAGAGCGCCAGTGGTGGGGGAGTGCAGAAACTCTTTTCATTGGAGGGCACCAGTGGTGGGGGAGGGGTTCCTTCTAGGTACTTCTCTGCCTCTGGGGTACTACGGGGTGGGGGGTGGGTGCTCGCACCTGTGTGGATGCAGCGTGGTCTGAGTTCTGCGTGTTGCCTTAGAGCTCACTGCTCACAGCAGAACTGATGGCTGTGGAGTCTGTTGGTGCCTGACTCCTTCTAGTACTCACATCTGCAGTAATCTGTTGGCTGCTTGTTTACACTAGTACTTACAGCTGCAGTCACCTGTTGACTGCTGATTCTTACTAGTACTCACAGCTGCAGTAATCTGTTGGCTGCTTGTTTACACTAGTACTTACAGCTGCAGTCACCTGTTGACTGCTGATTCTTACTAGTACTCACAGCTGCAGTAATCTGTTGGCTGCTTGTTTACACTAGTACTTACAGCTGCAGTCACCTGTTGACTGCTGATTCTTACTAGTACTCACAGCTGCAGTAATCTGTTGGCTGCTTGTTTACACTAGTGCTTACAGCTGCTTGTTTACACTAGTACTTACAGCTGCAGTCACCTGTATGTATATGTATATGTATGTATAAATTATTTTATAGCGCGCTCCGTTACTGGAGAGTATCCTGGCGCGGGTAAAGGAGAGTTAGACAGTCAGACATACAAGAAAAAACTTAACTTACACTCTTGAACAGATGAGTTTTCAAATGCTTTTTAAAAACAGCCACTGAGGACATAGATCGTAGCTGGAGAGGGAGAGCATTCCAGGCCCGGGCCCCGATCACTGAGATCGATTGGCCACCAAGTCTTGCTCGTTTGAAGCGGGGGAGATACAATTTGTACAGGGTGGAGGATCTGAGGAGACGTGCAGGAACATAGCTGGTAAATCTCTTCCTCAGATACTGGGGGCCTTGATCATGGGAAGCACGAAACGCAAGCACAAGTGATTTGAATAGAATGCGTTGGGCAACCGGAAGCCAGTGGAGCGTGCGCATCTCAGAACGAACGCTCTTCCATCTCGGGATGTTAAACAGGAGTCGGACTGCCGCATTCTGGATGATTTGAAGGCGTTTTACCAAATAGGCCGGGATGCCACTGAACAATGCATTCGCATAATCCAGCCTAGCCAGTATAAGTGCTCTAGCAACCGTCTCCTTAGCATCCCTAGGGAGCAGAGGGAAGAATTTGCGGAGCATTTTTAGGGTAGCGAAACAGGTGCCTGTAAGTTTTTTAATGTGGACCTCAAATTTGAGATCCTCTGTGAACCAGATGCCGAGGTTTTTAGCTGGTCTTCCCATCTCTTTTGGGCAAGGAATGTTTGGAGGCCACAGTGAGTTCTTAAACGAGGTGGGGAAGGAACCATAGAAAAGTACTTCAGATTTTTCCTCGTTGCATTTCAACTGGGCCTGTGTTAACCAGCGAAATACAGCGGACAAGCACAGATGGACAACCGATGTATCCAGATTATCATCCGGCCAGGTAAACAACAGTTGGGTATCATCTGCATACCCTATTATCTTGGCCCCAAACTGTTCTGCCAGAAAAACCAGGGGGGTTATATAGACATTAAACAGCAGGGGGCTAAGAGTAGACCCCTGCGGCACCCCTGTAAGCAGTGGTTTAGGTTCAGAGGCGTGAGGAGGCATCCAGACCTGCTGAGTCCTATCGGACAGAAATGAGGATAGCCAATCTAAGACAACCCCCCCAATACCAATGGCCGACAACCGGCGGAGAAGGAGCTCATAGGGGACGGTATCGAACGCGGCAGAGAGGTCCAATAAAATTAGGACCGCTCTGCCACCTCCGTCCAGACATTCCCGAATTGACTTAGTCATCTCCACCAGCGCCGTCTCAGTACTATACGCCGCCCTGAAGCCTGATTGAGCGGGATGGAGAGCATTGGAGATGTCAACAAAGTTCTCCAGTTGCTGAAGGACTACCTTCTCACAAATTTTCGTAAGTGCCGGAAGAAGGGAGATGGGACGGTAGTTCCCAGGAACCGACACATCCAGTCCAGGTTTCTTCAGAAGCGGCAGCAGCTTGGCCTGTTTCCAAGCTGCCGGCACCTCTCCAGTGGCCAAGGAGAGGTTAACTATCTGCGTGATCTCAGCGCAGACTGTTTCCGCCACCTCCGACAGCACCCGGGCCGGGCACGGATCGGCTGGGGAGCCAGACTTCAGAGACTGAAGGAGAGGGAGAACGGTACACTCCTCAATTTGCACAAAGTTCGTGAAGTGCTGCCCTGAATTTGGACATAATGAAGGGTCCAAATCAGCGGCTAGGTAGTCGGCTGGGAGGGCCGCTAAAAGGTCCTGCTGAATCCTTGTTATTTTCGTAATGAAAAAAGAGGAGAGTTCCTCACACCATTGCGCAGAGGACGGGAGTGGAACAGCATCAGCCACAGGGGACATAAAACTTTTAACAATAGAGAAAATCTCTCTGCTATTGTTATCAGCCTTGGCAATGCGCCCTGCATAGAAATTCCCCTTAGCTACCTTGATGGCTGTATAATAATCTTTCTGGGCGAGTCGCAGAGCGGATTTAGCCTCAGAGCTATATCCACATCTCCAAGCTCGTTCCAATTTTTTACACCCCAGTTTCCGTTCTCTCAGTTACGGGGAGAACCAAGGTTGGGAGGGAGAGCGCCTAGCTCTGCACACCGTACTTTGCTTAGTAGAGGCGATAGTCGCCTCCCGAGCCCACTCATTAAACTCACATACTGCTATGTCTAAACATGAGTTAAGTTTTGGGCGGGTGCTGGACAAAGCCTGTCTGAACTCGAGTACATTAATCTTTTGGGGGTGACTGATGAGAGATGGAAGACTGGGTTCGGGCAATTCCCACATGAATCTGACCAAATCATGGTCCGACCATGTAGTCTTTTCCACAGTAACCGACTGAATGGGAAAATTAGAGCAGACCAGGTCGAGAAGATGACCACCCGCATGCGTTGCACCAGTGACCCATTGATTCAGCTGAGCAAGCTCGAGGATTTCACCATTTCTGTTGACTGCTGATTCTTACTAGTACTCACAGCTGCAGTAATCTGTTGGCTGCTTGTTTACACTAGTACTTACAGCTGCAGTCACCTGTTGACTGCTGATTCTTACTAGTACTCACAGCTGCAGTAATCTGTTGGCTACTTGTTTACACTAGTACAGCTGCAGTCACCTGTTGACTGCTGATTCTTACTAGTACTCACATCTGCAGTAATCTGTTGGCTACTTGTTTACACTAGTATTTACAGCTGCAGTCACCTGTTGACTGCTGATTCTTACTAGTACTCACAGCTGCAGTAATCTGCTGGGTGCTGGCTCACGCTAGTACTCATAGCTACAGTAATCTGGTGGCTGCTGGCTCTCACTAGTACTCACAGCCACAGTAATCTGGTGGCTGCTGGCTCTCACTAGTACTCACAGCCACAGTAATCTGGTGGCTGCTGGCTCTCACTAGTACTCACATCTGCAACAATATGTTGGCTGCTGGCTCTCACTAGTACTCACAGCTACATTAATGTGTTGGTTGCTGGCTGCTCTCACTAATACTCACATCTGCAGTAATCTGTTGGCGTCTGGCTCTCACTAGTTCTTACTTAGCCATCTGTTGGCTGTTGCATCTCAATAATACTCACAGCTGCAGTAATCTATTGGCTGCTTGCTCACATTAGTACTCACAGGTGCAGTAATCTGCTGGCTCACACTAGTACTCACAGCTGCAGTAGGCTAATAGTTGCTGGCTCACACTAACACTCACAATTGCAGTAATCCGTTGGCTGCTGGCTCTAACTAGCATTCACAGCTACAGTAAGTTGTAAGTTGCTGTCTCACACTAGTACTCACAGCTGCAGTAAGAGGTTAGTTGCTGGCTCACACTAGTACTCACAGCTGCAGTAAGTTGTAAGTTGCTGTCTCACACTAGTACTCACAGCTGCAGTAAGAGGTTAGTTGCTGGCTCACACTAGTACTCACAGCTACAGTAATTAGGTGGCTCCTGGCTCTCACTAGTATTCACAGCTGCAGTGAGCTGTTAGTTGCTGGCTCACACTAGTACTCACAGCTGCAGTAATCTGTTGGCTGCTTGTTTACACTAGTACTTACAGCTGCAGTCACCTGTTGACTGCTGATTCTTACTAGTACTCACAGCTGCAGTAATCTGTTGGCTGCTTGTTTACACTAGTACTTACAGCTGCAGTCACCTGTTGACTGCTGATTCTTACTAGTACTCACAGCTGCAGTAATCTGTTGGCTGCTTGTTTACACTAGTACTTACAGCTGCAGTCACCTGTTGACTGCTGATTCTTACTAGTACTCACAGCTGCAGTAATCTGTTCGCTGCTTGTTTACACTAGTACTTACAGCTGCAGTCACCTGTTGACTGCTGATTCTTACTAGTACTCACAGCTGCAGTAATCTGTTGGCTGCTTGTTTACACTAGTACTTACAGCTGCAGTCACCTGTTGACTGCTGATTCTTACTAGTACTCACAGCTGCAGTAATCTGTTGGCTGCTTGTTTACACTAGTACTTACAGCTGCAGTCACCTGTTGACTGTTGATTCTTACTAGTACTCACAGCTGCAGTAATTTGTTGGCTGCCTCTTTACACTAGTACAGCTGCAGTCACCTGGTTCTTACTAGTACTCACAGCTGCAGTAATCTGTTGGCTGCTGTTTACACTAGTACTTACAGCTGCAGTCACCTGTTGACTGCTGATTCTTACTAGTACTCACAGCTGCAGTAATCTGTTGGCTGCTTGTTTACACTAGTACTTACAGCTGCAGTCACCTGTTGACTGCTGATTCTTACTAGTACTCACAGCTGCAGTAATCTGTTGGCTGCTTGTTTACACTAGTGCTTACAGCTGCTTGTTTACACTAGTACTTACAGCTGCAGTCACCTGTTGACTGCTGATTCTTACTAGCACTCACAGCTGCAGTAATCTGTTGGCTGCTTGTTTACACTAGTACTTACAGCTGCAGTCACCTGTTGACTGCTGATTCTTACTAGTACTCACAGCTGCAGTAATCTGTTGGCTGCTTGTTTACACTAGTACTTACAGCTGCAGTCACCTGTTGACTGCTGATTCTTATTAGTACTCACAGTTGCAGTAATCTGTTGGCTGCTTGTTTACACTAGTACTTACAGCTGCAGTCACCTGTTGACTGCTGATTCTTACTAGTACTCACAGCTGCAGTAATCTGTTGGCTGCTTGTTTACACTAGTACTTACAGCTGCAGTCACCTGTTGACTGCTGATTCTTACTAGTACTCACAGCTGCAGTAATTTGTTGGCTGCCTGTTTACACTAGTACAGCTGCAGTCACCTGGTTCTTACTAGTACTCACAGCTGCAGTAATCTGTTGGCTGCTTGTTTACACTAGTACTTACAGCTGCAGTCACCTGTTGACTGCTGATTCTTACTAGTACTCACAGCTGCAGTAATCTGTTGGCTGCTTGTTTACACTAGTGCTTACAGCTGCTTGTTTACACTAGTACTTACAGCTGCAGTCACCTGTTGACTGCTGATTCTTACTAGTACTCACAGCTGCAGTAATCTGTTGGCTGCTTGTTTACACTAGTACAGCTGCAGTCACCTGTTGACTGCTGATTCTTACTAGTACTCACAGCTGCAGTAATCTGTTGGCTGCTTGTTTACACTAGTACTTACAGCTGCAGTCACCTGTTGACTGCTGATTCTTACTAGTACTCACAGCTGCAGTAATCTGTTGGCTGCTTGTTTACACTAGTACTTACAGCTGCAGTCGCCTGTTGACTGCTGATTCTTACTAGTACTCACAGCTGCAGTAATCTGTTGGCTGCTTGTTTAAACTAGTACTTACAGCTGCAGTCACCTGTTGACTGCTGATTCTTACTAGTACTCACAGCTGCAGTAATCTGTTGGCTGCTTGTTTACACTAGTGCTTACAGCTGCTTGTTTACACTAGTACTTACAGCTGCAGTCACCTGTTGACTGCTGATTTTTACTAGTACTCACAGCTGCAGTCACCTGTTGACTGCTGATTTTTACTAGTACTCACAGCTGCAGTAATCTGCTGGGTGCTGGCTCACGCTAGTACTCATAGCTACAGTAATCTGGTGGCTGCTGGCTCTAACTAGTACTCACAGCCACAGTAATCTGGTGGCTGCTGGCTCCCACTAGTACTCACAGCCACAGTAATCTGGTGGCTGCTGGCTCTCACTAGTACTCACATCTGCAACAATATGTTGGCTGCTGGCTCTCACTAGTACTCATAGCCACATTAATGTGTTGGTTGCTGGCTGCTCTCACTAATACTCACATCTGCAGTAATCTATTGGCTGCTTGCTCACACTAGTACTCACAGGTGCAGTAATCTGCTGGCTCACACTAGTACTCACAGCTGCAGAAGGCTAATAGTTGCTGGCTCACACTAACACTCACAATTGCAGTAATCCATTGGCTGCTGGCTCTAACTAGCATTCACAGCTACAGTAAGTTGTAAGTTGCTGTCTCACACTAGTACTCCCAGCTGCAGTAAGAGGTTAGTTGCTGGCTCACACTAGTACTCACAGCTGCAGTAAGTTGTAAGTTGCTGTCTCACACTAGTACTCACAGCTGCAGTAAGAGGTGTGTTGCTGGCTCACACTAGTACTCACAGCTACAGTAATCAGGTGGCTCCTGGCTCTCACTAGTATTCACAGCTGCAGTGAGCTGTTAGTTGCTGGCTCACACTAGTACTCACAGCTGCAGTAAGAGGTTAGTTGCTGGCTCTCACTAGTACTCACAGCTGTAGTAAGCTGTTAGTTGCTGGCTTACACTAGTACTCACAGCTGCAGTAGGTTCTAAGTTGCTGTTTCACACTAGTACTCACAGCTGCAGTAAGAGGTTAGTTGCTGGCTCACACTAGTACTCACAGCTGCAGTAAGCTGTTAGTTGCTGGCTCACACTAGTATTCACAGCTGCAGTAAGCGGTTAGTTGCTGGCTCACACTAGTACTCACAGCTGCAGTAATCTGCTGGGTGCTGGCTCACGCTAGTACTCACAGCTACAGTAATCTGGTGTCTGCTGGCTCTCACTAGTACTCACAGCCACAGTAATCTGGTGGCTGCTGGCTCTCACTAGTACTCACAGCCACAGTAATCTGGTGGCTGCTGGCTCTCACTAGTACTCACATCTGCAACAATATGCTGGCTGCTGGCTCTCACGAGTACTCACAGCTACATTAATGTGTTGGTTGCTGGCTGCTCTCACTAATACTTACATCTGCAGTAATCTGTTGGCATTTGGCTCTCACTAGTTCTTACTTCAGCCATCTGTTGGCTGTTGCGTCTCAATAATACTCACAGCTGCAGTAATCTATTGGCTGCTTGCTCACACTAGTACTCACAGGTGCAGTAATCTGCTGGCTCACACTAGTACTCACAGCTGAAGCAGGCTAATAGTTGCTGCCTCACACTAACACTCACAATTGCAGTAATTCGGTGGCTGCTGGCTCACACCAGTACTCACAGCTGCAGTAAGCTGCCTGCCAGTTCTTGGCTCAAACTAGTGCTCACAGCTTCAGTGAGCTGTTAGTTGCTGGCTCTCACTAGTACTCACAGCTGCAGTAAGTTGTAAGTTGCTGTCTCACACTAGTGCTCACAGCTGCAGTAAGAGGTTAGTTGCTGGCTCACACTAGTACTCACAGCTGCAGTAAGTTGTAAGTTGCTGTCTCACACTAGTGCTCACAGCTGAAGTAAGAGGTTAGTTGCTGGCTCTCACTAGTTCTCACAGCAGTAGTAAGCTGTTAGTTGTTGGCTTACACTAGTACTCACAGCTGCAGTAAGTTGTAAGTTGCTGTCTCACACTAGTACTCACAGCTACAGTAAGAGGTTAGTTGCTGGCTCAAACTAGTACTCACAGCTGCAGTAATATGTTAGTTGCTGGCTCACACTAGTATTCACAGCTGCAGTAAGCGGTTAGTTGCTGGCTTACACTAGTACTCACAGCTGCAGTAAGTTGTAAGTTGCTGTCTCACACTAGTACTCACAGCTGCAGTAAGAGGTTAGTTGCTGGCTCACACTAGTACTCACAGCTGCAGTAAACTGTTAGTTGCTGGTTCACACTAGTACTCACAGCTTCAGTAATCTGGTGTCTGCTGGCTCTCACTAGTACTCACATCTGCAACAATATGGTGGCTGCTGGCTCTCACTAGTACTCACAGCTACATTAATGTGTTGGTTGCTGGCTGCTCTCACTAATACTCACATCTGCAGTAATCTGTTGGCGTCTGGCTCTCACTAGTTCTTACTTCAGCTATCTGTTGGCTGTTGCATCTCACTAATACTCACAGCTGCAGTAATCTATTGGCTGCTTGCTAAAACTAGTACTCACAGGTGCAGTAATCTGCTGGGTGCTGGCTCACACTAGTACTCACAGCTGCAGGAGGTTAATAGTTGCTGGGTCACACTAGCACTCACAATTGCAGTAATCCGTTGGCTGCTGGCTCTAACTAGCATTCACAGCTGCAGTAATCTGCTTGTGCTGGCTCACACCAGTACTCACAGCTGCAGTAAGCTGCCTGCCAGTTCTTGGATCACACTAATGCTCTCACTAGTACTCATAGCTGTAGTAAGCTGTTGATATGTTTTATCTAGGAACCCAATCAATATTGTGACCTTATGCCCCCATACGGCTATAATCAATACATATCCCTATAATGGCATAATAAGCAGTGCCATATTTTCAGTAAATCACCTCTGCAGTCCATGACACAGCAGAAGCTACTTCCTTAGATTCCTAGAGAGCACACTGAGTTCTTTCGACACACCAAACCCCCAGCAACCTGGGAAAGCCCCGCTTGCTTTGTTTTGATTTGTAATAGAACTCCTGCGAGCACTGTAAGAATGACCAGTTCTTAGTGACATCTTTATTGATGTCTTATGTCCAACCTTACGTCAAACCCGGCACCTTTCAGGTATAAATATGCCAACGTTGCCTTAAGCAAACACACGGTGGTGAATTCTGGAGCAGAACAGCTGTCCCCATGCGGAGAGCCCAGCAGACGCGAGAAGCCCGCGGACGCTGCCCCTCCTCTTTGACGTGCTGAGAAAGACGCTGTCTTTTCTCCTGCAGAGAAAATCCAGCTCTGGCGTTTCCAGCCTACCCTTGCGGGTGACTTGGATATCGGGTCCTGAGAGGGAGATACCAGACCTCCTACATTCTATTCCAAAGGTACGGTGCTGACTAAACCCTTAGAGAGAATTCTTGGATCAGACTCTTGGCAAAACCAACTTAACTTAAACTGCTACTTACTTACTCCCTCCCACGCATTAGGCTTAGGTCAGGTACACCGGGGTAGGCGTAGTTAGAAGCACCAGTTGAGGTTCTTAGCCAATGTATATACGAATGTATATATTGTATATATTATATTAATTTTAACTATCTTATGGCTAAGAAACCATATCAATGCTTTTACAGTATTATTTCATAATACTCCTTTTACTGTACGTAATTTACTTATTTAGTATTGCAATTGTGGCAATCCATTTCTCTTGCATGAGAAGGAAGACTGTTCAATAAATCATATCCTTTATTGAAAACGCCCGTCTCTCTCTTCTCTGCTCTCTGGTGAAACTAAGAACGCACGTCTGACTGAGTGAAAAAATTGTCTATTGTTTTCACACGACTCTAGAGATTTACTCTTATTCTGGGGAGCAAAGTTGTCATGTTTATGCGGTTGTCGGAAGCTGAATCCCTTCTTGTCTGAGCCAGGGAAGCTGATCACTTCCTATTCAGTCAAGAAAGTTTCCAGTGACCTCTGAGCTAGCTGGCGCGAACCTAAATTAAGTCTAACATAGTCAGTAGAGGCCTAGAAGACCACTGTCCTACGTCTACACTGCTGTTTATGTTATTCCAATGCGCAGGGCCTATAGGGAAAATAGGAACTACACTACATGGCGCCCAACGTTTGGTAAGGCGATAAAACTAACGCAAGACGTTAGAGTAACTTAGTCGTGCTTTTTCACACAGACCCTTTTTCCCGTAAATACTCCAACAGACGTCTGGAGTGGGTGAAAGGTTAAAATCTGCTTGAACTTAGTAGGAAGAGATTTCTATGTAGAGTTTTTGGTTTAGTCAACGTTGAAGGATACAGTGTTCCAAAATATTGTGCACCTAATCTTTGTCTCCTTGAAACCTGATCTGCAACAAAAAACCTTTCTGACAGTAAAATGCCAGACAGTGATGATGATAGGGATGCTGCTATATTAGCAGCTCGACTACTAGAGGATGACACGAGTCTCCTACAGAATGACCGGGATGCTATCCTCATTCCGGTCAACATAAGAAAAACTATAACTTTAAAACTTATAGAAAATGGACTGACAGCACGAGGTGGTACAGTCATTTTCGTGATAGAGGCACATGAATATCGGCAGACAGAGGTATTCTATTCATGGATAAACTTTCCAGCGGCAAACGCTACAACACACAAATTCCACTATTACAAAATAGAGGAACCTCCGGAGGAATACGCTCCTTTCGAGGAGATTGAAATTCCATTAAAATACCAAGAGCACCTGCTCTGGTTTAAAGGCGCCCTAAAACATAATGATCACATCACCAGGCTCGGACCACTAGGTAGACCAGGAGCAACGTGGCTGGTTCTAGCCAGCTATACACCACATCCTGACATCGAAAAAATGACAGAAAAGGAACTTTTAGCACAGCTAAAATTACTAATTAAAATTCACAGACAGTTAGTCCAATATGTAATGAGCACTGCAACAGTCCAACCAGCAGTTAACATTCAACAGCTGACCCCTCATCAGGGGAACACAAATAAAATTACACCACAGAACATATAATCATGTCTTGGTAAAACACCCGTAAAACGGGAAAAAATTCCATTCTGGCTAGCACAAAAAATAACCCAGATAGAGGCAGTATTCCCAAATACTACCCCTAGCGAGAAACACAGAATTCTGACCATCTGCCTTCCAATGGGGGTCGCACCACATGTGGAGGACTGTGACACTTGGGGTACAGTCTTTGCTTCCATTTACACAAAAACACATGGTGTTCCGTTTATGGCGGTAATACCAGATGTACTAAGACAGATTCAAAATGAATACAGTCCAGAGCCTGTGTTAACTCTTGGTATGAAATTGCTAAAAGACTTCAAGCAGGTCTCGGCTATATTATTAGCCAATATAAAGGGAGAAGCAGCATCTCTGGCGATCCGCCAGAAATTGAAAGAAACAGATATAACAGAGCAACCAATTGAACTTGCCAGAATCATAGAAAAATCCTATGAAGAACTAGGTGGGGATAGTTTGGGTGGTAAACCGGTAAAACCCCAACTACTTGAAAATCCTGAAAAAATATTTTTTAAAAATAATCAAAATACTCCAAAAAAGAGCTGGGATGGAAATAAACAATCCAGTCCAAAAGAAAAAAGATTCCAGTCCAGAGAAAGGTCTCCTCGGCGGAGGGAAAGAACTCCGAACCGAGAACACCAGTCTCCCCAGAGGGAGCCCTCTGAGAAAAGATATAACCTTAGAAATAGGGATAACTTGAAAAAGCCTGATAGATATCAAAGTAATGATACAGGTCCCTCTCGATCTCTTTCGCAGAAATCAGAAAGAAGAGGGCGGTCAGAACCAAGGGAAGAGCACACCAAGTCCAAAGACAAGGAACCTGCTCAAAGTAAAAAATTACAATTTCCAAGAAAGAAGGTAGCCAGTATTAGAGTAATCGAACATGCCGAGAATACTGAGGACACAGCTGAAAAACGGAGAGTGGACACAGACAATGCTAGACAGCGCAGCAGAAATCAGCATAGCTCGCAAGATCCTCATGAATCATCTGGAGACGGTGGACACAAATGAATACATTCAAGTGGAAACTGCAGATACCAGAGTTAGCGAACCTCATAAGATATACGAAATAACACTGCGTATAGAGGGAGATAAGACTAGGAAAATAAGGGGTCTGTTTTGGATAATATCTCAAAAGGCTAGGACATCTTATTAGCTGAAAAAGACTTGGTACCAGAGTTTGTCAGGGAGTGCCCTCATGGCTAAGAAATGATTATGCCTGCCTTCTCAAATCATATTCCAATTCACACTAAATATATGTGTGCAAGGAAATGGGCAGTAGCCCAGGCACCAGCACTATATAAAAATCATGTAGGATGGGATGAGGACTCTCCTCCTCACAAAGTCCAGTTAAAATGTCAACCAACTGCACAAAGGCAGTACCCAATTAAGCAAGAAGCTAAAAAACAGGACAGGGAGATTTTAGATCAACTTGAATACCAGGGGGTGATTGAAACATGCACCTCTCAAATGAACAATCCTTTGTTTCCTGTCTCCAAACCAGACGATTCATATCGTCTAGTCTTGGACTACAGACACCTTAACTCAGTCAGTCAGTCAGTCAAAACTCTTCATTTCGATTAATTAAAATCATAAAAGAAGCAGAAATACATACATACAAAATTGATAAAAATATATATACAATTAAAATAAACAGGCATATATTTACAGACGTTCATGTATATACACTATTTATATTACATAAATCATGGGAAAACAGTTAGTCTAAAATGTCCCCAAATAGCCTAGAAACTACTATTAAAATACAATAAAAATTTATAATGTCATCAGTTCCATGATTGTGGGGAAGGGGTTCAATTCATATGTATTGTTCTTTTGTTCTTTACTCTTGCTGCAGCCACCAGAAAACTTGCTACACTAAAGATGACCCGCACACTGTTCAACAGTTGCAAATGTAGCAGTGCAGGCCTCACCTGTAGGAACCCCGCTTCTCGTAATATGGGCATCAAGAATTTATTTCTTGCCTCAGAAAAATTTTCACAAAACATAATTAGGTGATGGGTGTCTTGTGTCGAGAAGTTGTCACATGAACATGGTGGGGAATCAGCTGGTTTGCCCTAATGTTGGTGGTCTCCCAGGACAAAATGAATTAGATTGAATCCGAACCTTATTAACAAAAAACGATGATACAGCTTTGTAACAATCTTGAGGTAGGGTTCAATGTAAGGCGAGGTCTGTAAAGCATAAATGCTTCTTACTCCTGATTTTGTAAGCTCCACCTCCTCCCTGTTTGCCTCTGCCATGATCCGGAAATTGTATTTAATCCATCCCAGATCCTCTTTCTTAATTCCCTCTGGGGCGGTGAACAATTCAGGACGTCCCAGCCTGACACACACCGCTCTAACGTATGCCAGCCATGGGATACTGTATGCCTAGTAGAGGGCCAAGCAGTCTTTAAGGATAAGGTGATTGAGAGCAATGTCCTCATTGAGCCATGTCTTTACCCAACAAATCAGTGGGGCTGCTTTAAGATAGTCTGTGATATAACCCACACCTAGTTCCCAGTGTACCGCCAGAGTCGATGACGACTGAGGTACCGCCAACAGAGATCTAAGGAACTTGTTTTCGACTAATTGTATTTTTCCCATGTGTCCACATCCCCATATCGACGCCCCATAAGAGGCAATCGCACAGCACTTAGCCTTGTAAATTTTAAGCATAGGTTCCAAGGGTTTGGCTTCCAGCCTTTTAGCGAAATTAAGAAGCGCTTTTGTAGATCTAGCCACTATATTGTTTTTGTGCTTCTGCTGGGGACCCCAGTTGCCTTTCTCGTTGAATAAGACCCCCAGATAAGTGAAAACTGGGACCCTAGAGACTTCCGCACCCAGGCATTTGAAAGTTTTAACATTCCTGATCTTCCTACGAGCCCCTACAATTATTACATGCGATTTTTTGCTATTAACTTTAAGATCAAGGGAGTCCATAAATGCTCCAAAGTTGTCCAGCAGCCTCTGTAGACCCAGACCGGTGCGAGCAATAAGTACGGCGTCATCCGCGTACAGGAGGACCGGGATACCCGTTCCTCCTGCACGTGGGATGTCCCCCCCGGCCCCGGACAGAGATTTTTCCAGGCCATTTATATAGATCGTGAAAAGAAGGGCGGCCAGAATGCAGCCTTGTCTGACTCCCCGTCTAGAACTGAATTGGCCCGTGCACCTACCGTCCCGTGTAACCCTAACAGCTACTGCTAGGTCCTGATGGAGGGAGCTAAGAAAATAAACTAAAGAAGCATCAATGCCCATATCCAACAAAATACGCCATAATTTGGAGCGGTTCACCATATCGAAGGCTGATGATAAATCCATGAACCCAAGATATAAAAAGCCCTCTTTTGCCACCGTGTATTTATTAATCAGGAGGTATAAATTAAGGCATTGGTCCATGGTGCCCCTATGCTCCCTGAAGCCGTACTGAAGGTTCGAGAGCACCCCCCTGCCATTCAGCCAATCTCTCCGTTTCTGAAGAATGACTCTGCCCATGATCTTAACGGCAGAGTCTAACAGGGAGATTGGCCTGTAACAGGCGGGATCCCCTCGACTCCCCTTTTTGAAGATGGGCACGATAATGGAAGAACCCCAGGAAGAGGGAAAACCCACCAGTGCTGCAGCATTGAATACGTTGGTTAAGATTTTTGCCCAAAAATTGGGGTACATGATATAAAGATCAGCGGGCACCCCATCGGGGCCTGGGGCCTTGTTTTTAGATGTAGCACGAATGGCCCTTTCTACTTCCACCAGTTCGAATTTGATGGGGGTTCTAGGACAGCTAATAGTAGGAAGTACAGATATTAACTCATGCGTATCATTGTCCCCATAGATATTCTTAAAATTCCGGAGCCATACATCATCCGGAATTACGCAATCAGTATCTAGATTGTCGCTTTCCGTGAAGAATGGCTGGTTTATTATGGCCCAGAACTTTCTGCTATTCCTTAGTACGTCAACAGCCTGTAAATTATCCCATGCCTCCTCTTTGATTTTCTGTTTCCGCATGGAGATTGCCAATTTGTACTCCTTGCGGAGAGAGGAAACCAAGATTCTATCCCTTGGGCTCCTCTTAAGGAGCTCCAGGAGGGCCTCATGAGCTTTTGTGCAAGAGGTATCAAACCATCTCTGTGCTTTCTTGCAGTGTGTCCCCCTCCCCTTGTGTAGGTTATCAGCAATTTGTTTACAGATTGCTGAAAAGGAGGTTATCGTTCCCTTACCCACGACGTTGCCATCCAGGCAGATACCAATATTGGACTCAGTCTTGGCCACCAGTTCATCAAAAAAGGCCTCTGGGACTATTTTGTCCCACTTTATCCGTCTGCCTTGATCTTTTGTGGAAATGGCTCGTGGCGCTTCCCTTCCTGGAGCCCTGATGACAATCTTGGCACCCATATCAACTTCTAGTACAAGAGGGTTATGGTCGCTAAATGGTGACATCACTACGCTATAAGCCAATGTCTTAGTCAGGAGTAGGGGGGATACAAAAATATAATTGATGACAGAATTAACTCCCCTCCCTGTAAAGATAGGTGCATTCTCGCTACAACTTTCCCTGGCTGGTTCTAATAAATTCAGATAGGAAAGCAATGCCTCCAAATCCTCCCCCTGTTTACCATGTTCAAAATGGGGTACCCTACTATTTGGGTGCCCATCTAAGTCGTCCCCATAGCAGTCCCATTTGCAAGGGTGTATATTAAAATCTGCCATAAGAAACATCTCAACCGAAAAAGAGTTATTAACCTTGTGGACTGACAAAAATTGTTCTAACATGTTAAAATGTTCAAGACCATCCATGGCATTATACAAATTTATCAAAAGGTATTGCTTGTTAGACATGGACCATTCTAGGATAAGAAAGTTATCTGACTCCACGTTACATTTTCTAAATGACCCAACAAGATTTAAGGAAACAAGGAAGAGTAAGCCACCCTTAGGCCTCCCCACAGTCCCTCGGATCGCAGGGGTGGTAAAACTTTGAAAACCATCTAGATTAAAACTAGAGTCTACATCCCAGGTTTCCTGCAATGCCAAGATGTCAAAGTGTTTAATGAATTGCAACCAGATGGGGTCAGTGCTTTTGGATCTGATGCCCGCCACATTCCAGCCTAAAATTTTGTCGTATTGGATTTACCTGGGCGCGGTACACTGCCCCCGCTGCTATCGAATAGATGCATTCTTGGATTTATCAAGATTCATGAATTAACACCCATACCTTGGGATTGGATGCCATACAAATCGGGATTTTGGCTCTTGCATTTGGAAAGGAAATGAACATATTCCCTCAAATTGAACATATTTTCACTTTAATATAGAGGGAATGACAAAAAGCAGACCCAGTTCGGAATGTGTGACTGACTGGATCCATAAATACTGATATCTGGAAATAATTTTGTGGATCTTTTTCACTAGTAGGAATCAAACTACAAGCCTTGAAAAAGCCCTGTGGGCGAAACGCGCGTCGGCTGCTTGCTTCCAGTGATATATGAAAATAAACAAACTTCAATCCAAGGAGACCTGTTTGGACTATCATATCATTACTTCCTGAGACTATAGTTTTTTTCCTGGACTGTATCATATAGGGTACTGAGTTTGCCAAAATTGTGTCAAGTAACACTGAGACTACTATTTACAGAAATAATGAGAAGGGTGTGCTGAGGTATTCTATCTTTGCATATGTGACCCAAGTTCCTTTGGATCTTGGGAGGAAACGACACCTTGGTGGGTGGGTGTCACATACCTTCAGCACCCTCGCCGTAGTTGCAATTGCTTAATGACTTATTGTCACGATTACATTTGGCGTAACTATCTAAGATGTGCGGCTCAATCTAAGCAAACCCATTCAATTGTGCCATAATTATTTAAAATTTTGCACGGGACTAAATGTGAGTCTGCTGGAATAATAGCGCCATCTCTCTCAGTCCCCTTACTTAAGGTTACATGGCCCAGTCAATCATTGCATTCCATCTGGGATAGGGGTGAGAACCTGTTACTAAGCTGTACCTCTCCCCTTGGTTGCACGTTTATCGGGGAAGCTGGAAGTATAGTCATGGACTCAGTGTCCCCACCCCTAGATGGCCTCTGAGCAGGGTGCTACTGGGCGCTCATCCTGGCCTGGTATGTTAAAGTGCTTATATTGCTCGGTCTTGTGTACGATCGGAAGTGTGGGTCTGGGTGTCTATAGACTTTGGGTGATGGGTAGAAGAACCCCAAGGGAAGGGGTCTGATACCTTTATTTACAAGGTCTGAGCCATCCCAAAATAATCTTTCCGCACAGTTCCTGTTATTAAAATTCACCACCACGCAGTCCCCTGGGATGTTCATTGGACGATGCCCTACCCATCGAACCCTCCTTACCATAGTGATTGCGCTAGCCACATTAGCTTCGCCTGAGCTAAACTGGTCACACCACTGACTAGCTAAATTGATCAAGTCAGCGGTAGACTCCCAAGCACCCCCTCTAACCGGGGGAACTCCTGTGAATACGGCCACCAAAGGTGCAGCTTCCGGTGGGAGCTCCAGGGTGTAGCCGGGCTGACGAGGGTGTCTACTATTGACCTTATCCCGACTGCCCCAAGAATTTGCTTCAAGTATTGGGTTTGCTGACCCGACCCTTAAGCTTGGCTTCCCTACTGTGTTAGCAATCCTTTCCAATCTAGGGGCCCGACAGGGTATGGGGTTAGAGTTATCAGCTGTGGGCAGATTGTTAGCTGGTACATCTGGCTGGGTCAGACCTCCCTTAACCCCACTATTTTGTCTCAACAACAGATCAATCTTTTCACATTTAGAGAGAAGCCCGCTACACAAGTATTTAAGGTGTCCACAATGTCTTTAGCTACAGATACCAATACGGGTTCCAGGCGTGTGATAAATAGGTCCTCAATGAGTTTCCCAATTTGGCTCTTCAAGCGAGAATCCAGTCTATTAGTATGTGCCAAATCTTTTTTTGCCCTACCCAAAGTACTTAGTGGCTTTCTCTTCTTATGCGCCCTATGTAAGGTAGCAATAGGCGTAGGGGATGTGGATATATGGTGGGTCGATACATCTGTGGGAGTTAATGGTGCAGTCTGAGTTAGGTTCGATTCCCGATTGGTAATCACGACAATTGGGTCCAATGGCATCTCCCAAGTGTGGTCAGGTCTCAGGGCTGGGTCAATCTCCTCTGCATTCAGGCCCAGTTCTTTCTCAACATTAGCAATTTCTTTGGTCAACACCCCCACCGCTGAGGTTAAGTACGAAATAATAGATTCAGATTTTCTAGGGTGTTTCGCTTTTGACCCGGCATCCTCTTTGGTACATACCTTTTTTCTTTTACCCATTGTGAAGGTAAGGGGGGCGGCCCGGCCATGCCACTTCCTGCCCCTGATGGCCACAGACGGCCCGCCCTCTTCCCGGGCTCAGCCCGGCGTCGCCCGCGTGCGTCCCGCAGTGCGGGAGACGCGTGTTGTCTTTATGCGCCTCCGGGCGCTGTTGAGTGACGCTGCTGCGGCGTCCCCGAGTCGCCGCAAAGGACCCTGGGGGATGTAGGCAGCAGGCTACGCAGGATGCTCCCCCCACTCGGCAGCCGCGATGGCAGAGGCGGCGGTGGGGGAGAGCAAAGTGGCAGATGAAGGTGCGAGTGTTCCTGCAGGTATGGCGAGTGGCCCCCAAGCGTCTGTCAGGCTCCCGCTCCTCAGCAGGAGCGTGTTGTCTTTATGCGCCTCCGGGCGCTGTTGAATGACGCTGCTGCGGCGTCCCCGAGTTGCCGCAAAGGACCCTGGGGGATGTAGGTGGCAGGCTACGCTGGATGCTCCCCCCACTCGGCAGCCGCAATGGCAGAGGCGGCGGCTGGGGAGAGCAAAGTGGCAGATGAAGGTGCGAGTGTTCCTGCAGGTATGGCGAGTGGCCCCCAAGCGTCTGTCAGGCTCCCGCTCCTCAGCAGGAGCGTGTTTTCTTTATGCGCCTCCGGGCGCTGTTGAATGACACTGCTGCGGCGTCTCCGAGTCACCGCAAAGGACCCTGGGGGATGTAGGCGGCAGGCTACGCTGGATGCTCCCCCCACTCGGCAGCCGCGATGGCAGAGGCGGCGGCGGGGGAGAGCAAAGTGGCAGATGAAGGTGCGAGTGTTCCTGCAGGTATGGCGAGTGGCCCCCAAGCGTCTGTCATGCTCCCGCTCCTCAGCAGGAGCGTGTTGTCTTTATGCGCCTCCGGGCGCTGTTGAATGACGCTGCTGCGGCGTCCCCGAGTCGCCGCAAAGGACCCTGGGGGATGTAGGCGGCAGGCTACGCTGGATGCTCCCCCCACTCGGCAGCCGCAATGGCAGAGGCAATGGCGGCGGGGGAGAGCAAAGTGGCAGATGAAGGTGCGAGTGTTCCTGCAGGTATGGCGAGTGGCCCCCAAGCGTCTTTCAGGCTCCTTAACTCATGTTGCAAAACATTTGCTGTACAAAATTCGCATAGTGCGGCACTAATGAATAATATAGTTCGAAAAAATACAAAACAACACTAGACATTTCTAATGGGTTCTTTTGTCAAAATATTGCACCAGAAAGCAGGTACTTGACCGCTTTCTCAATAATGGGGTCACAGAAAAAATTCTGTAGGCTCCCACAGGGATTCAAGAACAGCCCAGGACTATTCTCAGCCAGAGTAACAGAGTTCCTACAAATGTGTGATGATGAGACATTATCTTATGTCGATGACATCTATCTCACAGACGACGACTTGGATACTCACTTGAAAAGAGTGAACACCATAATACTTGGGTTCGCAGCAGAGGGTTACAAATTCAATTTTAAAAAGTCACGAATTGCCCATCTAACTGTCTTATTTTTAGGATACAAATTATCAAGTGAAGGCAAAAGCCTAGCAGACAACTTCTTAGAGAAGTGCGCTGTACTCCAAGCACCGAAAACGCTGAAGAACTTACAATCGATTCTAGGCTTTCTGAATTTCGGAAGAACTTACATTCTAAACTATGCAGAGAGGATTGAACCTCTCTACGAATTAATAAAATCTGATTTTAAACCAATCAACTGGACTCAAAAACACACAGAAATTTTGAGATCACTGCAAACAGACATGTTAGCTAAAACAAAATTAGAAACACGTGACAATACACGCAACCTTGTAATCCGGGTCATCCCAGGAAGATGCGGATTCACGTACCTGACCTCTAATGAGGGAGAAACGGTACCTATAGCTTACAAATCACATTTGTATACAAAAGCTGAAATAAAATTCAGTTCAACAGAAAAAGTTCTAACTGCGGTTCAGACTGCCGTAGCAAAAGAAAGGGCCCTAGCACAAGGTAAACGAATAATAATCGTTACACCTATACCTACTTTAGAAGCGGTAACTAAAGCGAGCATTCCAAATGCTAAAGCTCTGCATCCAAGATGGATCCAATGGGTTAATTCTCTTGCTGCAACAGACGTAGTATATGAATTTGATCCTAACCTAAAGACACAGGAATTTTTACAATATGAATATGAATGTCCTCTGCCAATTGAAATCCTGCCTCTAGAACAATACGGAAGTATCATATATACAGACGGATCAGCACAACCCGCAGTTGGGGGTAAACAAGCTTACAGTGCGGCGTGCGCGATTGTTAAAGGTCGTTGGCACAAAGGAAAATTTAGACCACTGGTCACTAAAACGCAATCTCTAGGAGATTGTACAGCTCAGCGAGCTGAACTACTAGCATTTAAGATGGCGCTTGAAAATACCGATCGCAAATTCCCCACACTTATAGTGTGCGATTCATATTATTGTGTTCAATCTCATAATGAATACTTGCAAAATTGGGTTGAAAACAGGCTCAAAGATGCAAAAGGGGCACAATCAAGCATAAAATGCTTTGGGAACAAGTAGTTCTTTTACAGAAGGAACTACAAAAGACTCATGTGATACACACTCTGAGTCATCAACGTGATGGCGTTCACATTGCAGGGAATTCATTGGCTGACGAAGCCGCGAAGGCAGCTGTGCAAACGGCTTCTGTAGCTGCTATCACCCGGTCAAAAACAAAAAATAGACAGCGATATACTACAAGCTGTCAGTGCGTCAGTAAAAGATGATAGAAAAACACTCCCAAAAGGCTTTCCAGAAAATTACTCATATTTAACAGATACGAATAATGTTGCTTTTGCTCGAATCCCTGGAGTGGGGGATAGAGTAATTCCAAACATGGAACACAGGTTAGGACTAATTACAGCGGCACACGAAGGGCTTGCTTCTGCACACTCTGGTGTTTCCGCCACAATATCATTATTAAAACAGAGATATTGGTGGCCAAGCATGAGAATACAAACTAAGAAATATGTGCTAGAATGCGAAATATGCCAAAAAATGAAAGTATCAACAGTGAAACGACCAGCGCAGACACCCCTTCTCATCTCAGATAAACCATTAGCATGTGTTTACCTGGACCACTGTGGTCCCTTACATAGGGATGGCAACTATAAATATATCATGGTCACAGTGGACTCCTGTACGAGATTCATATGGATGTGGCCCCAGCACTCGGCTGACACCAGAACTGTTATAAAAGATTTGCGAGTCTTTATCGGCACATACGCAATCGCCATGCTTCATTCTGACCAGGGTCCTGCTTTTAGCTCACGAGCTTATAAGGAGGCCATGACCAGATTGGGCATTGGGTTGCGGTTCTCTTGTCCCTTCCATCCTGAGGGAAACAGGGTTGTGGAAAGAAAAAACCGAGACATAAAGCAATCTATAACGGCAAAGGTATTAGGTTCGGGTGATGGGTGGGTCCAGCATTTAACATATGTCCAACGTAGTCTTAATAACTTGCCAAGAAATTCTCTAAAAAATTTCAGCCCGTACGAACTATTGTTCGGAACTAGAATGTATGTTCAGGACTTAGATAGTCATGCTTCAGTGGTAGAAAATAAGAAAAAATGCTGTGACATCAAAGATCGTTTGGCTGTTTTACAGGACTTAAATGAAACAAGAAAAACCCTGAGCAACATAAAGTTAAAACAACAGCCAACAACCACTGAAGACACACCACCTGTCCCAGCAAGACCTGTCTGGATTCCAAAGATTGGGGATCTGGTCAGAGAGAAAATAGTGGTTAAGAAGGAATTTGGGCCTTCTTACAGAAAAACGGTACCTGTCTTAGCAATCAACGGAACAAGATCAGTGGTACTACCGCCCCTTGCTGGTAAAAAGGAGAACCGAGTTGTATCAATCGACCTGGTAAAACCACAGTCATGTGGCCAATAATAAGTAGTAGGCCCAGTGGACTCCGAAGAAATAACAGAATACCCAAATTTGCTAGTATCCAAGAGGTTCAAACTGAAAGACTAATCACATTTGATAAACCTACAGTGAACAAAAAAGGACTATGCAACAATGCCATGGAACTTGTGCCTCTTGAAACCCAAATTGAAACAGTTCGTCATGAAACACCAGTCTACAATGATGTAGCATCAGAATGTGCTAATGAAAGGAAAATTGAAAAGACAATTCCAACAATTGACAGAACTGCATCTGGCTACTTTATCAATTTCGATAACTTTTCTGAAGATCCAAGAGAACAAGAAGAAACGCCAAAAACAAAATCATCTAACTCCTTCGTTGCAGCGGCTCTTCCGCCGCAGCGCTAACGGTCGCGGGCGGGCGCGCGGCTCACCTGCGCTGGTGACAGAACCATTCCGTCACGGCTCGCGGGTGAGCTGTGCTTGCGACGGAACGGTTCTGTCACGGCCCCGCCCGCTTAATGAAACCCGCGCGCAGGCGCGAAATCAGCGCCACGCAGGCCGGTGGCCGGGCTGTGACGGAACCGTTCCGTCATGAGCACAGCCCACCCGAGGGGCGTGACGGAACGGTTCCGTCAGTGGCGTCGAACGGGTTAAAGATCTTAGTTCTCCGTAGATTGAATTTTGGACTGTGTTAGGTGTACTTTTCCTCCTGCTTTGGCTCATCATGGTACTTTGTTTGGGAAAATTCATTGAAGGAAAATACAGTACAATGGACACAGCAAGTCAGAACATCAACTTAGTTCTGAAGCCACACAAGTCTTTTCACATCGAGAAAAGAGAACTATCATCAGTGAATGTCACAGCCATTCAAATACCCGGCGGGGTAGTTTGGGACAAAACAGATTACGAAATATATGGACCGGTCGAACTCTTGAAATATCCTCATCAGTTTAGGGTTTCATTAAGTGATTTCGTAAAACCAAGTACATTCTCTGATGATTGAGACTTTGAAAGCATAAATAATATGATGTCGGATTTAGTTTTGTCAGCAAAATTTACAGAACATGATTATTTGCAAGGTTCATCGAATTATGAACAGATGTATTGTTTTACCCATTATGCAGACCACTATTTGCATAAATCAGCTCAACCTAGAAATGTTTTTAAATATAACCAATGGGAACATTGTGCTACTCCACCTAATAGCAGTTCAAAAACATTCTATAAGAAATTCCAATACTTCTCAGGGTTTAACACAAGTGATGCAGAAACATTTTATTATAAACTGGTAGATAAAACAGGGACAAAAACCATGCTGACAAATACTAAATTGATATATTCAGAAGCATTTTATGAAAAAATGATTACATTTGGTTTTGATTTCTGGAAAAACAACATTGAAACAAAACCCATCTGGGGTACAAAAGATTGGCAGGTACAAGGCCTAGAAGCATTATTTCGAGCCTGCATGATCCCAGAACAAATAATGTTCTTGAATGACACAATTCAACAAACGACCTGTCTTGGCCTAGCCAAGATTAAAGACCTTAACAAACTGTCTATTCCAAAGCCAATACCTGATAATGCAACCACAGATATTGAGGTAGACGTATCCCAAGTTTTACATGAAAACAGAACACATCCTGATTGGAAAAAGTGGTTAATCTGGCCTACAGACACAAATAACTGTCAAGACAGATTCCTGAACAAAATACAGGGGTTAAAAATGACCAGACCAGACCCTAGATACTCCCAGAGACAACACCCAGGGATAGTAACAACATACAGTGTAGGGAAACTATGCCTTGAATGGCTACAAACATCCACACTGGCAGAAATTAAGCAACACTTATCTTTACTTAAAGATGGTGCTGACTTGCGCGATTTCATAATGGGACCACACAAACAGCGTCAAAAATGTTTCATAGCGGCCAGTATATACGCTGCTTACAACGAGGCATGGAAAGTGACTCAAATTGAGACAGCAGAGAAAATACGAGAAATTGATCGTAAATCACTTTCTGTTGTGGACAATGGGTTAATGACTCTGTCCTCCAGAATATATTCACTGGACAGTATTGTATCATCTGCTATCGATATAATAGACCAGGACTTGCTAATGTTACAACATGGCCAGTCCCAATTTCGTTCTATTGTACAGCTAGGCTGGACGTTGCAAAACCTGCGTTAAGGCTATGTGCCATGGCGTTTAATCAACACAACGTCATTGTTTTCTATCTTTAACCTTACTGATACACAAATTAGTTTGGCACAGAAAGGAGCAGACTATACAATCCTGAGCATTGAAAAACATGAGAGATTACCATTGACAATGCCAGAAAGACCTGTCATTGAATGGATAATACACGGAATAATCACAATTCGGATAACAACTTTCCAAATTAAAAATTGCCAAGAGTATATACCAGCAGGCCAGTATGAAAGGTTGGGTAAAGGATACATTAAGTCATCATGGAAATTACCTTATACACACACATGTTATAGTGACATGTTATAGTGACAATAACAAAAACGTATTTCTTAGTGGTAATGAGTGTAAACAATCACTAAGCGGTGTACTTTTGTGCCAAGGTATTAACTTGCATGGGGCCTGTGAGGGGACTTCAAATAACCTTTCATGCCACCAGCAAGGCACACCTGCAACACAGATAGAGCCATTCTTTAGACAACTTTCTAACGGGAGTTACGTTCTAATAACGGACCACAGCTGTTGTGGCTTGGTGCCAGGAAAAGCATATCTTTTAAGCGTCAGTTCCATGTTCACTTGCTGTATGCAAGCATTGTATCCAAATGGCCCTGGAGACTCAGAGGCTCCGATTTGGCCTCCGTTGAATATCTCTTCTATACGAATTGATACTTTAAGCAGAATGAAGTCTGTGCTTTTACAGACATCAGTGCCCATCACGTCATCAAAAGAGACGTATGATCTCCAAGTTGCAAGGACAACTGCAGAGATACATACACTTTTATCAACAAATTGCCCCGTGCATTTTGTAGAAATGTTAAGCCAAATCCTAAATATGTTGGATGCCAGTGGTATCTCGTATGTATTTAAGACAATTTTTTTGGGACTGTTAACACCCTTCGAAGCAGTCCTTGGCATCTTTCCCAATTTTGTCCATTCGGTCTTCGGCGGCCTACCACTACTTTTGGGACTCGTAGCAGGGATTTTATTTTTGACCCTTCTGCTCTGATATGGCAAGCCAAAACGCAGACATGACTCCAGCGACAATGGAAGAAACGATCCTAGCTATACGCTATCGGGAGCGCATAACTAAAGT
The DNA here is from genome assembly GCF_964263255.1 of Lissotriton vulgaris. Lineage (NCBI taxonomy): Eukaryota > Metazoa > Chordata > Amphibia > Caudata > Salamandridae > Lissotriton > Lissotriton vulgaris. Next base: position 39,420,466 of record NC_141699.1, on the reverse strand, counting down.
CCTTGGATTAGCCCAGCTTAGAGATCTGAACATGACCTGGTTTCTTTCATTCAGACCAATATGGCAGACCTGCATCTTACCTGTGCTTCGATGTATGCTATGCGGAGAGGAATGCATGTTAGACACCTGTCTTGCACTACAATCAGCAGTACCAATGGATATCGATACTTTGCTAAGTCCTGTAACGGCTCATGCATCGTGTTGTCCCCAGAGGTTACCAATCCTGATGACGGCATTCGTTGAGACTTCTGAGCTACGATTAGGTGGTGGCAGTGAAGCAAGAAATGAAAGCAACATCACCCAGGTACGACCCTCTGTGAGCATTGCTGATCCTGAAATCGATGATAGCAATCATTCTCACGTCTGCCAGGTTACAGCATTATCAAACTTGGTCAAACTGTCACCTGAATATGTAGACCAATTTTTTGCGAGTCTGTCTGAAATGATGTTCTCCCCTGAACAGAAACAATAACTTTTTGGAAAACAATCCGGCACACAGCGTTCCCATGAATTCTGAATTCGGCCTTCGGCTTTGATAAACCAGAGCTACTGAAAAACGTTTGGAACTATTTTCCGCCCCCCCTCATCATGAAATTCTTTTTTCCAAAATTCCAAAATATTTACAATTTCTCTGGCACACGTACTTTGCTTAAAGTAGAACTATTCATAAAGAACAGAGCTTCTATTTTTAATAGATCTAGAGACAAAATATTACCACAGCCTCTAGCACATTTTACAGCAACTGTATTTATATGTGATGAAATAGTCTCGCCCTTCTTTTCTGTATTGAGAGACATTTCATGTGTAATTTTTCGCAAATCGTTCAGTTGATATACATAAGCAATTTTTCTGAATGACCATACTGCTTAAAACGTACAGTACCTATTATCATTTTCATGTATTTCGTATACACCATTTCAAATGCTAAATGTGTTTTGGGGTGGGTTGGAATACACATGCATCTTTTTTGCTTAAGTTTTTAGTAATTGATGGACATAAAACCATGGAGTGGGTGATGTGTTTTATCTAGGATCCCGATCAATATTGTGACCTTATGCCCCTATACGGCTATAATCAATACATATCCCTTTAATGGCATAATAATCAGAGCCATATTTTCAGTAAATCGCCTCTGCAGTCCATGACACAGCAGAAGCTACTTCCTTAGATTCCTAGAGAGACAACCGAGTTCTTTCGACACACCAAACCCCCAGCAACCTGGGAAATCCCAGCTTGCTTTGTTTTGATTTGTAATAGAACTCCTGCAAGCACTGTAAGAACGACCAGTTCTTAGTGACATCTTTATTGACGTCTTATGTCCAACCTTACATCAAATCCGGCACCTTTCAGGTATAAATATGCCAACGCTGCCTTAAGCAAACACACGGTGGTGAATTCTGGTGCAGAACAGCTGTCCCCTTGCAGAGAGCCCAGCAGACGCGAGAAGCCCACGGACGCTGCCCCTCCTCTTTGACGCGCTGAGAAAGACGCTGTCTTTTCTCCTGTCGAGAAAATCCAGCTCCGGCGTTTCCAGCCTACCCTTGCGGGTGACTGGGATATCGGGTCCTGAGAGGGAAATACCAGACCTCCTACATTCTATTCCAAAGGTACGGTGCTGACTAAACCCTTAGAGAGAATTCTTGGATCAGACTCTTGGCAAAACCAACTTAACTTAAACTGCTACTTACTTACTCCCTCCCACGTATTAGGCTTAGGTCAGGTACACCGGGGTAGGCGTAGTTAGAAGCACCAGTTGAGGTCATTAGCCAATGTATATATGAATGTATATATTGTATATATTGTATTCATTTTAACTATCTTATGGCTAAGAAACCATATCAATGCTTTTACAGTATTATTTCATAATACTCCTTTTACTGTACATAATTTACTTTATATTAAGTATTGCAAGTGTGGCAATCCATTTCTCTTGCATGAGAAGGAAGACTGTTCAATAAATCATACCCTTTATTGAAAACGCCCGTCTCTCTCTTCTCTGCACTCTGGTGAACTAAGAACGCACGTCTGACTGAGTGAAAAAATTGTCTGTTGTTTTCACACGACTCTAGAGATTTACTCTTATTCTGGGGAGCAAAGTTGTCATGTTGATGCGGCTGTCGGAAGCTGAATCCCTTCTTGTCTGAGCCAGGGAAGCTGATCACTTCCTATTCAGTCAAGAAAGTTTCCAGTGACCTCTGAGCTAGCTGGCGCAAACCTAAATTAAGTCGAACATAGTCAGTAGAGACCTAGAAGACCACAGTCCTACGTCTACACTGCTGTTTATGTTATTCCACTGCGCAGGGCCTATAGGGAAAATAGGAACTACACTACACTGTTAGTTGCTGTCTCACACTAGTACTCAAGGCTGCAGTAAGAGGTTAGTTGCTGGCTCACACTAGTACTCACAGCTGCAGTAAGTTGTAAGTTGCTGTCTCACACTAGTACTCACAGCTGCAGTAAGAGATTAGTTGCTGGCTCACACTAGTACTCACAGCTACAGTAATCAGGTGGCTCCTGGATCTCACTAGTATTCACAGCTGCAGTGAGCTGTTAGTTGCTGGCTCTCACTAGTACTCACAGCTGTAGTAAGCTGTTAGTTGCTGGCTTACACTAGTACTCACAGCTGCAGTAAGAGGTTAGTTGCTGGCTCACACTAGTACTCACAGCTACAGTAATCAGGTGGCTCCTGGATCTCACTAGTATTCACAGCTGCAGTGAGCTGTTAGTTGCTGGCTCTCACTAGTATTCACAGCTGTAGTAAGATGTTAGTTGCTGGCTTACACTAGTACTCACAGCTGCAGTAAGAGGTTAGTTGCTGGCTCACACTAGTACTCACAGCTGCAGTAAGTTGTAAGTTGCTGTCTCACACTAGTACTCACAGCTGCAGTAAGAGGTTAGTTGCTGGCTCACACTAGTACTCACAGCTACAGTAATCAGGTGACTCCTGGATCTCACTAGTATTCACAGCTGCAGTGAGCTGTTAGTTGCTGGTTTACACTAGTACTCACAGCTGCAGTAATTTGTAAGTTGCTGTCTCACACTAGTACTCACAGCTGCAGTAAGAGGTTAGTTGCTGGCTCACACTAGTACTCACAGCTGCAGTAAGCTGTTAGTTGCTGGCTCACACTAGTATTCACAGCTGCAGTAAGCTGTTAGTTGCTGGCTCACACTAGTACTCACAGCTGCAGTAAGAGGTTAGTTGCTGGCTCTCACTAGTACTCACAGCTGTAGTAAGCTGTTAGTTGCTGGCTTACGCTAGTACTCACAGCTGCAGTAAGTTGTAAGTTGCTGTCTCACACTAGTACTCACAGCTGCAGTAAGAGGTTAGTTGCTGGCTCACACTAGTACTCACAGCTGCAGTAAGTTGTAAGTTGCTGTCTCACACTAGTACTCACAGCTGCAGTAAGAGGTTAGTTGCTGGCTCACACTAGTACTCACAGCTACAGTAATTAGGTGGCTCCTGGCTCTCACTAGTATTCACAGCTGCAGTAAGCGGTTAGTTGCTGGCTCACACTAGTACTCACAGCTACAGTAATCAGGTGGCTCCTGGCTCTCACTAGTATTCACAGCTGCAGTGAGTTGTAAGTTGTGGGCTCACACTAGTACTCACAACTGCAGTAAGCTGTTAGTTGCTGGCTCACACTAGTACTCACAGCTACAGTAATCTGGTGGATCCTGGCTCACACTAGTACTCACAGCTGCTGTAAACCTGTTTTTTCAATGAACAGTGGGTGGTGTACCCTCAGATTCACCATCTTAGCTGCAGATCCTTGAGAACAGGTGTGTTCTTTAAGAGCTGAGGAGTTGGCAATCTCTGGGTATTTCTTGTGTGAAGGTTTCAAAGCTCTAAACTTGTGGGACTTTTGTGTGAAACTCAGGGAATTAGTGAGCATTTTGTATAACATTCTAATTAAGTTGAGTCATGAGGAAAGGTTAAGTAAGGTAATAAGGTAAGGTGTGCACACACAATCCCCACGTTACTGCTGTGACAAAGTTTCAAAGTACTTGACAAACAAGGTTTCACTTGCACACAGTGTGCTTGCAATATACTGCTGTGACACAATTTGAGAGTACTCACGAGAAAAGTTTGGCATGAGATGACCTAATACAGAGAATGGACACAAGTTATTATGGCATGGTGTCAGAGTACTTGAGAAAAAGCAAGGCTAGGTCTGCACTTGTGGGGTAAGAGTAACAGAGAGTGAGAACGGTGCCCGCTCACTTTTCCTCCTAAATGTACTCAACAAAGACTAGCGGGCATGTTACCATGCTATGCCCGTCTGTTTGCTTAAGATGCCCTTTACGTGTCCGTGTGAAAAAAACATTTTTAGGTTTTCTCAGGAGACCCCTCACCCACTGACCTAGTTGGTGGCAGGCTTCATCATCGGGGTCCCACTCGAAAGGGTAGGACATGAAATATGTCAACCCAAACTGAGGATGTGAGGGTTCATTGCCTTCTCGAAGGACTTCCATCGCCGCTTTGAATCTTTGCCAAGGTCACTAATATTAAAAATACCTCACTGGCTGATGTTAATGTTAATGTTAATGTTAAATAGACTTGTAACGCGCACAGCTGCCCCAGCCAAGGGGCGTCCCGGCGCTAGCTGCAAGAAGGTGTACAGGTAGAAAATGTTCGAGCTGTCACTGTGGGCAGTTGTACATGAACAGAAAAGGTAGGTTTTTATAGCTTTTCTAACAGGTAATAGCTCCTTAATTCTTCGAATTTGAATAGGGAGTCCATTCCAGAGTCTTGCAGCGAGGTAATTAAATGACCGACCGCCCATTCTTGCAAGTTTGAATCGGGGCACTACTGCCAAATGCTGTTCTTCTGAACGCAGTGCGCGTCGGGGGACATACAATGTGAGAAGTGGACATAGCATGGGGAGGGGAGGCAGTTTTAAGGATTTTAAATCCAAGACAGGGGGTTTTATAATGGATCCTTTTTTCCACAGGAAGCCAATGGAGTTTCGTGAGGACAGTGAACACTGACTTGTAGCGTGAGAGACCAGTTAACGCTCTGACAGCAGCGTTCTGAACCCGGAGGGCATTTTAATTCACCTTTTCTTCACTTGGGAAAAACCAAAAAAAAGATTCTCCATATTCAGGCGTTGTAGCACAACCTTGATGCACCAGGTGTCTCGGGTGAGACTCCAATGCTGAAACACGCCACCAACTAGGTCAGTGGGTGAGGGTCTTTCAAGGAAACCTAAAAGACTTTTATTTGACTTTTTAACTGTGGAAAATGATAACAGGTGAAGTGTTTTATGGCTCTCAAAAATCTCCTCACCAGGCCATCTAAAAATAAGAAAGACAAATCACGTAAAATATGGTACAATAAGAGCTGCAGAGAAGCTCACAGTAAACTAATAGCAGCTGTTAAAACCAGGATTACTCCTGATATTAGGAAAGCTAGGCAGTTCTATAAACACACCCTTTGGTCAGCTAAGAGGGACTGGGACGATTCTTACTGGTTAGATCTCCTCAAAGCCTGTGAGTCATCGAACCAAGTAAAATTTTGGGAGACAGTTAGATGGGGAAGGGACCCTGACTTCCAAATACCGGTCAACCATGTTTCTGCTCTGGACTGGGTGGAATTTTTCTCTGCACAATTTAAAGACACGAATGCCGAGCAGGAACTGGCAACCGAGCCTGCAGTGGGGACAATTCCAATAATTCATGGGGATAGGCTCACATTTTCCGCTTCAGACACGGTACATGCCCTAGGTTCTGTCCAGTCTGGCAAAGCCCCAGGTTTAGATGCCATTCCAGCGGACCTTTTTAAACTGAACCTTGACTTATGGGTCCCATACATTACTATATTAGCAAACGCTATCGCAGCAGGCGCAAGGATTCCCCAATCCTGGAAAGGGGCTGAGATACTTCCAGTATATAAAAAAGGGGATCGATCACTATCTAATAACTATCGCCCCATAAGCCTGATCGATTCTATTCAAAAAATGATATCAAGAATGGCCCTAGCAAGAATTCAGGGGTGGATTGAGCAGAAGAATATACTCTCCCCTATGCAGGCAGGGTTTAGATCAGGCACCAGCACCTTAGATCAAGTGTTTCGACTCACTATGCTCTATTGGAAGGTGGCCTTCTTGGGCGGAGGAGTCATCTATGCCGCATTCGTTCATCTGAAGTCGGCTTTCGACTTAGTTCCAAGGGCGAAACTATGGGAAGCTCTTAGACTTATGGGTCTCCCCGTAGAACTCCTGGAACTAGTCAGGCGTTTACATGAGGATAATTTAGCCCAGGTAAGGTGGGGGAGGCAGGGTCAGGTGACCAACAGCTTTCCAGTCCAACGAGGGGTGCGCCAGGGCTGCGTGTTGGCCCCCACCCTGTTTCTCCTTTTTATCAACCAGGTAGTCCAATTTTTTAATAACACACAGACTGATGCACCTACCCTGGGCTGATCAAAATATCCCATGTTAATCTTCGCCGGCGACACCCTGCTCCTTTCTAAAACCCGGAGCGGGTTACAGGCAGCCCTGAATAGGATTGCTGAGTTCTGTAAGAACAATTACTTGCAGATCAACGTTGATAAAACTAAATTTATGGTTTTCAACAAAAAAAACCCAATCAAAAGTTTGGTTACAATGAACGGTGTCCCAATTGAACAGGTTAAGGTCATGACATATCTGGTCGTGACCCTTGATGATCAACTTAGTTGGAACCCCCAGTTGGAAACTCTAAAACTTAAATTTGTTCGCCTTACGGGCTGCTTACTGCAGGAACAAAAAAAATCCCTGACCAAGCGCATCATTCCAGCACTAAAAATTTATGAGGCCAAGGCTAATGCAGCAACCCTGTATGGAGCTGACATATGGGGTTACAAGGACTTGTCAGTCTTGGCCACAGCACAGAATAGGTTTCTACGGAACCTGGTTGGGCTTCCAAAATCCTCTCCAATTAAACCACTGCTATTAGATCTAGGTTGCAGACCTTTGGACGAGATGGCGCAGTTTCGTCCAGTGGCACTCTGGCTTCGGCTCTGGACGACTCCAGAGCTTAGCCTCTTCGCCCATGAATTGGGTGAGGTTAAATCATTGTGGGGTGCTCATAGAATCCCATGGCTCCGGGAAGTGAAACATATATTGTATTTAATGGGCCTCTCTGAGCCTGGGGACAAATCCTGGTTGCTCCAGGTTTCCATCGAAACAAGAGTTTAAGGATCTTTTCTGGGCCACGAAAAAATCTATACTGGTCACCCATTCTTCGGACAGTAGTCTAACAGGACTTTTTCTAACACATAAGGTAACTCCGTCCCTTGAGCCCTACTGGGATTTGATTTGCAAAACCCTAGACCGAAAACTGTATCATCAGTTTCGGGTAGGCACATTGCCCATCAACTCCTTTACTACAAAGTGGGCGAAGAATGCAAGCAATAAATGCTTTTGCTGTCCCGACCAGGTAGAAAGCATTGGCCATCTGTTTTTTGCATGCCCAGCATATCGATCCCCTCGATTGAAATGGTTGAAACCTATATGTATAACCTTGAATTGTGGGGGACATCGTGAAGCCCTGCAGAAATTACGTGATACAAGAACTGAAATGTCTGTGATTTGCGTAGCTAAATTTCTGGGCTGGGCGTGGCTGATCCGTTCAATGAAATTGAAAACCCTTTTAAATTAATTGTCTTGATATGATCGCATGTTGATTGTTGCCACACTTTTTTTTAATAATTGGGGGCGTGTCTGCAGTAGTTTTTTAATATTATGTATTGTATGTCGTCTTTTATGAATTTTATTCGAAATAAAGACATAATGAATTGAATTGATAACAGGTGAAGTTAGTTACATCAACTCCGAATCATCCAGTATTAAAACATAGATGTTTTAAGTTTAAGGTTGTGTTGGGATGGAGATCTCCCAGCAGAGCCCTTTATATCTGAGCTATCCTCCCTTGACCCCTGGCTATGTGCAGCCTCTTTAGGTCCGAGCAGTCCACCCTTGACCCATAGCTATGTGCTATTACAACAAACTTGCTATTACAGCGCATGCCATTGCATCGTGTTTTAAGGGAAGTATTTCGGTAAGTACTTACTTTTTAATGTTTAGTTATTTTTATATTATTTGTATGGAATATTTAATTTTTGAATATTTTTAAATAATATTTGAGAGGTTGTGACACTTTTCCTCTGCTAGTGGATGCCAGGGAAATAGGGGTTTTGGGAAGGGAAGTATTTTAATACTCTAGTATTAATTTTAATACTCTTGTATCAATTTAGTTATCTTTATAACTAATTTCTAATAATATCAAATTACATTTAAGAGGGTGTGACACCTTTTTTCTGGCACAGGATGCCAGGGAAATATGGGCTTTGAGGGGGAAAATGAACTAATAGACGGGTATTAAGTTAAATACCAGGGTATTAATTTATTTTACCATTATAACTGATTTTAAGTAATGTCAAATTAAATATAAATAAAATTTCATAGGGTATGACACTTTTTCTCTGGCACTGGATGCTAGGAAAATAGGAGTTTGGGTGGGGAAGTGCATTAATACTCTGGTATCAATTTTAATACCCTAGTGTTGTAAAGAAGACTCTTAATGCAGTAGAAGGTAAGAACTTGACTTTATTCTGTCACCACTCTCCAAGACTATCAGGGAAATCCCAACATTCCAAAGCTGCCTTCCAGGGAAAACACCAACAGGCGGAAGTCCAGAGGGGTGGGCGGAATGCGCCACTAGTGAAAACATTACTAATTTTTAATTAATTTTAAAATACATTTAAATACAATTTAAGAGGGTGTCACACTTTTCTCTGGCATGGGATGCCAGGGAAATTGGGGTTTTGGGTGGGGAAGTGTATTAATCCTCAGGCATTCATTTTAATACCCGGTCATTAATTCATTTTATTTTTATAGCTGATTTTAAGTAATGTCACATTAAATTGACATTGGATGCCAGAGAAATTGTGATTTTGGGTGGGGAATTGTATTAATACTTTGGTATTAATTTTAACCCCTGGGTATTATTTTGTTTTTCCTTTATCACAAATTTAAAACTAATTTCAAAATAAATTTAAATAATATTTAAGAGGGTGTGACACCTTTTCTCTGATACGGGATGCCGGGGAAGTAGGGGTTATGGGTTGGGAAGTGTATTAATATTCGGGTATTAATTTTAATATCCGGATATTAATTTATATTACCTTTGTAAATACAATTTAATAAAAAATATTTTAAAAACGTAAAACATAGTTACAGGTTGTGACACCTTTTCTCTGTTTTAATACTCTGAAATTAATTTTAATACGAATTTAGTAATTTAAGATTATTTAAAAAATATATGTATTTTAAATGTATTAATAATTAATGATCATTTAATAATAGAAATGTAGTACTTAAAAATATAAAAACAACAATTGATGGACGGAATGCAGAACAATGTCATACATTCACCCCAGTACAGAGATCTGGGCCTAAATCCATCGTTTTTTTGCACTCCACACCACCCCAGTTCATACATGGCCATATGCAAATCAGCCTTGACCCTGTGCCTCATGGGAACAATCCAGCCCGAACTGCCAAGCCATGTCTTTCCTGGACCGGAATCCGAGGTCGACCGCCCTAGTCGTTAGGCCATATTCTCTCCCACAAATTTCATCCACACAGCCAGGAGGAACAATTCCCAATGCTCTTATTAGTTTTTGATATTCAAATTGTAGCTTACTGTCTGATATGTAATCCTCAACTAAGGATGTTTTTTTTTGCCAGTATACCTTTGAAAAGGGAAAAAACTTCCTTGAATTTGGGTTTCGGCATACATTTTAGTTATGGTGTTAATCATTGAAAATTAAAAATCAAAGGGTCCTAAGATGGCGGAGTGAGGACTCTGCTACGCGGCAGACCGAGAGCTCTCCCCTCCACACTGGAGACAGCAGGCTGCTAGGATAACCTCAGCAGCAGCTTAACCGACATCGCAACCGAATTCTCAAAAGCAAAAAGCAAAAGCAATAGCGAGAACGAAAAGAAAACGAAAAGAAACCGGCATCTCGGCTACTCTCTCTCTCGTCCCTCTTACCTGCAGGCTCCTCAGCAGGCTCTCTGGCGGCCTCCCAGCGGCAACGCAACGGATGCAGTGGCTGCCACCGGCTGTTTGGCGAGCGTTTGGAAACTGGCTCGAAAAGAAAACGAAAAGAAACCTGCATCTCGGCTTCTCTCTCTCTCGTCCCTCTTACCTGCAGGCTCCTCAGCAGGCTCTCCGGCGGCCTCCCGGCGGCAACGCAACGGATGCAGTGGTTGCCGCCGGCTGTTTGTCGAGCGTTTGGAAAATGGCTCGCCAGATCGAGGATCGATTTGCTTGGGCTGTCTGCCACCTCTGGGACACGGAAGGTAGCTACATCGGCGCTTGCAGGTCTGCATAGGGCTATGTCGCCCAAACATCCATCGCACACTACGCGGAATACAAAAAACTCCGCAGCAGCAGCGGCGGTGGCCGCCCCCTCTATTTCTGTAGCCTCTACTGCCTTGGCTACCTCGGCCCCCGCGATAGCTGTATCAATGGCAGCACCTACTACAACAACCTTAGTGGCGGCGGCTGCAGTGCTGGCCCAGGTGAATTTCATGGCAAATCCTGCTTCTTCCTTACAGCCCCTATCTTCGCACAACGCATCCCAAGATTCTGTGATTTTGAAGGGGAGTGACAGGAAGGCGGCTGGTAAGACCATTCTGCGCCCTCCTGTACTAACAAACTGTGGAACAATACCAAAAGTGTTTGCTCAGAAGGGCGTTTGTGCTGACACTGGTGATGTCTCAAAGACTGGGGTGGCTTCGGGGAAGGTATCAGCCCCTCCGCTTAGTGTCAGGACACAAGACACTCTCATAGCAATAAATGATGAAACTGAAACACAGGCGCTATCACATCCACCACCAGGGTTGTCTAAGGATGGAACCGCCCCCACCACAGAATCAGGGCCAGCAGTGCCAGTCCCCCCAACTGTGCCATTATTGGATAAAGGCAACTGCGATGACTTTGCCAATTCTCCTAGGGGCAATGCGACTCAAGGGACCCAGGAGATCCTAGAGGACCCTGAGGTAACAGAAGGAGTTATTGCGGCAGGGGGGGGCTACCCTCAGTAGAAACTTCCACAATGTTGCCCGGCGCTTTCGGGAATTCTAGAGGGACTCTGCTTGATATCTCTACGGCTACTGCCACAGCTTCTGTGTTGGGGGGCCATATAGGCATAGGTACAGGCACAGGCACGATGGAAGAAGATACTGGACTTGGGGTGCATGAAACTGGCGATTCCTTTCTGGAATTGGTTGAGGAGCAGCCCTCCTTTGAGGACCTTGATGATGAGACGGAGGAGGAGCTGGATAAGTCTACAGATAACTCTTTGATCGGGTTGTCCTCACGGAGACGTAGAGGCAAAGCCAAGGCAAGCTACAAGAAGAGGGGGAAAGTTTTGTCTAACCTGACGCGTCCTGCAGGAGTAGTGCCCCTAGCTGCTAAAAAACTGGTTATTGACAAGAGTCCGCTAAGGAAATGGATTGAGGCCAAGGGGCTAGTCAAGAGCATGGCGCTAAGGCTTTCAGGGGGTTGCCCCACAGATAATGAGACGTCACAGGTCCCCATACCGGGGCCACTCAGTGCGCAAACCCCCAGGAGCACTCCCTCTGAGTCAGCCACAGGAGAGAAGGATCATTTGTCATCAGTTGCAGGCTCTAATCAGCCGGTTTTTGTAAATATAAATACAAACCCAAATAAATCATCTGATGAGACACTGAACCCAACAGAGTGGACTGGGACGGGGAACACCGGCCACTCCCAGCTGGATACTATATTAAAACTTTTGATTAGCCAAAGGGGAGAATCGGAAGAGCACTATCAACAACTGAAAAGTGACAACGTAAGACTGCAAACTTCCATATCAGATCTAACCTCCAGCTTAAGGGGCGTCACACAGGAGATAATAGAGCTTCAGCAACGCACAGTCGCGGTAGAAGAGGAAACATCACGGATAGGTTTCACTGCGGAGCATCATGATGCCCAGCTAGCCCAACTACAGGGGAAAGTCGAGGACTTGTAAAACCGGCAAAGGAGATCCAACCTTAAAGTTTATGGAATTCCGGAAGGGCTGGAGGGGTCTGACCCAAGGGCATTTCTGGTGAAATTGTTACCTCAAGCCTTTCCAGAACTCTGTGACTGGGATTGGGACTCCCAAATACAAAGAGCACACCGACTTCCACTCGGCTTAAAACGGCAGAACAATAAATTTCCACACCCGTTTTTAATATACTTTGGCAATTTCCTGCTCCGACAAGCCGTTTGGCAAAAAGCCAAACCTAACACCCCAATAACTATTGGCAATCTCTCCATCTTTACCCGCTCAGATCTTAGTAAAACCACGATGGACAAAAGATGGGAAATGTGAAAACTAATCAATCCAGTCAATAAATTGGGAGGTCAAGCATACTTGCAGGAACCTGCCAGACTTAAAGTGATTATGAATGGGCGAACAAACTTCTTTAACGACGTTCACGAGGCACAGGCATTTTTGTCTAGCACCAATAGGAGCAAGGACTGAAAAAAAACATTTATTTTTTTTTGGGGGGGGGGGCTTACCCCTACTTTTCGCATATGATATAAGTATGTTAGACAGATAGAAATGGGAATGTGAAGGGACGAGGGAAATTCAAGGTTGAGGGGGGGGGCCGAACTGTTAATCACTAGGTATCACTAGGTATTACCAGATAGTGGTGAACTTACAATTTATTCTGTTAAATATATCATCATGGCATCATGGTTTGATGCTGCATTATTAATAGCTGCAACTTCAGGGGGAGGGGGAGGGAGACTCGGACTCTCTGCCACAGGCGCTGCCTCACCAACGGCAGCAGATGGTGAGGGGGGGTGGGGTGGGTGGGTCTCCGCAGACAGGGGAGGGTGTGGAAGGAGAGGGTAGGGGGAGAGGGCGGGGGGAAAAATGAAAAATATTTTCAACCTGGTAGAGGGACACAACGTGAGATTTGATTTTGTAAAAAACTTTTTTGTCTCTGAACAGTACATGAAGAACAATTTATATGACTTAATAGAGCTGATGGAATGGATGCTGTTTATTGTCATTTTGCTCTATATCAGTGATGCATAATATTAAATTCTTGGCATGGAATGTCTCAGGGCTGAATAACAAACGTAAAAGGCGTTTAGTCGCAGAAGAGCTAAGACTCTATAACCCCCACTTAGTATTCTTGTCGGAAACACATATCACAGATAAAGACAAGAAACTGCTGAATCAACTGGGATTGGAGCTGGTAATAAGCTCAGCTGTGGTTTCCTCAACAAGGGGGGTAGCAATCTTGAAAGATAAAAGATTTAAAGCAGAAATAATCAAATCAACACACGACAAAAAGGGAAGGTGGGCGATCACTCAACTCTGCATCAACAATGCGAAGTTTGTAGCCTGTGTTGTATATGGTCCTAACAAAGATGAACCCAGAATATTTGATCAGCTAAATATAGCATTACTAGACTGGGAGGGAGAATTAATAGTTATGGGAGATTTCAATTGTATCTTGAATTGCCAAATAGACACTACTCGGCCGGGTAATCACAAACGAATGTCCAAAACTAGAGCTTCTATTCTAGATCTATGCAAGATGCACAATGTCAAAGATGTATGGAGATACTTACACCCAAATTCTCCTGGCTACACATATTATTCAGCACCTCACAAGTTATGCTCCCGACTAGACATTGCCTTTGTTTCAGATTTCTTGATGAACTCTGCATCAATAGTAATCTACCCCCGCATTTCATCCGACCATAACCCCATCATGGTGGAATTTTCTATTTCTTCGAATCGCAAACCTCCCAGACCTTTTACGTTCCCTAGGAATTTAATATCAGATACGTCTTATATTATGCAGTTAAAACATCATATAATAGAATTTTTAGACATCAACAGAAACACTGCTTCATGTTTAATAGTATGGGACACTTGTAAGGCTAGCATCCGAGGGTTCACGCAATCTTATGTCCTGTAACAGAATTCTGAAAGACGTAAGAACGATGCAGCCTTGACATCTGATATTGCTGCTGGAGAGATTCGGTTAGCACTAGCCTTAAGAGATAACTTACCTACTCTGGAAATCTGCGCAAATCTTAGCCAGCTAAAATGTAAGACCAAAGAAAAACTTCTAAAAAAAAATAGTGCTCAGATACATAAATATAAATTTTCTAATTATGAGGGTGGAGACAAAATAGGCAAAATTTTAGCCTTTAAAGTGGCAGAAGATAGAGTGGATTCCACGATTACTCAAATAACAGGACTTGACAACAAGAAATATAGTCAACCAAATGATATCACCCAACAGTTTGCTAATTATTACGAAGCTTTGTACACCCCGGAATGTACGCCTAACGGTTCTGTAAATGAGGATTACTTAAGAGAAAATCTAACGAACCAGCTAATGGCGACTGAAGTAGACGCTCTGGCCATAGGCATAACGAGAAAAGAACTAAAGGAGGCTATACTATCACTGTCTATAGGGAAAGCCACAGGTGAAGACACCATTCCATTGGAAATCTATAAACTATGCTTAGATGAACTAATACTTTCTCTTTTAGAAGTGATATTACATATTGGCACGACAGGACTGGCCCCCAGCTCCTGGAATAAAGCTAAAATATTATTTTTCCACAAAAAGGGCAAACCTAAAGAGGAGATGGGTTCATATAGACCCATATCCCTGATTAATACAGACGCAAAGATTTTCGCAAAATGTTTGGCCAAAAGACTTGCATCACTAATGCCCAGAATTGTAAATACACAACAGCACAGGTTTATAGCAGGGAGGGACACATCAGCCCATGTCAAAACAGCAATAACAGCATTTGACATAGCAGAGGTAGAGGCCACCCCTCTTGCTATGATAATGCTTGATGCCGAAAAGGCATTTGACCAGGTGGGATGGGACTATTTATGGCGCACACTGGGATCTTTGGGCTTTGAAGGGGAATTCTTAAATGGGATCCGTGCACTTTACGACAAACCAACGGCACACATTAGTTATGGAGGGCTTACTTCGCGTGTTTTTCAATCTTGAGGGGCACTTGTCAAGGGTGCCCTTTGTCACCTTTATTATTTGGCCTCTCACTTGAACCGTTCTTAAAGGCCTTGGATACCCAACCTGGAATAACACCATTCAAGACTGGCACGCATAGCCTAAAAATTACTGCATATGCAGACGACATTGCTATTTATTCGTCTGAAGTAATTGAGTCCCTAAGAGCTATTAATCTCGAAGCACTAAAATTCGGCACAGCTTCAGGTTATAAACTGAATACACATAAAACTCAAATAATAGCTAATTTTGCCCCCCCGACACCAGTACCAGAAATCTGTAAGGTTGCAACCTATCTTGGAGTTAAAATCACCTCAGACATTAAAGAACTTAACGCTATTAATTATAACGAAAACTACCATCTCGACGCTGAAAAAATGGCATTGACTTCCACTAAGTCTAATTGGTAGAATAAATTTGATCAAAATGAAAATCATACCCAAATATTTATAGTTGTTTAGATCAATCCCTTTGATACTGAATAGGCTTTTTTTTAAACAACTAGATGGGATTTTTGGTAACTTCATCTGGGGGTACAAGAAGGCTAGGAGATGATTAAAGGTATTGAAAAATCAGATCGGGTCTGGCGGCCTTAATTTTCCTGATTTGAAATTATACTTTTGGGCATCATTTATAAGACGCATATGGTCATTATTAAATATTGAGGATATGTTATTTTACCACCATTTATTGCTAAAAGGCGACTCTAACCAAATTTTACTTCACATAACAGACCCAAATTACTACAAACGGGTCAAGTTCAAGACCGCACGTGACATAATAAGAGTATGGAAGGATATTCTCGCTTACTGCAAAACCACTATATATCACTCTCAGCTGATTCTATTGAACAATCCTGGCCTACCGAGCATATTCAGCGATGGAGAATCCCGTAGATGGCAGCTGAAAGGCGTAACAGTTTTGGGTGATTTGTACAACTCTCAAGGCATGCTAGAATTTCCCACTCTAAAACACCTATATGGTCTGTCTGAAATACATAGGTTTAAATATTTACAAATCTATGATTTTTTAGTGCACAAAAATAAAATCAATAGCGTGTCGAGCGGTGGTATCTGGGATTGCTTAAATTCTAGGAAAGAGAAATCAATCATCAGCTCGACTTACAAATTTCTCATAGGCCTCATACCTGACGACAGTGATATACTTGCTAAAAAATGGAACTCCAAACTTGGAACAAATTTTACAGGAAAACATATTATTCAATCTTATACTAATATTCATAACTCTGTACGGTCATCTAGTTTAAGACTCCAACAATACAGAACCACCTACATGCTTTACTATACGCCAGAACATTTTTAGAAATGGCCCACAGGCAATGCCTTGGGAGATAAAACCAAATGCCCGAAATGCGCTGAATATGCGGCAGATTTGGTGCACATGCTGTTTTCCTGTCCAATGCTCGGGAAATATTGGGAAGAAGTGGGAAACATTTTGGCTGCTAAAAACATTCTTAGCTCCCCTATAACGGCGCCTATGGCATTATTTGGCCTACATCTGACTAATCAACCACGCCCTGCATTGGCATCAATACTAATTTCATGTGCTAAATTAATCCTAGCAAGGGCCTGGATTAGCCTTAATATACCTAACGCCATGGAATGGTGGTATTTAGTCATTGAAATCAAAACAATGGAGTGTACTCTAGCAGAATTAAGAGGCATTCGGTCGCTAAAGAAATTTGAGAACATTTGGGGGGACTTAGATTGAACTGAATGACTTAAAGACTAACTTTGACTGACAAGTGGATTCTGCTGGTATATCTTAGCCTCTCTATTATGATATGATATTTGATTTATAGATTCCTGTGTATGTATGTGATATATTTGACCTTATTAATAGCATTTTTTACTTTACCTTTCTCTTCTGTATTTAATCAAACTTTTTGTAAAAATTAAGTTCATCCAAATCAAATCACAGTATGATGTGAAATAATTTTGAATGTATTGTTGTCTCGTACCAAGTGAAAATAAAATAAAAATATAAAACAAAAAAAAAAGAAAATTAAAAATCAATTATCACTTTTCTAAAACTTTTGTTTTGTGTTTTAGATTTTAGCACTGTTAATAATTCAGTTTATGTTGAGGATTGCTGATCAGGGAGTAAACTGTACCCTAAGGGAACTGCAGTGTTATTAATGTAGGTATGAATAGTGTACATTTGGGTAAATGGATGGGTTGTGGATTTAAACATCCCATCCATCATCCAATTATCACTAGTCTCCAATTTTACAAGGTTACGGGGTGTGCTAAAGATTAGTATTCTTTTTATAGGGTTTTTGTTCTCGTGCAATACAAAGGTTTCATAAGTAACAGTGACAGTTACAGTTAGTTCAGGAGGAATGGTAATATCAGAATATGTTTGGGGTGTTATATGTGGGGAGTTACTATTCTTTTCGTTGTATAGTTCTTCATAATTTTGGGATTGTTGGCATAGAGCTTGCTACATGCATAGGAATGTGTTGTGATACCTCTCTCAAAACTGCACCACAGTGTTCATTGGAGGTAGATGCAAGTTCTTCCATTTGATTTATGTTTTCTCTAACCTCAATCTCCATTGCAGACAGAGTGGTTATGCTCTGTGGTCCTTTCAACAATGTCCCCTAGAGTAACCTCTCTGCTTGTACGTAATATTGCACACACCTCCAATTACTCCTGGGCTTAGTTAGTCTCTCCTTACAATCTTACAATAAATGTAGTCAGCGTGTTTTAGGAGTCTATTTCCTCTTTGGGATTTGATATAAGTAGCTTGTCTTGCTGATGCCATTTTAGAAATAGCATTTGTTTTAATTTTATGTTTTGTTTCAAACTTTCACCTAGAAAAAACAAGCTTTAGTGGTCGATTATGATGTCGTTCAGAAAGCATTCCGACCGAGTCGGTCCCAGAATGCTTTCTGACCGAATAGGATTTGGGGAGTCAGACCGATCGAATATGATTGTTTCGAATACGGTTTGGTCAGACTCCCATTGACTTCAATGGGAGCGTGTGTTCAGAACGAATACACAGGCTCCCATTGAAGAAAGGGTTGGCTGGGGAAAATCGTGCACCCTATGGTGGGTACCCCATGGTGCCTGCTACAATGTGCATGGTTGCAAAGAGGGGCCAATCAATCAATCGGGGAATTGTGTGCACTCTACTCACCTGTGAGGGTCTCAAGGCATAGAGGGGGGAACGCATGTCCGTTCAGCCGAAGAGCCAGGTCTTGAGAGTCTTCCTGAAGGTGTTCAGGGAGGGCACATCTAATATCTGCCGGTTGCTTGTTCCAGGTCTTGGCTGCAATGTGCGAGAATGATCTACCACCTTCTCTTGCTCTGTGGATGCACAGGACTTCAGCTAGTGCGAGGTTGGCAGATCGCAGGTTTCTTTTGGGTATGTGGAAGTTTATTCTGTCGTTGAGGTATTTCGGTCCGTTGTTGTGAAGGCATTTGAAGGCATGAGTGAGGATTTAAAAGGTGACTCTCTTCTCCATGGGGAGCCAGTGGAGTCTGAGAAGGTGTTGGCTGATGGTATTGTGCTGGGGGATGCCAAGGACGAGTCTGGCCGTGGTGTTTTGGATTGTCTGGAGTTTCCGGAGAAGGGATGGAAGGCAGCTGGAAGTGACAACGTTGACCTGGCGGTTCATGGGGAATGATGAGTCGAATACGATGCCAGGGTTTTTTGTGTGGCCTGAGGTGGTGAGTGGGTGGGATTCCGAGGGATGTGGGCCACCAGGTGTTATCCCATGCTGATGTGGTGGTTCCGAGTATGAGGACTTCTGTCTTCTCGGCATTGAGTTTGAGGCAGTTGTTGGTTATCCAGACTGCAACGTATTGCATTCCTCTTTGGAAGTTGAGGTTTGCGGTGTTGAGGTCTTTGGTGAGGGAGAGGATGAGCTGGGTGTCGTCTGCATAGGATACAATGTTGAGACCTTGTTGTCTGACGATGGCGGCGAGGGGGGCCATGTAGATGTTGAAAAGGGTCGGGCACAGTGATGAGCCCTGTGGGATTCCTCAGGTGGTTTTTGTGGGGGTAGAGAGGAAAGGAGGTAGTCTGATCCTTTGGCTTCCGGTGAGGAATGATCGGATCCAGTCCAGAGCTGTTTCTTGTATGCCGGCGTCGTGTAGTCTGGCGACTAGTGTACGTGGGAGACGGTGTTGAAGGCTGCCGACAGGTCGAATTCGATGAGGGCTGCTGAGTGATCTTGTTCCAGGAGTCCATGGATGTTGTCTGTGACGGCGAGTAGGGCGGTCCCGGTGCTGTGATTGCTTTGGAATCCGGATTGGGACGGGTCTAAGATGGCGTTCTCTTCATTGAAGCATGTCAGTTTCCTGTTGTCTGTTTTCTCTGCCACTTTGGCTGCGAAGGAGAGGATCAAGATGGGCTTGTAGTTCTTGAGGTTGGTGGGGTCTGCCGTGGGTTTCTTGAGCAGGGGCCTGACTTCTGCATACTTCAAGTCATCTGGAAAAGTGCCTGTCTTGAAGGTGGTGTTTATTGTGTATTGCAGTTTTGGTGCGATGGTGTCTGCGGCTCTGTGGTAGATGTGCGGGGGCAGAGGTCAGTGGGAGTCCCTGAGTGGATGCCTCTCACGGTCATTGTGGTGTCATCGGTCGTGATAGGTGTCCAGTTGGAGATGGTGGGCTGGCTGGTGTTTCTGGGGGTTGGCTGCGGCATCTTGAAGGTGGTCGATGAAGTTGTCGTAAAGCGTTTTGATCTTGAGGTAGAAGTATGTTCGCAGTTTGTCGCAGAGGTCTTGGGAAGGGGTAATGTCTGTGGCTTCACTGCGTGGGTTGGTGAATTCGCTGATGACACTGAAGAGTTCCTTGGAGTTGGCGAGGGTCCCTTGGGTACACCCAGTGGCCCCATTTGGAAGGGTCCGGGTGAAGATGGGCCTGCTACAGGCTTCCAAAGTCAGATTTCAACAGCCGATCCATGTCGGAACAACCAATTCAGAAAAGCTGTCCGAGTCTGATATCGAAATCGCTCGCTCAGAAATGCAGACTGTATGAGTCGGCTTTGAACGACTCAGTTCCTCCAAATGCCATTCGGAACCCACTGTGAAAGTCCAAACGCTTTCTGAATATCGTAATCGGTAGTTCAGAAAGGTGAGAAAGAAGGGTTCCAAATCAGATTAAGCTGACTCGAATCCGTTTTGGAGCCTTTCCGACCGACATCGCAATCAACCTCATAGTGTTAAACATGTTAGATTATTAACATTCCAGAATAAAAATGGTTACATAACATTGCTGTTAACACTTGCTTTTGTGATTGCGTATTGATTTGAATGTTTAACCTGCTAAAACATTGTTTATAGTCATTGGGTTTTCAAATGAGTTTTTGAGGAACATGTTCTTTCTTACATTCTTTGTTTTAGTTTTTACAACTTGTGACCTTTTCAGCTTGGTTAGAAGCTGATTTCTGTTATAAGAAAAAGAGTAATTTAATTTTCTTTCAGTTTTAAATCTTACCTTAGTATAGTTGGCTTGACCATGTTTTTGCTCCAATAGAACAGTTTCTCTCTTGTGGTTGATGTTGGGAAGCTCTACAACTAAGAATGGTGACTTTTGAATTTGATTACCTTTCGGATTTCAGAAAAAAAAATGTTTTGGCTAGATTTTGTTGCACAGTTGGTTTTTTGCGTTATTTTACCTGTGGATGCTTTCTCGTAGTCTGTGGCGGAGATGAGGTTTGCAGTACAAACAATTGTTTTTAGTGTGTTTTAGCTGTGCAAAATAAGAAAATTAATTATTGCTATTTTGAATTTTACTAATTTTATTTTTAATATAAAAAAGTCATGAACACATTCTCTGAGTCAATCAAATGTTTAAGGTAAGCACCCTGTGGAGAATAGTGATTTTGCCCCACACAACTAACCAGCACCTTTCCTGAGCTAAGCACCCTGCAGAGTAATTTTGCCCCCCACTAGTGACCAGCACCTTCCCTGAGTCAAACATCTTGTGGAGATAGAATAGATTTTTTGCCTCCCAGTGCAATCCCGCAACTTCACTTCAGCAAGCACCCTGTGGAGGTAGAATAGTATTTTTTCCCCATTTAGGCAATGGCATCATTAATGACTGACAAAACTCCATGGGAAACTATCGCTAACCCTGCTTTGCGATATTATCAACGAGGAGTAGCGATAGTTGGAATCGCGTTTACTATGCCTTATCGCAGGAATTTAACGTCTGTTAAATACCTAACATGTGAAGTGGATTGTGGGGCTAAGGCCACAGGCCCCTTATCATCAAGTTATAGCTGTTTTCCATTGAATATCGCTGAAAAAACCAGCGATGTTCCATGGAAAATCCCGCTATTGCTGGAATATTTATCGCCATAGTGCTAAGTGTTGATAATACAGCGCTAGCTTGGCAATATATTCCAGCAATAGCCGGCGATAATTTAAAGCGCGATAAGCACGCTCAGCGATAATTATCGCTGGGGCTTGCTAACATGCCCCTTAGTTTCCAGCACCTTTTCTGAGGCAAGCATCCTATGGATTTCGAAAAGTGATTTTACCCACCAGCCCCTCCCCTGAGGTAAGCACCCTGCGGAGTTAGAATAGTAATTTTGCCCCCTACCATTGACCAGCACGTTCTCTGAGTCAAGCAACTTGTGGATTTAGAAAAGTTATTTTGCTTCACATCACTATCCAGCAGCTTCCCTGAGGCAAGTTCCCTGCGGAGTTAGAATAGTAACTTTGCCCCTATTCAGGGGCCATTTACAATGTCAGTCGGAAAGGCTCCGAACGGCATTCGGTTCATCTAAATCCAATTCGGAACCTGACCGATTCGGAAACATATTCGACCGACTGATTACAATATTCTGAAACTTGCCGGTCCTTCGACTTGGTTCCATTTGGCATTCGGAGAAACCGAGTCGGTCAGAGGCGACTCGCAGGGCTTTATGGACGCGTTACCGACCGAGGCATTATAATGTCAGATTTGGAAAGCCTTCCCAAATCTGTCTGTCCGACATGGATCGCTTGTCGGAATCTGACTTTGGAGGCCATAGCAGGCCCCACTTCACCAGGAGTCTTCCGGTTGAGGCCCGTGGGGGTACAAATGGGTACCCTCTTAACAACCATGCATTGTGTGGCAAGCACTAAGGAGTGCCCACCACAGATTGCAGGGTTTTCCATGACTACTCCTTTTTACAATGGGAGCCTGTGTTGTCAGTTGGAACACAGGCTCCAATTGAAGTCAATGGGGGTCCGACAGAATGATGTTCGGAAACATCATAATAGGTCTGTCAGACTCCCCCAATCCATTTCGGTCAGAAACGTTTCAAAGACCGAGTCGGTCACAATGCTTTCCGACCAACATCGTAATGAGACCCTTAGGGGCCCATTAGGATGGCTGGCGGCGGAAGCTACCACCGGCCCGGCGGGGGCAATCCGCCCGCCATCCTCAACAAAATGACCCCCGCCACATTAGGTTGGCTGGGGGTTCCGCAACGGACGGAAAGTCTGTCTGCCGCAGTTCCGCCAGTCGCGAAGTTGACCGGCAGAAAAAGTGCATTCCTATGGTGGCGGTGTCTGCGAGACACCGCCAACCATATTGGGATGAGGGCGGGAGGGTGCCTTGAAAGGCATGCGGTCTTTCAGTTTGGGGGCTCGTTGCCGGCCCTCAGGTTGATGGGGGTGGGGGAGGCACATGGGGGGTACATATGGTACCCCCTACATGTGCATGAACAACATGGCATTTTTAGCATTGTGGCGGGCGGTGCTAAGAGCACCGCCCGCCACAATGTTAAAAATGCAGGATGCAGTCCCGTTATCCGATGGGATGGTGGGCGGACAAAGTCTGCCCTTCATCCTAATGGCCCACATAGTGTCCAGCACCTTCTCTGAGGCAAGCATTCTGTAGAGTTAGGAAGGTGATTTTCCCCCATCATTAGGCGGCACCTTCCAGGAGGTAAGCACTCTGCGAAGTTACAATAGTAATTTTGCCCCCCAACAGTGACCAGCACATTCCCTTAGTCAAGCATATTGTGGATTTAGAATAGTTTTTTGCCTCCAACCACTATACAGCAGCTTCTGTGAGGTAAGCACCCTGTGGAGTTAGAATAGTAATTTTGTCCACATTTAGTGCCCAGCACCTTCCCAGAGGTAAGCATACTGTGGAGTTAGAATAGTAGTTTTGCCCCCCAATAATAATCAGCACCTTCCCTGTGGTAAGCACCTTGTGGAGTTAGAATGGTAATAGTGACCCTCATCAGTTTACCAGCACCTTCCCTGAGTAAAGCATCTTCTGGATTTAGAATAGTTTTTTTGCTTCAAACCACTATCCAGCAGCTTACCTGAGGCAAGCACCCTGCGGTACAGTTAGTATTGTTTTTTATTACTATTACCTCTATCAAGCACCATCCCTGAGGCAAGCATGCTTTGGAGTTAGAAAAGTTATTTTGCTTTCTACCACTAATCTGCACTTTCCATGAAGAAAGCACCATGCAGAGTCAGAATAGTATTTTTGCCCCCCACCCAGACCATCACCTTTTCTGTAGCAGGGACCCTTTTGAGTTTGAATTTTTTGGGGCGTTCAGTACTACTGACTAGCATGTTTACTGAAGTAAACAAGCTGTGTATTTCATATTTGAATTTTCAAATATTTAACAGTATGATTTTTTTTAAATGTATTACAAATATTTTACATTGTACCTACAATATGTCAAATTTCAAACATTGTTAATTGTTTTTTGAGTATGGTCAAAATCTGTCAATGATTTAAAAGCAAAATGTGACTTGTTTTTACATTTATGGCCATTTGAAATATATTGAAAATATACACTTACTTTTGTTACAATAAATGTTTTGTATTGCTTGATGTCTTTTTAAAAATTTGCGAATATATAAAAAATGTAAAAATACTTTTGGCACTTAAATAAATGGTATTTTATCTACATGTGCTTCATTTAAAAGTTAGACTTCTTTTGTCAATAGATGGCAAAATCTGTAGTTGCAGCTGGCAGTTTTGTCCTGCTACTGTAAATGCGTCAGGGTACTAAGGAAGTCAGTGCACCACTGTGCACAAAATGGTGGACAGCTTAATTTATATGTTTGGCAGAGTGAAACGAAAATTAAAAGGAAAATATGTTTTGAAATATATTTTTCAGCGTGATTCATAACCTGACAGAACGGGTATGTTTTATGTTGTGTATAAAATGTTATTGTTAATGTTTACATTGAAATTGGCAGCCATTTTAGGTAGAAGGTGGTCAGACAGGTGTGGTGGAAATGGTGGAATGACACAATTTTTTCAATTGTCGACAATAACTAGGATGTTTCTTTGCAATAGTGCAAAGACTTTACATTTTTTTGTTTGGCACATATATGCATGTTTAAGTAATTAATAGAATCTACTTTTTTATTGTTGATTTGATTTGAGCATTTATAAAGCGCACACCTGTACATAGGCGTCTAGGCTCTAATACCAGGAAGTACAACAAAGTTGCCAATGAGACTGACTCTGAAAGATTAGTTGGCAAAGAGCCAGTGCTTTCCTGAAGGCTTGAAGTGTTGGGCTGTTTTTTATACCAGCTGGGAGCATGTTCCAGGTTTTAACAGTCCCTACCAGTAAGCTTCTTCCACCCCAACCGGTTTTCTTAAACCTGTGTGCTTGTAGAAGTTTGCAGTGAGCAGATCTTAGATTTCTAGGCGGTATGTACCAATTCAGTTGGTTCTTCAGATAGTGAGGACCAGGCCCTTGGAGTACCTTAACCGCTAGGCATTGGGCTTTGAATGTGATCCTCTTGTCCACTGGGAGCCAGTGCAAGGTTTTTAACTTGCATGAGACTGGTTGAAGTTTCAGGATACCCGGAAGCAGTCTGGGTGCCGCATGTTGATGACGCTGCAGCTTTTGAAGGTGCTGCGTTTGGACCCATACGTACAGCGCATTCCCGTAGTCCAGTCTGGACAAGGCTAGTGCTGTCACCAGGATTTTAAAGGTTTCTGGCGGAATGAAGGGGGAAATTATCCTGATAATCTTTAGGATGAAGAAAAATAATGAGGGAGCTAATCTGGTTTTTGAAGGTCAGTTTGTCATCAAATATTAAGCCTAGATGTTTTTCCTTGTGCACAGGGACTGGAAGGTCTCTCAGACTGGACCGCCACCATCTAGGTGACCAAAATGAGGTATCTGTGCCCAAAAGGAGAGCCCCCGTCGTTCCACCATTCATTATCAGGCAGTTCAAACTCATCCACTGATTGACCTGGGTCAAACAGCGATTAAAACGATCCGCTGTCTCTTCAACGTTGCTGGAAATAGACTCGACTAGCTGTGTATAATCAGCATAGGAGAGCACTGAGAAGCCGAATTGCCTGAAAATTTATACCAGAGGTGAAACATATATATTAAACAACGTAGAGCTAAGGGCCGAGGCCTGCAACACCCCACATTGGAGCGTAACCTGTTCGGAAGAGAAGGCTCCGGCCTCTAGCGAGTGAGCCCTATCAGAAAGGAAGGAGGACAGCAGTTTAAGGGCCATGCCTCTGAGTCCTAATTCTGAGAGCCTGTTGACTAAAAAGGCATGGATAACCGTGTCGAAGGCCGCTGAAAGATCTAGTAAAATCAAGGCGGCCTTCCCGCCAGCATCCAAAATTGATCTCAGTTCTTCAGTAGCCGTAACCAGTGCTGTCTTGGTATTTTTTTTTTCTAGCTCTAAAAATATTTTTTTAAATGTAGGAAAGTGTTATTGTTGCTTTTATTTATTTAATTTTTACCTCAATGTTTTATTAATCATTATATGTGTTCATTTTACATGGGATTATTATTCATGGTTTTGATATTCGATGTATTGGTATGCATTGTAATGGTTGGTGTTGTAATGGTTATTATTATGTATGTCAATCCATGTGCATGATAATGCCCTGTGGTGTAAAAATATGTGTTGTAATGGTAGTGTCGCCGTAAAAACTGTGTTGTAAAAGCATGTAATGTAATGGTATGTGTTGTACCGTCATATATTCTATGTGCAGTCTCTTCAGATCTGAGCTGTTTTCACTTGACCCCCGCTGCGTGCAGTCTCTTCAGATCCAAGCTGTCCTCCCTTGACCCATGGCTTCGTGCAGTCTCTTCAGATCCAAGCTGTCCTCCCTTGACCCATGGCTTCGTGCAGTCTCTTCAGATCCAAGCTGTCATCCCTTGACCCATGGCTTCGTGCAGTCTCTTCAGATACGAGCTGTCCTCCCTTGACCCATGGTTATGTGTACTCTCTTCAGATCTGAGCTGCTCCACACTTTCCTGTGGCTATTGTGCAATCTCTTCAGATATGAGCCAACCTCTCTTGACTCATGGCAATGTGCAGTCTCTTCAGATCCGACCTCCGCCCTCCCTTGACCTATGGCTATGTGCAGACTCTTCTGGTCTGAGCAGTCCTCCCTTGACCATTGGTTATGTGCAATCCCTTCAGATCCAAGCTGTCATCCATTGATTCATGGCTTCTTGCAGTATCTTCAGATCAGGGCTGCCCTCTCTTGACCCCTGGCTATGTGCAGTCTCTTCAGGTCTGAGCTGTCTTCCGTTGACCCATGGCTTTGTACAGTCTCTTGAGATCTGAGCTGTCCTCCCTTGACCCATGGCTATGTGCACTCCCTTCTCATCTAAGCGGTCCTCCGTGACACATGGCTACTTGCAGCCTCTTCAGATCCAGGGCTAGGTGGAAGAGGAGGTCAAAGGATGGACACACATGTCCTTGAGTGAGTGTAGAGTTGGGGTGACAGAGAAAGTGACAGAGTGAAGCAGGGATAGTGTTGTATCTCTACCTTTAAGTTTAGCATTCCTTGTTAGGAATGTTATATGACATCAGCTAGAATGTTATTGGATGTTGATGCCAGTTTGAGCCACCACTTTGTTGTTGCCACATGCCTCTCTGATGGGTGTAAATAAAGCTACATCTATACAAGTTTATTGAATTATCGTTTTATTACTGGCGACGGAGGACATCCACCAGAAAAGAACCCCGCATATGAGATATTTGTTTTGGACCTGCTGGACCTGCTCTCTATTATTTCAAGGTTAGTCAATGTTTTGTATCGGAAAAGTATTGCCTGAAAATTGTCGCATGTTTTTGAATAACTACGAGGTCAACGTAAAGACTGAAGCGCTTTGTAATTTGTTCCGTTTTGGAAAGAAATGCAAAAGACATGCTTACTGTTGGATTGTCATCGTGATTAGACCGTGCGGCATCTATTAAATCATTGGTGTGCGTGTGGAGGAAGCGCGAGATGTGGAATTCCAAAGCGCGAGCAGAGACGCGAGCTGGCAGTAACGTTGTTTTTCTTCTTTGAGTCCAGGTGTCATCAAGCGTATGTGACGCGGAACACCACGTGACGCGCAACGCAAAGACGTGTGTGTTTCGTCCCAGAAGTTAGAAAGTGAAGACGAAAACGAAGTGCGAGAGAGAGCAGGGTAACTAGTATTCCTTGGAGAATATAGAGGAAACAGTTTTTATATCGGAAGAAGACTGACTGCACATATTTTGAAAATATTAAGTTAATTATTTTTTTTGTTTGGCTATATTTTTGTTCGTGTATGAGGCATAAGTGGCAAGAAGTACAGGAAGAAGTGCAAGGAATTTCCAAGGATTTAATGTTGACATTGGAACAACAAGCATTTTTGATGGAAATATTAATGAAACAACCATTTTAAAAAAAAAGGAAGAGTTTCAAACAGCTGTGTTAATTGTTTTAATTTATTATTTTGTTTTAATCTAATGTATTACTTTATTCACTGGAGAGCATTCTCAGAATCTCATGGAAGTCTTATTGGTGGCCTGAGGTAGACCGGCAAGTTGAAGAAACTGTCAGAGATTGTACTATTTGTGCTGGAAATGATAAATCAAGGAAGGTGAGGACCACTCCCCTTTCCCCTGTTGCTATACCGGAGCGTCCATGATCAAAACTGGCGGTGGATATAGTTGGTCCTTTCGATAATTTGGCTCCTTCTGAGAGATTTGTTGTTGTTCTGGTTGAATATACATCTAAATGGATATCCGCTTCTAGTAGGGGTTCTGTTGTAACTAAGAAGATCATTGAATTCCTAAAGGGTGCTTTCACTTGTGAAGGGATTCCTGGTGTTCTTGTTTCTGATAATGGGGTATAATTCACCTCACAAGAGATGGTTGATTTTTTGAAAGACTTATCTATCACTCATCAAAGAAGTGCTCTCTATGCTCCCCAAGCAAATGGTTTAGTTGAGAGTATGAATAGATTGATTAGGGCTTCTGCTCAAACTGCTTTAGAGATGAGAGTTCCACTTAGTGATTACAGAATTAATATTATGGTACAGAGTATCTCAGATTGAAGACTACCAAATGATTTAAGACTTACAACTAATTTGGTTTACGAGCATTGAATACACCATATCGAACCACATGGGATTCATACTATCTAATATGGCCGCCGCTAAAACTTTTCAAATGACTATGTCGAATTAACAACAATTGTACGCTTGATATTTCAACTTCATGAATATCAAATGCTGAAAGAATGATAACGAACTCCGTTCAGGAGTATAGAGTAAATTATATCGAGTTAGATGAATTTTAAATGTGTGTGTCTTGTGTGTGTCTTAAAAGCGCACTGCTACCCGGAGGCGTCCTGGCGCTATAGACCGCTGGGGAACCCATCCTGGCTTTCCCTGTGAGATGTTCCCTCCTGGGTATCTCCAAGGTGAAATGAGGCATCCCCGGCGTTTGTGGGGGGTCACAGTGGAGATGAGGCAAGCTAATGCCCAGAGTTGCCGAGTGTGATCCCTGGTTAGAGTAAGCACCGAAACGAGAATTATCGAGTCCGCTGACCCTGGTTGCCGACCCTGCCGCGTCGGGAATTGAACCCTGGTCCTGGGCCGTACTCTGCTTCCGGGTCTGCCGCCTCTAACCAGTGAGCCACACCGCTCCACAGCACAGTTAAAGAAGGTCGCCGTAGTAGTTTCATAAACAATCATGTCGACTTATCAATAGATGCACAGATAATGTTTCATCTTGAATATAACAAATGATGACAAGTTCTACAACTAACTTTGTTTTGGAGTATTGATCAACATATCTCTAGTCACATGCATTTTGCACAGTCTAATATGGCTGCCGTATTAAGCTGGCAAACAACCATTTTGAATCAGCACAAGTTGCACGTCCTACACTACTGACGTATCACGTAATGTGCGCAATTAACTGTAAACCACTTTTTAAGCCGGGTAAGACACGAAGTAAGGCTTTGATCAAGTTCCAATCACGTTGTCGTTCTACACTAGCCGCGAAGGTAAGCATGGGACATAAATATGAGCTTGATTGCGTAGTATAGCTAGCAGATCCAAGGGCTATACTTTCTGTAGATAAAATTGAAGTTTCAACTGTTTAAAAGTTAAAAGATAAAAGAACAAGCGTAAGGTAACCGTGAATTCTGACAAGGGTCTAGAGCCTGAATGTATATGCGGGAAAAGAGAATAGAAAGATACTGTTGTAACCAAGTCTCTTATATTTAGTTAAGCAAAATCTACACATACCAAGATGGCCACTGCAGAATCTACGCCATTGACTATGGTAAATTAGTAATGGTTGCATCTCTATGATAGCAATGCTTCACGTAAAGCCTGTATTTAGCAACAATCTCCCCTATGAGCTGGGTCTAAATGCGGTGTGTGTTTTAGTTCAGGTTTTATTCATGCTCAGTAACGGGTACGAAATAAACATGCAAAAAAGCTAGTATATCGAGGGTCATACTTCCTTATTTAAACGCAATGATTAAAATTGTCTAGACCCTTGAAGAACAAATACAAGGCAATGATACATCTCTAAAAATGTTTCTTGCTTTAATTCAAATGTGGTCACAAAGAAATGTAAGACGCTATCGTTACCTAGACAACATTGAAAGTCTATATAAACATTGAGCCATTTAGCATACTAAGACTAGGAATCTGGAATAGACCCACATGTGTTTAGATTCCACATAATATTGCTTTAAAAATATAACCATACTCGATTTATGGAGTAAGTAGGGTTTAATTCCAGAATAATTGAATCCTAATTATCAATAAGACAAGTTTAATAGGAAGAGTCTAACTGATCTCTCCTCTCATATTCCTTTTGTCTTGTTTGCGACCTCAAGATGCCATCATATACCACCTATAATACATCAGATGAGTCAAAAAATAGGAGGTCACTAGATAATCTGCAGAGTCCATCAGTTGTTCCAGAGTATATAGTGACTTTACTAACGCTAATTAAGTGAATGATAGAATGAGAGGAAGTACTCAACTCCATAGCATATAGTTCATCTACAGTTGTCAATTATAATTGTTATTTGTAGGCTAGTTCGTATTTACTGATGCCAGTGTATTTATATCTACAGAATTATCGTAATAACTGCACGATCTAAAAGAATAAGTTTTTATCGATCGCTACACTGAATATAGAACATAACCGAAACATTGGGTAAGTAATGTAGGAAACTCAACTACCACTACTAAGTACCAAAACAAACTACCACTTTTGACCTAAAAAATGATTCACTACAGTAACTAGAATACCCTATAGGCAACGAAAATAAAATGCCTATATTCTTGACTTCAATTATAAGATCAATATATAAATGCTAATATAAAGATAATGCTTTGTTATAATGACCTATAATGCATGTAGATAAAAGAGAACTTTGTTCTTGACTCCCTTAAAGAATTTAGACTGTAGAAAGCATACACTAATGAACTGCTTTGAGTAAAACCTGGCAAGTTAAACATCTAAAGGATTCAAAAGGATCTCTGTGCCAATTAGCTAGTAGGGTCCTCATAGATATGTTATCATTGCTCAAAATACAGTAAGATATAAGAAGATAATCTTGTCTATACCTTTGTAGCACGCCTACATAAATTAAGGAACCAGAATGAATGACCCATCACCTTACTGTGATGGAAAGATAGAAAAGTAAAGTAATATTGGAAATTTTTAGGTAAGAAACCTACCAATACATTTATACAATTGTTAACCAACTTGGGTTTAAGCAGTGTACAAGCTATTTCTATTGTATGTTCTTATAGAAATGTTCATCCTGATAGAATATAAGGACAAACCAAAATCTCATGAAGACCACAAATGGAAATAAATTGGTAAGACAACATTATTATGCTTAGTCGTTAACCTAGATTAGACTTTAGTCTGCCAAGCAAACAAATAAATCAATCAGTTCAAAACAGATATAGAGAACAATCTGATAATTGTCATTATCAGAATAATCTCTCTTGTCTTTGATATGTGAATATTTTGAGCTAATGGAATTTCAAATCTGAGCCTAAATATCAATAGCAAAATATAAGGAAGTTATATCTTAATAACTCATTATATTTATGAGTTTGTCAAACATTATGTATATACTGCCATTGGTACTCCTACAATGTATTTAGTAATTCAGTGTATATAAATGACAGTGTTATTACCTAAGTCCAGATTTTATGGAACCAGTTTAGTATATATAGAGGGTAATTTTTTGGCCACTTTGAGTTAACAATAGATAGTTTAGTCTTACACCATTAGTTTGTTAATATGTAATGTCTTAACATACAATCTTTCCCTTATTTCCAGCTATAATTCTGGTGTGAACACCCTGAGGAAGGCTATCGCTGAAACGCATTGGTGCATTTTAACATCTCTGATCAGTCTCGTACCAAAACTGGATGTATACTTGGTGCTAAAATAACCAATGTTTTTCGTTGTTTATGCAATGTATTTAAGATCATAACAAGATGTACGTTCTGTCCAATAGTCTAGTATGATATTTGTTCTATCTTTATCTACGATAGTAGACAATTTATGCTCCTTAGGTCAAAACATACCATTTGAGAATTTAGTTTTTGAATAGATAGGGAAAGATAGATTTATGATGAAATTATTGTGTACATATTTATATGCTGATTTTATAATGTGAAATAATTGAATGTGAAAAATAAACAATTTAACATACAAAATAACATAAAATGAAAAAGAAATAACTGAATAATAAAAAAAAGATATTTTTTCCATAAAGATATGAAGTTTTGTGTCATGCATATAGAAATTGAATTCATGGTGTAAGCGCTACTAAATGTATAATTAGCCCTATGCCCGGTGCTCAACTTTTTCCAAATGAGAGTTCCACTTAAGCCTGTTCTCAGGGAAAAATTATGGACGCATAGAAACACACCTAACACTGTGTCTGGTTGTTCCCTATTTAAAAAATTAAAGGGTAGAACAGCGGGTTCAACATTGAATCCTTTTGTGGTTAAGTGTAAAAGGTAGAGGGTGTGTTATCAAAAATTGGAGAGTGAGAAATTATCAAAATAATTACAAGAATCGACTCGACAACAACGCCCACAACAGCAAGGAACTATTCAACATCGTCAAAGAATTCACCAACCCCACTGCAGCCTCAAACGACATCACTCCCTCCCAAGACCTCTGCGATTTGTTACCCTCCTTCTTCTACAACAAAATTCCCGACATACATAACAGCTTCGAAAACAGTTCCAACGAACAATCCTCTCCACCCCCCTCTGAACCTAAACCGCCCTCTAACAACCTCAGCGCCTGGAACCCAATCACTACTGAAGACACCATCCGCCTAATGAATTCCATCCACTCTGGCTCGCCAACCGACCCATGTCCCCACCACATCTTCAACAAAGCAGACTCCATCATCGCACCCCATCTCCGTGATGTCATCAACTGCTCCTCCATCTCTGCTACCTTCCCAGAAAGCTGGAAACATGCCGAAGTCAGCGCCCTCCTGAAGAAACCCACAGCAGACCCCTCTGAACTTAAAAACTACCGCCTCATCTCCCTCCTCCCATTCCTGGTAAAAGTCATTGAGAAAGCCGTCAATAACCAACTCGCCGCCTTCCTTGAATCCAACAACTCCCTCGATCCCTCACAGTCTGGCTTCCGAGCCAAACACAGCACCGAAACCGCCCTCATCGCAGCAACAGACGACATTCGAACACTACTGGACAACGGAGAAACTGTGGCCCTCATTCTACTCGACCTCTCCTCCGCCTTCGACACTGTCTGTCACAGCACCCTCATACAACGCCTCAGCAACATCGGCATAAAAGGAAAAGCCTTGGACTGGATCATCTCGTTCCTAGCCGGGAGAACTCAGAGAGTCCGACTTCCCCCATTCAAATCAGAGTCCACCGAAGTCATCTGCGGTGTAACACAAGGTTCATCACTCAGTCCCACCCTCTTCAACGTTTACATGAGTCCACTCGCTTCCATCGCGCGTCAACACAACCTCAACATCATCTCCTACGCTGACGACCCCCAGCTGATCCTTTCCCTCACCAAAGACCCCAACACCGCCAAAACCAATCTTCACGAAGGCATGAAAGAAGTAGCCGTATGGATGAAAAACAGCCGCCTTAAACTTAACTCAGACAAAACGGAAGTGCTCATCCTAGGATCATCCCCCTCTGCCTGGGACGACTCATGGTGACCCTCGGATCTGGGCTCAGCACCCATACCCACAGACCACGCACGTAACCTTGGCTTCATCCTAGACTCCTCACTCTCGATGACCAAACAAGTCAACGCCGTCTCATCCTCCTGTTTCAACGTACTTCGTATGCTCAAAAAAATCTTCCATTGGATCCCCGCCGAAACAAGAAAGACTGTCACCCACGCACTGGTTACGAGTCGACTAGACTACGGAAACACCCTCTATGTCGGAATTACAGCCAAATTACAGAAAAAACTCCAACGCATCTAAAACGCATCAGCGAGACTCATTCTGGACATCCCTCGCCATGATCACATTACCAACCACCTGAAAGACCTCCACTGCCTTCCCGTCAACAAGAGAATAACTTTCCGTCTCCTCACCCACGCACACAAGACCCTCTACAAACTAGGACCCGAATGCCTCAACACTCGACTATCCTTCTACACACCCACCCGCCAACTAAGATCCTCCAATCAAGGCCTCGCCGTAGTTCCACGTATCCAAAGATCCACCATGGGAGGTAGATCCTTCTCCTACTTGGCGGCCAAGACTTGGAACTCACTCCCCACTCACCTCCGCCTTACACAGAACCACATCTCCTTCAGAAAAGAACTTAAAACCTGGCTATTCGATAAATAATGAACCCCTCCCCAAGCGCCTTGAGACCCTCTGGGTGAGTAGTGAGCTATATAAATTCCTGAACTTGAACTTGAAGCAGAGGTTTGATAATAAAATGGAAGCAAAGAAAAAAAGCAGTGTGGTCACTGAAAGGTGAATCTAAATATTTTGGGCCTAGACGTATTATAAACGTCATGAAAAATGTTGTCATGCTTGCTGGTGGGGACGTTTGAAGTATGTCTCGGTTAACAAAATGTACGGGGGAGGATGGTAATATGAAGTCGAAATGTTCAAATGATAATGTAAAGCCGAAATGTTTTGACAATCTGCCACAAAATGTTTCTTTCCGCAGTACTAGAGTTAGAAGATCTCCTTTGCATGTACAGGATTATTATCCCAAGTAATATCTATACAAGTTTATCGAATTATCGTGTTATTAGATAGGTGGGCAGTGGAGGTGGAGGTAGGAGACAAGTTACTGAATGTAAAGCGTGGAAGGAAAAGATGGAATCTGGAAGAAGGATGTAAGAGAACCTTCTAGACTGAAGTGAGATAGGTGGGAGAGTAAAGATTAGGCAGGAAGAGCGGGATGCTGTAGAGACACTGACAATTAGTGATCCAAGATATGGGTGAAGAACATCAGGGGATTGAGATAAGACAATTGAAGCCATGCAGCCTTAAGGGAAATGCAGATTGGCAGTTTGAGGTGATATTCAGAAAGTTAAAGGTCAGAAGGTGAGTGAGTGAGATCCAGGTAAGCATGAGACAGGTACAGGTAAATGTGAGCTGATGAGAGTGATGAAGCTGGGGGGAAGAGGTACGCTCTGGAGACAAATGAGTGAAAAGAGACACTACAAAACCCAGGAGCAAGAGGACTGAATAGGATTTTCTGATGCAAAGTAGAGCAAATGAGAGGTGGGGTGCTGCGGACGATGTAAGAGATGAAGTGAGAGAATGAGAGGAGGATGAGTTGCGGAAGATGTGAGGGGTGGAAGTGAGAGACTGAGAGATGGGTGAGCTGTGGAAAATGTGAGGGGTGGAATTGAGAGAATGACTGGAGGGTGAGGTGCAGAAGAAGTGAGGGATGGAAGTGAGAGAATGAGAGGAGGGTGATCTGTGAACGATGTGAGGGATGGAAGTGAGAGCATGAGAGGTGGGTGAGCTGCGAATGATGTGAGGGACAGAAGTGAGAGAATGAGAGGTGGGTGAGCTGCGAATGATGTGAGGGACAGAAGTGAGAGAATGAGAGGAGTGTGAGCTGCGAACGATGTGAGGGATAGAAGTGAGAGAATGAGAGGAGGGTGAGCTGTGAACGATGTGAGGGATGGATGTGAGAGAATGAGTGGAGGGTGAGCAGCAAATGATGTGAGGGACGGAAGTGAGAGAATGAGAGGAGGGTGAGCTGTGAACGATGTGAGGGATGGAAGTGAGAGAATGAGAGGTGGGTGAGCTGCGAATTATGTGAGGGACAGAAGTGAGAGAATGAGAGGAGTGTGAGCTGCGAACGATGTGAGGGATAGAAGTGAGAGAATGAGAGGAGGGTGAGCTGCGAACAATGTGAGGGATGGATGTGAGAGAATGAGAGGAGGGTGAGCTGTGAATGATGTGAGGGACGGAAGTGAGAGAATGAGAGGAGGGTGAGCTGCAAACGATGTGAGGGATGGATGTGAGAGAATGAGAGGAGGGTGAGCTGTGAATGATGTGAGGGACGGAAGTGAGAGAATGAGAGGAGGGTGAGCAGCGAATGATGTGAGAGATGGAAGTGAGAGAATGAGAGGAGGGTGAGCTGCGAACGATGTGAGGGACGGAAGTGAGAGAATGAGAGGAGGGTGAGCTGTGAACGATGTGAGGGACGGAAGTGAGAGAATGAGAGGAGGGTGAGCTGTGAACGATGTGAGGGATGGATGTGAGAGAATGAGAGGAGGGTGAGCTGTGAATGATGTGAGGGACGGAAGTGAGAGAATGAGAGGAGGGTGAGCAGCGAATGATGTGAGGGACGGAAGTGAGAGAATGAGAGGAGGGTGAGCTGCGATTGATTTGAGGGACAGAAGTGAGAGAATGAGAGGTGGGTGAGCTGCGAATGATGTGAGGGACAGAAGTGAGAGAATGAGAGGAGTGTGAGCTGCGAACGATGTGAGGGATAGAAGTTAGAGAATGAGAGGAGGGTGAGCTGCGAACAATGTGAGGGATGGATGTGAGAGAATGAGAGGAGGGTGAGCAGCGAATGATGTGAGGGACGGAAGTGAGAGAATGAGAGGAGGGTGAGCTGTGAACGATGTGAGGGATGGATGTGAGAGAATGAGAGGAGGGTGAGCTGTGAATGATGTGAGGGACGGAAGTGAGAGAATGAGAGGAGGGTGAGCAGCGAATGATGTGAGGGACGGAAGTGAGAGAATGAGAGGAGGGTGAGCTGCAATTGATTTGAGGGACAGAAGTGAGAGAATGAGAGGTGGGTGAGCTGCGAATGATGTGAGGGACAGAAGTGAGAGAATGAGAGGAGTGTGAGCTGCGAACGATGTGAGGGATAGAAGTGAGAGAATGAGAGGAGGGTGAACTGCGAACAATGTGAGGGATGGATGTGAGAGAATGAGAGGAGGGTGAGCTGTGAATGATGTGAGGGACGGAAGTGAGAGAATGAGAGGAGGGTGAGCAGCGAATGATGTGAGGGACGGAAGTGAGAGAATGAGAGGAGGGTGAGCTGCAAACGATGTGAGGGATGGATGTGAGAGAATGAGAGGAGGGTGAGCTGTGAATGATGTGAGGGACGGAAGTGAGAGAATGAGAGGAGGGTGAGCAGCGAATGATGTGAGAGATGGAAGTGAGAGAATGAGAGGAGGGTGAGCTGCGAACGATGTGAGGGACGGAAGTGAGAGAATGAGAGGAGGGTGAGCTGCGAACGATGTGAGGGATGGATGTGAGAGAATGAGAGGAGGGTGAGCTGTGAATGATGTGAGGGACGGAAGTGAGAGAATGAGAGGAGGGTGAGCAGCGAATGATGTGAGGCACGGAAGTGAGAGAATGAGAGGAGGGTGACCTGTGAATGATGTGAGGGACGGAAGTGAGAGAATGAGAGGAGGGTGAGCTGTGAACGATGTGAGGGATGGAAGTGAGAGAATGAGAGGTGGATGAGCTGGGAAGATGTGAGGGATGGAAGTGATAG
Organism: Lissotriton vulgaris; assembly: GCF_964263255.1. Lineage (NCBI taxonomy): Eukaryota > Metazoa > Chordata > Amphibia > Caudata > Salamandridae > Lissotriton > Lissotriton vulgaris. The sequence continues at coordinate 39,383,151 of NC_141699.1, read as the reverse complement.
AATGAGAGGGAGAGAATGAGAGGTGAGTGAGCAACAGAAGATGTGAGGGGCGGAAGTGAGAGAATGAGAGGTGGGTGAGCTGCAGATGATGTGAGGGACGGAAGTGAAAGAATGAGAGGAGGGTGAGCAGCGAATGATGTGAGGGATGGAAGTGAGAGAATGAGAGGAGGGTGAGCAGTGAATGATGTGAGGGACGGAAGTGAGAGAATGAGAGGAGGGTGAGCTGCGAACGATGTGAGGGATGGAAGTGAGAGAATGAGAGGAGGGTGAGCAGCAAATGATGTGAGGGACGGAAGTGAGAGAATGAGAGGAGGGTGAGCTGCGAACAATGTGAGGGATGGATGTGAGAGAATGAGAGGAGGGTGAGCTGTGAATGATGTGAGGGACGGAAGTGAGAGAATGAGAGGAGGGTGAGCAGCGAATGATGTGAGGGACGGAAGTGAGAGAATGAGAGGAGGGTGAGCTGTGAACGATGTGAGGGATGGAAGTGAGAGAATGAGAGGTGGATGAGCTGGGAAGATGTGAGGGATGGAAGTGATAGAATGAGAGGGAGAGAATGAGAGGTGAGTGAGCAACAGAAGATGTGAGGGACGGAAGTGAGAGAATGAGAGGTGGGTGAGCTGCAGACGATGTGAGGGATGGAAGTGAGAGAATGAGAGGTGGGTGAGCTGCAGACGATGTGAGGGATGGATGTGAGAGAATAAGAGGTGGGTGAGCTGCAGACGATATGAGGGATGGAAGTGAGAGAATGAGAGGTGGGTGAGCTGTGAATGATGTGAGGGACGGAAGTGAGAGAATGAGAGGAGGGTGAGCAGCGAATGATGTGAGGGACGGAAGTGAGAGAATGAGAGGAGGGTGAGCTGTGAACGATGTGAGGGATGGAAGTGAGAGAATGAGAGGTGGATGAGCTGGGAAGATGTGAGGGATGGAAGTGATAGAATGAGAGGGAGAGAATGAGAGGTGAGTGAGCAACAGAAGATGTGAGGGACGGAAGTGAGAGAATGAGAGGTGGGTGTGCTGCAGACGATGTGAGGGATGGAAGTGAGAGAATGAGAGGTGGGTGAGCTGCAGACGATGTGAGGGATGGATGTGAGAGAATAGGAGGTGGGTGAGCTGCAGACGATATGAGGGATGGAAGTGAGAGAATGAGAGGTGGGTGAGCTGCAGACGATGTGAGGGATGGAAGTGAGAGAATGAGAGGTGGGTGAGCAGCGAATGATGTGAGGGACGGAAGTGAGAGAATGAGAGGAGGGTGAGCTGTGAACGATGTGAGGGATGGAAGTGAGAGAATGAGAGGTGGATGAGCTGGGAAGATGTGAGGGATGGAAGTGATAGAATGAGAGGGAGAGAATGAGAGGTGAGTGAGCAACAGAAGATGTGAGGGACGGAAGTGAGAGAATGAGAGGTGGGTGAGCTGCAGACGATGTGAGGGATGGAAGTGAGAGAATGAGAGGTGGGTGAGCTGCAGACGATGTGAGGGATGGATGTGAGAGAATAAGAGGTGGGTGAGCTGCAGACGATATGAGGGATGGAAGTGAGAGAATGAGAGGTGGGTGAGCTGCAGACGATGTGAGGGATGGAAGTGAGAGAATGAGAGGTGGGTGAGCTGTGAACTATGTGAGGGACGGAAGTGAATGAATGAGAGGAGGGTGAGCTGTGAACGATGTGAGGGACGGAAGTGAATGAATGAGAGGTGGATGAGCTGGGAAGATGTGAGGGATGGAAGTGATAGAATGAGAGGGAGAGAATGAGAGGTGAGTGAGCAACAGAAGATGTGAGGGGCGGAAGTGAGAGAATGAGAGGTGGGTGAGCTGCAGACGATGTGAGGGACGGAAGTGAGAGAATGAGAGGAGGGTGAGCAGCGAATGATGTGAGGGATGGAAGTGAGAGAATGAGAGGAGGGTGAGCAGTGAATGATGTGAGGGACGGAAGTGAGAGAATGAGAGGAGGGTGAGCTGCGAACGATGTGAGGGATGGATGTGAGAGTATGAGAGGAGGGTGAGCTGTGAATGATGTGAGGGACGGAAGTGAGAGAATGAGAGGAGGGTGAGCAGCGAATGATGTGAGGGACGGAAGTGAGAGAATGAGAGGAGGGTGAGCTGTGAACGATGTGAGGGATGGAAGTGAGAGAATGAGAGGTGGATGAGCTGGGAAGATGTGAGGGATGGAAGTGATAGAATGAGAGGGAGAGAATGAGAGGTGAGTGAGCAACAGAAGATGTGAGGGACGGAAGTGAGAGAATGAGAGGTGGGTGAGCTGCAGACGATGTGAGGGATGGAAGTGAGAGAATGAGAGGTGGGTGAGCTGCAGACGATGTGAGGGATGGATGTGAGAGAATGAGTGGAGGGTGAGCAGCAAATGATGTGAGGGACGGAAGTGAGAGAATGAGAGGTGGGTGAGCTGTGAACGATGTGAGGGATGGAAGTGAGAGAATGAGAGGTGGGTGAGCTGCGAATTATGTGAGGGACAGAAGTGAGAGAATGAGAGGAGTGTGAGCTGCGAACGATGTGAGGGATAGAAGTGAGAGAATGAGAGGAGGGTGAGCTGCGAACAATGTGAGGGATGGATGTGAGAGAATGAGAGGAGGGTGAGCTGTGAATGATGTGAGGGACGGAAGTGAGAGAATGAGAGGAGGGTGAGCTGCAAACGATGTGAGGGATGGATGTGAGAGAATGAGAGGAGGGTGAGCTGTGAATGATGTGAGGGACGGAAGTGAGAGAATGAGAGGAGGGTGAGCAGCGAATGATGTGAGAGATGGAAGTGAGAGAATGAGAGGAGGGTGAGCTGCGAACGATGTGAGGGACGGAAGTGAGAGAATGAGAGGAGGGTGAGCTGTGAACGATGTGAGGGACGGAAGTGAGAGAATGAGAGGAGGGTGAGCTGTGAACGATGTGAGGGATGGATGTGAGAGAATGAGAGGAGGGTGAGCTGTGAATGATGTGAGGGACGGAAGTGAGAGAATGAGAGGAGGGTGAGCAGCGAATGATGTGAGGGACGGAAGTGAGAGAATGAGAGGAGTGTGAGCTGCGATTGATTTGAGGGACAGAAGTGAGAGAATGAGAGGTGGGTGAGCTGCGAATGATGTGAGGGACAGAAGTGAGAGAATGAGAGGAGTGTGAGCTGCGAACGATGTGAGGGATAGAAGTTAGAGAATGAGAGGAGGGTGAGCTGCGAACAATGTGAGGGATGGATGTGAGAGAATGAGAGGAGGGTGAGCAGCGAATGATGTGAGGGACGGAAGTGAGAGAATGAGAGGAGGGTGAGCTGTGAACGATGTGAGGGATGGATGTGAGAGAATGAGAGGAGGGTGAGCTGTGAATGATGTGAGGGACGGAAGTGAGAGAATGAGAGGAGGGTGAGCAGCGAATGATGTGAGGGACGGAAGTGAGAGAATGAGAGGAGGGTGAGCTGCGATTGATTTGAGGGACAGAAGTGAGAGAATGAGAGGTGGGTGAGCTGCGAATGATGTGAGGGACAGAAGTGAGAGAATGAGAGGAGTGTGAGCTGCGAACGATGTGAGGGATAGAAGTGAGAGAATGAGAGGAGGGTGAACTGCGAACAATGTGAGGGATGGATGTGAGAGAATGAGAGGAGGGTGAGCTGTGAATGATGTGAGGGACGGAAGTGAGAGAATGAGAGGAGGGTGAGCAGCGAATGATGTGAGGGACGGAAGTGAGAGAATGAGAGGAGGGTGAGCTGCAAACGATGTGAGGGATGGATGTGAGAGAATGAGAGGAGGGTGAGCTGTGAATGATGTGAGGGACGGAAGTGAGAGAATGAGAGGAGGGTGAGCAGCGAATGATGTGAGAGATGGAAGTGAGAGAATGAGAGGAGGGTGAGCTGCGAACGATGTGAGGGACGGAAGTGAGAGAATGAGAGGAGGGTGAGCTGCGAACGATGTGAGGGATGGATGTGAGAGAATGAGAGGAGGGTGAGCTGTGAATGATGTGAGGGACGGAAGTGAGAGAATGAGAGGAGGGTGAGCAGCGAATGATGTGAGGCACGGAAGTGAGAGAATGAGAGGAGGGTGACCTGTGAATGATGTGAGGGACGGAAGTGAGAGAATGAGAGGAGGGTGAGCTGTGAACGATGTGACGGATGGAAGTGAGAGAATGAGAGGTGGATGAGCTGGGAAGATGTGAGGGATGGAAGTGATAGAATGAGAGGGAGAGAATGAGAGGTGAGTGAGCAACAGAAGATGTGAGGGGCGGAAGTGAGAGAATGAGAGGTGGGTGAGCTGCAGACGATGTGAGGGACGGAAGTGAAAGAATGAGAGGAGGGTGAGCAGCGAATGATGTGAGGGATGGAAGTGAGAGAATGAGAGGAGGGTGAGCAGTGAATGATGTGAGGGACGGAAGTGAGAGAATGAGAGGAGGGTGAGCTGCGAACGATGTGAGGGATGGAAGTGAGAGAATGAGAGGAGGGTGAGCAGCAAATGATGTGAGGGACGGAAGTGAGAGAATGAGAGGAGGGTGAGCTGCGAACAATGTGAGGGATGGATGTGAGAGAATGAGAGGAGGGTGAGCTGTGAATGATGTGAGGGACGGAAGTGAGAGAATGAGAGGAGGGTGAGCAGCGAATGATGTGAGGGACGGAAGTGAGAGAATGAGAGGAGGGTGAGCTGTGAACGATGTGAGGGATGGAAGTGAGAGAATGAGAGGTGGATGAGCTGGGAAGATGTGAGGGATGGAAGTGATAGAATGAGAGGGAGAGAATGAGAGGTGAGTGAGCAACAGAAGATGTGAGGGACGGAAGTGAGAGAATGAGAGGTGGGTGAGCTGCAGACGATGTGAGGGATGGAAGTGAGAGAATGAGAGGTGGGTGAGCTGCAGACGATGTGAGGGATGGATGTGAGAGAATAAGAGGTGGGTGAGCTGCAGACGATATGAGGGATGGAAGTGAGAGAATGAGAGGTGGGTGAGCTGTGAATGATGTGAGGGACGGAAGTGAGAGAATGAGAGGAGGGTGAGCAGCGAATGATGTGAGGGACGGAAGTGAGAGAATGAGAGGAGGGTGAGCTGTGAACGATGTGAGGGATGGAAGTGAGAGAATGAGAGGTGGATGAGCTGGGAAGATGTGAGGGATGGAAGTGATAGAATGAGAGGGAGAGAATGAGAGGTGAGTGAGCAACAGAAGATGTGAGGGACGGAAGTGAGAGAATGAGAGGTGGGTGTGCTGCAGACGATGTGAGGGATGGAAGTGAGAGAATGAGAGGTGGGTGAGCTGCAGACGATGTGAGGGATGGATGTGAGAGAATAGGAGGTGGGTGAGCTGCAGACGATATGAGGGATGGAAGTGAGAGAATGAGAGGTGGGTGAGCTGCAGACGATGTGAGGGATGGAAGTGAGAGAATGAGAGGTGGGTGAGCAGCGAATGATGTGAGGGACGGAAGTGAGAGAATGAGAGGAGGGTGAGCTGTGAACGATGTGAGGGATGGAAGTGAGAGAATGAGAGGTGGATGAGCTGGGAAGATGTGAGGGATGGAAGTGATAGAATGAGAGGGAGAGAATGAGAGGTGAGTGAGCAACAGAAGATGTGAGGGACGGAAGTGAGAGAATGAGAGGTGGGTGAGCTGCAGACGATGTGAGGGATGGAAGTGAGAGAATGAGAGGTGGGTGAGCTGCAGACGATGTGAGGGATGGATGTGAGAGAATAAGAGGTGGGTGAGCTGCAGACGATATGAGGGATGGAAGTGAGAGAATGAGAGGTGGGTGAGCTGCAGACGATGTGAGGGATGGAAGTGAGAGAATGAGAGGTGGGTGAGCTGTGAACTATGTGAGGGACGGAAGTGAATGAATGAGAGGAGGGTGAGCTGTGAACGATGTGAGGGACGGAAGTGAATGAATGAGAGGTGGATGAGCTGGGAAGATGTGAGGGATGGAAGTGATAGAATGAGAGGGAGAGAATGAGAGGTGAGTGAGCAACAGAAGATGTGAGGGGCGGAAGTGAGAGAATGAGAGGTGGGTGAGCTGCAGACGATGTGAGGGACGGAAGTGAGAGAATGAGAGGAGGGTGAGCAGCGAATGATGTGAGGGATGGAAGTGAGAGAATGAGAGGAGGGTGAGCAGTGAATGATGTGAGGGACGGAAGTGAGAGAATGAGAGGAGGGTGAGCTGCGAACGATGTGAGGGATGGATGTGAGAGTATGAGAGGAGGGTGAGCTGTGAATGATGTGAGGGACGGAAGTGAGAGAATGAGAGGAGGGTGAGCAGCGAATGATGTGAGGGACGGAAGTGAGAGAATGAGAGGAGGGTGAGCTGTGAACGATGTGAGGGATGGAAGTGAGAGAATGAGAGGTGGATGAGCTGGGAAGATGTGAGGGATGGAAGTGATAGAATGAGAGGGAGAGAATGAGAGGTGAGTTAGCAACAGAAGATGTGAGGGACGGAAGTGAGAGAATGAGAGGTGGGTGAGCTGCAGACGATGTGAGGGATGGAAGTGAGAGAATGAGAGGTGGGTGAGCTGCAGACGATGTGAGGGATGGATGTGAGAGAATAAGAGGTGGGTGAGCTGCAGACGATGTGAGGGATGGAAGTGAGAGAATGAGAGGAGGGTGAGCTGTGAACTATGTGAGGGACGGAAGTGAATGAATGAGAGGAGGGTGAGCTGTGAACGATGTGAGGGACGGAAGTGAATGAATGAGAGGAGGGTGAGCTGTGAACGATGTGAGGGACGGAAGTGAGAGAATGAGAGGTGGGTGAGCTGCAGACGATGTGAGGGATGGAAGTGAGAGAATGAGAGGTGGGTGAGCTGCAGACGATGTGAGGGACGGAAGTGAGAGAATGAGAGGTGGGTGTGCTGCAGACGATGTGAGGGATGGAAGTGAGAGAATGAGAGGTGGGTGAGCTGTGAACGATGTGAGGGATGGAAGTGAGAGAATGAGAGGTGAGTGAACAACAGAAGATGTGAGGGACGGAAGTGAGAGAATGAGAGGTGGGTGTGCTGCAGACGATGTGAGGGATGGAAGTGAGAGAATGAGAGGTGGGTGAGCTGCAGACGATGTGAGGGATGGAAGTGAGAGAATGAGAGGTGGGTGAGCTGCAGACGATGTGAGGGATGGATGTGAGAGAATAAGAGGTGGGTGAGCTGCAGACGATGTGAGGGATGGAAGTGAGAGAATGAGAGGAGGGTGAGCTGTGAACTATGTGAGGGACGGAAGTGCATGAATGAGAGGAGGGTGAGCTGTGAACGATGTGAGGGACGGAAGTGAATGAATGAGAGGAGGGTGAGCTGTGAACGATGTGAGGGACGGAAGTGAGAGAATGAGAGGTGGGTGAGCTGCAGACGATGTGAGGGATGGAAGTGAGAGAATGAGAGGTGGGTGAGCTGCAGACGATGTGAGGGACGGAAGTGAGAGAATGAGAGGTGGGTGTGCTGCAGACGATGTGAGGGATGGAAGTGAGAGAATGAGAGGTGGGTGAGCTGCAGACGATGTGAGGGATGGAAGTGAGAGAATGAGAGGAGGGTGAGCTGTGAACTATGTGAGGGACGGAAGTGAATGAATGAGAGGAGGGTGAGCTGTGAACGATGTGAGGGACGGAAGTGAGAGAATGAGAGGTGGGTGAGCTGCAGACGATGTGAGGGATGGAAGTGAGAGAATGAGAGGTGGGTGAGCTGCAGACGATGTGAGGGATGGAAGTGAGAGAATGAGAGGTGGGTGAGCTGCAGACGATGTGAGGGATGGAAGTGAGAGAATGAGAGGTGCATGGGCTGTGGAAGATGAGAGAGAATGAGAAGTTGGTGGTAATTTGCGATTCCTTAAAGCAATATCGCAATTTGCGATGCCTACTAGCACAGCATTTATGGAATCGCAAATTGCGATTCTCTTAATACATCCGCAAAATAGGGAATCACAATTTTTGTGATTCCTTATTTTGCGGGTAGGTTTTTGCTTACCTGCATTGCACACAGCTAAATTGCGATCGCAAACACTGAAATTCTGTGTTTGCGATCGCAATTTAGCTTGATACATCTGGCCCCATGTTCATCAATCGTGCACTAATTCTAGTGCTTTTAACTTTAGTGATGTGTTTTCTAAGATATTCCCAGGTCATGTGACATCACTTCTTGGGGCGATATCAAATGTCATATGATATAATTTCTAGTGATGTCATTAGATTCAAAAGTGGAGTGACATCACTTCCACCACCTCTTCAAATTATGCTCCATGTGAAAAGCTTTCTTTACCTCCTGAGGTTCCTGACATCAGACGCCCCTGCAGGAGTTTGCTGCCAGGAAGCCCCAGCCTTCCTTACTCTTGTATCTTTGACAAGAACAACTCTTTTCGTCCCTTGCATTCGCTGGAAACCCCCCCTGAGCGCTCGGTTTTCCATCACAATGTACTCTGGTTTCAAAGCTCTCCCTAGACTCAGCCCTCGGCTCACTGACAGACTCTTTCCGGATGAACGCAATGACGTCACTAATTAAACCTGATTTAAAAACAGACATGATGAAATATTAGCAACAACCGTGACCAGAGCTCATTAAACGGGAGCAGCGAGGCTGACATGTAATTCCGCCAGATCTCAGGTAATTAAACCGCGACTCCTCTGTTATGTTGTAGAATAAATAAGTGTTCCAGCCCTCGAGCTTTGCCATTAATCTGAGGCTGAGAGGATGGCACATCATGTTGTCTTCCGCATCGGCGTGCACGGGCGCGTGCATCATGCGCGTGCACAGGAAGGGCCTGGTTTAGAATTTGGCGGGCAGGTTACTCCACCACAAAGGTGACGGAAAGTGCCTGTCCAACAATGGGCGTGGCTTGCATTGGGGCAGCAGGTGCAGTGACACCGGGGTCTATAGCGGCCCATTCCCCCTGATTTTTGCTGTATTTCACAGTACAAACAGCAGCTTGGAGGCTCAGTTCCTTCCGTGCCCTAGGGCCCATCACACACCGGCTCCACGCTGTATCTACCTTATTACAACGGCAGGATGGGCTCGTAATCCGGCAGATGGAATATCCCTCATGTTTGCTACGGAGTAACCCGTCCACCGGACTCTAACCCAGACCCTAACATTCACCGGAAACATGTGAGCCATTGGCTATTCAGCTGGGTCTGCACCGGAGCAAGGCTGGACAAGACAGCTATCTACAACTCAACCAACAGGGGTCGCCACATGCCCAGTGAAATACTTGGGGGGCACTTAGCACCGTGCCCTGGAGAAGCAGAAGTTCACCTTTTGTAAATCTTCCAACAGCAGGTGCAGCAGTGAAATCACTTTTCTTATGGTACTTGTTGTATCCCCGCCTGTGGCGTAACAGGCGTGCTCTGTCACGGACACGTGACCTTTAGAATAACTAAGGGCCACGCACGGACGTACGCCAGTTGGCGACGGCGTGGTGAGCCATAAACAGCAATAACGATTGTGCCCGTGATTATTTCTAGGCCCCGAGCATTACCCCCAGTGCCCCTCACCTCACATCCCTCCGGTGGTCTACACAACACCGAGGACACACCAGCTGGCGACGAGGGTGGGCGTGCCCTCGCTGTTTATCCCCGGTCCTGCTTCCTGCTGCGGGGCGGCCTCGAGCTCTATCATCGGCTCGCGGCGCTCGTGCCCGGCATGCCCCACGCTGTGCGCCCGGCTCTGTGTGGAGGAGCAAGTGCGACCGGAGCCGCGACTGCATTGTTAGCGTGTGTGTGGGCATCTGGAGGCGTGGCTGCTTCGGCAGCACGCATACGGTGAGGCGCGTCGGCCCTCTCTACATCGGCCTTTGCTCTGGGCCTGGTTCTGCCCCCAACCTCGTGGTGGGGCACCCGGGAGGTGCGTGGGCTTTGTCTTGGCCCAGTGGGAGGTGTACGAGTCCTCAAAAGCTGCCCTGCACACGTGCAGCTGCAAGGAGCACTGCATCGCTCCCTGAGTTTGGCCCCCACCTCTCATTCCCCGAGTGGGAGAGAACAGCAAGCACACGGGGAGGTTAGGCCCTGAATTAGGCCCTGCAAGCCCGGCACCATCCAGGGGAGAACGAACAGAGGCAGCATATGCCCCATGCACGCAAGGGCACATGTAAGCCCCAGAGGGGATTTAATCACCACAATCAATAAAGAAGGGGGACCCTGAGCCATCCAGCATTGGTCAATCCAACTACAAGCGAACTCAGTTAAGAGAGGTCCTGTGTCAGTCTCAAGAGCCAAAATCTGCAAGGATACGGAGGAGGGACTGCAGCGTAGTCACCACACCACCCGTTCCACGTCCCGATGAATAACATGGCCACGATACCCCCAATTGAGCCGTTCTTGGTGGAGGGTTCACCCTCGTCATTTGCACCCAAATGGAAGGACTGGGTGGATTGCCTACTAATTTTATTTGAGACTACAAAGGTTACAAAAGGATTAGAAGAGGGCCATGTTTCTTCACCTGGGAGGCACGGATGTGCACAACATAGCCAAAACCCTGGTGGAAGTCACCCGAAGAACAACCACACACTAATAAAAGCTCTGAATGCCCATTTTGAGCCCATGGCCAACCAGGACTACGAGCGGTTTATATTCCGGTAGACAAGACAGTTACCAGAGGAGTCGTTAGACACGTATCACGCCCGCCTTAAAAACCTAGCGTCTACGTGTGGATTTGCCGACACCACGGAGGAGATCCGCGGCCAGATCATCCAAGGCTGCGCATCCGGCAAGCTGAGGGAACGAATCCTAGAAGAGTCCGGCAAGTCGTTATCGGACATACTGACCCTGGGGCGCACCAAGGAGTTGTCGAAGGCTCGAGCTGCTCATATGGAGGCCGCTCTCCTGGCACCGGTAAAAGCGGAACCGGTCAACAAAGTCACCGTTAAATCCCCGAAGAAGTGGACCAAGAAGGGAACGAGAGCAGCCACGTCGGGACAACCGAAGTCATGCGGATACTGCGGAGGAGCGCCACATCCGGCGGCTGAGTGCCCAGCAAAAGGGAAAAGGGGGTTCAGGGTGCGGACGCTTCAACCACTTTGGAAAAATAAAAAGATCAAAGCGATACCGTAAGCCAAGACAGGTGGTGAACGCCATACCAGAGGGGGACCCCAGCCTGAGCGACATGGATGATGACAAGGAGGAAGAGTGGACAGTGCACAAGGTGCACATGATTGGCACTGCCAGTCAGAAGGCCCGACGTTTACCTCAGTGTGGTATCTGGATTGGCGCCCACGACATCATGGCAGTTGTAGACACTGGTGCGACCATCAATATCATGGCATCCGTCCTACACCAAGCTCTAGATCCACTGCCAGTGTTGGTCCCGTCGGCTATCACCATATTTGCTTATGGACAAGACACCCCTCTAAAGATCCGAGGAAAATTCAGAACTTCTATATCACACGGAGACCGGTCTATTACCACCAATGTGTTTGTGTCAGAAGATGGTCAAGGTATGCTGCTAGGATGCAGGGCAGCTGAAGACCTGGGAGTAGTGACGTTCGCTTTTGGCATCCATCAAGAGTCAATTCAGAAACTACTCACGGAATTCTCAGAAGTCTTCCAAGGGATCAGAAAATTCAAAGGAAAAGAGGTGCATCTGCACATTGATCACACGGTCCAGCCCTTTGCCCTGCGGCATCACCGAATAGCGTTTCACCTGCGTCCGCTGGTTGAAGAGGAGCTCAAGAAGCTCGAAACTGTAGGGATAATAAAAAAAGTGACCGATCCCACCCCCCTGGGTTTCGCCAATCATGGTCACGCGGAAACCTAAGCAACCGGGAGTAGTGAGGATCTGCGTGGACATGTGGCTCCTCAATGCCGCCATCCAGCGGGAACGCCACATAACCCCTACAATTGATGACCTGATAGGTGAGATGGCAGGAACAAGCTGGTTCTCCAAATTGGACCTGCGATCGGGCTACCCCCAGCTGGTGCTAGACGAAGCTTCACGCACTATTACCACCTTCTCAACACACCTGGGACTCCGGAGGTACACCCGCCTCAGCTTCGGGATATCTATTGCGGCGGAAGTGTTTCAAAACGTGATACAGGAACTGATAGCGGACATCCTGGGGGTGATTAATGTCAGTGATGACATCATGATACACGCAAGAACAATCCCTGAGCATAACAGCCGTTTGACCCAGATACTACGAAGACTGAGGGATGCGGGACTCACCCTGCATAGGGAAAAGTGTGAATTCTTAAAGCGAAAGCTACAGTTCTTTGGATATACCTTTTCGATTGAGTGTGTGAACCCGGATCCTGAGAAAGTGAATGATATCAAAGAATCTGCGCCCCCCACCACTGTCACGGAAGTCCAAAGTTTCCTCCGAATGGTGAATTAGTGTGGAAGGTTTATTTGTGACCTGGCCAATTTGATGCTGCCCTTGAGGGAACTCACCACCACTCCATGGAAATGGGGCCCGGAACAAGCCAAAGCATTTCGAGAGATTAAGGAGGCACTCTCCGAAGCCACCACCCTTGCCTTCTTTGATCGGAGGAAACTGACGCTTGTGGCCGTGGATGCGGGTCCCATGGGATTAGGAGCGGTGTTGATGCAGCAACAGCTTGTGGAAGAAGATTGGACTCCAGTGGCATTCATCAGCTGGTCTCTCACGGAAACGGAGCAGAGATACTCCCAGATTGAGAAAGAGGCGATAGCAATACACTGGGAGTGCTGTCACTTTCACCTGTACGTTTATGGAAAACCATTTGTAGTTGCAACTGACCACAAGCCGCTGGTTGCTCTATTCTCAGGAACCTCCACAAAGCCCCAATCGTGAATTGAGAGATGGATGCTACAGCTCCAGAACTATAATTGCAAGGAAGAATACCAGCCTGGGTCCAAAAACCCCACGGACTGCTTGTCGCGACATCCTCGCGCGGCCACCCGGGAAGAAATGGAAGAAGCAGCTGACACTGAGGAGTACGTAAGATGTGTCACGGCTCGGTCATGCCCAATACCGATATCCATGGAGAACCTCGCAGAAGCCACTAAGAAGGACGACTGTTTGCAGAGAGCTATAGCAGCAGTGCGAAGCGGAAACTGACACAAGGCCAAGGAGGAATGGAAGATCCTGACCCTGGATGCGTAGCGCATCATGGACAGCCTGTACCATGTGCGAGAGAAGTTAAATGAGGACAACACTGGGTGTTTGCTGAGAGGACACCGGCTGGTGATATCTTCATCCTTAACGGCCCACGTGGTTCAGCTGGCTCATGTCGGCCATCAAGGCATGGTCAAAACCAAATCCCGCCTCCGAATAAAAGTTTGGTTTCCACTGATTGACGACCTAGTTGGGACCACTGTTAGGTCCTGTGCAGCATGTCAAGTAGCCAGAGAAGCACAGCGATCAGCCCCAATCCTGGTGGAACCCCGGCCGAAGTCTCCCTGGGAGTGCGTCAACCTCGAATTTGGCAGCCTTCCAGACAGTCGCCATACCCTGGTAGCCATTGATGACCACTCCAAGTATCCTGAAGTGGAGATCATATCCACCCCCAGCGCCAAAGAAGTAATCCCAAAATTGGAGAAAATCATGGCGGCGCATGGGCTGATGAAGGAACTAAAGACGGACAACGGTCCTCCTATTCAAGGCCAGGAGCCAGCCGACTACCTCCGTGCACTGGGCATCCAGCACCGCCGAATCACCCCGAGATGGCCACAAGCGAATGGCGAAGTAGAAAGATTCATGCAAACTCTTAACAAAGTGATCAGAATTGCTCATGACAAGGGGCAGTCCATTGAACTGGCTATTTTCAAATTTTTGAGAAGCTACCGCCAAACGCCCCACACCCCAACCAGTGTTGCTCCAGGATATCTCCTCATGCGTCGGGTAGTCATGGACTCAATACCTCATCATCCGCAGTGGCGGCCTGACTCGCCTAATGAATGTCAAGTGGAGGCCAGACGCCGGACAACTCATGCCCAAGTCAGCCAACGGAGAAGGTCCAAAGCACCGAAGATTGCCAGAGGTGATGTGGTGCTACTGAAAAATTGCATCACCGGTGGAAAGTTTCGATTGCCGTATGAAGGAGACCCTTGGACAGTGGCCAATGTCAAGGGAACTAGAGTCATTGCTACCCGAGGGAGAGAGACTGTGACTCGCAACGCATCCCACTTCAAAATGTATCAATCTGGGGGGGTCACTGTAAATCCAACAGTGTCTGAAGAAAGTCCATGTTCCCCTACCAGAGACAATGTCAGTTTTCGGGATTTGATGGACGTGTCCCGTCCTACAGTGAGTCCAGAGACCCCTGACGGAGCGTCAAGCCAACGCGACGGAGCAGAGAACGGCAGTCTGGACATCAATGGCAGTGATCCTGATGGTGCGACTGGTGAAGCGCCGTCCAATGCCGGCGTCGGTGAGGCCCAGAGTAGAGGTACATCCCAACACCAGCTGCGGCGGAATCCAGTGCCATCCAGTCAACTGAGAGACTACTTCACGTAAGACTGTTCTATTATACTTGGGTGTTTGACGCCAGTTGCGCCAAGTTACAAGTGATAGACTTTGGAGTAGATCTAAAAAGACTTTTCTTCCTCATTGACATTTTGTGGTTTTTCATGTTTGTTGTGGAGGAATATTGTATCTCCACCTGTGGCATGCTCTGTCACGGACATGTGACCTTTAGAATAAATAAGGGCCACGCATGGACATACGCCAGTTGGCAACACCGTGGTGAGCCATAAACAGCAATAACGATTGTGCCCATGATTTTTTCTAGGCCCGAGCATTACCCCCAGTGCCTCTCACCTCACATCCCTCTGGTGGTCTGCCCGACACCGAGGACACAACAGTACTGGCCTCCTTGCTGACTTCTGGCACCATGAACGCAAAAGGCAGTGGCATTTGGATTAAGCATTCCACTTGCTCCAACTTGTCCACCTCCATCGTAATGGCTTTGGCAATATCCTTTGTAGTAAGTAATCGTCTGCTGAAACAAGCATTTACCAATGTCAATGAAGAAGCAGATACTTTGATCAACAGTGAGCGATGCAGTATTTATATTACGCTGGCGTAATTCAGGTAATTTCAGGAAGTTCATGTTATGCTTGTTCTTTAAAATGTATGAAATCTTATCATAACGCCACTTTGCACATTTGCAGTATGTTCCAGGGACATGCCATTCGCAGTAAACATGTTCTGCTGACGTACAGGGACAACAGAATACAAGCGTGCTGGTGTCACGCTCTGGTGTTCATATTGCCTTTATTTAAATGCTTCCTAGGGCCAAAAACTGACATGTGAATGTTTTTCACTTTATGACTTAGGATGAAATGGAAGATTTATTTTGCAAAAATATGTGTTATTTTGCTGAAATTTTGCATAATTACGCCAAAGCAAATTATTCAAATTTTGCACACATCTAGTGAACAGCCTAATCCTTCACTTAGCTCTTAGCAGAGGCCTCTGGTGTCACTGTCAGAGCATTCTCAGACTTTCCTCCTTCTCTGTATTGTGTCATGTGCTAAGTACTAGCAGGCATAAAAAAAAAGCAAGAAGTCAGTGAGACTTGGGCAACACAGACAGTTGTATGATCCAAGTCACCACCATCACCATCACCACTATCATCATCACCATCTCCCTTATCATCACCATCACCATCATCACCATCACCATCACCACTATCATCACCACCATCTCCCTTATCATCACCATCACCATCATCACCATCACCACTATCATCACCACCATCACCACTATCATCATCATCACCGCCTTCATCACCATCACCACCATCATCATCACCATCATCACCACCATCTAGCTCATCATCACCATCACCATCATCATCATCCCATCACCATCACCACCACCATCATCATCACCGCCATCACCATCATCACCACCATCACCATCATCACCACCATCTCCCTTATCATCACCATCACCATCATCACCATCACCATCACCACTATCATCACCACCATCAACACTATCATCATCATCACTGCCATTATCACCATCACCACCATCACCATCATCACCACCATCTCCCTTATCATCACCATCACCATCATCACCATCACCACTATCATCATCATCACCGCCATCATCACCATCACCACCATCATCATCACAATCATCACCACCATCTAGCTCATCATCACCATCACCATCATCATCATCCCATCACCATCACCACCACCACCATCATCATCACCGCCATCACCATCATCACCACCATCTCCCTCATCATCACCATCACCATCATCACCACCATCATCATCACCACCACAAACACTTAACAATAGCGCCCCATTTAAAAACACACTATTTTTGCTAGATATGAGACGTGAAAGCAAACTTGGTGTCCCTCAAGGACAGATGGGACTGACCTCTATGGGAAGCAGGTCAAAAATCAAATGAATTAAAAATAGCAGGTGCTCTGCCGGGGCCATGGGGCCACTCTAAATACATGAATTAAATATTACCTGGTGCCCCTCCAGGACTCATAAACCCCCTGTTGGAGGCAGTCAAAAACATAATAAATTAATTAAATAATGGTTCTTGTACCTTTGGGGCCATAAGGCACTTGTGGGAGGCAGTCAAAAATTGAACTATTAAACAATGGCTGGACTACCTCCAGAGCCCATGGGAGCCATCAAGGGTTTAGAGAATACAAACAAAACATGGAATAAATTAAATATTCTCTGGTGTCCCTCCCTGGCCCATTGGACTTCTGTAGGAAGCAGGGGAAGGCAGGCAAAATTTGAAAACATTAATTAAATAATTGCTGGTGTACTTCCAGGGCAAATGGGACCCCTACATCTGGTGTCCCTCCATGTCCCATATATTAACAACAACAAGGGACCCCAATTCAGTCAGCAGGGGTCCTCGGGGAACATACTTTTTAGAGCAACAGCGGTCCCATGCATGCACATATATATGAGACAATAAATATAGACAGAATCAAATCTATATTTGGAGCGACATGTCCAGCCGGACAGAGGTCTTCAAATTTACTCAATGAACAAATGATTCATACAGAAAGAATACCTTCAACAATTCACCAGTGTGGCGCACAAGCCTGTGCCCAAACACTATCAGATCTAATACAGAAGGTAGATTGAGAACATAGAAGGGCTTTTTAAGGCAAAAGTAACGTTTTCTGTTTAAAATTCCCATGGCATCCTTACTGGCGGCAGGGGGAAGCAGGCAAAAATCAAAGAAATTACTCAAACACAACAATTGTGAACATCAGAATACTGCAATTATTCACAAGGATGGATAAAAATGTCAGGTGATTATATTAGGAAAACAACAATAAATATAAACCACATTTAAATGGGCATTTTCTAATATCAGTACTCATAGAAATATGAATAAAATGAGTAATTAGAAACACCCTCTGGCTCAACAACATGGGGGTTGCTTACCACATGGCAAGCGCCAGCAAAGAAGGAGGCATGGCGTAGAAAGACAAAATGGTCATCTGTGACACAAACATGACGAATCCACAAAATGGCTGTCACCACTGGAGGAATGGAAAACAAAGAGACCAGGGCTGCCCTACCCAGCTGGAGCCCTCCCTCCCGCATTCATTAACAAGAACTTGCAGGGTTGCAGGGAAAGGGTTGAACCAAGAAACACCCAAAATGTGACGTGGCCAATTGGTGGGCCTAGTGGAGAAGTGTGGCTCACTGGTTAGAGCAGGCAGACCCTGAAGCAGAGGTCATACCCGGGGCCAGGGTTCGATTCCCGACGCGGCAGGGTGTTGAGCTCAAATGTCCACGGACTCGACAATTCTCGCTTCGGTGCCTGACCTAATCATGGGTTCACACTCTGCAACTCTGGGCAATAAGCTTGCTTAATTTCCACAACGGCCCCCCGCGGCGGGATGCCTGGCTTTCACCTTGGGGATGCCCTGTAGGGGCTATCTCACAGGGAAAAACCAGGACGGGTTCCCAAGGCAAGCTATATAAGAAATATAATAATAATATAATAATAATAGTACGCCACCAGTGAGGCAGCAGCAATAAACCGAAGCACACAGCAGACAGGAAATAGGAAGAACATAGTACAAACACTTTAAAATCCCCCAAATACGTACGGCACAAGGCAACCACTACCACTGCTAAATAACGTTAAAAGCTGAAGAAAAACAAGGAATCAGCCATGTTACACAAACATACACATTAAAATCGTGGGCAAACACATGGCTAAGAAGAAAGGAACATGTCTGGATAGATGAGCTTGAGCTCGTGGAGCCACTGCAAACGAGCCACCAACATGCACGAGCAGACAAAAAAAACAGCGTTACGTCATTTAAAAAATGCGGGGTTGCGCCATATTCACAAGAATAGTGTGTACCCCTGCCTAGCGCAAACACAGACACCCTTGCACTGCGGCAGGGAATCATCCTTGCAATGCAAGCACAGCCGCAGCCGGTAGTGGGAGTTCCGGCCGGGCGGTGACGTGGGGAGGGGCAGGGTGGGCGGTCGTAATGTACTCCCACTAACGGCCGCGGCTGTGCAGGCAGCCTTGCTCTATGGTGCCAGGGTGTCTGTGTTGCTGGGAATGATTGTTTATCAACATATACAACCATTATAGGCGATCAGCTCTTTCTATGTGTGCTGCAGACATAGAAAGGTCTTCAGCAGAATAGGCCCAAAAAAGAAAAATACACAATAGTATAAAGACCAATTTTGGACAAAAATTCACAAAAAGGATATGGAGAAACTGTTTATATAGCCCCAGGTCTTCACCATTACAAAATTGAACAAACATTAACCCTTAAAAAATTATAATCCGAAAATACGCCCCACTCCTGAATTCCGTCACATCCAGCAATAAACAAACAAACAAAAGAAGAAAAGGAAAGACAGTGTTGCCTCCGTTACTCAAACAACAAACGTTTTTAAAATGAGTGCATTAAACTTGAGTTTCTCCCAAAAAAGAAAAGTTCCACGGGCCTAAATGCAGCAGAGATTGAACATAAAAAGGGAGTGGTGTGTTCCCTTCAAAATCCAAGTCCAAAATAACCAAGGGCAGAAGAAAGCAGAGGGCGGAGTCTCCTGGACAGGAAGAGGAAGTAGTTACTGTATGAAGAGCAGCCTCGCAGTCTCTAAGGGTATCTTTAAATATGATTGCAGGAAAGAATTCAGAATAAGTAGGAGGTGATGTGTAAAAAAAACCCTCAGAACCCGGCATTTAGCTAAATTCTTTACATAACAGCATTAGACATGACGTTTTCTTTTTGCGCGAACTTTGCTCGCAGGTGACATGTTGTTAACTTAAGAAGGTTCACATTCTTTTTGAAGTGTTAATTTGACAAAAAACTAACACTTTGCAAAAAACAATTAATTTCCACCCCTTAGTTTATGGATGAATCATTATTTTTAAGCATTTCGAGATTGTAATAAGGCATTTTAATTTTGCTGTTTTACCTTAAATTACTTTGCTTCATGCTTTCCAGTTGAGCTAAACTGACCTTAAAACAGTTAAAACAGTAATTACACTAAAGGGAGTCCATAGTATTCTGAGAGCACTGGAGGCCACATGTGGGGAACTGCACATTTTAAAAAAACCAAAATATAAGAAATAAAGAAATTCAATCCCTTTAAAGGGTTGGTCACAGGGTTGGTCATGTTTTGTGATGTCATGCACACAGAGCAAGCAAACATTTGTCAGAAGTACCTGATCTACAAATGTTTCGCATGGACAGTCATCTGGATGAGGTTCATGAGGCAAGCACTGGAGTTAACAAGCACTGACAAAGTCAATAGGTATCACCTACGCAAGATCTAATGGCCTTGCCGATGTGTTTTAGATACTTTGTACACCAGTGTGGCTGCTGCTTAGCATAGCTAAAGGTTAGTGGCATATCTAAGAGTGTAGTGTTGTAGAATGGAGTGGCGTAGAGTAGAGTGTTGGAGAGTGGAGTGCGGTGGAGTGGCATAGAGTGGAGTGTCGTAAAGTAGAGTGGATTGACATAGCATAGAGTGGAGTAAAGTGTCATAGAGTGGAGTGGTGTGCCGTGGAGTGGAGTAAAGTGTCAAAGAGTGGAGTGTCATAGAGTGGAGTGGTGCAGAGTGGAGTGGCATGCCGTGGAATGTTGTGCCATGGAGTGTCATAGAGTGGAGTGGTGCAGAGTGGAGTGGCTTGCTGTGGAGGGGTGTGCCATGGAGTGGCGTAGAGTGGAGTGGCGTAGAGTGGAGTGGCTTAGAGTGTCATAGAGTGGAGTGGCGTAGAGTGGAGTGGCGTAGAGTGCAGTGTCATAGAGTGGAGTGCGGTGGAGTGTCATAGAGTGGAGAGGCGTAAAGTATAGTAGATTGACATAGCATAGAGTGGAGTAAAGTGTTATAGAGTGGTGTGGCGTGCCGTGGAGTAGGGTAAAGTGTCAAAGAGTGGAGTGGCATGCTGCGGAGTGGGGTAGAGTGGAGTGGCTTAGAGTGTCATAGATTGAAATGGCGTAGAGTGGAGTGTCATAGAGTGGAGTGGTGCAGAGTGTAGTGGCATGCCATGGAGTGGTGTGCCATGGAGTGGCATAGAGTGGAGTGGCTTAGAGTGTCATAGAGTGAGATGGCATAGAGTGGAGTGTCATAGAGTGGAGTGGCGAGCCGTGGAGTGGCGTGCCGTGAAGAGTTGGTGTGCCATGGAGTGGCGTAGAGTGGAGTGGAGTGGCTTAGAGTGTCATAGAGTGGAGTGGCATAGAGTGTAGTGTCACAGAGTAGAGTGGCATTGAGTGCAGTGGCATAGAGTGGAAGGGCATAGAGTGGAGTGGCGTAGAGTGCAGTGGCATATAGTGGAGTGGCTTAAAGTGCATAAAGTGAAATGGCATAGAGTGGTGTGTCATAGATTGGAGTGGTGTGCCGTGAAGTGGCGTAGAGTGGAGTGGCATAGAGTGGAGTGGCATAGAGTGCAGTGGCGTAGAGTGCAGTAGCGTAGAGTGGAGTGACATAGAGTGGAGTGGCATAGAGTGGTGTGTCATAGAGTGGAGTGGGGTTCCATGGAGTGGCATAGAGTGGAGTGTCATAGAGTGGAGTGTCATAGAGTGGAGTGTCATAGAGTGGAGTGGCGTAGAGTGGAGTGTCATAGAGGGGAGTGTCATAGAGTGGAGTGGCGTAGAGTGGAGTGGCGTAGAGTGGAGTGTCATAGAGGGGAGTGTCATAGAGTGGAGTGGCGTAGAGTGCAGTGGCATAGAGTGGAGTGGCTTAGAGTACAGTGGCATATATTGGAGTGGCGGACAGTGCATAGAGTGAAATGGCATTGAGTGGTGTGTCATAGATTGGAGTGGTGTGCCGTGGAGTGATGTGCCGTGAAGTGGCGTACATTGGAGTAGCATAGAGTGGAGTGTCATAGAGTGGAGTGGCGTAGAGTGGGGTGGCGTAGAGTGGAGTGTCATAGAGTGGAGTGGCATAGAGTGGAGTGGCATAGAGTAGAGTGTTGGAGAGTGGAGTGCGGTGGAGAGTCATAGAGTGGAGTGTCATAAAGTAGAGTGGATTGACATAGCATAGAGTGGAGTAAAGTGTCATAGAGTGGAGTGGCGTGCCGTGGAGTGGAGTAAAGTGTCAAAGAGTGGAGTGGCGTGCCGTGGAGTGGCGTAGAGTGGAGCGGCATAGAGTGGAGTGGCTTAGAGTGTCATAGACTGAAATGGCATAGGGTGGAGTGTCAGAGAGTGGAGTGGAGTGGCGTGCCGTGGAGTGGCGTGCCATGGAGTGGCATAGAGTGGATTGGCTTAGAGTGTCATAGAGTGAAATGGCGTAGAGTGAAGTGGAGTGGCATAAAGTGGAGTGTCATAGAACCGAGTGGCATGGAGTGGAGCAAAGTGGAATGGTGTGGATTAGATCGTCGTAGAGTGGAGTGCCACAGAGTGTCATGGAGTGGAGTGGCAAAAAATGGAGTATGCCTGGAGTGGTTGGGCACCGTCAATACAAACAACACATTTTCAATTGAAATGACCATTACAATTGCACATACAATTTTACTAATACAATAATTGTTAGAAAATGAGTCATAGTTGTGTGGCCTGCACAAGGAATGGGTCTACATTTGTCTTCCACCGGGAACCCACCACCCCATTATAGTGCTTGACTCTCATAGGATAACAAAGCAGAACAGTCCACGGCCTACTCAAGGGAGGTGGAGTGGGCTAGTAATCACCATTCACAGATACACAATAATAACGCTCAGATTGTCCAGTCTGTACTTTTTCTTTTAAAACAGGAAAAAAACTATATTCATTACACACACACTACTCAATACTATGCAGCAATTACAAACATACACAAGCTGACGGAAATACTTATTGATGACATTGCGTAATCATTCTTAAACTCCCACAGGGAGATTTAGATCAACAAACCACGTCAAAAACCCTCACTTATATTCAAATGCCATAATTGAGGCTGACTTAGGGTGAGAGCACTTAATACTAGCAATAAAGCATGCAAAATGTGATCCGAGTGGCTGTCAACATCATTATATCAACAAAGCATTCCACCATAGGAATAAGGGTATTAATTACGGGTACGATTTAAAGATAACCATGAATGAGAGCACTCAATACTGTCAATAAAGCATGCACACTTTGATCACAGGTGACTTTCAGCATCAATGTTACAATCAAACCTTTACAAGAAAATGTACAGACATGATTACATGATTTGTGCAAACATAATAGTACTCAATTAAAACATAGACTTTAAAGGAACATCTTTTTATATTCATAACTCGTGTTAATGCAACTTTTCTCCCCTAGAGTGTTTATCAACATGAAAACTCACATTCAATCACTTTCAGATCACAAAGATTGCCCTGGAGGGCATAACACTCCCAGCTGAAGAGTATAAACTCCAGCATAAGGGAGGTTTGAAAAACTCTTCAAAACCCTTGAGGGGTTTCCTTTTTGAGTCCAACCAAACTTTGGGTGGGGTCCCTAATACTTTTTGGGGCAAGATTGCGCTGCTCCTGCATCTCCCCGCACTTTAGCAATCCTTTGGTGGTGAGCCCGTCCTCCTGGGGCCACCACAAGCCAAAACAAACAATTTTAGTTACAATTACAGTCAAGCCTCACAAGGCATTATGGGGTGCTTCGCCTTAGATACCTGGGGGCAGATTTACAAGCCCCTTGTGCCTCTTTAACGCCGCAGTTGCATCACTTTTGTGTCGCAGCGGCGGCGCAAAAGATGCGCCATGGTGCGGGGTATTTACAATGTGGTGCATCTGGGAGATGCGCCATAAGGAGGCGTTCCTGCGCAGGGAGGGGGGGGGCGTTCCGGCACAGGAACGCCTCCTAAAAGTGGCTGAGTGAAATCTACAAGATTTCACTCAGTCACTTTTGGGCCCATGCTGCGTCAAAACCCTGGGCCTGTTTGAAGCAGGCGTAAGGATTGATGCAGCATTAACAAGATAGGTCCCCCCCAGAGCATTGCTGGAGCTGCGTCGCACTTGCGACGCAACTCCAGCAATGCGCCGCCTTTACGGCACAGATGCGTCACACATCTGTGCCGTTTTTGCCCCTTGGTGCACCGCATTGTAAATGCGGCTCACCATGGGTGGCGGAGCTGCGGCGCACAATATCTGGCGCATCCCTGGGGATGAGCCAGTTATTGTAAATCTGCCCCCTGGATTTTAGAGCCGAGGCTTTCCCACTAAGCCGGGAGGGCTGCATCAATTTCCTTGTTTAACTCAGTGGTAGATGTGGGTGGGGACGGAAGGGCAAGGCGTGCCCCTACTTCTAAAAATTATTTCAGTCAATTCCCCTACATCCTACTTTCAAAAAAGCATCCTGAGATGGCAAGAATTTTCCAATTTAAAACGATAACCTTCATTCAGCTTGTGTGCAGGGGCGGCTCGCACTTCACTGTTGAAAACAGAGGCTGCAGCATCCCCTACCTGAGCTCTCAGAGACCGAGGGCAGGCCCTGCAGCAGCCCAATATGAGCACTCACAGACTATGGGCAGGCCCTGCAGCAGCCCCACTCTGAGCTCTCACAGACTCTGGACAGGCCCTGCAGCAGCCCCTCCTTGAGCTCTCACAGACCGGGGGCAGGCCCTGCAACAGCCCCTCCCTGAGCACTCAGAGACCGAGGGCAGGCCCTGCAGCAGCCCCTCTCTGAGCTCTCACAGACTGTGGACAGGCCCTGCAGCTGCCCCTCCTTGAGCTCTCACAGACCGAGGGAAGGTCCTGCAGCAGCCCCTCCCTGAGCTCTCACAGACTGAGGGCAGGCCCTGCAGCAGCCCCTCTCTGAGCTCTCACAGACTTAGGGCAGGCCCTGCAGCAGTCCCTCCCTGATCTCTCACAGACTGTGGGCAGGCCCGGCAGCAGCCCCTCCTTGAGCTCTCACAGACCGGGGACAGGCCCTGAGCAGCCCCTCCCTGAGCTCTCACAGACCGAGGGCAGGTCCTGCAGCAGCCCCTCCCTGAGCTCTCACAGACTGAGGGCAGGCCCTGCAGCAGCCCCTCTCTGAGCTCCCACAGACTGTGGGCCCTGCAGAAGCCCCTCCCTGACCTCTCACAGACTGAGGGCGGGCCCTGCAGCAACCCCTCCCTGAGCTCTCACAGACTGAGGGCCCTGCAGCAGCCCCTCCCTGAGCTCTCACAGACTGAGGGCAGGCCCTGCAGCTGCTCCTCCCTGAGCTCGCACAGACTGTGGGCAGGCCTTGCAGTATCCCCTCCCTGAGCTCTCACAGACTGAGGGCCCTGCAGCAGCCCCTCCTTGAGCTCTCACAGACTGAGGGCGGGCCCTGCAGCAGCCCCTCCCTGAGCTCCCACAGACTGTGGGCAGGCCCTGCAGCAACCCCTCCCTGAGCTCTCACAGACTGAGGGCCCTGCAGCAGCCCCTCCCTGAGCTCTCACAGACTGAGGGCAGGCCCTGCAGCAGCCGCTTCCTGACCTCACACAGACTGAGGTGTGGTAAATAAAATATTACCCTGTCGGAATTTCTATACTTAAACAATGGGTCATGCATATAATGAGAGGCAGAGTCCGTGGTGTCCGATTCAAAAGGGCTTTATTTCAGTAACTCGAGTTAAGGGAGAATCGGGTTCCATCACCACTAAGGTTCAGGAAGGATCGTCATCTGAACTTTATTCACAGAGTACATTATTTATACATTTAAACATACATTACATTGCATGGAGAAGGTGGAGCAAGCGAAGGAGAGAGATAAGAGCACATGGGCGTGCAAAAGGGCGTGTAAGAAGGCGTACACGTGGGCGTTCACTTGAGGAGTCATAGGTGTGTCATTGGTGGGTGGATACATGGAGGGGGTCTGCATGGGCAGCTGGAACCTTTACCCTACTTGTGTGCGCAACTTGGTCATGATGTGTAATTGACGTGGAACTGGGGGAAGCAGGGGGGAGCTGACTTTCATTCTAGTAGATAAGCCTTGAGTGTCAGGGCGACCTGCACGACTGGTATTATCTGATATCTTGAGTTTGGAGGATGTATTATCTGAAGTAAAGGTCGCTTGGGCAAGGGTTGCTCATCTCTAAGAGCCAGTATGTGCATATATTTCTTCGTGCATTGCGTGGGGGCCATGGGCTTTCTATGGATGCAGGCTCTGTAAATCACTTAAACGGAGACAGAAAGACTGGGCTCTATCTCTGCAGACGGGGTTCTGTTTACCTTCTTCACTAAGCAGGAATGTGTTTCTGTGGAGCAGAGCAGATAACTGTAAGCAAAATACTGTTTTGGCAGGCCGGGTTGGGGCTCCTCTCGGCTGAGCAGGAAGTATGCGAGAGGTCAGGGATACATAGCTAAGCTAAACTGCAACTTTCAGAGTGTCTGGGAGGCATGGAGCCTGAATTCGGGTCTTGGCTCGGCTGAGCCACAAAGACGGGTTCATATCGACTTTTAAACGTGCACCATGCAAATACATTGGCAACATAGGCCTCAGTGCAGAATTAACGTTTCTCTCATGGAAGGCTTGGTAACTGACATTCTAATGTTGGACGGAAATGCAGAGGCATTATTATTACAGGCATGAGAGGGAAAGTGCATGAGTAACATGAACATACACTAAACGTGGGGTACATGCAGGGGACACATTGGCCATATAAAATTTCTATTTCCTCATTCCCTCCTTGTCCTCTACTGTACCCTTCAGGACACATCTATACTCATGAGACCGTATATCTGATCATACAGCATCATTTGTTCGTCTTTTTTCTTTTGTATACGTGGATGGGGAATACAGGCAGTGGCACACAAGCCGCAAATCGCCGGGCCACATTGCAGACAGAGACAGCAGCTGAATATCATAAGCAGTATCATTCCTAGGAAAGACAACACTTTCCATCCCCATGCTGATATTACACTCCAGAGCCAACCGGACCAAGTCCATGTGCCTGGGTTTTGATGTATCTCGTGAGCTATCTTGTGGAGTCTTGTTATTGCTGCATACACGGATGGCGCGTTATTAGGAATAAACACGCAACAACTGGAGCCGATCACTCTACAAGCCCCGCCACTATCTGCCAGGATGACGTCAAGAACAAGACGATTCTGAAGAACAACAAGTCGCATGGCAGACTGCTCCTCGGTCAAGTTCGCTAGAGCAGACACAGTCTCATTCACTACTGCTTCGAGAGTTCTTGTTAACCTACGTATCAGTTTACTGTTTTGGATGGGACCTATGAAGAAAAAGAATCCTTTATTGAAATCTGTATATTGCTCCCAAGCTGTCTCAGTCTGATCAATCACTGGGGAATCGGTCTCCCTCCTGTTTCTAACATGCACTATTCGTGAATCTCGATGATAATGGGATGGGGCCAGAAAGACTGGTGGCAGCAGGAACGCTATATAATATTCATTTTATTTATTTTAATTTCTTATATAGCGCTGGAATCAATCCCGTAAGGGTATCTCCGCGCTTTGCCAGCCATAGGATCATCAGGTAGTGTGACACAAGGAGTTAAGAGGACAGGAATGCTTCTTGATAAAGAAGGGTCTTTAATGTCTTTCTAAAAGACAGGTGGTTGGTGGTCATTCTTACATCGGTGGGGAGCTTGTTCCATAAGGCAGGTCCAACCGAGGAGAAAACACGGTCTCCTTGTCCGGATTTCTTTGTAGCAGGGGGTTTTAGGAGGGCTTGATTGCTTGAGCGGAGAGACCTGCTAGGCTGATACAGCTCAAGAGATTGTGACAGGTATTTAGGGCTTGGTCCGTATAGGCACTTGTGGACCGTACAGCATATCTTAAAGTTGATGCGCTGCCGTATAGGGAGCCTATGTAGCTCTTCCAGCAAGGGCCTAGAGGGAGTCCTGGCCGGTACACTCATGACCAATCTCGCCGCTGTGTTCTGGACTATCTGCAAACGACCTACTGCATCTGCATTTGCTAATGTCAGCACCCCAGTCTAAGGGCAGACGTACATAGGCTGTCTGACCGCAAATGAAATAGGAATGGCGGGAAGTTTTGAAAGTAGACTTTCCTTTATCTTTGAACTCGACTACAGTATTACAATCACTGTGTCCTAAATGCACTGACCCTTTCTTTCTAACGCACAATTCTCCTTTTACTGGTAGGACTGATATGAACGGTGGACCTGTATTTTGCTCGGGCTGAACATTCAGAATCATAAAGTTAAGGGAAGCATTTCCTTGTGTGTACACTTCATTTTCTAGATCGGTCCCTATCTTTTGGGGAAGACCATCTTCGTCTGGAAAACATGCCTCATTCATTACTTTATTCAAATCTCCCCAGATCCAATCGCCCTGGGAAACTGTGTACTTTCTGTCTAGTGATGACATTGAAGCAAACCATGCTCCGCACGAACCATTGTGCGAGAACGGAAAAGGAAAAAGGGGCAGAACTCCCTTCGTTTTCTGATAAGGTGGGAGTCGGCCACATACCCAGCAATTTGTTACATTGCTGGTCTGATGAGAATGGTGCAACATCCGAATAAAAGTATTGTTGCGCAGGGCTAGTCGATATGACAGTTCATGGGGTGGCAGATCACTGAATGTGTGCTCTATGGTGTCATTAAAGGAAGAGTGTATATGTGAGGCAATAGGAGGAAAGAAAACATGTAGTGCCAAGCTGATACATATAATCGTTATACTTAGAAGAAACATAATAGTCAGAGTTACTATACATCTACTGCGTAAAATCTTGCAGTATTTCTCTCTCATCCTGCTCTTTTTGCTATTCTGGTCTACGATCTTATACATGTCAGGAACCTGTCTAACCGATTCACCACCTAGTGGACTTAAACAATTAAACGCTGTCTGACTTACTAGATCGTAATTTGGACCTATAGTCCTGTTGCGGTGTTTTTTCTAGCAAAGGGGGCTTATAGTCCGTACTATCGAGGCAGTCTTTAGTTTTGGTCACAGTTCCGGGATTTCCGAAGCATTTTTTACAGTGCTGGGCGTGAATCCAACCGTTGCGTCCCTCGACCTTGACGGCAGTCCTCGTGGTAAGCAATACCAGCTTCGGTGTTTTCCAGCGCGGCTCAAGAGGGCTTGAACGATCAAAGTTCCTTATGTATATCAGGTCACCAGGGACGATGGTGTGTCCTTTGACTTGGGTGTTGTCGGGGAAAGCGGCGGCAACCTGTGAACGACAAGAGAGTAGTGCAGACATCAAGGAAGCCAGGTAATCTGTCAGCATGTTACTGTCAACATCAGTAATTTTCTTAGGCATAGCCGTACCCCACATATTCGGTGGTCTGCCAAAAACCACTTCGTACGGAGATAGGCCTGTTCTGGAATGAGCTACCATATGCATGTAAAAGAAGGCAACCGGCAGGGCTACCATCCAATCCACGCCTTTTTCTGCACAGACTTTCGCTAATTTCGTTTTAAGAGTCTGATTATGGCGCTCAACAAGTCCAGCTGCTTCTGGGTGTCGTACACAATGAAATTTCCACTGGTATCCTAACAGAAGGGACACTTGTTTCATTAATTCAGAGGAAAATGGCTGACCGTTATCTGAGTACACGACACAGGGCAATCCGTACCGTGGGAAAAACTCTTGTACCAATTGCCTGGCGGTGGTCACAGCAGTACAATCTGGGACTGGATATGCTTCTGTCCATCTAGATAGTGCACATACAACTACTAGGACGTACTTGTAACCTCTACATCTGTCCATCTGGATATAATCCATCTGGAGGACTTCAAAAGGATGGTCAGGAGGATGAAATCCACCTTGTTCCACCGGAATACCTTTGCCTGGATTGAACTGGCAGCAGATCATACAGGTACAAACTTTCTGTTTCGCTGCTGCACGCAGGTGCTGGTTGAACCAGATATTCTGTAGACTGTCTAGCATTGCCTTTTCTCCTAAGTGTGCTGGACTATGTGCTGTGTTTATGATGACTTGTACCATAGAGTCTGGGAGAAACCATGTAGCTTTGCCTTTTGTCATCCAACCCTGGTCAGTCTGTACCCCTCCTTGTTCAGTCCATTTCTTTATTTCGTCTGGAGTGGCATGTGTCTGTATATCGAGTACATCTTGTGAAGGATCCCTGACTGTCATGCTGTTCGTCAGTGATGGTGCCTCTGTCTTTGTCGTGTCTGTTGGTGTCTGGGCTGTAAGTTTAGCTGTTCGGTCTGCCAGGTCGTTACCCTGGGAAATTGTGTCTGTAACTTTGGTATGTGCTTTGCATTTCATGATAGCTATGGCTGTAGGCAAATGTATTGCTTCTAACAGAGCCTGAATGAGCGGACCGTGCTGAATTTTAGTCCCATGAGAGGTCAGGAAACCTCTCTTCTTCCATAACACTCTGAAGTCATGAACAACCCCAAAGGCATACTGTGAATCTGTATATATGTTCACTTTCAAGTTCTTGGCTCTTTTGCAGGGTTGTGTCAGAGCGATGAGCTCTGCTGCTTGTGCTGACAGTGTGTCTATTCTTTGTGTCTCTATGACTTCAGTATCAGTAGTCACAGCATATGCGGCCACTAACTCTCCTGTGATTGTTCTCATGCATGAACCATCTACATAGAGTGTCAGGTCAGGATCGGGCAGGGCAATGTCTGTCAGGTCTTGTCTTGGTTTCGTCACTGTATTTATTACTTCCACACAGTCATGTGGTGCAGTGTCTACTTTACTTGAGGGCAAGAGCGTAGCAGGGTTGAGAATATTGCATCGTCTGATCTCTATGTGTGGCTGAAATAACGTCAGTTCATATCCTGTCAGTCTCGCTATAGTCAGGTGTTGTGTTTGTGTTCTGTTCAAGAGAACTTCCACTGCATGTGGAACCTGTACTGTCAGGGGGTGTCCTAACACTATGGAGTCACTCTGTCGTATAGCTAGGGCTGTTGCTGCAACTGATTTCAGGCACGCAGGCAGAGCCTGGGCCACTGGATCCATTGTACTAGAAAAATAAGCACAAGGCTTGTGTTTTCCTGCTTGATCTTGTGTAAGAACAGATAATGCTGTTCCATCTCGTTCAGTGACAAAAAGCATAAAAGGTTTGCTGTAACAAGGAGTCGCTAAAACTGGTGCATGACATAAGGCTCTTTTCATTTCTTCAAATGCCAATGTATGTTCTTGTGTCCAAGGGAGGACAGTCGAAGATGCTGCCTCCTGTGTTGTCAACTGTATGAGTGGCTTGGCTAGATAGGCATACTGGGGAATCCATTGTCTGCAGTATGAAGTGAGGCCAATGAAGGCCCGTACTTCCTTTTGTGTCTTTGGCTGTGAAAGGTTAGCAATTAACTGAATATGTTCTTGTGTCAGCTGTCTACCCCTCTTGGACAGCAAGCGTCCAAGGTATACCACTTCCTGTGCACAGAATTGAAACTTCGAAGGGGACACTTTGTGCCCCTTGTCTGCCAGAAAGTGTAAAACTGTCAGTGATGCATTTTCGCAGTCTGGTTCTGATCGTGCTGTTTTAGGATGTCGTCTACATATTGGAGCAATGCAGTGTTAGCAGGCATGTGAATACTGTCCAGCTGTCTTTTTAACGCTTGGCTGTAAATGCTAGGACTCTCTGTAAAACCTTGAGGAGCTCTCGTAAATTTGAAGCTGCGTCCATTTAAACTGAATCCGAAGAGGTATTGGCTATCTGGATGAAGTGGGACACTGAAAAAGGCGTTCTTCAGGTCAATTACAGTAAAGAACGTTGCCTCAAAACCAATTGCAGTCAGTAACGAGGAAATGTCTGGGACCACTGGGTATTGAGGTACTACACACTTGTTCAGTTCTCGAAGGTCAACCACTAGTCTGTAAACTGGTGGTGCATTAGGGTCTGTTCGTTTAAGAATAGGGATGACAGGTGAATTACATTCATTCGAGTCAGTCTCTACTACCACTCCTTGTGCAATGAGCTCGTCAACAATTTTCAGTAAGGCTACTACGGCATCAGGTGGTAACTTGTATTGTCGGATTCGTGGTAAAACTATTCCTGTTTTGAGTGTGACACGGTGTGGCGTAATGTGCATGTAACCTACGTCAGTCGGACCTTGTGCCCATAAGTGCTGTGGTAAATTCTGGAGTCTGTGGTCAAAATCTTTCAACTCATAATGTCCTTTAAAATCACGCAAGAATAGTCGTACTCCCTCCGGAGAACAACATATAACTGCTCCTAGTTCTTTCAATGTCTTTATTCCAAGCAAGTTTTCTGGACATGACTTAGTAAGTAGCAAGTCTGTGGTACGTGACAATGGACCGACCCCTAGGGAAACTGGTTTCGACACTTCGTTAACAATAGGCTTTCCTGAAAATCCCAGGGAAACATTCTGTGAGCCTGAAAGGGGTGCCCCTGGAACCTCGTCATGACTGATGGTAGTTCTGCTCGCCCCTGTGTCAATCAGAAATTTTCTGTCTTTTCCCAATACACGACTATGTACATAGGGACCCTCTTGATCCACAGGAACCTCAATAAGGGGCAAGCCAACTTCCCTCTCTAGGCTGTTTCATGAGAACTGTTGGTATTCTGGATAATCTGACTGCGTGTACTGGTACATTTGTGTCGGGGCAGTAACAGGTGGCGGTGGGGGTGGTAAGGTCGCAACTGTATGGTTTGTGTTCGGTGGGGTGCTATTCTGCCTTGGAACGTGTGGTCGTTCTTTTGTCTTGCCTGTAGCTATATTGTGTTTCAGGACAGCACAATCTTTTACAAAATGACCTGGCTGTTTGCAATAATTACAGTTCCCAGTAACAAGTGTTGTGCGCTTTTTGCTCGCATTGGCTGGTACCGTTTGGGCAACCAGCACTTTCATTTTCGTATCTTTCATGCGTCTTTTTTCATGATCCTGTTCCTCTCTAATTCTGTTCTGGTGATATTGTAACATTTGCAACATTTGGGAAGGACTATTTGCTTGCCAAGTACTCTCAACCTTCAGTACTCTATTCTTGATCTGGGGTGAGGAATTCTCTACTAGTTTGCTCACGAAAAGATGTGGATATGACTCACTGCTTGGCTTAAGGCCACTATTAATAGAAAAACATTTCTCGAATCTAGAATAGAAATCACTCGTGTCCTCGTCTTGTTTCTGTTTACAGGCTGAAATAGCATCCCAATCTTCCTTTTTAGTAGTCAATAGTCTCGGCAAGACCTGTATCAGGAGTTCAGGTAGTTCTTTAGCTTTGTCCCCAAGACCAACCCCTGGGAGCCTTGTTCTATCCTCTGCTTCTAACGCTTCCCAACTTAACTTTTTCTCGCCCACCTCCCACTCTTTTTCCTTAAGCTTTTCATAAATACCAGCAGGCAACAGTACTTTCAATAATTTCAGAATGTCAGCGTACGTGTAATCTCCTATGCGGAGAATGTCTTTTAATTCACGGTGAAACCCCCCCGGGTCTTTATCATGGCAGGGCAGCATCTTTTTCATTTGCAGTATTTCCAATTTCGTC
Source organism: Lissotriton vulgaris (assembly GCF_964263255.1). NCBI lineage: Eukaryota > Metazoa > Chordata > Amphibia > Caudata > Salamandridae > Lissotriton > Lissotriton vulgaris. The sequence continues at coordinate 39,350,493 of NC_141699.1, read as the reverse complement.
AAGGGTGTGTAAACATACACTCGTTGAAGCTCACCCGCCGTGTTTTTGACGGGATGCACCTCTCGTAGGGGGTTCTGTCTGTCTATGTGCAAGTTCTTTCTGTCGTGGTGTGGGACAGGAAGCATGCAGGTGGTCAGAGAGGACAAGTACTTATGTCGTTGATCCAGAATGACATTAATTAAATCAGTACCTAGGCCACTCCATCTGTCTAGAAGGATATCGTCCAGTAATTTATACAAGGGACCGGGATCAGAATATTGACTCTCATGCAACGTTATCAAATGTTGAACCATGGAAATACCGGCCAAACGCTGTTCGTTCGGTGGAAGGCTCAAGAAGGTCTGGGCCACTATATCATCGGTATATATGTTAGAATTGGACACCCATTGGACGGCTGACCGGACCAATTCTTTTTCGTGTGGGGTGTGGGATCGCTCGCTCCCTACCCGTCGATTAAGAGCTTTTTCAGTAGCTTGGAATAGATTTTCAAGGGAAAATCTTTCTTTTATAGCATGTCCCTGTTTGCGGTAGTCGAGGCCCTTGGGTCTGTCAAACTGTCGTGCTTTGCCTACGTAATTTATTTTATCCTTTTCCTCGGGTTCTGGGTCAAGATCTTCCGATGATGACTCAGACTTCCCGTCAGACTCTTCACGGTGTATTTCTAAAATCTCCTTTCGTATTTTCTTGTACATACTTTCTATCTGTCCCTGTCTATCATGCCCACCGGCAGCTATGTTGTCACTCCAATCCTTCAGACCCTTCTTTACCTCTTTGTCTGGTTGGTCTTGTTCCCTGATCAGACAGTTAATCATAAAACGTAGAATAACGTTCTTAACCTCCACCTTTCTGTGTTCCATGGCCTTTTCTATACTCTCGGATCCCTCCCCCGTTCTAATGAAATGGTATATTTTATCTAGGTGTTCCTTCATGTCTGGTAACATGATCAAATAGTCGACGACATGTCTTAATCTAAGTGAAAACACGAGCATTGGGCCTTCTCCTGGTACCGGATCGTATATACAACGTGGGATCGTTACGGAATACTTAAGTGGCGTTGATGTCAATTGTGGCGTTCGTGGTGGCCCTAGCCCTATCGCTGTTCGTGGCATTGGTGGAGTTCGTGGCGTTTGCGTTGGCCCCATCGGTGTTCGTGGCATTGGCGGTGACCCCCCTCCTACTGCCCCTTGACCTACGTCGTCTTTCACGATCTGCTGGAGCGGAAGCTGTTGGAGCTGAGCCGCTGGTGGGGGCGGAGGGAACTCTGCGTTCCCAAAGTCCGGTGCAGGCTCCTCTAGATAGGAGGAAATAAAAGCCTCAGCTGCTGTCGGCTTCGCTCTACGTACTCTAAAGGGTACTGGTGGTGGTGGCAACTTACTGGGTACTTCTGAGGGGGTTGCTTTAGCTAGTTCTTCTGAGAGGACGGGATAAATACTCTTTCGGCCTGTTCTCCCTTGACCCGATCCCCCTCCTCCCGCAGTTCTTTTTCTTTGGCTTTTTCCGCTGCGTGTTTACTTCTCTCTGCTTGGTGGAATTCTTTCTCTGCTCTCCTATGTGACTCTTTACACCATAACTCAATGGCATCTTTATGGGATGGTCTTACTTTCCTTTTCCATAGCGCTTCCTCTACTTTCATAATGCATTCAGAATCCCATGTTCCTGAAGCAGGCCATCTATACTTCGTGTAATCTACCCACAAGTCTAAAAACAATATGGCATCTAGCCCATGTTTCTGGTACATGAAATGACCAGGTGTGTCTCTAGGCGGGACGGGAACTGACTCTTCGAGTATCCCTTTCCTGGTCCCTATCTGACGTAATTTCGAAAACAGTGGCATGTTGGAACAAACTTAACGAAAATGCAATATACACAAAAATAGACTGAAAACAACCATTCACACTACAATGCTAAAACATGGAAAACAGATACATTCTGACTAATACATGGGGAATAAACATGAACTTGAAAACTGTTAACTTTATGCACTGTAAGACAGTACAACCATACCGGTCTCATAAAGAGACACGTCTTTACCGTGCCCACCGAGATGGACCCGTCTTTACCGTGCCTGTGTAAAGAAACACGTCTTTACCGAGCTCAAATAAATGAACCCGTCTTGAACTATATGCGTTCCCTATAACGGTACTCACCGGGAAGCAGAACTTGAAGGCCTCGGAAAACTCGATACTGAGTGACTGCGGTGCTGCGCATGCGCCTCGGAACAGGTGGGCCTCTGGATACCTCGGACCTTGCTCTCTCACGGCTTGGGCTCTGGTCGGGATGATCCGCAATCCTCACCGCCTCGTGTGGATGTCTGGTAGCAGTCCGTCCTCCTTGTCGTGGGCCTGAGGGAGTAAGCAGGAAGACCTGCTGGCGTGTACACTTTGAAGTCTGTCACGGCTGTGAAAGGGGGCAAGGGCTGGACCTACATCACCGGCGCGTGGGGAAGGGGACTAGTCCCTATTCGGGCACCAGATTATGTGGTAAATAAAATATTACCCTGTCGGAATTTCTATACTTAAACAATGGGTCATGCATATAATGAGAGGCAGAGTCCGTGGTGTCCGATTCAAAAGGGCTTTATTTCAGTAACTCGAGTTAAGGGAGAATCGGGTTCCATCACCACTAAGGTTCAGGAAGGATCGTCAACTGAACTTTATTCACAGAGTACATTATTTATACATTTAAACATACATTACATTGCATGGAGAAGGTGGAGCAAGCGAAGGAGAGAGATAAGAGCACATGAGCGTGCAAAAGGGCGTGTAAGAAGGCATACACGTGGGCATTCACTTGAGGAGTCATAGGTGTGTCATAGGTGGGTGGATACATGGAGGGGGTCTGCATGGGCAGCTGGAACCTTTACCCTACTTGTGTGCGCAACTTGGTCATGACGTGTAATTGACGTGGAACTGGGGGAAGCAGGGCGGAGCTGACTTTCATTCTAGTAGAGAAGCCTTGAGTGTCAGGACGACCTGCACGACTGGTATTATCTGATATCTTGAGTTTGGAGGATGTATTATCTGAAGTAAAGGTCGCTTGGGCAAAGGTTGCTCATCTCTAAGAGCCAGTATGTGCATATATTTCTTCGTGCATTGCGTGGGGGCCATGGGCTTTCTATGGATGCGGGCTCTGTAAATCACTTAAACGGAGACAGAAAGACTGGGCTCTATCTCTGCAGACGGGGTTCTGTTTACCTTCTTCACTAAGCAGGAATGTGTTTCTGTGGAGCAGAGCAGATAACTGTAAGCAAAATACTGTCTTGGCAGGCCGGGTTGGGGCTCCTCTCGGCTGAGCAGGAAGTATGCGAGAGGTCAGGGATACATAGCTAATCTAAACTGCAACTTTCAGAGTGTCTGGGAGGCATGGAGCCTGAATTCGGGTCTTGGCTCGGCTGAGCCACAAAGACGGGTTCACCTCGACTTTTAAACGTGCACCATGCAAATACATTGGCAACATAGGCCTCAGTGCAGAATTAACGTTTCTCTCATGGAAGGCTTAGTAACTGACATTCTAATGTTGGACGGAAATGCAGAGGCATTATTATTACAGGCATGAGAGGGAAAGTGCATGAGTAACATGAACATACACTAAACGTGGGGTACATGCAGGGGACACATTGGCCATATAAAATTTCTATTTCCTCAGAGGGCAGACCCTGCAGCAGCCCCTCCCTGAGCTCTCAGAGACTGTGGACGGGCCCTGCAGCAACCCCTCCCTGAGCTCACACAGACTGAGGACAGGCCCTGCAGCAGAACCTCCCTGAGCTCTCACAGACTGTGGACGGGCCCTGCAGCAGCCCCTCCCTGAGCTCTCACAGACCAAGGGCGGGGCCTGCAGCAGCCCCTCCCTGACTTCACACAGACTGAGGACCGGCCCTGCAGAAGCCCCTCTCTGATCTCTCACAGACTAAGGGCAGGCCCTGCAGCTGCCTCTCCCTGAGCTCTCACAGATTGAGGGTGGGCCCTGCAGCAGCCCCTTCCTGATCTCTCATCCACTGTGGGCAGGCCCTGCAACAGCCCCTCCCTGAGCTCTCACAGGGTGTGGGAAGGCCCTGCAGCAGCCCCTCCCTGAGCTCTCACAGACTGTGGGTAGGCCCTGCAGCAGCCCCTCCCTGAGCTCGCACAGCCTGAGGGCAGGCTCTGCAGCAGCCCCTCCCTGAGCTCCCACAGACTGAGGGTAGGCCCTGCAGCAGCCCTCCCTGAGCTCTCACAGACTGAGGGCATGTCCTGCAGCAGCTCCCCCCTGAGTTCTCACAGCCTGAAGGCAGGCTCTGCGGCAGCCCCTCCCTGAGCTCTCACAGACTGAGGGCAGGCCCTGCAGCAGCCCCTACCTAAGCTCTCACAGCCTGAGGGCAGGCTCTGTAGCAGCCCCTCCCAGAGCTCTCACAGACTGAGGGCAGGCTCTGCAGCAGCCCCTCCCTGAGCTCTCACAGACTGAGGGCAGGCTCTGCAGCAGCCCCTCCCTGAGCTCTCACAGACTGAGGGCAGGCCCTGCACCAGCCCCTCCCTTAGCTCTCAGAGACCGAGGGCAGGCCCTGCAGCAGCCCCTCTCTGAGCTCTCACAGACTGTGGGCAGGCCCTGCAGCAGCCCCTCCTTGAGCTCTCACAGACCACGGGCAGGCCCTGCAGCAGCCCCTCCCTGAGCTCTCACAGACCGAGGGCAGGTCCTGCAGCAGCCCCTCCCTGAGCTCTCACAGACTGAGGGCAGGCCCTGCAGCAGCCCCTCTCTGAGCTCTCACAGACTTAGGGCAGGCCCTGCAGCAGTCCCTCCCTGAGCTCTCACAGACTGTGGGCAGGCCCTGCAGCAGCCTCTCCTTGAGCTCTCACAGACCGGGGACAGGCCCTGAGCAGCCCCTCCCTGAGCTCTCACAGACCGAGGGCAGGTCCTGCAGCAGCCCCTCCCTGAGCTCTCACAGACTGAGGGCCATGCAGCAGCCCCTCTCTGAGCTCCCACAGACTGAGGGCAGGCCCTGCAGCAGCCCCTCCCTGAGCTCTCACAGACTGAGGGCAGGTCCTGCAGCAGCCCCTCCCTGAGCTCTCACTGACTGAGGGCCCTGCAGCAGCCCCTCCCTGAGATCTCACAGACTGAGGGCAGGCCCTGCAGCAGCCCCTCCCTGACTTCACACAGACTGAGGACCGGCCCCGCAGAAGCCCCTCCCTGAGCTCTCACAGACTGCAGGCAGGGCCTGCAGCAGCCCCTCCCTGAGCTCCCACAGACTGAGGGCAGGCCCTGCAGCAGCCCCTCCCTGAGCTCTCATAGACTGAGGGTGGGCCCTGCAGCTGCCCCTTCCTGAGCTCTCACCCACTGTGGGCAGCCCCTGCAGCAGCCCCTCCCTGAGCTCTCACAGGGTGTGGGAAGGCCCTGCGGCAGCCCCTCCCTGAGCTCCCACAGACCGAGGGCAGGTCCTGCAGCAGCCCCTCCCTGAGCTCTCTCAGACTGAGGGCAGGCCCTGCAGCAGCCCCTCCCTGAGCTCTCACAGACTCTGGACAGGCCCTGCAGCAGCCCCTCTCTGAGCTCGCACAGACCGGGGGCAAGCCCTGCAGCAACCCCTCCCTGAGCTCTCACAGACTGTGGGCAGGCCCTGCAGCTGCTCCTCCCTCAGCTCACACAGACTGAGGGCGGGCCCTGCAGCAGCCCCTCCCTGAGCTCGAACAGACCGGGGGCAAGCCCTGCAGCAACCCCTCCCTGAGCTCTCACAGACTGTGGGCAGGCCCTGCAGCTGCTCCTCCCTCAGCTCACACAGACTGAGGGCAGGCCCTGCAGCAGCCCCTCCCTTAGCTCTCAGAGACCGAGGGCAGGCCCTGCAGCAGCCCCTCTCTGAGCTCTCACAGACTGTGGGCAGGCCCTGCAGCAGCCCCTCCTTGAGCTCTCACAGACCACGGGCAGGCCCTGCAGCAGCCCCTCCCTCAGCTCTCACAGACCGAGGGCAGGTCCTGCAGCAGCCCCTCCCTGAGCTCTCACAGACTGAGGGCAGGCCCTGCAGCAGCCCCTCTCTAAGCTCTCACAGACTTAGGGCAGGCCCTGCAGCAGTCCCTCCCTGAGCTCTCACAGACTGTGGGCAGGCCCTGCAGCAGCCTCTCCTTGAGCTCTCACAGACCGGGGACAGGCCCTGAGCAGCCCCTCCCTGAGCTCTCACAGACCGAGGGCAGGTCCTGCAGCAGCCCCTCCCTGAGCTCTCACAGACTGAGGGCCATGCAGCAGCCCCTCTCTGAGCTCCCACAGACTGAGGGCAGGCCCTGCAGCAGCCCCTCCCTGAGCTCTCACAGACTGAGGGCAGGTCCTGCAGCAGCCCCTCCCTGAGCTCTCACTGACTGAGGGCCCTGCAGCAGCCCCTCCCTGAGTTCTCACAGACTGAGGGCAGGCCCTGCAGCAGCCCCTCCCTGACTTCACACAGACTGAGGACCGGCCCAGCAGAAGCCCCTCCCTGAGCTCTCACAGACTGCAGGCAGGGCCTGCAGCAGCCCCTCCCTGAGCACCTACAGACTGAGGGCAGGCCCTGCAGCAGCCCCTCCCTGAGCTCTCATAGACTGAGGGTGGGCCCTGCAGCTGCCCCTTCCTGAGCTCTCACCCACTGTGGGCAGCCCCTGCAGCAGCCCCTCCCTGAGCTCTCACAGGGTGTGGGAAGGCCCTGCGGCAGCCCCTCCCTGAGCTCCCACAGACCGAGGGCAGGTCCTGCAGCAGCCCCTCTTTGAGCTCTCTCAGACTGAGGGCAGGCCCTGCAGCAGCCCCTCCCTGAGCTCTCACAGACTCTGGACAGGCCCTGCAGCAGCCCCTCCCTGAGCTCGCACAGACCGGGGGCAAGCCCTGCAGCAACCCCTCCCTGAGCTCTCACAGACTGTGGGCAGGCCCTGCAGCTGCTCCTCCCTCAGCTCACACAGACTGAGGGCGGGCCCTGCAGCAACCCCTCCCTGAGCTCTCACAGACATAGGGCAGGTCCTGCAGCAGCCCCTCCCTGATCTCGAACAGACTGAGGGCGGGCCCTGCAGCATCCCATCCCTGAGCCCCAAAGACTGAGGGCAGGCCCTTCAGCAGCCCCTCCCTGAGCTCTCACAGACTGAGGGCAGGCCCTGCAGCAGCCCCTCCCTGAGCTCTCACTGACTGCGGGCCCTGCAGCAGCCCCTCTCTGAGCTCTCACAGACTGAGGGCAGGCCCTGCAGCAGCCCCTCCCTGAGCTCTCTCAGATTGAGGGAAGGCCCTGCAGCAGCCCCTCCCTGAGTTCTCACAGACTGAGGGCAAGCCCTGCAGCAGCCCCTCCCTGAGCTCTCACAGGCTGCGGGCTGGCCCATTGTCATTCCGATTGAGGCAGATTATCCCCTTTCGAATGACAATGCGCCCGCCCTCTGCCTTTAGCATATCAAGTGTCGGTGAGATCGGAGTTGGTGATTACAGAGAAGCTTTCCCCAAACAGAGTACTGTGGGGAACATGTGTAATTTGTCAATGTTGTACACAGAGTGAACAGGGCAGGAGCAGTGACTGGACAGAAGAGACGACAGGAAAGGAGAGGTACTAGGGAAGGAGAGGTCACCGGGCAGGAGAAGTGACAGGCGGAGAAGTGACGGGAGGAGAAGTGACGGGGCAGGAGAAGTGACGGGGCAGGAGAAGTGACGGGGCAGGAGAGGTGACGGGGCAGGAGAAGTGACGGGGCAGGAGAGATGACGGGGCAGGAGAGGTGACGGGCAGGAGAGGTGACGGGCAGGTGAGGTGAAGGGGCATGAGCTAGAGCGGTAACCGGGCATGAGCGGTGAAAGGACAGGAGCGGTGATCGGAGCAGGAGCAGTGAACAGGACAGGAGCAGTGAACGGGGCAGAAGCAGTGAACGGGGTAGGAGCAGTGACATGATGGGGCAGTAGAGGCGACAGGGCAGGAGAGGTGACGTGGAAGGAGAGGCAACAGGGCAGGAGAGGTGACCGGGCGCAAGAAGTGACGGGCAGGTGACATGACAGGCAGGTGATGTTATGGGCAGGTGAGGTGATGGGCAGGAGAGGTGATAGGGCAAGAGAAGTGACGGAGTAGAAGAAGTAATGGGGAAGGAGCGGTGATTAGGCATGAGCAGAAGTGGTAACCGGGCAGGAGCGGTGAACAGGGCAGGAGCAGTGAACGGGGCAGGAGCAGTGAACGGGGCAGGAGTAGTGAACGGGGCAGGAGCAGTGACAGGCCAGGAGATGGGAGGGGGCAGGGGAATTGACGAAGCAGGAGTGTTGATCGAGCAGGAGTACTGACTGGACATGAGCAGTGAAAGGGCCGGAGCAGTCATTTCCCAGGGCGACTGGAAGGGTAGGGGGCCAGTTTGGTTTGGGGGGACCGGTTTTGTACAAGTGCAGGAGTTTTAAAAACACTGCAAATTTCTTTGTATATTCAGCAGGTCTCGGTCAACTATACAAGTGCCAAGATAACTTTGGTGATCAATGTACCTGCTGGAGGGAGATGGGAGCATGTTTTGTCTAGTAGCTGTTTTACTCATCTAAGGTAGCACAGAGGGGTAATATGCCTGCTGCAAAGAACACGTACCATGCATATCAAAGAGCAATATGTAATGTGCATAGTTCAGTGGGTACTGCTTTGTGTTCACTTCCCGAATGAAAGGACACTTGAATACATATGCCCTGGCAGTTCGGGCTGGACTGTTTACATTGGGTGCAGGATCAAGACAGATTTGCATATGGCTGGGTCCAAACTGGAATGGCATGGGGAGAAAAAACAATGGATTTAGGTCTAGATCTCTGTACTGGGGTGAATGTATGACATTGTTCTGCATACTGTCCATCAATTGTTTTTGCATTTGTCACCCCGAGTGGGACAGGTATGCTCAGACGTGAGTCCTGTGCTCTCCATGCCACTGGAATCAAGCTATCCTGGCTGATGAGGGCTGAAAGCCCGAAACCGGTCCTAGAATGCTTGTTTCCAGTCCAGGGAGGACGTTGCCTGGCAGTTCGGACTAGACGGTTTCTATTGGGTGAAGGATCAAGACTGATTTGCATATGGCTGGGTCCAAACTGGAATGGCATGGTGAGCAAAGAAACAATGGATTTAGGCCAAGATCTCTGTACTGGGGTGAATGTGTGACATTGTTCTGCATTCTGTCCACCAGTTCTTCTTTTTGCTATATTATGATTGAGCAGCTAGCTGGCTGACATGAATATGAAGGAGCCTTTGTGGGTTTCCGTGAGTCTAGATTCTCCTGAAGAGTCCCTTTCTCTTCTGAGCCCTGCTTAACACATGTGTACAGGAGGAGCCCTGTATTCATGACCTCAATGTTTGAGACAAAAAATAATCATGGATTTTTGAACAATGAGAGTAAAAGCATTAAGGTAACATGTTGTTCCTGCTTATATTTCACACGCTTTACATATACCTGTATTCTCTATGAGTGGTTGCTTTTTCCTGAATTAAACCTCAAATAAACATGTTTATCCATTGTTTTAATTAAATAACATTATAAGCTGTAACTGGTCAGCGAAATGCTAAACGTACAAAAAATTGGTATGTTTTGCTATTTCTAGCCACACCCCTGACTCCGCCCACTGATTCAATCTTCGGTTATTCCTATCCCCTAATTCTCCATCCACAGTTCCCCTACTTTTTTTCCCACTTCTACCACTGGTTTTACTCATTGTTTCTGAAGCAGCCTCGCACTGCTTTCACTTTCCTCGGGGTGCCCGGTTCCACCCGGGCACCCCGCCTGAATGGATGGTCATTAGAGCAGCTTGGGGAGCCCATCCCCGGCTGCCCCAGCCGGCTCCTCGCATGGTCTGCACTCTTGTGCTGCTGTGGGAGCCAGCACTGGAATTCTGATCTGCCCTCTCCAGTGGGCAGATGCGTCAATACTGGCTGGCCTTCCCACTCCCTTCAGACACAGGGAGCATGGAAGGTTGCCTATGCAGGGGAGTGTGGCAGCACTCCCCCCTCTTTGCAACTGGCATTACAGCCCAGGGATGGGGGAGTGCGATGATGCTCCTTCACTGTTGTTCTCATCAAATAGGATTAGCAGGGGGGCATGACGGTGCTCCCTCATAGCTTCACATATTCATGTGAAACCAGCATAGTGCATCTTATCCCTGCTGCATCGCAGGGGTCTTATTTTAAACGGCAGACACTGGCAGTAAATACGCAGAGTGCATTTTACCATGAGTTTACAGTGGGTGAGTCACAGGTTAGGAGGCTCCCCCAGAGTAGAAGGTAAAAAAACAGGGGATTAAAAAGTGAAATATCTGGGCAGATTAGATGGGCAGAACCACAACTATAAAGTGCACAAATTATAATGTGAGGAAATGGCATCACCTAGTGCCATGTCTGTTCACGAGGTCTGCTCAGGGTCACTGTGACTGTTTAGAAAATTAAATAATTTTAACAGATGAATAAAGTGTAAATAAATAAAGAAGCATACAGTAAAAATGAAAAGTTTTGTGTGGTGCAGTGGCCAGTGCAGCTGACTATGGATCGTGGGGCTCCCGGCTGGATCCCCAGCACCGTACGCAGCTCAGCTCAGCATCATGTGATTATGGGCAATAGCTCATTAATCCCTCCAACATCCCCGCAGCACCTGGATACCTCTAGGGGTGATAACGTTTCACTTTCCCTATGTGGAGATATTAATATTATAAATTAAAGAAATTGAAGTAAGTATCCTCAGATTGATTCATGGGAGCAGTGCTAGTGCTTCAAACTGAATAAAGTAGGGTTGACAAGTAGTCTCAATTAATTTGTTTGATGAATGCTTGCTTCTGTATTTAAGTGTATTGTTTTGTGGCTCAAATCATTGAAAATGCTTACGTTGGGGTTCCTGGCTTCCAGTGATGACACAACGGGGATTCCAGATTCCAATAATGATTCAGTAGGGGTCCCCAGCCTCCAGTAATGAATAAATGGGGGGGGTCCACAGAAGTCAGAAGGTTAAGAACCACAGACCTAGTGTATTGATTTGTTTTGATCATATTACAAAATTTGTTTCCACTACACTTCAGAAATCCCAAAATTGTGCTTCATTTGCGCTTTCCTCGTTCTGATATATTCTGCAATGTTTGCACATTTGAACAGTTTGTTTATAGACATTTAAATGTTGTGTACTATAAAAAACTTTCCTTTCCAACCCCCAGTATCCATCAAGATTGTAAAATAAATCCTCTTACATTTAAGTCATCAAAAGAAAAGTAAACATCAAGTTCCCTGGAAGGCAGAGTCTGACATTTGATCCCCGTCTCTGAATGCTGAGCAAATGTGACAAGATAAGTAGAAAATTTAAAGGTCTGTTTTCAATAGACCTGGGATTGAAATTCTGCTCAGATCACAGAATTTCTGGAGATTTTCCCACTTTGCATTCAACCTATAGTGCAGAGTTCTGAAAATCTCCTTTTAAAGGTATCAAGCAGAGTTTTTCCTCTCCCACGGCTTGACAAAGTTAAGTTGGCAAGCAAGGAAAATCTTACACCCATTTTCGTCTATAAGTCTTGAGAAAAAGGAAGATTAAGTTCATTATTCCAGAAAGAAGAAATGAAATGCATGTTATTCCTATTAGAATTATTCAGTTTTTTATAATACATTGACACAGCATAAGAAGAAGCAATTGCTTGAAAATACGTTTCTAAATCAGATAGAGTTTCCATTAGAAAATTGCTAGGAAATTAATCAAGGATAGAATTACATAAAAGTTTGTATTTAGAAAAATCCGAAGAAGGCAAGAGAAACTTTTGTTTGCAAGCCTTCAAAAAGTAAAAAGTTGTTACTATGGTACATATCTTTTAAATAAAATATGCCTGCATTTATCCAAGACTGCCAAAATTGTATGCTTCGATTGAGCTTTACAATAGTGTTAACCCATAAGGATATATGAAAGGTGTGAGAAATAGGTGATTGAAAGAGAATCTAAATCTTGTAATATCAATTTTGTAGATTTCAATATTGTTGATCTTCCTAATAAAGAATTTGAAGCAGACATAGTATTGAAAGTAAGTAATGAAAATGAAGATAACAAACTTTTTTCAACGAGAAGGCGAGAGGGTACATTATCAAATTCTAACCCTGACCGGAGAACTCCTCAACATCAAGTTGGCGAGCGCAAGCGTGGAAAATAATACTCCCGGCAAGATTTCTCAATGTGGGTCGGTCAGGCTTCTCATTGTGAGTGGTGTCCAATGCTCGCGACGGCTCGCGTTGAGAAAATGCCCGTTCACGTTGAGAAAGCTGCAGCTCGATTAAAAATCTACTTAAGTGGCAGAAAAGGTAAGCTTGAGTTGTGCATGGTGCTGTTTTCAATGATTGCACAGTGCGGACAATCATCCGGCACTGTGTAATCACTGCGAACAGCATTTTCTACCGTACTCTGCCGCTTGCGGAGCTCTTCTTAGTGCGATGGAGTTATGCAACTGCGCAAACTCCACACAGGGTTATTAAATTCTGTGCTGGTAAACCAAAAGTTGCTTTGTTTTTAAATAAACACTTTATGATAGGTAAAAAAATTCGGTAAACCAAAACCACCATCACATTTTGCAATTTTCAATTTTTTGTAACTTCTACAAGGAGCTGTATTATCACAAATTAATTTAGATAATATTGCATCTAACGATTTATAGAACTTAAGTGGAAATTGGGTAGGTATCATGGATAATATATAAAATATATTTAGAGCAGTAACCATTTTAACAGAATTAATTTTACCCCAACCAGATAGATGTAAATCAGACCACTTATGATGAAATTTGTCTTTAACAGTATAAACAATATACTCACAGTTCAATGCAATCGATTGCTTAATGGCATGAGAGAATAATCTCCCAAGATATTTACGTTTTTCTTTTTGCCATATTATATCACTGTTTGGAAGCTTATGAGGGGTACAGTGCACATTTAAGGTCATGTGTTTAGGGTGTAGCCAAAAATGTGAGAATATAACTGAACTATCTTTAAAAGGGGAGGATTAGAGGAATCTGGGTTACTAATATATGTATTCCACACTTATAAAGCACACTGCAACCCCACGGGCATCCTGGCGCTAAGACACAGTAAGTTGGAATGATCCGCAATGCTGACTACCGGTTACCCTCTGGGGAACTACCAGGTCTTAGCTTTCCTCCGAAACGACAACAGTTCCTGTGCCTGCCTCAGTTCCAAAGGGAGGCTGTTCCGTAGGCGAGCAGCTGCCACTCCAAACGCTCTTCCACCCATATAATAAAAAATCACCTGCATAAGCTGAAGTTTTTATAGTAACCTCATTAATAAAAATATCTTTTATTTCCGTAGAGAGTCTAATGGAAATGATTAAGTGTTCAATGGCTAAGAGAAAAAGTAACAATGATAAGGGACAACCTTGACGGTTACCTCTACCAAAAAATATATATTAGAAAATTGACCATTAATACAAATTCTAGCAGATGGGCCAGAATAAAGGGCTGAAATCATAAAGATAAAGGAATTGCCAAAGTTAAAAGCAGATGAAGTACTAAATAAATACTGCCAATGTACTTTGTCAAACGTTTTTTCAGCATCTAATGCAAGGACACCATGGGGAAGGAACAAAGATGACACCGCTTCAATTGCATAAAATAATGATCTAGTATTATTTAGAGAGTATCTGTTTTTCATGAAACCAGTTTGATCAATGTGAACAACACTGCCAAGCACAGAAGTCAATCTGGTCGCAAGAATCCTTGCATAAAGTTTACAGTCTTGATTATTAGGGAAATAGGGCCGTAATTTGAAGTGGAATCTTTATTCCGTTTTGGAAGAACTACAATTAAAGCTTCAGTAAAGGATCCTGAAGTTGGTTCCTGATAAACTAAAGGGAGTAAATAATTTAAGTAAATGAGGCATCAAACAACGAGAAAATTCTTTCTAAAATACAACAGGTACATCATCTGGTCCAGGCGACTTACCCATTTTAAGAGATTTTTTTTGTAATTCTTTTTAACAATGCTCATGAGACCATACAGTATCACACAGTTGCAAAATAGTACATTAGGACATATTACAAAATTGACATTGTAGTTATCAGTAGGGAACAACAAGGACAATAAACACATCCCAACCTTCCTATCCTTCCATAATCGCCCCAGTTTCTCTGTACCTGCATCAGGGTGTCCACACTTTTTTCTACTTTTTAGAACACCCCCTACTTTTATATACTGTTTACTCTGCCCTTTAGCACCAGTTGAGGTCACGCTGCCAGTCTTCCCATTGTGGGGGTGACTGTGCCCCCTATGTTCTTGCAATATTCCCTTTCTCCACCCCCGCTGCTAGGGCCAGCCAAAGTTACACGTATCTAGACCTGTTTTTGTCTCCATTGACCGTCAGTAATAGCCACTTTGGCTCCATCGTCACCATCCCTCTCACCACTCTGGACATGATATCGGTGACTCTCGTCCAATAGGGGATGATCTCCGAAACACTCCCATAAGATATGAAAGATATGAAAGAAAGAGCCCTCCTGTCCACAGCCCCTAACACAGGATGCCGATGGGCTCCTACCCCAGGCATAGAGGTGTGTGCGAGGTAGTCAGTGCGGTGGAGGATTTTCAGCTGCACTAGTCTGAACCGTAAACAGATTGCAATCTCTTTAGGACTCTGCAGCGCATCCTGCCAGTCGTCGTCTAGATTTCCCAAATCTTTGGCCCAAGCTGCTCTAAGAGTGACCAGAGGGTCAGGTATGTTGTTTATTAATTTACAGAAGATTGTACATGTGGGCTTTTCCACTATGGGGTCAAGCAACAGCCTATCCTCTATAGGAGAATAATCCAGAATAGTAGTACCCCTCTGTATATGGGATCTTAGGCATGTATGAGTTGCAGATAATGGTACCTTTGTGACTGGTGTAGGCTGTCTTCCTTCTGGAGGTATTCAAAGGAACGAGGGGAATCCCCCCTCCAGACATCCCCTAAGTACTCAATGCCAATCAGTCTCCACACCTAAAGCCCTTCAAAGTAGTAACTTCAAGCAGCCTCTCACCTACCCACATAGGTGTTCTCCCGGTTAACGTGCCCGCCCAGGTGTTGGTTGGCCTCTTTCCAGCATTGCAGTACCACCCTCGTATGCTCTGGCCACGTTGCCCGCGGCCTTTGGGCGTAAAGAAGAGGTTCACAATGCCCTCGGGCATGACCATCCTATCCACCCTGTAAGCTGGCACATTACTATCCATATACACCCAATCATTAATCACCTGGAGCTGCGAGGCCCAGTAGTATAGTTTGACATCCAGGAGCGCCAGTCCTCCATCGTATACTCCCCGGTGGAGCTTGTGCATTGCGATCCTCGGGGACCCTCTGTCCCACAGCAAGGTCCGCGACTCCTGTGTTTTGTGTTTAAAAACACGTGAGGGAACCGGATAGAATGAGTTCTGTAGAATATAGAGGAGCCTCGGTAACATTTTAAATATGGCCGCCATACTCATGAAGGAGAGTGGGAGGGAATGCCAATGGCTTACGTCGGCACTCAGGTGACTTAGTTGGTGTTTGAGATTTCTGTCAAAAAAACTCCTTCTTGTCACGTGTGACATAGATACTTAAGTATTTGAATCCCTCAGTAACCACTGATGCCGAGCACCGAGATAGGATACCAGGAGGGGACCCGATAGTGGGAAAACCACTGACTTTGACCAGTTAATGGTATAGTAAGAGTAGCTGCTAAACAGCTCAAAAATGTGGAGCACCTGGGCTATCGAGTGATATGGCAGTGCCAGGTAAAGAATAATATCATCCGCTTAAAGGGAGATACGCTCTACCCACCCCTCCACTGCCTCCAGTCCCCAGATCATGGGTTCCGTCCTGATCCAGTGAGCCAGTGGTTCCAGAGCTACAGCGAAGAGGAGAGGAGACAGGGGGCAACCCTGCCTGGTGCCTCTATGCCGGAAGAAGGCCATTGACACAGCCCCATTAACTCGCACTCAGGCCGTTGGTTTTTCATATAGGCTTCGTACCCAACTGCAGAAGACTGGCCCTAAGCCCAGCCTCTGGGTCACCATGAACAGATAAGGCCATTCTATAATATCAAAGGCCATAGAGGCGTCCAGTGCCATCAATGCCGTCTGAGTATTTCCCACATACTCGGTCATGTACAGCTCTCTGTACAGTCATCGCAGATTATGTAGGGTGCTTCTACAGGACATAAACCCAGATTGGTCGACATGCACTAAGTCTGTGATGGCAGAAATCAAACTATCCACCAGGACTTTGGCTTCCACAATGATCAGGGATATAGGACAGTAGGAAGAGCACTGGTCTGCAGGTTTTCCTGCCTTATGAATCACTACAATCATAGCCTCCCTTTGATCAGGGGGGAGCTCCTCGAGCTTGCGCGCTTCGTTGAACATCTTGAAGAAGGGGGGCTGGTATAATCGTAGCTTGTCTTTTGTAGATCTCAATTGGAAGCCCATTTGGCCCGGAGGCTTTCCCCGACTGCAGGGATGTTCAGGACAGTACTAATCTCTTTTACCGTAAAATCTGCCTCAAGCCAGTCACTCATGTCTGCAGTCAACGTGGGAAGGGCAAAGTCTGTTCTCGTGCAGACCGGGGAGTAAACTCCCTCAAAAAGAGCCCCAAAGGCCTCTGCTACTTCCATGCTGGTCGAGCAGACAGAACCAGATGCTTTTCTAACCTTCGACACCCACAAGCGTTCCCTATCCGGGCGCTCTGGCCATGCCAGTAGTTTCAGTGCTTTGTCATTCACATCGTAGATCCAATGCTGCATGGCTAGAGCGTAGGCCCAAGCCTCTCCCTCAGCCAGAGCCCTAAGATCCCTCTGTTTCAGCAGTAGTGTATGGCAAAGGTCAACCAAGGGGGCAGTCATGTAATCCCTCTTGTTCAATCTGACGTTGTAGTGTCCGGATCTGGAGGGACTCTTCTTTCTTCTGTGCCCCAATTAGCACTTAGCTAATCCCCTCAGCACGGTCTTAAAGGCCTCCCACCGTATGATTTGAGACTGTACGGACCCCAGGTTCTCCTCAAAATATAACTTTGAGCCCTCCCTAAGTTTCCCCCCAGAGCCAGATCTCGGAGGCACCAAGGATCTATTGTCAGGAATGCCACCCTATTAACAACCAGACCTCTTACTGTGACACAAACAGGGGAGTAATTAGAAATCCCCTTAGCCATATTGTTGGTGTCAGTGAAGTCTCCCATATGGTCAATGCGGGTGAAGAAGTGATCAATCCTAGAGGAGCACCCATGTCGGGCCAAGTAGAACGTGTATTGTCTAAGGGAAGGCTTTTGCTCCCTCCACAAGTCACACAGTCCTAAAGCTTTGATGAAGTCTGACTAGCCCCGTTGGCCCTGGTGACTCATCTGGGAAATGGACCGATCAAGCTCCGATTTCATAGCTGCATTCATGTCCCCACCAATAAGCAGAACTCCAGAGGGAGGTCCGTCAAAAACAAACTCAACTTGGGAAAGAACGTGGAGTGTAGGCCCTGGGGTAAATAGCAAGAACAAAATAAGAATAGGCATCCCTGCCATCTGCCCGCCACTGCAGCAAAGCAGCCGGCTTCATCTACCCATGACCCGGAAATAACAATGAGCAGGGAGGTGAGTATAATGATTCCCACTCACCGGGACCTTGAGGTGAACCCTGAGTGTGGCACCGTTTTATAGCTAAACAGATCTAGGGCTTTACACCTATTCCCTCTCAGATGTGACTCCTATAGCAGAACCACATCTGGGGAGTGCCTCTTTTGATACTGTAATACCAGCGTGCATTTAATTTTGTTCCCCATGCCCATTTACATTCCAAGTCCATACCTGTATTTTGGCTGGATCACCCATCATTCCCGCATGTGTGCAACACTGTAGGATAGACCTCCGTCCCCTCAGCATCCCCCAATGCAACCCCTGTGCATTGATGATTAGAATGGTCTTGAGCCAACATCCCTAACCCCCAAACTGAAATAATCCAATAACCCAACTCCCCCCTCCCTGCCACCCTGCCAGGTGAGACCCCAACCTCCCTCCGTTCAAACTTGCAGAGTGCCTCTCGCCCTAACAATTCTAGAAACAACATTTGTGAGGAACCGTGAACTCGTAGCCAGTAACAAGATGCATAAATCTAGTAATGAAAGGTACCTGCCCTTTCTGCAAACTTTAAGGCTGCTATTCGGTAATCGGCCACCCAGACCACCCAGAAAACGTTTATGCTGGGCTACAAGTTTGGAACCTTCAGGGAGAAGCATGCAGGCCCCCACAACTCAACTCCAATTGACATTCCCATTGGTGAGTCTTGCTGCCAGTTCGAACATCTGGACTAGGTCTGGACTTTCAAAGCGTGCTAACACGGTAACCAAGTCAAATGTAGGGCTTAGGCCCCTGTGGCCGGGGAGTGTCAATTCACCCATGCCCCAGCCCAGATCGACATACTTCTTCCAAAACACACAGTGAAGAACCAACCACTGCCTCTCAACACCTATAGAGTCTCAGAGTCACTTAACTGACTGCTGTACTTGCATCTGGATGCCAGGGGATCGCCTATTCTCACTCTTGAACTCCTCGCCATTCTGTCCCGGAATAAGGCGCCTGCCCCCACAGCCAACGGTATGCCAACCCTCCAGCCAGTCACTTGCATTCGCCATTGTGTCGAAGAAGTAGGTCTTCCCACCATCCAGGGTCTTGAGTCTGGCCGGGAAGAGCATCATGTACTTAACACCTTGATCCCTAAGGTTCTCTTCACTCCAACAAAAGAATGTTGGTGCCGCTGAACATGGAGCGTGAAGTTGGGAAAGAAGCAGATGGTGGCATTGTCCAGTTAGAGATCACCATGTGTGCGTACGGCCTACAGAATCGCATCCCTGCCCCTGTAATTCAGGATACGGGCGATGATAGTGTGGGGAGGAGCCCCAGGTTTGGTTTTTCTCCCAGAGCTCTGTGGGCCCGCTCGACAGAGAAGAAGTTGGACAGGCGTTTAGGTTTCAGATGATTTAGTATCAAGTCTTCCATGAAGCAGTCCATGGATGGGCCCTCCATTCCCTCCGGTACCCCGACCACGCAGCTGTTGTTGTGTCTGGCTCTCCCTTCCTGGTCCTCCAGTCTGGCGTGGATGTCTGCCTGGTTTTTGGTGAAAACGGCAACCTGCTCTTCCAAGTGTTTAGTTTTGGATTGTAGGCTCCCAATGCCTGCTTCTGCCGGGGATACTTTTTCAGACATCTTCAGAAAATCTGCATGTAGAAAGTTCATTTCTTCAGTGACAGAATCAAGTTTGGCCTCCAATGTGCCCTGAAAGTCTCCGATAGCCCTCATAATGTCTTTTATCGAGGGGTCTGGACCACTGTCATCTGGATCCTCCTCTGTACTGCCCCCATTACACCCTCTTCTCGATCTACTGCGATGTTGTATTTGTAGATCTGATTGGACTGGCCGCGTCCTGTCACTCTATTACGACCTATGACAGAGTTGGAGAGGCAGCGCCAGCTACCCTGCCATATCGGAGCAGACCACAGAGGTGTCAATTCACCCACAGCGATATTGGATCCTGGGTACCTCAAGGCTTCCAACAGCTTTTGGACCTGCCGGGATCAGGTCACTACTGTAAGACGTTGCGTGTTCACCTTTGCACCGGACCCCAGGCTCCACACACCATATTCTGAGTAAGAACCATGCAGGAGCAGGGCTCACTGAGGCATGTCCCACTGATTGGTCCCCACGTCAGCTCCTCACCTCACCTGTGAATGGATCCATTGCCTCCTCGGTCAGCAAGCTCGCAGGGGGGTGAGACCAATTCCGCAGGCCTCAGGCACCCCGGTCAACAGCATTCATCCTGCCAGTCACACTCCTCTTCCCAATGAAGGGCACACAGCTGACACAAGCAGTGCGCCGGACAATCCAAGGCCCATACGGCCTTCTGACATTGTTGAATCCCAGTATGTGGCCCTGCCCAGTCTGTTTCCGATAATAGGTGGGACCCACCCAGTCCCTATCGCAGCGGGCTTCACGGGGGCACTAGGGCTCAGCGGTGTCTGCTTCTGCTAGTGGGACGATCCCACTCACAACATCAGCGTCCACCGGTATCACATTCAGGGGACCGGAGTCCTGCCACAGCTACGGGCTGCTACTCCGCCACTTTGCTTCAGCCCTCGGAGCCGTGCTGTGCCCGAAGCACCCACACAGCAGCGCACTCTGCCCCAGTCCGCAAACAGCTGATCTCTGCAGCCACACCATCTCAGGCCGGTCAGTATCTGCACCTTCAAGCAGCTCTTGGTGCCGGGGGAGTGGGGGCCTCACCTCAATGGCCATGGACATTCGCCATCTTACCTCCTTGCGATCTCTTGCCCCTCCGTTCCGATCTACCACTCCCAACACTTCAATACAGCTAATTCGCACAGCTATTTGCCTCCGCTGCACTCTGGTACTCGGCTGGCAGTCTGGGCGATTTTCCAGGGAATGGATGATGACGGATTTAGAGGCTAAAAGCCGACCAGTAGAGCAGCACGGTTAGAGTGCGGCCATCTTCCGCATCTGCAAGCCATGCCCCCTCCCATTTTAAGAGATTTAATAGCAGAATTAAATTCTTCTGATGAAATCCGCACCTCCAATGTTTCCTTCACTGACTGGGAAAGTTTAGGTAGGTCGCAAGAGTGCAAACAATTATCAATACTAAATGTATCTATAGTCGAGGGATCACTGTGTAGATTTTAATAGTAAACCGAAAAAATCATTAATAATTTCTTTGTGCAATAATGCCAATTTACCATTTAGACCACGAATTGCATTCATTTGGAGTTTATCATTTTTGATCCGTTAATATTTCGCCAAAAGTCTCCCAGATCTATTGCTCTAAAATGGAATTTGTCCTTGTCATTAAAAATGTGTATACCAGCTCTTTTACTTATCAAAGAGTTTAACTCATACCTGAGTTTCGGTAACTGAATTTTATATTAATTATCAATGGATGAAATAAAGAGCAGTTCAAATGTTGCTATTTGTTTATCGAACTCTGTAAGTTTAGCATTGAAGGCTTTATTTTCATGTGCCATAAATTAGATTTTTACTCCTCTGAGTTATGCCTTATAATCATCCCAACGATTTACAAGTAAAGTAGAACTTTCTGGATTGTAAGAAAAATAATCATGTAATGCTCACAAAAGTATGGTTTTCTTATTGTCACTAAGAGCTATATTCATATTCATATGCCTGCGAGAATGGGATTGTTGCAATGTTTTAGGTTGCAAAACACCTGAAAAAGTGAATGGTCAGAAATATCAATATTGTGAAATACTTAATCAGAAAATGCATGAATTAATGAGTGAGAAATTAACAAATAATCAATAAAAGAATAAGAGTTGTGTGGGTTGGAGAAAAAAGTAAATTGTTTCTCTTTTGGGTGATGTATATGCCAGATATCCACTAATGTAATTGATTTAAAAAAGGACTTGAAAATAAAATAAGCCTTAGAAGGGTGATATTTAGTTTGAGAATATCTATCCAACAGTGGCTCACAGATTAAGCTAATGTCACCACCAACAGCATCCAATTTAATCAATTCAGAGGTAAAAAGAGACCAGAATTTAGCATCATCATTTGTTGGCCCATAAACATTAATTATTAAAAAAGATCTAGTATCAGTTTTAATTTTAGCTATAATATAGCGACCTCTGTATCTGAACATTTAGATCGTTTTTAAACATTTAAATTTTTTTGAAAAAGGATAGAAACAGCATTCTTTTTTTAATTGCAGTAGAAGAAATATTATTACCAACCAACGTTTATTCATGTATGATAAAACTGTATCATCTATATGAATTTCTTGAAGTAAGCAGAAGTCTGCTTTATGCCAAGCTAAATAATCTAAAACTTTAGTTCTTTTAACAGGTTGTCATAAACCTTTAACATTGAACGAGACAACTTTAAAGGATTAAAGAGTAGTTCCAAATGAAGAAAATTGGAGAAAAATGAAGGACAAGGACAAACATAAAAAAGACAACATAGATACTAAATAATGTTCCATAATCGCACACACACATATGCAAGATTGACCTGCTTAGACAATAGCCCCACAAAAAATATCGTCAAATAAGCAAAAATGAAGAATTATCGAAAGGGTGCCTCATGTTGAAATGTCACTTGTTTCCACAAAGAGCAGGGAATGCTGACCGAAAAATGCTCAGAGATCCTTAGGACGTTGGAAAGATTTTGAGACACCATCCTTCCAAATTCTCATGACTAAAGGATCAAAAAGGCCATATTTAAAACCACAGCTTCGAAGTCGAGGTCTAAGTTCAGTAATTTTTTTGCGAATTTTAACAGTCTCTTTGGCAAAGTCCTGATCTATAAAAGATTTATTTCCATTAACCATTAAGAATGGGATCTATCTCGCTGCTTTCCTAATCATTACCAGATGATGGTGGTGCAAGACTTTAAAAATCATCTGACGTGGTCTAGCATTGCTTGGATTAAGATGAGAAGGAATTCTATGTGCCTTATCATTTTCGAATTTCTCTGAGAATTTTAACTGCAAATGACCAGGTATCAAACATTCCAAGTATTGCCTACAGTCGTTGCCTTCAACCCCTTCGGGCAAATTAAAGATGTGCAAATTATATTGCCTATTACAGTTTTCTAATTCCAGTAATAAAGCATTCATTGGCATTATTTTAGCAGCGAGGGGCAACATGCTGTAAATTTTAACCTTATTATCCTGGATTTTTATTGTATTGTCAGAGACTTTCTATGAGAGGTCAGCCATATCTTTGTGAATGTTTTTAATTTCCAAAACAATGTTATCTGTGTTAGAGCGCATTGCTTGTATGTCTTCCAATAAGGTTATTTATGAAGGCTCATTCGAATCTACAATTTGGGGCTTTACTGGTGGAGGAGACATTGTTTGCTTACATTTGTTAGTTGTTGTATGTGAATTATTTCCTTCCATGTTCACTATATCAAGCAAGATATATATATATAACTTCAAAAGTTCTTCAAAAATAACAAAAGAGAAAATGATTACAGTATCACCAGAGCAAGCAACTGTACAGCAGCTTGAACCAGCCGTGGGTGTGGTTTAGGCCTCAGCCACGTCCTTTCCTGAATGAGACTCCGCACTCCTGACTGGAATTTCCAGTAGCACCTCAGAGGCAGCTCAATGTAGGGAGACAGCACAACAGAAATTCCACACAAAATGGAGCCAAAGCCTCAAAAAAACACCTCTCTGCAAGCGCTGGACATATGGAGTAGAAAGACACTCTCCAGCACTCTTGAGGTGAGCTAAAACTTGTCTAAAACATTTTCGTAACTGTGGGCTATGCAGGAGAAACAATCGGGAGGTGGCCATCTTGAAAGCGCGTACTCACGAATCCCGATCCGTTATGGAGCATTGTCAGCTTCTGATGACACACCTGATGCTGGGGCCATTCAAGGCGCTACCATCAGGTCTGCGGGCCTCTCCACGTCATAACAGGACAAGCAGGCACTAGAAATAGTGAGCATGACTCAGTGGGCCTCATTTATGAAAAGTGTTGCACCGCTGCGTGAAAACAGTGATGCAACACTTTTCACTGCACCCTACTTGTGACACCACGGTTGCGCTGTATTTACTGTACGGTGCTCCATGTCGCAAGGAATGACAGATACGTCAGGAATCCTGACGTATCTGTTGGCACAAAACTCATGCATTTCTGGAGTTGTGTTGCAAGCATGACGCGACTCCAGCAATGCATGGGGAGGCCTATACACATTCCTGTTGTTGTATTAGCTTTATTTTCAATGACTTATGTCATAAAAGCTATAAAAGAGCACCAGTTATAATACAAGTAGAAATATAAAAATGCACTATTCATGCAATACCTATTACAGTAAGTGTACATACAAGTTATTCCTTCCACAGTAACATAAGTTCAGTATACTGCTTCCTATGCAGAGATGTCGTATTACTGGTGGGGCGGTTCATGTTATAAGGCAATGGAGCGGTGCCATGCCCATCCAGCATGTACCATACAAGTTGCCAGCAAGCTCATCCGTACATAGGAATAAAAATTCATTTGATTTACGACTACAACAATTTAAAGAAAAAGAAAACAAAAATGAGAAATTCAGAAGGTCAGTATTAAAAACAATTAACACATCATTGCAAGATTAAGAAGTACTTAAAACGGTATGGAAGGAGAAGAGAGACCATCGCTGTATTACCACACTTAGGAGCCCATTAGCATGGTGGGCAGATCGCCACCGCCCGACCAGGGGTGGCGATCCACCCACTAAAACTCCCCGCCGGTTTGCCATTTACCCCCTGCCACATTAGCATGGCGGGGGTACTGCGGCGGATGGAAAGACTGTCCGCCGCTTTTCCGCCGGTAGGCAATCGTTACGATTGACTACCAGTCTCAAAAGGCCCTTAATATGGTGGCGGTGCCTTGCAGGCACCACCATCCTTATTAGTATGTGGCATTTTCAATGCCTTTGCATGATGGAGACTCTGCAATAGAAAGGCATGTGGATTTTGCTTCGGGGGCCCGTTGTGGGTCCCAAGGGGGTGGGGGGGGTGTGGGCAGGTGGGGGGCTGCACTTGCGGAGTACCTATGGTACCCTCCAACATTGGCATCCACAAGGTGGCAGGCACCGCACGGTGCCTGTTACGTTGCGCATGCCAATGCACAACATGCATTTTCAACATTGTCGCGGGTATAGCTTACAGCACCGCCTGCCACAATGTTGAATATACGGGATGCAACTGCCAAGGTGGCGGTCGTATCCTAATCTGCTGTGCGTGACTGCCGCACCCCTAGCAGGGGGGCTCAGCACCGCTAGGGTGGCGGGTGGACTAAAGTCAGTCCGCCATCCTAATGGGGGCCCAAGAGTCTCCTAAGTTGATCTTCATACCCTGCAGTCGTAATGGTTATCTCTTCAACCCTCTCAAGATAGAATTATAAAGTGTTTATATACAACATACAATAAAGTGCATGTGGTAAATTCAATGGGTCTGTCATCAGCTGCCAGTCTTTTGGCAATTCATGTTTTGGTTTTGTTTAATCATGATTTTTGCAAAACTTTATTGTTCAGGAAGTTGATGTGATCTAAATAAATCCCCCCAAAAACACAATGGCTAAAGGCAAAAGCGTTCTAAAGATCTCCAAAAACTATACATCACTATGGTAAATCCGGCACTGTGGGGAACTGCATTGTGTTGTAAATGGGAAGCATGTTGTATCTCATAGTGAAGTCAGTCAATAGCTGATTTGGCTAACCTTTCCCCTTGATGCATGCTGAAAGGCAAATGTGAATAGCACATCCCCCCTTCACTGTTGAGCATACTTATAAGACTGCATGAAGGTAATTTTGCCCAGGCAAGGTGTGGGAAAAGAGGTGACCTGACCTCACGATTCCCAGTTGACAGAGGAGTAAGGCAGGGCTGTGTGCTCTTTGTCAATGCACTGATTGCCCAACTCACTAAGGTCAGGGACAACAACGCCACCAAACTGGCAGGTACCAAGGTCCCAGCAATGATGTTTCCTGATGACACCCTCTCAACGTCGAACTCCCCTGTGGGCATCCAGAGGTTCTTGGACAGCTTTGAAATCTTTTGTAACAACTAACAACAGGAGGTTAGAGATCAATACTCAGAAGACAAAGTTCATGGTCATCAATCCTCCCAAGACATTGCGTCCCAGCCCTAGTCTAGAGGGCACCATGTTGGACAGGGTGACAATATGCGAATACCTAGGGGTCACCTTGACAGAAAACATGAAGTGGGGTCCACAAATTGCCAAGCTTAAGCTAGCTCAGACTACTATAGGAATTATCAAACTACTGAGAAAGTCTTCTTCAAATCTGCTGGGCCTACAGTGGAGATCCACAAGGTGCAAGCCAAGGTTGCGGCAATGTATGGGGCTAAAATATGAGGGCACTGTTATTGAGGAGACGTGAGTAAAGCAGAAAACAGTTTTATGAGACAGATTTTAGGTCTATCTTCAAGTCCCCCCCTCATCCCTTTACGGCTGGACCTAGGAATTTGACCCATTGGGGAGAAGATAGGTCTCAGACCTCTAACCTTCTGGCGCAGACTATGGGTGACACCAGAACTGGCAGCCTACAAATAGGAATTAAAAGAGATATTGAGCTTTCCAAGAGCAGCAACAATCCACTGGTTTATCCATATAAAAAACAACATAGCAGGATGGGAAAACCAAGCCTATGGAGCAACCCAGAGGAAGCGTGTTTAGTAATCTCCTGTTAAGAAGTAGTAGAAGCCTACCGAATGGGTAAGCTAGCATAGGCACAAGGGAGCCTGGTCACAGGACACCTGATAACTACATTTTTATTATTGAAGGACGAGTACCGATCCAAGCCTTTTTTAGATTACATCTATCCATTCCTGGCAAGGAAATGATATGTCCAGTTCAGACTGGGCTCCCTGCCGCTCCGTGTCTTTTCCTGCAAATGGTCAAGCGCGTCCCGGCGAGAGTGTCCAGCCTGTAACGGGGAGGAAGAGTCGGAGCTGCATGCCATCTTTTTTTGCCCTGCCTACAAACTAGCGAGGAAGCACTGGGTTGCCCCATTGTGCAGGAATCTAGGGGTTGTACACTGTGCTGAGGCATTCAGAGTTTTAAAGCATGAAACCTGTAAGCCCATTGTTATTTCTGTGTCACGATTCTTGACCTCAATGTGGCGTAGGCGCTGGTCTTTTGTAAATGTGCCCATCCAGTAACTAATAGCACATTGTCCCTGATGTTTTAGGGTCTTTTTAACTAATTTTTAAAACCTTTTATTACTTTTAATTTTAAAACTAATCGTGTTTTTAGTGTTCAAAATGTGCAAATTTCTTGTTCTTATGTTGGCTAAAACGTAACTACAATGAACTATCATTGCATGATTAATTTATGAAATTTGTAATCCTACTTATATTAACTCATTCATTATCGCCACTACTGATGGGTCTTTCCAGGTGCCTCCATTTTAAAGTTATTGCCTCTTGCTTTGCACCCACCCGGCACATGTATTTTACCAAGCCCACAGGACCTAGTTATGAGTCAGTGCAGATCCCTCCTTCTCATAAGAACTACCGAGGCGATGTACCTGTGTTTTAACAAAGAGGACTAGTTATACTTTTATAATTTCAAACTGTTATGAATTGTATTACACTGTTTATTATCAAGATACTTTTATGGTCGCATAGACCGAAATAAAGTTTTTGGGAATAACACAATCACAAACCAATGGATGAAGTCTGACTGAAAACCCTTAGAAGTAACTACATTGCACATATTTATTAAAATTGAAAGGTCTTGGGATAACGCACTCCTAAAAAAGCCACTGGTCTGGCATTGGCTGCTAGCATCATCCTTGAGAAGGAATTGAAGAAAGGAAGGAAGGCAGACAAGGAAAGAAGGCAGAAAAGGAGGCAGATGAAAAAGGGAAAAGAGGGAGGAAGGAAGGAAAGAAGACAGATAGGTAGATAGGCAGAAAATGTAGATAGGCAGAAAGGAAGGAAAGTAGGAAGGAAGGCAGAAACAATGAGAAATTAAAGAAACATGAAAAAGTAAAGAAGGCAGGAAATAAAGTCGGAAAAAGGAAAGGAAAGAAGGAAAGATATAGGGCAAACGAGAAAGAAAGTAGGAAACAAGGAAAATGGAATGAATGGAAAAAGGAAAGACAACATGGAAAGAAACAAGGAAGAAAGCAAAAAAGTGAAAGATGGAAAGATGGAAAAAGAAAGAGAAAAATAAATGAATAAAAGAAAATGGGAAGAAGGTAAAAAGAAATGGAAGAAGAAAGGCAAAAGAAAAGAATGAAAGAAAAAAGTGACAAAAGAGGGATGGAAAGAAGATGGAAAGAAGCATGGAAAAAGGGTTTACAGTATGAAATATTGTATATTGAGGGGTTTTTACAAACCACATACGGCATATTTGCCCCACTTGAGCATCACTTTTGTGATGCTCTAGAGGTGCAGTGTGCAGACCCATATCGAAGAGGGCATAAAGAGACACTTTACATGTTTTTTGGGGCCTTGTAGATATGGATTAATGCAAAGCATGGCAAGTCGCTGTGTTGCCTTACTCTCCGTGAAAGAGGCGTTCCTTGGGTGTTGTTGTGAGTGTTCCCGCTCAACACCCATGTAATTCGACACTGCCCCAGATTCACAACATCAGGTAAACTTGGGACTGCGCCAACATCTTGCGCCTTACTAGACCAGGCGCAACAAGGAGAAATATTTGTGTTGTCTCCTTGCTTTTCCCTCTTTACATATCTGCTGCTTTCTGCAGCACACAGAGAATGAGGAAAATGCCTCTCGGGATTGTTTTTGTGCATAAATGTGTCCCTCCCTGCACAAAAACAATTGTGCCAATAATACATGCCATGGGGCAAGAGTGCCTACTTTGGCATTCTGCGGCAAACAGTGTGCCTGCCATGTTGTGCATGGAAGTGCACAACATGCCTTCCTGGCATTGTGGCGGGCGGTGCTGAGTGTACCGCCCGCCATAAAGACAGGAATGCAGGATGTGGCTGCCACTATGGCGGGCGCATCCTAATGGGCCCTATGGCGGACGATCCCATTTCCCGATAAGATGGCTGGCGGACAAAGTCCGCCCGCCATCGAAATGAACCCCTTAAATTCCAGCCCTAATGAAAACACATAAAAGCAAGATTCTGCTCTTTAATGTCATGCCTACCTGACAGACTGTGCGTGCCTGGCCTGCCAACCTTAAGCCTCACGTTCTCCGGCAGGTGGTGGCAACCAAAAAAATAAAAATCTTTCTGTGTCATGTATCTTTCCGTGCAGCACTTGACACAATCTCTTCACATCTCTGTCTACCTATGTCCACATCTTTGTACAATGTATTCTTTCAAGCAGCATTTGTGTATGTGTCTTAATTTACTAAAAACTCACTGAATCACCCTTGGCCTGTCTTTCCAAGAATGGGAGTGACAAGCAAGAGAGACAATGAGGGGCATATGTACAAGCCCCGATTAACACCACAACATCCCATTTATCAACTTTGTGGTGGCATTAGGGACTTAGCCTTATTTACAAGGCTGCATAAAGCCATTTAATGTGGCTTAACGCTACCTTTTACACTATAGTTAGCGTGAAAGGGATGGGCAGTGGGCGTTCCACTGCAACACCCATTGTATTTGACGCTGCCTCCTATGTACAAGGGTGGCGTACATAGGAGGCAGCCCCAAAATGAAGATCAGGTAAAACCTGGTCTTAAGTTGGCAAAAGGAGGATGAATGCATTATTTCTCCTCATTTTTGCGTTTTCCATGTGTGTGTAAAATGCAAAATGGCAAGGATTGTTTATGTACAGGACTGTCCCGCTATCCTTAAAAAAAAAGAAATTTTGTAACTTTCACGTGTGCTGCATTAAGAAGCACACATAGTAGTAACAAAATGGCATATCAGGATTGTTCATGTGCAGGAAGGGACACCTTGGAAAGAGGCGTGGCGCAGCGGGCAATGCGACTGACGCTGGCTGCTGGATGCTGGGGATCACGGTTCAATCCCTAGCTCCGGCGGCAGGGGTCTGCCCATCCCCATGTGACTCTGGGCAATAGCTCGCTTAATCTTCCTGACGGCCCCCAGCGCCTTGACACCTTCGGGTAATTGTTTGCGCTTTACAAATACTGGACATTTACATTTTACATAAACAATCCTCTCCTGCATCCAGACACCCTTGCTCTATTGTGCAGGGATCATGTACTGGCGCTACACTGTTAAGTTTAGCGCCATTGCCAAGGGAAACGCAAGGCTGCACCATATCCTTCTAATTATGGTGCAGCCTTGCTTTTTAGAAGTGGCGGAGAGGCATTAAGCCATGATGGCTAATGCCACACTCCGCCACTTCCTTGAACATATACCCCTGAATTCCAAGTCAGGGCCACTCGCAGAAAGAAATGGCGTTAGCAATGCTTGTTCATGCTTTCCTTTGTTGCTGTTTGGATGATAGACATCAGGAAGTTTGAGCTTGGCTGTGGCATCACAGGAGCTTGAATTACATGAAAATGAGTGATAACTTCAATATTGATTCAAACATGGTTCCCCAAAAATATATCTTGCCCGGGGCATTCAATAGCTCGGGATGTCAGTGCTTTTAGGAGCACGCGCCAGTGTTCATTGGCCCAGTGATGCTCCACGGCAGCAGCGGGTCCTGGCCTGTGCCCATCTCACATGAGCTGAGATCTCAGTGACTCTGTCCCGTCCATCAATCCTGCTTTATGGACACCAAACATCAATCTCTTGTGGAATGAAGTCCACGCAGAGATGTGACGTGGTGACTGAGTATAACGTGGTGACTGAGTATCAGAGACCTTATCACTCTGAAGGCCCTATCTGTCCCCACAAGCTGCGGAGCCCGCAGGAAGGCGGGACACGACACCTGTCAATCAATGTCTCCTGCTTGTGAAAGCTGTTCCCAGAGGGCGTCGCTGCTGCTGTGAGTGTCCAATGCCCACGGTTCAGGAACTCAGGAGGCAAGAGGTGAGGACAAGAAGGGTGAGTTTACTAATAGAGGGTATTTAGCAAAGCCTGGACTCACTGCAATGTGGTTCATAAAGAGCCTGTGGAGGGCTCATACAGGGTCATCAATGACAAAGAATTGTCTCATGACAGTCCAGCCACTGGAGAAAACAAGGAACAGTAGCTACCCCAAACCCAGGGCACGAGCGAGGCTATGAAAGGGAGTCCTTCACCAATGACAGACCTGCTCATCAAGAGCAGAGGACACACCACCCCCTGAGCTTCTACCACAGCGATGAACATACTGTCAATGCACCCACATACCTGTCAACTCACCTGCATACCTGTCAGTGCACCCACATACATATCATTGCACCTACATACCAGTCAACTCACCCGAATACCTATCAGGACACCCACATACCTATCAACTCACCCGCATATCTGCCAATGCACCCACATACCTGTCAACTCACCTACATACCTGTCAGTTCACCTGCATACCCATCAACCCACCCTCATACCAGTCAACTCACCGAACACCTATCAGGGCACCCACATACCTATCAACTCACCCGCATATCTGCCAATGCACCCACATACTTGTCAACCCACCCTCATTCCAGTCAACTCACCCACATACCAGTTAGCTCACCTGCATACCTGTCAGTGCACCTACATACCCATCAACCCACCCTCATACCAGTCAACTCACCCACATACCTGTTAACTCACCCACATACCTGTCAACTCGCACGCATTTGGCAGGTGACCCTGTTTTTCTTCTCTTCACCTGCCAGGCATACAACATGCCTCCGTAGACTTCAATAGAGTCACCCACTTTTCAAACCTTTTCCACCCTCAAATTAAGCATAAGGATCTGCTGTCCGCCTGTGGGCTCCTAGTCACTGACATTTTGAACTAGGGCAAGATTGTTTGTGTGCTTCACACGATCTACCACCCCCATGGGGATAACTTGTGTTTCGTAGAGCAATTGATGGAATCCATCTCTGCTTGCTCGGCCCTCCACCCTAACCATAGCCTCCTCGGTGACTTCAAACTTCACTGGAATTTCGTAAATAATCCGCTAGTTTGCTCCTTTAAGGCTTTCCTCTCTGACCTCAATTTTATTTAGGCCTGCAACGGACCCACCCACTACAAGGGAGCTGCCCTTGACCTTATCATAGCTAGAGATCACCTCATTCCACTTGATGACATTGTACCATGTAATTGGTCGGATCATCACTAAATCTCCTTTCTCATTCGAGGAAAGATATTACTCAGACAAGGTCAACCGCTCAAAAACAAACAAAAGACTCGTACTCTGAGAGACATCAACATCTCTAATCTTTCTAACTTCAGCAAGAATCTGCTGGAACCTCCCTCTAACATGAACAATTTGGAAGAGTTGACGGATCACTACATCAACTCCATGTCAAAAATTCTCGACTCTGCCGCTCCGGAGCAACTCAAAAGGATTCCCTGCAAACAATCCAAACCCTGGTTCAATGGCACCCTTAATGATGAACGTTGCAAACTGAGGCTCTCTGAGGGACGTTGGAGAAATGCCCCCTTCACCTCTAGTCTTAAGCAGTTAACGAAGCTGGGAAGCTCAAATAACAAACACATTTGTATTGCTAAAACAGATCTTTTCAGAGCTCAGCTAGACAGAGCTAAAAAACGAACCAAGAAACTGATACCATCAAACAACAGGCTCCTTAATATACCAATCCTATTCCAGCAATCAAGATCTCTGGACCCATTGAGGAGAACTTCTCAGCGCACTTTAGTGAAAAGTCTAGTAGTACTGATCGGGAGCTTCAACGCACCACTACTAACCTGATGTCTATGAGCGCCTTGGGTTCGGCAGTACCTTCGGCGGTGTGTGCACCGCTATACCCCACAGAGTACACTCCCAAAAATAATGCCTCCTTGAATTCCCTCCTGCTCCCAGATATGGAGGAATTGTCACATTCCTTAGCTTCTCTTAAACCTTCCAACCACTTCAGTGATCAACTTCCCGCTAAGTTGCTCAAAGACCTCAACGCGGCCATTCTCACTCTCTGGTCCAGGATCATCCAACAATCTCTCTTAAAGGGGAGGATTCCCAACTGTCTGAATTTGGGGCAAGTCACACCCATCCCCAAGAAGCCCAATGCAGACCTAGTGGATCCCAATAACTTCCGTCCGATCACCAGTATCATGTCTTTAGCGAAATTGCTCGAAATATGCGTTCACACACAGCTTTGCAACCACACTGAAAAATGTTCAGCTCCTAGACCGACACCATTCGGGCTTTAGAACCGGTCACAGTAGAGAAACAGCTCCAACTCACAGTGTTGCTGACTCCTTGAGAGCTCTTGACCAAGATGTTCCTTGTCTTCTAATCCTTCTGGAATTGTCCTCTGCTTTTGACACTGTCAAACATGATAACTTGATTACTCTTTTCAATATAGGATGGGGTTATCTGGCCCTGTCTTAAATTGGTTGGCCTCTTTCCTGCATAACCGAACCCAAAGAATCAAAGTCAACCAATCTCTGGCTGCCAGTTCCATGGTCTCTATTGGGGTACCGCAAGGATCTGCACTCTCGCCCGCACTCTTCAATCCCTTCATGGAACCGCTAATTGCTAGTCTGAACGGTGCTAGCATTCAGTACCATATGTACACGGATGACACTCAACTGTATTTGAAGATCTCCTCTCCAGATGACATTAAAATTCTTAATGGGGCGCTTAAAAAAACTCAACAATGGCTAACCCATAATCATCTGTTACTAAAAACTCTCAAAACAGAAGTTCTCCTGATTTCCCCCTCGCAACCACTCAGGCCCTAAGCAAAACTGGATCAAACAAATCTCAGCACTCAACTGCACCCCTCATATGGTGGACTCGAATTGTTCTTTAGGAGACACCCTGGACAAATTCCTAAACATGCAAGGACACATCAGTGCCACCATTAAGAGTGCCCATCATCAGCTCAACACCCTTAGGAAAATCAAACCTTTCCTATCTTCCGAGGACATCCAGTCAGCAGTCCCATCCCTAGTTATCTCACAAGTGGAATGTGGCTTGGAGACCCTAGCTGAGCTCACTAAATCTAGGATAGCGATGGATTTAGGCCCAGATCTCTGTACTGGGGTGAATGTATGACTTTGTTCTGCATTCTGTCCATCAATTGTTGTTTTTGCATTTGTCACCCTGAGTGGGATGGGTAGGCTCAGATGTGAGTCCCATGCTCTACACACCACTGGAGTCAAGCTATCCTGGCTGAAGACCACTGATAGCCAGAAACCGGTCCTAGGATGCTTGATTCCGGTCCAGGAAAGACATGGCTTGGCAGTTTGGGCTGGACTGTTCCCATGAAGCACAGGGTCAAGGCTGATTTGCATATGGCCATGTTTGAACTGGGGTGGTGTGGAGTGCAAAAAAAATCCCCAGAAACGATGGATTTAGGCCCATATCTTTGTACTGGGGTGAATGTATGACATTGTTCTGCATTGTGTCCATCAATTTTTGTTTTTGCATTTGTCATCCCGAGTAGGATGGGTATGCTCAGACGTGAGTTCCATGCTCTCCACACCACTGGAGTCGAGCTATCCTGGCTGAAGACGGCTGATAGCCAGAAACCGGTCTTAGGATGCTTGATTCCGGTCCAGGAAAGACATGGCTTGGCAGTTTGGGCTGGACTGTTCCCTTGAGGCACAGGGTCAAGGCTGATTTGCATATGGCCATGTCTAAACTGGGGTGGTGTGGAGTGCAAAAAAACAATGGCTTTAGGCCCAGATCTTTGTACTGGGGTGAATGTATGACATTGTTCTGCATTCTGTCCATCAACTGTAGTTGTTGTATAAATTTAGGTCAGCTCCTCTAAGAGGTACTCTGAACACCTCTGCCAGACTCATCACGGGCTCCAGAAAGCATGTTCATATTATACCTGACTTATTTCAACTTAACTGGCTTTCTATTGAAGCAAGGATCCGCTTCAAGATAGCCTCCCTGACACATAAAGCTATACACTTCAATACCCCTGTTTACCTGGCAAAAAAACTTGATCTCTCCGGTTCCAGTCAAAAACTTAAGAAGTTCCAATACCTTACTACTTAAACCTCCTAAATTCAACAAAAATAGAAGTTACAATTGCACTTTCTAAGGGCTGGTTCCAAGAATTTGGAATGCCGAGCCAACCCCTCGACTGCTTCATTAAAAAAACAGGTCAAATGGATACTATTGGATGAACTTCATCAGCAATAGCCCCTATGACATTTGCTAGACACTTCCTTTGCTTGCCTGACCATCATTTTTTACTTTGTGTTTTGAAATGTATTTTGTTGATCTTTTGACTTAGTGTGCTGCTAAAACTTCATGGTCCTGTCTAGTAGGACTCTTACCTGTTTGATCAGGGGCCACCTCGTCTTCCCCTGGCACCCCCTTTTTCTTTTTATGTTTCAGATTCTTCTTATGTTGCCTTATTGTTTTGTACTCATGCTGTTTCCTCATGTCAATGCTAGTTTCTTTGGTACAGCGCTCTGATAATCAACTGGGTCTTGTTCGCACTTTATAAAACTTTACAAATAAATAAGCATTCAATTCCCATTGACCTGAATGTGAGCGCCCTCTAAAACGTCTGACTTCACCAGCATTTCTGGTGATGGTGCTATTATGGTGTTCTGACTTTCACCTGGCTAAGGTGTCAGGCCCAGATTGATGTTGACTGCATTTGTCATGGTCTGGATTGGATGTGCTGGGAGCGTAAGGGCAGGAGAAAGGTCGGTGATGCATGAAGTTGTTGAAGAGATACCACAGTATAGACTGCTTCACAACATGAGACACAATTTATGAACAACAATACTCTCCATTACATTCAGCGAACAAAATTGGGGTATAAAAGTGCAGCTATTCAATACTGTAGAGAATTGGTTTGTCATGGAGAAGTGTTGGTATTTTGCCATTGCAGATAATGTACTCGTACTGAGAAGTGTAGGTACAGAGCTGGCAACTTACATGATGCTGTTTTTAACAGGAGGGAGAGTAAGGGAATTTACATATAAAAATGTGAGGTGGGAGCTCCTGGTCCCAGGAATCAATACTAATAACACAGAAGGAGTGCCCCCTGAATGAGAGGAAAACAGCAATTTGCTCTTTCCTATTAGGTATGGCTAGGAAAGCACAAGGTGCCCCAACACCGTTAACTGGACAGTAGTAGTCCTTTAAGAAGACCCCTCACTCACCAACCTGGTTGGTGATATGCTTCATCATTGGGGTCCCACCCCATAGGCCCGAGTGTCTATAGGGTGTGCTACGACACCTGACTACAGTGGAGCGGGATATTGTTTCTTTTTTATATGTGCTAATTATAAATGTGTGAAGGTATATTAAAAAGGGCCAGTACTACTCCGTTAAGAATTTATTCCTGAGCGTCTGAACCCTAATAAAACCAATGTGGCACCTTTGCCTAACTAGGAAGGCTTTGGTGTCTCGAGAAGTGTGATATATTAAAAAGATAAAAAATAGCCAAGTGTGCTATGTGAAAGAAATTATAAAGTAAACTAGGTCTACATGTTTCAACCAATATATAAAATTCTCTGGTTTTTGTCAGGACCGTGTGATTTACAAGGGGCAGTACGCACACGCTAAGGCGCGCCCTGCCCACATGTAATTTACAGACCACAAATAAGGGTCTGAATGCAAAAAGTGCGTTCAATCCTCGATTCAGGAAAAAACACTCAAAGCGGTTTCTGTCGCTTCATGGGCTTCGGATGAACCAAGACGGCGATTCTCCGTCACTTTTTGAAAACGGTCATCTGTCAGTAAAACCTACTAGGTTCCAGCGCGCGAAGCCCCGATGTAATGATCGGTGCCTCGATAGTGCCGGTGAAGTACACTGGTCGGCACTGATACATGATGCCACTGTGTGAGACACAATGGGGCCCATTAGGATGGCGGGCGCAGTTCAGTCTGCTTCCCATCCTCGCAGTGCTGGGACTGGCTGCCATACATGCGGCAGCCCCGCACCGTTGATTAGGATGCGACTGCCACCCTGGCGGTCACAGTCCGCACATTTGACAATGCTTACAGCAGCACCTGCCGCAATGCCAAATTGACATGTTTTGCATTCTGATGCACAAGGTGGCAGGCACCACGTGGTGCCTTCCACCTTGTGCGTGGGAATGCAGGGGGTACCATGGGTACCCCCCAAGTGCATCCCCAACCCCCCAAACCTCATCTGGGGGCCCGCAATGGGCCCCAAAGCACATCCCCACCAGCCTTTCCATGGATCGTATCATGACGAGTTTGGTATCATCAGACCGAGAATGATTAGAATACTATGCACAAGCATTTTCGTCATATTCGGGTGACGTATTCACCCTGAAATCAGAATTTCCGTCCTGAACCCTCGGGTTCCATTTTGTGAACGGCAGCCATTTTGTGATTGCCCTCACATAGGCCAAATGACTAAGGCCAAAAACGAGTCTGAAGGACACTTACACCTTTGCTGACTCCTCTGTGACCTGGGCAAGCTGACTCCACTGCCTGAAGCCAAACCTGTTCGGCCTGTTCCTTTCCCAGTGGCCGAATGAGATTAGTATCAAGGCACAACTTATCATAAACCTTTCATCGCACACAAACCATGCCTAATCTTACACACACCTGTCCCTGTTTCTTTCTTTATGACTTGCTTTACGAGGAGGAGGTGCCCGTTTTTATTGGGGGTCCGTCGATATCTGATGAAAATACTGGGCCTTGCCGGGTAATTGATTGTGGGCTGGGCAAACTAAAATATGGGCTTGTCATCATGACTCTGCTTTTTCTTTGTAGTGAAAATATGTGAATGGTCAACTGTAAAATAAGGAATATTTGCCTAAAGCATAATATTTTGTATAAAAAGAGAAGGCTGGCTTTGTAAGATTGAGCAATCTCCTGAGAATATACACTGTGTTGTACTTCTAGGATACCTGTTACTGGCTGCAGCCAATAAATACGATCTTTGACTTCACCAAGAAGACTCTGTGTTTCTGTAGTCTGAAACAGGAAGGACTCGAAGTCTTAGGGTGTGTTCCCTGGCACCGCTGGGTTCTTAAAAACCCAGTACTTCAGTTGGCACCCAACGTGGCGCGATTTCAGTGGTACCGGTCCAAGCCAGAGGTTCCTGAGGAGCTACGTGTGAAAATTCTGGCGGAAGGCCGCCACTTCATCGACCCCTGTATGTCGGCGTGGTCCGAAAGTCTTTGCTGCGAGGTTCGCCGCTTCCCGACGGCTATGAAGGACTGCTGCCCTGACTATCGCCCTGTTTTGGACCCTTGATGATTGGTAGAGCGAAACGTTAGACGAGTCTTTTGGTGACATCATCGATACCTCAGTTAAGTATGAGTGGAGCGTCTCCCAGTCCTTAGTTTGGTTTTTTAGTTTTTGGGTATCCCCTTGGGATCGCTTTCATTTGGAACTTGCAAGTACCAAAGCCGAGGGACTCGTGTATTCACAAGACTATCGTATTCGATAATCCTTTGAAGTTTGAAGCTAGACTAGAGAGGGAAGATGTCTGGTCTTAGCAGACTTGGAAATCTGTTTTGTCTTGGTTGTAATAGGGATTCCCGATTGGAGGACTCGTGTCCGGTTCCTCCGATTGGAACTCCAACCTTTGGACTTTATGTGAAACATGGCGTAGGCCCCATCGCATATAATGAAGTATGGATCCGATACACC
This sequence comes from Lissotriton vulgaris, assembly GCF_964263255.1. Taxonomy (NCBI): domain Eukaryota; kingdom Metazoa; phylum Chordata; class Amphibia; order Caudata; family Salamandridae; genus Lissotriton; species Lissotriton vulgaris. The sequence continues at coordinate 39,312,443 of NC_141699.1, read as the reverse complement.
GGGAAAGATGGTGTTTTAAAATGGCCCCAATATGGTAGTTTTGACACGGAGATTTTGGATAATCTAGAGGTTAAACTTTTTAAGAAGAAAGCCCGGCCGGCAATGTTTGACTCTTTTTGCATATGGCACAAAGAAGCCAAACAGAGAGAAATGAAATTAACGAAGAAAAATAAACGAGAACGAGGTATGTCAATGGTACAAGCTGCTGTTGCGTTTAGGGATAATGAGGAAGAGCAAGAAATCGAACAGATGCTTAGGGTGAAAAAGTTAGCGGTAGATAGATGCTACCCAGTTTTGCCGCGTAAAGAACAGGAAGAAAAGAAAGATCTTGAGAAAGATCCTTTAATGTCGCATCTCTTGAGTTGGCCACCCCCTTTTGCACAAAATGCTACGGCACCACCGCCACCAGCTGTGGTTGCACAACACCCAGTTGTTGTGCCACCTGTGATTCCACCACAGCCAGCTCCCTTTCCGTTGGCTACTATTCCTTTGGCGCAGCCTCCTCAGGGGCCGCCACCTTTACCTCCTTCTTCGTCTGCTACTCCTATACCTGTTCTTAATGCTCCCTCAATTCCGACTTTGAATTCTTTTGCTATTGTTCCGTCTTCTCTTATTCTTTTACCTTCTCCTTTTGCTAGACAATGAATGACTACTGCAGTTACTGGTTTCTTTTCTCCTTTGTTGGGACAATTGGGTATGTCCCCTGTTACTGAGCGTAGACAGTCACGTAGTCAGTTGCCGAATATGGATGAGCGTACGATTTTGGACCACATGGCGCATAAATGGATTATGTACGATACACAGTATGATCTTGAGGGTGTTATGCATGTTTTCCTTCAATGGGGGCACCGAAGCAACGGTACGTTTTCGATATGATGTGTGCTTTTCTTGTTAAAAAATGGGATGAGGAAGTGGGACAAGCTCCTGACGAGGTGTACAGCATACGTTCCGAATTTGCAAAAGGAACTATTGTAAGTCCATCTGATGTTGGGAAAGCGGTCGCGATGTTGTTGTCATTTAGGAGTGAGTCTCCTTCTCGACAATTGTTCGGGCCTGATTCTTCAGTTGGGAGAAAGGCACTACAATATCCAATGAGAGAGGTTCCTCCGGTGTGGAAAGAAGCAGTGGTTGCTGGTGCAGGTAATAATCCGCCAGCTGTACCGGCTCATTTTCAGCGTGTCTGGGTGCATGTTCCATGGAAACGTGCTGAAGTTTTAGCTATTAAGCAGTCTTTGCCTGATCCACGCAAAAATCCAGCAGGGTACTATAAAGAGTTGACTCAGACTGTGGGTTCGTGTATTATGAATTTGGCGGACATCGACATGTTGTTTGGCAATGTTGTTCCACAACCTATTTGGAGTAAGATTCGTCATACGGATCATACGGTTGAATTGGGTGATACATGGGTTAATCTTAGAGATGCCGACAATAGGCAAGTAGGCGGTGCTAAGCCTGAGGATTTGATTACTGAACTTCCTGATAAGAATATTACGTATATGAAGACTTTAATGCCCGAATTGCGTGTCAATTGGGACAAGTTGTCTGCATGTAAGCAGAAGAAAGACGAAACGGTGTCTGACTTTTTCACGAGGTTCGAAGAGACCTTCGTCGACCATAGTGGTCAGGATATGGCTACAGAGGGCGGTCAGAGATTGTTTGTTGACAAATTTGTACATAATTTGCATCCTGAATTGTACAATAAGTTGAAGGATTCTGAAAGTGCTTGGGTTGTTTCCACGTCAGTACAAATTTTGGCTACTGCCCGTACTATGAAAATAGGCACAAAGATAAGTTAGAGAAAGCGGATAAGAAGACTAAGGAATTGAAAACTAAAATTCTTCTACAGCAAGCTTATCCACCCCGTACTAATAATCAACGTGATTATCAGCAGAATCAGCAGTATTCGAGAAACTCGCAAAGAAACGAGTCTTCTCAACAGCGTTTTCCGTATGGTCCTAATCAGTGTGCGTATTGCAAAGAAGAGGGTCATTACAAAAATAGTTGTCCGGTTTTGTTGCAGCGTACGAATGGCAGCGTACGAATGGTGTTTCTGGTGTAAGAGGTAGAGGTGCTCAACAAGTGCCTAGAGTTAGAGGTCATGGACAGAATGTACTTTCTTTGCCTCCATAGAACTCGATGAATAGTTTTGATCAACAGCGAGGTTCATCTGGTAAGACCGCTCAGTACTATATGGACGATTAATGTAATGAAGGTGAGGAAATGAATGGTAATGATTGTTAGGACAGCCATGGACAAAGAGAGGGAGTTGTTTCAGTTCCAGTAGATCAGAGTGGACCTTATGTTGAGGTGACTACATCAGGTGTGTCAGAGCCTTTTCTGTTGGATACTGGTGCTACAAAGAGTTCTATTATGCACTCAAAACTCCCTGGCGCACCTTTGTCTGGCAAAATGAATGTTTCAGTAGGTTTTTCTTGCGCCCCGGTTAAGAACCCGATTTCTAGTCCTATGTCTCTTTCTGTTGGACCTTATGAATTTGAAGTACCCCTTATTCTGATGACAGGTTGTGGGGAGAACCTTTTAGGATTGGATCTGTTGAAAAGACTATATGCGACGTTGTATTGTTCTCCTTCGGGAGTACAACTTACACTGAGCAAGAGAGTGGTCTCCCCAATGTATTTGTCGAAGAATACACTTCCGACAGAATTGTCTTCTCTTCGGGATGCTCTTTGGGCTACTGGTCCTAACGACGTGGGTCTTTTGGAAATACCGCCATATATTGTGACATTGAAAGCCAATGTTAGAATGCCGCGCATTCCCCAATACAATATGTCTAGCGAAGGTGAAAAGGCTTTGTTAGCGATCATTTATGATCTGATCGAAAAAGATGTAATTGAAGAGACAAGAGGCAACGTTTGTAATAGTCCTGTTCTGCCTGTTTTGAAGCGTACCGACCCTTCCCAGCCACCTGTTTACAGGTTTGTGATTGATCTTAGCGAGGTAAATAAAATAGTTGTGCCACAGTTTCCCGTTGTCCCTGATATCACTGCCCTATTGACTATGATTCCAGCTTCAGCCACTTGGTTCTCGGTGATTGACTTGAAGAATGCTTTCTTCAGCATCCCGATTTCAGAGATATTTTTGGCTTCAGTTTGGGAGTCCGAAGCTTCCGCTTCAAACGCGCTCCTCAAGGCTACTGTGAAAGTCCATCGATATACAGTCAGGCTTTAAAAACACAGCTTGATATGATTGTTTTTCCTGATGGCGCTACCCTTATTCAGTACGTCGACGATTTGCTAGTCGCTGCAGATACTGAGGAGATTTGTAAACAAGCCACCTTGTCGTTGTTGCGTCGTTTGTATGATTTGCATCACAAAGTGTCTCTTTCAAAATTGCAATATTTTCGACAAGAAGTAACCTACTTAGGTCACCTCTTATCGAAGGAGGGAAGGAAACTGACCCCAGAAAGAATTCAGGCAATTGCAAAATTGAGTGTGCCAAGGACACAGAGAGAAGTACGTGCTTTCTAGGGCATTACATCATATTGCAGACAATGGATACCGAATTTTTCTTTGTTGGCCAAACCTTTGGTGGCATTAACTTGTAAAGATACACCGAATCCCATTCCGTGGTCTGAAGATTGTCAGAAAAGTTTTTCCGGATTGCGTGATGTATTGTGTTCGGCTCCTGTGTTGGGTACCCCCGACTACAGTAAGCCCTTTACACTGTATGTCCATGAGAAAGAAGGTTGTGCATTGTCAGTGCTGACACAGTCTTTCGGAGACAAACAGCGTCCATGCGCGTATTTTTCGTCGACTTTGGATCCGGTAGCTAAGGCGTTGCCAAGTTGCTTGAGGGCCACAGCGGCAGCAGCTGTTTCTATTCGACAGTCTGCTGGATTAGTGATGAATAATATGTTGATTGTGATGGTTCCACATGCGGAGGAAACTTTGTTAAACAGGACCAAGACACAGCACTTAACTAGTGCTCGTTTGTCAGGTTACGAGTTGACAGTGTTAGTGAGTCATGTGCACATAAAGAGGTGCAATACGTTGAATCCAGCCACGTTATTGCCGATTTCAGTAGAGACAGATGATGTCGAACAGCGCGATTGTTTTCTCAGGACAGAAAAAGAAACGAAAGGGAGAGTAGATCTAAAAGATACTCCTCTTGTGAAGTGTGACGGAACCTTATGGGTGGATGGTTCATGCTTCAAGCTTCCGAATGGTGATACGACTACGGCATATGCTGTCACGACTTTGCATATGACTGTTGAAACTGCACGTATCCCACATAATTCAGCTCAAGCAGCAGAATTGATTGCACTTACGAGAGCGGGTGTGTTGTCGAAAGGAATGAGAGTGACCATATATACTGACAGCCAGTATGCCTTTGGTGTGGCTCATAGTTTTGGACGATTGTGGAAAGAACGTGGGTTCCTGACTTCGCATGGAGCTAAGATACCACATGGTCAGTTGGTGAATGAGCTTCTTGAGTCACTGACCTTGCTGTTACAAGTTGCGATTGTGAAATGCAGTGCACACAAAAAGGTTACTGATGATGTTGGTCGTGGAAATGCATTTGCTGACGAAATCGCAAAAGAAACAGCAAAAGATGTAATGAATCGAATGTATGTTGCAGGCCCTGCAAGATGGGTTGGTGACGTTGGAATATGTGAAGATACGATAGAGAGTGTGAAGTCTATTCAAGCTGAAGCTTCAGAGAAAGAGTTGAGTGTGTGGAGAGAGAGTACGGGTAAATTGGATACAAATGGTTGTTGGGTTGAATTGCCAGAACATCAGCGATGGTTGTTACCCGATGCGTCTGTGCTTGCAGTGGTGACAATGGCCCATGGAATGGCTCATATCAGTGTGAAAGGGATTTGTAAGTTGTTAGCTCCAGTATGGCAAAATGCTGGAATTCCTAAGTGTGCAGAGAATGTGGTCAAGAATTGCATGGTGTGTCTGAAATACAATCCTGGTAGGGGAACTCCAACTCCAGCTGGTCATTTTGCGCCTCCAACGTATCCGTTCGAGGTTTTGCAGCTAGATTTCATCCACATAAAAAGGTGCAACAATTTGAAATACGTACTTGTTGTTGTTTGTGCCTTTTCGAGATGGGTAGAAGCATATCCCTTAAAAGACAACACTGCCATATCCACAGCTAAAGCCCTTGTCAAAGAATTCTTCCCTAGGTTTGGAATGCCCAGAATGGTCTGGAGTGATAATGGGAGTGAATTTGTGGGTCGAGTGATAAAGAAAGTATGTGAAGGGCTAGGTATCCAACAAAAATTCCATGATGCAAATCACCCCCAATCAGCTGGACTAGTAGAGTGCTATAACGGCACACTAAAACTGAAATTGGCCAAGATCCAAGTGAGTTCTGGTCTTAAATTGCCTGACGCTCTTCCTTTAGCACTCCTATCAACAAGAATGACTGTGCATTCGCGAGTGGGACTTAGTCCCTATGAAATTGTGTTCGGCCGCCCGGCCAACATATGGGGAGTGCCAAGGCCGACAAAATTCAGTGGGATCGAACACCCTGTACTGCTTGGCTATTTGTATGAATTGACGGCTAAATTGCGTGTTTTACACCAACAGGTTCACGATACTCTGCTTCAGGTTTCAGAAGCTCCAGGACATCCCATCGATCCTGGATCATGGGTGCTGATCAAAAACTTCCAACGGACAAAGAATGACCAGCCCCGTTGGACCGGCCCTCACCTCGTCCTTCTCCCAACAAGATCAGCTGCTCGAGTAGAAGGGAAAAAGAACTGGATCCACGGCGTACACTGCAAGAGGGTCCCTTTGCCTCTACCGTACGACCGGTGGGCCCATGAGGGGATATCTGACTCTGAGATTGAGACTGTGCCTCGTTTTCTGCCTTTTAGCGATGCACGTGTAAAAGGAACAATTTCTGAACGAGAAAGTGACAATCTTTTGCAAGAAGCTGTGCCACCGTCAATTCGATTGAACACTACAGAGCCTGAACTCTTGTTCCAGAACCAGACAGTACCTGGAAAAAGCCGTTATAATTTGAGGCCGAGAACTATGGACAAATGAAAAATTCTTTTTTTTCTATTTTTGAAAGTACAGCTCTCTCATCTGAAAAACTTTCTTATTTTTGTTTTTCGAACCGCCATCCGGGTTCAGCTGTTAGGGTCGTGGTTGCCCAAGTCTTCGGAGTGCAGCTGAAGACGTTAGGTCGACAGTTCTGGTCGGTCTAAGGGAGTTGCCCTGGACTGACAGAAGCTTTCCTTAGCATAAAACACCCTACCGCCGCGAGCAGCAATTATAGAGGATGGAGTTTTTCGAGATGGAGAGACCTGCCAAACAGATGGACTTTAAAGCCAGAATGTGTATATTGATGACAAAGAAACGATTTTTGATATTATGTATTTTCATGTTGCTTAGTGTAATGATGTTTTTAATAGGATATGTTTTATTCTCTTTTCAAGTGACCTTTGCACCCACTACACAGCCCATACCTCCTTCTACTGTTTCCTCGCATTCTTTTCACCCTCTGCCAGAGCATGAGTCCACTAGAAGATTTGAGTTTATCAATAACTCCTTCATTCAGCTTTTACACCAACACCAATTAGTAGTGAACACAACTAATTGTTGGGTGTGTGGTCTTATGCCACATACAACAGATAAGGGTATCCCATACTTGGTCTTACCATTTAGTTACAATGGTTCTTTGTGGGCGTTTCAGACAATGTTCATATATGCCATCGAACCATATCCCCCACGTTCCACGAGAAGTAACTCGAGCAAGAAGGCATTGGTAGTGGGAATCACTAATATGAGCAGAAACATTGACTCGTATAGAACAATTCCCAGAGATGAGTTACAAGCTTACGCTAGATGGAATGTAACAGGATATGGAGTTACTATGAGTGAGAACCAGCGAGCAAAGAGATCCTCCCCGATTTGGATTGTACCCCATCAGGGTCACCTATGTCTGCAAGGTAATGGCAAGAATCCCAGAGCTCATTTAGGGAAAAGTATCTGCACTGAAACTTATGTTTTTGCGTCTCTGATTTCCCCTTCGTTTCTAGCAGCTATGGGTACCTATTTCATCTGCCATGATACATGGTTGCCCCCTGACTTCTCAGGCACGTGTTTTGTTTCGTTCCTGTTGCCTCCCACCTACACGGCCGCGGCAGATTACCATAAGACAAGGATAGTTAGAGGTGTCATCAGTAAAGAAGACACTGCAGGACAAGAATTTGGAGATTTCGTAAAGGGTTTTCTGCCGTTTTGGGGACCTATGGTTAACAGCAGGAACATAAGGCAATTGACAAGGGTGGTTGAATCCACTCTAGTTGAAACCGCCGGTGCCCTTAGTAATTTGACGGCTGAGCTCCAGTCGGATCGCCTTATGACTCTTCAGAACAGGGTCACATTAGACATCATACTTTCAGATCGAGGTGGGGTATGTAAAGTGATCCAATCAAGTTGCTGTGTTTTCATCCCCGATAACGCTCCGACAGTCTACCAGGCCATTTCCAAACTGCATAAGATCTCTGAATCTATTCACGTGGATAAAGGAGATTGGTCATTGATGGGGTGGTTCTGGGAACTGATATCCGCCTGGGGATAGAAGATTCTGATAGTCATTGGGATGATCTTAGCCATTCTTTTCCTGTTCTGTCTGTGTGTACAGTGTGCTCCTGCAATATGTGGCCTCTGTGCTACATCGTGTGTAAGGAAACCTGTATCAAGAAACAAGCTAAGTAATAGGATGATGCTACAGCAACATCTCAATGACTTTATGAATATAGACCTGGACTCAGATTAGAGTGAGTATAGGTTATTGCCTATGTAAGGGCAAAAGGAGGGACTGTGGTACTGAAAATTCTGGACCCGTGTTATAAACATCGTCGTATCATAACGAATTTGGTATCATCAGACCGATAATGATTAGAATACTATGCACAAGCATTTTTGTCATATTCGGGTGACGTAATCACCCTGAAATCAGAATTTCCGTCCTGAACCCTCGGGTTCCATTTTGTGAACGGCAGCCATTTTGTGATTGCCCTCACATAAGCCAAATGACTAAGGCCAAAAACGAGTCTGAAAGGGCACGTACACCTTTGCTGACTCCTCTGTGACCTGGGCAAGCTGACTCCACTGCCTGAAGCCAAACCTGTTTGGCCAGTTCCTTTCCCAGTGGCCGAATGAGATTAGTATCAAGGCACAACATATCATAAACCTTTCATCGCACACTCACCATGCCTAATCTTACACACACCTGTCCCTGTTTCTTTCTTTATGACTTGCTTTACGAGGAGGAGGTGCCCGTTTTTATTGGGGCTCCGTCGATATCTGATGAAAATACTGGGCCTTGCCGGGTAATTGATTGTGGGCTGGACAAACTAAAATATGGGCTTGTCATCATGACTCTGCTTTTACTTTGTAGTGAAAATATGTGAATGGTCAACTGTAAAATAAGGAATGTTTGCCTAAAGCATAACATTTTGTATAAAAAGAGAAGGCTGGCTTTGTAAGATTGAGCAGTCTCCTGAGAATATACACTGTGTTGTACTTCTAGGATACCTGTTACTGGCTGCAGCTAATAAATACGATCTTTGACTTCACCAAGAAGACTCTGTGTTTCTGTAGTCTGAAACAGGAAGGACTCGAAGTCTTAGGGTGTGTTCCCTGGCACCGCTGGGTTCTTAAAAACCCAGTACTTCAGCATTGCCACCATGGAAAGGCCTTTTCAACCAGGCATCATAATACGGATGGTGGTGCCTTCCAGGCACCGCCACCATATTATGCCCCACCTCCTCCATGCCGGAAAAAGCGGCGGACGGGCTTTCCGTCCACCGTGGTACCCCCGCCATGAATATAGGGAGGGGGATAAATCAAGTTGGGATGCCGGGTGGATCGCCACCCCCGGCCCGGCGGTGGCGATCCACCCGCCATTATAATCCGCCCCTATATTGGCTCACTTCACGCTTGTTCCAGGTGAACAGCCAACATCACATGTAGTCCTGGCCCCTTGATATTCTTCTGTAAAAAAAACTATTGTCCAGAGATTTATATTTTTTAACTTGTGTTTTTGCATCATTAGAGAAGTAATTTAGTTTGGGTAGACATTGCTAATTTTTCAAACTACACAACAGTATACCCAGCTCAAAATCATTTCCAAAATGTGAGCACCCAGCTTGAAGGCCAGCCTATCCTGCCAATGGTCTACAATGAAGGTGTTTTCCATATTGTAGCTGACATTTTTATGAGCAATCCAGTAGAAGTTTGATCTTTATCCAATGATGGGTGTTTTTCCACATGACAAAAGTTGCTTTGCTGAGTGCAGGAAGTTATCTCAGAGCATGTGGCATGGATGATGCAGTTATTGAGCTGAAATCTTTGCAAGCAAAACTGTCCAGTCAGTGTTGAGTGGAACTCATTATGTTCGTTTGTTGCAATGTATGCTCATCATATCTGAGGCTTTAGAAACATTGTGCTGGAATGATTTCTGGGACAAGAATGACAAATTAGGTTTTGCATATCTTGCCTCAGAAGTGAACATGGCAAGGGTGTATTTCTTTCAAAAGACATAATGCAATGCAGGCAATGTTCATTGCACTCAGTTCAAAATCAGAAAACCTGAAAACCAAGTTTGCAGAGTTGGTAAAAAAATGAAAACAAATCAGAACTTTGCAAGTGCTACGGAAATATAATCCACATTTGTAAAGCACACAATCACCCGCAAGGGTCTCTGGGCGCTGGGGGCCGTCGGGAAGATTAAGCAAGCTATTGCCCAGAGTCACACGGTGCAGGGTTAATGTGCTGCCGGTGCCGGGGATCGAACCATGATCCACAGATTCCGGAGACAGTCACCCTAGCCGTGGCGCCACACCTCTTCTATTCTTCTACCTATTTTACACATGACAGCTCTAGTGAAGACTGTGGAGTCACTGATTACTGTGTTTCACGAATTTGATTGCATAAACTACCGGAGATGTGGGTCCTGGTATTTGGAAAGAGTAAAGAAGCTAAAATTGGAAAAACCATACATCTACAGAAAATTCATTCAAAGACATTTGTGGTGAAAGACAGAGAGGGAAGGTTCAATGCTTTGGCTCCAGATATCAAACTGTAACAGATGATCCAGAGTTCCCAGAAAAGCTCCAAGGGAATTGTTGGTCAGACATGTAAAAGGGAAAATGTTGCTCAATGGCAACTAGTTTACCATGAAGTCCTTTCTATTTGCAATGTTTTCAGAGACATGACAAATTCAAATTAACGGACCATCGTTAAATTGTTCCTCACCACAAACTTGTGGGAAAGAGAGGGAATCGCTTTAATAAACATGTTGAAAACCGTCTGACCCTTTTACACACCAAATCATCAACAAAGCATCGCACCCCACCTGCGCGACATCATCAACCTCTCCTTCAAGACCGCGACCTTTCCTGAAAGCTGGAAACACGCTGAGATCAACGCCCTACTGAAAAACCCAAGGCGGACCCGGGCAAACTCAAAAACATCCGACCCATCTCCCTGCTTTTGTTCCCAGCTAAGGTCATCAAGAAGATAGTCAACATCCAGCTCACCTGCTACCTCGAACACAACAGCATCCTGGACCCCTTCCAGTCAGGATTCCGCAGCAACCACAGCACCGAGACTGCCCTCATCGCCGTCACAAAGGACATCAGGATCCTACTGGACAATGGCGAGATGGCGGCACTCATCCTTCTAGACCGCTCCGCCGCTTACGACACCGTCTGCCACCGCACACTACGCACATGACTCCACGACGCAGGGATCCGAGACAAGGCCCTGGACTGGACCTCCTTCTTCCTCTCTGGCCGAACCTAGAGAGTCCGCCTCCCGTGTTCCGATCTGAAGCCTCCGAGATCATCTGCGGCGTCCCACAGGGATCCTCCCTCTGCCCGACGCTGTTCAACGTATACATGGCGCCTCTCGCATGTATTACCCGACACCACGACCTCAACATACTCTCGTACGCCGACGTCACGCAACTGATCCTCTCCCTCACCAAGGATCCCCTCACCGCCAAATCCAACCTCCACCAGGGAATGAAGGCCGTCGCCGACTGGATGGAGGGTAGCCGCCTTAAGCTGAACACAGACAAGACAGAGATCCTCATCCTCGGGCCCAACCCCTCAGCATAGCATGGCTCCTGGTGGCCTGCGTTGATGGGGACACACCCGCACCCACCAACCACACACGTAACCTGGGAGTCATCCTCGACTCGAAACTCACCATGACCAAACAAGTCATCGCTGTCTCCACATGCTTCAACAACCTCCGTATGCTCCGCAAGATCTACAGATGGATCCCGACAGACACAAGGAAAATAGTCACCCAGGTACTAGTCGGCAGCAGACTCGACTACGGAAACACCCTCTTTGCCGGAGCCCCTACCAAGCTCATCAACAGACTGCAAAGAATCCAGAATGCCTCCGCACGCCTGATCCTCAACGTTGCTCGCCGTGACAAAATCACCCTCCACCTGAGGAAACTGCACTGGCTCCCTGTCGACAAAAGAATCTCCTTCAAGCTCCTGATCCACGCACACAAGGCACTACACAAGACCAGCCCAGTCTATCTCAACAGCCGTCTCTCCTTCTACGTACCCAACACGATACTCCGCTCCGCAGACCTCTCCCTGGCTACCATCCCACACATCCGTAGAACCACAGCCAGAGGCACATCCTTCTCCCACCGAGCTGCCAAGAGCTGAAACACCCTTTCCCTCATCCTACGACAAACCAAAGACCTTCTAGCCTTCAGGAGACAACTGAAGACATGGCTGTTCGACCAACAGCAACAGCACCCCCCCTCTCCCCACCCTCAGTGCCTTGAAACCCTTGCGGGTATTTAGTGCGCTTTACAAATTCTTGATTGATTGATTGATTGATCAGTGGGTTCCAAATGATCAGATCAAAGTACCCTCATATACCTGGCAGTGTGTTATGCTTCATCACTGGGCGCTCCCCATCAGGCCAGTACTGCAATGACAGATGGACCCCTCACTAGGGGTGTTTCACAGAGAACTTCTGATAATTCACTGATAAGATTGACATTATCTATGGAAAAATGGAACAATTAGGGCGTCCATCCTACCCACAAGTAGGCATACAGTTCACACGCAGGTGAGAGTAGGTGCAAATCCAGACTCACTTCGCAAATTTCCTAATATCACCCGGTTGGAAGTGGAGAGGCTGATTGACAATATCAAGAGCGGGAGTCCTTCAGATCAGATACCAGCAAGAATTATGGGAGTTGTGAGCAGGGCACTTGGTCCTGAAATCCAGAACCTTGTCAACCTCTCTCTTACCACGGGCTGTATCCCACAAGATTGGAAAAAGGCTATAGTAAGACCTATCCGGAAGATCACCTCCGTCCCATGGACCAATCTGTCCAACCTTAGACCGTTCTCCCTGCTCCCTTTCTTGGGTAAACTCATCGAAAAGCACGTTAATAAACATCTGTCTAACTTCCTGAAACAATCTGGAAGCCTGGATTCCTCTCAGTCCGGTTTTAGGCCGAAATATAGTACAGAATCAGCCATGCTGTCGGTTACAGATGATCTCCATATGTACCAGGACAAGGGTATCTCAGCTTTCCTGGTACTGTTGGATTTATCGGCAGCGTTCGATACTATATCACACAAAATCTTGATCGAACGACTGGCTGAGAGCGGACTGGAGGGCATGGCACTGGCTTGGCTACAGAGCTTTCTCTCCGACCCCACTCAATGTGTCACCATGGGTGAGTTCCGGTCAGATGAGGTTAAGATCACCAAGGGGGTGCCACAGGGCTCCTGTTTGAGCCCAACCCTTTTTAACATCTATGTGGCCCCCCAGGCAAATATTATGAGAGCCTTTAGTTTCAGTCCAGTGTCATATGCTGATGACACCCAGCTACTTTTCCCATTTAAATCTCTGACCTCGGAGGTTAAGCGATATTTCTCTGAAGGGATGAAAGCGGTATCCCAGTGGATGTCTTCCAACTTTCTTCAGTGTAATGTTGGTAAGACTGAGGTTATGCTTTTCGGTGAGGCCAAGATACTATGGTCCCCTGACTGGTGGCCACTAGATCTGGGTCCAGTTCCTGAACCAAAGCAAGTAATCAAGAACTTGGGGGTCCGCCTTGAACAGGAGTTGTCCTTGAAACAACATGGAAATTATACAGTGGGGTCCTGTTTTCATATGATAGGACTCCTTCGTAAGGTATTAACCACTCCTCCCTGACTCTACTAGTAAGACTCTGGTCCAGGCCTTAGTGCTCAGTCGGCTCGATTATTGCAATGGCCTTCTGGCATCTGGAAGAGGTACTAGACCGACTTCAAGTGATACAGAACACTGCGGCAAGGTAGGTCCTGAATGCTCCTCCCAGATCCCCTTCTAAACTTCTGCTAGAAAAACTCCATTGGCTATCTGTCCGCCAAAGAGTGAATTTAAAGATATGTTGTATAGTACATAAGGGACTACATGACTTGGGACCCTCTTATCTGGCAGAGAAATGTGTTCCATATGTTCCCACACGTGCCCTAAGGTCAAGTAATCAGCTCCTTTTGAGGGTGCCCATAATTAAAAGGGCCAGACAGGGAGGTAAAGCACTGTCAGAGGTGGGCCCAACATTATGGAACAAACTTCCTCTTCTGCTGAGACAGTGCTTGGACCACTTTGCCTTTAGAAAAAAACTGAAAACTTTCTTGTTTCAGGCCTAATCAGCTAGGCCTAGATTTAATCATATATGAATCTCTGTTCAGGATTAACTGCCCCTTTTTTTGCCACTGTTGTTTCTGGAGCGCGGAGATACTCCTTCGGGAGTTTATTCAAGCGCATTATAAACCTGTAAATAAATAAATAAATAAATAAAATAAAGCCATATGATGAGTGAAAGTGAGGGGGTAAAGTCGGGTGGTGAAGAGATGATTTAAAACGGTGTAAAGGAACCAACGAGATTTTAATGGAGTAGTGTTCCTTGACTCATTAAAAACAGAGACACTACCTGAGGTGATATTGTACCCTAATAAGTATAGTGTGTGTAGAGTAAGTCCAACATGTTTAATGCCTAGTGAGCCAGGAGGGTCACTGGCATTTCATTAAGACTCGGCTGGTACCTACCATATAAACAAAGAATGTGGGGCCCAAACAGAGACATGAAAAAACAGAGTACCCACTTAGAATAAATACTGCACCTGCTGTGATGCAAGGATGCTGATTCCATATATAGGAAAAGAGAAGGATCATGAGGGATCTGTGGTCAACCAGTCAATCAGAAGAGCTGACAGTGTTTTGCAAATAGTCCAGCCGGTTCATAGTGCGCCCAACCTGGTACAGTCCAGAACATTAAAGAGAACTATTACCATACAAAATAAAATGTTACAATGTGTAAACATATAGACAAAAAAATGGGGATAGATTTACTTGGTAAGTCTACCCCTTTTTTTGTCTATATTTTCACAAGTATATGAGTCAACCGGTTGGTAATGTAGACAAGTGACTAGCTATGCTTAGTTTCCTAGCACCAAGTCTGTCACAAAGGGTATTTTATAACATTTTATTATGTGGAGTAATATTCCCTTTTAATGTTCTGGGCTGTTGTTTGTTATGCTGCTCCAGCTGACACCTGTTCTCTGTGAATTTCTTTTGGTGGAAGAAAGAATCTCTCATAAGCTGACCACTCATGTAGGCTTTGCAGGCCACCCATAGATTTTCCAGGGTTTCCACTGGGCCTTGATAGTCATCACGCAGTCCTGTAGGTGCAGCAGCAGTATCCTCTTAGATGCAGGGACTTTACATTTCCAAACTGCCAATTTCCAGAGGCCCCCAAATGGTCAGAGGATCACCAGATCCAGTTCTATTGTATGTAGAGAGTGATCGGAGATATCATTAGCCACTATATCGCAGTTGGAGAGGTTGTCTGTTAAGAATACAGATAAGAGAAATAACTCAATTCTCGTCTATGTATTATGAGGATGAGAATAAAGAGCGTATTCTGTATCTCTCAGACGAATGAGACTCCATGGGTGCATAATTGGAATGATCCTTTTGGGGCAATATTGGAGGCATATACATTGCCCACTATCATGTGGGTGGATTGTATCACAGGTTTGCTAATACATAGTTCCCCATGATCAATCCAAATTCGGAATATTCAGTCAGCCAAACATTTGTGTATAAGTATGCCTCTGTCGCCCTTCTTTTGATGTCTGCCGACGGCATAGATCACTTTACCCTGCAATAAAGCTATATTAAATTTTTGGTTGGCTAAATCGGATAAACAGAAGTTCTGTTTTTTGGGCAGGGAACTGTGCCAGAGTCATCACTATGGTGGCCATCAGAAATGGGTGCTGCACCATCTCTGGCCACCTCTATTCACAACTTAGGAGTGAAATGGGAAGCGAATCTCGCCTTCTCAGCTCAAAAACAACAGGTCTCCGCGACCTGCTTTCGCAAATTAAAAGATCTCCGGAAAGTCTTGCATTTTTTACCAGAAGATTGCCGCAAAACAGTAGTACATGCCATAGTGTTGAATGTAGCTGTTTAAACCATTTACATCAAGTGAAATCACTGTTAGTCCTCCAGGTGCCATGTTCTAAGGTTTTGTCAGGACTCTGGTCAACTACAGACATTTTAATGGAATAAATACCAATGGTTAGAGTTGCTACTGATAGTCTGTGGACTCTAAGCTGCAGCTGAGTTAACTTTAACTGAGGTAGTTTAACTGAGCCTGGCCATAATAAAGGATAATGAAGGGTGAACTAAAAATCTAAAGTTTAGGTCACTCTTGCACTGAAAGAGTTTAAGGGAAATCTGGAATGATCTCTACCGTTTGGTGATAGTGTATGCTGCTGATGTTGGTAGTAAGAGAGATGATTAGCTAAGTGGTACTGTTGTTACATTTAAGGGCTGGTTGGAATTCAGCCTGCAGATTTCTTTATCTGTCGATCATTGGAGTGCAGGACACTGGCACTGTGGTGTCCATCACGAGACCAAGAGTTGCATCGAGGAAGCCTTAGAATGCGGTGGGAACAGTGTATTTGTGGCTGATGCCATTTATCCTAACTATCATGGCCGCTGGATCAAACAGGCCATAATGTGTCCTTTAAGCTTCAGAGTAGGTCTCCATGCTAGGAACTTTCTCCTGGTGAGGCCTGTCTCCATTAAACAGTCTGCAGTTGTGGTGATTTTCTGCTCTGTGCACTAGTAGTCTCATGCTGTCAGAAATGTTAGAGGAGAGAGATGACCAGGCTATAATGAATAAAGACAGGTTACAATTGGTCTAATAAGAGGGTAGGTAGCTAGAGTGAGAGGAAGTTTTTAATATCCTCTTCTTCTTCTTTCTCAGAGCCACCATAGATTTCCATGTTGTTCCGTCAGCTACGATCTTCCAGGACTCTGAGTTTATGTAGGATGCCCCACATTAATGATCCCCCAGTCTGGGGTCAAGTCTCTAGTTCTGTAACTCTTTAATCCAAACATGCTAGTCTTGGTTGGAAGACACACGGATCCTTGCGTATGCTCTCTAGTTCGCAGGCTCTAGCCAATGGCTCTGGTATCATGGATGCCAAAGATACCTTAATTTTCTTTAGTTCTGTCAGTATAGTGGCTAGGGTTGTTTCATCCTTTGTTTGTCCGCTGCTTTCTGTGTACATGAACATTGTCAAGGTACGGTCTAGGGAAAATACACTTGACTCAGTACTTTACCACGAGTTTTACAACCAGGTTTTGACATGTCCTGTTGGGATGGTGCGTGTGTCTCTGAAGGCTAAAGTAGAAGCAGAAATAGCAGAATGTTTATTTTCTAAGAAGAAGGGCTCATGCCAATGCTGGGCTCTCATTGCAGTTTGTTGCATGAATGGAAATCAGAAGGAGAAGCAACCAATATGAGGATAACTAAAAGGTGCAGTTAGTATGAAAAAAACTGTAGGTGGTGCCAGACTAGCATTGATTATCCCAATCCATTTGAAAATGGCGCATCCACAGACCAGGTGAGGTCATCGAAAGGTTCCATTCCCACCCTGCTGGTGGGTGCTCGCCCACAGTTTCCCACTAGACTGATTGAATCAGCAATGGGTAGGTCCAGCAATGATCCAACTGACTGATCCACCAACCTGTGGTCTTCACCGCTGGTCTGTGGTGTAGTGGTGAGTGCACGTAAGGTGCAGCAGGTGAAGGGTAGGGAAGTGGTAGTGGAAGTGGTTGAGGTCAACAGCACCAGCACTTTCCTCCATTTGCATTGCCTCAATTGTCCAGGCATCTGGATATCATCAAGCAGGAGAGATCCCCAGCTATCAGAGCTTCTGCAGTAGAGTATGGGTCACCAAGTCGCTCCACACTGTTGCTATGGCACTATTATGTTCAAGGTTAGGCCCAAGTAACGGAGCTACACATTTTCTTACATTGTCCTAATTTTGCACAAAAACATTTCTGTTGTCACTTTTCTCCCATATTTGTGTATGCAGCAATGTTGGATTCTTTTCTCTGAAACAACTTTGTTTACACATCTACCTTTGCATATCATTATCACGATGTCTCGAACACTATGTACAAGGCCTTTTTGCGCACTATGTGGAAATGCAGTTCTATGTTTATCCACCGGGCGACATGTCTATCTACATATCTATAACATCGCTAATCTATACATACAGCACAGGGATGTTTTCTATTATAAACAATGAGCATCCCAAAAGATTAGTAGAGGAGGCACTTCAGCTTACACTGAAGTCCCTACATGCTGAGACTTCACCACGCAGCGGTCTAACACCTCTGAGAGGGGGTGCCAAGTTCATGACCAAGACAGGCTCCCACATTTTCTCCCAGTAGGTAATGGGGTCAGATCATTCCTCAGGGGATTCTTGGCTCTACACCTACACACACCCTAGGTACACTCCTAGTAGGGTTCACATAGAAGGAGTACGTCTGATTGTTGCCTTGTTTACATGCCTGCAAATATACAGTTTTAGCACCACGGTAGAACTGTATCTACTATTTACTCTTTTGGTGCTTGTAATAACTTTGCTTCTGTCTACTGATTATGGTAGCACATGTATACAAGAATAACGCTGGTTCAATAAATATATTGAAAACGTCCAAGTGTGTATACTCTGTATATTGCTCTGAGCAGGCACGCAACACCCATTGAACTCACCGGGCTTCAGCCCCCCCCGTCGTGTGTGGCAGCCCGGGATGAGACGGATCCCGGGCACACACAGAGCCGCACCCGAACGTTTCACAGGACTTTAAAAGACCATTTAAATGTTAATTAGGCCTTGCAGTTGTTTCACCCCATTCTAAGAGCCCCTGCAGCTCCACTCTGCCTACTGATTAAAGGTTCAGCCCCCCCGAAATTTTTTCTTAGCCCCCCCCCGAAATTTGTCTCTAGTTGCGCCTCTGGCTCTGAGCACAAGTAAGCAGGAGTGACTGAGCAAAAGGTTCTGATCTGTTTTCATGATCCCTGGGGGGTCAGGGTTGTCATATGCAGTGGTTGTCAGAAGCTATTCACTCCCTGGTAAGGTTAGCGGGGCTCATGTTGGCACTGTTCCTAGCTGGTCTATAGGCTAGCATATCCTGTAGGGGTTTCCAGAATCAGTCTAGGCACCTCACCCAAAGTTTATGTTGTACAACAAATGTGCAGATCCTATGGATTAGTTGGAACTACAAGACAGCACAGCCGTGGAGGGCAGCTGCATCGGACCGTGCCCAGCGGAGTGGAGGGGTCATTTGAAGAGGGAGTGACCCAATGTTGATGTTGCAGCTTTCCACAGAGGTGCACTCAAAAGACGTCATGTTCATCCAAGGCTTGACCCCTCCCCCTGCCCTGCACAAATGTATCGTGTTCTGTTCTCACATAGACATGGATGCTGCAAGTCCCACTCTCTAAAGGGCATGATTGCTGCATATGCTTCCCTCCCCCCCCAGGGCACGTATGTCGTATATATTCTCACATGGACATGAGTATTTCACACTTTTAATTATCTCACATATGCACAAGTGTTGCGGGTCCAGATTGATGGGCTATTTTTATGGTGGATGAAGATCTAGGCAGAGCGCCACAGCTCATTATCAGGGTTGCTCAAGTGGAGGCCAAACGCCGCCAAGCCTCCCTGCACTGCTGTAGACATTGCAGTTGTATTTTTTGAATTGCTTCTTCAATAGTAATTAGCTCGGGTAGCACTAATAAACTTGTCAAGTGAACTGTGGCCCTGGGCCTCACTCCAGCCTACAGCACAGAATGCTCTGATAATGAGTGACGTACACAGTGTTTGTTACTCCCCATCTGCCCTGCTTGATAGTGGGCATGCCTGGTTGAGCACACAGCTTACCCAGCCACTTCCGTCACATCACTTCCGTTGTTGTTCGAGTGATTGCCAGTGGCTGAGATGAACTAAAGCATTCCACCCACCGCCTTGTTTTTGTTAGAGTCAACCCCTCAAGCCTCAGGGAGCCGGATGACAGACACCGTGTCAGGACTATGGGTCAGACGGTTCGAGGGCAGACAGTGGTGGGCCCCAACTGGGACAACTGGGGTCTTTCACCACTGGGGTCCTGGTCTCCATACCAATCTTTATTGGGAACCACGTACACTTTTGTGGCAGTTGATGTTCAGGGTAGCAGGGCAGAGCAGTCCAAAGCCCTGTCATCAATATTGCGGCCACTTCTATCACTAGCACCATTCATTGAGCACATGTTTGATTCATCAAAATTCTATAGGTGTCCCAACATTTACCTCAACAACTATTAGATTCTCTAAAATAATAACACATGGCCTTGCTCTTTAACTTATTTATAGTATTTATAAAGTGCACATTCATCCCAGAAGAGATATCCCGGTACTAGATACAAGCCAAGCTAATGCCACATGCCCCAAAACAAAGTCAGTGAGGGAGACCCAGACCTTCAACATTCTTCGAAAAATCAAAAGACCGGGAGTCAAGCATAAAGAGGAAGGGTATTCTCATGTAAGCCCCCAAATAATTGAAGGAGCAACCCCCTTTACCCCCCCCCCCCCCATTCAAGATCTTTCAATTCATCATCATTGAATCAAAGCCTGACTCTCTGATCGAAGGGCAGGCCCATGCAGGGCGGGCCTGGTCTCAGAAAGTGCTCGGTGCGCTTACCAAGGTTGCTTGAAAAGGCTCTCTTATGGACTGGTAACCAATGAAAGGAATTTAAAAAGGTCAAAATGGGGAGATTGCGAATAAATCTTGCTGCCAAGTTTTGAATCAATAGAAGGTGGGTAGACACATACTCGGTATTTCCAAGTTGTATTTGCTGTGCTCCTTACTTTTCTTTTCCTACTGGTACACTTCAGGTATCCTGCAAACATTTTACACTATGGGACCAATTCACAAATGGAAATTTACACTTTGGAGTGGGTTTGCAATTTTTTGGTAGAAGATTTATTTTACTGAAAGTAATGTTACGACTGCGGATACTCAGCAGCAGTTGGGACGCAGAGCAGACTCCCTCATGAAAAGACAGACCTTTTACTTGTGCAGATTTCTCTGCCCTGACTGCAGAGTTTCCATAGTTATAAAACACTCCTAATAAAATTAAAAGTTGCACTTTGTGAATACTAAAAATCATAAACTTACAGAGGAGTGTAAGTTTACCTTTGCGAATCAAGCCCTATGTATTAAAAGGTAAACCTCTTTGCACGTTGTTCTGGTAGGTCGCTCTCCCCTCCTCTGCAGCGCCACCAACGCCAGTGCCACTCTTGTGCCCTCTGCTGCCTCCCCTCGCTCCTGCTGCCTCCCTGCCCCTGGTGCCCCTATCGCCGACATCGCCGCCTTCTGCTCCTGAGTGCCTATGCAAGGTCCCTTCTGTACCCTGTCTGTCTGTGCCCCCGCCCGTTCTCCTCTGTACCCCGTGTGCCTGCCTTTCTGCCCTACCCTAATGTTTTTCGCCGTTGAGCGTGCTTGCCTTCCCCTGGCCTCGCTCTACCTGCTTCTGCCACCGTTTTTCCCGCCGCTGCCTCCCCTGCGGCCCGCCCCGTGCCCATTTGCTGCCCTCTTCCCGCCTCCCGCATCCCAGCACACCCTCCCTCCCCACCTCCCCCTCATATGGCTGCCGCGCACAGCAGGCGCACCGAAGGTGCGCCTAAGGCAAGCCTGTCTGCGCCCGTCCGTGCCTGGACCGCGCCCGGCACCAGAACACCTGGCCCCAGCGCCATCGACGAAACACGACTCCACTACGATGCCAACACCCTCATCGCTCTCAACCACGGACGGATTAACAACTGCTACAAGGCCACCCCCAAGCGCACCCACGGACCCTTCACCTGCTGGAATTGCAACTTAGCCTGCACCAACAACACTGATGCACCCACAATGACGGAACCCAACCGACTGCGATGCATCCTGCTTAACACACGCTCCGCATGCAAGCACGTCGTCGAGCTCTGGGACCTACTCACCACCACATCACCAGACGTCGCCTTCCTGACCAAGACCTGGCTGAACGAAACCTCCTCCCCAGACATCGCAGTGGCCATCCCCACTGGATACAAAATCTCCCACAAAGATCGCACCAACGAAGTTGGAGGAGGAATCGCCATCATCCACAAGAACACCATCAAGGTATCAACAAACACCGACGACACCCTCACCACCGCTGAACACCTGCACTTCAAGATTCACACGGACCCCAAGACCACCCTCACAGGCACCCTTGTCTACAGACCACCCGGCCTACGTCCCCAAATCTGCAACTCCATCACCGACTTCCTCAGCTCACACGCACTGACCTCCACCAACTACATACTGCTCGGTGACCTGAACTAACACCTGGAAAACAACGACAGCAATTCCTCCACCCTGATCAGCAACCTTGCCACCCTCGGAATGAAACAGATCGTCACAACCCCGACCCACATCACCGGTCACACGCTCGATGCCATCTTCTCCTCCAGCCCCCACGTTGCCTTCAGCCACGCTTCCGTGCTCACCTGGACCGACCACCACTGCATCCACTTCACCTTCCAGAAACACGTCACCCATCACCGCACCCTACAGATCCCCCGCCGACGCTGGGGCAAAGTCACCAAAGAACTACTAGAAACACACCTCGCACTCAATCCACCGACCAGCCCCACCGACCCCGATGTGGGGGCCCGCACCCTCAGACTCTGGATGGAAGACTGCGCCAACAACGTAGCACCAGTGACACAACCCACCGACAGAGACACCAGCCAGAGAGCCAGCTAGTTCACCCCGGAGCTCCTGGCCTCCAAACGCACCTGCCGGAAACTCGAAAACATCTGGCTCAGCGATAGAACGCCCGCCAACCGCGCAGCCCACAAAGACACCATCTGCAACCATCACCACCTCATCGGGACCACCAAAAGAGCCTTGTCAAAGACTGCCTTGACAACAACGCCCACAACAGCAAAGAGCTCTTCAACTTCGTGAAAGAACTCTCCAATCCTAGCTCCTGCTCCAACGACATCCCGCTGTCACAAGCCCTGTGTGACACCCTCGCTGCCATTTTCCACCGCAAGATCACCGACATTCACAACAGCTTCAACCCCCGGCTGAATCCTGCGGCGCCCGCCATGACGAACACTCCGAACCCCACCCACTACGACCTTCTGACCACCTGGACCAACGTAAACACCGAAGACATAATCAAGACCATGAACACCATCCACTCAGGCCCCCGTCTGATCCCCTTCCACACCACATCACCAACAAAGCTGACAGCCTCATCGCGCCCCACCTGCGCAACATCATCAACCTCTCCTTCGGAACCGCCGCCTTCCCTGAGAGCTGGAAACACGCCGAGATCAACGACCTACTAAAGAAACCCAAGGCGGACGCGAGCGACCTCAAGAACTTCTGGCCCATCTCCCTGCTTCCGTTCCCAGCGAAAGTCATCGAAAAGATTGTCAACACCCAGCTCACCGGCTACCTAGAAGACAACAGCATCCTGGACCCCTCCCAGTCAGGATTCCGCAGCAACCACAGCACTGAGACCGCCCTCATCGCCGCCACAGACGACATCAGAATACTACTCGACAACGGCGAGACAGCGGCCCTCATCCTCCTGGACCTCTCTGCTGCCTTCGACACCGTTTGCCACAACATACTTTGCACACACCTCCACGACGCAGGGATCCAAGGCAAGGCCCTGGATTGGACCTCTTCCTTCCTCACCGACAGAACCCAGAGAGTCCGCCTCACCCCATTCCAATCCGGAACCACCAAAACCATCTGCGGCGTCCCGCAGGGATCCTCCCTCAGCCCGACGCTGTTCAACGTCTACATGGCGCCCCTCGCCCACATCACCAGACTACACGACCTTAACATAATCTCCTACGCCGACGACTCCCAGCTGATTCTATCCCTCACCAAAGACCCCCTCACCGCCAAATCCAACCTGCACCAGGGTATGAAAGCCATCGCCGATTGGATAGAGGCAAGCCCGCTCAAACTGAACACGGACAAAACAGAGATCCTCATCTTTGGGCCCAACCCCTCAGCGTGGAACGACTCTGGTGGCCAGCATCACTGGGAACCCACCCAGCACCAACCAACCACGCACGCAACCTAGGGGTCATCCTCGATTCCAAGCTCAGCATGACCAACCAAGTCAACGCAGTCTCCTCCTCCTGCTTCCACACCCTCCGTATGCTCCGCAAGATCTACAGATGGATCCCGGCGAACACACGGAAAACCGTCACCCATGCCCTCGTAAGCAGCCGACTCGACTACGGTAACGCCCTCTACGCCGGAGCCCCGTCCAAACTCATCAACAGGCTCCAAAGAATCCAGGTTGCCTCCGCACGCCTGATCCTAGACGTCCCACGCCGGGACCACATCACCTCGCCCTTGAGAGACCTGCACTGGCTCCCCGTCGACAAAAGAATCACATTCAAAATCATGATCCACGCACACAAAGCTCTCCACATGACCGGCCCAGCATACCTCAACAACAGACTCTCCTTCTACGTACCCAACCGGAAACTCCGCTCCTCCGACCTGTCCCTGGCCGACGTCCCGCACATCCACAGAACCACTTCCGGGGGCAGATCATTCTCCAACCGTGCCGCCAAGACCTGTAACGCCCTCCCCCTCCACCTACGACAGACCGCAGACCTCCCAGCCTTCAGAAGACGGGGAACAGCGTTTACAACACAACTTTTACCACGCAGTACCTTTACCACGCAACTTTTAAAACGCAAGTCGTTACAACTACTTGCGCTGGGGGGCGCTGTAGGATAGGGAACAGTTTAATTTACTATCCAAAACCTTCCCTGCTATCCAGGGGGACTGGAGATGGAATAGTAAATTAAACTATTCACTATCCAGTGCCCCCCAACGCAAGTCGTTGTAAGGACTAGCGTTGTAAAACCTGCGTGGTAGAGGCATGCATTGTAAAAGCATGCGTAGTAACGACATACATCCTTAGAAGACTGCTTAAGACCTGGCTCTTTGACCACTAGCTGCAGCCCCTCCCCCCAGCGCCTTGAGACCCTAGCGGGTAAGCAGCGCGCTCTACAAATGATTGATTGATTGATTGTTTGGCGGGTCTTGAGCCTTCTTCACGGCTTGACTAAGAAATAGGAAAAGAGACATGCATATAGCTCATTAAGTATTTAAACGTTTTATTAACAATGACAAAGTAAAATGTGAGTAAATATATATATATATTACCTACTGGCGGTCGCCAGTAGGTATATATAGTTAGGATTTTTTTCTCTATGGGATTTTTGAAAAATCTATGTCTAATAACTTTGGTGTTTGTGGACGGAATTGGCTGAAATTTTCAGGAAAATGGCATATTTTGTTTCTGAGCAGCCCCTGAAAATTTGGGGGGGGTCGTCAAGGGGGGGCCAAGAAAAAAGGGGGGTCCCAAAACGCGTTTTTCCAATGTTAATTTCCATAGGGCGGTTGGCCTCACTTTTAGCCCGAATGGCTGAATGGATTTGCACGAAACTTGGCAAAATTATAGGGACTGTTAGCCCGATGTGCCTTTGCTAGGTCTCAATATATGTCCTGCAGTGGATTTTGATAAATTAACGTTCAAAAAAAGATATATATCTGTGACAGCGCTCCGGGCGGCGCTCCGGTTCGCGTACTTGACGCGTAACGGAACTTCGCGAAGCGAAGCTGATTGGCTCTCCGGTGTCTGTCAAAATTCTAAACAGTCCGTAGTGGCCACCATCTTGTCTCTCGGTAGGATCGAGAGACAAGAGGAGGCCAAAACAAAGGGGGAAATGACCATAAGGGGGCAAGGTAGATCCTCCCTGACCCCCTAGGTTTGATGTGGAGGCTTTAAAAGGGCCCCGTGGGGCAAAAACAAAAAAATCATTTTTTTTTTTTTGCGTGGGAAGCTTCCGGTTCGCGAACCGAGAAGCGGCCCGGGGAGCGTTCTACCAGTAGCGTAATGGGACTCCACCATTTTGTGTTTCAGTCAAATTAAGATACAAGATGGAGGGCAAATAGTGTTCAGAATGGGTAGAAGGGGGCACGGTAGACGTATTTTGACCCCCTAGGTTTTCTGAGGGTGGTTGAGGAGGCCCATATGTGCGGGGAAAAAAACATTTTTTTAAGAAATTTCGCGTGGTTAGCTTCCGGTTCGCGTACCGGGTAGCGCTCTGGGGAGCGTAGTTTGTTGAAAATTAGTGAAAAAAGTTAGTGAAAAATAATAATTGTGAGTGATTAGATGTAAGCATGGGTGAATTTTGCGAATCTCGCGTTCGCGAATTTTGCGGATTTGCGAACTCGCAATCCGCAAAATCCGCGAATTCTCGCGAATTTGCGGATTTTTTTTTTTGTGTTTGCGCGGGTTTCTGCCAGTTCGCGAGGGTTTTGTACAATTTCGCAAATTGCGAACTTACCTGTCGGGTCGCAAGTTTCGCGAACTTGTTGTTTCTACGTGTCCAGCCTGTTTGGGACACTCTTCTTCATCACTGCCACTCTCTGTCACCACTGCCACTCTCTGACTACTCATGCCACCCTCTGGCCCACCCATGCCACCCTCTGTTTCATCACAGCACCCTCTGGTTGTCCAGTCAGTGTACATTATTGTGGCAACGCAAGTACACCTTCCCTGCCTCAAGTGACTTGAATTAATTTGGGGCTGATTAATGTGTCACAGAATATTTTTTTAGCTGGCACCTGCTTCCTTAGTGCTTCCTGATTAGTGATCTTTTGCACTTGCTAAGTGCTTTCATTGTTGCAAAATTAGTTACAACACCTGCCCTGCCCCAACTGACAATAATGAATTAGGGGCTGATTAATGGATTTGAACTTCCAGCCTGGCTCCTGCTTGTCTCCCTTAGCTGTAATTCAGGACCTTTGTGGCATATGTGTAACTATTCTGAGGTTCAGAGCAGGGTCACATAATAGTTGCAACTGGCAACTGAACTCTGGAGGGGCCGCTCAGGAAGCACTACAGGAAATGGCTACTAATGATGAGCCTGAACTTTTGAACCTGATAATTAGTTTCAGTTTTGCTAAGATTGTATTTCTGCAATTTTGCACTTATTCGCGGGGCGCGAAGTTGTACTGGGAAGCCGTGAACTCACGCGAACAGTGCGAGCAGTGCGAGCAAAATCCGCTGCTCGCGGATTTGCGGATTTTGCGGGAGATTCGCGAATCTCGCGGATTGCGAATTTACCGAAAATCCGCAAAATCCGCGAGCGAAACGGATTTTCCGCCCATGCTTAATTAGATGTAGGGTAGCTCTGAGAAGAGCTTTTGGGTTTATGGTACATTTATGTACTTATAAGTAGGTACCAATGCACAGTCTTAAATTCAAAATGAAAATTCTGTTGCCCTCATCTGAGAAGTGAACTCCATCTCCTCTGTAGAAATCTTGCATGCAAAAACGCAAGTTATTGTTGTACATGGAGCCCATTCCATGGTCTCTCATGTAAGCTGAAACAGATTTGTTTACATGCTTCCTCGACTTCTCAATTTGTGGACAAAATTGGTTCGACCACCTCCATTTCTGTCTTTGGCATATATTTGAATATACCAAGGCAGTTTGAGGAAAAAGTGCCATTAATTGCTCAAAGGTGTCCTTTAAAAGCATTTCCAGACCTACCCCAGTCAAAGTGCCCAAATCATTAGCTTCACAGTGCACAATTAACAGGTCAGGTTTTGGCAAATGCATAAAGGTTTTCACCATTGGTATCAATTGGTGACATTTTAATCCTCTGTGGCCAAACCACTTAATTTCCACATCTTGTAAATTGAGGTTAGGTAAATTTCTGTTCTCAGCATACCTTTGAGCCCAGTAGATGTAACTATGTCCAACAATCCAGACAGTAAACATGGTGAGAGAAGTTTCTGCTGCAGTCAGATGAAGTGTGGTAATGAAATGGCAGATGAAACAGTAGGAGTTTGTAATGAAAAAAAAACTGTGGAGTTTCAGTGCTAATGATTCACTAGCAGTGATTGGTGGATTTCCATTTCTGAAAAGAGAAAGTTAGGGTGCATGGATGTGTTCTTTGAAAGATGTAATTTGAATGGTCAAGGAAAAAACATTTAATGAAAGATTGCGCTGGATACGCAGGTGCACTGAGAGTTCAGTGTTCAATTGAAACATTGTTGTGTGAACTTGCAAACATCAGAGGTCTTTCAGGAGGTGGTTGCTATGCAAAAAAGGCAGAGAGGGCAGGGGGGAAGGGTTTTGATTTGCAAAAAGTGAGGGAAGAGTTTTGATTGGCTAACATGAGAGATATGTGTGATGAATATCAGCATTTCTGTGCTTTCTATAGCTGCAGCCTCTGGAGTGCATACTCTTTGTTCTGCTGAAGACAATTTGGTGTATTTCTGAGACTGTTTTGAAACTCATAAAGAATTTGCTAAGGTGAGAAAAGATTTATTTAATTTAGATAGACTATAGTATGCATTAAGGACAAAATTATGAAGAAAGCTGTGTTTTAAAAATGTTGCTTTGTCTAAAGTGTTTTACAAATAGATTTTGTTTCTTTGAGAAATTGTAATTGAAAATAATGTGAAGTATTAGTACTGTCAGGGTGTTTTTGTACATAGGAGCTGTGCAGTGTTTTCAAATTATTACTTGAAAATCGTTTTTGAGGAAAAGGAATGCTTTTAAAATTTATCACAAGGAAAAAATGGTGTCTGTTTCTTTATAAGGCATTTGAGTATCTCTGATGTTATTTTTCCCATTTTAATTTAAGAGCTTTCGCCGTGGGGCTTGTTCCTTGTAAATATGCTCCCACCTGTGCTTGGCAAATTTAGATTTTGATTCTCTGAGTTACATAGCCATGTTAAAAGTGTCCCAAAAATGGTGCAAGGGCAATCAAAAACCCCTTTCATGTGTCTTAAGGACATTTTAAGTCATTTCCTCTTGAATGTAGGGATACAATTGATTCATATGTTGTGTTTAAAAACGTTTTTTTCAAATCAATTACATTTCTGGATATGTACTGCTAGAGCTTCATAGGATGTTAGGGGCATATTTATAAGGCATTTAAGTGTCTCTGATGTTATTTTTCCCATTTTAATTTAAGACCTTTCCCCGTGGTGCACGTTCCTTGTAAGTATGCTTCCATCTGTGCTTGGCAAATTTAGATTTTGATTATTTGAGTTACATAGCCATGTTAAAAGTGATCCAAAAATGGTGCAAAGGCTTTAAAAAAACACTTTCATGTGTCTTAGGGCATTTTAAGTCACTGAGGAAACACAGGTGATGTGATTGTGCAATGAGGAAAAGAAACTCCACATTTTTCAATTACATCACCTGTGTTTCCTAAGTTTATGAATAACATTGTGCAGATGAAGTTTAGGTCTGTCCACGGACACAAAAGAGGTCTGGCCTTTGTTCAAGAGTGAAGTGGACATGATTTACTTCATTGGTAGGCCTTCACATGTATTATCTCCTCTGTACTCTGCAGCGGTGGTGCAAAAGATTTGCTATGTGGCGACATATTTACAACTTGATGCATCTAGACAGATGTGTCATGCTGTAAAGTCCTGTGCCACATGAAACCTGCGTCAGGTTTCATATAGGTGTTTTGTTGCAGAGTGGGCATTCATTTGCACGAAAGCCCTGTAAAAGTAACACAGTGAAATTTAGAAGATTTCACTGAGTCAGCTTTATAGCATTCCTGAATCAAATCCTTATGGCTGTTTGAAACAGGCATAAGGAGTGAAGCACCATGCAATGTGTGGCTTCCTCTTCTGCATTGCAGTAGACATGTCGTGTTTGCGATGTGACTTGTGCAATATGTTGCTTTTGCGGCACCGATGCGTGATGCATCTGTGCTGTTTTTATTCAATGGTGCTCCACAATGTAAATGTGCCACACCATGGGAAGCAGAGCAGTGGTGCACGTTAACTGGTGCATCCCTGGGGATGTGCCAGTTAACATAAATCTGTCCCTATACATTTAAGTATGTGCAGGGGACACAGAGTCGGTGAGGCTTATCCTAGGTTAAGAAGAGATGAGTCCTGTTTACTGAAGACTTAGACATAGGCCTCACCTCTTCAGCATCGCTGGACATGGCTAAATAATAGCTGCAATATGATTCTCTTGTTAAACAATTTTACTATTCTAGTCTCTGAGATTTGTGTCTTAGTCTGCAACATCTCATTGTTGTTCTCTTTTTTTAAAGATAACGACAACATCAAGCATGAGTGATAATGAGCAATCGGTTGATCTCGATCTTATCGTTGAACTTGTCATTGAAACGTCAGTGGAAGTAGATCCCTTAGATCATTTAAATCCTGAGGATGATGAAGAATATGATGAGAATGCTGATTTGTCAGAATTGTATGATATAGGGTGGGAAGCTGATCTGCTTGAGCCTATGTAGTGAAAATGTAAACCGTTTCATTTAAAATTAAACAAAAAGTTCAAAAATAGTTTGTGTGTAGTGTCTTTATTAAAATAATCAAATATGCTCGTAAAATTAGTTCAGATTCACATATAAAACAACACAGGTAAAATGTAGAAGCATTTAATTTCTTTGCTACTATTTGTGATTTCTAAATTTGCCAATGCACTAAAAATTATTCTATGTTAAAATAACAAGCAGGGTGTTAAGTTTTTGATGACTGTTATTGATTTTCTGTTTGGTAATAGTGATTAATAACAATTTTTATTATATTTTAGCACAGATTCAACTGCAGATTATTTCAAAATTTGAAAATGCCAACTAAGAATCGAATTAGAAAGGCTACAAGACGTCAAAGACAGCAGGTCCATCAATTACTGCAGCAGTCCTCTACAAAAAAAACTTGTCAAGTCACCAAGAAAGCACCGGGTAAGACCACGAAATCATTCATAAGAAAAATTTGTAGTAAAAAAAGTATTACTACAGAAAATGTTTCAGTCCAGAAAAAGAGAAGCAATTTAAACTGAAAGGAAGGGCCAATCAAAAATGTTACTGCTAGAGCAAGAGATAACTCTGTGCATGATAGCAGAAGGAAAGAACAGTTTAGGGACATTCGTAAACGAATGTTCCGCAACAGGATAATTGGCAATTTGTTAAAAAATATTAACAAAGGTCAACAGAAAGTGGTTTTTTATAAGAGAAAAAAAAAAGTTGAGAAAGTTATTGATCAGGCATTTGAAATTAAACGAAAGTTATTTATTTTGATAATCAACAGAATTAGGAAGGTAAACTAGGTAATTTATGATTTTAAAACAAATAGTAGATGGAAGAGAATAATTAATCGTAGTAATTTTTGTGATGTTTTCTCAGGAGACTGGATGCATAGTTCAAGTTCTGAGGCATTTTTTAATGAGGAGAGTTATTTCCAGGATAATGATTTGGTGCATGCAGTTGACACCAGTGGTCGAGCTTATGAAGTGAAAGATGGATGTCCAGTTGAAAAAGAAAAACTTGTGACAACAGAGACAGAAGAGGTGTTAGGTAATGAGGTTTTAGGAAGACGTATTAAGGGTCCTGTGTACACCTGGAACTGTAGTAGTATTTGCAGTGTGCGACAGGATTCAATCGATTTGCTTTGTGATTTTGTACGGACATTTAATAAGAAAAGTTTGAAGCAGAAAATGAAGTTGTTGCAAGAATTAGATCCTTGCAGAGTGAGAGAAGTGACAGGTTTGCATGGTCATTGGTCATTCACTGGCTTGTCTTTCCAGGAGAGTATGTCAGAGTGTTTTTCATCATTTCAGGATGCTAGCAGTGCATCATAATAAAGTGAGGAAATTAGTTAGAATGTTGTATTATGCTAAGAGTCCAGCAATTATGCTTAAACAATTATGTGCTGCTCTTTTCCATGGTTCTGAAATAGATGTGAAGAATATTTGTGAAGAAATTGAGTTTTGTTACTTTGGAAGTAAAGAGGAGAATGTTCAAATTGACCCAGAAGAAGAGGGTAATGTTGAAGATAATGTACAGGTTTCCAGTACAGATAATTTTCAGAAGGAAATTGCCACGTTTCAGGTGAAATCAAGTGAGATGCCTAATTTCACTTGTGTGTGTTGTCGACGCACTTATTATAAGAATCAGATTAAGTTAGTGGATTTATATGCAAAAAGTGAAAGGGAAAATAATAGTGAATGGAAGGATTTCGCAACATACTTGATGGTAGAAAATTATTTTGATTTGGGATCGGATCAACGTGTGTGTACTTATTGTTGTAACAAATTAAACCAAAACCAGATGCCTGCTAGGGCGGTTCATAATAATCTGGAATTGGTTGAGATTCCTTCTGAATTGAAGGATTTAAATACTTATGAATCTATTTTGATTCAAAGTATCCATCCCTTTCAGGCTATTGTAAGAATGGAGCCAAAGACAGGGAAGTTGCCTCCATCAGATTTACAGAGAGGATTAAAGGGAAGAATTGTTTATTTGCCTCTAGATTTGAACAAAAACATTAACACAATTGGAGTAGAAAAAGTGGAAGAGGAACCTCTGGTTATCTTAGTTAATGGGGTTCCGACAAAGAATAAGAAAATATGGCAAGATTTAGTGGATGTTAGGAAAGTCAAAAAGGCAACATTGTATTTAAAAAAAAATAATAAGTACTATAAGAATGTATATGTTGCAGAAGAGGAAGTAAGTGAGGAAGAGGATAGCGATTTGTGTCCTGGTCAAATTGAAAAAGTAGAAGCCTCTAAAAAGGAAGAAATATATGAACATTATAGTGTTCATCCTTTGCATTCCAAGGAAGTTATGGGGAATGCTATCGAGTTGTTTCAAATGAAACAAGCCAAAGGGAGTCCCATTAGTGTTTGGGAGGAAAGTTTAGAAGCTCGGTGTTTCCCACAGCTATTTCCCACAGGTCGAGGAGGACGATATGATGAGCGACCTGTTCAAATTCCTGCTTCAGAATACCGGACTTTACGATTGTATGCAGAAGATGCTAGGTTTCGACAATGCATTCCCTATTTGTTTCATCTCCTGTTTGAAAGCGATCTGTCAGGACTGTCATATGCAGTGAACCACATCTTGAAAAGTGGTATACAGATGCGAAACATCTCGGCAAGGGACTTTATGGATAAAGTGAATGTCCAAGACAGTATTTTGGATTCTCACCTAATTAATCTCATGGCATGTCAGCGTGGTACTAATGAGTACTGGTACCGCCGTCATGGTGATTTAAAATGTATGCTGAGGAACTTAGGAACTCCGACATGGTTCCTCACTCTGAGCTGTGCCGAGTATAGCTGGGAAGACTTACTTGAATTTCTACGAGAGGCAAATGAAAACATTGAAAATATTGAATTCAAGACACCCGGAGAACTGTGCTCTTTGGATCCAGTCAATGTATGCAGATACTTCAATCATAGATTTGAAGCTATGATGTCTTTCATCATGAATAAGAAGAATCCACCTCTTGGAGAGGTGTTGGATTTCTTCTGGAGAAAGGAGTACGAAGCAAGAGGTGCTCCTCATATACATATGCTGCTGTGGATCAAGGATGCACCTAAATTTGGAACAGATCCGGATGACTTAGTGATGAGTTTCATAGAACAGTATTCTACGTGTGCTGTTCCAAACGCAAAGGAGAAGAAAAACCTAAGAGAACAAGTTCTACGTTTCCAAACCCATCGTTGTGGAAAGTACTGTCGTCGTAAATTCAGAAACAAGGACAAGTTCTACACCAAATGTCGTTTCAACTTTCCACGACCGGTGATTTCTAAAGGAAGAGTAAACAGTTTGATGTCTTCGCTGCGACATAATGTGACGAGGAAATCACCCAAAAACACATACAATTTAAAGAGGAACGAAGAGTCCAAGTACATCAACGACTACAACCCAGTGATTTTGTCCATCTGGAATGCTAACATGGATATACAGTTTGTGGCTGACAACTGTATGGCTGTGGCTCGGTATGTGACATCTTACATCACCAAAAAAGAAAAGACAGAATTGAAGGATATGTGGGAGGATATTTCCCATGAAAAGAGCCTCAGCAAGAAGTTGTACAGTTTCAGTTTGAAGATGTCGCATCGAGAAATCGGAGCTTACGAATGTTCTGACCGGTTGTCTTCAGCAAGTCTCTATGCCAAATCCAGGAGTATCGTTTGGGCGAGTCTTGGTCTTGCTGCAACGCGAAATCGAGTTCTAAAACCTGTCCGGGAAATTGAGTATTTGGCGGAAAAGGAGCCAAACAGTACCGACATTTTGAAGACCAACATGTTGGATACATATTATCCAAATCGAAGCAGTCACCTCGAGAATGTTTGTCTATATGAGGTTCTACAAAATTACATATTCAAGAGGAACATCAAAGAAGATATTGAGAAAGGAGTGTATGCTGTAATTGGAAGGGAGGGATGTCTGGTCAAGCAAAGAAAATGCCACTTGGTAAACCATCGAAAATTGAGTGGCGAATCTCCAGAAAAAAAAAGAGTTTTTCTATTTAGCACTCTTGCAACTTTTCAAGCCTTGGCGTGCAGAAGAAGAACTGCTTGGAGATTTTCTTTGTTACGAAGACTCTTTCAATGCCGCCAAGGAGACCATAGAATATTCTGCTTTTCCCAAATATCTAGAAATGTTGACTTTGGAAATCGAGCAGGAAGCAACGATTGCAGCCAAGATTGCTAGAGACAGTTCTCAGGACAGTCAGAGTACTGTTTCATTGAGTCAGGATCCACTAGGAGGACCTGTTATCGAAAATGAAGCCGCCACTGCTATGAATGAAGTGGAAAGAGCCATGGCACATGCTCAGGAGGATGCGGTTAACTTAGAAGACTTGGAAAGACAACTCAACGTTGAGCAGAGGAAAATATATGACGAAGTTACCAAGCAAATTGAGCATGGATTAAGTCATGAGAAGAAAGAGTGCTCATGTACGTCGTTGAAGCCTGTCCGATTGTACGTGAGTGGAGAAGCGGGAACTGGAAAAAGTTTCCTCATTAAAGCAATTTCTTGTTATTTGCGGGAAAGGACTGAGTCATCACTGTCTTGTGTTGTCACCGCTCCAACTGGACTGGCAGCACATAACATTAAAGGAATTACTTTGCATCGTCTACTGATGTTGCCAGTGGAGCATGACAACAAATTACAATACCACAAGTTATCTGGGGATGCTTGTTGTGAAGTTTCAAGAGTCTTGAGGAAAATGAAACTTCTTATCATTGACGAAGTAAGCATGGTTTCAAATCTCATGCTTGCCTTTGTGCATTTGAGAATGCAAGAAGTTCTTAAAACAGAGTATGATGTGTTATTTGGTGGCAAACCCATCATTGTTTTCGGAGATCTTCTGCAGCTAACACCAGTGAAAGGACAACCTGTGTTCAAAATACTCACGCATGAAGATACCAGGAAGTGCCTAGGGAGCATTGGCAACGTCAATATATGGTTAAACTTCAATTATGCTGAACTGCATGAAAATATGCGTCAGGCGAAGGATGAAGATTACAAGAATATTTTACAAGATGTTAGAATGGGAAAAGTGACCGAGCATGCGAAAGAAGCTTTACATGCACGATTACTGTCAAATTTATATCCAGAACAAGACATTGTGCCTGAGAATATTTTTAAGAAAATTATTGAGAAGAAATCTGGAATATGTTTGATGCCAACTCTTGCAGAATGTGCCATCTTCAACAACAAAATGTTGAATTTAGAAAAACAAGAGATTGTGAAACTTGAAGCTATTGATAAAATAGAGCATATGGGAGCAACAATTATTTTGTCTGAGAATTTGAAATCTAAATTGGATTCATTAGAGAAGACTATATCTAAAACTGCGGGTTTTGAAAAGACTTTGAATGTGTGCTTAAATTGCCGAATCATTTTGAGAAGGAATTTACATGTTGAAAGAGGTCTGGTAAATGGATCAATGGGTAATGTTGTTGATTTTGAGAAATACAGAAATAGAGATGGAATTGAATTTTTAAAAATTAAATTTGATGGCATTGAGGAAGTACAGCTAATTGGTCGTTCTTCTGCTAGATTTTTACTTGTAAAAGACTTATATGTGCGCCGTAAGCAGTTTCCTGTTTGCTTGGCATATGCGGTAACAATCCATAAATCGCAAGGTTTAAGTGTAGATAGTGCTTTGGTGAATATTGGCAGTTCTGTGTTCAAGGAGGGTATGGCATATGTGGCATTGTCACGAGTTAGAACTTTATCGGGATTGTACTTGATTGACTGTGATGTCACAAACATTTGTGCGGATCTAGATTGTGTTAAGGAATACAATAGGTTAAGAAGAGAGTATGCGCCACATTTGCCTCAATATCCTTTGTTTGAGAAACGTGTGGTAGGCCGGAAACGAAGAAATGTGACCAATAGTAGGGAGGTTATAGCAAAAAGACGAAAAGTCGATGAACCTGAAATTATAAGCAGAAAGAAAATGGATTCTGTTGAAGATGTTGTTGGTTTTAATTTTGAAAATAGTTCTGGTGTCAACTGCTATGCTAATGTAGTGGTTAATGTTCTCTTTTCACTAGAGACTTTCAAAGAACAGATTGTGATCAATTCGGAACAAAGTTTATGCTGTTTGTTGAATTCTGTGTTAGAGAAATGTAGTGCTGATAAAACGAAAGTAGAAAGTGTGTCTGAAATTCGTTTTCTGTTAGATGAATGTTCAGGTCAAACAGAATTCTCTATTCAGCAGGATTGTCAGGAGTTTTTAATGTATATGCTTGATGTATTGCAAGATGAGGGTGTAGATGTAGATTATCTATTTGGCCTTTCTTATCAATGGCAGCATGACTGCGAGAATTGTAGGGTATCAAGTACTACTAGTGTAGATTCTGAAAGATTTATATATTTAACTTTGCCAGACAGTAAATCAGTGTCCTTTCATAAGCTAGTAAAAGCAGCTGATCACAACATAGAGTGTAGCCAATGTAAATCTGAAATGATGTCAACATTATTATTACGAAGATATGGCCTGTATGTCATTTTAATGTTCCAACGATGTAGGCCTGATGAAACAAAATTGACAACTTTAATAAAAAATGTTGTTGCTTCGCAGTTGTCAATATCTGGAAGGACTTTTGTAACTGCAGCAATTATATATCATGACGGTCCTACAACAACATTAGGACATTACACAACTTATTTAAAGTCCAGAAACGGGTGGTCATTCTGCAACAATTCTGTTTTAAGTTTCAAAAAGAAATTGCCTTTTGACCTTAAAAATTCTTACCTGGTGTTTTTAAAACCAAAATTTTAGGGACAGAATCTCGGGATTTGTTCTGAGGAATTTCAAGAGGTTCATGGAGTAGAGGGAATGTAAGTCTGCAATACTGTCTAGATTATTTATCCAAACTTTTGATCATAATGTCATTTTAAAAATTCAAAAATATAAACCTGATGCAAGTAACTCTGCTTCATAGTAAGCAGTATCAGTGTCATACGAAATGTAGAACATGAGTGAGCAACAAGGGTAAGATATTAGTAGTCCAGGATTGTGAAAGTAATCTTAAACGTTTTCTTTCTGAAAGTTGCGAAAATAGAAAATTACAGGATTTGCTTACAAGAATTCCAAGAGTTTTAAATGGCTCTAACATGATTTAGCCTTGTGGAAACATGTGGTAGAATGTGAGAAGTCTTTTATCGTATGTAACATATTTTTTCAAAACGATAGAGGTTTTCTTTCAGAAAGTGGCGGGCTGAAAAAATTAACAGCACAACAGAGTGTAAGCTGTTCATAGGACATCCTTCAACGTCATGGAAAGTAAGTTAATTTTAAGGAGTTTTGAATTCTGATTTCTTATGTTGTATGGGTTTTTTAAACACAATCATTTTGATTGTGTTTTTTTCCCCGCTGTTACATGATGAATACCTTCAAGTCACTGAATTTAGTGAAATTTGATACATTCTGAGAACAGCAAAAATAAACCATTTAACATGTATAATTAATTCTCTACTTTTTGTACTTATGATATACATTTAGAAATGTGAGGTAGACATGGAGAAGCTGAGGCTTCTGTAAGTGTCAAAGCTAATGCATACAGTGCTGCACTTCTGGGTACTGTTTTATTTTGAAACCTGAGTAGGCCTCCCCTCAAACAAACCTCTGGATAGGACACATCTTATTTGCATCCTGAAACAATCATTTAAAATGTTAGGGACAATTTTATGATGGCTTTACATCTCTTTTGCGCTGCCATTGCATCACTGTTGTGAGACATCAGCAGTGCAAAAGATGCACCATGTTCCAAAACAGGCCTCACTTCATCAGCATCAAGATACTGTTAGTTTAAAATATATATCTTTAGGACTGTGTAGGGGGCCTGGAGAAGCATAGGCTTCTGTAAATGTCAAAGTTGTTGAAAAACTGTTTGTCCTTCAACCTTTTCCCTTGTCTTTTCTAATTTTTAAATACATGTTTTAATATTTTTCAAATGTTTGTTCTCTCTTTCACAGATTGAAAGTATGAAAAAAAAGTGAATAAGTTAACAACAATTATAAGGTAAATGTTTTCTACTCTTTTTGTTACATTTCTATCACATTCACCTACTATAGGGCTTCAGACTATAGAGCTTTAAACAAAGTTTAACTAAATGTGGCAATTTGGAGCTGTGCCCGTGGCTTTTAGGTCAATGCGCAAGTGCATTGACCTAAAATGCGTGTGCACATTACCAAATCGCCGTCTGTTCCCTCAGCCGCACTCCTCCCACACCTTTGAAGTGAAGATTAGCTTCACTTCAAAGGCCCCAGCTGCTTTACACCCTCATTCTGCTTTCCCCGCTCTGTCCCCTCCCCTGTCCGCCGTGTGCATTTCTCCTCCCCCCCCTCCCCACAGTAACGCCACTCATACACGCAACGCCACTCACACACGCAACGCCACTCACCCACGCAACGCCACTCACACACGCAACGCTACTCACACACACAACGCCACTCACACACACAACGCCACTCACACACGCAACTCATCCATGCAACGCCACTAATCCACGCAACGCCACTCATCCATGCAACGCCAATCATCCACGCAACGTCACTCATCCACGCAACGCCACTCATCCATTTGCAAAACCAAAAGGACAAACTCTTCTATTGTGAGACCTATTGCATTTTCAATGCTTGATTCTTTCACTTCCTTATCTATTTTGTTTTCCACAATTATATCCTCTTCCATCTTTTCTTCGGTAAATAAATCTATTAAACAGCATCTCTGGTTTAGTCCCTATAGCTGTCTTTCTTTTAACATTACTCTCTGTTTACTTCCCTTGTACTTACTCCTTTTTTAAAAAAAAAAAAATTTGAGGTTAGCTCCCGGTTCGCGTATCGGCGAGCGAACCGGAAAGCGAACTAAAAAAAATACAGCTTGCCAGAGTGTTACACTTTCTAGCAATTTTGTATAAAGGGGAGGTAGTTCTGAAAAGAACAGTTTTTTTTATGTTTTTGTTGTTTTATATTTTTTTTACTTTTTTGAACATTATTTGTTTTTTTGTATTTTTTGAACGGGAAAGAACAAAAAACAGGCATTGAAAAGGGCTCAACAGGAGCGAAAAAAAAAATTATTTCTTGGGGCGTTTAGAGCATTTGTGTTTTTCAAATGCTAAATTAACTAACTTAATACTCATATTGGCACATGAAAATAAGGTGCCACAATATAAACAAACAATCTTCATATGCACAAAATTTTTCTGGATGTTTGGCACTGTTTCTCGTGCCTCTGGTCCTGACAGAGATATATCTGCTGATGTCCTGGCCACAGAAGTTGGAGGGTTGTCTTGCAGGTCACGCATCTCTGCCCGGCTATAATTTAGAGGATGCCACCTCTGCATGTGACGGTGCATAGTATGGTTCCCATAACTATACTTCTTTTCTGTGCCTCTGGATAAGTTCTGCTTGTATATTAGGCACGTCACATAGCGTGCATTAACTTTTTTCTCTCCTGCTGGAAATGAAAAAAACTGCCAAATAAAACTATTTTTATAATGAGAAACCCGGGGCAACTCTTCTAAAAATTGTGGTGCCTGTTCTTCCTCTTCCTCTTCTTGCTCTTCTTCCTCCTCAGGGTTTGCAAGGAACTGTGGAGGTGGTCCTCTCTTCCTATGAGGAGGTGAAGGTGGTGGTGGGGGGGGTGCACCAGCTGAAGCTACTACTGAAGCCATTTCCCACTGTGCAAAATAGGTCTTCCTTTCACAAAGTTGAAAGTCAGAGTGAGAAAAAAGGTGGGGGCTTTCATCATTTGGGCAAAAAAAATATTTCTAAACCAATGAAAAGTGTTATTGTAAGGTCACCTGACCTAGTCTTACATCATTAGGACACCAAAAGTGAAATGAACCAATGAAAAGTTTTATTTACAAGTCACATGACCAGTTACGCTTAAGTTACGCGCTGCGCGCCGCGCTCCGGATCGCTTCCGGGAACCTGCGTTTCGCGCCTCAGTTCGCGTCCGGAGCTCTTCCG
The DNA here is from genome assembly GCF_964263255.1 of Lissotriton vulgaris. Classification (NCBI taxonomy): domain Eukaryota; kingdom Metazoa; phylum Chordata; class Amphibia; order Caudata; family Salamandridae; genus Lissotriton; species Lissotriton vulgaris. Next base: position 39,272,709 of record NC_141699.1, on the reverse strand, counting down.
GGTGCGCTAACGCGGCGCGTCATAAGACGCATTATGCGGCAACGTGATATGTCGCGCTTCCGCGACTCGTCACGATGTTCATTTCTAACGCGGCAGTTGCGCAAACGGAACGTTTACCGGTTAGCGGACCGGGTCGCGACATCAAATTGAGCTAACGGAAAGCTTCCCGGTTTGCGAACCGGGAGCGAAAAAAAAAATATTTAAAAAAAATTAAACATAAACATATAAAATATATTTTTGAATTTAGAGAAAAATACATTTGACAGCTACAGATATTAGCTTTTAAAAAAACAATGAAATTCATTAAAAAAAACATAGGTTATAGACCATATATAGTTAGGAATTAGCATTTACAAAACCTTGAAAATTCACTGAAAAAACCATAGGTTATAGACCATATATAGTTAGGAATTAGCATTTACAAAACCTTATTTTACTCCCACAAAACCATTGAAATTTCATATATAGTTAGATGCACTAACTATATATCGCGCACCCGCAATCTATTGCTGATCATGTCACATATTACATCATTCATGACATGGTCAGTGACATCACTGATGACATCACTGATGACATCTCAAATGACATCACTGATGACATCACTGATGACATCTCATTTGCCATTACTGATCACATCACTGATGACATCATTCATGTGATAATACGATGAACCTCTTCAGACTCTAATATAACCTTAGATACAATCAGTGTAAACAGACACTCACAGACTGTCACTCATCCATGGAGTTAGTCACACACCTAGTCAGTCATGCAAAGAATCAAACACACCTCCATTTCCTCAACTATACAGTTATACACACCTTACTTATTCAAACATATACTAACACATATTTACTCTCTTATACAATCCCTGATACAAATTCTCAATGATCCATACAGCCACTCATATATTCACTGGCTCTTATGCACAGTTATTTATATATGTCAACTCTCACATGTACTGTGTTTTACATATGTACTTACTTGGACATGTAGCACTGAGATATCCATTAACTCACCAATACACTCATGCACACAGTCAACCGCCCATACACCTGTTTCCACATGCACTTTTGAACCCATACATCTACTGAATCAACTGCTCACTCATCTATGCACATAGTCACACACCTCACAGCCACCCACACACACACTCACTCTCTCAAACAAATACTTGGGCAACCTATCATTAACCAATATACTTAATCATAAAGCAAATGATCAACATAAGCAGCAGTTTACAGAACATCAGACATAATGATGCACAAATTAAGACACTTTAGACACTAACCCATGCACTCAGTGAGACACATTTAATCACTCACTCATACAGTCAGCCATGCACCTACTAAATGCTTCAACCAGAGACTTATACATCCACTCATTCTTCAATATGTACACATATTTTGACTTTTCAGAAACATACAGTCACTGGAACATGTCATAAGTGATGTCATCAGTGATGTCATTTGAGATGTCATCAGTGATGTCATCAGTGATGTCATCAGTGATGTCATCAGTGATGTCACTGACCATGTCATGAATGATGTAATATGTGACATGATCAGCAATAGATTGCGGGTGCGCGATATATAGTTAGTGCATCTAACTATATATGAAATTTCAATGGTTTTGTGGGAGTAAAATAAGGTTTTGTAAATGCTAATTCCTAACTATATATGGTCTATTACCTATGGTTTTTTCAGTGAATTTTCAAGGTTTTGTAAATGCTAATTCCTAACTATATATGGTCTATAACCTATGGTTTTTTCAATGAATATATATATATATATACAAAACAACTTCCTCCATTCCACCGGGACCCAGAACTGCGGTGCAAACGCCAGGGATAGAGGTCGCCCTGGAAACTATGTGGTTTTCACCTCGCACAGCGGCCGCTGTGCAAATGCACTTCCAATCCAGCCTCTCACAAAGCCAACCAGAAAAGCGCGTGTGCTCAAATTAGACTTTAATTCATTTTCGGTTCCAGCATGTTGTCAACGGAAATCATGGAGCAAACCCAACGCGTTTCGGCGAACAACACTCGCCTTGGTCACGGGTAGCTCATGTGAAGGAATTCAACTGTTTAAGTAAAGTTATTGCTATTCAAAGTGCACATTTGATTTCTCAGTGAAAATAAACATAAACAAAGGACATGGAACATTTAACATTGGCAGCCATCTTTCAGTGGTGTTGTTCAAGGGCTAAATTATTTGTGCTCGTATCTGTATATAACTCACAGATTCACCCTTCCTACATTAATAACTCGTAATATCTTATATTTGTACCATTCCAAGTGGAAAATCATCCCGTTTTACATCAAGCACATTTACGGAGTACCTGTTTCTCAATGAGGCTTGTTCTTAAAAATTATAATTAATAACCCCTTTCATCCAAATTTATATGCAGCTTATATAGAGTTCTTTTGTGATGTGTCCAGGACATCATCGTCTCACAAACATCATTTGAAAATAACTCTGTACCCATATTATATGCAGTGATAATACGCCAGTGCGTGCCATTGTCTCAATATAATCCAAGTGGAATGCGGGTCACTCAGTAAATAAAGTTTCAATCATCCAATAAGCATTCTCTTGTCCATCAGAGAATTTGTTGAAATGATAATCATATACTTCCCCAGTGGGAGGATAAGGCTCAATGGGATAACACGTTGTCAATCACATAGGGGATGGGGTTTTCATCAAATAGCACTCCTCCGTAGTCCTGTGCATGATTAGGGGAGAAAAAAGAGAGAGAGAAGGGTGGTGCGAACCTGTCAGAACTGAACTTTTCATACCACTTACTACAAAATACTAATAAACGTACCGTGAAAGTGCCCACACCCTCAATCAAATGTGATAACTTATAAATAAAATCTTTAAAAACATGATACTACGTTGGCTCGCATGGGCTCAGGAGACACATAATGTGCATTGACATACTTCAGACGGAATTTCATACTTAAGAACAATATTAAAATTATTTACATGTCAGACATGGTATCTAGATTCCACTCAAAATTCTTTCTCCAAGATGCCATATCATTTCTTCCTCCGAATTGAGGCCACCTGGGATCAGAGTGTCAAGGTTCACATATACCTGTTCTCTATCTGTCGCAACTTTCGGATCTTATCTCTTCCTCTCTTCATAGGGGGTAGTTTATCAATTACGAAGAATTTGAGGAAGTTGCGATTACTGCTATGGTGTTCCTCGAAGTGTCAGGCAACAGGTGAGTTTTGCTCTTTGTTTTGGATTGCCCTCATATGCTGTAAAACCCGAGTTTTTGCAGGGAACATAGTGCTCCCTACATACTTCTTGGGACAAGGGCAGACCAGTATATACACACAGTATTCCGATAAGCAAATTAGATGTTTCTCAATATTTTTATCCTTATCCTCTATCGGATAGTGTACTTTCTTCAAGTTTGTGCTGTACCTGTAAGCTTTACACTTCATACATGTAAAGAAGCCATGAATGTTATTGGTACTGGGTCTGATAGTACTGACCTCATTGTGACTAACCTTACTTCTAAGTGTGTCCGCCCTTCGGTAAGTAATACTAGGCCTGTCTCCCAAGACTTCATTCAAGGTGGATTTTATCACAAGGACCTTCCAATGTTTGTTAAGGCTCTTCAGGACTTTCCATGATTTTGAGTGGAAAGTGGAGATAAATCTGATTGTTTCCTTTTCTTCGCTCCTTCCTTCCTGTTCTGGAGTCAATAATGACAAATGGCTGATCTTACTAGCCTTTTGAAATGCCTGGTCTATGACAGTCTGTTTATAACCTCTCTCCCTGAAACGCTCTTTCATGCATTCCCCTTCCTTGACAAAATCTTGATCCCGGCTGCAATTCCTCTGGGATGAGGCAGCAAAATGGTTCTCGTCAGGTAAGAACTCTTGTTAGAAGCACCATGTGGGCATCCACAGGGTGGGCCAAGGGGGGGGGGGGGCGAGAAGGGTGCAAGGCATAGGGGAGAAGGGTGCAAGGCAGAGAGGAGATGGGTGCAAGGCGGAGAGGAGATGGGTGCAAGGTGGAGGGGAGAAGGGTGCAAAGCAGAGGGAAAAGGGTGCAAGGCAGAGGGGAGAAGGTTGCAAGGCAGAGGGGAGAAGGGTGCAAGGCAGAGGGGAGAAGGGTGCAAGGCGGAGGGGAAAAGGGTGCAAGGCGGAGGGGAGAAGGGTACAAGGCGGAGGTGAGATGGTGCAAGGCGAAGGGGAGAAGGTTGCAAGGCGGAGGGGAGAAGAGTGCAATGCGGAGGGGAGAAGTGCGCAAGGCAGAGAAGAGAAGGGTACATGGTAGAGATGGGTACAAGGCGGAGGGGAGAAGGGTGCAACGGGAAGGGAGAAGAGTGCAAGGCAGAGCGGAGAAGGGTACAAAGTAGAGAGGAGAAGGGTGCAAGGTAGAGAGTAGATGAGTGCAAGGCAGGGAGGAGATGGGTGCAAGGCAGAGAGGAGATGGGTGCAAGGCGGAGAGGAGATGGGTGCAAGGCGGAGGGGAGAAGGGTGCAAGGTAGGGAGGAGAAGTATGCAAGGCAGAGAGGAGATGAGTGCACGGAAGAGAGGAGGTGGGTGCAAGGCAGAGAGGAGATAGATGCAAGGCGGAGGGGAGAAGGGTGCAAGGCGGAGGGGAGAAGGGTGCAAGGTAGAGGGGAGAAGGGTGCAAGGTGGAGGGGAGAAGGGTGCAAGGCAGAAGGGAGAAGAGTGCAAGGCGGAGGGGAGAAGGGTGCAAGGCAGAGGGGCGAAGAGTGCAAGGCGGAGGGGAGAAGGGTGCAAAGTAGAGAGGAGAAGGGTGCAAGGTAGAGAGTAGATGAGTGCAAGGCAGAGAGGAGATGGGTCCAAGGAGGAGAGGAGATAGGTGCAAGGCAGAGAGGAGATGGGTGCAAGGCGGCGAGGAGATGGGTGCAAGGCGGAGGGGAGAAGGGTGCAAGGTAGAGAGGAGAAGTGTGCAAGGTAGAGAGGAGATGAGTGCAAGACAGAGAGGAGATGGGTGCCAGGCAGAGAGGAGATGGATGCAAGGCGGAGGGGAGAAGGGTGCAAGGCAGAGGGGAAAAGGGTGCAAGGTAGAGGGGAGAAGGGTGCAGGGTGGAGGGGAGAAGGGTACAAGGCGGAGGGAAGAAGGGTGCAAGGTAAAGAAGGGTGCAAGGCAGAGGAGGAGAAGGGTGCAAGGCAGAGGGGAGAAAGGTGCAAGGCAGAGGGGAGAAGGGTGCAAGGCAGAGAGGAGAAGAGCGCAAGGCAGAGAGGAGAATGGTACAAGGTAGAGAAGAGTGCAAGGCGGAGGGGAGAAGGGTGCAAGGCAGAGGGGAGATGGGTGCAACCAGGAGGGGGAGGAGGGTGCACGGCAGAGGGGAGAAGGGTGCAAAGCAGAGGGGAGAAGAATGCAAGGCAGAGGGGAAAAGGGTGCAAGGTAGAGAGGAGAAGGGTGCAAGGCAGCTGAGAGAAGGGGCCAAGGCAGAGGGGAGAAGGATGCAAGGCAGAGGGGAGAAGGGGCCAAGGCAGAGGGGAGTAGGGTGCAAGGCAGAAAGGAGAAGGGCGCAATGCAGAGGGGAGAAGGGTGCAAGGCGGAGGGGAGAAGGGTGCAAGGCAGAGGGGAGAGGAGTGCAAGGCAGAGGAGAGAAGGGTGCAAGGAGGAGGGGAGAAGGGTGCAAGGCAGAGGGGAAAAGAGCGCAAGGTAGAGAGGAGCAGGGTGCAAGGTAGTGAGTAGATGAGTGCAAGGCAGAGAGGAGATGGGTGCAAGGCGGAGAGGAGATGGGTGCAAGGGGGAGGGGAGAAGGGTGCAAGGTAGAGAGGAGAGGTGCGCATGGTAGAGAGGAGATGAGTGCAAGGCAGAGAGGAGATGGGTGCAAGGCGGAGGGGAGGAGGGTGCAAGGCGGAGGGGAGAAGGGTGCAAGGTAGAGGGGAGAAGGGTGCATGGTGGAGGGGAGAATGGTGCTAGGCGGAGGGAAGAAGGGTGCAAGGTAGAGAAGGGTGCAAGGCAGAGGAGGAGGAGAAGGGTGCAAGGCAGAGGGGAGAAAGATGCAAGGCAGAGGGGAGAAGGGCGCAAGGCAGAGAGGAGAAGGGCACACGGCAGAGAGGAGAATGGTACAAGGTAGAAAAGGGTGCAAGGTGGAGGGAGAAGGGTGCAAGGCAGAGGGGAGAAGGGTGCAATGGGGAGGGGGAGAAGGGTTCAAGGCAGAGGGGAGAAGGGTGCAAGGCAGAGAGGGGAAGGGTGAAAAGCCGAGGGAAGAAGGGTGCAAGGCGGAGGGGAGAATGGTGCTAGGCGGAGGGAAGAAGGGTGCAAGGTAGAGAAGGGTGCAAGGCAGAGGAGGAGGAGAAGGGTGCAAGGCAGAGGGGAGAAAGATGCAAGGCAGAGGGGAGAAGGGCGCAAGGCAGAGAGGAGAAGGGCACAAGGCAGAGAGGAGAATGGTACAAGGTAGAAAAGGGTGCAAGGTGGAGGGAGAAGGGTGCAAGGCAGAGGGGAGAAGGGTGCAAGGCAGAGGGGAGAAGGGTGCAATGGGGAGGGGGAGAAGGGTTCAAGGCAGAGGGGAGAAGGGTGCAAGGCAGAGAGGGGAAGGGTGAAAAGCCGAGGGAAGAAGGGTGCAAGGCGGAGGGGAGAAGGATTCAAGGCAGAGGGGAAAAGGGTGCAAGGTAGAGAGTAGATGGTGCAAGGCAGCGAGGAGAAGGGTGCAAGGCAGAGGGGAGAAGGGGCCAAGGCAGAGGGGAGAAAGGTGCAAGGCAGAGGAGAGAAGGGTGCAAGGCAGAGGAGAGAAGGGTGCAAGGCAGAGGGGAGAAGAGTGCAAGGCGGAGGAGAGAAGGGTGCAAGGGGGAGGGGAGAAGGGTGCAAGGGGGAGGGGAGAAGGGTGCAAGGCAGAGGGGAAAAGCACGCAAGGTAGAGAGGAGCTGGATGCCAGGCAGAGGGTAGAAGGGTGTAAGGCGGAGGGGAGAAGGTTGTAAGGTAGAGGGGAAAAAGGTACAAGGCGGAGGAGAGAAGGGTGGAAAGCAGAGGGGAGAAGGGTACAAGGTAGAGGGGAAAAGGGTGCAAGGTGGAGGGGAGAAGGGTGCAAGGCAGAGGGAGAAGAGTGCAAGGGGGAGGGGAGAAGGGTGGAAGGCAGATGGGAGAAGGGTGCAAGGTAGAGGAGAGAAGGGTACAAGGGGGAGGGGAGAAGGATGCAAGGCGGAGGGGAGAAGGGTGTAAGGTAGAGAAGGGTGCAAGGTGGAGGGGGAGAAGGGTGCAAGGCAGAGGGGAGAATGGTGCAAGGCAGAGAGCAGATGGGTACAAGGTAGAGAAGGGTGCAAGGAGAAGGGGAGAAGGGTGCAAGGCAGAGGGGAGAAGGGTGCAAGGCAGAGAGGAGAAGGGTACAAGGCCGAGGGAAGAAGGGTGCAAGGCAGAGGGGAGAAGGGTGAAAGGTGGAGGAGAGAAGGGTGCAAGGCAGAGGGGAGAAGAGTGCAAGGGGGGAGGGGAGAAGGGTGAAAGGCACATGGGAGAAGAGTGCAAGGGGAGGGGAGAAGGGTACAAAGCAGAGGGGAGAAGGTTACAAGGCAGAGAGGAGAAGGATGCAAGGCGGAGGGAAGAAGGGTGCAAGGTAGAGGGGAGAAGGGTGCAAGGTAGAGAGGAGAAGGGTGCAAGGTTGAGGGAAGAAGGGTGCAAGGTAGAGAGGAGAAGGGTGCAAGGTGGAGGGGAGAAGGGTGCAATGGGGAGGGGAGAAGGGTGAAAGGCACATGGGAGAAGAGTGCAAGGGGAGGAGAGAAGGGTACAAAGCAGAGGGGAGAAGGTTACAAGGCAGAGAGGAGAAGGGTGCAAGGCGGAGGGAAGAAGGGTGCAAGGTAGAGGGGAGAAGGGTGCAAGGTAGAGAGGAGAAGGGTGCAAGGTAGAGGGAAAAAGGGTGCAAGGTAGAGAGGAGAAGGGTCCAAGGTGGAGGGGAGAAGGGTGCAAGGCAGAGGGAAGAAGGGTGCAAGGTAGAGAAGGGTGCAAGGCGGAGGGTGAGAAGGGTGCAAGGCAGAGGGGAGAAGGGTGCAAGGCAGAGAGGAGAAGGGTGCAAGGCAGAGGGGAGGAGGGTGCAAGGCAGAGAGTAGAAGGGCGCAGGGCAGAGAGGAAAAGGGTACATGGTAGAGAAGGGTGCAAGGGGGAGGGGAGAAGGATGCAAGGCAGGGGGAGAAGGGTGCAAGGCAGAGGGGAGAAGGGTGCCAGGACGAGGGGAGAAGAGTACAAGGAGGAGGGGAGAAGGGTGCAAGGCAGAGGGGAGAATGGTGCAAAGCAGAGGGGAGAATGGTGCAAGGTAGAAAAGGGTGCAAGGCGGAGGGGGAGAATGGTGCAAGGGGGAGGTGGGGAAGGGTGCAAGGGGGAGGGCGAGAAGGATGCAAGGCAGAGGGGAGAAGGGTGCCAGAGGGATGGTGATGAAGTTAAAAATGTGCCCCCCCCCTCGGAAATAAATCTGCGGACGCCCATGGCAATGCACACTACTTTGTGAGAGAGAGTGGGAGAGAGTGGAGAGAGAGTGGAGTGAGAGAGAGAGTTGAGAGAGAGGAAGAGTGGAGAGAGAGAGTGGAGAGAGATAGAGTGGAGAGAGTGGAGGGACAGTGGAAAGAGAGAGAGAGAGTAGAGAGAGAGGGTGGAGAGAGAGATTGGCGAGAGAGACAGTGGAGAGAGAGTGGAGGGAGAGTGGATAGAGAGAGTGGAGAGAGTGCGGAGAGAGTAGAGAGAGACAGTGGAGAGAGACAGTGGGGAGAGCGAGAGTGGAGAGAGAGAGAGTGGAGAGAGAGTGTAGATTGACAGTGGAGAGAAAGAGAGTGGAGAGATGGGGAGTCAGTGGAGAGAGTGAGTGAGAGAGAGTTGAGAGAGAGAGTGGAGAGAGACAGTGGAGAGAGAGTGGAGAGAGAGTGGAGAGAGAGTGGAGGGAAAGAGTGGAGAGAGTGTGGAGAGAGTAGAGAGAGACAGTGGAGAGAGACAGTGGAGAGAGAGAGAGTGGAGAGAGAGTAGAGAGAGAGAGTGGAGAGAGTGGAGATAGACAGTGGAGAGAGAGAGAGTGGAGAGATGGAGAGACAGTGGAGAGAGTGAGCGAGAGAGAGTTGAGAGAGAGAGAGAGAGTGGAGAGAGAGAGTGGAGAGAGAGTGGAGAGAGAGTGGCGAGCTTGGAGAGAGAGTGGCGAAAGAGAGTGGAGAGATTGGAGAGAGAAAGTGGAGAAAGAGTAGAGAGACAGAGAGAGAAGAGAGGGAGTAGAGAGAGAGAGAGTGCAGAGAGAGTGGAGAGAGAGTGGAGTGAGATTGGAGAGAGAGAGAGTGGAGAGAGAGAGAGTGGAGAGAGAGAGAGTGGAGAGAGTGGAGAGAGTGGAGAGAGAGTGGAGAGAGAGTGGAGAGAGAGAGGAGAGAGAGAGGGAGGAGAGAGAGGGGAGAGAGAGGGGAGAGAGAGAGGAGAGAGAGAAGGGAGAGAGAGAGTGGAGAGAGAGTGGAGGGATACAGTGGAGGGAGACAATGGAGAGAGAGTGGAGAGAGAGGGGGGTGAGAGAGTGGAGAGAGAATAGAGAGAGAGAACGTGGAGAGAGAGACAGTGGAGAGACAGTGGAGAGAGAGTGGAGAGAGAGACAGTGGAGATAGAGTTGACAGAGAGAGAGTGGAGAGAGAGTAGAGACTGACTGACTGAGAGACTGACTGGCCGAGAAACTGACTGAGAGAGGAAGACTGACTGACTGACAGACTGACAGAAAGAGAGAGATAGAGAGAGTGACAGAGAGAGAGACAGACTGACTGACAGAGAGAGTGAGAGACTGACAGACTGACTGACTGACAGACTGACTGACTAAGAGAGACTGATTGAAAGAGAGAGAGAGACTGACTGACTAAGAGAGAGAGACAGACTCACTGAGAGAGAGAGAGACTGTGATGGAATTGGGGTCAAAGTGTGTATGAAGCTATGGAATGCCTCTTAAGATTGCTATTGTCTACTAATAAAAATGTATTATCAAAATGTGCTCTTTGTCGTTACATCTGCTTTTGAAATACTGCATTGTCGCTTTGTCTAATGTTTTAAAACAGAAACCAGATGGAGCAGTGGATGCACTTTTGTCAAAACTGAACGATGAGTGGGCCCGATGTTGTTTATCATGACAGGAGTCTGCATCAGGAAACCCACCTAGAATTGGGCAAACTTCCCCGACGTTTTGATGGCAGGGACCTGTAATGAACGGACCACCACCTATGATAGCCTGCGGGCAGACTAAGCCCAACCTTTGACTCCACCATCCAGTGTCACTTATAACGGCTGTATTGGTGACACTGGCGTAACAATCACCCGCACCCCCTGCAGTACGGCGAGTCGCTGGCCTGAGAGCTCTAGACTGGCACAGAGGATGGGAGGGGGGCCCCCTATATGTAGTTTGCAGGGGGGCCCGTCAAGTTTCGTTACGCCACTGCCTGCTTTATCATAGTATGTTGTTGCCTTTGTCCCACGACAATTGCACACATTTAAAGCGCGCTTTCACACAGTCTTTTTTTTGCTTTCCCCAAATTCTTTCTTTTAAAACAGTTCATTGTTTCCTTTGAGCAGACTCCTTTCAGTGTGTCTGCTTTCTTTTGAAACTGAGTCCTTGTAAATAATGTTCCCATGGCTGCACGCATTTAAAGTGTGCTTTTGTTTGCCCAATCATTTCTTCTATGTCATCTTCTTCTCTCAGCACACTTTAAGAGTGTGTGAGTGTTTTTGAGAGTTCTCTGATTTATTTATTTATGAGGCGCACTGATTCGATTTAACTAATGGAAGCCTTCTTTTTTTAACACATTTAAAAATACATATTTGGGGGAGAGGCCTGGCTTGTTCCAGCATGTGCTTGACTTTCTCCCACGTCTGCATGCATTTGAAGCTTGCTTTACCACAGCAGTGTGTTGTCTTTGTCTGACGAGGATGTGACATGGATGCTGTGAAGAGAGAGATAATGAGTGTGGATTGAACCTAATTGGTTCCACTTCAGATCAGTGGCTGCCTGGTAAACAGCTTGTAATTAGGCCTGTGTTTGTTAACATTGTTATTCGATGGCCCAGTTAAACACAGCCTTCAGTCAGAAATGAGAAAAAAATTATTAGCATTAACCACAAAAATCCACATTTAGATGATTAATTAGATTCTTGCTGACCCTAACAGGATCCAACCTTCAAAGGCGTGTTCTATGTCTCTTTGTCAATTATTTTAAGGACAGTCTTCTTTCTTGGCTGTCTGGGCAGAGTGAGTTATCACTTGCTATTCATTGAGACTACTTGTGTGGTAAGATTTGGAATAAAAACAAGAAAGAGAAATTCCATGGCTTATTGATATCATTATTATTGTTACTATATACTGTGTGGTGTGCTGTACCATTGTGTTGAATTGTATACAGTGCCTTTGGCATTGACTTTGGAGGCCTAGGGGTATGTGGCCTCAGGTTTCTGGCACCCACAAACAAAACTAGACCAAGAAATAGAGAATAGAGTGCAGTCAAGTGTCTTACCCTGTACCCCTGTCTTAGTATTCTAATTGCCCCAGCAGGATTGGCAAAGTGCCGACCTTTGATCCCACAGAGCAGTGGAAGCAAGCAGTACGCCCTTCTGTGAAAAGTGTCCCTCACAGTAAAAAGCCTGAAAAATGAAGAAATGCATCAGCTTAGACAGCACCATTTAAAAACATTTACCAAGAAAAGCATATTGCTTCCATGAACTTCTGATTTCATAGAGTACTCTTGACAGTTGCACTAAATTATATTTCTTTGGTCTTTCTTCTCTCCATTTCCCTTCATTTTTTCACTTATTGGTTTCTATTTGTCTTTCTTTATTCTTTTATCTCACTTTCTCCACCTATCTTACCTCTTTCTCTCCCCTCCTCTTCCTCTCACTCCTTTCTTTATCTAAACTCATTTTCTGATTTCCTTCTTTCCATTTTTCTCATGTCCCATTTTCATTTTGCTTTCCTTCTTTCTCACTTTGCATTTTTTGCTTCTTCCTTTTTTAATGCTTAATTCTTTCCTTCTTTCTCAGTGTGTATCTTTCTTTTTTCCTGCTCCCTTTCTTTTCATTCCTCCTCTCTCTTTCTTTATCCTTCCTCCACTTTTCTTTTCTTTCTCTTTCTTATCTGTCTGTATTACTTTCGCCTTCCCTATAAGGCAAACAGACTATAAAGCAGAATCTGCCAAAGTGGCTCTGTTCAAACTATGCCCCGGCTGATGAAGAGCCAAAGTAGTCTCATCCACCAGCCATTCCTGATACTCCAAAAATGTTATGTTTATTTGCATCAAACTCAACTCCTAGAAGTAGGTGTTCAAGAATTGGTTGGTGCTTTCAAGCCTTTGAGAAACGTTTAGCAGCGTAACTGCCATGTAGTGAACTATGTGCAGAGGAGAACACAATGATATACCTGAAAAAGCTGCAATGTCAACTCATCAGTACATTCTGCTAACTCACTACTTACTCCTCTGTGCTTGGTTAAGAGGCAAACTTTGGGTTTAAGTTTGTACAACCTAGAGGGGGCGCTAGAGGACGCACAGCGGAATTGCTGCCTACAAAGTCAGCTCCGCCGGCCAGGTCCGATTAGGGGCTCTAAAGTGCGCTTAATGGATGCAAAACACGACTAAAGTGGTCGGCGCTGTCGTCGGAAGGTCCGAGCACAGGAGTCAGTGCAACAGGATGCACAACTAACGCCGGTAAAGCGAGAATGTTGGGAAAACAACAGCGGTGCAGGGAGAGCGGTGTGAGGCACAAGATGGCGGTGACCTGTTGTGGACTTCTCCTGGAGTGAGCACAGCAATTCTCACGGTGCTGAAAGCGGCAAAGTGGTACCAACCGCTGCGCTCATTAAACACCACATATGACACATATGACACTGACATCGTGGTAATGCTGCAGGGCACTAATAAGGACGAATAGTGCTTCCTTCCGTATGGTAAACTTGCGGGCAGAGAGCACAAAATGGCTACTGGTGTGGTCGGCGGCTGGCAAAGATAGAATGCGGAGGGCTCCACAGCAGCAATCCTATGCAGCTAAATGATATGCGCTGATCTGTGCCCTCACGCCCATACAGCTAATTATATATGTCCCGATTGCTGAGAGGAATTGTGGTGCTGGTTGCATGTCACTTCACTGCATCTTAATTGTTCATGGGACCCAGTTTTACGTCCAGCTGTGGCGGAACGCGCTCTCACTTTTATGTATCCAGCGAGTGTAAACTGTTGGAGTTTTGCCCTACGCCACTGAATAGCACGTGGATGCGTGATCTAGAGGGGTCATCGGAGATACTGCTGTATGTGAAAATGTTTATGGTGCAAAAGATTTCCCGCACTGTGCAATGCACGGACCCATGTGTATTGCTCCTGTAAACTGACGACGGGCCTGACTGATAAGCGTCCTCCCTACAGCTACAACGCTAGAGGTACACCGTCCGAAGGGTATATTGTATGAGATTACCACTGGCTGATTTGCTAACCTGTGGAATGCGTGGTGTGACCGTCTGCATTAACTCTTACCGTACTTTGTACGGAAACCATCTCAACTAGAGCGATCCCTCTAAAAAAGGGTGTACAGACTCAAATTCTGGTAGGAGGCCTTTCCATTAGCTGAAGTGTACGCTTGTTAACTCTCTGTTCAGGTGGCGTATTGCCTCGCGAGGATGGGTAAGCCAGAGAAACAGCAAACCAAGCTACAATTTGAGGCTAAAAAGCAGTCTGAGGGTGCCACAGCCCAATCGGACACTGAAATGGACAATGACACGACAATGAACAACGGTATGGAAAAAGTATTGCAGGCTATCCAGGGGAGCCTGCAGGACATAAACGGGAAGCTTGACACCATTACACAACGTGTAGACAACATGTCGGCTAAACTGGATAAGCACGGGAAACGACTGGTTGAAGCCGAAAACAGATTATCTGCTGTGGAGGATGAATCCCACGCCACGGCAAAAACGTGCTCTGCGATGGAGAAGGTTCTGGAGGTCATCCGCAATAAGACAGAGGATTTGGAAGCAAGATCGCGCCGCAATAATGTTCGTATCACAGGTGTGCCAGAATCCACGAACACTGGTAAAATGGAAACTTACATGGAGGAGATGGTCCGTAGTATATTTGGTACAGAGTCCTTCTCATGAGTTCTACTGGTGGAGTGCCCACACAGATCTCTTGCCCCACGACCGAAACCAGGCGCACCTCCACGCCCCATTGTTGCCCATATTCTCAATTACAGAGATCGTGACACCATCTTGAGGTTGGCTTGGGAGAAACGTGCCATCGACTACCAGGGGAACGTGTTGGAGTTCTAGCCGGACTTCACAGTAGTGTCCAACTCACGCGCAAAGAGTACAACCCGGTGAAGAAGAAACTGTGTGATTTGGGTATTGAATATGCCATGCTCTAACCGACACATCATAAAGTAACACAAGATGGTCGCACTACTATCCTTCAAACACCGAAGGCTGCACAGGACTTCCTGAGGTCACTCAACAACAGACGAAAAGAGAAGGCCCGAGAGGAACAGCATTGTGACTCAGAATGAGTGAACATTGGTATGGTGAGAGACACTATACATATAAACCGTGCTGTTGGTAAGACACAAATGCACGCTATTGTTTGTACATTGACTGGCAACTGTTTAGCCCACACTGCCAACTTACGAAAGATACACAGGTTGGAAATCCATCCTCCTATGGGCCTTATGTGGGCGGTCTGCGCCAATGACGATACAATATGGTACTTTACTGGAGGTTGTTGGTAATATGTTTAGAACCGGCAGCGGCCGGTGAGCACTGCCAAGACATGTACGCTGGATAACAGACCCAATTAGCTTGAACTAGACTCCCTAACTACAGATTATCAGAAGAATACTGTGGACAGCTTTGTGCTAATGAACTGACTCATGTCGGTTGCTGCCAGATTATTGCCGTAAATTATTACACATAACTGGAAGTCCGCCTGTAGACACGCTCAGGAAATTGTAAAGTTGTGTGTACTCATTATGTCCACAAACATGTAATGTGTTCCCATACCTGCCGGTATAATAGTAGCTACTAATGTTTTATATGTTTGACTCTGGCAAGTGATCATTGTTAGTGGCAACTGCTTAGATATATAAGACCCTACAGGTGCACCACTGCTACATGAACTGTCTCGCGGATACAGTTGAAATGTCCTTTTTTCCATATAACAAATGAGTACCTGGCCACATCCTCTATGTTGGATGCAGAAATGTGCACCGGGCAGACCCCCCGAGTGGGTTCTCCCCAACCATGGGCGTCCGCAGAAATTTTTCCAGGGGGGGGCAAAATGTTAACATCATCACCATCCTCCGACATGATGTGTGCAGGCGAGGTGCGTCCATAGGGGCGTGGGGGCGTAGCCCCCCCACCCGCAGCCGCCCGCAGGAGACACCGAGGGAGAACTGACAATGCATACCAGTCAGCATGACGTCGGGAGGCGTCATGTTGATTGACATGATTGTCACCAGGCAGGCAGCAACACGAGTGCGCATGCGTGGGGACGGAGGGTGGATTTTTTACCCGTGCCCACGCATGCGCACTTGTGTTTGTGCTTTTTTGCGCACGCCCATTAGGCGTGCTGTGGGCGTAGAGTAACCTGTGCCCCTGCAGCGCCAGGATTGTCTGAAATATGGAAACAATTAGTGCGGACATGGCAGCCTGTTGACACGAGCTGTGCAAAAGAGTGACCACACGCAAGTAAGGAGGAAAAAAGTGTTTTGGCGTGTTTTATTTGTTTAAGATGCCCGACAGCACTGCAGTGCTGAAAGATTAAAAGCGTGCAGTCTTCAGTAAAGAGTGCACCCTGTACGGATGTGTGCAATATGGCTATTAATCAACCGTAGACAGTGTGAAAAAAGTTCAGTGGGGATGTAAATCACAAACTTATAGCCAGTTTCTCGCAGACTCCTGTCAGGTCAGTTTTCCTCCAAAGAGACCACGGATGTTTACAGTAAGGGTAAAATGAATGTGAATATATTAGATGGTGGAGTTGGGGGACCCAGCTTAAACGTGATTGGCCAGTTTCTAAGAGCCGCAGCAAAGGAAATTAAACAGGGAGAGTGGGTGCATGGATGGATGCATGCATGATGGGTGGATGGATGCATGAATGATGGATGCAGGTTGGATGGGTGGGGGGATAGATGGATGGGTGGATGCATGAATGAATGATGTATGAATGCAGGATGGGTGGGTGGATGGATGGGTGGATGCATGAATGAATGATGTATGGATGCATGCATGCATGCATGATGGGGGGATGCATGATGGATGGATGGGTGGATGCATGAATGAATGATATATGGATGCAGGATGGGTGGGTGGATGGATGGGTGGATGCTTGAATGATGTATGGATGGATGCATGGATGCATGCATGATGGGTGGATGCATGATGGATGGATGGGTGGATGCATGAATGAATGATGTATGGATGCAGGATGAGTGGGTGGGTGGATGCATTAATGATGTATGGATGGATGCAAGGTGGTTCGGGCTCGCTCGTGCAGTGCAATATGCAAATTAGTTTACGGCCCACCACTTTCAAATGTCACCAGCCGCCCCTGGATGTGTGCCAGGTGGGGCACACGAAACACTGGGGCGCAGAACTAGGATAGACTCAATTAAATGCCAGGAATCCAGGACATGTGACTGACCCTGCCACGGGCCAACAAACACCACCTGTAGGGAAAACGCTAAACTTTCTGACAAGGTGCTTTATCTCTGTCTGCTAGGTGTGCAGACTTCTGGGTCCTCGATCCAACACCAATCAAGGCTGTCTTCAGCACGATTCGATTTTTATCAGAATACTTTAAAACAGTCTGTGATTAAAGCACCAGATTAAATATACTGTATGCACAGTGTGTTCACCCTTGTTCAACAACAGCAGTTCAAACATGAATGGCAAAATATCCTAGCTTGCAAATGTTTTCTCTAAAATTATGGCCCTGCCATATTTGCCTCATAATTCAAGATCTGCTGCATGATCTGACCATTTAAACTAATAAATTGTTTGTAGCTCAAACATATCAAAAGTTAATATAAAATGTGACTTGTGTTGCTGCGGAGTGGATGGCCTATTGTAAAGGTTGACTGGTCACCCTTCTCACTGCTGCATTTGTATGTTACACTGGTACTAATAAGGCAAAATCTTTCCAGAGATTGTTAGCATGTGTACACACGTCAAAATAATAAATATCTGAAAATATACTGCATTACGTTGCAGCCTTTTTTTTTAATGCATAATTTAGTCAACACTATGGCATAATGTTGTCATCCTTTGCTGCATAATTAATTCCAGTGGCCCCACAGCAGGCAGCACATGTTAAAAGTGCTTGTGAATGAAGCAGGGAGACTGAAGTTTGCAAACTTAGGGCCCGATTCACAGAATGAATTTAAGACTCAATCCTAAACTTACTACTATTTTGGTATTAACAGAATGCACTTACTACTTTTGGCATTCACAGAATGCACTTACTACTTTTGGTATTCACAGAAGTTAGGATTTTGTCCTAAGTTTGTCTTAAGTCTGTCTTAAGTCTGTCTTAAGTCTGTCTTAAGTCTGTCCTAAGTCTGTCCTAAGTCTGTCCTAAGTCTGTCCTAAGTCTGTCCTAAGTCTGTCCTAAGTCTGTCCTAAGTCTGTCCTAAGTCTGTCCTAAGTCAAACTTAAGACACAATCCTAACTTCTGTGAATACCAAAAGTAGTAAGTTCATTCAGTGAATCCCAAAATAGTAGTAAGTGCATTCTGTGAATCCCAAAATAGTAGTAAGTGCATTCTGTGAATCCCAAAATAGTAGTAAGTTTAGGATTGAGTCTTAAGTTCATTCTGTGAATCTGGCCCTTAGTTTGGTATGTGAAAATCCTGCATTGCCAATCCCTGGTGAATTGCAGCTACTGCTGCTGAAACAAGGCCAATGGAGGTACATTTGGGTGAGGCAGACTGGCCTCAAGGGCAGGGCCAGCCATAGCACTGGTGGTGTCCTGTGCATTAATGTTTGTTAGTGCCCCCCAAAGACCACCTCAGCCCAAGGATTCCTTCACTACCACCCTTAACTGTGCCCCCCAAGTCTCCATAACCACTCTCTCTCAGATGCATTTAATTTGATTTTTAGCGCCACTCATACCATCGTAGGGTGTCAGAGCACTTTACATCACACACATTACACAAAGACAATAAATATGTATGTAAATCACTGTATAGAAAATGTTACATAAGACTAAGGACTACAAGGTGTAGGAGTCACAAGACAACCATACTAGTAGCCTGTATAGTTTTATAGTGATTGGTCTGGAGAAACACAATACCCGGAATTTAAAACGTAATACCATGGTTGGGGGTTCTCTTTAATAATCAGAATTGATTTCTGTCCAAAAGAACACTTTTTGGGACATTAGGATAATCAAAGACTGGGGGACGGGGGGGAACATAACACTCCAATTTATACCTTGCAGTTTGTATGCAGCTCTCAGATGACAATTAATAGCTCACTGTTCTAAGTTAGGATTTTAACTTATAAACTGCAAGTAACAAAAGGATCTCTGACAAAAGCAGTAGATCACCAACCTATTTACATTATGTGCACTTCGTTATCTGCATGGCGCATGTTCTTTGCAGCCGGGACATTAGCCATCTGAGCTACCTTTCCATGAGTCAAAACTTCCACTAGACAAAATTCTGATCTCTCTCTAGGAAGAACATTAATCACCAGAGTCTTCATGACATTTTTATTGTTGCAGAAAATTGCTGGAAGCCAGGAAGGAGACAGCAAGTGTTTTTAAAACCATAATATACTTGCAAACATGATGCCTTCACCTAAAGTCATTACCCGGTGCGGTCACACTGGTTGCACCGCCCTAGAGCTGGCCCTTCTCAAGGGTCCTGTGACCTCAGTGACTGTTGTTCTAGGGTGTGCTGCTTCATAGTCCTGCCCGCAAGACTGGAGGTGAATTTCAGTATGGATAGTGGTGGACAAGCCTTGAAGGTTAACCTACACTTGTCATACTAGGGTCCACCTGCTGGTATGTAGACACCAGGACTTCTAAGGTGTTGCGAAGCCTTCTAAGGTCTAGCATGTGATTGTGCTCTCGCAGGAGAGTGGTCTGGTGGGCTGGTTATTAAGGCTGAACCTGGTTCCCAGTTCCAAATTCAGCAGCTCTGACCATAGTGCCACATCCTCTCCCCCACTGAACTGAAGTACTGCCCCACTGAGAAAAACTCCAACTGTTTTCAAGTACAACCCAATTGTTGCCCGCTGTAAACACCTGGATGCAGGTCAATTTAAATTACGCACTAGACAAGAGCAATATGCGGCCTACAAAAAAAAACAGGAACATCATCCTGGAAGAAGCAAACACTTATAGGGAATGCAAAATTTATCAAACTATGGGAAATGTAAGCAGGAACAACATGGTTACCTTGGTGCTTTTACACTCACTATTCAGAAATCAGTGAGTGCTTTTTCCTGAAACGTTAAGGACACAACTACAGGGCCCTGAATGGACACATTTCAATAGCCATTGCTTATATCCTTACAAAACGTAAGCAGTATCGTAAAAAGACCACATCGCTGGACGCAGAGCCGCAGCACACATTTTGTTTTCCAATCCACACATTTTGGTACCTCCAGGATTGGTGCACTAGTTCCAAGTCCAGGGAAAACAAAGACAAGAAAACAAAAATAGCTTTACTGGCAAACTCTGTAAAAGTGGCGCTAATGTGTTTCAGTGTGAATAAAATCAGTTTGGCCAGTTTGCTACCACTCTGTCTTACTTTATTTAGTTATTTATCTATTTTTCATATTTGTAGCCTTTTATTCTCAAGGCTGCACTTTGGAATTAAAATGACAGAAAAATACTACATTTCCAGCAAAAGCGGCTTTCTTTTTTGGATCCATTTCACAGGGAAGCAAATAAAAGAAAGGAGAGGAAAGAGAGCGAGAATCCGTCTTGAAGTCACGGTTTTCATGGGCGTCCGCAGAGGGGGCAAGGAGGGTCGCTCCAGGGGGGGGGGCAGGCGCCCCCCTTTGCCCCCCCCTGCGGACGCCCATGTCCCCAACTGTTGTTTGGTTTTGAATTTGATTTACGTATGGGTCTGTCTTTGGCATAGTTGGAATGCTGAAGTGGGTGGAGGGTGGGGGGGGCTGTTGGGGTTTGTTCGTTCGACCACTGAAATTGAGAAGAATCGCAAAATTCCAGCCTTATGCTACAAACTGTAATATCACTGCTGTCAGTAGACGTCATTTGAAGATTATGCGTATTGCAAATATCAGCCTGTACTTTGTATGATACTTAGATCCACAAATATTCGCTGAGAAAACACAGTTCAAACATGTCAATTTATTAACTTGGAACATCAGAGGGTTGAATAACCCAAAGAAAATTCGCCAAATATTTGCATATTTTGATCGAAGGAGGATAGATATTGCTCTTCTGCAGGAGACGCACATTGCACCTAACTCATTTAGTAAAGTTGGCCATCGTTGGACGGAAACAGTACATAGTTCAAATTACTCATTCTACTCTAGAGGGGTCCTAATTCTAGTCCGAAAGGGGCTGAATTTTAATGTCACCGAGGTCCTCAAGGATGATGAGGGAAGATACGTTATAGTGGTAGGAATTCTACGTGGACAAAAAATAGCCTTAATAAATACCTATGGCCCTAATGTGGACGATCCTGAGTTCTACCATCGGGTACGGCATACACTGTCAGACCTTAGAGATATTCCGTTATTATGGGGCGGTGACTTTAATATTGCATTGCAGGAAGGCCTAGACAGATCTGGTACCACTACTGAACCTCACGAACTTGCTTTAGCTACGCTAAAAGATATCATGGCTGACATGCACCTCAATGACATATGGAGAACACTGTATCGCACCTGCACAGAAGCTGCTCACATGACAGCTGCATACAATAGTCGGTCATGCATAGATTACAGGTTAGGAACGGACGACTCATCACTTTGGACAACTAAGATAGGACACTTGCCTAGAACACTGTCCGATCATAACCCAGTGATGCTGTCACTTACTATACCGCACCATACTCCACTTCCTTTTAGTTGGAGATTTAATGGAACTGCATTACTGGACTCAGTATACACTGACACCATCCATTCTGCTATAGTTGAATATTTTGAGACGGATGCTCCGATGACTGAAGACCCAGGTTTATTATGGGAGGCCTTTAAGCGACAATCAGGGGTATTTGTATCAGCACTACTGCAGGTATCCTTAAAGACGTACAACAGCAGCTCTTCATACAGGAAAATAAGCTGCGTGACTTGGAGCAAAAATATGAAAGCACACAGGATACAGTGCTAGGGGAAATCAGAACCGTCCTAGCAGAATACCAAACATATGGTACAGATGAACTAAAAAATTTCACGAAACATAAACTTGCATGTTCCTATGGGGAAGGGGGCAGGCCAGGCAGAAACTTAGCAACTAAAGTCTGTGCAGGTCGCACCCCACAAATGGTTCAGGTAATTAGAGACTCTGAAGGGGTGCCAAAATATGAGACACAAAGTATATTACGTGAACTCATGCCAACATATGGGGAACTATACACATCACGTCCCACTGCCACTGAGGAGGAAATTGTAAAATACCTGTCCGATGTGTCAATAGCATGGCTGTCAGATGCGCACAGAGAATACCTATCATTGCCTGTCACTGTTGAGGAGGTCACTGCCACTATTAAGTCCCTACCGAACTGTAAAGCGCCGGGCCCTGATGGCTTTACATGTGAATTTTATAAATCATTTGCAGATCTGTTGGCACCGTATTCAGACCTCCCGGACACCGCTCCGCCTTCTGTGAATCCATAGCCAACTTCATCAAACACCACACTCTCAACTCAACGGACTACATCCTCCTCGGTGGCTTCAATTTCCACCTGGACAACCACAAGTACCACAACACTGCATCCCTACTGGAGAACCTCACAACCATCACACTCAGAAAACCGGTCACCTCTCCATCCCAGTCATGAGGACATATACTTCACCCCATCTTCTCCGCAAGCAACAACATCTCCGTCAGTCACATCTCTGAGCTACATTGCATCAACCACCAATGTGTCCACTTCTCCTTCATCAAACCCACCATATACCACCACACACACCACTATTCTCGCAGATGCTGTAACAAGGTCACTGAACACCAGCCCACCACCTCCCTCAGCTAAACCCCACCACCGACATCCACTGACGTCACGCCACAGCACTCAATCTTCACCTTTGGAACTCCAACTACACCAACACACTGGCTCCCCTCAGAAAACCCTGAGGCACCAGCCCTCCAAGGAAGCCAGCTGGTTCTCGCTCACCCTGCAAGAGTCCAGGTGGACCTGAAGATGTCTCAAGAAAAAATGCAGGAGCAGCAAGAGCTTGGCAGAACAGACAGTCTTGAAAACCACTGCACACCACCACCTCATCAACAACAAAGAAAGCAGCCACTTAAGAATGCATAAATGCCAACGAACGCAACATCAAAGAACTCTTCACCATGGTCAAAGAATTTGCCAAACCCAGCACAGAGACAGCAGACATTCCCCCCTCTCAAGAACTCTGTGACAACCTTGACACCTCCATCCACTGCAAGATCAAGGAGATCTACAACAGCTACACAACCCAAGACCCACCCCACCCACAACCAGTACACCCAATGGCTCCAGACCCTAGTAGAGCCAGCCCAACTGGACCACCCTCGCCTCTGACGACACCCTCAGGATCATGAAGAGCATCCACTCCGGAGCCTCCTAGGAACTCTACCCTCACCAGATCCCCTTCCATCGCCCCTTAAGTCTACCACATCATAAATTGCTCCAATGAGTTCACTGCCTTCCCTGAAGACTGGGAACATGCAGAGAAGAACCCTCTGCTGAAGAAACCCTCTGCCGATCTGACGGACCTTAAGAATGACAGACCAATCTCTCTGCTCCCTTTTCCAACCAAAGTCATTGAGAAGTGATCAGGTGGCCCCCCTTAGGCGTGTTCAGGTGAAGCACACTCACCATGCGAACAAGTGGTTTAACCAGGAGCTCAAAGAGAAAAAACTGGCGGCTCGCCAAGCAGAGCGCGCCTGGAGACGCACCTATAGTGAGACCTCAAAAATTCTGTATAACTCTATCCAGGTGGAGTACAAGAAAGCTATTCTTAAGGCAAAAACATCTTACTTCTCAGGCAAGATTCTCCAGGTGGAGAACAAACCGAGGGAAATCTTTGCCACAGTGTTTGAATTGGCCTCCTCGGACAGAACAACTGCCAAACCAGTTCCCTCCCAAAAGCTGTGTGATTCCCTGAATGTTTCTGCATCAGTAAAATTAAATTTTAAGTCCAACATCCCTTCCCCCTCTACATCATTCTCTGACATTGTCCCGCCGAATAACTCTTGTCACTTTGACCAATTAACCTTGCTATCTGAGGAGACTTTTCTTTCCATTCTCCCTAGTGTTAAATCTGGCTCACCTGTTGATGTCTGCCCGGCTTACATTATGTGCGACATCTTCCGGAGTTGTCCTCTCCCTTCCCTTACCTTTCTTTTTTTTTTTTTTTTAGTTTTTGAAAACCTTTATTTGTGCATCCATAAAAGTACAAATACGGTCCCACAACCCTCAGGCCGGCCACGAAACATTGTTTAAGCACTAGGGCATGCAATACGGTGACGCAATAGCACATCAGTATCAATAAGCGAGCATTCAGCAGTTACACTGTAAATCACGTGCTATCCCGCCTCAGAAACATTGAAGGTTAATTTTAAAAGTTTTCTGTAGTAGCTATTAAAGTCCAACTGTTCCGTTTAAATTGAAAATAGAAACTATAAGCTAAGAAAGCAGGGTCCATGTAGGCGTGATATAACAGTAGCGACAGAGTCACACACAGTCCAACAACTTAAATGTCAAGTCCCCCCAGGCGGCATGGCGGCCCATAAAATGTGCAGCAAGGGTATCAGAGCCAACATCCTAACAATTGTCCACCGCCACCCGCCCACCAGCAACACCGACACGGACCCAAGGTAGAGAAGAAAAGGAGAAATAAAATAAAGGAGAAAACCAAGGCACCATAGGAACAGAAAAGAAAACTAAAAACCCATCCCCCAACCCCCACCCTACACGCATGCAGAGGCTACGGCCTACCCCCCCCCAGCAGTGTGTATGTCGCCCAATAAACCCGAAATATAGAATAAGAAAGAGAGAGAAAGAAAAAAGAAAAGAACCATAACACCTAAGATCTAGGGAGCAAGAAAAGAGTAACCTAATCTAAAACTCCCACGAAACACCTAACCCCGGAGGAGGGCCATATTCACTGAATCCCAGACTCCACTGCCCGCACAAAACCTCCACCCCATCCACAAGGTCAAAAAGAACACAGCAATTGTAACCGCAAGTGGGGAGGGATATCACAAATAGAGCCCCTAAGTATTCCGAAATAGCGGTCCAATCCGGGTCCCCGCCAGCCGATCAGACACAAAGTCCGAGACCACCAACAGCAACACTTACCCCCGGACCCCCAGCCCGCAAAAACATCCACCCCGTTAAGTAGGACCAAAAAATCGGACACATCAATTGCAGCCTGAAATGGATAAAGACCATTGCAAATAGCGCATACAAAGGTTCCAGGAAAGCGTCCCAGTTCAGGTCTCCGCCAGCCAATTAGATAAAGTGTGCGCAAAAGTAGGCAGTCCAGGGGAACATAAGCAAGAGGAGAGAGAACCAGTACGACTCAGGCAATTTGGCACATCAGGCACATACAGTTCCAATGAAT
Organism: Lissotriton vulgaris; assembly: GCF_964263255.1. Lineage (NCBI taxonomy): Eukaryota > Metazoa > Chordata > Amphibia > Caudata > Salamandridae > Lissotriton > Lissotriton vulgaris. The sequence goes on along the minus strand of NC_141699.1, from coordinate 39,247,990 downwards.
ATATCAGAAAAACAGTCCGAGTCGAGTCCCCGCCAGCCAGTTTATAAAGAGCACTGATAAAGATCCCCTCAGCCCTGGCCAGATCTTGACCGTCTCTGCAAACATGGCCTCCGGGGGAGGTCCGATCCAAACAAAGCAGGAGGACAAAATGGCCACCACCGGTGAAGAAGAGGGAGGCAGAGACAAAATGGGCGCCTCCAGTCACTTGCCAAGCTGCAGGCACACAGGATAATCACCCCAAAACACATAAAACGATATCCAATCCACCGCCTGGAAAAAAATTCTTGCGAGGCTGCAGATTCAAAGGGGACCGATGTCAGCAAAGGCAAAGTTTGAAGCACTAACCTCTCCGTAGACAAAGTCTCAGATCCCGACAAAAGGGGAAACATTGTAGCGCCACTGAAGCTGTTGGACGGCCGTTCAAAAGCATCACGGCGAATAGGGAAAGGCAACACTTCCCCGCACGCGCTCCGCATCCTGGTGTCCCCCACAGAGACTGGCAGGGGCAAGCCAATACAGTCCTGATAGTTGGTCGGTCTCCCCCGACCCGAGAGAAGGACATCGTCGAGTCGCTCACCCAGCTCACCAAAGAGGGCACGCCAGTCACGGCGGAGCTCAACAAGTGCAGCCAGAACGGTCCTGTACGTCGGCTTCGATTGCAGGCACTCCAGCTCCACAGTAGGGGATGGCTTACTAAGTGTAGCCTCCAGTTCGCCAGTGGGCCGGGTGGCATAGTTGTAGCGCAGGATAGCCCTCGCCATCTCGGGGCAGGCAGCCGCCATTACGTCTTCCCTGGGATGCGTACATGGAGAAGGGAGCGGGCGCGGTATCGAGTGACCGCAATCCGGGTCGCCGTCGCAGGCACAGCACACGGCCTTGGAGCGCCGCACGGGGGATGCCATTGCCGCTCCGCCAAAAGGTAAAGGCAATCACAGGGGTGACCCACAAGATGGAGCGGCTTCGAATAGTCGCAATGCCACCCAGGGGAGTTATCAACAGCGGGGAAGCGTCTGCACGTCGAGTCCCTCGCATGGAGCGAGGCACTCGGGTGTTCAAAGTTCCATCAGACTCCCCCTGTAACGGCGGCGTGGATGATCGCACATCGGGTTCAGCAGGCTGTTGCCGGGCCAGCGACTGCCGTCGGAGAGGAGGTAAACGGGTCCCAGAGCCAAGGCTTCGGCGGTCGTCCAGTCAGCACGACGACAACTCTCGCAATACGGCACGCAGGGACCTCGGAAGATCACGGGTAGATTCAGCGCGGTCACAGCATCGCTCCGCTGCGGTCAAAAGTCAGGATAGAAGGCAGGATGTCGGTGCTGGATGTGCAGGCTCGCGGAGCCGGGAATCGGCACGTCCGTTCAGGTCGCCATCTTGGCTCCTCTCTTCCCTTACCTTTCTTAACGAGTCCCTTAAAACAGGAACTGTCCCTTCTCCTCACAAGTCAGCTACGATTGTTCCCATTTTAAAAAGCCTGGTGCTGACCCTACAGTATTGGAAAACTATCGTCCTATTTCTCTCCTCCCCTACCTGGCAAAGGTTTTGGAGCGGCATATCACCATTACTCTTAGTTCCTTTATTGAGTCCAGTGGGTTCCTTGCCCCTTCCCAAGCAGGTTTCCGCCCCCTCCATTCCATCGAGAAGGTGGTGGTGTCCGTTATGGACACACTTAGAGAGGGGCTCAATTCCAATCTCCCACAAGCATTGATTCTCCTCGATTTGTCTGCCGCCTTCGACACGGTTGATCATACCATCCTTCTTTCCCGTGTCGAGGCGGCAGGCATCGGGGGTTCCACCCTGGCTTGGGTAACCTCATTTCTTAGTGATCACACCCAAGCCGTCCATCTGGCAGACTTTTCCTCAATGGCTCATAAAGTACAATGTGGTGTCCCCCAGGGCTCTTCTCTTTCCCCTCTTCTCTTCAACTTGTATATCTTTCCACTCATTTTTGCTTCACAGCGGATGGAGGTCACAGTGTTTAATTACGCTGATGACCTCCAGCTTATTTTTACTTTGTCAAACTCACCCTATTCCATTCATAACTTCCAATCAGTGATGGTTTTTATCAGGGATTGGATGAATTCTAACCATCTGAAACTCAACCCTGATAAGACTGAGCTTGTCCTGACTGGAGGTAAACTTAATCCTTGGTCTTCGGCCTTTTGGCCTTCCTCGAATGGTCCCCCTCCTCTTCCCTCTTCTTCTGTTAAAACTTTGGGGATCAATCTTAATCAACACCTCACTCTTCACTCGCACGTTAGCACGGTGGTTTCTTCTTGTTTTTTTGCGTTGCACACTATTCGCAAGGTTTCACGCTTTTTCTCTTCCTCAGCCCTTAAACTTATTGTCATGGCGATGGTTCTCTCTCGCCTTGACTATGGTAACGCACTGTACAATGGCATTCCCAGTTATGCACTTCGCCGGCTCCAGCTGGTGCAGAACCAAGCTGCCCGCTTGGTTCTTAGTTTACCTAGATCCCAGCATATCACTCCGTCCCTCTGTTCCTTACATTGGGTCCCTATAAAAGAAAGAGCCCTGTTCAAGCTTGGATGCCTGACTTTCCAGGCTCCTGCCGGGACAGCTCCAGCCTTTATCAAAGCTAACATTCACCATTACATTCCTAGTAGGCAACTGCGCTCTTCTTCCCTATCTCTCTTAGTGGTACCTCGATTTAAGAAAAGTAGGACAGGAGGCTGCAAGTTTTCTGTCCTTGCCCCGTCCTTTTGGAACTCCTAACCCCTTCCCACTCGAACATCAGCATCTTACATGGAGTTTCGTGGGAGACTGAAAACTTTTCTGTTCGCACAGGCCTTTTCATCTTAATCCAACTCTGTCCCCGCTCTTGAAGTTGAATTGACCCCGCAGCGCCATGAAACCGCTAGGTAAACGTGCGCTATACAAATATTTTTAAATTCAAATTCATTTTCAAGTCCATCAATGCTTAACTCTCTGAGTTCGTTAAAATTAATCATAACCTGGACCTCTCCCCATCTGGCTTGTGAAGCAACCACAGCACCAAGACCGCTCTCCTCACCACTACAGACGACATCCAGCCCATCCATGACCAAGGTAGTACTGCAGCTCTCATCCTCCTGGACCTCTCAGCCACCTTCAACACCATCTGCCATCACACCCTGTGCGCATGACTCCTTGACGCTAGCACCACGACAAAGCCCGAGAATGGATCGGCTCCTTTCTGAATGGTGGACACAGAGAGTCAGACTCCTCCTGTTCTACACAGAACCCACAGAGATCAGCTGCGGAGTGCCTCAGGGACCCTCCCTGAGCCCTACCATCCTCAACATCTACACGGCCTCGCTTGAAGCATCATCAGAAGCCATGGACTCAACATTGTCTTCTACGGTGGCAACACCCATCTGATTCTCTCCCTCACAGATGACCCCACAGCAGCCAAGAGCAACTTCCACAATGGACAGTCACCACCTGGTTGTAAGACAGCTGCCTCAAGCTCAACTCAGATAAGATCAAAGTACTCATTCTGGTATCCGAGCTCTCCGCCTGGGATGTCTCCTGGTGGCCCCCATTGCCTGGCACCCCTCCACACCCATGGACCACTCAACCAACCTCTGTGTCATCCTGGACTCCTCGCTCTCACTGAACCACCAAATCGACGCCATTTCATCCTCCTCCTTCCACAAGGTCCTTGGGGTGGGGTGAGGGGGGCACTGAGCAGAGGTGCGCCCTGGTGGGCCGGGAGGGGGCATCCCCCACTTTTCTGGTAGAGACCGGGCAGCTGTCAAACTCTGAAGGACCCCCTGGGTGCTTCTCGCTCTATGCTTGCATCACTTCTGATTCCTCTCACCGGCTCCTGCAGTTTCCTTCTCTCCTCCAGGCCTCCTCCTGTCACAGGCCCCGAACTTATATTTACTGCATCACTAGAAAAGTTCACACCTCCCCGGGGACTTGACTGGCTCTAAAGTGCCGCTGCGGAATCCCCTTTAAAAGTTCAGATTTGACGCACTTCGTTGAAATGAGCTTTAAACGCATGAGTTTGCTCTCCGTGTTTCAAGCCAAGGACCCCCCGCCCCCACATTGGCTTCCACTCTTGGGGGGGTCGGGGCTCTAGGACCCCGCGCAGCGCTCGCCCCCCCGCCCCCACATAGGCTTCCACTCTTGGGGGGGTCGGGGCGCTAGGGCCCCGCGTAGCGATCGCCCCCCTACCCCCTCCCTGCACCCCGAGGTTCTCGGCACCGAATGGGCTATTTATACTCGTCTCAACGCTGCAGAAAGCTGTTCGCCCCGTGATTGCCTCATTTTGTCTTTACCGCGCCATCTGGAGACACAATAACTCGATGGTGACATCTGGGCAGCGCGCGCCGTGTTTATTCTAATTCAGATGGCTCCGAGCTGAAAATAACAATGTTTATAAATGAAAATTAATTTCTCTGGCGCCATTTGCAAATACAGACACGTTTATGCAAAGAAGCAATTACGAAGTAACGTGAACGCGTCACCCGTCGCGTGGTTCCATGTGTGGGGGTGCACAGTCTGGGGGCGCAGACTCAGCACTTTCAGCACTTACGGAGACGCTGCTGCTGGCGACGAGAGGCGCCGCCTGCAACACTTTCATGGCTGTGTCTGCTGAGGCAGCATCCGTGGCCCTCAGCTCTATCCTAGGGGTCCATTGCCCTGGTCTCTATCCTCTGTGTCCACCGCCCTGACCTTTATTCTCTGTGTCCATCGCCCTGACCTTTATCCTCTGTGTCCATCGCCCTGACCTTTATCCTCTGTGTCCATCGCCCTGACCTTTATCCTCTGCCCTGACCTCTTTCCTCTGTGTCCATTGCCCTGGTCTCAGTCCTCGGTGTCCATCGTCCTGGCCTCGATCCTCTGTATCCATCACCCTCGCCTTTATCCTCTGTATCAATTGCCCTGACCTCAATCCTCCGTGTCCATTGCCCTGTCCTTTATCCTCTGTATCCATCGCCCTGGCCTTTATCCTCTGTATCCATCGCCCTGGCCTTTAACCTCTGTATCCATCGCCCTGACCTTTATCCTCTGTGTCCATTGTCCTGTCCTTTATCCTTTGTATCCATTGCATTGTCCTTTATCCTCTGTGTCCATTGTCCTGTCCTTTATTCTCTGTATCCATTGTCCTGTCCTTTATTCTCTGTGTCCATCGCCCTGTCCTTTGTATCGATCGCCCTGCCTTTATCCTCTGTATCCATCGCCCTGGCCTTTCTCCTCAGTGTCCATCGCCCTGTCCTTTATCCTCTGTATCCATTGCATTGCCCTTTATCCTCTGTGTCCATTATCCCGTCCTTTATCCTCTGTGTCCATCGCCCTGGCCTTTGTCCTCTGTGTCCATTGTCCTGTCCTTCATCCTCTGTATCCATTGTCCTGTCCTTTATCCTCTGTATCCATCGCCCTGTCTTTTATCCTCTGTGTCCATTATCCCGTCCTTTATCCTCTGTGTCCATCGCCCTGGCCTTTGTCCTCGGTATCCATCGCCCTGTCCTTTATCCTCTGTATCCATTGTCCTGTCCTTTATCCTCTGTGTCCATCGCCCTGGCCTTTATCCTCAGTGTCCATCGCCCTGTCCTTTATCCTCTGTATCCATTGCATTGCCCTTTATCCTCTGTGTCCATTATCCCGTCCTTTATCCTCTGTGTCCATCGCCCTGGCCTTTGTCCTCTGTATCCATCGCCCTGGCCTTTGTCCTCTTTATCCATCGCCCTGGCCTTTAACCTCTGTATCCATGGCCCTGACCTTTATCCTCTGTGTCCATCGCCCTGTCCTTTATCCTCTGTATCCATTGCATTGTCCTTTATCCTCTGTGTCCATTGTCCTGTCCTTTATCCTCTGTGTCCATTGTCCTGTCCTTTATCCTCTGTGCCCATCACCCTGTCCTTTATCCTCTGTGTCCATTGTCCTGTCCTTTATCCTCTGTGTCCATCGCCCTGTCCTTTATCCTCTGTTTCCATTGCATTGTCCTTTAGCAAGTCAAGTCAAGTAATTTGTATAGCGCGCTACATACCCAGAGGATCTCAAGGCGCTTGAGGAAGGGTGGGGAATTACTTGTCGAATATCCAGGTTTTAAGTTGCCAGGTAGGAGAAGGATCTGCCTCCCATGGTGGTTTTGTTGATGCGAGGTACAGTGGCAAGGGCTTGGTTGGATGATCGTAGCTGGCGGGAGGGGGTGTAGAAGGAAAGTCGTGAGTTGAGACATTCGGGTCCAAGTTCGTAGAGTGCTTTGTGTGCGTGGGTTAGGAGGCGGAACGTAATCCTCTTGTTAACGGGGAGCCAGTGGAGGTTTTTCAGGTGTCCAGAGATGTGGTCTTTATGCGGGATGTCTAGTATGAGTCTGGCTGAGGCGTTCTGGATGCGTTGGAGTTTTTTCTGGAGTTTAGCGGTGGTACCGGCGTATAGGGTGTTTCCGTAGTCCAGGTGGCTCGTGACCAGTGCGCGGGTGACCGTTTTTCTGGTTTCGGTGGGGATCCAGCGAAATGTTTTTTTGAGCATGCGAAGAATATTGAAGCAAGAAGATGAGACGGCGTTGACTTGTCTGTTCATAGAGAGAGAGGAGTCCAGGATGACGCCTAAGTTCCGTGCGTGGTCCGTCGGGATGGGTGCTTTTCCAAGGGCCTCTGGCCAACAAGAGTCATCCCAGGTGGAGGGGGAGGTGCCAAGGATAAGGACTTCAGTTTTGTCAGAATTAAGTTTAAGACGGCTGTACTTCATCCACTCGGCTACTTCTTTCATTCCTTCGTGTAGGTTGGTTTTGGCGGTGTTAGGGTCTTTGGTGAGTGAGAGGATCAGTTGAGTGTCGTCAGCGTATGAGATGATGTTGAGGTTATGTTGGCGTGCGATGGCCGCAAGGGGGCTCATGTATACGTTGAAGAGGGTGGGGCTGAGTGAGGATCCTTGTGGCACGCCGCAGATGACTTCGGTAGCTTCTGATTTGAATGGTGGGAGGCGGACTCTCTGGGTCCTTCCGGTGAGGAACGAGGTGATCCATTCCAGTGCATTTCCCTGGATTCCGATGTTTCTGAGGCGTTGTATCAGGGTGCGATGACAAACTGTGTCGAAGGCTGCGAAGAGGTCGAGGAGGATGAGGGCGACTGTGTCTATGTTGTCTAGCAGAGTTCGAATGTCATCTGTTGCTGCGATGAGGGCGGTCTCAGTGCTGTGTTTGGCTCGGAAGCCGGACTGTGAGGAGTCGAGGGATTTGTTGGTTTCGAGGAAGACGGCGAGCTGGTTGTTGACAGCTTTCTCGATGACTTTGGCCGGGAATGGAAGGAGCGAGATAGGGCGGTAGTTTTTGAGTTTGGTGGGGTCAGCTGTGGGTTTTTTCAGAAGGGCGCTGAGTTCGGCGTGTTTCCAACTTTCCGGGAAGGTAGCGGAGTTGAGGGAGCAGTTGATGACGTCTCGGAGGTGCGGTGCTATAATGGAGTCTACTTTGGTAAAGATGTGGTGAGGGCATGGGTCTGTGGGGGATCCTGAGTGGATGGAGTTCATCAGGCGGATGGTGTCCTCAGTGGAGATTGGGTTCCTGTTATTAAGGATGTTCAAGGGGGGTGGGGGTCCTGCAGAGGGTTGAGTGGGTTGGTCTTTGGGTCGGTTGTCGAAGCTGTTGTGGATGTCTGCAATCTTGTTGTGGAAGAATGAGGCTAGGGAGTCGCAGAGGGCTTGAGAGCGGGTGATGTCGTTGGAGTTGGATGAGGGGTTGGTAAATTCCTTGACGATGTTGAATAATTCCTTGCTGTTGTGGGCGTTGCTATCTAGACGGTCCTTGAGAGCGGCTTTCTTGGCATTCCTGATCAGTTGGTGGTGTATGCGGGTGGCGTTTTTGAAGGCGTCCTTGGTGCTGGTGTTTGGGTCTTTTTTCCAGGCCTTCTCAAGGGAGCGACAGAGTTTCTTAGATTTCTTAAGATCATCGTTGCACCAGGAGGCCTTCTTGCTGCCTGGTTTGATTTGACGTTTTTTCAACAGTGCTAGGATGTCGGCGCTGTTGGATAGCCATTGAGTGAGGTTAATGGCTGCTTGGTCGGGGTTAGAGGAGTGGGCAGGGGGGATTAGAAGAAGCGATGAGGAGATCTGGTCGATGTTGATTTTGTTCCAGTTGCTTCGCAGAGTGGGTTGGGGATGGTTGTTGGTTGTGGTCTTGTTGTAGGTAAAGTGAACGCAGCTGTGGTCCGTCCAAAGGAGAACTGTGGTGTGGCTGAATGAGACATGTTTGCTGGAGGTGAAGATAGGGTCGAGTGTATGACCTGCGATGTGGGTGGGGGTAGTGACAAGTTGTTTGAGTCCGAGGATGGTGAGATTGTCCAGAAGGGTGGTGGCGTTGTGGTCGTTGTTATTTTCAAGGTGAAAGTTGAGGTCTCCCAAAAGAATGTAATCCTCGGAGGGGAGGGCGTGTGGAGTGATGAAGTCCATGATGTCCTCACTGAATTGTGCGCGGGGTCCTGGTGGCCTGTAGAGGAGGGTGCCTCTGAGTGTTGTGTTGGGGTCGATGTGGATCTGAAAGTGAAGGTGTTCAGTGTTGGCGAGATTGACGTCTGAGCTGGTTGAGATGCGGATGGATTTCTTATGGACGATGGCGATGCCTCCTCCTGTTTGGTCGGTCCGGTCCTTACGGATGATCTTGTAGCCTTCCGGGATGGCAATGGTGATGTCTGGGGCTGATGAGGCGTTCATCCATGTTTCTGTTAGGAAGGCGACATCTGGAGAGATGGTGTCTAGTAGATTCCAGAGGTCGATGGCGTGTCTGTGGACTGAGCGGGTATTGAGCAGGATGCATTGTAGGTGGTTGGATTCAGGTATCTGTTTTGTGTTCGTGGATGAGAAGTTGTTCTTGGTGCCGTCGAACTTGCAGGAGTAGCAAGAGAAGGGTCCATGGATGTGTCCGGGTGCGGCTTGGACGCAGTTGGGGAGTCGGCCGGGGTTTAGGGCTGAGAGGGTGGAGGCGTCGTATGAGATGCGGTGGGGTGTGTGGTACGGGGGCAAGGGGGTCTGGCGCTGGGCGCGGTCCAGGCTCGGACGGGCGTAGACGGGCTTGCCTTTGGCGCACCTTCGGCGCGGCTGGGGCGCGATCGCTGCGCGTGAACGCTGCACGCAAATGCATCTGTCATATATGGATGGTGGAGGGGGAGGGGCGAGGGAGGAGCTGCTGGGAGGCGGGTGCGTGGTGTAGGGGCGGGCTCCGGCCACAACAACAACAACACAGGTAATGGCGGCTCAAAGGCAATAGCCGACCGGGTTGGGGAGAAATAGTTAATTAATTATTCTGTGGCGAGTAGCGGGGCGCAGAACAGTCAAGCAGACAAACAAAGCGCTATATCTAACGAGCAAAGGCACTGTAAAATAATGCTTCAATCGATGTAGGCACTCTCACAGCGCTAACGAAATACAGCAAATTCTATCGAGCAGAGGCGCAGTAAAATAATGCTTCAGTCAATGTAGGCACTGTAGCAGCGCTAACGATACCCAGCCAGTGTTCAGGAAAGAGCAGGGCAGGAGGGAGCGACCGTATCCAACAGAGTCAGGACGGTCACAGTGTCACGATGTGCACGAGGAAGCCTTGCCTCTGAGTGGGAGGGAGGAGCTGCTGGGAGGCGGGTGCGTTGTGTAGGGGGCGGGCTCCGGCCACAACAGCAACAACACAGGTAATGGCGGCCCAAAGGCAATAGCCGACCGCGTTGGGAAGAAATAGTTAATTAATTATTCTGTGGTGAGTAGCGGGGCGCAGAACAGTCAAGCAGACAAACAAAGCGCTATATCTAACGAGCAAAGGCACTGTAAAATAATGCTTCAATCGATGTAGGCACTCTCACAGCGCTAACGAAATACAGCAAATTCTTTCGAGCAGAGGCGCAGTTAAATAATGCTTCAGTCAATGTAGGCACTGTAGCAGCGCTAACGATACCCAGCCAGCGTTCAGGAAAGAGCAGGGCAGGAGGGAGCGACCGTATCCAACAGAGTCTGTGTCCATTGTCCTGTCCTTTATCCTCTGTGTCCATTGTCCTGTCCTTTATCCTCTGTATCCATTGCCCTGTCCCTTATCCTCTGTATCAATTGCCCTGCTCTTATCCTCGGTGTCCATTGCCCTGCTCTTATCCTCGGTGTCCATTGCATTGCCCTTTATCCTCTGTGTCCATCGCCCTGGCCTTTGTCCTCTGTATCCATCGCCCTGTCCTTTATCCTCTGTATCCATCGCCCTGGGCTTTAACCTCTGTATCCATCACCCTGGCCTTCATCCTCTGTGTCCATCGCCCTGTCCTTTATCCTCTGTATCTATTGCATTGTCCTTTATCCTCTGTGTCCATTGTCCTGTCCTTTATCCTCTGTATCCATTGCATTGTCCTTTATCCTCTGTGTCCATTGCCCCGGCCTTTATCCTCTGTTTCCATTGCATTGTCCTTTATCCTCTGTGTCCATTGTCCTGTCCTTTATTCTCTGTGTCCATCGCCCTGTCCTTTGTATCGATCGCCCTGGCCTTTATCCTCTGTATCCATTGCATTGTCCTTTATCCTCTGTGTCCATTGTCCTGTCCTTTATTCTCTGTGTCCATCGCCCTGTTCTTTGTATCGATCGCCCTGGCTTTATCCTCTGTATCCATCGCCCTGGCCTTTATCCTCTGTGTCCATCACCCTGTCCTTTATCCTCTGTATCCATTGCATTGGCCTTTATCCTCTGTGTCCATCATCCCATCGTTTATCCTCTGTATCCATCGCCCTGGCCTTTGTCCTCTGTATCCATCGCCCTGTCCTTTATCCTCTGTATCCATCACCCTCGCCTTTATCCTCTGTGTCCATCGCCCTGTCCTTTATCCTCTGTATCCATTGCATTGTCCTTTATCCTCTGTGTCCATCGCCCTGTCCTTTATCCTCTGTTTCCATTGCATTGTCCTTTATCCTCTGTGTCCATTGTCCTGTCCTTTATCCTCTGTGTCCATTGTCCTGTCCTTTATTCTCTGTATCCATTGCCCTGTCCTTTATCCTCTGTATCCATTGCCCTGTCCTTTATCCTCTGTGTCCCTTGTTCTGTCCTTTATCCTCTGTATCCATTGCCCTGTCCCTTATCCTCTGTATCAATTGCCCTGACCTCACTCCTCGGTGTCCATTGCCCTGCTCTTATCCTCGGTGTCCATCGCCCTGGCCTTTATCCTCTGTATCCATCGCCCTGTCCTTTATCCTCTGTGTCCATCATCCTGCCCTTCATCCTCTGTGTCCATTATCCCGTCCTTTATCCTCTGTGTCCATTGCCCTGGCCTTTGTCCTCTGTATCCATCGCCCTGGCCTTTGTCCTCTGTATCCATCGCCCTGTCCTTTATCCTCTGTATCCATCGCCCTGGGCTTTAACCTCTGTATCCATCACCCTGGCCTTTATCCTCTATGTCCATCACCCTGTCCTTTATCCTCTGTATCCATTGCATTGTCCTTTATCCTCTGTGTCCATCGCCCTGGCCTTTATACTCTGTTTCCATTGCATTGTCCTTTATCCTCTTTGTCCATTATCCTGTCCTTTATCCTCTGTGTCCATTGTCCTGTCCTTTATTCTCTGTGTCCATCGCCCTGTCCTTTGTATCGATCGCCCTGGCTTTATCCTCTGTGTCCATCGCCCTGGCCTTTATCCTCTGTATCCATTGCATTGTCCTTTATCCTCTGTGTCCATTGTCCTGTCCTTTATTCTCTGTGTCCATCGCCCTGTCCTTTGTATCGATCGCCCTGGCTTTATCCTCTGTATCCATCGCCCTGGCCTTTATCCTCTGTGTCCATCGCCCTGTCCTTTATCCTCTGTGTCCATTATCCCGTCCTTTATCCTCTGTGTCCATCGCCCTGGCCTTTGTCCTCTGTATCCATCGCCCTGTCCTTTATCCTCTGTATCCATCGCCCTGGCCTTTAACCTCTGTATCCATCGCCCTGACCTTTATCCTCTGTGTCCATCGCCCTGTCCTTTATCCTCTGTATCCATTGCATTGTCCTTTATCCTCTGTGTCCATCGCCCTGTCCTTTATCCTCTGTTTCCATTGCATTGTCCTTTATCCTCTGTGTTCATTGTCCTGTCCTTTATCCTCTGTGTCCATTGTCCTGTCCTTTATTCTCTGTATCCATTGCCCTGTCCTTTATCCTCTGTATCCATTGCCCGGTCCTTTATCCTCAGTGTGCATTGCCCTGTCCTTTATCCTCTGTATCCATTGCCCTGTCCCTTATCCTCTGTATCAATTGCTCTGTCCTTTATCCTCTGTGTCCATTGTCCTGTCCTTTATTCTCATGTCCATCGCCCTGTCCTTTATCCTCTGTGTCCGCTGCCCTGACCTCCATCTTCAGTGTCCATTGCCCTGGCCTTTATCCTCTGTATCCATTGTCCTGAACTTTATCCTCTGTGTCCATCGCTCTGACCTTTATTCTCTGTATCCTGGCCTTTATAATAATATTAATAACTAGCAGCCCGCCCCAGCGTTGCCTGGGGCAGAAAGGGGCTGGGGGCAGTACACCCGCTCCCGCCCGACCCCCTCCTGCACCGACTCCCTCCCGCCCAGACTCACTCGCGCCCCCCTCCCGCCCAGACTAACTCGTGCCCCTACCTCCTCCGAAACTGCTGCCTCCACACCTTTCCTCGGGCCCCACAAAGATCCCGCAACCTTCGGCAGCTCCGAGCCGCGCGGCAGATGTCAGCGGCAGAGGAACTCTCCGATCAGTGCGCTCAAGTGCGGACCCTCCGCTCCACCGCACTCGTCGCTCGGACTCTCCATCCCGGCACTCGGCTCCCCGGGTGTCGCCATCTCGCACACAACTCGCTGCAGAGCCGTAGACATAGAAGAGAGACACGGCCCTGAGAGACTGAAATCGAGGCATTACTGCACCGCCCTCCTCCTTGTCGTCATCACGCACGTCGCGTTGTGGCCAGCGCTAGGTCCCGGCCAGCGCTACTTTCAGGGGACTTCTTTGATTACAAACGTAATTTTTTTAATTTACTTTTTTTTTAAATTTATATAGCCTATGTCCATCTACACACCCTGACATTTTCATAGATGTATCGGGTGTGTAGATTGGCGCTGTGGTTCCCGAGTTTACTTGGCCAAAAGGTGCAAGTTCTCTCTTTATAATAGTATTATAGATAATCCAATTTGTAAAGCGCAAACACACACCCGTAAGGGTCTCCAGGCGCTGGGGGCCATCGGGAAGATTAAGCAAGCTATTGCCCAGATTCACATGGTGCTGGGCTAACCTGCCGCCGGAGCCGGGGATTGAACCGTGATCCCCAGATTCCAGCATCAGTCACCCTGGCTGCGGCGCCACACCTCTCCCATATCCTCTGTGTCCATTGCCCTGACCTCTATCCTGCACTGCTTATGACCTCACACATTAGATCACTCATGACCAGAAGCGGGCCATACAGGTAAGAGCGGTGAGGGCGGGTAGTGGGAGGGGAATTCAGCAGACGACCACGAGGGAAAATAAAAAAAAATAATACATTTTCCCTCTTCGTCGTCTGCCGAAACTGCCCCACTGCTCCACTGCTCTTACCTGTGCGGGCTGCTGCTGCTCATGACATGGACGGTGACATCACTGATGACATCTCAAATTACTTAAACAACAGGGGGTGGTGATGGACAGAGTTTCTGAATTAAGCAGAATACTCTCACCCAGTCAAGAGATCAGGGCTTAATCCAACACCGTTTGTTAGCTCACTGCACCATCCCAGCTCAGAACCTGGCTATATGCAAATTAGTCTGTCCCTGGCCCAGTGCATCATGGGAACAGGGCAAACCAAACTACCAAGCCAATTCTTTCACTGGGAAGGAAACAAGCTTCCGGGGACCGGTTTCTGGCATTTCAGCCGTCTTCGGCCCGGTTTGCTTGAATCCTGATGGTGCAATGAGCAAGGGGCTCACGTCTGAGTATACCCTTCCACGCTTATGGTGGACAAAATAATTAAACAACAGGGGGTGGTTATGAACAGAGTTTCTGAATTAAGCAGAATACTCTCACCCAGTCAAGAGATCAGGCCTTAATCCAACACCGTTTTTTAGCTCACTGCACCATCCCAGCTCAGAACCTGGCTATATGCAAATTAGTCTGTCCCTGGCCCAGTGCATCATGGGAACAGGGCAAACCAAACTACCAAGCCAATTCTTTCACTGGGAAGGAAACAAGCTTCCGGGGACCAGTTTCTGGCATTTCAGCCGTCTTCGGCCCGGCTTGCTTGAATCCTGATGGTGCAATGAGCAAGGGACTCACGTCTGAGTATACCCTTCCACGCTTATGGTGGACAAAATAATTAAACAACAGGGGGTGGTGATGGTATACTCAGACGTGAGTCCCAGGCTCTCCACACCACTGGAGTCAAGCTATCCAGGCTGAATAAAGGCTGATAGCCAGAAACCGGTCCTTGGATGCTTGATTCCGGTCTGGGAAAGACATGGCTTGGTAGTTCGGACTGGACTGTTCCCATGGGGCACAGGGTCAGAGCTGATTTGCATATAGCCAGTGTCTAACCCAGGGTGGTGTGGAGTGCAAAAAACGCTGGATTTAGGCCCAGATCCTTGTACTGGGGTGAATCTATGACATTGTTCTACATTCTGTCCATCAACTGTGTTTTTTGCGACATCTCAAATTACATCACTGATGACATCATCCAGTGACTTTGAGTGTTTTTCAAAAGATAAGTATTAAATATATATACCAAGGTGTATTGATGAATCATTGAGTGTATGGATGTTTCAGTGGGTGTGTGACTGCTGTATAAGTGAGTGATTAGTGACTAGCTTCTGTGAATGTCTATCTGCCTGTCAGTTAGTGTCTAAGTGGCTATAGGGGATTTGTGAGAGGGTAGGTGAGTGGCTGTATGGGTGATTAATTGGTTGTCTGAGTACCTTTGTGGGTGTATTTATGTCTGTGTGGGTGGGTGAGGGTGTGGATGACTACCTACATGGATGAGTGAGTGGGTGAGTCAGTGGCTGCATGTGATAGTAAATGTGTCTGTAAGGGGCTGTATGGGTGGCTGGGAGTGTGAACGGCTGTGTCGGTGAGTGAACGGATGAGTGAGTGGTATATGGGTGAGTAACTGCTTATGTGAAAGGCAGTGTAGGTGAGTGTTTGGAGCATATGAGTGACTAAATGTGAGTGAGTGTAAGACTGGCTGTATGGGTGAGTGTGTGCTTGTGTCATTGACTCTATAGGTGGGTGGGTATGTGTTAGTATCTGTTTTAATAACTGAGTGGATGTTTGTATAACAGTATAGGTGAGCAAGTGGCTGTGTGATTGTTGCTATTCGATAAATAATGCACCCCCTCCCACAAGCGCCTTGAGACCCTCTGGGTGAGTAGTGCGCTATACAAATTCCTGAACTTGAACTTCCTGAACTTGAACCTTATGGGTGAGTGAGTAGGTGTGTGAGTATCTCTATGGGTGACTGACAGTGCGTGAGTGGCTGTATGCCTGTATGAGTGGATATATCAGTGTCTTTATTAGTGAGGGAGTTGGTGTATGAGTGGCTGTATCTGTATGGATGATTGAGAATGGTAGTGTGGAAGTTGGATTGGGTGTATGAAAGCTTATATAAGGGTGTGAGTGGGTGCGTCAGAGATTCTGTGGATGATGTCATCAGTGATTTCATTTAGGATGTCATCAGTGATGTCACTGACCATGTCATGAGTAAACTAATAAGACCTGAGCCTCACAATAACGTCTCAATAACATTTGTGTATTTCTGTGAATTTCTGTTTTTTTTAACTTCCATTTCCTAACTATAATGTCCCTGTAACTTTTGCTTTTTTTAGTGAATTTCTATGTTTTTTTATTTAAATAGTAGTCACATTTTCAGAGTGGTGGAGAAAGGGAGTTGGGCCTCCAACCAGCTCTCAGGAATCCTGCTTTGTAGGGCTTCCTCTCCCCGAAGGTCTCAAAGGAGTAAAGTAGACTTCATCCCCCAACCCGTAGTGTACCACGAGCTGCCTTTTCAGAGTAGTGGTGAAAGGGGGCGTGGCCCAGAAGACCACTTAGCAATCCCTCTGTATGGGACTTATTGGAGATAACACAGAGGTAGCTGGCACCCAAGGACTTCTTTGGGGGCCAACTACCCCTCCTATTACTCCAATATGTCCAACACAGAAGGATTCCTGAGACCTGATAGGAGGCCACGCCCCTTTCTCCACCACTCTGCAAACGCGCCTCCTGGTGCACTACTAGGAGGGGGATGAATTCCCCTTGGCTATTAATGGCCCTTGGGGGTCAACTACCCCGCCTGTTACCTCCAGCAAGTCCCACACAGTGTCTGCTAAAGAGTTTAAGTTATCTATAATTGGATCACAATTGCATGCACCGTGCTGGACTGAGTCGATTGTTGAAAGTGGAGTGATTATCCAATGTGTTAACATTTCTGGTTTATTAATAATACTGGCAATGTGTGACACCATAATGTTCATGAGATCGATCTGAAGATCCAATTTATCTGATTACATATTCAGGGTCGAGATTGAGGTTTGCAAAATACTTAGTAAGAAGGAGTGTAAAACTGAAATGTTCTCTGCTTTGGCGTGGTCTTGATGCTCCTTGGGCTGAAAACCTGCTCCTCTATTGATGCTGTTCAACTGTATCTAGGAGCATTATACCGTCACCGATCTGCTACTACAATTTGGTCCTGCCTTGAACCCACTGAATCTTGTTTTGTTGGTTTCCGAATACTATTTGAGTCGATTTGAAATGATGATGTGGAATGGCTCCAAATTTTAATTAACGAAGGAGCCAATGCATTTTTTATTTCATAAATATTGGTGAGGACGGCTGGTGGTTCTCTGGGTAATTTGCTTAAGTTATCGGGCTGTGAGCGTGAACAAATGCACATCCTTCTAAGTTGTTAGTCATATTGATGGCCTTGACCTCCAAGACTTGGATAAGCTTGGCATTATCTCCTCGTGTGACCTCCCTTTCACAGTCCTGGTTATGTGGTATTGACAGTGACGGGGAGGTCAGACGAGGAGGTAATGACCAGTTACTTACCGGCAATATTCATTACTCTGAGTTGTAGTAACTGGTCATTGTTAGGATTGAAGTTGAACAGTGCCAGGCGTCCTTCAAGTCGTCGTTTAAGATACTTGGGGCCCGTTTCACAGAACTAATTTAAGACAAAATCCTACACTTACTACTTTTGTAATTCACAGAATTTAGGATTTTGTCTTAAGACAAACTTAAGACAGACTAAAGAAAAAATCCTAACTTAAGTCTGTCTTAAGTCTGTGAATACCAAAAGTAGTAAGTTTAGGATTTTGTCTTAAGTTAGTTCTGTGAATCGGGCCCTCCAATTTTACAGATAAAGCTTCCATGAATGGGGAAGATATCTGCGTCGATTTCTGACCCGTCCTTGGCGTTGAGTGCTGACAGTTCGGGCCATGTAACAGTGCCTGTGTCAAGATGGTTTCATGACCTAGAGTGGCGGTGAATAATGAGGCAGGCCTCTTCTGGTTCTGTTGCTTTGTTCCCACCATTTGAAGTGTGGACCTGAGCTTGGATTGCGATTATGTTGCCCCCATGTAGATCGCTTCGTAGTCCACCCTCTTTTACAGTCGGATTTTGATGCTGATCTGGATGAATTATTTGGCAGACCCATAATGCTTTCTGTTTTGGAGTAAATGGCCCCAGCTGGATCCTTTAGAAATGCAAATTTACCTCTGCTGCCTGACTTCCTAAAAATGGCTTGAAGGGGTGATTCAGGGGACTGACCTGGCCTGCGATGACTTTTGGCATGTGGGCTTCCGTTCCAGTCGCATTCAGCTTCTTTTGGGACCTTTAACATTTTTTATTTGTGTAGCTTGTTTTTTTCTGACTCGGCCTGACCCCATGCTCCTTCTGCCTATGGGTGGCTCTGTCACTCTAATTCTCTTTCAGCTGTTTAACAATGACCAATGTCTTGTCCCACGGCCATAGTCGACGCCAAACTAGAATGGGTCATCCTAACTCCTAACTAAGCTCCTAACTGTTTCTTAACTGTTTCTTAATAAAAAGGACCAATTGTCTAGATGAATTTATAGTTGAACAGTATGAACAAATAGAGATTATTAGGTTTTAAACAATTATTTATTGTTGAATTTCACATCTTTCTATTATTCATCATTTGCTTGCAATGGTACTAATGTATTAAATGACCGCATTTAGGCGGCTTCTAAAAAAACATGAGGAAATAATGTAAACTGAGGGATACAATTTGATTTCCTTAATGTTTGTAGCTTTAGTTATACTTATATTTTGTGTTAGCATGATATATCTATGTATCCATACCTTTATATGCGAGCGGCAGACCTAATGTAGGCCTGATTTTGCTAATAGGCAAAGGTATATTACATTCATATGCTTAGCTCATGTCGAATAGGCCGAGTACCACACAGACGCCCTCTTTTCTGCTCCTGTCAGGTCCGGACAGTCAATCATGTGTTACCTTCTCTTGGTTGTCAGGCCTCTTTAGTTGAGTTCCAGAGAGCAGCTGAATGCATGCTATTCTTTCTCTGTCCTGAGTCCCAAGGTCTCATCTGGCTTAGGGTGCAATAAGCGCATCCTGGGGGCGCCGTGCTTGCACTCCCAGGCACCGGGATGAAAGGGAATCACCCCTCCCGACCTCCCCAGGAATACCTAACCCGAGCTCTGAAACTAATCATGTGTGCCATATATGGTCTTTCCTCTAGGTCTAAGAGCCAAGTACTGTTTTTCCATCTACGGTGATTTCATGTATTATGCTGAAGGTATATATGCATGGTTTTGAATGTAAGCCAGCAGTCTGCTCCGCGGACCTTGAGGGGTGAGGATGTGAGAGGCTCCTCTATAGAGTATTTCTGCCTAAATAAACCTCTTGTGTTTTCTACGCTGCCAACTGACTGGTTATTTGGTAATTGGTATTTGGGCTAATGGTAAGTATAGCTCCTTGTATTATTTTTATAGTATGTCAAAGCAAAGACACAGTAATTTAGTTAATGCTTGTTTACTACACTATGTGTAAATATTTTAGCAATTGTAAACAGTGTATACGTTCTATTTTTACTGATGCAAGTCCATTATTGTAATAATTTTTAATAATTAAACAATAAAGTATTTTCTCCATGCCCCCGGAGAGCTTGCCGGATTCCTGTGACTAACAGGGGTGTCTGCTTGCGCTCTCAATGTATCACAGCTCAGTTTACTCAACCTGCAGTGAACACACCCAGAAGGACAGAGAGGTTCCAGTGTGCCGCCATACCCAGAAGGACAGAGAGATTCCAGAGTGCCGCCACACCCAGAAGGACAGAGAGTTTCCAGTACGCTGTCACACCCAGAAGGACAGAGAGGTTCCAAAGTGCCGCCACACCCAGAATGACAGAGAGATTCCAGTGTGCCGCCACACCCAGAAGGACAGAGAGATTCCAGTGTGCTGCCACACCCAGAAGAACAGAGAGGTTCCATTGGGCTGCCACATCAAGAAGGACAGAGAGGTTCTAGAGTGCTGCTACACCCAGAAGGACAGAGAGGTTTCAGTGTGCCGCCACACCCAGAAGGACAGGAAGGTTCCAGTGCGCCTCCACACCCCAACGGACAGAGAGGTTCCAGTGCGCTGCCACACCCTTCGTACAGAACTGGTGGTGTTGCTGCCAAGTGCACTAATAGTTGTGCCCCTCCACTGGAAGGCAAGGGGTAGTGAGCATTTCAGCTGCTGTCCTGTGCACATGAAAAGAGGGTGTGGGAGTGGGGTTGGACCCCCAAAGGAGCAAGCTGCACCGGTCAATGCCAGCAACCTGGGCCGAGAGCCAGGAGCTGGGGACCCAAAGCCAGGAGCTGGGGACCGAGAGCCCAGCGCAGGGGGATAAGAGCCAGGAGCAGGGGGCAGAGAGTCCAGAGCAGGGGGCTGAGAGCCAGGAGCAGGGGACCGAGAGCCAGGAGCAGGGGGCAGAGAGTCCAGAGCAGGGGGCTGAGAGCCAGGAGCAGGGGGCCGAGAGCCAGGAGCAGGGGGCAGAGAGTCAGGAGCAGGGGGCAGAGAGCTCAGAGCTGGGGGCCGAGAGTAGGGGGCAGAGAGCCAGTAGCAGGGGGATGAGAGCCAGGAGCAGGGGGCAGAGAGCCTGGGGCCGAGAGCCAGGAGCAGGGGGCTGAGAGCCAGGAGCAGGGGGCAGAGAGCCAGGATCTGTGTGCTGAGAGCCTGGAGCAGGGGGCCGAGAGTTCAGAGCTGGGGGCCGAGAGCCAGGAGCAGGGGGCTGAGAACCCAGTGAAGGGGGCTGAGAGCTTTGAGCTGGGGGCCGAGATCCGGGGTCCGAGAGAAAGGAGCTGGGGGCAGAGAGCCAGGAGCTGGGAGAAGGGAGCCAGGAACAGGGGGCAGAGAGCCAGGAGCAGGGGGCAGAGAGCCAGGAGCTGGGGGCCGAGAGCCCAGAGCAGGGGGCTGAGAGACAAGAGCAGGGGGTAGAGAGCCAGGAGCAGGGGGCCGAGAGCCAGAGCAGGGGGCCGAGAGCTCGGAGCTGGGGGCCAAGAGCCAGGAGCTGGGGGCCGAGAGCCAGGAGCAGGGGGCCGAGAACCCAGAGCAGGGGGCCGAGAGCTCGGAGCTGGGGGCCAAGAGCCAGGAGCAGGGAGCTGAGAGCCCAGAGCAGGGGGCCGAGAACCCGGAGCAGGGGGCTGAGAACCCAGAGCCGGGGGCCGAGAGCTCGGAGCTGGGGGCCGAGAGCCAGGAGCAGGGGGCAGAGAGCCAGGAGCTGGGGGCCGAGAGCCCAGACCAGGGGCTGAGAGTTCGGAGCTGGGTGCTGAGAGCCGGGGTCTAGAGCCATGAGCAGGGGGCCGAGAACCCAGAGCAGGGGGCCGAGAACCCAGAGCAGGGGGCCGAGAGCTCGGAGCTGGGGGCCGAGAGCTCGGAGCTGGGGGCCGAGAGCCCAGAGCAGGGGGCCGAGAACCCGGAGCCGGGGGCCGAGAGCTCGGAGCTGGGGGCCGAGAGCTCGGAGCTGGGGGCCAAGAGCCAGGAGCTGGGGGCCAAGAGCCAGGAGCTGGGGACCCAAAGCCAGGACCTGGGGGCCGAGAACCCAGAGCAGGGGGCTGAGAACCCAGAGCCGGGGGCCGAGAGCTCGGAGCTGGGGGCCGAGAGCTCGGAGCTGGGGGCCAAGAGCCAGGAGCTGGGGACCCAAAGCCAGGACCTGGGGACCGAGAGTCCAGAGCAGGGGGCCAAGAACCCGGAGCAGGGGGCCGAGAGTCCAGAGTAGGGGGCCAAGAACCCGGAGCAGGGGGCTGAGAACCCAGAGCCGGGGGCCGAGAGCCCGGAGCTGGGGGCCGAGAGCCAGGAGCTGGGGACCCAAAGCCAGGAGCTGGGGACCGAGAGTCCAGAGCAGGGGGCTGAGAGCCAGGAGCAGGGGGCAGAGAGTCAGGAGCAGGGGGTAGAGAGCTCAGAGCTGGGGGCCGAGAGTAGGGGCAGAGAGCCAGGAGCAGGGGGCAGAGAGCCAGGAGCTGGGGGCCTGGTGCCAGGAGCAGGGGGCCTGGTGCCAGGAGCAGGGGGCTGAGAGCCAGGTGCAGGGGGCTGAGAGCCAGGAGCAGGGGGCTGAGAGCCTGGAGCAGGGGGCCGAGAGCCAGGAGCAGGGGGCCGAGAGCCAGGAGCTGGGGGCCGAGAGTTCAGAGCTGGGGGCCGAGAGCCAGGAGCAGGGGGCTGAGAGCCCAGAGTAGGGGGCCGAGAGCTTTGAGCTGGGGGCCGAGATCCGGGGTCCGAGAGAAAGGAGCTGGGAGCCGAGAGCCAGGAGCTGGGGGCCGAGAGCCAGGAGCAGGGGGCAGAGAGCTTGGGCAGAGAGCCGGGGGCCGAGAACCAGGAGCCAGGGGTTGAGAACTGGGGGCCAGGATCCGGAAGCAGGGAGCCGAGAGCCAGGAGCTGGGTGCCGAGAGCCCAGAGCAGGGGGCTGAGAGACAGGGGCTGAGAGCCGGGAGATGGGGGCCGAGAGCCCGGAGCAGAGGGCTGAGAGACCAGAGTAGGGGGCCGAGAGCTTTGAGCTGGGGGCCGAGATCCGGGGTCCAAGAGAAAGGAGCTGGGAGCCGAGAGCCAGGAGCTGGGGGCCGAGAGCCCAGAGCAGGGGGCCGAGAGCCAGGAGCAGGGGGCAGAGAGCCAGGAGCAGGGGGCAGAGAGCCAGGAGCAGGGGGCAGAGAGCCGAGAACCAGGAGCCAGGGGTTGAGAACTGGGGGCCAGGATCCGGAAGCAGGGGGCCGAGAGCGAGGAGCTGGGTGCCGAGAGCCCAGAGCCCGGGGCTGAGAGACAGGGGCTGAGAGCCGGGAGATGGGGGCCGAGAGCCCGGAGCAGAGGGCTGAGAGACAGGGGCTGAGAGCCAGGACCTGGGGCCAAGAGCTCGGAGCTGGGAGTCGAGAGCCCAGAGCAGGGGGCCGAGAGCCCAGAGCAGGGTGCCGAGAGCTCGGAGCAGAGGGCCGAGAGCCCAGAGCAGGGAGCCGAGAGCCCGGAGCAGGGGACAGAGATCCCAGAGCAGGGAGCCGAGAGCCCGGAGCAGGGGACAGAGATCCCAGAGCCGGGAGCCGAGATCAGGAACTGGGTCCTGAGAGCCAGGAGCCCAGAGCCAGGAGCAGGCGGCTGAGAGCCGGGAGATGGGGGCCGAGAGCCCGGAGCAGAGGGCTGAGAGCCAGGACCTGGGGGCCAGGAGCCAGGAACAGAGGCCCGGGATCCGAGAGCCAGGAGCAGAGGGCCGGGACCCAGGAGTAGGGGGCCTGGCGCCAGGGGCCGAGAACTGGGAGGTAGGGGCAGAGAGCTGGGGGCTGGCGGCTGAGAGCCAGGAGCAGGAGTGTGGAAGCCAGGGACCAAGAGGCAAGAGCTGGGGACTGAGAGTCATGAGCCGGGGGCTGAGAATTGGGAGCTTGGGGCCGAGTGCCAGGAGCAGGGGGCCGGGGGCCAGGAGCAGGGGGCTGAGAGCAGGGCGCTGAGGGCTGAGAACCCGCGATCCAGGGGCCGAGAGCTGCGAGCCAGGAGCAGGAGGGTGAGAGCCGGGTTGCTGAGGTCTGAGAGTCAGGAGCAGGGGGCTGAGAGCCAGGAGCAAGGGGTCTGGACCCAGGAGCAGGCGGCTGGGAGCCAGGGGCCGAGAGCCAGAAGCAGGGGGCCGGGAGCCAGGGGCCAAGATCCAGGAGCAGGGGGCTGAAAGCCAGGAGTAGGGGGCCTGGTGCCAGGACCAGGGGCCAAGAGCCAGGAGCAGCGGGCCGGGAGCCAGGGGCCAAGAGCCAGGAGCAGGGGGCTGAAAGCCAGGAGTAGGGGGCCTGGTGCAAGGGGGCTGAGAGCCAGGAGCAGCGGGCCTGGAACCAAGAGCCAGGAGCCTGGGGCTGAGAGCCAGGAGCAGAGGTCCAGGGGCCAAGAACCGGGGACAGAGAGCCGCTATGTTGCTTCACTACACTGTGACGACACAACTTCACTTTCCGTACAAGTAGTTCTTATGTTGATCCTTTTGCCTTATGTGATCCTGAGTTCCATTTGAGACCTTGATTGCTGTAGATTAAGTAACCATAACTTCCTTTTGCTTTCTGTAATGATCTTCATTTTAATTAAACCTGTAAAGTTCAACTTGGAACTTTGTCTCTCTTAAGTGTATTTGATTGGCTTAGACCTGGTCTTATGATGACAAAGATATCCATGATCCTATGTGTCGGCCCTCTTAATTATTTTTATAAGAGCCTTGCTGAGGACGTGGACTCAGAGTCATGGAGCTGCCAGTAGGTAATGTTGGCATTAGGGTTCATGCTAACGAGGGATATCTCCAGAGGGCACAAACATCTGCCACAGAGACAAGCCAGATAAATGATCCATTCAAAGTTATATAGAACAAATAGCCATTGATACCTGTTGTACTTTAGCGCCTTGAGGCACCAGACCCTCACTAAAGGAGACACAAGCACCTCCCTCTCTACTTGTTCTGTTTCTTGAACAGCTGCTGAGGGATCTAGTCTCTAGCACCGAATGTTATAAATATGCTGCTGTGTGGGAGGTGATGGTGGGCACTCCTGACCAAAGCTGCCTATTTTCAGAGATCACATGAAATATTCAAACTCATATTCCCTCTTTTCAACAATTGTAAATAATTTCTAATTACACATTGAGCATGATTTCAGTATTTTAAGATGCTGCCAGCCCTATTTAAAGACAGCGCCCACACGAGCAATCTGTGCCAAGGAGGCGCTTCTGTCAGATTGGCAGCGAGCCGAACCCCATCCACTGACAGAGGAAAACATGGCTGCCAGGGCCAAGAAAAGAAGAGATGCAGGCCTCCTGGACTGAGGACACAACAGCCCATCACACGTGTGTGAAGCAAGAAAGATGCCGCTCTGGCATAAGGACACAGTAACTGAGCACACATGTGAAGTGGGAGAGGTGCAGCTACTGAGGACACAAGAGCTCATCACACGTGTGTGAAGCAAGAAAGATGCAGCTCTTGGCATAAGGACACAGTAACTCAGCACACATGTGAAGAGGGAGAGGTGCAACTCTTGAGGACACACAAGCTCATCACACATGTGTGAAGCAAGAAAGATGCAGCTCTTGGCATAAGGACACAGTAACTCAGCACACATGTGAAGAGGGAGAGGTGCAACTCTTGAGGACACACAAGCTCATCACACATGTATGAATTGAAAAAAGAGGCAGCTCCTGGACTGAGGACCCAGTAACTCATTACAAACAAGTTTATTATAGGAGATGAAGCTCCTGAGGACTCAAGAGCTCATCACATATGTGAAGTGAGAAAGATGCAGCTCTTGCCCCGAGGACACAGTAACTCATCACACATGTGAAGTGAGAGAGGTGCAATTCCTGAGGACACACATGCTCATCACACATGTATGCAGCAAGAAAGTTGCAGCTCATGGACTGAGGCAACAGTAACTCAACTCATATGTAAAGCGGCCACAGATTTTGATGTGAATCTGGTTCACTGATAAAATATTGATGCCCAAAATATTCCCATACACTAATATAAATGCAAAAACATTGATGTCAAAAATATCAATGTCAAAAATATTGACATCCTACATTTAAAATTCAAGTACAAAAATATTGATGTAAAAATATAGATGTACAAAATATTGATATTTTATTTTAAATACAAATTAATGTTAAATATATTAAAAAATAAAAATAACAAAAAAATGTATTTAGAATATACATTTTAACAAATATAATAAAATTAATTTAATTAAAAAAATATTTTAACATACATCTATAAAATGTAATATATATATAATTCCTTTAAAACAATTAATAAATTACTAATTTTAATTAATTTCGAATATATATAAAAATGTACAAATAAATATATATATTTACATACACTTATAACATAAAATCAAATCATAAATATTATATTATAAATTAAAGAATTAAAATATTTTGAGTGCAAAAGTAGGGAAAGTGTTGGATAGCGGAGGAGTAAAAATAACTATTCCCTCTCGAGTGAGTGCAACCGTAGGGAAAGTGTTGGATGGCAGAAAGTTAAAAATTACTATTCCCATTCCAGTGGGTGCAACAGTAGGGAAAGTGTTGGATAGCGGAGGGGAAAAACGTAATATTCCCACTCCAGTGGGTGCAACAGTAGGGAAAGTGTTGGATAGCGGATGGGTAACATTTACTATTCCCACTCCAGTGGGTGCAACTGGAGGAAAGTGTTGAATAGCGGAGGGGTAAAAATTACTAATCCTACTCCTGTGGGTGCAACAGTAGGGAAAGTATCGGATAGCGAAGGGGTAACAATTACTATTCCCACTCCAATAAGTGCAACAGTAGGGAAAATTTTAGATAGCGGATGAGGAAAATTTACTATTCCCACTCCAGTGGGTGCAAAAGTAGAGAAAGTGTTGGATAGCGGAGGGATAAAAATTACTATTCCCACTCCAGTGAGTGCAACAGTAGGGAAAGTGTTGGATATCAGAGGGGTAAAAATGACTATTTCCACCAGTGGGTGCAACAGTAGGAAAAGTGTTGGATAGTGGAGGGGTAATAATTACTATTCCCACTCCATTGAGTGC
Source organism: Lissotriton vulgaris (assembly GCF_964263255.1). Taxonomy (NCBI): domain Eukaryota; kingdom Metazoa; phylum Chordata; class Amphibia; order Caudata; family Salamandridae; genus Lissotriton; species Lissotriton vulgaris. The sequence continues at coordinate 39,222,047 of NC_141699.1, read as the reverse complement.
AACAGTAGGGAAAGTGTTGGATAGCGGAGTGCTAAAAATACTATTTCCACACCAGTGAATGCAATAGTAGGGAAAGTGTTGGATATTGGAGGAGTAAAAGTTATTATTGCCACTCCAGTTTGTGCAACAGTAGGGAAAGTGTTGCATAGAAAATTGGCCAAAAGTAATATTTCCGGCTAGCGACCAGCCAAGATGGCCGCAGCTTAAGAGAGCTCCGTGACATGACGAGCTTTCCCCTCAATATCCGCCTAATTCTCCTGCCCAAAGACGGCGCTGCTGCCACAATCCAGAAACCGGAGCGTCTTCGCTAACCAACGAGCCCGCCTGCATCGCGGAACTCCCAGCTGCCGAAACGATCCACCGTTGTACAAATCACGGCCTAGTGCGCCTGCCGGAGCCGGGGCCTATAGTATTGTCAGGGCCCGGAGGCTACTGCAGCCACAAACTCGCCTGAAGACTGCAGCGGCCCGGAGGAGCCGGCAACGCGAACCGGGACCCCGCGTCCAAGTAGACCAGCAGTGAGAGACCCCTCCGGTGTCTGGGGAGGGCAAAAGCGGGCCCGACATTGAAACCTGGGTGGTCCCTGGGGACTGAGATACCCCCGGAGCTGATGATCTGACGTGGGGGAGAGTGGAGGCCCACTCACTCCCCCGCTGCGCAAGGCTGCTCACCCACAGAGAACTAAGGAGATACTGGCCTCGGGAGCAGTAGGGGTCGCGTTGCAGCGAGAAGCCCGAGTGGAGCCAAGGCACACCCCCCCATCACAATCGCCGCAGCACAGCAAAGGTGAGGCACATAGCGCTTGGGACGCCCAGCTCGAGATACCCAAGGATATCCAAGAGCTCCCAGCAGAGAGGGGACGAATTCGATGCAGGCCCGGATAAGGGGACACCACGTGAGAACCTCCAGCCCTGGCCCCGGGATGAAGCTAACGCAGTGCAGACGGCGTGGGAGCCCGCCTGCCTATTTTTAATCTCCTGCCTCACACGGACCAGCATATAGTACGCCGCAAGCAGTAATAATGAGCGGCAGGGGGCCCAGAGCGCAGTAGTTGCCCCGGCTAGATAAATATGCCTACAATAAAGATTGCGCGGACTCGGTGAAAGACGACACGCTGCATTCTTCGACCCACCCGACCTAAGACCCTAGCGCCGCAGATGAGGTTATACTCCAAGATGTAATGACTGCTTTGAAGACAATGCATTCCTCCATGGGTACGATCTCCACTGACATTTCTCTCATGTGCGCAGACCTCGCTAAAATGTTGGACCGATTGGGGGACGTGGAGAAAACGACAACAGGACTCTCCGTGGACACGGCGGAACTACAGACCAAAGTGCACAAACTAGAACATGATAACACCCTACTGAAGACCAAGCTGGATGATCAAGAAGGTAGATCCCGATGCAATAATGTGCGCCTGGTTGGCGTACTGGAGATGGCCAGGGGACCAGCCCATGACCTCTTCGTGGAAGATCTTATTCAAATCCAGCTTCAACCATGCGGGCTTTCCAATTACTTCTTGGTGGAACGGGCATACCGTGTGCCTGGTGGCAAACCGCGCCCAGGGAATCTGCAACGTCCTATCCCGTCTCGCTTAAAACTAGTGCAACTTAAAGTACTACATCGTATATACTACCCTCGCACCACGATACACAAACTCGGGGACACACCCGACCCACTCTGCCTTAGGGGATGCAGACAAATTGGAACATACTTCCATATCCTATTGGACTGTCCAAAGATACAAACTTACTGGGAGCAGGTCTTAAATGAGATCTCGCAGGTGAGTGCTGCCTATTGAATATATGGCAATCGACAGACCTGAACCTGGGGCTGCAGGCATGGGCAACACTAGAGATGGCGACGGCAAAGCGAAATATAGCAAGGAAATGGGGATCGGGGGTGGTACCCACACAGTTGCAATGGGATAATGATATGGATACAGCTATGGTAGCCGATAAAGCAGTTTACACCCACCGGGGATGCCCTAAAAAATGGATGAGAATATGGGGGAAATGGAATGATTACCGGGGGAATATTTGTGAACCACTACGTGTATCCTCGACCCCTGAAAGCAGTCCTTGACCTAAAGAGAGACCCTCTGCTAATTGTATAACCATTTACTGTGGGGGTGGAAAAAAGGTGATGGGAGGGAGGGATGTTTTTACTAAAAGTAACTAGAGATTGGAATGTATTAAGCAACCTTGTCATGTGCATTGTGATTGTATTGAATCATAACGAATGGCGACAACTGTAGTTTATTTGCTGTATGTAAAATACTCATGACAAAAGGGGGGCGTGATGGACAGAGCATCTGAATCAATCAAACACTCACAACCAGTCAAAAGATCTGGGTTTAATCCATCATCGTTCTTTAGCCCACTCTGCCACACCAGTTCAGACACGGCTATATGCAAATCAGTCTGACCCTGTGCCTCATGGGAACAGTCCAGCCCGAACTGCCAAGCCATGTCTTCCCTGGACTGGAAACAAGCTTCCGAGGACCGGTTTCTGGCATTCCAGCCGTCTTCAGCCCGGCTTGCTTGAATCCAGTGGCAAAGTGAGCAAGGGACTCACGTCTGCGCATACCCTGCCACACTGGTGATGGACGGAGCATCTGAATCAATCAAACACTCACACCCAGTGAAAATATCTGGGTTTAATCCATCACCGTTCTTTAGCCCACTCTGCCACCCCAGTTCAGACATGGCTATATGCAGATCAGTCTGGCCCAGTGCCTCATGGAAACAGTCCAGCCCGAACTGCCAAGCCATGTCTTCCCTGGACCGGAAAAAAGCTTCCGAGGACCGGTTTCTGGCATTCCAGCCGTCTTCAGCTCGGCTTGCTTGAATCCAGTGGCAAAGTGAGCAAGGGACTCACGTCTGAGCATACCCTGCCACACTTATGGCGGCCAAAAGCGGTACAAAAGGGGGTGGTGATGGACGGAGCATCTGAATCAATCAAACACTCACACCCAGTCAAAAGATCTGGGTTTAATCCATCACCGTTCTTTAGCCCACTCTGCCACCCTAGTTCAGACATGGCTATATGCAAATCAGTCTGACCCTGTTCCTCATAGGAACAGTCCAGCCCGAACTGCCAAGCCATGTCTTCCCTGGACTGGAAACAAGCTTCCGAGGACCGGTTTCTGGCATTCCAGCCGTCTTCAGCCCGGCTTGCTTGAATCCAGTGGCAAAGTGAGCAAGGGACTCACGTCTGCGCATACCCTGCCACACTGGTGATGGACGGAGCATCTGAATCAATCAAACACTCACACCCAGTGAAAATATCTGGGTTTAATCCATCACCGTTCTTTAGCCCACTCTGCCACCCCAGTTCAGACATGGCTATATGCAGATCAGTCTGGCCCAGTGCCTCATGGAAACAGTCCAGCCCGAACTGCCAAGCCATGTCTTCCCTGGACCGGAAAAAAGCTTCCGAGGACCGGTTTCTGGCATTCCAGCCGTCTTCAGCTCGGCTTGCTTGAATCCAGTGGCAAAGTGAGCAAGGGACTCACGTCTGAGCATACCCTGCCACACTTATGGCGGCCAAAAGCGGTACAAAAGGGGGTGGTGATGGACGGAGCATCTGAATCAATCAAACACTCACACCCAGTCAAAAGATCTGGGTTTAATCCATCACCGTTCTTTAGCCCACTCTGCCACCCTAGTTCAGACATGGCTATATGCAAATCAGTCTGACCCTGTTCCTCATAGGAACAGTCCAGCCCGAACTGCCAAGCCATGTCTTCCCTGGACTGGAAACAAGCTTCCGAGGACCGGTTTCTGGCATTCCTGCCGTCTTCAGCCCGGCTTGCTTGAATGCAGTGGAAAAGTGAGCAAGGGACTCACGTCTGAGCATACCCTGCAACACTGGTGATGGACGGAGCATCTGAATCAATCAAACACTCACACCCAGTCAAAAGATCTGGGTTTAATCCATAACCGTTCTTTAGCCCACTCTGCCACCCCAGTTCAGACATGGCTATATGCAGATCAGTCTGACCCAGTGCCTCATGAGAACAGTCCAGCCCGAACTGCCAAGCCATGTCTTCCCAGGACCGGAAACAAGCTTCTGAGGACCGGTTTCTGGCATTCCAGCCGTCTTCAGCCCGGCTTGCTTGAATCCAGTGGCAAAGTGAGCAAGGGACTCACGTCTGAGCATGCCCTGCCACACTTAAGGCGGCCAAAAGCGGTACAAATGGGGGTGGTGATGGACGGAGCATCTGAATCAATCAAACACTTACACCTAGTCAAAAGATCTGGGTTTAATCCATCACCGTTCTTTAGCCAGCCACTCTGCCACCCCAGTTCAGACATGGCTATATGCAAATCAGTCTGACCCTGTGCCTCATGGGAACAGTCCAGCCCGAACTGCCAAGCCATGTCTTCCCTGGACCGGAAACAAGCTTCAGAGGACCGGTTTCTGGCATTCCAGCCGTCTTCAGCCCGGCTTGCTTGAATCCAGTGGCAAAGTGAGCAAGGGACTCACGTCTGAGCATACCCTGCCACACTTATGGCAGCCAAAAGCGGTAAAAAAGGGGGTGGTGATGGACGGAGCATCTGAATCAATCAAACACTCACACCCAATCGAAAGATCTGGGTTTAATCCATCACCGTTTTTTAGCCCACTCTGCCACCCCAGTTCAGAAATGGCTATATGCAAATCAGTCTGACCCTGTGCCTCATGGGAACAGTCCAGCCCGAACTGCCAAGCCATGTCTTCCCTGGACCTGAAACAAGCTTCCGAGGACCGGTTTCTGGCATTCCAGCCGTCTTCAGCCCGGCTTGCTTGAATCCATGGCAAAGTGAGCAAGGGACTCACGTCTGAGCATACCCTGCCACACTTATGGCGGCCAAAAGCTGTACAAAAGGGGGTGGTGATGGACAAAGCATCTGAATCAATCAAACACTCACACCCAGTCAAAAGATCTGGATTTAATCCATCACCGTTCTTTAGCCCACTCTGCCACCCCAGTGCAGACTTGGCTATATGCAAATCAGTCTGACCCTGTGCCACATGGGAACAGTCAAGCCCGAACTGCCAAGCCATGTCTTCCCTGGACCGGAAACAAGCTTCCGAGGACCGGTTTCTGGCATTCCAGCCGTCTTCAGCCCGGCTTGCTTAAATCTAGTGGCAAAGTGATCAAGGGACTCATGTTTGAGCATATCCTGCCACACTTATGGTGGCCAAAAGCAGTACAAAATGTTGTGGTGATGGACGGAGCATCTGAATCAATCAAACACTCACACCCAGTCAAAAGATCTGGGTTTAATCCATTCCCGTTCTTTAGCCCACTCTGCCACCCCAGTTCACACATGGCTATATGCAAATCAGTCTGACCCTGTGCCTCATGGGAACAGTCCAGCCCGAACTGCCAAGCCATGTCTTCCCTGGACTGGAAACAAGCTTCCGAGGACTGATTTCTGGCATTCCAGCCGTCTTCAGCCCGGCTTGCTTGAATCCAGTGGCAAAGTGAGCAAGGGACTCACGTCTGAGCATACCCTGCCACACTTACTGCGGCCAAAAGCAGTACAAAGGGGGGTGGTGATGGACGGAGCATCTGAATTAATCAAGCACTCACACCCAGTCAAAAGATCTGGGTTTAATCCATCACCGTAACATACTGACATTGAAATGAAAATAAAAAACAGTTCAAAAAAGATAAATAAAAATAATTGATACAAGCTGAAAAAAGCAACAAAAAAAACAAACAAAAAAAAGTTATATTTCCACTGGAGTCAGTTCAAAATTAAAAACAAACAAATTAACAACAACACAAAAGAGTTTGAAAAACAGAAAAAAGAACATATAAAAGATTTAAATGTAACAAAAGATAGACACAGATTAGAATGTTAAAAAGATTTAAAAACATAAAAAACAACGTATTGAAATTTTCATAAACAAAAACATTAATTATTAGATAAATGTAATATTTTGTATTTCCTTCGCAACAACACAACCCAATTCACAACCTAAATTTAGTTTTTTTCAAAATATACCTGCATCATTAACATAATTAATTATTAAATATTATTATTTAAAAAAAATTAAAACACATAAAAATTAATTTACTCCCCAGACGTTACCCCAATAAAACCAAAACACATACGCAAAATAACAATAAACACTTACCATAAATATTTATCAATTGATAACTTAATATTAAAAACAAACTAATTATTTATCAATAAAACATAAATTACTTTCCACCGTCTACCCAATAAACACCACAACCCACACCTGAAAATCATTACACAATTTCCATAACTAATTTGACATTGATAAATTAATGTCAATTAAAAACAACGTATTAATTAAGTTAAAAGAATGTACTTCCCACCCTATACCACTATAGACCCTACAACTCACATCAAAAATGAATTACACAATTACCATATTCTAATTTTAATTCATTAATTAACATTAATTAATAAACAATTATTATTTCAGTTCAAATAAACAACTTCCCACCCTATTGTCCTATAAACTCCACCACCCACTCCTAAAAAATTGCACAATTAAAATAAATAATTAATTATTCATATTACTTAACATCCAATTAATATATATTTAATAATAACATAACTACCACTACTAACACTATAAAATATACATTAAATAAATATTAATAAATAAAAAATATGAATGCATTTATTATAATTCAATTGCTTCCCACCCTATTCCCCTATGAACCCACATCACAATCCTAAAAAAATGACACAATTAACATATTTGCTAATTAATTTATTAATAATCAATCAATAAAACTTTATTTCGGTTTTGTTTTTACAAACCATAAAAGTACACAAGCAAATGCAACGGAATAAAATTCATTATTAAAAGAAGGAGCCATCATTAGGAAACATCAGTACTAGGTTAGCAGCAATTTATAGCAGTGCAATATTTGTTGAAATTTGTTAAATATATTTTAAAAATATTTTAAAATGTAGTTTGAACAAAATTCATTTTCTATATTTAACAACTGATTTTAAGAACTCTAATACATAAAGAATACCATCACTATATAATAGTTGCAAAAACATCATGGCTGGTCTGATCTGATAAAAATTAAGTTTCTTTAAAAGGGGGACCAGATAGCGTTTACGGGGAAATAGATACAATTTGCATAAAAACATAAAATGCAGCATATCCTGCGGAGACTTTCCGTCGCAGCCGCAGGAAGCTGCTTCTTTAATAAAAACAGAATGGTGTGGCCTAACAAGCAAATGATGAAATTGATTCAACCGAAATCTAGTTAATAAAAATTTCTCAAATGAGGACAAGGAGCCCAATAGAGAAGGCTCAGTGTATGGTGTTGTTTTTAACATGATATACATCCTCAAACTCGGTTTCTGTACCTCTTTGGATTTCCTCATCAGTTTTCTTTCCATGAGGAAGGCGTTTTTTTGCCTCCACATCCCCCTTGTTAATACATTCAGGGGTATCGAATAACGCACCCCACCCTAAGCTTAAAAAGCCTTTCCTAATGTAATTCAGCCAGGGTACAGCAGAAGAGTTATCCATAGACAGACAATCTTTTAGAATCATATGTGTAAGAGGGATATCAGGCTTTAACCACAATTTTACCCAGCAGGTCAGTGGGCGCAGGGAAAAGATGTCACTGACGTACTGGACCCCCAATTCTTCATGGGCAGCTAGGTTAGGTGTACTTTGAGGTAGACACAATAAACGTTTCAGGAAGGTATTCTCCACAATTTGTAATCGCTCTCCCGAGATATACCCCCAAATTTCGCTTCCATATGTTGCAGTAGCCACCGATTTACCATTATATAATTGCAACATTGCGCCAACAGGCTTTTTACCCAATTTGAATGCAAAATGCTGCATTCACCCTAGCAACGTCCCCTTTTTTTTTCAGGACATGAGGACCCCAATTCAATTTGTTATCGAAGAGGACTCCAAGATACGAGAACGTGCTAGTTAGGGGAATTTTTGCATCTCCCACATTAAATTGAAAGTTCTTTTTCTGTGGCTGGCCTACCTGCATTATATATGATTTAGAGATGTTTATTTTTAAGTCCCTCTCTGTCATAAAAGACTTGAAGGCAATTAAGAGGGCTTGAAGACCTTTTTCAGTCCTAGATATGAGGACCGCATCGTCCACATATAGTAGGACCGGGATACCCTGGCGCCCCACCGTGGGACAATCGGGCCCCACCTCCCGTAGAACGCGATCTAAATCATTAATATAGAAATTAAACAAAAAGGGAGCCAAAATACATCCTTATCAGACTCCCCTTTTAATATTAAAATCCTTTGTCACGCTCAATTCCTGAAAAAACCTAACATTTGCTCTGGTAAACCTATGTAGATCTTCTAAGAAATCTACGATGCCACAGTCGACCCCCTTTGCCCTCATGGACTGCCAAATCTTCTTCCTGTTTACACAGTCGTAAGCTGAGGACAAGTCCATGAAGGCAAGGTGGATAGTCCCCTTATGTGCCACTGTGTACTTGCTTAAAATCAAAGAAAGATTGAGATATTGGGTGGTCGTGGATCGTCCCCTACAGAACCCATACTGGGCGTCAGACATGATGTTGGTGTCCTCTACCCATAAAGTGAGCCTTTGCAGGAGAACCCTTCCCATTACTTTCACCATAGAATCTATGAGTGAGATGGGTCTATAGCAGTGCGGACTAGTTTTATACCCTTTTTTGAAAACGGGTATTATAGTAGAGGTCCCCCAAGACTGTGGGCAACCGCATTGAACCACGGCATTAAAAACAGAATCCAAGATTGGTGCCCAAAAAGAGGGATCAGACTTGAATAGGTCTGCGGGGATCCCATCGGAACCAGGGGCTTTACCGGCTGTTAAGCCTACAACTCCTTCCAATATTTCACCCCTCCCAAACTTGATCTTATTAACATTAAGATCAGGTACCCGCCTGTCATTCTCTTCAAAGGGGCAAGCATACATCTGCTCAAAATGGGCCTCCCATTCCTCCTTTGATATGTAACATTCAAGGCCGCCACCTGCCTCCTGGACAAGAAATTGTATTTTTAGTATAGCCCAAAACTTAGAGCTGTTCTTGAGAGTTTCAGGATCCAATAGCTCATTCCAAGCCTCAGCCCTTAAGGCCTCCTTATGTTTAGCTAACGCTATTTTATAATCCCTGCAACATACTATTACATCAGCTTGCACTCTGGGGCTAGAGGCTAAGGCTTCCCTCAAACGTCTTGCTGTTTTCGAACACTACTGATCAAACCATTTAGGGCCCACATTAATCTGTTTCTTAACTGGTGCTGAGAGCAGCTCCATAACCCTATCTGTAATAATCTGAAAGGCCACTAACACCTTCGTAGATTGATGCCCCCCCTGAGTACAGAGAACTATTTCATCTGCACATACTGATTTTATGTCGTTATAAAACAACTCCGGGGTTACTTGTGACCATCTTAATTAACTCTTTCCATCATTCGTGCTTAGTGCTCCCAGTTTAGGGTTTAATCCTATTTTTGTTACCCAGGGGCCAGTTAAATGTAGTGATAAAGGGTTATGATCACTAAATTCGCTCTCAACAGTTAAAAAGGAGTGTACAAATGTTTGCATGAGGGATGAAATTAACACAAAATCAATAAAAGTCCCTTTCCCATGGCCCTTAAAAGTAGGCACCACAAATCGAGTATAAGGGTCCGTCAAAGCCATGGTAGGTGTCATATCTAATTCATTGATCATATCGTTTAGCAACTCCCCTTCAGCCGAGTGCTCAAAATGAAATCCTTGAATTTGTGGACAACTCAGCTGGGAGATACATGAGGATAGGGGGTACCACAAGGATGAATGTTAAAGTCACCTGCGACCATGAGATTATGTAAACTATGACTCATTGAATTATTAATAAAAACATTCAGAGCAAGTATGTGACTTTGATCAGGACATAAATAGAGTGATTTATAACCATTTACCAGACCTACCATACAGTTCCCACTATATAGAGTTAGTGCAAGAATGCCCGGATCAGAGGTAGATACTACACAAACTTTACTTGCCAGGGCTACAGAAACATAAATGACCAATCCCCCCTTTGGTCTCCCCCTGTTAGATACAATTGCTGGAACAAAGTATGCCTTGTAACCTTCCAAAAGAAGGTCACATTCAACCGACCAGATTTCTTGCAAGCAAATTATCAGAAATTGCTTAACATAAGTTGTCCAGCTAGGGTTCTCTATCTTTGCAGCCAATCATGCGAAATTCCAGGAGATAACATTGTTTAAACTTTCCCTTTGTAGCCTATCCTTTACAAATCCTGAGATGGCCTTCTTCCCTCCTCCTGGAGTACCAGTTTCCCCGAGTCAATCACAGGCTTCCAGGCCAGACAAGGCTTCATATCTGTTATATGCTGGAAGTGTGCACCCGGTGTTATTTGAACTGCTGGATATTGTTTGAGGTGGCAAAGGGGGAGCATGATGAAAAAGGGGTCTCACCCTAGACCAGCCACCCCCCATTGGTTTTTCTCCCGGTTAGATCTTACTGGGTCCCTCCACGGTAGTGGCCTATAAAAGAACCCCAAAGGTAATAATTTGAATACAGTATCCTTCATTGACTGTGGGCTAAGACCCCTTGATAATAAGCGGGCCGCGTTGTCAGAGTTATCAAAATTAATAATAATACAGTCGCCATTCCCTGTTTTGTTAGATCTGACAATCCAATTTACCCCACGTGCCATCATTATATTGTTGATAAGGTTGGCTCCATCAGGGGTATTCTGACTAAGCCAATACACTATCTTATTCAGCAGTTGCCCATAACTTTCATTCTTTCCTGGTGGGAGGACAGGGACCTGTCCCAGTATGACTACGTATGGGGTGGCTTTTGGTGGGAGGTCAATGACTACGGGTCTCCGGGGCACACTAGGTCCCACCTCTGACCTCTGGTTTGATTCAGGAATGGAAGAGGTCCGTCTAGTGCTTAGGGATTGTATTAATGCTGTCTTTTCTCTCGAGTCTCTCCTGGGATTACTTGGGCCATACTCGGGGTTGAATAATAATATTAGAATTCTGGGAGTCCGCTGTAACTGTAGCATTAAAACAATCTGCCAGTGAGGATTCTAGATTCAATAACCTACATTCTACCCCACACAGTTTTAGAACAATGGGTTCCAGCAAGGTTTTTACCATGACCTCTAGTTTCCCCCAAAAGTCTCCCTGAGGATGCCCGGTGTTAAATGTCCCTCCATGACTCTGTATGTTATTAGTTAAATCTCTCTGGGACTCCTTTCCCGTGTCGTGTGTTTCTACCACTCTCACCCCTTTATTTCCTGGGGCTATATGTCCCTGGTGTTTAATTACCCGGGTTTTCTTCGGAATGGCACTGTTATTTTTGGACAAGTTGATACTATTTTTTGTTTCTGCACTCTTCCCCATAGTCTATACTTAACCGGACTAGATATCAGTTCCGGGGTCCCAGAAAGCCTACTTCCGTCTGGTGTAGATATATCATCCTCTAACTGAGGAACACTTTCTTGGACTAGGGGTGGCGAACAATGGTTCAAAGTATCTAAAAGTGCTGGAGTAGTAGATAGCCTGTCAAATGTGGAGTCCAGGGATAACCTGCGCTCCGTCATTAGGATTTCCTTATTAAAAACTGACTCTGCCCTAGTCAAGTAGGCCTCCAAGGTTCCAACCATCCTCCTACTTTCCTTCTTGCCATTATAAAGGGATGTTTTAATGTCCTATATACTCTAATTAGGGATTGCTTAATTTCTATGTTTTGTGTCTTTCTTCACCAGGAGACCCATTTGTGGGTGAGTAGGCGCACAATAAATCCAAATACCATAACAACACGAAAGATGCTGAGAAGGTGGTCCTTGGCTAAGTCTGGCTGAGTAGCCCCAGAAAGCTTGCAGCCTACCCCTGTCCTGTGGCTCCTGAGCTCCACCGATAACCAGTGCTCCAGCCGCCACCGGCCGATTCACCACCACTACCACTGCCCTGCAGTGCTTCCTGTCTTACAACCACTGTGCTTCAGAGGCAATCGCTGTCTTTGCCTTTAGTTGCAAATCTCAGGTTTTGTCCAGCATTTAGGAGAAGTCTGAAAAGGAAGGAATGGGCCTATGCGTTTTTATGCATGCAGGGGTGTCTGAATGGACAGGAGCAGAATACATCACTGGGGTTTCAAAAGGCTGGAGAACGCATAGAACCTGGACTCCACATGCCTAGCCCCCTGCAATGGAAGGTTAAGGGTGTCTGAGAAATAAAAGGAGTCAGGATCAGCTGCATTTTAACAATCACAGTGCAACCCATCTGGCCACACAGAAAAGCCAAGAGTCTACAGATGGGATTAAGGAAAAATGTATTACAAAAATAAAGCCAAGCCAATATAGATCAGTTGCAGATTCATAGTACAAAAGTACAAAATCAACAATGGAGTCCCAATACGTCAAACAAAATATATCCTCAATAACTGAAAGCAAATAGGGAATTCCGTGGCTGCAGTGCAAAGAATAAGAAATATAGGGGCTCATCAGTCCGTGCGCCATCCTGGTGTAAACCGCGATTGTCCGCCATGGACGGGCGGTCCCGCACACCGGATCTGGATGCGATCGCCACCGTGGCGGTCAGATCCTGCATTTTAACATTGCAGCGGTTGCTGCTGACAGCAGCCCTTGCCAGGGTGCTAAAATGCCATGTTTTGCAGTTCACAGCACTATGTGGCAGGCACCACATGGTGCCTGCCACGTAGTGCTATGAAATGTAGGGGTGTAACATGGGTCCCCCCAAATGCACCCTTGCCTCCTACAACACAAGGGAGGCCCGAAACAGGCCCCAAAACCCAATCCCCGCAAGCCTTTCCATGGTGATTTCACCTCCGTGGAAAGGCTGTCCCCGGCCATCATCGTAATTTGGTGGACGGTGCCTACTAGGCACCGCCGCCATTTTATTGGTGAAGGCAGCTCCTCCAGGCAATCGTAAGGATTGCCTGTGGTGGTTCCGTGGCAGATGGTCTTTGCTACTGCCACGATTGCTGTGAGATACCTCCTGCCATCCTAATTTGGCGGGGTAAATCACGGTCGGCGTACGGAAGGACCGCCACCACATAACTGGTGGTGTCAGTCCTTTCACCATCGTAATTGACCCCATAGTCTGGTGATTAGTTTGAAAGTTTTGATCCTCCTGCCTGTGAAGCATGGGGAAAATCTAAATCTCCTTAAAGTAAGCTACACTAAATGGTGCTCGATAAGGAAACCCAAACCCAATCTTGGAAAATAGGAAGATGTCCGCATAGCAGAACCTCTGCATAAAATACTGTAAAGGAAAAATATTGTATAGTACAAAGCCAGTTGCGTCCGGCATGACTCGCAGGTGGAGGGCGGGTGTCACGCAGGGAGGGGGTTGTGCGAAGGGGTTTATTTAAAAAAAAAAAGTTAACTTACCTTTGCAAGCCTGGTCCAGCGTCGTCTCTGTTTCTCTGCTACTCTCGTGAACAGGAAGCAGGCAGCATCCCTCCCCTCCCCTAAGCCATTCTGCAATGGCAGCGTTGTGATAGGTCGGGACGCCGACCAGCCAGGCGTCTATGGGGAGGTCACTTTCTCCATGTAGGCTGCATGCATCCTACATGGGGAAAAGGCAGAGTGCGCATAATTGGTTTGGTCGGCCCCAGAGGGCTTACCAAACAGTCAGCGCCCTCAACATTGGGCAAGCCACTACTCCCCTGCCCTAAAGCAAAACCGAGCACCAGCCCGCCCTCCCCCAACCAAACCCTTTGGCCTTCTCCCAGAAACATAAAATGGTATTTATAATACAGTTTTATGTTTCTGCTTCTCGTACTGTGAGAAAGTTGTGGGGCAACGCTCCTCTGCCCACATGGGGGAGCCGCCCCTGTAAAGCCACACAACAGAGATGTCACAAAGAGGTCTGTATCTCTCCAAGCCTAAAGGAAATCTGAATAAAGCTAAAGTGTATTTTCCTATAATACCCACAAAAAGAACCTTCTAGAATCTCATATCAAAGGTCTTATTATTTTCCACCTTCAAACAATAAACCGTGGCAGCTACACTCGAGACTTACTTCCTTTGGTCTTTGCATTCAGAACATCCGCGGACTCCTCCCGTCTTCAGACACAAAATGCACCCCATTAACTCCTCTCGTCCCCGTGGGAGACCCCTTTCAAGCCTCATGATCTCTGGTGCCCAATGAGCCTTTCTTTCCCCATGAGACCTGGGAACGCACCTGCAGAGGAGAGAAAAGCAAAGCATCCGAGGCAGACATTCCTGTGGAAGGGTAATGTTGCGAAATCCAAATGCGTAAGGCCTTTGGTCAAATCAGTATGGCAAGCATATCAATACATGTTTAAACACAGAATCATGGGTACATATATGGTCACACTATACGTGCAGCATGCGACTCAATGGATACATTTCCAATCATAGGATAAATATGAGTATTATTCACATAAATGCGTAAATATAAGATTTAACAATGTTTGTCAAACCACGCGTTTGCAGGTATATATAAGACCTACAATTCATTGTTACTGTAAAGGAAACGTTAATATGCACACTCATATAAGTGTCAAGATTGCACCGTAAAAGCACTTTCTGCATTTTCAAGTGCACTACATTAAGTTAATAATGTGCAGTCACATGAATACATGAGGCCATATGTAAACATATATGGGGCCTGATGGAACATGTAAGGGTGGAGCCAAAATGACGCTGCTCCAGGCTCTTTAAGGAACTGTAAGGTATTGTATGTGCACGGTTGCCTACACAGCTTTGTTGCACAAAGGCAGAGTAGCCAGACAGACAGAAAAGTGATCCCACAGAAAAGAGGATACCCAGGAGGAAGATGATTATTAGACATGGGGCCGGATGATGTGACACAGCTCTCACAGCAGTGATAAGACACAGCTCTCGCAGCAGTGATGCGACACAGCTCTCACAGCAGAGATGTGACACAGCTCTCACAGCAGTGATGTGACACAGCTCTCGCAGCAGTGATAAGACACAGCTCTCGCAGCAGTGATGCGACACAGCTCTCACAGCAGAGATGTGGCACAGCTCTCACAGCAGTGATGTGACACAACTCTCACAGCAGTGATGTGACACAGCTCTCACAGCAGAGATGTGACACAGCTCTCGCAGCAGTGATGCGACACAGCTCTCACAGCAGAGATGTGACACAGCTCTCGCAGCAGTGATGCGACACAGCTCTCACAGCAGTGATGTGACACAGCTCTCGCAGCAGTGATAAGACACAGCTCTCGCAGCAGTGATAAGACACAGCTCTCACAGCAGAGATGTGACACAGCTCTCACAGCAGTGATGTGACACAGCTCTCACAGCAGAGATGTGACACAGCTCTCACAGCAGTGATGTGACACAGCTCCCACAGCAGTGATTTGACACAGTTCTCATAAATCGATGTGAAAGAAATCTCACAGCAGGGATGTGCCACAGTTCTCACCACAGTCAAGTCAAGTCAAGTCAAAGAATTTACATAGCGCACTACATACCCAGAGGGTCTCAAGGCGCTTAGGGAGGGGAGGAGGATTACTTGTCAAATATCCACGTTTTAAGTTGCTTTCTGAATGCTAGGTGGTTCTGGGTAAGGCGAAGGTAAGTGGGGAGTGAGTTCCATGTTTTAGCTGCCAGGTATGAGAAGGATCTTCCTCCCATGGTGGTCTTGTTCATGCGGAGTACAGTGGCGAGGGCTTGGCTGGAAGAACGTAGTTGGCGGGAGGGGGTGTAGAAGGACAGTCGTGAGTTGAGGCATTCTGGTCCGATGTCGTAGAGTGATTTGTGTGCGTGGGTTAGCAGTCAGAAAGTGATCCTCTTATTGACGGGTAGTGGAGGTCTTTCAGGTGACCAGAGATGTGTTCGTTGCGCGGGATGTTTAATATGATCCTGGCTGAGGCGTTTTGGATTCGTTGGAGTTTCTTCTGGATTTTAGCGGTAGTACCTGCGTAGAGGGTGTTTCCGTAGTCCAGTCGGCTCGTGACCAGAGCATGGGTGACTGTTTTTCTGGTTTCGGTGGGGATACAGCAAAATATTTTTTTGAGCATGCGAAGAATGTTGAAGCAGGATGAGGATACGGCGCTGACTTGTCTGTTCATTGAAAGTGAAGAATCCAGGATAACGCCTAGGTTCCGTGCGTGGTCTGTCGGGATGGGTGCTTTTCCAAGGGCTTCCGGCCACCAAGAGTCGTCCCATGCAGAGGGGGATGTACCTAAGATGAGGACTTTTGTTTTATCTGAGTTCAGTTTCAGACGGCTGTGTTTCATACATTCGGCAACTTCTTTCATTCCTTCGAGTAGGTTGGTTTTGGCGGTGCTGGGGTCATTGGTGAGAGAAAGGATCAGTTGAGTGTCATCCGCGTAGGAGATGATGTTGAGATTGTGTTGGCGAGCGATGGCCGCAAGGGGGCTCATGTATACGTTGAAGAGGGTGGGACTGAGTGAGGATCCTTGTGGTACGCCACAGATGACTTCAGTGGCCTCGGACTTGAATGGTGGAAGGCGGACTCTCTGGGTTCTTCCGGTGAGGAACGAGGTGATCCATTCAAGTGCTTTTCCTTGTATTCCGATGTTTCTGAGGCGTTGTAAAAGGGTGCTGTGGCAGACTGTGTCGAAGGCTGCAGAGAGGTCGAGGAGGATGAGGGCGACTGTGTCTCCATTGTCCAGTAGAGTTCGAATGTCGTCTGTTGCTGCGATGAGGGCGGTCTCAGTGCTGTGTTTTGCTCGGAAGCAAGATTGTGAGGAGTCGAGGGATTTGTTGGCTTCGAAGAAAGCGGCGAGTTGGTTGTTGACAGCTTTCTCGATGACTTTGGCCGGGAAAGGAAGGAGCGATATGGGGCGGTAATTTTTGAGTTCGGTGGGGTCCGCGGTGGGTTTTTTCAGAAGGGCGGTGAGTTCAGCGTGTTTCCAGCTTTCCGGGAAGGTGGCGGAGTTGAAGGAGCAGTTGATGACGTCTCGGAGGTGCGGTGCTATGACGGAGTCTGCTTTGAGACAACACTCACAGCAGTGATGTGACACAGCTCTCACAGCAGTGATGTGACACAGCTCTCACAGCAGTGATAAGACACAGCTCTCACAGCAGTGATGTGACACAGCTCTCACAGCAGAGATGTGACACAGCTCTCACAGCAGAGATGTGACACAGCTCTCGCAGCAGTGATAAGACACAGCTCTCACAGCAGTGATGTGACACAGCTCTCACAGCAGTGTTGAGACACAGCTCTCACCACAGTCATGTGAGACAACACTCACTGCCGTGATAAGACACAGCTCTCACAGCAGTGATGTGGCACAGCTCTCACAGCAGTGATGAGACACAGCTCTCACAGCAGTGATGTGGCACAGCTCTCACAGCAGTGATGAGACACAGCTCTCA
This sequence comes from Lissotriton vulgaris, assembly GCF_964263255.1. Lineage (NCBI taxonomy): Eukaryota > Metazoa > Chordata > Amphibia > Caudata > Salamandridae > Lissotriton > Lissotriton vulgaris. The sequence goes on along the minus strand of NC_141699.1, from coordinate 39,204,690 downwards.
CAGCATTGATTTGACACAGCTCTCACAGCAGTGATGTGACACAGCTCTCACAGCAGTAATGTGACACAGCTCTCACAGCAGTGATGTGACACAGCTCTCACAGCAGTAATGTGACTCAGCTCTCACAGCAGTGATGTGGCACAGCTCTCACAGCAGTGATGTGACACAGCTCTCACAGCAGTGATGTGACACAGCTCTCACAGCAGTGATGTGACACAGCTCTCACAACAGAGATGTGACACAGCTCTCACAGCAGTGATAAGACACAGCTCTCACAGCAGTGATGTGACACAGCTCTCACAGCAGAGATGTGTCACAGCTCTCACAGCAGAGATGTGACACAGCTCTCGCAGCAGTGATAAGACACAGCTCTCACAGCAGTGGTGTGACACAGCTCTCACAGCAGTGATGTGACACAGCTCTCACAGCAGTGATGTGACACAGCTCTCACAGCAGTGTTGAGACACAGCTCTCACCACAGTCATGTGAGACAACACTCACTGCCGTGATAAGACACAGCTCTCACAGCAGTGATGTGACACAGCTCTCACAGCAGTGTTGAGACACAGCTCTCAGCACAGTCATGTGAGACAACACTCACTGCCGTGATGAGACACAGCTCTCACAGCAGTGATGTGGCACAGCTCTAACAGCAGTGATGAGACACAGCTCTCACAGCAGTGATGTGGCACAGCTCTCACAGCAGTGATGAGACACAGCTCTCACAGCATTGATTTGACACAGCTCTCACAGCAGTGATGTGACACAGCTCTCACAGCAGTGATGTGACACAGCTCTCACAGCAGTGATGTGACACAGCTCTCACAGCAGTCTTGTGAGACAACACTCACTGCCGTGATATGACACAGCTCTCACAGCAGTGATGTGGCACAGCTCTCACAGCAGTGATGAGACACAGCTCTCACAGCAGTGATGTGGCACAGCTCTCACAGCAGTGATGAGACACAGCTCTCACAGCATTGATTTGACACAGCTCTCACAACAGTGATGTGACACAGCTCTCACAGCAGTGATGTGACACAGCTCTCACAGCAGTGATGTGACACAGCTCTCACAGCAGTGTTGAGACACAGCTCTCACCACAGTCATGTGAGACAACACTCACTGCCGTGATAAGACCCAGCTCTCACAGCAGTGATGTGGCACAGCTCTCACAGCAGTGATGTGACACAGCTCTCACAGCAGTGATGTGACACAGCTCTCACAGCAGTCATGTGAGACAACACTCACTGCCGTGATAAGACACAGCTCTCACAGCAGTGATGTGGCACAGCTCTCACAGCAGTGATGAGACACAGCTCTCACAGCAGTGATGTGGCACAGCTCTCACAGCAGTGATGAGACACAGCTCTCACGGCATTGCTTTGACACAGCTCTCACAACAGTGATGTGACACAGCTCTCACAGCAGAGATGTGACACAGCTCTCACAGCAGTAATGTGGCACAGCTCTCACAGCAGTGATGTGACACAGCTCTCACAGCAGTGATGTGCCACAGCTCTTTCAGTAGTGATGTGACACAGCTCTCACAGCAGTGATGCGAAGCAGCTCTCACAGCAGTGATGTGACACAGTTCTCATAAATCGATGTGAAAGAAATCTCACAGCAGTGATATGCCACAGCTCTTTCAGTAGTGATGTGACACAGCTCTCACCACAGTCATGTGAGACAACACTCACTGCCGTGATAAGACACAGCTCTCACAGCAGTGATGTGGCACAGCTCTCACAGCAGTGATGAGACACAGCTCTCACAGCAGTGATGTGGCACAGCTCTCACAGCAGTGATGAGACACAGCTCTCACAGCATTGATTTGACACAGCTCTCACAACAGTGATGTGACACAGCTCTCACAGCAGTGATGTGACACAGCTCTCACAGCAGTGATGTGACACAGCTCTCACCACAGTCATGTGAGACAACACTCACTGCCGTGATAAGACACAGCTCTCACAGCAGTGATGTGGCACAGCTCTCACAGCAGTGATGAGACACAGCTCTCACAGCAGTGATGTGGCACAGCTCTCACAGCAGTGATGAGACACAGCTCTCACGGCATTGATTTGACACAGCTCTCACAACAGTGATGTGACACAGCTCTCACAGCAGTGATGTGACACAGCTCTCACAGCAGTGATGTGACACAGCTCTCACAGCAGTGTTGAGACACAGCTCTCACCACAGTCATGTGAGACAACACTCACTGCCGTGATAAGACCCAGCTCTCACAGCAGTGATGTGGCACAGCTCTCAGAGCAGTGATGTGACACAGCTCTCACAGCAGTGATGTGACACAGCTCTCACAGCAGTCATGTGAGACAACACTCACTGCCGTGATAAGACACAGCTCTCACAGCAGTGATGTGGCACAGCTCTCACAGCAGTGATGAGACACAGCTCTCACAGCATTGATTTGACACAGCTCTCACAACAGTGATGTGACACAGCTCTCACAGCAGAGATGTGACACAGCTCTCACAGCAGTGATGTGGCACAGCTCTCACAGCAGTGATGTGACACAGCTCTCACAGCAGTGATGTGCCACAGCTCTTTCAGTAGTGATGTGACACAGCTCTCACAGCAGTGATGCGAAGCAGCTCTCACAGCAGTGATGTGACACAGTTCTCATAAATCGATGTGAAAGAAATCTCACAGCAGTGATATGCCACAGCTCTTTCAGTAGTGATGTGACACAGCTCTCACCACAGTCATGTGAGACAACACTCACTGCCGTGATAAGACACAGCTCTCACAGCAGTGATGTGGCACAGCTCTCACAGCAGTGATGAGACACAGCTCTCACAGCAGTGATGTGACACAGCTCTCACAGCAGTGATGAGACACAGCTCTCACAGCAGTCATGTGACACAGCTGTCACAGCAGTGAAGTGACACAGCTGTCACAGCAGTGATGTGACACAGCTCTCACAGCAGTGATGAGACACAGCTCTCACAGCAGTGATTTGACACAGTTCTCATAAATCGATGTGAAAGAAATCTCACAGCAGTGATGTGCCACAACTCTTTCAGTAGTGATGTGACACAGTTCTCACCACAGTCATGTGAGACAACACTCACAGCAGTGATGTGACACAGCTCTCACAGCAGAGATGTGACACAGCTGTCACAGCAGTGATGTAACAGCTCTCACAACAGTGATGTGACACAGCTCTCACAGCATTGATGTGACACAGTTTTCATAAATCGATGTGAAAGAAATCTCACAGCAGTGATGTGCCACAGCTCTCACAACAGTGACGTGACACAGCTGTCACAGCATTGATTTGACACAGCTCTCACAGCATTGATGTGACACAGCTCTCACAACAGTGTCGCAATACAGCTCTCACAACAGTCATGTGGCTCAGCTCTCATGGCAGTGTTGTGGCACAGCTCTCACAGCAGTGTTGTGGCACAGCTCTCACAGCAGTGTTGTGGCACAGCTCTCAGTGTTCAATGTGCTCTGCAGGGTGCCTGTTTTGCTGAAGGCAGTGCTGTGCAGTGTGATCTCACTGCAGTCCTGCAGCACTGTCCTGCAGTTCAGGTTTCTGTTGTGCAGTGTGGCCTCCTTGAAGTGTGGTAATGCACTGCTCTATAGCTGTGGTGCTCTGACCTGCAGATTGCTTGCTTGCTGACGACAATGCTGTACATAAGCATGGGCGGAAAATCCGTTCCGCTCGCGGATTTTGCGGATTTTCGGTAAATTTGCAATCCGCGAACGCTCGCGAATTTACCAAAAATCCGCAAATTCGCACGCAGCGGATTTTTTTTTTTGGGGTGATACAATTTTGCGGCGTGCGGTGTAAGTTTGTAATTGCGAACATGTAGGTGCAGTGGGCAGCAACAATCTCGCACTCGCGAAATTACAAAAATTGCAATTCTGCACACGAAATATACTAGCAAGCAGCATAGACCTTCTGAAAATGATGATCTTTATCAGAATAACTCCTCAGGTTGACATTTGCCTGCACTTTTTTGGATTTGAGGCCTTTTGATTTTCTTTGGATAACTTTTGGATTAGAAATCAACTTTCTCATATAAGCTTGTTTGGGGCATTAAAGTTGCTGTAATGCTGTTCTGCAGAAAAACGAGTTTTGCAATAGTGAAAGCAATCAGCAGGTTCAAAAGTTCAAACTCATCATTAGTAACCATTCCCTGTAGTGCTTCCTGACAAGGGCCCCTCCAGAGTTCAGTGGTTGGTTGCAACAATTGTATGACCCTGCTCTGACCCTCACAGCAGGCTCATAGAATAGCTACAAGTAGGCCACAAAGGTCCTGGAAAAAAAATTGCATTGCAACAGAAAGCAAATTACGGTGCCTGACTGGATTTTTAAAACAGTGACACATTAATAAATCAACCCCAAATTAATTCATGTCAGTTGAAGCAGGCAGGTGTGCTTGCTTTTTCCCCCCATAATCTACAGTGATGATGAACCAGAGGGTGGCATTGATGTACCAGAGGGTGGCATGGGTGAAACAGAGGGTGGCAGGGGTGAAACAGAGGGTGCTGGGAACCTGTGATGATGAACCAGACGTAGAAAAAACATAATCGTGACCGTTGCGGGCCGACATGTAAGTTCGCAATTGCGAACTGGTACAAAACCCTCGCGAACTGGCAGAAATCCTTGCGAACTGGCAGAAATCCTTGCGAACACAAAAAAAATCCGCAAATTTGCGAGAATTTGCGTATTTTGCGGATTGCAAGTTCGCAAATTCGCAAAATTCGCGAACGCCAGATTCGCAAAATTCGCCCATGCTTAGCTGTACAGTGTGGCCTCCTTGCAGTGGGGCCTCTCTTGAAACCACAGGATGCAGTTTCATGGCTTCTCGTCAGTGCTGTGGGTGGTCTCCTTGCTGTGGGGTTGTCCTGGACAGTGGGGCCTCGCTTGAACTACAGGATGCAGTTTTACTGGTTTCTCGTCAGTGCTGTGGGTGGTCTCCTTGATGTGGGGTTGTCCTGGGCAGTAGGGCCTCTCTGGAACCACAGGATGAAATTTCATTGGTTTCTCGTCAGTGCTGTGCAGTCGGTCTCCTTGTAGTGGGGTTGTCCTGGGCAGTGTGGCCTCTCTTGAACCACAGGATGCAGTTTTATGGTTTCTCGTCAGTGCTGTGCAGTGGTCTCCATGCTGTGGGGTTGTCCTGGCAGTGGGGCCTCTCTTAAACCACAGGATTCAGTTTCACTGGTTCTGGTCAGTGCTGTGCAGTGGTCTCCTTGCTGTGGGGTTGTCCTGGGAAGAGGGCCCTCTCTTGAACCACAGGATACAACTTCACTGGTTCTCGTTAGTGGTGTACAATGATCTCCTTGCTGTGGGCTTGTCGTGGGTAGTGGGGGCCTCTCTGGAATCACAGGATGCAGTTTAATTGGCTTCTCGTCAGTGATGTGCAGTGGTCTCCTTGCAGTGGGGTTGTCCTGGGCAGTGGGACCTCTCTGAAACCACAGGATGCAATTTCACTGGTTTCTCGTCAGTGCTGTGCAGTTGTCGTTCTGCGGCACTTGCTGTTGGTTTTGATGCCTTTGATTGGTAAGGTTGTTTAATAACACTTACTGCAGCTTTTGTTTGTGAGATTGGCCAATATTAGTATTTGTTTGATAATTATATATGCATTGCAAATCATATAGGCAGGTAATGAGGAGACTTTTCTCTATTTTAATTTGTTTGAACGGCGCAACGTACGAAGAGTACCTTATGCGCTACTTTGATTATATTACTGCATATTCTGCACTAATTTTGGCAGGCCTGTTTCCAGCACACTTCGTAGGATGTGTTGCTTTTGTAGTGGTACCAGTTTGAAACTCGACGAAGCACAAACGTTCCCCCCCCCCCAGAGGGGACGCCTAATAGGGACATGTATATTAAGTATGGTATTACTTCCATAACGTACAGCACGTTATGGAAAAAATACACTCGTAAAGATCCTGAGTTGCGTTAGCCTATGCATGTGTCATTTGATTTGCAAAAGATTCAGTATGTGGAGCAACAAATGTTTAAGCGAAAGGCTAGGCAAGATATGTTTAACTGTGTGCGAATGTGGGAGAAAGAAGTGCTTGAGGGAATGAAGCGTGAGCAAGCCTTGATTGAAAAAGAACAACGAAATACCATTTATGCGAAAGCATTGGAAATTAAAAATAGAGAAATTAAAGAAATTAAAGAGCGGGAAGATAGGGAGGGTCATTTACAGGTAAATAGCCAAAACGCTATTCGTAGACCTCTTTATCCTATTCCTAATAAACCCCAAGAATATTCTCTCTTATTAGATCGTTGTCCACCTCCGTATACTCTTCCTTCTGCTTCTTATGAGTCAGATGAGGACTCTTCTACAGATCAGGACAAAGCTCGAGAAACTCGCTCAATGTTATGTGCTGAACGTGCGTCTGTGATTAGATCTGCTGTGCGTAGATCCGTTCTTAGTAATAAAGCTGCTTCTGAACTTTTAGATAGTATAAAAGGTTGGCAGGAAAGGGAGCAAATATATTTTACCGATACATTTGCCGCAGAGGTCATTGAACGGTTTAGGAAATATTCGGTAGAAATGGAACCCGATGATGTGACAGCTGATTGTAAACAACTATCTGAAGGTCTTTTTGATTACTCCCAGGTGGCTAACACGATCATACACTTGGTTAAACTGCGTGTTGACGCAGCCCATTTGCGAGAGGAGAAAAAGACAGCAGATGCAGCTGCACAAAGATCCCAAATCCGCATGGCACGAACTTCTACTCCTGAAACAGATAAGAATGTTGTAATTATTGTGAAACCCATGCAGGAAGCGGCGCCTTTATATGTTCCTTTATATGTTCCTCCTGAGGGAACGGGTACAAGTGATGATAAGACTTCTATTGATGCAAAAGGATATTTTATTTATAATTGGGTTTACACTCCTTGGATTAGAGCAGAAGTTATGGCCCTTAAAAATGCATTGCCTGATCCGTGAAAGAATCCAGAAGCCTTTTATGAGGATGTTGAGGGTGTCATTAGCTCTTGCACTATGACTTTGCCTGATATTGATTTGCTTTTTGGACTATTATTTTTTTTTTATTTTTTTTTTATTAAGTTTGATTTTATTGAAGATATGAAAAGAGGGAAAAGGGGGTACAAATGAAGAAACCGAAAAATTTATATGGCAATAAGATACAACGTAAGGATAAAACATGAGTAAATGTAAAGTACATGAAGAAAATAAACAAATTCTCAAAATTTCATAAAAAGAGCAAATATAACGAGCATGAAAATAGCATGAACAAAGTAAATGAGCATAAGGTAAATGTAGTGTAAGATAACATTATAAAATAAAACATCGGAAGGAAAGGGCATTAGAATATTCATGGGGGTTTGCGAACTTCAGCTGCAACATGGAGTAAAGGGGGTTGTATTGGAGCGAAGGAGGAGAGATAGGTTACCAAAGGTAGCCAGACAACATCCCGCTTAATTGCCAGGGAGACAGGGGTAACATAATTAGTGTGATGAAAACAGACTGCATTCCACCATGAGCGATAGGAAACATCCGTAGCGTGTTTCCAATTAAAAGTGATAATGTGGAAAGCGACAGCTATCAAAAGGTCAAGAAGCTGATAATGGCATGGGGATTGTGGGAGGTCTGGAGAGAGAGAACCTAGAAAAATAAACGCGGGGGAAAAGGGGATTTGAAATTGGAAAATCTTTTGTATTTGGGCCCAAACTGAATTCCAAAACCTGGATACAGGGGGGCAATCAAAATACATATGTTTGAGGTCAGCAGAAGGACAAGGGCAAGACCAACATGAAGAAGTGGTCTCTGATGAAAAGCGTGACAGGGCAAGTGGGGTAAACAGAATTCTGTTGAGGTTCCGTGACAATTGTAAGTGGTGCATTTGACTCGCACGAATATGGTCGAGTCTGGTATCTATGAACCGCAAATGACGAGTTTGGTGGGTGTGCGCAGTTTCGCTGTGCTAACCTAAACCGTTCGTCTGTTACGTGGGTATTTCTATCTGTACCCACGGGTTCCATCTTAGATACGGCATCCATTTTGTCTCTTGCCCTCAAGTAGCCAGCGAACGGACGTTGTCCGCTTCGCGACCCTGGGACTCCCAAGATATTTGCGGAAGACACATGTTCTTTGTAAGTGTCTTTATGACGAGGGGGATGCTACTGTAAGGCAGATGGCGCCGCTCGAGGCTCATCTTGCCGCACGGACTTATTGTCTCAGCCGTGCATCTCATTAGGCACGTCCCTTTGATGCCTGTATCTCGTGTTTCCCGATACCTCCCCTTTTACACCCTTTCCGATCTCCCCACTGTCTCCGTCTTCCTCTGCACCTGTCCTTGTTCCTATTTCGATCTATTTTATTGCTGATTGGAATTTGCTAATGGTGGGAAGATGGGCTTTTACAGTTGGGAACCGCCAAATGTTTCCGCACTTATGTTCCGGACCTCATGTGTTTCAAAGTGACCAAAGCGACCCCTCTGGGGGATAACGATGAGAACCGGGTTGTAAACCTTTGTGTATCATGTTGTCTTATGGGTAAAAACTGTATAAAAGGAGCGATCCACAGAACCAATTTGAAGCAGTCTCCCCAAGTTGCACTTGTTGTACTTGTCGTGACTTCTGTGTTCCCTGCAGCAAATAAACCTTGAATCTTTGACGCCGAAGGAAGTGTCCCGTGTCTCTGTGACTTGTACGCCGGAGCAGGTTACCCACGAAGGTTTCAGGTGTTGTGCCCTGGCACCGCTGGGTCTTAAAGAACCCAGTCCTTCAGTTGGCGCCCAACGTGGGGCTGCATCAGTGGTACCGGTCCAAGCCCGACGATCGTGAGGAACTTCGTGTGAAATCTCCGAGGGAAGGTGCACTCCGCTTCATCGATCCTGTTGTCGAAATAAGTGGCCCGAAGACTTTTCCCGCGAAGATTCCCGCCTCCTGACGGCTGCGACGGACTGCTGCCCTGACTGTAGACCTGTTTTGGCGCCTGGCGTAGACCTTGGTATAGCGAGACGACTGACGGGCCTTCCTGGTGACGCCATCGATCTTTGAGTTAAGTATTTGTGGGTCGCTCCCAGAGTTCTTGGTTGTGGTTACTTAGTGGTTGCATGGTTCCATTGCATTTGTGGTTCTTGGTACTTTGTTGTGTTGTTTGACGACTGCAGCCGCCAAAAACCGAGGGTTTTGTTCTTTGCTGGGACTTGGTAAATCCCGTAACCCTTGAAGTTTGTGAAACTCGGCTAGTGTGCAAGATGCCTGGTCGTAGTACTTTGTTTAGCTGTTTCAGACCTTGTGGTGTGGATTCCCGACTGGAGGACTCGTGTCCGATACCTCCGGTTGGAACTCCTACTTATGATCTATATAGCAAACATGGGCTAGGCCCGATTGCCTTTAACGATTATTGGATTAAATATACAAAGAAAGACGGCGACCTTCGTTGGCCACCTCACGGTAGCTTCGAGGCGTCGATCTTAGATAATCTAGAAATTAAGTTGTTCGAACGTAAATCAAGGCCGGCCATGTTTGATGCCTTTCGGTTGTGGCGCAAAGAAGCCCGACAGAAAGAAATCAGACAAAATAAACGTAGTCAGCGAGATAATGTTGCTACCATAGTGAAGAAAGCTGAGCAGTTCCAGCGTGATAAGGAGGATAAGGATAAGGAAGTGTTTGAGAGATTACAGCGTATGACCATAGATAAATGTTATCCTGCTTTGCCTACGGAGTCGGATAAGAAGGAAGAGGCAGTTGAGGATCCTTTAATGTCCTATCTTATGAAGTCGCCACCTCCGTACGTACAGGGTCCCGCAGTTCCTGTGGCCCCTGCCGTACCTGTTCTTCCACCTGTCGTTCCTCCGCCTGTTCCTCAACCTGCACCCGCTCTTCCGCCTGTTCCTGCTCCTTTGTCTATTGCTATCCCTACTGCTCCTCCGCTTCCACATACTCCTGCTCCCGCTACTGCTCCTGTTTTGTTAACCCCTGTTGCTGCTACTGTTTCTACTCCTTCTCTTGTTAGTCCTGTGTCGTATCTCTCTCCCTCTACTCGTAATCGTAATTCTCCTCTTGCGGCTAGCTTCTTTCATTCGCTCGGACCTGTTCATGGGTCTGCTGGTTCTGATGGTCCTCAGAGACGAAGTCAGCTTCCTGGAAACAGAGAACGTGTTGCGCTGTATAATATGGCGATGGGTTGGATGGTAAACCCTCTTAGAAATCCACCTCGCGTTGTCCTCGAAACGTTTTGTCAATTTAATATACCTACCCAGAGATATGTGTTTGACGAAATGTGCAAGTTCCTTCATGATAAGATAGCGGCCGATGCGCCTGACGAGGTGCTGACCGCCCTGTCTGAGCTTCGGCTTCAGTTCGCAAGTGGACTGATAGTAGACACTAACGTCCGACGTGCTATTGAGCGGTTACTATCTTTCCGTCCCGCTCCAATACCTCATGCATTGTTTGTCGAGGATATTGAAAACCAACCAGACGAGTCTGGCCAATATCCTATGCGTGAAGTTCCGCCGGTTTGGATACCAGCTGATACTAATGCTAATCCACCGGTACTGGCGCATTTCCAGAAAGTGTGGATACATCTCCCATGGAAACGTTCGGAAGTGCTACAGGTGAAGCAATCTTTGCCTGATCCACGCAAAAATCCTACTGGGTATTACAAGGAATTATCGCAGCTCGTAGATGCTACGGTAATGAATCTTGCCGATATCGACATGTTGTTCGGCAATGTCGTACCGCAACCGGTATGGGCTAAGATTCGCCAGCAAGATCACGCAAATGAATTAGGTGGTGATTGGGCTGCCATTTTAGCGGCAGATGCTGGACAAGTGGCTGCTACTAAACCCGACCAATTGATTACTGCCCTTCCTCAGCGAATAATTACGTTAATGAAGACTCTTATGCCAGCTATGAGGGTAAATTGGGACAAATTATCAGCTTGTAAACAAAAGAAAGACAAGAGTGTTTCCGACTTCTTTACGAGGTTTGAGGAAGCATTCATTGATCATAGTGGACAGGATATGGGTACCGAGGGTGGACAAAGGTTGTTTGTGGATAAATTTGTGTCGAACTTATTGCCCGACTTGAGCAATAAATTGAAGAATTCGGAAAGTGCATGGGCCGTTTCTACCTCAGCTCAGATATTGGCTACGGCACAATATTATGAAAATAGGGAGAAAGAGGAGAATGACCGTGCTGACAAAAAGACGAAAGAACTGAAAACCAAAGTGTTGTTGCAACAAGCGTATCCGCCGCGTTCTAATCAGAATGCGCCTCAACAGAATAGATCGCAGTCGCAATCGAATCGATCGCAGCCGCGTAATGATTCCTCCTCCCAAAGATCATCGTTGGGGTACAATCAATGTGCTTATTGTAGACAGGAGGGACACATTAAATTTAACTGCCCCGTTCTTAACGAACGTAATAGTGGTAATTCGTCTAAAGGAGGTCGTGGTGGTTCACAGCAGGCATCACGTGGTAGAGGTCGTGGTGCTCAAAACGATCGCTCAGATAACTCATCTAATTCTAATAACTGTTTTGATCAACGTGGATCGTCGCAAGGGCGATCTGCGCAGTACAATGTAGACGATTATTACGTCGATCAGGGAACTGACGACAGTAATTACTAGGACAGCCACAGACAAGGGGAGGGAGTGGTATCAGTTCCGGTTGATCAGAGAGGGCCTTACGTCGCAGTTGCTACATCGGGCGTCGTTGAGCCTTTTCTGTTGGACACTGGTGCAGCGAAAAGTTCTATCATGCATTCGAAACTCCCTGGCGCACCTTTGTCTGGCTTAACAAATGTTTCCGTTGGATTCTCTGGCGCCCCCGTTAGCAATACAGTTTCGCGCCCTTTGCCCCTTACAATAGGGCCACGTGAGCTTCAAGCTCCGTTGATTTTGACCACTGGTTGTGGTGAAAATCTTTTGGGTCTGGATTTGCTTAAACGTTTGTACGCAACTTTGTATTGTTCTCCTGCGGGTGTAAAGCTTACGTTAGGAGAGAGGGTTGTCTCTCCTATGTATTTGTCTCTCGATAAGCTTCCACCGGAATTAAGTTCTCTTCCTGCGTCTTTGTGGGCGACGGGTCCAAATGACGTGGGCCTACTTGATATCTCCCCCTATGTTGTTCAGTTGAAAGCTAATGTGCGGTTGCCACGTATTCCCCAATATCGTATCTCCCTTGATGGTGAACGAGCTCTGTTAGCGATCATTTATGATCTGATTGAGAAAGATGTTATTGAAGAGACACGGGGAAACGTGTGCAACAGCCCTGTACTGCCCATTCTTAAACGTACTGATTCTACAAAACCACCTGTTTATCGTTTTGTCATCGATTTACGGGAGGTGAATAAAATTGTGGTTCCTCAATTCCCTGTTGTGCCTGACATCACGGCGCTACTGACTCTGATTCCAGCTTCTGCATCATGGTTTTCGGTGATTGATTTGAAAAATGCGTTTTTCAGCATCCCGATTGCCGAGGAGAGCAGAGACCTTTTCGGTTTCTCTCTCGGTGGACGTAGCTTCCGGTTCAAACGCGCTCCTCAGGGCTACTGTGAAAGTCCATCGATTTACAGTCAAGCCTTGAAGGGTCAACTGGATGCGTTTCGGTTGCCGGTTGGTGCGGCCTTAATCCAATACGTCGATGACTTATTGGTGGCTGCTGATACTCAGGACATTTGTAAAATCGCTACGGTGTCGTTGCTGCAACATCTCTGTGAGTTAAATCATAAGGTGTCCCCTTCTAAACTCCAATATTGTTGTCAAGAAGTAACCTATCTAGGTCACTTATTGTCAAAGGAGGGAAGGAGGTTGACCCCAGAGAGAATTGCAGCGATTGCGCGAATGGCTGTGCCAAACACCCAAAGAGATGTGCGTGCCTTCCTAGGTATCACATCGTACTGCAGGCAGTGGATTCCTAATTTTTCATTGCTAGCGAAACCATTGGTGGCTCTTACGTGCAAGGATGTTCCAACTCCTTTACCAAGGACGGAAGAATGTCAGAAACGTTTTTCTGAATTACGTGATTCATTGTGTTCGACTCCTGTGTTGGGTACCCCTGACTACAGCAAGCCGTTTACACTATATGTTCACGAGAGGGAAGGTTGTGCTTTGAGTGTCTTAACGCAACCTTTTGGTGGTAAACAGCGTCCATGTGCATATTTTTCCTCGACCTTGGACCCAGTAGCTAGAGCATTGCCGAGTTGTTTGAGAGCAACTGCGGCAGCTGCGGTCTCCATCCGACAATCAGCAGGATTGGTCATGGATAATATGCTTACGGTGATGGTTCCGCATGCAGTCGATACTCTTTTGAATCGAACAAAAACTCAGCACTTGACGAGTGCGAGGTTGTCTGGGTACGAATTGACGCTCTTGGCAAGCCATATTCAGATAAAACGTTGTAATGTCCTAAATCCGGCAACTTTGTTACCAATTAGCACAGAGTCAGATGAAGTAGCAGAACATGACTGCTACTTGAGGACTGAAGAGGAAACGAAAGGTCGAGTGGACCTTAAAAACACCCCATTGGAAGATCCGGATGGCACTCTGTATGTGGATGGGTCATGTTTTAAGTTGCCAAATGGCGATGTGACTACTGCTTATGCTGTTGTAACGTTGAATACTGTTGTTGAAACTGCAAGATTGAATCAGAATTCTGCCCAAGCTGCGGAATTGATTGCTCTCACTAGAGCATGTGTGTTAGCAAAAGGGAAACGTGTGAATGTGTACACCGATAGCCAATACGCTTTTGGTGTAGCGCATAGTTTTGGACGATTGTGGCGAGAGAGAGGTTTCTTGACATCGCATGGTACGAAAATTCAGCATGGCCAGCTTGTGAATGATCTTTTGGATGCACTGACATTACCTACCCAAGTAGCGATTGTTAAATGTAGTGCACATCGTAAAGTGACGGATGATGTTGGTCGTGGTAACGCGTTTGCGGATGAGATTGCTAAGGAGACTGCCCGGAACCTTAGCACTCGAATGTATGTGACGAGTTCGGTTAGGTGGCCTACAGAATCGAGTATGTGTGAAGACACCATTGAAAGCGTGAAAAAAATTCAGAATGAGGCCACCGAGACTGAAAAGGCGAAGTGGAAAGAAAGTACGGGAAAGTTGGATGAGAGTGGTTGTTGGATTGATTTGTCGGATCAGAAAAGATGGTTGTTACCCGATGCGTATGTGCTGGCCGTTGTGACAATGGCACATGGGTTAGCACATATCAGCGTGAAAGGCATCTGTAAGTTGTTGTCGCCTGTGTGGAAGAATGATGGAATTACGAAATGTGCTGAACGTTTGGTGAAGAATTGTATGGTGTGTATGATGTACAATCCTGGCAAAGGAACCCCAACTCCTCCTGGCAGTTTTGCTCCTCCTTCGTATCCCTTTGAGGTGATTCAATTGGACTTCATCCATATGGAGCGATGCAATAACCTGAAATACGTTTTAGTTGTGGTTTGCGCATTCTCCCGATGGATCGAGGCCTATCCTCTCAAAGACAATACAGCTTTGTCTACTGCGAAAATCCTACTGAAGGAATATTTTCCTCGGTATGGAATGCCTAGAGTCGTGTGGTCAGATAACGGAAGTGAGTTTGTTGGAAGTGTGATGAAGAGTGTGTGTAAGGGCCTTGGAATTAATCAAAAATTCCACAGCGCCAATCATCCCCAGTCAGCTGGATTAGTTGAGGGGTATAACGGCACCCTTAAACTAAAGCTAGCAAAGATTCAGGCTACGACTGGTCTTTCGTGGCCTGACGCTTTACCCTTAGCATTACTGTCAACTAGGGCGACTGTACACTCCCGAATAGGGCTTAGCCCCTATGAGATAGTGTTCGGCCGTCCTGCGAATGTGTGGGGGGTTCCTAGGCCAGGAATTTTTTCTGATCTTGAGTATCCAATGTTGATTGACTATTTACATGACTTGACTGCTAAACTGAGGTTAATTCACCAACAGGTTTACGACGCATTGCCGACGCAGACGGAGGGTCCAGGCCACCAGCTCCAGCCCGGAGATTGGGTGGTAACACGCAACTTTTCACGCAAGAACAATCTGGACCCGAGGTTCACCGGACCTTACCAGGTGCTCCTGGCCACGAGGACTGCCGTTCGTCTTGAGGGGCGTAAAAATTGGGTGCATGCCACCCATTGTAAGCGAGTCCCTATCCCTTTGCCGGTAGACCCGTGGGTAAGGAAAGGTATTGCGTCAACAGAAACAGAAACATTGCCGGCGTTTGTGCCTTTCAGCGACGCACAGCCTGTTGGAGAATCCTCAACGCAGCAGAAAGCCACTGTTGAACAATTGTCAGCAAAAGACTCAAGACCAGAACAATCAACTGATCAGCAGGACGCTGTCTCTTCAACAGATCCTTTGTTCGACGAGCAGACACGTCCCGGGAAACACCGATATTCTTTGCGATCTCGCACTAAGGACGAATAAAATATTTTGCTTTGCTGAATTGACAACTGCATTATCCCCGTTCCCGTGATCAGTTTTGAACATTCGTATCACTGTAATTTTTGTACATATATACATTGAGCTTCCTCCCTTGTATCTTTTTACTTCTACAGCCGAGAGACTTTGTGCTTGTATATACATATTGTGTATTGAAGGCCGTAGGGCCGCGCGCGTACTTCCTTCTGGATAGTAGGTCTTGACGCTAGGTTAAAGGCCGTCGGTTCCTGGGAACTCCTAGGGATTGACTATTGCTACACAGAACGAAGTGCGTCAAGAAACGTTGCGGACGGTCGTAGGGAATGGCATTCTCGAAGCTGAATGATTTGGAGGGGGCTAAGGCGCACAGACTTAAGCTGCAGCAACTCAGTCGTACCAGATGCTTCATATTTCAACTGTTTATGTTATTTTTGACTGCTTCTGCACTGTTGGCGGGTGGGGTGTATTACACTATGTCTTACTTCTTACCTGCTACACCTACTCCTACTCCTGACCCCAAACTTGTCACTACTGTTTCCCCTCATTCCTTTCACATGTTACCGGAACACGAGCAGGCTAGACGTGTAGAATTCCGCAACAATTCCTTTATTCAGCTCCTTCATCAGCATCAGTTAGTGGTTAACACTACTAATTGTTGGGTGTGTGGGTTGATGCCACATACTACGGATAAGGGAATTCCATATCTGGTGTTACCGTATAGTTCCCAAGGGTCAGCTCGAGCATTTCAAACAATGTTTCGAAGCGCACTCGGTTTCCACCCCATTCGAGAACCACGTTCCCCCTACTCTGGTCCTACCTCGTATCAGAAGCCTTTGTCAATAGCAATAGAGGATTTGGATAGCGATATCTATGATACCTCGCTTATTCCCGAAGAAGAGGTACAAGCCTATAGAGTCCTAAGTAGAGGTGAATATAGTGTGTTCAGCAGCGAAAAACAGCTTAAAAGCTCGCCTCCCATCTGGGTCGTACCCCACACTGGTAATTTTTGTCTCATGGGTCGTGGCCGAAGATCGAAAGCCCGACTTGGAGAGAGTGCTTGCACCGAAAATTACATGCTGCCGATGGTCTCGTCCCCTGTGTTTCTGGCTGCCAAGGGTACATACTTTATCTGTTATGATCGTGCATATGCATGGTTGCCCGCTGACTTCATGGGCTCATGCTTTATTGCAAATCTGTTGCCTCCGACGTTCACTGTAGATGCCGATTATCATAAGACTAGAGTTGTACGAGGCGTAATTAGCGAAGAAGATACTGCCGGTCAAGAGGCAGGAGACTTTTTCAAGGGTTTCCTCCCGTTTTGGGGACCTATGGTTAACAGTAGGAACCTGAGACAGTTGACTCGAGTGGTAGAATCGACAGCTAATATTACTGCCAGTGCCCTTGGTAATATCACCACAGAACTTCAGGCGGATAGACTTATGACGTTACAAAACCGTATGGTTTTAGATGTCATTTTAGCAGATCGCGGTGGGGTATGTAAGGTGATCCATTCGAGCTGCTGCATTTTTATTCCAGATAATGCTCCAACTGTCTATCAAGCCATCTCGAGGTTGCATAAGATCTCCGAATCCATACACGTGGATGTAGGGGATTGGACGCTGCTAGGATGGTTTTGGGGCCTGATGTCGACTTGGGGTTGGAAAATTCTAATGATCATTGGAGTTGTGGTAGTGTTCCTGTTCACGTGTTGCCTTTGTGTGCAGTGTGGTCCTGCCTTATGTGGCCTCTGTGCTACAACGTGTATGAGACAGCCGCCTGTTACCAATGGGACTCGATTGGACAGAGCTATGCTACAGCAACATCTCGATGGTCTGATGAATATCGAGTATGATTCCGACTAGTGCTTGCCTACATGAGGGCAAAAGGAGCGTCTGAGGTTCCGTGACAATTGTAAGTGGTGCATTTGACTCGCACGAATATGGTCGAGTCTGGTATCTATGAACCGCAAATGACGAGTTTGGTGGGTGTGCGCAGTTTCGCTGTGCTAACCTAAACCGTTCGTCTGTTACGTGGGTATTTCTATCTGTACCCACGGGTTCCATCTTAGATACGGCATCCATTTTGTCTCTTGCCCTCAAGTAGCCAGCGAACGGACGTTGTCCGCTTCGCGACCCTGGGACTCCCAAGATATTTGCGGAAGACACATATTCTTTGTAAGTGTCTTTATGACGAGGGGGATGCTACTGTAAGGCAGATGGCGCCGCTCGAGGCTCATCTTGCCGCACGGACTTATTGTCTCAGCCGTGCATCTCATTAGGCACGTCCCTTTGATGCCTGTATCTCGTGTTTCCCGATACCTCCCCTTTTACACCCTTTCCGATCTCCCCACTGTCTCCGTCTTCCTCTGCACCTGTCCTTGTTCCTATTTTGATCTATTTTATTGCTGATTGGAATTTGCTAATGGTGGGAAGATGGGCTTTTACAGTTGGGAACCGCCAAATGTTTCCGCACTTATGTTCCGGACCTCATGTGTTTCAAAGTGACCAAAGCGACCCCTCTGGGGGATAACGATGAGAACCGGGTTGTAAACCTTTGTGTATCATGTTGTCTTATGGGTAAAAACTGTATAAAAGGAGCGATCCACAGAACCAATTTGAAGCAGTCTCCCCAAGTTGCACTTGTTGTACTTGTCGTGACTTCTGTGTTCCCTGCAGCAAATAAACCTTGAATCTTTGACGCCGAAGGAAGTGTCCCGTGTCTCTGTGACTTGTACGCCGGAGCAGGTTACCCACGAAGGTTTCAGGTGTTGTGCCCTGGCACCGCTGGGTCTTAAAGAACCCAGTCCTTCACTGTTATAAACAAAATATAAAGTTTGGGTGTTATTAGCAGCTCTAGAGGTCTTATGAAGTTTGGACCAGACTCTCTCCCAAAGATGAACTGGCCAGTCTTGAGAGAGATCAGATTCCCATGCGATTTCAATCTTGGACTTCACTCTGTCAACCGTGTACCGGAAAGAGTTATAAAGGGAGGAAGCCGAGGGAGTAGATTCTAATAGCGAAGCCTTGGACCTACAAACTAAAGGAATATCAATGGAGGGTGGCAGAGATTGGAGAAAGAGTGTAAGAGCTGGATAGAGCAGATCATATTGAAAACGGGCCCTAGTAGGCAGGGAGAAAGAGGATTGGAGAGCCGAGAAAGAGAGAGGGACACCGTGTGAGAGCAATTGAGTGATCCAACATAGACCTTGAGAGTGCCAGACCTTCCAGTAAATAGTGCGTTTGCGAATTTTAAGAAGTGAATTATGCCAAATAGGTGGAGGGATAAGTCGAGGTCAAGAAAGGATGAAGAAGATTGCGGCAATGGAAAATGATAGGAGTATGATGGCGTGCCGGATAAGATGTGAAGGACAAAAGCTCACGGAAGTTAAAGGGAGAGATAAAGGAGGATTCCATAAGTAACCAGATGGGAGGATAGAAAGGGAGATCAGAGGAAAGCCACCGAGTTGTTTGTTTCAGAGAGAAAGCTCGATGATATTCTTGAAAGTCAGGGAAACGAACACCGGCCTGAGCCTTATCCTTTTGCAAGGAGGCTAGAGCAATCCACGAACGTTTACCATGCCATAGGAATTTTAGTAGTAAAGAGTCAATCCTTTTTAAAAGAGAAACCGGGATACGTATAGGGAGCATAGAAATAGTATATAGAAGGAGGGGAGAAAGCATCATCTTTATAGAGTTAAGTCGTCCCCACCAGGACAGAAAGAGTGGGTGCCAATGTGTAATAGCTGTCTCCATTTTCTTAGAAATATAATCAAAATTCAACTTGAGGGTATCCGATAGAAGCGGGGCAAACCAAACACCTAAATATTTGATTTTAGAGGGTTGCCAAGAGAATCCAGATTGTGCGAAAAGATGTTTCTGGCACAGAGAGTTCAAAGGAAGGATTTCACACTTGTCAACGTTGAGGCGGTAACCGGAAACCACGGAGAAAGAAGAGACTTGCTGCAAAAAAAGGAGGCAGAGAAGAAGAAGGATCGGAGCAATAAAAAAGAATGTCATCAGCATAAACTGAAAGCTTAACCTGATGAGGACCAAAATGAAAAACAGAGATTTGTCATCCTGACGAATCTTAGTAAGAAAGGGTTCTAAAGCTAAAACAAATAATAGAGGGGATAGGGGGCAACCCTGTCGAACACCTCTGTGTAAAGGGAAATAATCTGAAGTCGTACCATTAACAAAAATGGAGGCTTGGGGTTTAGAGTAAAGTAAGGAAACAATAGAAATAAAATTGGAGGGAAAGCCAAACCAACGAAGAGCCTGGAACATGAAATCCGATACATATCAAAAGCTTTCTCCGCATCTAAGGAGATAGCTGCCAAAGGAAGGTCCAATGAGGAAGCCCTGCTGAGAATATTAAGGAAGACTCGTAAATTATCGGAAGAAAGACGGCTCTTAACAAAACCGGACTGTTCGGGGCTGATTAAATCCGGCAAAAGGGGGTCCAAGCGCAAAGCTAGGATCTTAGCTAATATCTTCTAATCCGTGTTAACTAGGGAGATTGGACGGTAATTCTTGCACAGGGTATGGTCTTTGTCTTCCTTGGGAATCAAGCAAATTAAGGCCTGCTGGAAGGAACCACTCGAAGATCCTGCTGCAAGAAAAGATTGAAATAAATGAAGAAGTTTAGGAAGGAGGAGAGAGGCAAAATGACAATAGAATTCAAAGGTGAAGCCATCAGGGCCAGGAGTCTTAGAAACAGCATGGGATATTTCGGAAAGTGATACGTCTATATCCAAAGATTTCCGATTTACATGGGACGTCGGAGGAGAAGGAAGAGACTGGAAATAGGAGAGAAGATCCGTGGAGGTCGGAATTTGTTCAGGGGTATAGAGAGTGTCATAGAATTTGACAAATTCGGTAAGAATTTCTTTATCCTTAAATCGGGATTCGCCAGAGGAAGTACGAATGGATTCAATCTTCGTACGTTCATTCCTAATTTTCAAATAGTTAGCAAGAAGCTTCCCCATCTTATTCCTACCACCATAATATCGGGAGTTGCATTTTAATAAAAGATTAGAAGCGGCTTCAGTTGTGAATTTATTGAAAGAGATTTTCCCCTCAATAAATTTTTTAAGGGAGGAATCAGAATTGGAAGAATGATAGTCAAGCTCCAGGCGCTTGATGTCAGCCAGAATTTGAGTAGACTTGGCCTCTCTGAGTTTTTTCCGTCTCGCCACAAAATTGATGATAAAACCTCTAGAGGCTGCTTTGAAGGAGTCCCAAACCATAACAAAGGAAGAGTCAGGGATGTGATTGAGGAGGAAAAATTCAGTGGCAAAGGTAGAAAATTCAGCACAAAAAACAGGATCTTGTAATAGGGCATTATTGAAACGCCATCTGCCAGAGTGAGGGGAAAAGGGAAGGAGATCCAGATCCACAAAAACAGGGGCATGATCAGAAAGGAGAATGGAGCCTATTTCAGAGCGGATGGCATGTTGGGAAAGGGATTTGCTAAGGAAAATATGATCAATGCGGGATTGGGATTGGTGAGGAGGGGAGAAAAAGCTATATTCACTAAGTCAGGATTGCACAATCGCTATATGTCAACTATAGCATTATTCTTAGTGGTTTTGATAAATTGGGAATGCATTTTTGAGGGTACAAATTTAGCTTTCGAGCGACGGTCAAGGAAGGGATCCATAATTTGATTGCAGTCCCCACCAAAAAGGATGTAATCCCCAGAGAGGGAGGCCAGTTTATCAGAAACCGAGGGCCAAAAGGATCTATCAACTCCATTAGGGGCATACACATTAAAGAGAATAAGAGGAATATTGTCAACAAGAAAATTAACAATGACCCAACGACCATTAGCATCACATTCATGAGAAAATGAAGAAACATTTAACTTTTTGTGCAATAAAATCACAACACCGTTTTTCTTATCAACAGAGGGGGAGCAAAAAACATGACCCACCCAACCACGTTTAAGTTTTAAAGCCTCTGCTTCCAGGAGATGAGACTACTGAAGGAGGGCAACATCAGTATGAAGTCTTGCCAGGTGAGATAGCACCCTTTGCCTTTTAATGGGATTGTTAAATCCCTTAATGTTCCATGACGTAACACGGAATGGAACGACTAAAGAAAACAACTAGCAACAACATGCTCATTAAATGCAAATACAGAAAATAACTAAAATGAAGTTAAATTAGTGATATTAAGAAAGACTGAGAGGAAAAGAAAAGAGAAAAGAAGAGGGAGAGAAAGGTAAGGAGGGTAGAGGATATTGCAAAGATAGTATCAGACCAGAAGGAAGAGAAGAGAGTGAGAGTAGGAAAGGAAAGAAAAGAAAAGGAAAGAAGTGAATGAAGATGTTCCAAAAGTGAGAAGAGAGGAAAAAGGACAGAGACAAAAGAGATCAAGAAGACAGTACACGTCCATAACGAACGACTGAAAGACATACTTACGAAAACGAAAAACGCAAACGAAGACTGGGGTGGAGGCAGCAAAAAGATGACAGCGACAACACCAAGAGCGGACGCCAGACCTCAAAAATCACAGATCCAAAGGCAGCGTACAAACACAATGGATACATCGGGAAGGAAAAGAAGAGGGCGACATCTGTAAATATAAGAGGAGAAAAGGTGTAAATGCATGAGGTACGAGGGAAACATGACGCAAGGCAGAAGTTAGCAAAGGTAAAATATAAGAGGGTAAAATTACAACAGTAATAAGAGTTATGAGGTACGAATATCGTTAGCAGAGTAGAAGAGATTGCAAGGTCCTTCAATGCGGTCTGGAAACATCCATAACATTCGGGCCATGCTGACGGAGGAATTCCTGGAGGATGGCAGGATCTTCATAGGTGGTGGTTTTGTCCTTGTAAGTAACCTTGAAAAGACATGGGTGTATCGAGCATTGAGGGCTCTGAGTTGCGGGCGCAAGTCTAGAAACCTCTTTCGTCTGTCTGCAGTGGCCTTGGAAACATCTTGAGACAAATAAAGGCGGTGGCCTTCCCATAAGATTTGTTTCTTTAGTTTAGCAGCTGATAGAACCTGCAGGAGATCAGTGTACTGAAGGAACAGCATGATAACACCCCTAGGTTTAGTAGAGACTCTAGGACCAAGGCGGTGAGCTCTCTGGATGTTGATGGACGCCAAGGCTGGAGCATCCAAAATTTTTGAGAGGAAAGTTTGAAAGAAAGTAGTAGGATTGGACCCTACGTTAGCTCAGGAAGTCTGTAAAGGCGGACGTTGTTCCTACGATTCCTGTTTTCCAAATCTTCTGTCTGCTTCTTAAGCAGAGAACCTCAGCCTCCAATGAAGGGATGCGATAGCAGGAGGAGTGAAGATAATCCGTTGATTGTTCCAGTATAAGAACACAGGATTCCAAAGAGGACGATTTGCCTTGCATGGCTTGCATGTTTTTAGTGGTAGCTTCCATGAAGGGATTGAGAGCACGGATTTCCTCCAAGATAATATCCATGGACGAAGGAGATGCGCCGTTCTCAGGAGAAGGAGGGTCTTTTTTGAGACGTTTGCCGGAAGCTAAGGGTGCTTTCACACCATTTTGAGACTTAGGGATAGCTCCATGCGTTACCTCAGACTTCGACATTTTGCCCTCTTCCAGATCCTGAAGGGGAGAATCAGAATCTGACCCGGAAGGCAACTTAGTGACCATAGCAATCTTCAAATTGCGGAGTTTCCCCATATAAGAACTCAGAGCAGCAAATGAAAAGGGGGGTGTGTGAGCAAAAAGACGAGGCTAGATAGACAGTAATAGACGTGCATGGGATGAGCTAGGTGTATGCACCCAATGAAGTACCTAAAAGGACATAAATGCCCCAGCAGACAGAGAAAAATATAGCCCAGGAGGGCCAATTGCTGAGAGTAAAGCACTCTAAGTCAGAAGAGAAACTCAAGGTGGGCAAAAAGACATGAGTGTGCATTCAACAGCAACCAACTTGCGTCACTGAGAGGAGGAATGAAGGCGATAAGTCAAATCATGTCATGTCATGACGTAGATATATTGGCAGGAGCATCAGCAGGCGTTGAGAGAGAGATGAAAGAGCTGCAGGGACCCAGGTGAGGTGAAGAAAGCTTGTAGGTACAAGTATAAGCGAGCATGACCTTCATTCAGCACTTGAGGCCAGCCAAGGAGCCAAAGTCAACGAGAACCATGAAAAAGCAGCATTGCTAGAGGTACAAAGCAACAGTTCCTCACAAAATGGCGGCCAAAAAAGCAGGTATAATTTCGTTGCTGAAGGAGAAGGAAATGAGGAACCAGCTGACAGCTCATAGCAAAATAGACTCACTGCATGAATTAATGGGCATTTTCAACTGTTCAGTGTGTCCATAGGCCTTTTCATGAAGAGTAGATACTTCAGGCAGAAAAGTGCGCGATGCGAACAAAATGGCGGCCGGGACCAAATCTCCCGACCAAAACGAGCAGATCCGCCAAAACGTTACAAATCCCCAAAAAGTGAGGGCGCTGGGCTCACCTCACATTCCGGAGACTGACAAGGTAGGCGTCGGGGCTAGACGATGCCAAACGCAGCCGAAAATTGCGTGTCAGTGAAGGTAGGCTCCGGAGCTCCGGAATCACACCGCCAGCTCGCCGATGCGCAAGCCCTGGATCAAATATTAAAGCGACAGTTTCTTTGGACTAATATTACCACCTGATATGCGGAGAAATGTGCGTAGAGTTGATGATCGTGCGACATTTGGAGCATTATGGAAAGATTTAGAGCAGTTAGATGAAGACAGAGAACCTGCACAGGAACCGTGTCAGTTAATTTTAAATCTTCCGGCAGCTATATTAGTTAAGTTAAAGACGATTATTCCCCCTAAAAAGATAGATTGGACTGTATTAGCGTTGTGTAAGCAAAAGGCAGATTGTTAGAAATGGGGTTACCAATTCTACAGGGGGTAGCATGGAGCAGAGCGGGCAGGCCAAACTTCAGAGGACATGTGTAAAGCGTCCACGCAGTACTCACAGACGACACACCAGGCACACCACAAAAGAGACACGGCACCGCTTCTGGTTGGAAAAAGAATAAGTGTTGTATTATCTCCAACCTGCAAATGTAAAACAGAACAATAGCAGTAATCACAAGGGGGCGCCAACTGGCGCCAGAGCAATGAATGCAAAGGGGATTATTTACATGGGAAAGGGGCAGGAATAAAAGGTTAGGTCCGTGAGTCCATGGCTGAAAAAAAAACGTGTTATCATTGGCATGAAACCTTAGGAGAATACGTGAGGGAAAGAAATACTAAGACTGAAACTCAAGGTCAATATCGCTGGGCAAACTCAGGCCTTAATCCTTGGCCTCACCTAGGAGTAACTGTAAGCGTAAACTCAAGCAGTAGACATAAGATACACATTAGGCAGGACGGCATAGCATAACTTGCATCAGCATAACATTGAACATTGGAGGTAAATCTGAAACCTGTTAGGCCTAAAAACACCTTGAACCAGGGACCTCCATAACTCTTGGGAGCACCCCGGGGCAGGTAAGTACACCCTCCAATAAAACATTAGGTGCAAACCATTGACATCGGGCCTACAACCTCAGTAGAGGGACCTCTGGGCGTCAGGCAGGAGCCTTATCCTTGGGCAGGAATCACGGTGCTCATAAGAATGGCAGAGCACACATCCACATTGGCTCAACTAAGCATGAGTAGGGGCGCGGTGACCTAAGCACCCAGCCTTAACCGAATAGGGCTCAAAAGCACCTCCCGGTGACATATAAACACTAGGCACCTAAGACCGGCATTCCCCCCCCCCCTCAACAGTGGTATCACTCATTAGGCAGGACCATCTGCTGCTAAACTTTCATAGCCTGACTTCCCCTATTGGCCTGGAATCAGGCAACTCACTACTGCAGGCACAACCCAGGTCCCTGAACCACCCAGGGCCCACACCTCTGAGTCTCTGTCCTGGGTCTACTGGCCCAACGTTGCAGGTGCCCGCTGCCAGGCGGGGCACCTGGAGAACAATACTGTTCCTGGGGGCGGCAGTTTACCACGGGAATGCTGGCACCGAGGGTTGGGCACCGACAGTATGCCCCGATACACCCCCCAACACAGTCTGTTTGAGCCCCACACTCACCGGGCTCTTGGCAATGTCTCCACGCTTCTGCTCCTCGCTCCGGGCTTCCTGGGCAGTAGGGTGGGAGGCAGGCACCGACAATGTGCCTCGAGGCCTCACCAGACAGATGCAGACACTGCTCCCCAAAGTGGAGGTGGGGTAGGCTCCCGCCCTATTTACAAGTCTGAGAGGCGGCAGGATCTGGCGCGATAGTGCTTAGGAACACAAAAGCAGCCTCCTCCAGCTGCGCAGTGCTAGCCAGCACAGAGCACTTCTCCTCAGCTAAGCCCCTCATACAGCGCTTCTAGATCACAGCACTTGGCAGGCAGCACTTATTCAGGGCCAGGCATCGCTTCCAACAGTCCATCGCTTGGTTGAAGCGGCGCTTTCCAGGCACACACAGCAGGCAGTACAGTTCAGGCAATTTAGGTCTACCCAGGGCTTCCGCAGCACAGCACTTCCAGGATTATAGCGCTTCGGCAGGCAGCGCCTCCTCCAGGTCCAACACTTGCAGGCGCACAGCGAAAGGGGGGCGGACAGTCCCAGCAGCAAACCCCAGGGTAACACTCCTCACCTCCTGGGTGGTGGGGTCCAAGATGCTCCTTCCCTTCTCAGCGCTTCTTTGCACAGCGCTGGCGTGGTGCAAGGTCCCGGCAGCTCCAGGGACCTAGGGGGCCATCCTTCTTTAGGCACCCTGGGGACAGAGCAGTAGGCACTACTGGGCCAGGTCAGCAGGTAGTGGGGGCATCCTCAAAGCAGGGTGGTAGGCTTTCACCATCCCCACTGCAGCATGGCCCGCCTCCTACACAGCAGCCTGAACTCCTGAAGTGGGGCTTCACAAGCCCTGGGGACAGTAGGGGGGTTCTGGATGGGTGCAGGGTCCAGCACACAGGCCCAAGTGGCGGTATCCCCTGGCAGCAGGTCCCCTCACATTCCTGTCCCAGCTCTGTCTCTGCACATCACTTAACTACTGCTCTCCCTATACCAGAAAGGCTGGAAGCTTCTAGAAGGTCCCTCCAAATGCTGAGATTGCTGGGTAGCAGACAACTATACCACTAACCCACCTCAGAAAGGCAAACTAGTTCTAACTGGCTCAGGGGGAGGAGTAGAGCACTCTGGGTGCCAGGCTTTCCCTCCAAATACAGGGGTGGCTGGGTACCTAACAACTAGACTGCTAACCTCCTGCAGTCAGGTGGCACAACGCATAGCCTTGTCAGCCATTTTAAATGCTAAACACAAATGCAGCATTTCACCAGGGTACATGTTTACAATGGGGGAAAATAAATGTACACACCATTGCACTGGATTTAACATTAACATGGCGTCTCACATCACACATGGCCTATTCGGAAACCTTCACCATGGGGGAGACATCTCAAATTAGGGGGGCGAAAAGCAAAAACTTTTGGGGGAAAAGGGCCAAGTCCAACACAGATGAATCGGTTTCAGATTTCTTTACACGCTTTGAGGAGGCATTCCATGATTTTAGTGGCCAGTCATTGACAGATGACACAGGTAGGCATCTGTTAATCGGCAAATATGTTGCAAACCTTTTGCCAGGAATAGATAGTCGCCTAAAGGCGAGTGAAAGTTCATAGACTACCTCTTCTCCGGTTTCTCTCCTAACTGTGGCTCAGTCTTATGAGTGACAAGAATTAGAAGCTAAAAGTAATGAGGATAAAAAGTGTAAAGAGTTGAAAACAAAGGTTATGTTAGCTCAAGCTTATGGCCCACCTTAGAGGTAATGATAGAGGCGGATGTGGATCTTATGGTTCGTCTTTTCCTCCTTATACTCCTTCAAATTTGTTTGTTGATCAGTGTGCGTACTGCAAGAAATTTGGACATTGGCTTTCTGATTGTCCAGCACTGCGTGCTCAGCAGTGTCCACGTGGTCGGGGACAAATGAGAAATAGCTTAGGATATACAGGGCCTAGAGGAAGCATGAATGATCGTGCTAGGTTTGATGCAAATACACGTGGGCAGGATGGGTTTAACACTTTTGATAGAAGGAACCAATATCAAATGTCCGACTATGTGCCGTCTGATTTACAAGATTCTGCTTATGCATAGGATTGCCTAGGATGGGGTAAGGAATCAGTTGAAGTTCCAGTAGATCAGAAGGGTCCCTATGTTACAGCACATGTTTTGGGCTCTACTGATCAGTTTCTGGTTGATAAAGGAGCTACTCGTAGCCCCTTGTCTAAACAACTGGTTCCTAGGGCTCCCCTGTCTGGCTTAACCATTAAATCAATAGGTTTTGATGGAACACCTTCCCTTAGCCCATTGTCACAAACACTTGCATTCCATGTTGATAAGTTTACTGCTCCATGTCCATTTTTGCTTTCTCCGAACACACCAGACAATATTCTGGGTCTTGATATGCTTAAATATTTCCCGGCTACGATACGATATTCTCCGGAAGGAGTACGGGTTATTTTGAATGAGAGATCCTGTATTGTTAAAGAGGACATTGCATTAGCTTCACTCCCTAGTACTTTGTGGGCTACTTCAGACACCGATGTAGGGCAAATGGTTATTCTGCCAGTGCATATTAGTGTCAAGGAGGGTGCTTCTTTGCCAAGGCTGCCTCAGTATAACATTTCTAAAGAAGGAGAAGCACTTACACGCATTGTTCATGATTTGATTAAAGTGGGGGTTGTGGAAGAAGTTCCATACAATGTTTACAATAGTCCAATTCTTCCCATTTTGAAAAAAGATACTGACACCAGGATTTATAGATTCATCATTGATTTAAGAGAAGTCAACAAGATTGTAGTACTGCAGTACCCTGTGGTTTCTGACATAACGACATTACTTACCCTGGTACCTCCTACAGCAACAACATTTTCTGTAATCGATTTGAAGAATGCTTTCTTCTCGATTCCTATTCATCCTGATAGCCGATAGTTGTTTGGTTTCACTCAGAATAATCAATCATACAGATTTTGAAGAGTTCCTCAAGGGTGCACTGAGAGTCTGAGTATTCATAGTCAAGCCTTAAAATGACAACTCGATTCCTTTACTTTGTCTGAAGGAGTGGCTCTCATACAATATGTCGATGACATCTTGTTGGCAGCTGATACGCCTGAGCAGAGTGAAAAATGTACTTTGTCTTTGCTTTCTTTTCTTGCTACACACCATCATAAAGTATCACGAAAGAAATTGCAATATTGTAGACCGAAGGTCACCTTCTGTCTAAGGAGGGCCGTGCATTGACACCAGATCGCATTCAAGCAATTTTAGACACCCCAGGACCTTCCACACAGAAAGATGTCCATGCATTAATTGGTTTGACTTCGTTTTGTAGGCAATGGATATTGGGTTTTTTACACATTGTTAAACCCCTGCTAGCGCTTTTGACAAAAAACACTCCGATCCCCCTTCCATGGACAGATGAATGACAAAATGCTTTTCATCATTTAAGACAAGCTCTTTGCTCTGCACCAGTGTTAGGTACACCAGATTATACGAAAACCTTTACATTCTATGTACATGAGAAAAATGGGTGTGCATTTTCAGTTTTAGTCAGACACACGGTGATAAGCAGCGCCCTTGTGCATATTTTTCTGCAGTTCTTGATCCAGTTGCTCGTGCGTTGCCTGGATGCTTCCGTTCAGTTGCAGCGACAGCTGTGTCCATACGTCTGAGTGAAGGGATAGTTTTGTCACACAAACTGTTGGTGCTAGTACCCCATGCAGTAGATGCCCTTTTGAATCAGACTAAGACACAACACTTAACTAGTGCTCGTTTGCAGGATACGAATTGACACTGTTAGCACCTCATATTACCTTGAAGAGGTGCGCGACACTGAACCCAGCCACTTTGTTGCCATATCTTGTGACTCTGTCCCAGTCAAAGAGACCTCATGATTGTATATTCCTTACTGAGGAACAGATAAAGGGTTGCATCTATTTGCAAGATACGCCCCCTTCCAGATGTAGATGGGGAACTGTGGGTTTATGGGTCCTGCCTGAAGTTACCAGATAAGGAAAACAAGGAAGGCTTGGGTCTGTATACTATCTGGCCTAGACCACTCAAATTGAAACAACAACAAATATTGGCCAGGTGGATTGATTATAACAACAAAGTCTGGTACCACTTACCCAATTGATCTAAGCGGACACACTTTTCATTTAGTATTTTTTACTCATTTTTTCTTTTTTCACAGAATTCATTCAGTATATGTCTAGAGAACGATACTATTTCAGTAGCAAAAATTCACATAAAGTTACACTTTTCACAACATAAATTGGACAATCACTGTGAATGAAACATATTTACATTTACACAATATATACAAAAACACAGACAAAAATGCCTATTGTCAATCAATGTTTGAGGCACCAGTCCTGATATGCAACCTACAGACAAACAAGAGGCACTGAGTATTTTTGCTAGCCTGCTTGCTTGTTTATACTGGAACATTGGCAAGTACTAGGGTCAAAAAACAGGTAGAATTGTATCCACAATTAAAGTCCTGACATGCCCTTCCTGAATCTTGTTACAGTAATGTGTCAACGCGTTTCGAACCCACGTGCTAGTGAGGGGTTCTCCTCAGGACCTGGACTGGAGGCTGTCCTGTACTGTAAAGTGTAATAGAAAAAATAGATAGTGTAAGAACAGCTGATCCCTTCTATACTTATAATTAACTCAATCCGATCTGGGGATACCTGAAATGTCGCTTTTGCAGGGCAACAATGTTCTTTTCCGAGGGCACTGTGATACTGTATATCTGCAGGTGTACAAAATATTATAATGTGTCAGGACCACCTACATTCGCTACAATGTTTTCCAGAGAAAGTCTTGATACAAACTGAGTGACTGCGCGTGTTTGGCATTCCTATCTCAAGGTGGAGTTCTTTACAAATGATTCCTTGCTTGTAATAGAAGTGCCCGGCACTGTTTGCTGTGGGAGGAGTAAAACGTTGTTTGAGTTGTCTGTATGCAGTGTCTGGCTCATGCACGTTTTAACTTAGGACAACCTTTGCACGTACCTCGTAAACGGGGAGGGACGCGATTTTTCACACTTGGCAGCAAAAGATTTTCTGCGAGGCTGTTGGTAAAAAATAAGCCGCGCATTAGTGCTAACTCGCTGTAAAGCATCTCGGATCCCCACTTTTTACTCGTATGCTTCTGGTACTCACATCCGCTTTGATTCCGGCACTTCATCTCTCTCTCCACTCCTGACTTCGGCGTCTGACATCAGCACTGGAGGCCAGGCTCGGCGGGGTTTAAAGCAACAACACGGTTGGATCTTGCAGCGTTTTTTTCTTTTTCCGGGGCACCCGGTTAATGTAGTGTTCATTGTAGTCCATGGAAAACACAGCTTCTTGTGCAATCCAACTTTCGGATGTGGGCACTGCTACTAGCTTAGATTACTCAGCTCGGACAGTTCATTTAGGCCAACATTGGTCGTGTTAAATTTCAGAATTAAAAACGTCTCCCTGCGTGATAGTTGAAGGTCTGGATCCCCTCCTAATACAGGGGCGATTTTAATGAATGACAGAACAGTCCATTTAAATTCATTGGGGCCATGCTTCTGTTCCAAAAAATGTGGTACAAGGGGGGCAGATAAAACCTTATTCCTTATCCTGGATCGATGTTGGTTGATCCTTTGTCGCACTTCCTGCGTTGTTTCGCCGATGTAGATTAACTAGCACGGACATTTTATGGCGTATATAACATATTTGGATTTGCAGTTTGTAAACACATTGTGTCGCTAAAACGTTTTGCCATTGCAGAACAATGTGCCCTCTTCGGTGGTATCACATACCGATAAGGTACCACACTTGTGATGTCCCTTTACTTGACTTGCCCCTGGGATTGTACTCTGGACTGTCTTTTTTACCAATGGGTGAGTTGATACTATTTGTTGTCCAATGCTGCGATTTTTCTTCAGCGCAAAAAGCGGTTTTTCCACTTGGGGGATGGCATCCTCCACCAGCTGCCAGTGGTTCCGAATAATTTTCTGGACAGATTGTGTGTGCGGCCCAAACGTGGACACGCAAACCATACGTTCTGAAATACGTCCTAGTGGTGGTATGTGCCTTCAGTAAATGGATAGAGGCATCCCCTACAAAGGATAATACAGCTCTCACTACAACTAAGGTGCTTCTAAAGGAGTTTTTCCCTAGATATGGTGTTTGTAAGCTTTTGTGGAGTGACAACGGACCTCATTTTATTGGGCAAGTTGTTGAGCATGCCCTGGAAGGATTAGGGATCAAAGAAAAATTCCAGACAGTCTTCCATCCGCAATCAGCAGGATTAGTGGAGGGTACAACGCTACTTTGAAATTAAAGTTGGTGAAAATACTGGCTTCCACGTCTTTAAAATGGCCAGAATCACTACTCTTGGCATTGTTGTCCATAAGATCAGTGCCACATTCACGATCTGGCCTTATCCCATATGAAGTGGTCTTTGGGAGACCAATGAACATTTGGGAGTTCCTAAGCCACGCCCCATACATGATGTTCCTTGTGTTCTGTTGAATGATTATTTGGCATAGTTAACCAACAGTTTGCTCTCTATTCATCAACAGGTTCGAGAAGCTCTTCCTGACAGATCTACAGGTGAGGCCCATGAACTCCGTCCTGGTGATCACGTGATGGTCAAGGTCTTCAACAGATCGAACAGCTTGGAACCGAGGTGGCGAGGACCAGAGCAGGCGCTCCTTGCGACAAGGACAGCAGTTCGAGTGATGAACAGGAAGAACTGGTCCATAGCACACACTGCAAACGTGTGTCGCCTGCCTTGGTGGAGCCTGCTATGCTGACCGACCATCGAGAGATTCTGGAGATGGAGAAATGTCAAGCTATCTCACCTGACGAATCTGCGGAAGTCTTCCCGGACCACACGATTCCTGGAGCATCGTGATACCACTTGAGACCGACAAAAGAATCTGCAGTGTTGAAAAAGACTAGTTGAGCTACCGCCCTAGGTTAGTGAAACGGAGAGCCGATGTGGCAAGGGGGGGGATCAGCCCTGCGGTAGTGTAGTGACACCCATCTTGGCCCGTGGTGAAGAAATCAGTGGCTTGCCAAGGGATAAGAGCTCCAATGATTGTTTTCAACGAATTTCGGAAAGATCAAGTATCACTGTTGCTGAAATGAATAACAAAAAAATCATTTGTGCTGTAGGGTTTGTTGTTGCTCTGGTGGTTATGGCGATAATCACCTGGTTTGTTGAGAAAGTGGCTCCTGCTCAACAGCTTCTTGTTGCACTAATCCAGCTTCAGTGGAACATCACTATTTTACACTTCCCTACCATGAGCAGAAACATCGACAATACTACTTAAATAACACATTCATCCAGATAACTGCTCTTGAAATTTGCCTAGAGACGAGATATATTCAGCCTCTTCTGCTTCGCACATGCTCAGTTGAGCTTACAGCTGTCCTCAACTTGTAACTGTCAGGATGTGTCCACCAGAATTAGCTAACTGTTAGCTCCTCCCACTTGTTGCTTGTACACTTTCTGTACGACTTTATATGTACTTACAACCAGCATTCTGTGCTTGTACCGCCTTCGTTTGAGCCCCTGTGTGGGTATAAAAGGACCAAGTTCCTTCCACTCAGTGTGCTACTTCATACATTGCCGAAGGGTGTTGTGTGAATGTAGTTCCACCTCATGAGGTTTAAGAAACTTTGTATTTTCTATTCCAGTCTCTGTGCCAACTTCTTCCTATTGGTCTGAGGACTCTGTGCAGAGAAGGGAGAACCCCTAGCACTGGTAGGCCTTGCTGAGGCTCACCACCACAGTATCCTTTCTGTGGGGTTGTCCTGGGCAGTGGGGCCTCTCTGGAACCACCGGATGCAGTTTCATGGTTTCTCGTCAGTGCTGTGCAGTGGTCTTGCTGTGGGTTATCCTCTGCATGGGGGGCTCTCTTGACCCACAGGGTGCAGTTTCCTTGGGTTCTCGTCACTGCTGCTCCTGCTAAAGGCTGGATCTTGTTTAATGTCCAGGGGATGGATTGAAATCGATCAGTTTGATCTGGGATCCGCGCGCGTCAGGACACTGCTAGCGGTCATGATTGCTCATCATTCGTACAGTAGGTGTCACGCGCACTGCCTGTCAATAGTTTAACAACAAGACCTCATGAGCATAGATGTAAATACATTCTGAAACTCGTTGTGAGAACGAGGCTGCCTCTGAGGAGACATCAATGAAGCAACATTGAACACAGACCACATGAAAAGGACACACAGACCAGTGCAGGGCACACACAGACCTGTGCAGGGCCCACCCAGGCCATGTTTAGCATGAACATCTCAACACAGAGCTGTGCGAACTGCAAACAATGATACAGCTCAAACGTTCAGGTTATGGGACAGGAAAAGTGAAGCCCACAACAGGCTGGAGGTCAAGAGTGGTTTGACCTCTTCAAAACTGCTCTCCAGCTAAGAGACTATCAGAGGAGGTGCATGGAGGACGGACCGCCAGAGCGGTTGTCACAGCATAACCCTCACAGACAATGACCCGCGTGCACTCCCCCTTCCCCTCCTGGTGAGTGAGAACTGCACGGAAATGTCTACTGTGCCACCATGCTCAGAGAGTGTGCCACCATGCTCAGAGAGTGTGCCACCATGCTCAGAGAGGGTGCCACCATGCTCAGAGAGGGTGCCACCATGCTCAGAGAGGGTGCCACCATGCTCAGAGAGGGTGCCACCATGCTCAGAGAGGGTGCCACCATGCTCAGAGAGTGTGCCACCATGCTCAGAGAGTGTGCCACCATGCTCAGAGAGGGTGCCACCATGCTCAGAGAGGGTGCCACCATGCTCACAGAGGGTGCCACCATGCTCAGAGACGGTTCCACCATGCTCAGAGAGTGTGCCACCGTCGGTCCCCAGGGTGGCAAGACATGCAACAGCATGAGTCACCAGCATTCATGGACTCTACTGATTCACAAGCACCAACCAGCGGTCAGTCTACGCCTCTGTACCTGTGCCTCTCAGAAAACAAGACAGCAACAGAAACAACAGCATGCCAGAAACAGTGAAAAGGAGGACACGTCCAATGTGTCATG
This sequence comes from Lissotriton vulgaris, assembly GCF_964263255.1. NCBI lineage: Eukaryota > Metazoa > Chordata > Amphibia > Caudata > Salamandridae > Lissotriton > Lissotriton vulgaris. The sequence goes on along the minus strand of NC_141699.1, from coordinate 39,170,214 downwards.
TGCACGAGGGAAGCACAGACACCACATAAAACTCTACTACAACCAGCATAGAGACATTTATAGATGCACTCTGGTGAGGCGGTGGCACCAGCTACAAATGTACCCCAAAGCATGGTAGCAATGGCTCCCCCGTCGGAGGGTTCGACCCAAGTGCTCATCATGTTAGCGTGCAACACACCCCATCAGTGAACATGCTGCACCTGCGAAGCTGCTCCCAGGTGGGCCACATGGATGGGCTGGCCAACAAACAATTTCCCACCTACAAGAGACACCTGGCAGATTAACAAATCCCTTGCGACACTTTACAACACTGTTGCGTCACTTCTGTGACGCAGTGGCATCATAAAGAATTCTGCCGCCATGCAACAGATTTCCAACGTGACTCATCTAGTGAGATGCGTTACATTGTAAATCCCTGCACTACATTATACATGCAACATGTATAATGTATGCAGGGTGGGCGTTCAGTCTCATGGACGCACCGTAAAAATGATGCAGTAAAATCTACATGATTTCACAGAGTCACTTTTTCGTCCCTGCTGCGTCAAATCCTTAGTAGGCGCAAGGAATGATGCAGCACTAGGGGTATGGGCCGCCCCTGAGCATTGCTGGCATTGCGTCGCGCTTGCGACATGACTCCAGCACTGCGTCACCTTTACGCTGACAGATGCGTCACGCATCTGTCTCTCCTTGCATCACGGTGCGCCGCATTGTAAATTGGGCGCATCCATTGTGGCGCAAGGGGTTCCTAACGTTGCGCAAATTAACTGGCGCATCCCTGCTGATCTGCAGAGATGCGTCAGTTATTGTAATCTGCACCACTGACCCCACAATCAAACGATCACTAAGCTGACATTCTGTGGGAGAAGAAATTTCGAGATTGTTCCGGATCTTTCCGGACAAGGGAGATGATAATGACTGTGACCTTACGGTGGCAGCGCGTGGGGCGCACTTTAATCCTCAACTGAATCCCGAATACGAACGCTCAGCTCTAAGACACGCCAGGAAGAAGGAAGGGGAGGCAGGAATCGCAATTTGGAGTTATGTAATAATTATCACACCCTAGCATTGTTCCTCTAATACATTTATGTCGGGAAAAGGCCCAGAAAAAAGGCAGAACATGCGGATATTGTTTTATTAAAAAGCCGAAATTATCGCTCAAGGATAACAAGCATGGTATATGTACTTTTGAGCAAATGATACATACTGCAGAAATAAAAAAACTCCTTTTTTTTATTTGTTTGAGCGTGGTTGCAATGGATGGTTGCAATCAGCCTTATGATTCTACCCAAAGCTGTGTTGCACAACTTGCATCACTTTAGTTGATCTGCTTTTTGTGGTCTCCTGGGAGTGTTTGCGCTGTTCCTGCCGCATTATGCTCACTTTACATAAACCACGAGATCTTTTGCTCTGTGAAACATCATTCTGTTCAGTCTGCGCACTCAGGTTTCAGACTAACAATCTTTTTTGCATGCAGAAGCTGATTGGTGCATTGTTGGAACGTCTTTGCACTGAAAAGCAATCCTTTGCGTCACTCCAGCAACTGTTGTAAAATATGTAAAAAGGCGCAAATTCCGTGTGAAAATTATGTTTGATAATTAGTGTTTTTATGATGTGTAGAGTCGAAGCTGATGAACTAATGATGTTGCACTTGGAACGCGTTACCTCGGTTAATTTGAAGCGTGAATAATGCTACGTATAAGTCTGTCATATTTTCGTGTGATACACCATTACTTTTTTAATGGATGCAGTTTCTAATGCTCTGTTCAACTTCTTCCTGCTCATCCCCTTCCCAATCAATGTCCATCTGAGAACCATCCCTCCCCCTCTTTCTTCGGAGCATCAAGTGAATGACGCAAACGTAAGAGTGAGGTACAAGATGGTTTGAAATGTGAATGGAGCTTACCTGGTGGGCTCAAGGTGTCCTTTTCAAGGGCTTCCCCTAGAAGTGTTAGGGTGGTCGTGGTATTTCTATGATCCATTGATTAAAAAATGTCTATTTGTGGAATGGATCTCTGGAGCGCAGTGGATGAAGACGCAAACGGAAGGTTTCTCTTATCGCTAGCTGGAATTTGGACTTTGGAGATTTCCTTGGCTGAACGCTGCTGCTGGGAGCCCCCTTTTGCCTGGACTACGAGGGCCACTGGGAGCCTGTGCAGTTTACAGACGTGAGCACCTGGGAGGAGTGAGAACGGGAGACTGGGACTGCGAGGACCAGCATCCAGCCCAAAACACACAGCTGGTGCCTCTTCCCGGCCGTGCACCGCCTCCTATTCCGTATATAACCAATTACCCATTGCGCTTCGTAGGATGCGCGCGGGACTGAGCCCGGGGCGAAGCCCGGTCAAAGGGCGGGCCCTCTGTGCCCCTCCGAGGCCTGTAGAGACTGGACTGGGCCAGGCCCTTTGACTAACTCCTCCAAAGTCACCCACACAGCAAGTATACCTCCATTGCTGTGGCTTATTATTGTGTCGTTATTGACCCCTTATATTTCTTCTTGTCTGTATCCATGCTAAATTGCACTTATCGAGGAGCCTTGAGAAGTTAAGTACCCAGCTTAATTTGTATTCCTGTCGCTAGCATTTTGTGACCTCACCTTATTGTGAGTTTGTCACTACTTTGGTTTTGCCGATGTCTTCTCGTGAGACTCGTAGTAAGGCTGCGGCGGGAGCTAAAAAACTGACCGGCACATTGGATAACTTCATTCTTCGTACTAACTCCCTAATAAAACAAGGCATAGTACTTATGGAAAGAAGAGTCTCTCAGGACTTAGCGCATGCTAAAAGGTCGTCACTAGGCAACATAGCCTCTGCGCGTACCCCCTGTTAAAGCCTCAATTATCCCTGAATCTCACTCTATGGAGGCCGATTATGTGACCCATTCTATCCCTCTTTTCAATACTGTCACCCTGGATCCCCCTGTCCCGTCCTCTGATATATTGTCCGCTCAGGATAACAACCCATTGTCCCCACTTGTTGTTGATCCTCCTGAGAACATCTGTACCCAAAGGGGTATAATTGAAGGAGCAATTCCTAAATCGAAAAGTGTTTCCACCAAGGTTAATGGTGTCAACACAGATAATCAAGTTATGCCAATACAATTGAGTGATAGGATTACTGGCAGTGGTAGCATTGAGGAGGGGAGGGATAACATGGGACCCAGCATAAGGAGAGAAGAGGCTCAGCAGGCACATCGCCTTCAATCACTAGGTACTCCAGATGATACCATTTTGAACAGCAGTTTGGGTAGTGTACCTGGTGACAGTAGTCTAGAAGAAACTTCAGAGGATCTGGAGGATGAGTATGGCCCGCTAATAAGCACTCTATCTGATCATATGAAGTCTCTTCTCTCGCCACTGAAGAGTAGACTCCAAGGCATAGTGCAACAGCTTAAGTCTCTTCACCAAAAACTAAAATCTCCGAATAGTGCACCCAATGTACCGGTCCCTGCTCGTAATCCTCCGCTCACCACTAAGAACCAACCTGTAGGGAAAAACTCCACCCCTAAGACCTGTCCCTCCAAAACTCTTTCTGCCATAAATCCTACCCCTAAGTGGAACAAAGCTAGTGCTACCAAGCCAGCAACCAACATGATCATTACACCCCAGATTGTAGCTGGCCCAACCACCCTGATCCCCAACCCCATCCCTTCCCATCCTGAGGAATCAAAGTCACGTAGGAAGATTAATCTACCACCCGACGCCTGTCCCTATGTGATAGTTCTAACTGGTGTCCCTGAGCTTGCCCCTGCAACACATGAATCGTTTTGGGCTCTCAAAAACAAAGTTTGCCATTGGCTAAATAGTAATTCTCCCCCCCTCCTAACATTAATAGTAAAATTCTAATGGTAGAGAGAGCACCCTCGGTGGGCGAGCATAAGAAAAGTCTACATGGTGACTGTGTTGTTGTCACATTTGAGGACCCACGCTTGGTGGACCATATCTGTTTCGGGCCCCCAAGTAACAACCTCTCTACGATTAAGGTTAAACCCTTGTCATACTTTTACACACGTACGGAACATCAAGATAATAGGTGGAGTTGGTTGAGAGTTCCTAACAACACGAGGAGGGGGATGAGGGGTGAGCCATCGATAGCCTGGAACGCAACCAATTGGGTAGGGGGCGACGATGGAGGTTGGAACACAGTAGGGAGGGTAGCAGGGAGATTTATCCTAGGTGAAACTCAGTTTAATGGGGATTGGCATGGCCCAAAGCTTAACTATCCCCTAATCCCCTGATATAATTATTTCAGTGGATTGGAAGCAGTCGACTCACTCCTAACCCAGTCTGCTGGACAAATGGAAAAGAGTGCGGTGAGAGCTGTCCCCCGGGATGAACCCAAAAGCAGTAGAGAGAGCATAGCCATCCTGGGGACCACTAGAACTAGTCTGGGAGCGACAGAACCTAGTATCCCAGTTGCAATTAAGGAATTACCCGAAACCCTCTTCTCTATCAAGATTCTGTCTTGGAACATAGCTGGGCTAAAGAAAAATCTTGCTAACCCAGATTGGAATGATTTTATTAAAAATGTCCACATATGTATGTTCCAGGAAACCTGGTCACTGACCCCACTATACAAAAATGGGTACTCTACTTACTTTACGCCAGCAGTCACGGAGGGGAAAGGCCGGCATTCAGGTGGCCTGCATATTTGGGTTAATGTGAATTTGAATTGTGTAGTTACCACCCACAAAGTCCTTTCTAACGACATCTTGCACATTTCCTTAAAAAGTCCATCTGGGGGCACTACTTTCGAACTTTTTTGTGTTTACACAAGAGGCATACAGGGCGGACTAATCTCGCCCACAATAGAGTTGTTGGATCTAAGACTGTCTGACCTTCCCACTACATCTAAAATACTGGTGGGTGGGGATTTTAATTGCACATTCGAACCCCTAGATGACGAAGAGAAACTAGGTTTCTGCCCAGAGGACTGGAGGCAGATTATACTTGCCTTAACCCTCCCCCCATCAAGAAATGGACAGCTAGAGCTATCCAGTTGAATGCTTTAGCTCTCGAACATAATCTACGGGCCTTAAATGGTCGAACCATCTCAGACCGGGACGGGGCAATGACCTATAATAGGATAAGTTGCCCCTCTAGAATTGACTACATACTCCTGGACACTCAATACTGGACTGATGTAGTAGATATGGAGGTTAGACAGTCCTCCGATAGTGATCATAATCCTCTATGTATGGAAATCTATTGGGCAAATAGGATTGGTAAGAGCGGTGGTCCCGTGATGATTACAAAAGAGGTCCTGCCCTCGAATTGTAATGGGAAGTGTTAGACCTGTCTGCTTCTGGGGATATTCTAACCATTATTATTTATTTTTGTCCCCCTTAGCCTCCCAGAGTTTCTATTTTTATTTTTATATATATGTCCATCAGGATTTTTTCAGTGCTATCAGGGGGCTAGGTGTTCCTTGGCTATGACGCCATTTTTCCCTCATAACCTGTGAGGCCTAGTCAGGCCCCTTGAAAATCTAGGGACATCCAGAAACCTAAAATGGTGTCCACCAACTGCCATAACGGACACTACTGGAGGACAGGCCCATAGGCTAACAAAGGGAACTTTCTAGAAACAACCAGAGACTTCTGCAGGTCTCAGGCCACCCTATATAAGGCCAGTGACCAGCAGCCATTTTGTGCTGACCCAAGAGTGGAGGAGTGAGGCAGTGGTGAGAGGAGGTGGACGCACTGAGAGCAGCTAGTTTGTTTTGGAGGCAGACAGTCACTTCAGAGAGACGTTCCCCCTTCAGCCTCTGACCAATCCCTCCCCATACATCAACTGCTGAGAAGAAAAGCAACCTGCGTGTGAAGGAAGACCCTTCTAAGTCTGAACCCCAGTGGAAGCTGACAGGACACTCTTACTGAGGATACCCCTAACTTCCCATGCCAGCGCTGCACCTACCAGCGTGGAAGAACAGCTGTGAGCCCCGTGACGTGGCTGGAGTTCCTTGTCGTGCCCTGGTGAAGTCGTGGGTCTGTGGAGCCTTAAATGTCCTGAGGAGCGAGGGCGCTGCTTGAGAACATCCTTCCTGTGAAGCCGGTGAGGGAAGTGACTGGGGAAGAGCAGCGGCGCTGCTCCGATCGTCTGTGGGACCCCGGGGGCACCGGCCGCGTTAGTGGAAGTAAGAAAGCGCTTCCGCGCATGTCCCCAGCGCGACCACTACTGGAGGCAGGAGGGGCCTAGGTTCGGGCAGGCCCAGAAGAAGCAGCGACTACGAGGCGAGCAGCGTCCTTCCTGTGAGCGGCCGCTAGAGGAGGCGGGAGAAGAGCGAGCGCTTCCGCGCATGCCCGGTGGGGAAGTGTATCGCCTGAGGAGAGACGCCGAGGGAGCGTCCCAGGATCGTCTGTGGACCGCCGTGCAGAGGGCGCCAATCCTTCGTGGTGAGGAGAAGAAAGAAGGCCAAGGTGTGTTGCTTCGTTTTTGCCCTTCCCCGCTCGAGTGTCACGGAAAGGAGCGGACACGAGCAGGGAGGGGGGAGTTGTGATCACCATCGTTCCACCGCCCCAGCCCCAAGCAAAGCGCCGGCTCGGCGGGAGGAAGGGAGAGAGAGGCAGTGAAGCCGGAAGGAGCCTTAAGGCAGCGGTGACGCGTGGGGACTGGGACAACATCGTCCCCACGCTAAAGTAAGGAGTAGGGAAGAGGGGCCCCTGGGAAATTCTGAGAACTGGGGACAGCTTAACTCTAGTTAAGACTCTTAGCTGTGGAGAGGAGGAATAAGAGCACACTACAGAATCCAAGGTTAATTAATGCTGAGGTCTAGCTTGGTATCCCAGGGTATTTACAGAATTGAATGCAGAGTAGTGATGCTATGTCTTATTGAGAATTACTACTGAAGCAGGCTAATATCACTGCAAGTGGCACACTGAAACTATAATGAAATGTACATGCCAGGTCTGTAATGTAAATGTGTAACCTGTATAGTGAATATTACTGACTGAGAAGTCTGATTGATAAAGTAATTTTGTGAGATTGATAACAGTTTCTTACAAAGGAAATGTACCTATGAATTAGCATTCCTAGAGTGGGAAAAATACTGAGGTTGATGTAACACAGGTGCATTATTGCTAAACTAATTGTAAACCCATTTTGCATAAAAAGAAGAATCAAATTATTTTTATAAAAGGTAATGGTATTTTTCCAAAAATCGGTGTTGTGTCTTTCATTTTAGTGGTTCATCACTGAGTTACTGTGAGTGGGTTTTGTAAGCACTTAACCAACGCCTTGAGTTTAGCTGTATCCACTACTGTGCCAGGCTACCATATGTAGACTTGGATACCCTAGGTCCAACATAATTGGTGTTTCAGCGGTGGGATCACGGATTTGTGCTTACACTCACTTAGTAGTAACGCAGTGCCTACCACGGGACCTCACCTGGAGTTTTCTCCCTGCGGCCCTCCTAATCTAAATTTTGCTTTTTCTAAATTAACTACTGGTGGTGGGTGGAGGTTGACCCCAGGTCACTTTTTGAATTCCTCCTGTGTAAAAGTTTATACTCTAAATAGAAATGGAGATAAATGTGGAAGAGCTGGAAAATTATACCGTGACCCAATTGAAGGAATGGTGTCAGCAGCAGGGGGTGTTTTTTAAGAAAGGCGCCAGGAAAGTTGAGCTGCTGACCAGTATCCGGGCATGGGTGGAGGCTCATTCCGGGGAGGAAGTAGATACTGAAGGGAGTGACAGGGACACTGTCCTGGAGACCGCAACACTGTACCAGGCGGGAGGGGGGAACCTTTTAACAGGCCCTAGGACACCTTCCAGAGCGGGCAGTAGTGTCTCGGAGAGGGGTTTGACCAACGCCGAGTTAGAGGATAGGAGGGAGGAGAGGAAGATGAGAATAGAACTAGCCAGGATGGACATGGAAAGGGAGGACAAGAGGTTGGCGCATGAGCGGACCATCAAAGAGATGGATTTACAAGCCCTAACCCTAAGAACCCCCAAATCAGAGAATGGTGGCAGCGATACCCAGACCAACATCAGGGAACCCAGACCTTACCTACCAAAAGATATTATGGCATGCTATGTACCCAGTGATGACATTGCCAAATGGCTAGCCGCCTACGAGGTTTCACTGAGGGCCCATGGGATCTTGGAAGCCCACTGGGGGGGTGGGTTATATAAATACATGCCCCCCACTGGCAGGGATACCTTGTTGGCCCTAGATCAAAGTGAACAGACCTACTACCTGGCTATGAAGTAAGCGCTGCTAAAAAAGTTTGGGTTGACCCCTGAGAAGTATAGGCAAAAGTTCTGGGGCAGCCACAAACTAGGCACGCAGAACTGGGTAGACTTTTTGGATTACTCCAGGAAGGCCCTGGAGGGTTGGGTGAGAGGCAGCGAAGTAGGGGACTATGAGGGACTATATGACCTCATACTCAAGGAACACCTACTCGAGAAATGTCTTCCCGAACTACGACAGCATCTGGTGGACAGCAAGCTGACCAGCCCCAGGAAGCTTGCTGAGGAGGCGGACATCTGGGTTAGTACCCGGGTGTCGACTAAGGGGACTGGAGGGGATTCCCAGAAGCATGGACAGGGCGCCCCCCAGAAGAAAGAGGGAGGGGAAAATAAGAGGGAGTTCTCAAAAGGGCCACAAAATACTTCACAAGGAAGGGGCAGAGGATTCATCCCTAAGAGTAACCCCCCTCGCAACCCTACCCCTGGCCAAAGCCAGCAGCCAAGGGTTGTTCATTGTTTTGAGTGTGGTGGTGTGGGACACTATAAGGGAGATGTGAGATGCCCAAAAAGACCACCCCCTCCCACTGGAGGAAAAGCCCCGGGAATAACTAGTGTAGTGCTCGGGGAGGAGATGCCTTTGGGTAACGGAGGGGAGCGGGTGGGTGTCACTTTAGTGTCCCTGGGAGATAAGGAGATGGTTCCAAAGACCCAACTGCCCTCTAATACTACTAAGTATGAGCAGTGGGTCACCATCAATGGCCGTAGAGGGGAGGCTCTGAGAGATACAGGAGCCAGCATGACTATGGTAAGGAGTCAGCTGGTGTCTCCAGAGCAGGTCATCCCAGATGTACTCCATCCCGCCGTAATGGCTGACGGCAGATTGGGCCACTACCCTGTGGCTGAGGTTCCCTTTGAGTGGGGAGGGGTTGCAGGTCCACTTCGAGTTGCCGTAAGCCCTGCCGTGCCTGTTGACTGCCTGTTAGGGAATGATATGGAGCACAATGCTTGGAGGAGGGTGGAGTACCAGACTCACTCTGAGATGCTGGGACCCCCTGACTGGACTTGTGTCAGCACAAGATCCGCGACTGCCCGAAGGGGGAGTTCACTTACGCTGGAGCCTGGAGCAATGGCCCAGCCGGCTGCCAGAGAGGAGAAGGACAGGAGGCCGGAGGACCCTGCCTCGACATCTCCACCTCGTGAGACAGACGGGCCACCTGCGGAGGTGGATCTGGAGTCCACAGGGGAGAATGTTGCTTCCCTGGAAAACCTACCCATCCCTACTGAATGGCATGTGGAGGGAGGTCCTTCCAGGTAAGAGTTCTGCAAAGCTCAGAAAGAGTGTCCTACTCTCGAGGGGCTGCGGCAACAGGCCAAAGCCCAGGCAGCAGGAAACATTGTAGGGAGCTACCAGATTTACTGGGAGGATGGACTCCTCTACAGTGAGCCCAAGGCACCTGGACATGGATCATCCAGGGCCTTGGTGGTCCCTCAATGCTTTAGAGCCTTTCTTTTGGAACTGGCTCATGAGATACCATTGGCAGGACACCTAGGACAGGACAAGACCTTTGCCCGGCTTGTCCCCCACTTCTACTGGCCTCGAATGAAAGTGGCGTCTGATACATATTGTCGGACGTGTGTGTCTTGCCAAGCCAGTGGGAAAACAGGGGTGAAGCTAAAAGCTCCCCTGGAACCACTACCGGTCGTTAGCACCCCCTTTGAGAGGGTGGGCATCGACATTGTAGGGCCATTGGATCCTCCAACTTCAGCTGGTCACCGGTTCATACTGGTTTTGGTGGACCATGCCACACGGTACCCAGAGGCAATACCTCTGAGGACGATCACTGCACCTGCAGTGGCAAGGGCCCTGATGGGGATCTTCACCCGAGTGGGTTTCCCCAAGGAGGTTGTGTCCGACAGGGGGACTAACTTCCTTTCAGCATACATGCGGGCTATGTGGAAGGAGTGCGGCGTTACCTATCGGTTCACCACTCCTTATCACCCACAAACCAATGGTCTTGTGGAAAGGTTTAACAAAACCTTGAAAGGTATGATACGGAGTCTACCTGAGAGCCTGCGGAGGAAATGGGACGTCCTCCTACCCTGTCTCTTGTTTTCCTACAGGGAGGTGCCACAGAAGGGAGTGGGCTTCAGCCCCTTCGAACTTTTGTACGGGCACCCTGTACGGGGACCTCTCAGCCTGGTGAAAGACGGATGGGAACAGACTCCCAGGAAGCTTCCCCAGGACGTGGTGAGCTACATGCTGGCCTTCCGGAGCCAAATGGCTAAGTTGTGGAAGCAAGCTTCAGACAACTTGGAGGCCAGCCAAGCAGTTATGAAAGAGTGGTATGACCACAACGCTCACCCAGTGGAACTGGAGCCTGGACAGAAAGTGTGGGTAATGGAACCTGGAGAGCTAAACGCCCTCCAGGACCGTTGGACAGGCCCCTTTGAGGTTTTGGAGAAAAAGGGGAAGTCCACCTATTTGGTGGATCTTAAGACCCCGAGGCAGCCCCACAGGGTGCTGCATGCCAATCGCCTCAAGCCACATCATGAGAGGCCCGAGGTTGTCTTAATGATGGTAACCGATGGAGCAGAGGAAGAAGAAAGTGAACCTCTCCCTGATCTTCTCTCGTCCCAAGAAAAGGATGGATCGGTGGAGGGAGTGATTCTCTCGCCATCCCTGACTCCTGAACAGCAGAGTGATTGCCGCCAGATCCTGGAGCAATTTTCTTCTCTGTTCTCCCTTGTCCCAGGTAGGACCCACCTGTGTACCCACGACGCGGACACAGGAGACAGCCCACCTGTGAAGTCTAAAATCTACCGGCTGTCGGACAAGGTGAAGGCCAGCATCAAAAGTGAAGTCGCCAAGATGCTGGAGCTAGGAGTGATTGAACCTTCTGGTAGCCCTTGGTCTAGCCCGGTGGTTTTGGTACCAAAAGCTGCCCCACCAGGCACCACACCTGAATTGAGATTCTGTGTGGACTACCGAGGCTTGAATTCAGTAACCAAAACTGACGCACATCCCATCCCACGGGCGGATGAGCTGATTGACCGGCTGGGAGCTGCTCAATACTTAAGTACCTTTGACCTAACTTCAGGGTACTGGCAGATTTCCCTTACTGAGGAGGCGAAGGAAAGGTCAGCCTTCTCTACACCTCAGGGACACTACCAATTTCGTGTGATGCCCTTTGGGCTCAAGAATGCCCCTGCCACTTTTCAGCGGCTGGTGAACAGGGTCCTTTCTGGAATGGAAGCTTTTTCTGCTGCTTACCTGGACGACATTGCTGTCTTCAGTAGCAGCTGGGAGGACCATTTGCAGCACCTGCAAGCTGTTCTTCATGCCCTGCAACAGGCTGGCTTGACAATCAAGGCCAGCAAGTGTCAGATCGGACAGGGGTCGGTGGTGTACCTAGGTCACTTGGTGGGCAGAGGGACGGTGCAGCCCCTCCAGGCAAAGATTGAGGCTATCATCGCCTGGGAGCCCCCCAAGACTCAAACTGAGGTCCGAGCCTTCCTGGGCCTCACTGGATACTACCGTCGTTTCGTGAAGGGGTATGGCACTATTGTGGCACCCCTCACTGAACTTACTTCCAAGAAACAACCCCGACGGGTAGTCTGGACGGAGGCTTGCCAGCGAGCCTTCATGACCTTGAAACAAGCATTGTGTTCCGCTCCCATTCTCAAGGCCCCTGATTTTGCTAGAGAATTCATTGTCCAAACAGATGCGTCAGAACATGGCATTGGGGCAGTGTTATCGCAGCTAAATGATGAGGGCTTGGATCCACCCGTGGTCTTCCTGTCCAGGAGGCTACTCCCCAGGGAAAGGAGGTAGAGTACAATTGAGAGAGAAGCCTTTGCGGTGTTTTGGGCTCTGAAGAAGCTGCGGCCATACTTGTTTGGCTCGCACTTCCTAGTTCAGACTGACCACCGCCCCCTTCGTTGGCTGATGCAAATGAAGGGGGAAAATCCCAAATTGCTAAGGTGGTCCATCTCCCTACAGGGAATGGACTTTAGGGTGGAACACCGACCTGGGACGGACCATGCCAATGCAGACGGTCTATCCAGGTATTTCCGCCTTAGTGATGAGGACTCCCAAGGGGTTGGGTAGTTCTCCCCACTTTCAGCTGGGGGGGACGGGTGTTAGACCTGTCTGCTTCTGGGGATATTCTAACCATTATTATTTATTTTTGTCCCCCTTAGCCTCCCAGAGTTTCTATTTTTATTTTTATATATATGTCCATCAGGATTTTTTCAGTGCTATCAGGGGGCTAGGTGTTCCTTGGCTATGACGCCATTTTTCCCTCATAACCTGTGAGGCCTAGTCAGGCCCCTTGAAAATCTAGGGACATCCAGAAACCTAAAATGGTGTCCACCAACTGCCATAACGGACACTACTGGAGGACAGGCCCATAGGCTAACATAGGGAACTTTCTAGAAACAACCAGAGACTTCTGCAGGTCTCAGGCCACCCTATATAAGGCCAGTGACCAGCAGCCATTTTGTGCTGACCCAAGAGTGGAGGAGTGAGGCAGTGGTGAGAGGAGGTGGACGCACTGAGAGCAGCTAGTTTGTTTTGGAGGCAGACAGTCACTTCAGAGAGACGTTCCCCCTTCAGCCTCTGACCAATCCCTCCCCATACATCAACTGCTGAGAAGAAAAGCAACCTGCGTGTGAAGGAAGACCCTTCTAAGTCTGAACCCCAGTGGAAGCTGACAGGACACTCTTACTGAGGATACCCCTAACTTCCCATGCCAGCGCTGCACCTACCAGCGTGGAAGAACAGCTGTGAGCCCCGTGACGTGGCTGGAGTTCCTTGTCGTGCCCTGGTGAAGTCGTGGGTCTGTGGAGCCTTAAATGTCCTGAGGAGCGAGGGCGCTGCTTGAGAACATCCTTCCTGTGAAGCCGGTGAGGGAAGTGACTGGGGAAGAGCAGCGGCGCTGCTCCGATCGTCTGTGGGACCCCGGGGGCACCGGCCGCGTTAGTGGAAGTAAGAAAGCGCTTCCGCGCATGTCCCCAGCGCGACCACTACTGGAGGCAGGAGGGGCCTAGGTTCGGGCAGGCCCAGAAGAAGCAGCGACTACGAGGCGAGCAGCGTCCTTCCTGTGAGCGGCCGCTAGAGGAGGCGGGAGAAGAGCGAGCGCTTCCGCGCATGCCCGGTGGGGAAGTGTATCGCCTGAGGAGAGACGCCGAGGGAGCGTCTCAGGATCGTCTGTGGACCGCCGTGCAGAGGGCGCCAATCCTTCGTGGTGAGGAGAAGAAAGAAGGCCAAAGTGTGCTGCTTCGTTTTTGCCCTTCCCCGCTCGAGTGTCACGGAAAGGAGCGGACACGAGCAGGGAGGGGGGAGTCTTGATCACCATCGTTCCACCGCCCCAGCCCCAAGCAAAGCGCCGGCTCGGCGGGAGGAAGGGAGAGAAAGGCAGTGAAGCCGGAAGGAGCCTTAAGGCAGCGGTGACGCATGGGGACTGGGACAACATCGTCCCCACGCTAAAGTAAGGAGTAGGGAAGAGGGGCCCCTGGGAAATTCTGAGAACTGGGGACAGCTTAACTCTAGTTAAGACTCTTAGCTGTGGAGAGGAGGAATAAGAGCACACTACAGAATCCAAGGTTAATTAATGCTGAGGTCTAGCTTGGTATCCCAGGGTATTTACAGAATTGAATGCAGAGTAGTGATGCTATGTCTTATTGAGAATTACTACTGAAGCAGGCTAATATCACTGCAAGTGGCACACTGAAACTATAATGAAATGTACATGCCAGGTCTGTAATGTAAATGTGTAACCTGTATAGTGAATATTACTGACTGAGAAGTCTGATTGATAAAGTAATTTTGTGAGATTGATAACAGTTTCTTACAAAGGAAATGTACCTATGAATTAGCATTCCTAGAGTGGGAAAAATACTGAGGTTGATGTAACACAGGTGCATTATTGCTAAACTAATTGTAAACCCATTTTGCATAAAAAGAAGAATCAAATTATTTTTATAAAAGGTAATGGTATTTTTCCAAAAATCGGTGTTGTGTCTTTCATTTTAGTGGTTCATCACTGAGTTACTGTGAGTGGGTTTTGTAAGCACTTAACCAACGCCTTGAGTTTAGCTGTATCCACTACTGTGCCAGGCTACCATATGTAGACTTGGATACCCTAGGTCCAACATAATTGGTGTTTCAGCGGTGGGATCACGGATTTGTGCTTACACTCACTTAGTAGTAACGCAGTGCCTACCACGGGACCTCACCTGGAGTTTTCTCCCTGCGGCCCTCCTAATCTAAATTTTGCTTTTTCTAAATTAACTACTGGTGGTGGGTGGAGGTTGACCCCAGGTCACTTTTTGAATTCCTCCTGTGTAAAAGTTTATACTCTAAATAGAAATGGAGATAAATGTGGAAGAGCTGGAAAATTATACCGTGACCCAATTGAAGGAATGGTGTCAGCAGCAGGGGGTGTTTTTTAAGAAAGGCGCCAGGAAAGTTGAGCTGCTGACCAGTATCCGGGCATGGGTGGAGGCTCATTCCGGGGAGGAAGTAGATACTGAGGGGAGTGACAGGGACACTGTCCTGGAGACCGCAACACTGTACCAGGCGGGAGGGGGGAACCTTTTAACAGGCCCTAGGACACCTTCCAGAGCGGGCAGTAGTGTCTCGGAGAGGGGTTTGACCAACGCCGAGTTAGAGGATAGGAGGGAGGAGAAGAAGATGAGAATAGAACTAGCCAGGATGGACATGGAAAGGGAGGACAAGAGGTTGGCGCATGAGCGGACCATCAAAGAGATGGATTTACAAGCCCTAACCCTAAGAACCCACAAATCAGAGAATGGTGGCAGCGATACCCAGACCAACATCAGGGAACCCAGACCTTACCTTATTTTGTAAACCACCCCATGGACGTTCCTACACTGGCGGGGATGAAATACCTTTGCTCATGTTCGCGGACGACACCCTGCTAATATCTAAGACGAGGCAGGGTCTCAGCAGGCCCTGTCAAGATTTGAGCTGTTTTGCCACGAACATGAGCTGGAGGTTAACGTGTCGAAAACAAAGTTTATGGTGCTGAGAGGACCAACTCCAATTGCTGCCAGGGTTACTATTGGTGGTTCCACACTCGAGCAGACTTCGTTATTCACATACTTGGGTGTCACTTTTAGTGAAAACCTTAGTTGGAAACCACAAGTCGAGCTCCTGGCACTTAAACATGTGCAAATAGATGGAGGCCTGCTCAAAGAACATAAAGGTTCTTACACCCGGCCAATGTCCCCGCTCATGAAAATGTATGGCATAAAAATGTTACCCTCTGTTTTGTATGGAGCAGAGCTATGGGGGTATAGTAATCTGGATCCCCTAAAGGTAGCCCAAAATACATTTCTCAGGGCGGTGGTTGGTCTACCAAAATCCACTCCACGTATCCCGCTTCTGTACGATTTAGGGTGTCAACCAGTGGAAGACCTAGCGAGATTCAGACCCCTAGCATTTTGGCGGCGCCTGTGGACCACACCAGAGCTATTGCTTTATGCAAAAGCATGTCTAGAGGTAAGGGATTTCCTGGGCTCTGACAACATAGGATGGTTCAAAGGGGTAAGATCTACTCTCTGCGCCATGGGGCTTGGTGATCTATGGCATAACCCTGATTCGGCCTCCTTCCCTCCCAAAAAAAGAGCTGAGAAACCTTTACTGGGAATGGGTTGTTGGCCAAAGACACTCGGAGTTGACAGGAAGTTCCCTTACAACGACATTCGTTCTTCTGAAGGATGTCTCTTCTCTTGAAAAGTACTGGGATGTCATCACCAAGCCCCTGGATCGCAAACTATTCCATCAACTGAGAGTTGGTTCGCTACCACTGAGGTCCCTAACTACATCATGGAGTAAGGGAGGGCCAGAGTACTGCCCACTGTGTATCAGGCAGGGTGAAAGTGTGTGTCATTTTCTTTTTGTATGCCCCCTGTATGTTGCCCCTAGAAAAAAGTGGCTTCGGCCAATATGCAGAACTTTGGGCACTCGTTCAGCATCCACAGCCTGCAGAATTCTAAAATCTGATCTATCGCCCCTGATAGTAATAGGGGTTGGTAAATACCTTGGTTGGGCTTGGATTCTTCGCTCAAGGTGGATTAATTTGCATCAAGGTCCCAGTTAAATATTCAACAAGGTTTTAATTAGACAGTGATATTCTGTAATAACTGTTTTTTAATATGTTAATCTTTTTAAATCTGTAAATGAAGTCGTGTATAGTGATTTAATTTTGTCTTAGTCATGTTTTTAACTTTATATTAATTTTTTTTTTAATAACTATGCTTGCACTTAAGAAATTGAGATTTAATGATGGATGTGTAACATGTATTTTAAGATGAACAATCGAATAAAGACTTCTTTTGACTTGACTTGATATTAGGGTTTTGCTGCCTCAAACTCATGCCAAACATTACTAAATCGAGCCCTTTGTATTAGTGGGACGCTGAGAATAAAGTTCCCCTCCGGATTGCCACTCACTTCTAAAGAATGTCTGTCAAAGAAACAGGCCACACGGAGTCCCACAACCAGTGAATCGTCTGACCACCAACTAGATGCCTATGGGGGGTCAGGGTCCCTGCGGTATGGGCACCAGAAGACATAGATGTGGGTAAGATATCTGGGGTTCTGCACTAGACAGTATGGTCTCCAGTCGCAAGTATCAATTCCTTACTTACACAGCGCTACCCAATGGGGTTCTGTAGCCGATGTGGGCACTTGAGAGGACACCGCTCTCCAGAAGTTCCAGATGTCACAGGTAGATGGTGCAGACCCCTCACTGGAGAGCTTTGATGTCCCTAAAATATTTGGAAGAACAGGAGGCCCGCAGACAGACCCTTTGAGAGCACACTTCAGGGCGCCACCCTTCAGCAGGTCTGCAGCCCAGGATGGCCATTAATCAGAATGGGCAGCGGCGCCTACATGGGCAGTAATCCTCCATGTGCACAACAAAGTCCTCTGCACATGTGCACCATGCAGTCTGGGTTCTCCGGTCACGCATTCTCCCAAGCATATCCCCCCTCTATATTCTATAAGTGATATTTTTAGGTGAGTAATGCCAAAACCCCGAACCACTGGAAAGGGTTTGGCAGCGCAAATGCATTGTTAGGAAACATCATGAGGCTGCGCCACTGAAATCCGCTATTGCGGCCCAAAGTAATATTAACTACTTCCCCATGTTAACCAGCCTCATAGGTAGCAAAAACATACAGCTATACCTCATTACCTGGGCACATGTGCGCTAATGCGCACATTGACCTCCAACGGCAGGTTGGACACATAGTCCCCAGCACCAGGGGTGCGAGTGCACCCACCTGAGTCCGCAACGGCGGACTGGACAGAGGTTTATCTAATACATGTGTCAGTGCCCACTAGCTGCCAAGGGGAGGCGGCATATGCAATCACGGGCACCATATGTGCGGGTACGCACATACGGCGGCCTGTCCTGGCAGTCGGCTCATGAGTTCAATCATGATAGCTGCCAGGCCTGTGTTTTCGAACCTGGAGTCAGCACCACTTCCCAACATGGGTAGGTGGGAGTGCGCACTTTCACACCATATTTACAGTGGGAAACTGCTCAGAGCCCAGAGGCCACAAAGAGAATCAGCAAAACCCAGGTCGAAAAGCAAACATGTTTAGGGAAATGCTACCTGCCAAGTATCAGGTCCAACACCTTTTGTGAATGTTCTTTTACAAAAGAGGGGATTTCAGTCCAGCAAATGAAGGGCAGTGACGTAAGAGAAGACGGCGCTGTTAGGCGAGGGCGTTTGTGTTATGATATTTGTCAAACAGCAGCATGCACCTGGAGTGTGCAGTGACACATTTGGGGCATATTTATGAGTTTTGTGGAGCAGGGCAGCACAGCAAGAACTCTTCCTGCGCTGTCCTGCACATGCTGTGCCAGCGCAGCGAAAATCCAGGAATGCGCCAAACAATTCTAAATACAGCGCATTGCAGCCCTTTCCCTATCACGCAGCGCTGTAAGGTGCCTGGCTGCGCTGCATGATATAATGATAAATAGGCCCCTCAATTCATATTGCGACTTCACAGCCGGACATGCTGTTTGTGCAAGAAACCTGCCCTTCTGCTGCAAGGGTTAATATACAATGCTTGTTTGCAAGGACTGACGCTGTCCTTGGAACCACAAGACCCAGACATGCGTATAACTTCGAGCTTGCACTGCTGAGGTTCCTGTGGTCCGTATTCTCAGTGTCTTCTTGAAGCTTGAGAAGTTTGTTTCCTCTATACAAAAGTCAAAAAACCTGGAGCAGCCAGTGCTTGTTGATTTCCCAGTTGTTTTAGATGAGTGAATCAACGTTCCCCGTTTGAATCACGGCGGCAACATCTTCAGACACTCTAACAGAGAGCCTCTGCCCAGGATACTCATACATCACACACCACACATCACAGCCCCTCTCTTCTGGAGCCTGATGCTGTGGCCTGGAGCGCTTAGATGTGCGCCTCTCCACGTGAAGCACTTCACATGCTCTCTGTTTACTTAAAAGGACATTTGATAAAAGTGGTGGATTTCAGGCTGCAGGGGGTGGTTGCTCCCTCTTAAGATCCAGCAGAGGGTGACACAAAAGCAGCAAAGGGAAGATGAAAGGCGGAGTCGCGAGGTGCACGCGCAGGCATGAGGCAGGCCTTGTCATGTCCTCCATCTTCAAAGACGGGGCTTGTCACTGCGGCTATCACGAGCACCTCAGAAGTGCACACAAAGAGATCAAGCAAACAGAGCTGGCTGTGGGTTTATAAGAAAGGAGGCAGTGCACCCGGAAAAGACTGCTGCTCCTCCACCGTAACCTCCCACGGCGTGTGTTTAGAGTTCCCAAAATATACCTTCCACTATGTGCACCCCCTGTAAGCACCCTCTGCAGAGAGATGCTCCCCTACAACTAGGGGAAATTATTGAATATAACTACAGAGGTGCAGCACAAATACAACAAATAAGGACGATTGATCCTATCAAAGTCGATAACGTTTGCTTCACGTGTATACATCAAAAAGGCCAGCCAACGCGTTTCACCCCTATAACATGGACTTCTTCAGGGCTGTAATATAATAACTATGCGAAATATATAAACAAATAACACAGACAGCAAAAGGCTACATCTGGCAATGGAAACAGGCTGGCTGCGGTGTACCCACAGGAGCATCTCTGACACCTGGGAGCGGGCGGGGACCACTGGGGGCCCATCGGGCTGGTTCATCCCTATAGGAGATGCCAGAGGACAAGTGACGGCGGGAGCGGGGTAGGGACCTCTGGGGGTCCATCGGGGCTGGTTCATCCCCACAAAGGATGGCAGAGGCCCAGTGGGAGCGGGGTGAGGGCCACAGGGTGCCCATGGGGGCTGGTTCCTCTACTACATTTCACAGAGAGGAAACTAGTGCAGTCTGAAACAAAAGGCGCTATTTCCACTGACTCCCAGGAGCAAACAGAGGGGGTATATTTACTAACATGTTAGCAACGCAGTGCAGCAACCAGGGTGATGCACTGCATTTAGTAAAAGGCCGAGCACAGTATAGCGTTCTTAACCGACACCAATCCGGCTTCCATGCAGGCCACAGCACAGAATCAGCCATGACTCACATAATTGATGACGCACTCCAAATTCTAGACCAAAACAGCTCCTGCCTCCTCATTCTGCTTGACCTCTCCTCTGCATTTGACACGGTCAAACACGAGAACTTACTCGATCTGATAAATATCAGAATGGGTATTTCTGGGACAGTACTCAAATGGTTCACCTCCTTCCTCCATAACCGGACTCAGACATTCAAAACTAATAACACTATGTCCACACCTACTCCAGTAACACTTGGTGTACCGCAAGGATCCTCCCTTTCACCAACCCTGTTCAACCTAGTCATGGAGCCACTCACCGCACTGCTTCATGCCTCTAATGTGCAATTCCACATGTATGCGGATGATACACAACTCCACCTCAAACTACAATCCCCTGAAGACCTTAAACTTCTCAACTCAACCCTTAAGGACACACAGACCTGGCTGGCAGAGAACCATCTCAAACGTAATGCTCTGAAAACAGAATTCCTCCTAATAGCACCCCCCTCCAAAGTCCCCATCGCCCAGGACTGGCTGAAACACCTCACTGCATTCAACGTCCAACCTGTCATTGTAGACTCAGCAAAATCCTTAGGTATCACCCTTGACTCCAATCTCAATATGCAATGACATATCAGCAATGCAACCAAGGGAGCTAATGTCCAAACCAATACCTTGAGGAAACTGAAACCCTTCCTCCCAGCCAACGACTTTAGAACTGCAGTCCAAGCGCTTGTTATCCCTCGGATTGACTATGGAAGTGCCTCCCTCTGCAGTCTCCCACTATCAACAACCGCACCTTTAAGAGCCTCCATCAATGCTGCAGCAAGGCTCATAACTGGATCAAAAAAACACTCACACATATCTCCTGACTTAAAATCTCTTAACTGGCTCCCGCTCGAAGCCAGAATACACCTGAAAATCGCATGCATTACTCACAGGCCTTATATCACAGCTCGACCAGCTACATTGCTCAGAAATTGACAATCTCAGGAGGCTCAAGAGCCACAAGAAGCGCACAAACTCTCCTTCTGAAACCACAAAAATTCAACAAGAAAAAAACGTACAAGCGCTCCTTCTCAGGGATGGCCCCCAGGATCTGGAACACCCTCCCCCCAGAAACCAAACTTATCTCATCCACTGCATCCTTCAAAAAAGAAGTCAAATCGATCCTCATGGCTAAATTCACTTGAACTTAAAATATGCAAATACTGCTTGCCTGTGTTTTCTCCACCTTGTATTTCAGTGCCTGAATCGACCACAAAATCACACTCTACTACCATGCATGGTTCGCATCTTTGCACAAAATGCCCTTTTAAGTTTTTCTGTCTTTTGTCCTCCTTTCATATGTATGTAAAGCGCTCTGATATCTGTAAGGATCCTGTTCGTGCTATACACAACTCTGAAAATAAATAAAATAAATACAATAAAATCTACAAACATCTGGCGCTGCTGCTGGCATCCCACAGGGCGGTGCACTTTCTTGCTACATTGCCCTACGCACACACATTTGCACAGCATAGGTTTTATATCTAATCCCCTTGCAGTCCAAGCTACTGCGCTCAGACATAGTTTGAATCCTCCCCCACTCACATGTGCTCAGCCCAGCCAAGTGTCACACATCCGGTGTGACACTAACGCATTTTTAGTTACATTTCCGCATTACCGCATGTTAAAGGATTGTCACGCAAATAAGCGTATTTAAAAGCTAAGTGCATTATCAGTACTTGAGGTTGTCACTGTCAAGCCTGACTGTCAGGCCTGATTAAAACAGAGTCTGTGGCAGCTCCAGCAGGCTTGGGATTCAGCTGAGCTAACGTAGCTTTAGTACAATGTATCCTGGTTGAAAGTATCTACCCCGGCTCGACTCTTACTGGCAGGCTGATGTCATCACAGTGAGATTTCACTGCAGAAGCGCGTGCAGTTTATTTTGGGCGCTCGATGCGGCTGGATAGTTTGCAGGCGGCGCAGCATGTCATCATCTTTAGAGGTAGTGCTGTCTATAACTACGGCACCGTCCGCCGGCTTTAATCTGCTCGGGCACCACGTGCTAGCTATTGTTATTACCGCCCCCTTTGAGTCATGAAATATCTTACTGTAGCCGATCGTCGCGGAGTGAAGTCAGTGACACCGGGGCCGCCTGGACAGACTGGAGGTGGAGGGCCCTTCTTCTGTGAGGTTAGTGACATTTTGCTATTGCCATATGTACGACTGGTCGTGGTCAGTGGGAGAGAGAGCCTGTGTGCGCGAAATTGAGATGCTGGCTGAGCCCCCACGTGCAGCTCCCTTCCACCGTACCTCGGTTATCTCTCCTCAGTGAAGCCTTGGGAGAGGTCGCGGGGCTCTGAAGCGACTGGAAAGGTTTTTTTATTGCTTGGTAAAGGAGTCCCCCACCCACTCCCTCATTGGGCCTCCTTGTTTGTTCAGAGCGTCACTCTTCCTCACAAGTAGAGGAAAAGAGATAAGAAGCAGCACATGAAGGCCACGGCGGATCTTTCACTTATTCAGAAACACTCAGTCTGCCCGGGTCAGGGCAGCTAGCACAGCACATCAAACCCCACTAACTTCTTATTAAATAGAACAAACTGTGCTGTGTTTATTCACGACGTTGAAATAAATGCCATTGATTACTTTCGATTTATTAGGGCATTTTAAACTGCAGAGAACTTTAACCATTTAAACTAATAAAAACAGACAGTACAAACATACCTGAGAGCGTACCCAGTTCTATGTGTGAAGTGTGGCTCATCTCAATCACGTGCCTACCCAGACACTTACTAGCAAATGCCCTCCATTCTAGACTTATTCTGAGTTTGCCTATGCCCCTGTTACTCACACAGTACGTCTCTGCTTTGTTTTTCAGTTTCGTTATAGCCTAGGTCACTGGTGGCTGCTGAGTGAGACTGAGTCACTCAGCTGATTATAATGACATTTTCAACCACTTCCAAGCTGCTTTATCTAATTTCTATAATTTTAGCTAGAGTCTGATCAATGGAAGTTGTTTATATTTCTTACATTTTGCAGCAGTTAACTCAAATGTGTGCAATTTCTGATATTATTGTTTCCCTCCTCTTCATTGCTTAATTTTGCTCACGAGACAGTGTCACTCATAGTCATTGAAATGTCACTCATAATCACTCTAAAATTATTAAAATGTCACACATAGTCATTGACATGTCACTCATAATTACTCTAAAATTATTAAAATGTCACACTTAGCAATCTGAAACCTTGGCAGCTATGGGTGATTAGTTTGAAAGTTTTGATCCTCCTGCCTGTGAAAATCTAAATCTCCTTAAAGTAAGCTACACTAAATGGTGCTAGATAAGGAAACCCGAACCCAATTTTGGAAAATAGAAAGATGTCCGCATAGCAGAACCTCTGCATAAATACTCTAAAGGAACAATATTGTATAGTACATAGCCAGTTGCGTCCGGCATGACTCGCAGGTGGAAGGCGGGAGTCACGCAGGGAGGGGGTTGTGCAAAGGGGGTTTATTTAAAAAGAAGTTAACGTACCTTTGCAAGCCTGGTCCAGCGTCGTCTCTGTTTCTCTGCTACTCTCGTTAACAGGAAGCAGGCAGCTTCCCTCCCCTCCCCTAAGCCATTCTGCAATGGCAGCGTTGTGATAGGTCGGGACGCCGACCAGCCAGGCGTCTATGGGGAGGTCACTTTCTCCATGTAGGGTGCATGCATCCTACATGGGGAAAAGGCAGAGTGCGCATAATTGGTTTGGTCGGCCCCAGAGGGCTTACCAAACAGTCAGCGCCCTCAACATTGGGCAAGCCACTACTCCCCTGCCCTAAAGCAAACCTGACCATCAGCACGCCCACCTCCAACCAAACCCTTCTGCCTTCTCCCAGAAACATAAAATGGTATTTATAATACAGTTTTATGTTTCTGCTTCTCGTACTGTGAGAAAGCAGTGGGGCAACGCTCCTCTGCCCACATGGGGGAGCCGCCCCTGTAATAAAGCCACACAACAGAGATGTCACAAAGAGATCTGTATCTCTCCAAGCCTAGAGGAAATCTGAATAAAGCTAAAGTGTATTTTCTAATAATACCCACAAAAAGAACCTTCTAGAATCTCATATCAAAGGTCTTATTATTTTCCACCTTCAAACAATAAATCGCGACAACTACACTCGAGACTTCCTTCCTTTGGTCTTTGCATTCAGAACATCCGTGGACTCCTCCGGTCTTCAGACACGAAATGCACCCCATTAACTCCTCTCGTCCCCGCGGGAGACCCCTTTCAAGCTTCATGATCTCTGGTGCCCAATGAGCCTTCTTTCACCTTGAGACCTGGGAACGCACCTGCAGAGGAGAGAAAAGCAAAGCATCCGAGGCAGACATTCCTGTGGAAGGGTAATGTGGCGAAATCCAAATGCGTAAGGCCTTTGGGCAACTCAGTATAGCACGCATATCAATACATGTTGAAACACAGGATCTCGGGTACATATATGGTCACACTATACGTGCAGCATCCGACTCAATCGATACATTTCCAATCATAGGATAAATATGAGTATTATTCAAATAAATGCGTAAATATAAGATTTAACAATGTTTTTCAAACCACGCGTTTGCAGGTATATATAAGACCTGCAATTCATTGTTACTGTAAAGGAAACGTTAATATGCACACTCATATAAGTGTCAAGATTGCACCGTTAAAGCACTTTCTGCATTTTCAAGTGCACTACATTAAGTTAATAATGTGCAGTCACATGAATACATGAGGCCATATGTAAACATATATGGGGCCTGATCGAACATGTAAGGGTGGAGCCAAAATGACGCTGCTCCAGGCTCTCTAATGAACTGTAAGGTATTGTATGTGCACGGTTACCTACACAGCTTTGTTGCACAAAGGCAAAGTAGCCAGACAGACAGAAAAGTGATCCCACAGAAAAGAGGATACCTTGGAGGAAGATGATTATTATTATTATTATTACTTTATTTCGGCCAGTTTGGCCATAAAAGTCACATACATACATAAAAATCAAACATTAATATAAAAGTATTAAAAAAGTGTTGGGGGAGGGAATAGCTTTTACAATTCATTCTTTAGGAACAATCATGCAGTATATTTCATTTCAAAGAAGTTTTTAAAAGTTATGTAAAAAACTGTTACAAATGTAAGGGTTATGTAAACATATACACATTTCCAACTCAGAGGCAATGACCTTGTTTTTTACGGATTATGTAAGCAGAATATAGAAATTTACTTATACTGAATACAATGAACTGGGTTGAGTTACTTTTCATGATCCTAAAGGCTGTTGAACAGGACCTAGTTCCCAGAAGGTTACACATTGGTTTCAGCCAATTCTTTCTCGGTTTCATGTATGCCCTACAAACAAAAAACATGTGAACCTCATTCTCAGAACAGTCATTGGAGCACATAGGGCAACACTGCGTTTTAACAGTTGAAGCTCCCAGTCTTTTTTGTGCCCATCTGATTATTAGACATGGGGCCGATAAGACGCAGCTCTCACAGCAGTGATAAGACACAGCTCTCACAGCATTAATGTGACACAGCCCTCACAGCAGTGATGTGACACAGCTCCACAGCAGTGATGAGACACAGCTCTCACAGCAGTGTTGTGGCACAGCTCTCACAGCAGTGTTGTGGCACAGCTCTCACTGTTCAATGTGCTCTGCAGGGTGCCTGTTGTGCTGAAGGCAGGCTGTGCAGTGTGGTCTCACTGCAGTCCTGCAGCACTGTGCTGCAGTTCAGGTTTCTGTTGTGCAGTGTGGCCTCCTTGCAGTGTGGTAATGCACTGCTCTATAGCTGTGGTGCTCTGACCTGCAGATTGCTTGTTGTGCTGACGACAGTGCTGTACAGTGTGGCCTCCTTGCAGTGGGGCCTCTCTTGAAACCACAAGATGCAGTTTCATGGCTTCTCGTCAGTGCTGTGCAGTGGTCTCCTTGCTGTGGGGTTGTCCTGGACAGTGGGGCCTCGCTTGAACTACAGCATGCAGTTTCACTGGTTTCTCGTCAGTGCTGTGCAATGGTCTTCATGCTGTGGGGTTGTCCTGGGCAGTGTGGCCTCTCTTGAACCACAGGATTCAGTTTCACTGGTTCTGGTCAGTGCTGTGCAGTGGTCTTCATGCTGTGGGGTTGTCTTGGCAGTGGGGCCTCTCTTGAACCACAGGATTCAGTTTCACTGGTTCTGGTCAGTGCTGTGCAGTGGTCTTCATGCTGTGGGGTTGTCTTGGCAGTGGGGCCTCTCTTGAACCACAGGATTCAGTTTCACAGGTTCTGGTCAGTGCTGTGCAGTGGTCTTCATGCTGTGGGGTTGTCTTGGCAGTGGGGCCTCTCTTGAACCACAGGATTCAGTTTCACTGGTTCTGGTCAGTGCTGTGCAGTGGTCTCCTTGCAGTGGGGTTGTCCTGGGCAGTGTGGCCTCTCTTGAACCACAGGATTCAGTTTCACTGGTTCTGGTCAGTGCTGTGCAGTGGTCTCCATGCTGTGGGGTTGTCCTGGGCAGTGGGGCCTCTCTTGAACCACAGGATTCAGTTTCACTGGTTCTGGTCAGTGCTGTGCAGTGGTATCCTTGTTGTGGGGTTGTCCTGGGAAGTGGGCCCTCTCTTGAACCACAGGATACAACTTCACTGGTTCTCGTCAGTGGTGTACAATGATCTCCTTGCTGTGGGCTTGTCCTGGGCAGTGGGGGCCTCTCTGGAACCACAGGATGCAGTTTAATTAGCTTCTCCTCAGTGATGTGCAGTGGTCTCCTTGAAGTGGGGTTGTCCTGGGCAGTGGGACCTCTCTGAAACCACAGGATGCAATTTCATTGGTTTCTCGTCAGTGCTGTGCAGTTGTCGTTCTGCGGCACTTGCTGTTGGTTTTGATGTCTTTGATTGGTAAGGTAGTTTAATAACACTTACTGCGGCTTTTGTTTGTAAGATTGGCCAATATTAGTATGTGTTTGATAATTATATATGCATTGCAATTCATATAGGCAGGTAATGAGGAGATTTTTCTGTATTTTAATTTGTTTGAACGGCGCAACGTACGAAGAGTACCGTATGCGCTACTTTGATTATATTACTGCATATTCTGCACTAATTTTGGCATGCCTGTTTCCAGCACACTTAGTAGGATGTGTTGCTTTTGTAGTGGTACCAGTTGAAACTCGACGAAGCACAAACGCCTAATAGGGACATGTATATTAAGTATGGTATTACTTCCATAATGTACAGCACGTTATGGAAAAAATACACTTGTAAAGATCCTGAGTTGCGTTAGCCTATGCATGGGTCATTTGATTTGCGAAAG
The DNA here is from genome assembly GCF_964263255.1 of Lissotriton vulgaris. Taxonomy (NCBI): domain Eukaryota; kingdom Metazoa; phylum Chordata; class Amphibia; order Caudata; family Salamandridae; genus Lissotriton; species Lissotriton vulgaris. The sequence continues at coordinate 39,143,176 of NC_141699.1, read as the reverse complement.
ATTCAGTATGTGGAGCAACGAATGTTTAAGCGAAAGGCTGGGCAAGATATGTTTAACTGTGTGCGAATGTGGGAGAAAGAAGTGCTTGAGGGAATGAAGCGTGAACAAGCCTTGATTGAAAAAGAACAACGAAATACCATTCATGCGAAAGCATTGTAAATTAAAAATAGAGAAATTAAAGAAATTAAGGAGCGGGAAGATAGGGAGGGTCATTTAGAGGTAAATAGCCAAAACGCTATTCGTAGACCTCTTTATCCTATTCTTAATAAGCCCCAAGATGATTCTCTCTTATTAGATCGTTGTCCACCTCCGTATACTCTTCCTTCTGCTTCTTATGAGTCAGATGAGGACTCTTCTACAGATCAAGACAAATCTCGAGAAACTGGCTCAATGTTATGTGCTGAACGTGCGTCTGTGATTAGATCTGCTGTGCGTAAAGCCGTTCTTAGTACTAAAGCTGCTTCTGAACTTTTAGATAGTATAAAAGGTTGGCAGGAAAGGGAGCAAATATATTTTACCGATACATTTGCCGGTTTAGAAAATATTCGGTAGAAATGGAGCCCGATGATGTGGCAGCTGATTGTAAACAACTATCTGAAGGTCTTTTTGTCTTCTCCCAGGTGGCTAACATGATCAGACACTTGGTTAAACTGCGTGTTGACGCAGCCCGTTTGCGAGAGGAGAAAAAGGCACAGATGCAGCTGCACAAAGATCCCAAATCCGCATTACACGAACTTCTACTCCTGAAACAGATAAGAATGTTGTAATTAATGTGAAACCCATGCGGGAAGCGGCGCCTTTATATGTTCCTTTATATGTTCCTCCTAAGGGAACGGGTACAAGTGATGATAAGACTTCTATTGATGCAAAAGGTTATTTTATTTATAATTGGGTATACACTCCTTGGATTAGAGCAGAAGTTATGCCCCTTAAAAATGCATTGCCTGATCCGTGAAAGAATCCAGAAGCCTTTTATGAGGATGTTGAGGGTGTCATTAGCACTTGTACTATGACTTTGCCTGATATTGATTTGTTTTTTGAACTAATATTGTTTTTTTAATTTTTTTTTTATTAAGTTTGATTTTATTGAAGATATGAAAAGGGGGAAAGGGGGGTACAAATGAAGAAACCGAAAAATGTATATGGCAATAAGATACAACTTAAGGATAAAACATGAGTAAATGTAAAGTACATGAAGAAAATAAACAAATTCTCAAAATTTCATAAAAAGAGCAAATATAACGAGCATTAAAAAAGCATGAACAAAGTAAATGAGCATAAGGTAAATGTAGTGTCAGATAACATTGTAAAATAAAACATTGGAAGGAAAGGGCATTAGAATATTCATGGGGGTTTGCCAACTTCAGCTGTAACATGGAGTAAAGGGGGTTGTATTGGAGCAAAGGAGGAGAGATAGGTTACCAAAGGTAGCCAGACAAGATCCCGCTTAATTGCCAGGGAGACAGGGGTAACATAATTAGTGTGATGAAAACAGACTGCATTCCACCATGAGCGATAGGAAACATCCGTAGCGTGTTTCCAATTAAAAGTGATAATGTGGAAAGCGACAGCTATCAAAAGGTCAAGAAGCTGATAATGGCATGGGGATTGTGGGATGTCTGGAGAGAGAGAACCTAGAAAAATAAGCGCGGGGAAAAGGGGATTTGAAATTGGAAAATCTTTTGTATTTGGGCCCAAACTGAATTCCAAAACCTGGATACAGGAGGGCAATCAAAAGACATATGTTTGAGGTCAGCAGAAGGACAAGGGTAAGACCAACATGAAGAAGTGGTCTCTGATGAAAAACGTGACAGGGCAAGTGGGGTAAACAGAATTCTGTTATAAACAAAACATAAAGTTTGGGTGTTATTAGCAGCTCTAGAGGTCTTATGAAGTTTGGACCAGACTCTCTCCCAAAGATGAACTGGCCAGTCTTGAGAGAGATCTGATTCCCATGCGATTTCAATCTTGAACTTCACTCTGTCAACCGGGTAGCGGGAAGAGTTATAAAGGGAGGAAGCCGAGGGAGTAGATTCCAATAGCGAAGCCTTGGACCTACAAACTAAAGGAATATCAAAGGAGGGTGGCAGAGATTGGAGAAAGAGTGTAAGAGCTGGATAGAGCAGATCATATTGAAAACGGGCCCTAGTAGGCAAGGAGAAAGAGGATTGGAGAGCCGAGAAAGAGAGAGGGACACCGTGTGAGAGCAATTGAGTGATCCAACATAGACCTTAAGAGTGCCAAACCTTCCAGTAAATAGTGCGTTTGCGAATTTTAAGAAGTGAATTATGCCAAATAGGTTGTTTGGGGAGGGAAAGAAGGGAGGGATAAGTCGAGGTCAAGAAAGGATGAAGAAGATTGCGGCAATGGGAAATGATAGGAGTATGATGGCGTGCCGGATAAGATGTGAAGGACAAAAGCTCACGGAAGTTAAAGGGAGAGATAAAGGAGGATTCCATAAGTAACCAGATGGGAGGATAGAAAGGGAGATCAGAGGAAAGCCACCGAGTTGTTTGTCTCAGAGAGAAAGCTCGATGATATTCTCGAAAGTCAGGGAAACGAACACCGGCCTGAGCCTTATCCTTTCGCAAGGAGGCTAGAGCAATCCACAAACGTTTACCATGCCATAGGAATTTTAGTAGTAAAGAGTCAATCCTTTTAAAAAGAGAAACCAGGATACGTATAGGGAGCATAGAAATAGTATATAGAAGGAGGGGAGAAAGCATCATCTTTATAGAGTTAAGTCGACCCCACCAGGACAGAAAGAGTGGGTGCCAACGTGTAATAGCTGTCTCCATTTTCTTAGAAATATGATAAAAATTCAAATTGAGGGTATCCGATAGAAGCGGGGCAAATCAAACACCTAAATATTTGATTTTAGAGGGTTGCCAAGAGAATCCAGATTGTGCGAAAAGATGTTTCTGGCACAGAGAGTACAAAGGAAGGATTTCACACTTGTCAACGTTGAGGCTGTAACCGGAAACCACGGAGAAAGAAGAGACTTGCTCCAGGAAAGGAGGCACAGAAGAAGAAGGATCGGAGCAATAAAAAAGAATGTCATCAGCATAAACTGAAAGCTTAACCTGATGAGAACCAAAATGAAAACCAGAGATTTTGTCATCCTGCGAATCTTAGTAAGAAAGGGTTCTAAAGCTAAAACAAATAATAGAGGGGATAGGGGGCAACCCTGTCGAACACCTCTGTGTAAAGGGAAATAATCTGAAGTCGTACCAGTAACAAAAATGGAGGCTTGGGGGTTAGAGTAAAGTAAGGAAACAATAGAAATAAAATTGGAGGGAACGCCAAACCAACGAAGAGCCTGGAACATGAAATCCCATCCAATCCTATCAAAAGCTTTCTCCGCATCTAAGGAGATAGCTGCCAAAGGAAGGTCCAATGAGGAAGCCCTGCTGAGAATATTAAGGAAGACTCGTGAATTATCAGAAGAAAGACGGCCCTTAACAAAACCGGACTGTTCGTGGCTGATTAAATCTGTCAAAAGGGGGTCCAAGCGAAAAGCTAGGATCTTAGCTAATAACTTGTAATCCGTGTTAACTAGGGAGATTGGGCGGTAATTCTTGCATAGGGTATGGTCTTTGTCTTCCTTGGGAATCAAGCAAATTAAGGCCTGCTGGAAGGAACCACTCGAAGATCCTGCTGCAAGAAAAGATTGAAATAAAAGAAGAAGTTTAGGAAGGAGGAGAGAGGCAAAATGACAATAGAATTCAATGGTGAAGCCATCAGGGCCAGGAGTCTTAGAAACAGCATGGGATATTTCGGAAAGTGATACGTCTACATCCAAAGATTTCCGATTTACATGGGACGTCGGAGGAGAAGGAAGAGACTGGAAATAGGAGAGAAGATCCGTAGAGGTCGGAATTTGTTCAGGGGTATAGAGAGTGTCATAGAATTTGACAAATTCGGTAAGAATTTCTTTATCCTTAAATCGGGATTCGCCAGAGGAAGTACGAATGGATTCAATCTTCGTGCGTTCCTTCCTAATTTTCAAATAGTTAGCAAGGAGCTCCCCCATCTTATTCCTACCACCATAATATCGGGAGTTGCATTTTAATAAAAGATTAGAAGCGGCTTCAGTTGTGAATTTATTGAAAGAGATTTTCGCCTCAATAATTTTTTTAAGGGAGGAATCAGAATTGGAAGAATGATAGTCAAGCTCCAGGCGCTTAATGTCAGCCAGAATTTGAGTAGACTTGGCCTCTCTGATTTTTTTCCATCTCGCCACAAAATTGATGATAAAACCTCTAGAGGCTGCTTTGAAGGAGTCCCAAACCATAACAAAGGAAGAGTCAGGGATGTGATTGAGAAGGAAAAATTCAGTGGCAAAGGAAGAAAATTCCGAACAAAAAACAGGATCTTGTAATAGGGCATTATTGAAACGCCATCTGCCAGAGTGCGGGGAAAAGGGAAGGAGATCCAGATCCACAAAAACAGGGGCATGATCAGAAAGGAGAATGGAGCCTATTTCAGAGCGGATGGCATGTTGGTAAAGGGATTTGCTAAGGAAAATATGATCAATGTGGGATTGGGATTGGTGAGGAGGGAAGAAAAAGCTATATTCACTAAGTCAGGATTGCACAATCACCATATGTCAACTAAAGCATTATTCTTAGTGGTTTTGAAAAATTAGGAATGCATTTTGGAGGGTACAGATTTAGCTTTCGAGCGACGGTCAAGGAAGGGATCCATAATTTGATTGCAGTCCCCACCAAAAAGGATGTAATCCCCAAAGAAGGAGGCCAGTTTATCAGAAACCGAGGGCCAAAAGGATCTATCAACTCCAGTAGGGGCATACACATTAAAGAGAATAAGAGGAATATTGTCACCAAGAAAATTAACAATGACCCAACGACCATTAGCATCACATTCATGAGAAAATGAAGAAACATTTAACTTTTTGTGCAATAAAATCACAACACCGTTTTTCCTATCAACAGAGGGGGAGCAAAAAACATGACCCACCCAACCACGTTTAAGTTTTAAAGCCTCTGCTTCCGGGAGATGAGACTACTGAAGGAGGGCAACATCAGTATGAAGTCTTGCCATGTGAGATAGCACCCTTTGCCTTTTAATGGGATTGTTTAATCCCTTAATGTTCCATGACGTAACATGGAGTGGAACGACTAAAGAAAACAACTAGCAACAACATGCTCATTAAATGCAAATACAGAAAATAACTAAAATGAAGTAAAATTAGTGATATAAAGAAAGACTGAGAGGAAAAGAAAAGAGAAAAGAAGAGGGAGAGAAAGGTAAGGAGGGTTGAGGATATTGGAAAGAAAGTATCAAACCAGAAGGAAGAGAAGAGAGAGAGGGAAAGGAAAGAAAAGAAAAGGAAAGAAGTGAATAAAGAAGTTCCAAAAGTGAGAAGAGAGGAAAAAGGACAGGGACAAAAGAGATCAAGAAGACAGTACACGTCCATAACGAATGACTGAAAGACATACTTACGAAAACGAAAAACGCAAACGAAGACGGGGATGGAGGCATCAAAAAGATGACAGCGACAACACCAAGAGCGGACGCCAGACCTCAAAAATCACAGATCCAAAGGCAGCGTACAAACACAATGGATACATCGGGAAGGAAAAGAAGAGGGCGACATCTGTAAATATAAGAGGAGAAAAGGGGTAAATGCATGAGGGAAACATGACGCAAGGCAGAAGTTAACAAAGGTAAAATATAAGAGGGTAAAATGACAACAGTAATAAGAGTTATGAGGTGCGAATATCGTTAGCAGAGTAGAAGAGATTGCAAGGTCCTTCAAGGCGGTCTGGAAACATCCATAACATCCGGGCCATGCTGACGGAGGAATTCCTGGAGGATGGCAGGATCTTCATAGGTGGTGGTTTTGTCCTTGTAAGTAACCTTGAAAAGACATGGGTGTAAGAGTCCGTATCGAGCATTGAGGGCTCTGAGTTGCAGGCGCAAGTCTAGAAACCTCTTGCGTCTGTCTGCAGTGGCCTTGGAAACATCTTGAGACAAATGAAGGCGGTGGCCTTCCCATAAGATTTGTTTCTTTAGTTTAGCAGCTGAGAGAACCTGCAGGAGATCAGTGTACTGAAGGAACAGCATGATAACACCCCTAGGTTTAGTAGGGACTCTAGGACCAAGGCGGTGAGCTCTCTGGATGTTGATGGACGCCAAGGCTGGAGCATCCAAAATTTTTGAGAGGAAAGTTTGAAAGAAAGTGGTAGGATTGGACCCCTCCGTTAGCTCAGGAAGTCCGTAAAGGCGGAGGTTGTTCCTACGATTCCTGTTTTCCAAATCCTCTGTCTGCTTCTCAAGCAGAAGAACCTCAGCCTCCAATGAAGGGATGCGAGAGCAGGAGGAGTGAAGAGAATCCGTACAAAGGGAAAACAACAGTGGAGGATTCCCAAAAGAACAGCACCTAGTCAAATATTCTCCAAGAAATATCTTTCCTTTGGGCCCACCCTCCAGTACATGGGGCAGTCTGTGTGCACACTTCAAAAAACACCCACTGTCACAGTGTAGGTTCAACACATGAACTATAGAAAGCTTTGAGAAAAGGTCAAGGTGCACCACTTAAACGTTTTTGAGAAACTATTATTTTCAATAAGGTGAACTGTAATGATCACATCAAAAGAGTTTTTGTTCTTATATTCTTGAAAGTTCTTTATTTGATTCAGATGGTAAAAACATATACACAGGATCTATAGCCGACGCGTTTCGTCCACACGGGACTTCTTCAGGGCAGGATAGTCAATGGCGATGATGTCCCTGGATCCTATACCGTTGTTAAAGGATGCGTAAGTATGCCTGGGTAGTTATATTGTGGGTCACCCGGTATCATGTCTTTTAGACATCTATCCAATAGGAAAAGGTGTTAGAAATTCAACTGCAAACGAATCGCACCAGTGATATGCGGTGTTTTAATATCTTGTGTTCAAGCCACATCCAAAAATGAGGATGGTAATTCAATAGTAGTGGAACCAGAGTAGAAATGCAATGGGGACCTCCGTTAATTATCTACTGAGATCTTCGGCCGGTACTTGACGGAGGAGGACGTCGTTTCTCACGTTATCTTTTCGAGCCACGCAGGAGCCAGGGGATGCTGTAGCACGCTTTATCAAGAGTTGCTTGGCAATAGAACTATCATATATTCTTCCTCTTTTAAAAAGAAGATCTCAGTAGATAATTAACGAAGGTCCCCATTGCATTTCTACTCTGGTTCCACTACTATTGGATTACCATCCTCATTTTTGGATGTGGCTTGAACACAAGATATTAAAACACAGCATATCACTGGTGCGATTCATTTGCAGTTGAATTTCTAACGCCTTTTCCTATTGGATAGATGTCTAAAAGACATGATACCGGGTGACCCACAATATAACTACCCAGGCATACTTACGCATCCTTTAACAACGGTATAGGATCCAGGGACATCATCGCCATTGACTATCCTGCCCTGAAGAAGTCCCTTGTGGACGAAACGCGTCGGCTGTAGATCCTGTGTATATGTTTTTACCATCTGAATTAAATAAAGAACTTTCAAGAATATAAGAAGAAAAACTCTTTTGATGTGATCATTACAGTTCACCTTATTGAAAATAATAGTTTCTCAAAAACGTTTAAGTGGTGCACCTTGACCTTTTCTCAAAGAGTGAAGAGAATCCGTTGATAGTTCCAGTATAAGAACACAGGATTCCAAAGAGGACCATTTGTCTTGCATGGCTTGCATGTTTTTAGTGGTAGCTTCCATGAAGGGATTGAGAGCACGGATTTCCTCCAAGATAATATCCATGGACGAAGGAGATGCGCCGTTCTCAGGAGCAGGAGGGTCTTTTTTGAGATGTTTTCCGGAAGCTAAGGGTGCTTTCACGCCATTTTGAGACTCCATGCGTTATGTCAGACTTCGACATTTTGCCCTCTTCCAGATCCTGAAGGGGAGAATCAGAATTTGACCCGGAAGGCAACTTAGTGACCATAGCAATCTTCAAATTGCGGAGTTTCCCCATATAAGAACTCAGAGCAGCAAATGAAAAGGGGGTTTGTGAGCAAAAAGACGAGGCAGGATAGACAGTATTAGACGTGCATGGGATGAGCTAGGTGTACCCACCCAATGAAGTACCTAAAAGGACATAAATGCCCCAGCAGACAGAGAAAAATATAGCCCAGGAGGGCCAATTGCTGAGAGTAAAGCACTCTAAGTCAGAAGAGAAACTCAAGGTGGGCAAAAAGACATGAGTGCGCATTCAACAGCAACCAACTTGCATCACTGAGAGGAGGAATGAAGGCAATAAGTCAAATCATATCATGTCATGATGGAGATATATTGGCAGGAGCATCAGCAGGCGTTGACAGAGAGATGAAAGAGCTGCAGGGACCCAGGTGAGGTGAAGAAAGCTTGCAGGTACAAGTATAAGCAAGCATGACCTTCATTCAGCACTTGAGGCCAGCCAAGGAGCCAAAGTCAAGGAGAACCATGAAAAAGCAGCATTGCCAGAGGTACAAAGCAGGTATAATTTTGTTGCTGAAGGAGGAGGAAATGAGGCACCAGCTGACAGCTCATAGCAAAATAGACTCACTGCATGAATTAATGGGCATTTTCAACTGTTCAGTGTGTCCATAGGCATTTTCATGAAGAGCGGATACTTCAGGCAGAAAAGTGGGCGTTGCGAACAAAATGGCGTCCGGGACCAAATCTCCCGACCAAAATGAGCAGATCCGCCAAAACGTTACAAATCTCCAAAAAAGTGAGGGCGCTGGGCTCACCTCACATTCCGGAGACTGACAAGGTGAGCGTCGGGGCTAGACGATGCCAAACTCAGCCGAAAATTGCGTGGCAGTGAAGGTCAGCTCCGGAGCTCCGGAATCACGCCACCATCTCACTGATGCGCAAGCCCTGGATCAAATATTAAAGCGACCGTTTTTTGGGACTAATATTACCACCTGATATGCGGAGAACTGTGCGTAGAGTTGATGATTGTGAGACATTTGGAGCATTATGGAAAGATTTCGAGCAGTTAGATGAAGACAGAGAACCTGCACAGAAACCGTGTCAGTTAATTTTAAATCTTTTGGCAGCTATATTAGTTAAGTTAAAGATGATTATTCCCCCTAAAAAGATAAATTGGACTGTATTAGCATTGTGTAAGCAAAAGGCAGATTGTTAGAAATGGGGTTACCAATTCTATAGGGGGTAGCATGGAGCAGAGCGGGCAGGCCAAACTTCAGAGGACGTGTGTAAAGCGTCCACGCAGAACTCACAGACGACACACCAGGCACACCACAAAAGAGACACGACACCGCTTTTGGTTGGAAAAAGAATAAGTGTTGTATTATCTCCAACCTGCAAATGTAAAACACAACAATAGCAGTAATCACAAGGGGGCGCCAACTGGCGCCAGAGCAATGAAGGCAAGGGGGATTATTTACATGGGAAAGGGGCAGGAATAAAAGGTTAAGTCCGTGAGTCCATGGCTGAAATAAAAATGTGTTATCATTGGCATAAAAACCTTAGGAGAATGCGTGAGGGAAAGAAATACTAATGCTGAAACTCAAGGTCAATATCGCAGGGCGAACTCAGGCCTTAATCCTTGGCCTCACCTAGGAGTAACTGTAAGCGTAAACTCAAGCATTAGACATAAGATACACATTAGGCAGGACGGCATAGCATAACTTGCATCAGCATAACATTGAACATTGGAGGTAAATCTGAAACCTGTCAGGCCTAAAAACAGCTTGAACCAGGGACCTCCATAACTCTTGGAAGCACCCCGGGGCAGGTAAGTACACACTCCAATAAAACATTAGGTGCAAACCATTGACATTGGGCCTACAACCTCAGTAGAGGGACCTCTGGGCGTCAGGCAGGAGCCTTATCCTTGGGCAGGAATCACAGTGCTCATAAGAATGGCAGAGCACACATCCACATTGGCTCAACTAATCATGAGTAGGGGCGCGGTGACCTAAGCACCCAGCCTTAACCGAATATGGCTCAAAAGCACCTCCCGGTGACATAAAAACACTAGGCACCCAAGACCGGCATTCCCCCCCTCAACAGTGGTATCACACATGAGGCAGGACCATCTGCTGCTAAACTTTCATAGCCTGACTTCCCCTATTGGCCTGGATTCAGGCAACTCACTACTGCAGGCACAACCCAGGTCCCTGAACCACCCATGGCCCACACCACTGAGTCTCTGTCCTGGGTCTACTGGCCCAACTTTGCAGGTGCCAGCTGCCAGGCGGGGCATCTGGGGAACAATACTGTTCCTGGGGGCGGCAGTTCACCATGGAATGCTGGCACCGACAGTATGCCCCGATACACCCCCCAACACAGTCTGTTTGAGCCCCACACTCACCGGACTCTTGGCAATGTCTCCACACTTCTGCTCCTCACTCCGGGCTTCCTGGGCAGTAGGGTGGGAGGCAGGCACCGACAATGTGCCTCGAGGCCACACCAGACAGACGCAGACACTGCTCCCCAAAGTGGAGTTGGGGTAGGCTCCCGCCCTATTTACAAGTCTGAGAGGCGGCAGGATCTGGCGCGATAGTGCTTAGGAACACAAAAGCAGCCTCCTCCAGCTGCGCAGTGCTAGCCAGCACACAGCACTTCTCCTCAGCCCAGCCCCTCATACAGAGCTTCTAGATCACAGCGCTTAGCAGGCAGCACTTATTCAGGGCCAGGCATCGCTTCCAACAGTCCATCGCTTGGTTGAAGCGGCGCTTTCCAGGCACACACAGCAGGCAGTACAGTTCAGGCAATTTAGGACTATCCAGGGCTTCTGCAGCACAGCACTTCCAGGATTATAGCGCTTCGGCACGCAGCGCCTCCTCCAGGTCCAACACTTCCAGGCGCACAGCGAAAGGGGGGCGGACAGTCCCAGCAGCAAACCCCAGGGTAACACTCCTCACCTCCTGGGTGGTGGGGTCCAAGATGCTCCTTCCCTTCTCAGCGCTTCTTTGTACAGCGCTGGCGTGGTGCAAAGTCCCGGCAGCTCCAGGGACCTAGGGGGTCCCTCCTTCTTTAGGCGCCCTGGGGACAGAGCAGTAGGCACTACTGGGCCAGGTCAGCAGGTAGTGGGGGCATCCTCAAAACAGGGTGGTAGGCTTTCACCATCCCCACTGCAGCGTGGCCCACCTCCTACACAGCAGCCTGAACTCCTGCAGTGGGGCTTCACAAGCCCTGGGGACAGTAGGGGGGTTCTGGATGGGTGCAGGGTCCGGCACACAGGCCCAAGTGGCAGTATCCCCTGGCAGAAGGTCCCCTCACATTCCTGTCCCAGCTCTGTCTCTGCACATCACATCTCTACTGCTCTCCCTATACTAGAAAGGCTGGAAGCTTCTAGAAGGTCCCTCCAAATGCTGAGATTGCTGGGTACCAGACAACTAGACCGCTAACACACCTCAGACAGGCAAACTAGTTCTAACTGGCTCAGTGGGAGGAGTAGAGCACCCTGGGTGCCAGGCTTTCCCTCCAAATGCAGGGGTGGCTGGGTACCTAACAACTAGACTGCTAACCCCCTGCAGTCAGGTGGCACAACGTATAGCCTTGACAGCCATTTTAAATTCAAAAACACAAATGCAGCATTTCACCAGGGTACATGTTTACAATGGGGGAAAATAAATGTACACACCATTGCACTGGATTTAACATTAACATGGCGTCACACATCACACATGGTCTATTCGGAAACCTTCACCATGGGGGAGACATCTCAAATTAGGGGGGCGAAAAGCAAAAACTTTTGGGGTAAAAGGGCCAATTCCAACACAGATGAATCGGTTTCAGATTTCTTTACACGCTTTGAGGAGGCAATCCACTATTTTAGTGGCCAGTCATTGACAGATGCAAAGGGTAGGCATCTGTTAACCGACAAATATGTTGCAAACCTTTTGCCAGGAATAGCTAGTCGCCTAAAGGCGAGTGAAAGTTCATGGACTACCTCTTCTCCGGTTTCTCTCCTAACTATGGCTCAGTATTATGAGCGACCAGAATTAGAAGCTGTTATGTTATGTTATGTTATTAGAATTTTTGAGCACGCAGCTGCCCCAGCTAAGGGGCGCCCGGCGCAGTAATGAGGATAAAAAGTCTAAAGAGTTGAAAACAAAGGTTATGTTAGCTCAAGCTTATGGCCCACCTTCTAGAGGTAATGATAGAGGCGGACGTGGATCTTATGGTTCGTCTTTTCCTCCTTATACTCCTTCGAATTTGTTTTTTGATCAGTGTGCGTACTGCAAGAAATTTGGACATTGGCTTTGAGGTTCCGTGACAATTGTAAGTGGTGTTCTCGACTCGCACGAATATGGTCGAGTCTGGTATCTATGAACCGCAAATAACGAGTTTAGTAAGTGTGCGCAGTTTCGCTGTGCTAACCTAAACCGTTCGTTTGTTACGTGGGCATTTCTATCTGTACCCACGTGTTCCATCTTAGATACGGCATCCATTTTGTCTCTTGCCCTCAAGTAGCCAGCGAACGGACGCTGTCCGCTTCGCGACCCTGGGACTCCCAAGATATTTGCGGAAGACACATGTCTTTTGTAAGTGTCTTTATGATGAGGGGGATGATACTGTAAGGCAGATGGCCCCGCTCGAGGCTCATCTCGCCGTGCCGGTTTATTGTCTTAGCCGTGCATCTCATTAGGCACGTCCCTTTGATGCCTGTATCTCGTGTCTCTCGATACCTCCCCTTTTACACCCTTTCCGATCTCCCCACTGTCTCCGTCTTCCTCTACACCTGTTCTCGTTCCTATTTTGATCTGTTTTATTGCCGATTGGAATGCACTAATATTGGGAAGATGGGTTTTTACAGTTGGGAACCGCCAAATGTTTCCGCATTTATGTTCCGGGCCTTGTGTGTATCAAAGTGACCAAAGCGACCCCTCTGGGGGATAATTATGGGATCCGGGTCATAAACTTTTGTGTTCAATGTAACTCAATGGGAAAATCGTGTATAAAAGGAGCGATCCGCAGAACCAATTCGAAGCAGACGCTCTGAACTACACTTGTTGTACTTCCGTGATTTCTGTGTTTCCCTGCAGCAAATAAACCCTTGAATCTTTGACGCCGAAGGAAGTGTCCCGTGTCTCTGTGATTCGTACGCCGGAGCAGGTTACCCACGAAGGTTTCAGGTGTTGTGCCCTGGCACCGCTGGGTTCTAAATAACCCAGTCCTTCAGTTGGCGCATCAGTGGTACCGGTCCAAGCCCGACGATCGTGAGGAACTTCGTGTGAAATCTCCGAGGGAAGGTGCACCCCGCTTCATCGATCCTGTTGTCGAAATAAGTGGCCCGAAGACTTTTCCCGCGAAGATTCCCGCCTCCTGACGGCTGCGACGGACTGCTGCCCTGACTGTAGACCTGTTTTGGCGCCTGGCGTAGACCTTGGTAGAGCGAGACGATTGACGGGCCTTCCTGGTGACGCCATCGATCTTTGAGTTAAGTATTTGTGGGTCGCTCCCAGAGTCCTTAGTAGTTGACACTTTAGCGAGTGTTTTTGTTGTTGACGCTGTGAGAGTGTTTTTGTCGATGACACTTTGCTAGCGTATTTTGTTGTGTTGTTTGACGACTGCAGCCGCCAAAAACCGAGGGTTTTTGCTTTTTGCTGGGACTTGGTAAATCCCGTAACCCTTGAAGTTTGTGAAACTCGGCTAGTGTGCAAGATGCCTGGTCGCAGTACTTTGTTTCGTTGTTTCAGACCTTGTGGTATGGATTCCCGACTGGAGGACTCGTGTCCGATACCTCCGGTTGGAACTCCGACTTATGAACTGTACAGTAAACATGGGCTAGGCCCGATTACTTTTAATGAATACTGGATTAAATATACGAAGAAGGACGGTGACCTTCATTGGCCACCTCATGGTAGCTTTGAGACCCCGATTTTAGATAATCTAGAGGCTAAATTGTTCGAAAGAAAGTCAAGGCCGGCCATGTTTGATGCCTTTCGGTTGTGGCGTAAAGAAGCCAAACAGAAAGAAATCAGACAGACTAAACGAAATCAGCGAGATAATGTTGCTACCATTGTAAAGAAAGCAGAGCAGTTTCAGCGTGATAAGGAGGTTAAGGAAAAGGAAGTGTTTGATAGGCTACAGCGTATGTCTGTAGATAAATGCTATCCTGCTTTGCCTACGGAGTCGGATAAGAAGGAAGAACCAGTTGAGGATCCTTTGATGTCCTATCTTATGAAATCGCCACCTCCGTATGTACAGGGTACCACAGCTCCTGTGCTTCCCCCTGTACCTGTTCCTGCACCTATTCTTCCTTTGCCTGTTCCTCAACCTGTACCCGTTCTTCCGACTGTTCCTGCTCCTTTGCCTGTCGCAATCCCTACTGCTCCTCCGCTTCCACATACTCCTGCTCCCGCTACTGCACCTGCTCTGTTAACTCCTGTTGTTGCTTCTGTTTCTACTCCTTCACTTGTTAGTCCTGTGTCCTATACTTCTCCCTCTACTCGTAGTCGTAATTCTCCTCTTGCGGCTAGCTTCTTTCATTCGCTCGGACCTGTTCTTGGGTCTGCTGGTTCGGATGGTCCACAGAGACGTAGTCAGCTTCCTGGTAACAGAGAACGCGCTTCGCTATATAATATGGCGATGGGTTGGATGATGCATCCTCTTCGAAATCCACCACGTGTTGTACTCGACACATTTTGTCAATTCAATATACCAACTCAAAGATTTGTGTTCGAGGAAATGTGTAAGGTCCTACGTGATCAGATATCGGCCGACGCACCTGACGAGGTGCTGACCGCTTTGTCTGATCTACAGCTTCAGTTCTCAACTGGACTGATAGTGGATACCAACGTTCGACGTGCTGTTGAGCGGTTGCTATCTTTCCGTCCCACTCCTATACCTCAAGCCTTGTTTGTTGAGGATGTTGAAAGTCAGCCAGATGAGTCTGGTCAATTTCCTATGCGCGAAGTTCCACCAGTATGGATGCCAGGTAATCCTGCAGCTGCTCCCCCGATTCCGCCATTCTTTCAGAGAGTATGGATACATCTCCCATGGAAACGCTCAGAAGTGTTACAGGTGAAGCAATCTCTGCCGGACCCTCGTAAAAATCCTGCAGGGTACTACAAGGAATTATCGCAGCTCGTAGACGCTACGATAATGAATCTTGCCGATATTGATATGTTGTTTGGCAATGTTGTACCGCAACCGGTATGGGCTAAGATTCGTCAGGAAAATCATCCGAATGAATTAGGTGGTGCTTGGGCTGCCATAGTAGCGGCGGATGCCCGACAAACTGGTGGTGCTAAACCCGAGCAGCTGATTGCTGATCTTCCTCAAAGAATAATAACGTTAATGAAGACTCTTATGCCAGCTATGAGGGTAAATTGGGACAAATTATCAGCTTGTAAACAGAAGAAGGACGAGAGTGTCTCCGACTTCTTTACGAGGTTTGAGGAGGCATTCATTGATCATAGTGGTCAGGATATGAGCACTGAGGGTGGTCAAAGGTTGTTCGTGGACAAATTTGTTTCCAACTTATTGCCCGATTTGAGCAATAAATTAAAGAATTCAGAGAGTGCGTGGGCCGTTTCTACTTCAGCTCAGATTTTGGCCACGGCACAATATTATGAGAACAGAGAGAAAGAAGAGAACGACCGCGCTGATAAAAAGACGAAAGAGCTTAAAACTAAAGTGTTGCTTCAGCAAGCATATCCTCCACGTTCGAATCAGAATACTTCGCAACAAAATAGATCACAGCCGCAATCGAACCGATCACAATCTCGTAATGACTCCTCTTTTCAAAGATCGTCATTAGGGTACAATCAATGTGCTTATTGTAGACAGGAGGGACACATTAAATTCAATTGCCCCGTTTTGAACGATCGTAATAGTGGTAATTCGTCTAAAGGAGGTCGCGGTGGTTCGCATCAGGTATCACGCGGTAGGGGTCGTGGTGCTCAGAATGATCGTTCTGATAATTCATCTAATTCTAACAACTGTTTTGATCAACGCGGATCTTCGCAAGGACGATCTGCGCAGTACAATGTAGACGATTATTACGTCGATCAGGGAACTGACGATAGTAATTACTAGGACAGCCAAAGACAAGGAGAGGGAGTGGTATCAGTTCCAGGTGATCAGAGAGGGCCTTACGTCGCAGTTGCTACATCGGGCGTTGTTGAGCCTTTTCTGTTGGACACTGGTGCAGCGAAAAGTTCCATTAAGCATTCGAAACTCCCTGGCGCACCTTTGTCTGGCTTAACAAATGTTTCCGTTGGATTCTCTGGCGCCCCCGTTAGCAATCCAGTTTCGCGCCCTTTGCCCCTTAAAATTGGGCCTTGTGAGCTAGAAGCTCCGTTGATTTTGACTACTGGTTGTGGTGAAAATCTTTTGGGCCTGGATTTGCTTAAACGTTTGTATGCAACTTTGTATTGTTCTCCTGCGGGTGTAAAGCTTACGTTAGGAGAGAGGGTTGTCTCTCCTATGTACTTGTCTCTCGATAAGCTTCCACCGGAATTGAGTTCTCTTCCAGCGTCTTTGTGGGCAACGGGTCCCAATGATGTGGGCCTGCTTGACATCTCCCCGTATGTTGTTCAGTTGAAATCTAATGTGCGATTGCCACGTATTCCCCAGTACCGTATCTCTCTTGATGGTGAACGAGCATTGTTAGCGATCATCTATGATTTGATCGGGAAAGACGTTATTGAAGAGACTCGGGGAAACGTGTGTAACAGCCCTGTACTGCCCATTCTTAAACGTACTGATCCTTCGAAGCCGCCTGTTTATCGTTTTGTTATCGATTTACGGGAAGTAAATAAAATTGTGGTTCCTCAGTTCCCTGTTGTGCCTGACATCACGGCGCTACTGACTCTGATTCCAGCTTCTGCATCGTGGTTGTCGGTGATTGACTTGAAGAATGCGTTCTTCAGCATCCCGATTGCCGAGGAGAGCAGGGACCTTTTCGGTTTCTCTCTCGGTGGACGCAGCTACCGGTTTAAACGCGCTCCTCAGGGCTACTGTGAAAGTCCATCGATTTACAGTCAAGCCTTGAAGGGTCAACTGGATGCGTTTCGGTTGCCGGCTGGTGTGGCCTTAATCCAATACGTTGATGACCTATTGGTGGCCGCTGATACTCAGGACATTTGCAAAATTGCTACGGTGTCGTTGTTGCAACATCTCTGTGAGTTAAATCACAAGGTGTCACCTTCTAAACTCCAATATTGTTGTCAAGAAGTAACCTATTTAGGTCACTTATTGTCAAAGGAGGGAAGGAGGTTGACCCCAGAGAGAATTGCTGCAATTGCACGAATGGCTGTGCCAAAAACCCAAAGAGATGTGCGTGCCCTTCTAGGTATCACGTCGTACTGCAGGCAATGGATTCCTAACTTTTCATTGCTAGCGAAACCATTAGTGGCTCTTACGTGCAAGGATGTTTCGACTCCTTTACCATGGACGGAAGAGTGTCAGAAAAGTTTTTCTGAATTACGTGATTCATTGTGTTCGGCTCCTGTGTTAGGTACTCCTGACTACAGTAAACCGTTTACATTATATGTTCATGAGCGGGAAGGTTGTGCTTTGAGTGTTTTAACGCAACCTTTTGGTGGTAAGCAACGTCCATGTGCATATTTTTCCTCGACCTTGGACCCAGTAGCTAGAGCATTGCCGAGTTGTTTGAGAGCAACAGCGGCAGCTGCGGTCTCCATCCGGCAATCAGCAGGACTGGTCATGGATAATATGCTTACGGTGATGGTTCCGCACGCAGTCGACACTCTTTTGAACCGTACAAAAACTCAGCACTTGACGAGTGCGAGGTTGTCTGGGTACGAGTTGACGCTGTTGGCAAGCCACATCCAAATAAAACGTTGTAATGTCCTGAACCCGGCAACTTTGTTACCAATTAGCTCAGAGTCAGATGAAATAACAGAACACGATTGTTATTTGAGGACAGAGGAGGAAACAAAAGGTCGAGTGGACCTTAAAAACACCCCATTGGAAGACCCAGATGGAACACTGTATGTGGATGGGTCATGTTTTAAGTTGCCGAATGGCGATGTGACTACTGCGTATGCTGTTGTAACGTTGAATACTGTTGTTGAGACTGCAAGATTGAATCAGAATTCTGCCCAAGCTGCAGAGCTGATCGCTCTCACCAGAGCGTGTGTGTTAGCGAAAGGGAAACGTGTGAATGTGTTTACCGATAGCCAATACGCGTTTGGTGCTGCATATAGTTTTGGACGATTGTGGAGAGAGAGAGGTTTTCTGACATCGCATGGTACGAAGATTCAGCATGGCCAACTTGTGAATGATCTTTTGGATGCGCTGACGTTGCCTAAGCAGGTAGCGATTGTTAAATGTAGTGCGCATCGTAAGGTGACGGATGATGTTGGTCGTGGTAATGCGTTTGCGGATGAGATTGCTAAGGAGACTGCCCGGAACCTTAGCACTCGAATGTATGTGGCGAGTTCGGTTAGGTGGCCTATAGAGTCGAGCATGTGCGAAGACACTATTGAAAGTGTGAAAGAAATTCAGAAAGAGGCCACCGAGACTGAAAAGATGAAGTGGGAAGAAAGTACGGGAAAGTTGGATGCGAATGGTTGTTGGATTGATTTGTCGGATCAGAAAAGATGGTTGTTGCCTGATGCGTATGTGCTGGCCGTTGTGACAATGGCGCATGGGTTAGCACATATTAGCGCGAAAGGTATTTGTAAGTTGCTGTCCCCTGTGTGGAAGAATGACGGTATCACAAAATGTGCTGAACGTCTGGTCAAAAATTGTATGGTGTGTATGATGTACAATCCTGGCAAGGGAACCCCAACTCCTCCTGGCAGTTTTGCTCCCCCTTCATGTCCTTTTGAGGTGATTCAATTGGACTTCATCCATATGGAGCGATGCAATAACCTGAAATACGTTTTAGTAGTGGTTTGCGCATTCTCCCGATGGATCGAGGCCTATCCTCTCAAAGACAATACTGCTTTGTCTACTGCGAAAATCCTACTGAAGGAATACTTTCCTCGGTACGGAATGCCTAGAGTCGTGTGGTCAGATAACGGAAGTGAGTTTGTGGGAAGTGTGATGAAGAGTGTGTGTAAGGGCCTTGGAATTAATCAGAAATTCCATAGTGCCAATCATCCCCAGTCAGCTGGTTTGGTTGAAGGGTATAACGGCACCCTTAAACTGAAACTAGCAAAGATTCAGGCTACGACTGGTCTTTCGTGGCCTGACGCTTTACCTTTAGCATTACTGTCA
This sequence comes from Lissotriton vulgaris, assembly GCF_964263255.1. Taxonomy (NCBI): domain Eukaryota; kingdom Metazoa; phylum Chordata; class Amphibia; order Caudata; family Salamandridae; genus Lissotriton; species Lissotriton vulgaris. The sequence goes on along the minus strand of NC_141699.1, from coordinate 39,123,999 downwards.
ACTAGGGCGACTGTACACTCCCGAGTAGGGCTTAGTCCCTATGAACTAGTGTTCGGCCGTCCTGCGAATGTGTGGGGGGTTCCTAGGCCAGGTGTGTTCTGTGATCTTGAGTACCCAATGTTGATCGATTATCTTCATGACTTGACTGCTAAACTGAGGTTAATTCACCAACAGGTTTACGACGCACTGCCGACGCAGACGGAGGGTCCAGGCCACCAGCTCCAGCCCGGAGATTGGGTGGTGACGCGCAACTTTTCGCGCAAGAACAATTTGGATCCGAGGTTCACTGGACCCTACCAGGTTCTCCTTGCCACGAGGACTGCTGTTCGTCTTGAGGGACGGAAAAACTGGGTGCACGCCACCCACACCAAAAAGGTCCCTATCCCTTTGCCGGCAGACCCGTGGGTGAGGAAAGGCATTGCATCAACTGAAACCGAAGGATTGCCGGCGTTTGTACCTTTTAGCGACGCACAGCCTGTCGGAGAATCCTCAGTGCAGCAGAAAGACACTGTTGAACAATTGTCATCTAAAGACTCAAGAACCGAACACTCAACTGATCAGCAGGACGTTGTCTCTTCAACGGATCCTTTGTTTGACGAGCAGACACGTCCTGGGAAAACCCGATACTTTTTGCGATCTAGCACTAAAGACTAATAAAAGATCCTGCTTTGCTTTATTGACAACTGCTCTAATCCCGTTTTCCGTGATCAGTTTGAACATTTGTATTATTGTGATTATTTTTGTATATATTCACTGAGCTTCGTTCCTTACACCTTTTTGCTTCCACAGCCGAGAGACATTGTTTTTGCATATATATATATATATTTGTGCAATAAAGGCCGTAGGGCCGCGCGCGTACTTCCTTCTGGTTAGTAGGTCTTGACGCTAGGTTAAAGACCGTCGGTTCCTGGGAACTCCTAGGGATTGACTACTGCTACACAGAACGAAGTGCGTCAAGAAACGTTGCGGACGGTCGTAGGGAATGGCATTTTCGAAGCTGATGGACTTGGAAGAAGCTGAAGCTCAAAGATTCAAGCTGCAGCAACTTAGCCGTACGAAATGTTTTGTATTCCAAGTATTTGTATTATTTTTGACTGTTTCTGCATTATTGGCGGGTGGGGTGTATTACATGATATCTTACTTCTTACCTTCTGTCGTACCTACTCCTACCCCTGACCCTAAACTCACCTCCACTGCTTCTCCTCATTCTTTTCATGTCTTACCCGAACACGAGCAGGCTAGACGTGCAGAATTCCGCAATAATTCCTTTATTCAGCTCCTTCACCAGCATCAGTTAGTGGTTAACACTACTAATTGTTGGGTGTGTGGGTTGATGCCACATACTACGGATAAGGGAATTCCATATCTGGTGTTACCGTACAGTTCCCAAGGGTCTGCTCGAGCATTTCAAACAATGTTTCGAAGCGCACTAGGTTTCCACCCCATTCGAGAACCACGCTCTCCCTACTCTGGTCCTACTTCGTATCAAAAACCTTTGTCTATAGCAATAGAGGATTTAGATAGTGATATCTATGATCCCTCGCTTATTCCTGAAGAAGAGGTACAAGCTTACAGGGTCCTGAGTAGAGGTGAGTATAGTGTGTTCAGTAGTGAAAAACAGCTTGAAAGCTCACCCCCGATATGGGTCGTACCCCACATTGGTAATTTTTGCCTCATGGGTCGTGGCCGAAGATCGAAAGCCCGACTTGGAGAGAGTGCTTGCACTGAAAATTACATTCTGCCGATGGTCTCGTCCCCTGTGTTTCTGGCTGCCAAGGGTACATACTTTATTTGCCATGATCGTGCATACGCATGGTTGCCCGCTGACTTCATGGGCTCATGCTTCATTGCAAATTTGTTGCCTCCGACGTTCACTGTAGATGCCGATTATCACAAGACCAGAGTTGTGAGAGGCGTAATTAGCGAAGAGGATACTGCCGGTCAAGAGGCAGGAGACTTTTTCAAGGGTTTCCTCCCGTTTTGGGGACCTATGGTTAACAGTAGGAACCTGAGACAGTTGACTCGAGTGGTAGAATCGACAGCTAACATTACTGCCAGTGCCCTTGGTAATATCACCACAGAACTTCAGGCGGATAGACTTATGACGTTACAAAACCGTATGGTTTTAGACGTGATCTTAGCAGATCGAGGTGGGGTATGTAAGGTGATCCATTCAAGCTGCTGCATTTTCATTCCTGATAATGCCCCGACTGTCTATCAAGCCATCTCTAAGTTGCATAAGATCTCTGAATCCATACACGTGGATGTAGGGGATTGGACGCTACTTGGGTGGTTTTGGGGCCTGATGTCGACTTGGGGTTGGAAGGTTCTGATGATCATCGGAGTTGTTGTGGCGTTCCTGTTCACGTGTTGCCTTTGTGTGCAGTGCGGTCCTGCCTTATGTGGCCTCTGTGCTACAACGTGTATGAGACAGCCGCATGTTACCAAGGGAACTCGGTTGGACAGAGCTATGCTACAGCAACATCTAGATGGTCTGATGAATATTGAGTATGATTCCGACTAGTGCTTGCCTACATGAGGGCAAAAGGAGCGTCTGAGGTTCCGTGACAATTGTAAGTGGTGTTCTCGACTCGCACGAATATGGTCGAGTCTGGTATCTATGAACCGCAAATAACGAGTTTAGTAAGTGTGCGCAGTTTCGCTGTGCTAACCTAAACCGTTCGTTTGTTACGTGGGCATTTCTATCTGTACCCACGGGTTCCATCTTAGATACGGCATCCATTTTGTCTCTTGCCCTCAAGTAGCCAGCGAACGGACGCTGTCCGCTTCGCGACCCTGGGACTCCCAAGATATTTGCGGAAGACACATGTCTTTTGTAAGTGTCTTTATGATGAGGGGGATGATACTGTAAGGCAGATGGCCCCGCTCGAGGCTCATCTCGCCGTGCCGGTTTATTGTCTTAGCCGTGCATCTCATTAGGCACGTCCCTTTGATGCCTGTATCTCGTGTCTCTCGATACCTCCCCTTTTACACCCTTTCCGATCTCCCCACTGTCTCCGTCTTCCTCTACACCTGTTCTCGTTCCTATTTTGATCTGTTTTATTGCCGATTGGAATGCACTAATATTGGGAAGATGGGTTTTTACAGTTGGGAACCGCCAAATGTTTCCGCATTTATGTTCCGGGCCTTGTGTGTATCAAAGTGACCAAAGCGACCCCTCTGGGGGATAATTATGGGATCCGGGTCATAAACTTTTGTGTTCAATGTAACTCAATGGGAAAATCATGTATAAAAGGAGCGATCCGCAGAACCAATTCGAAGCAGACGCTCTGAACTACACTAGTTGTACTTCCGTGATTTCTGTGTTTCCCTGCAGCAAATAAACCCTTGAATCTTTGACGCCGAAGGAAGTGTCCCGTGTCTCTGTGATTCGTACGCCGGAGCAGGTTACCCACGAAGGTTTCAGGTGTTGTGCCCTGGCACCGCTGGGTTCTAAATAACCCAGTCCTTCAGCTTTCAAATTGTCCAGCACTGCGTGCTCAGCAGTGTCCACGTGGTCGGGACTAATGAGAAATAGCTTAGGATATACAGGGCCTAGAGGATGCACGAATGATCGTGCTAGGTTTGATGCAAATACACGTGGGCAGGATGGGTTTAACACTTTTGATAGAAGGAACCAATATCAAATGTCCGACCATGTGCCGTCTGATTTACAAGATTCTGCTTATGCATAGGATTGCCTAGGATGGGGTAAGGAATCAGTTCAAGTTCCAGTAGATCAGAAGGGTCCCTATGTTACAGCACATGTTTTGGGCTCTACTGATCAGTTTCTGGTTGATAAAGGAGCTACTCGTAGCGCCTTGTCTAAACAACTGGTTCCTAGGGCTCAGCAGGCGTGACGATTGCGCGCCAAAGGCGCGCCTAAGGCAAGCCCGTCTGCGCCTGTCGCGACCGACCGGACCAAGGGCCACCCCCCCTGCCCCATTGAGATACTATACTTCGGCCCAACTTTACGGTCTTCAAGGCCCCTGGCCGATCAATGACTCTACGACCTCTCACATTGACAGTCTGGGACTCACAGCTTCCGTATTCTCACCTTCTCCTCCTTCCCCGTGCCCCCCCCTTGCTCCCTCCCGTCCCCGGTCCTGAGCACCCGGTTGCACCCACACCTGCTTCTCTCTCCATCTACTACCTTAACACGCGCTCTGCTGTATAGCACTATCATGAGCTCTTTGTTCTCTTAGATCTACACAAACCTGATCTCTTATTCCTCACTGAGACCTGGTTTCGTGATAGCTCTCTCCCTTCTTTATTAGCAGCTCTTCCCGCCACTTATTATGCGCTCCGAGCCGATCGACCCACGGATAAAGTAGGCGGAGGTGTTGCTTTGATCGCTCGGAAAGAACTTCTCTTCTAGCCCCTTACTTTCCCCTCTATTGGCACTTCTGATTTCCTAGTAGTCCGCTCTCTTTCCCTCAAAGTCCCTCTCACCTGCCTACTTATGTATCGCCCCCCCAACCTTCCCAAGCCTTTCTTCCCGGGTTCCAAGAGTTGGTGGCCACCCTAGCGGTTAACAACTCCTCCATCATGGTGCTAGGCGATTTCATCTTTTGGCCTTCTGACCCAGCAGAATGTGCTACTTCCAAAGAACATTCTGATACCCTTCGCTCCCTCAATTTTAAGTCCTATGTTCACTCCCCTACTCACACTCAGGGACACACCCTTGACCAGATTTGGACTCTCAATTGCCCTATAACGTCCCTCTCTATCTCTCCCTGTCCCTGGTCTGACCACTTTTTGATTTCTTTTTCCTTACCCATTGATTTAACTTCCAAGCCCCCTCTTCCTAAAAATATTTGGGCACGCTCTTGGGGCCGGATTGACACATCCTTAGTGGTCTCTACACTCCTTCCCCTCTGCCCAGATTTACTTGGATTACCGCTTACAATCCAAGCTGACTCTATTAACTCTTGGCTCCAGTCAGGCTGCGACTCGATCGCACCCCTCCGACGAGTTTCTTCCAAACGGCCTAATAACTCCAACCGCTGGTTCAACGAGGAACTTAAGGTGCTGAAACTTTCAGTTCGCCACGCTGAGCGTGCCTGGAGACGCCACTACTGTCCCAATCTTAAAACCCAGTACATCTCCCTCCTGTCTCAATATAAAAAACCATCTTATCCACTAAAACAGAATATTTCTCTTCTAAAATCTTAGCTGCTGAAAACCAGCCTAAAGAAATCTTTTCTATAGTGCACAATCTCGCCTATGCCGACAGAACTATCCCTTAAACCCCCGCCGTCACAGTCCCTATGTGACTCCTTGAATACTTACTTCTTGGATAAAATTGTGAAAATCAAAACCAATATTCCTCCCCCTTCTTCTTCTTTCCACAATCCACGTAGCCCCTCTGCAATGACTCATTCCCCCTCTTAACTGAAGAATCTCTCCTCTACCTTCTTCCCTTGGTCAAATCGGGTTCCCCTCTAGACCCTTGCCCTGCTCACATCCTCAGGCTCATTTTCACAACTTGTGTGATACCCCCTCTCTCCTTTCTTAACTGTTCCCTATCTCAGGGTGTTGTTCCACCAATCCTAAAAACAGCCAGTATTCTTCCCATCCTAAAAAAACCTGGTGCTGGCCCCTCTGCTCCTGTCAACTTTCGACCTATCTCTTTACTACCCTTTTTAGGGAAAGTACTGGAACGACATGTGACCAGAGCCCTTACCACCTTTGCGGAAGAAAACCAGGTTTTAGCCCCCCGTCAGGCCGGATTCCGCCCTGCTCATTCCACCGAGTCTGTGGCCCTATCCATCCTCGATAACCTTAGAGAAGGTATGGACACCAACCTTCCCCATGCCCTTGTCCTCCTCGACCTGTCCGCCGCCTTCGACACGGTGGACCATTCCATCTTACTCTCCCGTGTCGGGGCGGCTGGGGTCGGCAGGGTAGCCCTAGTCGGGCTGTCCTCCTTCCTAAGGGACCGCACCCAAGCAGTGCGGCTGGGCGAATTCTCGGCTGAGCCCTGTAAGGTACCATGCGGGGTCCCCCAGGGTTCCTCTCTTTCCCCACTACTTTTCAATCTCTATATTGCCCCTCTTATTTTCGCCCTTCAACACATGGAGGTCTCCGTATTCAATTATGCGGATGACCTCCAGCTCATATTCAATCTTACTTCATCCCCTGAATCCATTTCTAACTTTCAAACCACTAAGATCTTTATCTGGGACTGGATGAGCCACAACCACCTGAAACTTAACCCGGATAAAACCGAACTGGTTTTAATAGGTGGTTGTGCCAGTCCCTGGTCCTCTCTTTTTTGGCCCTCCTCCTTGGGTCCCCCCGCACCCCCTTCCCCCTGCCCTTCCGTCAAAGCGCTCGGATTCAAGATCAATGATCAACTTACCTTGCACTCCCAGGTGAGTTCGGTGGTGTCCTCCTCTTTCCTTTCTCTCCGCACTATCCGTAAGGTTTCCCGCTTTTTCTCTTTCCCTGCCCTAAAACTCATTGTACTGGCTATGGTCGTCTCTAAATTAGACTATGGCAACGCTCTTTATTGTGGTATGCCCGCCTACAGTGTCCGACGGCTGCAGCTGGTGCAAAACCAGGCCGCTCACCTAGTCTATAAGTTGGCCAAGTCACATCATGTCAGCCCGCTTCTAAAATCCCTACATTGGCTCCCTATTCGTGAACGCTCATTGTTAAAAATGGGTTGCATCACCTTTCAGGCTCAGTCAGGATCCTCCCCTGCCTTTATCTCCTCTGAGATTAAACTCTATACCCCGGCAAGGGAATTACGATCTTCCTCCCAACACTTGTTGGTTGTCCCCCGGTTTCGTCGAAAAAAATGGGGAGGCTCTAAATTCTCCTCCATTGCCCCCATTTTCTGGAATTCACTTCCGCTTCATCTCAGGTCCCTCACCCAATATCCTCTGTTCCGGAAAGCGTTAAAAACCTTTCTCTTTTCACAAGCCTTCCCCCAATGAGTTTCTTTTCTGTCCCCCGGCCCCCCCCTGCTAATTGAGGCGTAGTGAACCACAGCGCCATGAAACCGTCAGGTGTACGTGCGCTTTAGAAGTGATTTAAACTCAAACTCCCCTGTCTGGCTTAACCATTACATCGATAGGTTTTGATGGAACACCTTCCCTTTGCCCATTGTCACAACCACTCGCATTTCATGTTGATAAGTTTACTGCTCCATGTCCATTTTTGCTTTCTCCGAACACACCAGACAATATTCTGGGTCTTGATATGCTTAAATATTTCAGGGCTACAATACGATGTTCTCCATAAGGAGTACGGGTTATTTTGAATGAGAGATCCTGTATTGTTAAGGAGGACATTGCATTAGCTTCACTCCCTAGTACTTTGTGGGCTACTTCAGACACCGATGTAGGGCAAATTGTTATTCCGCCAGTGCATATTAGTGTCAAGGAAGGTGCTTCTTTGCCAAGACTGCCTCAGTATAACATTTCTAAAGAAGGAGAAGAAGCACTTACACGCATTGTTCATGATTTGAATAAAGTGGGGGTTGTGGAACAAGTTCCTTACAATGTTTGCAATAGTCCGATTCTTCCCATTTTGAAAAAAGATACACCAGGATTTATAGATGCATCATTGATTTAAGAGAAGTCAACAAGATTGTAGTACTGCAGTACCCTGTGGTTTCTGGCATAATGACATTACTTACCCTGGTACCTCCGACAGCAACAACATTTTCTGTAATCGATTTGAAGAATGCTTTCTTCTTGATTCCTATTCATCCTGATAGCCGATATTTGTTTGGTTTCACTCGGAATAATCAATCATACAGATTTTGTAGAGTTCCTCAAGGGTACACTGAGAGTCTGAATATTTATAGTCAAGCCTTAAAACGACATCTCGATTCCTTTACTTTGTCTGAAGGAGTGGCTCTCATACAATATGTCGATGACATCTTGTTGGCAGCTGATACGCCTGAGCAGAGTGAAAAATGTACTTTGTCTTTGCTTTCTTTTCTTGCTACACACCATCATAAAACATCACAAAAGAAATTGCAATATTGTAGACCGAAGGTCACCTTCTGTCTAAGGAGAGCCGTGCATTGACACCAGATCGCATTCAAGCAATTTTAGACACCCCAGTACCTTCCACACAGAAAGATGTCCGTGCATTAATTGGTTTGACTTTGTTTTGTAGGCAATGGATATTGGGTTTTTCACACATTGTTAAACCCCTGCTAGCGCTTTTGACAAAAAACACTCCGATCCCCCTTCCATTGACAGATGAATGTCAGAATGCTTTTCGTCATTTAAGACAAGCTCTTTGCTCTGCACTAGTGTTAGGTACACCAGATTATACGAAAACCTTTACATTCTATGTACATGAGAAAGATGGGCGTGCATTTTCAGTTTTAGTACAGACACACGGTGATAAGCAGCGCCCCTGTGCATATTTTTCTGCAGTTCTTGATCCAGTTGCTCGTGCTTTGCCTGGATGCTTCCATTCAGTTGCAGCAATAGCTGTGTCCATACGTCTGAGTGAAGGGATAGTTTTGTCACACAAACTGTTGGTGCTAGTACCCCATGCAGTAGATGCCCTTTTGAATCAGACTAAGACACAACACTTAACTAGTGCTCGTTTGCAGGATACAAATTGACACTGTTAGCACCTCATATTACCTTGAAGAGGTGCGCGACACTGAACCCAGCCACTTAGTTGCCATATCCTGTGACTCAGTCCCAGTCAAAGGAACCTCATGGTTGTATATTCCTTACTGAGGAACAGACAAAGGGTCGCATCGATTTGCAAGATACGCCCCCATCCAGATGTAGATAGGGAACTGTGGGTTGATGGGTCCTGCCTGAAGTTACCAGATGGCACAACTTCAGCTGCTTATGCAATCACCACGCTTGAGACAGTAGTGGAAACAGCTTGCATACCTCAGAAGTCGGATCAAGCAGCTGAACTAATAGCTTTGACACGAGCATGTGCACTTAGCACTGACTTGCGTGTGAACATTTACACGGATAGCCGCTATGCTTTTGGAGTGGTTCAAGATTTTGGCCTACTCTGGAAGGAAAGAGGCTTTCTTACATCCCACAGGATGCAGATAATGCATGGAGAATTAGTGCATAATCTCTTGACTGCACTTACATACCCGAAGAAAGTTGCTATTATGAAGTGTAGTGCACACAAGAAAATCATTGACAAAATAGGACAAGGCAACGCCTTTGCAGATCGCGTAGCTCGTGAGACTGCAATGCAGCGAAGCACTACATCCATGTACGTAGTGAAGTCTCAGGCTGAGCGTTGGCATGACTCTAGAGAGGAAGTATTGGATATACAGAGATCTGCCTCTGTGGAAGAGTTTGTGAAATGGTCTAAAGAAGGAATGTTAGACAATGAGGGCTGTTGGCATAACAAAGAAATGAATGAATGGAAATTGCCTGCAGCCTATTTACAACCTATGGTTCAAATGGCAGATGGGCTGGCACATGTTGGAGCTCTAGCAATAACTAAATTGATTACGCAAGTTTGGGAGCTTCCTGAAATTGCCAGCACATCTAAAAGAGTGGTACAGTACTGTTTGATCTGTTGGCAGTATAATCCTGGAAAAGGGACACGGACTCCTACAGGAGGGTTTGCTACACCAACCGCACCTTTTGAAGTTTTGCAGAACTTGAATGCTGCAATAATCTGAAATACGTCCTAGTGGTGGTATGTGCTTTCAGTAAATGGATAGAGGCATACCCTACAAAGATTAATACAGCTCTCACTACAACTAAGGTGCTTCCAAAGGAGTTTTTCCCTAGATATGGTGTTTGTAAGCTTTTGTGGAGTGACAACGGACCTCATTTTATTGTGCAAGTTGTTGAGCATGTCCTGGAAGGATTAGGGATCAAACAGAAATTCCATACAGTCTTTCACCCGCCATCAGCAGGATTAGTGGAGAGGTACAACGCTACTTTGAAATTAAAGTTGGCGAAAATACTGGCTTCCACGTCTTTAAAATGGCCAGAATCACTACCCTTGGCATTGTTGTCCATAAGATCAGTGCCACAATCACGATCTGGCCTTACCCCATATGAAGTGGTCTTTGGGAGATCAATGAACATTTGGGAGTTCCTAAGACACGCCCCATACATGATGTTCCTTGTGTTCTCTTGAATGATTATTTGGCACAGTTAACCAACAGTTTGCTCTCTATTCATCAACAGGTTCGAGAAGCTCTTCCTGACAGATCTACAGGTGAGGCCTATGAACTCCGTCCTGGCGACCACGTGATGGTCAAGGTCTTCAACAGATCGAACAGCTTGGAACCGAGGTGGCGAGGACCAGAGCAGGTGCTCCTTATGACAAGGACAGCAGTTCGAGGGATGTACAGGAAGAACTGGTCCATAGCACACACTGCAAACCTGTGTCGCCTGCCTTGGTGGAGCCTGCTATGCTGACCGACCATCGAGAGATTGTGGAGATGGAGAAATGTCAAGCTATCTCACCTGACGAATCTGCGGAAGTATTCCCGGACCACACGATTCCTGGAGCATCGTGATACCACTTGAGACCAAGGAAAGAATCTGCAGTGTTGAAAAAGACTAGTTGAGCTACCGCCCTGGCTTAGTGAAACGGAGAGCTGATGTGGCAAGGGGGGGGATCAGCCCTGCGGTAGTGTAGTGACACCCATCTTGGCCCGTGGTGAAGAAATCAGTGGCTACCCAAGGGATAAGAGCTCCAATGATTGTTTTCAACGAATTTCGGAAAGATCAAGTATCACTGTTGCTGAAATGAATAACAAAAAAATCATTTGTGCTGTAGGGTTTGTTGTTGCTCTGGTGGTTATGGCTATAATCACCTGGTTTGTTGAGAAAGTGGCTCCTGCTCAACAGCTTCTTGTTGCCACTACTCCAGCTTCAGAGGAACATCACTATTTTACACTTCCCTACCATGAGCAGAAACATCGACAATCCTACTTAAATAACACATTCATCCAGATGTTGCATCATATAAACAATGCTACGAATGCTACCAACTGTTGGGTGTGTGGAATGATACCTGCACACCAAAAGAAAGGAGGAACACCTTTTATTCCTCTACCGTTTTCCCATAATGGTTCTTGTCAAGCTTGGTATGCTCTTTTGTTTGCTTTCGGAAAGCCTTCAGTAGGAGGAATTATCTTTTGTCTGAATAAAGTATGGTATCAAGATGAAGATGGTGATCCTCAAGCTAAAGGGACTAAATGGCAATGGGAAGAATACAAAACAGACAATATTTCGATACCACACGTCTTCACGAATATGAGGACTATCAAAGACAATGGACCTTTTGTAATTTCTGTGACCAGAGCTAAAGCAGAACTGTGTATAAGTAGTGTTGGGAGAATTCCAGTAGGACGGAGTGAATGTATTTTGACATTGACTATCGAAGGTGCTAATAACAGCAGTTTTACGTCTTCACATAACACGTATTTTGTGTGTGGTAATAAAGGATACTATCAATTACCTGTTGGGTGGTCCGGGGTATGTTACATATAATTTTGGTTACCACCTGTGTTCTTGGCCATCATATCACCTGAATTTAAAGTTGTATAATGACATTTCCAAGAATAGATATAAATGAACTATAAGTGTAGATGAAGTTGACCAGACAGATACCATTTTGCAACAATATGTCGATTTCAATTTGGGTTTGTTCTTCTTTTTGGGTGCTGCATTGAATAGCAGAAAGATAAGTTGATTAACTTGTGTTGTGGAAGCTGTTACCAATCAAACAGCTATGGCACTTGGAAACATTACAGAAGAACTACAAATTGCAAGGATTGTAGCTCTCCAAAATAGGATGGTGTTAGACGTGATTTTGATTGATCGAGGTGGTGCATGTGGCATCATCGGTAGTAGTTGTTGTGTGTTTATCCCGGATCACTCACCTTCAGTATATGATGCAATCTCAAAACTGCATAAGATTGCTGTAGAAATTCACACAGAGACTGGTACATAGACATTTTCAAACTAGATATGGAAACTCTTTGCTACTTGGGGCTGGAAGCTACTGACTATTCTATGTATACTACTGGTAATACTATTTACATGCTATACTTGTATACAATGTGGTCCTATGCTTTGCTCCATGTGCATCACTGCTTGTACACCTGCCAAAAGAAATATTGCAGATATAAAAGCACAGCAAATGTTAAATAAAGAAATAGCTGATATGATGGCTATCAATGTACAGGATGCATATCTGGATTACCCCAGATAATTGAATGTCTTCAGCTAATGCTGAAAGGGTCGTCTGTTGTAATTAAGCAGCGATTAGGTTAAGCATTAGCAGAAGACATCTTGTATTTAGAGACTATCTTTTCCATTTTACGGAATCCATTTTGTATTTCTGGCAGCCATTTTGTTTGCCATGTGTTCGCCATGTGCTCTGTCCTACCTCTCTGTTAACTGCTCTTGAAATTTGCCTAGAGACGAGATATATTCAGCCTCTTCTGCTTCGCACATGCTCAGTTGAGCTTACAGCTGTCCTCAACTTGTAACTGTCAGGATGTGTCCACCAGAATTAGCTAACTGTTAGCTCCTCCCACTTGTTGCTTGTACACTTTCTGTACGACTTTATATGTACTTACAACCAGCATTCTGTGCTTGTACCGCCTTCGTTTGAGCCCCTGTGTGGGTATAAAAGGACCAAGCTCCTTCCACTCAGTGTGCTACTTCATACATTGCCGAAGGGTGTTGTGTGAATGTAGTTCCACCTCATGAGGTTTAAGAAACTTTGTATTTTCTATTCCAGTCTCTGTGCCAACTTCTTCCTATTGGTCTGAGGACTCTGTGCAGAGAAGGGAGAACCCCTAGCACTGGTAGGCCTTGCTGAGGCTCACCACCACAGTATCCTTTCTGTGGGGTTGTCCTGGGCAGTGGGGCCTCTCTGGAACCACCGGATGCAGTTTCATGGTTTCTCGTCAGTGCTGTGCAGTGGTCTTGCTGTGGGTTATCCTCTGCATGGGGGGCTCTCTTGACCCACAGGGTGCAGTTTCCTTGGGTTCTCGTCACTGCTGCTCCTGCTAAAGGCTGGATCTTGTTCAATGTCCAGGAGATGGATTGAAATCGATCAGTTTGATCTGGGATGCGCGCGCGTCAGGACACTGCCAGCGGTCATGATTGCTCATCATTCGTACAGTAGGTGTCAAGCGCACTGCCTGTCAATAGTTTTACAACAAGACCTCATGAACATAGATGTAAATACATTCTGAGACTCGTTGTGAGAACGAGGCCGCCTCTGAGGAGACATCAATGAAGCAACATTGAACACAGATCACATGAAAAGGACACACAGCATAACATTCACAGACAATGACGCGCGTGCCCTCCCCCTTCCCCTCCTGGCGAGTGATAACTGCACGGAAATGTCTACTGTGCCATCATGCTCAGAGCATGTGTCACCATGCTCAGAGAGTGTGCCACCATGCTCAGAGAGTGTGCCACATGCTCAGAGAGTGTGCCACCATGCTCATAGAGTGTGTCACCATGCTTAGAGAGGGTGCCACCATGCTCAGAGAGTGTGCCACCATGCTCAGAGAGGGTGCCACCATGCTCAGAGAGTGTGCCACCATGCTCAGAGAGGGTGCCACCATGCTCAGAGAGGGTGCCACCATGATCAGAGAGTGTGCCACTATGCACCATTTATTTATTTATGTATTTATTTATTTATAATTAAATTTATATAGCGCAGCAGCTACCCAAAGGTTTTCCGGCGCTAAGAACGCAGAAAGAAAAAAAAAAGATAAAATCAATGTAAAAGGAGAATCTATTGATTAAAAAGCCAGGTTTTAAAATGTTTGCGAAAAATGTGATAATGTGGTTCCACGCGAAGGGAAAGAGGCATGGAATTCCAAAGTGCTGGAGCCAAATGTTAAAATGAACGGCCCCCCATCTTGATTCTCTTAATCCTTGGAATTTGGAAGTTATGCTGATTAGAGGATCGAAGGAGGCATGAAGGGCAGTATTGATGAACTAAGGCCTGTAGATAGTGGGGTGCTACCCCAGCATTGACCCTATGCATATAACACAAAGCTTTAAATTTAACGCGGCTCTCAATCTTAAGCCAGTGCAGATCGCGTAACCATGCTCAGTGTGCCACCATGCTCAGAGAGTGTGCCACCATGCTCAGAGAGGGTGCCACCATGCTCAGAGAGGGTGCCACCATGCTTAGAGAGTGTGCCACCATGCTCAGAGAGGGTGCCACCATGCTCAGAGAGGGTGCCACCATGCTCAGAGAGGGTGCCACCATGCTCAGAGAGTGTGCCACCATGCTCAGAGAGGGTGCCACCATGCTCAGAGAGTGTGCCACCATGCTCAGAGAGGGTGCCACCATGCTCAGAGAGGGTAGCACCATGCTCAGAGACGGTTCCACCATGCTCAGAGAGGGTGCCACCATGCTCAGAGAGGGTGCCACCATGCTCAGAGAGTGTGCCACCATGCTCAGAGAGTGTAGCACCATGCTCAGAGAGGGTGCCACCATGCTCAGAGAGGGTGCCACCATGCTCAGAGAGTGTAGCACCATGCTCAGAGAGGGTGCCACCATGCTCAGAGAGGGTGCCACCATGCTCAGAGAGTGTAGCACCATGCTCAGTGTGCCACCATGCTCAGAGAGTGTGCCACCATGCTCAGAGACGGTTCCACCATGCTCAGAGAGTGTAGCACCATGCTCAGAGAGGGTGCCACCATGCTCAGAGAGTGTGCCACTGTCGGTCCCCAGGGTGGCAAGACATGCAACAGCATGAGTCACCAGCATTCATGGACTCTACTGATTCACAAGCACCAACCAGCAGTCAGTCTACACCTCTGTACCTGTGCCTCTCAGAAAACGAGACAGCAACAGACACAACAGAATGCCAGAAACAGTGATAAGGAGGACACGTCCAACGTTTCCTGTGCACGAGGGAAGCACAGACACCACATAAAACTCTACTACAACCAGCATAGAGACATTTATAGTTGCACTCTAGTGAGGCGGAGGCACCAGCTACAAATGTACCCCAAAGCATGGTAGCAATGGCTCCCCCGTCTGAGGGTTCGACCCAAGTGCTCATCATGTTGGCGTGCAACCCACCCCATCAGTGAACATGCTGCACCTGCGAAGCTGCTCCCAGATGGGCCACATGGATGGGCTGGCCAACAAACAATTTCCCACCTACAAGAGACACCTGGCAGATTTACAAGTCCCTTGCGACACTTTACAACGCTGTTGTGTCACTTCTGTGACGCAGTGGCATCATAAAGAATTCTGCCGCCATGCAACAGATTTACAACGTGACTCATCTAGTGAGATGCGTTACATTGGAAAGCTGTGCGCTACATTATACATGCAACATGTATAATGTATGCAGGGTGGGCGTTCCGTCGCAAGGAAGCCCCGTAAAAGTGATGCAGTAAACTCTACAAGATTTCACAGAGTCACTTTTTCGTCCCTGCTGCGTCAAATCCTTAGTAGGCGTAAGGAATGATGCAGCACTAGGGGTATGGGCCGCCCCTGAGCATTGCTGACATTGCGTCGCGCTTACGACATGACTCCAGCACTGCGTCACCTTTACGCCGACAGATGCGTCACGCATCTGTCTCTCCTTGCATCACGGTGCGCCGCATTGTAAATGGGGCGTATCCATGGTGGCGCAAGGGGTTCCTAACGTCGCGCAAAATAACTGGTGCATCCCTGCTGATCTGCAGAAATGCGTCAGTTATTGTAAATCTGCACCACTCACCCCACAATCAAAATATCACTAAGTCTACATTCCAGATTGTTCCGGATCTTCCAGACAAGGGAGATGATAATGACTATGATGCCACGGTGGCTGCACGTGGGGCGCACTTTAACCCTCAACTGAATCCCGATTACGAACGCTCCGCTCTAAGACACGCCAAGAAGAAGGAAGGGGAGGCAGGAATCGCAATTTGGAGTTACGTGATAATTATCACACCCTAGCATTGTTCCTCTAATACATTTATGTCGGGAAAAGGCCCAGAAAAAAGACAAAACATGCGGATATTGTTGTGTTAAAAAGCCGAAATTATGGCTCAAGGATAACAAGCATAGGATATGTACTTTTGAGCGAATGATACATACTGCAGAAATAAAAAAAACTCATTTTTTTAATTTGCTTGAGCGTGATTGCAATCAGCCTTATGATTCTACCCAAAGCTGTGTTGCACAACTTTGCATGACTTTAGTTGTTCTGTTTTTTGTGGCTCCTGGGAGGGTTTGCGCTGTTCCTGCCCCATTATGCTCACTTTACATAAACCACGAGATCTTTTGCTCTGTGAAACATCATTCTGTTCAGTCTGCGCTCTCAGGTTTCAGACTAACAATCTGTTTTGCATGCAGAAGCTGATTGGTGCACTGTTTGAGCGGCTTTGCACTGAATAGCGATCCTTTGCATCACTCCAGCAACTGTTGTAAAATATGTAAAAAGGTGCAAATTCCGTGTGAAAATTATGTTTGATAATTAGTGTTTTTATGATGTGTAGAGTCGAAGCTGATGAACTAATGATGTTGCACTTGGAACGCGTTACCTCGGTTAATTTGGAGCGTGAATAATGCCGTGAATCGGTCTGCCATATTTTGGTGTGATACACCATTACTTTTTAAATGGATGCAGTTTCTAATGTTCTGTTCAACTCCTTCCTGCTCATCCCCTTCCCAATCAATGTCCATCTGAGAACCATCCCTCCCCTCTTTCTTCGGAGCATCAAGTAAGTGAATGACGCAAACGTAAGAGTGATTTACAACATGGTTTGAAATGTGAATGGAGCTTACCTGGTGGGCTCATGTGTCCTTTTCGAGGGCCTCCCCAATCCCCTAGAAGTGTTAGGGTGGTCCTGGTATTTCTATGATCCATTGATATAAAAGGTCTATTTGTTGAATGCATCTCTGGAGCGCAGTGGATGAAGACGCAAACGGAAGGTTTCTCTTACCTTAAGAAATGTGAGTGCTAGTGATTTAGAAAATGATGTTGTTCTTTCGGATTTGCCAATGCGACCCTAACCACGCCCATATCATGCTGAATTTGCAGAATGTATTAATAGCTTGTGTGGTTTGTCCATAAAACCTTCGGGCTTCTGTCTTTGGGGGGAGGGGCATTCTTTAATGGGTGACTTGCCAGGCCCCAGTTTTGCTTTTCACTTGCTATTAGCATGGTCTCCTGGACTCGTTATGGGTTTAACACATGGGCGTTTGCTTAGATTGTAACTAGTGATCCATATGTTTCAGGATTTTGCATTGATCTGTACTTCAGTGATTGAGCCTTCATGGCAATGTATGCATTCATCTCTCTGCCGCAGTTTTGACTCCTCTGTTTTATATTCACTTCTTGCTTTACGTTTGATCTAGAACTCAATCCTTTAAGCTTCCAATACTTTATTCTCTTCAACTCTACTAAATTGTGTTTCCCTGATGTAGAGTGCATTCACTAGACTCTTCTGGTAAAATATCTAGGTGATTAAATGTTTGGGTTCAGGTGAATATTAGGGTTTGGTTGCCTCAAACTCATGCCAAACATGACTAAATCCGGCCCTTTGTATCAGTGGGACGCTGAGAGTAAAGTTCCCCTCAGCATTGCCACTCACTTCTAAAGAATGTCAGTCAAAGAAACAGGCCACGCGGGGTCCCACAACCAGTGAATCGCGTCACCGCCAACTAGATGCCTATGGGGGGTCAGTGTCCCTGCGGTGTAGGCACCAGAAGACACAGATGTGGGCAAGATTTCTGGGGTTCTGCACTAGACAGTCTGGTCTCCAGTCGCG
Source organism: Lissotriton vulgaris (assembly GCF_964263255.1). Taxonomy (NCBI): domain Eukaryota; kingdom Metazoa; phylum Chordata; class Amphibia; order Caudata; family Salamandridae; genus Lissotriton; species Lissotriton vulgaris. The sequence goes on along the minus strand of NC_141699.1, from coordinate 39,106,264 downwards.
AATATTAATTCCTTACTCACACAGCGCTGCCCTACGTGGGCACTTGAGAGGACACCGCTCTCCAGATGTTCCAGATGTCACAGGTAGATGGTGTAGGCCCCTCACTGGAGAGCTTTGATGTCCCTGAAATATTTGGAAGAACAGGAGGCCCAGACCCTTTGACAGCACACTTCAGGGCGCCACACTTCAGCCGGTCTGCAGCCCAGGGGGGCCATTATTCAGAAGGGGCGAGCGGCGCCTACATGGGCAGTAATCCTCCATGTGTACAACAGAGTCCTCTGCACATGTGCACCCTGCAGTCTGGGTTCTCCGGTCACGCATCCTCCCAAGCATATCCCACCCTCTATATTCTATAAATGATATTTTTAGGTGAGTAATGCCAAAACCCCCGAACCACTGGAAAGGGTTTGACAGCGCGAATGCATTGTTAGGAAACATCATGAGGCTGCGCCACTGAAATCCACTATTGCGGCCCAAAGTAATATTAACTACTTCCCCATGTTAACCAGCCCCATAGGTAGCAAAAACATACAGCGATACCTCATTACCTGGGCACATGTGCGCTAATGCACACACTGACCTACAACGGCAGGTTGGACACATAGTCTCCAGCACCAGGGGTGCGAGTCAGGCCCGGTTCTAGAGGGTGGGCCGGGTGGGCCCGGCCCACCCAAACATGAGCCTGGCCCACCCAAACATGAACCTTGGCCCTTGCAGTGACGTCAGGCTCACCCCTTCAGATGTTTATCAGATGCGGCTGTGGCACAGAGTTTGAACAGGGCAGGTAAGAGAATGTGTGGCTATTGCGCCGTTTTTTAAAAATCTGTGAAGGCCCAACTAGATATATACTTTGTGTATGCTTCGAGGATGTGTGTATATTAGTTAATATTCTAAAAGTCTGTGAGGGCCCAGCAAGACACATACTTTGTGTATGCTGTGTATATTTGATATATATTGTTGTGTCGTTATCATGACAGATGCAAGACAACTACTAAAAAGCAATATTTTGTCTGTGCATCATTTTTAAATGCAGATAAACTGTATTTTATATGGATAGCTCAATGGGTTACTTACAGTACAGAAGTTACAATCCTAAAATAGGACAGTGATCTATAAACTGACATCAAAGAGCTGCATACAAACCTGAATGGTATACTAAGAACTTTTTTGTGTGTTTCAATATAGTTAGAATTTCACTACTCTTTCATTTCTCTAATGTTGCTATAAAGAGTTTGTTTTGGTAGATATACATTTTAATCAGTAAAGCCAACCCCACAAACACTGGGGTATGCTTTAAATCCTGGGTTTGTGCTTCTCCAGACCAAACCCTCTTAAAACATACTGCCCACCAGTATGGATGACGTGATTCCTACACCTTGTAATCCTCATTGGCTTATGCGACATTACCTATAGGCTGATTTACATACTTGTATGATTAATTGTCTCTGCATAATGTGAGCATGTGGTAAAGTACTATGACAAACTACATTATAAGTAGCGCTATACAACAAATGAAATCGAATATGAGAGAAGGGTTACGGAGAGATGAATGACACTGTTGGAAGGTGGCAATTAGGGACTCCGAGGAGGGGGTCATCAGGGGGAGAGGCTATGGAGCGATGAGGGGCACTGTTAGAGGGTGGCAGTGAGGGAATCCAAGGAGGAGGTAATGGGGGGGTTGGGCTATGGAGCGATGAGGGGCACTGTTAGAGGGTGGCAGTGAGGGAATCCAAGGAGGAGGTAATGGGGGGGCTGGGCTATGGAGCGATGAGGGGCACTGGTAGAGGGTGGCAGTGAGGGAATCCAAGGAGGAGGTAATGGGGGGGCTGGGCTATGGAGCGATGAGGGGCACTGGTAGAGGGTGGCAATGAGGGAGTCCAAGGAGGAGGTCATGGGAGGGCTGGGCTATGAAGCGATGAGGGGCACTGGTAGAGGGTGGCAATGAGGTAATCAAAGCAGGAGGTCATGGGGGGGCTGGGCTATGGAGCGATGAGGGGCACTGGTAGAGGGTGGCAATGAGGGAATCCAAGGAGGTGGTCAAGGGGGGGGGCTCGGCTATGGAGCATTGAGGGTTACTGGTGGAGGGTGGCAATGAGGGAATCCAAGGAGGAGGTCATGGGGGGCTGGGCTATGGAGCGATGAGGCTCACTGGTGGAGGGTGGCAATGAGGGAATCCAAGGAGGAGGTAATGGGGGGGTTGGGCTATGGAGCAATGAGGGGCACTGGTAGAGGGTGGCAATGAGGGAATCCAAGCAGGAGGTCATGGGGGGCTGGGCGATGGAGCGATGAGGGGCACTGGTAGAGGGTGGCAATGAGGGAATCCAAGCAGGAGGTCATGGGGGGCTGGGCTATGAAGCGATGAGGGGCACTGGTAGAGGGTGGCAATGAGGTAATCAAAGCAGGAGGTCATGGGGGGGCTGGGCTATGGAGCGATGAGGGGCACTGGTAGAGGGTGGCAATGAGGGAGTCCAAGGAGGAGGTCATGGGGGGGCTGGGCGATGAGGGGCACTGGTAGAGGGTGGCAATGAGGGAATCAAAGCAGGAGGTCATGGGGGCTGGGCTATGAAGCGATGAGGGGCACTGGTAGAGGGTGGCAATGAGGGAGTCCAAGGAGGAGGTCATGGGGGGGCTGGGCGATGGAGCGATGAGGGGCACTGGTAGAGGGTGGCAATGAGGGAATCCAAGCAGGAGGTCATGGGGGGCTGGTCTATGAAGCGATGAGGGGCACTGGTAGAGGGTGGCAATGAGGGAATCAAAGCAGGAGGTCATGGGGGTCTGAGCTTTGAAGCGATGAGAGGCACTGGTAGAGGGTGGCAATGAGGGAGTCCAAGGAGGAGGTCATGGGGGGGCTGGGCGATGGAGCGATGAGGGGCACTGGTAGAGGGTGGCAATGAGGGAATCCAAGCAGGAGGTCATGGGGGGCTGGGCTATGAAGCGATGAGGGGCACTGGTAGAGGGTGGCAATGAGGGAATCCAAGCAGGAGGTCATGGGGGGCTGGGCTATGAAGCGATGAGGGGCACTGGTAGAGGGTGGCAATGAGGGAGTCCAAGGAGGAGGTCATGGGAGGGCTGGGCTATGGAGCGATGAGGGGCCCTGGTAGAGGGTGGCAATGAGGGAATCCAAGCAGGAGGTCCTGGGGAGGAGGGCCTTTGGAGAGCTGAGGGGCACTGTTGGAATGTGGTAGTGAGGGAATCCGAGGATGAGGTCATGAGGGAGAGGGGTTTTGGAGAGATGAGGGGCACTGGTGGAGGGTGGTAGTGAGGGAGTATGAGGAGGAGGTCATGAGGGGGAGGGGCTACGAAGAGATGGAGTGCACTGTTGGAGGGTTGTAGTAAAGGTATCTACAGAGAAAGAGGTCAGTGGTGGGCACCAATAAATAACTCACCACATGTTCTGTATACACACAGAAGCAATCCTTGTACCGTAGTGACTGTTGGCAAGTAGATATGATGTAATCTATGGCTTGTATACTACCTCCAGAACCAACAAATTGGGACGGTAGTGGCCCACCCGAATGTACCCTTGGCCCACCCAAACAAAAATTCCTGGAGCCGGGCCTGGTGCGAGTGAACCCACCCGAGTCTGCAACGGCGGACTGGACAGAGGTTTATCTAATACATCTGCAAGTGCCCACTAGCTGCCAAGGGGAGGCGGCATATGCAATCACGGGCACCATGTGTGCGGGTACGCACATACGGCGGCCTGTCCTGGCAGTCGGCTCATGAGTTAAATCCGGATAGCTGACCAGCCTGTGTTTTCGAACATCGAGTCAGCACCACTTCCCAACATGGGTAGGTGGAGTGCGGACTTTCACACGTATTTACAGTGGGAAACTGCTCAGAGCCCAGAGGCCACACAAGCGAATCAGCAAAACCCAGGTCGAAAAGCAAACATGTTTGGGGTAAATGCTACCTGCCAAGTATCAGGTCCAACACCTTTTGTGAATGTTCTTTTACAACAGAGGGGATTTCAGTCCAGCAAATGAAGGGCGGTGACGTAAGAGATGACGACGCTGTTAGCGAGGGCGTTTGTGTTATGATATTTGTCAAACGGCAGCATGCACCTGGAGTGCGCAGTGACACATTTGGGGCACATTTGTGAGTTTTGTGGTGCAGGGCAGCGCAGCAAGAACTCTTACTGCGCTGTCCTGCACAGTGTGCGCCTGCGCAGGGAAAACACAGGAATGCGCCAATCAATTCTAAATATAGCGCGTTGCTGCCCTTTCCCTATCACGCAGCGCTGTAAGGTGACTGGCTGCGCTGCATGATATAATGATGAATAGGCCCCTCAATTCATATTGCGACTTCACAGCCGGACATGCTGTTTGTGCAAGAAACCTGCACTTCTGCTGGAAGGACTGACGGCTGTCCTTGGAACCACAAGACCCAGACATGCGTATAATTTTGAGCTTGCACTGCTGAGGTTCTTGTGGTCCGTATTCTCAGTGTCTTGCTGAAGCTTGAGAAGTTTGTTTCCTCTATAGAAAAGTCAAAAAACCTGGAGCAGCCAGTGCTTGTTGATTTCCCAGTTTTTTCAGATGAGTGAATCAACGTTCCCCCGTTTGAATCACGGAGGCAACATCTTCAGACACTCTAACAGAGAGCCTCTGCCCAGGACACCCATACATCACACACCATACATCACAGCCCCTCTCTTCTGGCGCCTGATGCTGTGGCCTGGAGCGCTTAGATGTGCGCCTCTCCACGTGAAGCGCTTCACATGCTCTCTGTTTACTTAAAAGGACATTTGATGAAAGTGATGGATTTCAGGCTGCAGGGGGTGGTCTCCCCCTCTTAAGATCCAGCAGAGGGTGACACAAAAGCAGCAAAGGGAAGATGAAAGGCGGAGTCGCGAGGTGCACGCGCAGGCATGAGGCAGACCTTGTCATGTCCTCCATCTTCAAAGACAGAGCTTGTCACTGCGGCCATTACGAGCACCTCAGAAGTGCAGACAAACATATCAAGCAAACAGAGCTGGCTGTGGGTTTATAAGAAGGGGGCAGTGCACTCGGAAAAACCACTGCATCCACACCGTGACCTCCCACGGTGAATGTTTACAGTTCCCAAAATATACCTTCCAATGTGTGCACCCCCTGTAAGCGCCCGAGAGATGCTCCCCTACAACTAGGGGAAAACAATGAATATAAACTACAGAAGTGCAGCACAAATACAACATTTAAGGATGATTGATCAAGGGCCGGCTTTAGGCATGTGCAAACTGTGCACCTGCACAGGGCCGCCAAACCCCAGGGGCCGCCACGACGAGGATCGGATCGGAAGGATCACTGGAGTGGCGGCCCCCTGGCAGGGATTAGGAATAAAGGGCCAGATGTAGGTAGCCCTTTACCGATCGGAATCGGCCGAAAATACCGATTTTCGGCCGTTTCCGATCGGTAAAGGGCTAGGGAGATGTAGGTGCACATATTCGGTAATTTTACCGAATCGTTATTATTACCGAATCGGTAATAAGTACCGATTCGGTAATATTTACCGATTCGGTAAAATTACCGAAAATGCTATGTGGGTAGCCAATTTTCTATTGGCACATGGCTTACAGAATCGGTATTTTACCATGGAATACAAATCCATGGTAAAATACTGATTCCTGTGTACATGCACATCTGTGCATTTACACATGTGCCATGTGACAGACAGACGTGCCCTTAGGGCATGTCTGTGTGCCACATTGCACACATGCCCGTTTTTGGGGTGCTAGAGGGTGTCAAAGTGACACCCCCTGCACCCTTGTGAATTCTTTAATTACCGATTCGGTAAATACCGAATCGGTAATGCCTAATCATTCCTATGGGCTTCAAAGCCCATAGGAATGAATGGGCATTACCGATTCAGTATTTACCGAATCGGTAATTAAAGAATTGTTAAGGATTCGGTAACGAATCCAGATGTTGGGACCTACATCCCATTTACCGATTTTGAAATACCGAATCGGTAAAATTCGGTATTTCAAAATCGGTAAATAGGATTTACCTACATCGGGCCCCTAGTGACAGGAGGCTTTTTGAAATAATATGTGGTCTGAGGTTGTATAAACGGCAGTAAGAAGGGTTGACGTTGTTGTCCCATCTTTTGTTGCTCAGTTTGGCTGGTGATAGTATTGAACAGGTTATCCACTGATCGGTTACATTAAAAGCGCAGATTGTTTGCATCCCTTGTGTCTTCGTACTTGGTTCTTTCTAATATGAGGTACTGTTTTATGTTGTATCTCTGACAGAAGGACCTTTAGTTTCTCAAGTAAGATTTGGAGGAACGGGTGTTTAAAATGGGATTGTGCTGTTTTGGTTCTCCCTTGATCTTAGATGGTCTTGCAGGGCATGTGTCTGTAGGCAGAGAGAAAGGAATTTCTGATGCCATTCATTTTTGTGAACAAGATTTTCTGTTCCTTCAGACTGTACATGTATAATGGTGGTCTTATTAGATGTGGCACATTATTACTTTCAGAAATACTGCTTTGCCACTTCCACAAAAAGTGACCCTTTCTTGAGATTTACTTTTTTGTGTTTTGAAGCGTGTTATCCACAAAGTGGATTTAGTAACAATAATATTGTTGAGAGCATTTACTGTCATAAAACGCACACCATAAATAAATAAATAAAAACTGCTTCTATGCCTTTAAATAATAGTGGTTACATAATAGTCCTTAAAATATAATACTCTTTATCAACATGATATGTTAAGATGGCACCTGGATTCGAAAATGCGTCCTGGCAGTTTATGGGAGTTCTCCCCCCTGACTGCAATGAATTCATGTCGGGGGGAGCGCATAAACTATTTTCAAACACACTTGCAGCAACGTAAGCAAAAATACGGATTTTAATTTGTCTGTTGCTACAAACGGTGCACTTCGCTCAAACACACCATTGTAACTCCGCCAGGTCCTGGAAGAAGAAGAACAATACTGTGACAATGCCTCAAAAAGACTTCCACTTGTCCCTCTCAGCCTCAACAGACAGAGCTTTCTTCTCCCATTGGTTTGCTCCCAAGGTCTCGTCACTCTGAACTTGGAACCAATTCACCTTTCTTTCTAGCCCTTACCTTTCAAGAGGTACCAGGACACGTCCCATTCTCCTTTTTTAAACATATCGTTATAGGCATTTCTTTATGCATTCTACATCACATAATATTTGTCCAACATTTGTCATGATATCTTCGTGTAATTAACATGTTACAGAAGTTGCTGACATTGCAAAGCATCATTGATCCCTGATTAACATTTATGAGCAGGGTGTGACAGCTATGATGTATGCCAGCCCATTCCACCCATTCCAAGGCCGTGAATTCAAATATCTTTCCTCATGTCCGTCTCTCCAGCAGTGTAATGTACTACCCTTGTATGTCGGGGTGGGTGCGTTTGGACAGGAGGTGTCGCTGCCATCTAAGAATCATATGTAATGGAAATTAAGAGAAAGTGAACAATGCTAAAATATCTAATTACTTGGCTTAACTAGTGTCACCTTCCTGAGCTCCGCCCCGTCCGGACCCCCTCTTCCGGGGCCCCCACCTACGCTCCCTGCATGGGGCCACCATGAACCTAGAGCCGGCCCTATATGCGAAATATATAAACAAATAACACAGACAGCAAAAGGCTACTTATGACAATGGAAACAGGCTGGCTGCGGTGTAGCCACAGGAGCATCTCTGTGCCAGAGACACCTGGGAGCGGGCGGGGACCACTGGGGGCCCATCGGGCTGGTTCATCCCTACAGGAGATGCCAGAGGACAAGTGACAGCGGGAGCGGGGTAGGGACCTCTGGGGGGCGATCGGGGCTCAGTAATCCCTAGAGAGGGCAGAGGCCAAGCTAAGGTGGGAGCGTGGTCGGCACCTCTGGGTGCCCATGGGTGCTGGTTCCTCTACTACAAGTCACAGAGAGGAATCTAGCGCAGTCAAAAACACAAGGCGCTATTTCCACTGACTCCCAGGAGCAAACAGAGGGGGTGTATTTACTAACATGTTAGCAGCGCAGTACAGCAACCAGGGTGTTGCACTGCATTGAGTAAAAGGCCGAGCACAGCATTGCGTCATATCCACAAACATCTGGCGCTGCTGCTGGCATCCCACACGCCGGCGCACTTTCTTGCTACAAAGCGCTACGCACACACATTTGCACAGCATAGGTTTAATATCTAATCCCCTTGCAGTCCAAGCTACTGCGCTCAGACATAGTTTGAATCCTCCCCCACTCCCATGTGCTGGACGTGACAGCCCCCGCCAATGTCAGAAAAGTGTGCAGAGAAGGACAGTTTTCTCCTGCTCTGTGCCCCCCTCGAGGAGGTGGAAGTTTGGGGCGTAAATCCGTGTCTATAATTGTAAGTGGATAACGATTTGCATCAAACCCACGGGTGGTTGCCCAGGAACATCGCTTTACTACGCCCGGGACGCCCCCTGGAAGCAGAGGAGGGCAGTGTGGCACACACAGCTTCTCTCTGTTACTTTCGGTTTCCTTTTCGGTGTAAAACAAGCTTTGTGCTGGACAGTAAATGGCAAATCGACAGTTTGCACTTGTGTGCTTCACGTTCGATGAGTTTGCGCCTGCACAAAGTGTTGAGGAATCTGGCCGAAGAATGTTTGACGGGTGTTTCTGAGATCCGCCAAATTAAATTCAATATTTGACGAAAAATGACGAGACAGGCCCAGGCCTCAGACAGCTGAGCTATCTCTCATTAGACATAGCAGAGCTACGTCAGAGATTGAGGTCTTATTCAGCAGCGCTCTGTCTGCAAACAGAGACCCGACAGTCTGATATATATCCCATGGTGCACTATTCTCATTATAATGCAGATTAAATATAGTTTAGAGCCCAGAAGAGGTGCAGAGGATCACACCGAGTTCAGCATTGAACCGAGGCCTCGTCTCTACAGGGAGACATTTAGAAATGACACATGAGGGCGGGTGCTCTTTTAGCCTACCCAGAACCAGGATCGTAAGCAGGAGTATTTTTTTTTGGGGTGTGTTAGACGGGGACCCGGAGGGTCGGCCGAGTACAGGGGGGAGAGGCCTCCGGTGAGGGCCCTCTCCGATAATCGTACAGCCAAGTAACTTCCCCCCCCCACAGATGGACACCACGCAGAGATGAGTTCTGCACACTTTTATATATATCTTTGGTCACGGTGATAAACGATACAGCAGGACCAGGATACGGTGATCCCGTCAATTCTAGTCTCTTGGGGGGAAAAGGGTAGCGGTACGGTCTGAGTACCGGTCCGGTACGGGAGCAGCAGGAGATGGAGCTCACAATCCTCGAGCTGGAGGGTTCGCAAGGAGGAGCCGCGGCAGCCCCAGCAGGCTTCGAATTCGAAGGTGGTTCACGATGAGGAGGGCCGCGGCAGCGCCAGCAGGCTTCGAAGGTGGTTCACGATGAGGAGGGCCACGGCAACGCCAGCAGGCTTCGAAGATGGTTCACGATGAGGAGGGCCGCGGCAGCGCCAGCAGGTTTCGAAGATGGTTCACGATGAGGAGGGCCGCGGCAGCGCCAGCAGGCTTCGAAGATGGTTCACAATGAGGAGGGCCGCGGCAGCGCCAGCAGGCTTCGAGGATGGTTTACGATGAGGAGGGCCGCGGCAGCGCCAGCAGGCTTCGAAGGTGGATTACGAAGAGGATGAGCCGCGGCAGCGCCAGCAGGCCTTCAAAGATGGTTCACGAAGAGGAGCCGCGGCAGCGCCAGCAGGCCTCCAAGGATGAGTTTGTCTTGGTGTCTCTCGACTCCAGGATACAACTGCCTTCCTGCTCTGGAGCTACCCCAGTTATAGGTCTGGCGCCCTTTGATGTCCGGACCCTCGCACTTGGAGGTCGGGGGGTCTGGGATGAGGGAGTCCAGACACCCAGCAGGGGGGTGGAGCCAGCGCCCAGGGAGGCTGGGGGCGATCGCCACCTGGCGGAGGGGAGCCGTTGACACTCCTTCTCCCATTGACCTGCCAAGTGGTCTCTTCACCCCCTGGGTGGATGGTGGTGCCTCGATGTCGGGGCCTGGCTGGGCCAGAGGCCGAGGTCGACCTGAGGCCACGAGGCCTGGTCATGTAGTGTCCAAGATGGCGGCTGGGCCGGAGACCGGGGTTCTGGAAGGGACCCGGGCCAGCCGCTACGGTGGGGTTCAGGAGCCAAGGTTCCGTCGGGGGAGGGCTGGCGGATTGCCCCGGTGGGTTGCATGGGTGGTTCTTGTCCGGGGGAACAGGAGGAACAGGGGTCCACGACCCGCCATGCGGGGAGGGGACGGCCGGCCATGAGGCCTGTCCAACACGCGTCCCCCCCAGCTGAAGGCAGGGAGAGTCACCCATCCTCTTGGGTACTCTCCTCGCTGAGGCGGAAGAAGCGGGACAGGCCGTCTGCGTTGGCGTGGTCTTGGCCGGGGCGATGCTCCACAGTGAAATCCATCCCCTGCAGGGAGATGGACCAGCGCAACAGCTTCGGGTTCTCCCCCCGCATCTGCATCAGCCACTGCAAGGGTCGGTGATCTTTTTGTACCCGGAAGTGGGTGCCAAAGAGATAGGGCCGGAGCTTCTTGAGGGCCCACACTAAGGAGAAGGCCTCCCGCTCGATGGTGCTCCAGCGCTGTTCTCGGGCCAGCAGACGTCGGCTGATGAAGGCCACTGGCTGATCGACCCCCTCGGGGTTGAGTTGGGAGAGGACGGCCCCCACGCCATGATCTGAGGCGTCTGTCTGTACAATGAATTCCCGGCTGTAGTCGGGGGCCTGGAGGACGGGGGCGGTGCACATGGCGGACTTCAGGTTCTCGAAGGCCGCCTGACATTCAGGAGTCCAGTTGACTTGCTTGAGGTTCTTTTTGGACGTGAGTTCTATGAGGGGCCCCACAATGCTGCCATAGTCCTTCACGAAGCGCCGGTAGTATCCGGTGAGCCCCAGGAAGGCTCGGACCTCTGTCTGGGTGACCGGGGGCTCCCAGGCCTGGATGGCGGCAATCTTGAGCTGGAGGGGGGCCACCAGGCCACTTCCCACCTGGTGTCCCAGGTAGGTCACGGACCCTTGGCCGATCTGGCACTTGCTGGCCTTGATGGTGAGCCCGGCCTGCCGGAGGGCGTTCAGGACCTCCCGGAGGTGGTGGAGGTGTTCTGTCCAGTGGTTGCTGTACACAGCAATATCATCCAGATAGGCGGCGCTGAATTCCTCGAGCCCCGCCAGCACCTTGTTCACTAGTCTCTGGAAGGTGGCGGGGGCGTTTTTCATTCGGAATGGCATCACCTTGAAGTGGTAGTGACCATCCGGGGTGGAGAAGGCGGATCGCTCCTGGGCCCCTGGGGTGAGGCCGATCTGCCAATAGCCCGCTGTCAAGTCGAAGATGCTCAGGTAGCGGGTGGCCCCCATGCGGTCAATCAGCTCATCTGCCCGGGGGAAGGGATGAGCGTAGGTCCTTGTGACGGCGTTCAGACCCCGATAGTCTACACAGAACCTGAGCTCGGGGCGACGCCCGGGACGGCGGCCTTGGGGACCAGCACGACCGGGCTGGCCCAGGGGCTGTCGGACGGCTCGATCACTCCCAGAGCTAGCATTTTGGAGACTTCCGCCTGGATGCAGGCGCGTACTCGATCAGGCACCCTGTACTCCCTGTGTCGGATAGGGGGGCTGTCCCCGGTGTCAACGTCGTGGAGTCACCAGGGGGTGACCCCCGGAATGAGGGAAAACAGGTCGGAAAATTGTAGTAGCAGCTCTTGGCAGTTTCGACGTTGCTCTGGAGACAGGGCGTCAGAGAGATGGACTCCCTCCAAGGAGCCGTCCTTTTCGAGCATTTTCAGAAGATCAGGGAGGGGCTCGGAGTCTTCCTCAGCCCCACTGTCGGTAGCCATCAGGAGGCTGAGTTCAGATCGCATAAAGTGGGGCTTGAGTCGGTTGGCGTGGAGGACACGTAGGGGGTTTTGGGGTGACTCCATGTCTATCAGGTAGGTGACGGGGCCCTTGCGCTCCACCACTTTGAAGGGCCCCATCCATTTGTCCTGGAGAGCGCAAGGTTCAACCGGGGACATCACCCAGACCTGTTGTCCCGGCTCGAACTCGATGGAGGAAGCATGCTGATCATACCAGCGCTTCATGTCTTCCTGGCTGGCTTCGAGGTTGGCCTTGGCAAGCTCCCTGAACCGCCGGGTCTGGTTACGGAGGGCCAAGAGGTACTTGTATACATCCGGGGGAGTTTTCTGAGGGGCCACCTCCCACCCTTCTTTGACCAGGCTGAGGGGGCCCCGGACGGGGTGTCCATACAATAGTTCGAACGGACTGAAACCCAGGGATTTCTGGGGGACTTCTCTGTAAGCGAACAGGAGGCACAGGAGTAGCACGTCCCATTGGCGACGCAGGGGTTCTTCCAGGCCCATGATCATCCCCTTGAGCGTGCGGTTGAATCTTTCTACCAGTCCGTTCCCTTGCGGGTGGTAGGGGGTCGTGAATTTGTAGGTGACCCCGCATTGTTGCCAGAGGAACTTCATGTACTTGGAGATAAAGTTCGTGCCCCTGTCACTGACGACTTCTCGGGGGAAGCCTACCCCCGAGAAGATCCCCATCAGGGCTCGGCCCACCACAGGCGCTGTCATTGTTCGAAGAGGAATGGCTTGTTGTCGGAGTCCCTTGAGGGAGGGACACACTCTTTGTTCCTGGCGGAACTGCTCCTGCGTGGGGCCACCTTCTTGGCGCCACTGGGCCAGCTCCGGGAGGTCTTGTAGTTGATCAGGGGCTTCGTCGCCGGACCCCGGGGGACCAGGCTCAGGGGTAGTTTCTTTGGTGTCGACCGGCGGTGGAGGTTTGGGCCACTCGGGTTCTTCAGTGGATGGGATGGCGCGGGCGGCCATGGATCGGGTCGTCACACAGACCCATTCAGGGAGACCAAGCATCCCCAGGTGCTCCCTTCGCTCGACGGCTGACCAGGGGGAGCTCTCGAGGTCGTTCCCCAGAAGGCAGTCCACCGGGGCATCATCGCGGACAGTCACTTGTAGCATGCCAGACACCCCTCCCCACTCAAAGGGGATGCGGGCCATCTGACACAGACTTTCGGAGTTGTCGGCCGACCGCACCGGGCAGAGTACATTGGGCAGGATCTGATCAGGGGTCACCAGATGGCAGCGGACTGCGGTCACACTGGCCCCTGTGTCACGGAGGGCTTCAGCCCGGCGTCCATTGATGGTGACCCACTGGCTGTATTTCTGCGTGTTGGCGGGGAGGGGTGCCCGCGGGACCATTTCTCTCTCTCCTAGACAGACCAGGGACATGGCTGCGGGTTCCCACTCGAGCTGGTATTGCTCATACTCTTCGTCGCCTTCCTGGCCTGGCTCTTCTCCCAGGGCGGCGGCAGTGATCTGGCGGTTCATGGGGCTCTGATTTCTCGGGCAGTTCGGATCATTGGCGTAGTGGCCGGGTCGCTGGCACTTGTGGCAGGTAACGTTGGGGCGGAACCCTGGTCGCATGAGAGGGCTTCCTCTTCCGGCCGGGGGCGGGGGGTTGCTAGTGGGGGGCACCGTGACGGTGTCCCTACCCCGACCCTGGCCCCCTCCTCCCCCCCGTGGGCAGTGGGGCCCTTGGGAGGCTCTGTTCTGTTCGCTGGGCCAGCTCCGAGGGACTCGGGTGCTCTCCCATCGGTCTGCTTCGATGGCGAGTTTTCGGGGTTCGGTCAGCTTGCTATCAAGGAGGTGCTGTCTAAGTTCGATGAAGCAAGTATTGGAGAGGTGCTCCCATACAATAAGGTCAATTAATTGCTCGTAGGTGGTGACCTGGCTGCCCTTGATCCACCCCTCGAAGGCTCGGCTAAAAAAGTTCATGTACTCTACCCAGGTGGTACCAGGGATTCGTTTGCAGTCCCGAAATCTCTGCCGGTACATCTCGGGCATGAGCCCATAGCGAGTGAGGAATGCGGCCTTCATGTGGTCGTAGGATGTCATCTGGTGGTCGGGGAGTTGCAGCAGGGCATCCCGTCCTTCGTTGACGAATCTCCCCCATAACCCGGCTCCCCAGTCGCTCTGCGGGATCTGGTGGGAGGTCATAGCTACCTCGTAGGCTTTAAACCACTGCTGGATATCATCGTTCCGGTAGTATTCCCTGACGACATCCTTGGGGATGTTGACCTTGGGGTCCGCAGGGGTAGCGGGGCTCTGGTGCCCGGGGACGCCGAGGTCTTTGTTCTGCCATCGAATTTCGAGCTCCTTTAAGCTACGCTCATGCTCGTAGGCTAGTCTTTTCTCTTCCAGCTCCCTCTGGCTCTTTTTCTCCTCTCGTTCTTCCCTGAGCCGTAAGTGTTCGAGGGTTATTTTTTGCTCTGCTAATTTGAGTTCTCCATCTAAGCGGAGTCGAGCCAGCTCCAACTCGTGGAGCCGACTTTTCTCCCGTTCTCGGGCTTCTTCGGCCGAGAGGCCCGATCTTCTTTCGTCTGCAGGGGTGGTACTCGTTTCGGTGGTCTCGAGGCTTTGATTTTGGGGTGGGGATGTTTCCGTCTCCACCCAAGATTCGAAGGCGTGCTTGAGGTCATCTTTCGTGCTCAGTCCTGTGGTAGCAATGTCCAGCTCTATACAGAATTGCTTGAGTTCCTTGTGGCTGTATTCTACCAGCTTTTCCATCTGAACTTTTTCGGTTGTTCCATTCTCCTTTGTCGTCATGGTGGCTGTGTGTCGTGGGGTGAGTTACTCTTTGTACGATTATGCGTCGGCTCGGATCGCGCCGCTGGCCACCAATGTTAGACGGGGACCCGGAGGGTCGGCCGAGTACAGGGGGGAGAGGCCTCCGGTGAGGGCCCTCTCCGATAATCGTACAGCCAAGTAACTTCCCCCCCCCCCCACAGATGGACACCACACAGAGATGAGTTCTGCACACTTTTATATATATCTTTGGTCACGGTGATAAACGATACAGCAGGACCAGGATACGGTGATCCCGTCAATTCTAGTATCTTTGGGGGGAAAAGGGTAACGGGACAGTCTGAGTACCGGTCCGGTACGGGAGCAGCAGGAGATGGAGCTCACAATCCTCGAGCTGGAGGGTTCGCAAGGAGGAGCCGCGGCAGCGCCAGCAGGCTTCGAAGGTGGTTCACGACGAGGAGGGCCGCGGCAGCGCCAGCAGGCTTCGAAGGTGGTTCACGATGAGGAGGGCCGCGGCAGCGCCAGCAGGCTTCGAAGATGGTTCACGATGAGGAGGGCCGCGGCAGCGCCAGCAGGCTTCGAAGATGGTTCACGATGAGGAGGGCCGCGGCAGCGCCAACAGGCTTCGAAGATGGTTCACGATGAGGAGGGCCGCGGCAGCGCCAGCAGGCTTCGAGGATGGTTCACGATGAGGAGGGCCGCGGCAGCGCCAGCAGGCCTTCAAAGATGGTTCACGAAGAGGAGCCGCGGCAGCGCCAGCAGGCCTCCAAGGATGAGTTCGTCTCGGTGTCTCTCGACTCCAGGATACAACTGCCTTCCTGCTCTGGAGCTACCCCAGTTACAGGTCTGGCGCCCTTTGATGTCCGGACCCTCGCACTTGGAGGTCGGGGGTCCGGCATGAGGGAGTCCAGACACCCAGCAGGGGGGTGGAGCCAGCGCCCAGGGAGGCTGGGGGCGATCGACACCTGGCGGAGGGGAGCAGTTGACACTCCTTCTCCCATTGACCTGCCAAGTGGTGTCTTCACCCCCTGGGTGGATGGTGGTGCCTCGATGTCGGGGCCTGGCTGGGCCCGAGGCCGAGGTCGACCTGAGGCCACGAGGCCTGGTCACGTAGTGTCCAAGATGGCGGCTGGGCCGGAGACCGGGGTTCTGGAAGGGACCCGGGCCAGCCGCTACGGTGGGGTTCAGGAGCCAAGGTTCCGTCGGGGGAGGGCTGGTCGATTGCCCCGGTGGGTTGCATGGGTGGTTCTTGTCCGGGGGAACAGGAGAAACAGGGGTCCACGACCCGCCATGCGGGGAGGGGCCGGCCGGCCACGAGGCCTGTCCAACAGGGGGGGGGGTGACTTAGCCCCAGCATTGCCAACATGAAGGGAGATTTTGATCCCTGATTACATGTCGATTGCCTTAAAATTGCAGAAGAAAAGATTGCGATTTTCTCTCCAACTTCTATGGATTTTTAAAAAACATTTTTGAAAGGTGAGCATCTTAAAGCACATTAAGTTAAAAAGAGTATAATTTCAGACAAGTGAAAGCGAGAGAATTCCCAGAGAAAGTATTAGGACTTAATAAGAAAATATGTGTAAATGTCAGTATCTCCAGTTAAAATTGGATAATATTTAAAGGGCCTTTAAAGTTTTACATTTTGTGGCAACTGGTGCATCCCAAACACATTGCATCAACACTGGTTAGAAGTCAGACACATCCGTACAGGGGTGCTACATTCCCTAACAACAGGTTTACTCCTGCCCTTAACAACAGTAAATCTCTGACTGACTTCAGCAAAGGTAGCTCTCTGCAAAAGCTCTTTAATACCCACAAAGTTGCCAGTTTCTGGATGTTTTTCGTGTTCTGTAGATAACGCCACCCTGGAACACACTCACAACCTCCCTGTGAGATTTATTCACACTCAGAATTAAGACAAGCTGGTCTACTTTTATATTGAGGCAAATCCATCCAGCAATGAAAGTTAATGTTTTGTGAATCACACCTAGAGGTAGCACTTTGTAAATGATTCTATTTTCCATCCAATGGGCATTATGTGCACATTGCATTGTGAAAGTAAGCCCCATGCTTTGTGGAAGTAAGCCCCACGAGGCTGACACTGATGTGTGTATATGTATACTGCTGAGTGATACTACTTCTAACATATATAAAATGAGTGACTGTGTGACTGTATCCTTGGGTGTATGGGTGTGTGAGTGGCTGTATGTGTGTAAACGTGGGAGCATTATTAGCTGTGTGGGTGAGTGAGATGCTGTGAGAGTGGCTGTATTGTTGATGAGTGGGTGTGTCAGTGGCTGTATGGGCAGGTGAGTGGCGGTGTGAGTAGCTCTATGGGTGGGTAAATGGAAGTGTAGTGACTGTATGAGTGAGTGAGTGGGTGTCTGAATGACTGTACGAGTGACTGTCTGGGTGTGTAAGTGGCTGTATAGGTGAATGAGTTGCCGTTTGAGTGGGTGTTTAGTTAAGTGAGTTGGTGTGAGTGGCTGTTTTGGAGAGTGTCTATGTGAATGGCTGTTTGAGTGAGTGAGTGGATGTTTGAGCGCTTGTATGGATATGTGAATGGGTATGTAAGGGTTTGTGTTTTTTTGTTGCTTTTATGGTACATTTTCCCGCATGACGCATGGGAATTGCAGGCCTGTCGCTGATTGTCGCTGATTTGGGCCATTGCATGTTTTTTGGCGTTTGCGTTTCGCATTTTTTCGACTTTGCTTTGATTTTTACGTGGTCATTTGGCGTGTTACCCTGATACTATCGCATGGTGCTGCTGGGTTGGGAATTATACGTTAAAACTGGTATTTTGTCACGATAGACTGCGATATGCAAAGTTGCGTTAAGCTAAATTTGTGATGTATAACACGCGTTCTTGTGAATATCCCCCTGAGTTTTCTGCGTCTCCAGTGACTGGAACCCCAGAAGAATCTGCCTTTGGTGCCTTCCTGTCCCATGACCTTGACCTCTCACGTGCACTCTGTCTTCCCTTCCCCCCAGAACCGCGCTCTTGGGGGTACTCTCGGTCCAAACACCAGGACGTGCCTCCGCGAGGATTTAAGGATTTAGAGCCACAATATGCTGTTTTAATGTTTGCTTTATAATCATGAAACTTGTTCGATGTCGAAGTTCATGAAAAGCAATATTCCCCGGCAGTCTCCGGGATTAAAAAGGGCGGCACATATTGTAATGAGGCAAACAGAGGCTGCGGGGGCTTCAGCAGACACCGTGCTGGGCCAACACATGAATGGGGTTTATAAATCCACGAGTTCTCACATGGGCGGCTGAGAGGGCACCACGGCTGCTGTCCTGGTTCTGCCTGAAGAATTGAGGACATTAGCTGGGATTGTTAATGTCCCAGTTCTGTAAACAGGCTCCTGGATGTGATGGGCAGAGGGAGGCCCGGGTTCTGTTCCTTCTGAAGGGGGAGGAGCTTGCACAGCAGCATCCTTGAACCCCGCCCCTTCCAAGTTTATTCAGGCGTACTGTGCGCGCGTCCCTGATTCCTGGCTTGTTTCTGAGTTGATATCGCGATAGTGTCTAGATGTATTGATAGGTCTTATTGAGGTTTTCTTTGTATTTTTGAAGCAGGTTTACTGTTCTTATGCGTCGCTTGTCCGCGGGGAGATTTGGTGCCTGATTTATCAATCTTTCACGCAACACAACGCAGCACGACAACAAGCCGCGCGCAAGGGCAGGAATGCACCATATTTACCAATATACGGCGTATTCCTGTCAGTACTTAGGGGCTTATTTACAAGCCCCATGCGCCATTTCTACGTCAATTTTAACGTGAGAAAAGAGACGTAAAAGTGGCGCAAGGGGCTTGTAAATCTGCCCCTTCATTTGTAAAGAAAGGACAGTGTGAGGGCTCTTGTCAGGAGCCCACTGCTGCTTGCACCGCACATCACCCGTGCCGGCGCTGCCAATGATTGTAACAACACAAGTACTCACCACCACACTCCTACAAGTGCGACAATCCAGCCTATTTCAGCCCCCAAAGCTATAAGAATGGCTTGAGTGGCAGGCAATAGTCACTTTTCATGTCAACTGAAATAATAATTGACTGTTGTTGTGGTGATCTTTAAATTAGCCAGACAGCGCCCCCTTGTGGCAGACTGTCAAAAGCCCCGATGTTGATAATTGTTAGATGGGGACCCAGAGGGTCGGCCGAGTACAGGGGGAGAGGCCTCCGGTGCGGGCCCTCTCCGGTAATCGTACAGACAAGTAACTTCCCCCCCACAGATAGACACCACACAGAGATGAGTTCTGCACACTTTTATATATATCTTGAGGCAAGGTGATAAGCGATACAGCAGGACCAGGATACGAGGATCCCGTCAATTCTAGTCTCTTTGGGGAAAAGGGTAGCGGGACAGTCTGAGTACCGGTCTGGTACAGAAGCAGCAAGAGATGGAGCTCACAATCCTCGAGCTGGAGGGTTCGCGATAAGGGGCCGCGGCAGCGCCAGCAGGCTTTGTAGATGGTTCACGATGAGAAGGGCCGCGGCAGCGCCAGCAGGCTTCGAAGATGGTTCACGATGAGAAGGGCCGCGGCAGTGCCAGCAGGCCTGGAAGATGGTTCACGATGAGGAGGGCCGCGGCAGCGCCAGCAGGCTTCGAAGATGGTTCACGACGACGATGAGCCGCGGCAGCGCCAGCAGGCTTCGAGGATGGTTCACGACGATGATGAGCCGCGGCAGTGCCAGCAGGCCTTGAAGTTGGGTTACGACGAGGATGAGCCACGGCAGCGCCAGCAGGCCTTCAAAGGTGGTTTCACGAAGAGGAGCCGCGGCAGCGCCAGCAGGCCTCCAAGGATGAGTTCGTCTCGGTGTCTCTCGACTCCAGGATACAACTGCCTTCCTGCTCTGGAGCTGCCCCAGTTATAGGTCTGGCGTCCTTTGATGTCCGGACCCTCACACTTGGGGGTCGGGAGGTCCGGGATGAGGGAGTCCAGACACCCAGCAGGGGGGTGGAGCCAGCGCCCGGGGAGGCTGGGGGCGATCGACACCTGGCGGAGGGGAGCCATCGACACTCCTTCTCCCATTGACCTGCCAAGTGGTCTCTTCACCCCCTGGGTGGATGGTGGTGCCTTGATGTCGGGGCCTGGCTGGGCCCGAGTCCAAGGTCGACCCGAGGCCACAAGGCCTGGTCATGTAGTGTCCAGGATGGCGGCTGGGCCGGAGACCGGGGTTCTGGGAGGGACCCGGTCCAGCCGATACGGTGGGGTTCGGGAGCCAATGTTCCGTCGGGGAAGGGCTGGTGGATTGCCCCGGCGGGTTGCACGGGTGGTTCTTGTCCGGGAAACAGGAGGAACAGGGGTCCGCGACTCGCCATGCAGGGAGGGGACGGCCGGCCACGAGGCCTGTCCAACAATAATTAAGTGCTGGTGCACAGCACCGGATACCACCGGCTCAAATTAAGCACTGATTCCTGCTCTGTGCCTGCACTGGTGTGCAATCTGCTGCCTAGAGCCAATACAGGCACCCTTACGTCATGGTGCCAGGGTGCCAGCGCTGCACTTAGGATTCTTTTTGTGAAGGAAGAGACAACTTCCTGAACACAAAAACCATCATTAGAGGCATTTTCAAAGGACAAATAAAGATATTTCTCCTCGTTGGCCTCCCCTGGGGATCCGCAGCATTTTGATGCATTAACAGGTCTACCAGGTCTCCACCCATGGAACACCCACGCTCCACCCATGGAACACCCACACTCCACCCATGGATCACCCACGCTCCACCCATGGAACACCCACGCTCCACCCATGGAACACCCACGCTCCACCCATGGAACACCCACGCTCCACCCATGGAACACCCACACTCCACCCATGGAACACCCATGATCCACCCGTGGAACACTTTACCAGGGCAGAGTAATGCAAGTCATCGACTTGTGCGGCCTTGCGTTACTCCAGATTTACTAAGCCACGCAGGGCCATGCAAGATGGGCTCGTATCACTTGGTAAATCTGACTTTAGTGTTGTGTTGCCCCTGCGATGACGCATGACGTGACGCAAGGACAATGCAAGACTATGATAAATCCGGCCCTTGTTTTTTATTGTTTTGCTAAGAGTGGAAAGATGGCCGCATTGTGTCGTTCATGTTTATTTGTGCGTCCATGATGTTACGCAATGTCAATATTCTTAAGTTGAAGGCATTGGTTTGCTTAACTGTGGGGTTCTCGGCTCAGGATTCTGGTGGCCTTGTGCTGGACTGCATTTGAAAAAACCTGCTCTACCCTATACATTTCATTCTGGTATCCTTGTGTTTTATTGGATTCTACCCCCTCGCCTCCCCCCGGTCTACTAAGGGAGGCACACTCGGCTTACGTAAAAAAAGAACCCCTCCTGGATGCAGACAATAATTTGTGAAATTTTTTAATTTCTGCGCTGAACAGCTCACATCTGATGCATGGGATGTTTTATAATCTGTCTAGGTGTATGACTGTGCGTGCAAGGGGTATGCTTCTAGCATCAATCTGGTGCTAGACGTCACAGACACACCTCTGCACCCTGGTGGGCAGTCCGTGGGTGCCACAGCACAGGGGGTGTCAGCAGGGTGGCCATCATCACGAGGGCCTGGCTGGCATGGAGATCATTATCACATCTTTTAATATCGGATACCACCAGGGTTGCAATTGAATAGGTGTGATAATTACTGCCTATTACAAGTTGTGCCCTTTAAAATTTTGAATGAAGCTGATGGAGCGGACTTTCAGATTTATTTCTAAAAAAAGTGCGTGACAAATGAAACTCTGGTGATTTTTATTTTTACTAATGTGTGTTGCATGATATATGTGTTTACTGATTCAACTTAGATTAAAATGCACCATCATGAACATGTGGGTATAACCATTTGTGCTCTTGTTATGTTTGTCGTTTTGCTTTTAATAATATGTTCACTTTGTCTTTTGTTTGTCATCTATTAACTGCAGCCGTTTTTGAAATAATAGCATGTGCATTCTTTAAATGTGCTTTTGTTTATGTATTGACGTCTCATGTGTATATGTTTGTTTTATTTGTTTGTAATGCAAAACTAGGTAACCTAGCTAATGGGTTAAACTTAGTGGGTAAAGGGTGGGTAACAGAATAATTGTAATTTCTTGAATTAATTATTGTCTTGTGTTTCTTTGCATACTAGACACCCTCATTGCATTGCATTCTATGCGAAAAAGGCTTGAGGCCTACTTCTAAAAGGGACATCTGAAGCCTGACCAGAGTGAGCCTTGCACAGCTGCGCAGAAAATGAAAAAAATATATTTCTACATTTATTCTTGGAGAGTGGTTTGCAAACAAAGGCAGTGTGGAAGCTTAGGACATTTGGTTCAATTTGTTCCTTAGTCAAGGCCGTTCTTGTCGTTCGGCAGCGGAAAGACAGAGAAACATGAGCGGACGAAGGAAGCCTTTGCTATCGTTAAATGTTGCTTTCTTCGGAAGCTGCCGGTGTCATACTCTTGAACAATAGTACTCTTGAAAAGTGACTCTGGCTATGTGAGCAACGGATGATGACCGCATCGTATGACATCCAGTAGCCAATGAGATTCTGTTCTGCTCGAATATTTGTATTCTTTTAGTTAGTTTTAGATAGGAAAATACTATAAAAATTGCCCCCTTGCTAAGAGCACTGTTCGATCGATCCTGTGCTCCAGAGACGCTGCCAGTTTTCCCTTTCACGTAAGATTTTTTTATTTTGCTTACTTACAGGTCTCTTCTTTAGCTAAGTTAGGGTAATAGGCTATGGAGAAATAAATAAATAATTATTTTAGCTTTATTTATGCTGATGTTGATTTATTGAAAATACATGACCTATTGTGCCTTTAATAATTAATTTTTGAAAAATAAAAATGCTAATAAAAGTTTGAGCTCTCTTTATGAAATAAAATTTAATAAAATAGATTTTGAAATGACAAGTTGGTCTTGATCGTTTCTTGGTGTTACCATTAGTTAATCCATTGCCTTTATATGTGACTTAATTATTGAAATGTGTTAGTTTAAAATAATTAGGTCATACGATTCAGTAGGTCAAATACAGTTATCTGCTAAATATGGGCCTAGTGATAGATTTGTAAATACTAGTGAGTATCCTGGTGTAGAAATTATATATGACACTGAATTTCTTCAGACCCGCTGGATCAAGGCATAACATGCGGAATCGGTATTTAACACAACTTAATCAGCAAGTTTTGCCTTTTTTACGGGCCCTTTTCGCCAATAAATGTCGGTGGGGCTGACCTGCCGGAGTTCATCAGGGGAACCTCTGAGGGTGTGATGATATCACACAGCTCCTAATTCCCATCCCGCGTTTGCACACGTGTTTGCACAGGGATTAAAATGTAGCCCTGCACGTTTAATCAAGGCCTGGGTCATTTGAAATAGGTCTCCGTGCTGCCTTCTCCCCCGTGTGCAACGCACCACCTCTGGGTGTGTCTGTGTTGGGCAAAACATATTGGGGCTTATTTAGAAGCCCCTGGCGCCACCCGCACATCACTTTTCCGATGTTAAAAATGACACAAAAGTGGCGCAAGGGGCTTATAAATACGCCCGATGAATCTGCCATACAAGCGCCTTAAAGAAGTTCCCGGCTCTGCACTGAGCCGGTGAATCTATTCATGATATGGCTTCTGGACACTGATTGGTGGGTCACGCTCCACGGTGAAGCGCTGCGTCAGGCGGTGTTGGTAGATCACGACAGACCAGATTCCCGCCTTGCTTTGTGTGTCAGACACAAATCCTGTGCCAGCTATTGTGGGGAAATTTACTCTTTTGGGCACAGTACTTGATTATAATAACTAAAAAAAGAACTGGAGAGAGTATTATGAATTCAGTTGCTTTTGAGAAGTAAAGTGCATCAAACAATTCACTTGATAGCTCAACCTTTGTTTTAAACCTAACACAATGTCTCTTTCTGGATCACCTAAACCATGTCATCATCATGACATTATAGCTTCTCTGAGATCTGTTTAGATTTACATTTAACTAACTACTGGATTGACCCTTGATATTTTAGAATGTAGCAGAGATAATATATTTGTTGCACAAAAGCAACTTATATGTGTGGGTTGTCACACTATAGCCCTTAATATAAGTGCAGGGCTAAATTTCGACAAAGCTTTGCAAGGGATTGGAATTACGAGTTGGGTGATCACTTTCACACCCTCAGTGCTTTGCCTGAAAAATTCCAGGAGATCAAACCTGCTGGAATGTATCTGGGGAAAAGGCCCGTAAATAGGGCAAAGCATGTGGAAATGGGTGACTTCAGTAATGAATCCATATGTTATGTGTCATTTTTAAGGGCACAACTTGTAATAGGCGATAATTATGGTGCCTTTTAAATTCTGATCCCTGTGGTACCAGATATGAAAAGGTGCGATAATAAATGCGTCTCCAGCTGGCACCTGTAATGAGGGCCATGGAACCATTACAGCAGTTAACTGCGATTCCACTATTGATAGCTCTGAACATATGGCTTCTTTAAAATGATCAGTGCTCGCTTTCGTAGACGCTTTATCGGTCTCTTTCTATTTTATTTGGCCCTTACTTGCTTTATCGTATATTCTCAGCCCCGGAGCGTGCGACAGCTTAATAACTTTATAACACATGGCATTCTGCAATCCCTGTATAAATGCACGTCTTCAATTTCTTTATGATTGGCGACATGTGGTGCATCCGGTCTCCGATTACAAAACAAAAGTCAGAACTCAACTATAATAAGTCACAATGGGTGCACCTTCCTGCACAAAAACAATCATTGGAGGTGTTTGTTTCTTTCCATGTGTGCTGCTGAATGCTCCTCAATACACGTGCTCTTGGGAGGAAAAAGGTTTTGGCGCTGCCCCAGGTTTACTAAATATTCGAAATCTGTGGCAGCTTCAAAGTCTTATCACCGTGAACTCTCACACTTGACTTCTTTTCACTGGGAACTCTCACACCTGACTTCTTATCACTGTGAACTCTCACACTTGACTTCTTATCACTGTGAACTCTCACACTTGACTTCTTTTCACTGTGAACTCTCACACTTGACTTCTTATCACTGTGAACTCTCACACTTGACTTCTTTTTACTGTGAACTCTCACACTTGACCTCTTATCACTGTGAACTCTCACACTTGACTTCTTATCACTGTGAACTCTCACACTTGACTTCTTATCACTGTGAACTCTCACACTTGACTTCTTATCACTGTGAACTCTCACACTTGACTTCTGATCACTGTGAACTCTCACACCTGACTTCTTATCACTGTGAACTCTCACACTTGACTTCTTATCACTGTGAACTCTCACACTTGACTTCTGATCACTGTGAACTCTCACATGTGACTTCTTGTCACTGTGAACTCTCACACTTTACTTCTTATCACTGTGAACTCTGGCACTTGACTTCTTATCACTCTGAACTCTCACACCTGACTTCTGATCACTGTGAACTCTCACACCTGACTTCTGATCACTGTGAACTCTCACACTTGACTTCTTATCACTGTGAACTCTCACACTTGACTTCTGATCACTGTGAACTCTCACACCTGACTTCTTATCACTGTGAACTCTCACACTTGACTTCTTATCAGTGTGAACTCTCGCACTTGACTTCTTATCACTGTGAACTCTCACACTTGACTTCTGATCACTATGAACTCTCACACCTGACTTCTGATCACTGTGAGCTCTCACACTTGACTTCTTATCACTGTGAACTC
The DNA here is from genome assembly GCF_964263255.1 of Lissotriton vulgaris. Taxonomy (NCBI): domain Eukaryota; kingdom Metazoa; phylum Chordata; class Amphibia; order Caudata; family Salamandridae; genus Lissotriton; species Lissotriton vulgaris. The sequence continues at coordinate 39,080,987 of NC_141699.1, read as the reverse complement.
TCACACTTGACTTCTGATCACTGTGAACTCTCACACCTGACTTCTTATCACTGTGAACTCTCACACTTGACTTCTTATCACTGTGAACTCTCGCACTTGACTTCTTATCACTGTGAACTCTCACACTTGACTTCTGATCACTGTGAGCTCCCACACTTGACTTCTTATCACTGTGAACTCTCACACTTCACTTCTGATCACTGTGAACTCTCACACCTGACTTCTTATCACTGTGAACTCTCACACTTGACTTCTTATCACTGTGAACTCTCACACTTGACTTCTGATCACTGTGAACTCTCACACTTGACTTCTGATCACTGTGAACTCTCACACCTGACTTCTAATCACTGTGAACTCTCACACCTGACTTCTTATCACTGTGAACTCTCACACTTGACTTCTGATCACTGTGAACTCTCACACTTGACTTCTGATCACTGTGAACTCTCACACCTGATTTCTAATCACTGTGAACTCTCACACTTGACTTCTTATCACTGTGAACTCTCACCTTTGACTTTTGATCACTGTGAACTCTCACATGTGACTTCTTGTCACTGTGAACTCTCACACTTTACTTCTTATCACTGTGAACTCTCGCACTTGACTTCTTATCACTGTGAACTCTCACACTTGACTTCTTATCACTGTGAACTCTCACACTTGACTTTTGATCACTGTGAACTCTCACATGTGACTTCTTGTCACTGTGAACTCTCACACTTGACTTCTTATCACTGTGAACTCTCACACTTGACTTTTGATCACTGTGAACTCTCACATGTGACTTCTTGTCACTGTGAACTCTCACAAATGACTTCTCATCACTGTGAACTCTCACACTTGACTTCTAATCACTGTGAACTCTCACACTTGACTTCTTATCACTGTGAACTCTCACACTTGACTTTTGATCACTGTGACCTCTCACATGTGACTTCTTGTCACTGTGAACTCTCACACTTTACTTCTTATCACTGTGAACTCTCACACTTTACTTCTTGTCACTGTGAACTCTTGCACTTGACTTCTTATCACTGTGAACTCTCACACTTGACTTCTGATCACTGTGAACTCTCACACCTGACTTCTTATCACTGTGAACTCTCACACTTGACTTCTTATCACTGTGAACTCACACACTTGACTTCTGATCACTGTGAACTCTCACACCTGACTTCTTATCACTGTGAACTCACACACTTGACTTCTTATCAGTGTGAACTCTCACACTTTACTTCTTATCACTGTGAACTCACACACTTGACTTCTGATCACTGTGAACTCTCACACCTGACTTCTTATCACTGTGAACTCACACACTTGACTTCTTATCACTGTGAACTCTCACACCTGACTTCTTATCACTGTGAACTCACACACTTGACTTCTTATCACTGTGAACTCTCACACTTGACTTCTGATCACTGCTTGGATATGGAGGCGTGACTGGCATTTCTGGGATCTGGAGGCGTGACTGGCATTGCTGAGATCTGGAGGCGTGACAGGCATTGCTCTGGATCTGGAGGTGTGACTGGCATTGCTCGGGAGCTGGAGGCGTGACTGGCATTGCTCTGGATCTGGAGGTGTGACTGGCATTGCTCGGGAGCTGGAGGCGTGACTGGCATTGCTCTGGATCTGGAGGCGTGACTGGCATTGCTGGGATCTGGAGGCGTGACTGGCATTGCTGGGATCTGGAGGTGTGACTGGCATTGCTGGGGTTCTGGAGGTGTGACTGGCATTGCTGGGGTTCTGGAAGGCTGACTAGCAATGCTGGGATCTGGAGGCGTGACTGGCATTGCTCTGGATCTGGTAGTGTGACTGGCATTGCTGGGGATCTGGAGGCGCTTACATATATGTCTTGTGAATATTCTGTCCAGGCCACCTCTGACACTATACAGTTAGACCTCAGTGCAGTGACGCCCATTACTTTGTGAACCAATTCCAAACCTTTTTAGTATCTATCCTTTTAACGACTTCTAACATTTCCTGCCAGTACGAATTATGTGCGGCCATTTTCTTCATTTTACTAGTATTTTATATTGTTTGCGTAGTTTACTAATCCACCCTTACTTATCTGTGCTCTCCCATCCCACCTGTTGTCTTTCAGTTTTCTTAGATTACTTTTTAGGTTCTGGCAACTACAATCCTAACCCCTCTTCCGTGTCCGCCTCCTTGCCTCATGGCGACCCCCCTATATTGTATTCCTCTGTTCAACCTTTATGGAATCCGTTACTTTCCCCATTTCATTCTGCATACCATTAGATTATACCTGCTTTCGTTGGTTCTTGCACCTTCTGAATGGATTCTAATGGCAGGTTGGATAGCATCCCCATCTCCCTTTCCTCTAGCCTGGTTTTTAGGTCGAGGACCGTCGCACTGCGGAGCAGTGGCGGAGCCCGAGATTAAATGTTTCTTAGAGGGGGTTTGGAACCCGTCCCTCTTCTCCAATGGCTGGCCTCATAAATGCTGGCCAGCCATTGGAGGAGAGGGGCGTCACTCCCTTTAAGCCCTGTCTTTTTCAGATTCGGGGGCGTGTTTTTTAGGTTCTTTCTATCTGTGACGTCATCCGTCACTCACCAAAACACGCCCCCGATTCCGAAAATCACCTCTCTCAGGGTTCACTTTCTGGAGCTTCACTCGCCTCTCCTAGATCTGAACCCCTCCCTGGTGCCTCGTTGACTCTTTGATCCCCCCCGTGAGGCTGACATTTATACATTATTTTACAAAATAATACATTCGATCACATGCAAATAATTGTGATCCAGCAGAAAATTAAATTAGCATTAAGTTGAGATTGAGGCAGGGCCGGTGGATTACAACTTGCGTCCTCAGATCTCTCACACAGCGTTGACATTGCCTTAGCGTTGTGCGCAACCTCGGCACTGTACCCGTTTTTTTGGCCCTGGTGGACTAAGTGATTCGGGTATCTGGAATTTAAAGTTATTGTGCCCCAGTGGGCATGAAGTCATTGTGCTTGATTTAATTCAATCATCTTTAAATAATATTTGCCCTAGTGGGCTCATGCCAGCTTCAGTGGCAGTCTCAGTCAACATACTCCATGTGTAATGGTTCAAACACTCCCTTGTTTGTCTGCCTCTTCAATATGTCTGTGATTCTACCTTAATTCAGGCATTTTCGGGTGGTCACAAGGTTCATTCCATTAGCTCAAGATTTATATAATGCAACACTTGATTCGACTCGCCACAGAATCTCTGTCTTGATTGTGCTGTGTCTCACATTCTCCCAAAATTAATAAGATTGGTACCTGTAGTGAAAAGTAAGAAATTATAAAAGTGATTATCTACCACACAACCGTGATATATGCACATTCATACAATTAAAATAAAAGGTTATGACACAGCGGCATTTCATAGGCAAATACTGTTTTTGGTCCGTTTATCCTAGATGCACTCCTAGTGCCTCATCACAGTTATGGCCTTGGGGTTGCATGGTGTGGTATTTATTGATAAACCTAGACTCCAGGCGTCTGAGTTCCTGTAGTCTATTACCACCTCTTAATGGTACCTGATCTAGTACCACGAATGACAAGAGACTGCTGTTACTCTGGTGGTGTGCTGCAAAGTGCCTTGCTACTGGGTATTGCTTGTCAAAGGCTTTTTATAGCCCTCAGATGTTGCAAAACTCTATCCTTAGCGGGTTTAATGGTACTACCCACGTACAATTTGTTACAGGGGCATCTCGGTGCATAAACAGCGTATTCTGTGTGACATGAGACATGTTTCAGGATTTTGAAAGGCTCACAGGTTTCTGACATCTTAACCTCTTTTGTATTATGGCTAAATTTACACGCTTTGCAGCGACCACATACATAGAATCCCTGAACAGGGTTCTCTCTTCTTTTGTTGGCAACCAGTGTTTGGCACACCCTGTCTTTAAGGGACCTAGGTCTCCTGTAAGTGATTTGTGGGAACTCCTGGATACCTAGTTTTATGTCTTTATCTGTTTTAAGGGTGCTCCAGAATTTATCAATTGCTCCCCTGACCTCTTTAGACTGTGAGTTGTGGTCCGTAATGAACCTCAACCCTTCTAGGTTCTCGGTGTTATCATCATTTCCTACAGAAATTTCCACTAACTCTCTGTCTTTAACTTTCTGTACAGTAGTAGCTATGTATTTTTTACTGTACCCTCTGACTCTGAATCTTTCACACATAGTCGCTCTTTCTTTTTCATAATCCTCTGGTTTTGTACAATTTCTTTTAGCTCTGAGAAGCTCACCAAAAGGGATAGAGTTAATTAGATTCCGGGGGTGGCAGCTCTGTGCGTGGAGAATGTTAAACATTACGAGTTAAGTTGGGCTGTGTCTCGTGCAGAGACGCCCGCGAGACCACACAGCCGTGCCGGACTTTTGAAACCTACGAGTATTAATTCCGCCAGTCTTGTTCGGCCAGTAACTAATGACCTGAACAACATCCTGTCAGGGAATGTTTAGCGAACATCGCCTTTTTTAAAGATAGAATACTTTGAACAGACACCTCACAAAGGACTAACTCGAACCGGTGTACCTTGGGTTCACGCTCTCTTGTAATCAGCAGCCGTTGGGCCCACCACCTTTTCTAGACAGAGTCACGTGATTCACCGTGCTTTTGTAGGTGCCCCTCTACACTACCCCGACACCCCACTACCACCTGTCCTGAGGAAGACCCCGCTGTAGGGCAACAACGTTGCCTGCACTTCTGGGGTCGAAACGTCGACACACCCTTGCTTGTCCCTACCCATCAACAGCGGATCATGTTTGGCTGTGATAGCTTAGAATGGGTTAGGAATATTTCTAGTCTAAAAAATACGTGAATGACAATGTATATACGTCTATGTGGTACTTAAATTTGGAATGTATATGAGACCACTCACTATATCTCTTTGCAACTAATCCGATTTCTGCACTAACCTGTACACATTCCCCCCTCTCACCTTTCCTTCCTTCCCACGCCCCCCTTTTTCTTGGGCAATTAGAAAATGTCTAATTTTGTGTTTATGTAAAATATTGGCAATTAATTTCCAAATGAGGATGTATATTAAATAACATTTTTCCTAGTAATTTTCTTTTCTCATGAAGTCCCTCATTGTTTATACTCTATGAACTGTGATTTTGTGCCCTTGATACTGTATCAACTGGGACCCCTTTCTATGTACTGTGCGTGGAGAAGGCTGTTGCCAGCCGTCTCTTTCCTGTACAGAACTGTCACGAGACTGTTGTTCTCTATGGTGACTTTGAGATCTAGGAAATCCACAGTTGTATTACTGATGTGGCTGGTGAAGGAGAGGTTAAAATCATTGGCATTAAGGATTTCAACAAAATCTTCAGCTTCCTTCACATTGCCTTCCCATATGATAAAAATATCATCAATGTACCGGAGCCATTTACGAACTCCGGTACGGTATTGATCCATCGATCGGACTACCTGCTCCTCCCACCAGCCTAGGTATAACCCTGCAAAACTGGGGGCGAAGCAAGTACCCATCGATGTACCAAGCAACTGGTGGTAGATGATGCCATTGAAGAGAAAATAATTCTGGGTGAGACAGGTGTGTATCATATCCAGCAGCATTTCCGTGTGTAATAGATAAGACGCTGATCTACTGTTTAAAAAGTGTCTGCAGGCTTTAATTCCCATCTCATGTGGGATGTTAGTATACAAGCTGTTTACATCAAGTGTCATCAGTAAACATCCTGTATTCAATTTAACATTGGTAATCTTTTCTAAAAAATCCCCAGAATCTCTCAAGTACGCCGGGAGGCCCTGCTCTAGTGGCTGCAGAAAGTGATCCACGTATCTAGACGTGTTTTTCCAGGCAGCTATTCCTGGAGGAACTATAGGCCTTCCCGGGGGATTTATGGGGTTTTTGTGCAGTTTAGGCAGTAGATAAAGGGCTGGCAATTTGGGGAATTTACATCTTAAAAAATTAAACTCATCTGTCTCAATCAAACCCTGGTTTTTCCATTCATTTAACCGATCTTGGTACATTTGGTTCTTAGTATCATAAATTTTTCTGTTACTTTTCTCGTATTTCTCAACATCATTAAGTTGGTTCATACCTTCATTTATGTACATTTCTCGGGACATAATCACAATATTAACCCCCTTGTCGGATTTCTTTACAACAATACTTGTATCATTTCTCAAACTGTCAATCGCTAGTCTTTGTGCTTGACTGAGGTTGTTTCTTCCCCAGCTTTTTTTCTTGGCTAATTCTTTAAATTCAGCTACCACTCCTCTTTCAAAAACATCAATGGCATCATTAGTTATCATTGGTAAAAAAATAGATTTCGGTTTGAACGCACTGTTACTGTTTAGATCCAACCGTATGTTTTCGTTGATTAAGTTGAGGGTGGGGTTTTCAATGACTTCTGGGTTCCCCCCTAGGTCATGCAACACTTGTAACATTTCAGCATCACCAATTTCAAGTGTACTCGGGGTTAATGCCTTACTGCAAGATCCCTGGCTCATCCTCGTGGCAAACCACTTTTTTAGTCTAAGTTTTCTAGTAAACTGAAAGAGATCGATTCGACTTTGGGTATAATTAAAGTTAGCTGAGGGACAAAAAGATAACCCATATGACAGTACCTCAATTTCTGCATCATTGAGTTTCCTGCTGGAGAGATTAATCACCGTCTTAGCGTCTTTCATTTGAGTTTTTTCTGGCCCCTTGATCTTGTTCCCACCGGGCTCGATACGCTCATATCCATTGCGTTTGGCTTCTTTCCTCCTCTGCCTCCTCTTCCTCGTCCTCTTGTTCCTCCTACGTTTGTCTTGCTCTGGGCTTCCAATCTTCCTTTTGCCATGAGCGAGAATTCTTTTAAAATTTGATCTTTTGGGCTTAGGAAGCCAGCACCCATTACATCCGGCTGGTTCTCACCCTCCTCAGTTTAATCCTCATGCACGATATAATTTCCTTCTATTTCATCTAAGGCAAGTCTGGTTAGTGCTGTCGTGGATTTGGTCACTGGGGTCTGGGCGCGTAAGTGATCATATTTTTGGGAGAATGTGAGGACCTGTCCGTTTTCATAGTCAACATGATCTCTTAGAAATTTTCTTTGTTTCTTTTCTTTAATTTCTTTCTCAATTATTTCCAGTCTTTTTTCAAGTTTTGCCATATCGGTTTCGAACTCATCTTTGCTGCAGATTGATTTCAGTTCTCCAATCAACTTTTCAATCTCCACAGCACACTTTTCACAGTCTTTATTGGCGTATTTCACTAGGAGTTTTAACATAATTATCGAGCATTCATGGCTGTTTGTTGACCATTCGTCCACCAGCTCGGGGTCTGGGTCGTTAAAGGTTGGTGTCGTGTAGATCCTCAGACCTCTTGGAATTCTACCCACCTCAATATATTTAGCCAATGTGGTGGCCTCCCACCATTTTGTTTGTTCTAGCTTCAACAGTTTCCAAAGTTTTGTCCAGTTCTCTTGCTTGGTTTTTGCCTCACCACTATTACCCATCAGGGCAGGGAATCAGATTGCACCGTGGGGGAGTGAGGGTAGGATCACGGAGCAGCGAAATGTGAGGCAGGCAGGCGTGCCATATGGATGTGTGTTATTATGTGCATATGCTTGTGGAGTCATAGGCATGTTAGAATCGATGTGGTATATGCGTAGCATATGCAAGTTTCTATACGTGGGCATGCACATGTTATATATGTCACTTATTAATATGGTGATATACCCATAACATTGCCTGAAATTGCTATATATATATATATATATATATATATATATATATATATATATATATATATATATATATATATATTTCGAGCTCCGCAACTCTGCTACCGGGGACCGGCAGCAGCAAGCAACAAGACGGCACTCACAGCAGGTGTAAACCAAGTAGGTTTATTTAGCGCAAAAAGAATAAGGTCAGACGCGTTTCAGCACTTGCCTTCGTCAGTGTCAGCTGGCGTCGGCAGTGCAGCAATAGATAAGGCAAAAGTCATTGAAACAAAGGAAGGTTCAAAGGGTCAAATGAAAGCGCCATCTTGTAACGATGAAATCGCGCTATTTACAATTAACATTTCGCTTTTTTCTTTTGCAAGCAATGAAAGTAAATAAACTGAACATTCGTAACTTTACTATTATCGTGTTAAAAACTGATTACGCCCTGGATGGGCTATTAAACACAAATTACTACTACAGTGAAAATCTCCATTGCTTTCCTCGTCATATCGTTTGTTGGTGTACAGTAGAAGTAACACAATCCCCATAAAATCTAAGTCAATAGTAATAATATATATTTATTTATTGCCTACTGGCGGTCGCTAGGTCTGAGCATGGCAGCCGGGAAAGCTGCTGTGATTAGGCACAATGAGACAATTTGAGTATTGGTGCATGGCTCCTTTTTAAGAGCACTGTTGGTACTTTGTTGCTTCTTGCTTGGATGCAAAAGAACAGACAATTTACGTTCAAACAGAATCAAACCACAACTTATGCAGCATGAAGTGTGAGCAGGAAATCAAGCAGCACGGCTGGGGTGCTGAGCTGGACACTGAATGAGCAAGCGCCAAAACTATTTACAGAGATCTTCTTGGCAGCTATGCGTCAAGTAATCCCCAAAGAACGAACAGTCCCAAAAGACAAGGCGCCTGCACCGTGATCTTGGCCCTTTTTCCAAATCGACGGGTCGCTCCACTAAGAGTTAATGCCTGAGGTACTCGCAACTGCTCAACCTACGAAATTGTTACTTATCTGTAACCCTAGTAACTAGGTTGGACTGTCTTTATCTGTTATAACCGCTTGAAATACAGTGGCTGCCATGTCACAAAACGTTCAAAATAAACTTTATGATTTAATCATTTTTAATTGACAGCATCAGCCGTGAAGATGTAAACCAGGGATCTTGAATTCCTGTAGACCGACGCCTAGGACTTATGGTTTGGGGTCAAGGGCAAACATTTTTAATGTGTATTTTGACAAGTAGGCCCAAAACCCTACAGCACAAACCAGTTGGCTGCCAGTTTACAGTAACACAGTATGGAACAGGGAAGGGCATCGTCTCCAGTTAGGTAATATTTGTTGTGTTCATGTGGTAATGCTGTTCGAACATGTAGTTAGGGGTCATTAATGCAATGTGTGGATAGCTTTTTTTGTAGGTAACTCTATTTGTGGGTGGCTCTGTCTGTGTGAGGGTGGCTCTGTGTAGGGGGCTCTATGTGAATGACTCTGTGTGGGTGGCTCTGTATGTGTGTGTGTGGGTGGCTTTGTGTGTGTGGCTCTATGTGGGTATAAATGCAATAGGTCATGCATTTGTGAGTGATTAAGCTATTGGCATTGGAAATGACAATGCCATTTATTTAACGATTAAGCTATTGGTAATGTAAATGACAATGCCATTTATTTGATTTGAAAAGAAAAAAAAATGTCATGAGCAATGCCAATAGCTCTACCTTTAATAATGCCGAGACCATTGCATTGTAAATGCTTGTTAGCCTTCTTGGCAGAGTGATGCCTGTGATTATCAACTCCTCCTTTCCACACCAGATCTCAATTGAGATATTACATGACCCGGGAGGTGGTCACTGCCGTCTTCCTCAAGCACCCGAAAATCCATGAATAAACAGAAATTACAGAATGGCACAAAAGTGTCATCAATCGGGCACTTCTGGGCGCCACTTCAAAAGGTCTGGGCTTCTGGCATGCCATTTGTAAAGCGCCCAGTTAGACAAACAGGCCCTGAACTTTGGATTACTGTCGCTCAGTTTGTATCCATTTTTAGTTCCCCACAAGGCGTAAAGACTGCGTTGGGCACACTATCAGCAGACCGACTTTTGTGGCTATCATTCGAACTCCCTTCGGATCAATACTAACATTAAAACCCCCCGCCATGACCAGCAGCCCCTTGGAAGGGTATCCATGCACTCATATACATTTGAGCCATTTGAGAAAAGAGTATTTGAATGTACCCAGGACGCACCCCATTGGAAGGTGTGCGCTGAAGAAACTAAGGCCCGGATGTAGAGTCTGGTGAACGGGTCACTCCCTCACAAACAGATACAAAAGCCATAGGCTGTAATGCACTTGTAATGTGGTAGACGGGACATTCATAACCTTTCTGATGGAGAAACTGAATCATCTTCAGCTTGTAAACAAAAATGTTACCTAATAGCAAACAAACTAACAGCATGCAACTGAACCCACGATTGCACACTTGCCGCACAGACTATACATTTATACTAGTGAATGTTCATCCACAGACCCAATGTGCATTCTTACTGTATCCTCACAACATTACATTCATAGGAGTCACCTCAACATGTATGAAGGCACATCCTTAAAGGGGCCAGGCCCATACTGTTCAACAGTGGTGGTCCGTAACTTGCAGGTGTGGTTGGGCAGTCCACTTTCTTTTACACCAGTGTTCTTCAATCTGTGGGGCGACACCTTCCCTGGGGGGGGGCCCGCACTCCACTTCAATTTGACCTTTGTGCCCTGCAGTCTTCTGTCTGTCCTTGTAAGTCTTCTTGAAGCACTCCAGACTCCGGTATGTGGAAGGGGGAGGGAGGGGAGATCGAGCGCAGGAGGTGCCCGTTCTTTTGTTATGTTAACTCTCCCAGCAGGGGGTTAATCACAGAGCTGACAGCTTCAGCTGCAGTGGGACACCTTTTGGGTTTTAGCAGAGGAGACCCCTCGCCTCCCACTGCACCTGAAGCATGTCAGCTCTGTGAATTAACCCCCTCCTGGGAGAGTTAGCTCTTCCCAGAACGGAGACAAAGTTTCCAGGGACATAATGCTCCGTTTAGTTTCTCTTGTATTTGTTTGCTCATGATTGTCACTTTTGCCTCATGTAATTTTGCGTTTGCTTTTGTAATTTGTTCACTTGTAATGTTCTCTCATGTATCAGTTCTGTTCCTATTGTGAAGCGCTCTGACCCCTTCGGGTAAAGTCTGCGCTATATAAAAACGCATAAATAAATAAAGGGGTTGGGTGGGGGGGACTGAAAGTGCCAGCTCTATTCTACAGTCTTGCCTCATGACCTTGAATCATTTTAAAACACAATGTTGTAAATATCGTTTTTCAACCATTCATATTTAAAGTTCAAATGTCTATTACATACATTTTACAGACAAAATGTGTTCATGCGTCATGCGACTTCCATATAAAAAGTTTATTTTAGATCAATACATGACCTCACATATGAGAAATAGAAGGTGGTGACAGATTATTTACAGTAATATTAGTGAACTGCTGTTGCGTCACATACTGAAAACACACATCACTAACCCTGAATATCCGATGTACACACATTTAGTATTTGACCAAAGAAGGCATGAAAGAACAGAGATTTGATCATAAAATCAAAGCTGGTCCAAACAGGGGCCCCAAAAATAAATTTGGCCCACAGGCCCCAAAATCCTTAAAATGTCCCTGAAAGTTTATTTTAAAATTACACAGGCAGGCTTATAAATAAGAATTATGTATTCATTTGAGCTGTGTAATAAGCCTCTGTCATTTCACCACACCCACCTACTCACAAACCTGCAGTTTACTAAGCACTCTTATTGTATTGAATGTTATTCGCTGAATATGCCCGGAATGTGCGCTTGGCGGTCGAGTCCAGACATTTCTGTCCGGTGATGGGGGGGCCCAACATCTAAAAAAAATCAGCTGGGGGGGCTCAACCTACAAAAGTATGAAGACCTCTGTTTTACACAAACACAGATATACACCCAGCAGATACCAGGCCACAGCAGTGATCTTGGTTGTCGGAAGGGAAGCCCCTGTTGTTTGGTGGTTTCCTAAAGCCCCTGTTGTTTACAGGGTTTTCCTAAAGCCCCTGTTGTTTACTGGGTTTTCCTAAAGCCCCTGTTGTTTACAGGGTTTTCCTAAAGCCCCTGTTGTTTACTGGGGTTTCCTGAAGCCCCTGTTGTTTACTGGGGTTTCCTGAAGCCCCTGATGTTTACTGGGGTTTCCTGAAGCCCATGATGTTTACTGGGGTTTCCTGAAGACCCTGTTGTTTACTGGGGTTTCCTGAAGCCCCTGTTATTTACTTGGGTTTCCTGAAGCCCCTGATGTTTACTGGGGTTTCCTGAAACCCCTGTTGTTTACTGGGGTTTCATGAAGCCCCTGTTGTTTACTGGGGTTTCCTGAAGCCCCTGTTGTTAACTGGGGTTTCTTGAAGCCCCTGGTGTTTACTGGGGTTTCCTGAAGCCCCTGATGTTTACTGGAGTTTCCTGAAGCCCCTGTTGTTTACAGGGTTTTCCTAAAGCCCCTGTTGTTTGGTGGTTTCCTAAAGCCCCTGTTGTTTACTGGGGTTTCCTGAAGCCCCTGATGTTTACTGGGGTTTCCTGAAGCCCCTGTTGTTTACTGGGGTTTCATGAAGCCCCTGATGTTTACTGGGGTTTCCTGAAGCCCCTGTTGTTTACTGGGGTTTCATGAAGGCCCTGTTGTTTACTGGGGTTTCCTGAAGCCCCTGATGTTTACTGGGGTTTCCTGAAGCCCCTGATGTTTACTGGGGTTTCATGAAGCCCCTGTTGTTTACTGGGGTTTCCTGAAGCCCCTGATGTTTACTGGGGTTTCCTGATACCCCTGTTGTTTACTGGGGTTTCATGAAGCCCCTGTTGTTTACTGGGGTTTCCTAAAGCCCCTGTTGTTTACTGGGGTTTCCTGAAGCCCATGATGTTTACTGGGGTTTCCTAAAGCCCCTGTTGTTTACTGGGGTTTCCTGAAGCCCCTGATGTTTACTGGGGTTTCCTGAAGCCCCTGTTGTTTACTGGGGTTTCCTGAAGCCCATTATGTTTACTGGGGTTTCCTGAAGCCCCTGTTGTTTACTGGGGTTTCCTGAAGCCCCTGATGTTTACTGGGGTTTCCTGAAGCCCCTGATGTTTGCTGGGGTTTCCTGAAGCCCCTGATGTTTACTGGGGTTTCATGAAGCCCCTGTTGTTCACTGGGGTTTCCTGAAGCCCCTGATGTTTACTGGGTTTTCCTAAAGCCCCTGTTGTTTGGTGGTTTCCTAAAGCCCCAGTTGTTTACAGGGTTTTCCTAAAGCCCCTGTTGTTTACTGGGGTTTCCTGAAGCCCCTGTTGTTTACTGGGGTTTCCTGAAGCCCATGATGTTTACTGGGGTTTCCTAAAGCCCCTGTTGTTTACTGGGGTTTCCTGAAGCCCCTGATGTTTACTGGGGTTTCCTGAAGCCCCTGTTGTTTACTGGGGTTTCCTGAAGCCCATGATGTTTACTGGGGTTTCCTGAAGCCCCTGTTGTTTACTGGGGTTCCTGAAGCCCCTGATGTTTACTGGGGTTTCCTGAAGCCCCTGTTGTTTACTGGGGTTTCATGAAGCCCCTGTTGTTTACTGGGGTTCCCTGAAGCCTCTGTTGTTTACTGGGGTTTCCTGAAGCCCCTGATGTTTACTGGGGTTTCCTGAAGCCCATGATGTTTACTGGGGTTTACTGAAGCCCCTGTTGTTTACTGGGGTTTCCTGAAGCCCCTGTTGTTTACTTGGGTTTCCTGAAGCCCCTGATGTTTACTGGGGTTTCCTGAAGCCCCTGTTGTTTACTGGGGTTTCATGAAGCCCCTGTTGTTTACTGGGGTGTCCTGAAGCCCCTGTTGTTTACTGGGGTTTCCTGAAGCCCCTGATGTTTACTGGGGTTTCCTGAAGCCCCTGATGTTTACTGGGGTTTCCTGAAGCCCCTGTTGTTTACAGGGTTTTCCTAAAGCCCCTGTTGTTTGGTGGTTTCCTAAAGCCCCTGTTGTTTACTCGGGTTTCCTGAAGCCCCTTATGTTTACTGGGGTTTCCTGAAGCCCCTGTTGTTTACTGGGGTTTCATGAAGCCCCTGATGTTTACTGGGGTTTCCTGAAGCCCCTGATGTTTACTGGGGTTTCCTGAAGCCCCTGTTGTTTACTGGGGTTTCATGAAGGCCCTGTTGTTTACTGGGGTTTCCTGAAGCCCCTGATGTTTACTGGGGTTTCCTGAAGCCCCTGATGTTTACTGGGGTTTCCTGAAGCCCCTGTTGTTTACTGGGGTTTCATGAAGCCCCTGATGTTTACTGGGGTTTCCTGAAGCCCCTGATGTTTACTGGGGTTTCATGAAGCCCCTGTTGTTTACTGGGGTTTCCTGAAGCCCCTGATGTTTACTGGGTTTTCCTAAAGCCCCTGTTGTTTGGTGGTTTTCTAAAGCCCCTGTTGTTTACAGGGTTTTCCTAAAGCCCCTGTTGTTTACCGGGGTTTCCTAAAGCCCCTGTTGTTTACTGGGGTTTCCTGAAGCCCATGATGTTTACTGGGGTTTCCTAAAGCCCCTGTTGTTTACTGGGGTTTCCTGAAGCCCCTGATGTTTACTGGGGTTTCCTGAAGCCCCTGTTGTTTACTGGGGTTTCCTGAAGCCCATGATGTTTACTGGGGTTTCCTAAAGCCCCTGTTGTTTACTGGGGTTTCCTGAAGCCCCTGATGTTTACTGGGGTTTCCTGAAGCCCCTGTTGTTTACTGGGGTTTCCTGAAGCCCCTGATGTTTACTGGGGTTTCCTGAAGCCCCTGTTGTTTACTGGGGTTTCCTGAAGCCCCTGTTGTTTACTGGGGTTCCCTGAAGCCCCTGATGTTTACTGGGGTTTCCTGAAGCCCCTGATGTTTACTGGGGTTTCCTGAAGCGCCTGTTGTTTACTGGGGTTTCCTGAAGCCCCTGATGTTTACTGGGGTTTCATGAAGCCCCTGTTGTTTACTGGGGTTTCCTGAAGCCCCTGTTGTTTACTGGGGATTCCTGAAGCCCCTGATGTTTACTGGGGTTTCCTGAAGCCCATGATGTTTACTGGGGTTTCCTGAAGCCCCTGTTGTTTACTGGGGTTTCCGGAAGCCCCTGTTGTTTACTTGGGTTTCCTGAAGCCCCTGATGTTTACTGGGGTTTCCTGAAGCCCCTGTTGTTTACTGGGGTTTCCTGAAGCGCCTGTTGTTTTCTGGGGTTTCCTGAAGCCCCTGATGTTTACTGGGGTTTCATGAAGCCCCTGTTGTTTACTGGGGTTTCCTGAAGCCCCTGTTGTTTACTGGGGTTTCCTGAAGCCCCTGATGTTTACTGGGGTTTCCTGAAGCCCATGATGTTTACTGGGGTTTCCTGAAGCCCCTGTTGTTTACTGGGGTTTCCGGAAGCCCCTGTTGTTTACTTGGGTTTCCTGAAGCCCCTGATGTTTACTGGGGTTTCCTGAAGCCCCTGTTGTTTACTGGGGTTTCCTGAAGCCCCTGATGTTTACTGGGGTTTCCTGAAGCCCCTGATGTTTACTGGGGTTTCCTGAAGCCCCTGTTGTTTACAGGGTTTTCCTAAAGCCCCTGTTGTTTGGTGGTTTCCTAAAGCCCCTGCTGTTTACTGGGGTTTCCTGAAGCCCCTGGTGTTTACTGGGGTTTCCTGAAGCCCCTGTTGTTTACTGGGGTTTCATGAAGCCCCTGATGTTTACTGGGGTTTCCTGAAGCCCCTGTTGTTTACTGGGGTTTCATGAAGCCCTGTTGTTTACTGGGGTTTCCTGAAGCCCCTGATGTTTACTGGGTTTTCCTAAAGCCCCTGTTGTTTGGTGGTTTCCTAAAGCCCCTGTTGTTTACTGGGGTTTCCTGAAGCCCCTGATGTTTACTGGGGTTTCCTGAAGCCCCTGATGTTTACTGGGGTTTCCTGAAGCCCATGATGTTTACTGGGGTTTCCTGAAGCCCCTGATGTTTACTGGGGTTTCCTGAAGCCCTTGTTGTTTACTGGGGTTTCCTGAAGCCCCTGATGTTTACTGGGGTTTCATGAAGCCCATGATGTTTACTGGGGTTTCATGAAGCCCCTGATGTTTACTGGGGTTTCCTGAAGCCCTTGTTGTTTACTGGGGTTTCCTGAAGCCCCTGATGTTTACTGGGGTTTCATGAAGCCCCTGTTGTTTACTGGGGTTTCATGAAGCCCCTGATGTGTACTGGGGTTTCCTAAAGCCCCTGTTGTTTACTGGGGTTTCCTGAAGCCCCTGATGTTTTAGAAGTAACATCCAACTGCATCCTGTCATTGGCTGACCCTAGCAAAGATCAGCTAATGAGAGGAAGTAATTCTTTACCTCGTCACATAGTGGGAGAAGAATCCAGAGAACTAATAAAGTTAATCAATTGGGCGTTTAAATGATATCCTGGAATGTTGCCGACGTTCAAAGAGCTCACAAGCATGAATCAACCTGGAAGATGCTGCAAGAAGGGGCCATTGTATGCCTACAAGGAACTTGGGAAACCAAGCCCACACATTTGGAGGGTTTTGCAGAATTTCATAAACCAGCGACCAGAAATCAATGGTACGGCAGACCATCAGGGGGAATCTCGACTTACATAAAACATGTGA
Organism: Lissotriton vulgaris; assembly: GCF_964263255.1. Classification (NCBI taxonomy): domain Eukaryota; kingdom Metazoa; phylum Chordata; class Amphibia; order Caudata; family Salamandridae; genus Lissotriton; species Lissotriton vulgaris. The sequence continues at coordinate 39,064,700 of NC_141699.1, read as the reverse complement.
TAAAAATTGCAATAAAAAAAAAACCAGACTCAGAAATGTTTCAGGCGCTCATAGAGGGAGAAAAAGAGAACAAGGAAGGAAGTTCTTCACTGCTAATAATAAATGTGTACCTCAATGCTCAGGCAAAATCAGAAACAACAAGATCCATGATCACAACAATAAAGGAAATTTTAGGCACGTATCCATCTACTGTTCAGATGATTATAGGTGGTTTTAATCCTCATCATCTAGAAACGGAGACAAGTGGAACAACGCACCTATAACATGTTCACAAAAAATGCTCAACAGCTTTTTACAAAATTACAAAGTCATGTCTGTTGAATCACTAAACATAAACCGAAATTCAAACTCACCAGAAATGTTTGCATATAATACCTGAACCACAATTGACTACATCTTCCTGTGTAACGATCGTACTCACAACTTAGCGCATTTTGCAGTGGCAGTGCACGAAACAAGTGACAACACAATTCTCCAAGTTGATCTTAGCGTCCACAGCAAACGGCGCAAACACGTTACTACCCTCCCGCACACTAGAGGCTTTGAGGAGGACTCGTTAACCAGGGGGATGAGACAGAACGAGCAAAGGCTGCCGCACCAACAGCATGGAAACAAGAACAGGAATGCAAAAATAACTGTCTTAGCCTCGAATGTACCATGCAAAATGGGCAGCGTGGATTTGGCCCTGAAAACAGTCCTTTTGGGAGGAGCAGGGAACATCTTGCGTGTAAATAACGTAACCACTATTCAAACCTGGCAAGATAATAAATCATTTAGTGCCAGATGTAGGTAACTTCCATTTAGCGAGTTCTTAAAAGCGATTTTTACCGAATCGCTATTAAGGATTCGCTAAATGGAATGTGGGTAGGAATCGCTAAAATATTAGCGATTCCTTAACATTCCTTAATAACGAATCGGTAATTGAGATTCGTTATTAAGGAATACCTAGCCATTCATTCCTATGGGCTGGGAGGCCCATAGGAATGAATGGGAAGAGATTCACTATTAGCGATTCGGGATTACCGAATCGCTAATAGCGGGAGGTATTTCAAGGGTGTCAGGGTGTCCACAGGACACACTGTTCCACCCCTGAAATGTGCATGTGTGCACATCTGGTGCACATACATGCCCTTAGGGCATGGATGTGTGCCACATGGCACATGTAAAAAAGCAAAAAAGTGCTTTTTAAAGGAAATCGCTACTTACCACCAACTTGAAGTTGGTGGTAATTTGTGATTCCTTAAGGCTGAAGTGCACTATTTTAGTGTAACGTACACTGCATGTAAGGAATCTGTATTTCCGATTCCTTAAATGCAAGAGCAAAATAAGGAATCACTTTTTAGCGATTCCTTATTTTGCAAGTAGGTTTGAACTCACCTACATCGCACATGGCTAAATACTGGTCAGTAACGCAGTAATTTACTGAATTTCAGCGTTACCGACCGGTATTTAGCCACCTACATCTGGCCCTTAGGGAACTACCCCAGAACTTGAAATGGGCAAAAAGGAATCACTTGAACACTGGAAAACAAGTTACAAAGCACAAGTGTAGAGAACTCAAGGTGGAAAGAAACATCTGACATGGAATTTTAAACAGAAGCACCTTGAGGAAGAGTGGATTAAAATCCATGAGTTACCTAAGAACCATAAACACAGGCAGTGCTGGAAATATCGAGCCTGGTTGGATAATGACAATATGGATTGACGCAACTCTGTCCCGGCCGAAGTATGGCTAAGTCACGAAGCTACAATCGACGAAGAAAATAAAGGGTGGGCTCAGCAAGTGAACACGGAGGACCACCCGGTCAAGGGACCAGATGGCGACGGTGTACCAAGGGCAGCAGCTGGATGAAAAGACCAAGATGTTCCTGCCGTCCAGGAGATTAAAAAAAAAGATAAGAAAAGATGGTGCCCCTGGCCCTACGGGCTCCTGTGGGGAATGTTTAGAGATTATCCGGGATATTAAGGAGAACTTCTATCTATTCACCAAATGCGACTGCAAGGAACTTTTCTGTAATCATGACGCCACTCATTGTTACAGCCTATATTTAAGAAAGGAGACAACACAGAACCAAGAAATTACAGATTGGTTGCCCTTCTGGACACTGAAGGAAAAGATTATGCTAGTACTCTATTAGAAGAGCTGAATAGATGGATCGAAGATAAAGAAAGTCCTCCCCATATAAAACCGGTTGTCGTGAAGGAGGATATACAATTGATAACGTGGTGGCACTATCTTATTTGAGCCAAAAAGCAAACATCAAAAACAAAAAAACAGTCTTTGCTTGTTTTGTTGACTACTCCTCAGCATTTGTTGGGGTCTCTCGATATAAACTCTGGAATAAGCTAATGAACTGGCAAATCCCACTAGGCCTCTTGAATGCCATCATCTCCCTAAACAATAAAACCTGGATAAGAGTTATATTTATTATTATTTATTATTATTTGTATTCTTATATAGCGCTGGAAGTCAATCCTCGAAAGGATATCTCCGCGCTTGAGTATTACCAAAGGAGCCAGAAACTAGTAGTTTAACTGAGAAATGTGGGGGAACATAACTAGCAGGCGACAAATAAAAATGTTTTCAGGGACTTCTTGAAAGATTGAAAATTGGCTGTGCTTTTGAGAGCACAAGGCAACGAGTTCCAAAGGATGGGGCCTTTATAAGACAGGGCACGTCTTCCCTGCCTGGCTTTTTTCATCCTAGGGACCTGGAGTAATTGCTGGCCACTGGATCGTAGAGTTCGACTGGGAGTGTAGGGTATGAATATTTCTTTTAGATATTTAGGTCCGTTGCCAAACACACATCTATGAATTGTGCAGCAGATTTTAAATTTTACGCGCTGTCTGATTGGCAGCCAGTGGAGTTTTGACAGCAAAGGGAGTGGGGCAGACCTTGGTTGGGCGTTGAGGACTAATCTTACGGCAATGTTCTGAATCCCCTGCAATCTCTGCAGTTGTTCCTCATTTGCAGAGATCAACAGGCCATTGCAGTAGTCCATCCTGCTTATAACTAGGGCCTGGACGAGAGTCTTCCTGTAAGAGTCAGATAGGAATGGGAAGACACGTCGTAGCAGACCTATGACCTGAAAGCAGGAGCCTACTACTTGATTTATATGCTCTTTGAAGAGCAATTCTCTGTCTAAGCGTACGCCAAGATTTTTGACAGTCTGTTTGGGGCTTGGAGTTGGTCCTAGGTCCAGAGGCCCCAAATCCGGGGACCACAGAATTGTGGCCTCCCCAAACAGCATTACCTCATTCTTGCCTACGTTACACTGGAGGCGATTACTGGCCATCCAGTGGGATATTGCCCTCATTCTGTCCGCAAAAGATTTTTTTATTGTGGGCGTTAAGGTTTTAAAGGGGAACAAATCTGGGTGTCATCAGCGTACGACACAGGGGTGAACCCGTAAGATCTTACAATATCCGCCAAGGGAGCCACATACACGTTGAAGAGTGTGGGGCTTAAACAGGAGCCCTGTGGTACTCCCTTGGTGAGATCCCTTGAGATAGAATGGTGGGAGCCCAATCTCACCTCTTGTTGGTGATCCGAAAGAAAGCTCTCCAGCCAAGAGAGAGCCACCCCTTCCACTCCCCTCTCCTTCAGACGACCGAGAAGTATCTCATGGGATACAGTGTCGAAGGCAGCGGATAAGTCCAACAGCACTAGAATCACTGAATTTCCTCCATCCAGTGACATCTTGATGTTATCGGTCACTGAAAGGAGGGCAGACTCTGTGCTGTGGTTGGACCTGAATCCAGATTGAGAGAGGTCTAGAGACGTGTCTCTCTGTCATCTTGCTGAGAAGGGGTAGGGGGGAAATGGGTCGAAGGTTGGATAGGTCAGTCCATGGAGTTGCTGCATTTTTCCATTAACGAGAAGATAATACAATCTAAAAAAAAAGCTACACTGATCATGGCCTGAAACAGGGCTACATTCTCGCCCCAACTCTTTTCAATTTATATACAGCAGATTTGGGCAAGACGCTTCAAAATACAAACCTCGTAAGATCAAAAATAGGCACCAATAAATTCCAAATATTGCAATAAGCAGATGACCTGGTAGTGATGGACCATTCCAAAATGATCCTACAAAGGGCACTAATGCTCTTCAAACTCCCAGGGAGACCAGCAAACAGGTCATAAATCCACACAAGACTAAAGTGATGACCTTTGGGCGCTGTGCGAAGAAAGCATACTCAAATGGAAAGTGGGCAATGAAACCATTTCCACTGTAAGATCATATGTGTTTCAAGTTTATTGTATGATTAATTAAAATGGTTACAAATATCTAAAACAGTTGAATATCATTACGTCCACAGTTAAAACCATGCTACATTAATACTATATCCTATCAATTACAATGAGAGGATTCTACCAACACATAAAATATTTAAATTAAAAAAAAAATACAATAGATGAAATTTGGTCCAGCATTTCTGAGTAGGTCTAATTTACAGTTAAAGTTTAGTCCTAAGGAGGTCTAATTTTTAGTCCTTTTATTGCACAACTTATTCCAAATAGGTCTATGTCCTGTTGCTCAGACCTCTCTGATCCCCTCCTGATCTGCTTTGAGTAATAGTTTTTTAATTTCTGCCAGATATTTCACTCGTCGGCAGGCCACGATAATGGAAGAGCCGTCCATCCAGCGTATATAACGCTTGCCTGCATGTGCGAATTTGGAGTTCAATAAAGATAGGTCTTAGGTAATATCTCCTCCAAGCCGTAACTGCTGGACAAACGCAAAAAATGTGAGTTAGGGATTCATTTTGGTAGCCTCACAGGCGACACTGAGGTATTTGTTTGGGTTGTTTCCAAGAAGGTCGTAGATCTTTCGAAACGTGCAGACCCATCCTGTAGTTTATGTAAGACTTCTTTAGGTGCCAGCTAAAGTGGGATGTTAGGTAAGCTTGAGGTTTCAATACTTTGTAGGAAGAAATAATTGTCCACCCGTGCCTACGTTTAGATGTTATAATTTTGTTCTCCAGAAAGGATTTCTTTTTTGCTGCGTCGTTTATCACCTTACTAAAAGTTGTTTTTTCTTGGCTTTTTTCCCAATCTGCTTGTATTTCAAGGACAGCCAGGCAGGTTCTCAGGTAACTTCCCCATAAGTTTGATGGTTCTTGACCCGTCTGAGGCTTAATTTCCTCCCAACATAGTCTGTCCATTGAATCTGGTTCTGCAGATCGGAATTTGTGGCAGAGCTTTAGGAACCCGCTCATGCTCCGAAATATTTGATTTAGAAGGCCGAATTCTAGCCGGACTTGAGATGGAGAGGCTGACTTTGGCAAATTAAAAAGGGCTTTATAGATCCTTATCTGGAGGTCATTGAGTAGCTCCACCTCTTTACCACACCAAGTGACTAAGCCGTATGACAAAGTAGGCATACTTTGTGCTGACATTACTTTTAGAAGGTGATTATTATTTGGGCAGTCCAATTTAGTTTTTAGTTGCTGGTAAGCAAAGATTAGTGACTGTGCTTTTGCTTTAGTAAAAAGTTTATGCTCCATATAGGTTGTACCCTGCCCTATTGTGATACCAAGGTATTTATATGAACCTTGCTCTTCGACCTTCGTCCCTTTTACTGTCCATTTGAACTTAATTTTGTGTGAATCCACCAAACGGACAACCTTTGTTTTTTCTTTGTTAAGTTACAGATTTTCTTGGTCCAGGTAGGATACTAAGTTGTTGATAGCTCTTTGAAGGCCGATGGGAGTTTTACTTAATAAGACAATATCAAGATCATATCATTATCTTGGAGCATGGCTGAGTAACTGTGGGAAAGTGACTTTACATCTACAAAAAATAAACTCAAAAGCTAAGTTGTCAATTTAGGCTCCATGCAAACTCCATGCGAAGCTGCAGAGTCCAAAGACAGTACTGATAGGAAGAGACACACGGTGTAAAATAAGGTCAATAGTGGGTTGGGCACAGCAGGCATTCGCAGGCAAAATGGAGAGCATGCCAGAGAAATCACAATGTCAGGTGTATAAACGCATATTTAATTAGCAAAGCATACCTGCAAATGCCTGATTTGCCTGGGGTTTGCCCTGGCGTGAATGCTGGGAACGCGGGCGAGATACTATTACCAAGTTCTGAAAGCGCCCATTGGAAGCGTAACTATGTTTTCATCGATGTAAGAAAAATTGCAAATATATTTAAGTGATTGTAAACTTTTCAATCATACACTGCTCTCGTTTCATGTCTGATTCCTGCAGGCTGTCTCTGTGGCACAGGAGTCCCTTGGGGAGTGAACACCACAAGAGTTTGTGTAAACAGAACAACAAGCACACAAAGGCATGCACACTCATTAGGGGCTGCAGCGCAAACAAACAAACAAGAGGCACAGATGGCGCTGAAACAATGCGCCAGTGATGGGTCCCATTAACAAACATGAAGGCACTTGGTAGCCGGCGGAAATGTGCGAGAGAGCATTGTTTCCCCATTACTCGCACAAACAGCATTTTATTTCGCCATGTTTTGGAAAGAAGTTAACTATTTTGCATCAGCAGGCATATGTAATCATTAGATTGCGGTCTTATGTGCCCCTCTGTTGATACAATTAGAAGGAATGCCAACTGTGCCTCCCTGGCACCATACCCCAGTGGTGGCTGGTGAACTTTCGAACTGGAGGCAGTAAATATTCAGAGAAAAACTCTCTGTGCAGCCAGGAGCAGCCTGCCCCCCTGGCGCTGACTCTCTTAGCATAAACACTCGGTAGATGGGGAAATAGATAAAAATTGCATTTTACAACGCACATTCACCGAAATTGTCTAAAAGGCACAGGCTATGAAGGAGACTCTAATAAAATCATTAACTTTGTTTGGATGTGGAAGAAGCAAACCTGACAACCCCTACATGTGTTTGGGGTTTGCACGCCCCAAGGTTTTAATATGGGGTATTTTCCAGCTCGTCTTCCCTATGCATTTCCCCTAAGATATTGCAAACAGTTAAAAGAACATTTGGCTGTCTAGTTGACACAGGTAGGTACTTGTGACAAATAGGGACCCTCTCCTCTAGTCAGGATAAGGGGATTACACTAGTAAAATAACCCCTGCCCACCCTCTAGGTAGCGTGGCGCAAGCAGTCAAGGCTTATTTCAGAGGCGTTGTAAGTTAAGCAGTTGTGACCACATACAGTAACCCAGTGACAACACTACAAACGGACACCACACAGGTTTTATATAAAAAATAAGTAGACTTTATATAGAGTTACCACAAGACCATAAACAACAAAAATACACACTAGGATTACTTTCAGATGGTAGATTTAAGCTTAGTTCAGTTCTTAGATGCGACACTCTGCATCAATGTACCATAAGTTGCGTTGCGCTTCCACAAAAAGCAATGTCGCAGCGATGGGAATGCGGCAAAGTTCAGGTGCAAAAAACTAAAGACGTGAAGATCTTCCAGATGCGGCGCGCTTCTCGGGGATGCGAGAAGTTCTCTGTTCGATGCATGGACTACAGCGGCGACATCTATGATGCGACGGCAGCAGCTCCAGCGGCGACGCCATTCTCCCACGATGCGTGAAGTCTCCGCTCGATTCTACAATTACAGCGGCGACATCCAAGATGCGACGGCAGCAGCTCCGACAGCGTCGCGCTTCTCAGGGATGCGAGGTGCTCTTGGTCGATGGGTTGCAATGCGACAATTCCAGCGGCGACACCCTCCTTCAGAGTTGCGACAGCAGGCACAGCGATGGCAACACACTCCGACCTCGTTGCGAGATTCTGCTCCTGATGCGTTGCAGTGCGACAGCTCCAGCGGCAACACCCTCCTTCTTTGGAGTTACGACGGCAGCAGCAGTGACGGCGACACGCTTCCTCTTCGTTGCGGCATGCTTCTCTCCGATGCGGTGCAGTTTGACAGTTCCTTTGGAGTTGCGACAGCAGGCACAGCGACGGCGACACGCTTCTTCTCGTTGAGTCGCCCTTCCAGCTCCTTGCAACACGCAGTTCCTCAGAAGGCCCAAAGCAGCAGCAGGCACTTCCAAAAGAACTCTGAGGAGCTGGGGGGTGAAGTCTGTTGTCCCTGAGACTTCAGCAGAAGGCAAATTCTTTTCCAAGCCCTTGGAGATCCTTCACAAGTTGAAAGTAAAGTACACAAAGTTCCTTTCTCCTTCCTTTGGCAGTAAGGCAACCACTGCAGGCCAATCCCCCAAGCAGCACTTCAGCTTGGGAATAGTCTCTCCTGAGTTTCTTCAGGTTCCTCTCCTCAGTAAAGGTTTCTTCTTGTAGTCCAAAGTGATCTAATTTCATGGGATCAGGGTCCCAATATTTATACCCCAAAAATCCTTTGTTCTCTGAGGGGATAGGGGTCTTTGCCTAGTTCAAACCAGTTCTGAAGCACTCTGTTTACCAGATTTCTCCTTTCCTTTCACAGTGCAGGGCAGAATATCAGACAACCCACAGGAGGTGGAGCCAGCACTGTGGAAGGCAAGTACAGTCCTGGAGCACTTTCTTTACAGGACTCCTTCTCTTCTTTCAGTGTGCAGGGCAGAGACATCAGCCGCTCCCCAGGAGGTGGAGCCAGCATTGTGGAAGGCAGGCACAGCCCTATTCAAGGTTCAGGTGCAACTCCTCTCTCCCACATAGATGCAGATCTCTCTATTCACCACTGGGTGACTCAATCTGTTTCTTGGTATTCCCCAGCCCTGTCACTCACAAAACCAGACAAAGGAATGCACAACCTAGCAGAGGCAGGTTAGAATGGTTAGACAAGCAAATCCCTACTTTCTAAAAGTGGTATTTGCAAACAGAGAATATTAAAATAAACTTTACTGAAAGGTGTATCCTATTATTCTGAGTCCAGGCATACTAAACTCGAATTTCTACCATGTTCTCTGAGACAGTTAGGATTATAAACATGTAATAATCCAACAGCCCATTCTGGCCTATGGAGAACAGATGGCCTTGCAATAGCGAAAAACGAAAATGGCTGTAATTCACTATTAGGACATGCCACACACATCAGGGCTTGTCCTACCTTTTACTTACCATGCACCCTGCCCATGGGCCTACCATAGGGGTGATTGATATGAAGAAAAGGGAAGATTTAGGGACTGGCAAGTGGGTGCGCTTGCCCAGTCAGCATGACAGTACCAGACTGCACATAGGCTCTGCAATGGCAGACCTTAGACACATTTTACAAGGCTGCTTCTGTGGGTGGCACAACTAGGGCTGCAGGCCTACCAGCAGCATTTGAATTTACACGCCCTGGGCACACTCAGTGCACTAGACTAGGGTCTGACAAGTAAACCAAATAGCCAAACATGGAATCACTGATTAATACATCAATTTACAACAGGGAACACTTGCACTGTGGCACTGGACAGCAGTTTGCACAGTGCCCAAAGCATCAAACACCAGCAAAAATACATGAGGCAAAAGCAAAAAATGGAAGGCAGACCCAAGCCAATTGTGCATGTCCTAACACATATATTTACTTCTTATTTGATAGTTTGTTCTCGTGGAGCACATGACACACACACTGACAGATGAACAGAACCTCACACAGATGATTCCTGGGGCATCCCCACAAGCCTGCTGTTGGAGTGCCATGTGCTCCTGTTTATAAAGCTAACTCTACACACCTTCCCCCACCCTTCATCTAATTTTCACAGTAGCACCCCCCTCCGGTGGTATGTGACCCTACATATCTTCAAACACCCAGAGTTGATATCTCAACTGGTTTGATGTTCAGATTTGCATCTCTTGTCTCTCCCCGGTGCTGTTTACGACTTCTGGTGTTGTCGCACTCACAAAGGCACCATTGAAAGGGGTGTCGCGTACCATCGACACCTGTGATTTTTGAGGTATGTAATTTTATAAACGTCATACAGCAATAACCTGAGAGACATTTAATATGGCTTCATAGCCCGCAGTAGCACGCTGTACTGGACACAACAGGCCCGCTCCAGCGTTTCGGCTCAGGTCTTTAACAAGGGAGCGAGCCTTTAATGAGTGGTATTGCACAGGTGTGGTGGGCTATAAACCTATTAGAACATTCTGCCCCATCAGGATAGAATGTTCTAATTAGTAAAACAAAGACCTTGATGAGCCGGAGGGGACTGGAATCCTCTTCGGGAGCCATGAGGCCTTTGTTTCATAGCTCTTGCTGTGAATGTTCTACAGCTAACAGTGCGCAGGGCAATGGCTGCTAGCTTTTGACCATTCACAGCAGGAGCTGTGAAAGGGCGCTGAAGTCAGCCCCGTTTCTCCCGGGCTTGGCTGAACTGCTTTTTGTAGTTCAGCGGGGCCTGGGAGTCCCGGGAGCTGAGCAGCATTCACCCTCCTTCTATCTGAAGCTCTGGTGACACTGAGCTCCAGGAGGGGAGAGTGGTAAGGCTGCGTGTGTCCTCCTGCACGGCCTCTGCGCTTCTTTCCTCTGCCTAATTAGTACATCTTGGAGACGCGGGGAAAAGGGAAAGGCAGACGCTGTGCATTAGGACATAAAAGTGCTGGGAGCAGCGGGCCTGTGCCAGTTGATATTGTCTTCAATGGAGCTCACAACATTCCAGTGTTGATGTTGTATATCACGTCCCCATGCACTTCAGAAGCTATGTGCACGATGCCCCCTCCACCATTCCCACAGTTCCAGGACAGGTCATTGGGGCTCAGCTTGGATCAATCTCACTTTTCTGTATTTCCTTGTGATTGCTTGGTTTTAGTCTCACTTCTCTTGTCATTCCCTGTGTTTTATTTATTTATTTATTTATTTATTATAACGTTTTGTATAGCGCGAACAAGACCCGTGGGTATCAGAGCGCTTAACATAGAAGAAGTAAAGGATTAACAAATATATTAACAGTTATACGAACAACATATATGAGGTAGATGATATATATTCAAAAACACATGTGTAGTTAGCGTTAATAGTCAGTTGCGGCTAAACTTCTATCATAAGCAATATATATATATACATAGGTGAGGTAGATCATTATAAGTTCATGTAGGATGTAGTTATAGGTTCGGTCAAGATATTGTTTAGTGATATACTTTAGGTCGGTCTTACATCCTAGAATTAGCGTTCATTATATTACTGACTGTGCTTCCCTTTCTGATGTCATATCTGTTCTGTATTAGGGTAGTAATAGATCAAGGCCATGATCAAAATTCTACTCTAAGTAATGTATTTATTCATCAGAAGGCTCTTCACTTCCAGTTTGAATGTTGCCAAATTCTGGATCTTCCTAATGTTACGAGGGAGTGAGTTCCAGATTCTGGGGGCAGCTCCTGAGAACGCTCTGTCATAGATTTTTTTCTTTCGGAAAAAGGCTGGCCGTAACAGCAACTCCTCAGTACTCCTAGCTGGTCGGTTACCCCCGGACAGCTGAATTTTCTTCGCTAGGTATCTTGGGGTGTTGTGGTGTAGCGCTTTATGGGTGATACATGCTATCTTCATTTGGATCCTGGCTTCATAAGGTAGCCAGTTTAAAGCTTTCAAGTGTGGGGATATATGATCATATTTCCTAGATCTGGTGATAATTCTTGCCGCAGCGTTAAGGCATGCTTTCAGTGGTGCTGTGGACATTTTTGGTAAGCCATCTAAGGTGCTGCAGCCATATTCAATCCTCGAGATAACTAAGGATTGGATTGCCAATTTGAGATCTGCCTCTGAGATGAATGGTTTCAATTTTCTTAAGTAGTTCAGGTGGAAGCGGGCATTTTTAGCCATTGAGTTAATGTGGGCTTTCATGTCCAGATTCTCGTCTGAGGTGATTCCTAGCGATTTAGCTGAATTGATTAGTGTTGGGGTGCAGTTTAGTGCAGTCGCGAATTTCGTCCATTCCTTTATTTCCGTATGGTTCCTTGCTGGTGAGATTAGTAGGAACTCTGTTTTGTGAGCATTTAGCTTCAGCTGATTGGTAGTTAACCATTGTAGAGCCATTTTTAATGTCTCGTTCATTAGTTCAATGTCTTTTAGGGATGCGATCTTTATGTATATTTGCGTGTCGTCTGCATACATGTGATAGGATATCTGTGATTTTTGGAGAATTTCTGTAAGCGGTTCGACGTATAGGTTAAACAGATCTGGGGATAGCGTTGATCCTTGAGGGACTCCTATTGCAATAGGGCATGGAAGTGAGATTGATTGGTTGACCAGGAATTGCTGTGTCCTGTTCTGTAAAAAAGAATTAAACCATTTCAGCACAGTTCCTGACAGTCCCACCCTGTCCCGCAGCCTGGTCAGCAATGCTTCGTGTTTTACCGTGTCGAAAGCCGAAGACAGGTCAAGGAGAATCAGTAAGCATGCTTGATATTGGTCAAGGGCCTGTAGCGCATCATCAACAATATGGAGGATCGCTGTTTCCGTGCTATGCATTGCTCTGAATCCTGATTGGCATTCATCTAGCAAGGAGAACTTGGTGATGTGTTGGCTCAGTTGGTTCTGTACGCATTTCTCAATTAGCTTGGCCAGTAACGGGATGTTGGTCACTGGGCGAAAGTTGTTTGGATCTGATGTATCTGCTGAAGGTTTTTTGATTATGGGAACAACTTGACTTGTTTTTAGGCGGCCAGGGAGGATCCCTTGTGATAGTGAAGCATTTATAATTTTGGTCCATATTGGAACCAAAACGTGGTTGATTTCTTTTAAACATTTTGCGGGAAGGGGATCTTGGTAGTGGTTGTTTGATTTGATTTCTGAAAGCGTCTTGGCGATATTGTGCTGGTCATACAGTTCGAACGTATCCCAATTTGCCTTGTTTTTTGCCTTAGTACTCTCCGTTGTAGCGACAGTATCGCTCGTAGGCAGTGGTTCGATGGGAAGGTTCGCCACGGCTTTTATGAGCTCTACTTCAAGCGATTTCGCCTTCTCCGTGAAAAATGTGGAAAATTCTTCGCAGTTTAGGGGTGTTTTTGAGTTTTCATGAACGGATTTGGCTAGTTTGTTTGATTGTTGCTTTAGGATTTCAAAGAGTTTTCGTGGTCTGTTTTTGGCATTATCCAGTTCTGATCTTATAAATTCTTTTTTTGAATTGATGATCTTTTTATTATATTGGTTTCTAATTTTTCTGAGGGCTTTCAGCTCAGGGGATGAAGGGTGTTGTCTCCATTTTCTTTCGGCCATTCTCAATTTGTGCCTTTCTTCATTTAGTGCTTCATTAAACCAAGGATTTTTTGTCTTCTCCGAGATTCTTTTCAGTTTTAATGGCATGGTGTTATTGACGATATTTTCGACAGCTGTTATGTAGTGATCGGTCAGCTCGTTGACATTCTGCAGGTTGCTAGGAGGCTTTAGGTCTCTTTCACAGCTTTCAACCAATAGCTCCAAATTTGCTTCTTTTGTGTCTCGAATCCATTTTTTGGACTTGAAGGGTTGCACGGTCCTGCCTTTTTCCATTATGGGTATCGCGAATGTTATGGCATGATGATCAGACCAGTCACATGGCGTTATGGAGAGGATTGTTGTATCTTTGTTTCTTGAAATAATCCAGTCTAACGTCGCTCCTTTCAAGTGTGTGGGTTGTGTGCACGCTTGGGTGAGGTTCAGTTCGCCAAGAAATATGTTATTGGCTCCGTTGTTAGAGTTGGCCGTTATGATCTCCATTAACTCCTCTGTAAACTTTGCGTTGTCTCCTGGTGCGTGGTAAAAAGTATGCAGGTTGCATCTTTGATTGTTAGTTGATCTTATATTAAGACCTAGATATTCGCAGGATTCTAGAGGGTCGGCTTGAACTTGTTTTACCTCTATAACAGATCTATGAATGCAGGCTATACCTCCCCCTAACTTTCTGAGTCTATCAAGTCTCAAAATGTTATATTAGGGTGGAACTAAGAGATCCATGGTTGGCGATGAGGATTCCGTAAGCCATGTTTCAGTAAGGACTGCCAGATCAATGTCCTTGTTGATGATGAGGTCCGCTAAGTCAGATGCATGTTTGGTTGCCGACCGACAGTTGAGTAGTAGACACGTCAGAGGTTTTTCTTTGTTGCTAAAGTTCCCATTTTCGGCTTCGGTTGTTGTTAGTTGTACGTGCTGTAAATTGTAAGGGTTGGATGTTCTATCATTCTTTCTCGATGTTCTGTTAGAGTCGAGTGGTACTGTTTTGATTCTTTCCTCTCCCTCGCGGTCCAGTATTTCATATGTTCGGATTAAGGCCAGAGTTTCCTCCTTTGACAATGGTTTTGTCCTATCAGGTCTGTTGTTTCTATTTTTTAACTGCCTGGCCGTCTCGTTACTCTTTCTTTGTGAGGAGTGTACGAGGTTTTGGATGTGCGTGACCTTAGAGTGAGTGCTCGCCGTCATCTCCCCAATTTTTTCAATCGCCTGTAATGTATTAATAGCGACTTGTGCCAGCTTGCTCACTAGTTTCTGAAGCTCATTAATATCTTTCTTGTTCTGACGTGATTTCTTAGGGATGACTGATCTGTTTATCCGGGATTTGTATTCTGCTCTTCTCCGTTTTGGATCTGTTCTTAGTTCCGCATCCTTTTTCTTTGTATTCCATGTTTGATTGTCCCTTCCGTTTCTATTGGAGATGTCGTCAGTGCTAGCTAAGTTCTGTGTTGCTGTGAGTGCATTTGTGGGTGAGGGTCTGCACAACGCTGTTATTGTACAAGAGAGAGGTATAGGAAGATTGATATCTTCTACCTCATCCAATTCCTGGTTGTTATAGGGTATTACACTCGAGGCCGATGTATGCTCTACGTGGGAGGTCTCATCATTTGGAAGCGAAGACGACTCTTCTCTTTGGAGCTGGTCTTGTTCCTTGTTTGCCTGATTGGTAGACCTCTCTGTTCTTTCTGTCGCGTTCTCAGGTACAGACATTACTATTTCAAATCTATCCTCCGGATTAGGGCTTTGAGCATGGTGTCCCCTGTTTCTATTGGCGCCTCTGGTGATATCGTAGGTGTCGGGAGTGTCTCCTGGTGGGGTCAGGAGTAGTTGGTGTCTTGGGTCTTCTAGTGAATCTTTTACTGTTTGGAATATCTTGGCAAATTTCTCCAGTTCTCGATTTGCTGCTTGTATCAACACAATTCCAGATTTATATATGGTGATGCTTAGTTCGGCTCTGCATCTTTTTGATGGTGAGGTCATCATTTTTGTGCCATGAGGGATGTTTTTCGTCGCTTTTATGGCAAGCATCCTTGAGAAGGCATTGCACCATTTGGCTGTTTTATTTGTGTAGAATATGAGGTCAATCATTGTCGTGCCTTTAGCTACATTGAAATATAGGTCCGCAAATAGTATGTCCTGGTTTTTTCTCAAGGTGTCGTGTTTGAACTTCTTAGCTGCATTTTTGGTTAAATTAGGTGGGTATTTTATATTCTGGGCATTCGAGCCGACAGTCTCTAGGTATCTTCCGCAACATCTAGCTCCGTGTTGCATGTCTTATGGTGCCTCTTTCTCTGTTTGATTCCGGGTAGAAAAGCTGCTGATGTTGTTTTGTGCTAGTTCTATACTTCCTTTCCAGATCTAGGCGTGTATAGATAAAGATTTGCTGAGTAGTGGTAGATATAATTTCTCTTTCACATAATTATTCTTCTGTTATCTCTTAGTGGTTGTGGTTCCTGATGATAGTAATTGGTAATCTCTTAGTTCTCTAGTTATCTCTTAGTAGTTGTGGCTCCTGATGATAGTAATTAGTAATTAGTTAATTGACCCTTGTTATGTTCTGGGTTGTGTATTATAGTAAGCAGTCATTGTAAGATGGCTGCCGTTATGGTGGTTCTTCAGTGGGCAGAGAAGACTTTCTCTCTTTCCACTTCTTCGAGTTAGTCCATCTTCCCTGGTCGACTGGTTCTACTTCACTGTTGGTTGTTCCCAGGCAGTATCAGTGTAGTTTATTTGCACTAGTCAGGGTATGACCTTTATTGATCATTGATTGCAATCCAAAACTTGAGGTGGAACGGACGATTAGTTCATCTTATCAGGGATATTGCAAATTCCACGAATATCGATGTCTGATTTGGGCGCCATTTTAAGGTCAGGCATGGCTGTTTTAAGCTTCCCGGTTGTTTCAATCTTCAAAGTTTATGATTTTTCCCTCTATTTCTAGCCATGTGTCCCATCCTCTTTCTCCTCACTCACGGCTCGGCGCGAGAACCCCTCAAGCCTCACGAGATGCAGTCTCGTTGCTCCTCCGCTCGTGACTTCCGTTTGCTGCTGATATCTCCGATTGGCCGATTAGTCTCCCGGTCGCGCATCAGTCACCGACTCGCGTCTGTTGGAGCGGGCTGACTACGAGATCCTCTGTCTTAAGATGATGGCCCTCGCGGCGTCCCCAGGCCTCATCACCTACCAGGGGGTCGTCTCAGCTCCCACGCAGATTCCGGGCTTCTTCGTGTCAATTTTGTGTCGGGGGTCCCGCAAACATCCCGTGGGCAGTCCGCATAATGCTGCTTCTCGAGCCCAGCTTCCTCCAGGGCAGCACGGATTGGGCAGTCCGTCTCCAGGGATGGTCTCTCTTCCAGGTCAATGTGTGTCCAGTGTCCGGAGTCCGGTATTCTGCTGACCAGTCTTCTGCGCTGATTTTAAATGCGCTAGTTCCGCTGCTCACATTTCTTCTTCTTCAGCTCCTCAGGTGTTCGATCTCGTCAAGGGGGTTAGCTCGTCTTAAGGGTTATTCCTGGGATTTAAACCAGTTGCTCAAGCAAGTGTTATATTCCTGCATTCATATATTGTCCACTTTAGTGTAAGCCTCTTCACCATTGGTGTGAAGTACTGAGTATCTGTGATCACGCTGCATTCCCCCGAAACCACCGTGTCTTAAAGAAAGAGTCGATGTTAGAAGCTGGTCGTGAGTACGACTGTTGCCCCGGCACTGACCTCATTCTATATGTCTCCATTGTCGCTACTTGGTATACTAACTCTTCTCTGATCTTCCCAAAAGACCATCTCGCAGCACATCAGAAATGTACCTGATTCCCAATGGCTCCCAAGTATGTCACAGGGTGATTTCCCTCCTCCTGGGTTCTTTGGAGTGTTCTACAGTGTATATGTCACATTATGGTAAACACTTTACTCTTCCAGTCCTGCCCGCGACACTGAATGCAGGAGTTTGTGATCCCTCTGGAGTGAGGTCTCCCTACATATAATAATATTTGTGAACCTGTAAGGTGTTTTCAATGGTCACCTATGCTGGTGGTGTCATCATGATAGATTCATCCCAAGGCAGCAGCCGCTGGGCCTGGGAATGAGTGCTTGTGAGTTCAGCTCAGTCACCAGCTGTTGACGTCATCAATAGTTGATGGTCACTGATTTTAGGCTTCTCCCGTCCTATGTACATATTTTGATGACTGTGCCTACTTCTCTCATCCATGCTCTTGGGGTACTCATCGCTAACATTGCAAAACAATCGTTGAACTCGGCGGGGCATCCTCACTTTTAGACAAATTTACTTTGTCGCCTGAAAACCTTCATCTTTGGTCGATGACGCTCTACGAGGCCTGTATGGAGGCAGCTGGGTTCACCCTGGCACCGTTTATCATCTGCTTCAAGCAAAAGTTTTAAATTCAATTTCCAAAATGTTTTTGATTATGAGGGCATATAGGAAAGAAATATACAAACTCCATACACTGCTACGAGTAATTGCAATATGCGGTGTACGTTAGATTCTTATGGTAACCCTTTGAGAACATGACATTCCTGCAGGTTTTTCCAATCCTTCGCCCTCGCGTCTTGCCCGATGACCGCAGCCAATGCTTGAACGGGAACAGAGATAACAATGGTGAGAGCGGGCAGCCCTACAGGGCACCTCAGAACCTTTAGCTCATTCTGCTTTGCTGACCAATGTTGGGCTTACCCCAAAAGCAGACATCTCCCTGAAGAGTCACCCCCTTTCTACACAATCAAAAGCATTTCTGCATCCAAGGACCGGGCAGTTTTCCGATCTGTATCGTGACAAACGCGCCAGTGGTACGTGAACTCGTGAGTGTGTTGACACTGGCGGACCCTCCATGAACAAACCCCTCTGGAGCTGGGTGATGAGGGTGGTCCATCACTTTCTGTAACCTATTGATGAACTCTTTAGGAACTATCTTAACATCTGCATTGAGTGATGGGATCAAAGTGTACTGACCGCGGGGTCTCTACCTGGTTTTGGATAAGGGCTCTGAGGACTCTGGTACATTCTAGCCAAAAGCCTCCTTTCCGCTCAGCCTCACACGATGCATCAGTTGGTGGTGAAGCAGGCCTGTCATAGTTCTGTAGAGGTCAGCAGGGGGCCATCTACCCCCCCACGCTTCCCTGGTGCCGGATCTTGAATGGCTGCGTCTATCTCGCCTACTCTTTGTCACGTGGTACAACACACACCCCCTGTCACATGATGCAAGGTCCTATTATCTGTGTCAGGTGCTAAGTATGTCTGAGTGATTGCGGTATATTCTGACCCGTTCGCCGTGCTATGCACACGCCTGCACAGGGTCACGTGGTACTGACCCCTCATGTGCGCCACATTGAAACCCACCCCCTGTGGCCACCGATGCTCACCAATGCACAATATTTCGCCGTTGGAACGCCACATCTGCTGAGATCCTAGCAGGACAGCGCCTTTGCCTCAAGGTCGATCCAGATAAAAAACATGTTCAAATGTCAAAATAAAGGTACATTTCAGAATCTGCTCATTCCCTTATACTAAAATAATGCACTTTGCACCTATTCAGGGAATATTCAAATCCAGCCTTTTGAAAAGAGCGGTGGGTACATTTTGATAGCGTTTTCATCCACTTAGGACTGTTTCCAAAGCCAATCAGAAGTTATGACTGTTTACTTTTCACCCTCTGAGGCGGAAGCCGGAGGTTTCTCTCTTCTATTCTTTGTCCTAATTGACTTGAGATACATTCCTAGAGCGTCACGTGCATTTTTATCGCGTCCTGAGTGACGCGTGTATTTTACCCGTTTCTGCTTTTCTAAAAGCGGATTTTATCTGCACCTTTGTTTCATACCTCCTCCACCTCCTGGGCCGCTCTCAGCTGAGTGTTGACGCTGAGAGCTGGTCCCGGGGAGGCGAGGGCTGTTTGGCGGCCATCTTGAGGGTAGGCGCGACCTCGCGCTCTAGTCTCTATAAAGGGGGCTAAGACAGGGATCATCAAACGATCGCTTTTCACCCTCTGAGGCGGAAGCCGGAGGTTTCTCTCTTCTATTCTTTGTCCTAATTGACTTGAGATACATTCCTAGAGCGTCACGTGCATTTTTATCGCGTCCTGAGTGACGCGTGTATTTTACCCGTTTCTGCTTTTCTAAAAGCGGATTTTATCTGCACCTTTGTTTCATACCTCCTCCACCTCCTGGGCCGCTCTCAGCTGAGTGTTGACGCTGAGAGCTGGTCCCGGGGAGGCGAGGGCTGTTTGGCGGCCATCTTGAGGGTAGGCGCGACCTCGCGCTCTAGTCTCTATAAAGGGGGCTAAGACAGGGATCATCAAACGATCGCTTTTCACCCTCTGAGGCGGAAGCCGGAGGTTTCTCTCTTCTATTCTTTGTCCTAATTGACTTGAGATACATTCCTAGAGCGTCACGTGCATTTTTATCGCGTCCTGAGTGACGAGTGTATTTTACCCGTTTCTGCTTTTCTAAAAGCGGATTTTATCTGCACCTTTGTTTCATACCTCCTCCACCTCCTGGGCCGCTCTCAGCTGAGTGTTGACGCTGAGAGCTGGTCCCGGGGAGGCGAGGGCTGTTTGGCGGCCATCTTGAGGGTAGGCGCGACCTCGCGCTCTAGTCTCTATAAAGGGGGCTAAGACAGGGATCATCAAACGATCGCTTTTCACCCTCTGAGGCGGAAGCCGGAGGTTTCTCTCTTCTATTCTTTGTCCTAATTGACTTGAGATACATTCCTAGAGCGTCACGTGCATTTTTATCGCGTCCTGAGTGACGCGTGTATTTTACCCGTTTCTGCTTTTCTAAAAGCGGATTTTATCTGCACCTTTGTTTCATACCTCCTCCACCTCCTGGGCCGCTCTCAGCTGAGTGTTGACGCTGAGAGCTGGTCCCGGGGAGGCGAGGGCTGTTTGGCGGCCATCTTGAGGGTAGGCGCGACCTCGCGCTCTAGTCTCTATAAAGGGGGCTAAGACAGGGATCATCAAACGATCGCTTTTCACCCTCTGAGGCGGAAGCCGGAGGTTTCTCTCTTCTATTCTTTGTCCTAATTGACTTGAGATACATTCCTAGAGCGTCACGTGCATTTTTATCGCGTCCTGAGTGACGCGTGTATTTTACCCGTTTCTGCTTTTCTAAAAGCGGATTTTATCTGCACCTTTGTTTCATACCTCCTCCACCTCCTGGGCCGCTCTCAGCTGAGTGTTGACGCTGAGAGCTGGTCCCGGGGAGGCGAGGGCTGTTTGGCGGCCATCTTGAGGGTAGGCGCGACCTCGCGCTCTAGTCTCTATAAAGGGGGCTAAGACAGGGATCATCAAACGATCGCTTTTCACCCTCTGAGGCGGAAGCCGGAGGTTTCTCTCTTCTATTCTTTGTCCTAATTGACTTGAGATACATTCCTAGAGCGTCACGTGCATTTTTATCGCGTCCTGAGTGACGCGTGTATTTTACCCGTTTCTGCTTTTCTAAAAGCGGATTTTATCTGCACCTTTGTTTCATACCTCCTCCACCTCCTGGGCCGCTCTCAGCTGAGTGTTGACGCTGAGAGCTGGTCCCAGGGAGGCGAGGGCTGTTTGGCGGCCATCTTGAGGGTAGGCGCGACCTCGCGCTCTAGTCTCTATAAAAGAGTACTCAGCGGCTCCACGCAGCGGACGCGGCAGCGGATGCGCCGGATGACCGCCGGAGTCACGCCAGAGTCCAGCCCGTCTGCGCCCGTCTGCGCCCGTCTGCGCCCGTCTGCGCCCGTCTGCGCCCGTCCGCGCTGAGGACGGGCTGGACGGCTGGACCACTGGCCATTACAAGGTAGGCGCCCCTGTCCTGAAATATTCTTTAAGGGAGATGCTGCGGCTTAAGCCCGCTCCTGCCCCTTGCTCACATCGCTACAGACCTGAGGATTATTTGACATGTCCTAGCTGTGCGTGCTTTCCGACTGATGCGGATGAGCCCCTGCTCTCTCTTTCCTCTGCTCCTCTGGAGACCTGCTCTTTATCTACACCTAAAAACCCCAGCGAGTCCTGTCTTCTTCTCAATGCTCGCTCGCTCATTAAAAATAACATTGTATTCAAGGAACTGGTCTTAGATAAAACACCTTCTTGGGTCTTTATTACGGAGACCTGGGCCAAAGACTCTTCGGGTCCTGATCTGGTTGAAGCGGTCCCTGAGGGCTACTGCCTAACTCGACTGGACAGATCAGGCCGTGTTGGCGGTGGTCTGGCCATTTTATATCAGGACAAATTTCACTGCCACACTATACCCCTTTCTGACCCCAAGGACACATTCCAGGTCTTATATTTTTCCCTTTCAGATTCTGCTAACCCAGCATTTAATGGAATCTTGGTATACCGCCCCCCTGGCCCAAGGGCAGGATTTGGGCTGAAACTGATGCAGGTTCTGGAACCCTATTTTGGCCGACAGAATCTGACCATACTAGGTGATTTTAATTTCCACCTTGAGCTATTGGAGGCTCACGACACTATTTCCCTGGTAGAAACAATGTCAGCCTGCGGACTCACCCAGCTGGTGAACGGTCCCACCCACCGAGCGGGGCACACGCTCGATGGCATCTTCTCTAACGACCCTAGGCTGACAGTTGCCAGCCCCTTCCATCTCTCATGGTCGGACCATCTGGCCGTTCCCTTCAATATGATGTATCCCGCACGGGGCTATATTAGAAGGGTCTCGAGCACCATGGAAGTGCGAAGGAACCTCAAAAAGATCAGGGAAGATTCCTTCCATCCATGGACAACCAGTCTGTCCATTCCTCGGGAGGCAGATACCTCCACTGCGGTCTCTATATTTGAAAATACCATTGCTGAGGCCTTGGAGGAGCTTGCTCCCGCAAGGTCTTGCTATTCTGCTAGGAAAAGACCCTCAGCTCCCTGGTTCTCCGAACAGCTCCGGCTTCGGAGACAGGAAGTAAGAAGGCAGGAGCGCTTATGGCACTCTAGTTGGGCCTCTAAGGACAGAGAAGCCCATAGGGTCCTGCTTAAAAACTACAAACTAGAAGTTATTAAGACCAAGCAGGAATACTTCACGGCACTCACCTCCTCATTGTCATCTCCTAGAGAACTCTTTAGGATTGTCGATTCCCTTACGACCCTTCAGACACCGGATCCTGTGGTTGCCTCTCAGGACCTGTGCAACAAGATAGCTGCCTTTTTTCAGTCAAAAATCGCCGACATCTATGCTGCTCTGGAGGTCCAAAAATCCCTGACCGCCGTTCCTTTGCTGCCTGCTCTCCCTGAGCCCAGTTTTGCGGAATCCTCTCAACATCAGGAATTGATTTCCTTTCCTCCCCTTTCCTGTCAGGATCTTGAAATCCTGCTTGATAAAACCAAATCTGGTTCTCCGCTGGATGTCTGCCCGCTAAAGATCCTCAAGCAGTGCAGAGAATCTCTCCTTCCTCCTCTGGTTGACATCATGAACAGAGCGATGAAGGAAGGCATTTTTCCCCAACAGTGGAAGAATGCTGTAGTTAAACCTTTGCTTAAAAAGCCTTCTCTGGACCCCGGGGTGTTAAAGAACTTTCGCCCCATTTCACTGCTCCCGGCTCCCGCAAAGATGCTCGAAGCCCATCTAAATAAACATCTGGCTGCATTTGTGGAGAGCTCGGGCTGTTTGGATCTCTCCCAGCATGGTTTCAGGAGGGAACATAGCACCGAGTCTGCCCTCACCATAGTGCTAGATACCATCCGCACCAGAGTTGATGAGGGTCAGACCTCCCTCCTGATCCTTCTAGACCTCACAGTGGCCTTCGATACCCTGTCTCCTGTGGTGTTAACATCCCGCCTGAGGGAGATTGGGGTCCGCGGGTCTGCTCTGGGACTCCTTTCCTCTTTTCTCGACCATAGAGAACAAAGGATAATGCTGGGATCGTTTCTATCTCCATCCCTGTCTGTGCAATGTGGGGTCCCTCAAGGGTCAGCGCTCAGTCCTACCCTTTTTAATATCTATGTGACCCCCCTTGCCAGACTTATTAGATCTTTTGGGATGGAGGTAGTTTCCTACGCGGACGACACTCAGATCTTAGTCTCTCTCTCCCAGCCAGCTACGTCAACTGCCGCCAATTTTAGATCTTGCATGGAGGCAGTTGGCCAGTGGATGATCCACAATTCACTAAAGCTGAATGGGGAGAAGACGGAGGTGATGGTTTTTGGAGGAAAGGAACCGATCTGGTCGGTGGAGTGGTGGCCGAACTCGCTGGGCGTATGTCCCGAGCCCACCTTGTCAGCAAAAAACCTGGGAGTTATGATCGACCCCAACCTTAGTATGTGCCAACAGGTCAACAGGACTGTTTCGACCTGCTGGGGGATTATCCACATTCTGAGGAAAATCAGGCACTTCTTGTCACCCCAGGCAAGAAAGCAACTTGCTGTCGCTCTTTTGGGCTCGCGACTGGACTACTGCAATGCGCTGTATGCAGGGCTGAACAAGAGTCATCTACAGCGCTTGCAGGTGGTCCAGAACGCGGCAGCGAGATTTGCTCTTGACCTACCAAAACGTGCCTCTGCCACTGAAGCCCGAAAACAACTGCACTGGCTCCCCGTTGAATACCGGATCCTTTTCAAATCCATGTGCCTGGTGTATAAAGCCCTTGCTAAACCCAGCCCTACAAGCATGGGATCCATTCTTTCTCGGCATAACCCTAGCAGGAATCTTCTCTCCAGTCACAAACTTCTCCTCTCTGTACCCCGTGTCAGAAAAGCAAGATGGGGAGGTAAGGCCTTTTCCTTTCTGGCACCCAAGTGGTGGAATGCCCTCCCTTTGGAAGTAAGATCCAGTCCCTCTCTGCAAACTTTTAGATCCGCGCTTAAAACACACCTTTTTACACGTGCATACCCGTAGTGGTGCTTTGTATATTCTGTTTATTGATTTTGATAGGCGCCTTGATACCTTCGGGTTTAGTCTGCGCGTTATAAGTTGCATAATAAATAAATAAATAAATAGGTAGAGAAGGGAGGTTGAAGAACCTAATGACGTAAAAGCGGCGTGCTACGAAGAGTGAATCTCCCAGACTTGAGGCACACTGTGTGGCTGCCTGCAGTCCATGCAGGGGCCCCCATAAGAGTGCAGCCGCCTTAGTGCCGCATATTGGCACACAGCAGCAGTCTAGTGCAGTGGTGTAACGAAACTTGAGGGGCTACCCTGCAAACTACATGGAGGGGGCCCCCTCCCATTCTCCTTGCGAGTCTAGAGCTCTCAGGCCAGCGACCCGCCATACTGCAGGGGATGCGGGGGATGCGGGCGATTGTTACGCCACTGTCACCAATGCAGCCGTTAATAGTAACACTGGATGGTGGAGTTAAAGGTTGGGCGTAGTCTGCCAGCAGGCTATCATAGGTGGTGGTCCATTCATTACAGGGTCCCTGTCATCAGTAGGCCGGGAAGTTTGACCAATTTTAGGTGGGTTTCCTGATGCAGACTCCTGTCATGATATACAACATCGGGTCCACTCATCGTTCAGTTTTGACAAAAGTGCATCCACTGCTCCTTCTCATTTCCATTTTAAAACATTAGACAAAGCGACAACGCAGTATTTCAAAAGCAGATGTAACTACAAAGAGCACATTTTGATAATACATTTGTATTAGTAGACAATAGCAATCTTAAGAGGCATTCCATAGCTTCATACACACTGTGACCCCAATTCCATCACAGTCTCTCTCGCTCTCAGTCAGTCAGTCTCTCTCTTTCAGTCAGTCAGTCTCTCTCTCTCAGTCAGTCAGTCTCTCTCTCTCTTAGTCAGTCAGTCTATCTCTCTCTGTCATTCAGTCTCTCTCAGTCAGTCAGTCTCTCTCAGTCAGTCAGTCTCTCTCTCTCTCTCCGTCAGTCTGTCAGTCAGTCGGTCTCTCTCTCTCTCTCTGTCAGTCTCTCTATCTCTCTCTTTCTGTCAGTCTGTCAGTCAGTCAGTCTCTCTGTAGGAACTGGGGTCACCAGGTCCCCGGGGGTAGCTTGGCTCGAGCAGGTAGGCACCCGAAGCTTAGGTGTAAAGTGACTACACAGCACACTCATCCGCTGAAACAATGAATGCACAAAAAGACTGAGACCACACCAGTATGGTTGATTCAAATAAATACGTTTTATTTAAGATCAAGATCAGGGTAATAAAAAATCACAGTAGTATTGACTTATTCCTTTCCCTTAGAAGCACATGTTTTGCATTACCTGGCCATAAATACTTAAATAAATAAATATTAAATATTAAATAATGGTAGGCCTGGCAACAGCCCGGCTCCTAGTCAGCACCTGCAAGAAATTCCTTAGAAAGACATTTAAATAACATTCCATGAATTAGGAATAATCGGATCTCTACATACCAGGCCACATCTTGTTAGACAAGAGGAAACATTTCACCAAGTAATTATGAACATTGCATCAGGGATGAATAACCTTCCAGCAAGTAGAAGTGAACCATTTCCTTAGGTAAAATTAATCAGGAATAAACATTTCATCAGGCCAGAAATAATAATAACCCTCTGGGCCAGCACAAGGCAAGCGTGAACAATCCGTTCCCCAACAGGGGCTATTTCCAACCAACGCAGGCCTCAAGGGAGTCCTGTAGGGCTCTGGCCCAGGTCCAGTACATTAACAGGCCAATTAGGGCCAACGGGGCCCAGCAACAGTCTTCCCCAGAGGAGGGGCGAACTTGGCCTCCTCCGGCCTTCTGCCTCCTCCCCGGGAGGGGGGTTACCTTGGTCTTCGGGCCTCTCCTGGCCCCTTGCGACAGTGTCTCGTAGTGGGGAGGGCCCTCAGTCTTCCCCGAGCCCTCCGGTGAGGTGGTGACCTGTTACCGTGTCCGTGATGATGCGGGCGGCCCGGGAACCAATCAGGTGCGAGGCGCGAAAGGAGGCTTGGCCACAGCGGCCAATCAGCAGGCAGTACTGGAGGGCGCGGCAGCTTCAGCCTATCGCTGCGCAGCGCCTAATAGGGGCGTGGTCTGCGCCCCCGTCAGGTGGGGCTGGTTGTCGGCTTCCTCAGGCCTAGCGCGGCCCGCTCTGGAGTAGCGGCGGCCTGACTGGAATTCACGGCGGCCGGCTTGCAGTTCGCAGCGGCCTTCCCCAATGCTCCGGGGGCCGCCGCGGGGACTCTTCACGCTCGGGCCGGGCACGGCCCACAACAGCACGGCCGCGGCCCTCTCCTGGTGTCGGGCCACCGGAGCAGATGCCAGTCGGGAGGGGGGTTTCACAGTGCCCACAGTGCTCGATCTTTACAGCGCCTCGCGGGAAAGAGGAGCGCTAGAAAGTTCCTCACGGGTTCGTCCCTACCCGCGCTCCACAGGACCTAGCAGGTGAGCGTGTGAGGCTAAATTACAGCGCCTCGGGGGACACAGCACTCCAATGGGCAATAGCGCTTCAGCATGCAATAGCGCTCCAGCAGGCAATAGCGCTTCAGCAGGCTGCAGGGGTCCAGCGCTTCTCCAAGGCACAGAGGGGAGCGCTGGAGGGGGGCACAATTCGGTTGCGCAGGACAAGCAGTCCAGCTGGTTAGGCAGTTCAGGATGCTAGCGCTAGTTAATGAGAGCGCTTAGCAGACAGTCCAGGCAAGACAGCAGAGAAGATGGACAGGACAGCGCTGGGGCCACAGGGCAGAAAGAGGGGCAGAATAGGCACAGCACAGTACCTGGCTGATCCCCAGTAGTCCTGATTAGCGCAGGGGAGTTCTTTCTTGGCGCTTGTTGGTTCTGGCGCCCTTTGGTTGAAGTTACTTGAAGAGAGAGGGGGGGGGGTTTGAGTTGAAGGCTTGTCAAGTTTCCTCAGCAGATCTCTTCAGGTGGTCCCTGGGCTCCCCTCCCGCCGGGCCGGATCAGTGAGCTAGAGTATAGGTTCCTGACTAGGCCCTACCGCCTAAGTCTCCAGCGTAGGGTCCCCCAGGTCAGTGATGTCCCAACTGCCAGAAAGTTTCCCTCCCTTTTCTTTTATAGTGGCAGTTGGAAGTTGACAGTGGGCAGTTGTTGACCACTCCCCTATTCTGGAAGGTTCCAGGAGCTTCTTCACTCTAGCTTTGGGCAGGCTGGTATTGCTACAATGTTTAGGGGTTCCAGCCAGCTCCTGGCTACTAGAGTGCGTCTAACAAGACCACGCTGCGGTAGCAGGGGTCAGTGACAGCCATGTTGGGGGAAGAGAGCACCTGCACCTTAGCATTGATTAGCAATGGAAAGGTGCCAAGAGACCTAAGGCCAACCAAAAAGAAGGTGGGAAAAATGAGGCAAAAGCGAAAAAAATAGGGAAAGACCACCCTAAGGCAGGTCTAACACTCTCTCCCTCAGTTAGTCAATCTCTCTCTCTCTCTCAGTCAATCAGTCTATCTCTCTCTGTCATTCAGTTTCTCTCAGTCAGTCAGTCTCTCTCAGTCAGTCAGTCTGTTAGTCTCTCTCTCTCTCTCTCTGTCAGTCTGTCGGTCTCTCTCTCTGTCAGTCTCTCTCAGTCAGTCCCTCTCTCTGTCAGTCTCTCTCTTAGTCAGTCTCTCTCCCTGTCAGTCCCTCTGTCTGTCAGTCTCTATCTCAGTCTCTCTCTCTCTGTCAGTCTCTCTATCTCTCTCTTTCTGTCGGTCTCTCTTAGTCAGTCAGTCTCTCTCTGAGTCAGTCTCTCTCTTTCTATTAGTCAGTCTCTCCCTTTCTGTCAGCCAGTCTCTCACAGTCACTCTGTCAGTTTCTCTCAGTCAGTCAGTCTGTCTATCTCAGTCAGTCTCTCTCTCTCTGTCAGTCAGTCTCTCTCTGTCAGTCTCTCTCTCTCTCTTATTCTCTCTCTCTCAGCCAGTCTCTCTCTCTATCAGAGTCCCAGTCTCTCTCTCTCTCTCCCTGTCAGTCTCTCTCTCTGTCAATCTCTCTCTCAGTCAGTCTCTCTCTCAGTTAGTCTCTCTCAGTCAGTCAGTCTCTCTCTCTCTCTTAGTCAGTCAGTCTCTCTCTTAGTCAGTCTCTCTCTCTGTCAGTCCCTCTCTCTGTCAGTCTCTCTCTCAGTCAGTCAGTCTATCTCTCTCTCATTCAGTCTCTCTCAGTCAGTCAGTCTCTCTCTTAGTCAGTCAGTCTGTCAGTCAGTCAGTCTCTCTCTCTCTTTGTCAGTCTGTCAGTCAGTGGGTCTCTCTCTCTCTGTCAGTCTTTCTATCTCTCTCTTTTTGTCAGTCTGTCAGTCAGTCAGTCTCTCTCTCTCAGTCAGTCAGTCTCCCTCAGTCAGCCAGTCTCTCTCAGTCAGTCAGTCTCTCTCAGTCAGTCTGTCAGTCAGTCAGTCTCTCTCTGTCAGTCTCTCTCAGTCAGTGCCTCTCTCTGTCAGTCTCTCTGTCAGTCTCTCTCTCTAAGTCAGTCTCTCTCCCTGTCAGTCCCTCTGTCTGTCAGTCTCTCTGTCAGTCTCTATCTCTCTCTGTCAGTCTCTCTATCTCTCTCTTTCTGTCGGTCTCTCTGTCAGTAAGTCTCTCTCTCATCAGTCTCTCACTTTCTGTCAGTCAGTCTCTCCCTTTCTGTCAGTCAGTCTCTCACAGTCTCTATCTGTTAGTTTCTCTCAGTCAGTCTCTCTCTCTGTCAGTCAGTCTCTCTCTCTGTCAGAGTCCCAGTCTCTCTCTCTCTCTCTCTCTCCCTCAGTCTCTCTCTCAGTCAGTCTCTCTCTTAGTCAGTCTCTCTCTCTGTCAGTTCCTCTCTCTGTCAGCCTCTCTCTCTCATTCAGTCTCTCTCCCTGTCAGTCCCTCTCTCTGTCAGTCTCTCTGTCAGTCTCTTTCTCTCAGCCTCTCTCTCTTAGTCTCACTCGCTCAGTCAGTCAGTCTTCCAGACAGTCTCTCTCTCCCTCTGTCAGTCTCTCTCAGTCAGTCATCCTCTCTCTCTTGCAGTCAGCCAGTCTCTCTCAGTCAGTCTCTCTCTCTCTCAGTCAGTGAATCTCTCTGTCAGTCTCTCTCTCTGTCAGTCAGTCTCTGTGAGTCTCTCTCTCTCAGTCAGTCTCTCTCTGTCAGTCAGTCTCTCTCTCTGTCGGTCAGTCTCTCTTTCTCTGTCAGTCTCTCTCTCTGTCAGTCTCTGTCAGTCAGTCTCTCAGACAGTCATTCTTTCAGTCTCTCTCTCCCTTAGTCTCTCTCTCTGTCAGTCAGTCTCTCTCTCTCCCAATCAGTCTCTCTCTCTCTCAGTCAGTCTCTGAGCCGGAAATCTGGCTCAAACCAAAGGGCTTCTTCAAATGCACAGGATGCAAGGTGTGTGCCATTGCTCAAAATAAAAAGTAGATCATGATGGCCAATAAACGCTTATGGAAAATCCAACAACTTATAAATTGCAAGAGCCAATTTGCTATATACATCATTGAATGCCCATGTGTTTTGAAATATGTGGGGAGCACAAAATGCCAATTAAAAAAACGCATTTTAGAACACGTTAGGGCCGCTGTGAACAATGATCGTAGTAATGCTGTGGCAAAACACATGGAAAAGGCACGTGGAGGAAATTGTAAAGAACTGAAATTTTATGCAGTAGAGACAGTAGCCATTCATCCACGTGGTGGGGATCGTGAAAAAATCCTCAGGCAGAAGTAGTCAAAACACATCCTGAATTTCTGAACTCTGAGCCCGCATGGACTGAACCAGGATGAGGAATTACATTACCACCTCTGAGCCATCCTTACTGAACCATTACGCCCCCCCTATTTGGAAAATGAATCTTGTCCCCTTAGTAACATGTTATTAATCATCCTTTTTTATTTATCACTTTTAATTTTATTTCCGCTTTTGTAGTCACTTGTTTATAATTCACACAAGTTTGTATTGGGTAGCATATAGTGGTGGGAGACAAGGAAATGAATATGGTGAATATTATTGCAAATTGCATACAGAAAAGCTAGGAACAGCTCCGGATCGCTGATGTTACTATTCACCAGAACCCACCAAAGGGAAGAGTGTTGGGAAGAAAAAGATAAACCCACTGGAAGGTCGATTGATTGATAGATATATCCACAGGAGGGTAAAAGTAAATCATCATTTCCCAATGTAGAAAATTTGGTAAATTCGTAAAAGATTAGGTAATTCTTGGCGAATTAGGTGGTTTAATGAAGATATATTGAATTCAAAATGAAATATGTACTACAAGTACCACAATGCTAAGCTGCCGTCAGAAAAGGAAATGATGTCACTTTGTGTTTTCTCACTTTATTTAAACACATTTGCAGGATATGCCAGTTGTTAATAGTCTCGTGAACAAGGTCTCTGCGAGACCGAAACGCGTAGAGAAGTGCTGCTGGTGAGGCTGTTATGAAAATAAAATAACGTGCACTGCATGGGATTGCTGGTCGTCATTGAAAGAAAATGCCTTTGGCAAAAATGAATGTATATATATATATATTACCTATTTGCAGTCACTCATAAAAGGTATAGTTAGGGCTGCTCTTCCATAGAAAGACCTTATTTTTTAGCCCGTTTGAGAAACTTTCACACAACTTTCCCCCCAAAAAGTTCATCCACCTCAGCTCCTTCCCGATAAGTTTTGGGCTGATCCTTCATAGTGGGGCGTGGGGGGCTAGAGCAAAAACTACTGAGTAGAATTACATCAAATTTGGCAGGAGGCTATACCTCTGCCCGCAGATTTTGATTTTTGTGATTTATTGCAAATCCATTTATTAGTTTTTGAGAAACTAAGGGACAAAATCAGTATAGCTGGACAGTTGGGTCAGCGAGACTCTCTTGGGAGCGCTGATTTAAAAATACAGCGTTCTGACTGGCCGAGGGGCTTTATTTACCTTGGGCCATCTCGCTCCTACGCGAGTCAGACTGCAGCCCCGATGTTCTCTCAGTGTGCCACATGCTCTTCGACACTCTGAAAGCAGTATATACTTTTGCGTATGAAATGACTTACAGATGTATACGTTCAGACTACCAGTTGTACAAAATAGCACTTTAATAAGTATTTCTTAATGTAGTGCTATAATGTGCCTACTAGTGTCAAAGCTTTTTTGTTAAATGTATTTTGTTTGACTTGTGAAGAGACTTTATCATATTTGTATTAAATAGCACAGAAGCACATCTTTGGGTGTGTGTAGCCGTTCACTAGTGCCAAATGAAGTAACAGTAAATGTCGTAGCACCCAGAATAATGTGCTGCATGGCTAAACACTCATAAGGTCCCAATGGCGAGACCGATTGGCTATGCCACAGCTTGTTGTTTTCGTGTCTGCAGCGGCTCTTGTACTAACTGTGAAGAACTAAACAAGGGAACTGTGCGGCAGCAGCGGGGACAAGGCGCGTCTGCGCTGCAGGCGCTCAAGAGGTCAGGTGTCTCCTGGGTGAACGCTTCAAGCGCCACCTTGCTTTAGCAGCTTGTATCTAATACTTGCTTTGTGCTGCTCTAACTGCGTCTAAAGCTTGCAAAGTGATTAAATACTTAGAAGACAATCCCTCAGGTGCTTTCTTCTCACCCACCTTAATTTAACTTGGAAAAGAGACATTTCATGGACACAGGACAAGGGGTCACAATACTCTCTCCCGAAGGACTTTGTCTTAACTCCCTCTCACAATGCAATGAGTTCCCCTGAACCTTCATGCGCAAAGGAGGCATCAAACAAGCATAGCAGCTGCAAAAAGGGAAAATAAAGGTTTTCAAACAGCTCCTGACAGGTGAATCGCTCCAATCACTCCATATACACAAAGAAATGTAAATGTGTTCTGTAGCTGCACATTTCTTTCTGCATTTCAGAAAGATACATTGCAGCAAATTGAAATTGATGACTACCTAAGCCCTTCCTGCATTTACTTTCCAAAATCACTAGCAGGATATCCTCAGGAGAAGGTATTGTAGTCTTAGTTAGACGTCATAGGATGTTAGCAGCTCGGATGGAATTAGCAGGTGATGTCGCTTCTGGTCCCATGGTTGGCCACCACCGGGAAAGGTGTGAGGAGTGTGAGAAGATGAAAGGTGAACAATGACGCAGAGGGTATGTCTGGGTGGCCGCAGTGAGTCAAGGTGGGGTGTGTTCCATTGGGAGTCTGCAGACCCTATGAAAGGAGCAACTGATGGAAGTGGTGGAGGGAGCGGTAAGTATGCGTGGGCCAAGTGATGACGTGTGTCTGTTTTACTGTTAGGCAGTCAGTGATATGACACTCTTATCTTTGTCTTCTTGAAGACATACATCTGTCAATCACTCAACCCGTGATGGAGCGCCTGAATCCCTGGAACGCGGTCTTCATAAACTTCCGCTGGACGTCACCTCCAGAGGTCACCAGTGGGGGTAGGTGAATGTGAAACCTCATTGAGAGGACAAGGGGCAGACCCGAAGGGTCCCACATCTTCCACCATTGCCTCTTTGACTAATCTGTCCCAGTCACAGGCAGGTTCAGTCAGAGCCATCAGCCTTTCCAGATGTTTCGTCGCCGCTTGACGGTCGCCACTGTGGGAAAACACAAACCACAATGAGCTCTACAATGGAATCCGCAACTGGTCCAACTGAGAGATGTTCTTGAGTATCCACAAATGGCAACCTCCCCCCCCCCCCCCCCCCCCCGGGCTGATGATCAGAGGGATTAGCCATTTGTTATCACTGCTTGATATGTCTTCTATCGAGCCTTCTATTAAGGACTGATTGAGTGCATGTGTTTTTCAGCTGTCTACCTCGTGTGTTTCTCTGCCCCCTCCGGTTCCATGTTGCTCTCTCTTGTCCACCTGCTTTTCTTGCTCCCTGTATTTATCAATCTCATTTCCTTTTGCTTAAGCACTCCTTGAGTGCATGCGTTTTCCACCTGTCTCCCTCGTGTGTTTCTCTGCCCCCTCTGGTTCCATGTTGCTCTCTCTAGTCCATCTGCTTCTCACTCCCTGTACTCATCTCATTTCCTTTTGCTTGAGCACTCCTTAAGTGCATGTGTTTTCCATCTGTCTCCCTCGTGAAGAAGTGCATGTGTTTTCCATCTGCCTCCCTCGTGAAGTAGTGCATGTGTTTTCCATCTGTCTCCCTCGTGTGTTTCTCTGCCCCTCCGGTTCCATGTTGCTCTCTCTGGTCCTTCCGCTTCTCACTCCCTGTACTCACCACTCTCATTTCCTTTTGCTTAAGCACTCCTTGAGTGCATGTGTTTTCCAGCTGTCTCCCTCGTGTGCTTCTCTCCTCCCTCTCACTCCATGTTGCTCTCTTGTGCATGTGTTTCTCTCCCCTTTGCACTGCTCTCTCTGGTCAGGTATTTCTCTCCCCTACAAGCTCAATGTTGCTTCCGCTTTCCTTTGTACTTCTGTGGTGTTTTCTTCCTCCTGCGCTTCTTTCCCCGTTCCTCCATGTGCTGCTTTTCTTCTCTAACTCCCACCCCCCCTACCAACTGATTCAAGATACGGACTGAGAGTTCATGTCTAAAAATAACAAGTCTCTAAAAATGATCCAGTGCCGTCATCCAACTCATCAGCATCCCTCTCAAGTGTTAACTCCGAACCGGGAGTGACAAGAAACCGTGGGGCCGATTTACAAGCCCTTGCGCCACTTTTGCGTCACTTATAACATGGGAAAAGTGACGCAAAAGTGGCGCAAGGGGCTTGTAAATCTGCCCCGGGCATCTTAAGCGAATGCACACACTAGTGGGCATATTTACTAATAGTTGACGCAATGCAGCGCAGCAAGGCAAGTTGCTCTGCTGAGTTGCGTGGATGGGAGAGGGCTGTACAGCACCGTATTTTGCTAGATATGGTGCTGTACAGCTCTCTCTATTCACCGGAGCACGGAGGGGCATATTTACAAGACCCCTGCACTGCTGGAGCGTCACTCTTTGTGATGCTTCGGCGGTGCAAACTACAAAATCATATTGATGAGGTCAGGCAAATCCACTGTGTGTGGTTTTCCAAGGCCTCGTAGATATGATGTAAGTCAAGTCAAGTCAAGTCAGAGAATTTGTATAGCGCACTACATACCCAGAGGGTCTCAAGGCGCTTAGACAGGGGAGGAGGTTTACTTGTCAAATATCCACGTTTTAAGTTGCTTTCTGAATGCTAGGTGGTTCTGGGTAAGGCGAAGGTAAGCGGGGAGTGAGTTCCATGTTTTAGCAGCCAGGTATGAGAAGGATCTGCCTCCCATGGTGGTCTTGTTGATGCGAGGTACAGTGGCGAGGGCTTGGCTGGACGAGCGTAGTTGGCGGGAGGGGGTGTAGAAGGACAGTCGTGAGTTGAGGGATTCTGGTCCGATGTCGTAGAGTGATTTGTGTGCGTGGGTTAGCAGTCGGAAAGTGATCCTCTTATTGACGGGTAGCCAGTGGAGGTCTTTAAGGTGACCAGAGATGTGTTCGTTGCGTGGGATATCTAATATGATCCTGGCTGAGGCGTTTTGGATTCGTTGGAGTTTCTTCTGGAGTTTAGCGGTAGTGCCTGCGTAGAGGGTGTTTCCGTAGTCCAGTCGGCTCGTGACCAGAGCATGGGTGACTGTTTTCCTTGTTTCGGTGGGGATCCAGCGAAATGTTTTTCTGAGCATGCGAAGAATGTTGAAGCAGGAAGAGGATACGGCGCTGACTTGTCTGTTCATTGAGAGTGAAGAATCCAGGATGACGCCCAGGTTCCGTGCGTGGTCTGTCGGGATGGGTGCTTTTCCGAGGGCTTCCGGCCACCAGGAGTCGTCCCATGCAGAGGGGGATGTCCCTAAGATGAGGACTTCTGTTTTGTCTGAGTTAAGTTTCAGACGGCTTTGTTTCATCCATTCGGCAACTTCTTTCATTCCTTCGTGTAGGTTAGTTTTGGCGGTGCTGGGGTCATTGGTGAGAGAAAGGATTAGTTGAGTGTCATCCGCGTAAGAGATGATGTTGAGGTTGTGTTGGCGGGCGATGGCCGCGAGGGGGCTCATGTATACGTTGAAGAGGGTGGGGCTGAGTGAGGATCCTTGTGGTACGCCACAGATGACTTCAGTGGCCTCGGACTTGAATGGTGGGAGGCGGACTCTCTGGGTTCTTCCGGTGAGGAACGAGGTGATCCATTCAAGTGCTTTTCCTTGGATTCCGATGTTATTGAGGCGTTGTAAAAGGGTGCTGTGGCAGACTGTGTCGAATGCTGCAGAGAGGTCGAGGAGGATGAGGGCGACTGTGTCTCCATTGTCCAGTAGAGTTTGAATGTCGTCTGTTGCTGCGATGAGGGCGGTCTCAGTGCTGTGTTTTGCTCGGAAGCCAGATTGTGAGGAGTCGAGGGATTTGTTGGCTTCGAGGAAGGCGGCGAGCTGGTTGTTGACAGCTTTCTCGATGACTTTGGCCGGGAATGGAAGGAGCGAGATGGGGCGGTAATTTTTGAGTTCGGTGGGGTCCGCTGTGGGTTTTTTCAGAAGGGCGGTGAGTTTGGCGTGTTTCCAGTCTTCCGGGAAGGTGGCGGAGTTGAAGGAGCAGTTGATGACGTCTCGGAGGTGCGGTGCTATTATGGAGTCTGCTTTGTTGAAGATGTGGTGAGGACATGGGTCTGTGGGGGATCCTGAGTGGATGGAATTCATCAGGCGGATTGTGTCCTCAGTGGAGATTGGGTTCCAGTTGTTAAGGGTGTTCACGGGGGGAGAATGTTCAGCAAATGGTCGGGTGGGTTGGTCTCCGGGTTGGTTGTCAAAGCTGTTGTGGATGTCTGCAATCTTGTTGTGGAAGAATGAGGCTAGGGAGTCGCAGAGGGCTTGAGAGGGGGTGATGTCGTTGGAGTTGGCTGAGGGATTGGTAAATTCCTTGACGATGTTGAAAAGTTCCTTGCTGTTGTGGGCGTTGTTGTCAAGTCGATCCTTGAATGCTGTTTTCTTGGCCTTTCGGATTAGTTGGTGGTGAGTGCGGGTGGCGTTTTTGAAGGCGTCCTTGGTGCTAGTGGTTGGGTCTTTTTTCCAGGCCTTTTCAAGGGAGCGGCAGAGTTTCTTGGACTTCTTAAGATCATCGTTGAACCATGAGGCCTTTTTGCTGCCAGGTTTGCTTTGACGTTTTTTCAGTGGTGCTAAGGTGTCGGCGGTGTTGGATAACCATAGGGTGAGGTTGGCGGCGGCTTCGTTTGCGTTAGAAGAGGGGGCTGGGTTGTTTAGAAGGAGCGATGCGGAGATCTGGTTCGTGGTGATTTTGTTCCAGTTTCTTTGCAGAGTTGGTTGGAGGTGGTTGATGGGTTTCGGCTTGTTGTAGGTGAAGTGAACGCAGCTGTGGTCAGTCCAGAGGAGATCCGTAGTGTGGCTGAAGGAGACATGATTGCTGGAGGTGAAGATGGGGTCGAGTGTGTGACCTGCGATGTGGGTGGGGGAAGTGACTAGTTGTTTAAGTCCGAGGTTGGCGAGATTGTCTAAGAGGGTGGCGGTGTTGCGGTCGTTGATCTTTTCAAGGTGAAAGTTGAGGTCTCCCAGAAGGATGTAGTCTTTGGAGGGGAGCGCGTGTGGGGTGATGAAGTCCGTGATGTCTTCACTGAATTTTGCGCGGGGTCCTGGTGGTCTGTAGAGGAGGGTGCCTCTGAGAGTGGTCTTGGGGTCGATGTGGATCTGGAAGTGAAGGTGTTCGGAGTTGGCGAGGTTGGCGTCAGAGCTGGTTGAGATGCGGATGGATTTCTTATGGACGATAGCGATTCCTCCTCCTGTATGGTTGGTGCGGTCCTTGCGTGTGATCTTATAGTCTTCAGGGATGGCAATGGTGATGTCTGGGGCGGAGGAAGCGTTCATCCAAGTTTCTGTTAGGAAGGCGACGTCTGGAGAGATGGTGTCTAGTAGATTCCATAGGTCAATGGCGTGTCTGTGGACCGAGCGGGTGTTGAGGAGGATGCACTGTAGGTGGTTGGGGTCAGGAATCTGTGTTGTGGTCGTGGCGGAGATGTTGTCGGTGCCGATGAATTTGCAGGAGTAGCAGGAGAAAGGTCCATGGGTGTGTCCAGGAGCGGCTTGGACGCAGTTGGGGGCGCGACCGGGGTTAAGGGCTAGGAGGGTGGCGGCATCGTAGGTAAAGCGGGGGGGCTGGGCAGCGCGAGGGGCAGGGGGTCTGGCGCTGGGCGCGGTCCAGGCGCGGACGGGGGTAGACGGGCTTACCTTTGGCGCACCTTCGGCGCGGGTTGGGCGCGGACGCTGCACGTGAACGCTGCGCGCGAGCGCCACAACCTTCAGCGTCCCGAGGTGAGGCATAACGAGGAAAAATAACTTTATTTCTCTTCGTTTCACATGGAAAGAGGAAAAAGCCTGTTAGGATTTTTTTTGTGCAGGAAGGTGCCGCTTCCTGCACAAAAACAATCCTGCTGACAACACAGCACTCTTGCATCATGGTGCAAGGGTGCCTGCGTGGCGCGAGGCAGCCGAAATAGCACCAGTGCCGGGAAACAACTGAAATGCGCTGTATTCGATAAACATGGTACGTTCCTGCCCTTTACTTGCGCCGTTGTGTCAGCCTGGTGGCAACCCAGGCAAACGTGAATACTGTGCATTTCTGCCCTGAGTGCTGCCTGGCTCCAGCACAGGCCCCTTGTGTCAAGGTGCACGGGTACTTGCGTTATAGGCTGGATTGTTTTTGTGCAGAAAGGTACAATGTCCTGCACAAGGACAACCCTTAGAGGTCTCTCCCTCTTTCTATGTCTGCTGCAGAACGCCCTGAAGAGAAAAGAAGATATTTCTCCTGGTTGCATCAGGGCTGCGCCTCAAAAGGGACACAACGCCAAAGCAAAATCTGAGTAAATTTGGGCAAGGATTTGCACCAGGTAAACCCCTGGTGCAGATGTAACCGATAAATAGCCCACATTTCGAATTACACCTGTTGGCTTCGCTGGAACACTCAATTCTGAGTGTCTGTTAATGCTAGACAAAATACCTTCATTCATTCATTCATTCATTCGTTCAAAACACGCACAATCAGCAAGACAGAGTCTTCCAAGGGTTGGGCAGATTGAAGACCGGGGGATCCCACCTCCCACCTCTGCAGTTTTACTCCTGGGCTCGAGTGAAGGTAGCAGGAAGGTGAGAGAGCGCAATTTGAATAAAACGTATATCCTAGTCATATTTAGACGCATATAGTATAAACGTAGGAATGAAATGTATATCATAACGTGAAGTTGACGTCTATAGCATAAAGGTCAATAGAAGTGACAATGTGGTATAAGAAATGTAAATGTATTTACTGTTAAACATGCATTAGATTTAGAAGACCCGTATATATAATGGGTTGAGGTAGAAATGTTTATGAAAAGTAGAACGTGCAAAGTAGAATTCATGTATGGGTGTAACTTTAAATGGAGAAACGGCGAGAAATGTAACGTGGAGAAATGTGCAGAGAGCATATATAAGTGCCGATGTAACGAACGAGAATACAACTTCGTATTCTATGTATTCTATGTAAAATGTATTCACACATGAGCAAGGGATTTGCTAAAATGCGATTATATATAAATGTATGTTAAAGGTTATACCGTGTAGAAGAAGTTTTGTAAGAATGTTAGAAGAGTTTAGGTCATTTGTGATTATAACCTGACTGACCAAGGGTTCGCAGGAGCGTAGTCCAATGTATGTAATTTAGTGGGCTCACAGGAGTCGTGAATAGTTTGATGTGGACATGAGAGCCAAGGAGTCTAGCACTTGTTAGATTTAAGGTGACAATGCCGGACAGAGTTTATTACTTAAACGTGAGAAGAGACGCTTGGAATTTGAGCTTTGTTTTGGAATTACCATTCGCAGGACCTAGTAAGGTCAAGAATCATAGTTGTAAGTTAAAGTCTTGTTTAAGTTCATTTGACTTTTGATCTGAAAGTGTCAGTTGAAGTCGCCAACAAGAAGATGAAGATGACATCTAAGAAGAAGGGTCAACCTAACGGACGACGCAAAGAGATGAAGCAATGGAAAGAGCCAGAAACTGACATCATCGGGGAAAGTCCGTGGTGGGCGTCAAGGGGCGTTCCACCCACACTGTGATTGTGTATTTTAGGGACAGCACCCCGGGGAGAAGATAGCGATTAGCGGGAACAGCGAAGAGCTCAGGGCAAGCAAGAGAGCAGATGACTTGAGCAGATGCGCTGAGAGAGATCAGAGCGCAAGGGAGCAGTAGGCCGAGGACCCTTAGAAGAGCAGATGGGTAGGCAGAGAGGGTACTGCTTCTTAAACTTAAGTTACCTTTAGAGGCTAAGAGAGTTTGAACTTCTTAGGGAGTCAAACTGCTGACACCTTTTTAGGGTACTAGAAACTTGCGAAGTAGGGATGTCACCTAGTATAGAGTAGGGACAGATTTAACTTGATTATTTTTCTCTTTCTGTAGATGACGCAGAAGAACCACTTCATATCGATGCTTTTTAATTTGCTGATTTTGGAACTAACTTTAATTGTATTCGTTTGTAGACTGAGGTTCTTTAGGGAATATATGTTCCTATTAGTTCCTGTATATTTGATGAATTTGATCCTGAGAGGATTGTATATGCAACTTTTCTTAATATTATATTAAACCTTTTAAACTTTATCAGTTGTAAGTGGTTCTTTAGAGTGGTGTCCGTATATGGGGTTTATTTTACCTGAATGAGGGTTGTCTTTTACTCAATGACAGATACCAACGGTCCAAAATTGTTGAATGAGATATGTCATCAGATTAATCATAAAAGAGATCAAAATCTCATTCCCCGCAGTTGGTAGCAGAGTAATGATGGTTATCTTCTTGAGGAAGACGACCTAGGCCAGGTTTAGTTTACCCCAAGGTCCCTAGCCATCGACGACCAGAAGAAGAATCCCTGCCGAAGACGGTGCTGACGGTACGTCGAGAGAAAAGCAGCAGAGTCGGTCGAGAGTGAGTATGAGGGTCATGCGTTGTAAGATTGCGGTGTTTTATGTTGTTCCTGTGTTGTAATGTCAAGCGGAGTTGAATGCCTGTAGAGTGATTGAGGGAAGGTTGTGAGCGCGCGCAACCGGATAAAATCTTATGTCCAGAGAGGGCTTAAGTGGTTCGGGTGTATCGAACACCCAGAGTAATTTGTCTACCATTTAAAGGGGGTCATGAGGTACCATTGATCGCCCGCAGACCGATGATAGGGGGAGCGTTTGAGTGAGTGTATGAGTAAACGCATGCTGGTCGTACGTTTACTGTGTGTAAGTAACCTATCAGTTAAGGTGAGCGTCTTACCGTAAGAGGAAGACGTTTCGCCAGTTGAGGTGACAATTACAGTTAGACTGTGGCCGTACAGTCAGAGAAAAGTGATCGCTTGGACGGAAGTAGTCATTTTTCGGCGTATGAATGAAACGCATGTAAAACCGCGAGACGAGTTGAGAAACGAAGGAAACTGCTGAAGAAGGGAACGAGTGACGTCAGCGTAGAGCGGCGCTGAGATTGGTCGGTTAGCGTAGAACAGCGTTGGGATAGGCTGATTAGCGAGAGTCGCACAGGGATTGGTGGTTTGTCATCGGGACAAAAGCAAGGAAGAGAATTCATAAAGAGAAAATCGTAGATTATCAAAAATGAAGTGCTTTAAGGGTTTAAGAAAAATCTTTAGGAGGAATAGGAGAAACTTATATGCTGGAGAAGAAGCTCCACCAGAAGGCACACCAGCTTATCATATGGCAGTAAATGTAGGCTTACACTCGATATTGTGGATCTCCGAGTGGAATAGGCTAACGGAAGGGGAAAAGGAACTGATGTTTCCGAGATTCGGAACATTTAAGCTAGACGTGTTGAACCAACTGAAAGCAGTAATGCTTGCAACGAGACCTCTACCGAGGCCAACACAGTTCGAAGCACTTAGTGCATGGTTTAGAGCGGCACACGAAAAAAGCGTAAAGAGGCGCCAAGAAAGAGTGAGACGATCAGTAAAGGCAGTACAGGATGCGAAATGGGATGAGGAAGCTAAGAAGTGGAGAGTACAAAAGATAGAAGCAGACAAACTGTTCACCATGATAGAAGCTACGGGAGAAAAGAAACCTCTAGAGGAAGAAGATGAGGATCTAATAGATAGGCTGTTAACAGATAGACCACCTCCATATAGCGGTGAATCCGCAAGTCCCATATTACAGCAAGGGGACGGAGCTAGATGGGGAGAATATAAATCGATCCCAGTAACGGAGTGGGACTCCAACAAGAGTGAGGAAATACCCCAAGCTAGTTCCGAACAGAGAGTAGTGGGAAGATTCGTGGTCCAGAAGGCGCCAGAAACACAATGTGTAAGGTCGTACCAAATGCCAGATGCTCTACAAGTACCTGTTACCATAGGCCCTATAGTGTCAATCTACAACCCAGAAGGGGTCCAGCAGGAGGAACAGGCACGATGGGACAGGGAAAGGGCAGAGATGGAGAATGGGAATAATGCAGTGAATCCTCAGAGACAGAGATCAGCACCAGTGAGTCGGAGTACCCCATTAGATTCCGCAACGGGTCCCTGGATAGAACAAGGGGGTCAAAGAGGATCAATGGATCTGAGGGGACCAAAACCGAAATCCTATAAGGAATTAAGGGAATATCTGAAAGATTGGGATACTGCTGAAGAGGCTCGGAATAAAAGTTTAGAAACAGGAGCAGAGTGGAGAGACCAGGATAACAAGATCCTCTCTCATTGTGGAGCTGGCGAAAGCAGCCCGGAGTGGGAGAGAGGGAGTCAAGGAAGCAGGGGAGATACTTGCCCTACTACTAGTGGCAATAGGCAAACGTGTAACGACAGGAGTGCAGGGTGTGGGGAAGTGCCTCGCGTCACCTTTAGTGAGGGAGAACGAAGGACGCAGGAGTACCGAAACACTTTTAGATGCACACACCATACTCCGGATGAAAATGTGCAACATTGGAATCACGGGAACATGGGGAGTCGTGAAACGTCTCGACATGCCTCCGGTGATTACGGACGGAATCACGGGAACATGGAGGGCCGCGAAGGGTCTCGCCATGCGTCCGGTGAACAAGAATGAAGTCACGAGAATATAGGGAGTCGCGAAACGTCTCGCCATACATCCGGTGATCACGAACGAGATCGCGGGAGCATGGAGAGCCATGAAGGTCCTTATCGTTTGTTGAGTGATACCAGACAGCAAGCGAGTTACAGTGGTTTAGAACAGCACGGAGGATCTTATCTCGTATCTGGTGAAACTGAGCCGAAAAGACGGAATGTAGGATTAAGGGATGGAGCATTGTTCCACCACACCCCAAGGGAAGATGGAAAGGCTTGGGATTTAGAGAGGTGGGAACAAAGAGATGGAAGGAAAATTCCTCATAACTCACCTGTGCTTAGGCGTAGGGCGCATAGTGGAGGTGAGAGGGATGTAAGAGAACAACCTAGGACTGACGTACTGAGAGCTGAAATAAAAGCAAGACGCATAGATGTAATGAGTTTAAAATCAGACTTAGATGAAATAATTGACGGCACAGTGGCAATTGAGAGGCTAGAGCTGTACGCACCAGATGAGATATTATTTTTGTCCAAAGACGTTACACGGAAAGCGAGAGCAGCCCATGAGAAGTTATCTGAATTGGCAGAAAAGTACATGATAGACATATCACGAACTAAGGCTTTACAGGCCAACCATAGGTTGAATTGTACGGATCAAGATCTAGATGAGCGCAGAACGATTGGGCTAAGAGTACACATAAGGGAATTGGTCATGTGTATTAGGATATGGAGAGATCTGGATAGATGGGAGGAAAGATGGTCCAAGAAAGGATCTGTTAGACGGAGTACACTTGTGAAGTCTCAGGATACAGACTTAATGCGAATGGAAGCTTTCCCTTTGCGAGAAATCGCGAACGGAAACTACGTGCATGTACCATGGAGTAGGGGGGATTTAGCGGCATTCACTAATTCCTTCCCGAAGCTTAGAGAAAATCCCGTAGAGTGGTACAAGCAGGTAGAGAGATTCGTGAAAATCTCTAAGGTACTGTGGATCGATTTGAACACACTGTTCGATATCGTGGTACCCGGAGATTTGTGGACGGCATGCAAACTTAGTATTGAATGGCCCGCTTGTGAGCCTCCGAGGAATACACAGACAGGCGGTCCATCAGACAGAGTCATGGAAAAATACGAGAGAGTAATAACATGGCTAAAAGAGAAAGTGCCGGTGCAAGACATAGACTGGGTTAAGATAGATCGAACAACTCAGGAGCCTAAAGAGACAGTTCACGAGTTCTATGAGAGGTTACTGAAAGCATTCAAACAGTACAGTGGATTAGACGTAATGGATCCTAAGGACATAGGACAGTTTGTGTCGAAGTTTGTTCTCGGATTGAGACCAGACATAAGCCTGATGATTCAACAGCATTTAATTTGCTGGCAGAACAAACCTTTAGATGAGATTCTGAGGTATGCAAGGTACTGTAGCGATGAGATAGATACAAAGGCAAAGAAGCTTAAGGAGAAGCTGATGTTAGTACAGATGCAAGCAGCCGGAAAGAGTGGACAGCGGCAGCAGGGAACAGGAACGCAAGCAAAGAAACAGAATAATCAGAGCAGAGAAGAGGAAGAAAGACCGAGACCGAGAATAGATATCGCGACACTGAAAAGGACAACCAGGTGTCATCAGTGTAACGAGGTGGGACATTTGAGACGCGAGTGTCCTTATAATATTGAGACAGGGGAATTAGAACAGGAGGAGGAAGAGGTACAGAATAACGTGGTTAAGGGAGCAACAGTCCCGAAGGGAAAGTTTATCAAAGGGGGGACTCAGACTCCTCGAGCCCCGTTTCCTCAACCGCCTCGCATTACAAATGGAGGGAAAACCTATAGACAAATGCCATTGTTCGTAGGAGGAGAAGAATGCTACTACGTTGATCCTCTTACAGGGCAACGAGTGAGTAGGGAAGAAGACTGTACTTTAGGAGCAGCCCTGGAAGTAGATCAGAGAGGACCATACGTAGAAGCTGAAGTAGCTGGATGTC
Source organism: Lissotriton vulgaris (assembly GCF_964263255.1). NCBI lineage: Eukaryota > Metazoa > Chordata > Amphibia > Caudata > Salamandridae > Lissotriton > Lissotriton vulgaris. The sequence goes on along the minus strand of NC_141699.1, from coordinate 39,020,953 downwards.
CTACGACCTTTTTGGTGGATACGGGAGCCACTAGGTCCACATTGAGATCAGCGGTAGTCCCAGGTCTGCCAATATCAGGAGAAATGATTCAGGTGGTAGGAGTCGCAAACAAGAGGATGACGAATCCTCTGACAGAACCAGTGTCAGTGAAAATAGGGAATTACAGTGACGAACATCAGTTTGTGATCTGTGATTCTAGCCCGGTGTGTTTGCTAGGACGAGATCTGTTGTGTAAGCTGAATTGCACAATACATTGCACACCTGAAGGAGTAGAAGTGCAGACCAATGATGAAGATGCCGATTTTAAAGTTGTAAATTCACAGGAATGCGTGGAATTATATCCTACCTTAACAGTGGAGGAGCTTCCACAGGATTTGAGGGAGAAAGTGTCAGCTGAGGTGTGGGATTTTACTGGAGAAGAAATAGGACTGATGAAAGGGGTAGAACCAGTAAAGATCATGGTAAGACCCAATGCCGAGTACCCAAGAACACCACAGTACAAGTTGACACCGGAGACGATTGCAGGAATAAAGCCTGTGATCGAATCCATGATCAAACAGGGAATACTGAAGGAGATCGTGGGTAGCCCATGTAACTCACCGATTATGGGTTTGCAGAAGCCTAGTGGAAAATACAGAATAGTGCAGGATCTTCGAAGTAGTGTGGCTCACTGGTTAGAGGCGGCAGACCCGAGAGCAGAGGACGGCCTGGGACCAGGGTTCGATTCCCGACGTGGCAGGTTTCTGGACCAGGGTCAGCAGACTCGATAATTCTCTCGCCTCGGTGCCCACTCTGATCAGCGATCACACTCGGCAACTCTGGGCATTAGCTTGCCTCATCTTCACTAACGGCCCCACCAGACCGCCGGGGATGCCTGGTCTCACCCTGGAGATACCCACTAAGGGACCATCTCTCAGGGAACCCAGGAAGGGTTTCGCAGCGGTCGAAGCGCGGAGATACTCCTCCGGGAGTCGATCCTAGCGCTATATAAACCTGCAATTAACTAATTAATTAATTCGAAAGATTAATAATATTGTTGTCTCATGTTGTCCAGTGGTACCGAATCCATCAGTGATATTATTTCAGATACCGTTCCAAGCTGAATGGTTCACCGTGATAGATTTGTGCCATGCTTTCTTTTCGATTCCTTTAGATGAAGAGAGCCAGTACCTTTTCGCTTTTAAGCTGGAAGATCGCGTTTTAACATGGTGTCGTATCCCTCAGGGGTATACAGAAAGCCCATCGATTTTTAACCAGCTTTTAAAGAGAAATCTTGAAAGTCTAGTGCTGCCCAAGAACTCAGTTCTAGTCCAGTACATAGATGACCTCCTAGTTGCGTCAGAAACTGAGGAAGCTTGCAGAGTAGACACCATCACCTTGTTAAATCACTTGGCCGAGAACGGGCATAAGGTGTCTCCAAGTAAATTGCAATATTGTCTTACCGAAGTGCAATACTTGGGCCACAGGATTGAAAAGGGGAAACGGAAGGTGTCTCCAGACAGAATAGAGGCGATTATGAAAATGAACGCGCCTACAACACAAAGAGAGGTCAGGATGTTTCTAGGCATGGTCGGTTATTGTCGACAGTGGATAGCCAATTTTTTACTGAAGGCAAAACCGTTATTACAACTGACGCACAAAGGAGTAAGTGATCCGGTGCCATGGGACAAGGATTGTTTGATGGCGTTTTTGCAGCTGAGGGAGGACTTATGTCGCGCCCCGGCTTTGGGAATGCCTGATTACACAAAACCATTTTTGCTTTACTGCTGCGAAAGAGAGGGATGCGCTTTAGCAGTTTTGGCCCAGATTCATGGAGATGCGCGTAGGCCAGTAGCGTATTTTTCGGCTACATTAGATCCAGTAGCCGCAGCGTTGCCCGGATGTCTCAAATCCGTAACTGCAACGGGTGTCAGCATTGAAAGATCTGAAAGTGTGGTAATGGGACATCAGTTAGTGGTGTACGTATCGCATTCTGTGGAATTGTTAATGACCAGGACAAAGACTCAGCATCTGACGAATAGCAGGCTCACACGCTACGAGCAAGTCATACTGGCTGCCGAGAATGTGACCCTAAAAAGATGCTCCGTCTTGAATCCTGCAACTTTGATGCCACTTCCGAATGAGGTGGATGATGAAAATTGTACAGATCATGACTGCCTTGATGTGACTGAACTATGCACCAAACCGAGACCCGATATCGTAGATGAGCCATTGACTGACCCTGATGAAATTTTCTTTGTTGATGGTTCATGCGTAAGAGACGATATTGGTCAGCTGAGAGCAGCTTATGCAGTTTGTACAATTACCAGAGTTGTAGAAGCCGCTTGCCTGGAAGGAGTACACTCCGCTCAGGTAGCTGAAATTGTTGCTTTGACGCGTGCCTGTTTAGCAGGCGACAAAATTCGAGTCACCATATACACCGATAGCCAATATGGTTTCGGGGTAGTTCACGATTACGGGCAGTTATGGTCTCAAAGAGGTTACATGACCTCCTCGGGTTCTCCCATTAGGAATGGAGAATTCGTGAGATTATTGTTAGAGGCATTGCAAGGCCCGACAGCTATCGCAGTAGTCAAATGTGCTGCGCATACAAAAGGTATAGATTTTGTGTCACAAGGTAACCGCTATGCGGATGAAGTAGCGCGTTACTGCGCAGAGCAAGGATATTCTCACACTGATGTGAAAGTGGGGGGAATTCAAGAAAGAACTGAATTGACAATGTTGTTAGACACTGTAGATACGTGGGATGAGCTAAGGAGTGTTCAGGAGAATGCACCAGATGATGAGAAAAAGGGCTGGGAAACAGCTGGGTGTATAAAAAGCGAGATGAATTTTTGGGTCTCTGCCGATGGGAGAGCAGTTTTACCAAATGAACTTGTTAGTCCAATGGCAAGGAAATTGCATGGATCAGCACACATAGGTAGAGATGCCATGGTGAGAGTATTCAGACAAACGTGGTTTAATCCTAAGTTTAGAGTAGCGGCAGAAGCAGTATGTCAGCGATGTGCGATCTGTCAGCAACTAAACGTGGGAAAAAGAACACCAGTTACATTGAGTCACATTGGGAGGTCTGGGGGGCCTTTCAATAGGATGCAGCTAGATTTTATAGAAATGCCTAAATGCAACAAACTTAGATACGTTTTAGTGATTGTCTGTATATTTTCTAGATGGGTTGAGGCTTACCCTACACGTAGATGCGATACACTTACAGTAGCAAAACTGTTACTTAGAGAGTTAATACCGAGGTTTGGGGTGCCATCCTCTTTGGAATCGGACAGAGGAACTCATTTCAACAGCGAAATAGTGAAGATGTTGTGCTCAGCTTTAAGTATCGATCAGAAGCTCCATTGCAGCTATCGACCAGAAGCTTCAGGGATTGTAGAGCAAATCAACAGCACAATTAAGTCCAGACTTGCCAAAGTCTGTTCATCAACATCCCTGAGTTGGCCAGACGCACTTCCAGTGGTTCTTATGAGCATACGTAGTACTCCAGATAGAAAAACAGGTCTCTCTCCACATGAAGTGCTAATGGGGAGAGCTATGAGATTGCCATCGGTTCCGACTGCAGCGTTATTGAACATCACAGACGACTTGATCTTGGACTACTGCAAGGGACTATCTGATGCCATTAATTCTGTGTCCCTCCAGGTCCAGGCTGCAGAGGTTCCATCAGCACAAGACTTGTGCCATGACCTGAGTCCGGGAGACTGGGTTTTGGTGAAAAAGCATGTCAGGAAGAACTGCTTAGACGTGCGTTGGCGAGGACCGTTTCAAGTCATACTTGTCACGAACACTGCAGTGAAGTGTGGAGGCCTGCCAAACTGGATACATGCTTCACATACTCGAAGAGTGCCAACACCTCTAGAAGAAACAGCTCCTCTCTCGGATGAGAATCCAGCGGAAAGCAGAGAAGCCATAAAGGGGGAAAGCCAAGCTGTAGAGGTGATCGAAGAGGCTGAGGCTGTGACAGAACAGGTCGACGAAGGTCAGGACACTAGGGAGACCGAAGTCGCCTCAGGAGAAGAAAGTAACTGGGAGAGTGAATCGGATACTGAACAAGCTGAGAGTGACCAAGAGATGGGTCCAAGAACAAGGAGCAGGAGGACAAGGAGTGACGAAGCCAGTTGGCCAGAGAGAAGAAGGAGGCCAAGCTTAAAGGCACAACAGGAGAAAACTCTTGTCCCAATTTCTGAAGAGTCAGACCAAGAAGAGGGAACTACAGACTCAGGAACTGAGAGTCCAAGAAGATCGAGAAGGGTACGTGTGCCCTGCAGAAGGTACGCCACCCCGGAGTGGACTTATCTAGCAGATGTCTTGGGGACAGAAATCTGGGAGAGTGAAGAACGTGAAAGTAATCGATCTCGATCCATTTGTGGCAGTGGAGATATGGATGTTGACGCCTGGACTCGAGACTGAGGGATTACTGACTTTCACACTTCCCATACCCCCATACTTGAGTCAGATCAAAGATTTAGTGCTAAACAGATTACAATTTCCAACATTTGGTCATCAAATACCAGAAGAAGAAGAAAAAGTCATTCGTTTTGAATTATTGGAACTTGTTGCAAGAGCTGCAGGTACGAGAATAATTATTGATGTATAAAGACTTTTGTATATAAGTTATAAAGAAGAAGATAACCTAGCGCCGAGTGGAAAGAAGAATAAAATTAGGGATTACATTTAGAGGACGGAGAAGGGTTAGGGTTGTCTGTTGTTAAAAATAAAGAGACATTGTTGCGAAAAAAGAGACTTTGTTGATAAAGAGCACTTTACAAACTGAGAAGAAAACAAAGCAAACTAAAGACTGGAAAGGAAAAGAAAACTTTTTTCGCAAAGGAAAGAGTTACGCTGTTTTTGACAACATGGAGAACGGCAACCCAAACAGAAAAGCCAGATGTATAATAGGTACACTTATAGCTGTAGTAATATTTCTCATAATTACAGTAGTGACCATATCATACATAATAGGACATGAAACAGATAAAGAAATAGCAGATGTAAAGCCTGTAACGACTTTGAAACCTGCTCTTGATGGGAAGAAGGAGGAGAGCAATGTTATCCGTGAAAAGGCGTTATTGGCAGATGAAGCTCGTAGATTACATATAGATGAGTCACAAGGAAACTTTAGGTCAAACGCATATGCTAAACTGTTATACGAATATATCGATGCCATGGAGGCCAAGGATTGCTATGTATGTATGCAATTACCGGTTTCTGTAGATGAGGGCATTAGATATCATCATCTCCCATTGACTTATGGGATAACATGTAGTTTACTGCTTAGTATATTTTATGGTAGAGAAGGTTTTGAGTACTACTTTTCAAATTATGATTCGGTACTGCCTGAAGTTACGAATTATAAGCAAATGAATAAGTGGGACTATCACAAAAAGGAGGATAGACTAGCTAAATTCTTTCTTCCTTGGGATACATTAGATACATCATACGCACGTAGAAATAATCTGACTTGCAAAGTGTCAGAGATTGAGAAAAAGTTTATAGGACAAGTAGATGACCGATACCGAAGGCAGAAGATTCTAAAAATGTCAGGACAGTGGAAAACAGATTGGACCGAAGAAGAGAAGGCACATAAAAAGAAAGGGAGCAATGGTCCAATAGCATTGGATAGAACGCAGAAAGGAAAGTTATGTTTAACTCGAAGCAAGACATATTATGAGAGTGTATTTGTAGGTGAAGTTAATTGCGAACATGCTTTTCGATTAGAGTACTACACGAAGGATTTCATGAAGGAGATGCAAGTGATTCCTAATGTATATTTTGTATGCGGGAGAAATGCCTATGTAAAACTGCCTGACAATTGGTATGGTTCGTGTTACTTGGCAATTGTCTTCCCCAAAATATACCATGCAAAGGATTTAGCGATCATAGAAGGAAAGGCTTCGACAAGAACGAAAAGAGAAGTAGGAGATGCAGAAGTAGTAGGAGACGTATTTGGAGCGATGTTTCCTATGTTAGGTTTAATACTTAACGATGTTAAGATCAGGAGACTAGCTACAGTTGTAGATAGATTATCTGCAAGTACTGCAAGGTCATTAATGCTAATAGAGGGGGAGATGCAATCGATTAGAGCAATGGTTCTTCAGAATCGACTTGCTCTTGATGTGCTATTAGCAAAAGAAGGCGGAGTTTGCAAGGCTTTGAAGGTTCAGGAATGTTGTACTTATATTCCTGATAATTCAAAACCACTTGAGAAGGTCATAAGAAACATTACACAAATTCATCAAGAAATCGGAGATTTGACAAAAATAAATGTTTGGGAAAAAGTAGGTAACGGAGTAGGAAAGGTTGGAAGTTGGTTTGCCAACCTTGGTAAAAGTATAGTATGGTACATATTAAAACCTGTATTAATAGTATTAATTTGTATAATTACATTGTTAGGATTAGTAAAACTATATAAATGGTGTAGGACGAACCGGTTACAAAGGTCTATGAGAGAACAAGAAAGGAGATTAGCTGCTTTACAAGATCAACAGTATAAAAGCTTGAGAGCACTTGAAATGATGAAAAGAGGAAATGATGTAACTAGTTCTGTTTAAAAGTGCTATTCAAATTGCATTTAGTGATGACTCCTAAAGGTCATCAAAGGGGGGAACTGAGAGAGCGCAATTTGAATAAAACGTATATCCTAGTCATATTTAGACGCATATAGTATAAACGTAGGAATTAAATGTATATCATAACGTGAAGTTGACGTCTATAGCATAAAGGTCAATAGAAGTGACAATGTGGTATAAGAAATGTAAATGTATTTACTGTTAAACATGCATTAGATTTAGAAGACCCGTATATATAATGGGTTGAGGTCGAAATGTTTATGAAAAGTAGAACGTGCAAAGTAGAATTCATGTATGGGTGTAACTTTAAATGGAGAAACGGCGAGAAATGTAACGTGGAGAAATGTGCAGAGAGCATATATAAGTGCCGATGTAACGAACGAGAATACAACTTCGTATTCTATGTATTCTATGTAAAATGTATTCACACATGAGCAAGGGATTTGCTAAAATGCGATTATATATAAATGTATATTAAAGGTTATACCATGTAGAAGAAGTTTTGTAAGAATGTTAGAAGAGTTTAGGTCATTTGTGATTATAACCTGACTGACCAAGGGTTCGCAGGAGCGTAGTCCAATGTATGTAATTTAGTGGGCTCACAGGAGTCGTGAATAGTTTGATGTGGACATGAGAGCCAAGGAGTCTAGCACTTGTTAGATTTAAGGTGACAATGCCGGACGGAGTTTATTACTTAAACGTGAGAAGAGACGCTTGGAATTTGAGCTTTGTTTTGGAATGACCATTCGCAGGACCTAGTAAGGTCAAGAATCATAGTTGTAAGTTAAAGTCTTGTTTAAGTTCATTTGACTTTTGATCTGAAAGTGTCAGTTGAAGTCGCCAACAAGAAGATGAAGATGACATCTAAGAAGAAGGGTCAACCTAACGGACGACGCAAAGAGATGAAGCAATGGAAAGAGCCAGAAACTGACATCATCGGGGAAAGTCCGTGGTGGGCGTCAAGGGGCGTTCCACCCACACTGTGATTGTGTATTTTAGGGACAGCACCCCGGGGAGAAGATAGCGATTAGCGGGAACAGCGAAGAGCTCAGGGCAAGCAAGAGAGCAGATGACTTGAGCAGATGCGCTGAGAGAGATCAGAGCGCAAGGGAGCAGTAGGCCGAGGACCCTTAGAAGAGCAGATGGGTAGGCAGAGAGGGTACTGCTTCTTAAACTTAAGTTACCTTTAGAGGCTAAGAGAGTTTGAACTTCTTAGGGAGTCAAACTGCTGACACCTTTTTAGGGTACTAGAAACTTGCGAAGTAGGGATGTCACCTAGTATAGAGTAGGGACAGATTTAACTTGATTATTTTTCTCTTTCTGTAGATGACGCAGAAGAACCACTTCATATCGATGCTTTTTAATTTGCTGATTTTGGAACTAACTTTAATTGTATTCGTTTGTAGACTGAGGTTCTTTAGGGAATATATGTTCCTATTAGTTCCTGTATATTTGATGAATTTGATCCTGAGAGGATTGTATATGCAACTTTTCTTAATATTATATTAAACCTTTTAAACTTTATCAGTTGTAAGTGGTTCTTTAGAGTGGTGTCCGTATATGGGGTTTATTTTACCTGAATGAGGGTTGTCTTTTACTCAATGACAGATACCAACGGTCCAAAATTGTTGAATGAGATATGTCATCAGATTAATCATAAAAGAGATCAAAATCTCATTCCCCGCAAAGGCCAATGTTCAGTAAAACAGCTCTCCTCCAGAACCTGGCGCAGATTGGAGCTACAGAGGGGTCGCGCAGCAGCAGTTCCGGGTCATTCTCTCCTTCCGGTTTGGCCTGTAATAAATATATATTGAGCCTCTGTGTCCAAGGACATGACTCTATCAGTGCAGGGTGTTTGAGGGGCGCTGCGGCCTGCGCCTCCAGGCTCAGAGCTGCTCCTATCAGGAGTCCGCTCAGGCTCCTCTCTGAACCAGGCCTTGTATCCATCCCTCCCTAAGCCGCCTCTGATCCGCCCTCGGGCTCCAATAATACAATAATCCCCATACATTTCATGCGTTCATCGGTGTGTGGGCGCGGTGCGCCCGCAGGTGCCTGGCAGCAGCTGGGAGCACTTTATCCTGTTTCTGATTGCATTTGGAGGTGCGGGCATCAGGCTGACGGGGGCCTGCGGGGCCCCCTAGGGGGCCTCTCTCCCATGACGTTATGTGGCTGCACGGGGGGCCTCTCTCCCATGAGGGGTCCTCTCTCCCATGAGGGGACCTGCACAGGGCTTCTCCCCCATGATGGGGGGCTGCATGGGGGGCCTCTCTCCCGTGAGGGGGCCTCTCTCCGAGGAGGGGGCCTCTCTCCCATGACGGGGTGGGGGGGAGGCTGCACGGGGGGCCTCTCTCCCATGAGTGGGCCTCTCTTCCATGAGGGGGACTCTCTCTCATGAGGGAGGGCCTCTCTCCCATGAGGGGGCCTGTCTCCCATGAGGGGGGCCTCTTTCCCATGAGGGGGCGTCTCTCCCATGAGGGGCCTCTCTCCCATGAGGGGGGCCTGCAAGGGGGCCTCTCTCCCATGACTGGGGCCTCTCTCCCATGAGTGGGCCTCTCTTCCATGAGGGGGCCTCTCTCCCATGAGGGAGGGCGTCTCTCCTATGAGGGTGAAGGACTGGGTTCTTTTGGACCCAGCGGTGCCAGGGCACAACACCTGAAACCTTCGTGGGTAACCTGTTCCGGCGTACAAGTCACAGAGACACGGGACACTTCCTTCGGCGTCAAAGAGTCAAGGTTTATTTACTGCAGGGAACACAGAAATCACAGGAAGTACATCGAGTGTAGTTCGGGGAGACTGCTTCAAATTGGTTCTGTGGATCGCTCCTTTTATACAGTTTTTACCCATAGGCTAACATTGAACACAAAGGTTTACAACTCAGTTCCCACATCTAGCTCCCAGAGGGGTCGCTTTGGTCGGTTTGAAACACATAAGGTCCGGAACATAACTGCGGAAACATTTGGCGGTTCCCAACTGTAAAAACCCATCTTCCCACCATTAGCAAATTCCAATCAGCAATCAAGTAGATCGAAACAGGAACGAAGACAGGTGCAGAGGAAGACGGAGACAGTGGGGAGATCGGAAAGGGTGTAAAAGGGGAGGTGTCGGGAAAACACGAGATACAGGCATCAAAGGGACGTGCCTAATGAGATGCACGGCTGAGACAATAAGTCCGTGCGGCAAGATGAGCCTCGAGCGGCGCCACCTGCCTTACAGTAGCAACCCCCTCGTCATAAAGACACTTTCAAAAGACATGTGTTTTTCGCAAATATCTTGGGAGTCCCAGGGTCGCGAAGCGGACAGCGTCCGTTCGCTGACTACTTGAGGGCAAGAGACAAAATGGATGCCGTATCTAAGATGGAACCCGTGGGTACGGATGAAAAAGCCCACGTAACAAACGAACGGTTTAAGTTAGCACAGCGAAACTGCGCACACTTACTAAACAATTCATTTGCGGTTCATAGATACCAGTCTCGACCATATTCGTACGAGTCGGAAACACCACTTACAATTGTCACGGAACCTCAGACGCTCCTTTTGCCCTCATGTAGGCAAGCACTAGTCGGAATCATATTCGATATTCATCAGACCATCAAGATGTCGTTGTAGCATAGCTCTGTCCAACCGAGTCCCCTTGGTAACAGGTGGTTGTCTCATACACGTTGTAGCACAGAGGCCACATAAGGCAGGACCACACTGCACACAAAGGCAACATGTGAACAGGAACACTATTACAACTCCGATGATCATCAGAATCTTCCAACCCCAAGTCGACATCAGGCCCCAAAACCAACCAAGTAGCGTCCAATCCCCTACATCCACGTGTATGGATTCGGAGATCTTATGCAACTTCGAGATGGCTTGATAGACAGTAGGAGCATTATCTGGAATGAAAATGCAACAGCTCGAATGGATCACTTTACATACCCCACCGCGATCTGCCAAAACAACATCCAAAACCATACGGTTTTGCAACGTCATAAGTCTCTCCGCCTGAAGTTCTGTGGTGATATTACCAAGGGCACTGGCAGTAACATTAGCTGTCGATTCTACCACTCGAGTCAAATGTCTCAGGTTCCTACTATTAACCATAGGTCCCCAAAACGGGAGGAAACCCTTGAAAAAGTCTCCTGCCTCTTGACCGGCAGTATCCTCTTCGCTAATTACGCCTCGTACAACTCTAGTCTTATGGTAATCGGCATCTACAGTGAACGTCGGAGGCAACAAATTTGCAACAAAACATGAGCCCATGAAGTCTACGGGCAACCATGTGTATGCACGATCATGACAGATGAAGTACGTACCCTTGGCAGCCAGAAACACAGGGGTCGGGGACATGGGCAGAAGGTAACTTTCAGTGCAAGCACTTACTCCAAGTGAGGCTTGCGAACCACGACCCACGAGACAAAGATTACCAGTGTGGGGTACGACCCATATTGGAGGCGAGCTTTTAAGCTGCTTTTCATTGATGAACATACTATATTCCCCTCTACTCAGGACCCTATAGGCTTGTACCTCTTCTTTAGGGATGAGAAAAGCATCATGGATCTCATCTTCCATATCCTCTATTGCCATCGACAGCACCCACTGATACGAGGTAGAACCAGAGTTGGGGGAACGTTGTTCTGGAGTGGGGTGGAAACCCAGTGCGCTTCGAAGCATTGTTTGGAATGCTCGAGCTGACCCTTGGGAACTATACGGTAACACCAGATATGGAATTCCCTTACCGGTAGTATGTGGCATCAACCCACACACCCAACAATTAGTAGTGTTAACCACTAACTGGTGCTGGTGGAGGAGCTGGATAAAGGAATTGTTGCGGAATTCCACACGTCTAGCCTGTTCGTGTTCCGGTAAAATATGAAAGGAATGGGGAGAAGCAGTAGTAGTAGTAAAAGTAAGGTTAGGGTAAGGAGTAGGAGTAGGGGTAGCAAGTAAGAAGTGAGACATAGTGTAATACACCCCACCCGCCAAGAATGCAGAAGCAGTTAAAAACAATACAAACAATTGGAATACAACACATTTAGTACGACTGAGTTCCTGCAGTTTGACTCTGTACGCCTGAGCTCCTTCCAAATCGTTCAGCTTCGAAAATGCCATTTCCCTATGACCGTCCGCAACGTTTCTTGACGCACTTCGTTCTGTGCAGCAATAGTCAATCCCCAGGAGTTCCTAGGAACCGACGGTCTTTAACCTAACGTCAAGACCTACTGTCCAGAAGGAAGTACGCGCGCGGCCCTACGGCCCTCTATACACAATATGTATTTATTTAGCACAATAATTCTCTGCTGTGGAAGGAAAAAGATACAAGGAAAAAGCTTGATATATGTACAAAACAAGTTTCAACGATACGAATGTTCAAAGTTGATCATGGGAAACGAAAATATTGCAGTTATCAATTTCAACAAAACAAGGAATTTTTATTAGTCCTTAATGCGAGAACGCAAAGAATATCGATGTTTCCCGGGACGTGTCTGCTCGTCAAACAAAGGATCCGTTGAAGAGACAGCGTCCTGCTGATCAATTTGTTGATTTGGTCTTGAGTCTTTTGCTGACAATGTTCCAACAATGGCTTTCTGCTGCGCTGAGGGTTCTCCAACAAGCTGTGCGTCGCTAAAAGGTACAAACGCCGGCAATGTCTCTGCTTCTGTTGACGCAATGCCTTTCCTTACCCACGGGTCTGCCGGCAAAGGAATAGGGACTCGCTTACAATGGGTAGCATGTACCCAATTCTTCCGTCCCTCAAGACGAACGGCAGTCCTCGTGGCCAGGAGCACCTGGTAAGGTCCAACAAAACGGGGGTCCAGATTCTTCTTGCGTGAGAAGTTACGGGTAACTACCCAATCACCGGGCTGGAGCTGGTGGCCTGGACCCTCCGTCTGCGTCGGCAAGGCGTCGTAAACCTGTTGATGAATTAACCTCAGTTTAGCAGTCAAGTCATGTAAGTAGTCAATCAACATCGGATACTCAAGATCAACGAATATACCTGGCCTAGGAACCCCCCACACATTCGCAGGACGGCCGAACACTATTTCATAGGGGCTAAGCCCTATTCGAGAGTGTACAGTCGCCCTAGTTGACAGTAATGCTAGAGGCAAAGCGTCAGGCCACGAAAGCCCAGTCGTAGCCTGAATCTTCGCAAGCTTTAGTTTAAGGGTGCCATTGTACCCTTCAACCAATCCAGCTGACTGGGGATGATTGGCACTATGGAATTTCTGATTAATTCCAAGGCCCTTACACACACTCTTCATCACACTTCCAACGAACTCACTTCCATTATCTGACCACACGACTCTAGGCATTCCATACCGAGGAAAATATTCCTTCAGTAGGATTTTCGCAGTAGACAAAGCAGTATTGTCTTTGAGGGGATAGGCCTCGATCCATCGGGAGAACGCGCAAACCACAACCAAAACATATTTCAGGTTATTGCATCGCTCCATATGGATGAAGTCCAATTGGATCACCTCAAAGGGATACGAAGGAGGAGCAAAACTGCCAGGGGGAGTTGGGGTTCCTTTGCCAGGATTGTACATTAGACACATCATACAATTCTTCACCAGACGTTCAGCACATTTTGCAATTCCATCATTCTTCCACACAGGCGATAACAATTTGCAAATGCCTTTCGCGCTAATATGTGCTAACCCATGTGCCATTGTCACAACGGCCAGTACATACGCATCAGGCAACATCCATCTTTTCTGATCCGACAAATCAATCCAGCAACCATTCGCATCCAACTTTCCCGTACTTTCTTTCCACTTCATCTTTTCCGTACTGGTGGCCTCATTCTGAATTGCTTTCACACTCTCTATAGTGTTCTCACACATACTCGATTCTGTAGGCCACCTAACCGAACTCGTCACGTACATTCGAGTGCTAAGGTTCCGGGCAGTCTCCTTAGCAATCTCATCTGCAAACGAATTACCACGACCAACATCATCCGTCACTTTACGATGCGCGCTACACTTAACAATCGCAACTTGAGCAGGCAAAGTCAATGCATCCAAAAGATCATTCACAAGCTGGCCATGCTGTATTTTCGTGCCGTGTGACGTCAAGAAACCACGCTCTCGCCACAATCGTCCAAAGCTATGCGCTACACCGAAAGCATACTGGCTATCGGTGTACACATTCACACGTTTACCTTTTGCTAACACACATGCTCTAGTAAGAGCAATCAGCTCTGCAGCCTGGGCAGAATTCTGATTCAATCTCGCAGTCTCAACAACAGTATTCAACGTCACAACAGCATAAGCAGTAGTCACATCACCATTCGGTAATTTAAAACATGACCCATCCACATACAGGGTGCCGTCAGGATTTTCCAATGGGGTGTTTTTAAGGTCCACTCGACCCTTTGTTTCCTCTTCTGTACGCAAGTAACAGTCATGTTCCGTTACTTCATCTGACTCTGCACTAATTGGTAACAAAGTTGCCGGATTTAGGACATTACAACGTTTTATCTGAATGTGGCTTGCCAAGAGCGTCAATTCGTACCCAGACAACCTCGCACTCGTCAAGTGCTGAGTTTTCGTTCGATTCAAAAGAGTGTCGACTGCATGCGGAACCATCACCGTAAGCATATTATCCATGACCAGTCCTGCTGATTGCCGGATAGAGACCGCAGCTGCCGCAGTTGCTCTCAAACAACTCGGCAATGCTCTAGCTACTGGATCTAAGGTCGAGGAAAAATATGCACATGGACGTTGCTTACCACCAAAAGGTTGCGTTAAGACACTCAACGCACAACCTTCTCTCTCGTGAACATATAACGTGAACGGCTTGCTGTAATCAGGGGTACCTAACACAGGAGCCGAACACAATGAATCACGTAATTCAGAAAAACTTTTCTGACATTCATCCGTCCATGGTAAAGGAGTTGAAACATCCTTGCACGTAAGAGCCACCAATGGTTTCGCTAGCAATGAAAAATTAGGAATCCACTGCCTGCAGTACGACGTGATACCTAGAAAGGCACGCACATCTCTTTGGGTGTTTGGCACAGCCATTCGCGCAATCGCTGCAATTCTCTCTGGGGTGGAGGAGGAGGAGTAGGTCAATCTCCTTCCCTCCTTTGACAATAAGTGACCTAGATAGGTTACTTCTTGACAGCAATATTGGAGTTTAGAAGGTGACACCTTGTGATTTAACTCACAGAGATGTTGCAGCAACGACACCGTAGCAATTTTGCAAATGTCCTGAGTATCAGCAGCCACCAATAAGTCGTCGACATATTGCATTAAAGCCGCACCAACCGGCAACCGAAACGCATCCAGTTGACCCTTCAAAGCTTGACTGTAAATCGATGGACTTTCACAGTAGCCTTGAGGAGCGCGTTTGAACCGGAAGCTACGTCCACCAAGAGAGAAACCGAAAAGGTCCCTGCTCTCCTCGGCGATCGGGATGCTGAAAAAGGCATTTTTCAAATCAATCACCGAAAACCATGAAGCAGTAGCTGGAATCAGAGTCAGTAGCGCCGTGATGTCAGGCACAACAGGGAATTGAGGAACCACAATTTTATTCACCTCCCGTAAATCGATAACAAAACGATAAACAGGTGGTTTGGTAGGATCAGTACGTTTAAGAATGGGCAGTACAGGGCTATTGCACACGTTTCCCCGAGTCTCCTCAATAACATCTTTCTCGATCAAATCATAGATGATCGTCAACAAAGCTCGTTCACCATCAAGAGAGATACGGTATTGGGGAATACGTGGCAATCGCACATTCGATCTCAACTGAACAACATAAGGGGAGATATCAAGTAGGCCTACATCATTGGGACCCGTCGCCCACAAAGACGCAGGAAGAGAATCCAATTCCGGTGGAAGCTTATCAAGAGACAAATACATGGGAGAGACTACTCTCTCTCCTAACGTAAGCTTTACACCCGCAGGAGAACAATACAAAGTCGCATACAAACGTTTAAGCAAATCCAGACCCAAAAGATTTTCGCCACAACCAGTGGTTAAAATCAACGGAGCTTCGAGCTCACAAGGCCCAATTTGAAGGGGCAAAGGGCGCGAAACTGGATTGCTAACTGGGGCGCCAGAAAATCCAACGGATACATTTGTTAAGCCAGACAAAGGTGCGCCAGGGAGTTTCGAATGCATGATAGAACTTTTCGCTGCACCAGTGTCCAACAGAAAAGGCTCAACGACGCCCAATGTAGCAACTGCGACGTAAGGCCCTCTCTGATCAACCGGAACTGATACCACTCCCTCCTTTTGTCTTTGGCTATCCTAGTAATTACTGTCGTCAGTCCCCTGATCGACGTAATAATCGTCTACATTGTACTGCGCAGATCGTCCTTGCGATGATCCACGTTGATCGAAACAATTATTAGAATTTGACGAGTTGTCGGAACGGTCGTTCTGAGCACCACGACCTCTACCACGTGATGCATTCTGTGAACCACCACGGCCTCCTCTGGACGAATTACCACTAATACGTTCGTTCAAAGCGGGACAATTGAATTTAATGTGTCCCTCCTGTCTACAATAAGCACATTGATTATACCCTAACGAAGATCTTTGAAAAGAGGAATCGTTACGCGACTGCGATCGATTCGATTGCGACTGTGATCTATTCTGCTGAGACGCATTCTGATTAGAACGCGGCGGATACGCTTGTTGTAATAACACTTTAGTTTTCAGCTCTTTTGTCTTTTTATCAGCTCGGTCATTTTCCTCTTTCTCTCTATTTTCATAATATTGTGCCGTAGCCAGTATCTGAGCTGAGGTAGAAACGGCCCATGCACTTTCTGAATTCTTCAATTTATTGCACAAATCGGGCAATAAGTTCGATACAAATTTATCCACAAACAACCTCTGTCCACCCTCAGTACCCATATCCTGTCCACTATGATCGACAAATGCTTCCTCAAACCTCGTAAAGAAGTCTGATACACTCTCATCTTTCTTCTGCTTACAGGCTGACAACTTGTCCCAATTTACCCTCATAGCTGGCATAAGCGTTTTCATTAACGTAATGATTCGCTGGGGAAGAAGTTCAATCAACTGATCGGGTTTAGCAGCAGCCACTTGTCCAACATCTGCCGCTGTAATGGCAGCCCAATCACCACCTAATTCATTTGTGTGGTCTTGGTGACGAATCTTAGCCCATACCGGTTGTGGTACGACGTTGCCGAACAACATGTCGATATCGGCAAGATTCATTATCGTAGCATCTACGAGCTGCGATAATTCCTTATAATACCCAGCAGGATTTTTACGAGGATCGGGCAAAGATTGTTTCACCTGAAGCACTTCCGATCGTTTCCATGGGAGATGTATCCACACTCTCTGAAAATGTGCTGCCACTGGAGCATTAACATTAGTATTATCAGCTGGTATCCAAACCGGCGGAACTTCACGCATAGGATATTGGCCAGACTCTGCTTGTTGGCGTTCAATATCCTCAACAAACAGTGCGTGAGGAATAGGAGCGAGACGAAAAGACAGCAACTGCTCAATAGCACGTCGGACATTAGTATCGACTATCAGTCCAGTTGCGAACTGAAGCCGAAGATTAGACAGGGCAGTCAGCACCTCGTCAGGCGCTACGGCCGCTATCTGATCATGTAGGAGTTTACACATTTCGTCAAACACATATCTCTGAGTCGGTATGTTGAATTGACTAAATGTTTCAAGAACAACTCGGGGTGGATTTCTCTGCGGATTGTCCATCCAACCCATCGCCATATTGTATAGCGCAGCGCGTTCCCTATTACCAGGAAGTTGACTACGTCTCTGAGGTGGACCATCAGAACCAGCGGACCCAAAAACAGGTCCGAGCGACTGAAAGAAACTAGCCGCAATGGGAGAATTACGATTACGAGTAGAGGGACAAGAGTAAGACACAGGACTAACAAGAGAAGGAGTAGAAACGTTAGCAACAACAGGGGTTAACAACACAGGAGCAGTAGCGTGAGTGGGAGTATGTGGAAGCGGAGGAGCAGTAGGAATAGAAACAGACACAGGAGCAGGAACAGTCGGAAGAGCGGGTGCAGGTTGAGGAACTGGTGGAGGAATAACAGGTGGAAGAACAGGTACGGCAGGGACCACAGGAACTGCGGTGCCCTGTACGTACGGAGGTGGCGACTTCATAAGATAGGACATTAAAGGATCCTCAACTGCCTCTTCCTTCGTATCCGACTCCGCAGGCAAAGCAGGATAGCATTTATCTATGGTCATACGTTGTAGCCTCTCAAACACTTCCTTATCCTTATCCTCCTTATCACGCTGAAACTGCTCAGCTTTCTTTACAATGGTAGCAACATTATCTCGCTCACTACGTTTATTTTGTCTGATTTCTTTCTGTCGGGCTTCTTTGCGCCACAACCGAAAGGCATCAAACATGGCCGGCCTAGATTTACGTTCGAACAACTTTATTTCCAAATTATCTAAGATCGACGCTTCGAAGCTACCGTGAGGTGGCCAACGAAGATCGCCGTCTTTCTTTGTATATTTTATCCAATAATCGTTAAAAGCAATCGGGCCTAGCCCATGTTTGCTATATAAGTCATAAGTAGGAGTTCCAACCGGAGGTATCGGACACGAGTCCTCCAGCAGGGAATCCGCACCACAAGGTCTACAACAACTGAACAAAGTACTGCGACCAGGCATCTTGCACACTAGCCGAGTTTCACAAACTTCAAGGGTTACGGGATTTACCACGTCCCAGCAAGAACAAAACCCTCGGTTTTTGGCGGCTGCAGTCGTCAAACAAATACAACAACAAAGTACGCTAGCAAAGTGTCACCGAGAAAAAAAAACACTCACACAGCGTGTACAACAAAACAACACTAGTGTTTACAACAAAGACACCCGCTAAAGTGTCTACAACCAAGACACTCGCTAAAGTGTCTACAACAAAGGATTCTGGGAGCGACCCACAAATACTTAACTCAAAGATCAATGGCGTCCTCAGGAAGGCCCGTCAATCGTCTCGCTATACCAAGGTCTACGCCAGGCGCCAAAACAGGTCTACAGTCAGGGCAGCAGTCCGTCGCAGCCGTCAGGAGGCGGGAATCTTCGCGGGAAAAGTCTTCGGGCCACTTATTTCGACAACAGGATCGATGAAGCGGGGTGCACCTTCCCTCGGAGATTTCACACGAAGATCCTCACGATCGTCGGGCTTGGACCGGTACCACTGATGCAGCCCCACGTTGGGCGCCAACTGAAGGACTGGGTTCTTTTGGACCCAGCGGTGCCAGGGCACAACACCTGAAACCTTCGTGGGTAACCTGTTCCGGCGTACAAGTCACAGAGACACGGGACACTTCCTTCGGCGTCAAAGAGTCAAGGTTTATTTACTGCAGGGAACACAGAAATCACAGGAAGTACATCGAGTGTAGTTCGGGGAGACTGCTTCAAATTGGTTCTGTGGATCGCTCCTTTTATACAGTTTTTACCCATAGGCTAACATTGAACACAAAGGTTTACAACTCAGTTCCCACATCTAGCTCCCAGAGGGGTCGCTTTGGTCGGTTTGAAACACATAAGGTCCGGAACATAACTGCGGAAACATTTGGCGGTTCCCAACTGTAAAAACCCATCTTCCCACCATTAGCAAATTCCAATCAGCAATCAAGTAGATCGAAACAGGAACGAAGACAGGTGCAGAGGAAGACGGAGACAGTGGGGAGATCGGAAAGGGTGTAAAAGGGGAGGTGTCGGGAAAACACGAGATACAGGCATCAAAGGGACGTGCCTAATGAGATGCACGGCTGAGACAATAAGTCCGTGCGGCAAGATGAGCCTCGAGCGGCGCCACCTGCCTTACAGTAGCAACCCCCTCGTCATAAAGACACTTTCAAAAGACATGTGTTTTTCGCAAATATCTTGGGAGTCCCAGGGTCGCGAAGCGGACAGCGTCCGTTCGCTGACTACTTGAGGGCAAGAGACAAAATGGATGCCGTATCTAAGATGGAACCCGTGGGTACGGATGAAAAAGCCCACGTAACAAACGAACGGTTTAAGTTAGCACAGCGAAACTGCGCACACTTACTAAACAATTCATTTGCGGTTCATAGATACCAGTCTCGACCATATTCGTACGAGTCGGAAACACCACTTACAATTGTCACGGAACCTCAAGGGGGCCTTTCTCCCATGAGGGGGCCTCTCTCCCATGACTGGGGCCTCTCTCCCATGAGGGGGCTCTCTCTTTCATGAGGGGGCTCTCTCTTTCATGAGGGGGGCCTGCAAGGGGGCTTCTCTCCAATGACCGGGGCCTCTCTCCAATGGTCGTTTAGATTAGGGGGGTGAAAAGTTTTGTTCTCCAGCCTGCTTGTGGGAAGGTCCCAGTTTATGCCTTTATATTTGCCACCATCCCAGGCTGATGCCAGGCCCGTACGAGAGCCTTAATGACATTGCACCGAGGAGGCTACATTGGCACCTCATATGAAAGAGGATAAGCTTCAAAGCGCTAGAATGCACAAAGCTCTCTATGGATGTGCGCCCATCCGCATATCGGAGCTTTCCCCACCCAGGCTTTAAGACCCCACTGTCTGCCGCTCCCCCAGACTTTGTTTCAAGTAAGTTCAGTGATCCACAAAGCGCTTCATTTAGGAAAACCCGAATACCAGGGAGCATATTCTTAATCTTTCAGACGACGCAGGGCAGCAACAAAGAGCCAGATTTACCAAAGTGTCACCCAACCCAGCGCAGCAGCCAGAAATACTGCCTCGCTCGCATTGCAAAGCAGTGCTTCGCGCTGGTTTGTCTTACTTTCCAACTACTTTCCAGCTCAAAACAAGTTTTCAACTAAACGTAAATTGCTAAAATATACAGTATGTGCTGGTTTGCATCAATTTTGTGATGTAAACTCAGTGAAAAATTTTAGTAAAACTTGCCAAAAGTTACTGCGCTGTGTTGCATGAAAGGGGGAGGCAGAAATGCATCATATCTACTAAGATCTGGCGCATTTCTGCTCTCTTTTAGATATTGCACAAATTGTGCTACCCTGCGCCAGCACAGGACCCTTGCATGAAGGTGCAAGGGTGCCTGCATTACAGGCAGGATTGCTTTCGTGCAGAAAGTGACACCTTTGTGCACAAAAATAACCCTTAGAAGCATTTTTCTCTTTCTATGGGCCTCATTTATGAGGCCTTGCGTCAGTTTTGCGCTGCTGATGCGTCACTTTTTGTGACGCATCAGCGGCGTAAAACATGCGCCTTGTTGCGCCATATTTAAAAAGTGACGCATCTAGGTAGATGCGTCACTTTTTAAACCCCTGCGCCACATTATACCTGCGTCAGGCATAATGTATGCAGAGGGGGCGTTCCCCCGCAAAAAGCCTCGTAATAGTGACGCAGTGAAATCTATGAGATTTCACTGCGTCACTTTTAGGACGCTGTTGCGTCAAAATCTTGCGCCTGCCTCACAGCAGGCGTAAGACTGACGCAAGCCCTTTCACATGGGGCTTTCCCCATGTGAAAGGACGCATTGCTGGAGTTGCGTCACTTTTGTGACACACTCCAGCAATGCGTCACTTTTGCGCTTACAGATACGTCAGAAATACTGACGTCTCTGTAACTCCTTGCGACATGATGCGTCATACATTAAATATGACGCATCATTGGTGTCACAAGGAGTGCGCAGTGAAAAGTGACGCATCGCTGTTTTCACGCAGCGATGCGTCACTTTTCATAAATAAGGCCCTATGTGTTTTGCAGAATACAGCACACATAAAAAGTAGCAGAGAGAAATAAAGATATTTCTACACGTTACGCCTGCTTCAGGGCAGCATAGCTTTTCTGCTCAATTCCAGCTTTTCTCGCCTTATTAAATCTCAGATTGCGTCAAAATACATAGATAGACGCATGGGAATGCCCATGTCACACCTACCGGACGCAAAGGAACGCAAGGCAGCCCTGTGCACTTCCTTGTTTTATTTTTTATTTACTAAACCATACAAACCTCGCAAAGTGGGTTTGTGTGGCTTAGTGGACTGTGTCATAAAAGTGCCGAAATCCCAGTGCAAACCCTTCATAAATCTGGGGCCAGGCCTCTAAGCGCTATGCGCCTGGTGTCGTGCACTACCAGGATTTGTCCCTTGCGTGGCTGGAAATCCAAAAGACTCACTACTCACTGAGAAGGCAGACACCATCACGCTTGGACCAAGGCTTAAACATGAGCCGCCTTCACACGTCACACATTCCAATTCCAATTCACACCTTTTCTTCACACGTCACACCTTTCCTTCATATGTCACACATTATTTTCACATGTCACTACTTTCCTTCACTCGTCACACCATCTCTTCACACATTACATCTTCTCTTCACAGTCATACCATCTCTTCACATGGCACAACTTCTCTTCACATGTCACACCATCTCTTCACACAGCACACCTTCCTGTTAGAAATGTGGTTCTCAAGTTGGCAGTGGTATGCACCCTGTCCGAGCAGGGACCCTTCCTTCTAGTTGGGGTAAGGGAGGTACATAGCCAATATACCCCCTGCTCACCCCCTTGGTAGCTTGGCACAAGTAGTCAGGCATAGCTCAGAGGCAGAGTGTAAAGAATTTATACATAAAACACCCAGTAACAAAGTGAAAAGACTACAAATGGAAGGATACAATGGCTCTTATGAATATTTTGTGTTATAATGTATATACATTTTTTTTATCCTTTTTTACCATTGTATTAGCACTTGATGAATTTATGGTAATTAAGTAAATTTACTGTTTGTTTGAACATTTTTATTGTTTACCTCAGTGGAGGTCTAAATCAATTATTAAAACATTTGAATTTGACTACAAATGGAGATCACACCAGTTTAGAAACATAACCAATCTTTGCCTAAACCAAACAAGACCAAAAAGACAAAACTCCAACATACATGAGCAGAAATATCACTTTTTAAAGGTTTTACCAATTCAATCCATAGAACTCCATAGATGAATAGACTTTAACACAAAGTACCTTTGATGCATCAAAATCCGAGATGAAAAACAGTCGCAAAGGAGGGAAACATAATTGATTCTTGAGACCCAGGGAAATGGAGGCATCAGTCCTCCTGAATACAGGAGAAGTGTTGTGTAGATTCCTTAATGCGAGGAAAGCGATGCGTCAAATTGTGACAGCGGCTCCATACTGTGGGGCGATGTGTTGGAAACTTGGTGCAAAGGTGGGATACATAGAAAATCCTGATGTGCTGGAGTTGATGCGCCAGTGGTGAAACAGGTGCTGCGTCAATTCTTCTAGCTGTGAGCAGGTTATGCGTAGATTCCTTCAGTCACACAGCAGGGCCTGCGTCGAAGTCGGAGCAGTGGTCTTGCACGTCGGAGACACAGTGCTCTGGACTCGGGCTACGGAGGCTCTTCCACCTGTGCACACGCGCTGCATTGATTTTTTGCCACACTGCAGCGATGTGTTGGTTTTTCAACTGCACAACAAGCTTGCGGCGGGAAAAAACAGGCAGTGATGGGTGATTTGTGGATTTTCATCTCTTGAAGCAGCAAAACCACCTCCATGGACACAGAACTGGAGTTGGTACCCCTTGGCAGGACAAAACTCTCAGCAGAGGAGTTCAGGGAGCTGCAGATGAAGTCTTTGATGGCCCTGGGACTTCCAACAAGAGGCAAGCACACACAAGACCTTGGAGAGCCTTAAAACGCAGGATAAGAAAGTACTATCCAGTCCATCCTCTACCCAAGACAGAAGCAGCGGGCCAGCACAACACAGCAACTGTAGAGTGGCAGTGCTCCTCCTACGGCTTTTCCAGCTCATCTTCTGGGCAGAACCTCCTCTTGATCCAGAAGTTACCTAAAAATGTGATGTTAGAGGTCCAATACTTATACCTAATTTCGGCTTTGAAGTAGGCATACGTCAAAGGAGAGTCTTTGTATTGCACAGAACCTGCCTCGCCCTGACCTGGCTCCGGACACACTACAGTGAGGTGGAGACAGCATTGTGAGAGGACAGACAGAGCCCTATGCAGGTGTCAGTAACAACTCCTCTCACTACTCTAGATCAGGAAGGCCCGTCAGCCTGGTGAGGGGCCATCGGGATATGCAAGGCACACCCCATCTCTCTCTGTGTGACTGTCTTGAGTGAATGCACAAACAGTTCAACTGTCAGTTTAAACCAGACATGGATTCCACCGGCAGAGGCACACTATGGTAAAGCAAGAAAATGCCCACTTTATAAAAGTGGCATTTTCAAACAAACAATTTAAAACAACCTTCACAGATAGATGTGTTTTCAAATTATGTGTTCAGGGAACCGAAATTCCAAATGTTTATCTCTTCCCAATTAAAAGTTATACTTGTAAGATGTTACAAGGCAGCTCCAATGATAACCCATGGGAAAGATAGTCCTTCCAGTAGTGAAAAAATAATTTAGCAGTATTTCACTATCAGAAAATGTAAAATTCACCATTACTTGTCCTACGTTTCACATACACTGCATCATTCCAATGGGGCTAACCTGGGCCTATCTTTGGGATGCCTTACATGCAATAAAAGGGAAGGTTTGGGCCTGCAGGTAGGTGCACTTGCCATGTCGACATGGCAGTTAAAACCTTCCCTTGTAGACACTGCAGTGGCAGGCGTAAGATGTGTTTGCAGGGCTACTCATGTGGGTCCCGCAACCAGTGCTGCAGGCCCACTAGTAGCATTTGATTTACAGTGCCTGGGCACACAAAGTGCACTTTACTAGGGACTTACCCAGTAAATCAAACATGCCAATCATAAATAAGAAAACAATAACAATTTACACAGGGAGCACTTGCACTTTAGCACTGATCAGCAGTGGTAAAGTGCCTAGTGTTAAAAAATCTGCACAAAATGAAGTCCAGCATACAGTCAAATAAAAGAGGCAGAGGCAAAAAGACAAGGGAAACCATACTAAGAATGCCAGGTCTAACATATGTCCCCTCCAGCTGAAAGTTTGGAGAACTACCCAACCTCTTGTGACTTCTCATTACTACGGTGGAAGAGTGTGGACATACCATTAGCATTGGCGTGTTCTGCACCAGAGCTGTATTCCATTGTAAAGTTGATATCCTTGTAGGGAGATGACCACCTCAAAAATTTTGAGTTCTCACACCTCGTCTGCATCCACCTTCTGAGGGGCCTGTGGTCTGTCTGAATCTGAAAGTGAGTCCTACATAAGTAGGGTTTTAGCTTCTTTGGCGCCCAGACCACCTCAAAAGCCTCCCATTCAATTGCGCTCCACCTAGTTCACTGGGAAGTAACCTCCTGACAATGAAGGCTAAAGGTTGGTCCAGGACCATTTCATTCAGCTGTGAGAGTACAGCCCCACACCATGCTCTCAAGCATCTGTCTGCACAACTAATTCTTGAGAGAAGTTGGGTGCTTGAGCACAAGCGCCCTGCACATGGCTGCCTTCAGGGCATCAAAAGCTGTCTGTCAAGCCTCAGGCAAATCACTTTACCGGGAGTCAGATCGGTCAAGGGGGCAACAATGGTGCCATAGCCCTTGACAAACCTCCTGTAATAACCTGTGAGACCTAAAAAGGCTCTCTCCTCTGTCTGGGTCCAGGGGTCAATCTTGGATATAGGGGTGCCACCTGGCTGCTTCCTATCTGGTGTCCCAAGTACACCACAGACCCCTGCCTTATCTGGCACGTACTGGCATTGATAGTGAGGCCTGCTTCTGCAGGGCCTTTAACACTTCCCATAGGTGGTGCAAGTGATCCTCCCAGCAGGAGCGAAACACTGTAATGCCATCCAGGTAGGCAGCATTGAAATCCTCCAGCCCGGCCAAGACTTGGTTCACCAACCCCTGAAAGGTGACAGGAGTGTTCTTCAGCCCAAAAGGCATAAGTGGGAACTGGAAGTGCCCTTCCCGCATTGAGAACGCTGACCTCTCTTTGGCGTCATTGGCCAAGGCAATGTGCCAGTTCCCAGAGAGTAAGTCAAACGCACTGAGGAACTTGGCAGCTCCCAGCCAATCTATGAGCTCATCAGCTCTGGGAATGGTGGGTGCGTCAGTCTGGGTGATGGCATTAAGCCCACGGTAGTCCACACAGAACCACAGTTCAGGCGTGGCACCAGGCGCAGCAGACTTTGGGACCAAGACTGTTGGAAGGCTCTATCACCCCTAACGCTGTCATCTTGGAAAACTCTTCCTTCATACTGGCTTTGACCAGTCTAACTGAAGATTTTGTGTTTCACAGTTGGACTATCCCCAGTATCCACATCACGAGTACACCACTGTGTGACTCCTTGGGTCAAGGAGAACAGAGAGGTAAACTGTCCCAGCAACTGGAAACAGTCATTCTGCTGTTCCAGGGTCAGTGTAGGGAAGAGATTCACAATCTCCATTGACCCGCCCTGCTCCTTGGCAAACAGCAAGCAAGAAAGCCATCATCTGTAGTCAAGATCATGGCCAATTCGGACCTCTCAAAGTGTGGTTTGAGGCGATTCACATGCAAGACCATTAAAGGGTCCCTTGGAGTCTGCAAGTCCACCAAGTAGGTGACATAATTCTTGTACTCCTTCACCTCAAATGACCCGGGCCACTTGTCAAATAGAGGGAAGGGCTCCACTAGGGCCATGACCCACACTTTCTGGACAGGCTGAAACTCACCAAGAGTGGTATTCCAGTCATACCAGTTTTTCATTTCCTCCTAGCTTGCTTTTAGGTTTGCCTGAGCGAGTTTCCTGGAGCAAGCTGTCTGATTTCTGAAGGGCAGCATGTAGCTAAATACTTCTGGGGGCTTAGTGGGAGCTTTCCCCAAGCCTTCCTTCACATGACTAAGAGGTCCTCTCACTGGGTGCCCGAATAGCAGCTCAAAGGGCCCCCCTTTCTGCGGTACATCCCTGTAAGCAACGAGAAGGCAGGCTAAGAGGACATCCCACTTACGACTTATGGAGTCTGACAGACCGCCAATTATGTCCTGTAGGGTACAGTTGAACCTTTTACCCAAACTATTACTTTGGGGTGGTAGGGAGTGGTGAATTTGTAGTTCACCCAACACACCTCCCACATGGCCGTCATGTGTTTGGACATGTAGTTGTTTCCCGCAGTCAGACACCACTTCCTTGGGAAATCCCATGTGGAGGGAAAATCCCCATCAGTGCCCGGCCCACAACAGGTGCCATCACTGGCCTCAGATGGATAGCCTCAGGGGTACCTGGTGGCATGATCCACCAAGACCAGGATGAACACACTGCCCTTGGCAGTCTTGGGGTCCAGAGACTGCGCTGAGTATTTACACCCCAATTCTATTAGGACTCAAAAGTCATCATTCTGCACTGATGCTGCTTATGTCACCCCCTTGCCCCTCCTTGTGTTAAAAGGTCAGTGCAAACAATTGGGCAATTTTGCATCCCCTTTACAAGATCTGCCTGAGCCACCTTAGAATACCAGGCATTGCATCAAACTGGGGATGTTTTCAGTGATCAGTCACCGGAATTGTTCCCTCGACATGAAGTATCACAAGGTGAATTTGGCACTATGCTAAATGCCACCTTTTCATCACAAAATGCCTATTGCGTTAAAAATCAAATCCCTGCTGACGCTTGCATTGCTATGTGTCACGGTGACTGCTCTAGTCCAAGTTTTTTCCCCATTCAATTCTGGGACTCGTGGGCCTGTTTTATAATCAAATAAACAATACTACAAGACCCAGAATTTAAAGAAAAAGCCTGAGCTGGAGCATTACATCACACATGGACCTGGGAAGCTAGGCGGGGTTGTCTGAGGCCAGAGAAATTATAAGGTGCATGGCTCCCCCAAATCACTCTTGTCCTGCGTGGCCGATCATACCAGGGTACTGGGATTTTGAGGGTGCTAAACATAATATGGGTCACTGAGAGAGTGTATGGTTCTTCGGCATTCCCAGAGGGATCATAGAAACTCAAACTTCACTCTTGCAACTTCTTGGTAAAAAAACACCTCAGGATACAATGAGAATGCATCTGCTGCCTCTGCTATCTCTGGGTGTCAGCCACTGGACCATGCTTACTAAGGCATGGTCCAATGGCTGACACCCAGGGGCATAACGGACACCCTGCCGCCCCCGCAGTGCGAAGTGGGGGCAGTCTTCAATGCATAAAGGGGGTCCCCTTCAGCCTGTCAGCTTGGGAGAATGGGTAGTGCAATAGAGCCCCCTCACCATTCCTGGCAGGTAGCCTCCCCCCTGAGATTTTCTTACACCACTGCTGACCACTTAGGCCAGTGAGGGATACTTCATCGGTGGGTCCGAGCGAAGAAGGACTAAGAGCCATGCAGGAATGTAAAGGAGTCCTGCCCTTATGGCACACAGCCACCTATATGTCAGTCTATTAGTCAAGCACACCACACTTGAACACACTTTAGCTGTAATGTCCTCGCTGCTATCAAAATCCCATTAGAAACGTGCTCAAGAGCCAAGAAGCGCACACAGGAAGGAGCTCTGGGAGTATTTATCTAGAGCTGGTGCCAGGAGAGGCTCCGCTGCGGACTCCTGCTCTCATGCCAGGGTTCCTGCAGCCTGCCTTCACACAGTAACCATTTTACCCGGGTATAGTGCAGCACAGGCAGCTTCCAGTGCAGACAACAGGTCTTGAGGGCTCCAGCAATCCCAACAACCAGGTCTGCCTGAACATCTTCACTGAGGCTGGAGGGCCTCTTGAGCAGGAGCCTGGGCAGATTGCCACCAGTTTCTAAGCTTTCTGTTTTTTTAAAAAGGCAAAAGACAATAACTATATGATGACATTCCTCTTTATTTTGAGATTTGTGAAAAGAAACGGTCAGATGCCCCCCAACTACACTAATAGCCTCGTTTAAATGTAAATGTAAATGTATTTGAGCTTATGTAGCGCACAGCTACCCGCAGTGGGTTTCTCGGCGCTTGCTTAGGGAACCCGTCCTGGTATTCCCCTGTGAGATAACCCCGGCAGGGTATCCACAAGGTGAAAGCCAGGCATCCTGCCGCGAGGGGCCGTTGTGGAGATTAAGCAAGCTATTGCCCAGAGTCGCAGAGTGTGAACCCGTGAGTCAAGAAGGCACCGGAGCGAGAATTATCGAGTCCGTGGAATTTTTAGCCCAAGACCCGCCGAGGCGGGGAATTGAACCCTGGTCCAGGGCCGATCTCAGCTTCCGGGTCTGCTGCCTCTAACCCCTGAGCCACACTTCTCCACTGTATGCCAGTTTATGCCAAGTCACCTCGCTGCGCTGCCCTACACCCAAGTGTAAGCGCAGGGATGCTCTCTATTTATCCAATATTGTGCATTCCTATCCTTTCCCCCAGCGCTCGAGTCTCTTCCGCAGCCTCGCTCCAGCATAGGCCCCCTTTGCCCCTTGCGGGAGGCTGTGTTTGGCAGAATAGTTTTTGTGCAGGAAGGGGCACCTTCCTGCACAAAAAGAATACTAGGAGGCTTTATTCCTCTTTCCTCTTGTGTTTGCTACAGAATTCTGCACACATGGAAAGAGATAAAAACAAGGAGAAATAAAGTTACTTATCCTCGTTGCGCCTTTCCTTTGGGAGGCGTAAGGTTGTTGAGGCTCAAGGTTTTGACGCATCCCCAGGGTCACATGGTTTTGTAAATCCGGGGAAGCGTCCCAAACCATGGGTGTGCATGGGAATACCAACTGCAACGCCCATGGAACGCCTCCCTAGTGCAGAGTAAGGCAATGTAGCGAATTGAGCTGCCTTGCCTTACTCCATATGTATGAGAGCATTCAAAGCCACAAAAGTGGCCGTGCTTGAGGTCATGAATATGATTTTGTGGTTTGCACTGCCAGAGCTTCACAAAAAGTGATGCTCTGGCAGCAAAAGGAGCTCATAAATATGCCACTAAGTGACCTGCTTCATCATAGAGGCCTCCTTCAGCACCAACAATAAGGTGCAAGGTGGCTTCATCTGGACGTCAATGCAAACCCTGGTGTTAGTTTGGGGCATAAAGGGTCATGGCAAGTTCCACTAGAACATGAACACTTGTATTCATTTGTACCCGCCTTATAGAGGTTAAAAGCAAAGTCAAGGAGAAGGGTAGTAGGGAACTGATAGAGTTCCTTCCTCTCCACCTTCAGTTGGTCAATACGTTTCAGCCTCATCTCCATACTATAGGTGTCACCAGGCTTTCTTCAGGACCTAATAGAGATCCTCCCTTTCTCACCTAAGTGTGCCCTACTTATAGTGATTAGGAAAGGTTTAGTAACAAAAGCTTTCTGTAGTTGGTTGCAACCCTTCTTTGTATGCTCACCTGCAGAAGAAAGACATTAAACATACAATTTATCATCTTGTTAATGTGTAGGACAATGCTTGAAGTCTAATTCCAAACATACTGCGTAATGTGTTTAATCAATAACATCAATTATCAATTATATTCATGTGGATTGAGCTCCAGGAATTGTATATGAACTTTTTGAAATAAGAGGCCTCGGTATGCCCTCGAGCTCAACGCAGAGGCTCAGGTCACAGGACTCTTCAATATTGTTCAAACCCTCTGAACAGTTATTTGACTCAGTGCCTGACAATGACTATGACATGGTTTGCATGCTATTAGAGTCAGGAGACCACAAAAGGCGTGGCTGCTCTTAGTATAAAATATTATATTCTGACTATCCTGACATCAGATGATGACCAGTTACCATGCTTATACCCGGGATTGTTCAACATTAGGGAGAGACATGTGGTAGCTTTGAAAATAATGAATATTATACTTGGCACACATAGTACCTGTGATAGGCCATTATTGGGCCATCAAAGACAGAAAAGGCGATGGGTGGAATGCTTGTGTTTGGAAGTTGAAAAACGGCATTTCAGATTGTTTATGTACAGGAAGGGAACCCTTTCTGTACATGAACAATCATTAGAGGTGATTTCCTCTTTCAATGCAGCACGCATAGAAACAGGAAACAAAAACGAGGAGAAATGAATTTCTCCCCGTTGCGAATCCCTTCGCCTCTGCTGGGGAGGCGTAGCATTCAAACTCATTTCCAGATTTACGATTCCTTGTAAATCTGGAAATGCGTCTTGTTCAATGGGTGTTGCGTGAACACACGCAGCAACACCCGTGGCACGGCCCTTTCAATCAGAGCGCTGCGTGTAAAGAGGTGTATTTAAAAATCACGCAGGGTGGCTTTTCCTGTCGTTGCAAATATAGGGCAGCGTATTGTGCCTATGCGCTGCTGGTGCGTCCCAAAAAGTGACGTACTGGCAGTGCAAGGAGCTTGTAAATCTGCCCCTCAATTTTTTTTTATTTAACTATTTTTTAAAACATTCCTGCCATGGATGAGAAGTGCATTTCGCCTAGCAGGGTGCATTTTATCTCAGTATTTAGAATGTAGGGGTAATAAACCCTTCTAATTATTAAACCCGGCGCAGGCCCCGCCTGGCTCAATGGATGTGTCTCGAAGTTGCTTTAATTCCTATTTTCTGCTCCTTCTTTGCCGCTCGGGTCAGGTGTGGGTATGTTTATGCCACGGAAGCAGCACTTAAGCCGATCACAGAAACGTGACGAATACAAAACAAACGGATGAGAGTCTGAACTCTGAGGTCATCACATCACGGGCTGATGTCGCGCCTGTCGTGACATGCGGGCAGAGGCCGCCTGGCTTCTGATCCACCCCGCGCATGTCAAAGATCACACGTCTGAGGTGTCCAAGGCTGCGCTGGGAGCGCCTCTCCTCGGCTCTCAGGGACACCAGACCCGACCGCTCTGGAAAGATGAATTATTCATCGGATCCATCGGCAGCATCAGCGCAGCTCCCCGGAGAGGAAATCCATCTCCCCCCCCCCCCCTCCCACCCCCCCCCCCCCCCCCCCCCCCCCGGGGGGTTTGGGGGTAAATAGATTCCGAGCGGCGCAGGCGCATTAACATTCAGGCCGCGAACTACCTGCATCTATTCACAGTGAGTGCAGGAACCTGGACATGCGGGGTGGGGGGGGCGGGGGGTGTGGAAGCGAGCTGAGGTGGGGTGGAGGCATAGTATTCAACGCACGCCCCCCCTGACCTGAGGTGAGGAGGGGGGTGCCATGCATGGGAGGTGGGGAAGGGGAGCAGAGCGCAGGGGGGGGGGGGGGGGGGGGGGGTTGGAGGCACAATATTCACTGCACAACCCCCTGAGCTGAGGTGAGGGAGGGGGTCCGCCAAGCGTGGAGATACTTCAAACATTTATTCCATCACTTTGCCGTTTGTTGCAGAGAAGACCTTGTCCAGCACCCCTCCAAAGCCCCCGTTTATCCTTTAATGCAAACATTCTGAAGCACAGGGTCGGATTGTGAGAGAAAATAGGCCCGGCCCCCATTAGCGAATTAGAAAGATAAATAAAACAAGCATTTGCAATGCAATAGGTCTCACATTATGAAAGTTTGAGCTATTGGTATTGTAAATGACACATTTTTTATTTGTGTTGGTTTTGAAAATAGTGAAAGTACTAGATTTGTCATTTACAATGCCAATAGTTTTAACTTTCGCAAATGTGACTTCTCCAGCATTTGTAATGCAACATGTTTTGTATTTACGTGACTTAGATGTATTGATATTACAAATAACAATGGCTTTAAACATTTTTTAATAATGAATACTTAAATAAAAGCTATTGTAATTTATAATGTTATGTTATGTTATGTTATGTTAATGGCATTTATTATGCGCGCAGCTGCTCCAGCGAAGGAGCGTCCCGGCGCCTGACAAGGCAATAGGTTAAACTTTTGAAAATAACTTTTGTGAAGATTATGTTCAGTGTATTTAATTGTGATGAAAATCCAAGAACAGAAGTGAAATATTAACATCTTTTTGTGACATTTGTAATAAAGTTTGAAACATTGATTGAACATATTTGAACCAGTTGTTGTTGAACGGTTGCACAGATTGATGCTTTGGAGGTGCTGAGTGATGTTGTGATGGCGACGAGTGATGCTGTGGTGTCCCTGAGTGATGCTGTGGTGATGCGATAGATAGATAGATAGATAGATAGATAGATAGATAGATAGATAGATAGATAGATAGATAGATAGATAGATAGATAGATAGATAGATAGATAGATAGATAGAGTGAGGGCGATAGAGGGAGGGAGGGCGACAGATAGAGGTAGGGAGGGCAATAGATAGAGGGAGGGCGATAGATAGATAGAGGGAGGGCGATAGATAGATTGAGGGAGGGCGAATGATAGAGTGAGGGCGATAGATAAATAGACAGATAGAGTCAGGGCGATAGATAGATAGATAGATAGATAGATAGATAGATAGATAGATAGATAGATAGATAGATAGATAGATAGATAGATAGATAGATAGATAGATAGATAGATAGAGTGATGGCATTCGATAGAGTGGGTGCGACAGAGTGAGGGCAATAGATATAGTGAGGGCAATAGATAGAGTGAGGGCAATAGATAGATAGATAGATAGATAGATAGATAGATAGATAGATAGATAGATAGAGTGAGGGCAATAGATAGATGGAGTGAGGGAGATAGATAGATAGATAGATAGATAGATAGATAGATAGATAGATAGATAGATAGATAGATAGATAGATAGATAGATAGATAGATAGATAGATAGATAGATAGATAGATAGATAGATAGATAGATAGAGTGAGGGCGATAGATAGATAGATAGATAGATAGATAGATAGATAGATAGATAGAGTGAGGGCAATAGATAGATGGAGTGAGGGAGATAGATAGATAGATAGATAGATAGATAGATAGATAGATAGATAGATAGATAGATAGATAGATAGATAGATAGATAGATAGATAGATAGATAGATAGATAGATAGATAGATAGAGTGAGGGCGATAGATAGAGAGGGCGATAGATAAGATAGATAGATAGATAGATAGATAGATAGATAGATAGATAGATAGATAGATAGATAGATAGACAGATAGAATGAGGGCGATAGATAGAGTGAGGGTGACAGATAGATAGAGTGAGGGCGATTGATAGAGTGAGGGCGACAGATAGATAGAGTGAGGGCAACAGATAGATAGAGTGAGGGCGATAGATAGATAGAGTGAGGGTGATAGATAGATAGAGTGAGGTGGCCTCATGGTGGACGTGGTGGTGGCCGTGGTGGTCATAGAGGACATGGTGGTGGACGTGGTGGACTTGGTGGTGGTGGACATGGTGGTGGTGGACGTGGTAGTGGTGGACGTGGTAGTGGTGGACCTGGTGGTGGTGGACGTGGTGGTGGTGGTTGTGGTGGTGGTAGACATAGTGGTGATGGATGTGGTGGACGTGGTGGTGGTGGTGGAAGTGATGGTGGACGTGATGGTGGTGGACGTAGTAGTGATGGACGTCGTGGTGGTGGATGTGGTGGTGGTGGATGTAGTGTTGGATGTGGTGGTGGATGTGGTGGTGGTAGTGGATGTGGTGCACAGTCACCATGGTGACGCGGTTGACGGTAACAGTCCACGTGCCAGGCTTATAGTTTATTTGGAATTTGCTTCCCTGGCGCCATTTTCGCAGAATGACAGTAGCTACCTGGTTGAGCCTTCTTGGGGTGGCGCGGCATCTGACGCTGGAGTCCTGATTGCGTCGCTCCCTTCGTTCTTGCACTTCTTCCACCCCCGGTGGAGGTGGCGACCACCCCGGACAGGTAGGGAGTAGGCCTCGGCGGGGCCATGGAACATGAGGGTCCACGGGCTTCGCTGGGTCATACCGTGAGGGGTGCTTCGGTACTCTCGCAAGAACTTGTGCAGTCTCTGGTCCGGGTCCACCTGTTTCGCCACCGCTATGCGGAACATCTTGTTCAGGGTGCACATGAAGCGTTCAACATCTCCATTCACCTGGGGCCACTGAGGGCTGATGCGACGGTGTGAGATGCCTCGCTGTTAGAGGAATGTGGCAAATTTGGCCCCTTGGAACGGAGGACCATTGTCGCTGCGTTCTTCTTGAGGGAAACCAAACATGGCGAATACCTTCTCTAATACCGGCCCAACATGATTAAATGCCGTCTATATGACTGGTTCCACCACTGGATATTTTGAGTAGGCATTGATGATCACAAGAGTGTGTTTTCCCCCTGGGAAGCTCCCAAAATCCATGCTCACTTTGGACCATGGGACAGTGCAGTCCTCTTCGGTAATGACTGGGAGAGTTTTCTCTGTGCCGCTGGTCAACTGGCATAATGAGCCTCTCCTGACGTATTCCTCTACCATGTCTTCGAGCTCTGGGAACAAGACTTTTTCTCGCATTTG
Source organism: Lissotriton vulgaris (assembly GCF_964263255.1). Lineage (NCBI taxonomy): Eukaryota > Metazoa > Chordata > Amphibia > Caudata > Salamandridae > Lissotriton > Lissotriton vulgaris. The sequence continues at coordinate 38,986,256 of NC_141699.1, read as the reverse complement.
TGTTTTCATCTTTGTTGTTCCCTGATGTCCTCTGTAGGCTAACTGGACCGCCCGATGCTTGAGGCTATGCGGGATCACTAGCCGGGGCCCTCTCAGCATGATGCCTTCGCTGGTAGCACTGAGTTTGTGACGGACCCTCCACATCTTTGTGAGGGTGTCCCGCTCCTCTGGGGTCCACGAGTTGGCCTGATGAAAATAGTTGGTCCATGAGCCTTTTTTCACAGCACTTAGTGTACGGGTGTAGACCGCGTCAGCGGCGGCGGCTTCTTTGATGTCATCCAAGGACATGCTCTGGGGGCAGGCTGTCAGAGATACCAGATGGGTGTATTGTTCGACTTCCTCATCGTCTTCTTGCTTCTCCGGCCGAACTGGGTGTCTTGAGAGGAAATTGGCTGGGTTTTTTGCCCTGTGTTGGTACACCACCTCCATTTTGTACGGTTGCAGCTGGACTGCCCAGCGCTCAATGCGCAGGGGTGGGTGCGGTGCAGTCCCTTTGAAGAGGGGAACAAGAGGGTGCTGGTCAGTGACCATGGTGAACGGTCGTCTGTGGAGGTACAGATGAAAGTGGTTACACGCCCACTTGATGGCGAGTGCTTCGCGCTCAATCTGGGCGTACCATGTCTCGGTGAGGGTGAGTGAGCCACGGCAGACCACCAACCTGGTTTACATTCTTGAGCTAGCACTACGCGGAGTGCTACTGGGCTCGCTTCGACTAGCACTTCCGTTCTCTTTTCGGGATCGAAGTAGGCCAGCGTGGCTCCTCCTAGGAGGGCATCTTTTTACCAACTGGAATGCTTTTTCCTCCTTATGGTCCCAGTGCCAGGTCGCATCTGCTTTCGTGAGGGTTCGCAGTGGCTCGCACCGGGTGACCAGACCTGGTATGAACCGCCCCCAGTACGTGGCCACCCCCGCAAGGATGTCATCCATGGGGGGCGCTAGAGGGCGCACAAGCAGAATGGCCGCACTCATGTGAGGCTCCTGCAGCCTGGATACAAAATCCGATATTTATCCTTCTTTTCCACCTCCTTTGCCCATCCAAACCACTCTCGGACGAAGAGACTACAGTTATGCAGCCTCGGTGAAAATTTCAACACCCTACGCCTTATCGTCATGAAGATATGACGACCGGAGTTTTAGACAGGAGCTGAGCCTAAGATCGACTGGAAGCGCTGGTGGGTTCCGCAGCCTACGATAGACCGCTGCGCACCACGAGGTGGACAGGCCTTGTAGAGAGAACTCCGGTGGAGCGACCTTCCAGCGGCGCCGAGTTAAAGTAAGATCCTTGGAGAAGCGGGGGGAATCTGTGGTTATACTACCGCCTGCAGCTGCGCCAAGTCAAGTCAAGTCAAGTCAGAAAATTTATATAGCGCACTACATACCCAGAGGGTCTCAAGGCGCTTAGAAAGGGGAGGAGGATTACTTGTCAAATATCCACGTTTTAAGTTGCTTTCTGAATGCTAGGTGGTTCTGGGTGAGGCGAAGGTAAGCGGTGAGTGAGTTCCATGTTTTAGCAGCCAGGTATGAGAAGGATCTGCCTCCCATGGTGGTCTTATTGATGCGAGGTACAGTGGCGAGGGCATGGCTGGAGGAACGTAGTTGGCGGGAGGGGGTGTAGAAGGACAGTCGTGAGTTGAGGCATTCGGGTCGGATGTCGTAGAGTGATTTGTGTGCGTGGGTTAGCAGTCGGAAAGTGATTCTCTTATTGACGGGTAGCCAGTGGAGGTCTTTCAGGTGATCAGAGATGTGTTCGTTGCGCGGGATGTCTAATATGATCCTGGCTGAGGCGTTTTGGATTCGTTGGAGTTTCTTCTGGAGTTTAGCGGTAGTACCTGCGTAGAGGGTGTTTCCGTAGTCCAGTCGGCTCGTGACCAGAGCATGGGTGACTGTTTTCCTTGTTTCGGTGGGGATCCAGCGGAATGTTTTTTTGAGCATGCGAAGAATGTTGAAGCAGGATGAGGATACGGCGCTGACTTGTCTGTTCATTAAGAGTGAAGAATCCAGGATGACGCCTAGGTTCCGTGCGTGGTCTGTCGGGATGGGTGCTTTTCCAAGGGCTTCCGGCCACCAAGAGTCGTCCCATGCAGAGGGGGATGTACCTAAGATGAGGACTTCTGTTTTGTCTGAGTTCAGTTTCAGACGGCTTTGTTTCATCCATTCGGCAACTTCTTTCATTCCTTCGTGTAGGTTATTTTTGGCGGTGCTGGGGTCATTGGTGAGAGAAAGGATCAGCTGAGTGTCATCCGCGTAAGAGATGATGTTGAGGTTGTGTTGGCGGGCGATGGCCGCGAGGGGGCTCATGTATACGTTGAAGAGGGTGGGGCTGAGTGAGGATCCTTGTGGTACGCCACAGATGACTTCAGAGGCCTCGGACTTGAATGGTGGGAGGCGGACTCTCTGGGTTCTTCCAGTGAGGAACGAGTTGATCCATTCAAGTGCTTTTCCTTGTATTCCGATGTTATTGAGGCGTTGTAAAAGGGTGCTGTGGCAGACTGTGTCGAATGCTGCAGAGAGGTCGAGGAGGATGAGGGCGACTGTGTCTCCATTGTCCAGTAGAGTTCGAATGTCGTCTGTTGCTGCGATGAGGGTGGTCTCAGTGCTGTGTTTTGCTCGGAAGCCAGATTGTGAGGAGTCGAGGGATTTGTTGGCTTCGAGGAAAGCGGCAAGCTGGTTGTTGACAGCTTTCTCGATGACTTTGGCCGGGAATGGAAGGAGCGAAATGGGGCGGTAATTTTTGAGTTCGGTGGGGTCCGCTGTGGGTTTTTTCAGAAGGGCGGTGAGTTCGGCGTGTTTCCAGTCTTCCGGGAAGGTGGCGGAGTTGAGGGAGCAGTTGATGACGTCTCGAAGGTGCGGTGCTATGACGGAGTCTGCTTTGTTGAAGATGTGATGAGGACATGGGTCTGTGGGGGATCCTGAGTGGATGGAGTTCATCAGGCGGATGGTGTCCTCAGTGGAGATTGGGTTCCAGTCATTAAGGGTGTTCACGGGGGGAGAATGTTCAGCAAATGGTAGGGTGGGTTGGTCTCCGGGTTGGTTGTCGAAGCTGTTGTGGATGTCTGCAATCTTGTTGTGGAAGAATGAGGCTAGGGAGTCGCAGAGGGCTTGAGAGGGGGTGATGTCGTTGGAGTTGGCCGAGGGATTGGAGAATTCCTTGACGATGTTGAAAAGTTCCTTGCTGTTGTGGGCGTTGTTGTCAAGTCGATCCTTGAATGCTGTTTTCTTGGCCTTTCGGATTAGTTGGTGGTGAGTGCGGGTGGCGTTTTTGAAGGCGTCCTTGGTGCTAGTGGTTGGGTCTTTTTTCCAGGCCTTTTCAAGAGAGCGGCAGAGTTTCTTGGACTTCTTAAGATCATCGTTGAACCATGAGGCCTTCTTGCTGTCAGGTTTGTTTTGACGTTTTTTCAGTGGTGCTAAGGTGTCGGCGGTGTTGGATAACCATAGGGTGAGGTTGGCGGCGGCTTGGTTTGGGTTAGAAGAGTAGGCTGGGGTGTTTAGAAGGAGCGATGCTGGGATCTGGTCGATGGTGATTTTGTTCCAGTTTCTTTGCAGAGTTGGTTGGGGGTGGTTGGTGGGTTTTGGCTTGTTGTAGGTGAAGTGAACGCAGCTGTGGTCAGTCCAGAGGAGCTCCGTAGTGTGGCTGAAGGAGACATGATTGCTGGAGGTGAAGATGGGGTCGAGTGTGTGACCTGCGATGTGGGTGGGGGAAGTGACCAGTTGTTTAAGTCCGAGGTTGGCGAGGTTGTCCAAGAGGGTGGTGGTGTTGCGGTCGTTGATCTTTTCAAGGTGAAAGTTGAGGTCTCCCAGAAGGATGTAGTCTTTGGATGGGAGCGCGTGTGGAGTGATGAAGTCCGTGATGTCTTCACTGAATTTTGCTCGGGGTCCTGGTGGTCTGTAGAGGAGGGTGCCTCTGAGTGTGGCTGTGGGGTCGATGTGGATCTGGAAGTGAAGGTGTTCGGAGTTGGCGTTTCCCCCACTCGAGGTTTATGCTGCCGGTGAGAGAACGCTGTACGGAGCATGAGGCGAGCGGCCTGGGAGAGGAACGGCCATACTGCGCGAACATTGGGATGTGACACCGCAATGTAATTGAGCCTGAGCAATCTGATCGGAGACTGGGAGCTTTAAACACCGACCTCGCTCCATACCCGAACATTGCAGATTAGGCACTGGTGACATCGAGAGCTGACCCTTGCTGCTGAATTTCCCTCCCTCCCCTCCCCCATCAGGGACAGATACCTGGACATCCCGGCAGAGCTCAGAGACATCGTGGAGCCCTTGGCTGGTGGGGACAGCGACTTGCATTGGTGGGTTCGGCTGCCGTGCCCCCACCCCTTGAGGTTCTGTGACAATTAAAGTGGTGTTTTCGACTCGTTCGAATATGGACGAGTTTGGTATCTATGAACCGCAAATGACGAGTTTAGTGGGTGTACGCGTTTTCGTTACGCTGGTCTGAACCGTTCGTCTTATTCGTGGGTTTTTCATCTGAACCCACGGGTTCCATTTTAGATACAGCAGCCATTTTGTCTCTTGCCCTCAAGTAGCCAGCGAACGGACATTGTCCGCTTCGTGACCCTGGGATTCCCAAGCTCTTGCGGAAGACACGTGTTCCTTTGAGGGTGTCTTTATGACGAGGGGATGACACTGCAAAGGCAGATGGCCCCGCTCGAGGCTCATCTTGCCGTGCCGGTCTATTGTTTCAGCCGTGCATCCATTAAGCACGACTTCTTTGATCCTGCAATCGTGTTTCCGATATCACCCTCCTTACACTCTTTTCAATCTGTTGACTATCTTTGTCTTCCCTTGCACCTGTTTCTGACTTCTTCCTTAACTCGTTTACAGCCGGAATGGAATGTACTTAATGGTGGGATAATGTACTTTTACAGTTGGGAACCGGCGATGCTACTGTAATTATGTTCCAGGACTCTGGATACATGAAAGCGACCCTTTTGAAGTTTACTGTGGGAACTGAGTTGTAACCTTTTGTTCGCCATGTTGTTCTATGACAGAATAATGTATAAAAGGAGCGATCCACAGTTGCAATTTGAAGCAGTCTCCTAGAACCTACATGCGTTGTACTTCTTGTGACTTCTGTGTTCCCTGCAGTAAATAAACCTCAATCTTTGACGCCGAAGGAAGTGTCCCGTGTCTCTGTCATTTGTACGCCGGAACAGGTAACCCACGAAGGTTTCAGGTGTTGTCCCCTGGCACTGCTGGGCCTTAGAATAGCCCAGTCCTTCAGTTGGCCCCCCAGGTGGGGCGACATCAGCGGTACCGGTCCAAAGCCCGACGATCATGAGGAACTTCGTGTGAAATCTCCGAGGGAAGGTGCACCCCGCTTCATCGATCCTGTTGTTGAAACAAGTGGCTCGAAGACTTTTCCCGCGAAGATCCCCGCCTCCTGACGGCTGCGACGGACTGATGCCCTGACTGTCGACCTGTTTTGGCGCCTGGCGTAGTCCTTGGTACAGCCAGACGATAGACGGGCCTTCCTGGTGACGCCATTGCTCTTTCAGTTAAGTATTTGTGGGTCGCTCCCAGAGTCCTTGGTTGTTGTCGGTGCTTGGTTGTTTGCATGGTTCCATTGCATTTGTGGTTCTTAGTATCTGGTTCTTGGTTGTTGGGTTTTATTTGGCGATTGCAATTGCCAAAAACCGAGGGTTTTGCATTTTTGCGAGGACATTGTAATCCAATAACCCTTGAAGTTTGTAAACTCGGTTAGTGTGCACGATACCTGGCCGTAGTACTTTGTTTAGTTGCTTTAAAAGTTGTGGTGCGGATTCCCGATTGGAGGATTCATGTCCGATACCTCCAGTTGGAACTCCGGTGTATGAGCTATATAGTCGTCATGGAGTGGGTCCTATCGCATATAATGATTGCTGGGTCAGCTACTCTAAAGATGACGGTGTCCTTAGTTGGCCACCTCATGGTAGTTTCGAAACGGCAATTTTGGATAATCTTGAAGCAAAATTGTTCAAAAAGAAATCTAGGCCGGCCATGTTTGATTCCTTTTGGTTATGGCATAAAGAGGCCAAGCAGAAAGAAATCAAACAGCTTAAAAGAAATAAGAGGGAAGGTATCGTTATGACGATGAGAAATGCAGAGCAGTTTCAGCGAGACAAAGAAGAGAAGGAAAAGGAAGTTTTTGATAGACTACAACGTATGGCGGTGGATAAGTGTTATCCCGTCTTACCGTCGAGTATTGATAAGAAGGGAGAGGAAGCAGTGGAGGACCCTTTGTTGTCCTACCTACTGAAGTCACCACCTCCATATGCACAGGATACTACAGCCCCTGTGGTTCCTCCTGTTCCACAACCTGTTGTTCCGGCAGCTGCTGGTCAGCCTGTCGCTGGTCCTGTTCTTGCGAATCCTCTTGTTCCTATTCCCTTACCTGCTCCTGTTCCTACTGCTCCACTGCCTATACCTTCCCAGTCTACTGTTCCCGCTACTTCTGCTCTTTTGGCTACTCCTACTGCTCCTACTGCTCCTGTGTTTAGTCCCCATGTTGTTGCCCCTGTACTTCTCTCCTCTTCTCCGTCTGTTCGTAGTCGCATACCTAATGCTGTTGCTAATCTTTATTCTCCGTTTGGACTGATCTTTGGGTCCGAGGTTTCTGATGTCCCTCAACGTCGAAGTCAAATCCCTGGTGGTAGGGAGAGTGATACGTTAATAAAAATGGCGCGTAATTGGGTTAGGTATCCCGTTAAAAACACCCCGCGCATAATTTTTGAGACATTTTCTCAATTCAATGAGCCCACACAGAGATTTGTGTTTGAGGAAATGTGTTAATGTTTACGAGAAGTGATGGATAATGATGGGGTAGACAATGTGCCGCCTCAAGTGACTGAACTTCAGCATCAGTTTTCGAGTGGTATGATTGTGGGCAGTAATGTTCGACGTGCTGTAGAACATCTTCTATCTTTTCGGCCTACTGTAATACCTCGAGCATTGTTTAAAGATGAAACTGAGTAGTGGATGGCAACACCTGGTCAGTATCCCATGCGAGAAGTCCCCCCAGTGTGGATGCCTGGCAATCCTGCTGCTAACCCTGTGAACTACCAAGCCAATTCTTCTCCAGAAAGGAAACAAGCTACCGGGGACCGGTTTCTGGCATTTCAGCCGTCTTCGGCCCGGCTTGCTTGAATCCTGATGGAGCAGTGAGAAAGGGACTCATGTCTGAGTATACCCTGCCACACCTATAGTGGCCAAAATCGATTCAGAAAAGGGGGTGGTGATGAACAGAGTGTCTGAATTGAGCAGACCACTCTTACCCAGTCCAAAGATCAGGGCTTGATCCATCACCGTTATTTATCTCACTGCCCCATCCCAGCTCAGAACCTGGCTATATGCAAATCAGTCTGTCCCTGGCCCAGTGCATCATGGGAACAGGGCAGACTAAACTACCAAGCCAATTCTTCACCAGAAAGGAAACAAGCTACCGGGGACCGGTTTCTGGCATTTCAGCCGTCTTCGGCCCGGCTTGCTTGAATCCTGATGGAGCAGTGAGAAAGGGACTCATGTCTGAGTATACCCTGCCACACCTATAGTGGCCAAAATCGATTCAGAAAAGGGGGTGGTGATGAACAGAGTGTCTGAATTGAGCAGACCACTCTTACCCAGTCCAAAGATCAGGGCTTGATCCATCACCGTTATTTATCTCACTGCCCCATCCCAGCTCAGAACCTGGCTATATGCAAATCAGTCTGTCCCTGGCCCAGTGCATCATGGGAACAGGGCAGACTAAACTACCAAGCCAATTCTTCACCAGAAAGGAAACAAGCTACCGGGGACAAGGGGTGTCCCCCACCACCCCTTGTTGTAAACCATCCCCAGTCAGCAGGTTTAGTTGAAGGGTACAATGGTACTCTAAAACTGAAACTTGCTAAAATCCAAGCTACGACTGGTTTATCATGGCCTGATGCCTTGCCTCTGGCTCTCTTGTCAACCAGGGCGAATGTACACTCTCGAGTAGGGTTTAGCCCATATGAGACTGTGTTCGGCCGTCCTGCGAGTGTTTGGGGAGTCCCTAGGCCTAAGGCCTTCGATAGTCTTGAGTACCCAATGTTAATTGATTATCTTCATGATCTGACTGCTAAACTTAGGTTAATTCATCAACAGGTCTTTGAAGCACTGCCGGCACAGACAGAGGGTCCTGGACATCGGCTCCAACCGGGTGACTGGGTGGTTACCCGTAATTTCGGCAGGAAGCGAAATTTGGAGCCGAGATTCGTGGGCCCGTTTCAGGTTCTTCTTGCCACAAGAACTGCAGTTCGTCTGGAAGGCCGGAAAAATTGGGTGCATGCCACCCACACCAAAAATGTGCCTATACCTTTACCAGCAGATTCATGGGTGAGGACTGGCATCGCCGCAACGGAAACAGAAATTCCAGTGACATTTGTGCCGTTCAGTGATGCTCAACCTGTAGGAGATACTTCATTGCAGTCGGACAAATTAGTTGAACCTTTGTCATTGGAAAACTCAAGACTTGAACTATCATCTGATCGACAGGACTCTGTTCCGCAACCTGAACAACTATTCGAAGAGCAGACTCGTCCTGGGAGAAGCAGATATTTTCTTCGTTCTCACAAAAAAGACTAATAAAGCACTTTTTGCCTTTTTCCCCTTTTTGAAATTCACATTACCCCTCATTGTCATTTTGAACATTATGAACAATTGTAGCCTCTGTTAATTTTTGAGTTCTTTTCCACGTGTGTTTTTCCACAGCTAGGAGATTTTGTATTACACTTGAATGTTTGATTAAAGAACCTTACATCCGGGTTGACCGTAGGGCCGTGCGGGTACTTCCTTCTGTTTAGCAGGTTCCTGACACTAGGTCGGTACTTTTGTCGATTCCTGGGAACTCCTGGGAATTGATAATCGCTACTCAGAACGAAGTGCGTCAAGAACGGTGCGGACGGTTTTTAGAGGATGGAATTCTCAAAGTTGTCGGAAGTGGAGAAGACTCTAGCACAAAGATCAACACTACACAGGGTTGTACGAACTAAATGCTTTCTGTTTCAGGTGTTCCTGCTGTTCTTAACTGTTTCCTTGTTATTGGTGGGTGGAGTATATTTTGGATTACAGTCGTTATTGCCTTCTGCCTTACCTACTTCTTCTTCTGAACCAAAACCTACTTCCACTGTTTCTCCACATTCCTTTCATCCTCTACCCCAACACGAACAGGTTAGACGTGCGAAATTCATGAATAACTCCTTTGTTCAGCTTCTTCATCAACATCAGTTGGTGATGAACACGACCAACTGTTGGGTGTGTGGGTTAATGCTACATACCATGGATAGGGGAATTCCGTATTTGGTTCTTCCTTACAGTTCCCAGCGGTCAGCTTGAGCATTCCAAACTATGTTTCGTAGCGCACTAGATTCCTACCCCTATCGAGAGCCACGCACTGCAGATCATGGTCCTGGCCCGTACCACAAGCCTTTGGCAAGAGCGATTGCTGACTTAGATAGAGATATATTTGACGCATCGCTTATTCCAGAGGAAGAGGTGCGAGCATACAGAGATCTGAGTGAGGCTGAGTATAGCATGTCAGTGGGGGATAGACAGCTTAAAAGCTCGTCTCCAATCTGGATCGTACCCCATCTCGGTAATTTTTGCTTGAAAGGTCTTGGCCGAAGCCCGCGAGCTCAGCTTGGGAGGAGTGCTTGCACTGAAACGTATGTTTTACCAACGTCCTCTTCCCCTGTTCTTTTGACTGCCAAGGGTACATACTTTGTATGTTACGACCGCGCATATACATGGTTGCCTCGTGACTTCTCGGGCACCTGTTATATTGCGAACTTGTTGCCGCCGACTTTCACAGTTGGGTCAGACTATCACAAGACTAGAGTTGTGAGAGATGTTATAAGCGAAGAAGACACTGCCGGTCAAGAAGCAGGAGACTTCTTTAAGGGTTTCTTGCCGTTTTGGGGACCTATGATCAATAGTAGGAACCTGAGACAGGGGACTCGAGTGGTGGAATCGACTGCTAATATAACTGCAAGTGCCCTTGGTAATCTGACGCAAAAACAACAAGTGATGGACTGAATGTGGATCAATGTCACACACTCCCCCAGTCAAAAGATCTGGGCCCAAATCTATCGTTTTTTTGCACTCCACACCACCCTGGGTTAGACAATGGCGATATGCAAATCAGCTCTGACCCTGTTGCCCCATGGGAACAGTCCAGTCCGAACTACAAAAGCCATGTCCTTCCCAGAACGGAATCAAGCATCCGAGGACCGGACCGGTTTCGAGGTAACACCTCTCATCAGCCCGGCTAGCTTGACTCCAAGTGGTGTGGAGTGCCTGGGACCCACGTCTGGGCATCCCCAGCGCACTTAGGGCGGCAATTGCAAAAACAACAAGTGATGGACTGAATGTGGATCAATGTCACACACTCCCCCAGTCAAAAGATCTGGGCCCAAATCCATCATTTTTTTGCACTCCACACCACCCTGGGTTAGACAATGGCGATATGCAAATCAGCTCTGACCCTGTTGCCCCATGGGAACAGTCCAGTCCGAACTACAAAAGCCATGTCCTTCCCAGAACGGAATCAAGCATCCGAAGACCGGACCGGTTTCGAGGTAACACCTCTCATCAGCCCGGCTAGCTTGACTCCAAGTGGTGTGGAGTGCCTGGGACCCACGTCTGGGCATCCCCAGCGCACTTAGGGCGGCAATTGCAAAAACAACAAGTGATGGACTGAATGTGGATCAATGTCACACACTCCCCCAGTCAAAAGATCTGGGCCCAAATCCATCGTTTTTTTGCACTCCACACCACCCTGGGTTAGACAATGGCGATATGCAAATCAGCTCTGACCCTGTTGCCCCATGGGAACAGTCCAGTCCGAACTACAAAAGCCATGTCCTTCCCAGAACGGAATCAAGCATCCGAGGACCGGACCGGTTTCGAGGTAACACCTCTCATCAGCCCGGCTAGCTTGACTCCAAGTGGTGTGGAGTGCCGGGGACCCACGTCTGGGCATCCCCAGCGCACTTAGGGCGGCAATTGCAAAAACAACAAGTGATGGACTGAATGTGGATCAATGTCACACACTCCCCCAGTCAAAAGATCTGGGCCCAAATCCATCGTTTTTTTGCACTCCACACCACCCTGGGTTAGACAATGGCGATATGCAAATCAGCTCTGACCCTGTTGCCCCATGGGAACAGTCCAGTCCGAACTACAAAAGCCATGTCCTTCCCAGAACGGAATCAAGCATCCGAGGACCGGACCGGTTTCGAGGTAACACCTCTCATCAGCCCGGCTAGCTTGACTCCAAGTGGTGTGGAGTGCCTGGGACCCACGTCTGGGCATCCCCAGCGCACTTAGGGCGGCAATTGCAAAAACAACAAGTGATGGACTGAATGTTGGTCAATGTCACACACTCCCCCAGTCAAAAGATCTGGGCCCAAATCCATCGTTTTTTTGCACTCCACACCACCCTGGGTTAGACAATGGCGATATGCAAATAATCTGGTAATCTGACAGCAGAGCTTCAGGCGGACAGGATTATGACGTTGCAAAACCGTATGGTTTTAGACGTTGTTCTTGCAGATAGAGGTGGTGTATGTAAGGTGATCCATTCGAGTTGCTGTATTTTCATCCCTGATAATGCTCCAACTGTCTATCAAGCCATCTCGAAGTTGCATAAGATCTCCGAGTCCATACACGTGGACGTAGGTGATTGGACGCTACTAGGATGGTTTTGGGGCCTGATGTCGACGTGGGGTTGGAAGATTCTGATGATCATTGGGGTTGTTGCAGCATTTCTGTTCACGTGTTGTCTTTGTGTGCAGTGTGGTCCTGCCTTATGTGGCCTCTGTGCTACGACGTGTATAAGACGGCCATCTGTTACCAAGGAAGCATTGATGGATAGAATGATGTTGCAGCAACAACTGAATGATCTGATGAATATCGAGATCGATTCTGATATCGACTAGTGCTTGCCTACATGAGGGCAAAAGGAGCGTCTGAGGTTCTGTGACAATTAAAGTGGTGTTTTCGACTCGTTCGAATATGGACGAGTTTGGTATCTATGAACCGCAAATGACGAGTTTAGTGGGTGTACGCGTTTTCGTTACGCTGGTCTGAACCGTTCGTCTTATTCGTGGGTTTTTCATCTGAACCCACGGGTTCCATTTTAGATACAGCAGCCATTTTGTCTCTTGCCCTCAAGTAGCCAGCGAACGGACACTGTGCGCTTCGTGACCCTGGGATTTCCAAGCTCTTGCGGAAGACACGTGTTCCTTTGAGGGTGTCTTTATGACGAGGGAGATGACACTGCAAAGGCAGATGGCCCCGCTCGAGGCTCATCTTGCCGTGCCGGTCTATTGTTTCAGCCGTGCATCCATTAGGCACGAATTCTTTGATCCTGCAATCGTGTTTCCGATATCACCCTCCTTACACTCTTTTCAATCTGTTGACTATCTTTGTCTTCCCTTGCACCTGTTTCTGACTTCTTCCTTAACTCATTTACAGCCGGAATGGAATGTACTTAATGGTGGGATAATGTCCTTTTACAGTTGGGAACCGGCGATGCTACTGTAATTATGTTCCAGGACTCTGGATACATGAAAGCGACCCTTTTGAAGTTTACTGTGGGAACTGAGTTGTAACCTTTTGTTCGCCATGTTGTTCTATGACAGAATAATGTATAAAAGGAGCGATCCACAGTTGCAATTTGAAGCAGTCTCCTAGAACCTACATGCGTTGTACTTCTTGTGACTTCTGTGTTCCCTGCAGTAAATAAACCTCGATCTTTGACGCCGAAGGAAGTGTCCCGTGTCTCTGTCATTTGTACGCCGGAACAGGTAACCCACGAAGGTTTCAGGTGTTGTCCCCTGGCACCGCTGGGCCTTAGAATAGCCCAGTCCTTCACCCTGCAGCGGATACTGCCGGTACTTATCGCCACTCGGTAAATCGCTGGGACTCCTTACCCGGAGGGCCATAAATTGTGGCGTTATGGACTTCTGAGTTGCCGGCTGATAACTTGGGAATCACCTGCCTTTCTGCTGCGTTGTGGCGGACGGAGGAGTGCTGTGTGACATCGATCCGCCGTTTTATGACCCCGCACTCCTGCTCTCCCTGCATATGTCATAGGAGCTGCTTGCTGAGCCAAGGGGGTGACTTACATCATGCACCTAGACAGCTGGCCAGTCACGATGCGCCCCTGACTCCTTGTATAGAGAAACTTGTAACAAGAAGTAAATTCATTATTCTCGAACAGCCCCCTGCCGAGCTGAGACTCCCTGCGCTGTGGTTACCCTCCCAGATAAGAGTATTGACTATATATGCTCACCAATGTCACAGAACTGTTCTGACTCCGTACAAGCCTCAGCGTATTAGAGAAGATGACTACAGAACGCTTGGCTCTTACTAATGAGTACAGACACCAGCCCGCACCGCGAAAACCGCGAAAAGCGTTTCTCACCCTCTGCGTCTAGTCCCTACAAAAGCCCTGCCATGGGCAAACCAGACAATCGGCAGCCCAAACTGTCGTTCGACTCCGTCACGTCCAAAAAGGGGGCTACGAAGCACACAGGATGCGAGAAGCTCTCAGACCCCTTCGGCGACAGAAAATGGCTCCAACTCCGTCACGTCCGAACTGTAACAGATGATGCAGGAAATGAGGCAAGGATTTGCCACAATAGTGGACAAAGTTGACAGGATGTCGTCAAGAATGGATGCCATGGTTCCAAAAATGGATGTTCATGAAGAGCGCATCGCTGCAACTGAACGGCGTATATCCGAAAATGATGACACCACGGCCTCCCACACGACGCAACTTTCAAGGATGGACAATGTCCTCAGAGTCATAGATGCTAGGAATGAGGAGTTGGAAGCCTGCAGTCGTCGAAATAACATTCGCGTGATAGGCGTGCCAGAGTCAACCAACACGTGACGCATGGAGGAATATGTGGAGAAGATACTCATTGCGGCGATTGGAGCTGACGCATTTTCCAAACAATTTATTGTTGAAAGGGCGCACCGATCACTTGGGATCTCGGAGCCCGGCAGCGACCCATCATTGCAAGACTCCTAAATTACTGCGATCGTGAGACTCCTAAATTACTGCGATCGTGATACTGCATTGAGGGCGGCACGTACCAACCACACCCTTATGTGCGAGAGGGTCAACTTCTCCATTTATCCGGACTTCACGCCTGTGGTGCAGGAACAGCATAGCAAATTCCTGGAAGTCAAGAAAAAGCTCCGAGCGCTACAAGTGGACTATGCACTACTGTACCCAGCAAAATTGAGAGTAACACATCAAGCTAAGCCGCACTTCTTTACGAACCCACAACAGGTGGAAGAGTTTATGAAGAAACTGAAACGAGAACGCGCTGGGAACAGGCGAAATGGCGATGAAAGACAAGAAGATTTCCACTCAGCAAATGAAGATGAGTAATATTAGACACTACCTACCTGAGTGCTGTTCCATCCCATGGGTCTCCCTCTCAGGCCCACTGGCGGGACTAATATGAAAGACGATTCGCTTGCTGTTCGAGGGTCACCGGTAGGACACTGGACTGTTGGTGGTAAAGTATTCCAGGCAACCCCCCCACTCCCTGGATTGCGTCCAAGTGTGGCCGAGCAGGACGATGGGCGAGGTGTGGGGGGTGGCTATGTGCGCGCCTAGGTCGTACCCCATAGGGAGTCCCCCATTGCACTTGTTGACATTGATGCAAATGTTGGGTTGTGTGGAATTGTTGAGGGTGGGGGGAGGGATGGGCTACTGGCAAGTTGGGGTTGCTTCAGTGGGAGGAGGGTGGTGGCGCGCTGATTGGAGCAGAATGTGACCTTTGTGCTATCTTCCCTGACTCATTTGAACTACTTTTGGCAATATATGCAGTTGTTTATTTGCGATGCGTGCTCCGGCACTTAAATACCAAAGCGCCTAACATATGCTATAACTTAGACTTGCATGTTGACGTGTCTTGGATTTTGATATTTGCCCGAATGCACTCTGAGGTTTTGCGATGTGGGGAGGATGGGAGGTGTTACCTTGCACAATATCGGATGAGACCCATCGCATTGCTTGTAATTGTGTTTTATGGGATCTTGCGATGTAGGGAGGATGAGGGATGGAACCTTGCGCAATATTGGATAAGACTTATCACGTTGATTGTAAATGTCTTTTTAACTGCTTCCAGAATGGGACTTTTGGGGTTGTTGCACAGAGGGGAGGGGGGGGAATGTTTGGTTACAATGTTACGAGATAATGTTAGTCACGAAACCTACCGAAGAGTTGCTATATCTTGATACAACAGGAATTTGTGGTTGTATGCGAGAAGGCATCCTCGTAGTGCAGTTTATACACATAAGCACAAGGCTACTGACGACCACCGGAATGCATGCTATACTGAGATTCAGAACGATTGATCATTGCCATCGTCAAATTACCTTTTTAGAGATGAGACCCTACACCACTCATGGGGGGCACTGACCTAAATATTTTAACGTGGAATGTAAGAGGCCTTGGGGACCCCAGGAAACGGCGACAGGTTCTGTCGTACCTGGATCGCCACTCAGTACACATAGCCTTTCTCCAAGAAACTCACTTCAGGGCACAGACCACTCACACCTTTGCCAACAGGTGGGCGATCCACACTGTGTTCTCATCCTTCTCGACGTATGCTAGGGGCACAGCAATTTTGGTAAGAAGGGGCACACCCTTTGCTATGGCTGGGTCCAAGATAGAGTCTCAAGGGAGATACTGCATGATGTGGGGTAGACTAGGGTACATAGCGGTAACATTGGTGTGCTGCTACGGTCCCAACGTTGACGACCCGGGGTTCTTCACTGAGCTGTAGGCGGCGATTGTGGGGATGGGGCCTCACCACCTCATTTGGGAAGGCGACTTTAATACCACACTAGACCCTTCCTTGGACAGATCACACCCAGCCCCACAACATTACACTAGGGCGCGAACTGAACTTCGTGCTGCAGTTACAGACCAAAATTTGGTAGACTCCTGGAGACACCTCCACATTGATAAGAGGGAGGGCACACACTTTACAGCACAAGCACGCTCATGGGCCAGGCTTGACTATGTATTCCTGACGCCACAGCTATATACCTCGTTGTTCGATCACAGCACCTCCCCAGAACATATTCGGATCACTCCCCTGTGAGAATCACACTGCGCTTGGCGGACCTAGGCCCCCCACAACTGCTTGGCGAATGCAACCTACGATGTTACTAGACGCCACCTTCCAAGAGGAGCTCCGTGATGAGTGTCTGGATTTTTTCAGGAGGAATAAAGATTCAGTTAGGGACGTTGAAACTATTAGGACGCATTCAAGGTAACGTTAAGAGGGATTTGCATTGCTAAAGGAGCTGGGGTCCTAAAGAACATTGTGGCCCGAATACTGACATTGGAAAAAGAACTTAAACGCCTAGAAACGTCATTGGCTAATGCTCCGACTGATTCTGCCCTCTTGAAGGTACGGGAAAATATTCTGAGTACGCTGCTGAAGCCACTAGGGCATCGAAATTTAGAGGCAAGTACTGGACCGCTCGCCGCTATGGCGAAGGCGAAAGACCAGGAAAGGCCTTGGCTTCCACGATTAAACTGGCACGCACACCCAATATTATATTAGAACTCGGAAACCCAGAAGGTGTGTTGATTCGAGACACTACACAAATCCGTAATTCCTTTGTGTCACATTACAGCACATTGTACCCTTCTTCTAGAGTAGGATATCTTCGGCTGCAAGACTACCTGGCTGACGTCTCCCTGGGCTGGCTTAGTGATGCACAAAGGGCTTTTCTTAGTGCGCCCTTTGAATTAGATGAAGTGAGAAATGCGATTATGGGTATGAGGTCAGGGAAGGCCACGGGACTAGACGGAATCCCAATAGAATTTTATAAAACTTACATTGACTTTATGGCCCCAGTATTGCGAGAGGTCTATGAAGATGCCCTTGAGGTAGGCCATTTACCACCATCTATGAGGATTGCACTTATTACATCACTACTCAAACCCAGAAAACCTGCAAACAAATGTGAGTCTTATCGTCCACTCTCATTGCTAAATTGTGATGTTAAGGTACTTGCCAAACTTATTGCTAATCGTATCAGCCTCCTGCTTCCCACCCTGATACTACCCGACCAATCCGGATTTGTGCCTGGCAGGGCAACCTCACATAATTTGCGTACTTTTTTCTCCGTCCTCAACTCAGTGCACGAAGACCAACCAATGGCGGCAGTTTTCCTTGATGCCACTAAGGCGTTTGATTCCCTTGAATCGGATTATGTGTTTCGAGTCCTGGAGAGGATGGGCTTTCCGGCAATATATTCATCTCCTGGATCCGGCTCCTATATGAGCGTCCGATGGCCAGAGTATTTATTAATGGCAGACTGTCTGCGGCATTCCCTATTACCAGAGGGACCAGGCAGGGGTGTCCCCTCTCGCCTCTCTTATTCGCGATAGCTACGGAACCTTTAGCCGCCAAACTGCGACAACATCATAGAGACAGTGCACTACGTTGTTTTCAAAGGCAAATACTAATATCGATGTATGCAGATGACATCACTTTGTATATACGTGATCCGAGCGATAACCTGAACCCCATTCTTAGGGAATTCATACAATTTGGTAGACTCTCAGGAGTTCAGATTAATTGGGGTAAGTCTTGCATATTTCCGCTCACGCCTTCCACAACACGCTTTGACTTGGATTATCCTATCACCTGGAGCGACGGGGATTTTAAATACCTGGGTATACACATAGAAAAAGATAGAGATGAGCTACTCCGAGCCAACTATGGCACGACTATGAATCGCATTATTGATAACGTTGCACGTTGGATTACCTTGCCTCTTTCTATGGCAGGCAGGACATCCTTGATCAAAATGGTAATCCTTCCACAACTACTAAACCTCTTTTTGAATATTCCGTTCTACCCGGGCAGGTCCTTTTTTCAACAACTTCGATCAGAACTCATTAAACTTGTATGGGGTGGGAAGTCCCCTCGTCTAAAATGGGACACCCTAATTCGGCCCTATAACCAAGGCGGTTTTGGTGTACCGGATTTTGAACTATATTACCAGGCAGCTCAAGCTCATTATGCCTATTTTTGGGTACATCAACCTAGATATATGCCCCAGCTAGCCGCTGAGCACTGGCTGGCCCATCCTATCCCTATAAAGGGTGCACTCTACGCTTTGGTACCTGTCAGGGACAAAACGCCCACAACAGTGATGAGCACAGTTACCGCATGGGCCCGACTGGCTGCTAGACTGGAGGTGGCAATGCTCTATGCACCATTGTTGCCACTGGCCTTCCACCCAAATATGCCCTTATTGCAAGAAACGGGATTCCGCAAACTGCTCCACAAGATTCATGTAGAAACATGGGGGGATCTATATCATGATGGTACGTTTCGCTCCATGGAACATCTGTATGAAGGCATACAACCATCTCCGCTTGAAATCTTTCTATACATCAGGCTCCGTCAAGGACTGAAAGCACTGACACCTGACTTTCCGAATGAACCTGTGGCCTTAGGCCCTTTGCAGCTTATACTCCAAAATGACAACCCTTGTACGCTAGTGTCGACAATATACAGGATAGTACATACACAAATAGATTACCTACCTTTGGCAGCCAAACTGAAATGGGACCTAGATTTAGAAATACCTCTCACAGACAAGCAATGGGCATTTTGCCTCCAGCAAACAAAACACATCTCTGCTAGCAGTAGACATAGAATTATACATTATAAGTTTTTACATCGCATATATTACACCCCGGCCCGAATGTGTAGACTGCAACTTCGCACTACTGACAACTGTGATAGATGCCATGCTCCAGGGGCTGACTTCTTACATCTTGCATGGGCGTGCGATGCAGTCCAACTCTACTGGCTTCAGGTACTCACAGCGCTGTCCAAAATGATTCACACTGTGATAGCTCCCTCCCCTGTTCTAGTGCTATTGGGGTACGTAGAACCCCTACAGGCAGCACACCGCAAGTTTGTTGCACTGGCCCTCTTGGTGGCAAAAAGGAGAGTTGCATGTCGATGGGGCAGGGGCAGGGCCCCTAAATTCAAGGAATGGCTACATGATCTAACTTATTGCCAGGAACAGTTAAATACATATTCTGAATTGTTGCCAATAACTTCACGGCCCAGTGATATTTGGACCACTTTGCGATGTTACCTATCCCAAGAGAATACCGATACCGAAGAAAGGCCACCGGTCTAAGAACCCCCTTGACTGTCTCATTGGGGTACTCTTCACTGTACGGACAGATGTGAGGTAACATCAGGTGGCCTGGGTTGTTGTTGAGGCTAAATTGGACGTGATCTTTGGAGGGAGGAGGGTACTTTACGAACAGACATTGGATCATCCTGCTAGGAGGCTTTTGTATCAGAGCTGACATATGAGGAACGCTTTCTCTTGCAGTGCGCTGTTTCTGTGATGACCTCCTTTCTCGTGGGAATACAGTGAAGTTATGTGGGGCCTGTGCTATGGTACGTGCTGTAACTGATTGCACTATTGAAATGACTGATGATGCTATTGTATTGACATACTGTGATATATGTTCTGGTGATCTGACTCTACACCTGCATTGTGTAAAATAGACTGAAATGTGTAACTGTAATGCACTCTTTGATGAAGGTTATCGATGTAAAACCCACAAATAAAGTTAAAAAAAAAAAAAAGGATGTCATCCATCATTGGCGTGGTGTGTCGTTCTCTTCTGACCGCTTTGTTGGGCAGCCGCATATCGATGCATAAGCGTATGGCTCCTGGCTGTTTTGGCTTTTCAGTGATAACCATCTGGGATACCCATGGCATCGGCCCGGATACCTTCTCAATGACTCCTTGTTCCTCGAGGGCTTCTAGCTCCTTCTCCACCAGCGGCCGCAGGTGAAATGGAACCCTTCTGTGTCGTAGGGCGACTGGGGTGACCGACTTGTCTATGTAGAGCTTAATGGGGTCGCATTTGATGCACCCTAGGCCTTGGAATAGCTCGGGGAACTGTCCGAGGAGCTCTTCTACCTGGTACGCCCGGATTCGTCTCGCACACACAATTAGTTTCAGATCTTCTGCATTGTGACTGTTCAGGAGGGTGTCTGCTTCCCTGTCGATGACATGGATGGTTGCTGTTACCTCCAGATCGTCTGCTTTGATGGGTACTGAGATCTTCCCTTTCAGCGTTAGGGGCATGTCTGCCCTATACGCATAGATTCTGGTCTTGGACGGCACTACAGGAGGGAGAGGGCGTAGGCTTCTATATTGTTTTAGACTCATGATGTTCACGGTCGCCCCAGTGTCTATGACCGCTTTCACTTCTGTTCCTGTGATCTGGACTAGGCAGGTGGGCTGTGGTCGGTGTTGCTGCTTGAGTTCCCTTGCGAATGACACTATGTACACCTCTTCGTCATCGTCTTCTGATGAGTCCTCTATGGTGGGTAGGTGTTTTGCGGGTTTTCCTTGTGCGTGGTCGGTTGGCGAGGCGTCCGTCACTGATAGTTGCCAAACGGCCTTCGTTGGCGGCTTCTGTCCTTGGAATTCTCGGTTCTTGTTGCGTCTTCTGCAGAAGGATGCAAAATGATTCGGTATCCCGCAATTGGTGCAGGTCTTTCCTTGAGCGGGACAGTCTTTGGCGACATGTGGCTCATGGCCGCTGTACCCACATCTTGATCTGGAGGCGTCTCCTTTTGGTCCTCTGAATGTGTCTCCTCTGGGCCTGGTTCTCAGGCATCAGCTCGCTCTGTCTTGATGGACTCTGGCTTCCCATGGGTCTTGGTTACGGCTTGATCCATTTTGTATGCCTTCGCCATGGACAGGTAGTGTGACCTGGCCAGTATTAGTATGTCTTCTAGTGTGATTCTTGGTTTGCGCAGTATGAGCCCTCGTAGGGTCTTGTTGTGGCACCCCTGAATTAGTTGCCTCCTGATCTCTTTTGGCTGGTCTTCATCGGTGCACGTGCTACCCAGCTCCCGGAGACGTGCGTAGAATATGTCCATCGATTCTCCTTCCCTTTGGCGGGCTTGTCCGAGCTTGAAATCTTCGAAATCTGGGTTCAATTGCGGGTCAAAATGGCCATTTAGCGCTGTGACTGCCGCGTCTGCTGCCCCAGTATTAGGTAGATGCTTGAAGATCTTGAAGATTTCGTCTCCCGCATAGTGCAGCAGCAAAGACCTCTTAACTGCGTTCTCCGTCTCTCTCGTTGCGACAAAATAGTTGTTGAGACGTTCAATTCATATTCTCCACCGGGGGGAGACTGATGCGGGGTCCTCTAGTTCACTAAAAGGAGGTAAAACTCCTGATGCTGCATGTTGGAATAAAATGCGGGCCGCGACTTGGTCGCCGTCCCTCATTGTGTCTGATGGTGTGGCCCTTGGGAGTGTCTAGGCCAGTGGTGCGCCACGTGCTCTGGCAGGGCCTAGGTTAGAGTAACGCAGGGTGACGCACGTGGCATTCTGAAACACTGTCAGTATTGTCCTTTCACCCTGGGGTGTGCTGGTTCCCCCTTCTGTCTCCTTACTTGAGTGCTTGTTGAGTTCCTTTCCTTTCCTCTCCTCCTTCATTTCCTTTTGCCAATGCTTGTTGAACTGTCTTTTTTTTTTTTCCTCTTCTTTTGTCTCGGCCATAGGAAACAGCAGCTACACGTCTCTGTGGCAGTACCGCAGATTGTACTCAGACCTCCATTCTTCAGGAGGTGTTGCAGCCCCTGGGCAGAGAGCAACACGCTGAGGCAGGGGCGTGTCCAGCAAAATTTCAGCCGGTCTCAGGCAAAGCACAGTGGGGCAGCCTTACCGGTCGCGTGATGCTTCTGATGCCGTTTGCATCACACGCGGCCGGTTCTGGAGCAGGGGCGGGTGCGCATGCACTGCCGACGTTGGGCAGGCAGGCTTCTTCCACACGCAGTGCACAGCCGCACCTGCGCGCACAGGAGTCGGCTGGTCCAGACGAGTCGTGCATGGTGAGAGCAAGGGTTGGGCCCCCTCCACTCGTCGCCAGTGTGGTGTTTTGGTCCAGGGCTGCGAGATAACGCCGCAGGGCAGGGAAAACCTAGCGCGGGGCATGCGCGCGGAGCAGCAATACACTCAGGCCACAACATAAGTTAGTTGGGAAGTGATGTGCCTTGAGCGGCAGTCCTCCTTTTATTAATTCCTGCAGGCCACGCCTGGCCCGCGGGGTGGTGGGTATAGGAGCTTTGGCGACTAGACCACCAACCATTACATAGCTGACAGCTGAATGCGAATGGAAAGACGAAGAGATCGGAGGCAGAGCGGCATCGCTACACAAGCCGGTGGCTGCAACGCGCCGCCCTAGAACTCCAGGCCCTCGATAGGAGACGTATCAGTGGTGCACCCCCATGGAACACTTCACTGTGGGAGGTACACGCAGGAGGGGCAACCCCGCTAGGCGAAAGATCCTGCCCCCCTGGAGTGCATAGATGCAGCCCAGGTGGGGTGACCAGGCGTCCCGGATTTGCCCGGATGGTCCCGTTGTTTCACCTGCTGCCCTGGCAGGTTTCAGGAAATGTAGCTTCTGTCCCGGTTTTTAGAGATTGGGGGCTGAAAACTGTGGGAGGTGCTTTTTTATATTTTACAAAGCGGGGATAGTTAGCAGTTGTTTCAAGAAACCAATTCAATTAGGAGCCAAGCGTCTGGCTTTAAAAATTGCATTTTATGTATTTTCTTACTGCCTTTTCTGTAATTCTCTTCTGAGGAACGCTGTCATTCTGTGCACTTGCTTGAAGTAAAACTGTAGTCCTTCTTCTATTTTTGTGAAATGTCCCAGTTATTTACTTTAAAATTTGAACTGTGGCCAGCCAGGAGAGTTGTGAGAGTCTGGCCCGGCTGGTTCCTCGATGAGGGGTTGAATATTGGCATTTTGCTGGGCAGCAGCCAAGGCCTGTATGGAGGCGAAGATCAGGGGTGCCCCTCCCTTTACATAGTGTGCCCTGGCTGACCCCAAGGAGGGGCCCTGTAGAGGTCATAAATATATGCACGGATCTGGGGACCCGCTTTCCCCCGAATAGCTGTGAGAACAAGGGCCTAAACCAGAAGCAGGTGAGAGGGACTCTGCCCGGGAGGAGAGGAAGTAGACTAGTCAAATGGACTGAGATCCTGGGGGTGTGAGAGGCCTAAACATCACCAGCCCAAGCCCGGAGATTGAATAGAAAAATGATCTATTCCAGAGACGAGGGATTCTGATAATAGAGACCTAACACACGCAGGATGGAAGCCGCCCTACACTGGAAACATAGGGAAGAGCTGTGGGGCCTCCCTCAGTTGAATAGCTAACAAAATGCCCCATCGACTTCTGGGTAAATGAGTTGAGTTGGTCTACTACCCTGCGCGTTGTGAAGTGCAGACAAGTGAAACAACGTGCAGGTGCTAGATAAAGTAATGGATTTCATTCTTGCAGCAGATTTGAAGAAGAGCAGAAGACAGCTGTCCGAGTGCAGAGACGTACCATGTTGAGAGGGGGGTAAAGAAGGAAAGAAAAACTACTGAGCTACCCCCCAGACAGGCAGAAGACATTGGGGTGGCACTAATTTAACACCATTGAAAGGCACAGATAGCGTATTGAAATGCCCAACGTTCGACCCTCTGACAGTGGAAAAACGAACATAGCTATTAACCCACTGGCAGATGCAACTCTGCTGCCTCTATCATGGCAAGAGACAAGGAACCAAAAACCCAGAAACAGGGCAAACTGAATAAATTCACAAAAGTACGCCCATCACCTGTGGAAACAGAGGAAGAACCCTCGGGACCTCCGGACAACACTGCCATTCTCCAGGCGATCCATGCGTAACATTGCGGAAAGAGTGACACATGATAAACCCCGCATTTCAGAAGCGGAAGACATGATGCACAAATTACATGCAGATTTCAAAGACCTGAAGACCACCATGAGAGAAGTTGCATGGAGAGTAGATGATGCAGAGAACAGAGCACGGAGGAACAACGTCCTCTTTATTGGGTTTCCGGAAGGAACAGAAGGCTCTGATCCAGTGACATTCCTGATGTCGTGGGTACATTACTTTTTACCTATGGCTAAGTTGTCATCCTGCTTCATCATCGAATGGGCTTATGGGATGCCTGGTTCCCCACCGCAACCCTCAATTGCAAGGTTTTTAAACTACCAAGACCGCAATTCAATCCTCAGGGAATCACGGCGCCTGGGGTAACTCAAGTTCGCTAATGCCAAGATCATGATCTTCCCCGACTATTCAAGGGAAGTCCAGAAGATGAGGAGATCATTTGACTCAGTGACTGTGTGCCATGCAGATTCAATATATGCTCCTCTTCTCTGCTAGACTCAATGTTATTTTTCAAGGCACTTCACAATTCTTTTAGTCCCCAGAAGAGGCATGGGCCTGGATGAAGGAACGCGCCATGCCACGACAATAAATAAACAGACCCAGCGAGACGCAACCCGGAGGCACAGCAACACAATGGGAGCCTAGGCCACAGCGAGTTAAAAAGCGGCGCCTCCTTAGGGGAAGACACAACCAACGGACAGAATAACTGAAATCAATTAGCAGGTGCAAAAGTTCAAGCTAATTTGTAGCCATTCCCTGTAGTGCTTCCTGAGGGGCCCCTCCAGAGTTCAGTTGCCTACTTGCAACTATTCTCTGACCCCCTTTCAGAGCTGCAGCGGTCAGATTTCTAACACGAACTTGGATGGATGCAGCGCCATAAATTAGAAATTCAGTTGGACTGACTCCCATACACAACCCAATAAGGTACACTCTGTGTGGGGTGCTTCCTGTCACAATTAGCCGATGTGGATGAATTCTGGGATGCTATGAATTTCCAAACCCTCTGTCACAAATAAATAATAGACTTAAAAAAGCAGTGAGAAGCACACAATACAACTTTAAAATTTTGTGAGAAATGTGATTGTTGGGTGAGCTGGATGAAAACCTGCTCAAGCAACATCCACAATCCCTGTCACAGTCAACCACTAAAGTCACTAAATTAACCAGTATTTAACCCTCTTGTAGCCTGGCACAAAAGCAGTCTTAGTTTAGCTTAGCTTAGAGACAATGCATAAAGTATTTATGCAGCACTTCAAACAGTTATAAAGTGAAAACATAACACAAGAAAATCCTACATTAATTTAGAACAATTCAGTAAAATGTAATACATTATTTGACACCAAAATGACAAAACTTCAAATAGTACAACTGGTGTGGTGTGGCTCACTGGTTAGAGGCGGCAGACCCGAAAGCAGAGAACGGCCCAGGACCAGGGTTCGATTCCCGACGCGGCAGGGTCGTGGACCAGGGTCAGCGGACTCGATAATTCTCGCCTCGGTGCCTACTCTAACCAGGGATCACACTTGGCAACTCTGGGCATTAGCTTGCCTCATCTCTACAACGGCCCCCCACATTCGCCGGGGATGCCTGGTTTCACCTTGGAGATACCCAGTAGGGACCATCTCACAGGGATAGCCAGGACGGGTTCCCCAGTGGTCTACAGCACCACAACGCCTCAGGGCAGCAGTGCGCTTTACAAGACACATACATACATACATACATACATACATATATTCATTTTAAAGGGATTAGGTGAAAATGGTGCTTAAAAACCACCAAGCAGCAACTGTGGTCACCTGGTCCTGGCAGACCAGTACAAAGTCACTAGATCAAGGCGAATGCAAAGGGATGCAGGCTGGGTACAAGAACCAAGATACGCCGGCTGAACAAAGCACCTTAAATCTTGGTTGTGGAGCATTATGAGGTCTTGCATCGAGCATGCGTCACACAGCAGCAGTTCTGAGGGACTACGGGGCTATGATGTGAGGTGCTACGTGGATAATGTGTCTCACAGTAGCGGTTCTGAAAAGCTGCAAGGTCCTGCGTTGGGGATGCCTCGTACAGTGCCTGCTGCAATAAAAAGCTGCCAAGCGATGCATCGGTTCTGCTAGGTCCACCGCTAAGCTGGAAGGGCACCTTCAGACCTACTTCCAAGGGTCCAGGGCTGGGGAGGCACCAATTGCAGGGCAGGACTCACAGCAGGCACAGTCCAGGTGCAGAATTCAAGATGGTTGGAGCCTTTTCTGTCCCTGAGGCTCTGAACAGGAAGCCAGCCAACTAGCCCTTGGAGTCACTTTGGTGGTCCAGGGTTCGACATGCACATCCAGTCCTTCTGACTCAGGTAGCATGGCAGCAGAGTAGCAGTCATGTTTTCAGCAGAGCCACACAGCAGTCCTTCTTCTAAGTCTTCCTCACATCCAGATAGGTTCCAAGGAGTAGGTCTGATGATCTTATTTTATATACTTTATGCCTTCTTTGAAGTAGGAGACGTTTCTAGAGATTCCCTTTGATGTGCTTGGACTTTTATGCATCCCTGTCGTGGCTCCAGCCTGGCTGCGTACACAATGGGCAGGTGTGAAGTTCTTTGTTTGATGGAAGGGCAAAGCCAATTGATCTGTAAGTGGGGCTGTGCCTGGCTCCACCCCCCCTAGCCGGGCACACCTAACCTTTCAGTCAGTCAGTCAGTCAAAGATAACTTTATTTGGTTTATCATAACCATAAAGCATATAAAACACAATTTTTGACATGAAAAATTTTAAAGCGAAGCGTATTTTCACTCTGTTAAAATATTTACAATTTCTGTAAGGAAAGTCATTTTCTGTCACCGAGCCTTTAGTCTTTTCCAGTTTTGTGAGTACATTTTCTACTAATATCATGAATTTTCCCCCCGACATATTAAAATGTATGATGAGGCGCCCATCCAACTTGTTACCGCATGTCTACAAGTGCGAACGTTTAAATCAATTAAGACTGTTTTCAACAAGTTCCTTCTTTCTACTTTTACTGATTCACAGACGCACAATAGGTGGCTTAAAGTTTCTATATGGTACCCACATAAACGACATGCTTTTGTTTGCTGTTTATTTTTCTAGGTGGGAACCAAGTCCTTCGAGCAGTGATCGCCAAATCTAAATGCCATGACCCTCCTTTTTAATGATAGTCGGAAGTGGGCTGCTAGGTAGGGTTGTGGTTTTAAGCTTTATATGAGTTTATTACATCCCATGCATGGCGGCGTTTGGCCAGTCTCCTTTTATCTTCCACAAAGGATAATGCCTTTGCCCTGTTATTACAGACTTTGTTAAAAGAGGACCTTTCCAGCTTGCTACTCCATGCTTCTTCGATCTCTAGTTCCTCCAGGGCAATACGCAGATGGTCACCCCAAGTATTTGGGTTTCTTTGATCGTATTGTAGTTTTATTTCTGTCCAGCATAGGTTGTTCAATGTTCCCATTTCCGCTGCTCTGAGTTTCCAGCATAATTTTACCTAGTTTGCTTTCCTTTGGAATTCTTGGTTCTGGAGCCCAAGTTCCAAACGTATTTGTGCTGGCGAGGAACCTTTAAAAAGATGGAATACTGCTTTACAGACCTTGATTTGTAGTTTGTTTAAGATGTTGATTTCTTGGCCGTGCCATGTTTCCATTCCGTAGGATATGGCTGGGAGCAATTGTGTTGTCATTATTTTTAGGAGATGCCCATGTGAAGGGCATTTCAATTTCTTATAAAGCTGTTTATAGGCGAAGGTTAATGATTGGGCTTTAGCTGTGATCTCCCTTTTCTGATCCACCCGAGACAGATTTCTTGCCAATTTGATACCCAAGTATTTATAAGCGCTTATTTCCTCTATTTGTGAGTTCTGTGCGTACCATCTGTATTTTCCTAGCCTCGGGCTCGCCAGTCTTACCACCTTGCTTTTTGATTTATTTAGTTTCAGACCTTGTGCATCCAGGTAGTCTTTTAGTTTGTTTATGGTCCTTTGCAGCCCTATCGGAGTTTGACTCACCACCACGATATCATCTGCGTATTGCAGAAATTGGATTTGCTCATTTGCCAATTTTGGCGGATGTCCATTTACTTGTAGCAGGTAGTTATTTAAATCTGCCAAATATACGTTGAATAAACATGGTGAGAGTACACAGCCTTGTTTTAGTCCGCTTGTTATGTTTATTTTTGACAATACTCTTCTTCCATCTCCTAACTTTACTTTGGCCCATGTAACCTTTCTATTGTGTGACTGTCTGCGAGGAATATACAAAGTCCAACTATCAACTATATCCAGTCATGTGACCCAGGAACTGCATAGGGTAGGAAAATGTCAAGTTTCTAAAAGTGGCATTTTGAAAATGTTGACTTACAATCTAACTTTAACATTAAAGAGGATTTTAAATTACGATTTTATAAATACCAAACATA
Source organism: Lissotriton vulgaris (assembly GCF_964263255.1). Taxonomy (NCBI): domain Eukaryota; kingdom Metazoa; phylum Chordata; class Amphibia; order Caudata; family Salamandridae; genus Lissotriton; species Lissotriton vulgaris. The sequence goes on along the minus strand of NC_141699.1, from coordinate 38,958,050 downwards.
CATTTATCCTTGCTCCCAATCAAAAGTCAGCACTTATTAAATATAATAAGGTAACCAAATGCTATGCCGTTAGAGGCAACATTTTAATTACAATGCACCCTGCCCTCTAGGGATGTCAAGGTCCTACCTTAGGGGTGACTTATATGTAACACAAATGCAAGTTTTAGGCTTAGCAAGGAGATTATAGTGCCAAGTCGTATTGGCAGGTTGAAGCTGCCAGCAGGCTGCAAATGTAAGACTGAGACATGTTTTAATGGGTTACTTGTGTGGGTGGCACAAATAATGCTTGAGGCCACAAGTAGCACTACATTTATCAGCCCAGTTATATGGTATATTACCTTACTGGGAACTTAGATATAACTTAAAAATGCCAATCAGGTGTAAGCCAATTTTACCATTCCCTCGTGAATGAGCACGAGCACTATAGCACTGGTTAACAGTGGGGTAAAGTGCACAGAGTCCTAAAGCCAGCAAAAAATGAATAGGAGGATGAAGGAAAAAAGGTTGGGAAAGACCCTGCAGAAAGGGCCAAGTCTAACAAATATTTATTTCTAAACCCAAGTTGAAGTGAATAAAATAAGAATGGTAACCACACAAAATAAGAAAAGAAGTAACGCATGGCATGACCAGCAAAAAGAAAATAAACATTACTGAAATGTTTCACACGTTCCCAGCATTCTAGCACCCTATTGCTACTTCTAAGCGCTATGCTACAATTTAGCAGATGCAGAAAATAGCAGGTCTGTAAATCGAGGGCCTTAAATGGATCGCACCACATACCTTTTCTCAGTAAGAAGTAGCTGCTCAGCTGTTCTCTATCACAGCCCCTGCCTGGGAATGATAAGCAATGTCTGGTTGAAAGACACTCTCTGCCCCTCGCTTGACGCCCCCGAGCAAGCCTGCACCGGGGACAGCTGGTCACAGGAAACCAGTGACCTCTGGCTTCATCCTTCTGTCTCAAAGCCTCTCCAATTAATGGTCAGATATCTGAGTTTTTATAGTATCTAATGCTAATTTTGTCTCCTGGTTATAAGTTTAGTGACACTAAAGTCCACTAAACTTTACAAAATAAGTATGATGACAAATGAATCATCTCTGTTCACATGTAGATCTTTAGCCTTTGCTGGGAGTCTTCATATTAACATGGCAGTGACCATAGCATGAAGAATGAAAACATCTCAGCCTTAGGTAGGAAGCAGACTCGATGCTAACGCTGGTGCTGGTATCTAAATGTCACACTTTCTAATTGAAAGGGATGAAAGAGTCTGCAGGCAAGCATGTGATAAAAATAGAAGACATTTAAACAGACCCCGTGACAGCGGTCATGACGTACCTGGATTGTAAATTGAGGTAGATGCAATCAAAAGACATCTATAATATCATGAAATGCTTATAATGCTCACCAGAATGCTAATAGAATAAAATACTGCACGCAATATTGAATAAAACATGGCAGAAAATGTCACATAAAATTTTGCATAACATTTTATGTGAAATACTGCATAAGAATATTGCACAAAAATGAAACACTTAATCTCGTATGCACACCGGTAGATTAAAACCAAACCCAGCATGGCATTATGGGCCAGCTGTATCAATCTTTCACACAAAAACAATACAGCAAAACACCTTGCTGCACTGCGTAAGAGGGAGCGGGCAGGAATGTGCCGTAATTACCCATATACGGCACGTTCGTGCGCTCTGCCAGCGTTGCCACACAATCTGCCGCCTGGCACCAACGCAGGCACCCTTGCACCCAGGTGCAAGAGGGCATGAGTTGCAGGCAGGATGTTTTTGTGCAGCAAGGGACATTTACCCACACAAACACAATTCTAGGAGGCTCTTTTCTCTTTGCAGCAGAATGCAATACACTTAGAAAGAAGAAACAACGAGGAGAAATACAAATGCGCGGCACTTTCACACATTCGCACGTTTACCACTCTTGGTAAATCTATCAACGCGCCAACATCCATGGGTGGATGCATCGGAACACCCATGGTCCCCCCATGCAGCACTGCCTGGCGTTGTGCCAGGTTTACCAAGTCAAGCAGAGACATGTGAAGGGGCTGTGCGTTGCCTAGTGAATCTGACTTTAGCATTGCGTTGCACTTGAGACACCATGCATGACACAAGGGCAAGGCAATGCTGTAACTAATATGGCTGGGTGCAAAAGAAACACAATTAAAGTAGAAAAAGAAGAAAGGTTACAGACTTCATCATTTTATTTCAGAAAAGCAGGAACAGTTTTTTCACTAGAGACACAGGGGCATATTTACAGGAATGGTGGTGTAGGGAAGCGAGCAAGTTACCCTGCTGTGCTGCCCAGCATCACAGGGAAAGAATAGGAATGCACTGTATTGAGCCTATACGGTGCCTTTCTGTCTTTTCCCCTGCACTGGTGCCGTTTTGGCAGCCTAGCGCCAACGCAGGGACCCTTCACCATTGTACAAGGGCGCCTGCATTGCAGGCAGGATCCATTTTGTGAAGGAAGGGGCACCTTGCTGCAGAAAAGCAATCATGAGAGAGGCTTTCCTCTTTCTGAATGCAGCACACACAGAAAGAGGAAGAACAAGTAGGAATAAAGATTGTGATGCATTCCCAGGTTTACAAGTACTTGTGAATCTGCGAATGCCTCAAAAACCACCCGGTTGCGCGGGAAAGACACTGCAAAGCCCATGGAATGCCACCCTGGCACAGAGTAACGCAACACAGGAGTTCCGGGGCCTTTCCCACTTTACTAGCCTTAAGGGCGAGCTCAACCTCTGTCAAGGTGACATCAAGGGCTATTGGAAGATCCATCAGGTTAGCACTAGGACTAATATCAAGGGTGCCTGATGTCTCATGGCTCTTCTCGGTAGGTAAACCGAAGATCTGTGAAAAATGGTCCACCCAATGTCTTTTGTCTATTGCAATTTCTATAGACGGTACGTCCACGGTAACAGAGAGAAAAGGGGATTTGACCACATGCCAAAATGCGGTGCAGTCCTTGTTAATGCAGCTTTTGTGTAGCTCCACCCAAGTTTCTTTTTTTAGTTCACCTTTTCTTGTTTTTACAGCCTGGTTATATGCCTTTCTGAGCTGTCTAATCTCCAGCCTATCTGTGTCCTTTTCCTTACGCTTATCTTTCCTTTGTTTTAGTTGGACTCTCAGGGATTCCTTGATTTCAGTTGTTATTTCCACATAACTTCTTAAAACTTCATGATATGGAGTTAGGGGATCTAAGCACTTCATTATGGGAGTTAAAGATTTTCTCACTACCACTTTTGTGATCTCCCGTGGGTCAATTTTATTCTATTTTAATGAATACCCATTTATTTTATCCATTTCCAGATTTTTTTGCCCATACCTCCTTTTATTCTCGCTTTTACCAGTGATGTATGGACCGGATATTGGCACACTGATTTGAAAATGGTCACTGATAGCATTTTTATGCATATTAAAATTCAGCAGACGGGAGGCATATCTACTTGATATTAAAACAAAATCTATGATTGAGTCTGCTCCTCTGCCATTAAAAGGTTGTGTAAATGGAACTGGTGAAGAAAGAAGGTGGTTCGCAAAACCTACTTCCAAAACAAATAGCAACTCGTTTAGACAGTCACCATTGACTGCGTAGGGAAAATAGGGTAAGTTGCTGTTGTTCTCATCTGTTAAACCACATGTTAGATTATTATTTATTCCACACAGCGATAGGTTGAAATTCCTCCCCCCCCCCAAACAAATAAAACACTTTGGGTACAATTATTCTGTATCTCTAGAAGGGCATTTCTAAGTTGTTTTAAGACAACCACCAAATATTCCTTCTGTATATTATTGTAAAAATTAATCCACACATACATGTCTTGGTCGTTCATATTTAGGGATATTATTTAAAAATTGGGTTCTGACTTTGCAAAGGTTACTTCCTTTATCTTCAACAGATTAGAGATATAGACTGTCAGTCCACCCTTGGCCCTCCCAGATGTAGATGGAATAGCTGGGGTAAAATAAGTCTTGTAACCCTCACTATGTGTTTCAGTGGTAGCCCATGTCTCTTGAAAACAGAGGACATTAAATTTCCCCAAAAACTCATGCCACATATAATTGGTCAATTTCGAGCGTAGGCCCGCTATGTTCCAAAATAGGATTTTGAACATGGATTTGATGGTTATATCTTCCTGCTTCGAATCTCCTGCAATGGGCCTATTTTGAAGTGCAGCTAGGGTCGTAGCTATGGTAATTTCTTCTTCTTTTTCTCCGGGCTAGGATTTACTGTTGATCCACTGTACGAGGTCTGCCTTTCTAATAGGAATTTATTTCCTGGGTCCAATTCATAGGTGCTAGGATTCATAATATGGCCCGGGCAATGGATTCCAGATGAAATATGTCCTACAGCGTTTTTGATGTGAGTTTCGTTTGACTGATTCAGTCAATCTATCTCTTCCAGGCTCGAGAGCATGGCAAACGGATTGTCAGTCGGGAGGTTAAAACTATAGTTTTGCCTTATCTCCACTTTTCTAATAGTATCATCCCTCTCTGCCCTACGTAGTAGTGGGTAGAAAAATCCCAAAGGCACAGTATTACTCCCTATTGTTGACACTGGATTATTGCCTTCCCGCCAGAGGATATTCTTCACCAACTGGGGTGTTTTGAATGTTAAAACCACGCAATCCCCTGGTAGTGTTTTTCTGCGATTGCCAACCCATCGAACCCTCCTTGCCTTCTTAAACTCAGCAAAGAGTTGTTGAGTGAACCCGTCCTTCCTACTTATCCAATGGAATGCTTTATTTCTAAGCATTTCCCAAGTTTCATGTTCAGAAGTCCCCAGTTTTGGTACGTTAGCTAAGATGACTACGTATGGCATTGCCGCCGGTGGTAAGTCTAAATATTGATTTCTACTATGGTAATCAATATTTGATTCTGAGACTATTAGCCCGGGTTGTAACCCGATCTGTTAGCTCTGAAAAGGATGATTTGGCCTACGTTCTGTACTTTATCTATGCTGCAGCCCCTTCTATCCCTCTTCTCTACAGTATTAGCAGAGTGGCCAGTCATATGTCGTTGGGCGGTATCTAGCTTAGGGAATCTGGTTTTTTCGAAGGGGGTACTCACACTAGGGCCTTCCACCTCTTTACTGTGAATAATATGAGGAAGAGTAACTCTCAAGTTAGCATTTCTACCTAATTCCCGAGTATTATTACTCCCCTTTCTGGAATCGATGGGTATATGATTTTCACTACTTCCCTTATGTAAATGGTTGGTCAGGCAGGTTTCTATGAGGGATAATCTTTCACCCATCTTTTGCCCATTTTATCTAATGATACTCGTAGGTAGAGATCCAGTCTTTCAACTATGGCTGTTCTTATCCCTGTTCTTTTGTTTCCCTGTTTATTTTGTTTTAGGATAGTAGTACCCAGAGTCTTAAGTATTTTTGTGTGATCCGCCCCTCCTTCAAGCTCATCATTCAACTTGTCTATGGTAATTGTTTTTTTTTTACTTTTTTTGCGGTGGTTGGAAAAAAAAATCAGAGTCACTGAGTACTATTTTGTCAGTTATATTTTGGATGCAGCCATTCCAAGATACTCTATCCTTTGATCTTAGTCCTGTGGCCTCTAACATCTCTATACTAATTCCAACTTCAATATTAGAGCAAGTCGTACCTGCCTCTAGAGACTCTCCTACTGAAGATATTTGTTTATCAATCCACCTCAGATAACGGAGACCCCTCCATATGATTTGCAATACGTTTGTGGGATCCAGTGTTGCTTGCAGTAGCCGGGGGATTATATTTCATTCTGATTTAGCATTAACCAATGTTAGGCATACATAATCTAGGCCAGAGCCTACATTGGGGGATCTTTTAGCTGTAACAATATCTTCCCTGATGAGTGATCTACACTTCCTCACATGTCTAAATCACTGTGTGCATTTATTTATAAGTGATTGATCCTCCTTTTTGTTGAGACTCGGTGTTAGCTTTGGAATGCTGGTTGAATATATTTGTATTTTGGGAATAGGATCCTTTGGCTTTACCCTCATCGGATGGATAGGTCTAGGACATTCAATAATTCAGGTTGTGGGCGAATTGTTCCACTAAATCTCTCTTGGTTTCTATTAGCTGGTTCTGGAGGGTGTGTGATGCCATTTGGAGGCTGGAGTATGGCCGTTCTTGTTTGTTGGGTATCTACTATCTTATTGTGTATTCGTATTCGTAGCCATGCTACCAATGGGCTGCTCTTTTTGTTGAATCTTCTGTAGTCTGTCCAGCTGGTCCTTTATACTAGAGGTGTCAAATGCTACCAGTTTAAGAGAATCAGATAGCGTACCAACTAATGATCTAAAGACTGTTACTTCTTCCATTAATTTATAGATCTGTAATTTTAGGTCATCAAAATTACCTTCTACTGTAACCCTGGTCATAGTAATAGGTGGATTGGGCTTAGTAAGCACTGCCTATTCTTCTAACCTAGGGGAACTCTTGCCTAGAATCTCGGGCCGTTCAGGGTAATCACCATTGTTGATGTTTCTATGGGTGGTGGAAGGTACTATGGTGTTAGTATAGTTTGAACAGCTTGGGCCTCCAATTGACCTATCCCCTAATGGTGAAAGTGTAGATAAACATCTTTTTATAGAGAGAAACCCTCTTTTCCCTAATTATTTACCCCCGATTGGCCCACCCCTGTTTTTTTCTCCTTTGGCCCTTTGCCCTCTAAGTGTTCTTGGCTTGGTGGTTTGTCTTCCGGAGGTCCCTTTGTTTCAGTATGTTCCGAGCAAATCAAGGTTTCTACCTCATCAATCAAGCTATTAATTTCCTCCAGAACGCTCCTCCCCTTATCCCCCAATTTCTTTTTTTGCTTCTTTGTCCCCTGGGCTTGGTCTAGGCTTTAGGCTTCCCCACTGCCTATGATCCTAATCAATGTCCCGATTCGTTAACTCCATAAGGATGCAGTAGAATCCTAACTATGGGTCCCGCTGTAATATTTTCCCACCAGACAGAAAAAATTAAGACAAAAGGCATACCAAATAGCAGTACAAAATAATCGGGAGTGGTGTGACCACAAAAAGGAAGATGACAACAACCGGGCTCCAGAGGCAGTCGTAGGGTAGGCATCCAGACCATAGATAGGACTATAAAAACAGGAGGATTTTCTGGGTACAACACTTAAAGAGGGTAACTAAGAGGTGAAGAAAAAGATATACATTATTATCTTACACAAATATATACCTTTAAAAGACAAATAAAACATGAAATTAAGTGGTAGGTTAACCTAGACCATTGAAGATATAGCAGCAACAATCTGAAACATAAAAAGAAAGTTATATGAAACTTTCAAGTGAAAGGGTATTTAAAAGCATCCATTGTTTCCATTTTACAGTTGTCAATAAAATTTCTGCAGCATGGAGGGATCTGCGTACGTTGTTGTTTTGTTATTGTAAGTTACTTTACAGAAGCACGGATAGAAAAGACCAAGGGCCCGATGTAGGTGGCCAAATACCGGTTGGTAATGGTAAAATTCGGTAAATTTCACTTTTACCGACCTGTATTTAGCCATTCCTGATGTATGGAAGGAATCGATAATAAGGAATCGGTAAATACCGATTGCTTAATACCGATTCCATATTGGCCTTGCATTTAAGGAATCGGTAATACCGACTGTAGAAAGCACATAAAAGAGTGCTTTTTGGCCTTAAGGATTCAGTAATTACCACCAACTTCAAGTTGGTGTTAATTACCGAATTCCTTTAAAAAAGGACTTTCTTGCTTTTTTTGAAGTGCCATGTGGCACACATCCCTGCCCTAAGGGCATGCATGTGTGCCACATGTGTACTCATGTACATTTCAGGGGTGCAACAGGGTGTACTTTGGACACGCTGGCACCCTTGAAATACCTCCAGGTATTACCAATTCGGTAATACTGAATCAGTAATACCGAATGTCTTCACATTCATTCCTATGGGCCTCCAAGCCCATAGGAATGACTGGGTAGGTATTCGTTATTACCGAATCTCCATTACTGATTCCGTAATAGCAAATATTAAGGATTCAGTATTTTTTACCAAATTCTTACCTACATCTGAAATACCGATTTCTTAATACCGAATCGGTAAATTTCGGTATAAAAAAATTTGGTATTTCACTATTACCTACATTGGGCCACAAATCTTTCTCCAAGGGAAAGTAACGCAGGTCGCATTTCTAGACATTTCTTCTGTCTGTCTGCTATAGCTTTAGACTGATCGTGAACAAAATATAATGGGTTTCCTGAACAAGTAAAACATCCTTTGGTTTTTGAGAAGATCCTGATATTCCAGAGAAAATATTATGACACACTGAGGTATTTGTGATGAGGAGGCATATTGAGATTGATGACCAGGTCAATGAGCAAGTTGTATGTTAAGCTTAGTGGATTCAAGTTTTGGAAGAAAATTTAGAAAAAGGGAAATAGGCTGGGAGCCTTCTGCTTCCTCTGCGAGGCCGTAAATGCAAAGGTTGTTGCGTTGATTTTGAATTTCCAAATCTTCAAAAACTTTCTTAAGATATGAGACTTCCGCTTTGAGGTGCATAACATCTTGAGCAGTATCCTGAATAGAAAACATCTCATGTTCTATGTTCTCAACTCTATTTTCCATCAGAGACCATTTGTCGTCCAGTTGCTGAAGCTTTGTATTAATTTCCTCCATATAGGGTTTCAAGACGCGGATCTCATCTAGAAGGAGCACCATAGAGACAGAAGAAATAGGTTTAACAGGTGATGGAGGATTTTTTGGGGCCTTTTTGTTTGCCGTCAGCGGAGCTAAGGTTGGTATTTTAGAGGATTGCTTAGAAGAAATTGTAGAGGCGCAGGAGGAGGAGGATGAATGAGAATCTGGAGATACCCTATCAGGATGTTCCATAATGGATTCCAGTAAAGAAAAAGAGTTTTTAGTATACACTGTACACTGAGAGTGAGCCATGCCAGGGGTGTGTAATTTTAAGTTCCTAGTTTTCCCCATACACAAATATAAATGATAAAAGAAAGGACGTGGTATAGGGAATTATCTCTAAATAAGCTGCAGTTAAAATGTAGTTAAATAGTCTCACATGGCAGTTTTTTGCAGTGCTTCAGAAAATAGAAATGCTAACTTGAACAGATAAATTGTTGAAAATGAAACCTCCCAACACACAGACGAGCAGAAAGATTTATGAAGGCTGCAGGGTCAAAAGGTTATGCCATTAGTACAGAGGCTCTGCTCATTTTAATAAACACCTCATGAGGGGAAATTGGAAATCAATATCACTGAGGGAGAGTGGTTGGAACACTTTGAAAATATTTATGCAAGCAATGTAGATTTTAAGTCCTTTACACCTCCAATGAATTGCCCACCTGTTTCCATGGTATCCTTTTTAGAAGTGGATGTGGAGAAGGCAATACTAGATACTGCTGCAAATAAGGCTCCCGGACCAGATGGGGTTCCCTCAGATTTATTCAAGAGCGATCCAAAACTATGGACCACTGTTCTGACAAACGTTTTTAGGTCCACGGTATCCCATGGATTCCCTGCCTCGTGGGCTCATTCTACAATTATACCAGTTTTTTTAAAAGGGCAACGAGGGGACCCGTGATGTTATCGACCTATCTCGCTCCTTGACTCCTCTGTAAAAATTCTTGGGAAGGTTTTATTGGCTAAAGTTGCCGATAAGGTCAGTGAGAAGGGGCTCTTGTCGGAAACTCAGTATGGGTTCAGGTCTGGTAGAAGTACTGTGGACCAGTGCCTGAACCTGTATCTCTTAGTTATTAAGTATACAGTAGCCAGGAAGGGGGCTATGTACCTGTGTTTTATGGATCTGTCCACAGCTTTTGATCTAGTCAATAGATCAAAGCTGTGGAGTATCCTGCTGGATATGGGAATTGACCCTGGTCTGGTATTTTATATGGCCGATTTGCACCAGGATCTTTATGCTAATGTGAGAATGTCCCAAGAGGGTATTTGTACTAGATACTTTAAATCAGGGAGAGGGGTGAGGCAAGGATGTATCCTTGACCCTCTTCTGTTTACATTGTACATTAACGCCCTTGAAAATTCATTGTCATCAGCCACATTGGACGTCCCACGTATAGGTAGCACTGCTATCCCTGTGCTCCTATACGCGGACGATGCGGTTTTGCTTGCCCGCACCCCGATTGGCCTGCAACGGCTATTGCACTCATTTGGGGAATTTATGTCCTCATTGGACCTGTTGGTTAATTCCTCAAAATCCCAGGTCATGGCTATGGGGCACCACACCAACAAACTAAGAACTTTTTATTGCAGGGGGACTGAATTACAAAAAAGTGAAAGCCTTCACATATTTGGGGGCCTTATTTGACAAGAATTCCTCATGGGCCCCTCAAAGATCAGCTAAAAAAATGCCCTAGTTTGCGCGGGTTCTGCCTTGCTAAACTTGACCAAGCGCTCAGGTGGTAGACCGTTTGAGGCAATCCAAAAGATATACAAAGCAAAATGTATAGCCCTAACACTCTATGGCGCCCCTATTTGGGGTTATATGCAAATGTCGGACGTACAAAGGGCTGAAAATAAGATATTCAGGTGTCTTCTTTCGGTCCCTCAATCTACTGAAACTTTTGCAGTTCATCAGGAGTTGGGAATTCCTAATTGTTACCCCCGATTCACTAGAATTATATTTAAAGGTGGTCACCAGACCATTTCACAGATGGCTCTTAACAAGGTTCAGGTTTAATCAAATATCAACCCTACTGGGCACAGTCCAGGGCTGGAGCACATCTGAAAAGGCTCTACCTTGTGACTGTGATAATTGCGCCACCCACGATACCACTCATTTTATGTTATTGTGTAACCATTATTCTGTAATAAGGATAAAGTACATCTTCCCACTTTTGAGGGGTATGGGGTTTCGACAAGTTAAACCTGCTTTAATGTATCTGCAACTGATGCATAATGTTTGGATCGTCTTTAATATTGGAGCTACTTGGTGGCAGCTGTAAGATCTCAGAAGTTAAGATTATCAGGCATTTCTGAACCATGATAAATCCATGTGCTAGTCTAGATTTGCGTATTCCGATATGAATTGTGTAAATCAATAATTTTAAGGAACCTTGTATGATTTTACTGATTGATCTTAAACTGTACCTATTAATTGATTGTAATTTTTTATTGTGTCCTTTTATGATTTTAATTAATCGAATAAAGTGCTTTGACTCTGACTCTGGGTGTAGGTGTGAGTGTTCCCACGCAACATCCATGGAACCTGATGCATTCCCAGATTTACAATATTTTGTAAATCTGGGTGTTAGACCTGACATCATTAGTGTGAGTCTCCCTTCCATTTTTGACGGATTGCCTCCATTTTTTTTAATGTTTTTGCTGGTTATATGTTTTGGGCACTGTGCCACTGCTAATCAGTGCCACAGTGCAAGTGCTCCCTGTGTTAAATTGATATACTGATTGGATTCCATGATTGAGTTATTTGATTTATCTGTCAACCCCTAGTGCAGTGCACCATGTGGGCTCAAGGCTTGTAAATCAAATGCTGCTGGTGGGCTTGCAGCACTGGTTGTGCCACCCACAGAAGCAGCTTATAAAGTGTGTCTCTGGCCTGCCATTGCAAGGCCTGTGTACAGTCTAGCACTGCCATGTCGACTTGGCCAAGTGCACCCACTTGCCAGTCCTTAACCTTCCCTTTGCCTCATTTTAGACACACCTATGGTAGGTCCAATGGCAGGGTGCATTGTAAGTATAAGGTAGGACATGCTCTGGTGTGTGTAGCATGTTCTAATAGTGAATTACAGCCATTTCCGTTTTTCACTATTGAAGGCTATCTGTTCTCCATAGGTCAGAATGGGCAGTTAGATTATTACATTGTTATAATCCTAACTGACTCAGGGAACATGGTAGAAATTCGAATTTAGTATGCCTGAACTCAGAATAACGAAATACATCTTTTAGTAAAGTTGGTTTTAATATTCTGTGTTTGAAAATACCACTTTTAGAAAGTAGGTATTTTCTTGCCTAACTATCCAGGCCTGCCTCTGCTGGATTGTGTATTCCTTGTCTGGGTTTGTGAGTGACAGGGCTGGGGGATTCCAGGAGACAGGCTAGGGCAGACCAGTGGTGAATAGAGAGACCTGCATCTAAATGGGAGGGAGGAGTTGTACCTGGGACGTGAATAGGGTTGGGCCTTCCCCCTACAATGCTGGCTCCACCCCCTGTTGCGTGTCTGATGTCGCTGCCCTGCACTGTGAAAGGAGAGGATGAATCATGTCAACAGAGTGCTCCAGAGCTGTATCTTCCCTCCCCTGGGCTGGCTTCATCTCCTGTGGGGCGGCTGTTATCTCTGCCCTGCACAGTGAAAGGAAGAAGAGAGTCATGTAAACAAAGTGCTCAGCAACTGGTTTGGACTAGGTAGAGGCCTCTCTACCTTTAGAGAACAAAGGATTTTGGGGTATAAATATTGGGACCCTGATCCCAAGAAATTAGATCACTTCTGGAACAAGAAACCTTTCTGCCAAGGAGAAGAACCAAGGAAGCTGCAGGAGTTTAGACTGCCCCTCTGCCAGTGTGCTGTTTGCTGGGTTGGCCTGCAGTGTTGCTTCATTGCCAAGGGAAAGGAGAAGGACCTTTGTAAGGACTTTCATCTACAGAATATTCTCCAATGGCTTGAACTGTGCTTGCCTCCTGATAAAGTCTCGGGGACAAAAGACTTCACCTCCAGCTCCCCCTGAATTTCCTTGTTGGGAATTCTGACTCCAGACACTTGCGTGACGCTGGGAGCTGGAAGCGCGACGCATTGAGAGGAAGTATGTCGCTGCCGCAGCTGAAATCGTCATATCGCCGGAGAAGCGAGCCTTCGCCGCATCTCTATGGAAGCGTGTGTTCATCGAAGTTGCCTGCTGTCACAACACCGGAGAAGCGTGACGCCATTGTGAGAGTCGACATCGCATCACCGGAGAAGTGTGTCGCAGGGCCTGTCGCGGTTCCAAAGTACAGAGTCGTCGCAAGGCTGCCAGCGCGTCATCCCATCATCATCGCATCGCCGCATCAAGGGTGCCATCTTCTCGCATCACAACCGGATCATCGCATCACATCAAGGCGCCATTTTGCGCACCACAACAGGCCAGCAGGCCGAGAATCTACGCATCACCTCCACAGTAAGGCTCTCGACGAGTCCCCTACTCTGCGCAAGCATTGAGGCAGGACTCATCCGTTCCCCCGGATCACGGAACTAACGCATCTCCCCTTTTGTGATTTTTGTCATTTGTGGTCTTGTGTTAAGTCTATATAAAGAATACTTATTTTTATAAAACTTGTGTTGTGTCCATCTGTAGTGTTATCACTGTATAACAGCCTCACTCTTCTCTCTGTAGGCTCCCTGCCGTCTCAGCCATCTTCCTTCAAGTGCCTCACTCTATCTGTATTCTATATGCCTCCTGTGCCATCTCTCTTCCACTACCTCAAATTGTCTGTAATCCTTGTGCCTTCTCTGCCATATCTTCTCCACTCTCTTTCTCTCTCTCTCTCTCTCTCTCTCTCTCGCTCTCTCTCTCTCTCTCTCTCTCTCTCTCTCTCTCTCTCTATCTATCTCCCTCTCTGTATCTGTACTCTCTGAGTCACCTAAACCATCCCTCTTACACAGCCTTACTCTGTCTGTACTCTCTGCGCCTCCTGTGCCATCTCTCTTCCACTGCCTCACTCTGTCTGTATTCTTTGTACCTCCTGTACATCTTTCTTCCACTGCCCTACTCTCTTTGTACTCTTTGTGTATTCTCAACCATCTCTCCTACACAGCCTCACTCTGTCTGTACTCTCTGCACCTCCTGTGCCATCTCTCTTACACAGCCTCACTCTGCCTGTACTCTCTGCGCCTCCTGTACCATCTTTCTTGCACTGCCCTACTCTCTTTGTACTCTTTGTGTATTCTCAACGATCTCTCCTACACAGCCTCATTCTGTCTGTACTCTCTGTGCCTCCTGTACCATCTCTATTCCACTGCCTCACTCTGTCTGTATTCTCTGTGCCATCTCTCTTCCAATGCCACACTCTATGTATATTCTCTGTGCCTCCTGTGCCATCTCTCTTCCACTACTTTCACTACCTCAAATATTTTGTAATCCTTGTGCCTTCTCTACCATATCTTTTCCAATGTCTCTCTCTCTCTCTCTCTCTCTCTCTTTCCCTGTACTTTCTGAGTCTCCTAACTCATCTCTCTTTCACTGCCTCACTCTGTCTGTACTCTCTGCGCCTCCTGTGCCATCTCCTTTCCACTGCCTCACTCTTCTCTCTGTACGCTCCCTGCCTTCTCAGCTGTCTTCCTTCCGGTGCCTCACCTTATCTGTATTCCTCCTATGCCATCTCTCTTCCACTACCTCAAATTGCCTGTAATCCTTGTGCCTTCTTTGCAATCTCTTCTCACTGACTCTCTCTCTCCCTCTCTCTCTCTCTCTCTCTCTCTCTCTCTGTGTACTCTCTGAGTCACCTAAACCATCCCTCTTACACAGCCTCACTCTGTCTGTACTCTCTGCGCCTCCTGTGCCATCTCTCTTCCACTACCTCAAATTGCCTGTAATCCTTGAGCCTTCTCTGCCATCTCTCTTCCACTATCTCTCAATGTCTATTTCCTCTGTGTCTTCTCTCCATCTCTTTTCCACTGTCTCACTCTGTGTGTATTTCTGTGTCTTATCTGTCATCTCTCTTCTGCTGCCTCACACTGTCTGTATTCTTTGTACCTCCTGTACCGTCTCTCTTTGACTGCCTTACTCTCTCTGTACCCTCTGTGCCTTCTGTACCATCTCTCTTCCACCGCCTCACTCTGGGCCCAATTCACAAAGTTTACGACTTTCGGTATTAACAAAGGTAAGTCACATGGAGTATCTTTGTGTCTGCACTCGGGGGGAATTTCTGCACCAAGAGTGTAATCTCCACACGTTGGTCGGAGTGCAGACATGGAGACTAGAGCGTAATATGCACAATCGGGCGGTGATTCTACGCTGAGTGTGGACGTAAAGATAACTACTTGTAACTTACCTTTGTGTATACTGAAAGTAGGAAACTTAGACTTATGGTCTAGGTTTACCTTTGTGAATCAGGTCTAATCTCTGTACTCTCCAGGACTTCTCTACCAGCACACTGAAGCCCTGCTCAAACCAGAAGGAATTCCTCTGCAGTAAAGTACGTACACAAAACTGGGCTGTCATTCCAATCCATGAAATTCAGTCACTTTTCAGGACCTTGAAGTCTGGATACCATCATGCGGGAGAGACATTATCAGAAGCAGTGCTTCTGGCCACAATAATTCCATCATTAGCCCCAAGCACACTGTATTCACACTCAAAAAACTGAGGGGCATATTTACAAGAATTTAACACCGCCGTAGCGTCAATTTTATGATGTTACGTCTACTTTTTTTATCGCCTTATTTGCAAGTTGCCGCTAACTGCAGTTAGCGGCACTTTCCCAGTGTAAATGAGAATTTTCAAGATCACCACTTAAGGAAAATTAGACGCAATGTTGGCGTTCCCATGAAATAAATTGCAGCTAAACACACTTTGCAACATTTGCAAGGAAATCCCAGTACATTGATTACCCCCCAAAACTGCAGCTAACTCAAATCAGAGGCTGATTTTATGGCCAGAAAGTAGCTGGTCTTAAAACTGGTGCAAACACTTGGGCCCACATGCAAGCTGTCTGGGTGCCGGACAGCTTTGCAAGAAATATTGCTACACCATCCTGCACCAAAACAAAAGGTTAGGAACGCGCCCTATCAATAAGATAGGGCTCATCCTGGGCCCCAATCATGAAAAGTGTTTCATCACTGCGATAAAACTGCAATTGGACACTTTACACTTTGTCCTCCTTGTGGCACCATGGCTGCGTCATATTTATTGTATGGCGCTCCATGTCACAATCAATGACAGATATGTCTAGAATCCTGACATATCTATTAGTGTTAAAGTCACGCATTGCTGCAGTTGTGTCACAAGCATGACACATCCAGCAATGCATGGAGCCAGCCAATCCCTACGGCTATGCGTTACCGTTATGCCTGCCATGAGGCAGGAGTAAGGCTTTGACACAGTGCCATCCTAGAATTGTCGCAGTGAAATGTAATAGTTTTTACTCCACCACTCCTACGAGGCTTTGTTGTGTGAGAACACACACCCTGCATTCATCATAACTGACACGGGTATAATGTGGCACAGGGCTTTACAAGGTCACTCATATGCCTAGACGTGTCACCTTTTAAATGCGGTGCAACGTGGTGCAGAAATGCCCAGCGGCATGATACTGTGGAAAAGGGCTCATGAACAGCCACCCTGAATTTTTCCTCTACGTTGATGCACAATGGCTGCCATGCGTTAATACAGGCACCCTTGCTCCACGGTGCAAGGGTGGCTATGTTGCAGAGTTGATTGATGTTGCGACGGAAGGGAAACTTACCTGCACAGATTCTATCAACCCAGGGTATTTCCTCCCTCTCTGTTTGCTGTAGAATGCTTCACACATAGAAAAAGTGAAACAAAGGAGAAATGAAAACATTTATCCTTGTGAAACCTCCCAAATGTCGGATTTGGGGTGGATTCTGACGCATTCTGAAGGTTTACGGTTTCTCATAAACATGGGAAGGCTTCAGATTCCATTGGTTTGGCATGGGAATACCCACAGCAACACCTATTGAACCAGTGGCTGCTCCTCCACTGGGGCTGAGGAGTGTCTCCCCACTGCTTTCAAACAGTGCGAGAAGTAGAAACATAAAATGCTTTGCGGGCGGGCAGGACTGTTGTGCTCTTGGGGCAGGGCAAGGGAGGAGTGGTTTGATCACTCCTAGGTCTGCAATGACTGTTTGATCCGCCCTTTCTGGCCAGCAAAACCAGTCAAGTGCACCTTCCCCGTTCTATATGCAGGCTGCATTACAGCCTGCATGGAGAACATGCCCAGGCCCTCAATCTCCTTTTTAGCATCGAACCAGGACGCTCAAAACCATTCACAATGATGCATTGCAGCATTTTGATTGGTCAGTGGGGCCTGTCTGTGCTTCCTGTTCCTCGGGAGAGCAGTAGCAGAGACCCTGCAGCAAGCTAAGTTCTATATGTTTATATATATTTTTTTATAATGCACACCCCCCTGCAATCGTGACACCCTGCGACTCCCGCACCCGTCCTCGCCCTGCCACCCACGAGATATGCTGGCCGCAACTGCATGGAATGCCTCTTTCACACTGTTTAATGCGTGTCAGGGGTACATATTTACAAGTCCATGAAAAGCCAGATAAAGTGACTTTGGGTGGACTTGTAAACATGCTGTAGCATATTAAGCAACCAGAACTTCAAACACATGATGTCACAGCATTGCCAGCTTGCAGCCGAAGAACTCCAACAATTCATCCTTGGCAAGGTCAATGATGCCATGGACCTCATGCCCATGCAGCTGGGAGCACCAAGGATACTACCACCACCACCCCTGACATGCAACACTCACCTGAACAACTGCTCCGTTCCCTTTGGGTGATGACTGCGCCTGATCCCCTCTAAGTGCTGACCTTGGTAGACCAGAACTTCAGCAATAGGAAGCTGGAGACCAGTAACCGCCGAAAGCAGGAGACTTTCCGGAGCTATCTGTAACCGTAGAAGAAGGAGAGACGTACAACCAGTCAACATTAAATTAGGTTATCTGCCTTCTGAGGCGTCACATCCGGGGTCTGCACAGACTCTGCACCAGATGACCAGTTCGCAGTGGAGCCCATGCCACTGGGGGAGCATTCAGGGGTAGTGTCAGGATCCTGTCTCTGAGTTCAATTGCGCATCGCTGGCGCTGCATGCAGATACTTCTGCCTCTCTTGTACAACCTGCTGCAGATTGGGGGTGGCTTGTAGTTGTGGCAAGGACACCTGCTCTGCCTCTGCCTCCTAGTACAACTGGCTCCCCGATTTACAGCTTTTTGTGCAGACCCTTCACTCCCTGTCCGCAGCACCTAACGACCAATAGATTGCAGCCAGGTCCAGCACTGTTCAGTGGCGTCAATGACTCACATGTCAACATCTGAGATCACTTGCAGCATTTACGGGTAGGGAGGGAGTATTTGATGCCCAAATCTCTGAGGCATTGCATAACCCTTGAGATAAGCCCCTCTGCACCCCCGTGGTGTAGTCAGGGAAGAAAAAAACGGTGACATTATCCACTTTCACCTCCCCAAGCTTGCATACCTCCCTCAGGGCAGCTTCACGATCCTGGTAGGAGGTGGAAGAGAAGGGGTCTAGAACCTGTCACCGGCAGCATGCAGCCCGCTAGCACTCGATGGGTCTGCTCCGCAACAAGGAATGTGGCGAGTGCATCTGCTGGCAGTAGGCCACGCAACCATGTCTCAGTATATGCCACTGTATCAGTCCCTTCTGCTCCCTCAGATTGACCCAACACCCACACATTGTTATGCTGGGAGCGGCACTCCCCATTCTCCACTGTTCTTTCCAGTGACTTCACATGTGCTATTAGCTGATGTACCTCCAACGCTGTGCTCAGGGTACTCTGAAAGATTTTGTCCAGTTCTTGCTCTATGCTGTGTACCTTGTAAGTCAGCTTGTGATAATCTGCAAGCTCCAGGGTGAAGTCGACTATGATTTTGTGTATGTGGCCCTCAAAGGAAGTTTCAGTTTGTTTGAGGGAGGTACCCGCTGCAAATACAGAGTCTAGTTTGGATTCCAGGCTATCCACTGTCACCTGCCCCGGCGGCCATAGATCGCCAGCCGCTCAGTTTACTGACAATGAGGAGCGGCAAAATGTTGATGCCGGCCCCATCTGCAGGCGGGCCATTTTTGCACAGTCCAGTGTAGTGAGGCCAGCCAGCCCCTCTCCTCCAGTCAGGTGTATGCTAGCCAGGAATCTACGTTTGGGTGGCACTGATGGAAATCCATGGGACACACAAGAATGCACTAACAGGGGGCGAGGAAAGGCAGCACCACCCGGTCACCTACTCCGATCTAACAGTGGTGACCAGATTCCATGTTACCCAGTCCCCCAGTGAGTGACGGCAGATCAAGAGGTGAACCCAAGAGCCTAGGCCGGAACTGACCCTGTGCCCATGGCACCTGCGCCACCAACTGCCGATATCGGTGACTAGAGCCAGTTAGTTGAGTACCCCACAAGTCTTGAGTGGTGCCCTCGTGATGTTGGTGAGCCACAGTACAAGGATTGCTCAGAGCACAGTGTGCACCACCCACTGGTACTAGGCCTGGGTCCTACTCAAATCCCAAGCCTCTTCCGCTCCGTGTCCCACCTCCTCACCTGCACATCAACACTGTGGTGCAATAAACTGCACTGTCTCCAAATCTGTGACTCAGCCAGCAGGAGCCTCAGCCAGGTGGAATTTCACAAGCCTGGGTACAGCAGTCGGTGCCAAGTCCACTGAGAAACCTCCCTATGCAAGTGATGCAGCAGGGACCCCTTAGGCGTGAAGTTGTAGTGCTCCCGCCACATAAGTTCAGTGCAGCTCAGGGGCTGCACCCTCCACAGGATCCAAGCAGCACCACATCCTCCAGCCTGTGATGCAGGGAGGTGTGGGACAACATTGGCAATCTCCTCTGTACACCCTGGTGTAGCAGTGGCATGTGTTATGCAATGCAGACCTCCCTACGTTGGTGCGCAGGAGTGCCTCTACCGATCACAGCTCCAAGGGGCACCAGGCGATCTTCTCACACAGGTCAGAAATGTGTCTCCATCGGACCTGCCAGATTTTGCCACCAGGTAAGGGCGATTGCCGACGCTTCAATGTCTACTGCCACAGCCCACAGGCTTGGGCCCGACCATGCCGGCCTACAGTGCCCAGCTGCAGTGACTCCACTGCCCCCGCCGCTTCTCACTCTGGGTCTCAGACACTGGCCCCCTGAGGCTTCCGATCCCCAGGGACTGTCGCGCTTCCAGGCTTCGGCTG
Organism: Lissotriton vulgaris; assembly: GCF_964263255.1. Lineage (NCBI taxonomy): Eukaryota > Metazoa > Chordata > Amphibia > Caudata > Salamandridae > Lissotriton > Lissotriton vulgaris. The sequence continues at coordinate 38,938,154 of NC_141699.1, read as the reverse complement.
CCATTGGGTCGCAAGGATGGTGCTATGAAAAGTGCTGCATCACTTTTTTTTTCCCCGGTGATGCTCCACTTTTCATAAATGAGGCCCTGATTCTGCATGTCCTCTTCCCCTGGGACTCTGGCTGGTCATCCTGACTGTTGGGTGGGTTGGGGGGGGGAGGTGGTTGATCTGTGCTGAACTTGGTCCTGGCTGCTCCATTCTGCATTCCATTGTTTTTTTAAATTTTTATTAGAGGTGTATTTATAGGCCATTTTGCCTCTATAGGCTAAACAGTGACATTGTGCTGACTTGCGTGAATTTTGTTGCCGCTAATTGGCCTTTCATCACTTTTCTCTCGCCAACATAATTTTTTTTTATCACCTCGATGCTAGTGTTTGCTGCAGTTTTTACCACGGCTAGCTGATACTATCGCCATGTAGAGACGTATTGTAAATACATTGCAAACAGGGCAATAGTTTACTGTGATGAACCGTGTTAAAAAAATTGCTGCTATATATCGCAAAAACTGGTTAGCGGCAATTCTTGTACATATACCCTGAATGTCCAGTGAGAGCTTTCCCCTCAGGCCTGAGATGTTCTGATAGCTCTTCACATGCATAGTGTCCAGCGAAGTGATAGTGGAAAGTTGACCTCCTATTACACATAAGGAGGTGCCACGCCTTCTCTCTACTGGGTGATGTCTGACAATTACTCTAATAAGTACAATTATTTTAGTGATGGAAATAAAGAGGCGACCCCCACTGGTCCAGGTTTAGTGGCCAAGTGGAACATTCACTGTAGGGGCCTGTGTTCGACCACATGGTCACATGCTCAAATCCCAGCAGGCCCACTCAGACTTTCATCCTTCTGAGGTCAATAAAATGGGTACCATTGAGGTGAGTAACAATAAACATCTGTTATTCAGTGCCAAGTTACCTTTGGGTGAATGTACACTTTGCAAATACTTGTGTTATGTGAATCATAATGTTATATACTTTATCTCCCAAGAGATTTGTCAATAGCACATGTTTATTAAAAGATGCTTCAAACGAAAGGGCACTGGTCTGTGGTGTCCTTCTAGATCCCTCCTTTGAGGGTCGGGCAGAGATGCTGTTGCCTCCCTGCAGTCTATTACTTATTCTAGCCACACACACACCCCTCCTCGAAACAGAAAATCACTGCAACTAATTACTGATCGCAGAGAGATAACTACTTACTGACCACTGAGAGTTTACTAATGAATGAACTAGTGAGCTAACTAATCACCCAGATCACCAGATGACACATCCAATCTCCCATCGGATCTTGACGTGGTTAATGACTTCAGGCCACAGGCGAGGGAAGGCCCCTTACAAGCTTCCTGCAGCCGAAACACCTCTGACGGCATTTAAAGCAACTTAACCCCAGTGAAGGCCAATGGCAGAGCGCGTGAACCCGTCTGTAAGAGAGTGACGTCACAGAGGATTCTGAGCAAGGATTATCATCCTTTCTGACCAATCCCGTGCTCCTGGTACCGTGATGTCACAGAGGAATCTGAGCAAGGGTTATCGTCCATTCTGACCAACCTCAAATCATTTGCAAAAGATAATGTAAAATGCATCGTAAAACAGGCATTGAATGTAAAACTACAATGTTAAAATCTATACGGTGTTCTTTTAAGTAAAAAAAAAAAAAAAGTCACAACATTTGTGGCCCAAGCGATGTTAACAGCGTCAGGAAGTGCTACGGCCCAGTGATATGGGAGCAGCAGTAACTCGAAGAGGTACTTTGGGGCAGATTTACAATAACTGGCGCATCCCCAGGGATGCGCCAGTTATTGTGCGCCGCAGCTCCGCCACCCATGGTGCGCCGCATTTACAATGCGGCGCACCATGGGGCAAAAACAGCACAGATGCGTGACGCATCTGTGCTGTAAAGGTGGCGCATTGCTGGGGTTGTGTCGCAAGCGCGACACAGCTCCAGCAAGGTTTGGGGGTGCCCTATCTGTCCAATGCTGCGTCAAGCCTTTCGCCTGCTTCAAGCAGGCGCAGGGTTTTGACGCAGCATTGGCCTAAAAGTGACTGAGTAAAATCTTGTAAATTTCACTCAGCCACTTTTGCGAGGCGCACCTGCCCCGGAACGCCCACCCTGCGCCGGACCGCCCACATGTGGCGCAGGGCTTTACAACGTGACGCATCTGCCTAGATGCGTCACGTTGTAAATGGGTCGCAGGGATGAGCCACGTTTACGCCGCCGTTGCGTGACACAAACGTGGCACAAGTCCAACATAAATCTGCCCCAGAGTGTGGCCATCACACAATGACAATAGAACAGAGCCACCCACTAATCCCCCCGGGACTGGGTATCATAAATAGCAGAAGCAAAATGTCCAGGAAGGAATCATTTCAATATAATTTCTATGTTATATGTGTCACAAACGTGAACACTTAGTTATAGTGACCATAGGGATTCAATAACAACACTCCAATTGTATCAAAAATATACATTGTTTTAATTTTCAATGAATGAGTAGCTTTCTTTTTGGAGATAAAAGTCTGGCAACAAAAATACTACCAAAATGATTACAGAAGGTATTATGGTAGTGCAAAGAACACCTTTCGCATATAATGTGGACAAACAATGGCACGACATACAGGTGAATTAACACAATGAAATTCACAAATTATATTCAAGTGAATTTACAGTTTTTCAGCAAAAAAGGCGTTGTGCGTCGACGTTTCGGTCCGCGTTGGTCAAACCGATCCTTAGGACCATCTTCAGGACAGAATAGTTGCACAGGAATATCTAATACAAACATAATAGCAAAAGCATAAATCATACCCTAAGGTACAAGGAGAATTATGCAGTCAGCCCAACACAAAAAGAGAACAGAGTGAAAGCAGCATGACCAACTTCATGCAAAAGGTTAAGTCTATTAAAGATCAAAAACCAAAAAACCAGAAAACCAAGAAACCATCACCAAGTGGATAAACCATTACTCAAAATACCAGAAGCGGGCCTAAACAGAATGCTATTTATCTGAAACCTCATACCAAGATTGTGCCACAACATAAAATCCACAGTGAAATTACTCACATGTCCCTTTACTAGGACCAACTGATAATCTAGTGAGAAAAATAAAACAGTAAAATAGTAGTGAGCCAGAGGTACACCCCGGGATTCAGACAGAAACGCAACAACTACTACGAATGGTAACATCGCAGTCACCTGATACTCGTGTGACTGACAACACCCATCACTCAAGCATGGAAATTGTCCCTATTTTCAACTTGTCCTCACATCAGCTTAATACCAGGGAAATTGAGGTTCTGAGTCATGGATTGTCGTTTGTTCCCACTAATAGGAATGATGCTTTTTCAACATTGGTGGAAACACACAGATTTTTCAGAACTTTGAGGCTAAAACACTTTTTTTCATAAAACACCTAACAGTGGACCGGTTAACATTAGTGGCCTAAAATGTCCTTCGACGTTTTTTCCAGCAAACAATCTGATTCCTAAGGAAATCATCACATTTGAAAACCTGGTGTTGACTGAAATAGAACAGCTTTTCCAGGACAGAAAATCTGCTAGGTTCAATCTGTCTAAAGATGATATCTCTATTATAAAAGTGTTATCTCAGCGGGATGATCTAGTAATAAAACCCGCCAACAAAGGTGGGGGCATTATTGTACAGGACAGATCTGCATACGATCAAGAGGCCCTACGACAACTAAATAACCCTGCTCATTACAAGAGGTTATCTTCTGATCCAACCCCCAGAATTCGGAAATTAATTCTGACATTAACAACTATGGGCTATGAGGGACAATGGCTTAGTAAAAAAGAATTTGAATACTTAAATAAAAATGACTTTAGTATTCCAGCATTTTATACGCTACCGAAAATACACAAAAATAGTAAACAACCGCCGGGAAGACCTATTGTGGCTGGTTGCCAGTCAGTGTTACAACCGCTGGCAGAATACGTTGACTATTTTTTAAAACCTTTTGTGTGTCAAACCAAGTCATTCACTCAAGATAGTAGAGACGTAATTATCAAACTTGAAGGTGTCCATTTTAACCCTTTAATTAACATCTTAGCTACGATGGACATCGAAAGTCTCTATACTTGCATACCCCAGGGGGAAGGTTTACAGGTAATTTTCAACGTACTAGAGACCCGCACACGTCCCCATCAAGTCCCCACATGGTTTGTCACTGAATGTGCTAAAATTGCTTTGGAAGAGAATTATTTTCTCTTTAATAATGACTTTTATGTGCAACTGAAAGGTGTGGCAATGGGGGCAATTTTTGCCCCTAATATAGCCAACCTTTTTGTGGCTGCATTCGAGGAAAGAGTAATCTATAATAACAATCCTTTCCGTGCCAATCAATGTCATTATCTCCGATACATCGATGATGTATGCATAGTATGGGAGGGAACCCAGGATAAATTAGAAGAGTTTCACTCGTGGTTAAATCAGAGTGATGCCAATTTGCAGTTCACTTTGGAAAGCAGTCCTGCTGTTGTTAATTTTTTGGATTTGAAGATCACACATGACGAAGGGGTTCTTTCCATGAATCTCTATACCAAACCTACGGCAAGGAACACGCTTTTAAAATACAGTAGCCACCACCCCCAAAATCTACGCGATAATCTCCGTTTTGGTCAGTTTCTCCCTATCCGGAGGAACTGTACCAAAAGGGATGATTATTTTAGAGAGGCCAAGATACTTCAAGAAAAACTTGTTATGCGATCGTACTCATACAGATTGGTTAAACATGCCATGAAACGTGCATGGTTTTATGACCAGCAAGCTTTACTACAAAAAACTAGACCTGACAACATGAACAATGACAGTACACAACCTATCACATGTGTCATGACGTATGGCACGGAGTCAACACAAATCAACAAAATCATCAGACGCAATTGGCATCTGATTAGAAAGGTAGAGCCGCAATTAGCTATCCCGCGCTTTGCATTCAAGAGGGGCAGAAATTTGCGTGATCATCTTGTAAAAGCCTACGTTGAGCCTAGGACCAGTACCTTAACCAATCTCTGGGGCTTAGCACCCGTCGTGGGACATTTCCTCTGTGGTGAATGTACGGTATGTGCAACTACTCAGGTCACTAAGACATGCTGCATAAACGGGAGGCAAATAACGTTGAAACATCACTCAAACTGCATGACTAGAAACGTAGTCTACTGTAAACAATGTCCTTGCGCCCTTAACTACATTGGCAAAACAACACAAGAGATAAAAAAACGCATCACACAACACCAATCACGTAGTAGATGCAATATGAATACGGCTCCGCTTGTCGAACACTATAACAGCATGTCACATGGGCCGTCTGACATGAAGTGGTTTGTCATTGAAGTTGTAAAAGGTACAAGGAGAAGACAGAATGTGGACAAGTTGCTCACGCAGAAAGAGAATACATGGATTTGGTTGTGAAATACTGTTGAAAATGGTTTGAATGCCCTTATTGAATGGCATACATTGGCCACTTTGAGATAATCTAGCATGCTTCCTGATTACCTCTTAGTATAGTGGCAGTGAGACTTTAAGCTATGTGGTCCCTGTATCTTCGAGCTGCCTTGTTCGAGTAAGGGTTCTTTACCTTTTTAGATTGCATAGATAATTTTGGTTGGCTTAGTAGCCCTGCCGGACACACGGCTATGTGTCCCATACATCCTCATATGTACAGTCATGTAGTCTCACTATTATTGTATACATTAAGCGGCTGGCCTGATCTGATGGCTAATATTTTGGATTGTTCATACATTATTCTAGGTTATCTGTTTATTTATCTTTGGTAACACATGTTTATTTATCATTGGTCACACATATTCATGTACAACTAGTCTGGTTCTTGTAATCAGCCTCACATTTAGATAGGCTTAGAGTAATCTGTGGTCCACCTTAAGATGGCCGCCACATTAGCCGACTTCATGACGTCATTAGTAAACGGTGTCTTAACCACGGCGCCCGCATCGGGTCAGTGATTCCCAGACTTCGTATCGGGAGTAGCACGGACCGAGTACTGCCGGTTGTTTTTGCCGCTCAAGTAAGTGTGCACTTTATAATTTGGTTCCCCACACGGTATTTTGCAGCTCGATATGGCATTAATGTCGGTATGTAATTCTTCATACCTGCAGGTTGTATGGTGGCTTTCGGATACGTAAGTGACAGACAAACCTCATATTTGGGTGTCTTGGTAACTCTGGTGTTATGTCATTAGGCACAGCGAGCTAACGGGGTTCCTCTTTGTTGTCATTTATAGCGACCAGTCTGGCGTGTTCTGAACATGAGTAATACTCTAATAAGGACGAGGCGCCTATATTACACCTTAGCGCCTCTGCCTCACTACTATTTTACTGTTTTATTTTTCTCACTAGATTATCAGTTGGTCCTAGTAAAGGGACATGTGAGTAATTTCACTGTGGATTTTATATTATGGCACAATCTTGGTATGAGGTTTCAGATAAATAGCATTCTGTTTAGGCACGCTTCTGGTATTTTGAGTAATGCTTTATCCACTTGGTGATGGTTTCTTGGTTTTCTGGGTTTTTGGGTTTTGATCTTTAATAGACTTAACCTTTTGCATGAAGTTGGTCATGCTGCTTTCACTCTGTTCTCTTTATGTGTTGGACTGACTGCATAATTCTCCTTGTACCTTAGGGTATGATTTATGCTTTTGCTATTATGTTTCTATTAGATATTCCTGTGCAACTATTCTATCCTGAAGATGGTCCTAAGGATCGGTTTGACCAACGAGGACCGAAACGTCGACGCACAACGCCTTTTTTGCTAAAAAACTGTAAATTCACTTGAATATAATTTGTGAATTTCATTGTGTTAATTCACCTGTATGTTGTTCCATTGTTTGTCCACATTATATGCGAAAGGGGTTCTTTGCACTACCATAATACCTTCTGTAATCATTTTGGTAGTATTTTTGTTGCCAGACTTTTATCTCCAAAAAAAGCTACTCATTCATTGAAAATTAAAACATTATATATTTTTGATACAATTGGAGTGTTGTTATTGAATCCCTATGGTCACTATAACTAAGTGTTCACGTTTGTGACACATATAACATAGAAATTATATTGAAATGATTCCTTCCTGGACATTTTGCTTCTGCTATACATCACACAATGAGGCATCACTGGGCGAAACCAGAAACCCCGGAGTGCATGGGCGTGCGGGATTGTGCATAAGATTCTGTTGTGCGTGAGCGCGCATTGGCAGATTACTGTGGATAACTCCAGGGTTTCTTTGTGGCCTCGATATGTTGCATCCGAGCCGATAGTACGTGTATCTCAGGAGCGCGTGCATAAGACTCAAACCTGGAGCATCCAAATGCCCCCCAATGTATGCCTGGGACCCTACACTGCCACGATCTAGGAAGCCAAATTGGTGCAAACAAGCATATAATACGAGTTAAATACAGAACTCCTCCCATATCAATGATGATAAGGGGTTAAAACCTGTGGTGCGGGTGAAGCCATGAGTCCATGGGGCGCATATTTGTGCAGAAGACCCCACCAAGAGATTGTGCCAGAAGTAAATGAGACGCTGGGTGTGGAGTCAAACCCACACAAGACCCTCGAGAAATGCAACCCTCAAACGTACCAACGTGCTCCTCGGGGTCCTAGGGTGCGAGGTGCATCTGTAGAATTATTCAGTGCCAATTAATATGAAGTGCCCCTCCCAGAAAGTGTTTCTGTGACAAAGCAATCAGCAGCTTGTGTATTGCAATCTTTTGTCTTCGTTTCTTGGGCTGTTTGTAGAAACATTTCTGCTTCCGCGTAAAACTTGCCAATTCGTGCGAGGACCATCGGCACCCTGGTGGTCTCAAGGAACTTTGGGGCCTCTTTGCATGTTCTTAGTTCTTACACCATTTTGCAGGAACAATGGAGCGGATTTACAAGCTCCTTGCGTGACTTTTGCGCTGCAGTTGCATCACTATTTTGTTGCAACAGCGGCACAAACAATGCCCCCTATTTACAACATGACTCATCTTGCGAGATGCGTCACATTGTAAAGCCCTGCGTCACATTATACCTGTGTCAGGTATAATGTATGCAGGGTAGGCGTTCTCGGGCAAGAAGGCCTTGTAAAAGTGACTCAGTGAAATCTACAAGATTACACTGCGCGACTTTTAGGACGCCACTGCGTCAAAACTTTACGCCTGCTTGAAGGTGGCGTAAGGAGTGACGCAGTGTAGTGGGATTAGTCCTCAACACACATTGCTGGAGTTGCATCATGCTTGAGACATGACTCCAGCAATGTGTGACTTTTCTGCCAACAGATGCGACAGAATTTCTAACGCATCTGTCATTCCTTGCACCAAGGTGCGCCACATTGTAAATACGGTGTATCCATGGTGGCACAAGGGTTTATGAGGGTGGCGCAGGGAAAGTGACACATCTGTACAGATGCGTCACTTTCTTGTAAATCTGCTCAATCGTTCTTAGCTATGATCACCTCTGGCCGAGCTGGCCTGGGGAGCAATAAAAAACGTGCTCAGCTGATTCTGTGTGATATTAACACATCCCTGGTTTCCTGGCAATGTGTGTTTCCAGTGGCCCCTGTAGACCCATGTTGGCAGTGTTAGGAGCCTGGTTCTCAGAATATTCTGCAGGGCTTACCTTCCCAGCCCTGCCTTCTGATATGGTTGACATGCTCTGGCTTCATGTGAGTCAACAAGGCCCTCTGCGCCAGGAGTCTATCTAATCCGTTCAAGATCATCTTCCCTTGAAATGTGCTACCTTGTTTCTGTAACAAACTTTTCAAGCTAACCATTGTTAAGGATGCGTCACTTATAATATCTGGGGGCAGGCCCCGGGACTCGTTTGCCTTTGTGAGATGCCAAGCCCAACGACTAGTATCATCCTGGAAAACTGCTTTCAGTGCTTCCCTGATTGTGTCAGGACCCGCCTTAGTCATGCAATGGTAGGTTTACTACAACTTTTTGCACAGAACCTTCGTTTTTGTGGCATTGGCATTGGGTTGAAGTTTGTTTTCCATATTATATAGATGTAATGTCTCCAATGCCTTTTCATTGCAATTCTGTTTTGACCCAGTAGCTTCAGATCATCCGCATAATGTATAATGGGAAGCCTAAGATGGCCTAGTTTGGGCGGAAAGATGTTGACTTTCAAAAGCACCTCTCCCAAGTCCGTGGTGTATAGATTGAACGGTGTGGGAGGGATCATATAGCCCTGTCTTAACTCTTTGTTCGTATAGATCGAAGCTATTACATGTGTCTTCGTAAGCTTGGTGCGAACCCATGTGCCGGTATGGAGCGTCGTAATGGTTGCCAGGTGTTTCCTCTGGATACCCCACTTTGCGAGTTTTGCACAATGTATGCTAGGGTCAATGCCATCAAAAGCAGCACTATAATCGACCAACATGTGTAAAGTGGTGGGGAGGCGACCTGTCTGGCGTTATCCAACATAGATGAGTTGGGCTGGAATCCCGTCTGATATTGAAGTAGTCCGAGCACTTACCTCCTCGAAGTCCCTGATCCCAGTACTGCCAGTCAGATACATGAGCTTCCTGATAATTGCAGTAATAGGGGTCAAGATGTTAAATATAGCGTTCAAGGGAACATCGAGCTCCTATTCTGGAACGTTTCAGGGATCAAGGACAAGGTATCGGATTCCTCTTGGGTTGAATTTGTGGGGCCATTTGGATTTTTGTTTCTCCAAGAAACTTGGTTAATTGAGCCTGTTCACCTAAATGGGTTTAGAATCTTTCATGCTACAGCCGTACCCTCTAAGCGTGGGAGGAACATGGGAGGACTATGCATATATATTTCAAATTTGTTGGGTGTTGTAAATATTAAAGTAGTCAAGACAGGATCTTGCCACCAAATCTTACTAATCCGGATGGTTTCCAAGGTCGACATTACCCTGGTCAATATTTATAACAACTTGCATAAACGTTTAGTCCCAGACTTGGTACTATCCGTGACCAAAGACATCATTGGTATTTTTATCCCGAAAGGGAGGGATTGTATAATTGTCTGCGGGGGAGATTTTAACTACAATTTGTGTGTCCATGAGAGGGGGGGTTGTGGAATCACTGGGGCAGGGGAGGAGACTGCTTCTCCACACTTTTCCCATCAGGAAGGTGGTGAATCCTTGAATGATATGATGGCATCCTTCAATCTAGACTTTGTTAACAGGCTGTGTCCCCCCCGTGTAGAATTTGGTGCTACCTTTGTGGGAAGGGGGCTCGGCACCACTATAGACTTTATTGTTGCCTCGGAAAGCCATGCTACATGGTATGCAGATTATTCCACCTATCCTGTAGGATTCAGCGACCATCTCCCTCTTTCTTTTGCCATTAATATACCTCAGGCTAAGTCTAGTTCGTTGATAGAGAGATTGTCTTGGTTAAAATCCTGCGACATGCCTAGACAAAATGGTTATGCCATTAAATGGAGCCGGATTGATCCGGAGGCTATGTCTGCCAAGATAGTTAGGGGATCTTTGGAAACCATCGATAGGTGTTTAGACGTAGAATCCTCTCACGAGGGGACATTGGCTGCCTTTGAGGCTATCACACAGACTATACGAGATAGTTTGTCCAGAAAGGGGAATGGCCCTACCACTAGGTTAACGACTAATTCCTGGTTCGACGCCCCATGCTCTAGGACACATTCACATCTTATGGCCACATTACACAACAAGATCAGGGACCCGGTCGAGGTAGCCAATTGTAGGAAAGCTTACCGTCTTTCCCGGAAGAACTGTAAGAACAACATTAAACAGGAGGCCTGGAACAACCTGGTTACTGCTGCAGAATCTAAGGATTGTGCCTTATTTTGGCGAGCAGTCAATGCACCCTTTTTCAATGCACCTAACAAAGCCCGGGTGGAGGTTGTCATTAACGAAGCTACCTGGATCGACTTCTTTTCGGAAGTTTATAACCCGGAGGGGTTTCCAAAGCTTGTCGATATGGGGGGTCCAGATAGGGAAGTGGCCCGGAACTTTCAACCTGTTAACTTGGCTATTTCAATTGGCGAAATGTCTGCTGCCATTGAGCAGAGTAAGGGAAGCAAAGCCCCAGGAATAGACAGGGTCCCCATCGATTTATTCAAACATTCAGTCGATTTATGGGCTCCCATACTGAAGAGAGTTTTGGACATTAGCTGTGTGCTGGGGTTCCCTAGGACCTGGTCTGATTCCATTATTATTCCCATCTTCAAGAAGGGAGATAGGGAGAGCCCTTCTTGTTATCGCCCTATCTCCCTTCTTGACTCCTTCATGAAGATCACGGGAAGGGCCGTCCTGAACCAATTATCTTCCTGGGTTGAAGAAGCAGGAGTGCTATCCCCGGTTCAGTACGGGTTCCGCGAGGGGATGGGAACTGTGGAACAGGTCCTGAATTTCACACTTCTCAGAGGGAAATACGTCTAGGCCAAGGCAGGCAAACTCTGCGCGGCATTTGTCGACTTGAGTGCCGCATTCGACTGCGTGAAGCATGATCGACTGTGGAAGGTGCTAGAGGATCTTAAAGTAGAAGAGGCAATTATCTCTTTCCTTAGACAACTTTATGCTGGGGCAAGGGCAAGGGTGAGATATGGAACTAGCGGAGAATGCACTAAGCCGTTCCACGTGGCGTCCAAAGTTATTGACTCGCCTAGAATTAACTCCAAACAAGTGGTGTCTTTACTATATGCTGACGACGCCGTTATTTTGGCGAGGACAGAGAGAGGTCTGCAGTCAGCCCTGGACACTTATATGAACTTAATGGAATCCAGGGGACTGTCATTAAACGTGAAAAAAACCTTTGCAATGACGTGCACCAGGGGCAAGTCCAAAACTTGCAAACTGTTTGCACGCAAGGAAAAAGTGCAAAATACTAAATCCTTCTCTTATTTAGGAGTAGTCCTTGAGGGTGGGGGACACTGGGGCCCAGCAATAAGGAGCAGGACTCTGTTGTTTAAAAAAGCAACTGCAGCACTTATGGTCTTCTCTCGCAAAATGGGCAAAAGACCCCCCGAAATTTTACTTAAAATTTACTTGGCCAAATGTGTGAGTACAGCCACTTACGGGGCTCACGTTTGGGGTATCCAAGATACCAGGGAACTACAAGTTGTAGAAAATGCTTTTTTAAGATTTATTTTAGCCATTCCATCTAGTTTATCTGTATTCAATTGCCATGCCGAGCTGGGGGTTTGACACATCAGTGATTTGATTGCGATGCAACCTTTGTTACTTTGGCACAGGGTTTGGACGGTAGTGGACCTGGAACTCAATAGAGAGATTATCCGCGATGTCATGGCTCTCGATAAATCCAATATTATAGCGTGGTTGTCATACATCCAAAAGTTCTGCCAAGATCTAGGGAAGCCTGAGTTTTATACTTCACCCGAGGAGCTATCCAGGATCTCGAGGAAAGATCTAAAAAACATTTGTTGGCACCATTTAGAATCCATGAGACTAGGTTCAGAGCTGAATAAGGAAACGGTTGTGCAGCACCAACTACTGCTTACCTCGGCTAATATGGAACCCTACCTGATCTGATGTACTAAGGGCTTTGACAGGTTCCTACTTACCAGGCTTAGATTTAACATCTTTTTTCGCCTAATTTTATTCCCACAAACCAATGACTGGTCTAAAGTACTCACCAAATGTCCATGTGATGGGAGGGCAGAACAATCAACCCTCCATGTGATTCTCTTCTGTAAATTGTATCACAATGAGAGAGTCCGATGGATTAAACCACTCTTGAAGAGTCACGGAACTTGGTACCAGTGCCGCCCAGCCTTATTGTATCTTCAATCACTTAATAATGAACTGTGTGTGGCCACCGTGGTTGGCTTTTTAAAAAGTGTTTTTAGAAAAAGGAAAAGTTTAATATGTTCTTAATATTTGTATATATGTAATTTGTCGTAAACGCAATGTTATTTCTGTGTACATCATGTATTGATTCTCTTCTTGTTGTAGCTTTTATGATTTTTTAATTTACAAAAATCGAAATAAAGCTTTTTCTACTTCTACAGTGAGGGCCATGATCTTTTTTAGAATTTCGGAATTATTTAGTTTAATAGGATCTTTTAGATTATTAAAGTATAAAACACCAAGACACTTGATGTGAGAAGAGGCCCATTCAAAACCAGAACCCAAAAACATGGAAGGCAGAATTTATTTAAAGGGAGAATTTCAGATTTGTCGACATCTTATTTATAACCCGAAAAACTGGAATCGTCTTGTAATAAAGAAACAAAGGCCGGAAGGTAAGTGGATGGGTTAGAAATAAAAAGGAGGATATCATCTGCATAAGCAGTACATTTTATAACCACATCTTTATAATGAAATCCCGTATAATCCTGAGAACGCATGATAGTTTCTAGAGAGGGTTGGAGGGCTAGGATGAAAAGGAGGGGAGAAAGAGGACAGCCCTGCCTCATGCCCCTGAGGAGACGGAAGTATTGAGATTGAGAACCATTAACCCAAACTGAAGTAGACGGTGAAGAATAGAGAAGCTTTATGAGTTTAATGATAGTGGGGCTAAAACCATGCCACTTGAAAGGCCCAAATATGAAATCCCAGCTCACCCTATCAAAAGCCATCTCGGGTCCAGAGTAATAGCTGCAAGAGGGGAGTCAGATTTTGAGGCTAAATGGATAATATTGAGAAGGGTACGCAAATTATCAGTAATTGAACGGCCTTTCACAAAACCCGATTGAAAAACATTAACAAGATTGGGGATGACTTTATTAATGCGGAGGGCGAGAAGTTTAGCGTACATTTTACAATCAGTGTTGATTAATGAGATTGGTCTATAGTTCTTGCAGAGGGTAGGATCCTTATCCTTTTTAGGAATGAGACACAGCATTCAATCAATCAATCAATCAATGAATACATTTATAGAGCGCTCCTCACCCGCGAGGGTCTCAAGGCGCTGAAGGGAGGGGGGGGGGGCTACTTCTTTGAATAGCCAGGTCTTGAGGTGTTTCCTGAAGGTGAGATGGTCCTGGGTCAGTCGTAGGTGTGCGGGGAGGGAGAATAATCTTCCTCCTGTGGTGGTTCTGCGAATCCGTGGGACGGTGGCGAGGGCGAGGCTGGCGGAGCGGAGCTGGCGGGTAGGAGTGTAGAACGAGAGGCGGTTGTTGAGGTATTCGGAGCCCATGTCGTGGAGTGCTTTGTGTGCGTGGGTGAGGAGCCTGAACTTGATCCTCTTGCTGGCAGGGAGCCAGTGCAGGTTTCTCAGGTGGGCAGATATGTGGCTGTGGCGAGGGATGTTGAGGATGAGTCGTGTGGAGGCGTTCTGTATTCGCTGAAGACGTTTCTGAAGTTTGGCTGTGGTTTCTGCGTAAAGGGCGTTCCCGTAGTCCAGTCGGCTGGTGACCAAGGCCTAGGTGACCGTCTTTCTGGTTTCGGTGGGGATCCACCGGAAGATCTTTCGGAGCAGGCGCAGGGTGTTGAAGCATGAGAATGAGATGGCGTTGATTTGTTTGGTCATCGTGAGGGGGGAGTCCAAGATGAATCCCAGGTTGCGTGCAAGGTCCGTGGGTGTCGGTGCGGTGCCCAGCGCTGTGGGCCACCAGGAGTAGTTCGAGGCAGATGGGGTTTGTCCGAGGATGAGGACCTCCATCTTGTCTGAGTTCAGTTTTAGCCGACCGAGCTTCATCCATTCTGCGACGTCTTTCATTCCTTCCTGGAGGTTGGTTTTGGCGGTGGCTGGGTCTTTGGTGAGGGAGAGTATCAGCTGGGTGTCGTCGGCGTAGGAGATGATGTTGAGGTTTTGTTTGCGTGCAATGGAGGCGAGGGGGCTCATGTAGATATTGAAGAGGGTTGGGCTGAGCGAGGAGCCTTGGGGTATGCCGCAGATGATCTTGGTGGCCGCGAAGCGGAACGGCGGGAAGCGGACTCTCTGGGTTCTGTTGGAGAGGAACGAGGTGATCCAGTCCAGGGCTTTTCCTTGGATCCCAGTGTTGTAGAGGCGGGTTATTAGGGTGCGGTGGCAGACGGTATCAAAGGCGCCTGAGAGGTCTAGGAGGATGAGGGCGGTTGTCTCCCCGTTGTCCATCAGGTTCCTGATGTCGTCGGTGGCTGCGATGAGGGCGGTCTCGGTGCTGTGGTTGGCTCGAAATCTGGACTGGGATGGTTCGAGCAAGTTGTTTGCCTCGAGGAATGCAGTCAGCTGTTTATTGACGATCTTCTCGATGACTTTTGCCGGGAAGGGAAGAAGAGAGATGAGGCGGAAGTTCTCGAGGTCTTAAGGGGTTACTGTGGGTTTTTTCAAAAGGGCATTGATCTCTGTGTGCTTCCAGCTCATTTGGAAGGTGGCTGCCACGAAGGAGTTGTTTATGACTTTCCGAAGGTGGGGTGCGATGATGGTGTCGGCTTTGTTGTAGTTGTGATGGGGGCATGGGTCAGAGGGAGAGCCAGAGTGGATGGTGTTCATGACGTGGGTGGTGTCTTCTGTGCTGATGGGGGTCCAGGCGCTGAGGGTGGTGGTGGGGGTCGTTGGTTTAGTGACTGGAGGCGGAGTCTGGGCATCAAAGCTGTTGTGTATATCTGCGATCTTGCAGTAGAAGAACGTGACAAGGTCTTGCGACGGTGTGATGTCGTTGTTGCTGGCGCTGGAGAGTTCTTTTACAATGTTGAAGAGTTCCTTGCTGTTGTGGGTTTTTGTCCAGCCGCTCGTTGAACGATGTCCTTTTGGTGGTGCGGATCAGCTGGTGGTGTACACGAGTGGCGTTCTTGAGGGCTGTCATGCTTTCTGTCGTCCGTTCGTGGCGCCAGGTTTTTTCGAGAGTACGGCAGGATTTCTTTGAGTCATAGAGGGCGTCGGTAAACCATGTGGTTTTCCTGTTGCTGGTCTTGCTTGGGGGGTTCTTCAGTGGAGCAAGGTTGTCGGCGCAGTTGGTGATCCACTGTGCGAGATTTGTGGGCTGCGTCGTTGGTGTCAGAGGTGTCGGTTGGTGTGTTCTGGCTCAGTGATGTGGTTAGCTGGTCTGTGGTGACTTTGCTCCAGCATCTGCGGGGGATCTGTGGCGTGCGGTGGTGGGATGTAGTCTTCGTGAAGGTGAAGTGGATGCAGATGTGGTCGGTTCAGTGTAGTCCTGTGGAGTGGCGGAAGGAGACGTGGTTGCTGGCGAAAAAGATGGGGTCCAGCGTGTGGCCGGCGTACTGGGTGGGGGTGTTCACCAGTTGCTTGAGTCCGAGGTTGGCGAGGTTGTCGAGCAGGGTCGTGGTGTTGTTGTCGTTGTTGTTCTCCAGGTGGAAGTTCAGGTCCCCTAGGGTGAGGTTAGTGCGTGCGGGCTGACGAAGTCGGCGATGGTTTCGCTGAATTGTGTGCACGGACCCGGGGGTCTGTAGATGAGGGCTCCTCTGAGTGTAGTTTTGAGGTCAGTGTGGATCTGGAAGTGTAGGTGTTCGGCGGCGGAGAGTGTGTCCTCGGCGTTGGTCGTGACGCTAATGGTGTTCCTGTAGAAGATGGCGATTACTCCTTCGGTTTGGTTGGCGCGGTCCTTCCGGGTGATCTTGTAGCCGTCCGGGATGGCTATGGCGATGTCGGGGGCCGAGGAGGCGTTCATCCAGGTTTCCTTGAGGAAGGCGACGTACGGTGCTGTTGTGTCGAGGAGGTCCCAGAGTTCGACGGCGTGCTTGTGGATGGAGCGGGTGTTGAGGAGGATGCACTTGAGGTGGTTGTTGTTGATGTTAGGTCCGGCGGGCGGTGTGCTTGTTCGGAGGCAGGTGAATTTGCAGGCTAGGCAGGTGAAGGGTCCGTGGATGCGTCTCGGGGTGGCTTGATAGCAGGCGGGTGGTCGTCCGGTGTTGAGTGCGTTGAGAGAGGTGGTGTTGTATCTCAGTCAGGGTTCCTGGCATCGGTTGGGACCAGGGATTCTGGCGCTAGGCGAGGTCCAGGCGCGGATGGGCGCAGATGGGCTTGCCTTTGGCACGCATTTGGAGCACCAGCGGCGCGCCTGCTGCGCGCTTCCGCTGCGCGGCCTATGCACGGTCTCCATATGAGGGGCAGAGGGAGGGAGGAGCAGCTGGGAGGTGGGAGCGGGGCCGCCAATGGGAGACAAGGAGGCGGGGACAAGGGTAAAAAACAGACACAGGTGTACAGAAGGCAAAATGGACACAGATGTAAAACAATAACAGAATAGTACTCAGCAGTGATGCAGGCGGGCTAACACGGGTGGCAGTGGCAGCGGATCATAGGTCATACAGGGGGCTGGGTGGCGGTGAGGGGAGGCACCAGACAGGATCAGAAGGTCGCTCCATTGCTTGTGTAAAAGAACCATGCGATTCGCCAGTCAACAAAAAAAGAGTTATTCAGTGATAAAAGGTGGGGTGTTAAGAAAGCCTTGAAATTAAGAAAACAGCGGACAGAGAAACCATCTGGTCCTGGTTATCTTTTGGTAATAGGGTCAATGCCTCAGTTAACTACATCACAGAAATAGGAGCATCAAGAGATGTAAGATCGGGAATATTATCTTTAGGTTTGGGAATTTTGTGAAAGAAAGAATCAATAAGGTAAGGGGATGGGGAGGATTCGGGGGTATAAAGAGAAGAATAATAAGTTGAAAAGCAATCAAGGATAGAAGAATCCGAAAAGTGCAGAGTTCCAGAGTTATCCTTGATGGAGACGATTTGGGGTTTTTGTTTTTTAATCTTGAGATAATTTGCTAGGGATCTGCCTGCCTTATTGCGACCACCATACATTTTAGAATTAAATTTAAGGAGAATGTTGCTGGCCGAATCTCACGAGAGTTTATTATATTGCATTTTGGCCTGAATGAGGAGAGGTAAAGTATTGTGGCCCTTGGTGGTAAAGTATTTGTGTTCCAAATCTTTAATTTGCTTAAGAAGTGAAAGTGAGTGCAAAAGAGATTTTTTTTCCCAGGAAACAAAATCAATTATGAAGCCCCTAGCCGAGGCTTTGAAAGAATCTCAGACGACGTGGAAGTCAGATACAGAGGTGAGATTATGTTAGAAGAACTATTGGGCAAATGGAATAAATTGTGCCGAGAATTGCGAATCAAGCAGGAGGGAGTTGTAAAAGCGCCATCTCTTGGAAGTAGGAGAAGAAATGGGGAAATTCATATCAAGTATTACTGGAGCATGATCAGATATGAGTATAGAGCCAATCCCAACCTTGGTCATGAATTGAAAGGCTGATTGTGTACGAAAAAGATAATCAATATGTGAGTGAGAATTATGTATGGGGGAAAAGAAAGAGAATTCTAGAGTATCGGGGTGGGAAATACGCCAAGTGTCAACTAATCCTCTATTGGCAATGGTTTTTAGGAAGCCCTTCTGCAATCCATTCGGCACATATCTGGTCAGGGATTTCCTATCAAGGAAAGGGTCCATGAGTTGGTTACAATCCCCTCCAAAGATTAGGTGATCTGCTACATGGGAGGAGAGAAAATCAAGAGGTTATTCCAAAAAGAAACATCAACACCAGTTGGACCATAAACATTGCAAAGAGATAACTGGTGTTTGTTAACAGTAACATCTAGATAAAGCCATCTACAATCATCATCTAAGAATTTATTTTATAACAAAACATTTAAAGATTTATGAAACAGGATAATCACACCATTCTTATTGTGAACAGCATGCGAGTAGAAAACTTCGTCAACCCAATGTTTACGTAACGTAGTTAATTCCTCAAGCTGACGGTGTGATTCTTGTAACATTGCAATTTGGCAGTTTAATCTGGCCAGGTGCAATAACACCCGTTGTCGTTTAATGGGATTATGCAAACCCTTAACATTCCATGTAATGATGCGCAATCCTTTCATAAGTATGAGAAAGATAGAAATAGAAAATTGAAAGGAAGTTGAGAAGAGGAAATGTCAATGTCAGTAGGAAACAAAAAAGCAAGAAGTAAGAGGCTAGGAAGTATGTGAAAATAAGGAAAAGAGTATATGAGAAAGAGAGTGAAAAGAAGTGGAAAAATTAACAGCGAGGGATGAAAAGAACAAAAAAATTCCCAAAAGTATGAAGCGAACAAGACAGCAGCCAAGAAAGAAAGGCATGGTGAAAAAGTAAAGGAGTAAAAAGACAAAGTAGTCAGAGTATTGAACAGCCAATAATGAATCAGAGAAAAAAGAAAGAGTAAAAAAGAAAGGAGAAAGGCAAAAGCCAGAAAAAGAGAAGGTGGAAGAAGGGACTCCACCCAGATAAGAATCCAAAAGGAGATGACCAGAAGTCCAAAGACTTCAGCCGTGGGGTGAAACAGAAGGAAAAACAATGAAATGGGAAGGGGGGCAAGGAGAAAACAAGATGACCACACGGAAGAGAAACCACGAGCCAAGAGAAGTAAAAAATAATGACATGGGACAAAAAGGAAAGTTTACCATGGACTAGGAGAAACAGGATCGCAGGGAATACAATACACACAAGGTGTGCATGAGGCAACAAATGGAAGAGGAAGCACCGACCACAGTGGGGGAGACGAACCTGAAAGACACCAAAGAGAATAAAAAAGGGTTATGATAAATAGTGAAGGGAGGCAAAACTAACAAAAAATAAACAGTCAGCAAGAACAATAAGTCATGTTCATGGTTTGCCTAAGTTTTTTTTGTAATAGCAAATACCCAGGCAGACTTCAAACACAAAAGCTGGCTAAATAGTCAAAATAAAAACATAAATGTGTACTGAATAAAAAGTAATGCAATGGACTGGAATGATATCAAAAATGATTGAAATTTAATAGAAAATACACTCTTTACATAAAATACATAAAAAACATGTGGCTATTATTTAAATTTACATTAGAAGCACATCATGATACATAAAAAAAGGATCTTTTGTTTTCCTTTTTGTGAAGATTAGGGCTGTGTGTCAACGCGTTTCGACAAAGTCTTTTGTCTTCATCAGGACTAGTAGATAGTCAGCCACTCTCTCTTACGTACTTGTGTCTCCTTTTCAAAGGGTGCAGGATGCAGTTCCTAGAAAAGGCTCTTTATAGCTTTGGAGCGAATCAACGGGACGCAGTGTATGTTGGTTAAAAGGCGCGTGGTCAAACTGGTGCAGGCACTTACGTGCTTGTATCTCCTTTTTAGAGTCTAGATGCACGCGGTAAAAGTGATACAGGCACGTTTCGATAGGTGTGCTGCTGCTCGAAAAAAGGGTCCTCCTTCAGCGATTCCGGATAGATGAACGCCATTCATCTATCCGGAATCGCTGAAGGAGGACCCTTTTTTCGAGCAGCAGCACACCTATCGAAACGTGCCTGTATCACTTTTACCGCGTGCATCTAGACCGGCATTTACCGCATCCCTCGATTCGCGCAAAAGCTACAAAGAGCTTTTCTAAGAATTGCATCACGGCATCCTCTAAAAAGGAGATACAAGCACGTAAGTGCCTGCACCAGTTTGACCATGCGCCTTTTAACCAACATACACTGCGTCCCGTTGATTCGCTCCAAAGCTATAAAGAGCCTTTTCTAGGAACTGCATCCTGCACCCTTTGAAAAGGAGACACAAGTACGTAAGAGAGAGTGGCTGACTATCTACTAGTCCTGATGAAGACAAAAGACTTTGTCGAAACGCGTTGACACACAGCCCTAATCTTCACAAAAAGGAAAACAAAAGATCCTTTTTTTATGTATCATGATGTGCTTCTAATGTAAATTTAAATAATAGCCACATGTTTTTTATGTATTTTATGTAAAGAGTGTATTTTCTATTAAATTTCAATCATTTTTGATATCATTCCAGTCCATTGCATTACTTTTTATTCAGTACACATTTATGTTTTTATTTTGACTATTTAGCCAGCTTTTGTGTTTGAAGTCTGCCTGGGTATTTGCTATTACAAAAAATTGTTATCCCTGACCCAGGAGTCATATCCATATCAGGGGGTCCTTGTTATTTACATGGTTTGCCTAAGTCCATTGATTCTCCTTTGTGAGAGTGGATAAACTTTCGAAGTTCCGGCGGTTCTTCGAAGCTCCATGTTCTATCCTTAAAGGTGACTTTAAAGAAACAGGGATGGATCAGGCCATATCGAGCATTCATTGAGTGCAATGCAGGTCTCAAGTCCAGAAATTCTTTCCGACGAGTAGCGGTCGACTTGGCAACATCTTGACTAAAGAAAATTCTGTGGCCAGACCAGAAGAGTTGCTTATGTTGTTTTGCGATTTAGAAAAGGGGGAGGATTCAAGCAAACCGGGCTGAAGACGGCTGTAATGCCAGAAACCGGTCCCCGGGAGCTTGTTTCCTTCCCAGTGTAAGAATTGGCTTTTGTAGTTTGGTTTGCCCTGTTCCCATCATGCACTGGGACAGGAACAGACTAATTTGCATACAGCCAGGTTCTGAAACTGGGATGGTGCAGTGAGCTAAAAAACGGTGTTGGATCTAGCCCTGATCTCTTGACTGGGTGAGAGCTTTCTGCTTAATTCAGAGACTCTGTCCCTCACCACCCCTTGTTGTAAATATTTTTGTCCACCCTAAGCGTGGAAGGGTATTCTCAGATGTGAGACCCTTGCTCATTGCACCATCAGGATTCAAGCAAACCGGGCCGAAGACGGCTGTAATGCCAGAAACCGGTCCCCGGGAGCTTGTTTCCTTCCCAGTGTAAGAATTGGCTTTTGTAGTTTGGTTTGCCCTGTTCCCATCATGCACTGGGACAGGAACAGACTAATTTGCATACAGCCAGGTTCTGAAACTGGGATGGTGCAGTGAGCTAAAAAACGGTGTTGGATCTAGCCCTGATCTCTTGACTGGGTGAGAGCTTTCTGCTTAATTCAGAGACTCTGTCCCTCACCACCCCTTGTTGTAAATATTTTTGTCCACCCTAAGCGTGGAAGGGTATTCTCAGATGTGAGACCCTTGCTCATTGCACCATCAGGATTCAAGCAAACCGGGCCGAAGACGGCTGTAATGCCAGAAACCAGTCCCCGGGAGCTTGTTTCCTTCCCAGTGTAAGAATTGGCTTTTGTAGTTTGGTTTGCCCTGTTCCCATCATGCACTGGGACAGGAACAGACTAATTTGCATACAGCCAGGTTCTGAAACTGGGATGGTGCAGTGAGCTAAAAAACGGTGTTGGATCTAGCCCTGATCTCTTGACTGGGTGAGAGCTTTCTGCTTAATTCAGAGACTCTGTCCCTCACCACCCCTTGTTGTAAATATTTTTGTCCACCCTAAGCGTGGAAGGGTATTCTCAGATGTGAGACCCTTGCTCATTGCACCATCAGGATTCAAGCAAACCGGGCCGAAGACGGCTGTAATGCCAGAAACCGGTCCCCGGGAGCTTGTTTCCTTCCCAGTGTAAGAACTGGCTTTTGTAGTTTGGTTTGCCCTGTTCCCATCATGCACTGGGACAAGAACAGACTAATTTGCATACAGCCAGGTTCTGAAACTGGGATGGTGCAGTGAGCTAAAAAACGGTGTTGGATCTAGCCCTGATCTCTTGACTGGGTGAGAGCTTTCTGCTTAATTCAGAGACTCTGTCCCTCACCACCCCTTGTTGTAAATATTTTTGTCCACCCTAAGCGTGGAAGGGTATTCTCAGATGTGAGACCCTTGCTCATTGCACCATCAGGATTCAAGCAAACCGGGCCGAAGACGGCTGTAATGCCAGAAACCGGTCCCCGGGAGCTTGTTTCCTTCCCAGTGTAAGAATTGGCTTTTGTAGTTTGGTTTGCCCTGTTCCCATCATGCACTGGGACAGGAACAGACTAATTTGCATACAGCCAGGTTCTGAAACTGGGATGGTGCAGTGAGCTAAAAAACGGTGTTGGATCTAGCCCTGATCTCTTGACTGGGTGAGAGCTTTCTGCTTAATTCAGAGACTCTGTCCCTCACCACCCCTTGTTGTAAATATTTTTGTCCACCCTAAGCGTGGAAGGGTATTCTCAGATGTGAGACCCTTGCTCATTGCACCATCAGGATTCAAGCAAACCGGGCCGAAGACGGCTGTAATGCCAGAAACCAGTCCCCGGGAGCTTGTTTCCTTCCCAGTGTAAGAATTGGCTTTTGTAGTTTGGTTTGCCCTGTTCCCATCATGCACTGGGACAGGAACAGACTAATTTGCATACAGCCAGGTTCTGAAACTGGGATGGTGCAGTGAGCTAAAAAACGGTGTTGGATCTAGCCCTGATCTCTTGACTGGGTGAGAGCTTTCTGCTTAATTCAGAGACTCTGTCCCTCACCACCCCTTGTTGTAAATATTTTTGTCCACCCTAAGCGTGGAAGGGTATTCTCAGATGTGAGACCCTTGCTCATTGCACCATCAGGATTCAAGCAAACCGGGCCGAAGACGGCTGTAATGCCAGAAACCGGTCCCCGGGAGCTTGTTTCCTTCCCAGTGTAAGAATTGGCTTTTGTCGTTTGGTTTGCCCTGTTCCCATCATGCACTGGGACAGGAACAGACTAATTTGCATACAGCCAGGTTCTGAAACTGGGATGGTGCAGTGAGCTAAAAAACGGTGTTGGATCTAGCCCTGATCTCTTGACTGGGTGAGAGCTTTCTGCTTAATTCAGAGACTCTGTCCCTCACCACCCCTTGTTGTAAATATTTTTGTCCACCCTAAGCGTGGAAGGGTATTCTCAGATGTGAGACCCTTGCTCATTGCACCATCAGGATTCAAGCAAACCGGGCCGAAGACGGCTGTAATGCCAGAAACCGGTCCCCGGGAGCTTGTTTCCTTCCCAGTGTAAGAATTGGCTTTTGTAGTTTGGTTTGCCCTGTTCCCATCATGCACTGGGACAGGAACAGACTAATTTGCATACAGCCAGGTTCTGAAACTGGGATGGTGCAGTGAGCTAAAAAACGGTGTTGGATCTAGCCCTGATCTCTTGACTGGGTGAGAGCTTTCTGCTTAATTCAGAGACCTTGTCCCTCACCACCCCTTGTTGTAAATATTTTTGTCCACCCTAAGCGTGGAAGGGTATTCTCAGATGTGAGACCCTTGCTCATTGCACCATCAGGATTCAAGCAAACCGGGCCGAAGACGGCTGTAATGCCAGAAACCGGTCCCCGGGAGCTTGTTTCCTTCCCAGTGTAAGAATTGGCTTTTGTAGTTTGGTTTGCCCTGTTCCCATCATGCACTGGGACAGGAACAGACTAATTTGCATACAGCCAGGTTCTGAAACTGGGATGGTGCAGTGAGCTAAAAAACGGTGTTGGATCTAGCCCTGATCTCTTGACTGGGTGAGAGCTTTCTGCTTAATTCAGAGACTCTGTCCCTCACCACCCCTTGTTGTAAATATTTTTGTCCACCCTAAGCGTGGAAGGGTATTCTCAGATGTGAGACCCTTGCTCATTGCACCATCAGGATTCAAGCAAACCGGGCCGAAGACGGCTGTAATGCCAGAAACCGGTCCCCGGGAGCTTGTTTCCTTCCCAGTGTAAGAATTGGCTTTTGTAGTTTGGTTTGCCCTGTTCCCATCATGCACTGGGACAGGAACAGACTAATTTGCATACAGCCAGGTTCTGAAACTGGGATGGTGCAGTGAGCTAAAAAACGGTGTTGGATCTAGCCCTGATCTCTTGACTGGGTGAGAGCTTTCTGCTTAATTCAGAGACTCTGTCCCTCACCACCCCTTGTTGTAAATATTTTTGTCCACCCTAAGCGTGGAAGGGTATTCTCAGATGTGAGACCCTTGCTCATTGCACCATCAGGATTCAAGCAAACCGGGCCGAAGACGGCTGTAATGCCAGAAACCGGTCCCCGGGAGCTTGTTTCCTTCCCAGTGTAAGAATTGGCTTTTGTAGTTTGGTTTGCCCTGTTCCCATCATGCACTGGGACAGGAACAGACTAATTTGCATACAGCCAGGTTCTGAAACTGGGATGGTGCAGTGAGCTAAAAAACGGTGTTGGATCTAGCCCTGATCTCTTGACTGGGTGAGAGCTTTCTGCTTATTTCAGAGACTCTGTCCCTCACCACCCCTTGTTGTAAATATGTTGTTTTGCAGCAGTGATAATAGCGATTAGGCCTGAATAGAGAAGAAAAGAAGCAATGATGCCTCTAGGCTTGGAAGAGGTGAAGGCACTCTGAGGTCCAAGTCTATGTGCCCTCTGGATATTAAAGTCCATGGTCTTTGGTAGGCCCACCAGTGGAAGAACTAGAATTTTCAGGAACGTAGTCAGGTTCGTACCCTCAGAATTCTCTGAAATACCATAAATACACAGATTATTGCACCTATTCCGGTTTTCCAAATCCTCTGTGGTCTTTTTCAGTTGAGTAACTTCTTTAGTGAGAGACTCTACCTCAGCAACAACATCTTGAGAATCGCTGACTTTCTGTTCAACGTCAGAGAGTCGTAATTCAATATTAGCCCATTTATCCTCAATACGTTGCAGCGCAGCAGCAGTGTCAGTCATAAAGGGGCGAAGAAGGTGCAATTCCTCCATTATATCCTCAAGGGTGAGCGGAAGAATGGATTTGGTGGGCGAAGGGGGATCCTTTTCAAGACGCTTGCCTGGTGCAGCATTGGCTTCCTTGCGCCCACCAGTAGCGGAGCCCTGAGGTTTATGGGAGCGCTCCATTATTATTTAGGAACGGGGCTGATGTATACAGTAAATATCCTCCACCTACTGTTGGAACAGCAACAAAAAATATTGCCTATTGAAAAAAATAGTAATAGTTATAGAGTAGACTACTAGAAACGCTGCCGCCACCACAGAAATGAATCAAGAAGTGGCGGTAAAAAAAAACTGTGCAGTCTCTAATAAAATAGTGATTCAGCAGAAAGAAATAAAATTAAAATGCCACAGTTGCGCCTCCAAAGTTAGGAAACATGCGCGAAAATTACGAGGGAAAAAGAATTGTGAGAATAAAGGCAGTGGTAAAACATTGCGCAGACTGTAATGCCAGCACAGCAAAGGAGAGAGCTAAAATGGCAGCTGCGGGAACGCGAGGTAGACAAAAAGCCACAAAAAGTAAACTTTCAGACCAATGCAAGGTCTCCAGACATTCCGACGCCCAAATCCATTGTCGGAGCAGAGCTGCGAATCCTGCAAGAGGTCCCGGAATTATCGAGCGGTGCTCGAGACAAGGGAGCTCCTCAGGAGGCGGCCATCTTGCGTCGCCGCACCGTCCCATCTGACAAATTTAGGATGTCGCCTGGGCCTCTTGTTTCGAATTCAGGGGTGAAGATCACTGTGAGCGGTGAGTTTACCATTGGTTCTTCAGCTACTTGCTCTTTTTGCTAAAACCCTTCAATTCTTCAGGCACTGAACTGTGTCTTGGCACCCCTGAGTAATTCACTCCCTTAACTTCTTCAAACTCTCATCTTTGATGCAACTTGATTGCCATTTGTCTTCTGAAATTAAGCAGTTTGCAAGTGCAACACCATCTACCAATCCCTCCCTCATCTTGTCATTCACAATGGCAATCTCTGCTTCATTAGAATCTGTGGGACATCTGGATAAGAAATCTGCACTGCAATGTGTACCCAGGGAATGTGTTTCTTCTTGAAATTATACTCGTACATTTGGATAATGGCCTAACCAACCTGAAACTGGCATTATTATTTAATAATGACTCTAACAGCGTGTGGTCAGTGACCAAAACAACTTCCTTTCTCCATGAGTAAGTTAGTTGCAAATTGTTGAGCTGGCCATACACGTGGTGGTGCATCCCTCTTCATAATGCCATAGTTTTTCTCAGCCGATGTCAACCTCCTGGAAGCAAAAGCACTATTTGGATAAGCATAGCTCCCAAACATTTGCCACTAGCATCAACTGTGACCACAGATGTGACATCATTCCTGTTTGCTTGAAGAGCAGGTGCTAGGATAATCGTGCCCTTCAATTGGTTGAATATGCCACATTGTTCCTTTTCCCCAATGAACTACAAACCAGACCAATAATGTTTTAAGAGGTCCCGTCTGCAAAGCGAAATTCTGTACAATTCTAGCATAGTACTCACATAGCCTTAGGAAACCTTAACTGATCTGTGTCAGAGGGAGAAGGGCAGCTCCTGATGGCTTTTAAAAGATCTTCCTTAGGTGACATCCCCTCCAATGATAGATTGTGCCCCAAGTATTGCACCTTATCAACCCTGAACCTACACTTTTCATACTTTACTGTACAGTGTGGCTGTGCAGCAGTCCCAACACCTTATCCAATAGCTTGAGGTGAGTCTCAACCAAGTCCGTGAATTACAAGATAGCATCTTTATAAGCAAAGTGTTAACATTATAACTTATTATCTATCATCTTAATTCAATAAAGTAACTTGCTTAATCAACAAGGAAGATCCCGCTTCTTATTGATTACATCACCAAGCCCCCATCCAATCCTCTCACGGCCTCCTGCACCGTCTCTCTTCCACTGCCATGCTCTGTCTTTACTTTCTTTACCTTTGTATTCTACTGCCGCACTCTTCTGTCTGTACTGTCTCTACATTCTGGAACCTCTCTCTTCCACTTTCAGCCTTGGGAGGATCTTCCCCAAAAATCTTGCCTGACTCCTCCATTTTTTCTGGTCTCATTTTTCCTGGCTTTTGGACTATGTGCAGCTTACCACTGCTACCCAGTGCTAACGTACTTGTGCTCTCTCCCTTAAACATGGGAACATTGGCTTACATTCCGTTGGTACAATTACTTTACTTACAAGTGCCTGGTAAAGTGGCACTACATGTACCCAGGACCTGTAAAGTAAATGCTTCTGGTGGGCCGGCAGCAGTAATTGTGCCACCCACTTAAGCAGCCTGTCAAAGATGTCCCAGGCCAGGCATTGCATTAATTCTGTGTGTGCAGTTTTATACTGCCATTTCGACCTGGCAAAATGAATCTGTTCCAAGGCCTAAATCTTCCCTTTGAATAAATTAGGTCACCCCTAGTCTGTGCCCTAAACAGCCCTCATGGCAGGGTGCAGAATATTTTAAAAAATGGACATATCTTGTTAACTTCTAAATGTCATGTTAATGAAAAGATCTTCAATTTGTTTTTTCACTACTGCCAGGTTCACATCTTCCATAGTATAAAATGGGGTTACCTTTTTTCACTTAATAAGAGAAACTCTTTAATTGTAAGCAGGTATGAATGTCTAGTTTAGTGTCTAAACAAGTGCAATTTAAAATGAAAACCCTCTTTAATGATAGCGTCAGATTTCAAGTCACAATTCTGAAAAATACACTTTTAGAAAGTTGACATTTTCTTGTCCCAAACATTTGGTGCCTGCAGCCTGTAACCTGGGTCACATGGCTAGGTATAGCTATCAGTTTGCCTTTGTATATTACTCCTAGGCAGCGAGACAAAGGGGTGATGGGTGTTGGCAGCATGGGTTGCCTCTGTTTGATAGGGGGTTTGAGCTGTCACCTACCACATTTGCACATCACAAAGACTGCCTCAGCACACCAACAATGTTTATCACACTAGTATTTTGTGCCTCCAGACAAACTGGGGCTTGGAGGCAGAAAATTCCAAACACCTCTGGAGTTGGAAACCTCCAGAACCTTCTCCTACTTGAAAGCCCGCCCCAGGTATAAAAACTGAACCGTCAGAGTCCAACTTGTCAGTACACCTCTGAGCCAGTGGAAAACTCAGAAGTACTTCTGTGAGAAGGACTGCTTCTAAGCTGCACTGCAGCCTGAGTGAGAAGGACTTGACCTGCATCTTCAACCAGGGTCCACCAGGGTGACTCCAAGGGCTGGATGGCTGGCCTCCTGATCAGAACCTCTAGGACAGAAGACTACATTGAACTACCTGGACTTTGCCTGCTGTGACTCCTACCCCCAAATGGCGCTACCACAGTCCTGGATCCTTGGACGTAGGCCAGGAGTTGCTCCTCCAGCCTAGTTGTGGTCTCTTGGGCACAACCAATGTCGCACGACTCATCTCCTCACAGCTCCAAATCGGAACTGCTGCTGCGCGAAGCATCCCTGATGCTGGACTTTGCTTCGCAGCTCCTCAGAATCGCCACAGCATGAAACATCCATGATGCACGACTCCAGATCACAAGACAGCAGCGAAGGCATCCTCAGCAACATCGCACAACCTCACATCGCAAGCCCCATCAACAGTTCATTGGGATTGCCGCAGCGCAATGCATCCTCCATGCGGGATCTTCAATGCTCCACTCCAGGATTTAAGGTACTTTGTTCAGCGAGCATATCATGGTTCGCATACCCAGCCCGCGCTCCTTCACAGTTGGGCTGAAGTTGGGATTGTGTCCCGGTCCGGAGCGACCAGATGACTAGAGTTGGAATTTTGTGCTTTAAAGCACTATTTTTATTTGAAATTCTTAATATTGCATACCTCCTGGTACTACATATTGGAGTTTTGTCATTTTGGCCTCAAATGATTTATTAAAATGCAATCCATTTTTCTTAATCGGTGCAGAGTTTTCTTGTGTTGTGCTTTCACTTCATTAGTGTTTGTGCGCTGCATACATACTTACACATTGCCTCTAAATTAAGCCTGACTGCTTTTGTGCCAAACTATCAGAGGATCAATCAAAGGTCAACTCGTGGTTACTTGTGACTTCACCTTGACAAGAATTGCGGTTGCTGCTTGAGTAAGATGTCACCCTTAGTAACCCAACTGGCTACACTCACTCTGCCTACACTCCCCCTGTGCTCCCCTCTGGATCACTCTTCTGTCTGTATTGTCTCTGCTTCTGCGCCATCTTTCTTCCAGAGCCTCCCTCTGTCATTCCCGTCTCTGCCTCCTGTACTCTTCTATTCCACCGCCTCGCTCCTCTGATCTGCTTGCCCTTCTACCCTGTGTAAGTAAACTCACCACCCTCTGTCTACACACTGCAGGTGCTATACTGCTCTTCTGTGCTGTCTCGTGGCACTGAACTCTCTTCTCTGGCTGTGCTCCATCCCGTTGAAATACATCCGCTTCCGCCTCTCCCTGCTTCCTGTGCAAAAACAAGCTTGGAATAGAGACTCACTCTCCATGTGGAAGACAGGTCAGTAATGCAGGGTAATGCATCTTAGCGCCATTCCAGGCCTAGAAGCATGGAATGCCACGTTCACGGGAGGCAGTAGCGCCTAGAACTGTGCCCCACAGTATGCAGAGGCGGTGGAGTGACCTCGACTCATAAAGTGAGGGGCTGATTCTGAGCGGGGCGGAGGCGGTGGAGTGACCTCGACTCATACAGTGAGGGGTTGATTCTGAGGTGGGTGGAGGCGGTGGAGTGACCTCATCTCATACAGTGAGGGGTTGATTCTGAGGTGGGCGGAGGCGGTGGAGTGACCTCATCTCATACAGTGAGGGGTTGATTCTGAGGTGGGTGGAGGTGGTGGAGTGACCTCATCTCATACAGTGAGGGGTTGATTCTGAGGTGGGTGGAGGCGGTGGAGTGACCTCATCTCATACAGTGAGGGGTTGATTCTGAGGTGGGCGGAGGCGGTGGAGTGACCTCATCTCATACAGTGAGGGGTTGATTCTGAGGTGGGTGGAGGTGGTGGAGTGACCTCATCTCATACAGTGAGGGGTTGATTCTGAGGTGGGCGGAGGTGGTGGAGTGACCTCAACTCATACAGTGAGGGGCTGATTCTGTGCGGGGCGGAGGCGGTGGAGTGACCTCGACTCATACAGTGAGGGGTTGATTCTGAGGTGGGCGGAGGCGGTGGAGAGACCTCATCTCATACAGTGAGGGGTTGATTCTGAGGTGGGCGGAGGCGGTGGAGTGACCTCAACTCATACAGTGAGGGGCTGATTCTGAGCGGGGCGGAGGCGTTGGAGTGACCTCATCTCATACAGTGAGGGGTTGATTCTGAGATGGGCGGAGGCGGTGGAGTGACCTCAACTCATACAGTGAGGGGCTGATTCTGATGTGGGTGGAGGCGGCGGAGTGACCTCTTCTCATACAGTGAGGGGTTGATTCTGAGTGGGCGGAGGCGGTGGAGTGACCTCATCTCATACAGTGAGGGGTTGATTCTGAGGTGGGCGGAGGCGGTGGAGTGACCTCAACTCATACAGTGAGGGGCTGATTCTGAGCAGGGCGGAGGCGGTGGAGTGACCTCGACCCATACAGTGAGGGGTTCATTCTGAGCGGGTCGGAGGTGGTGGAGTGACCTCAACTCATACAGTGAGGGGCTGATCTGAGCAGGGCGGAGGCGGTGGAGTGACCTCGACTCATACAGTCAGGAGTTGATTCTGAGGTGGGCGGAGGCGGTGGGGCTGATTCTGAGTGGGGAGGAGGCGCTGGAGTGACCTCAACTCATACAGTGAGGGGCTGATTCTGAGGTGGGCGGCGGCGGTGGAGTGACCATGACTCATACAGTGAGGGGTTGATTCTGAGGTGGGCGGAGGGGGTGGAGTGACCTCAACTCATACAGTGAGGGGCTGATTCTGAGCGGGGTGGAGGCAGTGGAGTGACCTCAACTCATACAGTGAGGGGTTGATTCTGAGGTGGACGGAGGCGGTGGAGTGACCTCATCTCATACAGTGAGGGGCTGATTCTGAGGTGGGTGGAGGCGGTGGAGTGACCATGACTCATACAGTGAGGGGTTGATTCTGAGGTGGGCGGAGGCGGTGGAGTGACCTCAACTCATACAGTGAGGGGCTGATTCTGAGCGGTGTGGAGGCGGTGGAGTGACCTCAACTCATACAGTGAGGGGCTGATTCTGATGTGGGTGGAGGCGGCGGAGTGACCTCAGCTCATACAGTGAGGGGTTGATCCTGAGGTGAGTGGAGGCGGTGGAGTGACCTCATCTCATACAGTGAGGGGTTGATTCTGAGGTGGGCGGAGGCGGTGGAGTGACCTCAACTCATACAGTGAGGTGCTGATTCTGAGGTGGGCGGCGGCGGTGGAGTGACCTCTACTCATACAGGGCGGGGCTGATCCTCAGGTGGGCGGCGGCGGTGGAGTGACCTTGACTCATACAGTGAGGGGTTGATTCTGAGGTGGGCGGAGGCGGTGGAGTGACCTCAACTCATACAGTGAGGGGCTGATTCTGAGCGGGGCGGAGGCGTTGGAGTGACCTCATCTCATACAGTGAGGGGTTGATTCTGAGATGGGCGGAGGCGGTGGAGTGACCTCAACTCATACAGTGAGGGGCTGATTCTGATGTGGGTGGAGGCGGCGGAGTGACCTCTTCTCATACAGTGAGGGGTTGATTCTGAGTGGGCAGAGGCGGTGGAGTGACCTCATCTCATAGAGTGAGGGGTTGATTCTGAGGTGGGCGGAGGCGGTGGAGTGACCTCAACTCATACAGTGAGGGGCTGATTCTGAGCAGGGCGGAGGCGGTGGAGTGACCTCGACTCATACAGTGAGGGGTTGATTCTGAGCAGGGTGGAGGCGGTGGAGTGACCTCGACTCATACAGTCAGGAGTTGATTCTGAGGTGGGCGGAGGCGGTGGTATGACCTCAACTCATACAGTGAGGGGCTGATTCTGAGCGGGGAGGAGGCAGTAAATGGACCTCAGCTCATACATTGAGCGGCTGATTCTGAGCAGGGCAGAGGCGCTGGAGTGACCTCAACTCATACATTGAGGGGCTGATTCTGAGGTGGGTGGAGGCGGTGGAGTGACCATGACTCATACAGTGAGGGGTTGACTCTGAGGTGGGCGGAGGCGGTGGAGTGACCTCAAATCATACAGTGAGGGGCTGATTCTGAGCGGGGTGGAGGCGGTGGAGTGACCTCAACTCATACAGTGAGGGGCTGATTCTGATATGGGTGGAGGCGGCGGAGTGACCTCATCTCATACAGTGAGGGGTTGATCCTGAGGTGGGTGGAGGCGGTGGAGTGACCTCATCTCATACAGTGAGGGGTTGATTCTGAGGTGGGCGGAGGCAGTGGAGTGACCTCAACTCATACAGTGAGGGGTTGATTCTGAGGTGGGTGGAGGCGGCGCAGAGTGACCTCAACTCATACATTGAGGGGTTGATTCTGAGCGGGCAGAGGCGGTGGAGTGACCTCGACTCATCCAGTGAGGTGCTGATTCTGAGTGGGCGGAGGCGGTGGAGTGACCTTGACTCATACAGTGAGGGGCTGATTCTGAGGTGGGCGGAGCTGCTCTTCCAGGGGGCAGTACATGATGTGGCGTGCACCAGATACAGATGTGCACCCCATGTCGCCTCTGCTTTCACGCTCCCCTGCTGACATCTTGTGCAGAAAAGAGGTCCGAGCCAGGACTCTGCATACACAAGATGAGCTTTTTGTTCCTGTCCTTGTATTTCAGTCACCTTTCCTGGTCTCAAACCCTGAAATACCTTGGTGTGGGGGGAGGGGTGACTATCAGCCACAATCTGCGATAGTTGCCGCAGTACACCAAGCCCCCTGTACTCGCTTCTGATAAATGGCTTTTAGCACACAGAAATCACACTTGATAAGTTCATTTCCGGGGTGAACTATGGGCTGAGGTACAAAGGCATTTTGCATTTGCAAAAGATCTGGGCCCAGATGTATCAAGATACCCTTCAGCGATTCTCAAATGGCGATTTTTAAGGAATCGCTATTTGAGAATTGCTAAATGGTATGTGTAGGAACTGGGGTCACAAGTTCCCCGGGGGTAGCCTGGCTCGAGCGGGTAGGCACCCGAAAGCTTTGGTGTAAAGTGACTACACAGCACACGCATCCACTGAGACAATAAATGCACACACAGACTGAGACCACACCAGTATTGTTGATTCAAAGGAGGAAGTTTTATCTAAAATCAATATCAGGGCAATCAAATATCACAGTAGTAATAACTTATTATCGTCCCTTAAAAGCAAAGGTGTTTCATCACTCGGCCATAAATACTTAAATTAATAAATATTAAATATTAAATAACCCAGGGCCTGGCAACAGCCTTGCTCCTAGTCAGCACCTGCAAGGAATTCTTTATGAATACATTTAAATCACATTGCATTAGGCATCCATAACCATTTCCTTATGTAAGCAACCATTTCACTCAGTGACTAAAGGCATCCAGGAAACTTTGTATTAGACAAAAGTAAACCGACCATTAAGTAGGAGTAAAACATTTCATGAGGATTGTAAAGGGTCGTTCAGCAGAGGTAACCACTTCCTCTAGGTAGGGCAAACAGTTCATTAGGCCACATTAACCAAGGCATTAGGCAAAGATACACATTTTGTATATACC
Organism: Lissotriton vulgaris; assembly: GCF_964263255.1. NCBI lineage: Eukaryota > Metazoa > Chordata > Amphibia > Caudata > Salamandridae > Lissotriton > Lissotriton vulgaris. The sequence continues at coordinate 38,904,201 of NC_141699.1, read as the reverse complement.
GGCTACATTAGCCATTACCATACTCCTAGCAGGGGTGTTCTCCTCTGGCTTAAAAGTTACTAGGGCCTCCGCAATGCTAGGGTAAGTTTAGGGGCCTGGCATTCCTGCAGTGACCCTTAAAACAATGGGGGGCCGACGGGGCCCAACACAGTCTCCCGCGGGGAGGGGCGATCTCGGGGCCTCCCCGGGGGGGTTTTATCTCTTTCCTCCTGCCCTCCTCGAAGCCCTCCGGAGTGTCTCACTGATGGGGCCGGCTACGGGGCACTGCAGGACTGCACGGGGCCCCGCGCCGATGCTAGGGCCGGCCCGAGGGTGTAGATGGGCGGAGGGGGCTCCTTTGCTCCTCGGAGCCCTCCGCAGGGTCGCGTCCTGTTTTCGGGCCCTTGAGCACGTCAGAGGCCCGGGAACCAATTGGCCAGGAGGCGCGCAGGAGGCAGGGCCTGGGATCCAATGAGGGCGGAGGTTCTCCTGCAACCGCCTATGGCAGCGCAGCCTGCGGGGGCACGACGCTGGTGGCCAATCCGAGCGCGGTAGGGGCGGAGTCACTTCCAACGCCCCCATCATGTGAGGAGAGTTTCAGGCTTCGGGCCTAGCGAGGCCGACTGCGGCCTGTCAGGAATTCACGGCGGCCCTCTCCTCGCTCCGGGGGCCGTCGAGGGGGGTGAGAAAGGCGGCACCGGCGTCCCTGGGATTGCGCCGGGCTGCGACAACGAAGGCAAGGCTCACAGAGCTCCTGGACTGGGGCGGTGAGTTGTGCGGCTCCCTCAGTGATAACGCGCGTCAGGGGACCAGTAGGGAAGCGCCTAGCCATGGAGGCACTCAGTCCTCGTGCGCTTTGGGGACAATCACCACAGCGTCTCGGCCACCAACAGGAGGCAGGAAACTAGTGCTCCTCAGGGACCCAGCGCTTGAGCAGGATAAATAGTCCCAGTTTAGGCAGTTCAGCGTTCTAGTGCCAAGGTGGGGAAAGAGCGCTTCACAGGTAGCCCATTTCACCTCAGGTTCAGGCTGGCTAACAGCTCAGGCAGAGTAGGACAGCAGAAGGGATAAGGCAGGACAGCGCAGGGGCCCCAGGTTACAGCAAAAGGGCGCAGAGGTGACACAGCCCAATACCTGGTTGATCCCCAGTAGTCCTGGGTAGCGCAGGGGGGCTTCTTCCTGGCGCTTGTTGGTTCTGGCGCCCTTCTGTGGTATTAGAATCTTGGTTTCTTGAGGAGGGGGGTGGTGAGTTGTAGGCTTTCCTCAGCAGGTCACTTCAGATGGTTCCTGGGTTCCCCTCCCGCTGGGCCAGATCAGTGTTCCTCACACAGCTTGGTGGGCAGCGCCTAAACCCTGTCACCCCCAGTGGTATAGGTTCCTGACTAGGCCCTCCTGCCTACGTCTCCTGCGTAGGGTCCCCCAGGTAAGTGATGCCCCAACTGACTAGAAAGTTTCCCTCCCTTTTCTTTAATAGTGGCAGTTGGCAGTGGGCAGTTGGTGACCACTCCCCTATTCTGGAAGGTTCCAGGAGCTTCCTTACTCTAGCTATGGGCAGGCAAGCAAGCTGGTATTGCAACAATGTTTAAGGGTTCCAGTCAGCTCCTGGCTACTATAGTGCGTCTAAACAGACCACGCCTGCAGTAGCAGGGGTCTGTGGCAGCCATGTTGGGGGAAGAGAGCACCTGCACCTTAGCATTGATTAGCAATGGGAAGGTGCCTAGAGACCTAAGGCCAACCAAAAAGAAGGTGGGAAAAATGAGGCAAAAGCGAAAAAAAAGGCAAAGACCACCCTAAGGCTGACAGGTCTAACAGTATGTGTCTAGAAAATCGCTATTTTTTAGCGATGTCTTAAAATTCCTTAATTGCGATTAGCAATTTCCCAGGAGGCCCATAGGAATGAATGGACAGTTATTCTCAATTTGCAATTCGCAATTTGCTAACCGCAAATTGAGAATAATTTCAAGGGTGCAAGGGTGTCTTAAGGACACCCTGCTGCACCCCCCTGAAATTGACATGTGTGCGCATATGGCGCATGCCCTAAGGGCATGTATGAGCATCACATGGCACCTTCCGAAATTTCAAAAAGTGCTTTTTTTAAAGAATTCGCAAATTACCTCCAACTACAAGTTGGTGGTAATTTGCGATTTCTTAGCCTAAATTCGCAAAGCTTAAATGCTACATACATAGCATTTAAGGAATCGCAAAATTGCGATTTCTTAAATGCTTGAGCAAAATAAGGAATCACAATTTTTGCGATTCCTTATTTTGCAATTTGGTTCATACATACCAAAACACTGTTTGTGATTCGCAAACACCGGAATTCAGCAAATTCCGGCGTTTGCGAATCGCAAAAGGCTTCTTAGATCTGGCCCCTGGTTTCCAAAACCAGGCCTTTTGTGAAAGCAAAAAGTCATCCAAATTCCGATCCCGTACCTTTTCACAATTTGGGTTACCCACTAAATACTGAATCTGTCTTTGGAAGGGGCAGGCTTAGGCATTGCTTCAAACTAATGATTTGGAGTGGGATGCAATGTTTTTTGCCCAAAATCTGCTTGCAAAACATTAATATTTTACTGACTATTCAAATGTAGTGTAACCTATTTGCAAGCGGGCAGCGACTCGAAAGGCAGCCCTTCCCCTTTGTGAATGTGAATAAAAACATGTTTTTAAGAGTAGGCAGTGGTCCATCCTATTGTTAAAAAATGTTACTCACATTTGTTTTCATTATCTTTTTAATTCCATCCAAGAAAAACAGCATGTTTTTTAAAAGAGAAGACAGCTTTATTTAGATGCAGTCACAGATGTGTTGAACTGCTGAATCAGGCAGACCTCTGCCCAGTGATTCACACTGGGTAACAATTTGGTGTGAATTATAGTGGGTAGCAATTTATGACGTGCCTCAATAATATTCATGAGGTAGGTCAAAATGTGACCCATTATCATTCAGTAGGCTGTTAACTGACCTGTTAGTAGATAAGTTGGTGCACTAAATACCACACTTACAGCCAGGGTTTTGAAAGGAGTGCTTCATACACCTGGCCCTGTCTTCTCTCCCGGACCCACGGTCTTGTGATAGCGCTGCACAGTCATCCTGATAATGGAAAGATGGCCGCTTACTCCACATTACGAGCTGCATATCCGTCCCTCTACTCTGCTATTTTCTGACAATTCCTATTATTAAAATTATTATAGAGATAGAAATATAGAGGAGAAAAGGTCATTCCTGGAATTCACAATCATAATGTTATATACTTTATCTCCCAAGAGATTTGGCAATATCACATGTTTATTAAGAGATTTTCTACAGCAGAGCTTAGAATGAAAGGGCACTGGTCTGTGGTGTGCTTCTAAATCCACCTTTGTGGATGGGCAGAGAGACTGCTGCCTCCCTGCAGTCCATTACTAATTCCAGCCACACACACACACCCCTACTTGAAACAGAAAATCATTGCAACTAATTACTGATCACAGAGAGATAACTACTTACTGACCACTGAGAGTTTACTAATTAATGAACTAGTGAGCTAACTAATCACACAGATCACCAGATGACACATCCAATCTCCCATCAGATCTTGACGTGTTTAATGGCTTCAGGCCATAGGTAAGGGGAGGCCGCCTTACAAGCTTTTCTGCAGCTCAAACACCTCTGAAGGCATTTAAAACAATTTAACCCCCCCAGTGAAGGCGCAATGGAGGACTGCGTAAACCCGCCTGTGAGTGAGTGATGTCACAGAGGATTCTGAGCTAGGGTTCTCGGCCATTCTGACCAACTACATGCTCTTGGTACAGTGATGTCACAGAGGATTCTGAGCAAGGACTCATCCTCCATTCAGACCAACCACGTGCTCATGGTACGGTGATGGTACAAAGAATTTTGAGCAAGGATCATCGTCCATTCCGACCAACTACCTGCTATTGCTATGGTGATGACACAGAGGATTATGAGCAAGGATCATTTTCTATTCCGACCAACCACATGTTCTTGGTACAGTGATGTCACAGAGGATTCTGAGCACGGATCATCGTCCATTCCGACCAAACTTGTGCTCTTGGTAAGGTGATGTCATGCCACAGAGGATTCTAAGCAAGGATCATCGTCCATTCCGACGCACAACGTGCTATTGGTATGGTGATGTCACAGAGGATTCTGAGCAAGGATAATCATCCATTCTGACCAACCATGTGCTCTAGGTATGATGCACCATAGCTAGGCTGTTTGGTTTTAGGTTTAAACCTATAATAACTGATAAACCACCACAGAATGGAAATAGCCCTCACCAGTGTAAACATATAAACACTGAAGAAACGCCTGCACAACTGATGGAGCAAGGGTAGAAACAAACTGTTGTATACCCCTCTTGAAATCACTCTCTCATAACAGTAACATGAACTAATTGAATGGTTTGGATGCTAATCAACTTAGAGTAAAATTTGCACATACACAAGTACACGTGGGAAACTAATTTTGGTTATGTTACAACCATAATTAACTAATAAAGTAATTTTGTCATGTCCTAAAATTAATCTAAAAGTGGCATGAATGTGCTTTTTGTTTGTCTATTTGTGGCAGAAACTGGAAGATGGGTAAGCAAATTACGCATAAGTGTGGCTTTATTTGCTGGGTAACAACTAACAAGGATACCTTAGAAAAGGGGGAGGCAAACAGAACGGGTTTTAATTCATTAATTAATAGCTATCTGTGTTTGTTTCTATAATAGTTCCCGTATGGGCCTTCGCGGCCTGTAGAAAAATTGACTTTTGCATGAAATCGAGCTTGAGGCATACTGCGCATGTGCAGAGCTGTGGATAGAAAACTGCAGACAAAGCTTGCAAAGCCTCCAGCTAAACAAGATGGGTCAAGGACAATGTGCCCTGAAACCCTGAATGACTGCCAACAAAATTGAAGTCTGTAGTGAAAGTGTGAGAACTGAGGCCAATATTACAATTTAAGGACACGAGTGACATGACCATTTACAGAGACAATGGCCATATTCAATTTTGCTGATGCCACGGAAGTCGAGTAATGAAACGATGAGGTTATGCTCATCCACCCCTTTAAAGGACCAATCAAATGTGTTTGAGACCCCAAATGTTTCAGAAAATTAGATAGTTTAGTTAGTAAAAAGGGCATAGAAGAAGGCGTTCCGATGAAGTAAAAAAAAGAAATTCTGATGTATCCTGACATGCTGCCGGAATGCTGATTGAATCCTGATACGCAAGAACTCTGCTGTTTTTCTTTATATTTGAACTTAGCCTGAAAGGGAACAGAGTCTTTAGGTGAGAGTGATAGTTAGGGAAATAGAAGAATGAGCTTGGGAACTATTATGTCTTTTTCTTAAATAACAGTGTCCTTTGAATTTAAGTAAATGTTCATTTCTGAGCTTTCATTTAATAAAATTAAATGTTTGAAATCTATAATTAATAAACTTGAATTCAGTTATATTAAATCATGTGAATAAAAATAAGTCATGACAAAGAATCTTTGCTAAATAAAAATTAGATAAATGAAGAATTATGCTGGTCTTGTTCAACCTTAGCCTAATTTTTACTAGCATGATCCATCAACAATAGAATGGTGGTGTGTCTGAAGAATTTGATTAAATACTAGAACCATGGTCAATGAATTTACCTCAGATGTACATTTTGAAAATAGTTTAACTTAATTTAGACACTCCGCTATGATCCAGCCGCTCTCCTTTGAATCTCACCAATCCATGAAGTAGAGAGAAAGTGCGTAAGTGAAATCAGTGTTATGGGCCCCACTGATGAGCAAATGTGATAATTGGGACTTCAGGGAAAGGTGATGAGGATTATAGAAATTATTTCCGGAGTACCACTGCATCACAACCACAAACTAAATGCCATTCAAATAAAGGAAAAGGAGAGTTAAAGAGTAATTTTTCTCTTCCTGAAAGGGCCAATACAATATAACTTTGTTACACAACCTAGTAGCAAAGAAAGACTGGGCTAACATTACTCTGCTTGAGTTTTGTTGTTTAGGGATGTCGCTAAAATATTGTTTCTTCTTCCTTTTTGATTTTTTAATTTTTGTGGGCTTTGGTCTACAATGCAGGGTCTAAAGATGCAGGGTTAAGTAGCATGGTTTAGTTCTTGTTTAATTATTTTATAAACTGTAGAGAATCAGGAAATATGAAAATCATATTTAATATTTTGGCTGCGTTTAATCTTTCTCTGATAGGTAAAACGGCTGCCTTCATAAGAATCTTTCCCAATATGTGCCATCACATTTACCTACAGAAAATAGGTAAAAGCCCTTGATACATTAGCCCCCAGTTTCTAGTGAGTCAGTATTGATAGTAGGGGAATTACCAACACCTCAGGTTTTAAACATTCAATGCAAGGCACAGTGACAGGTATATGTGAAAAGAGTGGTATCATCAAGCATCTGGGATAGTGGTGAAAACATGATACCAGGCGTTTGGAAAACATGGAACGCAGTGTCACTTGGAATGCTGCTACAAAAAGGTTCTTTCCAAGTTCAACAAAGATTAGAGTGATATTGTTTGTATTTTGCAGGGAATCAACTACATGTATGAAAATGTTGTGTGATGACCTGTCAAAATCGGTACCAGAGCTGAAGTGCTTCCCTGCAAGAGATCCTTGCCTCTTGTTAGATGGTGTGCTGTAAGCATCTTTACAATCTTCAGAGTTAATGAAGAATGCAATTGACTTGTTAGTCCATTCTGCTGCACTATTTTGTTATGCGCTGGAACTAAAACACAAATATTTATCATTTTGTCCTTTGTGTGGCATCAAAGAAAGAGTCATTCCATCTGTGTCGATTAGCTGATGGTGCTCAGTCCAAGGGGCTGTGAATGCTATGTTATCCATGTGGCAACCATTTACTGAATTTTTGCTGAGTGATGATGGCAAAGGCAAGAAATGTGAGGATCTTTGGTCGCATATTGAGAGTGATGTAAAAAAGGACAATTTACTGCATTCTTAGATTTTTACAGGAAAACATAACTGCTGTAGTGACAATAATAAAAAACTAGAGTCTGAAAACACCCTTGTCTGCCAAGTGTTCAGCGTAATTTTTGTACATGTGAAACATCTCCTTAAGAGTAGACTGGGCGACATCTTTAGTGACTTTGGAACTGAAACATGTTCCATGTTAGAGTTCTTACCACTTGGTAAGCAAAGCAATGTTGAAGAGCAACACTGGAACTTTTATTTTACAATGTATAAGAAAGGGCTTGCAATGATGCATAGAATTGTCCCAACACCAACCATGGCATTTGAAGTCAATGAAACCTCACTGTGGTACTCTTACAAGTTCTAGATCCCTTCGGTAAAGTGGAATTTTCTCTGTAGTTTCAAAAGTGATGCTTCATTTTTGACCTCTTTAATAGCTGAAGGCATAAGCGCCCAGTTCAGCACAAATGTTTCAGAACCTGCCCAGAGAATCGCAATCTCTATATGCACCAGTATTTGCATGGAAAGCTCTGTCAGTGGCCAGAGTTAGGAAATTGTTTTCTGGCTGTTTTGGGGTTGCCCGTCTCAAGTGCCAATGCTGAGAGGCCTTTTCACAGAAAAAGTTTACATGGGAAGGAAAGAGCGAGAACACATGACCAAATACTCACTGAAGAAGTATTGTATGGTGTACTACAATAAGGTTGATTTGCAAAAAATTATTTGGGCTTCAAATACACTGTACGTACACTGTCTATATACCAGGCCTTATCGGTGTAGAAAGTAAGCAAGAATAAAACCAACACTTTTCATAAACACCGGAAAAACACTGTTTCTATGTTTTTTATGCCGCAAAAATTTGTAACCACTGATAACCACTATTTTTTCATGGTATTGAAATCACTTGAAAACGCTGAAAACCCCCCGCTATAAGTTACCAAAAATAGAAACTGAAAACCGGAAAGCCTAAGCTTAGTTTATTAATCTGCCTCACCGCTCATTTCATGAGTGTGTAAAACATGCCTATAAGGTTGGGTTGATGGTTTTACTGTGTGAAATGAAGGAATAGAGGGGACTTGTGGGAGCAAGGAAGGATGCTGCATGAATGTAGGGAAGTGAAACCGATGTAATGGGGCAGTTAGGTTTGCAGACTTTTGTGTGTCTCTTGGCGGTTCTCTTCCTGACTTGGACCCATGGGATGGTGGCTACCACAGACAAACTTCATCCACCCTGCCAATGACATGATACAGAGTCGCAATGGGGTGGTCCCAGCAGACTAGGGTCCATCAGCATCTCAGTTTACTGAGGACTTGTGATGGAGCAAGGATTCGCACGTAAAGCGACTTGCTCTCATTCATGAACCTCGTTAGAATTTATAATCATATTAATCCAACTGTCCGTCTTGTATTTAGCATTTCCCTCAACACATGGGTGTTCCCCAGAGGCTTGCTTATGTGTCTTTTCATCCTCACAAAGCTTGCACTAAAGAAATGGCCGCTTCGCTGAAATTCATTCTGCGCATGCGTCGGTCATACCCATGTGATGTGACGCACTCTGGAGGGAATCTGTTGCTCATGCGCACTGTTGCAAACATGGCCGCTTGTCTCTCACCACGCTCTTCGCTTGCAACTGCTGCTTAAGCCTATCTGTCCTTTCGCACTAAACTTTAATATTATTGCTGTTATAAACTAAGGGGTGTGTAGAATTTTATCACGGTATACAGTGTGATCATTTTATGTGTGATTTTAATTTGTTCTCGCTTACTTTTCATGTATCACGTCCCTGGGGGATGGAAAAATTCATAACCGGCGCCATGATGAGGCTCCTCTGAGTATTGCCACGTGATCTGGGAGAAACTCTACTGCGCAGAAGCTGAAATCAGCCAGCTGGCTCCTGAAGCCCAATGCGCCTGAGAACCCAGCACAAGATGATGAAACTCACCTTGAAATCCAGAGACTTTGTTGCTATGCCTTGTACACTCGTATTTTCTATTGTATTCTATGGATGGGAACGTGAACCCAAGGGGCGGATAAGGAAAATTCAAATTTATGATGGGAACATTGAATTCTAGGAGGTGACAATGTCCGAGCCACCTCTCCTGACCAATCATAATGTGAGAAACTGTCCTTTGCCACATTGGTGGGTGGTCTAAGGGTCCCCAAAACTGTATAATTACCCTAGTATAGCTTAGGAAAATTGTCCGACTTGTCCGAGTAGCAGACCTGTCACTGACCCTACGAACTCTATAGGTGCTCAATCTAGAGTGCTGCGGAGCACTCTGTCCATATTTTCCACAATCTCCTAGGGGTGGAAATAGTCTTAAGTGCTGGCGAAGCACTTTGCTGGGAAATTCAAAAACCCAATCGGGGTTACTGGCGGATTACTTGCAGAGAGGGGTAACGCAGGTGTTGCATCCGAAGCTGTGGGTGTCGGTCGTACCTTGGTGAGCCCAGTCCTGACCCAAATCCTGAGGGGTGTCCTGTCCTGACTGCCCGTGAGCTGTACCTGCTCGCATTCTGGCATTCCTTTTCTGAGGGTCCTTGTCCCCGTCCTTCCAAACTGACCCGTGGCCAGGGTTAGTCCTCATTCCTAATTAGGTAAATATAACGTAGTGGGTTTGCGATTCTCTCATCTCTCTCTCTCTCACTCTCTCTCCTTCTCCTTCTCCTTATTAAAGTACTCTTGCCGTTATATTGCCCTATCACCTTGAAATGCAAGTTTTATGAAATAAATTATTAGACTTGTTCCATTTCTCTCCCCTCCCTGTAGGAAAATACTGACTGTTATATTTTAGTATGTTCCTGTTTTTCCCTTCCCTTTAGCATGGTTGCAGTGAATCTAATAAGTATATCTTGAGAAGCCTAGCTTAAAATTATTCATTCTAGATTCTAGTTATGTCCTTCGCCCTAGTTTAAACTTGTGCTCCTTAAATGCTCAGATCCCATAGTGTTCCCATAGACTCAAATGGTCCTTGCTCTAATTCACGGTTATATTTTGATTGTGATTCTAATGCTTGATGTGTTATTTTGTGTCCTGCTTATATTGGCATATTCACTTTGAAATCTTAGATAAAACTTGTTAACCCCATCAGGTGTCAGTGGTTATTTTTAAGGTTACATTGTGGAAAAATGTGTTTTGGTTTATAAGGTATATTCTTTACTAGAAAGCCTGTCACTTGTCCACTGCTAGCTCCTGATCTGTCGGGAGTAATGTGCCTGTGGTAAGTCAGGTACATGAATAATAAGGGGTGTAAGAGTCACCCCCCGAATTACTCATAGTGGCGTGCAAGAAATCACCCGGTTCACTGAAAACTCAGTCTTGGTTATACTCACGTCAGGGCCCAGTGTGTGGGAAAATTGGGTAAAATAATGACCCGGGTGACCTGCGCGCTCTGTCAGTAATTTTCTGGTAGCAGAGGTAATGGTTAGGACTAGTTAAGATAGGTAGACAGGATAGTTAATAGACAAACCGTGGAAATAAAATGTGCTGCTGATTTTCTACTGTATTGGTTCAAATTTTGCAATGTTTTAAGGATTTATAGGTAAATGTATATGATTTTGCATTGCTGCTATAAGTATTACATGTCGTATTAACCAAGAACTGTTTGTAAGCGTTCAGTGTAGTCCGAATCCCCGGGGAAGTATATAGCTAACGGTGAGTAGAATCCGTTTGGCTGGAAAAAGTCACTTGTTTAGAGTCATTAGTGTAGGGTTAAGAATACCTGGAAGCACTAATTAGGATCTTTTGGTTGCATCTGTGTAAATGATAGCTACGAGTCTTTTGTAAAACTTCCATTGTGATATCACCTAGTAAGGGTCACATACGGAAGGAGTAATAGGGTCTCCGAGGCTTGACTGGTAAGTAAAATAGTCCGCTGGTGAAATCCCGGCTCAGTACATATCCCTGACAAAAGTGGATGAGTCGGAAGAATAACGGGTTCTATATTACTTGTGTGTGAGGTTAGGCAGAGAAGTCTAACTGGAGTGAATGAAAAGTAGACAGAAGTGGTTTACTTGCAGTGAAAGGAAGTTTTTCTGTTTTTTTAGAACACTCAGACATAGTGGCAGACGTTGTGTGTTAGTAACTAAGTTTTATACTCGCACTTTAGGAAAAGTTAAAAGTTTCCGTTACCTTGTGAAGGAGGGAGTCGGTCGGAAAGCTGCTGTGACGTCATTCCGTGCCGCGCTGGCATTGGTCAGAACAGCGGCTGTGTAGTGAAGCCGAATTTGTAAGGGAGGGGTGAGTGCCGGAGCGTGAGACTTGGTCTCGCGAAAGGCTGCGCACCCATTGGATAAGGATTTTTGTATTCACAGTGTTGATTGGTCTCTACAAAATAAGAGTCGCGCTAGCATTGGAAGTACTAAAGTAAACAAAATTAATCAGGCTGAGTTAGAAGCGAGCCTGGAAAGGCATATGTGGTATCCTGAGTTCTTACCTAACCCTCAAAACTCAGGTTTCTATAGGGAACAGATTATACGAGGTAGACCGCACATGATGTATGGAATAAAGAGAAAAATGTCGTTTGTCGACAAGGTAAAGAATTTCTTTAAAACAGATAAGCCCATTAGAACGAGAGAGGGTGTGATCATTCCTCCCCCGAATACACCTGCTTCTTTCATGATGTTCGAAAAAGGGTATCATACCTGTGTGTGGCTAGAGAATTGGGCAAAGTATACTGCAGATGACGGAGTCCTAGCGTTTCCTATTGATGGTACCTTTAATGGTAGAATCCTGTTTAACTTAAGGACCCGCATGAATGAATTGCATCCCAGACCCAGATTAACCCAGTACGAAGCCTTAGAAGAGTGGGAAATTGAGGCTTTGGAGAGAGACAGACCCCGGATGGACAAGGGGGTGAGCAAATGGTATACGAGGGTCCATAGGGAGACCAAAGAGCAGAAAATGAAACATTGGAGACAAAGCATGATGGTGGTAGGGTTGTTTCCAATGATGGGGGTATTAGAAGAAACGAAAGGAAAAAGTAAAGAGAAAACCCATCACTTAATGCCAGTAGGAGACTCAGAAGATGAGCACCTAGAAGATTTATTGATGAAAAACCCACCTCCCTATGTAGCAGAGTCCGAGCCTTTAAGTTCACCAAACCCGTTTGCCAAATATCCCAGATGTCGGAGGGATAGTGAGACAGATGGGACAGGTACAGATAGCAAGACCAGTGAAGGGGATGGGTTTTGCAGACCTAAGACCACGGTCCCAAATTATCAGCCGTTTGGGGAAGGCCCTCCTCGATTGACTACTCCGACTGCCCCAAATATTTACCCTCCTTTAATTCCCCAAGTATTGCATGACAAATCAGCAGAAAAGGCTTTGCGAGAACAGGAGAAGGAAGCCCTGGCTAAGCAGCGAGACGATTTAGTCCGGACCATAGCCCAGATACATCCCCATCCAGATTCCCTGACTATTCCAGTGACCATTGGACCCGCTATTCCTCTTTACCGGGATAACCTGGCTAGTCCTCGTCCTCCTGTTATCTCCCCAATAATGCCTACTCCTAGCATTCCACCCCCGAGAAAGGAAGTATTCATAGATGACGATCAAGAAAGTGAATGTGAATCAGTGGTCCTGATGGACATGCCCATTAGGGAACCGAGAAATAGCATGTCGGGGACAAGAAGTCAGGGTAGGCCAAAAGAGGTTTTGATTGAAGGTGCATCTGGGGTTAGAAGTGCCACAGTAGTAACCCCAGAAGAATTAGACAGATGGACCAAAGAATTGGAGAAAGAGACCACTCCCCAATCCAGACCGTTAGAGATCTATAAACTAAGGATAGAAATAGAAGAAATGATGGCTGGAAACGTAGGTTTAGAACGCTTAAACTCATACAGTGAAGAAGAGTTACTGTTCATCAATAAAAATCTTACCCGAAATGCTAGGTTGCTCCATGAAAGATTAATGGACACAGCCACCGAGATGGGAATAGATGTCAGTCGATCCAAAATCCTTCAGAAACCCTACAGAGTAGACTTTTCGGACAAAGACTTAGAAAGCTTGAATATGGGAGGAAAGCAGATCCAGATAAAAGAATTATTAAAACTCTTGCAGAAATGGGGGGATGTGGGGAAATGGAGAACTCGGTGGGCAAAGAAGAAGGAAGACAGCAGGGCAAAGTCTCAGGCTTCAGAATACGTGTTAAAGGAAGTCACCCCGACAGAAAAATTGTGTCCCATGAGAGAGGTCCCGGGAGGAAAATATGTCCATGTCCCTTGGTCCCGACAAGATATTGTGTCATTTACAAATGACTTCCCGAAATTACGGGAAAAACCTGTTGATTGGTACAGGCAGGTTGAACGCTTTATAAAAGTTCAGAAATGTCTTCTGAAAGACCTGGATGGGTTTTTCGACATTGTGGTCCCTGTAGATTTGTGGACCGACTGCAAAATTGAAATTGATTGGCCCAGTGAAGAATATCCAAGAGATGAGAAAACAGGGGCTCCCGCACCTGAAGTAATGAGGAAGTATGAGCAAGTCATACAATACCTCAAGAAAAAGGTGCCCGCAAAGGAGACAGATTGGACCAGAATAGATATATAATAATAATCTTTATTCGGTTTTTACAGTTTGAAAAAGCCATAAAAGATAACATAGTTATAAAAACATTCAGTTAATTTAAAAAGGGATTACAGTTAAATTTTAAACTCAAAAAAGTAATTTTTACCAATTTGTTACGAAAAGCGAAAAGTAGTAAATTACAGTTACAGGTTATTTCTGTGTCTCATGATACATTTTAAAAAGTTTAGTACATGATATATCGTGCATTCTGAGTCCAGAAATTGGAGTGATAACATCGCTGGGCGGCATTGTCTATGACCCCATTTTTTTAATAAGGGAATAAGCCATGTCTTTCGGTGTGGATGATAGAACTTACAGAAAAGTACTGTATGGATGGTGGACTGTTGGGAATGATCGTCACAGGGGCACAGGACCATTTGGGTACTCCAATTGTTCTTTTCGGGAAAGGTCACCAGTCTGAAAAATAGGTTCAGTCTGAACCTTGTTAGGAGCATCTTTTCATAGGTGGAAATCCCCAGTGGCTGAATTTTCAGAGTCTGCTGAATAATGATTGCATGCGTAACGGATTTTTTTGTGGCCAACGTTGATAGTCTCAGGGAGTCCAAGTGGCTCAGTGCTATTTGTTTTAGTTCTTTTTTAGAGATTTCCTTCATTAGTTCTGGGTTGTAATAATATTTCTGGATCCCTAGATCATAGAGGAAATTTCTAATGTAGGAGAGCCAAGGTATTTTTTTAGCGTGGTCCAACTCCATGATATCTCGTAGAATGTTTTTGGTCAAATTGTTTTCTTCGGATAACCAGACTCTTCTCCAAAGCATTAGAGGTTGGATTTTGATCAGATCTTCAATAAATGGGATTCCCAATTCTATATGCGAGGCATAGATGGAGGTGCCTCGTGGTATTGATAGAAGGAATCTCGTGAAGATGTTTTCCTCTTTTTGAATGGGGCCGGTGTTTATATGCCCCCAGATCCCAGCACCATATAATGCTGTGGATTGGCACTTCGCAGCATATATTTGTAGCAGTTCCACTGGAGGTTTTTTCCCTAGTCTATTTGAAAATTTCATTAGTGCCATAATCGCTCTTTTAAAAAGATGTCTCCTAGCCTCTACCGCCGCTTTCCAATTTAGGGCATCATCTATCATGATACCCAAATAGGGGTATTGCGAGGTTCTTTCAATTTTTTGTTCTTTCAGAAAGATGGTCTTTACAGGTTTTTTTGTGCCACCGACCACCATAACAAAGGTTTTTTTAACATTTATATGCAGGTCCAAGGCAGCCATAAAATCTGCATATTTGGTTAGTGATTTCTGTAGTTCATTTGGAGTTCGGGCTAAAATGACAGCGTCATCCGCGTAGAGCAGGGCGGGGATCAGGCGGTCTTTTACTTTTGGAAGGTCTCTTCCCCCCTTCAGCATACACTCTTCGAGGCCGTTGGTGTATAGTGAAAAGAGAAAGGGGGCGAGGACACAGCCTTGCCTCACTCCCCGCTCTACCCCAAATGGTGCCGTCAGTTCTCCTCTTGTCCCGAACCTCACTCTCGCTGTGGCCCCGCTGTAGAGTTCCCTTAGAAAATCCAAGAGAGGAGGGTCTACCCCCATCTTGCTCAGCAACGACCAGAGCTTGGTATGTGAGACACAGTCGAATGCGGAGGACAAATCCACGTATGTCATAAAAATAGTACCTGTTTTTGCAAGGGTATACTTGGATGTAAGCAAGGAAAGATTTAATGCTTGCTCAATAGTTCCAAAGCCCTCCCTGAAGCCGAACTGTAGGTCAGAGAGGATGTTTTTGTCAGCTACCCACTGTTGCAACTTGCCAAGGAGGACTCTGCCAACCACTTTACCCAGAGAATCAAGAAGGGAGATTGGACGGTAGCACTTGACATCTTGCCTGTCCCCCTTCTTAAAAATGGGGACCATTATTGATGATGACCATGAGTCTAGCAATCCGAGTTCCATAGTTGCAATACAAACTCTCGTGATTATTGGGGTCCAAAGGTCGGGAAGGAATTTAAATAAATCGACAGGGACCCCGTCAGGACCGGGGCTTTTCCGGGCCTACTTAAGGATAACGCTTTTTCAAAATCTTGTAGGTCAACTTCCAGGGAGATAGGGAAGGTGACTGGGTTGTATGTAGGCTGGTGCGGATCGCTATTAGGTGTGGATTGAAAAATTTTCGAGAAATGACTCATCCATGTGGCCTCGTCTATGGCCACATCTATTTTTGGTCCACTGGAATCAGTTAAAGAGGGGGATTTGACTATTTTCCAGAAAGCCTGGGTGTCCTTCGAGAGTGCGCTCTCATGCAAGGCCTTCCACAGGGATGTTTTCAGTTCTTTTTTTCTCGTCTTTCTGGCAATAGTATATTCTCTTCTGAGGCCTTGGATCTTTATTACATCTCTATTAGATTCTCCAAGAGCTTTCCTCAAGTTAGTCTGTGCTTTCGTACAATCTCGATTAAACCAACCTGTGGTCTTTTTCTTATTTTGGTTGGAAGTTCTGGTTAACAGGTTTTTGACATGTTCTATGATGGTATTGAAATTTTCCAGGATTTGATTCGCCTCCGCTTGGGGATCAAGACAAATCGAAATGTTTTTATAGGCAAGAGTAACTAGTCTCTTCGTAAGGATATTGGGGTCCACTTTTTCCCATTTGATTGTGAAGCCATTGGTCTTATTCAGCTCGAGCCTATTCTGTGATAAAGTGTTGGCTATAGTTACCATCAGAGAATTCGAGTGATGTAATTGGAGACTTAGACTTAGAGCGGAGTGGTCACTGAGACAGTTTTCCAAGATTTTAAATGTTCCGATTTGCGGTTTTAGGGCTTCTGTAACTAATATATAATCCACGGTGGTCTCGTGGCCCCTTCCTCTATATGTAGGCTCTAGTTTATTGGTTGTTTGTTGTGTGGGATTCAAAATTTGCAGGTCCATGTCTGAGAGTATTTTGTTCATAGCAGACCCCACTCCTGAGTGGGTGAAGTGAGTTAAAGGAATGTCAGACTCGTCTACTATTCCACAGGTATCAGTATTGGGGCAAGGATGCAGATTAAAATCGCCACCCCAAATTACGTGAGCAATGTCCACTTTCTGTTTGAAGTGAGTGTGTTCGGTTATTTTATCTTGAATTTGGTCAAGAACGCTCACAAAATTATCAGAATCCAAGTTGTTATATGTGTTTACTATTGAAATACGAGTTTTTTTTCCTACAGAAAAAGTGAGGATCTGAAAGTTCGGAAGGAGGTCTGTCTTGATGATCTTTATATCTACAATTGTATTAGCCATGTAGATTACCAGACCCCCCTTAGGTCTACCTGAGGTGCTGGGAAGGGCGGGAGAGGTAAATGTTCTGTATCCCACTAGATGGAGGGCAGCCATTGCCCAGGTTTCTTGAATAGAAATGATTTGATAGTCCTTCAAGAAAACCGCTGCTGAGCCATCCTCAATCTTGTTTCGGAGGCCGGCCACATTCCAGAAGACCATAGAAAGCTGGGTGGGTTCGTGTTCTTGTGCAACATTGTACTTGTGTGATATAGATAGGGTCGGCGCTGGAATTGGGTGTGAAAATGCTACTGTAGTTGATGAGGGCTCTGGTGATTTAGTTGTTTGTCAATCGACCATTTCCAGGCCACTGAACCTGTTCGTGGTCGGGAAGCCTAGCCAGTGTTGCCCATTACTGGTGTCTTCATAGTTAGAGCCAAAAGGTTGGTGAGGTGGTCTCTCCCATTGCTCCCAGTTTCCAAATCTGTTTTGAGGGCCCACGATCTGCCATGGGACTTCTCTCTGCTGATAGCTCAGATTAGATGGATACCGAGAGTTAATAGGTTCAGTAAGTCGCATTACAGGATTGGTGGCGGCAGTTTCTAGCTCCCATGGTTGCGGGATTGGCTTCCTCCACATGTTGTCAAAGTTACGTTGGTAATTGTTATTATTGAACCTTTTCGGGTAAAAGTAAGACAAGGGTCTTGTTACAATCCCCCCAGAGGAGTTGTTACGTTCCCAGGAGCATATATAATCAGCTATGCTGGGATCCTCAAACGTAATGACTATGCAGTCTCCTCGAATTGTTTTTTTCCTGTAACCTACCCACGAGGTCCGGGATACTGAAGCTATTTTACTTTTCCAAGGTGGCGGGACGGGACGATTTGTATTCAACCAATGCTGGACCTTGTTCTTTAATGACCAGTTGGGTTTAGTCCCCTCACCTGTAAGTTCGGGGACCCCCGTCATAACTACCACGTATGGGGTGGCCTCAGGTGGTAAATTTAGGGTGGGTACTTGTTCGGTTGTCCCTCTCGGGGCATTTTTTGTTTGCGGTGGTTTAGTGTTTGTTGTTACGGGTATTTTGGGTGCCGGTGTTTTAGGAGCGGGAGTTTTTGTGGAAGTAGAGTTTGCAGTTGGTATTGATTGGGAACTAGCTTGTGGGGGGATAACCAGGGGCGTGGGAGTTGACTTTTGTGGAATGGTGGTGTTTGTTGGGAGGATTAATGTGGTTTGCTTTTTGGACTGTGGGGGAGGTACAGTTGCAGTTTTCTTAGAAGCAAGGTGTATGGGTTCTGGATTTGAAGGGGGCTTGGTATGAGGTTGTGGGGATATGGATTTTAGAGAGGAGAGCCAATAATTTTTGTTAGCTGCCTCTCTATATTACTGAGTCTTGTTTCTAGTGGGCGTATATGGGAATTTAAAAGGAAAGCTATCTCTGTGATTAGTCTTGCTGATTCTCTTTGTCTTCCTGTGTTTTGTGAGGTTAGCGAATCTGGCATTAAGGCATCACAAAGATCACGCGGTACATGGTGAATTGTTACCACGTTATTAGTTGGGGGAGCAGGGTGGTTAGAAATCACTGAAACGTTTGTATCAGTGACCGATATTGGATGTTTGGATGTTATGGAGTTTGTAGTATGATCTGATTTACTCTTTGCGTTCCGTTTTTTTACGGCCCCCTCCCGCTTGCCTCTCATTTGTCTGGTTTCTTCAGGTGTGGGGTCGGGAAAGATATCAGGGGTATTCTCAAGATCGGTTTCTGAGAGGGTTACAGATATTTGGGATGCTGACAAATCGACATTATTGGGTAGGCTAAGTCTGTTTGTGGTCACCGCCATTTGCGTTGAGGCTGGCTGTATTTCTGGAGTTTTTGCTGTTGCAAGTAATCCCATTGATGAACGACGTGCAATTGCCAGTTCAGTAGAAACTCTACCCTTGATTAAGCTTATACTCTGGTCGATGAAAGTATTTGCTTTGGCCAGAAAGTCGTCCATTGGACCTAGTAGTTGGTCACCTATACCATTCTTTTTAGTTTTTTTCTGCCTGGTGGATCTCGTGTTCATTTTGCAATGAGTGTTCACCTGGGAAGGGTACTAGATTGACCAATTGTAGAGGGAGTCAAGATGTTTATAAATGCCTGT
Source organism: Lissotriton vulgaris (assembly GCF_964263255.1). NCBI lineage: Eukaryota > Metazoa > Chordata > Amphibia > Caudata > Salamandridae > Lissotriton > Lissotriton vulgaris. The sequence continues at coordinate 38,885,352 of NC_141699.1, read as the reverse complement.
ATTGGGGAGGCCGGGGTATAGTTGTTAGAGGGGTGGGCCGGACCGGACTCTCCCGTACTCGAACGGCCTCAAACGGCCCTGTCTTTGCCCAGTCTTAGCCCGGGCTGCGTCCCGCGCTGCGGGAGTTAGTTGGCTTTTTGTAGGAGGCGCAGAAAGGACGGGGGCGGGCCAGCAGGGAGAGCGGACCGGAAGCTCTTCCTTGGTCTCGCAGGGACTTCTGGGAAATGAAGTCCCCGCACGCTCGCAGCCCTGCTGGTGCCTCGCGCCCCTTACCGCCTTGCCGCTAAGAGTCCTCGCGTGTCCTCCCAAGAGGCTGCTGGCGCTGTAACCCAGCAGCGAAGCGGCACCCGCGGAGCGGGTGCGGCGAGGAGTAGACAGGAAGCCTCGTGCGCTGATGGTCAAAGTGCCCTGGTGCACTGGAAAGCCTCGTTTCTCTGAGCCTGGATCCTCCGTTCAATAATGAGTGTAAGTGTCCCACAGATGGTGAGAACAGGGACGCTTTTTAAACACCTTTGATGGGCGGGGGGCGGGCCAGCAGGGAGAGCGGACCGGAAGCTCTTCCTTGGTCTCGCAGGGACTTCTGGGAAATGAAGACCCTGCACGCTCGCAGCCCTGCTGGTGCCTCGCGCCCCTTACCGCCTTGCCACTAAGAGTCCTCGCGTGTCCTCCCAAGAGGCTGCTGGCGCTGTAACCCAGCAGCGAAGCGGCACCCGCGGAGCGGGTGCGGCGAGGAGTAGACAGGAAGCCTCGTGCGCTGATGGTCAAAGTGCCCTGGTGCACTGGAAAGCCTCGTTTCTCTGAGCCTGGATCCTCCGTTCAATAATGAGTGTAAGTGTCCCACCAGAATAGATAGAACCACCCAAGAACGTGATGAAACTGTTCATTCCTTTTATGAAAGATTACTGCAAGTATTCAAAACTTACAGTGGTATCGATAATGTGGACATGAAAGACATGACCCATTTCAGTTATAGATTCGTGCTAGGATTAAGGCCTGAAATATCCCAATGGATTCGAGATAATAAGATAAGTTGGCAGGGAAAACCAATAGATGATGTCCTGAAATACGCCAAATACTGCGAAGATGAAATCGAAAATAAAAAGAAAGCCCTCAAGGAAAAAGTGATGTGGGCACAAGTGAAATTGGCTGAACAGCAAGAAAAACAGTTAAGTAAATTGAATTCCAGTAATAATGCTCAGAATGCCACTGCTGGGGGAGGGGGGAAGCCCCGGAAAAAGATGAGTCGGGAAGAAGCTATGAAGAAGTTCCCATGCCACGGGTGCGGCCAGTTAGGGCATTGGAGAGACGAGTGTCCACACCTGCAGGCCGGTAATGCCCCTATAAATGGTTTAAATCCACAGGTGCAGAAAGAGGGGACGAAAAAGAACCAGCAACAGGTAAAGCTACCTCCAGTACCTCGCGCTCCTAGACAGAATTACAAGAATCAGGGCCAGCAGAATGAAAGGGCAGAAATATGGGAGGGAGAGAATGGAAGCAATGCAGCAATTCCACAGTACCTGTTAAATGATTCGTTCCTCTGTGATGAACAAGATTGACGGGGCCTGAGGGGGGAGGACAAGGAGTGCGTACTTGGCGCCTCCTTACCGGTAGACCAGACTAGACCATACATTGAAGGGAAGGTTGAGGGAAAAGACATCACCTTTCTGTTGGACACTGGTGCTACCCGGTCCACTGTGAGAACAGTGGATGTTCCTAACCTACCCCTCTCGGGAGAAGCTATCCAAGTAGTGGGTGTCTCAAATCAGATAATAAGTACTCCAGTAACCGAGCCTATGGAAATCTCCATAGGAAACTTTAAAGAAATGCACAGATTTGTGGTCTGTGATTCCAGTCCTGTGAACCTGTTAGGACGCGATTTGTTGTGCAAAATGAACTGCACCATCTTTTGCTCACCAAAAGGCGTCGAAGTCCAGACCCCCGATGAAGATGGTTTGTACAAACTAATGTTAGTAAGACCTGATGCTGACATTAAAACGTTGTCAATTGAAGACTTACCTGAAGAGCTTCAGTTAAGAGTAGTACCAGAGGTGTGGGATTTCTCAGGAAAGGATGTAGGCTTGATGGCAAACGTGGACCCAGTTAAAATAGCAATAAAAACAAATGCAGTATATCCCAAAACAAGACAGTACAAAATGAGTGCAGAAGTAAAGGCAGGAGTCGCAACTGAAATTACCCGACTGCTTGAAGCAGAAATCATAGAAGAAGTAATGAGCAGTCCCTGCAATTCGCCCATCATTGGAATTAAAAAGCCTGGTGGAAAGTACCGAGTAGTGCAGGACCTGCGCAAGGTAAACCAAATTGTTGTACCTTGCTGTCCCATTGTGCCCAACCCTGCAGTAATCTTGTATCAGATTCCTTGGAATGCGGAATGCTTCACCGTCATTGACCTGTGCCATGCATTCTTTTCCATCCCATTGCATCCAGAAAGCAAGTTCCTTTTTAGTTTTGAATTTGACAGCCATATCTATGTCTGGAATCGCGTCCCTCAGGGGTACACTGAAAGTCCTTCGATTTTCAACCAGATATTAAAGAAATGTCTTGAGACCCTGGTACTGCCCGGAGAGTCCGTTTTGGTACAGTACATAGATGACCTTCTAGTGGCATCTAAAACTCAAAATGACTGTGTCACTGACACCATTGCCTTGCTGAATCACTTGGGAAAAGGAGGACATAAAGTATCTCCTGACAAATTGCAGTTCTGTAAAAACTCAGTAAAATATCTGGGGCACCAGATAGAGAAAGGGATCCGAAAAGTCACCACAGAAAGGATCAAAATAATTAAAGCAATGGACCTACCCCGAACTCAGAAAGAGGTGAGGATGTTTCTGGGAGTTGTGGGGTACTGCAGACAGTGGATTGTGGGATTCGCAAGTCTAGCCAAACCTTTGATAAAAATGACCAAGAAAGGAGTGGAAGACCCGGTCAGTTGGGACAGCGAAAGCATGTCCGCATGGGTAACATTGCGAAATTGTCTATGTACCGCACCTGCATTAGGCATGCCAGACTATTCCAAGCGTTTTGAACTATTCTGTGACACCAGAGAAAATTGTGCGCTCTCAGTCCTGACCCAGGAGCATGGGCTGGTCAGGCGTCCTGTAGCCTATTTTTCAGCCACTCTAGATCCAGTGGCTGCTGGATTGCCCGGATGCCTGAAAGCAGTAGCTGCTACTTGCGTCAGTCTGGAGCAGAGTGAGAATATTGTCATGGGACATCCTGTCACCGTATATGTTCCACATTCTGTTGTAATTCTACTGACAAGAACCAAGACCCAGTATCTCACACCTAGTCGGCTGACTAAGTATGAGAGAATTTTGATTGGTGCTGAGAATGTAACCATTTCTCGGTACAATGTCCTAAACCCCGCCACTCTGTTGCCTGTTCCTCTGGATATAGACGACGAGGGTGAAATGGAACATAATTGCATTGATCTAACAGAATTCAGCACTAAGCCCCGTCCAGACATCCGAGAAGTAGCATTGCTTGATGGGGATCATACAATGTTTGTGGACGGGTCATGTTTAAGACATGAGAGTGGAGGTCTGTGTGCTGCCTATGCTGTAGTGACACTGACCAACACTATAGAAGCCTCTTACCTGTGCGAGGTGAAGTCTGCACAGGTGGCAGAGCTCATAGCCATGACCAGAGCCTGTAGGAGGGGTAAAAACAAAAGAATAACTGTTTATACCGACAGTCAGTATTGTTACGGGATTGTTCATGACTTCGGCCAACTTTGGTTACAAAGAGAATTCATGACTTCCTCCGGTACCCCTATCAGAAACGGAAAAGTGGTTCAAGAATTATTGGAAGCTATTCAATTGCCCAAAGAATTGGCTGTGGTCAAGTGTGCGGCTCACAGATCAGGAGATGATGATGTGACAGCCGGGAACCGATACGCTGACCAAATCACACAGTTTTGTGCCCGATACCAAATGTCCCTCCAAATTGGGTTATGGGGTGGACACAGCTGCCAACTGATGTTGTTTGATAATGTGTCAACGTGGGATGAGTTGAAAGACTTACAACAGTCAACAGGCAGGGAAGAAAAAGCTAGATGGAGTGAAAATGAATGCAGAATGAGGAATGACGGTGTGGTGGTAGACAAAAATGGAGTGCCCGTGCTGCCCGACAGTCTGATAGATCCCATGGTCCGAATGATACATGAACCAACACATATGGGAAGGGATGCCATGTGCTGTGTGTTTGACAAAGTGTTCTGTAATTCAAAATTCAGGAACCAGGCGGAAAGGCTTTGCCAGAGATGCCTAGTGTGTCAGCAATTCAATGCAGGAAAGAGGACTGTAGTGGGACAGAGTACCATCGGAAAGGCAGTAGGTCCCTTTGTCAGAATGCAGGCAGACTTTATAACAATGCCCAAATGCAAGGGATATAGATATATCCTGGTCATAGTTTGCCTGTTCTCCCGGTGGGTGGAGGCCTACCCAGCTAAGAAAAATGATGCCCTAACTACAGCCAAGCTATTGCTTAGGGAGTTGATACCTAGGTTTGGGATCCCAGAGACGATTGAAACGGACCAAGGTGGGCATTTTGCCAACGACGTCCTAGAAGAGCTCTGTAAGGCCTTTAAAATGAAACAAAGACTGCACTGTGCCTACCATCCCGAGGCATCTGGGGTGGTTGAGCAGATAAATGGCACGATAAAGTCCAGGCTGGCGAAGATGTGTGATTCCACCAAAATGAACTGGACAGACGCTGTTGCCCCTTGTGCTGATGAGTCTGAGAAGTATTCCAAATCGAAAAACAGGCCTGAGCCCCCATGAGGTACTAATGGGGAGAGTGATGCGACAAGCATGGGTACCTGGACACAAACTGCTAAGCATTACTGATGATTTGGTACTAGAATACTGCAAGCAACTGGGTGACCAAGTGCGTTCTATCTCCCACCAGATTGGAGAGACAGAAGACGAATGGCCCAAGACTCCAGCACATAAGCTACAACCAGGCGATTGGGTGGTATTGAAGAAACATACCCGGAAGAGTTGCCTTGGACCAAAGTGGGGAAAGCCGAGACAAGTGATTCTTGTCACCACTACTGCTGTAAAGTGTGCTGGTGTGCCGAAGTGGATCCATGCCAGCCACACCAAGCGGGTAACAGGAGAAAACGCGACTGAAGCTGAAGGCAGCCCTGCTGAGGAGACTCCCGAGGAGAGTCCGGACCTCACTGACATTGAGCTGCCGAGCACAAGTCGAGACGTTGAATGGTACCCTGCTGATGACCCGGTTCATGATCCAATACGAACCAGGAAATATTCCTACCTAGACAGTGAGTGGGATAGTCCAGGTGAGCTAGAAATAGAAGAAGAAGGTCAGGGCGGCGAGACTCACTTCACACCTGATCAGGAAATAGGCCAAGTAGGGACAGACCAAGACATCGACACTCCACCTGAAACTCCGGAGTCTGGGAAGGGACAGATAGTGGTAAGAGCCGAAGTTCATGCGGAAGACAGTGAAGAGAACGAAGTGCATGAACCAGAGCAGATAGAAATAGATGAACGTGTTCAGGAAACAGAATCCAGTTCACCTAAAAACAAAGAAAACCTACAAAGTGAACCTGAACAGGACCAGTTTGAGGACCAGGCAGAAGAAATAGATGAAAGACCTGGAACTAGTCAGACAAGGAGGGAAATAGACTCTGTCAAGCACAAGGAGAAGATTAAAAGAGCTCACGAGGAAGGCCAAGTGTCCTCGACCACTGAAAGTCACAGAAGGAAAAGTACACCCAGGTACGTCAAAAGGCTAAGACTCCGAATAAAAACAGTCGAGGAGAAACTGAAAGACCGTGAGAGGGCTGAAAGTGAAAGAAAATCAGCCCGAGGCAAGTTTCTGAGAAAAAGCGACAGAATAAAGAAACAGAATAAACTGTATCGGAGCCCCGAATGGACATACCTGGTGTTGGAAGAAATTGATGAGCCAAATCACAGTGGCAAAAGTGACGAAGAGTCTCTCACTGATCGGAGTTCGGACGAAGACCCTCCTTGAGACAAACCAGAGCAAAGCCTTGGTGTAAAGAAAAGAAGAGGGTTTGCAAAAGCCACCTGTAAGCTAAAATGTCTGATTCAAGCGCAGCTGGGAGATCCAGATTTGGGTGTTGTAAAACTTGCTGTAAAATATGCTTATGTAGCATAGCTATGCTAATAGTGATGTGGATAGGATTAACAGTCTTTTTACCTTTTATGCTAAGTAAAAATCCTAACCTGTCCCCTACTGAACCTGAAGTATTAGACACAGACGTTGCACAGACTGCAGAAACACCACGAAGCTTAGAACGGCATGACAATTCAGTTAGGCAAAGACAGACACAACAAAATTTAGAAGCATCAGATGAGGGTGAACTGCACTTTCACAAAATGAAGAACCGGACGCATTTAAATGTTTTCGCTAACTTACTAGTGCATTATGTAGAGGCTATGGAAATAGAAGACTGCTATGTCTGCATGAAGCTACCCACATCTGTAGCTGAAGGTGTGACATACCACCACTTGCCCCTAACCTATGGAATTTCCTGCAGTATATTAGCTAGCTTATTTTATAGAAGCACTTTGCAGTACTACTATTCAAATGTTGACGTAGTATTTTCTGAACTTCCTATTAGAGGACATCTGAACCTTGTGCATGTTAAAAGCGAGGTGACCCGTTATATGGGAGAATATTTCTTGACTATAGGTGACATAGACTTAGATGAAGCACGACAAGAAAATCTGACCTGTTCCTTGCAAGAGCAGGAAAAGATGTTTATAAAAATGGCAGACAGAAGGAGGGAAAAGTTTCAGAGAAAGGCAAATGATGAAAAGGATAGAGTCCCTAGGTGGGCTGAGCACATGGATAACACCTCACAAGGCAAAGCTAATCCTGCTTTGTTGCTGGATTTTGAACGGAAAGGAAAACTTTGTCTCCATAGAGAAAGGACAGAATATTATAACAATGTATTCATTGGTTCCAGCGAGTGTGAGCATAATTATAAGGTAATTGGTGGTTGGGGTTTCAAAAATGGGTCAGAACCTGTGTTTCCCGGAATATATTATATATGTGGGAACAAGGCTTATTTCAAATTGCCGGATCACTGGTATGGAAGCTGCTACTTTGGCATTGTTTTCCCGAAAATATACCATGTGAATGATGCTGCTGGAAGCAATGATGAAAATACTAATGGCTTAGTGCGTAGTAAACGTGAAAGTGTAGGAGAAATCATAGGGGATATTTTTAGTGCACTGATACCTGGAATGGGGGTGGTTCTGAACACAAACAGAATTTGCAAATTGTCTACAGTCGTGGATCGGTTATCTACTGACACTGCTGCTGGATTCTTGCTGGTCAATACTGAAATGGTTGCGATCAGATCAATGGTTTTGCAGAATCGCCTTGCTCTTGATACCTTATTGGCAAAAGAGGGCGGAGTCTGTAGAATGCTGAAGGCGCAACATTGTTGCACCTACATACCTGATAAAAGTATCGAACTTAAGAAATACGTGAGAAATATAACTAATTTGGAAAAAGAACTCAAACCATTAGAGGTTGACAGTGCCTGGACGAGACTGACTGGAGGTCTCTCCTCAATAGGTAGTTGGTTTTCTAACTTAGGTAGAAACATATTGTGGAAAATACTGATGCCAATAATCGGAATAGGTGTGGTCATTCTGATCATATTCATCTGCTGTAAATGTCAAAAATGCAAAAGAAAGTCCACTGCAAATAAGAGAGGGGTGAAAAGAAACATTGATGAATTAGAATTGGAAGAATTGAGGAATGAAGTATACAAAAAGGTAAAGAATCACCACTCCCATAGAGAAGCCGAAAGGAAAATCAACAATAAGTTCGTTGAGATAGAAATGAATGATATGGAAGATTGAGAGTTGGCATCTGTTTCCGTTATATAGTGATGATAGTAAATATCATCAAAGAGGGGATTGATGGAGCAAGGATTCGCACGTAAAGCGACTTGCTCTCATTCATGAACCTCGTTAGAATTTATAATCATATTAATCCAACTGTCCGTCTTGTTTTTAGCATTTCCCTCAACACATGGGTGTTCCCCAGAGGCTTGCTTATGTGTCTTTTCATCCTCACAAATCTTGCACTAAAGAAATGGCCGCTTCGCTGAAATTCATTCTGCGCATGCGTCGGTCATACCCATGTGATGTGACGCACTCGCATTCTGGAGGGAATCTGTTGCTCATGCGCACTGTTGCAAACATGGCCGCTTGTCTCTCACCACGCTCTTCGCTTGCAACTGCTGCTTAAGCCTATCTGTCCTTTCGCACTAAACTTTAATATTATTGCTGTTATAAAGTAAGGGGTGTGGAAAATTTTATCACGGTATACAGTGTGATCATTTTATGTGTGATTTTAATTTGTTCTCGCTTACTTTTCATGTATCACGTCCCTGGGGCTGGAAAAATTCATAACCGGCGCCATGATGAGGCTCCTCTGAGTATTGCCACGTGATCTGGGAGAAACTCTACTGCACAGAAGCTGAAATCAGCCAGCTGGCTCCTGAAGCCCAATGCGCCTGAGAACCCAGCAGAAGATGATGAAACTCACCTTGAAATCCAGAGACTTTGTTGCTATGCCTTGTACACTCGTATTTTCTATTGTATTCTATGGATGGGAACGTGAACCCAAGGGGCGGATAAGGAAAATTCAAATTTATGATGGGAACATTGAATTCTAGGAGGTGACAATGTCCGAGCCACCTCTCCTGACCAATCATAATGTGAGAAACTGTCCTTTGCTACATTGGTGGGTGGTCTAAGGGTCCCCAAAACTGTATAATTACCCTAGTATAGCTTAGGGAAATTGTTCGACTTGTCCGAGTAGCAGACCTGTCACTGACCCTACGAACTCTATAGGTGCTCAATCTAGAGTGCTGCGGAGCACTCTGTCCATATTTTCCACAATCTCCTAGGGGTGGAAATAGTCTTAAGTGCTGGCGAAGCACTTTGCTGGGAAATTCAAAAACCCAATCGGGGTTACTGGCGGATTACTTGCAGAGAGGGGTAACGCAGGCGTTGCATCCGAAGCTGTGGGTGTTGGTCGTACCTTGGTGAGCCCAGTCCTGACCCAAATCCTGAGGGGTGTCCTGTCCTGACTGCCCGTGAGCTGTACCTGCTCGCATTCTGGCATTCCTTTTCTGAGGGTCCTTGTCCCCGTCCTTCCAAACTGACCCATGGCCAGGGTTATTGAAAAGAAAAGGAAAGTGCCCTGCCTCAGGATATAAAGGCCCTAATTAGAGGGTCCAGGAGATATATATAAAGGGGTGGTTAACCTAGGGATTGACACTGAACATCACAATCACATGGTCAAATCAAATAGACTAAACAATTCGTATTGAAAAATATATATTTTTAATTTTTTGTTTTCTGATCACACAGATATAAAAAGTTTCTTTTTGGAGTGTAGAAATATGTTTTTTAGTATATCAATAGTGCATATATATCATAAATAAAACAAACACATATATAGAGACAAAAGCAGAGGGGAGATTCGTCCTATCCAGTAACGGCCAATACTTAACACACACCATATTATTCACACTCAATCCTCACTCTAACTAGTCTAGTACCATACATCATTCATTCTACCAATCAATGTTTCTACTCCTTGCAGGTATAGCACAACGATGGTAATGTGCTGAATATGTCAAGATGTTAATCCAGATAGGTGGTTTTAACTACGGGTCCTGATGTAGTGTGGACAATAACCGTATTCATGGAGACATACGCCGACGCGCGTTTCGGTGACAAGCCAATAAGGCTGCACCTTCGTCAGGGCAAGGGGCAGTATACTGGGGCGGACACAATGGTAAAATTCTGCAAGACAAGGAATAAAACACGCATTTTACTTTCATATATGTACATATGTTTTTCAGATTACAGTTCAGTCTTGACATTTTAACATTCATCATCCCAAATGGGTAACTGCCGATTTCAGACATTAAAAAAAAACTATAGTCTGTTAGTTTTTCCTTCTGATACACATTGGAGCAATGCTCCTATACCTGACCGTCGGTTGTCATGCAGTGTCAAACCTTCTAGAGACACTCCCTAGGAAAGATTCCCCAAAAGGTGGAACCAAAAAGGCATCATGGTAGCCTTGACTGTATGGACCATAGAGCACATTCAATACCACACAGATTCAATACCACACAGATCAAGAATCGGGTCCAGAATCAACAGAAAGTTCAGCTAGTCCTTATATGTTAGTGTAAGTCCCAACTGGGACCAGGCAATCTGGTCTAACCATGCCCCCAATAGTTTAAGTGTTTCTAGGCTTTTCACTTCTTTGTTTTGCCTGATTGTGACTTTATATTTCGAGAATGCCAGGCATCTGGCCTTCATTTTGGCTATTTCCAAGATTTTCAATTCTTTATTTTACCTGATTTTAGCTTTGTTATTCAAGAATCTCAAGCATTAGGCGACTCCTTAGCAGGTATAGGGACGCCGATGCCGCTGGTGATGTTGAAAGCCAGGCTTCAGGCTGTTCAAATTCTGTCAAGGGGATAATTAGGTTACCTCTTATGTCAAAATTTTTCTGGGTAATTTAAAGCAGGTCAGATTTTTATGATTAGCTAGTATCCTTTATCGTATCTGTGCTTATAGCCATAAGGCATCAAGGCGGTCTTTCAGGTGTCCCCCTCTACAGTTCTCTTATTTACGAAGATCTTAATTACCAAGTTTAGAATAATATAGAGGGGCTTATTATAGCCTAACAGGCCCAGTGCTATACATTTAAGAGATACCTACCAGGAGCGTGTTGTTTTTGTTCCCCTTTCCGTTTCAGGTAGTTCTATGAGGTCTGAGTGATAACAGACAACAATGAAGCCTGTCAAAGAGAGCGAAGCTAATCAGTAACATATTATAGCCAGGACAGTAGTTATTGATTCTTCCTTTAGGGAAACAACATGTTTGAAGAGGTTATTTAGCCCCACGCCTCACTGTTCCACCGTGCTATTATAGCTATCCATACATACCGGAGGGATAGGCTCGTAAGGAAGTGTGTTATATTCTGACTTCTTGGTATTTCCCTTTTAATCTATCCCTGTACATATTTCCCTTTTAATAGAACCTTTGTTCTATGTTGCACATGCACACTATTCATGTGGTTCCATTTAGAATTGTTATGATCTGAAATGAGATACTGGGATTGTGAACTTGAAGGTTGGAAGTACTGTGCTGCAACTGAATAAATCCTGGACTTATCAATATACCATTGGATTTCTCTTTATTTATTACAAAATTGGCGACGAGGGTGGGATACGAACCCACGCGTGCACACCATTCTACAACGTTGCTGATGAATTGGCCATTGAGGGAGATCTTTTGTTCAGAGCTGGGAAATGTATTCCACCGTTGGCTGTAAGAAGTGTGATTTTACAAATGAGTCATGAATGTCATATGGGAATGTCTTCTATGAAAAGACTGATTAGGTCCAACTTCTGGTGGCCAGGGGTTGATAGATTAGTGGATAAGTTTGTCAGGGAATGTCCTGAGTGCATTGAGAGTGATAAATCGTGTAAGTGTGATCCTGCACCTTTAGTTCCTGTAAAGTGGCCAGATCATCCATGGCAAAAGTTAGGGATTGATATCGCTGGTCCGTTCAATTTCTTACCACAAGAATGTAGGTTTGCCATTGTTGCTGTGGACTATCACTCAAAGTGGCCTGAGGTCAAACTAGTACCTCATCCAAATACAGAAAGTGTTATTCTATTTTTAAAAGAGATCTTTTCCAGAGAAGGTTCTCCGGAGTGTATTGTATCAGATAATGGGGTACAGTTCAAGTCCTCACTTATGTCAGAGTTTTTGAGCACGTATGGCATTAAGCATTGTACCACAGCTCTCTATGAACCACAAGGTAATGGACTAGTGGAGAGATATAATAGAGTCCTCAAGGAAGACTTGATTTGGGCTCGCAAATCAGGAGGTCTGTGGAAAGATAAGTTGAGAGAGAAATTATGGTTATACCGTATTACACCTCATGCCACTACTGAAGTCTCTCCTTTCCGTTTACTAAAAGGTAGAGATCCTGTTTCGGAATTATGTCCTTGGTGGTTTAAGAAAAGTTGTAGTCAACAAGTGACTGATGTGAATATTAAGGATGTGGCTGGAAAAGTGGAGCTCAAACAAAACAAGTACAAATGCAATTATGATTCTAGGATGAATGTTAAACAACCAGTATTCATGGTTGGAGATGTTGTCAGGATTCGCAAACCAGGGTTCATTGCTAAAGGAGAGAACAAATTTGGTAAGCCAATGAAAGTTATGCGAGTCTATCATAATAGTGTTGTTACTCAAGATGGGAAAAGATGGAATGTTAGAAGAGTTTCGAAATGTGTACCATAGTTGTTTTATATATACGCATCCTGATGTTTGAACATACAGCATTTTAGGTAAATGTCTTTTTCTTTTCTTTAAGGGGGAAAATGTGTTATATTCTGACTTCTTGGTATTTCCCTTTTAATCTATCCCTGTACATATTTCCCTTTTAATAGAACCTTTGTTCTATGTTGCACATGCACACTATTCATGTGGTTCCATTTAGAATTGTTATGATCTGAAATGAGATACTGGGATTGTGAACTTGAAGGTTGGAAGTACTGTGCTGCAACTGAATAAATCCTGGACTTATCAATATACCATTGGATTTCTCTTTATTTATTACAAAATTGTTCTTTTTGATATTTAAATTGGCACTGAATGGCGCATAGGTCTCTGGCGTTCCTACATATAAAGATAGCACTTCAGTAAAGCTACAGAGCCCAACTCCTGCCGTTTCACGCTACATATCTATATACTGCCGCTATTTACCTTTTAGAAAAAGGGGTTCTTTTTGTCTTTAACACGGGGTTCCAGTGGCGCTGTACTATGTCGTTCTCCTAATATACGAAGAGGTCCCAGAAGGATAGAGATGCCTCAGTGATTTGCTGGCTGCTGATGTACCTGGAACACGGGGACATAGGGAATGCTAAGAAACATGTCTCGCTATACAGGTTTCGTACTAGTTGGGCGCTCGGTCTTGGATGCTTACCTTCGTTTTGCGAGCAGTCTTCCTTCAGATGGGGTTCCGCCGACCCGGTCTGTCGGCCGATGGACGGAGATTAGATTTCCCGAGGGTTCCGGCGTCCTTATTAAGGATCGTCGTTTTCGCGCCCACTATACCCAATCAGCTGTTCCTGATTTTGAGGAAAGGATAGACGGACTTTGTTCCCATGGCCAGGGTTAGTCCTCATTCCTAATTAGGTAAATATAACGTAGTGGGTTTGCGATTCTCTCATCTCTCTCTCTCTCACTCTCTCTCCTTCTCCTTCTCCTTATTAAAGTACTCTTGCCGTTATATTGCTCTATCACCTTGAAATGCAAGTTTTATGAAATAAATTATTAGACTTGTTCCATTTCTCTCCCCTCCCTGTAGGAAAATACTGACTGTTATATTTTAGTATGTTCCTGTTTTTCCCTTCCCTTTAGCATGGTTGCAGTGAATCTAATAAGTATACCTTGAGAAGCCTAGCTTAAAATTATTCATTCTAGATTCTAGTTATGTCCTTCGCCCTAGTTTAAACTTGTGCTCCTTAAATGCTCAGATCCCATAGTGTTCCCATAGACTCAAATGGTCCTTGCTCTAATTCACGGTTATATTTTGATTGTGATTCTAATGCTTGATGTGTTATTTTGTGTCCTGCTTATATTGGCATATTCACTTTGAAATCTTAGATAAAACTTGTTAACCCCATCAGGTGTCAGTGGTTATTTTTAAGGTTACATTGTGGAAAAATGTGTTTTGGTTTATAAGGTATATTCTTTACTAGAAAGCCTGTCACTTGTCCACTGCTAGCTCCTGATCTGTCGGGAGTAATGTGCCTGTGGTAAGTCAGGTACATGAATAATAAGGGGTGTAAGAGTCAGCCCCCGAATTACTCATAGTGGCGTGCAAGAAATCACCCGGTTCACTGAAAACTCAGTCTTGGTTATACTCACGTCAGGGCCCAGTGCGTGGGAAAATTGGGTAAAATAATGACCCGGGTGACCTGCGCCCTCTATCACTTGAACAGTGAGCACTTTGGTGAAGAGGCAGTTGGTATTATTTTGTGTCTCTACAGGTACCTAACAAAGATATTCCTGACAGTTTTGGTGGGTGTGCGGAGTATTTGATGAAGAATGTCACCTCCAGCTTTCTTCTGTGCTTCCTGCAGCTGGAGGACTGTGAGGTGAAACAGACTGATTTAGAGAAATTTGGAGTGAGCACGTTTAGAAGAGGTCCATTTATAGAAGGGTTTTTTAAAATTTCCTCTAGCCCAGTTTCACTGGTAAGTCTTGTTGGCAGCTCCTAATGAGGACCTCAGGTAGTGACATGGAAGAGAGTGTGTAAGAGGTGTGTGTTGTTACTCTTGGGACCAGTGGTCCTGAGGTGCAGTGATTGCAGTGTAATGTGCAAGATTTACAGTGCAGAATTGTGTGATGTCACGACGACAGCATGCTAATGAAGCGATTTTACCTATATCCCCAAATAAAAGAGACGTTCTAGCTTGAGAATAACAAGGCATTCGGAGGAGCTTGTAAGAGTCGCCTGGACATTTATTTGGGCTGCAGGATATTGGCATACATGTCAGCAGGTGTGTCAGATCCAATATGGCATGTGCTAGTGGTGACAGGTATGGAGAATACATGTGGCTTTGATGTGCTAAGTTAATCTTCCAGCTGTGGTGCAAGTTAGTAATGGATAAGGTAGGAGTATTCCATACATCGTCGGTAATCCAGAGGTGTGGCTTAGCACTCATGGAGTGGATATGGATGTATGACGGTACAACGCGTCCCGTCACAACGCATCCCTTTACCACGCATCCCTTAAAAAGCAAGTCGTTACCACGACTTGCGTTGGGGGTGCGGATTTCGAATAGTATAATTTACTATTCTAACACCAGTCCCCGTGGACCCTAGGGAAGGTGTTGGGATAGTTAATTTACTATTTTTAATCCTTTAGCGCCCTCCAGCGCAAGTCGTGGTAACGACTTGCGTTGTAAGGGATGCGTGCTAAAGGTACCGCGTTGTAAAAAACTTCGTGGTAAACGATGTTTACCAGTGGATATACATGCACAAAAGGGTTTGGGTATCCGGTGTCTGATGTCTTTGGCTTCAAGAGTACCTGTCAAATAAAAGAAAAAACACCCTCTCTTCCCCCCTGAGGTCTAGAACGTGTTTATTAACCAAAAGCAAAGACTTTAGTGATCGCAAAGGAAGCCAACATAGATTCACCATCACAATGTTATTGAGCATATAATGACTATGATGCTAACATATCTTGAAATCGTCACTTCATGCATTTCCCTCAACAACATTATCTTCTTCACATGAGCAAATGAAGGAGTCATGTGACAGAAAACAAAACTATAAAAATAGGAGCCAGAATAAGAGCCCAACATTCTCATTAGAAACAGTCGAAACACATTGAGGCTTATATGTAAGCAGAAGCTTCTCTGCTGAGCTAAAATAATCTACATTTTTTGCCAAGGAACACCATGGTGAAAATAAGGCATGGGCTCTCACAGAGGAAAACGAAAGCACCTTGTGCTACAACAGGGGAGCATGGTTGGTGTAAATGCAGCATCAAAACAACATGGCTGATGTGAAGTGACAATCTAATAGACGCAATACTGCTCTTATGTGTCTAAAGCATTGGCAACATGCTCTGCTTAAAAGAAAGACTGATTTGAGTCTCAATGGGCCACTTTCTTGAATCAACTTTGTGAGAAGATGGCCTAGTATATGCTGTCCAATAATTAAAGTGGGTCCCTTGCACCAGTCCAAACAACCCCTATGGTAATTTAAGAGGTCAAAGATAACCTTAGAAAGCTATCCAAGTGGAGCAGCCTTCAGGCTTAGTCTTGAAGGAATGTTAAGCAGCTAGTTTCATCAGAATGCAACCCTATTGTATTGGTAAATGAAAGGAGAACCACACAGTAGTTATACAAATATGTGCTTATTGATATAACACTATCTAGTACGACACAGTATCTCTGACACAAAGATAATCACAGAGCACACAATACTGAAGCACAGAAATGACAGTAAATAGCACAAATACACAGTGGGCCCCAGGGGGGGACCAAACAATATACTAAGGAAGTGGTAGAAGAACTACAACTCGAATCAAGACAGTGTTGAGTGGACATAGAGTCCGCTGAAGGATGTCGAGGGCTGAGGGGTCAGTGTCTGGTGGCAGCAACAACAAGCCTTGTCAACGGCAACCCATGCAGAAAGTCAATGATGTCTACGGTTCAGACCAGCAGGGTCCAGGAGACTCACCAAACGCAGGGGTCAGAGCAAGCCTGGAGCAACCAGGGGAGCCCAAGAGAAGTAAAGTTGACCCTCAAGTGGACCCACAAGCCTTAGGCACAGGACTCGTGAGTTCACTAAACAACAGTCCCATGGAGCACTCAGTATGAGGAGGTCAAAACTCTTGGTAGGAAATGGTGCCTGAAGTTGCATCTACTCGGAGCCCAATGCACTTTTTCGGAAAACTACAGCAAGCATATGCACTTGCAAATGCACGTGGTGCACAGAGGTTCGGTTATTGCAGTCCCCACAAGGGATTTTTACCTCAAACTTGTGAGAGGGCAGCTCGGGCCTCAAGGGAAAAAACCCATCTCCTGTGTTGCTGATGTCTTCAGAGTCCGTAGGGGAGTGACTCCTTCACTCCAAGGGAGATATTTTGTGTGGTCCTTGATGCTCCACAGGTCCTGCACAAAACCTGTATGGTGCACGAGCCCAGACAATGCTTCAGACTGAGAGGGAGACGAAGGTGGGCTCAAACAAAGTCCTGCAAAGTCCAGAGTGTCCACACGGTTGAAGTTCAGTGGTTTCTGGTTCAGAATCTTGTCCACATTGAATCTAAGGTCCTACAGCCAGGTAAGCCCTTATGTACCCACAGAAGAGGGTTGGCAAGATTCAGGGGACCCTCCCAGGGGAGTGTCTGGACGTTGGGGAGGTTACTCCCATGTCGTTTGTCCAGTTTCGTGCCACAGCAGGAGCCAACGGCTCCCCAGACTGGTTTGAACTGGAGTATACACTGGAACACTAAATGTGCCCTTCATGCAGACGTTCAGTTGCTGGCAAGCAAATCCACCCAGCCCTAATACACAACATCCTTTCTGGGTGGTGGTTACACCTCCCTGTGACAAGATGCATATTGTTCTGCCTTCCCCTGCTCGAGCTTAGCCCAGCAGCAGGAGGGCAGCAACCATTTTGTGCTGTCGGGGACTAGAAGGTTGGTACCGGGAACACTAGGGACCCCAAGAAGCTCGCTTCTGAGGGGTGGAATCATACCTCCCACACGGTTACCGGTTTAGGGATATGACGTCAACATGTTTGATACCAAGCACGATAGGGTTTGTTTCAGCCATTTTAGAGTTGTTCATCAGGTGGTCGCATAATGCCACTCTATATGTCGTAAATGGCTGCCTCACAGATAACGCGGGAGAATGGACTCCGTAGGCTGCAGAGGTGTTCTGCTCATGCAGTGGAACCCTGTCACTTAGAACCAAGAACCCTTCCCTCAGGATTGTAAAGGCCTGCTAGAGGGGTGACTTAAACGTTTTAAGTGCAGTTACCCTTAGATATAGAAAACCTATATCCTAAGTAAGTGGTGCATACACCAACTTACACTGGCAGCAATGGCAGGCCTATAGTTACATTGTGCATGGCCTCTCATGGGTGACACAATACATGCTTCAGCCCATGGGAGGCCTCTGGGGAACCTATGCCCTGGGTACATTGGTACCATATACTAGGGACTGACATGGGTGCCTCAGTATCCAATCTGGAATGTACCTAAGTACATAGCTGTGATAAGTTGGCCTGGCATATGCTGTACACTAGTTATAGTGGGCACCTTGCACCAGTCCAAACAGCTCCTTAGAGGTGATAGGTTAAAGACAACCTTATTTGAAAGCTATCCTAGTGGTAGCTATGGAGAGCAGCCTTCAGGCTAAGTCTTGGAGGAATGTAAAATAGGGGTGAGGGGAATTTGCGTAGTCACGCTACACAAAGCTCTGCAAAATGGTAAAAAATCTCCGCGAACACGCGAACAGCTTGTTCAGCATGTTCGCGGTGCTTTTTTCCTGCTTGCGAATGCTGTTTGCGTGCTTGAGGAGAAATATCTTGCGAACACGCATTTTGAAAGCGCGAACAAGCAAAAAATTCTGCGAAGCTG
Organism: Lissotriton vulgaris; assembly: GCF_964263255.1. Lineage (NCBI taxonomy): Eukaryota > Metazoa > Chordata > Amphibia > Caudata > Salamandridae > Lissotriton > Lissotriton vulgaris. Next base: position 38,867,115 of record NC_141699.1, on the reverse strand, counting down.
CAGATTGCAGAATTTTTGGCAATCCTGCGTTCTCCGCGGAACGCAAAATTATCCAAATTTCACAAGCGGAACGGAATTTACCTCCCAGGCCTCATGTAAAGCAGCTTGTTTTACCAGTCTATAATCTCTTGAATGACCAAATGAAAGGAGCACCACACTAGGTATATATATAAAATGTATGTATTTATTCTAAACACACCCTACTAGTCTCTTTATGAGGCTAGAGGTAAAAGCACATTCGTTACACTTAATATCACACAGTAAATTAGCACAATATCCGTTGAGCCCTAGTGGCGTACCAAACCATATATTAAGGAAGGGGTATAAGAACCACAACTTAACTAGACACGAGGCCTAGAGCCTGTAGAATCGCTGGGCCCACAAGGAACCACCCAAGGTAGTCTCACAGGGGACCCACGGGGGAGGCTTGCAGTGTGATAACACAGCCGCGAGACACCGTTAGCTTCCATGGGGAAAGTCGTGTTTGGAAATTTAAAGATTAAGGACACTTAGGTGAGGACTTTGAGCAAACCCCTTTAGACGTAAGGGTTTCTAGGGCCAACGCCCATGATAGCACCGGAGTACTTGAGTTACCTCACCCAGGGAAGCCGGGTGCATAGGTGTCAAATGGTTTTGGGAATCGTTGATTTCAATGGTGATCTGCTGCTGCAAAGTGCTGCTGCCGTCCACGTGGAAAGTGTCCGGTGTGATCCAAGCCTGGATTGAAGATGAGAAGAACCTGAAAGCATAGGGGACAGAGTCTGGGTCACTTGCCAGTGACCAGGGGCACGATAGTCAACTGCCCACCGATGTTGGGTGATTTCAGGTTGAAGAGGTGAAGCTTGACTCTGCAGCCATGAGGACCAGGAGGCGTTGACGATGACCAGGAGCTGGATTTGCGCTGTCCCACTAAGGATGCCGAGTGCTGCGGCATCATGACCAGATTGGATCCAACAAGCCTTGGCAACAGCAACCCACCCAGATAGTGAAGAAATTCTTCGGTGCGGACCAGCAAGGTCTGAGGGACTCACCAAGTGGTGAAGAGTCAGGGCACATCAGGAGCAACCAGGGAAACCCAATGAAAGTTAAAGTTGCCTTCTCAGGGACCCACCAGTCAACGGACCAGGGATCGCGAAGGTACCTCAAGCGAAAACACAAAGGGCTGGCTCACGGAACACTCGTGGAGTGTAGGCCAGAAATCTTCAGTGGAAAAGGTGCTCGAGGTCTGGGATACAAGTAATCCAATGCACAGCCTCAAGGAACGTCGAGAAGCTGATGCACTTGCAAAAGTGCATGTGACCAGAAGTTCTGGTTCCACATTACTCACGAGGGCTGCGGGTCTCAGCTTTGCTGGGGACTTGGGTCAGCCTCAGAGAAGTTTGGAAATCCCCCTCCTAAACCTGCAAATACTACGTAGCCTGTCGGGAGCTTTGGAGATGCAGACCGGCAAATGCTTTGTTGGTGCCTGGCGGCTGATTCTGCAAACAAAACAGGTGATGGACAGAATGTGGATCAATGTCACACATTCACCCCAGTCCAAAGATCTGGGCCCAAATCCATCGTTTTTTTGCACTCCACACCACCCTGGGTTAGACAATGGCGATATGCAAATCAGCTCTGACCCTGTGCCCCATGGGAACAGTCCAGTCCGAACTACAAAAGCCATGTCCTTCCCAGAACGGAATCAAGCATCCGAGGACCGGACCGGTTTCGAGGTAACACCTCTCATCAGCCCGGCTAGCTTGGCTCCAGTGGTGTGGAGTGCCTGGGACCCACGTCTGAGCATCCCCAGCGCACTTATGGCGGCAATTGCAAACAAAACAGGTGATGGACAGAATGTGGATCAATGTCACACATTCACCCCAGTCCAAAGATCTGGGCCCAAATCCATCGTTTTTTTGCACTCCACACCACCCTGGGTTAGACAATGGCGATATGCAAATCAGCTCTGACCCTGTGCCCCATGGGAACAGTCCAGTCCGAACTACAAAAGCCATGTCCTTCCCAGAACGGAATCAAGCATCCAAGGACCGGACCGGTTTCGAGGTAACACCTCTCATCAGCCCGGCTAGCTTGACTCCAGTGGTGTGGAGTGCCTGGGACCCACGTCTGAGCATCCCCAGCGCACTTATGGCGGCAATTGCAAACAAAACAGGTGATGGACAGAATGTGGATCAATGTTACACATTCACCCCAGTCCAAAGATCTGGGCCCAAATCCATCGTTTTTTTGCACTCCACACCACCCTGGGTTAGACAATGGCGATATGCAAATCAGCTCTGACCCTGTGCCCCATGGGAACAGTCCAGTCCGAACTACAAAAGCCATGTCCTTCCCAGAACGGAATCAAGCATCCGAGGACCGGACCGGTTTCGAGGTAACACCTCTCATCAGCCCGGCTAGCTTGACTCCAGTGGTGTGGAGTGCCTGGGACCCACGTCTGAGCATCCCCAGCGCACTTATGGCGGCAATTGCAAACAAAACAGGTGATGGACAGAATGTGGATCAATGTCACACATTCACCCCAGTCCAAAGATCTGGGCCCAAATCCATCTTTTTTTTGCACTTCACACCACCCTGGGTTAGACAATGGCGATATGCAAATCAGCTCTGACCCTGTGCCCCATGGGAACAGTCCAGTCCGAACTACAAAAGCCATGTCCTTCCCAGAACGGAATCAAGCATCCGAGGACCGGACCGGTTTCGAGGTAACACCTCTCATCAGCCCGGCTAGCTTGACTCCAGTGGTGTGGAGTGCCTGGGACCCACGTCTGAGCATCCCCAGCGCACTTATGGCGGCAATTGCAAACAAAACAGGTGATGGACAGAATGTGGATCAATGTCACACATTCACCCCAGTCCAAAGATCTGGGCCCAAATCCATCGTTTTTTTGCACTCCACACCACCCTGGGTTAGACAATGGTGATATGCAAATCAGCTCTGACCCTGTGCCCCATGGGAACAGTCCAGTCCGAACTACAAAAGCCATGTCCTTCCCAGAACGGAATCAAGCATCCGAGGACCGGACCGGTTTCGAGGTAACACTTCTCATCGCCCCGGCTAGCTTGACTCCAGTGGTGTGGAGTGCCTGGGACCCACGTCTAAGCATCCCCAGCGCACTTATTGCGGCAATTGCAAACAAAACAGGTGATGGACAGAATGTGGATCAATGTCACACATTCACCCCAGTCCAAAGATCTGGGCCCAAATCCATCGTTTTTTTGCACTCCACACCACCCTGGGTTAGACAATGGCGATATGCAAATCAGCTCTGACCCTGTGCCCCATGGGAACAGTCCAGTCCGAACTACAAAAGCCATGTCCTTCCCAGAACGGAATCAAGCATCCGAGGACCGGACCGGTTTCGAGGTAACACCTCTCATCAGCCCGGCTAGCTTGACTCCAGTGGTGTGGAGTGCCTGGGACCCACGTCTGAGCATCCCCAGCGCACTTATGGCGGCAATTGCAAACAAAACAGGTGATGGACAGAATGTGGATCAATGTCACACATTCACCCCAGTCCAAAGATCTGGGCCCAAATCCATCGTTTTTTTGCACTCCACACCACCCTGGGTTAGACAATGGCGATATGCAAATCAGCTCTGACCCTGTGCCCCATGGGAACAGTCCAGTCCGAACTACAAAAGATTCTGAGCAGGGCAGAGTCACTGGAGTGACCTCACTCATACAGTGAGGGGCTGATTCTTAGGTGGGTGGAGGCGGTTGAGTGACCATGACTCATACAGTGAGGGGTTGATTCTGAGGTGGGCGGAGGCGGTGGAGTGACCTCAGCTCATACAGTGAGGGGCTGATTCTGAGCGGGGTGGAGGCAGTGGAGTGACCTCAACTCATACAGTGAGGGGTTGATTCTGAGGGGGCGGAGGTGGTGGAGTGACCTCAACTCATACAGTGATGGGTTGATTCTGAGCGGGCAGAGGCGGTGGAGTGACCTCATCTCATACAGTGAGGGGCTGATTTTGAGGTGGGCGGAGGCAGCGGAGTGACCTCAACTCATACAGTGAGGGGCTGATTCTGATGTGGGTGGAGGCGGCGGAGTGACCTCATCTCATACATTGAGGGGTTGATCCTGAGGTGGCTGGAGGCGGTGGAGTGACCTCATCTCATACAGTGAGGGGTTGATTCTGAGGTGGGCAGAGGCGGTGGAGTGAGCTCAACTCATACAGTGAGGGGTTGATTCTGAGGTGGGTGGAGGCGGCGCAGAGTGACCTCAACTCATACATTGAGGGGTTGATTCTGAACGGGCAGAGGCGGTGGAGTGACCTCGACTCATACAGTGAGGTGCTGATTCTGAGCGGGCGGAGGCGGTGGAGTGACCTCGACTCATACAGTGAGGGGCTGATACCGAGGTGGGCGGAGCTGCTCTTCCAGGGGGTAGTACATGATGTGGCGTGCACCAGATGCAGATCTGCACCCCATGTCGCCTCTGCTTTCACGCTCCCCTGCTGGCTTCTTGTGCAGAAAAGAGGTCCGAGCCAAGACTCTGCATACACAAGATGAGCTTTTTGTTCCTGTCCTTGTACTTCAGTCACCTTTCCAGGTCTCAAACCCTGAAATACCTCGGTGTGGGGGGAGGGGTGACTATCGGCCACAATCTGTGATAGTTGCCACAGTACACCAAGCCCCCAGTACTCGCTTCTGATAAATGGCTTCTAGCCCACAGAAATCACACTTGATAAGTTCATTTCCGGGGTGAACTATGGGCTGAGGTACAAAGGCATTTTGCATTTGCAAAAGATCTGGGCCCAGATGTATCAAGATACCCTTTAGCGATTCTCAAATAGCGATTTTTAAGGAATCGCTATTTGAGAATTGCTAAATAGTATGTGTAGGAACTGGGGTCACCAGTTCCCCGGGGGTATCCTGGCTCGAGCGGGTAGGCACCGAAAGCTTTGGTGTAAAGTGACTACACAGCACACACATCCACTGAGACAATAAATGCACGCACAGACTGAGACCACACCAGTATTGTTGATTCAAATAAGTAAGTTTTATCTAAAATCAATATCAGGGCAATCAAAAATCACAGTAGTAATAACTTATTATCGTCCCTTAAAAGCACAGGTGTTTCATCACTCGGCCATAAATACTTAAATTAATAAATATTAAATATTAAATAACCGTAGGCCTGGCAACAGCCTTGCTCCTAGTCAGCACCTGCAAGGAATTCTTTATAAATACATTTAAATCACATTGCATTAATCATCCATAACCATTTCCTTATGTAAGCAACCATTTCACTTAGTGACTAAAGGCATCCAGGAAGCTTTGTATTAGACAAAAGTAAACCGACGATTAAGTAGGAGTAAAACATTTCATGAGGATTGTAAAGGGTCGTTTAGCAGAGGTAACCACTTCCTCTAGGTAGGGCAAACAGTTCATTAGGCCACATTAACCAAGGCATTAGGCAAAGATACACATTTTGTATATACCGGCTACATTAGCCATTACCATACTCCTAGCAGGGGTGTTATCCTCTGGCTTAAAAGTTACTAGGGCCTCCGCAATGCAAGGGTAAGTTTAGGGGCCTGGCATTCCTGCAGTGACCCTTAACAACAATGGGGGGGCGACGGGCCCAGCACAGTCTCCCGCGGGGAGGGGCGATCTTGGGGCCTCCCCGGGGGGGTTTTACCTCTTTCCTCCTGCCCCCTCGAAGCCCTCCGGAGTGTCTCACTGATGGGGCCGGCTACGGGGCACCGCAGGACTGCACGGGGCCCCGCGCCGATGCTAGGGTCGGCCCCGAGGGTGTAGATGGGCAGAGGGGGCTCCTTTGCTCCTCGGAGCCCTCCGCAGGGTCGCGTCCTGTTCTCGAGCCCTTGAGCACGTCAGAGGCCCGGGAACCAATTGTCCTGGAGGTGCGCTGGAGGCAGGGCCTGGGATCCAATGAGGGCAGAGGTTCTCCCGCAACCGCCTATGGCAGCGCAGCCTGTGGGGGCACGACGCTGGTGGCCAATCTGAGCGCGGCAGGGGCGGAGTCACTTCCAACGCCCCCGTCATGTGAGGAGAGTTTTCAGGCTTCGGGCCTAGTGAGGCCGACTGCGGCCTGTCAGGAATTCACGGTGGCCCTCTCCTCGCTCCGGGGGCCGCCGAGGGGGTGAGAAAGGCGGCGCCGGCGTCCCTGGGATTGCGCCGGGCTGCGACAACGAAGGCAAGGCTCACAGAGCTCCTGGACTGGGGCGGTGAGTTGTGCGGCTCCCTCAGTGATAACGCGCGTCAGGGGACCAGTAGGGAAGGGCCTAGCCATGGAGGCGCTCAGTCCTCGCGCGCTTTGGGGACAATCACCACAGCGCCTCGGCCAGCAACAGGAGGCAGGAAACTAGCGCTCCTCAGGGACCCAGCGCTGAGCAGGATAAGCAGTCCCAGTTTAGGCAGTTCAGCGTTCTAGTGCCAAGGTGGGGAAAGAGCGCTTCACAGGTAGCCCATTTCACCTCAGGTTCAGGCTGGCTAACAGCTCAGGCAGAGTAGGACAGCAGAAGGGATAAGGCAGGACAGCGCAGGGGCCCCAGATTACGGCAAAAGGGCGCAGAGGTGACACAGCCCAATACCTGATTGATCCCCAGTAGTCCTGGATAGCGCAGGGGGGCTTCTTCCTGGCGCTTGTTGGTTCTGGCGCCCTTCTGTGGTATTAGAATCTTGGTTTCTTGAGGAGGGGGGTGGTGAGTTGAAGGCTTTCCTCAGCAGGTCACTTCAGATGGTTCCTGGGTTCCCCTCCCGCCGGGCCAGATCAGTGGGCTAGTTCAGTGTTCCTCACACAGCTTGATGGGCAGCGCCTAAACCCTGTCACCCCCAGTGGTATAGGTTCCTGACTAGGCCCTCCTGCCTACGTCTCCTGCGTAGGGTCCCCCAGGTAAGTGATGCCCCAACTGACTAGAAAGTTTCCCTCCCTTTTCTTTTATAGTGGCAGTTGGCAGTGGGCAATTGGTGACCACTCCCCAATTCTGGAAGGTTCCAGGAGCTTCCTCACTCTAGCTATGGGCAGGCAGGCAAGCTGGTATTTCAACAATGTTTAAGGGTTCCAGCCAGCTCCTGGCTACTATAGTGTGTCTAAACAGACCACGCTGCAGTAGCAGGGGTCTGTGGCAGCCATGTTGGGGGAAGAGAGCACCTGCACCTTAGCATTGATTAGCAATGGGAAGGTGCCTAGAGACCTAAGGCCAACCAAAAAGAAGGTGGGAAAAATGAGGCAAAAGCGGAAAAAAAGGCAAAGACCACCCTAAGGCTGACAGGTCTAACAGTATGTATCTAGAAAATCGCTATTTTTTAGCGATTTCTTAAAATTCCTTAATTGCGATTAGCAATTTCCCAGGAGGCCCATAGGAATGAATGGACAGTTATTCTCAATTTGCAATTCGCAATTTGCTAACCGCAAATTGAGAATAATTTCAAGGGTGCAAGGGTGTCTTAAGGACACCCTGCTGCACCCCCCCTGAAATTGGCATGTGTGCGCATATGGCGCATGCCCTAAGGGCATGTATGAGCATCACATGGCACCTTTAGAAATTTAAAAAAGTGCTTTTTTTAAAGAATTCACAAATTACCACCAACTACAAGTTGGTGGTAATTTGCGATTTCTTAGCCTAAATTCGCAAAGCTTAAATGCGACATACATAGCATTTAAGGAATCGCAAAATTGCGATTCCTTAAATGCTTGAACAAAATAAGCAATCGCAATTTTTGCGATTCCTTATTTTGCGATTTGGCTCATACATACCAAAACACTGTTTGCGATTCGCAAACACCGGAATTCAGCAAATTCTGGAGTTTGCGAATCGCAAAAGGCTTCTTAGATCTGGCCCCTGGTTTCCAAAACCAGGCCTTTTGTGAAAGCAAAAAGTCATCCCAAATTCCGATCCTGTACCTTTTCACAATTTGGTTTACCCACTAAATACTGAATCTGTCTTTGGAAGGGGCAGGCTTAGGCATTGCTTCAAACTAATGATTTGGAGTGGGGTTTTTTGCCCCAAATCTGCTTGCAAAGCATTAATATTTTACCGACTATTCAAATTAAGTGTAACCTATTTGCAAGCGGGCAGCGACCACAAAGGCAGCCCTTCCCCTTAGTGAATGTGAATAAAAACATGTTTTTAAGAGTAGGCAGTGGTCCATCCTATTGTTAAAAAATGTTACTCACATTTGTTTTCATTATCTTTTTAATTCCATCCAGTTTTTCTTTAAGAAAAACAGAATGTTTTTTAAAAGAGAAGACAGCTTTATTTAGATGCAGTCACAGATGTGGTGAACTGCTGATCCAGGCAGACCTCTGCCCAGTGATTCACACTGGGTAACAATTTTTGTGTGAATTATAGTGGGTAGCAATTTATGACGTGCCTCAATAATATTCATGAGGTAGGTCAAAATGTGACCCCTTATCATTCAGTAGGCTGTTAACTGACCTGTTAGTAGATAAGTTGGTGCACTAAATACCACACTTACAGCCAGGGTTTTGAAAGGAGTGCTTCATACACCTGGCCCTGTCTTCTCTCCCGGACCCACGGTCTTGTGATAGCGCTGCACAGTCATCCTGATACTCCACATTACGAGCTGCATATCCGTCCCTCTACTCTGCTATTTTCTGACAATTCCTATAATTAAAATTATTATAGAGATAGAAATATAGAGGAGAAAAGGTCATTCCTGGAATTCAAAATCATAATGTTATATACTTTATCTCCCAAGAGATTTGGCAATATCACATGTTTATTAAGAGATTTTCTACAGCAGAGCTTAGAATGAAAGGGCACTGGTCTGTGGTGTGCTTCTAAATCCACCTTTGTGGATGGGCAGAGAGACTGCTGCCTCCCTGCAGTCCATTACTAATTCCAGCCACACACGCACACCCCTACTTGAAACAGAAAATCATTGCAACTAATTACTGATCACAGAGAGATAACTACTTACTGACCACTGAGAGTTTACTAATTAATGAACTAGTGAGCTAACTAATCACCCAGATCACCAGATGACACATCCAATCTCCCGTCGGATCTTGACGTGTTTAATGGCTTCAGGCCATAGGCAAGGGTGGCCGCCTTACAAGCTTTTCTGCAGCTCAAACACCTCTGAAGGCATTTAAAACAATGTAACCCCCCAGTGAAGGCGCAATGGAGGAGTGCGTAAACCTGCCTGTGAGCGAGTGATGTCACAGAGGATTCCGAGCTAGGGTTATCATCCATTCTGACCAACTACATGCTCTTGGTACAGTGATGTCACAGAGGATTCTGAGCAAGGGCTCATTGTCCATTCAGACCAACCACGTGCTCATGGTACGGTGATGGTACGAAGAACTTTGAGCAAGGATCATCGTCCATTCCGACCAACTACCTGCTATTGCTATGGTGATGACACAGAGGATTATGAGCAAGGATCATCGTCTATTCCGACCAACCACATGTTCTTGGTACAGTGATGTCACAGCGGATTCTGAGCACGGATCATCGTCGATTCCGACCAACCTTGTGCTCTTGGTAAGGTGATGTCATGTCACAGAGGATTCTAAGCAAGGATCATCGTCCATTCTGACGCACAACGTGCTATTGGTATGGTGATGTCACAGAGGATTCTGAGCAAGGATCATCGTCCATTCTGACAAACCATGTGCTCTAGGTATGATGCACCATAGCTAGGCTGTTTGGTTTTAGGTTTAAACCTATAATACCTGATAAACCACCACAGAATGGAAATAGCCCGCACCAGTGTAAACATATAAACACTGAAGAAACACCTGCACAACTGATGGAGGGAGAGTAGAAACAAACCTTTGTATACCCCTCTTGAAATCACTCTCTCATAACAGTAACATGAACTAATTGAATGGTTTGGAATGCTAATCAACTTAGAGTAAAATTTGCACATACACAAGTACACGTATGAAACTAATTTTGGTTATGTTACAACCATAATTAACTAATAAAGTGATTTTGTCATGTCCTAAAATTAATCTAAAGTGGCATGAATGTGCTTTTTGTTTGTCTATTTGTGGCAGAAAGTTAAACTGGGAGATGGGTAAGCAAATTACGCATAAGTGTGGCTTTATTTGCTAGGTAACAACTAACAAGGATACCTTAGAAAAGGGGGAGGCAAGCAGAACGGGTTTTAATTCAATAATTAATAGCTATCTGTGTTTGTTTCTATAATAGTTCCCGTATGGGCCTTCGCGGCCTGTAGAAAAATTGACTTTTGCTTGAAATCGAGCTTGAGGCATACTGCGCATGTGCAGAGCTGTGGATAGAAAACTGCAGCCGAAGCTTGTACAGCCTCCAGCTAAACAAGATGGGTCAAGGACAATGTGCCCTGAAACCCTGAATGACTGCCAACAAAATTTAAGTCTGTAGTGAAAGGGTGAGAACTGGGGCCAATATTACAATTTAAGGACACGAGTGACATGAACATTTACAGAGACAATGGCCATATTCAATTTTGCTGATGCCACGGAAGTCGAGTAATGAAACGATGAGGTTATGCTCATCCACCCCTTTAAAGGACCAATCAAATGTGTTTGAGACCCCAAATGTTTCAGAAAATTAGATAGTTTAGTTAGTAGAAAGGGTATAGAAGAAGGCGTTCCGATGAAGTAAAAAACTTTCTTTCCTGATGTATCCTGACATGCTGCCGGAATGCTGATTGAATCCTGATGCGCAAGAACTCTGCTGTTTTTCTTTATATTTGAACTTAGCCTGAAAGGGAACAGAGTCTTTAGGTGAGGGTGATAGTTAGGGAAATAGAAGAATGAGCTTGGGAACTATTATGTCTTTTTCCTAAATAACAGTATCCTTTAAATTTAAATAAATGTTCATTTCTGAGATTTCATTTAATAAAATTAAATGTTTGAAATCTACAATTAATAAACTTGAATTCAGTTATATTAAATCATGTGAATAAAAATAAGTCATGACAAAGAATCTTTGCTAAATAAAAATTAGATAAATGAAGAATTAAGCTGGTCTTGTTCAACCTTAGCCTAATTTTTACTAGCATGATCCATCAACAATAGAATGGTGGTGTGTCTGAAGAATTTGATTAAATACTAGAACCATGGTAAATGAATTTAAACTGCAGATGTACTTTTTGAAAGTAGTTTAACTTAATTTAGACACTCCGCTATGATCCAACCGCTCTCCATTGAATCTCACCAATCCATGAAGTAGAGAGAAAGTGCGTAAGTGAAATCTGTGTTATGGGCCCCACTGATGAGCAAATGTGATAATTGGGACTTCAGGGAAAGGTGATGAGGATTTTAGAAATTATTTCCGGAGTAGCGCTGCATCACAACCACAAACTAAATGCCATTCAAATAAAGGAAAAGGAGAGTTAAAGAGTAATTTTTCTCTTCCTGAAAGGGCCAATACAATATAACTTTGTTACACAACCTAGTAGCAAGAAAGACTGGGCTAACATTACTCTGCTTGAGTTTTGTTGTTTAGGGATGTCGCTAAAATATTGTTTCTTCTTCCTTTTTGATTTTTTAATTTTTGTGGTCTTTGGTCTACAATGCAGGGTCTAAAGATGCAGGGTTAAGTAGCATGGTTTAGTTCTTGTTTAATTATTTTAGAAACTGTAGAGAATCAGGAAATATGAAAATCATATTTAATATTTTGGCTGCGTTGAATTCTTTCTCTGATAGGTAAAACAGCTGCCTTCATAAGAATCTTTCCCAATATGTGCCATCACATTTACCTACAGAAAATAGGTAAAAGCCCTTGATACATTAGCCCCAGTTTCTAGTGAGTCAGTATTGATAGTAGGTGAATTACTAACACCTCAGGCTTTAAACATTCAATGCAATGCATAGTGACAGGTATATGTGAAAAGAGTGGTATCACCAAGCATCTGGGATAGTGGTGAAAACATGATACCAGGCGTTTGGAAAACATGGAACGCAGTGTCACTTGGAATGCTGCTACAAAAAGGTTCTTTCCAAGTTCAACAAAGATTAGAGTGATATTGTTTGTATTTTGCAGGGAATCAACTACATGTATGAAAATGTTGTGTGATGACCTGTCAAAATCTATACCTGAGCTGAAGTGCTTCTCTGTAAGAGATCCGTGCCTCTTATTAGACGGTATGCTGAAAGCATCTTTACAATCTTCAGAGTTAATGAAGAATGCAATTGACTTGTTAGTCCATTCTGGTGCACTGTTTTGTTATGCGCTGGAACTAAAACACAAATATTTCTCATTTTGTGCTTTGTGTGGCATCAAAGAAAGAGTCATCCCAACTGTGTCGCTTAGCTGATGGTTCTCAGTTCAAGGGGCTGTGAATGCTATTTTATCCATGTGGCAACCATTTACTGAATTTTTGCTGAGTGATGATGGCAAAGGCAAGACATGTGAGGATCTTTGGTCGCATATTGAGAGTGATGTAAAAAAAGGACAATTTACTGCATTCTTAGATTTTTACAGGAAAACATAACTGCTGTAGTGACAATAATAAAAAACTAGAGTCTGAAAACACCCTTGTCTGCCAAGTGTTCAGCGTAATTCGTGTACATGTGAAACATCTCCTTGAGAGTAGACTGGGCGACATCTTTAGTGACTTTGGAACTGAAACATGTTCCTTGTTGGAGTTCTTGCCACTTGGTAAGCAAAGCAATGTTGAAGAGCAACACTGGAACTTTTATTTTACAATGTATAAGAAAGGGCTTGCAATGATGCATAGAATTGTCCCTACACCAACCATGGCATTTGAAGTCAATGAAACCTCACTGTGGTACTCTTACAAGTTCTAGATCCCTTCGGTAAAGTGGAATTTTCTCTTTAGTTTCAAAAGTGATGCTTCATTTTTGACCTCTTTAACAGCTGAGGGCATAAGCGCCCAGTTCAGCACAAATGTTGCAGAACCTGCCCAGAGAATCGCAATCTCCATATGCACCAGTATTTGCATGGAAAGCTCTGTCAGTGGCCAGAGTTAGGAAATTATGTTCTGGCTGTTTTGGCGTTGCCCGTCTCAAGTGCAAATGTTGAGAGGTCCTTTTCACAGAAAAGGTTTACATGGGGAGGAAAGAGCGAGCGCACCTGACCAAAGACTCACTAAAGAAGTATTGTATGGTGTACTACAATAAGGTTGATTTGCAAAAATGTATTTGGGCTTCAAATACACTGTACGTACACTGTCTATATACCATGCCTTATCGGTGTAGAAAGTAAGCAAGAATAAAACCAACACTTTACATAAACACCGGAAAAACACTGTTTCTATTTTTTTTATGGCGCAAAAATTAGTAACCACTGATAACCACTGTTTTTTCATGGTATTGAAATCACTTGAAAACGCTGAAACCCCCGCTAGAAGTTACCAAACATAGAAACTGAAAACCGGAAAGCCAATGCATAGTTTATTAATCTGCCTCACCGCTCATTTCATGAGTGTGTAAAACATGCCTATAAGGTTGGGTTGATGGTTTTACTGTGTGAAATGAAGGAATAGAGGGGACTTGTGGGAGCAAGGAAGGATGCCGCATGAATGTAGGGAAGTGACACCGATGTAATGGGGCAGTTAGGTTTGCAGACTTTTGTGTGTCTCTTTGCGGTTCTCTTCCTGACTTGGACCCATGGGATGGTGGCTACCACAGACAAACTTCAACCACAGAGCCTTTGACACGACAAAGAGTCGCAATGGGGTGGTCCCAGCAGACTAGGGCCCATCACCATCTCAGTTTACTGAGGACTTAAACAGTGAGCACTTTGTTGAAGAGGCAGTTGGTATTATTTTGTGTCTCTACAGGTACCTATCAAAGATATTCCTGACAGTTTTGGTGGATGTGCGGGGTATTTGATGAAGAATGTCACCTCCAGCTTTCTTCTGTGCTTCCTGCAGCTGAAGGACTGTGAGGTGAAACAGACTGATTTAGAAGAATTTTGAATGAGAAGTTCTAGAAGGGGTCAATTTATAGAAGGGTTCATTGTATAACCTGTAGCCCAGTTTCACCAGTAAGTCTTGTTGGCAACTCCTAATGAGGACTTCAGGTAGTGTCATGGAAGAGAGTGTGTAAGAGGTGTGTGTTGTTACTCTTGGGACCAGGGGTGAGGTGCAGTGTTCGCAGTGTAATATACAAGATTTACAGTGCAAAATTGTGTGATGTCACAACAACAGCATGCTAATGAAGCGATTTTACCTATATCCCTAAATAAAAGAGACGTTCTAGCTTGAGAGTAACAAGGCACTCGGAGGAGCTTGTAAGAGTCGCCTGGACATTTATTTGAGCTGCAGGATATTGGCATACATGTCAGCAGGTGTGTCAGATCCAATATGGCATGTGCTAGTGGTGACAGGTATGGAGAATACAGGTGGCTTTGATGTGGTAAGCTAATCTTCCAGCTGTGGTGCAAGTTAGTAACGGATAAGGTAGGAGGGACCGATTCACAGAACTAACTTAAGACAAAATCCTAAACTTACTACTTTTGGTATTCACAGAAGGCATTTAGAAGTAGTAAAGTTAGGATTGTGTCTTAAGTTTGACTTAAGTTTGAATTAAGACAAACTTAAGACAGACTTAAGACAGACTTAAGACAAACTTAAGATAAACTTAAGACAAACTTAAGGCAGACTTAAGACAAAATCCTAACTTAAGTCTGTCTTAAGTGTGTCTTAAGTCTGTCTTAAGTTTGTCTTAAGTCAAAACTTAAGACAAAATCCTAACTTTACTACTACTAAATGTCTTCTGTGGATACCAAAAGAAGTAAGTTTAGGTTTTTGTCTAAAGTTAATTCTGTGAATCGGGCCCAGAGTATTCCATACATCGTCAGTAATCCAGAGGTGTGGCTTAGCACTCATGGAGTAGATGTACATGCACAAAAGGGTTTGGGTATCCGGTTTCTGATGTCTTTGGCTTCAAGAGTACCTGGCAAATAAAAGAAAAAACACCCTCTCGGCCCCCTGAGGTCTAGAACGCGTTTATTTACCAAAAGCAAAGACTTTAGTGATCGCAAAGGAAGCCAACATAGATTCACCATCACAATGTTATTGAGCATATAATGACTATGATGATAACATATCTTGAAATCGTCACTTCATGCATTTCCCTCAACAACATTATCTTCTTTCAATAAGCAAATGAAGGAGTCATGTGACAGAAAACAAAACTATAAAAATAGGAGCCAGAATACGAGCCCAACATTCTCATTAGAAACAGTCAAAACACATTGAGGCTCATATGTAAGCAGAAGCTTCTCTGCTGAGCTAAAATAATCTACATTTTTTGCCAATGAACACCATGGTTAAAATAAGACATGGGCTTTCACAGAGGAAAAGGAAAGCACCTTGTGCTACAACAGGGGAGCATGGTGTAAATGCAGCATCCAAACAACATGGCTGATGTGAAGTGACAATTTAATAGACGCAATACTGCTCTTATGTGTCTAAAGCATTGGCAACATGCTCTGCTTAAAAGAAAGACTGATTTGAGTCCCACTTTCTTGAATCAACTGTGTGAAAAGTAGCCTGGTATATGCTGTCCAATATTTAAAGTGGGTCCCTTGCACCAGTCCAAACAACCCCTATGGTAATTTAAGAGGTCAAAGATTACCTTAGAAAGCTATCCAAGTAGAGCAGCCTTCAGGCTTAGTCTTGAAGGAATGTTAAGAAGCTAGTTTTGCCAGGTCAAAACTCTTGGTTGGAAATGGTCTCAGAGGTTGCAGCTACTTGGAGCCCAATGCACTTGTTCGGGAAACTACAACAAGCATATGCAATTGCCAATGTACGTGGTGCACAGGGGTTCGGTTATTGCAGTCCCCACAAGGAATTTTGACCTCAAACTTGTGAGAGGGCAGCTCGGGCCTCAAGAGTAGGAACCTACCTCCTGTGTTGCTGATGCCTTCAGAGTCCGTAGGAACTCAGGATCAGCAGACCAGACAGCAGTATTGTGGTGCCTGCAAATGCAGGGAAGTGACTCCTTCACTCCAAGGGAGATATTTTTTGTTGTTCTTGATGCTCCACAGGTCCTGCAGGGAACCTGTATGGTGCACGAGCCCAGACAATGCTTCAGACTGAGAGGGAGATGAAGTTGGACCCAAACGAAGTCCATCAAAGTCCAGAGTGTCCAGACGGTCGAAGTTCAGTGGTTTCTGGTTCAGAATCTTGTCCACATCGAATCTAAGTTCCTACAGCCAGGTATGCCCTTATGTACCCACAGAAGAGGGTTAGCAAGATTCAGGGGACCCTCCCAGGGCAGGGTCTGGACATTGGGGAGGTTACTCCCATGTCGTTTGTCCAGTTTCGTGCCAGAGCGGGAGCCAATGGCTCCCAAGACTGGTTTGAACTGGACTATACACAGGAACACTAAATGTGCCCCTCATGCAGACTTTTAGTTCTGGCAAGCACATCCCCCCAGCCCTAATACACTATGTTAGACCTGTCAGCCCTAGGGTGGTCTTTCCCTGTGATTTTTTGCCCTTGCCTCATTTTTTCCACCTGCTTTTTGTTGGCTTTAGGACTCTGGGCACCCTCCCATTGCTAATCAATGCCAGGGTGCAGGTGCTCTCTTCCCCCAACATGGCTGCCACTGACCCCTGCTACTGCAGCGTGGTCTGTATAGGCACACTCTAGTAGCCAGGACCTGGCTGGAACCCTTAAACAATGTTGCCATACCAGCCTGCCAGCCTGCCCATAGCTAGAATAAGGGAAGCTCCTGGAACCTTCCAGAATAGGGGAGGCACCAACTGCCACTGCCAACTGCCAGCTGACACTACATAATGAAAGGGAGGGAAACTTTCTAGTCAGTTGGGACATCACTGACCTGGGGAACCCACGCAGGAGTTTTAGGCGGGAGGGCCTAGTGAGGAACCTATGCTACTGGGATGACAGGATTTAGGTGCTGCCTCTTAAGCTGGGTGAGGTGTCCCAAGCTAGCCCCCTGTTCTGGCCCAGTGGTAGGGGACCCCAGGGCCCATCTGCAGTGACTGAGGAGAAATTCTTCAAGCCTTCAACTCAGAACCCCCCCCCCCCCTCTCAACAACTTCAAGTAACCAGCAACTAAGGGCGCAGAACCATCCAAGCGCCAAGAAGTCTACTTTCCTGTAACCAGAGATCGCTGGGGGATCGACCAGGTACTGGACTTGTGCGGCCCTGCGCAACCCCTGCCTGCATTGGGGTCTAACCGCCCCACCTGTCTCCCCCCTGACTGACTCTCTCTGCCCTCCATTCCCCCCTGCATTGCTGGCTGTCTCACTTTAAAAGCGCTATAAATGGTCCCCTCCTCAAGCGCTATGGCCAGAGACTGCCTGTTCATCGGAAACTATTGAAATGGCCTTCCTTGCCCTGCCGCGCCTAGCGCTGTGAAGCATCTCCCAAGCGCTGTACCTAGCGCTCCTCTGAGGCGCCTGAGGGAATCCTGTGACAAGCGCGGCATTGGCGCCGCTCCTTCGATGCCCGGGGCGCTTCTGGCCGCCAGCTCTGCTGCCTGCCCTTGCGCCGGGTCTCGCGGCCCCAGCGGAGCCCACTCCGTCACTTGCTTCCCCCCTCGGCGGCCCCCGTGTGCCAGGAGAGGGCCGCCACATCACGTGGACCAGGCCGCGTAGGCCTGAAGGCAAGCTGTTCCCTCTCACATGACGGGGAGTGACGTAAATAATTAATTTACTCTCTTAATTTCTATGCAGGTAAGTACTTAATCAATAATAACTCAAAATCGGAAGAAAAAGACAGAGTCCGTGGTGTTAGAGTTCTTAGGGGTTTTATTCCTTAAAAAGGGAAGGTCATGGCCAGGATATCATGTTCTGACCACCACAGGGGTGTCAGAAGGGATAGAGCGCTACATTTTATTAACAGTACATAGCTTATATACTTATTTTACACCATTGGAAACAGTATAGAAGGCGTAACAGCTGAGAGAAGACAAGATAACAGTATACACGTGGTACATGTGCGTAATCAAGAGGCGTGAACTAGAGGTGTGTTCTAGAAACGTCACAGGTAAGTGTCACAAAAGGGGTGGCACTAACAGGAATGTTGCAATGTCAGCAGAAATCGGAAGCTTGGATGCGCGCACAGCTGCATGACGTGTGCTGCACGTGAGACTAGAGGGTGCATGGGGACTTGACATTTACACTGACGGAAAGAGACAGAAGTCTGGCATGTCAGATCAACTTGTGCTTCTATCATATCTGGTATCTGATGTTTAGGAACTAAGCTATCTGGGCGGAAAGGTCTCTAGGGCAGAAGCTATTCTATACTTGCTGTGAGTGCGTGTATAAGCGCCTGAGTGTCTGTATGAGAAGCGTGGGGGCACGGGCCTTCCATGGGAGCATGGCAACAAGAGCTATGAATTACTTGAATTACTTGCATAGAGACAGGCCGGCCCCTTGGCTCTGCAGCTGAGGGGAATGTTTACTGAAACTGGCAGGCAGGAATGTATTTTCGGGGAGCGGAACAGATAACTCGAAGGTTATAGTCGATCTTGGCAGGCAGCAGGCTGAGCTGAGCGCGAGGGGCCGCGCTGAAAGTAAGTCAGAGTTCACGGGTACAGAGGCAGCCTGGGCAGAGGCCCTTCGAGTCAGAAGCCAGAAAAGAGGCTCGGTGGCAGAAATTCAGGGCCTACTCAGCCAGAGCTGAAAAACGTAGAAGTACGTTACAAAAGGACGTTGGCATGGCATACTTAGGAACGGACCATTCAACCCATTCATGGTGGGTCTGAAAGAGGACATGTTAACGTTGGACGCAAATATATTTGCGTCTTCATAGCTGGTACAGGAGGGAAGTTACATGCACTTTAACTCGTACATGGAGACGGTGGGGTACGCGCTAGGGAACATAACTTGACCATAAAATTTTATATTTCCTCATTCCCTCCTTGTTCCCTACGGACCCTTCATGATATATCAATCCTCATGAATCGATCAGTCTGTTCTTGTAACATTATTTGTTCATCTTTCTTTCTTTGGCTGTTTGAGAGGAAACTGGAATGTTCAATGCATGATGTGGCACACAGTCCACATATCGCCGGCCCACACTGTAGGCACAGGCAGCAGCTGAATACTATGACAAGGCCGAAACCTAGGAAGGATAGGATCTTCCATCCCCAGGCTGTTAACGTTGTCCAAAACCAACCGGACCAAGTCCAGGTGCCTGGATTCTGATGTATCTGATTTGCAATTTTATGCAAACGGGTAATAGCTTGATAGACAGATGGTGCATTTTGTGGGATGAAAACGCAGCAACTTGACCCGATGACCTTACAGGCTCCACCTCTATCTGCCAAGATGACGTCAATAACAAGACGATTTTGAAGGACAACAACCCGCATAGCAGATTGCTCCTCTGTTAAGTTACCTAAGGCAGAGGCAGTTTCATGTACTACAGCTTCAAGTGTTCTAGTTAATCTACGTATTAATTTACTGTTTTGGACAGGTCCTAAAAAGAAAAAGAATCCTTTATTAAAATCAGTGTACTGTTCCCATGCCGTTTCTGTGTAGTCGACAAGTGGAATATCTCTTCTGGGTCTATTCTTTACTAGATTCGTATTTCTATGATAATCAGGGGGAGCCAGAAAAACAGGTGGCAGAAGGAATGCAATATAACAGGTACCATCCCAATCTGGAGGCAAACGTATGTATGCGGTATGACCACAAACAAAGTAGGAATGGCTGATAGCTTTAAAGGACGATTTACCATGGTCACTGAATTCGACCACAGTAGTGCATTTACTATGACCTAAGTGTACTGAACCTTTCTTTCGGACACATAATTCACCAGTGACTGGTAATACTAGCATATGGGGCAGAACTGGTGCAGCTTCGGATTCAACAGTAAGGATCATGAGGCTAATTGTGTAGTTACCTAATCCATATACTTCATTTTCTAGATCAGTTCCTATTCGAGTAGGGAGTCCCTCCTTATCAGGGTAACAGACGTTGAGCAGGACTAAGTTCAAGTTTCCCCAAACCCAGCCCCCATCGAAAACAGCAATATCAGGATCTAAGGAATTAATTATTTTAAACCATGCCCCACAGGAGCCATTGTGAGTGAACGGGTACGGAAAGAGGGGCAGAGCTCCCTTGTAATTCTGGTAGGGAGGGAGTCGGCCACATATCCAGCAGTCTGTAGCATTGTTCGTCTGATGGGAGTGGTGTAACATACTAATGAATGTATTGTTGCGCAGCGCAAGTCTGTAGGAGAGTTCGTGTGCAGGTAATTCACTAAAAGTGTGTTCAGCAGAGACATTGTAAACAGATTGTTCACGCTTGAAAATAGGCCAGTAGATAGGTAGCAGAATACTGGCAATAATAATTAGAACACTTAGAAAAAACATTATTAACAACGTCACTATACAGTGACTACGCAGTGATTTGCAGTATGTATTTCTTTTAACTTGTCTCTCTCTCTCTCTATCTCGATCTAGGGGATGCATGTCAGAAACTATTTAACCGATTCACCTAGGGGAGGACTTAAACAATTAAACTGTCTGACTTGCTAGATCGGAGTTTCATACGGTATTCTTCTTGGGGAGTTTTTTCTCGTTCGGATACTGTAAAGTCTTTTTCCTCAACACAGTCTTTGGTGGGGGTGGACGAGTCTCGATCAGGTTTCAGTCCACAAAATTTCTTCACATGACTCGTGTGGACCCACCCCTTTCTCCCCTCAATCTTCACGGCGGTCCTCGTGGTGAGAAGGACGGTCTTCGGAGATTTCCAGCGGGGCTCCAGCGGATTTTTCCGGTCGAAATTCCGGACGAGTACCAGGTCCCCAGGACGGACCTCGTGTGGCTTTACATCAGTGTTGTCAGGGAAGGCTGCGGCAACCTGTGAACGACATGATTGGAGTGCAGACATCAAGGAGGCAAGGTAATCTGTCAACATATTACAATCAACATCAGTGATTTTCTTCGGAATGGGCGTCCCCCACATATTCGGTGGTCTGCCAAAAACCACTTCGTACGGGGATAGCCCTGATCTCGAGTGGGCGACCATCCTCATGTAGAATAGTGCCACGGGCAGGGCGACTATCCAGTCGACCCCTTTCTCCTGACATATCTTTGCAAGACGTATTTTTAGTGTCTGGTTATGCCTTTCTACAAGGCCTGCGGCTTCAGGATGTCGGACACAATGGAATTTCCACTGGTAACCTAACAGTAAAGAAACCTGCTTCATTAACTCGGACGAGAATGGCTGTCCGTTATCTGAGTACACGACACGGGGCAAACCGTACCGTGGGAAGAATTCACGAACCAACTGTCTGGCAGTGGTCGGAGCAGTGTAGTCTGGAACTGGGTATGCTTCGGTCCAACGGGACAGAGCACAAACAATTACAAGGACATACTTGAATCCTCGACAACTGTTCATCTGGATATAATCCATCTGGAGGACTTCAAAAGGGTGATCGGGAGGGTGAAATCCACCTTGCTCTACAGGGACGCTTTTACCTGGATTGAACTGACAACAGATCATGCAAGTACGCACTTTCTGTTTTGCTGCTGCTCGTAAGTGTTTATTGCTCCACTCTGCACATCCGCCCGCGGCGCCTCCAGACCTGAGAGCAGCGCAGCCCGATCCGGGAGACACCAGCATAGTACTCTGCCGCAATGGGAAAGGAAAAGATCCACATTAACATCGTGGTTATCGGCCATGTGGACTCCGGCAAGTCCACCACCACCGGCCACCTCATCTACAAGTGTGGGGGCATCGACAAGAGAACCATCGAGAAGTTCGAGAAAGAGGCAGCCGAGATGGGCAAAGGATCTTTCAAGTACGCCTGGGTGTTGGACAAGCTGAAGGCGGAGAGGGAACGTGGTATCACCATCGACATCTCCCTCTGGAAGTTCGAGACTGCCAAGTATTACATCACCATCATCGATGCCCCCGGGCACAGGGATTTCATCAAGAACATGATCACCGGCACCTCGCAGGCTGACTGTGCGGTGCTGATTGTTGCTGGCGGCGTGGGCGAGTTTGAAGCTGGTATTTCCAAGAACGGACAGACCCGCGAGCACGCCCTGCTGGCCTACACCCTGGGGGTGAAGCAGCTGATCATTGGTGTTAACAAGATGGACTCCACCGAACCTCCCTACAGCCAGAAGCGTTTCGAAGAAATCACCAAGGAAGTCAGCACCTACATCAAGAAAATCGGTTACAACCCAGCCACAGTGGCATTTGTGCCAATCTCCGGCTGGCACGGGGACAACATGCTGGAGCCCAGCACCAACATGGCCTGGTTTAAGGGCTGGAAGGTGGAACGCAAGGAGGGATCCGCCAGTGGGGTCACCCTGCTCGAAGCCCTAGACTCCATCATCCCGCCTACCCGTCCCACCGACAAGCCCCTGCGTCTGCCCCTGCGGGACGTCTACAAGATAGGAGGTATTGGCACAGTCCCAGTGGGCCGTGTGGAAACAGGTATCATTAAGGCTGGCATGGTGGTGACTTTTGCCCCCAGTAACGTAACCACTGAAGTAAAGTCTGTGGAGATGCACCACGAGGCACTGGTGGAGGCTCTCCCCGGTGACAACGTTGGCTTCAACGTGAAGAACGTGTCTGTGAAAGATATCCGAAGAGGAAATGTAGCTGGTGACAGCAAAAACGATCCCCCGATGGAGGCTGGGTGCTTCACAGCCCAGGTCATTATTCTGAATCACCCTGGCCAGATCAGCCAGGGATACGCCCCTGTGTTGGATTGCCACACCGCTCACATTGCCTGCAAATTCGCTGAGCTGAAGGAAAAAATCGACAGACGATCTGGCAAGAAGCTTGAAGATGCACCGAAGGCACTCAAATCAGGAGATGCAGCCATTGTGGAGATGATTCCAGGCAAACCCATGTGTGTGGAGAGCTTCTCCAACTACCCTCCTCTTGGTCGCTTTGCTGTCCGCGACATGAGGCAGACGGTAGCTGTCGGAGTTATCAAGGCGGTTGAGAAGAAGGCTGCCAGTGCTGGCAAAGTCACCAAGTCCGCAATCAAGGCCGGTGGCAAGAAGTAGCGCCAACCACACCCAGCTGCCCTAATGGCACTGGGTACCCAGAATCCTCTGGTCTCGGATCGCCACCTGCACTCTATGATCAGGGACTGGTTACTGAGCATTAGGGTCCATCACAAGAGCCTCCGCAGGAAAGGGAGGCTGGACTTGGCGCTTGTTCTGATGTTCTAATATTTTGTGACTTACATTCTGGTTATTCCCCGTCTGTGATTTCTGAATAAAATATTGGCACAAAAAAAAAAAAAAAAAAAAAAAAAGTGTTTATTGCTCCAGAGATTTTGTAAACTGTCTAACATCGCTTTCTCTCCTAGATGTGCCGGGCTATGTGCTGTATTAATCATGACTTGAACCATAGAGTCGGGGAGAAACCATGTAGATTTTCCCTTCGTCATCCAACCTTGATCTGTCTGGATCCCTCCTAGTTCAATCCATTTCTTTATTTCATCTGGAGTAGCATGCGTCTGGATGTCAATTACATCTAGGGCGGGATCTCTAACTGCCATACACTTTGTCGGTACTATTGTTTTTGTCACATCAGTAATCTGGGTGTGAGTCAGTGCTGTATGTTTTGCCGTCTGGTCTGCCAGGTCGTTACCCTGGGAAACAGAATCTGTAACTTTAGTATGTGCTTTACACTTCATGACTGATATGCCCGAGGGCAAATGTATTGCTTCTAACAGTGCTTGAATGAGGGGACCATGTTGTATCTTGGCCCCATGAGAGGTCAGGAAACCTCGTTCTTGCCAGAGGACTCCGAAGTCGTGTACAACTCCGAATGCATAACGGGAATCAGTGTATATGTTAACATTTCTGTTCTTGGCTAGAATACAAGCTCGGGTCAGAGCGATGAGCTCTGTTGCTTGAGTAGACAGTGTGTCAATACGATGTGTTTCTTTAACTTCAGTTACAGTGGTCACGGCATACGCGGCCACTAATTCTCCTGTACTTGTTCTCATGCATGAACCATCCACATAAAGTGTCAGGTCTGGATTTGTCAGTGGGACATCTGTTAAGTCTCGTCGTGGCTTTGTTACTGCATTAATTATTTCTATACAATCATGCTGGGCTGGGTCTGTCATAATTGTAGGTAACAGTGTTGCGGGGTTCAGGATACTGCAGCGTCTGATTTCTATGTGTGGCTGGAACAACGTTAATTCATAACCTGTCAGTCGTGCTATGGTCAAGTGTTGAGTCTGGGTTCTGTTTAACAAAACCTCTACAGAGTGTGGTACTTGAACTGTTAACTGATGACCTAAAACAATTGAGTCGCTTTGTCTGATTGCTAACGCTGTTGCTGCTACTGACTTTAAGCATGCAGGGAGTGCCTGGGCTACTGAATCCAATGTACTAGAAAAATAAGCGCAAGGCTTATGTGAACCTGCTTGATCTTGAGTGAGGACAGACAACGCTGTACCATCACGTTCTGTAACAAAAAGTGTAAACGGTTTGCTGTAACATGGTGTCGCTAAAACTGGTGCTTGGCATAATGCTTTCTTTAATTCTTCAAAAGCTTGTGTGTGTTCCTGAGTCCAAGGGAGGGCAGTCGAAGTTGCTGCCTCCTGTGTCGTTAACTGGATGAGTGGTTTAGCTAGAAATGCATATTGGGGAATCCATTGTCTGCAGTATGAGGTGAGGCCTATGAAGGCCCGCACTTCCTTTTGTGTCTGGGGTTGCGGCATATTTACAATTAACTGAATGCGATCGGGAGTGAGCTGTCTCCCCACTTTGGACAGCAAGTGACCCAAGTACACAACTTGCTGAACACAGAATTGTAGCTTCGAAGGAGACACCTTGTGTCCCTTGTCGGCCAGAAAATGTAAAACTGTCAGTGATGCTTTTTCACATTCGGGCTCACTTCGTGCGGTGATCAGTAGATCATCGACGTATTGCAGTAAAGCGGTGTTAACTGGCATTTGAATACAATCTAGTTGTCTTTTCAGTGCTTGACTATAGATGCTGGGGCTTTCTGTGAATCCTTGAGGTGCGCGTGAAAATTTGAAGCTGCGTCCATTTAAACTGAATCCGAAGAGATATTGGCTCTCTGGATCAATAGGCACGCTGAAGAAGGCGTTCTTGAGGTCAATTACAGTAAAGAACGTTGCTTCTGAATCAATGGCAGTCAATAGGGATGAGATATCGGGGACCACAGGATACTGTGGTATAATGCATTTATTTAATTCTCGAAGATCAATCACCAGCCGATATACTGGCGGTGCATTGGGATCAGTACGTTTAAGAATCGGGATGATGGGTGAATTACAGACATTGGAGTCGGTCTCGACGACCACTCCTTGGGTAATGAGCTCGTCAATGATTTTCAGTAAAGCCACTACAGCATCGGGTGGTAACTTGTATTGTCTGATTCGGGGTAATACAACACCTGTTTTGAGTGTGACACGGTATGGTGTAATGTGCATACAACCTACATCAGTTGGGCCTTTTGCCCACAAGTAATCTGGTACATTTTTCAATCTGACATCGAATTCTCGCAAAACATAATGACCCTTGAAATCCCGTAGAAAGAGTCTAACTCCCTCCGGGGAACAGCAGATTATAGCTCCTAGAGCTTTCAATGTTTTAATTCCTAACAGATTTTCTGGACATGATTTCGTAAGTAACAAGTCTGTAACACGTGATAATGGACCCACAGCCAGGGGAACTGGTTCTGATACCTCGTTTACAATAGGCTGTCCTGAAAAACCAAGGGAAACATTTTGTGAGCCTGAGAGGGGTGCCCCTGGGACTTCATCATGGCTGATCGTAGTACGACTTGCCCCTGTGTCAATTAAAAACTTTCTGTCTTTTCCCAATACTTGACTGTGTACATAAGGACCTTCTTGATCTACAGGAATCTCAATAAGAGGCAAGCCACCTTCCCTCTCTAGGCTGTTTCATGTATATCGGGGATAATCTGGATATGCGGACTGGGCGTACTGGTACATCTGTTGTGAGACTCGCTGAGACGCGGCAATGGGCTGTGGCTGTGGTACCGCTACTGTCTGTGCTGGAGCTGAGGAAGCATGCATAGGCTGGGTATTCTGTGTATTCTGTGAAGACTGATGCTGGTTATGGTCTTGTCTAGGCGGATGCGGTCTTTCTTTAGTTTTACCTGTCGCTATGTTATGTTTCAGAACTGGGCATTCATGTACGTAATGACCTGGCTGCTTGCAATAATTGCATGTCCCTTTAACGGGAGCTGCGGTGTGACTTGTCTGGGTCGTACCCTTTCTGTGACTGTCGGCTGGGACCGTCTGTGCTACTAACATTTTCATCTTCGTGTCTTTCATAAGTTTCTGTTCCTGATCTTGTTCTTCGATAATTCTATTCTGGTGATATTGTAACATCTGTAACATCTGTGATGGCGTGTTTGCTTGCCATGTACTCTCGACCTTGTATTCACGGTTTTTAACTAACGGTAGGGAATTCTCCACTAACTTTGATACAAAAAGATGCGGGTACGACTCGCTACTTGGTTTGAGGCCACTATTAATAATAAAACATTTCTCGAATCTTGAATAGAAGTCACTAGTATCTTCATCATGTTTCTGTTTACAGGACGAGATGGCGTCCCAATCTTCCTTTCTAGTTGTCAATAATCTGGGCAGGACCTGTACTATCAAACCTGGTAATGCTTTAGTTTTGTCCCCAAGGCCTAACCCTGGGACCCGTTTTCTTTCTTCGTCCTCTATTTCTGCCCATGCAATCTTTGTGTCCCCCACCTCCCATTCCTTTTCCTTTAATTTCTCGAAGATACCCGTGGGTAATAGTACTTTTAACATTTTCATAATGTCATCATATGTGTAATCCCCCATCAGTAACATGTCTTTAAGCTCTCTGTGAAAACCTGCAGGGTCTTTATCATGACACGGGACTAGTTTCTTCATTTCTAACAGTTCTAATTTAGTCAGAGGCGTGTGTACATACACGCGTTTCAAGACACGATCCTCACCCATAACAGGGTGCACTTCTCGTAAGGGGTTCTGACTTTCAACGCCACTCAGGCGTTGCATGTGATACATTTTCCTTTCTGGGGGCGGGGCGGGAACATATTCAGAGCTTACAAAGGTATTATATCGGTGTCGTTGTTCTAGAATTATTTGAATTAATTTGGTGCTTAAACCTCTCCATCTATCCATGAGTAGTGCTTCTAGTGTTTCGTGTAAGGGACCTGGATCAGAATAATGTTTTCTGTATTTAATGAGAAGGTGCTGAATCATGTATACACCTGCTAATTTCTGTTCGTCGGGGGAGAGGTTCAGAAATGTCTGCGCCACCGTGTCATCATTATATATGTCTGCATTTTCGGCCCATGATACAGCTGATCGGGCTAGTTCTTGTTCATCCATAGAATTGAGTACGTGGTACCCAACTCGATCTCGAAGCCTTTTATCAGTTTCCTGGAACTGATGCTCAGCAGAATTCGGATTTGTCAAGGCAGAGAAGAAAACTCTCTTGCTCTCTGGACGGATACCCTTCCTAAGGTAAGTTCCCTTACCTACATATGCTATGGTGTCTGCAGTCTTTTCTGGTTCTTCAGATTCTTCTTCCTCCTCAGAGGAAGCTTTGTCTTTCTCTTTTTGGTGTACCTCTATTACTGTTTTTCTTATTTTTCTGTACATAGTGGCTATGCAATTCTGTTTGTCATGTTTTCCATCGGCTATATTTTGACCCCACTTGTTCAGTGCATCTAATTCACTCTGATCTGTTCCAGGCCTATCTCGTTCTCTTATTAGACAGTTTATGAAAAATCGTAGTATCTGTGCTTGTATGTCAACTTTCTGGTTTTCCATAGCATTCTTGATACTGTCAGGGTCTTTCCCTGTCTGTACAAACTCGTATATTCTGTCTAGACGGTCCTTCATTCCTACATAGCTTAGCAAGATATCAGTAGCAGATCTTAACCGTAGTGATGCCAATATCATTAGATCGTCTTTACCGGGTACTGGATCGTATCTACAAACTGAAATGTTTTCCTTGAATGCGTCCAAGCGGGATAAGTGAGGAGACCTGAACGTGAGGGGACTCTGTATATCCCTGACATTTAATCTGTGTGTCAATGGCGGGGTCCGAGGACCCGCGGTTGCACCCCCTGAAGCGGAGGCTTGGGTATCATCTCTGTGTGCAGTCTGTATTTGAATTTGTCTTTTAGTAGGATCTGGTAAACGTGGTTTCGGTAGATCTGTTTTAGGTGCAGGAAGTGGCGGGGCTGGCGGAACAGGGGAAGTCTGTTGCGGTACCGGCGGAACATGACCTGGGGGCGGAGTGCCATCCCCGTCTCTGTCAGTAGGCAGGGCACGAACAGGCAGATTGGTATAAGCTGGTGCTACATCTTCTAGGTAGGAATTCAGGAATATATCTTTAGTGG
This sequence comes from Lissotriton vulgaris, assembly GCF_964263255.1. Lineage (NCBI taxonomy): Eukaryota > Metazoa > Chordata > Amphibia > Caudata > Salamandridae > Lissotriton > Lissotriton vulgaris. The sequence goes on along the minus strand of NC_141699.1, from coordinate 38,838,840 downwards.
CCCTATGAGTTACTTTAGTTGGAACCAGTGGTGGCGGCAGATTTTTCGGTATTTCTGAAATGGCGTCAGGTGTACCCTCGGCCATAAGATACATGCCGTTTACTTGGCTATTTCGGATGCGATCTATTTGTTCTGTTTTTACTCGGATTCCTTCAGTGACTAATTCATTTTCTTGAGCTCTATCTGATTCTTTAAGTCTGTCTTCTCTACGGAGTGCTCTTTCAGCACGTTTATGTGATTCCTTACGCCAGAATTCTATGGCGTCTTTCTGAGATTGTCTGGCTTTCTTTTTCCGTAATGCCTCTTCTACCTTCATGATGCACTCGGCATCCCATGTTCCATTAACTGGCCATCTGTGTCTCTCGTCTAGGTGTTTTGTATAATCGGTCCATAATTCTAGATACAATATGGCATCTATGCCATGCTTGTTATACATAAAGTTACCTGGAGTGTCCCTAGGGGGGATAGGAATTTCTTCCTCTAACATCCCTTTCCTAGTTCCTATCTGCTTTAACTTGTTAAAAAACGGCATTTTGCTTACTTGATTCTGAATGCGCGATCCTTGATACTTAATTCTGAATATAACTGGTTATACAAGAAAACACAATAATGCACATAAAACGTTCACATTCATACCACAACATTAATCACATGAAAAAGACATTGGAGACATAGATGACTTACCCCCTATACCGGATGTACTGCTAAACAGTACAGATACACTGGTGTAACAGTGCAGAAATTCAGAAATTCGGAATACTAGATATACTGCTAAACAGTACAGATACACTGCCTAAAAACAGTGCAGACCGGACTTGTGTACCCAAACCCGTCTAGATACGTCCCAGCAATGGTACTCACCGGGAAGCACGGAAAACAGAAGGCCTCGGAAAACTCGACTGGACTCGACTCGAAACTTCGGAAAACTTCGGAAAACGTCGGGAAACTTCGGAAAACTTCGGAAACCTGGTGGGCCTCTTGACACCTCGGACCTTGTTTCTTTCGGCTAGGCTCTGGTCGGGATCCTCCGCACTCCTCACCGCCTCGTCTGGGCACTGATCGCAGTCTTCGTCACCTCCGTGGGTCAGAGGGAGATGCAGGAAATCCTGCCGGTACGCGTATGGTCCATCTAACTGATGGCAGGGGACAGAGCTTGCAATGCGCCAACCGGCGCGTGAGGTGGGGGAGGGGTCCCTGTTCGGGCGCCAAATGACGTAAATAATTAATTTACTCTCTTAATTTCTATGCAGGTAAGTACTTAATCAATAATAACTCAAAATCGGAAGAAAAAGACAGAGTCCGTGGTGTTAGAGTTCTTAGGGGTTTTATTCCTTAAAAAGGAATGGTCATGGCCAGGATATCATGTTCTGACCACCACAGGGGTGTCAGAAGGGATAGAGCGCTACATTTTATTAACAGTACATAGCTTATATACTTATTTTACACCATTGGAAACAGTATAGAAGGCGTAACAGCTGAGAGAAGACAAGATAACAGTATACACGTGGTACATGTGCGTAATCAAGAGGCGTGAACTAGAGGTGTGTTCTAGAAACGTCACAGGTAAGTGTCACAAAAGGGGTGGCACTAACAGGAATGTTGCAATGTCAGCAGAAATCGGAAGCTTGGATGCGCGCACAGCTGCATGACGTGTGCTGCACGTGAGACTAGAGGGTGCATGGGGACTTGACATTTACACTGACGGAAAGAGACAGAAGTCTGGCATGTCAGATCAACTTGTGCTTCTATCATATCTGGTATCTGATGTTTAGGAACTAAGCTATCTGGGCGGAAAGGTCTCTAGGGCAGAAGCTATTCTATACTTGCTGTGAGTGCGTGTATAAGCGCCTGAGTGTCTGTATGAGAAGCGTGGGGGCACGGGCCTTCCATGGGAGCATGGCAACAAGAGCTATGAATTACTTGAATTACTTGCATAGAGACAGGCCGGCCCCTTGGCTCTGCAGCTGAGGGGAATGTTTACTGAAACTGGCAGGCAGGAATGTATTTTCGGGGAGCGGAACAGAGAACTCGAAGGTTATAGTCGATCTTGGCAGGCAGCAGGCTGAGCTGAGCGCGAGGGGCCGCGCTGAAAGTAAGTCAGAGTTCACGGGTACAGAGGCAGCCTGGGCAGAGGCCCTTCGAGTCAGAAGCCAGAAAAGAGGCTCGGTGGCAGAAATTCAGGGCCTACTCAGCCAGAGCTGAAAAACGTAGAAGTACGTTACAAAAGGACGTTGGCATGGCATACTTAGGAACGGACCATTCAACCCATTCATGGTGGGTCTGAAAGAGGACATGTTAACGTTGGACGCAAATATATTTGCGTCTTCATAGCTGGTACAGGAGGGAAGTTACATGCACTTTAACTCGTACATGGAGACGGTGGGGTACGCGCTAGGGAACATAACTTGACCATAAAATTTTATATTTCCTCAGGAGCGTGACCGCGTCACCGGCCACGCCCCCGCCAGAGCCGCGCAGCTATTGGAGGCAGCAAACGAGCCCCTCAGCGCCGGCACCCGGAGAAGAGCTGGATTCGCCACGGAGGGGTGGTGGAGAAGCCCCGGTGCCCCCTCCGCTCTGCCCCGCATTGTGTCACCTTGCCCCGGGCCGGTGCTGTGCGACAGTCCCTGCACTGCGCCGGGCAGCGTGCGGGCCCGGTTGGAAGAAAGCTCCACCCTCCACCTCAAGCCACCGCAAGGGCCCCGTAGGGCCGAAGAAGTGAGGTAATCCCCTGGGGAGGAGGGCGGTAGGCCGGGAGAGGCCCGAGGTCGCCCCTCCCCCGGGGTTAACTGAGACTGGGCCCTGTTGGCCCCCTTCTAATGTGCCTTAAGAGTTTGGAGGTTGGAGGATTAAACACTGTCCCTAGTGCCCCATATTTACAAGCCTGAAATGTTCATTCTGCACCATATTTACAAGCCTGAAATGTTCATAGTGCACCATATTTACAAGCCTGAAATGTTCATAGTGCACCATATTTACAAGCCTGAAATGAAAGGGAGATTCACTTCACTGTACTGAATTTTCTTGCAGAGGTGGGCTTCCATAGTATTCTGATGATCTGATCTAGGTCGCAAGCCGACCGGTATTCACAAGAAGAAAGGCTTGTCACAAATGACTAAAGGTTGTGTTCCTTGGAGTTCATTGTTGGACTGATAAGTACTTGCCGATATGTTTTATTACCTTTAAGAAAAAGCGTCCATGAGAGGTTTGATGTGTTACTTAAACGCATTACTATAGTCGCTACTTGTAGGATCCTCCAGGTTAATACAAATACCCCTTTGCCTGTCAGAGAGTCTGATGCGACAGGCGGGGTTAGTTAGTGTTTCACTGCTAGATGAGCGGGTTATTATTTTAATGAAATGTTCACCCATTCCTAGGAAATGCAACCTGAACGTGATTCATGAAATGTCTTAATGAAATGCTTACCTGAAATGCCAATGAATTAATAATGCATTGCTCTATTTGAAAGCCTATATAAAAGATCTTGATTTCTTTCAAATACAACTACTGGTGTGGTCTCCATTATTGCGCCACTGTGTGTTTCATTGGATGTGTCTGTTAAGTGGCTGCTTTCCACTCAAGCCCTGGCTGCCTTCCTGCTCGAGCCATGCTACCCCCTTGAGAGCTGGTGCCCCCAGTTCTTACACACTAAATCCTGACTGGGAGGTCTGGGAGGTGGTCACGTCTTCCTGTGACAGGATGCCTATTGTTCTGCCTTCCCCTGATTGAGCTTGGCTCAGCAGCGGGAGGGCAGAAATGTGTCTCTGGTATGCAGCAACCATTTTGTGCTGTCCGGGACTAGAAGGCTGGGACCGGGAAACACTAGGGACCCCAAGAAGCTCGTTTCTGAGGGGTGGAATCATACCTCCCATACCGCTTACCGGTGTATTGGTATGACTCCAACAGGTTTGACACCAAACGCGATAGGGTTTGTTTCAGCCATTTTAGAGTTGGTCATCAGGTGGTCGCATAATGGCACTCTATATGTCGTAAATGGCTGCCTCAGAGATAACCCGGGAGAATGGACTCCGTAGGCTGCAGGGGTGTTCTGCTCATGAAGTGGCACCCTGTCACTTAGAAACAAGCACCCTTCCCTCAGGATTGTAAAGGCCTGCTAGAGGGGTGACCTAAACGTTTTAAGTGCAGTTACCCGTAGATATAGAAAACCTATATCTTAAGTAAGTGGTGCATGCACCAACTTACACAGGCAGCAATGGCAGGCCTATAGTTACATTGTGCATGGCCTCTCATGGGTGGCACAATACATACTTCAGCCCATGGGAGGGCCCTTAGAGGTGATAGGTTAAAGACAACCTTATTTGAAAGCTATCCTAGTGGTAGCTGTGGAGAGCAGCCTTCAGGCTAACTCTTGGAGGAATGTAAAGCAGCTTGTTTTACCAGTCTATAATCTCATGAATGACCAAATGAAAAGAGAATCACACCAGGTATATATATATATATAAAATATATGTATTTATTCTAAACACACCCTACTAGTCTCTTTATGAGGCTAGAGGTAAAAGCACATATGTTACTCTTAATATCACACAGTAAATTAGCATAATATACTTTAAGCCCTAGGGGCATACCAAACCATATATTAAGAAAGTGGTATAAAAAACATGACTTGACTAGATACAAGGCCTAGAACCTGTAGAATCAGTAGGCCCACTATGAACCACCCAAGGTAGTGACACGGAGGACCCACGGGGGACGCGTGCAGTGTGGGAACACAGCCTCGAGACGCCTTTAGCTTCTATGGGGAAAGTCGCGGTTTGAAATTGAAAGATTAGAGACACTTAGGAGAGGACTTTGAGCAAACCCCTTTAGTCTTAAGGGGTTCTAGGGCCAACACCCACGGGAGCACCGGAGTACTTTAGTTACCTCACCCAGGGAAGCGGGGTGCATAGGTGTTAAATGGTGTCGGGAATCATCATTGAATTCAATGGCGATCTGCTGCAAAGTGCTGCTGCCGTTGAAGTGAAGAGTGTCCGGTGTGATCCAAGCCTGGATCGAAGATGAGAAGAACCTGAAAGAAGAGGGGACAGAGTCTGGGTCACTTGCCAGTCACCAGGGGCACAATAGTCGAACGCCCTCAGATGTTGGGTGATTTCAGATTGAAGAGATGAAGCTTGACTCTGCAGCCACGAGGACCAGGAGGCGTTGACGATGACCAGGAGCTGGATTCGAGCTGTCCCACAAAGGATGCTGAGTGCTGCGGCATTGTTGGCCAGATTGGTCCCAACAAGCCTTGGCAACTTCAACCCAACCAGAAAGTGAAGACATGCTTCGGTGCGGATCAGCATGGTCGAGGGGACTCACCAGGTGGTAGAGAGTCAGGGCACCTCTGGAGCAACTAGGGAAACCCAATGAAAGTTAAAGTTGCCTTCTCAGGGACCGACCAGTCAACAGACCAGGGATCGTGAAGGTATCTCAAGTGAAAACACAAAGAGCCGGCTCACGGAACACTTGTGGAGTGTAGGCCAGCAATCTTTAGTGGAAAAGGTGCTCGGTGTCTGGGCTACAAGTAACCCAATCCACAGCCTCAAAGAAAGTCGAGAAGCTGATGCACTTGCAAATGTGCATGGTGACCACAAGTTCTGGTTCCACGTTACTCACGAGGGCTGGGTCTCTCAGTTTTGCTGGGGACTCGGATCGGCCTCAGAGAAGTTTGGAAATCCCCCTCCTGGGCTGCAAATACTTCGTAGTCCATCAGGAGCTTCGGAGATGCAGACGGGCAAATGCTTTGTTGGTGCCTGCCAAGCAGCGGAGTAACTCCTTTACTCCAAGGGAGATTCTTCAGTCCTCTAGTTGTGTAGATCGTCGAAGTTCCAGGATTTCTGTAGCAGAGTTTTGTCCAGGTGTAATCTAAAGTCCTGTAGTCAGGGGTTCCTTTCTTATACCCAAGGAAGGGGTTGGACTTACTCTGGGGAACAACCTATGGGACGGTTTGGAAAGGGGGGGGCTACACCCATTTCCATTGTCCAGTTTTGCACCAGAGCAGGGGCTTGTAGCCCCCGCAACCGGTTTGAACTGGGCTATTCACAGGGACACCAAATGTGCCCCCAGTGCAGACTTCAAAGCACTCTCAGAGTGCATACACCCATCCCCAATATGCTAAAGCCTGTCTGGGAGGTGATTACGCCTCCCTGTGACAGGAAACCTATTGTCCCGGCCTCCCCTGCTGGAGTTTTGGTTAGCAGCAGGAGGCCAGCCTTGTGTCTGCAGCATCTATTTTGCAATGCCAGAGCTCTTTTGAACTGTTACTGGGAATACAGGTGTGTACATGTCTCTCCCTCTAGAAGGGTGGAATTCTATATAGTATAAGCTTTATTTCGATACAGTACATATCATAAAAGCAATACAGAGCATCAAATAAAACAATACAATATACATAATGTAAAATACCTTCAGGTTTGATAATAAAAGCAATAAAAGCAATGAGAGCGAGATGTGCAAATAAGGGCGACATTAACATTTGAACACCCATACGGAATATAGTTCATCAGGGGGCACTTTACTGGAGCAGCAGCTTCCTAGAGGTTCTTATACGCCAGGCCCAACCTAAAAATTTTGCCATACAACATGCAAAAAATGGGCGGGCATCTGAGCATAGTATGCGTAGGGCTTCTGAGTGTGATCTTGTTCCTAGGCTCCTACACAATGGTTTTAGCCATTTCGATCTAGGTGCTGCATAAGCCTTACACTCAAACAGTAGATGGGCGATGGACTCAACCCTTGAAACACAGAACGGGCAATGCGGAAGTGTTTGAAGTGGAGGTTTCCAGGTAGAGGTAAACAAGCCTAGGGGGAGCACACCCACTCTAAATTTAAAATACAGAGATCTGTCACCAGAATTATGAATCAGGTCCAAATAGGGTTCCCTATAGGGGATCTCTTTGACCAATAAAAACTTGGCGACAGATTTGCAGTGGTTGGAATTGTGTGTTCTCTTATTGTATACCCATTGCCAATACACCTTCTTCAGGAACTGCTTGGGGGGTGCGGTTTTGTTGACCCAGGCGTCACCCAAATCCAGCTCATAAAGGATGCGTTTGACTTCCCTAAACCAGGGTATCTTACTGCAACCTGGAAGCGACAGAAGGTCTTTTAAGGCATCAGCGTAGCTGCACAGTTCGGGGACCTTCCAAATCCGGGACCAGAGAAGCAAAGGTCGTAAATTAGCTTGCTCACAGATTGGGCGAGTACCTGTATCTAACAGTAGTGGGATTGTAGGAGTGCTATGGGGCAACCTCATCAAATCCTTGTGAAAATTATTTTCAAGGTGGGCCAGGGTATCAACTTTCTGTAAGCCCCACAGTTCAGCCCCATACAGGGCGGCACTCACAACCCTCGCTCTATATATATCTATCAATGCCCCGATTGGTTTTAAAGATGAGGCTCGCTGTTCCTTAAGCAAGGCTCCTGTGGCCCTTTTGTGAGTCAGGAATACCTTTTGGTGGTGTGCCTTCCAGCTCATGGTATCACAGAGCCGTATTCCGAGGTAATCAAATTCCTTGACTCTTTCAAGGGGGATAGAGTCTAAGGCAGGAGGGGAAACCGACTTCTTAGGAGGGTTAAGGACAAGAAATTTAGTCTTGCCTATATTTATTGCCAATCCCCTGGAGTCACAAAAAGATTTAAAGCTTGTGAGTAATTTCTGAATGCCCGCAGGTGTTTTGGATATCAGAAGGGTGTCGTCCGCAAACAGGAGAGTTGGGACTTTTCTGCCCGCCAGGGTGGGTGCATCTGCTGGATGTTCCAGGAGATGCTCCACCACTCCGTTTACATAAAGAGAAAACAGAGTGGGGGCAAGCACACACCCCTGGCGGACACCCCTGTCTACTGGGATACGAGATGTTTTTTCTCCCTGGACACCCCATCTGATCTGGGCGAAATTGTCTTCGTGGAATTTTCTGAGCAAAAGCAGCAAGTAGGGTGGTAGGCCTAGTCCATCGAGGACATTCCAAAGTAGTGCCCGTGGGACCAGGTCGAAGGCAGTACGCAAGTCTATAAAGACTAGGTACAAACTGCCCCCTCCCAGTACCACCACCTTCCAATATATCATTAGGAGACGGAATGTCTGCTCGATGGTGCCTATCCCTGATCTAAATCCTGCCTGAAAATCAGACAGAATTTTTCCCTCGTCAACCCACTGCAAAATCCTACCCAGAACCACCTTGCCTGCCACCTTTTGGGTTGAATCCAGCAAACTGATGGGACGATAGTTGGCTGGATCGTCCCTGCTGCCTTTCTTAAATATTGGCACAACTTCAGCGCCCCTCCAAGAGTCAGGAAAGGAGCCTCCCATCAAGACCTCGTTTAGCAGTGAAGCAATTAATCTGCTCCATACTGCTGGATGGGACTTCAATAGGTCGCCTGGGATTCCATCGGGGCCCGGTGCCTTGTTAGAAACAATACCACCGATTGCCCTTTCAACTTCCTGGTTAGTGAAGGGGTCGACGATGACAGGGGAGAAGACTGTTGGGATGTTCAAGAGGCCCGGGCCCGGGCATGCAAGTGATATCCCCTGAGTCTCAGAGTATAGTTTGGAAAAATGAACAAACCAAACGTCACCGGGAATGTTGCAGGTTATCTGCTGGTCAATGGGCTTGTCCCTTGCTCTTAAAAGATCCCAAAAACCCTTTGAATCCTTTCTTTTACTTGCCTCAGTTAAATCACACCAAAAATGATATTCATAATTCTCCTTAGCCTCAGTCACCGTTTTTTTATAGAATTTCCTTGCTGATTTGATAATGACTGAATCCCTATTCTTTACTGCAGTGATGAGATCCCCCCTAGCAGCTCTACATTTGGCGGAATACCATTTAGCTCTAGCTTTGTTGGCACCATTAGCTACAGACCTGACCTTGGGTTGAGGAATGACAAACAAATCACTCAAGGATACTACGGTCTCTATAAATAATGGTAGTACTTTAGTGTTCGGTGGCCATAAGGAGTCAAGCCGGGATGCCACCACAGACAAGATGGTCCCAGCTTGCATCAATCTAGCCTCATCTTCTTTAACTTTAGCCCACTTCAATCGTCTGCCACAGTTCGTTGGTGCAATGTTATGGGATGATTTCCAGATGTGGGGAGGCTTGACCTGGTTCTTCATCTGCCACGGGGAAGACAAGGTTTGGGAGAGGGGGTTGTGGTCGCTGTCGGAAGACATGATGACCTCCATATCATGGTGAAGAGGCCAGAGATTATAATTCAACATGATAAAATCTATTCTGGAGGTATGGCCCGTCCTATTGTATGTGTGGGCACCCCCAGGATCCGATTTGGATCGACCATTCGTTGAGCGCAGGTTGTGTTCCATGCAAAGTGCAGTGATGTCTATCGCACTTTGCGTCCATTTTGGAATTGGGTCGAGAGTCAAAATCGGTATTCCTCTTTTAGTGTCCTCATCGAAGGACTCCAAAATGTCCTCCCTTGCCAGTGGTTCAAAGCAACAGTTAAAATCGCCTGCAAGGAGGACGTAGGAGTTAATATTGCAAGCAGCCAGATCTTTACTTAGGCCTGTCGATGTCAAACTGGATGACCCATTTCTAGCACCTCTCAGGTACAGATTAAAAATCTCTAGCATCCTTCCCCCATCACAATGAATTGAAATCCTCTGTAGGTCGGGAGATTGGGTGGGCCTATGACTCACCTTTAGGCCCAGAGCAATACTGACCCATATCAAGAGGCCGCCAGATGGGCGACCCTTAGATCCGCTTTGCTGGTGAGCTGGGACAAAGTAAGTTGTGAACCCTACCCTATGTTTAGGTTCCTGAGACCAGGTTTCTTGCAGGATGCAGATGTTAAAAGGCTCTAAGAACGCATTCCACTCAGGGTTATCAAGATTGCGAGCAAGCCCTGCCACATTCCAGCTTACAATCTTTAACAGTGATACCTCTAAGGAGGAGTGGTTGATGGAATGGGTAAGTGCAAATGGAGAGGACACAACCAATGACGGTTGCCTTTCTAAGGGCTCGTTTTTAGAGTTGTTAGGAGCTATAGTATCCTCCAGTGGGTAAGCCGGAGCTGGGGTGAGCCGGGGTAATGAAGGCAGTGAAGTATGGGAAGGAACCAACTGGGACTCCCTACCATAATAACAAGGCTCACCTAAGATGGTCGTATCAGCCAATGCAACCTTACTCATATCTGTCAACCCACCCTCTAACAGTGGAATGTTCGGTGTTCCTATTAAGTCAGAAGGGCGTTCGATGGCTAAGGATTCCTTAGAGACATGGGGGGATTCACAGGGCCTTCCGGCTTGTGATGATATTACAATCCCCCCTGTGTGGTGATCAGAGTGCTTAAGGAGTCAATCTACTTCCTCTAGGCCTCCAAATCTATTAGAGGTAGGGAAGCCATTCCAGTGTGAGTAGGGATCCACATTCTTAAAATGACCTTTCCTTGGTTGGTGGTGGACTAGTGACCAATTATTAGTTTGGTTGTGAGTAGGGCGTGGAGGATAAAAAAAGGACAATGGCCTGGGGATGACAGAGGAACCTTCGCTACAGGGCCATGAACATACATGCTGCGCCGTGTGGGGGTCATCGAATGTTACGACTATACAGTCCCCAGGAATGGATTTCCTGGTTGGGCCCACCCATGACGTTCTGCGCACCATCAGGACTCTACTTCTGTGGCCATTAGGGATGGGTCTATTGACATTAAGCCAATGCATTATTTTATTTTTCAGGGACCAGTGGTTCTCATGTTGGTCGATACCTATCTGGGGAACTCCCATCAGGACAGCCACAAAGTCATTGGCCTCCGGTGGAAGGTCAATGTAACCCCCTCTAAAGTTGTTCTTAACTGGGAAGTCCTGGGTGGGCTGGCTGGCCGGTTTACTAAGTTGTGGTTTGGTTGTGACTCCAGATTTGGGGATGACCGGAGGGTGTGTAGGGGCACGTTTGGGGGCCTTAGGGTTTGAAATGGTTGGAATTTTATCCACAGCCACAGTCCTTGGTTTAGGGACCGGGCGTGTAGTACGTGGTATAGTAGGAGGAGGTTGGGGGGCCTGTGGTGTGGGAGCTGAAAGTGTTAAATCAGCGACAGGGACGCCCTTATTCTCAAGACTTCTCAGACCGAGAGTGGCAAGAGCAATAATGCTCTTTTCCATCTCTAGTAGATTATTTTCGATCCGCGAGAGTCTGAGATCTAGGGGAGAGAGGAGATTTTTTAGGGTTTCCCACACCAGCTCTATGAATTCTCTGTCATTCTTACCCAACCCATCCGCCTGCAAGCCCTCAGCCTCTACAGTCACATTGGCCAATACAGCGGTAGACCCGACCCCCCCTTCTATCATTTTGGGCTGTACCGCCGGAGCCTGACCACCTTGGATTAGAGTGGTCCGGCCATCAGGCAATACCAGATCGTGTGAAGCAACGATCTTCGCCTTCTTCCGGGAGTAAGCGGAACGGGAACGATGTTTCAGTTTGGTTTGGGATACACTGGGGGCGTTAAATATCACTGGGGGTGGAAGGTTAGGAATAGGATTCTCGGGACAGACAATGGCAGGTACACTCGTATCGCTTGGTTTGGGTGATAGTGTAGGTTGCGGAGTAAGGGTATGTGGGAGCAGAATTGGATGGACTTCGGCCTGAGTAATTACACAACGGGGTATGGTTGTTCGCTCTGGAGTGACTGCGGCAGCTATGGGGCCTAGGGAGGATTTTTTAGAGGTAGCAATAACCTCCGACAGTCTTCTAGCCACTACCAACTCTAAGGATACACGAGCTTGAAGTTTCGATATTTCCTGATCTATGGCGAAGTTGGTACGGGTAATAAAATCATCCATGGGGCCACTGATTGGGTGACCACCTTTAGAGGTTTTACTCCTAGTTAGCCTAGAACACATGTCGTAACAAGTGAAGAAAACAGTGAGATTGAGTGTAGGCAGGTAGAAGTTGATCACAGACCTAAGTAGGTACTTGATGGAGAAGGAAGGGCGAAAGAGAGAGGGCCAGGCCAGTCCTCTTAGGCCTCGAACGGCCTCAAACGGTCCCGCCCTTGTCCCGGGCTTCTCCCGGCGCCCTCCCGCGCGCTCCCGCGCAGCGGGATCTTAGTACACTAATAAGGAGGAAAGGGTGGGGCAGGGGGCGTGGCGATCAGGGAGAGCGACCCAGGTGTTGAGGGTTGACCGCACGCAGGGACTCCTGGTAGTTAGAGTCCCTGCTGGTCCGCTTGCAGCCCTGTGCCTGCCTGTTCTTACTTCCCCAGTCCAAAATCCAGACTCAGTAACACTGCGCCCCTTACAGCACACAGCGCCTCGCACCACGCGGCAAAGCGGGACCCGCGGAGCGGGTCCGGCGAGGAGCTGCTTTAGCAGGGAAGGGTCCAGGTGCAGAAGGAAGACCACAGCAACAAGCGGTCCAACAGGCAATCCCACGACGATCTAGGCGGAGGCTGCTTTCACTGCTGGGGCAGGGGGCGTGGCGATCAGGGAGAGCGACCCAGGTGTTGAGGGTTGACCGCACGCAGGGACTCCTGGTAGTTAGAGTCCCTGCTGGTCCGCTCGCAGCCCTGTGCCTGCCTGTTCTTACTTCCCCAGTCCAAAATCCAGACTCAGTAACACTGCGCCCCTTACAGCACACAGCGCCTCGCACCACGCGGCGAAGCGGGACCCGCGGAGCGGGTCCGGCGAGGAGCTGCTTTAGCAGGGAAGGGTCCAGGTGCAGAAGGAAGACCACAGCAACAAGCGGTCCAACAGGGAATCCCACGACGATCTAGGCGGAGGCTGCTTTCACTGCTGGGGCAGGGGGCGTGGCGATCAGGGAGAGCGACCCAGGTGTTGAGGGTTGACCGCACGCAGGGACTCCTGGTAGTTAGAGTCCCTGCTGGTCCGCTCGCAGCCCTGTGCCTGCCTGTTCTTACTTCCCCAGTCCAAAATCCAGACTCAGTAACACTGCGCCCCTTACAGCACACAGCGCCTCGCACCACGCGGCGAAGCGGGACCCGCGGAGCGGGTCCGGCGAGGAGCTGCTTTAGCAGGGAAGGGTTCAGGTGCAGAAGGAAGACCACAGCAACAAGCGGTCCAACAGGGAATCCCACGACGATCTAGGCGGAGGCTGCTTTCACTGCTGGGGCAGGGGGCGTGGCAATCAGGGAGAGCGACCCAGGTGTTGAGGGTTGACCGCACGCAGGGACTCCTGGTAGTTAGAGTCCCTGCTGGTCCGCTCGCAGCCCTGTGCCTGCCTGTTCTTACTTCCCCAGTCCAAAATCCAGACTCAGTAACACTGCGCCCCTTACAGCACACAGCGCCTCGCACCACGCGGCGAAGCGGGACCTGCGGAGCGGGTCCGGCGAGGAGCTGCTTTAGCAGGGAAGGGTCCAGGTGCAGAAGGAAGACCACAGCAACAAGCGGTCCAACAGGGAATCCCACGACGATCTAGGCGGAGGCTGCTTTCACTGCTGGGGCAGGGGGCGTGGCGATCAGGGAGAGCGACCCAGGTGTTGAGGGTTGACCGCACGCAGGGACTCCTGGTAGTTAGAGTCCCTGCTGGTCCGCTCGCAGCCCTGTGCCTGCCTGTTCTTACTTCCCCAGTCCAAAATCCAGACTCAGTAACACTGCGCCCCTTACAGCACACAGCGCCTCGCACCACGCGGCGAAGCGGGACCCGCGGAGCGGGTCCGGCGAGGAGCTGCTTTAGCAGGGAAGGGTCCAGGTGCAGAAGGAAGACCACAGCAACAAGCGGTCCAACAGGGAATCCCACGACGATCTAGGCGGAGGCTGCTTTCACTGCTGGGGCAGGGGGCGTGGCGATCAGGGAGAGCGACCCAGGTGTTGAGGGTTGACCGCACGCAGGGACTCCTGGTAGTTAGAGTCCCTGCTGGTCCGCTCGCAGCCCTGTGCCTGCCTGTTCTTACTTCCCCAGTCCAAAATCCAGACTCAGTAACACTGCGCCCCTTACAGCACACAGCGCCTCGCACCACGCGGCGAAGCGGGACCCGCGGAGCGGGTCCGGCGAGGAGCTGCTTTAGCAGGGAAGGGTCCAGGTGCAGAAGGAAGACCACAGCAACAAGCGGTCCAACAGGGAATCCCACGACCATCTAGGCGGAGGCTGCTTTCACTGCTGGGGCAGGGGGCGTGGCGATCAGGGAGAGCGACCCAGGTGTTGAGGGTTGACCGCACGCAGGGACTCCTGGTAGTTAGAGTCCCTGCTGGTCCGCTCGCAGCCCTGTGCCTGCCTGTTCTTACTTCCCCAGTCCAAAATCCAGACTCAGTAACACTGCGCCCCTTACAGCACACAGCGCCTCGCACCACGCGTCGAAGCGGGACCCGCGGAGCGGGTCCGGCGAGGAGCTGCTTTAGCAGGGAAGGGTCCAGGTGCAGAAGGAAGACCACAGCAACAAGCGGTCCAACAGGGAATCCCACGACGATCTAGGCGGAGGCTGCTTTCACTGCTGGGGCAGGGGGCGTGGCGATCAGGGAGAGCGACCCAGGTGTTGAGGGTTGACCGCACGCAGGGACTCCTGGTAGTTAGAGTCCCTGCTGGTCCGCTCGCAGCCCTGTGCCTGCCTGTTCTTACTTCCCCAGTCCAAAATCCAGACTCAGTAACACTGCGCCCCTTACAGCACACAGCGCCTCGCACCACGCGGCGAAGCGGGACCCGCGGAGCGGGTCCGGCGAGGAGCTGCTTTAGCAGGGAAGGGTCCAGGTGCAGAAGGAAGACCACAGCAACAAGCGGTCCAACAGGGAATCCCACGACCATCTAGGCGGAGGCTGCTTTCACTGCTGGGGCAGGGGGCGTGGCGATCAGGGAGAGCGACCCAGGTGTTGAGGGTTGACCGCACGCAGGGACTCCTGGTAGTTAGAGTCCCTGCTGGTCCGCTCGCAGCCCTGTGCCTGCCTGTTCTTACTTCCCCAGTCCAAAATCCAGACTCAGTAACACTGCGCCCCTTACAGCACACAGCGCCTCGCACCACGCGGCGAAGCGGGACCCGCGGAGCGGGTCCGGCGAGGAGCTGCTTTAGCAGGGAAGGGTCCAGGTGCAGAAGGAAGACCACAGCAACAAGCGGTCCAACAGGGAATCCCACGACGATCTAGGCGGAGGCTGCTTTCACTGCTGGGGCAGGGGGCGTGGCGATCAGGGAGAGCGACCCAGGTGTTGAGGGTTGACCGCACGCAGGGACTCCTGGTAGTTAGAGTCCCTGCTGGTCCGCTCGCAGCCCTGTGCCTGCCTGTTCTTACTTCCCCAGTCCAAAATCCAGACTCAGTAACACTGCGTCCCTTACAGCACACAGCGCCTCGCACCACGCGGCGAAGCGGGACCCGCGGAGCGGGTCCGGCGAGGAGCTGCTTTAGCAGGGAAGGGTCCAGGTGCAGAAGGAAGACCACAGCAACAAGCGGTCCAACAGGGAATCCCACGACGATCTAGGCGGAGGCTGCTTTCACTGCTGGGGCAGGGGGCGTGGCGATCAGGGAGAGCGACCCAGGTGTTGAGGGTTGACCGCACGCAGGGACTCCTGGTAGTTAGAGTCCCTGCTGGTCCGCTCGCAGCCCTGTGCCTGCCTGTTCTTACTTCCCCAGTCCAAAATCCAGACTCAGTAACACTGCGCCCCTTACAGCACACAGCGCCTCGCACCACGCGGCGAAGCGGGATCCGCGGAGCGGGTCCGGCGAGGAGCTGCTTTAGCAGGGAAGGGTCCAGGTGCAGAAGGAAGACCACAGCAACAAGCGGTCCAACAGGGAATCCCACGACGATCTAGGCGGAGGCTGCTTTCACTGCTGGGGCAGGGGGCGTGGCGATCAGGGAGAGCGACCCAGGTGTTGAGGGTTGACCGCACGCAGGGACTCCTGGTAGTTAGAGTCCCTGCTGGTCCGCTCGCAGCCCTGTGCCTGCCTGTTCTTACTTCCCCAGTCCAAAATCCAGACTCAGTAACACTGCGCCCCTTACAGCACACAGCGCCTCGCACCACGCGGCGAAGCGGGACCCGCGGAGCGGGTCCGGCGAGGAGCTGCTTTAGCAGGGAAGGGTTCAGGTGCAGAAGGAAGACCACAGCAACAAGCGGTCCAACAGGGAATCCCACGACGATCTAGGCGGAGGCTGCTTTCACTGCTGGGGCAGGGGGCGTGGCAATCAGGGAGAGCGACCCAGGTGTTGAGGGTTGACCGCACGCAGGGACTCCTGGTAGTTAGAGTCCCTGCTGGTCCGCTCGCAGCCCTGTGCCTGCCTGTTCTTACTTCCCCAGTCCAAAATCCAGACTCAGTAACACTGCGCCCCTTACAGCACACAGCGCCTCGCACCACGCGGCGAAGCGGGACCCGCGGAGCGGGTCCGGCGAGGAGCTGCTTTAGCAGGGAAGGGTCCAGGTGCAGAAGGAAGACCACAGCAACAAGCGGTCCAACAGTGAATCCCACGACGATCTAGGCGGAGGCTGCTTTCACTGCTGGGGCAGGGGGCGTGGCGATCAGGGAGAGCGACCCAGGTGTTGAGGGTTGACCGCACGCAGGGACTCCTGGTAGTTAGAGTCCCTGCTGGTCCGCTCGCATCCCTGTGCCTGCCTGTTCTTACTTCCCCAGTCCAAAATCCAGACTCAGTAACACTGCGCCCCTTACAGCACACAGCGCCTCGCACCACGCGGCGAAGCGGGACCCGCGGAGCGGGTCCGGCGAGGAGCTGCTTTAGCAGGGAAGGGTCCAGGTGCAGAAGGAAGACCACAGCAACAAGCGGTCCAACAGGGAATCCCACGACGATCTAGGCGGAGGCTGCTTTCACTGCTGGGGCAGGGGGCGTGGCGATCAGGGAGAGCGACCCAGGTGTTGAGGGTTGACCGCACGCAGGGACTCCTGGTAGTTAGAGTCCCTGCTGGTCCGCTCGCAGCCCTGTGCCTGCCTGTTCTTACTTC
Organism: Lissotriton vulgaris; assembly: GCF_964263255.1. NCBI lineage: Eukaryota > Metazoa > Chordata > Amphibia > Caudata > Salamandridae > Lissotriton > Lissotriton vulgaris. The sequence goes on along the minus strand of NC_141699.1, from coordinate 38,821,992 downwards.
CCCAGTCCAAAATCCAGACTCAGTAACACTGCGCCCCTTACAGCACACAGCGCCTCGCACCACGCGGCGAAGCGGGACCCGCGGAGCGGGTCCGGCGAGGAGCTGCTTTAGCAGGGAAGGGTCCAGGTGCAGAAGGAAGACCACAGCAACAAGCGGTCCAACAGGGAATCCCACGACCATCTAGGCGGAGGCTGCTTTCACTGCTGGGGCAGGGGGCGTGGCGATCAGGGAGAGCGACCCAGGTGTTGAGGGTTGACCGCACGCAGGGACTCCTGGTAGTTAGAGTCCCTGCTGGTCCGCTCGCAGCCCTGTGCCTGCCTGTTCTTACTTCCCCAGTCCAAAATCCAGACTCAGTAACACTGCGCCCCTTACAGCACACAGCGCCTCGCACCACGCGGCGAAGCGGGACCCGCGGAGCGGGTCCGGCGAGGAGCTGCTTTAGCAGGGAAGGGTCCAGGTGCAGAAGGAAGACCACAGCAACAAGCGGTCCAACAGGGAATCCCACGACGATCTAGGCGGAGGCTGCTTTCACTGCTGGGGCAGGGGGCGTGGCGATCAGGGAGAGCGACCCAGGTGTTGAGGGTTGACCGCACGCAGGGACTCCTGGTAGTTAGAGTCCCTGCTGGTCCGCTCGCAGCCCTGTGCCTGCCTGTTCTTACTTCCCCAGTCCAAAATCCAGACTCAGTAACACTGCGCCCCTTACAGCACACAGCGCCTCGCACCACGCGGCGAAGCGGGACCCGCGGAGCGGGTCCGGCGAGGAGCTGCTTTAGCAGGGAAGGGTCCAGGTGCAGAAGGAAGACCACAGCAACAAGCGGTCCAACAGGGAATCCCACGACGATCTAGGCGGAGGCTGCTTTCACTGCTGGGGCAGGGGGCGTGGCGATCAGGGAGAGCGACCCAGGTGTTGAGGGTTGACCGCACGCAGGGACTCCTGGTAGTTAGAGTCCCTGCTGGTCCGCTCGCAGCCCTGTGCCTGCCTGTTCTTACTTCCCCAGTCCAAAATCCAGACTCAGTAACACTGCGCCCCTTACAGCACACAGCGCCTCGCACCACGCGGCGAAGCGGGACCCGCGGAGCGGGTCCGGCGAGGAGCTGCTTTAGCAGGGAAGGGTCCAGGTGCAGAAGGAAGACCACAGCAACAAGCGGTCCAACAGGGAATCCCACGACGATCTAGGCGGAGGCTGCTTTCACTGCTGGGGCAGGGGGCGTGGCGATCAGGGAGAGCGACCCAGGTGTTGAGGGTTGACCGCACGCAGGGACTCCTGGTAGTTAGAGTCCCTGCTGGTCCGCTCGCAGCCCTGTGCCTGCCTGTTCTTACTTCCCCAGTCCAAAATCCAGACTCAGTAACACTGCGCCCCTTACAGCACACAGCGCCTCGCACCACGCGGCGAAGCGGGACCCGCGGAGCGGGTCCGGCGAGGAGCTGCTTTAGCAGGGAAGGGTTCAGGTGCAGAAGGAAGACCACAGCAACAAGCGGTCCAACAGGGAATCCCACGACGATCTAGGCGGAGGCTGCTTTCACTGCTGGGGCAGGGGGCGTGGCAATCAGGGAGAGCGACCCAGGTGTTGAGGGTTGACCGCACGCAGGGACTCCTGGTAGTTAGAGTCCCTGCTGGTCCGCTCGCAGCCCTGTGCCTGCCTGTTCTTACTTCCCCAGTCCAAAATCCAGACTCAGTAACACTGCGCCCCTTACAGCACACAGCGCCTCGCACCACGCGGCGAAGCGGGACCTGCGGAGCGGGTCCGGCGAGGAGCTGCTTTAGCAGGGAAGGGTCCAGGTGCAGAAGGAAGACCACAGCAACAAGCGGTCCAACAGGGAATCCCACGACCATCTAGGCGGAGGCTGCTTTCACTGCTGGGGCAGGGGGCGTGGCGATCAGGGAGAGCGACCCAGGTGTTGAGGGTTGACCGCACACAGGGACTCCTGGTAGTTAGAGTCCCTGCTGGTCCGCTCGCAGCCCTGTGCCTGCCTGTTCTTACTTCCCCAGTCCAAAATCCAGACTCAGTAACACTGCGCCCCTTACAGCACACAGCGCCTCGCACCACGCGGCGAAGCGGGACCCGCGGAGCGGGTCCGGCGAGGAGCTGCTTTAGCAGGGAAGGGTCCAGGTGCAGAAGGAAGACCACAGCAACAAGCGGTCCAACAGGGAATCCCACGACCATCTAGGCGGAGGCTGCTTTCACTGCTGGGGCAGGGGGCGTGGCGATCAGGGAGAGCGACCCAGGTGTTGAGGGTTGACCGCACGCAGGGACTCCTGGTAGTTAGAGTCCCTGCTGGTCCGCTCGCAGCCCTGTGCCTGCCTGTTCTTACTTCCCCAGTCCAAAATCCAGACTCAGTAACACTGCGCCCCTTACAGCACACAGCGCCTCGCACCACGCGGCGAAGCGGGACCCGCGGAGCGGGTCCGGCGAGGAGCTGCTTTAGCAAGGAAGGGTCCAGGTGCAGAAGGAAGACCACAGCAACAAGCGGTCCAACAGGGAATCCCACGACGATCTAGGCGGAGGCTGCTTTCACTGCTGGGGCAGGGGGCGTGGCGATCAGGGAGAGCGACCCAGGTGTTGAGGGTTGACCGCACGCAGGGACTCCTGGTAGTTAGAGTCCCTGCTGGTCCGCTCGCAGCCCTGTGCCTGCCTGTTCTTACTTCCCCAGTCCAAAATCCAGACTCAGTAACACTGCGCCCCTTACAGCACACAGCGCCTCGCACCACGCGGCGAAGCGGGACCCGCGGAGCGGGTCCGGCGAGGAGCTGCTTTAGCAGGGAAGGGTCCAGGTGCAGAAGGAAGACCACAGCAACAAGCGGTCCAACAGGGAATCCCACGACCATCTAGGCGGAGGCTGCTTTCACTGCTGGGGCAGGGGGCGTGGCGATCAGGGAGAGCGACCCAGGTGTTGAGGGTTGACCGCACGCAGGGACTCCTGGTAGTTAGAGTCCCTGCTGGTCCGCTCGCAGCCCTGTGCCTGCCTGTTCTTACTTCCCCAGTCCAAAATCCAGACTCAGTAACACTGCGCCCCTTACAGCACACAGCGCCTCGCACCACGCGGCGAAGCGGGACCCGCGGAGCGGGTCCGGCGAGGAGCTGCTTTAGCAGGGAAGGGTCCAGGTGCAGAAGGAAGACCACAGCAACAAGCGGTCCAACAGGGAATCCCACGACCATCTAGGCGGAGGCTGCTTTCACTGCTGGGGCAGGGGGCGTGGCGATCAGGGAGAGCGACCCAGGTGTTGAGGGTTGACCGCACGCAGGGACTCCTGGTAGTTAGAGTCCCTGCTGGTCCGCTCGCAGCCCTGTGCCTGCCTGTTCTTACTTCCCCAGTCCAAAATCCAGACTCAGTAACACTGCGCCCCTTACAGCACACAGCGCCTCGCACCACGCGGCGAAGCGGGACCCGCGGAGCGGGTCCGGCGAGGAGCTGCTTTAGCAGGGAAGGGTCCAGGTGCAGAAGGAAGACCACAGCAACAAGCGGTCCAAAAGGGTGGAATTCTACCCCTGCCGCCAGGACTGGCGGGGGGGGGGTAGGATTCCAAAGTGTTTGACACCAAACATGACATGGTTCTGTGCAGCCATTGCAAAGTTAGCATTTACTGCGAGGTTATAATGCACTTAAGAGTATATGGTCTCGCTGCATCACAGAAAAGCCCTAGAGAATAAATTCTGAAGGCTGCAGAGGGGCCCTGCTCATGCATGGGCACACTCCCACACAAAACCCAGCACCCTGCCTTCAGGATTGATAAGGCCTGCCATAGGGGTGACTGATAGGTTTATATGTGTCAGTGATTAAAGGTTGATACAGGTAACTGGTATCTAAGTAAGGGGTGCATGCACCACCTTACCCAGGCTGCAGTAGCAGTCCTGTGGTGTCATTTTGGAAGGTTTCCCAGGGGTAACATAATACATGCTGCAGCCCCTGGTAGGCCTCTGGGTATCTATGCCCTGGGTACCTAAAGTACCATATACTAGGAACTCATAAGGGTACCCCAGTAACCAAACTGGAGTGCACCTAATGTACATGGAATCAATTTAGAGAGGAAGCAGCTAGGCTGGGGTCCTGGTCAGCAGGACCCCAGCCAGACTAAAGTAAAAAAAAAAACAGTGAAACATCAGCAAAAAGTGGGGGTAACCATGAGAGCAGATCCTACCCTCCTACAATAGCATAACAGTGTAAGGAGCAAGCAGATAGTCTGGGGTCCTGATTAGCAGGATCCCAGTCAAACTAGTCAAAAACAGTATCACATTTAGCAAAAACTGGGGGTAACCATAAGAAGCAGATCCTATGTTCCTACAAACTTTATTTGCATAACATTTGGGTGGTTTTACACAAAGTGTAGCTATTGAGGGGCATATTTATCACATAGAGAAGCAAGCCACCTCACTGCGGTGTGCTGTGCTGCATGCAACGGAACAGGCAGGAAAGCACAGTACTTAACAGTGTACGGTTCATTCCTGTCTTTTCCCTGTGCTGGCATACAATGTGTTGCCTAGTGCCAACACAGGCACCCTCGCACCATGGTGTAAGGCTGCATATTTTGTGAGCAAGATTGTTTTTGTGAAGTAAGGGGAACCTTCCTTTACAAAAACAATCCTTTGACACATTTTCCCCTTTCTAAGTGTGCTGCATTCTGCATACTGAATAACCCCTAGGTGTACGTCTTGAAAATGTCCATGCGCACGCACAAGACATACAACGTAGGGGTTATTCAGTGCGAGGAGGAGGCAGAAGAGAGCAGCCATTGCAAGGAGGAGGCAGCTGAGGCAGACACATCAGGTAAAGTGCCTTTTAAATTATTTTTAATTGCTTTGGGAGGGGGAAGGGAACGGAGCGGAGCAGGCGTAGTTCCACAGATTTCTTTTTACTTTGTGGAACTACGCGGAGCACCACTCCGCACCACTCCGCACACTTCACCCAGGCTTACTGTCAATACTGGTGCAGGCGTAAAGTGGGGACCAAAGAGCAATGTCTGAATTAAAACTTGGTTGTAGGGAATATATGGTGTGAAACAGTTCCCCTTATATTTGACCTTCATGAGCCTTTCGTTAGCATTTGATTGCGTGAAGTGTGCCAAATTATGGCATCTGTTTGCTGCTAGAGCTTTGGCTATAGTCTGGTGCACTTTCTGACATATTTGTACAAGGATATGAGGACCATAGTCCACTTCAGCACATTGGGGGCATATTCACAAGGAGCTATAGCCGAGTTAACGTCACTTTATCGCAGCTAAAGTTGCAATAAATTCATCACCCTATTCACAAGCTGGTGCTACCAACCAATAGCACCAGTTTACCCTAAGATAGCAGCCACAAAAAACATCACTATAGACGACCCCGGCAACTATCACTAATGAAGTGCAGAGTAGGTGTTCCCGTGCCAAAAGACGCAACTAAACAACTCTGCAACATTCTCAACGACCAGCCAGTCCGGCGACAAGATCCCAAAACATGCGAAAAGGCGTGTAGCAGCAGGAAACTAACACCTGCTCTGACCTGGTGTAAAGTCGGACAAAGTTTTGTCACCCCATAAGCGTGAGCGGAGTGGGCTGACCCGCCGTATGCCAGGCCAGTGGTGTGAATAAAAGGCACATAGCTTTGGGCATCGCTCTCTTTCGGAATGCCCAACGTCTCTGTCAGGGCGGCGCCTCTAACCCTGCCATGAGGCTGTTGCCGTCACCGTGAGCGGTGTTGCCAGCGATCCTGTGCACCTGCTGCACCCAGGGGCGCTGGTCCTGGAACCATTCTTACCCACCCCTGCACACCCAGGCCTCAATGCCCACCTGCCAACACCGGCGTGTGGCGAAAAGGGCCCACCACGTGCTGATGAGAGCTCCAGGCCCGAGGCCCGTGACCCTGACAACTTGCTACGACCATCACATCCCACTGTACTCCTTTCTCGTGTACGTACTCTACCGGCAGACACAGCGTACTAGTAGGTCACACATTTGGAACTGAGTCTTGATTACACCATGGCAGAGAACATTAATTATGGCTGAGTTTAGGTCACTATACTTCCTTCGATGTGGTGACACCAAGTCTATGTATAGCATCACAACCACACGTTTCTGTGGCCCCTTGCTGGAAATGCCTACCGCCTACACTGCGGTCGAGTTGGTCACACAATTGGAACTGAGCATAGATTTTTCAATGGCAGTGTACATATTGCGTGCAAGGAGAGGTGTAAGTGGATGATGCGTTGCAGTCAGGAGCAAAAAAGATCATCGTCAAGGAGGTGATCAAACACTACTGACAACTGCCCTGGTGTCACTAATTCTGTGCATTGCAAGCCTATGACACGTGGCTGTGCGCCACTGCTGACCGCTGCCTCTAGTCTACACTGCGGTCCAGTAGTAGGTCACTGAGTCTTGAATTAGCAATGGCGGAGTTCATATCAGTGTACTGGCATCATTGCATACTGCTTCCCTTCTCAGCCCCTGTGCCACTAACTCCGTTCCTTGACATTCATGGACACTCACTGGTTGTACATTGGTGGCGTCTGAGTCTATGGACTAAGGGGTAGTTTTTATCCTCATGTAGCTGATACCGAATTGATTCTGACAATGAGGCTGTCACTTTCGTCTCCACCATTTGCTGCTTCCGGATAACATCATAACTTCCGCATCATGACCTGGAGGACACCTTCCACTGTCCCCGCAACCCATCGCCACATTTACCGTCGACATCAATGAGGATCTGCCACGTCAGCATGGCCCTACCTCAGTGCACCACAAGTCACCGTCCCGTGGCAGGGTGCCTGTGCCGGCTGCTGTGCATCCGAGGCCACTAACTCTGTGTTGGTCAGGTCCGGGACCCCTTCTTCTGAGATATTGGATGGCCTCTGAGGTGATGGCCATGGGGTCATCAACGCCATGTTTCTGTGGCCCTGCTCTGCTGCCTCTGGCCTCAACTGCTGCCCACCAGGGATCACACATCAAATCGAGTCCTGCACGGCCCAGACGTTGCATCACTGCAGGAGGGACACGCCACCATCGCCAGGACCACCTTCCAACCGCCATCTGCCAGAGTCAAAACGGAATTTCTGGCAGACTGACTGAGTTGCTCACACCTGTCGTGGATGACATCATCTGCCTAATACCCTGCTCAGCACTCCAGGTGCCACTGACTCAGTGCACCACAGCCGATGGACCTTTACTGATTGATTTTTGTGCTGTGAAGAAGCTGTTTCCATTGCACTGGTGTCCACTGTTCAAATTGTTGCCAGCACCAAGCACCCGTGCGGGCTGGCTTGGGTTGGACGCACGTGCTCGTAGCCAGTTCAACATTATATCTGCGTGTGTCCCTGTTGCCTTGTTGTATGCATGAGGGCAATGGGCCTTACAACATTACATTGTGCTGTGTACAGCGGGTGCAGACATGTCACCACAGGCAGTGAGTTGGTGCTTCGACATGTAGCTTTGTCGTCACCCAGTCAATTCATAAGGGGAGTGGCCTTGGCAGTTGTACGCATTTGCTTGCCCCTGGACGTGGTTCTGTACTGTGAATGGGCATCTGCATGTGTCTCTATGGCAGTGTGGGTCACCTTTGTGGGGTGTAGGTGGTCCCTAAAGGATGATAGCCACCAACGTATGTAATGTAATTCATCTTCCATGGGTCCGGACCCCGGTGTGTGAAGTGTTGTGCGCCAGCTGTGCCTGCGGGGGCTTCCTGCTGTGTGGTCTGTTGCAGGGTATGTGTTCTCCTCTAAGCAGCTTGGCTGCCCCTCGTATGGTGGTGGGTTGCGTGGAATGTACATGGGCTGTTGTAGGGCGTTGGGGTCGAAGAAGTGGTGGTCCTCTCTGGCATCACAGATGTGTTGTCTTCTGTGCTCTACTGGAGGTGTTGTGTGCCCCTCTGCAATGTGAAGGGGAGATGCATGTTGACATTGTGTTGACATGTATGTTGGTGCATTGTTCTTGTTTACATTCAGACAGTATGACAATGTACATTGTGACTGTTTGGGAGGTGCTGAACATTGTTGAGGGACAGTGTTCATTTAGACTACATGACGGATGTGAGTTTGTACGCATATATTTCCATTTCACAGTTCCAGCTCTGTCAGATGTAATAGTCATGTTTCTGTGCGTGTGCGGAGCCAGTTGTGTCCTCTGTTCTGCAGTGTCGGGTTTGCGCATTGTACCACATTGTCGTCAATGTGGGTGTGCTGTTCTTGCAATGTGTGTGTGCTGCAGTGTGCCACGGGGATCAGGGACATGATCCACGGTCATCGTGGGTGTGCAGTGTGCTACATGCTGAGCTGTGCATGTGTGCCATTGTGCCCATCAACCCCGTCCCCCCAGTCCCTGGTCGTTACTCACCCTGTTGATGTTGTGTCAGATCCTCTTGAGCTGCGTCCGTACGCCCTACTCCTTGCATCATCTCCAAACTGATGACTGTGGCCCCGGTTTCCTCCAGCTCCTCCTGTGGCTCAGGACTCCCACCTCCTGTCGCCGTTGCAGCCTTCCTGTTGTCAGTGGGTTTATGCCTGGTTTAGGTTGTCACATCATGCCAATGCCTCTTGGCCTCCTCGATTGGCCTCCTCAGTACTCCGACTGCATTCCAGGTGGCTCTACTTGTGGGTCAGTTGATGGTAGTTTTCTGTCACCTCTGTGATGCTGATCTGGTTTTGCCGTGGACTGCACCGCGTCTTCCTCTCTCTCTTCTCTCTCTCTTCTCCTTGCCCGCCCCGTCCCCATTGTTCCTTTCTGGTGGTCTGTGGGGGTTGTGGGATTCGCATTGGCCTTTGCGCTCAGTCAGGGTGCGTCCATGTTGCTATGCGCTTTGGATTGTTTCTGTTGTGTTGTTTATCCAGTTTTTACGGTGCATTTTCCCGCCAGACACGTGGGATTTGCAGGCCTGTCGCTGTTTTTTGCTGCTTTTTGTACCGCAGTTGGCCTCATCGAAAGATTTTTTGTGTTTGCATTTTGCATTTTTGCAGCATGGCGTTGATTTTACCGCAGACATTTGATGCAGTATCTGGAGCCTATTGCATGGTGCAGCCATGTTGAGAACGCTTGGATAACACGGCGTAACTTTCCCGCGATAGACTGCAATGTTGGAAATTGCGTTAAGTTACTTTTGGTTGGTTATCACACATTCTTGAGAATATGCCCCTGGGAGTGGTGTCATTCATCGTGGAGTGAGACAGGGGTGCGTGTCGGCCCCTCTCCTATTTATTCTTCATATTAAAAAGTTTCATTCCCATTTAGTCCGTGCCACTCCTGATGTATCCATTATAAAAAGCGGTCCCCTCCCCCACTCCTTAATGTAGATGACACAGTGCTTATGGCTCGCACTCCTAGGGCATTGGGCTTGCTTGTGAATGCCTTTTAGGTTTTATTTCCTCCCTTGATTTTCACACAAATTTTTCTAAATCTCACATCCTGCCCTGTGGCCCTAAGTGTGGTACCCTTTCAAATATGTCACTTGGTAACCATTGTCCCAGAAGTGTAAATGATGTTCCCTATCTGGGAGTTACTTTTTCTGCCCAAGGATCCTGGTCCTCTAATGTCGCTCTTCGCCCCACTGAGTTCTAAATGGGTAACGGCGCACTACTCAGCCTTCCACAACCAAAAGGATGGAGGGATTCTCTAGACCTATGTTGGAAATATACAGATTGCAATGTATTCGCCATGTATGGGACAGAGGTACAGAGGCTCTTGGACGGCACTGCCATCCTGAGTGCAGAAAACAGGTTTGCGCAGATCTTTTCTGTCTGTCCCCATTTCAGCCTCGCATTTTATTTGTCATAAGGAATTGGGCATTCCCTACATAGTATGCCTTAATTAGGGCTCAGGATGTTTTTTCAAGGCTCGCCGTTTTGCGAAATCCCAAAGCGGCCCTAACTAAGGAGATAATAAGGGATTGCCTCTCTCAGACAAGGGACTATCAATCCCCTGGCTTGCATTTCTATAGGCTAAACTCTGAAAATTGGAAGCAGTCCATTTTTGCGGACTCATTAATGCGTGAAGGAGTTAATAAGAAGGCTGTTGCCAATGCAACTTATGATCAAGAGAAAGCGAGGCGTCTGAGGGATACTGAGGACAAGACTAGTGTGGTCCAATATCTTGATTTGAGTGAACTTGACTGCCCTACTGATGACATCACTCTGGCCCATACCCGGATAGAGCAGTTTCCCAGGGGATCCAGTGATGTTCAGTTTTAGGACAGAGAGTACCATGGACTCTGGTGATGTTAGATTTCAGGACAGAGAGGCCCATGGACTCTGGTGATGTTCAGTTTCAGGACAGAGAAGTCCATGGGCTCCGTAATATTCAGCCTCATGTCTCTAGTGATGGTTGGTTTGAGAATAGAGAGTCCCTTAGACTCCGGTGAATTTGATGCAAGGACAGAGAGTCTCATGGACTCTGCAGATGTTTGGTACTAGGGCAGAGAGTCCCATGGCCTCTGCTGATATCTGTGTAAGGACAGAACCCCACGGACTCCGGTAAAGTTAATTTTCAGGATAAAGAGTCACATGGACTTTAAGGATGTGCTGTTTCAGGACAGAGTCCCATGGTGTAGGAAAGTGCCCCCTTCACCAAACACACATGCACTGCCATTGCAGACTGTGTGTTCTGGTAAAGGCAAAACTTAAGCATTGACATGGCCCCATACCTACCAACTACTGCCTGTGGCACAGGTAAGTCACCCCTCAGGTTGCACTATACCACAGGTGAGGGCATAGCCATATGAGAAATATGCCTCTACAGTGTCTAGGTCCATTTCCAGACATTGTAAGTGCAGTGGATTTATATTGAGCACTTGGGCTGGGAGTTTGTCATTACGAACTCCACAGTTCCATGATGGCTTTGTTGAAATCGAAGAAGTTTGGTACCAAACTCCTCAGCATAATAAACTCACACTGATGCCAGTGTTGGATTTATTACAAAGTGCACTCAGAGGGCATCTTAGAGATGCCCCCTGGAAAGTGACCAACTACCTCATGTCCAGTTGACTGGCCTGCACCAACCTTTCACACACAGACATGTTTCTGGCCCCATGAGGTGGGAGCCCTTGTGCTCTCGTTGGTCAGAGAAAAAGGCTGCTTGGGGGTGGAAGTGCGTCACACCTACCCCCAAGAAGGAACAGCATTCAGGGCGGTGAGCCTCAAAGACTTCCTGCCCTTTGATATGCTAGGCAGGGTCTCTCAAGCTAATGGAGATGCCGGCCCCTTGACCAAGCCCCACTTTTGGCAGCAAGGTCAGCAGGGAAATTAATAATCAGGAAAGGTGTGTCCCCTCTCTGCCAGGACCACCCCTAATGTGCCATGTACGGTGGTGACCCCCCTCCTTAGGAAAACCTCCATCTTGAATGCAGGCTTCAACCCAATCAGGTGAGGGGAATGCCCCTTCCCCAAAAGGAGGGGAAATTCTAAGGGTGTAGTCACCTGAAAGGCAAGTAGCCCATTGGCTACCATCTGCCAGTCTATGTAACACCCCTAAATTCAGTATTTAGGGGCACCCCAAACCTTGATCCTTAGATTTCTGCAACCTAAGAAGACGGATGAAGGAGACGCCATGCAGTGAAGAATAAAGACACCTATTGGCTTGGCCGAGCCCTAACGGCCTATCTCCTACTTCTCGAGACTGTAAGGAAGGCAATGCCTGGCTCATGGCTGGAGACCTTTAAGAACCCCAGGAAGACTGCCACTCCTCAATAAAGACTTGATCTCCTGAGGACAGCAGCCCTGTCCAGAAAACTACAACACCAAGGATTCCAGATCTGGATGGATCTGTCACCCCTGCCCACTCTGCACCGACGCTCATTGCCCGAGTTCGAGTGGCTCACCTGTCCAGAGAAGTCTTCCCGGCAATCCTGACCTCTTCCCCATCTGTGGCAGACCTCACCTGGACCCCTCAAAGTTGCCTGCAGCCTCTACACAAAGGGTCCTCCTGACCCCGACCAGCTTCAACCCAGAAGATCTGACACCAAAAGGTACTCCTGCATCCTCAGCCCTCCGGCAAGGAGCTCAACTGATGGTGCCATGACCTCCCCCAGCCTTCCAAGGTACCTGCCCAGTTGGTGGTCACCTTCAGCCAGCCTCCTGGGCCGAGCCTGGAGCTTCTTTGTGCAACCAACAACCTCGATTGAAACACATTGGGCACCCAACGCTGATTTTGCACTCTGCGCCCAGCCACCACTAAGCCACTGGTGCTGTAGCTTTGGTGCTGCCTTGTGCCCCCACCCCACCTGTGCTGATCTTAACCCCCAGGGCCTGTGCCCTGAAACAGAAGGTATTAACCTGCAAACCATACCTCTTTGAGGTGCCCCAGCCACCACTGATTTACATTGGGCTAAGTGACCTTTGCACCCAGACGCCCCAGTGCTACTGGTGGTGCAGTACCTACCGGAAACGAAACCTTGCCCAGTGTTGGTCAGAACCCTTGAAGACTGGGTCGAATACTCACCTGTTAATACATAACATTGTGTTCCTGCCATAGGATTGCAGTGCATTTACAAACCCTGTTGCATACAAAAGTATATCTATTGCACAGTACAGACCTATTGTTCTAAGTTGATTCTATAAAAGTAATTATAATAGTGTATACATTTTCTACTGCCTTGCAAAATAATTCTTACTAAACTTGAAAAGTTCTACTACTGTTGAAGCTATCACTTACCTGCAACTGAGTTCCTCTTGGTTCTAGATATAAAGTAACAAAATAATAACTATTTATCCAAACCAATAGGTCTGGATTCAGTCTGAGTGGGTGTAATCATTTCTTGCCTGAGAGTGCACAAAAAATGCTTAACACCACCCTCTGATAAGCCTACCTGCTCGACCGCACTACCACAAATAGAGCTGTTAGTATTCTCTGCTTGAGCCTCTGTAAACCTCTGCGGATCCACTGGACTCTATGCACGCGATACCTTACTTTGGAATAGTATATACAGAGCCAGCTTCCTAAACATGGACTCTGGGGATGTTCTGTTTCAGGACAGAGAGTCCCATGGACTCTGGGGATATTTGGCAGTGGAGTATTCTGTCAGTTATGCTCAGAGGCGACTGCTCTAACGAGTCAGTGACTGACTGCTCGTCCACTACAACGAGCGAGCTGGGCAGACTGATCAATGAACTCCTGGCAGGCGCTGAACTCCCCTTGATTGACAGCCTGTCTTAAGGCTCTGGGTACCAGTTCCTCACAGTGTAGGAGTCATTAGACTTTGAGTCAGCGTCAGCAGCGGATGCCTGGAGCTGCATCCCCAGGAACGGAGGCGTTTGAATACCTTCTCTTACAGTTACAGGCATAGTGTGGGGGAACTAACACGGAGCAGCGCTTTGAGGCCCAGAATCAATGCTCAGATATTAACTGCGCCTGAATTACTGCAAACATTACCAGTGTTGTTGATATGCAGGGAAGAAGTCCATCCTTTCCTGACATGTTACTTCAACCTCCATTCCTACTGAAGGCACTGCGTCTGGATGGGACTGGACGGTCACGTCTGTGAGCGGGGGCACTTTTCACATCTGGTTATCGCTGCTTCTGGTCTGTCGGCAGCAGCCTGTAAACCTGATGCTCAGTCCTGTGTTCTGAATCCTCACCCTCTGGCACCTGCTGCTGTCTTCCAGGGCTCTTGGTGTATTTGTGTGAAGATGACCATCAGAGCATCAGTGCAGCAGCAAGGCATCAGAGCTCTGCACAAGAGGGGCATACAGTGACTGTGTGAGCACAGGGCAGAGGGCAATGGAGGAGAGGGGGGAGCAGGTAAAGAAGGAGGGATGGGGCAGGAGGGAGTTAGACAATGGTTAGAGGGAACAGAGAATTCACAAGAGAGGGGGGAGGGGAGAGGTTTGAGGGGGCAGAAGGAGAGAGGGCAGAGTATTCACAGTGCAGGATGGAGGAGAGATGAGAGGGGGACAATATGGAGAGAAGGGCATGTTGCGTGTTTATCTAGGTTCCTGATCGATACTGTGACCTTATGCCCCTATTCGGCTATAAATCCATTTATTCCCTATATTGGCATAACCGTTCAAGTGCGATTTTCAGAAAAGTCATCTCTGGCCTCACACGAACAGAGCCACATTCCAGCATAGTTCTCTGCCACTTCATTTGCAACCAATTAGTGCAATGACAGAGCAGAAGTCACTATCTGATATTCCTAGATTAACACTCCGAGTTCTTCAACAAGATAAAAACTCAGCAAACCTGGAAATCCCCGCTTGCTGTGTTTTGATTAGTGATGGAACTCTAATGAGCAACTGATAACTATCACTTCCTAGTGACATCTTTAATTGACGTCTTATGTCCAGCAAACTTGCGTCAAACCCGGCACCTGTCAGGTATAAATATTACCAACGTTGCCTTAAGCAATGAGCTGTTGTGAGCTGTGCAAGCTGTCGTGCTGCCGTGCACCCTGTTGTGCATCCCATTGCTGCTGCAGGCAGTACGCTGCTGCTGTCCCTTGGTGGTGAAGCTACTGATACCATTATCGCTGCTAAAGCGCGAACGATGGTGCAGTACGCTTAGGAGCTGAACAGCCGTCCCTCTGCGAAGACATCCAGCAGATTCCAGCTGCCGCGGACGCTGTCCCCCGCCTCCTCCTCCCGACGCGCTGAAGAGACCCGCTGCCTTTCTCCTGCAGAGAAATCCAGCTCCAGCGTTTCCGGTCTGCCCTCGCGGGTGACTGGGATATCGAGTGCCCCCTGAAGGAAATACCAGACTTCCATCATTCTATTCAGAGGTATGGTGTTGACTAAACCCTTAGACGAGAATTCTTGAAGCAAACCTTGGCAAAACCAACTTAACTTAAAGCTACTTACTTACTCCCCTTCCACGTGTTAGGCTTAGGTCAGGCACACTGGGGTAGGCGTAGTTAGAAGCACCAGTTGAGTATTTTAGCCTAATGTATATATGACTGTATATATGTTTTATTACTTTTAAACCATTGTATGGCTAAGAAACCATATCAATGCTTTTACAGTTCTATTTCGCAATCCTTATCTTACTGTACGTACTTTTTATAATAACAAGTCTTGCAATTGTGGCAATACATTTCTCTTGTACGAGAAGAAAGACTGTTCAATAAATGTTAACCCTTTATTGACAAACGCCCGTCTCTCTATTCTCTACATCTCATGAAAGTAAACTGCACTAAACTGACTGAGTGAAATACCTGTCTATTGTTTCACACGACCCTAGAGATTGACTCTTGATCTGAGGAGCAAAGTTGTCATGTTGCACGGTTGTTGGAAAGCTGAATCCCTTCTTGTCTGTGCCAGGGAAGCTGATCACTTCCCATGCAGAGAAGAAAGTTTCCAGTGACCTCTGAGCTAGTTGGTAACACACCCAATTAAGTTTAGCATAGTCAGTGGAGGCCTGGAATATCCGCAGTTCCACGTCGATACTACTGTTTATGTTATTCCAATGCGCAGGGCCTAGTGGGAAACTAGGAACTACACTACATGGCGCCCAAACGTTTGGTAAGGCGATAAACTAACGCAAGACAGTAGAGTAACTCAGTCGTGCAAATTTCACACCCCTTTCTCCCGTAAATACTCCAATAGACGTCTGGAGTGGGTGAAAGGTTAAAATCCGCCCGACCTTAGTAGGAAGAGATTCCTATGTAAAGCTCTGGTTTATTCAACGTTGAAGGATACAGTGTTCCAAAATATTGTGCACCTAATCTTTGTCTCCTTGGAGACCTACTCTGCAAACCTTGCATTTTAACAATGCCAGGAGAAAATAACGGAACCACTGGGGCCGCAGTAAATGCGACTCAGCAGGATTCCGACGATATGGTACCGGGTGCAGTAATCATCGCGGCACATTTAAGAAGATCTATAACATTAAAACTTATAGAGAACGGACTGACACCTCAAGGTGGTACAGTAATTTTCATGATAGAGGCTCACGAGTATCGGCAGACAGAGGTATTCTATTCATGGATAAACTTTCCAGCGGTAAACGCTATAACAAAAGAGTTTCACTATTACAAAATAGAGAAACCTCCGGAAGAGTACGCTCCTTTCGAGGAGATTGAAATTCCACTTAAATTTCAAGAGCACTTGCTCTGGTTTAATGGCGCCCTAAAACATAATGATCACATAACTAGGCTCGGTCCACTAGGTAGACCAGGAGCAACGTGGCCGGTTCTAGCCAGCTACACACCACATCCGGACATTGTAAAAATGTCTAGAGAAGAGCTGTTAGTACAGCTAAACACATTAATAAAGGCAATTAGTCCAATATGTAATGCGGACTGCAACAGTCCGACCAGCTGTAAATGTACCACAGCTGACCCCTCATCAGGGGAACACAAATAAAATTACACCACTGAACATACAGTCATGTCTTGGTAAAACACCCGTAAAACGGGAACAAATTCCTTTCTGGTTAGCACAGAAAATCACTCAAATAGAGGCAGTATTTCCTGATACTACCCCTATTGAGAAACACAGAATCTTGACAATCTGCCTTCCTATGGGAATCGCACCACATGTGGAGGACTGTGACACTTGGGGTACAGTCTTTGCTTCCATTTACACAAAAACACACGGTGTTCCGTCTATGGCGGTAATACCAGAAGTGCTAAAACAGATTCAAAATGAATTCGGTCCAGAGCCCGCTTTAAATCTTGGTATGAAATTACTGAAAGACTTCAAGCAGGTCTTGGCTATATTACTAGCCAATATAAAAGGAGAAGCAGCATCTGTGGCGATTCGCCAGAAGTTGAAGGAAACAGATATAAAAGATCCTGTTGAGCTTGCAAAAATCATAGAAAAATGCTATGAAGAATTAGGTAGAGACAGCTTGGGTGGGAAACCGGTAAAGCCCCAACTGCTCGAAAACCCCGAAAAATTATTTATTAAAAATAATTTAAACACTCCTAAAAAGAGCTGGGATGGAAATAAACAATCCACTCCCAAGGAAAAAGTTTTCCAGTCCAGAGGAAGGTCTCCTCGACGGAGGGAAAGAACTCCGACTCGAGAACGCCAGTCTCCCCAGAGGGAGCCCTCTGAGAAAAGATATAACCTTAGAAATAGGGATAATCTGAAAAAACCTGATAGATATCAAAGCATTGATACACGTCCCTCTCGATCTTTTCCACAGAATTCGGAAAGAAGAGGACGGTCAGACCCAGGAGAGCACACCAAGTCCAAAGACAAGGAACCTGCTCAGAGTAAAAAATCTCAATTTCAGAAAAAGAAGGTAGCCAGTATTAGAGTAATCAACCATGCCGAGAATACTGAGGACACAGTTGAAAAACGGGGAGTGGGCATTGACAATGTTGGACAGTGCAGCAGAAATCAGTATAGCGCGCAAGATCTTGATGAGTCATCTGGAGACAGTGGACACGAATGAATTCATTCAGGTTGAAACTGCCGACACCAGACTTAGCGAGCCCCATAAAATATACGACATAACATTGCGTATAGAGGGTGATAAGACTAGGAAAATTAAGGGTCTATTTTGGGATAAGCTCTCAAAAGGCTATGATATTCTGTTAGCTGAAAAAGATTGGCCCCCGGAGTTTGTCAGGGAGTGCCCTCGTGGCGAAGAAGTGATTATGCCAGCCTTCTCGAATCACATTCCGATTCACAAAAAATATACCTATGCAAGGAAATGGGCAGTGGCCCAGGCACGTGCATTATATAAAAATCATGTAGGATGGGATGAGGATTCACCTCCTCACAAAATCCAACTAAAAAGTGAACCAACTGCCCAACGGCAGTATCCCATAAAGCAAGAAGCTAAAAAACAAGTCAGGGAGATCTTAGATCAACTTGAATACCAGGGGGTGATTGAAACATGCACCTCCCAAATGAACAATCCATTGTTTCCTGTCCCCAAGCCAGACAATTCATATCGTCTAGTTTTGGACTAAAGACATCTTAATACATGTTGCAAAACTTTTGCGGTACAAAACTCGCATAGTGCAGCCCTAATGAATAACATAGTTAGGAAAAAATATAAAACGACATTTGACATATCTAATGGTTTCTTTTGTCAAAACATTGCACCAGAAAGCAGATATTTGACCGCTTTCTCTGCATTTGGGTCGCAGAAAAAATTCTGTCGACTCCCACAGGGGTTCCATAACAGCCCAGGACTATTCTCAGCTAGGGTAACAGAGTTACTACAAATCTATGATGATGAGGCATTATCTTACGTAGATGATATCTATCTCACAGACGACGACTTGGATACTCACTTGAAAAGAGTGAACACCATTATACTTGGGTTCGCAGCAGAGGGTTACAAATTCAACTTTAAAAAGTCCCGAATTGCCCATCTGACAGTACTATTCTTAGGGTACGATTTATCAAGTGAAGGGAAAAGCCTAGCGGACAACTTCTTAGAGAAGTGCGCTGTACTCCAAGCTCCAAAAACGCTGAAGAATTTACAATCCATTCTAGGTTTTCTGAATTTCGGAAGAACTTACATTCTAAATTACGCAGAGAGGGTTAAACCTCTCTACGAACTAATTAAACCTGATTTTAAACAAATCAATTGGACTCAAAAACACACAGAAATTTTGAGATCACTGCAAACAGACATGTTAGCAAAAACAAAATTAGATACACGTGACAACACACGCGATCCTGTAATCCGAGTCATCCCAGGAAGATGCGGATTCACGTACCTAACCTCTAATGAGGGAGAAAAGGTACCAATAGCTTACAAATCACATTTGTACACAAAGGCTGAAATAAAATTCAGTTCAACGGAGAAAATTCTAACTGCGGTTCAGACTGCTGTAGCAAAAGAAAGGCCCCTAACACAAGGTAAACGAATAATAATCGTAACACCTATACCGGCTTTAGAAGCGGTAACTAAAGCAAGCATTCCTAATGCTAAGGCTTTGCATCCGAGATGGATCCAGTGGGTTAATTCTCTTGCTGCAACAGACGTAGTTTACGAATTTGATCCTAACTTAAAAACACAGGAATTTTTACAATATGAATATGAATGTCCTCTGCCAATTGAAATCCTGCCTCTCGAAGAATAGGGAAGTATTATATATACTGACGGATCAGCACAACCCGCAGTTGGGGGTAAGCAAGCTTACAGTGCTGCGTGCGCGATTGTAAAAGGTCGCTGGCACAAAGGAAAATTCAGACCACTGGTCACTAAAACACAATCTCTAGGAGATTGCTCGGCTCAACGAGCTGAATTAGTAGCATTTAAGACGGCGCTAGAAAATACTGATTGCGAATTCCCCACACTAATAGTGTGCGATTCTTTTTATTGCGTACAATCTTATAATGAATACTTGCAGAATTGGGCGGAAAATGGTTTCAAAGATGCGAAAGGTGGCACAATAAAGCATGAAATGCTTTGGGAACAGGTAGTTCTTTTACAGAAAGAACTACAAAAGACTCACGTGATACATACACTGAGTCATCAACGTGATGGCGTTCACGTTGCAGGGAATTCATTGGCTGATGAAGCCGCGAAGGCAGCTGTGCAAACGGCTTCCGTAGCTGCGATAACTCGGTCACAAACAAAAATAGACAGCGATATTCTACAAGCTGTCAGTGCGTCAGTAAAAAATTATAAGAAAACACTCCCAAAAGGTTTTCCAGAAAAGTACTTATACTTGACGGATACGAATAATGTTCCTTTTGCTCGAATCCCTGGAGTGGGGGATAGAGTAATTCCAAACAGGGAACACAGATTAGGACTGATCAAAGCGGCACACGAAGGGCTTGCTTCTGCACACGCTGGCGTTTCCGCAACAATATCACTATTAAAACAGAGATATTGGTGGCCTCGCTTGAGAATACAAACTAAAAAGTATGTATTAGAATGCGACAAATGCCAAAGGATAAAAGTATCAACAGAAAAACGACCAGCGCAGACACCCCTTCTCATCTCGGATAAACCATTTGCATGCGTTTACCTGGACCACTGTGGTCCCCTACAAAGGGACGGCAACTATAGATATATCATGGTAGCAGTGGATTCCTGCACGAGGTTCATATGGATGTGGCCCCAGCGCTCGGCTGACGCTAGAACGGTTATAAAAGATTTGCGAGTCTTTATCGGCACATACGCAATTACCACGTTCCATTCTGACCAGGGTCCTGCTTTCAGCTCTCGAGCTTATAAGGAGGCCATGGCTAGCATGGGAATTGGGTTGCGGTATTCTTGTCCGTCGCACCCCGAAGGGAACAGTGTGGTAGAAAGAAAAAAACGTGACATAAAGCAATCTATAACAGCGAAGGTATTAGGTTCAGGCGCTGGGTGGGTCAAACATTTAATAAGTGTCCAGACTAGTCTTAACAACATGCCAAGAAATTCTCTAAAAGGTTTCAGCCCATACGAACTATTGTTCGGAATTTGAATGCGTATTCAGGACCTCGATAGTCAGATGTCAGTGGTACAAGAAGAAACAACGCACTTTGATGTAAAGGATCGTTTGGCTGTTTTACAGGAACTGAACGAAACAAGAAAATCCTTAAGCAACATAAAGTTAAAGCAACAGCCAAATACCACTGACGAGGCACCACCAGCAACAGCCCCAGCAAGGCCTGTCTGGATTCCAAAGATTGGGGATCTAGTCAGAGAAAAGATCGCGGTGAAGAAGGAATTTGGGCCTTCTTACAGAAAAGCAGTACCTGTCTTAGCAGTCACCGGAACAAGATCAGTAGTACTACCTCCCCTTGCTGGTAAAAAGGAGAACAGAGTCGTGCCCATCGACCTGGTAAAACCACAATCATGTGGCCTATAATCAACAGTAGGCCCAGTGGACTATCAATAACAACAATCCAAGAGGTTCAAACTGAAAGACTCATCACATTCGATCAGCCTGCAGTGCACAATGAAGGACTATGCAATAATGCCATGGAACTCGTGCCTCTTGAAACACAGATTGAAACAGTTCGTCAAGAAACAACACCAGTCTACACTAATGTGGCATCAGAAAGTGCTACGGAGAGACAGATTGAAAGAACAATCCCATCAATTGACAGAACTGCCTCTGGTTATTTCATCAACTTCGACAACTTCTGTGAAGATCAAAACGACCCCGAAGTGATGCCAGAATCAAAAAAGACTTTTATAGAAAAAGCAACGGAACTCTTTCATCAACTAAAGGAAATCTACCTTATTTCCCCTTGGCTAGAGTTCTGGTTCGGTCTAGGTGTATTTTTCCTCCTGCTTTGGCTCATCATGGTACTTTGTTTGGGAAAATTCATTGAAGGAAAATATATTACAATGGACACAGCAAGTCAGAACATCAACCTAGTCCTGAAACCACACAGATCATCCCACGTGAAGAAAAGAGAACTGTCAACAGTAAATGTCACAGCAATTCCAATACCTGGTGGGGTAGTATGGGAGAAAACAGACTATGAGATATATGGTCCGGTCGAAATCCTGAAGTATCCTCATCAACTAAAGGTTTCCTTAAGTGACTTTGTAACACCTAGTACATTCTCTGATGATTGGGACTTTAACAGTATTAATGACATGATGTCTGATTTAGTAATGTCAGCTAGATTCACAGATCATGATTATTTACAAGGTTCATCTAGTTATGAGCAGTTGTTCTGTTACACACACTATGGTGATCATTACTTGCATAAATCTGCACAGCCTAGAAATGTTTTTATGTATAATCAATGGGAACATTGTGCTACACCACCTAAAAGCAGTTCTAAAGCATTTTTTGAGAAATTCAAATACTTCTCAGGGTTTAACACCAGTGATACAGAAACGTTTTATTACAAACTGTTAGATAAAACAGGAATGAAAACAATGCTGACAAATTCTAAATTGATATATTCAGAAGCATTTTATGACAAAATGATGACATTTGGTTTTGATTATTGGCAAAATAACATGGAAACAAAAACAATTTGGGGTACAAAAGATTGGCAGGTACAAGGCATTGAAGCACTATTTAGAACCTGCATGATACCAGAACAAATGTTGTTTTTAATTGACACAATACACCAAACATCTTGTCTTGGCCTAGCTAAGATCAAAGACCTTAAAACACCGTCTATACCAAAGCCAATACCTGAAAATACAACTGCAGATGTTGAGTTAGACGTGTCACAAATTTGACATTTTAACAGAACACATCCTGATTGGAAAAAGTGGTTAATCTGGCCTACTGACACAAATAGCTGTCAAGATAGATTCCTGAATAAAACACAGGGGTTAACTATGACCAGATTAGACTCGAGATATTCCCAGAGACAACATCCAGGGATAATAACAACATACAGTGTAGGGAAACTCTGCCTTGAATGGCTGACATCATCCACACTGGCTGAAATTAAGCAACACTTGTCTTTACTAAAAGATGGTGCTGATTTGCGCGATTTCATTCTTGGACCACGCAAACAGCGTCAAAAGCGTTTCATAGCGACCAGTATCTATGCTGCTTACAACGAGGCTTGGAAAGTCAAACAAATTGAAACTGCTGAAAAAATACGAGAAATTGATCTTATTAATTTGGAGAAATCACTTTCTGTGGTAGACAATGGGTTAATGACTCTGTCTTCCAGAATATATTCGTTGGACAATATTGTATCATCTGCCTTTGATGTGATAGACAGAGACTTGCTAATGTTACAACATGGCCAATCTCAATTACGTTCTATTATAGAATTAGGCTGGACGCTGCAAAATCTTCGTTCAGGCTATGTGCCTTGGCGTTTAATCAACACAACGTCATTATTTTCCATTTTTAACCTTACTGATAAACAGATCAGTTTGGCACAGAAAGGAGCAGACTATACAATCCTGAGCATCGAAAAACTTGAGAGATTACCATTGACAATGTCAGAGAGTCCTGTCATTGAATGGATAATACACGGAATTATCACAATTCCGATAACAACTTTCCGATTTAAAAAGTGCCTTGAATACATACCTGCTGGCCAGTATGAACAATTGGGTAAAGGATATGTAAAATCTGAATGGAAATTACCATACACACATTCTTGCTATAGTGACAGCGACAAAAATGTATTTCTTAGTGGTGACAACTGTAAACATTCACTAAGCGGTATACTTTTGTGTCAGGGTATTAATTTACACGGAGCATGTGATGGAAATTCTAACAACCTTTCATGCCACCAGCTAGTCACACCTGCAACTCAGATAGAGCCCTTCTTTATGCAACTTTCAAACGGGAGTTACATTCTTAGAACGGATCACAGATGTTGTGGCCTTGTGCCAGGGAAAAGTTATCTAGTAAGAGTAACATCCATGGTCAAATGCTGTATGCAAGCATTGTTTCCAAGTGGGCCTGCAGACACAGTGACTCCCATCTGGCCTCGTCTGAATCTCTATTCTATACGAATTGATACTTTAAGCAAAATGAAATCTGTACTTTTAC
This sequence comes from Lissotriton vulgaris, assembly GCF_964263255.1. Classification (NCBI taxonomy): domain Eukaryota; kingdom Metazoa; phylum Chordata; class Amphibia; order Caudata; family Salamandridae; genus Lissotriton; species Lissotriton vulgaris. The sequence continues at coordinate 38,798,706 of NC_141699.1, read as the reverse complement.
AGACAACAGTGCCTATAACGTCATCAAAAGAGACGTATGATCTTCTAGTTGCAAGGACAGCTACTGAAGTTCATGACCTTTTATCAACAAATTGCCCCGTGCATTTCGTAGAAATGTTGAGCCAACTCCTTAACATGTCTAGTGCAACAAGCATCCCAGGCATATTTAAGACAGTCTTTATGGGACTGCTAACACCCTTCCAGGCAATTTTGGGAATCGTTCCTAATTTTGTACACTCTGTTTTTGGCGGCATACCATTATTTTTGGGACTCGTCGCAGGGATTTTATTTTTGACCCTCCTGCTTCGTTATGGCAAGCCGAAACTCAGACATAGCAAAATGAAATCTGTACTTTTACAGACAACAGTGCCTATAACGTCATCAAAAGAGACGTATGATCTTCTAGTTGCAAGGACAGCTACTGAAGTTCATGACCTTTTATCAACAAATTGCCCCGTGCATTTCGTAGAAATGTTGAGCCAACTCCTTAACATGTCTAGTGCAACAAGCATCCCAGGCATATTTAAGACAGTCTTTATGGGACTGCTAACACCCTTCCAGGCAATTTTGGGAATCGTTCCTAATTTTGTACACTCTGTTTTTGGCGGCATACCATTATTTTTGGGACTCGTCGCAGGGATTTTATTTTTGACCCTCCTGCTTCGTTATGGCAAGCCGAAACTCAGACATAGCTCCCATGGGAATGGAAGAGACAATCCTAGCAATGCGCTACCGGGACAGGATAACTAATGTCCTTGGATTGGCCAGGCTGAGAGATCTAAACATGACCTGGTTCCTTTCATTCAGACCTATATGGCAGAACTGTATCTTACCGGTACTAAGATATATGCTATGCGGAGATGAGTGCGTGTTGGACATTTGTCTTTCACTTCCATCAGCAGTACCAATAGACGTCGATACTTTGCTCAGTCCAATAACGGCTCACGCATTGTGTTGTCCCCAGCGGCTACCAATCCTGATGACGGCATTCGTTGAGACTCCTGTACTACGACTAGGTGGTAACAGTGGAGCAAGCGACAAAAGCAGCATCACCCAGGTACGACCTTCTGTGAGCATTGCTGATCCTGCCTACGATGACAGCAATCATTCTCACACCTGCCAAGTTACAGCGCTATCTAATTTGGTTGAACTGTCACCTGATTTTGTAGACCAATTCTTTGAGAGCCTGTCTGATACGATGTTCTCACCCGTACAGAAACAATAACTTTGAGAAGCTTTCCGACTCACAGCGTTCCCATGAACTCTGAATTCGGCCTTCAGTTTTGATCAACAAAAACTGCAAAAGCTTTGGAACTCTATTTCCCCGTTCAAGCATTAATTCTTTTGAATTGGACAATTTTTTTAATATTGACTTTTTTTTGGCACGAAAAATTCTTTGCTTAACGTAAAAACTATTCTTAGAGAACAGAAGCTTCACACTTCTATTTCTAAAACACATCTAGAGACATAACAACATTACATCAGCCTCTAGCACATGTTATTGCAATGCATTTATATGTGATGATTTATCTCGCCCTTCTTCTGTCAGAGATACTTCATGTGTAATTCTTTTGCATAATCGTTCAATGATTTCATATGCAATAATTTTTTGAATGATTTCTATGCTTCAAAAAACGTACAGTACCTAAATTTCATGTATTACAAGTACGCCTATTTCGAATGCATTTATGTATTTTGGGGTGGGCAATATTACACATACATCTAATTGCTCTAGTTTTAGTAATTTGATGGACATGAATACGTGGAGTGGGTGTTGCGTGTTTATCTAGGTTCCTGATCGATACTGTGACCTTATGCCCCTATTCGGCTATAAATCCATTTATTCCCTATATTGGCATAACCGTTCAAGTGCGATTTTCAGAAAAGTCATCTCTGGCCTCACACGAACAGAGCCACATTCCAGCATAGTTCTCTGCCACTTCCTTTGCAACCAATTAGTGCAATGACAGAGCAGAAGTCACTATCTGATATTCCTAGATTAACACTCCGAGTTCTTCAACAAGATAAAAACTCAGCAAACCTGGAAATCCCCGCTTGCTGTGTTTTGATTAGTGATAGAACTCTAATGAGCAACTGATAACTATCACTTCCTAGTGACATCTTTAATTGACGTCTTATGTCCAGCAAACTTGCGTCAAACCCGGCACCTGTCAGGTATAAATATTACCAACGTTGCTTAAGCAATGAGCTGTTGTGAGCTGTGCAAGCTGTCGTGCTGCCGTGCACCCTGTTGTGCATCCCATTGCTGCTGCAGGCAGTACGCTGCTGCTGTCCCTTGGTGGCGAAGCTACTGATACCATTATCGCTGCTAAAGCGCGAACGATGGTGCAGTACGCTTAGGAGCTGAACAGCCGTCCCTCTGCGAAGACATCCAGCAGATTCCAGCTGCCGTGGACGCTGTCCCCCGCCTCCTCCTCCCGACGCGCTGAAGAGACCCGCTGCCTTTCTCCTGCAGAGAAATCCAGCTCCAGCGTTTCCGGTCTGCCCTCGCCGGTGACTGGGATATCGAGTGCCCCCTGAAGGAAATACCAGACTTCCATCATTCTATTCAGAGGTATGGTGTTGACTAAACCCTTAGACGAGAATTCTTGAAGCAAACCTTGGCAAAACCAACTTAACTTAAATCTACTTACTTACTCCCCTTCCACGTGTTAGGCTTAGGTCAGGCACACTGGGGTAGGCGTAGTTAGAAGCACCAGTTGAGTATTGTAGCCTAATGTATATATGACTGTATATATGTTTTATTACTTTTAAACCATTGTATGGCTAGGAAACCATATCAATGCTTTTACAGTTCTATTTCGCAATCCTTATCTTACTGTACGTACTTTTTATAATAACAAGTCTTGCAATTGTGGCAATACATTTCTCTTGTACGAGAAGAAAGACTGTTCAATAAATGTTAACCCTTTATTGACAAACGCCCGTCTCTCTATTCTCTACATCTCGTGAAAGTAAACTGCACTAAACTGACTGAGTGAAATACCTGTCTATTGTTTCACACGACCCTAGAGATTGACTCTTGATCTGAGGAGCAAAGTTGTCATGTTGCACGGTTGTTGGAAAGCTGAATCCCTTCTTGTCTGTGCCAGGGAAGCTGATCACTTCCCATGCAGAGAAGAAAGTTTCCAGTGACCTCTGAGCTAGTTGGTAACACACCCAATTAAGTTTAGCATAGTCAGTGGAGGCCTGGAATATCCGCAGTTCCACGTCGATACTACTGTTTATGTTATTCCAATGCGCAGGGCCTAGTGGCAAACTAGGAACTACACTACAGGCAGAGTATTAACAGGAGGGAGCAGAGAGGAAGGAGGGTTACAAGAGGGAGAGATGGCAAGACCATAAAAAACCCTACTGGAGACCAAGAGGCGTAAGTGGGAGATCCTCATTCCATGCTTTCTCTTTGCCTGCAGGGATGTGCCACAGAAGGAAGTGGGGTTTAAATCTTGTGAACTCCTCTCTGGCCACCCTGTTTGTGTCTTCTGAGCCTTGACAGAGAGGTGTGGGAGCAATCTCCCAGGAAACCCCCTCAGGATGTGGTCAGCTACATGCTGGCCCTCTGCAACCAGATGCACCACTTCTAAAAGGCGAAAAACAATCTTAAGGCCAGTCAAGAAGGTATGAAACTGTTGTATGAGCAGAAGCCACTCTGGTAAAGTGTCAACCAGGCCAGAGGTGTGGGTTGTGAAGCCTGTGGAGCACAGAACTCTCCAAGATTGCTGGACAGGATCATTAGAGGTGAAGGAGTCGAAGGGGGAGTTCACTTGTTTAAGGGTTCTCCATGTGAATCGCTTCAAACCACACTTGAGTGGTCAGAAATGAGCATGCTCCTAGTGACAGACGAGGGAGTGGAAGAAGAGAGTGAGCCTTTCTCTGACCTCTTGTCTGCCCAGGAGAATGATGGGTCAGTGGAGGCTGTCAACCTCTCCCCTACTCTGACCCCCAGAACAGCAGAATGATTGTTGCCAGTTGCTGGAGCAGTTTTCTCTCTATTCTCCTTCACCGCTGGACTCATATACCCGTACGTCCATGATACAACACTGGAGACAGTCCACCTGTTAAAAATAAATGTACAGGTTGTCAGTATCAAGGAGGAAATGTCTAAGATGGTGGTGTTATGGGTGAGTGAGCCATCCAATAGTCCCTGATCTATCCCAGTGGTGCTGGTACCCATGGCTGTCCCGCTGGCCGCCACCCCAGAACTCAGGTTCTATGTGGAATATAGGGGTCTCAATTCCATCAAAAAGTGTGACACACATTCCATTCCTGAGCTTATGAGCTCACAGACAGGCTGGGTGCTGCCAAATTTCTCTGTACTTTTCATTTGACATCAGGATACTGGCAGATTACTCTGACTGAGTGGGCAAAAAGAGAGGCCTGCATTCTCCACCCCAGAGGGCCACTACAAGTTTAGGGTGTGCCCTTTGGTTTGAAGAATGCCCTTGCCATCTTTCAAAGGTTGGTCAGAAGGGTTCCAGCTGGGAAGGAGACATTCTGTGCTGCCTAACTGGATGACATAGTTGTCTACAGATCCATCTGAGAGAAACACCTGTACCTCCTCCAGGAGGTGCTTTAGGCCCTGCAGCAGGAGAGCCTGACTATCAAGGCCAGTAAGTGACAGAACGGGCAGGGTCCCATGGTATATCTGGGTCCTGGATAGCCGAGAGGGAAGAGTGCAATCTAGTTAAAATGTTGGGCATGTACTTTTATGTTTTACATATCCTGGTAGTGAAAAACTCTTACATGTGTTATTTCACTACTGCAAGGCCTACGTCACCCATAGAATAGCATTGGCCTTAATACATTTTATAAGTGTAGTTTCAAATGGGAATAGGTCACCAGTTCATGTTTGATGTCTCAGTAATCCAAATTTAAAACTCTAGCTTATGGTGAAGTCGGATTTTAAATTACTGTTCGGAAAATGCCACTTTTGAAGTTGGTATATTCTTTCCATAGCCATTTAGTGTCTGTAGCCTGTCTCTGGTCACATGACTGGGTGTAGATTACAGTTGAGCTTTGTGTACTCCTCTTAGACAGCCACACACAATTGGGAGCTTAGCTGTGCCTGAATGGGCCATCGTTGGCAGGATGGGAGGAAGGAAATGGTCACAGCCCCTCGTACCCCTGAAATAACTGTGTCCTGGCACCTCACAAAGGGCGCCGTAAACAGATTAGGAACCACTGGAAGAAACCATGAGCATAAATCACAGGCCTGCATACTCCAGCCAGCTTGGACTCTCAGAAGCCAACTGGCTGCCTGACTGAACTGTTTTGTAAGCACAATGCTCAGACTGGCAGGAAATACAACACTCAAACAATTTCTTATGTGGGGCAATTGTGAAAATAGTTGGTGTACGTACGGCAGCTGGTCGCAAGCATCATGAGGAATGATGTTTTACATTTTTAGGGCGCACCACCGAACAAGGTTTAATATGGTTACTATGCCATTTACTTATTTTAGAATTGTTTGTATTTCATTTCAAACTTTAAACACCACACAAGACCATGGGCTTGCAGGTTTTTGTATGCCACAACATTTCCAGTTCCTCATAGCTATTTAAAGGCAAAGATTTGAATCTGTGCATTTTGAATTTATTATTTGTAACCACAGCTTCACCGAAGTGTTTTGGTGCTAAACATGCAGAGGGGGCAGAATTCACACGAGTTAATAAGAAAGGTTAAAAAGTTAGTTTTGGGATTTTGGCAAATGGGAACAGATGTGTAGTGGAGCATAGTTTTTTCATGAGGATATTCAATTCCCTGACCAAAATACATTGAACAAGGTTTGTAAATGGGAACAGAGTGGCACTTCTAAATTCAGTAGATTCTGGGTTGCCACAATAGGGAAATAGAGTCGGTTCATATGTCTGTAATTATTAGACAGCTTGTCAATTTATTAAAACACTTTCTACATGCTTTTGGCCAGTGATTTAATAAAACAATTTTAGGCCCATTTACAGAACGTTAGAAAGCTACAACCATTTCCTTTTTTCTTTTTCAGGACAAAATGAAACATTGTTAATAAAGATGCGCCTATTCTATATTATTGCTAACTAATGCTTTTGGCTTTTTCAGTGTATCTGTCCATGTCCACTTGAATGCTTGCATTGAACTGCATGACTAATTTATGGATAACTAGACTTCTCTATGTTCACTCTACTCCTGCTGGCATGCATTGGCACATTTTCGTGATCTCACGAAAGGTGCCAAGAAAATGTTATATTTCGCCCCCCGACTATCTCCCTTTCCACTTGGTTTCCAGTAGTGAGCCCTTCCCTCTAAAGGCAATTTTTTTTATTTTTTAAAAATTCCATATGCATACCCCACTGCTGAAGAGTATTGTTCCTGACATAACCAATTACATTTTTATAATTAAATAATTGTTATATATTTTTTTGGAATCTATGATTATAATACCGTTATCAGCTTCATCACATATATTTGCAGGAATAAAAATGTAAGCCCTTCCGAGGCTGGGCTAACATCCCCCCCACCCACCAAAAAGCAGGTAACATAATGGGGTGTCGCGGCAAATGGCCAATAGGTGAAGGGAGCCGTGGATTGAATAAGTTTGGGAACCACTGCTCTAGAAGCTTATCCCCACTTCAAAGGCATAACTGAATATAAGTAATTGGATACCAGCCAGCAACTCCTCAGTACTCTTCAAGACCTGTGGATACTCTGTCAGGAAAGAGGACCGCTGTGCTGCTACAAGGACTGCCTCTTTGTGGACTGCTGCTCTAGAGGAACTGCTGCCCTGCTCTGCTGACCTGTTGTCTGCTGCCCTCATACCTGGGGAAGAAGTAATGGATCTGCAATTTCATCTTCAACCCAGAACCCCAGAGTAATTCCAAGGGCTAGTCTGCTGGCCTCCTTATCGGAGCCTCACTGGCATAAATGTCTCCCCGACCAACTCCTGCACTCAATTGCAGCAAGGTTCACGACCCCCAAAGGGAGCCTCTCAGGCCCTTGACCCTTGGTGTGGCTCAGGGACTCTTAAATCAAGCTTTTGTGCTCTTCACATTTGCGAACAGGCTGGTTGGCACTGAGACTCTGCCTCAGGCACCAAAAATCAGCGCCAGCCACCGCTAGCCTGTCTGATCACACAGCAGCATCGACAGCCAGATGGGGACAACCAACATGAAACTTCAGCCCACCTGTGTGCATCGCCTGGGATGCTTTTTGTGCCATGCTGACAGCCACCCAGAATGCTCTCCTTGCATCCCGTGACCCTCTCCAATGCAGACGGGACTCTTGGCACAAAACTTGAGAAGGTAAACATTCAGTTGGACTAATATGAGACTGTATCGGACTCACGCTCCATTATGGTCGGCTTGAACATTTACCTCTGACCTGGTCCAGTGCCCCCAGATAACCATGATTGGCACTTTCTGCTTTTAGGTGCTATTTTACAGTTTAGTCTTTAAAAATTGAGAACTCTGGTTCTACAATTTTTTTTTTCATTTTGGTCATGTTTTATTTATTTAATTTTGTGCTATGTTTCTAACCTGGTTGTGAGATTTTCGTGTGTGTGGTGTCTTCACTGTCTTATTGTACCTTACATATTGCCTCTAAGTTAAGCTTGAATGCTCTGTGTCAAGTTACCAGGGGGATTGAGCACAGGTTAATTTGGAGTTTCCTTGTGCCTTACCCAGACAATGATTGAGGTTGCTGCTTGATCAGTGCTCACACCCCAGTCAACCAGTAACCCCATTTCTTGCATGGAATCAGTGATGGGAGAAGCAATTCTTGTTCACCATTGGTGATGATGAAGGACAACGGAGTTTGAGATCCTGGAGGAGATGGAGTAATGAGGCAAAGCATCAGGATGAAGTGTTGGTATGACACCTCGAAAGAGGCTGAGTAAGTAGGGGGTGATAAGTGGGATGAGGTGAGCCAATGGTGACAATATATCCAGGGTGAGACGCTACTGTGGAAGAGGATATATCAGAGGACCTATGGGGCCATGAGGTCTTCCAGCACTAAAACAATAAAACATGACATTAGGATTGCAGTCTGTGCTTTGTGAATAGCGATCTACATCCACAACTATGACGGCAAATAGAAGGGTGGGAGTCATGCTGGAAGGATTGGTGTTGGGAGAAGTTGTAAGTAGATAGCAGAGTGGTAGTCAGACTACTTGTCCGAAGGATATGGTGAGTAGACAGCAGAGTAGGAGTCATACTTTGTTTTGCGAGGGTTGGTAACAGACATCAGAGTAGGACTCAGACTTTTTGCTTGGAGGAGTGGTATGCATATAGCAGAGTGGGCGTCACACTTTGCGTTGGGAGGATCGGTAAACAGGCAGCAGTGTGGGAATCATACTTCTTGTTGTGAGGAGTGGTAAACCGACAGCAGAGTGGGAGTCAGACTTCTTGTTGTGAGGAGTGGTAAACCGACAGCAGAGTGGGAGTCAGACTTCTTGTTGTGAGGAGTGGTAAACCGACAGCAGAGTGGGAGTCAGACTTCTTGTTGTGAGGAGTGGTTATCATGACCTCTCGCTTAGGATGACATTGGTCTTCCTGTGCGATGACAAAGGAGTATAAATCTTGGGGCAGATTTACAAGCCCCTTGCGTCGCCGGTGCATCACGTTGCGTGACGCACCGGTGGCGCAGACTGCTAAGTGATATGTACAAGAATAGGTAAAGTCACCCTACGTGACTTAACTTGTGATTGTAAATATCGCCCCTGTTCATGCAACACTTTGCGTGTTAGGGGCATGACATGGGTGTTGCTGTGGGTGTTCCCACGCATACCCATGTCCACTGATGCATTTCTAGATTTACGAGAAATCGTGAACCTGAAAATGCGTCAGAATGCTACACCACCCTAGGGATGGCGGAGCGAGTTGCAATGGGGAGAAATGTTTTCCTTTCTCCTTGCTTTTTTCCTCTTTCAATGCATGCTGCATTCTACAGCACACATAGAAAGAAGAAATCACCTCAATTGATTGTTTTTGTGCAGGAAGGTTCCCCTTCCTGCACAAAAACAATCTTCCCTCGACGCAGGCATCCTTGCACCATGTTGCAAGGGTGCCCGCGCCGGGGCATGGCTGCAGTTTGTGCACCAGCGCAGGGGGAAGCACAGAGATTGTAAATATGTCGCATTCCTGTGCTTCGGAAGTGCTGCAGCGTGGCGCAGCAAAATGACTTGCTGGTCCATGCTGCGTCCGTTTATTGTAGATCTTCCCCTATCCATCATCCCCTTTTGTTTCGCTTTGTTCGCCCTAAATTGGCAGGGTATGCTCAGATGTGAGTCCCTTGCTCACTTGGTCACTGGATTCAAGATAGCCTGGCTGTTGAGGATTATGAATCCGAAACCGGTCCCAGGATGCTTGTTTCCGGTCCAGGGAAGACATGGCTTGGCAGTTTGGGCTGGACTGTACCCATGAGGCACAGGGTCAGGCTGATTTGCATATGGCCATGTCTGAACTGGGGTGGCAGGGTGGGCTAAAGAACGGTGATGGATTAAACCCAGATCTTTTGACTGGGTGTGAGTGTTTGATTGATTCAGATGCTCCATCCATCACCACCCCCTTTTGTACCGCTTTTGGCCGCCATAAGTGTGGCAGGGTATGCTCAGACGTGAGTCCCTTGCTCACTTTGCCACTGGATTCAAGCAAGCCGGGCTGAAGACGGCTGGAATGCCAGAAACCGGTCCCAGGATGCTTGTTTCCGGTCCAGGGAAGACATGGCTTGGCAGTTCGGGCTGGACTGTACCCATGAGGCACAGGGTCAGGCTGATTTGCATATGGCCATGTCTTAACTGGGGTGGCAGGGTGGGCTAAAGAACGGTGATGGATTAAACCCAGATCAGTTGACCGGGGCTGAGTGTTTGATTTGCTCAAACGCTCCGTCCATCATCCCCTTGTAATGTGTGAGCAGCATCGTATGATCGAAGACCCCAGACATGGGTGTCCCTCTCAAGCCGGGCGATAGTGTTGTTCCTTTTGTATTGATTGTTGCTCCATTGTCTGCCTTTGACCGTCGTTTTTGTGCTTCTGTTTTATAAAGTATCTCTTCTCAGCCTTCAGCCACCTCCTTTGCAGGCGCTTTGACCGCTTGGACCAGCCACCGAGAGTCAAGGAGGCTTCAAGGCGCATCCGCCCACGCGGACCTGAAACCCACAATCGTGGTCTGTAAAGAGCACACCCCTGGCAGCAGTGAAATGTGCTGGTTTCGTTGAATTACAATGTAGGATGGTTGTAGAGAACACTTATTAGAGAGTTAAAGCTCAGAAGATGAACGTCTCGGTTGGAAACACCTCTTCTTGGTACAGAAGTGCAACCGAGGCCCCTCACAGCCCCCTTCACAGCAGTCTTCCATCTGCAAAGCTACATTTCCGGCCCCACAGACTCCTTTCTGCCTCCCTTGTCAGCTGCACGTTAATCTGATCCTCACACGCCTCAAATACAAACACTTCCATTACAGACACATCCTTTGGGGGACATCTTTGCTCGGGGCTTGAAAAGAGCTTGTTCTGTTTTATTGCCAAGGAAGTTTCCATGGATTAAGGACCGGCGGCGGATTAGAGAGTCCCAGCTGGCCATTTACAAATGGTTCATCCGCTGCCCACAAAGCGCCTCGATCCAGAACATTTCCCTGGTCCCTGGTCCCTTCCACTCCCGAGTAAATCCACTTAAAGTCGCAGCACTGACTGCCATTAGGAGCCACCACCTTAATCAAGAGGTCGTGGTAGTGTTCTGACGTCATTATCGGAAATTCGGGCAAGAAACACTAACGGGCAAAATTATCAGGGAGAGACTAAACAAAAGTTTGAATTACAACTATAACCGCAGCGCTGAGGGGGTGTCCGGGACGCCGCTAGACAGACTGCTGAAAGCACTTTTTTTATAGAGATAACAAAATATAAAGATATCCCTGAAGGTTAGAGATGGGAGAGCCTCGAGCCGGGCTGGAGGATGAAACCGGGCTCTAGCTCAGCCCGAGGTCCTGGTGGAACCTCGAGCCCATATCGAGCCGAGCTTTGATGTGGCTGCTGCTTGCCTCCTTCTCTGCATCTTGGATGTGGCGTTAGGGCCGAAGCTGTCGACTGGGTGAACTGGGTTCGAGTCTCAGCATCAACTCAACACTCTGTGATCCTGGGCAAATCAGTTTATTTCCCCATTCTTATAAAGAAGAAAGGGTGACCTTGTGTGACGTCACTGGTGCCTATGTAAAGCGCTGCAGTATCTTCGGGGCGAGTTCACGCAATAAAAGAACTGCTGAAAGGTGGCCAAAGAGGTAAAAAAAAAACCTTAACGTAAGGAAGCTACTCTTTAGTAATATTAGGGGGATATTCTCAAGAACGTGCGATAATCATCCCCACAATCAATTAACGCATTGTTTCACATCGCCGTCTATCGCGGGAAAATAACTCCATGTTAACGTTATATTCTCAACACGGCGGAACCATGCAATAGTCTAACGATAAGGCTTCAAATCACCGTGTTAAAATTAACGTGATGCCTAAAAAATTCAAAGCGCGAAAAAAGCGCTGATGTCCCAAACCGAGATACAAAAATCAGCGATAGCCAGAGACAGGCCTGCAATTCCCACGCGTCATGTGGAAAAATGCACCATAAAAGCAGAGAAAAAAACTGTGGGGCATTTTCTCAATAACGTGTGATAACCATCACAAAAGTAACTTAACGCAACACTCAACATCACAGTCTATCACGTGAAAATTACGCTGTGTTAACTAAGTATTCACAGCACGACAGTACCATGCAATAATCTCCAGATAACACGTCAAATGACCGCGTTAAAATCAATGCCACGCCGCAAAAATGCGAAACACGAATGCAAAAAAAGTTGAGATGAGGCCAATTGCGATACAAAAAACAGCGAAAACCAGCAGCAGGCCTGCAAATCCCACGCGTCTGTCAGAAAAATGCACTATAAAAGCTACAAAAACAACACACCAGAAACAATTCAAAGTGCATAGCAACATGGATGCACCCTGACTTTGCGCAAAAGCCAACGCAAACCCCACAAGCCCCACATACAACCAGCAAGGAACAATGGAGTTGGGGAAGGCCAAGGAGAAGAGGGAGAGGAAGACGGGGTTCAGTCCAAAGGAAAAACAGATTAGCTTCACAGAGGTGACAGAACACTACCATCAACTGACCCACAATCAGACCAACATGAATGCAGTCGGAGTGTCGAGGAGGCCAATGGAGAGGCCAAGAGACGCTGGCATGAAGTGAAAATCTAAACCAGGCACAAAGCTGCTGCAAACAGGAAGGCAGCAACGGCGACAGGAGGTGGGAGTCCTGCACCGCAGGAGGCGCTGGAAGAAACGGAGGCCACAGTCAACAGTGTGGAGACGGTGCAAGGAGTTGGTAGTCCAGACACAGGTCAAGAGGATCTGACACACCATCAACAGGGTGAGTAATGACCAGGGACTGGGAGGACAGGGGGAGATGGGCACAATGGCACACATGCACAACAATGTGTAGCACACTGCACACCCACAGTGACCCTGGATCATGTCCCTGATCCCCGTGGCACACTGCAGCACACACACATAGCAATAACAGCACACCTACATTGACAACAATGTGGTACAATGCGCAACCCCAACACTGCAGAACAGAGGACACAACTGGGCACACACATGCACAGAAACAGGTCTACTACATCTGACAGAGCTGGAAACTGATATGGAATTGTACGTGTACAACCTCACATCCGTCATGTAGTTCAAATGTACACTGTCCCGCATCTAAATCCTGCACCCCCAAAACAGTCACAATGTACATTGTCATACAGTCTGCATGTAAACAAGAACAATGTGCCAACATACATGTCAACACAATGTCAACATGCATCTCCCCTTCACATTGCAGAGGGACAAACAACAGCTCCAGAAGAGCAGAGAAGACCACACATTATTAGTAATGCCGGAGAGGACCACCACACCTTCGCCACCGTTGCCCTATAACTGCCCATGGATATCCCACGCAACCCTCCAATAGGACCAGGGCAGCCAAGCTACATAGAGGATAACACATGCCCTGCAACGGACCACACAGCAGGAAGCACCCGCAAGCAAGGCTTGCTCCCAACACCACACTGACCCACACATTGGATCCCAATGCCAGGTGTCAGAACGCCAAAATGAGGTGGCCAAACAGGTGCAGGTGCGGTCCGAACCCATGGATGGTGAACTAGATCACATACGTGGGTGTCTAATACCCTTCAGGGACCACCTACACTCCACAAAGGAGACCCACACTGCCACAGAGACACATACAGAAGCACATTCCCAGTACAAAACCACGCCCAGGGGCACTCAAATATCAGTCGCTCACCCACGTTGGCTCTGCTTGAGACAGCCCAGTCCACTCCTCTTACGTATTGAGTGGGTGACGATAAAAAGCTACATGTCCAAGCTCTAACCCGCTGCCTGCGGTGACATGTCAGCATCCGCTGTACACAGCACAATGTAATGTCATAGGGCCCAGGGCCCTCATGCATATAACAAGACCACAGGGACACATGCAGATAGTGTGTGGAACTAGCTACGGGCATGTACACCCGGCCCCTTTATTGGCAGGGCCACATGTACAGTGACGCCTGTGCTGGATGTGTGTGGAGTGAGTGTAAGCCCGCCGGCACAGAGTGGTTGTTGCTGGCAACAACTTGAACAGTGGACACCATTGTAAGACAAACAGATAACACCAGCATAACAGAGTTAACTGCTGAGCAACATTGTGGGAGCCAGAGCAAGTACAGAGGTCACCCAACATTCAAACAGAAGTGTCCGTGAGTTGCAGTGCACTGAGGTTGGGGCACTAGAGCTGAGCGCGCTCATTTGAAGAAAATGTTTAGGATTTTGTCCCTTCAGGATTTTCCTGATGCAGATGCAGTGGGGTGTGTTAGACCTGCATCATCTCCCTCATTATCGTCCAAGGTCTCCCACACTGCTTGAGGTGACACTGCTGCGCAAACTCTTCACAGCACAAAACTCAATCGTCAACGGTCCATGGGTTGTGGTGCACTGAGTCAGTGGCACCTGGAGTGCTGAGCAGGGTATCAAGCTGATGATGGCATCCACAACAGGTGTGAGCAACTCCGTCAGTCTGCCAGTACCACTGTTTCGACTCTGGCAGATGGCGGTTGGATGTGGTCCTGGCGATGGTGGCGTGTGCCTCCAGCGGTGATGCCACATCCAGGCCGGTCGGGACTCGATTGGATGTGTGAGCCCTGGGGACCACAATTGAGGCCAGAGGCAGCGGAGACAGCTCAGGGCCATAGACACATGGCTTTGATGACCCCAAGGCCATCGTCTCAGAGGCCATAAAATATTTAATCAAACTGGGTCCCTGATTTGAGCTGCACGGATGCACAGTGGCCGGCACAGGCACACCACCATGGGATGGTGACTTGAGGTCCACAGAGGTAGGGCAACGCAGACTGAGCGGGTCCTCGACGATGTCCAAGGTGAATGTGGCAGAGGGTCACAGTGGACAGTGGAAGGTGTCCTCCAGGGAATTATACAGAGGTCAGTAGCCGTCTGGAAGCAGCAAATGGAGGAGTGGAATGCTACAGCCTTGTTACCACCACCAATTCGGTATCGGGTACATGAGGATGAAAACTACCCCCTAGTCCATAGACTCAGACACCATCAAAGTTCGACCAGAGAGTGTCCATGAATGTCGGGAACAGACTTAGTGGCACAGGGGCTGAGTGGAGATGCAGTCTGCGAGGATGCTGGTACACTGATATGAACTCCACCATTGCTAAATCAAGACTCTGTGACTTACTGGACCGCAGTGTAGGCCGGAGGCAGCGGTCAGCAGAGGCGCACAGCCACGTGTCATAGGCTCGCGATGCACAGAGTTAGTGACACCAGGGCAGTTGTCGGTAGTGTTCGATCACCTCCATAGCGGTGATTCTTTATTCCTCCCGATTGCAACGCGTCATCCTCTTACGCCTCTCCTTGTGTGCAATGATATGTACTCTGCCTTTGAAAAATTGATGCTCAGTTCCAATTGTGTGACCTACTCGAGCGCAGAGTAGACAGAGGGCAGCAGTCCGTGTGGGCCCACTGACACTTGTGGTTGGAATGCTATACAAAGACTTGGTGGCACCACATCGAAGGGAGTATAGTGACATCAAATGTCCCATGAACATATGAACTCGCTTATCAGGATATCGAGACTCAGTGCCAAATGTGTGACCTACTCATGCGCAGCCTAAGCCGAGGGCAGTAGTCCGTGTGGGCCCACTGCACGTGTGGTTGTGATGCTATGCACAGACATGGTGTCACTGCATCGAAGGAAGTATAGTGACAGAAACTCAGCCATAATTAATATTCTCTGCCATGGTGTAATCAAGACTCAGTTCCAAATGTGTGACCTACTTGTCCGCGCTGTCTGCCGGTAGAGTACGTCAACAGGAAAGGAGTACTGCAGGCCTGTGTTGCGGAGGCCGTGATTGTCTGAGGAGGCTGCCAAGGTCACGGCCCTTTGGCTTGGAGATTGCACTTGAATGTGGTGGGCCCTCTTCGACACACAATGGTGTTGGCAGGTGGGCATTGAGGACTGGGTGCGCAGGGGCGGGCAGGACTGGTTCAGGGACCAGTGTCCCGCGATGCAGCAGGCGCACAGGATCGCAGGCAACACCGCTCATGGGGATGGCATCGGCCTCGTGGCAGGGTGAGAGGCGCCGCCCTGGCAGAGACATTTGGCATTCCGGAAGAGGACCACGCCCATAGTTACCTGCCTTTTATTCACAGCCATACGCTAGCCTGGTGTATGCCGGGCCAGCCCACTCTGCTCACACTTACGGGGGGGGCGTAACAAGCTACATTTCGGCGTTCTTCCCTACTCGCTAGGGTTGCATGGTTGCATCCACTGTCCACTACACTCCAAACAGCAGCAGTGTGTGTTGACATGGATATGTGTGTGGTCTGCATATCGCAATCTGGCCCTCACATCCACGCCACACTTGGCATTGTGTACATTCTTATTCGTCAGTCACTTGCCTCCTTCTCACATGCCTGGTCCCCACCTCTTCCCACATTCTGCTACTGTGTAGCTGAGGTGCCATGCCGTTGATGGCTGATGTACATGGCTGGCCCAGGTTCCCACAGTAAGTTGTGCTGTAGTGTCTGGTCCGTGTGCATGTTGTTTGACACATGCTGTATGTGTGCTTGTGATGTGTGCATTTCCAGTGTAGTGAGTTGTATGATTGTGCAGTTGAGGTGTGTGGTGTGTTCATTTGGTATTTGCCAATGAGCAGGACATTTCCATGGGTGCCATCCTGGTAGCGCAGGTTGCGACAACGTTGGTGGAGATTCCCCTGTGGTCCAATATTGCCTGGACATTGGTGGGATACGTGCGCTTTCTGTTGCGCTTATTGTGTGCAGTGTTGCCAGGGGGCACAAGTAGGCCATATGTGCAGTCAATTGCCCCCTGACACGTGCGGAAAGCCAGCTGTGGCGTAGATGCCTTGCTTGGTCTCCGGCTGTTCCTGCGCAGTGTGGTGTAAGTATAGATAGGAGTACCAAGCTGATGGTGTCATCCATGACCGTTGTGAGGGACTTAGATTGGGCTGGCTGTGTGACTCCTCCATCTCAGGCAGTTGTTGGTTGGAGGGTACCAGAGGCCGACACATGAAGCACGGCCAGCAGCTTTGTCTGAGGTGGGATGTTGGTTGTCCCCTCTGTTGGTACTGTCAGCCTGTGGACAATGGTGGGCAGGATGCAGAAGATGGTTGTCCCTTTGAGCATGTAGTGGGAAATGACATTCTCTGGTGTTGGGTCTGTGAGGTTGGTGCATTTTCTGAGGGTCGCTGTCTTTGTCTGCGCTGCCTCAGTGTTGGTCTGGGGGGGCCCTGGGTGTGGTGGCAGTGGGTGTTGTGGCCCTGTTGGGCCTCCGCACTGCATGAATGTTGGCTCCATGGCATCTGTTGCCCTTCAGGTGTGACTCTGGCCTGGGCTCCCTTTTGTGGTGCAGGCTGTCGTCCGACTTTACACCAGGTCAGAGCAGGTGTTAATTTCCTGCTGCTAAAGTGCTTTATCGCATGTTTTGAAATCTTATCCCCTATCTGGCTGGTCTTTGAGAATGTTGAGGAGTGGTGTTGTTGCGGCTTTTGGCACAGGAACGCCTACTCTGCATCTCATTAGCGATAGTTGCGGGGGTCATCTGTGGTGATGTTTTTGCGGCTGCTGATATGGGCTGTTAACATCAGCTTGTGAATAGAGCGATAAACGTATCGCCCCTTTGGCTGCGATAAAGTGGCGTTAACCCGGCGATATGTTCTTGAGGATATGCCCCTGTGAGATGACAATGTACGAGTACAACCTCACATCCATGAAGTAGTACAAATGTCCACTGTCCCACATCAAATAGGCATCTCCTCACAAACAGTCACAATGTACATTGTCATGCAGTCTATATGTAAACATCACCAATCCGTAAACATACATGGAACACACTATGAAACAACATCTCCCTTTTACATTGCAGAGGGACAATCAACATCTCCTACAGAGCAGACCCTACATCACGTCAGTGATGATCGAGATGACCCCCAGGACAATAACTGCGACAAACTCCAATGGTTCATGGTTAACCTCTGCGCCCCACATCCAGTAGCAGGGCAACCCAGCCCCATCAAGGTGATAACACCCCTTGCACAGACCACACAGCAGGAAGCACCCACCACCACATCTGGCTCCCAGCACCTCACCGAAGACCACATTGCGTTCCAACGCCATATGTGAGACTCCCAGAAGGAGCTGGCTGAACACGTGCGAGTGAGGTTCGAACTCATGGCAGCCAAACTAGATGCCATACGTGGGTGTCTAAGTCCAATCAGGGACCACTTACACTCCCTAACAGACACCCACAGTCTGCCCCATGCCCTCCAACAATCCATGGCTGGAGATGCTGGAGTCATGACTCCGAGACAACAACAACTGTCTAGTCAGAGTGGCCACAGCGATGTCATCTGTGATTTGGGAAACATAAGGAGGGTCATGGAGAACATGGAGCGTATGCAGGCGCAAAGAATGACTACCACGACTGCACACCAGAAAGCTGTAGATGGGATCTTCCATGCCCTGCAGATCCTCACCATGGGAGTGATGCCACAATACATTGTGCAGATGAATGCTGCTGCTACTTCTACATCCACATCTCCGGCCCCAGATGTATCAGTGTCACACAGTGCTGCAGACCAAACACCACCACCCACATGTGAGGCACATGAAACGTCAGAGGACGAAGAGGAGGATGAATCTGCCTTAGTGGTAAGAAGGAAGCAGCAGCACTCATCTCTGCCATATGGCTTGTTTCTGCTTGGTTCTGCCCTCTGCATCATGCCCTGGAATAACACCTTCCACCGTCCCCCGATACATTCTGCAACACTAACCTTGGACCTCGACATGGACTGCCATATTTTGTTTGCTTAACAATGACACAGCCATCTGCCTGCAGACTGGACTCTTCCCCTTCTGAGTAACTTGTCAATCCCTAAAGGACTCTGGCTGGCCCTCCACTGGGCAACATTGTAAAGTGTTGTCTGCATGGCTCAGTACTAAGATAGCTTCAACACTCCACTGAACGTGAGCAATATATATTAATACACACAGACGTTTCATGTCTATAATTAATCAAGTATGAAAGCATGGGAAAATGTAGGGGCAGTGATTCCCCCTTACGTCCATGTCGCTCATGTTGTGGGACTTGAGTCACAGGGTGCATCCCTGCATCATGGTGATACATATTTGAGCCCAAAAGAAGCCCTGTCCTAAATTGTATGTCACAAAAGACAGCCTATATGTAATGATTTGTGACACATGTAAAACGCTGATGAGTGGGATTCCGTACTATCTTTGACACACAGAAATGGCATTTCGAAAATGTCACACCCTAAACAGCCTCTCTGTACAGAGGTGACTCACCCACCATCTATTTTCAAATTATGAGATTGTTAGCACTACATGTTGCACTTACGCTTGTCAGAGTGATGTTCTTGTACAGAGGAGTGACATGCATTTTTTGCGTGATTACGCAGAAGCAAATTGCCTGATTTCGCAACCTCGAGTCACAGATAAAAAAAGAAAATATAAAGAAGGCAGTCAGATGACGGGAGGCAGGACCCTGCAAAAGCAGTGCCAGGAAGCCGCATTCTTCAAGATCTCAGCAGAGGTGTCAAAATCCAAGCAGTGAACGTAGAAGGAAGGGCACAAGCTTGACACACACAGCAAGGATAGTCCTTATCCAGGGAATTAGATGGTGCTGCCCTACAATAATTCACTTTAGAAAACAAAGTAAATCATGCATTTACAAGCTTGACTCCCCAGTGAAATCTGCTACAAGAAATGAGTTTTATAAGATGAGAGGGAACTGACAGCAAGATTTCAATGCTACAAGGTCTGCCGTTGGACTCAGGAACAATATTCCAAAGCAGAAGTATACAGAGGCACGTGTTGCTGCAAATAGCGCACTGAGCCATCCAGCCCCTGTCTCTTAGAGTGCAAAGGCTCTTCACCTCTCTACCAGTACACTGTGCCCTGTCTCTTAGAGTGCTTAGGCTATTTGCCTCTGTGCCAGTCCACTTAGCCCGTCTTGTTGAATGCAAAGGCTCTTCTCCTCTGTGCCAGTTCAATAAGCCCAGTTCATAGAGTGCAAAGGCTCTTTGCCTCTGTGACAGTCTACTGAGACCCGTCTTTTTGAGTGCAAAGGCTCTTCACCTCTGTGCCACTCCACTGAGCCCGTCTCTTAGAGTGCAACGTTTTTTTACCTCTGTGCCAGTCCACTGAGCCCCGTCGCTTGGAGTTAAAAGGCTCTTTGCCTCTGTGCCAGTCCACTGAGCTTCCAGGTCTTAGAAAACACTTCTGCATGTGTGTGGCCTTCTAATTCTCTTGAGTGCCACCGATTTCAGAAGGTAACCTTACAGCTGCTGGTATTTTCATTGCTAATATTGGCAATTGATTGTTGTTGTTTGTGTATTGAATTTTGCTTTACGATTGTATGTGATGCTGGTCTTTGGTCTCTCGCTGTCATCCCATGAAAACTGAAATGTCATTCTCTAGTAATAAGTAACTGTCAGCTCTTAGAGTGCAAAGGCTCTTTGTGTGCATCAGCTCCAACGCAGGAATTGGAACAAGATCTCCGACAACCACCTCGCCACCACCCTCAGCAGCTATGCTCCCACCACCACAGACGATGATCCCACACCACTGCTCGCACTCTACACAATTGGATCATGGACTGCACCAATACCATCGCCTCCCTCAAGAAAACCTCCAAGCCCCACGCCAAGAATGCCAGCTGGTTTGCCACCGAACTCCGAGACTGCAGACACACCTGCAGACGACTTGGAAAACGGTGGTGAAACTCCAAAACCCCGACAGACCTCATCAACTTTAAAACAGCTACTGCGGCCCACCACAAGCTCATCAGACTCTCCAGGAAGGAAGCACTTTGGGACAGAATCCCCACCAAAGCTCACAACAGCAAGGAACTCTTAGGCATTATCAAGGAGTTCGCCCAACCCAAGAGCGACTCCACAGACATCAAACCCTCCAAGGACCCCTGCGACAGACTCAGCGCTTTCTTCCATCACAAGATCAAACCATCTATGACAACTTTGAGATCAACAACCCCTATGAGGAACCGCTCCCACCTCTCCCAGCAGCATGCAACCAACACCTAACAGCTGGGCTGCCCTCAGCATCGAAGACACTCTGGGGATAATGTAGACCACCCACTCCGGGGCCCCCACCGTCCCCTGCCCCCACCACAACTACACCCAACTTCAAAGTATCATCAACTGCTCCTTCAAGACCACCTCCTTCCCCAATGACTGGAAACACGCGGAGATGAACTCTCTCCTGAAAAAACCTTCAGTGGACCCCACCAACATCAAGAATTTCAGACCAAACTCCTACTCCCCTCTCCGGCCAAAGTCATGGAAAAGGCCGTCAACAGCCAACTCGCCGCCTCTATTGAAGAGAACAACATCCTAGACCCCTCCCAAGCAGGTTTCAGGAAGAACCACAGCACCAAAACCACACCCCTCGCAGCAACAGATGACATCCGCGCCCTCCTTGACAGAGGAGAGACTGTGGCCCTCATCCTCCTTGACTTCTCAGCATCCTTAGACTCTGTCTCTCACCGCACCCTAACCCGCAGACTCCGCAACATGGGAATCCTGGACAAGGCCCTTGGCTTGATCCTCTTTTTCCTCTATGGCAGAATGCAACGAGTCAGACTCCCTCCATTTCTCTCAGAACAGACTCCAACTACCTGCTGGGTTCCACAAGCATCATCAGCCTGACCCTATTCAACATCTACATGCCCCAACTAACTTCCACCGTCAGAGCACACAGACTCAACATAACATCATACGCAGACGACACCCAACTCATCCTCTCCCTATCCAACGAACCAAATGCAACTTTCAAGACAGAGTGGAAGCCATTGCCAGATGGACGGACAACAGTTGCCTGCAACTCAACACAGACAAAACAGATATAATCATCATGGGCCCACACCCCGATGCCTGGAACAACACTTGATGGCCCTCAAGGACACCCCGCCCCCACGGACCACGCACGGAACCTCAGGTTCATCCTACTCCTGCTACCACACCCCCCCTACTCTGCAAGACTTTCAAGTGGATCCCCCTGAACACAGGAAAATGGTCACACATGCCCTCATCAGCAGCAGACTGGACTACAGCAATGCCCTTTATGCCAGGATCAACAAGACCCTCACCCGCAAACTCCAGAACATCAAGAACGCCACCGCCTGACTTGTCTTCAACCTACCATGCCACTGCCACATCAGCCAACACCTACGGACCCTACATTGGCTCCCCGTCAAGAAGAGATTCACCTTCAAGCTTCTCACCTACACACACAAGGCCCTCCACAACGCCAGACCCGCTAACCTGAATCGCTGACTCATGTTTCACGCTCCTCAGCACTCTCTCTGCTCAGCTCAGCTCTCCCTCGCATCTGTACTTTGGATCAAGAAAAGCAGGACAGGAGGGCACTCCTTCTCCCTCCTCGTGGCCAAGGCATGGAACTCCCTCCCTCTACACCTCTGACAACCTGCATTGCTCCCCAATTTCCTAAAGGACCTCAAGACCTGCCTCTTTGACGGAGCTCAGTGATCCTGCTGGATCTGTGGACACCCGCCCACCCCCTCCTCCTCAGCGTCATGAGAACTGTTCCGGGTGAGTAGTTTGCACTATACAAAACCCCTGATAGATTGATTGAGATTATTTTCGCGTGGCCACCCGGATCCCATGCAAGTCCTAACAAAAGTGATGGGAAGGGTCCTGGACTCCCTTCCTCCCGGATCCCATGCAGGTTCTGACCACAGTAATGGGGAGGGTCCTGGATTCCTTCACCCTGGATTCCATGTAGGTCCTGACCACAGTGATGGGAACGATCCTGGATTCCCTACCTCCCGGATCCCATTCAAGTCCTGACCATAGTGATAGGAACGGTCCTGGATTAACTTCCTTCAGGATCCCATTCAAGTCCTGACCACAGAATAGGAAAGGGCAAGGGATTCACTTCATCCTGGATTCCATGCAGGTCCTGACCACAGTGATGGGAACGGTCCTGGATTCCCTTCATTCAGGATCCCATTCAAGTCCAGACCACACAATAGGGAAGGGCAAGGGATTCACTTCATCCTGGATTCCATGCAGGTCCTGACCACAGTGATGGGAACGGTCCTGGATTCCCATCTGCCTGGATCCTATGCAAGTCCTGACCACAGTGTCGGAAGGGGCCCTAGATTTCCTTTCTCCCTGATCCCATGCTGGTCCTGACCATGGTGATGGGTAGGGTCAAGGATTCCCTTCCTCCCAGATACCGTGAAGGTCCTGACCACATTTCTGGGAAGGGTCCTGGATTCACTTCTCCTGGATCCCATGCAAGTCATGGCCACAGTGATGGGAGTGGCCTGGACTCCCTTCCTCCCGGATCCCATACTGGTTCTGACCATAGTGATGGGAAGGGTCCTGGCATCCTTTCTCCATGATCGCATGCAGGTCCTGACCACAGCAATGGGATGGGTCCTGGATTCCCTTCCTACCTGATCCCATGCAGGCCCTGACCACACTGTCAGGAAGGGTCAAGGATTACATTCTTACTTAATCCCATGCAGATCCTGTCCACAGTGGTGGGAAGGGTCCTGGATTCCCTTCTCCTGGATCCCATGCATGTTCTGACCACAGTGGTGGTCTTGTGAATGTATCAAGTAGAAGAGGGGGGGCTTAGATGCCTGTTAAAGAAGTGGGAGGGGGAGAAACCACCCATGGGTTTGTGATGTATATTTACACATGTAAGTATGAAGACATGTTTCAATTGTAGGATGGGTTAGGGGATCCTGCCTCCTGCGCGGGCGCTGTGACGAGGGAGGCGTGGATCGCAGGAGTGACAGGAACAACGAACATAGGATGACATATGTAGCAACCTACACATCATGTCACCAGCATGAGGTCCTGTGAGTGAAGAACAGTGCCTACTGAGAGGAACCATGTGAGGGAGCTTTAGTTTTCTAACAACAGTTGAGCAGTCTGAGTTTTTGTTGCAGTATTTAATTATATTCGCTGCGCTTTAGCAGCTGGGAAAAGATAAGGATTTAGCGAACGATTTTCTTAAACTTTGTGATTTTCATTCTATATGTTTATATCGGGCCCAATTCACAGAACTAACTTAAGAAAAAGTCCTAAACTTACTACTTTTGGTATTCACAGAATTTAGGATTTTGTCTTAAGTTTGTCTTAAATTTGTTTTAAGACAAATTTAAGACAAAATCCTAACTTCTGTGAATACCAAAAGTAGTAAGTTTAGGATTTTGTCTTAAGTTAGTTCTGTGAATCGGGCCCATCGTTCTCGGGAGACAGAATTGTCTTTGTGTGATCTTATTCTTTCCATGTTTCTTTTTATGTGGATATACCATGAATTGTTTTTGTTGATGTACACTTTATGGCATTTAGCCGCATAAAGTATTTTGATGCTGATGAGAAGAAAAATATAACAACTCGATCATCGATTGCATTTGCTGTATTCTACTAGTCGTTCTCAGCTCCTTAAGGGCTGCGGTGGGATTGAAGGTTCCTTGCAACTTTAAGTGTTATATTTGCTGAATTTTGAGGTTCTGTGTTGTTGCTACCACTGACATCCAGACAACCTTAGCTGGCCCCTAAGTAAGTCGTTTTCCAGTCATGCAGCAGGTCAAACAAGCAGACTCTCGAGTGATTGAAAGAAGCTGCTGAGACTGTGGGGTGCGCGGTGACCCCCTCCCTGCACCCCTCCCCACACCCCCTCCATGCCGGGTGACAGAGGGCGTCTCTGCTGTCACCGACACTTTGCATCCAATCTGCAGGGTTCGCGTATTTCCCACTATAGATGTAAACTGTTGGGTTCATTACAAATGCACATTCAAGAATCAGGAAGCATTGCCTCTGAGCGGCGCCTGTGATTGGATGGGCGGAGAGAGGAGCCGAGAGAATGGCTCTGATTTCCGTCCGGCTCGGATATGAGCTGTGATTGAGAGAAACGCATCTCTAGACTTAAAACATCAAAGCCCTGCCTGCGGCGCGTCTCCATCGCAAGCCGCCATCACACCCAGGGCAGCGCTCACACATCAGACGGACGCTGAGGCTTATGTGATGGTTTGTGATACTCTGCAAAAGTAATGATAATAAAATACATTTATATCTGAACCAATGATCATATACACTCTACATTTACACATTGACCAAAGCATTTCGGGGCAGATTTATAGTAAGTGGCGCATCCCTGCTTATCAGCAGGCCTCCGCCACCATTGATGTGCCGCATTTACAATACGTCGCACCATGGGGCAAAAACGGACAGATGCGTGACGCATCTGGGCCGTAAAAGCGGCGCAGTGCTGGAGTTGCGTCGCGAGCGCGACACAGCTCCAGCACGGCTCTGGGGGGGCCCTATCTTGTTAATGCTGCGTCAATCCATACGCCTGCTTCAAGCAGGTGCAGGGTTTTGACGCAGCATGAGCCCAAAAGTGAAGGAGTGAAATCTTGTAGATTTCACTCAGCCACTTTTAGGAGGCGTTCCTGCGCAGGAACACCCCCGCCTTCGCAGGAACGACTCCTTATGGCGCAGGGCTTTACAACGGGACGCATCTCCCAGATGCGTCACGTTGTAAGTACCCCGCACCATGGCACTTAATTTGCGCCACCGCTGCGTCACAAAAGTGATGCAACAGCGGCGTAAAAGGGGTGCAAGTGGCTTGTAAATCTGCCCCTTCATTTGAAGGTGAGGTGCACAGTGAAAGCTGAGAGTAATAATGTGAGAACAAGCCTCACCCGGGGGTAGAGGTCAGTATTTTGAAGAGGTCCTTGAGTGACTTGTGTTTCACTGGAGGGAGGAGATATGACCTGAGCAGTGGTCCGAGGGCCGCGAGGGAGCTTCAGATACAGACACGCCCACAGTACAGACCCTCAGAGACCCTCACACATTCAAACACACCCACAGTACACTCCCTCAGACACCCTCACACACACAAACACACCCACAGAACAGACCCTCAGAGACCCTCACACATGCAAACACACCCACAGTACACTCCCTTAGAGACCCTCACACACACAAACACACCCACAGTACACTCCCTCAGAGACCCTCACACACTCAGAAACACACCCACAGTACACTCCCTCAGAGACCCTCACACACACAAACACACCCACAGTACACTCCATCAGAGACCCTCACACACACAAACACACCCACAGTACACTCCCTCAGAGACCCTCACACAAACAAACACACCCACAGTACAGTCCCTCAGAGACCCTCACAGATGAAAACACACCCACAGTACAGACCCTCAGAGACCCTCACACATGCAAACACACCCACAGTACACTCCCTCAGAGACCCTCACACATGCAAACATGCCCACAGTACAGTCCCTCAGAGACCCCTCACACATGCAAACACACACAGTACACTCCCTCAGAGACCCTCACACACACAAACACACCTACAGTACAGTCCCTCTGAGACCCTCACAGACACATACACACCGACAGAACAGACCCTCACAGACACTCACACATGCCAACACACCCACAGTACACTCCCTCAGAGACCCTCACACACACATACACACCCACAGAACAGACCCTCAGAGGCCCTCACACATGCCAACACACCCACAGTACACTCCCTCAGAGACCCTCACAGATGCAAACACACCCACAGTACACTCCCTCAGAGGCTCTCAAACACACAAACACACCCACAGTACACTCCCTCAGAGACCCTCACACATGCAAACACACCCACAGTACACTCCCTCAGAGACCCTCACACACACAAACACACCCACAGTACAGTCCCTCAGAGACCCTCGCACACACATACACACCCACAGAACAGACCCTCAGAGACCCTCACACATGCAAACACACCCACAGTACACTCCCTCAGAGACCCTCACACACGCAAACACACCCACCGTACAGCCCCTCAGAGACCCTCACCCACGCAAACACAATCACAGTACACTCCCTCAGAGACCCTCACACATGCAAACACACCCACAGTACAGTCCCTCAGAGACCCTCACACACACAAACACACCCACCGTACACTCCCTCAGAGACCCTCAGACATGAAAACACACCCACAGTACACTCCCTCAGAGACCCTCACACATGAAAACACACCAACCGTACAGACCCTCAGAGACCCTCACACACACATACACACCCACAGAACAAACCCTCAGAGACCCTCACACATGCAAACACACCTACAGTACACTCCCTCAGAGACCCTCACGCATGCAACACACCCACAGTACAGTCCCTCAGAGACCCTCACACATGCAAACACACCCACAGTACACTCCCTCAGAGACCCATGCACACACGCAAACACACCCACAGTACACTCCCTCAGAGACCCTCACACATGCAAACACACCCACAGAACACTCCCTCAGAGACCCTCACACAGACAAACACACCCACAGTACACTCCCTCAGAGACCCTCACGCATGCAAACACACCCACAGTACACTTCCTCAGAGACCCTCACGCACACAAACAGACCCACAGAACAGACCCTCAGAGACCCTCACACATGCAAACACGCCCACAGTACAGTCCCTCAGAGACCCCTCACACATGCAAACACACCCACAGTACAGACCCTCAGAGACCCTCACACATGCAAACACGCCCACAGTACACTTCCTCAGAGACCCTCACGCACACAAACAGACCCACAGAACAGACCCTCAGAGACCCTCACACATGCAAACACGCCCACAGTACAGTCCCTCAGAGACCCCTCACACATGCAAACACACCCACAGTACAGACCCTCAGAGACCCTCACACATGCAAACACGCCCACAGTACAGTCCCTCAGAGACCCCTCACACATGCAAACACACCCTAAGAGACCCTCACACATGCAAACACACCCACAGTACACTCCCTCAAAGATCCTCACACACACAAACACACCCACAGTACACTCCCTCGGAGACACTCACACACACATACACACCCACAGAACAGACCCTCAGATACCCTCACACATGCAAACACACCCACAGTACAGTCCCTCAGAGACCCTCACACACATGCAAACACACCCACAGTACAGTCCCTCAGGGACCCTCACACACACAAACACACCCACAGTACAGTCCCTCAGAGACCCTCACACACATGCAAACACACCCACAGTACACTCCCTCAGAGACCCTCACGCACACAAACACACCCACAGTACAGTCCCTCAGAGACCCTCACACATGCAGGAGTGGGGGCCTCCGATCTCCAACATCTATTTTCAAGGTACATGCCAACCCGCCCACTGAGGTCTGCCTCTCGCGGGCTGGCTTTGGTGTCTAAGATTAATATACAACGTTGGGGAGGGAAGAGCTTCTCCCATCTGGCCTCGAAGCTTTGGAATGCATTACCTCAACAGCTACGGCAAATTTCCAATCATCTGCGGTTCAGGAAGGAAATTAAAACATGACTCTTTACTAGATAGGATGGTGGCAAGCACTTCAGTATGTTACCCTGCACAGCGCCAAGACGCCTTGGCATTAGTGCGCTTTACAAATACCAGCACTCACTCACTCACTCACTCACATGCAAACACACCCACAGTACACTCCCTCAGAGACCCTCACACATGCAAACACACCCACAGTACACTCCTTCAGAGACCCTCAACCATGCAAACACACTCGAATTAAGTAATATTGAACTAATTAATATAGTTTTTCATAATATGGATATTTATATTAGTGCTATGTATTTTAGTATGTATTTTTATATATGTGTTTAACATTTTTTGTAATTTTTTTATAATTTTTAAATATATGTATTAAAGGTTTAGAAATTTAAATTTTTTTTAGTGTACATTTTGCGTTTTAGTATCAGAGCAGGTTCTGGGTATATAGTGGAATAGGCTGGGAATGTATTTAATTATAATTAATTAATATTTGTTATTTAATTTTTAATTATTATTAATGTATTGTTAATTATTAATTGGTAATTATTGATATCAATTGATTAACTCATATTTATATTAATTATAATTAATTTATATTATTTTGTATTTATTGCTATTGTTAATTAATTTATAGTAAATTAATTTGTAATTGGAAATTTTAAAGAATTTTTTATGTATTTATTATTATTATTTTTTTTTTTTGTCCTCATAAATGCCACCAGAAAATATCAGCTCTAGATAGGCTTTCTCCGGGCCACTAGCACAAACCAATATGTTCCGCCCTGGAGTCTGTGGATAGCCTACGGAGGTCACCCAGAGGTAGGTCGTCTCCTGATCCAACTCCCATTATCGATGTATCTTGCCTCTTTGGGAGGACAGGACCACTAAACCTCTGGCATAATCATTGGACTCATTGTGTGTTATCTCTCAGACCATGCTTTTAATGGAGACCAGATCTTAGTGACGCTTTCCCCGCCACACATCATGTCTAAGCGGCTAACAGCCATGATGTTCCTTAGGCAGTCTGCGAATCTGGGGGGGGTTTACGGACTTCCACTCCCTGCAAATCTCCCTCCTTGCAATAACAATAACATAAAAGATAAACTGTGAGGTACTATTTTTAATGTCATAGTCCTGGGGAAGGCCAAGAAGAATCAGTCTGGGACTGCGGATGATCAATACTTGCACCACCTCCTCTAAGAACTCACACACCTGTCTCCAGTAACTCGTAATTTCTGGGCAGTCTACAAACATATGCCTGTCATCCGCGGCGGGGAGCCTGCATCTTGGACAGTAATATTCTTCTGCTGAGATCTTGGATAATTTTGCTGGAGTCCAGTACACCCTGTATGCTGTAAACAGGTGTTTCCTTCTACGGTTGGATGGTTTTATGTTTTTTTGTGAGAGTGTAAATGCATCTATCCAGACCTTCAACATGTCTACGGGGCTCTGAATTAGGGAATTATCCCAAAGCTTAGCAATTTCAGCTTCCAAATTATCTTTCGCTCCCACTAATGTGTTATACCAAAATGCAATCTCTCCCTTCCATCCTCTCCTACTAATTGTTTCCAGGATTAGGGTCTCCTCATCTTTTGCCCAGCGCTGTCGCCCCCATTAAGAAGACAACTGATAGAATTTAAATCTTGTAATGGAGTCTTCTGTTAAATTCGATAAGGATTCCCAGTCTAGAAGTACCGTGTTACTACATAGGTCCCCCCATTTTTTAAAGCCTGCTGTTCTCAGTGGGAGAGCCAGCCGATCAAATAGACAATCAGGGGTACCCGGAGAGTCCCATATTGGGGCCTGAGAATGATAGTAGGGAATCTCCATAATTTTACGTATTGATTGCCAAGTATTGAGTGCTGCCTGTAAGAGTTTTAGGCGGACCTTTTTAAAAAACTTCTGGTCCCCAAATTTATATAAGAAAAAATCTAAGCCTTGTGGCAGGTCCGATAACATAGCCTGAAAGAGGCGGCCATGCGATGAAGAGTCCAACTTATTTGCCAAGAGTCTAAAGTTCTTAAACTGAAAAGCATAACATTAGAAAAGTAAATCAGGGAGAGCCAACCCGCCTAGTTTCAATCCCCTTCTCAATTTCCGCCAGGCAATCCTGGGGGACTTGGTGGCCCAAATGAAAGAACCGATCCTCCCTTGAAGGTTAGTAATATCCTTTTTATTAAAATTAAGAGGAATGGAGTTAAATAAAAAGGTAATTTTAGGCAGGATTATCATTTTGACTAGGTTAACTCTACCATAGATGTTAAGAGGTAGAGTGTTCCATCTAGTCAGCAGCTTCCTTACCTCCTTTACTACCGATTGCCAATTGGTTTTTGAAACCTCCTCTAGTTTATGAGTGAGGTATATTCTCAGGTATCTAATTTTTTAGTTTAGCTTCTGGTATCGGGCCCAGGTTGTTCCAACTCATTATATCAGTTTTATCTTTATTGATTCTGTACCCCGACACTTTACCAAAACCTTCAGCCAATTCAAATAACCTGGGAATGGCCTCAACAGGATTGGTTGTGTAAAGAAGAAGGATGTCCGCGTATAATGCTGTCTTCAGTACCAAGTCCCCCATTTTAAATGGAGTAATTACTGGGTCTGATCTCAAGGAGCAGACAAAGGGCTCAATATAAATATCAAAGAGGAGAGGAGACAGAGGGCAACCCTGCCTTGTTCCCCTTGAAATATTCAACCATTTGGTCAAACTTCCGTTAACCAGTACTTTGGCCCGGGGACTCCTATATATTGTCTCAATCCCTTTAATGAATGTAGCTGGGAACCCAAACTTAGCCATAGTTTTCCATAAACATCGCCAGTTAACCTGGTCGAATGACTTTGCTGCATCAATCGCAACAATGGCAAGCGGCAGTCCCCTCCCTATTGCTGTATCTATTGCACCATCAACTTGAGACGTAGGTTCGTTAAGTTGACGGCCTGGTATGAACCCTCTCTGATCTGGATGAATTATGGACTTGATTACTTTCGCCAATCTAGATGTTAGTATGCCGGTATACATTTTTAAATCTGAATTAAGAAGGGAAATAGGCCTGTACGACTCGATTTTTTTAGGATCTTTATTCGGTTTTGCTATCAAGGTAATGGTGGCTTCTGAGAAAGAAGCTGGAATATGCTGTCCCTGGATGAATATTTTGTTAAAGAGTGCCAGTAGTGGGGCTAGGATCTCCTCCAAATTGTCTATATACACCTCCGTCGGAAGTCCATCCGGAGCGGGGGCCTTGTTTCTAGACATCTTTTTCAACTGGCCCCGTATTTCCCCTTCCGTTATCTCAGTGACTAAAGAAGCTTTATCAGAGTCGCTCAACTGGGGCAACTCCCTCAGAACCCACCACTGCTCCTACTCCTCCAGCCCATGTCTGCTATCCTCCTGATATAATTCCTCCATAAAATCTCTAGCCTCTGTCCTGATCTCAACATCTTCTTTTAGGAGCATCCCGAGTCTCGGTGGATTAATGAGCTGATATTGTTCCTGCTCCTCTCAGCCCTAGCCTTCCAAGCCAGGAGGGAACCACACTTCTCTCCATATTCAAAGTTCCGAAGCTTACTAACTTCCCATCTATCCTTAATTATCTTATCGGCTCGTGCTTTAAAGTCTATCTGCAGCTCTAGAAGTTCTCTTTCGAGTGCCGGAATCCTTCCTCTATCCTCCGAAACCGCTAACTGTAGTTGTTGTTCCTTTTCTTTTATCAGACCAAGATCAAAAAAATCTTTTTCTTTCCTGAGTTTTCTTTTCAGCACCATCTGTGAGCCAAGGATACCTCTTAAATAGGATTTAAGTGTTTCCCAAACTATTTGATCTGAGGCTGTACCGCTATTAAATAGGAAAAACTCCGACACACTCTCCTTGATTTTAATTTTGATTTCTTCATCTAAAAGAATTGTTCTGTCTAAGGTCCACCTAAACTCTAAAGGGCTAATCTTAAAGTTGATTTTTAGCTCAACTGCAGAGTGGTCTGACAGACCTGCTGGGATGTATGTGATTGAAGCAATATCATGGAGGAATACTTGCTCTAAAAGAAAAAGGTCAATTCTTGAGTATTGTCTATACTTTTTACTGTAGAAGGAATATTCTCTAAGGGTACTGTGCTTAACTCTCCAGGCATCCTGTAAAGTAAAATCCTTAATAATATTCTTCAGAGCTAGAAGGGATTTATTTGGGCAATTATATTTAGTTTTAGAGGTACGGTCCAGCTTGGTGTCTAATATAAGGTTGAAATCGCCCCCTAATATAACTGGGACTGTTTGCTGTAACATGTACTCTTCTAACTTTCGAAGAAAGCTAGGGTTGTCTTCGTTTGGACCATAGTAAACAGCGCACAAAAAGGTGGAACTACCAATAGAGAGGACTGCCGCCAACCATCGCCCGGACGGATCGGTACCCCAATTCTGGACCCTGATCCCCTTATTAGCACGGACAATTATTGCTACTCCCCTAGTAGAGCCCTTTTGCTTAGAACAGAGAACTTCCTGTACCCAGCTAAGTTTTGCAAACACTTGACAGCACATTTCCGTCTCTAAATGGGTTTCTTGTAAAAGGTATACATGGGCCTCAATATTTTTTAAGTATTTGCACACCCTTAATTGCTTCTTCCGGTTCCCTATACCATTCAGATTCCAGGAGAGGAATTTACTACTGGTTGCCATATTAGAAACCATTGTCTAGTACAACTGCACCAGTAACCAGCAGTGGCCAGCATTCACTTTCTAACCTAACAACATAAGGACTCTGCATATGAGGACATTTTTATGTTTTTTTCACCCCCACCCCCACGACCCCTCCCTCCCCCCCCGAGGAACCCACCCAACATGTCAGGCGTGAGCACGCCTTAGGGGGCTCGGCACTTTAGAGACACCACCTAACATGAAAAAAAATTCTTTTTCCTACCGTTTGACCTGTTATTTTGTATATGTATATATATATATTTTTTTTTTAACACCAGTGGTAAAAAAGGATCTATACATTTCTTATATCTAGTCTACTAACTATATGTGTGTGAGTGCACCAATATACATTTATATTTAACTACCTCAGATTCATGGAGGTGCAATGTACTATTCGGTTATCCCTCTTTTTTTTTTTTAATCCCTATGTTTAACTTTTTTTCTTAGTTACTTGAAACTGATTTTTACTTAAGACTAGCTATTTCCTCATTTTTAAACCGTTCGGCGGTTATGACGGAACCGTTCCGTCACGCGCCTCGGGTGAGCTGTGCTAGTGACGGAACAGTTCCGTCACGGCCCGCTCGACGCGCCTGCGCGGCGCGTTTTATAGAGCGGGCGCGTTCGTGACGGAACCGTTCCGTCACTAGCACAGCTCACCTGAGGCGCGTGATGGGGCGGTTCTGTTACAAGCGCAGGTGAGCCGCGCAACCCTACCCACCCCCTAGCACTGCGGCGGAATTGCCGCCGCAGTGAAGGGGTTAATAGCAAATCGTCCACCTCCTCCGGGTGGTTACAGCTATACATCTTGTTGTTCTACATAATCTTAAATAAGGCAGGGAATTTCATTTGAACTTGAGCTCCCAGAGAACGAAGTTTTGGCATTCTAGAGCCCAACTCCCACTGTCTTTGAGCTGTCTTCCCCCTTATATCAGATCTGATTTGATAGGGGTTAGCACGATAATGGAGAGAAGGACGTGCGAGACATCTGCTGAGAATAAGTTCCTTAACACTGTAGGTTTGAAAGTAGACTAAGATCTTCCGTGGTGCCTTGCGGTCCGGATGCAGTCTAAAGGGGTCTCTGTGCACCCTCTGAATCTCGGCCTCTAAGTCGATGTCCAGCCGATCTTTCAATATACCTTCCCGTAGTAGCCTACAGACAAACCCCTTGATGTCCTCAACTTCCTCTCCTTCTGGTATTTTAAGGATTCTTAGGTTATTCCGCCGACTTTGTGTTTCCAGTCTCTCCATGTCCATCATAAGTGTTCGATGTTGTGCCTTGAGAGCATCAATATCCTTAGAGTTCCCTGTTGTTATTTCTGAGATCAAGGCAACTTTACTCTCCAACAAACTAGTTCAAGCCGCTATTCCCGCCAGCTTAGCATCAAGTGCATCAAATCTGTCGCGCAGCCCCTTTTGGTTGCTCTCCGAAATCACAAACTTTTCCAGTAAATCCTCCCTCAGTGTTTGAAATAGGAAACCAAGTCTATCCCTCTCGTCCTCAACCACAGCCGACAACTGGTTAATGGGTGAGGCAGGGTTCTGGGTAAGGAGATTACTAGGGGGGAGGGATTGAAGCAGAGGTTCAGTTAAAGTTACTTGGGGAGTCTGAGGGATGGGGTGGGCCATGGAACTCAAAGGGGCCAGGGCAGTTGAAGAAACAGGAGCTGAACTTGGAGAAGCTAGTGCAGCAGAGGGCCCCTGTGCTACTAGTGCTACTAGTGAAGAAGAGGAGGACATCTGAAAAATAAGCTTGCTACTGTCATCAGGGCCGAGGTGTGCCGTAGCCTCTGAACCCTCCTCATTAAGGACCGACTCAAGTGCAGCATACTTATTCCTCAGTGGCAAGATCTGGGGAGCAGCCTCTTTGTCTGATTGAAATATGGTCCCAGCCCCTACTGCTCCTTCCTCTCCTACCGCTTCCACTCCTGCCTCTGCGTCTACGCCTACTGTTTTTACTCCAGGCTTCTCCTCTGGCTTTACCTTAGAGTTTGCCATCTGATCCATTATTTGGAAATAGCTTTTAAGTGAAGGAGTGCTCTTCTGTGCCTGGAGCTGCTTGCTCACTTTGACTGTTCCACCTTTCCTTGTCCCTCCCTTCTTTTTCTGTTTATATGGGGATAAGGGCGTAGGACCCCCTCTCTCTCCTGTCTCTACTGTTGGAATATAAAATATATTAATATGATTGTCCCACTATGTACCATATATAACCACATACTCATATCTATGAATCGAGAATAAAACATTATTGTAAGATAACCTAATGGTAGGTTATAGAATGTTGTTCTGTCCTATTGATGAAGTTAGGACTACTAAGTGTCATATCCCTTCGTTTATCTTTAAGAGTGTTGATACTTCACGGTATAACACAGAATATGAAAAACAGGTTAAACCGTTTAAGTCCGCTTCTCTTTTATTGAACTTTGTTCAGGGAAATTCAAGGTGAGACTTGCTCTTCTCGTAGGACGCATGCAGTGTAGCAGGGTCTGTTTCTGTACTCCACGGGTCCAAGATTGACAAGAAGGTCACCTCACTGACCTACTCTTGGAATAGCTTTTAACTTAGCTATTGATACATGTGTAAGAACCTTAAATGGGTGTTCCGGTGGACTAACGGACAGCTTGTGTATTTCCATTCTTGGTGTTAAGCAGAATCTGCAAAACGTATATATACTTTGTGTAATGTGTATTAGTTAGTGTAGGAAGGGGGAGGCTCTAGTTGGCGCAGTGTAGTACTAGCGACAAGCAGGGACTCTCTCTTCCTCGTCAGGGCTGAGGGTTACCTTCCAGACAACCTCTGCTTACCCTCTAGGTAGTGTGGCTTAAGCAGTCTTAGGCTAATCTTTGGGGCACATAGGGTTAAACATTTGCAATATCACACCACCACAACCAACCCACCACACAATGACACCAAACTGTATTTGTAAAAATATATATCTTTCTATAGATTTCAAGCAGGCTTGTAAATACAGTTATCAAACTTTCAATATCGGTTCCAGGTTACTTGAGTTCAGGTTGCCACAGTTCTCTTTTAGCAATACGCAGTCTTTTGGGCCTTCTGCCCAGGTTCGACAAGGTTCAGTGTCTCGTAGCGCCTCAATGCGCTCTCCACGTGGGCCCCGGGGGCCGGGCGCCGTGCGAGCCTCGGTTTCAGGGTAGGCTCGTGTTGGGAGTAGATAGCACGGTGCGAGCTCGGATTGCAGGACGCTCGCACCGTGGGGATACAACACAGTACCTTTCGATTCTTTTGGAGCGGTCGGCTTCCAGGGGAGCTGTCCCACGTCGCGTTGCTTTTCCGGGGTCGCTGTTCGCTGCGGCTCTCAGCCGGGCAGGTCACGGGTCATCCGGGGCGGCGGTGTTCTGTGGCGGCAGGGTCCTTCCTTCGACGTTCGCTCCGATCTTGGAGTCGGCGGCTGTGTGGTGGCGGCAAGTGGCAGTACGGTCCCCAAGTGCAGGACGTACCCAGCCAAGTGCCGGTTGCAGCTGTGCGCTCACAGCTGAGCTGTCGGGCAGGATACCGACCAGAGGGGGGTTATCATAGGCAGCTGTCCGTCTTCGCAGGTGGCTTGACGCAGTCAATCCGGGAGCTTGGACCGGACGGGTCCTCCTTTACTTTGCTCTCGGGCTCCCAGTGCAGGTGCAGTCACGGTGTTCGGGCCAGCGGCGGCTGGACCTCACGTTGCTCTCGCTGTTGCTTTGTATTATAGGGTGTAATAATTCCAGCCGCTCGTTCTGGCCTAAAGGAAGCAGGTAGCCTTACAATAGTGAAATACGAATTTAGTTGTAATTCACTACTAGGACATGCCACGCACATCAGGGCTTGTCCTACCTTACACTTACAATGCACCCTGCCCTCGGGCCTACCAGAGGGGTGACTAATATGAAGTTAAGGGAAGATTTGGCGGCTGGCAAGTGGGTGCACTTGCCCAGCCAGCGTGACAGTACGCGACTGCACGCGGGGTCTGCAATGGCGGACCCCAGACACATCTTACGGCTGCTTCGGTGGGTGGCGCAACCAGCGCTGCAGGCCCACCAGCAGTATTGGCATCTACAAGCCCTGGCACTCCTAGTGCACTTTACTAGGGACTAACAGTAAATCCAATGCACCAATCATGGACATCAATCACATGTACAATTTACAGTAGGGAGCACTTGTACTGCGGCACGGGTCAGCCGTGGCGCAGTGCCCTGAGTATCGGAAAACCAGCAAAACATCGGAGGCACACCAGCAAAAAGTGGAAGGGAGACCCACGCCAAGGTGCCAGGTCTAACATGTGTCTCCTCCAGCTGAAATGTGGGGGGAACTACCCTTCCCCAGGGAGTTCCACATCACTAAGGCGGAAAAATCTGGACAGACCGTCAGCGTTGGCGTGATCGGTGCCAGGGCGGTGTTCCACCGTAAAGTCCATACTCTGTAGAGAAATGGTCCACCACAACAGTTTCGGGTTCTCACCCCTCATTTGCATCAACCATCTGAGGGGCCTGTGGTCCGTCTGAACTCGGAAGTGAGACCCAAACAAGTAGGGTCTTAGCTTCTTCAGCGCCCAGACCACAGCAAATGCTTCACGCTCTATTGCACTCCACCTACTTTCCCGTGGAAGTAACCTCCTACTTATGAAGGCTACGGGTTGGTCAAAGCCCTCCTCAGTCATCTGTGAAAGAACAGCCCCTACACCATGCTCTGAGCGTCTGTTTGCACTATGAATTCCTTGGAGAAATCAGGAGCCAGGAGCACGGGCGCCGTGCACATGGCAGTCTTCAGGGTGTCAAAAGCCTTCTGACAGGTGTCAGTCCAAATCACATTCCTGGGCTGCTTCTTCGACGTCAGCTCTGTCAAGGGGGTCACGATCGTGCCATAGCCCTTGACAAACCTCCTGTAATACCCAGTGAGCCCCAGGAAGGCTCTCACTGCAGTCTGGGTCTTGAGGGGTTCCCAGGCCAGGATGGTTTCGAATTTGGGTTGCAAGGGTGCTACCTTGCCACTCCCCACTTGGTGTCCCAAGTACACCACTGAACCCTGCCCAATCTGGCACTTGCTTGCCTTGATTGTGAGGCCTGCCCTGCGCAGGGCCATCAACACTTCCCAGAGGTGTTGCAGGTGTTCTGGCCAGGTGCCACTGAACACCGCGATGTCATCCAGGTAGGCGGCACTGAACGCATCCAGCCCAGCCAACACCTGGTTGACCAATCTCTGAAAGGTGGCAGGGGCATTCTTCATTCCAAATGGCATAACCCGGAACTGGAAATGCCCTTCTGGTGTAGAGAATGCGGACCTCTCCTTTGCCCCATCGGTCAAGGCGATCTGCCAGTACCCAGACGTTAAATCAAACGTGCTGAGGAACCGGGCAGCCCCTAGCCGATCAATGAGCTCATCAGCTCTGGGGATGGGGTGCGCGTCAGTCTTCGTGACTGAATTGAGTCCTCTGTAATCCACACAGAACCGGAGTTCGGGTGTGGCTCCCGGCGCAGCAGCCTTTGGGACCAAGACCACGGGGCTGGACCAAGGACTGCTGGAAGACTCAACCACCCCAAGGGCAAGCATCTTGGAGACCTCCTCCTTAATGCAGGCCCTGACCCTGTCAGTCACTCTGTAAGCCTTATGCTTCACAGGTAAGCTGTCTCCAGTGTCCACGTCATGGACGCACCAATCTGTGACACTCGGAACCAGGGAGAACAGATCTGGAAACTGCCCCAGCAACTGGCGGCAATCTTCCTGTTGTTCGGGGGTCAGGGTGGGTGAGAGGTTAACTCCATCCACTGACCCATCTTTCTCACAGGCCACCAAGAGGTCAGGAAGAGGCTCTGACTCCTCCTCCATTCCATCATCAGTTGCCAACAACATGCCCACTTCGGACCGTCTTAAGTGGGGCTTGAGGTGGTTGACATGTAGGACCCTCAAAGGGTTCCTGGGCGTCTTCATGTCCACCAAGTATGTCACTGGGCTCTTGCGCTCCACAACCTCAAATGGACCTGTCCACTTATCCTGAAGGGCACAGGGCTCCACTGGGGCCAGGACATACACCTCTTGTCCAGGCTGAAGCTCGACCACAGTGGCATTCTGGTCGTACCACCGCTTCATCTCCTCCTGGCTTGCTTCCAGATTTGCCTCGGCAAGTTGTCTGAAGCGCCTGGTTTGGTTTCTGAAGGCCAGCATGTAGCTTTATACATTCTGGGGAGGTTTCCTGGGAGATTGCTCCCAGCATTCCTTTACCAAACTCAGTGGTCCTCTCACGGGGTGACCGTACAGTAGTTCAAAGGGGCTGAACCCTAGGGACTTCTGGGGTACCTCGCGATATGCAAAGAGCAGGCATGGTAAGAGGACGTCCCACTTACGCCTCATTGGACCTTCCAGGCCCATGATCATGCCTTTCAGGGTTCGGTTGAATCTTTCAACCAACCCGTTTCCTTGGGGATGGTAAGGCGTGGTGAACTTGTACGTAACACCACACTCTTGCCAAAGGGACTTCATATACTTGGATATGAAGTTGGTCCCCCTGTCGCTCACCACCTCTAGAGGGAATCCTACTCGTGAGAAAATTCCCATCAGTGCACGTCCCACCACGGGGGCCGTCACTGTCCTCAGAGGGATGGCTTCAGGGTACCGGGTGGCATGATCCACCAAGACCAGGAAGAACCTGTTGCCCATGGCTGTCTTGGGGTCCAGAGGCCCAACGATGTCAATACCCACTCGCTGGAATGGCGTACCAACCACAGGGAAGGGTTGGAGGGGAGCCTTGTTCTTCCCTCCGCTCTTCCCACTTGCCCGCAAGTCGGACAGGTTCTACAATGAGCGTCTGAGCTCTTGTGCATTTGGGGCCAGTAAAAGTGGGTGACAAGCCTGTCATAGGTGTTGTCCATCCCCAAATGTCCTGCTAAAGGTACATCGTGAGCCAGACCCAGTAGGAAGGCTCTGAACATCTGGGGTACCACCAGCACACGGGCTGACCCAGGTTCAGCAGCCTTAGGCTCTGAATACAGGAGGTCGTTCTCCCAGTACACGTAATGTGTCTTGGCCTGAACGCCATTGGCCTGGTCTGCAGCCTGCTGCCGCATACCCACGAGAGAAGGGCATTCTTTCTGCTCCTTGCAGAATTCCTCCCTGGAGGGTCCTCCTTCTTGCTGCCAATGGGTCAGCTCAGGCAGGTCCCCCAGTTCGGCGATCTGTTCCCCTGTAGGCTCCAGGGCATCCCCCTCAAGGTCTGCCTCCTCCTGGACCATGGGAACTTCAGGGGCCGGTTTCCCGCGCCCCCTGCGCCTTCTCCCTAAGGCCGGTTCCTGGGCCTCTCCTTCAGGCCCCAGGACCTCTTGATCACCCCTACTGGCTGCCATTGACCGGGTGGTCACGCACGCCCAGTCAGGCAGACCCACCATCCTCAGGTGAGTCGTCTTCTCTACCTTTTCCCAAGGGGAGTGCTCCAAGTCATTCCCTAGCAAACAGTCAACAGGCATGGTTTTCCTCACACAGACCTGCAGAGTACCAGAGACCCCCCCCCCACTCGAAGGGAACTTGAGCCATCGGACACTGACTCTCTGAATTATCAGCGTTGATAACCCTACAGTAGGCATGGGGTACAACCTGCTCTTGAGACACCAGGTGCTGCCTCACTGCAGTCACACTGGCTCCTGTATCTCTAAGAGCCTCAGCTTCCTTACCATTGATGATCACTACCTGCCCATATTTCTTAGTGTTAGAGGGCAGGTAGTTCGTAGGGATCATCTCACTGTCTCCTAGCGAGACTAGGGTCATGTGAACGGGATCTCCACCCCCCGGGACCATCACTTCTTCTCCTAAGTGAACGCTAGTCACTTGACGGGGCGGAGCACCAGTGGGTGCGGGTTTTCCAAACAGGCGCCACTTGGGGTCACTGGATATGTGCCCCGGCTCACCACATTTGAAACAATTGAAGGGCCCCTTTGGAACAGGTTTACCTGTCGGGCCCCATTCTGCTTTGGGGGTGGGGGAGGCTGAGAACCTTGCTGCTGGTTCCCTTGGGGATTACTTTGGGGGCCTTTTTGGAACCCTTTCTGTTTTCCCTTGTCCCCCCCACTCTTCTGCTGGGGACCCTGCCCACTCTTGGCGGAGTCTCCCACTGGACCCTTGTGGACCCTGGTGCTGAGCCAGCAGTCCGCCTCCTCAGCAAGCTTCCTCGGGTTGGACAGCTTGCTATCGATCAGGTGTTGGCGTAACTCAGGAAAACAGTGATCAGACAAGTGCTCCCATGCAATTAAATCAAAGAGACCTTGAAAATCATTCACTTTGCTACCCTTCACCCAACCATCCAGTGCTCTGCAAAAATAAGTCACATACTCCACATACGTATTCCCAGGCCGCTTAGTACATCCCCTAAACTTCTGTCTATACATTTCAGGGGTAAGCCCGTACCTGTTCATTAAAGCTTCTTTCATGTGGGAATAGGATTTCTGGTTTTCAACGGGCAAATCTAGCAGGGTGTCCCGCCCTTCGCTAAGGAACCTTCCCAACAACCCCGCTCCCCAATCCTTGTCAGGGACCCGGTGGGAGGACATGGCTACCTCGTATGCCCTAAACCTTGTCCTATGTCATCCCCCTTAAAGAACTCTTTAACTACATCTTTGGGGATGTGCACTCTTGACTCTACCTGCACTGGCGTTGTGCTGCCACCAGAGGGAGGATGATCCAAGTTTCTCTCCTTTAGACTCATCTCCCTCATTTTCAACTCATAATCCATTTGGTGCTTTCGCTCTTCCAGCGCCATTCTTTTGGTTTCAAGCTCCAGTTGGATTTTCAATTCTGCCAGCTTCCTTTCGTGATCCCTCGTTTCCTTCCTGTCGGCCAGCTCCTCTGGCGACAGGCCTTTACCAAAGCTGTGCACGCTGTCTTGCCTTTCGAGATCCACCAGATCTACAGGTGCATTCTGCTCCTCAGTTGCCTCCTGCTCCGGGAGGGCATCTTGATCCTCCGGGGCCTTTCTGGACTCTATCCAGGCTTTCAGGGCCTTGTAGAGCTGTGGCTTGTTCTTTCAACCGGTGTGTGGAACCTTGAGTTTCTTGCAAAAAAACTTCAGTTCCGTTCTGGAGTACGTATCCAGCTTTGTGGCGTCCCACTCCACCTCCAACATCTCAGAGGTCGTGGACTCCGCTCCATCCAGGCTCTTCGCGCCCGGCATGGCTTCTTCGCTAGGGATCTTCCCTCGGCAAAATTACAATAAAACCTGTGGCTAAGTAACTGGACTGTAATCACCGTGCAATGGTCAGAAGTTACGGTATAGACACTGCAAATGTAAATTCGAAAATCCCACCACTGCCACCAATGTAGGAAGGGGGAGGCTCTAGTTGGCGCAGTGTAGTACTAGCGACAAGCAGGGACTCTCTATCCTCGTCAGGGCTGAGGGTTACCTTCCAGACAACCTCTGCTTACCCTCTAGGTAGTGTGGCTTAAGCAGTCTTAGGCTAATCTTTGGGGCACATAGGGTTAAACATTTGCAATATCACACCACCACAACCAACCCACCACACAATGACACCAAACTGTATTTGTAAAAATATATATCTTTATATAGATTTCAAGCAGGCTTGTAAATACAGTTATCAAACTTTCAATATCGGTTCCAGGTTACTTGAGTTCAGGTTGCCACAGTTCTCTTTTAGCAATACGCAGTCTTTTGGGCCTTCTGCCCAGGTTCAACAAGGTTCAGTGTCTCGTAGCGCCTCAATGCGCTCTCCACGTGGGCCCCGGGGGCCGGGCGCCGTGCGAGCCTCGGTTTCAGGGTAGGCTCGTGTTGGGAGTAGATAGCACGGTGCGAGCTCGGATTGCAGGACGCTCGCACCGTGGGGATACAACACAGTACCTTTCGATTCTTTTGGAGCGGTCGGCTTCCAGGGGAGCTGTCCCACGTCGCGTTGCTTTTCCGGGGTCGCTGTTCGCTGCGGCTCTCAGCCGGGCAGGTCACGGGTCATCCGGGGTGGCGGTATTCTGTGGCGGCAGGGTCCTTCCTTCGACGTTCGCTCCGATCTTGGAGTCGGCGGCTGTGTGGTGGCGGCAAGTGGCAGTACGGTCCCCAAGTGCAGGACATACCCAGCCAAGTGCCAGTTGCAGCTGTGCGCTCACAGCTGAGCTGTCGGGCAGGATACCGACCAGAGGGGTGTTATCATAGGCAGCTGTCCGTCTTCGCAGGTGGCTTGACGCAGTCAATCCGGGAGCTTGGACCGGACGGGTCCTCCTTTACTTTGCTCTCGGGCTCCCAGTGCAGGTGCAGTCACGGTGTTCGGGCCAGCGGTGGCTGGACCTCACGTTGCTCTCGCTGTTGCTTTGGGCCCCGGTCACGGTGCTTGGGGGGATGTCGATGCCTTGGATACGGGGAGCGTGGCAGGCTTGCCCAGCGCTCCCAGACCCTTCTGTCAGTACTGCAGCGATAAGCAGCACACACAGTCGCTTTCTTCAGGATGTAGCGCCCACTGGTCCTGGGGCGCTGGTCAGGGGGCAAGTTCAGCAGCAAGCCCTTGGAGATCTCTTCAGCAGAGTTTGGCACAAGGTTTCACAAAGCAAAAGTCTCTTGTAGTCTTTCCTTTTCCTCTCCTTCTGCAGCAAGGCACCAGACACAGGCAAGAGTCAGCACTCTTCCTTGTCCTTCCAGGTCCTTCTCGTCGGGCAGAGTTCCTTCTGTAGCACAAACCGGATCTAATTTACAAGGAGCAGGGCTCCTTCTTTTATACTGCATTTCTTTTGTTCTCGCAGGCCAGGGGGGCCTTCGCATAGCCACTTTCAGTCCATGAGTACTCTGGTGGGCGTACTCCGGCTTCTGCTTTCAGTGTGAGGGGCAGGCGCATCAGACACCCCGCAGGAGGTGGAGCCACCATTATGTGGACAGGGGCAGCCAGAAGTACCTTGTTGACGGAGCTTCGCCCTTCCTGGGCCAGGTGTCGGCTGAGTCATCAGTCGCTCCCCAGGAGGGTGGAGCCAGCATTGTGGTGGCAGAGCACAGCAAGATTCAGAGTCAAGAGCCACTCCTACCTCCCACTAAGGTGTAATCTGCGCATTCACCACCTGTCATCCCCCAGCCCTGTCACTC
Source organism: Lissotriton vulgaris (assembly GCF_964263255.1). Classification (NCBI taxonomy): domain Eukaryota; kingdom Metazoa; phylum Chordata; class Amphibia; order Caudata; family Salamandridae; genus Lissotriton; species Lissotriton vulgaris. The sequence goes on along the minus strand of NC_141699.1, from coordinate 38,754,947 downwards.
ACACATCCCAGACAGTCAGATACACATACCAGCAGAGGAGGGCTGAAATGGTTAAGCAAGCAAATGCTAACTTTCTAAAAGTAGCATTTGCAAACACAGGATATTAAAATAAACTTTACTAAAAGAAATATTTTATTATTCTGAGTTCAGGCATACTAAACACGACTCTCTACCGTGCTCCCTGAGCCGGCTGGGATTATAGGGTGTAATAATTCCAGCCGCTCGTTCTGGCCTAAAGGAAGCAGGTAGCCTTACAATAGTGAAATATGAATTTAGTTGTAATTCACTACTAGGACATGCCACGCACATCAGGGCTTGTCCTACCTTACACTTACAATGCACCCTGCCCTCGGGCCTACCAGAGGGGTGACTAATATGAAGTTAAGGGAAGGTTTGGCGGCTGGCAAGTGGGTGCACTTGCCCAGCCAGCGTGACAGTACGCGACTGCACGCGGGGTCTGCAATGGCGGACCCCAGACACATCTTACGGCTGCTTCGGTGGGTGGCACAACCAGCGCTGCAGGCCCACCAGCAGTATTGGCATCTACAAGCCCTGGCACTCCTAGTGCACTTTACTAGGGACTAACAGTAAATCCAATGCACCAATCATGGACATCAATCACATGTACAATTTACAGTAGGTAGCACTTGCACTGCGGCACGGGTCAGCCGTGGCGCAGTGCCCTGAGTATCGGAAAACCAGCAAAACATCGAAGGCACACCAGCAAAAAGTGGAAGGGAGACCCACGCCAAGGTGCCAGGTCTAACAGTTAGTCTCCTCTGCGCACCTCCATGGGTTGTGTAGACAGAGGCTCCCCTGTCAGGGCTTGTATTTTGATTCAATAAACGATTCGACCTTCTCCATTGCCGACTGCTTGGTTATTCCTTAATTGTGAATACGTAGACCTAGATATATTCGTGGACTATTGGTAAGTATAGTCCGACTTTAAGAAATTGGAATCCTTCAGTTGGCGACTCCGCCGGGACTCCGCATTAGGGTTGTCCCCTCCTGTAATCAGGAGCAGAAGGGACAGGGAGGGGTTCTGACTGAGTGGGTGGACAAGAAGTTTTTATTTAAAGACCCCGCTAGTAGAAAGTCCGCCCTCCGATCCAGTATCCCTCCTTACGGATGAAGACCCTACGCCGGAGTCCTACGGGCTTAACCCGAGAAAGAGATACAGACTGTGTCGGTCTGTCTAAGAATCGGCAGTGGAGAAGTCGGAATCGACCTGAGTGCACCAGGTGAGTGAATATTTTGAAAGGAATCAAACACTTGAAGGAAGTGTCTATTTTGGAAACGGTGGCCGGGGAAGCCGGACCACGAGGGAATCAGGAAAAAAGGGTCTCACGTGGCGGTGCAGGGGCTGCACGGGCAAATTTGAGGAGTGGTAAGTGTGTGCTCCATAGAAAATCACAAGAGTTTTTCCAGGATTAATATCCGTTCTTTCAAATTGTAGTACAGAGGACAGAACTATTTTTGATTGCAGTAAGGTGTCTTTATTATTTTTCATAGAACATGGACAGCCGACACGTGTTTCGCCCCCTCTTGGCGATTTGCGCCGGGGCTTTCTCAAGGCTAATTTGACTTTTATGGCGTAAATTATTTTGGTTTCCAAATTCTTTCAATGTCCAAAATATAGTAAGTACAGTTTTTCAGGAGCAAAGATTCTTTTGTTAGGCTAATGCCATCTTCGGTCCCTGCTCCTAGTCCTCCATCGTCATGGTGGTTCTCGGGTTGAATCCCAGCGGGCAGATGCCTTTAGGATTTGTATTTGCGTTATGAGATTGTACTTGGTGCCTTGGTTAGAACGGGGTGTTCGCTCGGCCAAACTCACTTGGGGAAGCCCTTGGAGCAGCTGGGTAAGCCAGGATTTTGAAAGCCTCGGGCTCCGAAACACCAGCCCAACCAGAGTGCGACCAAGGGATATCTAAAAAAGTGAGTTTGTGGTTTTCCTACCAAGGGGCTTTATTGTGAGTTCTTGGAATTCTTTGGAAATTGAGTCCCCGAACAGGAGTCGACGGGCTCTGTTCGTAATGTAAGACATGTCATTTGAATTGGATTTTGTATAAGAGCTCATTTCTGAAACCCTGCGACCTATTGCGGTATTTTTGTATGAAAACGATCGTAAGAGTACAAGAGAGTGAATGGTGAAGCAGGCGCGCCCGTGTGAAAGAAGCAAGTTGATAAAATTGTAAACATTTGAAACATTATCGTTAACATGCCTTCTTTTAGTAAACCATGTTTTGGGTGCTGCTGTGGGAGAGGTACTCGGCCGGAAGAAAGACAGCCTGCCCCTCCCGAAGGAAGCCCCAGTTTTGATATGTATGTTAAACATGGTGTTGCTCCAATTTTATTTAATACATTATGGAATAGGTATACTAGGGATAATACCGAATTGCAATGGCCCCTTACAGGGTCATTTGATGAAAATAAAATAACGTATTTGCAGAATAAAATGTTCATGAAGAAAAGTCGCCAGTCTATGTTTGATTCCTTGAACCTATGGTTAAAGGAGGCTAAACGACGGCGAATAAGGGAAGAGAAATTAGGAAGAATTAAAGCTGGACAAACTATAACTCAAAAGGCAGTAGCTTATGATAGAGGGAAATTAGAGGAAAATATTGCTCAAATGGATAGGCAGTACCGTTTAGAAACAGACAAAAGCTATGTAACCCGAGCCGATACGAGAGATGAGTTAGACGGGTTATTAGAAGCCCGTCTGCCTCCTCCTTATGCCCCAAAGAGGCTATATCCGGCAGTGCCGTTGGCTCAGCAAGGTCCTGTGCCTGCACCCGCGCCTGCACCTCCGCCGGCGCCCCCACTGCCCCAGTATTTCCCATACGAAATCCTGTAGGTGCAACGGCTACGGCCCCACTAGATGGGTCTGTACGGGATGCGTCGCTTCCTCCTCCTTCGCTCCGACCCTCTACTTCTCCCCTGGTTCCGTTACAACCAGATTCAGTTGTACCGTCCATGTCAAGTCCAATATTCATCTCTCCTCCGGCTCGTAGTGTTGTAGATCCTCGAGCTCTGGCTACCATAGACACGACCCCTAAACGTTTAAGATCGGACCTGAGTGATCCACGAGTTTATACTAGGTCTGCAATGGGAATGGAAGAACGACAAACTATGGTAAATCAAGCATCCCAATGGATCCGGAATACTATTTATACGTTAGAAGATATTTGGAGAACTATGAAGGATTATCAGCCGGCTGCTCAACAATTAGCTCTGTGCATAGCTGTGAAAGCACTGGCAGCACATGTCAGTGAGAGCACATGGAATCAGGAGCGCATGGCATCAAGAGCACATGGCATTGAGAGCGCATGGCATATAGAGCACATGTCAGTGAGAGCACATGGCTTCGAGAGCGCATGGCATCGAGTGCACATGGCATCGAGAGCGCATGGCATCAAGAGCACATCTCAGTGAGAGCGCAGGGCATTGAGAGAGCATGGCATTGATTGCACATGGCATCGAGAGCGCATGACATCGAGAGCACATGGCTGTGAGAGCGCCTGGCATCAAGAGCGCATGGCATCGAGAGCGCATGGCATAGAGTGCACATGGCAGCAAGAGCACATGGCAGCAAGAGCGCGTGGCATCTTGAACACATGGCATCGAGTGCTCATGGCAGCGAGAGCGCATGACATCGAGAGCGCATGACATCGAGTGCACATGCATCGAGTGCAAATGGCATCGAGAGCGCATGGCATCGAGAGCACATGGCATCGAGTGCATATGGCAGCGAAAGCTCATGGCAGCGAGAGTGCATCCTAGGGACAGGAGTTTTTAAGATGCCAACGCCAGCAGAATCAGTAATACAGCTGATTAACAATAAAACTGTGCAGGATGAGAATGAACCCCAAAGCTCATTAAACACACATTCAATGCACCCCCCCTCGCGTCATCTGGTTTACTCTTCACCCACTGGCACGCGGCCAGATGACGACTCCAATCGAAATCTAATGACAGACATGAAGAAGCAGCTGGGAGCATGCGGCTGCTCCAGAAAGATATTGGAAAAACAGATTCTGCACAATTTCTTTTCAGGGCAGATTTCCCCGGAGTGTTATTGAGTTACTTCAGACTGTAATATACCTCTGGCGATACTATTACATTTGGCCACTGGAAATAAACTCCGCGCCTCTGTTACCTTCGTCACTTTTAAACATTTCTCATCAAAAATGTATTTTTCTAATGCAGTTCTGCGCAGCTCAGCCATGAATCAGGTGCAGGGCGGGGGCTGTCACCAGAGCGCGAGCCATCCCTACCTGTGGCACGGGGGCCTTCTGGAGACAAGAGCAGAGGGTGAATGAGTGAATGCACATCTGCAGACATGACCAGAGGGTGAATGAGTGAATGCACGTCTGCAGACAAGAGCAGAGGGTGAATGAGTGAATGCATATCTGCAGACATGACCAGAGGGTGAATGAGTGAATGCACATCTGGGGCCAGATATGGGGTTTCTTGGGTTAGTGCCAGTCAGCTCACTATAGTGCAGTTGTCTTGATCAGGCCTCAACATAAGCATTATGATAGATGGTGGGTTACCGATGGGGGGCCCAGCGTGCCATCAGCTGTGAATTAACAGGTAGTGGTAAGAGCGGTGGCTGATTCCCGGTCATACATGAACAGGGGATTGGTGCAGAGGTGGCACTCAGCAGTGAAGTCTGTTCGGTCAGGGGGGGAGCGCGCCAGTAAGCTACTCGCCCTGTGGCGGGGTCCCAGGCAAGAAAAGGGGGTGGACTTCCTTTTTGGTATGGACTGGCTGCCCCTTGGAAAGGGCAAGCAGTCATTGTAGGGCTCTGGGCTGGCGGAAGAGGGGGGACTGACCTGCTGGTGGTCCTTGACCTCTCCTCCCCTACCCAAGATGCCTTGGTGTATGTTTATAACATTGAAGGGGGTATACCCCGGTGTGGTTGTCTCAAGTGGAGGCACATTATTTACCTCCGTTGACCGGAGGGCGGTCAACTTAAGGAGAGCAGGCTATCTTGGTTGTGGCCTGCTGGCACAGCCCGAAGGTTAAGCAAAAGACCCCTTGGAGAGTGGGTTGTAAATATAATGACAATATACAACTTTGAGATTTATTTGTATGCTGTAGCATTGATAAACAAAGTATTTTTTAAAGATTTACCTTAATCAAGATGAATAAAGGATTAATAATCCAAGATGAATAAAGGTTTAATGACACTGCTTTAAGTTTCAATAAAAGACTATGCGGTGAACGACAACAACTTGCTTCATGTCTTTTATGGGAGGGCGACTGGCACCCGGTAGGCACACTAAGATGGCGCCACCCGCTCCTAGGGACGTGGCGACCTTAGGGGGCATCCGGGGCAGGAGCCAGCAGAGACGTCCTCGAGGCAGCAACAGGACAGGGAGGAGCCAGTAAGGCATGTCCAAGTGAGCCTATCACGGGAGCCCAGAGTCGTCAGGAAGGCAGGGTCGACCTTCCCTCCCCCGAGGTATAAAACCTCGGGGGAGGCAGAACTAACCCTCTTTGTCCTCTCCCAACAGCTCCGGCGGCAGCAGACCAGCAAAATAATTACCCACCCACCCATCCCTGCAACAAGGAAGAGAATGGCGGGGTCCCAGGCAAGAAAAGGGTGTGGACTTCCTTTTTGGTATGGACTGGCTGCCTCTTGGAAAGGGCAAGCAGTCATTGTAGGGCTCTGGGCTGGCGAGAGAGGGGGGACTGACCTGCTGGGGGTCCTTGACCTCTCCTCCCCTACCCAAGATGCCTTGGTGTATGTTTATAACATTGAAGGGGGTATACCCCGGTGTGGTTGTCTCAAGTGGAGGCACATTATTTACCTGCGGCTCCGTTGACCGGAGGGCGGTCAACTTAAGGAGAGCAGGTTATCTTGGTTGTGGCCTGCTGGCACAGCCCGAAGGTTAAGCAAAAGGCCCCTTGGAGAATGGGTTGTAAATATAATGACAATGTACAACTTTGAGATTTATTTGTATGTTGTGGCATTGATAAGCAAAGTATTTTTAACAGATTTACCTTAATCAAGATGAATAAAGGATTAATAATCCAAGATGAATAAAGGATTAATGACACTGCTTTAAGTTTCAATAAAAGACTACGCGGTGAACGACAACAACTTGCTTCATGTCTTTTATGGGAGGGCGACTCGCACCCGGTAGGCACACTATAGTCATTAGCCTATGATTATAGTATTTGGGATGGGACATCGAGGTGCACTGACTGGCTGATTACAAACACTTTGTCCTTGCAGATAGACATGTTTATATATTATGTACGTTGAGATGTTATGCCATGGAAAATGAATCTTGTTACAAATCGCAGGAAGTGGAAGTAAAGACTGGTGCATAGTCATGGCAGGTACGAATATTCAACAAGCATTGGCATCGCCGGTGAGTCGAGCTTTGAAGAAATGTTGTAAGGTAATATAAATAATTACAAGTAAACATCATGGGGATGAATATGTATTTGTGTGGAAGCAAAGAACTATAGAATAAAATTGGTGAAGGTTAAAAGGTCAGGGGAAAGTTAAACTGTCAAGCCAGACCTACAATCCATGCAGCTTAATAACCGCCTTCTCCCATCTGTGCTGCTACCAGAGGAAGACAAGCAGCATGCAATATCCAGTTACCTAAGACAGGTTTGAGCCACTGAAAGTTCAAGCTCAGCCAGCTGGATAAATAAAATGATCACAGCTGTGTGGAGGGCAAGCACTTTTTTGTTGAAGTACACAACTTCTGCCCAATCAAAACTCCCTCTCTCGTCATGCTCACATCATTTTCTGACGACAGCTATGCTGTCAAGCCAGACAGTAAAAAGCTTGCATTCAAATTCTATCACGAGTGCGTGTGTGTGAAAGTGAGAGTGCGAGCGCATGCTCAGCTGTGTGCAAGAGGAAGTGTGTGTAAAGGATTGTGTCTGCGTGGGGGAGGGGAGGTTTCAAAGGACTCAAGGCTTGTTTTGATTATTTGATAAGTATGTGTAACATTGGAATGGGAGGACTTATTTCCCCTTCCAGCCTAGCCTGCAGACGCTCTGTTAGAGACGCTCTGTGGGACACCCCTGCGCCGCACGGCCACCAGCTGCTGCGTGTGCCCCTCAGCCTTGTCCCTGCCTCGCTGCCTGCCTCGCTGCCGGCCGACGACTCCGTTGTCGTTTGTTTTGTTTTTGCTTTTTGCCCGTCATTTGTGCTTGCTAATTTGTCTCCTTGCTTCCCTGCCCGTGTTAGCGTTTTTTTCCTCTGTTTTCTGTATTTCTGTACTTTTTCTCAGCTTGTCCTTCCTGTTTGCCCGCCTACCCTCGCCGCCCTCCGTCTTCCCTCCCCGCTCCCCGCTTCCCGCCATCACCGCAGGCCCGGCCCCTTTTTTCATTCTGTTCCCTCCCCGCTCCCGCCTCCCAGCTGCTCCGCCCACCCACGCACTTGGCCTTTATATGGCGACCGTGCGACACAGGTGAGTGTGACCCACTTGTGGGACACCCCTGCGCCGCACGGCCACCAGCTGCTGCGTGTGCCCCTCAGCCTTGTCCCTGCCTCGCTGCCTGCCTCGCTGCCGGCCGACTCCGTTGTCGTTTGTTTTGTTTTTGTTTTTGCCCGTCATTTGTGCTTGCTAATTTGTCTCCTTGCTTCCCTGCCCGTGTTAGCGTTTTTTCCCTCTGTTTTCTGTATTTCTGTACTTTTTCTCAGCTTGTCCTTCCTGTTTGCCCGCCTACCCTCGCCGCCCTCCGTCTTCCCTCCCCGCTCCCCGCTTCCCGCCACCACCGCAGGCCCCGCCCCTTTTTTCATTCTGTTCCCTCTCCGCTCCCACCTCCCAGCTGCTCCGCCCACCCGCGCACTTGGCCTTTATATGGCGACCGTGCGACACAGGTGAGTGTGACCCACTTGTGGGACACCCCTGCGCCGCACGGCCACCAGCTGCTGCGTGTGCCCCTCAGCCTTGTCCCTGCCTCGCTGCCTGCCTCGCTGCCGGCCGACTCCGTTGTCGTTTGTTTTGTTTTTGTTTTTGCCCGTCATTTGTGCTTGCTAATTTGTCTCCTTGCTTCCCTGCCCGTGTTAGCGTTTTTTTCCTCTGTTTTCTGTATTTCTGTACTTTTTCTCAGCTTGTCCTTCCTGTTTGCCCGCCTACCCTCGCCGCCCTCCGTCTTCCCTCCCCGATCCCCGCCACCACCGCAGGCCCCGCCCCTTTTTTCATTCTGTTACCTCCCCGCTCCCGCCTCCCAGCTGCTCCGCCCACCCGCGCACTTGGCCTTTATATGGCGACCGTGCGACACAGGTGAGTGTGACCCACTTGTGGGACACCCCTGCGCCGCACGGCCACCAGCTGCTGCGTGTGCCCCTTAGCCTTGTCCCTGCCTCGCTGCCTGCCTCGCTGCCGGCCAACTCCGTTGTCGTTTGTTTTGTTTTTGTTTTTGCCCGTCATTTGTGCTTGCTAATTTGTCTCCTTGCTTCCCTGCCCGTGTTAGCGTTTTTTTCCTCTGTTTTCTGTATTTCTGTACTTTTTCTCAGCTTGTCCTTCCTGTTTGCCCGCCTACCCTCGCCGCCCACCGTCTTCCCTCCCCGCTCCCCGCTTCCCGCCACCACCGCAGGCCCCGCCCCTTTTTTCATTCTGTTCCCTCCCCGCTCCCGCCTCCCAGCTGCTCCGCCCACCCGCGCACTTGGCCTTTATATGGCGACCGTGCGACACAGGTGAGTGTGACCCACTTGTGGGACACCCCTGCGCCGCACGGCCACCAGCTGCTGCGTGTGCCCCTCAGCCTTGTCCCTGCCTCGCTGCCTGCCTCGCTGCCGGCCGACTCCGTTGTCGTTTGTTTTGTTTTTGTTTTTGCCCGTCATTTGTGCTTGCTAATTTGTCTCCTTGCTTCCCTGCCCGTGTTAGCGTTTTTTTCCTCTGTTTTCTGTATTTCTGTACTTTTTCTCAGCTTGTCCTTCCTGTTTGCCCGCCTACCCTCGCCGCCCTCCGTCTTCCCTCCCCGCTCCCCGCTTCCCGCCACCACCGCAGGCCCCGCCCCTTTTTTCATTCTGTTCCCTCTCCGCTCCCACCTCCCAGCTGCTCCGCCCACCCGCGCACTTGGCCTTTATATGGCGACCGTGCGACACAGGTGAGTGTGACCCACTTGTGGGACACCCCTGCGCCGCACGGCCACCAGCTGCTGCGTGTGCCCCTCAGCCTTGTCCCTGCCTCGCTGCCTGCCTCGCTGCCGGCCGACTCCGTTGTCGTTTGTTTTGTTTTTGTTTTTGCCCGTCATTTGTGCTTGCTAATTTGTCTCCTTGCTTCCCTGCCCGTGTTAGCGTTTTTTTCCTCTGTTTTCTGTATTTCTGTACTTTTTCTCAGCTTGTCCTTCCTGTTTGCCCGCCTACCCTCGCCGCCCTCCGTCTTCCCTCCCCGCTCCCCGCTTCCCGCCACCACCACAGGCCCCGCCCCTTTTTTCATTCTGTTCCCTCCCCGCCTCCCAGCTGCTCCGCCCACCCGCGCACTTCGCCTTTATATGGCGACCGTGCGAACGCGCAGCGGGCGCGCCGATTGTGCGCCAAAGGCGCGCCAAAGGTAAGCCCGTCTGCGCCCGTCCGCGACCGGATCGCTACCAGCGCCAGGACCCCTGGCCCCCGAAGACCCCGACCGACCCGCCTGACGTACTCCGCCGCCACCCTCATCGCTCTCAACTCCGGCCGACTCCCAGAATGCCTTCAAGCAACCCCACGACGCACCCACGGACCTTTCAGCTGCCACGCCTGCAAGTTCACCTGCATCCGGACCTGCCCCGCACCAGCACCCGCCAAGTCGAACACCAGCAGCACCCACCTCAAGTGCATCCTGCTCAACACCCGCTCCGTCCACAGACACGCCATCGAACTCTGGAACCTCCTAGACGCCACAGCCCCTGACGTCGCCTTCCTCACGGAGACCTGGATGAACGCCTCCTCAGCTCCCGACATCGCCATCACTATCCCAGAGGGCTACAAGATCGTCCGGAGGGACCGCAACGCCAACCAGATGGGAGGAGGCATCGCCATCATCCACAAGAACACCATCCGTCTCACGACCAGCACCGACAACACCCTGACCACCGCCGAACACCTGCACTTCCAGATCCACACCAACCCGAACACCACCCTCAGAGGCACCCTGATCTACCGACCCCCTGGACCACGCACACAATTCAGCGAGGACATCGCCGACTTCGTCAGCCCGCTTGCCCTCCCCTCCTCTGACTACATCCTCCTGGGGGACCTCAACTTCCACCTGGAGAACAACAACGACCGCAACACCACCACCCTACTGGACAACCTCGCCAACCTGGGACTCAAGCAACTGGTGTCCACCCCCACCCACCTCGCCGGACACACACTCGACGCAGTCTTCTCATCCAGCACAGACATCGACTTCAGCCACGCCACAGAGCTTCAATGGACGGACCACAGCTGCGTCCACTTCACCTTCAAGAGAACGACGACCCACCACCGCCAGCAACAGGCCGCCCGCAGAAGCTGGAACAAGATCACAGCAGACCAGCTCGCCACCTCCCTGAGCCAGCACCCTCCTGCCAGCTCAGCGGACCCCAGCCAGGCCGCCGACAACCTCACGAAGTGGATCACCATCTGCGCGGACGAGCTCGCCCCGCTGAGGACCCCGCCCAGCAGACCCGGCAGCAAGAAAGCCCCTTGGTTCACCGACGAACTCAAGAGCTCCAAGAAGAACTGCCGAGCCCTCGAGAAAGTCTGGAGAAGGGAACCTACACCGGACAACAGGACCTCCTTCAAGCTTGCCACCCGGAAGCACCACCAGCTGATCCGCGCCGCCAAGAAAACAGCATTCAAGGAACGGCTGGACAACAACGCACACAACTGCAAGGAACTCTTCAACATCGTGAAAGAGCTCTCCAACCCCAGCGCAGGAAACAACGACATCACCCCATCGCAAGACCTCTGCAACTCCCTCGCTTCATACTTCCACAACAAGATCGCGGACATACACAACAGCTTCAACAACCATCCAACGCACACCATGACCGAACAATCACCCCCCACCACCACCCTCCACGCCTGGACCCCGATCAGCACCGAAGACACCATCCGCACGATGAACTCCATCCACTCCGGATCACCGACCGACCCCTGCCCTCACCACGTCTTCAACAAGGCCGACGCTGTCATCGCACCCCACCTGCGAGACATCATCAACACATCCTTCGACACCGCCACCTTCCCTGAGAGCTGGAAACACGCCGAACTCAGCGCTCTACTAAAGAAACCAACAGTGGACCCCACCGAACTCAAGAACTACCGCCCCATCTCGCTCCTCCCGTTTCCAGCCAAAGTCATCGAGAAGACCGTCAACAAGCAGATGGCCGCCTTCCTCGAGACGAACGGATCCCTCGACCCCTCACAGTCCGGCTTCCGAGCCAATCACAGCACCGAGACCGCCCTCATCGCCGCCACTGATGACATCCGAGCCCTGATGGACAATGGAGAAACAGCAGCCCTCATCCTCCTAGACCTCTCTGCGGCCTTCGACACGGTCTGCCACCGCACCCTAGTACAGCGCCTCAGCAACATCGGAATCCAGGACAAGGCGCTGGAATGGATCATCTCCTTCCTCGACGGAAGAACACAGAGAGTCCGCCTACCACCGTACAAGTCAGAGGCCTCCGAAGTCATCTGCGGCATCCCTCAAGGATCATCTCTGAGCCCCACTCTCTTCAACGTCTACATGAGCCCCCTCGCGGCCATCGTACGCAAACACAACCTCAGCATAATCTCCTACGCCGATGACACCCAGCTGATCCTCTCCCTGACCAACGACCCCGCCTCCGCCAGAGCCAACCTGCACGAAGGGATGAGAGAGGTAGCCGAGTGGATGACGACCAGCCGCCTAAAACTGAACTCGGACAAGACGGAGGTCCTCATCCTGGGCTCTTCCCCCTCCGCCTGGGACGACTCCTGGTGGCCCCCCGCCCTGGGCACCGCACCCAAACCGACAGACCATGCACGCAACCTGGGCTTCATCCTGGACTCCTCCCTCTCCATGACCAGACAAGTCAACAACGTCTCCTCGGCGTGCTTCAACATCCTACGCATGCTACGGAAGATTTTCCGGTGGATCCCCACCGAGACCAAGAAGACCGTCACCCAGGCCCTCGTCACCAGCCGACTGGACTACGGCAACGCCCTCTACGCCGGTACCACCGCCAAGCTCCAGAAGAGACTCCAGCGGATCCAGAACGCCTCAGCCAGACTCATCCTCGACATCCCACGAACCAGCCACATCACCGGACATCTGAGAGACCTTCACTGGCTCCCCGTCAACAAAAGAATCACCTTCCGCCTCCTCACCCACGCACACAAAGCCCTACACGACCAAGGCCCGAGCTACCTCAACAGCCGGATCAACTTCTACGCACCCAAACGCCACCTCCGATCAGCCAACCACGCCCTCGCCGCCGTCCCCCGCATCCGAAGAGCGACTACAGGAGGAAGGTCCTTCTCCTACCTGGCCGCCAAGACCTGGAACTCCCTCCCTCCCGACCTGCGCCTGACCCAAGACCACCTCTCCTTCAGGAAGAAGCTGAAGACCTGGCTGTTCGAGCAGTAGCGGCACCCCCCCCCCCCACCCCCCAGCGCCTTGAGACCCTACGGGTATGTAGCGCGCTCTACAAGTGTCACTGATTGATTGATTGAACCGCTCCCAGGCTGAATATTAACCCTTTCCATTCTTTGCTGAGGCATGCACAGGTATGTTTGCCATGCTGCCCTGCATAGGGCAGCGTGTCAGCCATCTTGCAAAAGTGCTCAAGATCAATCAATTTGCACATACATCACTTCAAGTAATGGTCCAGAAAGATGGCCGACCACAACAGATAATCTGTTCCCTTCCATCTTCCTTGGTTTTACCTGCTCAGCATTTATCTTCACAGTCCCTAAATGGAAATATCATGCACACATCAAACAGAAATTAATGTTTAGAAGGGCCCCCTGAATATTGAAGCAATAATATCGAGGTACAAGCAATCGAGGACAAAATGTCGAATCCAAAACATCGGATGGCAAGTAAGTCTAGATTCTTGATACATGACCCCACACATAGGAACCTGCACGGTATATAGAGCTTCAAGGTACACAGACGTGGAGTGGGGAATAGTGTATCTACACCTTCTCTCTATGCACTCACCTTTCGCTATTTCTTCCACATTTTGTCCTGGATGTTGTTGCATCTCCATATCCTGAGCCTCGATAACCAGCAGTTCAATCGCACTTGTGCCTTCTGTTATCTTGCACAGTGGCAGGCACCATGCACTTTCCTTTGAAAAAGCATTTTTTTTAAATCTATCTATAACTTTTAATCCCGTGGACGGATTTGCACCAGATTTAGCAGTTGCTTCAGTAGTCAGGTAAAGTCCGGCATGCCAATTGATGTATAGATCCAAGCTGAGGGGCGGGAGGCTTCGATACAAGTTAAGGGGTGGTTGAAGAAAGTTGGGGCATATTATAAAGCCTGGGCGATAAAATTATTGCGCTTTAGCGGCGGGAAACTGCTGATAAAGTGGCGTTAATGGGCTTGATAATATGCTCTATGGAATTCCAATCGAAGCTCATGTTAAATGTCCTTCACATTTAACATGGGCTTCAAATGGAATTCCATAGAGCATATTATCAAGCCCATTATCTCCACTTTATCAGCAGTTTCCTGCCGATAAAACGGTGATAATATTAACACCAGTCCTTGATAATATGCCCCCATGTCAGAAAGTGGGTTTTTTTGTGCTCAGTTTAAATCCATTCAGTAGATTTCAATATATGTGTTTTTATAAAAAGTTTGCAAACAGGCTTTAACAGGTTTAAAAGGCCCTCCACTTCCGCACCCGCTCTTCTCCACTTCTCTCGGATCGAGGAGGGGCTGCAACGGAGTCTTCAGAAGCCGGAACGCCATAAAGCCATGGGAGGCGTCCTGCAGTGCGGGACACGTAGGTGGTGTGCCTGGGCTACGACCGGGCCAAGACCAGGCAAAGACGGGCCCGCTTGATATAGCCCGGAATAGGCTGGGCTGGCCAATCCCCCTTTTTGCAGCTGGATTGTACTTTGCTCCACGTTTACTTCTAAAGCACTTTGGAAGTCTATGGAGACCAGGTGGTCCTTCAGTTAACTACGCACTACGCAGCACTTATCAAAGACATCTGCTGGTTGTTGACAGTGCTCAGGAACCTTGTGGGTGTGGACACCAGGAGGGCCTCTTTGTAAAAAAAGGCACCACATCTGGCGGGCCTAAGACCCTTGCTGGCTCTGTTACTATTCTGCTTACAAAGGGAGTAGGATCTGTCTGTGATAGTTCCTCAGCCCCTCTATCTCTGCCTTTTTGTGCACGCTTAGGAATGGGCGAGTGTAAGGCACTGGAGGGGCACAGGACTCCCAAAGGGAAAAGAAGACAGCCATCTGTGATAATGAGGAGGTCATGGACTGGATGGATAAGCTGCTGGTGAAATGCACAGATAAGACCAACTCCAACTGCAGCCATCGAAGCCTAGTCCAGATCTGTCTGATATAGAGCCAAGTAACCGCGTTACACGGGTTCACCAACGTCTTGGAAATCTCTCACTGAATCTCAACCATGCCCCTCTTTGTTACCAGATGATGAATGATGTGAATCTAACACAAGCAACGCACAGCTGCATCCAATATGTGTCGATCTAATTATTGACTGGTGTAACTGCTTTTCGACCCTTCCCGTAGAAGAAATTGCTTCAGCAAAGGAGAATATTCTACTTGATGGTCAGGACCATCCAAACGTAGGGATGATGGCATTACTGCGAGATTTGATGGGGATTATTGGTGACCTTAGGGATCAGGTAAGAACTTTGCAGAACCAGTTTCTCTTTCAAGTCCGCCAATCTATCTATTACGCTCACTGAAACATAATTATCTATACATTCCTCTATCCCTGGTCATGCCATAGGGCCAGATAGACTGCCCAATGATCTATACAGAGAACATTCAGTATTTGGAGGTCAGACATTGTTCTGCTCTGAAACACAACTCTGGCTGGTACAGAGATTCCATCTTTCTGGAACCTAGCCAAAATGATTACCATCTATAAAGAGGGGGACAAGGCCATCCCGGCCAACGATGGGTCCATGCGTCGGATTGATTCCCTACAAAAACTTTTTTGCTGGCAGGTACTGTCTGGCGTACAGGAGTGGATTAGGGATGAGAGGTACTCCCGGATTGGCAGGCAGGATTTAGGCAAAATGTGAGCAGAGTGGAACTAATTTTCCGCTTTGTGAGTTTGTACTGGAGAGAGGTGATCATAGGCGAGGACAAGCTGTAAATTGCCTTTGTCGAGCTTCATGCAGCTTTTGATTTAGTGCCTCGAGACAGATTATGGAAGGTTCTTGGTCGAGATGGGACTACCAGCCCCCTGTTGGACATTGTCGTTAGGCTTTATGCTGATACACTTTTTCATATCAATCGGGAGGTCTGCAGGGGTGTGTTTTGGCACCCACCCTCTTTATATTATATACTTCCGGGCTCAGGGAGCACAGGTCAGCGCTCTAGCGACCCCTTCCATAAACTATAAATGTGCGTAGGACCGCGACCGCGCAGCGGACGCGTGCAGCGGGCGCGCCGGAAGCGCGCCGAAGTCGAGCCAAAGTCAAGCCCGTCTGCGCCCGTCCGCGGCCGGATGGGGCACGGGGCCACAAACCCTGGCTCTCCTACACCAACCACCATCAGGTATGGCAGACAGGAATTGCTCGACTTCCAACCCCATACACCCACCTGCTGCAAACATACAATGAATGCCCTTTTGTTAAAACCTTGCAATATATGCTCTTCTATCCCGTTCAATCCTGCGACTACTAGTACATCCACCAACACTATTACGGCAGCCCTGCTAAACTGCAGATCTCTTCGTAAACACAGTCAAGAAATCTTTCATTTACTCGAAGACGATGACATTAACATACTGTTTCTTACGGAAACATGGCTGGATGAATATTCAGACCCCGATGTTATTCAGGCCCTTCCTCCTGGATACTCTCTCTCCAGAGTGGATAGAAAGGACGGCAGAGGTGGTGGCATTGCTATTGCTACTAAAACCCCTCTAGTATGTACCCTGTCCCCTATCTCGGTGGACCACAGTGAAGCAGGTTCCTTCACCATTAGTACCAGTCCCAACCACTCCATCTCAGGTATTCTTGTTTACCGTCCTCCTGGCAGGCTATATGATTTCACTCCTACTCTCATGGAAGCTTTAACCCATCTAGCACTAAGGAAAAATCGTGTACTAGTGCTAGGAGACTTAAATGTCCATTTTGATGACCCTCTCGATAAGGAAGCTACAGACATCACCTCTGAGCTTTTTTCCCTACAACTAGACTTAAAAAATAACGAGCCGTCTCACCAACTAGGTCACTTATTGGACCCAGTCTTTGGGAATTGGGAGGGAGTTCAGACCCTATCTCTCCAACCCATACCATGGTTGGATCATTTTATTGTCCCCATACGACTCCAATTAGAGAAGACCGAGCACCAAAAACAAAATTCTCAACGCTATAAACGTAGGAAATGGAAGAACTTCTCGGCAGATTCATTTAGTAAAATTGTTCAGGATGCAGGGCCTCCTAGAGGGACTGATTGTGAGACAACATACAAACACCTATGTCACTACATCACTAAGGCTCTAGATATTACAGCCCCGATTCGTACTGTAACCAACACCATGAGAACCAAAAAAACGCTCCCTGGTTTAGTAAGGAGCTTCAGATTCTTAAAACAGCTTGTAAAAATCTTGAAAGAGGCCGGCGTCACAATTTCAGTCCTGAAATCAAAGCCCAGTACAAAGCGGCTCAAAAAGAGTACAATAAAAAAGTACGCTTATCCAAGGCAGCTCATTATAATAACCGTATCTTGGAGGCGGAAAACTCCTCTAAGGAGCTTTTTCAGATTTATAAAGAAATTTCAATAATTGACTCCAACTCCACCTCTCAGAATGATTCTGTAGAAACCTGTAATAAGATTGCTAAATATTTTTCAGGAAAAATCACTAACATCTATGCCAGTTTCTCCAATAACATAATACCTGGCACTGAATTCATAGAGAGCGAAGACCTTGTATGTACTCAAGAATGTCTATGTACATTCATTGTTCCTCCCGTTGAGACTCTGGCTAAAGTATGCAAGAGCATTAAATCTGGCTCTCCACGAGATCCTGCACCACCTAAAATCCTGGCAGAGACCATCCCTGTGTTGGAGCCTCATTTTAGACACATGCTTCAAGTCTATTTCTCAACTGCCTGTCTACCTACTGATTGGAAACAAGCCATAGTGCTCCCAATTAAAAAAAAGCCTAGTATGAGCCAGGACATACTGGAGAACTTACGCCCAATCTCTTTGCTACCATATTTAGCAAAAGTAGCGGAGAAAGTTGCCAATGTTCAGCTCATATTTACAACAAGGGGTGGTGAGGGACAGAGTCTCTGAATTAAGCAGAAAGCTCTCACCCAGTCAAGAGATCAGGGCTAGATCCAACACCGTTTTTTAGCTCACTGCACCATCCCAGTTTCAGAACCTGGCTGTATGCAAATTAGTCTGTTCCTGTCCCAGTGCATGATGGGAACAGGGCAAACCAAACTACAAAAGCCAATTCTTACACTGGGAAGGAAACAAGCTCCCGGGGACCGGTTTCTGGCATTACAGCCGTCTTCGGCCCGGTTTGCTTGAATCCTGATGGTGCAATGAGCAAGGGTCTCACATCTGAGAATACCCTTCCACGCTTAGGGTGGACAAAAATATTTACAACAAGGGGTGGTGAGGGACAGAGTCTCTGAATTAAGCAGAAAGCTCTCACTCAGTCAAGAGATCAGGGCTAGATCCAACACCGTTTTTTAGCTCACTGCACCATCCCAGTTTCAGAACCTGGCTGTATGCAAATTAGTCTGTTCCTGTCCCAGTGCATGATGGGAACAGGGCAAACCAAACTACAAAAGCCAATTATTACACTGGGAAGGAAACAAGCTCCCGGGGACCGGTTTCTGGCATTACAGCCGTCTTCGGCCCGGTTTGCTTGAATCCTGATGGTGCAATGAGCAAGGGTCTCACATCTGAGAATACCCTTCCACGCTTAGGGTGGACAAAAATATTTACAACAAGGGGTGGTGAGGGACAGAGTCTCTGAATTAAGCAGAAAGCTCTCACCCAGTCAAGAGATCAGGGCTAGATCCAACACCGTTTTTTAGCTCACTGCACCATCCCAGTTTCAGAACCTGGCTGTATGCAAATTAGTCTGTTCCTCTCCCAGTGCATGATGGGAACAGGGCAAACCAAACTACAAAAGCCAATTCTTACACTGGGAAGGAAACAAGCTCCCGGGGACCGGTTTCTGGCATTACAGCCGTCTTCGGCCCGGTTTGCTTGAATCCTGATGGTGCAATGAGCAAGGGTCTCACATCTGAGAATACCCTTCCACGCTTAGGGTGGACAAAAATATTTACAACAAGGGGTGGTGAGGGACAGAGTCTCTGAATTAAGCAGAAAGCTCTCACCCAGTCAAGAGATCAGGGCTAGATCCAACACCGTTTTTTAGCTCACTGCACCATCCCAGTTTCAGAACCTGGCTGTTTGCAAATTAGTCTGTTCCTGTCCCAGTGCATGATGGGAACAGGGCAAACCAAACTACAAAAGCCAATTCTTACACTGGGAAGGAAACAAGCTCCCGAGGACCAGTTTCTGGCATTACAGCCGTCTTCGGCCCGGTTTGCTTGAATCCTGATGGTGCAATGAGCAAGGGTCTCACATCTGGGAATACCCTTCCACGCCTAGGGTGGACAAAAATATTTACAACAAGGGGTGGTGAGGGACAGAGTCTCTGAATTAAGCAGAAAGCTCTCACCCAGTCAAGAGATCAGGGCTAGATCCAACACCGTTTTTTAGCTCACTGCACCATCCCAGTTTCAGAACCTGGCTGTATGCAAATTAGTCTGTTCCTGTCCCAGTGCATGATGGGAACAGGGCAAACCAAACTACAAAAGCCAATTCTTACACTGGGAAGGAAACAAGCTCCCGGGGACCGGTTTCTGGCATTACAGCCGTCTTCGGCCCGGTTTGCTTGAATCCTGATGGTGCAATGAGCAAGGGTCTCACATCTGAGAATACCCTTCCACGCTTAGGGTGGACAAAAATATTTACAACAAGGGGTGGTGAGGGACAGAGTCTCTGAATTAAGCAGAAAGCTCTCACCCAGTCAAGAGATCAGGGCTAGATCCAACACCGTTTTTTAGCTCACTGCACCATCCCAGTTTCAGAACCTGGCAATATGCAAATTAGTCTGTTCCTGTCCCAGTGCATGATGGGAACAGGGCAAACCAAACTACAAAAGCCAATTCTTACACTGGGAAGGAAACAAGCTCCCGGGGACCGGTTTCTGGCATTACAGCCGTCTTCGGCCCGGTTTGCTTGAATCCTGATGGTGCAATGAGCAAGGGTCTCACATCTGAGAATACCCTTCCACGCTTAGGGTGGACAAAAATATTTACAACAAGGGGTGGTGAGGGACAGAGTCTCTGAATTAAGCAGAAAGCTCTCACCCAGTCAAGAGATCAGGGCTAGATCCAACACCGTTTTTTAGCTCACTGCACGATCCCAGTTTCAGAACCTGGCTGTATGCAAATTAGTCTGTTCCTGTCCCAGTGCATGATGGGAACAGGACAAACCAAACTACAAAAGCCAATTCTTACACTGGGAAGGAAACAAGCTCCCGGGGACCGGTTTCTGGCATTACAGCCGTCTTCGGCCCGGTTTGCTTGAATCCTGATGGTGCAATGAGCAAGGGTCTCACATCTGAGAATACCCTTCCACGCTTAGGGTGGACAAAAATATTTACAACAAGGGGTGGTGAGGGACAGAGTCTCTGAATTAAGCAGAAAGCTCTCACCCAGTCAAGAGATCAGGGCTAGATCCAACACCGTTTTTTAGCTCACTGCACCATCCCAGTTTCAGAACCTGGCTGTATGCAAATTAGTCTGTTCCTGTCCCAGTGCATGATAGGAACAGGGCAAACCAAACTACAAAAGCCAATTCTTACACTGGGAAGGAAACAAGCTCCCGGGGACCGGTTTCTGGCATTACAGCCGTCTTCGGCCCGGTTTGCTTGAATCCTGATGGTGCAATGAGCAAGGGTCTCAAATCTGAGAATACCCTTCCACGCTTAGGGTGGACAAAAATATTTACAACAAGGGGTGGTGAGGGACAGAGTCTCTGAATTAAGCAGAAAGCTCTCACCCAGTCAAGAGATCAGGGCTAGATCCAACACCGTTTTTTAGCTCACTGCACCATCCCAGTTTCAGAACCTGGCTGTATGCAAATTAGTCTGTTCCTGTCCCAGTGCATGATGGGAACAGGGCAAACCAAACTACAAAAGCCAATTCTTACACTGGGAAGGAAACAAGCTCCCGGGGACCGGTTTCTGGCATTACAGCCGTCTTCGGCCCGGTTTGCTTGAATCCTGATGGTGCAATGAGCAAGGGTCTCACATCTGAGAATACCCTTCCACGCTTAGGGTGGACAAAAATATTTACAACAAGGGGTGGTGAGGGACAGAGTCTCTGAATTAAGCAGAAAGCTCTCACCCAGTCAAGAGATCAGGGCTAGATCCAACACCGTTTTTTAGCTCACTGCACCATCCCAGTTTCAGAACCTGGCTGTATGCAAATTAGTCTGTTCCTGTCCCAGTGCATGATGGGAACAGGGCAAACCAAACTACAAAAGCCAATTCTTACACTGGGAAGGAAACAAGCTCCCGGGGACCGGTTTCTGGCATTACAGCCGTCTTCGGCCCGGTTTGCTTGAATCCTGATGGTGCAATGAGCAAGGGTCTCAAATCTGAGAATACCCTTCCACGCTTAGGGTGGACAAAAATATTTACAACAAGGGGTGGTGCGGGACAGAGTCTCTGAATTAAGCAGAAAGCTCTCACCCAGTCAAGAGATCAGGGCTAGATCCAACACCGTTTTTTAGCTCACTGCACCATCCCAGTTTCAGAACCTGGCTGTATGCAAATTAGTCTGTTCCTGTCCCAGTGCATGATGGGAACAGGGCAAACCAAACTACAAAAGCCAATTCTTACACTGGGAAGGAAACAAGCTCCCGGGGACCGGTTTCTGGCATTACAGCCGTCTTCGGCCCGGTTTGCTTGAATCCTGATAGTGCAATGAGCAAGGGTCTCACATCTGAGAATACCCTTCCACGCTTAGGGTGGACAAAAATATTTACAACAAGGGGTGGTGAGGGACAGAGTCTCTGAATTAAGCAGAAAGCTCTCACCCAGTCAAGAGATCAGGGCTAGATCCAACACCGTTTTTTAGCTCACTGCACCATCCCAGTTTCAGAACCTGGCTGTATGCAAATTAGTCTGTTCCTGTCCCAGTGCATGATGGGAACAGGGCAAACCAAACTACAAAAGCCAATTCTTACACTGGGAAGGAAACAAGCTCCCGGGGACCGGTTTCTGGCATTACAGCCGTCTTCGGCCCGGTTTGCTTGAATCCTGATGGTGCAATGAGCAAGGGTCTCACATCTGAGAATACCCTTCCACGCTTAGGGTGGACAAAAATATTTACAACAAGGGGTGGTGAGGGACGGAGTCTCTGAATTAAGCAGAAAGCTCTCACCCAGTCAAGAGATCAGGGCTAGATCCAACACCGTTTTTTAGCTCACTGCACCATCCCAGTTTCAGAACCTGGCTGTATGCAAATTAGTCTGTTCCTGTCCCAGTGCATGATGGGAACAGGGCAAACCAAACTACAAAAGCCAATTCTTACACTGGGAAGGAAACAAGCTCCCGGGGACCGGTTTCTGGCATTACAGCCGTCTTCGGCCCGGTTTGCTTGAATCCTGATGGTGCAATGAGCAAGGGTCTCACATCTGAGAATACCCTTCCACGCTTAGGGTGGACAAAAATATTTACAACAAGGGGTGGTGAGGGACAGAGTCTCTGAATTAAGCAGAAAGCTCTCACCCAGTCAAGAGATCAGGGCTAGATCCAACACCGTTTTTTAGCTCACTGCACCATCCCAGTTTCAGAACCTGGCTGTTTGCAAATTAGTCTGTTCCTGTCCCAGTGCATGATGGGAACAGGGCAAACCAAACTACAAAAGCCAATTCTTACACTGGGAAGGAAACAAGCTCCCGGGGACCGGTTTCTGGCATTACAGCCGTCTTCGGCCCGGTTTGCTTGAATCCTGATGGTGCAATGAGCAAGGGTCTCACATCTGAGAATACCCTTCCACGCTTAGGGTGGACAAAAATATTTACAACAAGGGGTGGTGAGGGACAGAGTCTCTGAATTAAGCAGAAAGCTCTCACCCAGTCAAGAGATCAGGGCTAGATCCAACACCGTTTTTTAGCTCACTGCACCATCCCAGTTTCAGAACCTGGCAATATGCAAATTAGTCTGTTCCTGTCCCAGTGCATGATGGGAACAGGGCAAACCAAACTACAAAAGCCAATTCTTACACTGGGAAGGAAACAAGCTCCCGGGGACCGGTTTCTGGCATTACAGCCGTCTTCGGCCCGGTTTGCTTGAATCCTGATGGTGCAATGAGCAAGGGTCTCACATCTGAGAATACCCTTCCACGCTTAGGGTGGACAAAAATATTTACAACAAGGGGTGGTGAGGGACAGAGTCTCTGAATTAAGCAGAAAGCTCTCACCCAGTCAAGAGATCAGGGCTAGATCCAACACCGTTTTTTAGCTCACTGCACCATCCCAGTTTCAGAACCTGGCTGTATGCAAATTAGTCTGTTCCTGTCCCAGTGCATGATGGGAACAGGGCAAACCAAACTACAAAAGCCAATTCTTACACTGGGAAGGAAACAAGCTCCCGGGGACCGGTTTCTGGCATTACAGCCGTCTTCGGCCCGGTTTGCTTGAATCCTGATGGTGCAATGAGCAAGGGTCTCACATCTGAGAATACCCTTCCACGCTTAGGGTGGACAAAAATATTTACAACAAGGGGTGGTGAGGGACAGAGTCTCTGAATTAAGCAGAAAGCTCTCACCCAGTCAAGAGATCAGGGCTAGATCCAACACCGTTTTTTAGCTCACTGCACCATCCCAGTTTCAGAACCTGGCTGTATGCAAATTAGTCTGTTCCTGTCCCAGTGCATGATGGGAACAGGGCAAACCAAACTACAAAAGCCAATTCTTACACTGGGAAGGAAACAAGCTCCCGGGGACCGGTTTCTGGCATTACAGCCGTCTTCGGCCCGGTTTGCTTGAATCCTGATGGTGCAATGAGCAAGGGTCTCACATCTGAGAATACCCTTCCACGCTTAGGGTGGACAAAAATATTTACAACAAGGGGTGGTGAGGGACAGAGTCTCTGAATTAAGCAGAAAGCTGTCACCCAGTCAAGAGATCAGGGCTAGATCCAACACCGTTTTTTAGCTCACTGCACCATCCCAGTTTCAGAACCTGGCTGTATGCAAATTAGTCTGTTCCTGTCCCAGTGCATGATGGGAACAGGGCAAACCAAACTACAAAAGCCAATTCTTACACTGGGAAGGAAACAAGCTCCCGGGGACCGGTTTCTGGCATTACAGCCGTCTTCGGCCCGGTTTGCTTGAATCCTGATGGTGCAATGAGCAAGGGTCTCACATCTGAGAATACCCTTCCACGCTTAGGGTGGACAAAAATATTTACAACAAGGGGTGGTGAGGGACAGAGTCTCTGAATTAAGCAGAAAGCTCTCACCCAGTCAAGAGATCAGGGCTAGATCCAACATCGTTTTTTAGCTCACTGCACCATCCCAGTTTCAGAACCTGGCTGTATGCAAATTAGTCTGTTCCTGTCCCAGTGCATGATGGGAACAGGGCAAACCAAACTACAAAAGCCAATTCTTACACTGGGAAGGAAACAAGCTCCCGGGGACCGGTTTCTGGCATTACAGCCGTCTTCGGCCCGGTTTGCTTGAATCCTGATGGTGCAATGAGCAAGGGTCTCACATCTGAGAATACCCTTCCACGCTTAGGGTGGACAAAAATATTTACAACAAGGGGTGGTGAGGGACAGAGTCTCTGAATTAAGCAGAAAGCTGTCACCCAGTCAAGAGATCAGGGCTAGATCCAACACCGTTTTTTAGCTCACTGCACCATCCCAGTTTCAGAACCTGGCTGTATGCAAATTAGTCTGTTCCTGTCCCAGTGCATGATGGGAACAGGGCAAACCAAACTACAAAAGCCAATTCTTACACTGGGAAGGAAACAAGCTCCCGGGGACCGGTTTCTGGCATTACAGCCGTCTTCGGCCCGGTTTGCTTGAATCCTGATGGTGCAATGAGCAAGGGTCTCACATCTGAGAATACCCTTCCACGCTTAGGGTGGACAAAAATATTTACAACAAGGGGTGGTGAGGGACAGAGTCTCTGAATTAAGCAGAAAGCTCTCACCCAGTCAAGAGATCAGGGCTAGATCCAACATCGTTTTTTAGCTCACTGCACCATCCCAGTTTCAGAACCTGGCTGTATGCAAATTAGTCTGTTCCTGTCCCAGTGCATGATGGGAACAGGGCAAACCAAACTACAAAAGCCAATTCTTACACTGGGAAGGAAACAAGCTCCCGGGGACCGGTTTCTGGCATTACAGCCGTCTTCGGCCCGGTTTGCTTGAATCCTGATGGTGCAATGAGCAAGGGTCTCACATCTGAGAATACCCTTCCACGCTTAGGGTGGACAAAAATATTTACAACAAGGGGTGGTGAGGGACGGAGTCTCTGAATTAAGCAGAAAGCTCTCACCCAGTCAAGAGATCAGGGCTAGATCCAACACCGTTTTTTAGCTCACTGCACCATCCCAGTTTCAGAACCTGGCTGTATGCAAATTAGTCTGTTCCTGTCCCAGTGCATGATGGGAACAGGGCAAACCAAACTACAAAAGCCAATTCTTACACTGGGAAGGAAACAAGCTCCCGGGGACCGGTTTCTGGCATTACAGCCGTCTTCGGCCCGGTTTGCTTGAATCCTGATGGTGCAATGAGCAAGGGTCTCACATCTGAGAATACCCTTCCACGCTTAGGGTGGACAAAAATATTTACAACAAGGGGTGGTGAGGGACAGAGTCTCTGAATTAAGCAGAAAGCTCTCACCCAGTCAAGAGATCAGGGCTAGATCCAACACCGTTTTTTAGCTCACTGCACCATCCCAGTTTCAGAACCTGGCTGTTTGCAAATTAGTCTGTTCCTGTCCCAGTGCATGATGGGAACAGGGCAAACCAAACTACAAAAGCCAATTCTTACACTGGGAAGGAAACAAGCTCCCGGGGACCGGTTTCTGGCATTACAGCCGTCTTCGGCCCGGTTTGCTTGAATCCTGATGGTGCAATGAGCAAGGGTCTCACATCTGAGAATACCCTTCCACGCTTAGGGTGGACAAAAATATTTACAACAAGGGGTGGTGAGGGACAGAGTCTCTGAATTAAGCAGAAAGCTCTCACCCAGTCAAGAGATCAGGGCTAGATCCAACACCGTTTTTTAGCTCACTGCACCATCCCAGTTTCAGAACCTGGCAATATGCAAATTAGTCTGTTCCTGTCCCAGTGCATGATGGGAACAGGGCAAACCAAACTACAAAAGCCAATTCTTACACTGGGAAGGAAACAAGCTCCCGGGGACCGGTTTCTGGCATTACAGCCGTCTTCGGCCCGGTTTGCTTGAATCCTGATGGTGCAATGAGCAAGGGTCTCACATCTGAGAATACCCTTCCACGCTTAGGGTGGACAAAAATATTTACAACAAGGGGTGGTGAGGGACAGAGTCTCTGAATTAAGCAGAAAGCTCTCACCCAGTCAAGAGATCAGGGCTAGATCCAACACCGTTTTTTAGCTCACTGCACCATCCCAGTTTCAGAACCTGGCTGTATGCAAATTAGTCTGTTCCTGTCCCAGTGCATGATGGGAACAGGGCAAACCAAACTACAAAAGCCAATTCTTACACTGGGAAGGAAACAAGCTCCCGGGGACCGGTTTCTGGCATTACAGCCGTCTTCGGCCCGGTTTGCTTGAATCCTGATGGTGCAATGAGCAAGGGTCTCACATCTGAGAATACCCTTCCACGCTTAGGGTGGACAAAAATATTTACAACAAGGGGTGGTGAGGGACAGAGTCTCTGAATTAAGCAGAAAGCTCTCACCCAGTCAAGAGATCAGGGCTAGATCCAACACCGTTTTTTAGCTCACTGCACCATCCCAGTTTCAGAACCTGGCTGTATGCAAATTAGTCTGTTCCTGTCCCAGTGCATGATGGGAACAGGGCAAACCAAACTACAAAAGCCAATTCTTACACTGGGAAGGAAACAAGCTCCCGGGGACCGGTTTCTGGCATTACAGCCGTCTTCGGCCCGGTTTGCTTGAATCCTGATGGTGCAATGAGCAAGGGTCTCACATCTGAGAATACCCTTCCACGCTTAGGGTGGACAAAAATATTTACAACAAGGGGTGGTGAGGGACAGAGTCTCTGAATTAAGCAGAAAGCTGTCACCCAGTCAAGAGATCAGGGCTAGATCCAACACCGTTTTTTAGCTCACTGCACCATCCCAGTTTCAGAACCTGGCTGTATGCAAATTAGTCTGTTCCTGTCCCAGTGCATGATGGGAACAGGGCAAACCAAACTACAAAAGCCAATTCTTACACTGGGAAGGAAACAAGCTCCCGGGGACCGGTTTCTGGCATTACAGCCGTCTTCGGCCCGGTTTGCTTGAATCCTGATGGTGCAATGAGCAAGGGTCTCACATCTGAGAATACCCTTCCACGCTTAGGGTGGACAAAAATATTTACAACAAGGGGTGGTGAGGGACAGAGTCTCTGAATTAAGCAGAAAGCTCTCACCCAGTCAAGAGATCAGGGCTAGATCCAACATCGTTTTTTAGCTCACTGCACCATCCCAGTTTCAGAACCTGGCTGTATGCAAATTAGTCTGTTCCTGTCCCAGTGCATGATGGGAACAGGGCAAACCAAACTACAAAAGCCAATTCTTACACTGGGAAGGAAACAAGCTCCCGGGGACCGGTTTCTGGCATTACAGCCGTCTTCGGCCCGGTTTGCTTGAATCCTGATGGTGCAATGAGCAAGGGTCTCACATCTGAGAATACCCTTCCACGCTTAGGGTGGACAAAAATATTTACAACAAGGGGTGGTGAGGGACAGAGTCTCTGAATTAAGCAGAAAGCTCTCACCCAGTCAAGAGATCAGGGCTAGATCCAACACCGTTTTTTAGCTCACTGCACCATCCCAGTTTCAGAACCTGGCTGTATGCAAATTAGTCTGTTCCTGTCCCAGTGCATGATGGGATCAGGGCAAACCAAACTACAAAAGCCAATTCTTACACTGGGAAGGAAACAAGCTCCCGGGGACCGGTTTCTGGCATTACAGCCGTCTTCGGCCCGGTTTGCTTGAATCCTGATGGTGCAATGAGCAAGGGTCTCACATCTGAGAATACCCTTCCACGCTTAGGGTGGACAAAAATATTTACAACAAGGGGTGGTGAGGGACAGAGTCTCTGAATTAAGCAGAAAGCTCTCACCCAGTCAAGAGATCAGGGCTAGATCCAACACCGTTTTTTAGCTCACTGCACCATCCCAGTTTCAGAACCTGGCTGTACGCAAATTAGTCTGTTCCTGTCCCAGTGCATGATGGGAACAGGGCAAACCAAACTACAAAAGCCAATTCTTACACTGGGAAGGAAACAAGCTCCCGGGGACCGGTTTCTGGCATTACAGCCGTCTTCGGCCCGGTTTGCTTGAATCCTGATGGTGCAATGAGCAAGGGTCTCACATCTGAGAATACCCTTCCACGCCTAGGGTGGACAAAAATATTTACAGCAAGGGGTGGTGAGGGACAGAGTCTCTGAATTAAGCAGAAAGCTCTCACCCAGTCAAGAGATCAGGGCTAGATCCAACACCGTTTTTTAGCTCACTGCACCATCCCAGTTTCAGAACCTGGCTGTATGCAAATTAGTCTGTTCCTGTCCCAGTGCATGATGGGAACAGGGCAAACCAAACTACAAAAGCCAATTCTTACACTGGGAAGGAAACAAGCTCCCGGGGACCGGTTTCTGGCATTACAGCCATCTTCGGCCCGGTTTGCTTGAATCCTGATGGTGCAATGAGCAAGGGTCTCACATCTGAGAATACCCTTCCACGCTTAGGGTGGACAAAAATATTTACAACAAGGGGTGGTGAGGGACAGAGTCTCTGAATTAAGCAGAAAGCTCTCACCCAGTCAAGAGATCAGGGCTAGATCCAACACCGTTGTTTAGCTCACTGCACCATCCCAGTTTCAGAACCTGGCTGTATGCAAATTAGTCTGTTCCTGTCCCAGCGCATGATGGGAACAGGGCAAACCAAACTACAAAAGCCAATTCTTACACTGGGAAGGAAACAAGCTCCCGGGGACCGGTTTCTGGCATTACAGCCGTCTTCGGCCCGGTTTGCTTGAATCCTGATGGTGCAATGAGCAAGGGTCTCTCATCTGAGAATACCCTTCCACGCTTAGGGTGGACAAAAATATTTACAACAAGGGGTGGTGAGGGACAGAGTCTCTGAATTAAGCAGAAAGCTCTCACCCAGTCAAGAGATCAGGGCTAGATCCAACACCGTTTTTTAGCTCACTGCACCATCCCAGTTTCAGAACCTGGCTGTATGCAAATTAGTCTGTTCCTGTCCCAGCGCATGATGGGAACAGGGCAAACCAAACTACAAAAGCCCATTCTTACACTGGGAAGGAAACAAGCTCCCGGGGACCGGTTTCTGGCATTACAGCCGTCTTCGGCCCGGTTTGCTTGAATCCTGATGGTGCAATGAGCAAGGGTCTCACATCTGAGAATACCCTTCCACGCTTAGGGTGGACAAAAATATTTACAACAAGGGGTGGTGAGGGACAGAGTCTCTGAATTAAGCAGAAAGCTCTCACCCAGTCAAGAGATCAGGGCTAGATCCAACACCGTTTTTTAGCTCACTGCACCATCCCAGTTTCAGAACCTGGCTGTATGCAAATTAGTCTGTTCCTGTCCCAGTGCATGATGGGAACAGGGCAAACCAAACTACAAAAGCCAATTCTTACACTGGGAAGGAAACAAGCTCCCGGGGACCGGTTTCTGGCATTACAGCCGTCTTCGGCCCGGTTTGCTTGAATCCTGATGGTGCAATGAGCAAGGGTCTCACATCTGAGAATACCCTTCCACGCTTAGGGTGGACAAAAATATTTACAACAAGGGGTGGTGAGGGACAGAGTCTCTGAATTAAGCAGAAAGCTCTCACCCAGTCAAGAGATCAGGGCTAGATCCAACACCGTTTTTTAGCTCACTGCACCATCCCAGTTTCAGAACCTGGCTGTATGCAAATTAGTCTGTTCCTGTCCCAGTGCATGATGGGAACAGGGCAAACCAAACTACAAAAGCCAATTCTTACACTGGGAAGGAAACAAGCTCCCGGGGACCGGTTTCTGGCATTACAGCCGTCTTCGGCCCGGTTTGCTTGAATCCTGATGGTGCAATGAGCAAGGGTCTCACATCTGAGAATACCCTTCCACGCTTAGGGTGGACAAAAATATTTACAACAAGGGGTGGTGAGGGACAGAGTCTCTGAATTAAGCAGAAAGCTCTCACCCAGTCAAGAGATCAGGGCTAGATCCAACACCGTTTTTTAGCTCACTGCACCATCCCAGTTTCAGAACCTGGCTGTATGCAAATTAGTCTGTTCCTGTCCCAGTGCATGATGGGAACAGGGCAAACCAAACTACAAAAGCCAATTCTTACACTGGGAAGGAAACAAGCTCCCGGGGACCGGTTTCTGGCATTACAGCCGTCTTCGGCCCGGTTTGCTTGAATCCTGATGGTGCAATGAGCAAGGGTCTCACATCTGAGAATACCCTTCCACGCTTAGGGTGGACAAAAATATTTACAACAAGGGGTGGTGAGGGACAGAGTCTCTGAATTAAGCAGAAAGCTCTCACCCAGTCAAGAGATCAGGGCTAGATCCAACACCGTTTTTTAGCTCACTGCACCATCCCAGTTTCAGAACCTGGCTGTATGCAAATTAGTCTGTTCCTGTCCCAGTGCATGATGGGAACAGGGCAAACCAAACTACAAAAGCCAATTCTTACACTGGGAAGGAAACAAGCTCCCGGGGACCGGTTTCTGGCATTACAGCCGTCTTCGGCCCGGTTTGCTTGAATCCTGATGGTGCAATGAGCAAGGGTCTCACATCTGAGAATACCCTTCCACGCTTAGGGTGGACAAAAATATTTACAACAAGGGGTGGTGAGGGACAGAGTCTCTGAATTAAGCAGAAAGCTCTCACCCAGTCAAGAGATCAGGGCTAGATCCAACACCGTTTTTTAGCTCACTGCACCATCCCAGTTTCAGAACCTGGCTGTATGCAAATTAGTCTGTTCCTGTCCCAGTGCATGATGGGAACAGGGCAAACCAAACTACAAAAGCCAATTCTTACACTGGGAAGGAAACTGTTGGACAGGCCACATGAAGGGCCGCTCTTCCCGGCTCAACCAGGCCCGAGCCCGGTCACGCTAGTACCACACACCACCATTACACGTCCTCCGTCCCCCCAGGGACCCCTGCCCTCGAGCATGTCAACCTCGTGGGTCCGATCCACTGCCAGCCTACGCGCCCATCCTGGGGCGCCATCTTGGACACCCCACCACGTGGCCACCTGGCCCCCGGCCGAACTCAACCATGGGCCTGGCCAGGCCTCAGACATCCCGGCACCACCATCCACCCAGGAGGCGAGCGGGCTACTTGGCAAGTCAATAGGAGAAAGAGGTGTCAATGGCTCTCCCCCGCCAAGTGCCGCTCGCCCATCGCCTCCCCGGGCACTGGCTCCACCCCCCTGCTGGGTGTCTGGGCCCCCTCATCCCGGACCTCCCGACCTCCAAGTGCGAAGGTCCGGACATCAAAGCACTCCAGCCCTATAACTGGGGCAGCTCCAGAGCAGGAAGGCAGTTGTATCTTGGAGTCGAGAGACGTAAAGAGGAACTCATCCTGGACGGACTACTGGCGCTGCCGTAGCTCTGTCCTGTGCACCATCGTCCTGCCTGTTGGCGCTGCCACAGCCGTCGTAACCTTCATCCTTCATCGTCGTCGGGATCTGCTGGCGTGGCCGCGGACCGTTGTAACCGTCATCTTTCACCGGGACCTGCAGGCTCCGCCGCGGACCGTCATCCTTCCTTCGTCCATCTCGGGACCTGCTTGGCTCCTCCACGGCCCGATCATCTAGAACGCCGAGCTCGAGGATTGAGAGCTATTTTGTACTCATTTGTAACTAAAGACTGTCCCGCTACCCCTCTCCTCAACCAAAGACTAGAATCGAGGGGACCCCTGAGTCCAGACCTCCTTGTATCATACCAACGTAACCTAAGAATTGCATATAAAGTCTCGTTAACCTTCAGTCTTGTGTGGCGTCCGTCTGTGGGGGGGAAGTTACTTGTCTGTACAGTCGTTGGAGACGGCTCTCCCTGGAGACCTCTCCCCGTAATCTCGGCCGACCCTCCCGGTCCGTCTAACATTGGTGGCAGCGGCGGGATCCGAATCACCGCATAACGTACAGAGAGTAGCTCACCCCACAACGAACCACAATGACAACTAAAGAAAGCGGATCAACTGAGAAGTTCCAAATGGAAAAACTAGAGGAGTACAGCCATCGTGAACTAAAGCAGTTCTGCATCGAACTAGGTATCGCTACCACCGGACTAAGCACCAAGGACGATTTTAAGCATGCCCTAGAATCTTGGGCAGAGACCGGGGATGCCGAAGCCCCTGAGCAAAGCACCACAAAAAAAACCAACACGGCCCCTGAAGAGCAAAGAACCGGTCTCTCGCAAGACGAGATCCAAGAAAGAGAAAAAACCCGACTACACGAACTAGAAATGGCTCGACTCAAAATGGACATAGAACTCAAGTTAGCCGAACAAAAAATCAACTTAGAGCACCTACGTCTCCGAGAAGAGAGAGAGGAGAAACAGAGACAAAGGGAGCTCGAGGAAAAGAAACTGGCGTACGAGCACGAACGGAACCTAGCCGAGATCAACCTGCGCAAGCAAAATAAAGAGTTAGGGGTGCCCGAGAGACCACACACCCCAGGGACCACGGAGAAAAAAGTACACATCCCCAAGGATGTTGTCCGAGAATATTTCCGTGAGGACGACATCCAGCAATGGTTTAAGGCCTATGAAATCGCTATGACTGCGCACCGGATCGATAGGAACGATTGGGGAGCCGGCCTATGGGGCAGATTCCTCAATGAGGGCCGCGATACCCTGTTACAGCTCCCAGACCACCAGATGACCTCCTACGACCATATGAAAGCGGCCCTCCTCACCCGCTATGGCCTCACGCCCGAGATGTACCGTCAGAGGTTCCGAGACTGCACACGCATCCCGGGTACCACTTGGGTGGACTATGTAACGTACTTTAGCCGAGCTTTCGAAGGCTGGATCAGAGGAAACAACGTCACGACCTACGAGCAGCTGTTCAATCTGATGGTGTGGGAGCATCTGTCCAACAATTGCTTCATTGAACTACGCCAACACCTCCTCGACAGCAAGTTAACCGATCCCCGGCAGCTCGCAGCCGAAGCTGACCGGTGGGAGATCACCAGAGTGGGCCGGAATGGGTCCTACGAGCAGAACAGGAACAACCATGGTCACCACCGACCCAGAGGAGGAGGAGGGGGCCAAGGACGAGGAAGAGACAACACTCCGGCCGCCCCCGCTACCAGCACCACCCCCCCGGCCAACCGGGGCAGCACCCCGGCGCGACCAGGGTACAGAGCCAATGTCACGTGTCACCGATGCCAACGGGTCGGCCACTATGCCAACGACCCAAGCTGCCCGCAGTATCAGAGTCCAAAACCCCGCCAAGTGGCCGCCGTGGCCCTAGGGGAAGAACAGATCTCCGAGGAACAAGAAACAGACGAGCAAG
Source organism: Lissotriton vulgaris (assembly GCF_964263255.1). NCBI lineage: Eukaryota > Metazoa > Chordata > Amphibia > Caudata > Salamandridae > Lissotriton > Lissotriton vulgaris. The sequence continues at coordinate 38,721,994 of NC_141699.1, read as the reverse complement.
AGTATCAAGAGTGGGAGCCAGCCGCCATGACTCTCGCGTGCTTAGGGGGAAGAGACATGGTCCCGCGGGTCCCCCTACCCGCTAACACCCAGAAGTACAGCCAATGGGTGAGCATCAATGGACAACGGGCCGAAGCCCTTCGGGACACCGGGGCCAGTGTGACAGCCGTCCGCTGTCACCTAGTGACCCCAGAACAATATCTACCGAACATTCTCTGCCCTGTGCGATCAGCCGACAACTCGGAAAGTCTGTGTCGGATGGCCTGCGTCCCCTTTGAGTGGGGAGGGGTCTCCGGCATGTTGAAGGTGACGGTCCGAGACGACGCCCCCGTGGACTGTCTCCTCGGAAATGACCTAGAGAGCTCCCCGTGGGCAGCCGTGGAGCGCAAAGAACACTTGGGGATGTTGGGCGTCCCGGACTGGGCGTGCGTCACCACCCGGTCCATGGCCGCCCGTGCCAACCATCCCCCGGAAGAACCAGAATGGCCGGCGCCACCGCCTCCGGTCGCCCCAGCCGAGACCACCGACCATGACACCCCCCTCGAACCTGCTCAACCTTCCGACCTCGCTAACCTTGACCAGTGGGCCCAAGAGGGGGGGCCCACACAAGAACAATTTCGCCAGGAACAGAAGACCTGTCCCTCCCTCGAGGGACTACGCCAGCAAGCGCTCGCCCAAAGCGCAGGAGATACCTCCGGAACTCATTGGGTCTACTGGGACAATGATCTGTTGTACAGCGAGCAAAGAATCGCCGAGCTGGGGGCCAACCGAGTACTAGTAGTGCCCCTCCGCTTTAGAGCCTTCCTGCTGAACCTGGCCCACGATGTTCCCCTGGCAGGACACCTGGGACAAGATAAAACCTACAGTCGCCTAGTGACCCACTTCTTCTGGCCCAAAATGAGAAACGATGTGCACCAGCATTGCCGATCTTGCCCCACGTGCCAAGCCAGTGGGAAGAGCGGCCGCAAACTAAAGGCCCCCTTGCAACCTTTTCCAGTAGTCACGACCCCATTTGAGAGGGTCGGAATAGACATTGTGGGCCCCCTGGACCCGCGTACAAAACAAGGCCATCGCTTCATTCTGGTGCTAGTGGACCACGCCACCCGCTACCCTGAGGCTGTTCCTCTCCGGACCGTGACAGCCCCAGTGGTCGGCCGGGCCCTGATGGGGATCTTCTCCCGTGTGGGGTTCCCCCGAGAGGTCGTCAGCGACCGAGGCACAAACTTTATCTCTAAATACATGAAATCCCTCTGGCAACAGTGTGGGGTCACCTACAGATTCACGACCCCCTATCACCCCCAAGGGAACGGACTTGTTGAGCGGTTCAACCGCACGCTAAAAGGGATGATCGGGGGATTGGAAGAGCCCCTCCGTCGCCAGTGGGATGTGCTGCTGCCGTGCCTCCTCTTCGCTTACCGAGAGGTCCCACAGAAATCCCTAGGCTTCAGCCCATTTGAACTGCTATACGGGCACCCAGTGCGGGGGCCGCTCAGCCTGATCAAAGAAGGCTGGGAGATGCCTCCGGCCAAGAACCCTCCAGATGTCTTCCGGTACCTCCTCACCCTCCGAAACCAGTCCCGGCGGTTCAGAGACCTAGCAAAAGCCAACCTAGAGGCCAGTCAAGAGGACATGAAAAAATGGTATGACCAGAACGCCTCATCCATCGAATTCGAACCAGGGCAACAAGTATGGGTAATGTCCCCCACGGAGCCATGCGCTCTCCAAGACAAATGGACAGGGCCCTTCAAGGTAATCGAGCGCAAGGGACCTGCCACCTATCTGATCGATATGGAGTCCTCCCGGAACCCACTCCGAGTCCTCCACACCAACAGACTGAAACCCCACTTTGCACGAACAGAGCTCAGCCTACTGATGGCCACAGACAATGGGGTTGAAGACGACTCCGAGCCTCTCCCCGACCTCCTGCGGACCCAGGAGCAAGACGGCTCCGTGGATGGGGTCCGACTCTCGGAGACCCTCACCAGAGAACAACGCCAAGAGTGCCAAGCCCTCCTGTCACAGTTCGCCAGTCTGTTCTCCCTCACCCCAGGTGTCACTTCCTGGTGTGGGCACGATGTGGACACCGGAGACAGCCCTCCCATCCGCCACCGGGCCTACCGCGTACCTGATCGGGTACGGGCCTGCATCCAGGCGGAGGTGGCCAAGATGCTCACGCTCGGGGTCATCGAGCCCTCAGACAGTCCATGGGCCAGCCCGGTCGTACTGGTCCCCAAAGCAGCCGCCCCCGGAACCACACCAGAACTACGGTTCTGCGTCGACTACCGGGGCCTGAATGAAGTCACCAGAACAGACGCACATCCCATCCCCCGGGCGGATGAACTGGTCGACCGAATGGGAGCTGCCCGCTACCTCAGCATCTTCGACCTGACAGCAGGTTATTGGCAGATCAGCCTCACACCCCGAGCACAAGAACGTTCTGCCTTCTCCACCCCCGATGGCCACTACCATTTTACGGTCATGCCCTTCGGCATGAAGAATGCCCCAGCGACTTTCCAACGGCTCGTCAATCAGGTCCTGGCAGGGCTCGAAGGGTTCAGCGCCGCCTACCTAGACGACATCGCTGTGTACAGTCACCATTGGACCGAGCACCTCCACCACCTCCGAGCAGTGCTGCAAGCCCTTCAGCGAGCTGGCCTCACGATCAAGGCCAGCAAGTGTCAAATTGGACAAGGATCTGTGACCTACCTCGGACACCAGGTGGGAAGCGGCCTAGTGGCCCCTCTACAGTTGAAAATTGCCGCCATCCAGAACTGGCAGCCCCCTATCACCCAAACCGAGGTACGAGCCTTCCTGGGCCTCACGGGCTATTACCGAAGGTTCGTGAAAGACTATGGTACCATAGCGGGGCCTCTCACAGAACTCACGTCAAAGAATCAGCCCAAGAAAGTGAACTGGACCCCAGAGTGTCAAACGGCATTCGAACAGTTGAAGGCCGCCATATGTTCCGCTCCTGTGCTCCAGGCTCCAGACTACAGCCGGGAGTTCGTCGTCCAGACGGACGCCTCCGACCAGGGCATTGGGGCGGTCCTGTCACAAGTGAACACCGAAGGCCTTGATCAACCGGTGGCCTTCATCAGCCGGAGACTCCTACCACGGGAGCAACGCTGGAGCACCATAGAGAGGGAAGCCTTCGCTGTGGTATGGGCCCTCAAGAAGCTCCGGCCCTACCTTTTTGGCACCCACTTTCGGGTGCAGACCGACCACCGACCCCTGCAGTGGCTGATGCATATGCGGGGGGAAAACCCAAAGTTGCTACGCTGGTCCATCTCCTTGCAAGGTATGGACTTCACAGTCGAACACCGGCCTGGGCCAGATCACGCCAACGCGGATGGCCTGTCCCGGTTTTTCCGCCTCGACGAGGAGAGTCCCCAAGAGGATGGGTAACTCTCCCCGCCTTCAGCTGGGGGGGACGCATGTTGGACAGGCCACATGAAGGGCCGCTCTTCCCGGCTCAACCAGGCCCGAGCCCGGTCACGCTAGTACCACACACCACCATTACACGTCCTCCGTCCCCCCAGGGACCCCTGCCCTCGAGCATGTCAACCTCGTGGGTCCGATCCACTGCCAGCCTACGCGCCCATCCTGGGGCGCCATCTTGGACACCCCACCACGTGGCCACCTGGCCCCCGGCCGAACTCAACCATGGGCCTGGCCAGGCCTCAGACATCCCGGCACCACCATCCACCCAGGAGGCGAGCGGGCTACTTGGCAAGTCAATAGGAGAAAGAGGTGTCAATGGCTCTCCCCCGCCAAGTGCCGCTCGCCCATCGCCTCCCCGGGCACTGGCTCCACCCCCCTGCTGGGTGTCTGGGCCCCCTCATCCCGGACCTCCCGACCTCCAAGTGCGAAGGTCCGGACATCAAAGCACTCCAGCCCTATAACTGGGGCAGCTCCAGAGCAGGAAGGCAGTTGTATCTTGGAGTCGAGAGACGTAAAGAGGAACTCATCCTGGACGGACTACTGGCGCTGCCGTAGCTCTGTCCTGTGCACCATCGTCCTGCCTGTTGGCGCTGCCACAGCCGTCGTAACCTTCATCCTTCATCGTCGTCGGGATCTGCTGGCGTGGCCGCGGACCGTTGTAACCGTCATCTTTCACCGGGACCTGCAGGCTCCGCCGCGGACCGTCATCCTTCCTTCGTCCATCTCGGGACCTGCTTGGCTCCTCCACGGCCCGATCATCTAGAACGCCGAGCTCGAGGATTGAGAGCTATTTTGTACTCATTTGTAACTAAAGACTGTCCCGCTACCCCTCTCCTCAACCAAAGACTAGAATCGAGGGGACCCCTGAGTCCAGACCTCCTTGTATCATACCAACGTAACCTAAGAATTGCATATAAAGTCTCGTTAACCTTCAGTCTTGTGTGGCGTCCGTCTGTGGGGGGGAAGTTACTTGTCTGTACAGTCGTTGGAGACGGCTCTCCCTGGAGACCTCTCCCCGTAATCTCGGCCGACCCTCCCGGTCCGTCTAACAGAAACAAGCTCCCGGGGACCGGTTTCTGGCATTACAGCCGTCTTCGGCCCGGTTTGCTTGAATCCTGATGGTGCAATGAGCAAGGGTCTCACATCTGAGAATACCCTTCCACGCTTAGGGTGGACAAAAATATTTACAACAAGGGGTGGTGAGGGACAGAGTCTCTGAATTAAGCAGAAAGCTCTCACCCAGTCAAGAGATCAGGGCTAGATCCAACACCGTTTTTTAGTTCACTGCACCATCCCAGTTTCAGAACCTGGCTGTATGCAAATTAGTCTGTTCCTGTCCCAGTGCATGATGGGAACAGGGCAAACCAAACTACAAAAGCCAATTCTTACACTGGGAAGGAAACAAGCTCCCGGGGACCGGTTTCTGGCATTACAACCGTCTTCGGCCCGGTTTGCTTGAATCCTGATGGTGCAATGAGCAAGGGTCTCACATCTGAGAATACCCTTCCACGCTTAGGGTGGACAAAAATATTTACAACAAGGGGTGGTGAGGGACAGAGTCTCTGAATTAAGCAGAAAGCTCTCACCCAGTCAAGAGATCAGGGCTAGATCCAACACCGTTTTTTAGCTCACTGCACCATCCCAGTTTCAGAACCTGGCTGTATCCAAATTAGTCTGTTCCTGTCCCAGTGCATGATGGGAACAGGGCAAACCAAACTACAAAAGCCAATTCTTACACTGGGAAGGAAACAAGCTCCCGGGGACCGGTTTCTGGCATTACAGCCGTCTTCGGCCCGGTTTGCTTGAATCCTGATGGTGCAATGAGCAAGGGTCTCACATCTGAGAGTAACCTTTCCACGCTTAGGGTGGACAAAAATATTTACAACAAGGGGTGGTGAGGGACAGAGTCTCTGAATTAAGCAGAAAGCTTTCACCCAGTCAAGAGATCAGGGCTAGATCCAACACCGTTTTTTAGCTCACTGCACCATCCCAGTTTCAGAACCTGGCTGTATGCAAATTAGTCTGTTCCTGTCCCAGTGCATGATGGGAACAGGGCAAACCAAACTACAAAAGCCAATTCTTACACTGGGAAGGAAACAAGCTTCCGGGGACCGGTTTCTGGCATTACAACCGTCTTCGGCCCGGTTTGCTTGAATCCTGATGGTGCAATGAGCAAGGGTCTCACATCTGAGAATACCCTTCCACGCTTAGGGTGGACAAAAATATTTACAACAAGGGGTGGTGAGGGACAGAGTCTCTGAATTAAGCAGAAAGCTCTCACCCAGTCAAGAGATCAGGGCTAGATCCAACACCGTTTTTTAGCTCACTGCACCATCCCAGTTTCAGAACCTGGCTGTATGCAAATTAGTCTGTTCCTGTCCCAGTGCATGATGGGAACAGGGCAAACCAAACTACAAAAGCCAATTCTTACACTGGGAAGGAAACAAGCTCCCGGGGACCGGTTTCTGGCATTACAGCCGTCTTCGGCCCGGTTTGCTTGAATCCTGATGGTGCAATGAGCAAGGGTCTCACATCTGAGAGTAACCTTTCCACGCTTAGGGTGGACAAAAATATTTACAACAAGGGGTGGTGAGGGGCAGAGTCTCTGAATTAAGCAGAAAGCTCTCACCCAGTCAAGAGATCAGGGCTAGATCCAACACCGTTTTTTAGCTCACTGCACCATCCCAGTTTCAGAACCTGGCTGTATGCAAATTAGTCTGTTCCTGTCCCAGTGCATGATGGGAACAGGGCAAACCAAACTACAAAAGCCAATTCTTACACTGGGAAGGAAACAAGCTCCCGGGGACCGGTTTCTGGCATTACAGCCGTCTTCGGCCCGGTTTGCTTGAATCCTGATGGTGCAATGAGCAAGGGTCTCACATCTGAGAATACCCTTCCACGCTTAGGGTGGACAAAAATATTTACAACAAGGGGTGGTGAGGGACAGAGTCTCTGAATTAAGCAGAAAGCTCTCACCCAGTCAAGAGATCAGGGCTAGATCCAACACCGTTTTTTAGCTCACTGCACCATCCCAGTTTCAGAACCTGGCTGTATGCAAATTAGTCTGTTCCTGTCCCAGTGCATGATGGGAACAGGGCAAACCAAACTACAAAAGCCAATTCTTACACTGGGAAGGAAACAAGCTCCCGGGGACCGGTTTCTGGCATTACAGCCGTCTTCGGCCCGGTTTGCTTGAATCCTGATGGTGCAATGAGCAAGGGTCTCACATCTGAAAATACCCTTCCACGCTTAGGGTGGACAAAAATATTTACAACAAGGGGTGGTGAGGGACAGAGTCTCTGAATTAAGCAGAAAGCTCTCACCCAGTCAAGAGATCAGGGCTAGATCCAACACCGTTTTTTAGCTCACTGCCCCATCCCAGTTTCAGAACCTGGCTGTATGCAAATTAGTCTGTTCCTGTCCCAGTGCATGATGGGAACAGGGCAAACCAAACTACAAAAGCCAATTCTTACACTGGGAAGGAAACAAGCTCCCGGGGACCGGTTTCTGGCATTACAGCCGTCTTCGGCCCGGTTTGCTTGAATCCTGATTGTGCAATGAGCAAGGGTCTCACATCTGAGAATACCCTTCCACGCTTAGGGTGGACAAAAATATTTACAACAAGGGGTGGTGAGGGACAGAGTCTCTGAATTAAGCAGAAAGCTCTCACCCAGTCAAGAGATCAGGGCTAGATCCAACACCGTTTTTTAGCTCACTGCACCATCCCAGTTTCAGAACCTGGCTGTATGCCAATTAGTCTGTTCCTGTCCCAGTGCATGATGGGAACAGGGCAAACCAAACTACAAAAGCCAATTCTTACACTGGGAAGGAAACAAGCTCCCGGGGACCGGTTTCTGGCATTACAGCCGTCTTCGGCCCGGTTTGCCTGAATCCATCCTGATGGTGCAATGAGCAAGGGTCTCACATCTGAGAATACCCTTCCACGCTTAGGGTGGACAAAAATATTTACAACAAGGGGTGGTGAAGGACAGAGTCTCTGAATTAAGCAGAAAGCTCTCACCCAGTCAAGAGATCAGGGCTAGATCCAACACCGTTTTTTAGCTCACTGCACCATCCCAGTTTCAGACCTGGCTGTATGCAAATTAGTCTGTTCCTGTCCCAGTGCATGATGGGAACAGGGCAAACAAACTACAAAAGCCAATTCTTACACTGGGAAGGAAACAAGCTCCCGGGGACCGGTTCTGGCATTACAGCCGTCTTCGGCCCGGTTTGCTTGAATCCTGATGGTGCAATGAGCAAGGGTCTCACATCTGAGAATACCCTTCCACGCTTAGGGTGGACAAAAATATTTACAACAAGGGGTGGTGAGGGACAGAGTCTCTGAATTAAGCAGAAAGCTCTCACCCAGTCAAGAGATCAGGGCTAGATCCAACACCGTTTTTTAGCTCACTGCACCATCCCAGTTTCAGAACCTGGCTGTATGCAAATTAGTCTGTTCCTGTCCCAGTGCATGATGGGAACAGGGCAAACCAAACTACAAAAGCCAATTCTTACACTGGGAAGGAAACAAGCTCCCGGGGACCGGTTTCTGGCATTACAGCCGTCTTCGGCCCGGTTTGCTTGAATCCTGATGGTGCAATGAGCAAGGGTCTCACATCTGAGAATACCCTTCCACGCTTAGGGTGGACAAAAATATTTACAACAAGGGGTGGTGAGGGACAGAGTCTCTGAATTAAGCAGAAAGCTCTCACCCAGTCAAGAGATCAGGGCTAGATCCAACACCGTTTTTTAGCTCACTGCACCATCCCAGTTTCAGAACCTGGCTGTATGCAAATTAGTCTGTTCCTGTCCCAGTGCATGATGGGAACAGGGCAAACCAAACTACAAAAGCCAATTCTTACACTGGGAAGGAAACAAGCTCCCGGGGACCGGTTTCTGGCATTACAGCCGTCTTCGGCCCGGTTTGCTTGAATCCTGATGGTGCAATGAGCAAGGGTCTCACATCTGAGAATACCCTTCCACGCTTAGGGTGGACAAAAATATTTACAACAAGGGGTGGTGAGGGACAGAGTCTCTGAATTAAGCAGAAAGCTCTCACCCAGTCAAGAGATCAGGGCTAGATCCAACACCGTTTTTTAGCTCACTGCACCATCCCAGTTTCAGAACCTGGCTGTATGCAAATTAGTCTGTTCCTGTCCCAGTGCATGATGGGAACAGGGCAAACCAAACTACAAAAGCCAATTCTTACACTGGGAAGGAAACAAGCTCCCGGGGACCGGTTTCTGGCATTACAGTCGTCTTCGGCCCGGTTTGCTTGAATCCTGATGGTGCAATGAGCAAGGGTCTCACATCTGAGAATACCCTTCCACGCTTAGGGTGGACAAAAATATTTACAACAAGGGGTGGTGAGGGACAGAGTCTCTGAATTAAGCAGAAAGCTCTCACCCAGTCAAGAGATCAGGGCTAGATCCAACACCGTTTTTTAGCTCACTGCACCATCCAGTTTCAGAACCTGGCTGTATGCAAATTAGTCTGTTCCTGTCCCAGTGCATGATGGGAACAGGGCAAACCAAACTACAAAAGCCAATTCTTACACTGGGAAGGAAACAAGCTCCCGGGGACCGGTTTCTGGCATTACAGCCGTCTTCGGCCCGGTTTGCTTGAATCCTGATGGTGCAATGAGCAAGGGTCTCACATCTGAGAATACCCTTCCACGCTTAGGGTGGACAAAAATATTTACAACAAGGGGTGGTGAGGGACAGAGTCTCTGAATTAAGCAGAAAGCTCTCACCCAGTCAAGAGATCAGGGCTAGATCCAACACCGTTTTTTAGCTCACTGCACCATCCCAGTTTCAGAACCTGGCTGTATGCAAATTAGTCTGTTCCTGTCCCAGTGCATGATGGGAACAGGGCAAACCAAACTACAAAAGCCAATTCTTACACTGGGAAGGAAACAAGCTCCCGGGGACCGGTTTCTGGCATTACAGCCGTCTTCGGCCCGGTTTGCTTGAATCCTGATGGTGCAATGAGCAAGGGTCTCACATCTGAGAATACCCTTCCACGCTTAGGGTGGACAAAAATATTTACAACAAGGGGTGGTGAGGGACAGAGTCTCTGAATTAAGCAGAAAGCTCTCACCCAGTCAAGAGATCAGGGCTAGATCCAACACCGTTTTTTAGCTCACTGCACCATCCCAGTTTCAGAACCTGGCTGTATGCAAATTAGTCTGTTCCTGTCCCAGTGCATGATGGGAACAGGGCAAACCAAACTACAAAAGCCAATTCTTACACTGGGAAGGAAACAAGCTCCCGGGGACCGGTTTCTGGCATTACAGCCGTCTTCGGCCCGGTTTGCTTGAATCCTGATGGTGCAATGAGCAAGGGTCTCACATCTGAGAATACCCTTCCACGCTTAGGGTGGACAAAAATATTTACAACAAGGGGTGGTGAGGGACAGAGTCTCTGAATTAAGCAGAAAGCTCTCACCCAGTCAAGAGATCAGGGCTAGATCCAACACCGTTTTTTAGCTCACTGCACCATCCCAGTTTCAGAACCTGGCTGTATGCAAATTAGTCTGTTCCTGTCCCAGTGCATGATGGGAACAGGGCAAACCAAACTACAAAAGCCAATTCTTACACTGGGAAGGAAACAAGCTCTCGGGGACCGGTTTCTGGCATTACAACCGTCTTCGGCCCGGTTTGCTTGAATCCTGATGGTGCAATGAGCAAGGGTCTCACATCTGAGAATACCCTTCCACGCTTAGGGTGGACAAAAATATTTACAACAAGGGGTGGTGAGGGACAGAGTCTCTGAATTAAGCAGAAAGCTCTCACCCAGTCAAGAGATCAGGGCTAGATCCAACACCGTTTTTTAGCTCACTGCACCATCCCAGTTTCAGAACCTGGCTGTATGCAAATTAGTCTGTTCCTGTCCCAGTGCATGATGGGAACAGGGCAAACCAAACTACAAAAGCCAATTCTTACACTGGGAAGGAAACAAGCTCCCGGGGACCGGTTTCTGGCATTACAGTCGTCTTCGGCCCGGTTTGCTTGAATCCTGATGGTGCAATGAGCAAGGGTCTCACATCTGAGAATACCCTTCCACGCTTAGGGTGGACAAAAATATTTACAACAAGGGGTGGTGAGGGACAGAGTCTCTGAATTAAGCAGAAAGCTCTCACCCAGTCAAGAGATCAGGGCTAGATCCAACACCGTTTTTTAGCTCACTGCACCATCCCAGTTTCAGAACCTGGCTGTATCCAAATTAGTCTGTTCCTGTCCCAGTGCATGATGGGAACAGGGCAAACCAAACTACAAAAGCCAATTCTTACACTGGGAAGGAAACAAGCTCCCGGGGACCGGTTTCTGGCATTACAGCCGTCTTCGGCCCGGTTTGCTTGAATCCTGATGGTGCAATGAGCAAGGGTCTCACATCTGAGAGTAACCTTTCCACGCTTAGGGTGGACAAAAATATTTACAACAAGGGGTGGTGAGGGACAGAGTCTCTGAATTAAGCAGAAAGCTTTCACCCAGTCAAGAGATCAGGGCTAGATCCAACACCGTTTTTTAGCTCACTGCACCATCCCAGTTTCAGAACCTGGCTGTATGCAAATTAGTCTGTTCCTGTCCCAGTGCATGATGGGAACAGGGCAAACCAAACTACAAAAGCCAATTCTTACACTGGGAAGGAAACAAGCTTCCGGGGACCGGTTTCTGGCATTACAACCGTCTTCGGCCCGGTTTGCTTGAATCCTGATGGTGCAATGAGCAAGGGTCTCACATCTGAGAATACCCTTCCACGCTTAGGGTGGACAAAAATATTTACAACAAGGGGTGGTGAGGGACAGAGTCTCTGAATTAAGCAGAAAGCTCTCACCCAGTCAAGAGATCAGGGCTAGATCCAACACCGTTTTTTAGCTCACTGCACCATCCCAGTTTCAGAACCTGGCTGTATGCAAATTAGTCTGTTCCTGTCCCAGTGCATGATGGGAACAGGGCAAACCAAACTACAAAAGCCAATTCTTACACTGGGAAGGAAACAAGCTCCCGGGGACCGGTTTCTGGCATTACAGCCGTCTTCGGCCCGGTTTGCTTGAATCCTGATGGTGCAATGAGCAAGGGTCTCACATCTGAGAGTAACCTTTCCACGCTTAGGGTGGACAAAAATATTTACAACAAGGGGTGGTGAGGGGCAGAGTCTCTGAATTAAGCAGAAAGCTCTCACCCAGTCAAGAGATCAGGGCTAGATCCAACACCGTTTTTTAGCTCACTGCACCATCCCAGTTTCAGAACCTGGCTGTATGCAAATTAGTCTGTTCCTGTCCCAGTGCATGATGGGAACAGGGCAAACCAAACTACAAAAGCCAATTCTTACACTGGGAAGGAAACAAGCTCCCGGGGACCGGTTTCTGGCATTACAGCCGTCTTCGGCCCGGTTTGCTTGAATCCTGATGGTGCAATGAGCAAGGGTCTCACATCTGAGAATACCCTTCCACGCTTAGGGTGGACAAAAATATTTACAACAAGGGGTGGTGAGGGACAGAGTCTCTGAATTAAGCAGAAAGCTCTCACCCAGTCAAGAGATCAGGGCTAGATCCAACACCGTTTTTTAGCTCACTGCACCATCCCAGTTTCAGAACCTGGCTGTATGCAAATTAGTCTGTTCCTGTCCCAGTGCATGATGGGAACAGGGCAAACCAAACTACAAAAGCCAATTCTTACACTGGGAAGGAAACAAGCTCCCGGGGACCGGTTTCTGGCATTACAGCCGTCTTCGGCCCGGTTTGCTTGAATCCTGATGGTGCAATGAGCAAGGGTCTCACATCTGAGAATACCCTTCCACGCTTAGGGTGGACAAAAATATTTACAACAAGGGGTGGTGAGGGACAGAGTCTCTGAATTAAGCAGAAAGCTCTCACCCAGTCAAGAGATCAGGGCTAGATCCAACACCGTTTTTTAGCTCACTGCCCCATCCCAGTTTCAGAACCTGGCTGTATGCAAATTAGTCTGTTCCTGTCCCAGTGCATGATGGGAACAGGGCAAACCAAACTACAAAAGCCAATTCTTACACTGGGAAGGAAACAAGCTCCCGGGGACCGGTTTCTGGCATTACAGCCGTCTTCGGCCCGGTTTGCTTGAATCCTGATTGTGCAATGAGCAAGGGTCTCACATCTGAGAATACCCTTCCACGCTTAGGGTGGACAAAAATATTTACAACAAGGGGTGGTGAGGGACAGAGTCTCTGAATTAAGCAGAAAGCTCTCACCCAGTCAAGAGATCAGGGCTAGATCCAACACCGTTTTTTAGCTCACTGCACCATCCCAGTTTCAGAACCTGGCTGTATGCCAATTAGTCTGTTCCTGTCCCAGTGCATGATGGGAACAGGGCAAACCAAACTACAAAAGCCAATTCTTACACTGGGAAGGAAACAAGCTCCCGGGGACCGGTTTCTGGCATTACAGCCGTCTTCGGCCCGGTTTGCTTGAATCCTGATGGTGCAATGAGCAAGGGTCTCACATCTGAGAATACCCTTCCACGCTTAGGGTGGACAAAAATATTTACAACAAGGGGTGGTGAGGGACAGAGTCTCTGAATTAAGCAGAAAGCTCTCACCCAGTCAAGAGATCAGGGCTAGATCCAACACCGTTTTTTAGCTCACTGCCCCATCCCAGTTTCAGAACCTGGCTGTATGCAAATTAGTCTGTTCCTGTCCCAGTGCATGATGGGAACAGGGCAAACCAAACTACAAAAGCCAATTCTTACACTGGGAAGGAAACAAGCTCCCGGGGACCGGTTTCTGGCATTACAGCCGTCTTCGGCCCGGTTTGCTTGAATCCTGATGGTGCAATGAGCAAGGGTCTCACATCTGAGAATACCCTTCCACGCTTAGGGTGGACAAAAATATTTACAACAAGGGGTGGTGAGGGACAGAGTCTCTGAATTAAGCAGAAAGCTCTCACCCAGTCAAGAGATCAGGGCTAGATCCAACACCGTTTTTTAGCTCACTGCACCATCCCAGTTTCAGAACCTGGCTGTATGCAAATTAGTCTGTTCCTGTCCCAGTGCATGATGGGAACAGGGCAAACCAAACTACAAAAGCCCATTCTTACACTGGGAAGGAAACAAGCTCCCGGGGACCGGTTTCTGGCATTACAGCCGTCTTCGGCCCGGTTTGCTTGAATCCTGATGGTGCAATGAGCAAGGGTCTCACATCTGAGAATACCCTTCCACGCTTAGGGTGGACAAAAATATTTACAACAAGGGGTGGTGAGCGACAGAGTCTCTGAATTAAGCAGAAAGCTCTCACCCAGTCAAGAGATCAGGGCTAGATCCAACACCGTTTTTTAGCTCACTGCACCATCCCAGTTTCAGAACCTGGCTGTATGCAAATTAGTCTGTTCCTGTCCCAGTGCATGATGGGAACAGGGCAAACCAAACTACAAAAGCCAATTCTTACACTGGGAAGGAAACAAGCTCCCGGGGACCGGTTTCTGGCATTACAGCCGTCTTCGGCCCGGTTTGCTTGAATCCTGATGGTGCAATGAGCAAGGGTCTCACATCTGAGAATACCCTTCCACGCTTAGGGTGGACAAAAATATTTACAACAAGGGGTGGTGAAGGACAGAGTCTCTGAATTAAGCAGAAAGCTCTCACCCAGTCAAGAGATCAGGGCTAGATCCAACACCGTTTTTTAGCTCACTGCACCATCCCAGTTTCAGAACCTGGCTGTATGCAAATTAGTCTGTTCCTGTCCCAGTGCATGATGGGAACAGGGCAAACCAAACTACAAAAGCCAATTCTTACACTGGGAAGGAAACAAGCTCCCGGGGACCGGTTTCTGGCATTACAGCCGTCTTCGGCCCGGTTTGCTTGAATCCTGATGGTGCAATGAGCAAGGGTCTCACATCTGAGAATACCCTTCCACGCTTAGGGTGGACAAAAATATTTACAACAAGGGGTGGTGAGGGACAGAGTCTCTGAATTAAGCAGAAAGCTCTCACCCAGTCAAGAGATCAGGGCTAGATCCAACACCGTTTTTTAGCTCACTGCACCATCCCAGTTTCAGAACCTGGCTGTATGCAAATTAGTCTGTTCCTGTCCCAGTGCATGATGGGAACAGGGCAAACCAAACTACAAAAGCCAATTCTTACACTGGGAAGGAAACAAGCTCCCGGGGACCGGTTTCTGGCATTACAGCCGTCTTCGGCCCGGTTTGCTTGAATCCTGATGGTGCAATGAGCAAGGGTCTCACATCTGAGAATACCCTTCCACGCTTAGGGTGGACAAAAATATTTACAACAAGGGGTGGTGAGGGACAGAGTCTCTGAATTAAGCAGAAAGCTCTCACCCAGTCAAGAGATCAGGGCTAGATCCAACACCGTTTTTTAGCTCACTGCACCATCCCAGTTTCAGAACCTGGCTGTATGCAAATTAGTCTGTTCCTGTCCCAGTGCATGATGGGAACAGGGCAAACCAAACTACAAAAGCCAATTCTTACACTGGGAAGGAAACAAGCTCCCGGGGACCGGTTTCTGGCATTACAGCCGTCTTCGGCCCGGTTTGCTTGAATCCTGATGGTGCAATGAGCAAGGGTCTCACATCTGAGAATACCCTTCCACGCTTAGGGTGGACAAAAATATTTACAACAAGGGGTGGTGAGGGACAGAGTCTCTGAATTAAGCAGAAAGCTCTCACCCAGTCAAGAGATCAGGGCTAGATCCAACACCGTTTTTTAGCTCACTGCACCATCCCAGTTTCAGAACCTGGCTGTATGCAAATTAGTCTGTTCCTGTCCCAGTGCATGATGGGAACAGGGCAAACCAAACTACAAAAGCCAATTCTTACACTGGGAAGGAAACAAGCTCCCGGGGACCGGTTTCTGGCATTACAGCCGTCTTCGGCCCGGTTTGCTTGAATCCTGATGGTGCAATGAGCAAGGGTCTCACATCTGAGAATACCCTTCCACGCTTAGGGTGGACAAAAATATTTACAACAAGGGGTGGTGAGGGACAGAGTCTCTGAATTAAGCAGAAAGCTCTCACCCAGTCAAGAGATCAGGGCTAGATCCAACACCGTTTTTTAGCTCACTGCACCATCCCAGTTTCAGAACCTGGCTGTATGCAAATTAGTCTGTTCCTGTCCCAGTGCATGATGGGAACAGGGCAAACCAAACTACAAAAGCCAATTCTTACACTGGGAAGGAAACAAGCTCTCGGGGACCGGTTTCTGGCATTACAACCGTCTTCGGCCCGGTTTGCTTGAATCCTGATGGTGCAATGAGCAAGGGTCTCACATCTGAGAATACCCTTCCACGCTTAGGGTGGACAAAAATATTTACAACAAGGGGTGGTGAGGGACAGAGTCTCTGAATTAAGCAGAAAGCTCTCACCCAGTCAAGAGATCAGGGCTAGATCCAACACCGTTTTTTAGCTCACTGCACCATCCCAGTTTCAGAACCTGGCTGTATGCAAATTAGTCTGTTCCTGTCCCAGTGCATGATGGGAACAGGGCAAACCAAACTACAAAAGCCAATTCTTACACTGGGAAGGAAACAAGCTCCCGGGGACCGGTTTCTGGCATTACAGTCGTCTTCGGCCCGGTTTGCTTGAATCCTGATGGTGCAATGAGCAAGGGTCTCACATCTGAGAGTAACCTTTCCACGCTTAGGGTGGACAAAAATATTTACAACAAGGGGTGGTGAGGGACAGAGTCTCTGAATTAAGCAGAAAGCTCTCACCCAGTCAAGAGATCAGGGCTAGATCCAACACCGTTTTTTAGCTCACTGCACCATCCCAGTTTCAGAACCTGGCTGTATGCAAATTAGTCTGTTCCTGTCCCAGTGCATGATGGGAACAGGGCAAACCAAACTACAAAAGCCAATTCTTACACTGGGAAGGAAACAAGCTCCCGGGGACGGGTTTCTGGCATTACAACCGTCTTCGGCCCGGTTTGCTTGAATCCTGATGGTGCAATGAGCAAGGGTCTCACATCTGAGAATACCCTTCCACTCTTAGGGTGGACAAAAATATTTACAACAAGGGGTGGTGAGGGACAGAGTCTCTGAATTAAGCAGAAAGCTCTCACCCAGTCAAGAGATCAGGGCTAGATCCAACACCGTTTTTTAGCTCACTGCACCATCCCAGTTTCAGAACCTGGCTGTATGCAAATTAGTCTGTTCCTGTCCCAGTGCATGATGGGAACAGAGCAAACCAAACTACAAAAGCCAATTCTTACACTGGGAAGGAAATAAGCTCCCGGGGACCGGTTTCTGGCATTACAGCCGTCTTCGGCCCGGTTTGCTTGAATCCTGATGGTGCAATGAGCAAGGGTCTCACATCTGAGAGTAACCTTTCCACGCTTAGGGTGGACAAAAATATTTACAACAAGGGGTGGTGAGGGGCAGAGTCTCTGAATTAAGCAGAAAGCTCTCACCCAGTCAAGAGATCAGGGCTAGATCCAACACCGTTTTTTAGCTCACTGCACCATCCCAGTTTCAGAACCTGGCTGTATGCAAATTAGTCTGTTCCTGTCCCAGTGCATGATGGGAACAGGGCAAACCAAACTACAAAAGCCAATTCTTACACTGGGAAGGAAACAAGCTCCCGGGGACCGGTTTCTGGCATTACAGCCGTCTTCGGCCCGGTTTGCTTGAATCCTGATGGTGCAATGAGCAAGGGTCTCACATCTGAGAATACCCTTCCACGCTTAGGGTGGACAAAAATATTTACAACAAGGGGTGGTGAGGGACAGAGTCTCTGAATTAAGCAGAAAGCTCTCACCCAGTCAAGAGATCAGGGCTAGATCCAACACCGTTTTTTAGCTCACTGCACCATCCCAGTTTCAGAACCTGGCTGTATGCAAATTAGTCTGTTCCTGTCCCAGTGCATGATGGGAACAGGGCAAACCAAACTACAAAAGCCAATTCTTACACTGGGAAGGAAACAAGCTCCCGGGGACCGGTTTCTGGCATTACAGCCGTCTTCGGCCCGGTTTGCTTGAATCCTGATGGTGCAATGAGCAAGGGTCTCACATCTGAGAATACCCTTCCACGCTTAGGGTGGACAAAAATATTTACAACAAGGGGTGGTGAGGGACAGAGTCTCTGAATTATGCAGAAAGCTCTCACCCAGTCAAGAGATCAGGGCTAGATCCAACACCGTTTTTTAGCTCACTGCCCCATCCCAGTTTCAGAACCTGGCTGTATGCAAATTAGTCTGTTCCTGTCCCAGTGCATGATGGGAACAGGGCAAACCAAACTACAAAAGCCAATTCTTACACTGGGAAGGAAACAAGCTCCCGGGGACCGGTTTCTGGCATTACAGCCGTCTTCGGCCCGGTTTGCTTGAATCCTGATTGTGCAACGAGCAAGGGTCTCACATCTGAGAATACCCTTCCACGCTTAGGGTGGACAAAAATATTTACAACAAGGGGTGGTGAGGGACAGAGTCTCTGAATTAAGCAGAAAGCTCTCACCCAGTCAAGAGATCAGGGCTAGATCCAACACCGTTTTTTAGCTCACTGCACCATCCCAGTTTCAGAACCTGGCTGTATGCCAATTAGTCTGTTCCTGTCCCAGTGCATGATGGGAACAGGGCAAACCAAACTACAAAAGCCAATTCTTACACTGGGAAGGAAACAAGCTCCCGGGGACCGGTTTCTGGCATTACAGCCGTCTTCGGCCCGGTTTGCTTGAATCCTGATGGTGCAATGAGCAAGGGTCTCACATCTGAGAATACCCTTCCACGCTTAGGGTGGACAAAAATATTTACAACAAGGGGTGGTGAGGGACAGAGTCTCTGAATTAAGCAGAAAGCTCTCACCCAGTCAAGAGATCAGGGCTAGATCCAACACCGTTTTTTAGCTCACTGCCCCATCCCAGTTTCAGAACCTGGCTGTATGCAAATTAGTCTGTTCCTGTCCCAGTGCATGATGGGAACAGGGCAAACCAAACTACAAAAGCCAATTCTTACACTGGGAAGGAAACAATCTCCCGGGGACCGGTTTCTGGCATTACAGCCGTCTTCGGCCCGGTTTGCTTGAATCCTGATTGTGCAATGAGCAAGGGTCTCACATCTGAGAATACCCTTCCACGCTTAGGGTGGACAAAAATATTTACAACAAGGGGTGGTGAGGGACAGAGTCTCTGAATTAAGCAGAAAGCTCTCACCCAGTCAAGAGATCAGGGCTAGATCCAACACAGTTTTTTAGCTCACTGCACCATCCCAGTTTCAGAACCTGGCTGTATGCCAATTAGTCTGTTCCTGTCCCAGTGCATGATGGGAACAGGGCAAACCAAACTACAAAAGCCAATTCTTACACTGGGAAGGAAACAAGCTCCCGGGGACCGGTTTCTGGCATTACAGCCGTCTTCGGCCCGGTTTGCTTGAATCCTGATGGTGCAATGAGCAAGGGTCTCACATCTGAGAATACCCTTCCACGCTTAGGGTGGAAAAATATATTTACAACAAGGGGTGGTGAGGGACAGAGTCTCTGAATTAAGCAGACAGCTCTCACCCAGTCAAGAGATCAGGGCTTCTTTGGACTGGGTAAGAGTGGTCTGCTCAATTCAGACACTCTGTTCATCACCACCCCCTTTTCTAAATCGTTTTTGGCCACTATAGGTGTGGCAGGGTATACTCAGACATGAGTCCCTTTCTCCCTGCTCCATCAGGATTCAAGCAAGCCGGGCCGAAGACGGCTGAAATGCCAGAAACCGGTCCCCGGTAGCTTGTCTCCTTTCTGGTGAAGAATTGGCTTGGTAGTTTAGTCTGCCCTGTTCCCATGATGCACTGGGCCAGGGACAGACTGATTTGCATATAGCCAGGTTCTGAGCCGGGGTGGGGCAGTGAGATAAATAACGGTGATGGATCAAGCCCTGATCTTTGGACTGGGTAAGAGTGGTCTGCTCAATTCAGACACTCTGTTCATCACCACCCCCTTTTCTAAATCGTTTTTGGCCACTATAGGTGTGGCAGGGTATACTCAGACATGAGTCCCTTTCTCACTGCTGCATCAGGATTCAAGCAAGCCGGGCTGAAGACGGCTGAAATGCCAGAAACCGGTCCCCGGTAGCTTGTCTCCTTTCTGGTGAAGAATTGGCTTGGTAGTTTAGTCTGCCCTGTTCCCATGATGCACTGGGCCAGGGACAGACTGATTTGCATATAGCCAGGTTCTGAGCCGGGGTGGGGCAGTGAGATAAATAACGGTGATGGATCAAGCCCTGATCTTTGGACTGGGTAAGAGTGGTCTGCTCAATTCAGACACTCTGTTCATCACCACCCCCTTTTCTAAATCATTTTTGGCCACTATAGGTGTGGCAGGGTATACTCAGACATGAGTCCCTTTCTCACTGCTCCATCAGGATTCAAGCAAGCCGGGCCAAAGACGGCTGAAATGCCAGAAACCGGTCCCCGGTAGCTTGTCTCCTTTCTGGTGAAGAATTGGCTTGGTAGTTTAGTCTGCCCTGTTCCCATGATGCACTGGGCCAGGGACAGACTGATTTGCATATAGCCAGGTTCTGAGCCGGGGTGGGGCAGTGAGATAAATAACGGTGATGGATCAAGCCCTGATCTTTGGACTGGGTAAGAGTGGTCTGCTCAATTCAGACACTCTGTTCATCACCACCCCCTTTTCTAAATCGTTTTTGGCCACTATAGGTGTGGCAGGGTATACTCAGACATGAGTCCCTTTCTCACTGCTCCATCAGGATTCAAGCAAGCCGAAGACGGCTGAAATGCCAGAAACCGGTCCCCGGTAGCTTGTCTCCTTTCTGGTGAAGAATTGGCTTGGTAGTTTAGTCTGCCCTGTTCCCATGATGCACTGGGCCAGGGACAGACTGATTTGCATATAGCCAGGTTCTGAGCCGGGGTGGGGCAGTGAGATAAATAACGGTGATGGATCAAGCCCTGATCTTTGGACTGGGTAAGAGTGGTCTGCTCAATTCAGACACTCTGTTCATCACCACCCCCTTTTCTAAATCGTTTTTGGCCACTATAGGTGTGGCAGGGTATACTCAGACATGAGTCCCTTTCTCACTGCTCCATCAGGATTCAAGCAAGCCGGGCCGAAGACGGCTGAAATGCCAGAAACCGGTCCCCGGTAGCTTGTCTCCTTTCTGGTGAAGAATTGGCTTGGTAGTTTAGTCTGCCCTGTTCCCATGATGCACTGGGCCAGGGACAGACTGATTTGCATATAGCCAGGTTCTGAGCCGGGGTGGGGCAGTGAGATAAATAACGGTGATGGATCAAGCCCTGATCTTTGGACTGAGTAAGAGTGGTCTGCTCAATTCAGACACTCTGTTCATCACCACCCCCTTTTCTAAAATGTTCAGCTCATGGCCCATCTTGAAGCCCAGAATGCCTTTCATACCTCTCAGTCAGGTTTCAGATCCAGCTTCTCTACCGAGACAGCTCTGTTGAGAGCTACTGAAACCTTACGGGAAGGAGCGGATGAGGGCAAGACCATGGCCCTCATCATGCTGGACCTCAGTGCCGCGTTTGACACTGTAGCACATTCCATCTTGCTACAGTGTCTAAACAGAGCGGGGGTCACCAAAAAGGCACTGGGATGGCTGAAAGCCTTTCTCACGAACAGGAGCTTTCAGGTCCAAAGAACACCTTCCTTTCGGACAGTATGAGGTTAGAGCAGGGGGTACCTCAGGGCTCTGCCCTGAGTCCCAGCCTGTTCAACTTGTACATGGCACCGTTGGCAGGAGTGGTACAATCGTTCGGCGTAGAGCTTGTCTCCTACGCCGACAATACTCAACTTCTAATCTCCCTGTCTCAAGCCCCCTCCTCCGAGGCTGAAAATTTCAAATCCTGCATGTGCAAGCTTGCTGCATGGATGACGGAACACTGTCTTAAATTAAATGGTACAAAAACGGAGGTTCTAATAATAGGTGGAAATGACACTAAATGGACGAAGGACTGGTGGCCTACCTGTCTGGGTCCCCTACCTATCCCCAATCAGGAAGCAAAAAACTTGGGTGTCTGGATAGACAACAAGCTCTCCTTAGACAGCCATGTCAAAAGACAGTAGGCAAGTGCTTTGGGGTCATGAAAACCCTCAATCGTACCCTGGATCTGCTCCCGCTGAATGCCAGACGTACTATGACACAGGCACTGATCCTTTCCCGAATTGATTATGGGAATGTGTTGCTGCTGGGCACATCAGAAAAAAACATTAAACGTCTACAGGTCCTGCAAAACTGAGCAGCTCGCCTAGTACTAAGACTTCCTCGTAGAGCTCCCTCCAGACCTTCCCTGACCACCCTTCACTGTTTGCCAATTAGTAAGAGGATACATTTTAAAGCTCTCCTCTGGTGCCATAGGATTATCCACCAAAAAGCCCCTTCATATCTGGCCGATCTAGCATTACCGTACAAGCCCAACAGATCTCTCAGATCTAAAGGAACGGGCCTGCTTAAAACGTCGCTCTAAAAAAAGGCTAGAATTGTGGGTAGGTCCTTTCGCACTCTTGCAGCTAAGAAGTGGAATGCCCTTCCCATGAACATCAGGCAAGAAACAAATGAGCCAAGTTTCAGAAAGCTATTGAAAACCCATCTATTTACTCTTTAGATGTAGGCTCTCTGTCTCTCTTCCTAAAAGTACTCTTTATTCCACAGCGCGGGGACACGCCGGGAGGCGTCACCAGGCGCTTTACAAACCCCTATAATAATAAATGGTGTAATTGAATTTTTAGACCATTATGGGTGTGATGCACCTAAGGAAGGTGGGCAGAGTGTTCCTGCACTTCTCTTTGCAGACAATGACTTGCTCATTCCTAAATCGCCACAGGCATTGCAGCAACTTCTGAATTATTTTCAATTGTTCTGTGTGGATCGAGGCCTGGAGCTTAATAGCTCCAAAACCAAATGTATGACTTTTACTAGACAGACATCGACTTTTTGCAAGAGAAGGATGGTAGTGGGTGATACAAGCCTAGATATGGTGGCCAGTTCTGACTACTTCAGGATTAAATTAACCAGGAATCTAAGCTGGGCACCACCTGTGGGAAAAGTGCACCTATCTCTGATTCAGCACACAGTATATTCGGGGGAAATCCATAGGTAACTAATATCAAAAAGGACGGCCCAAGCACTGGGAATCTATAATGTGAAGGCCTTAGGGGCGGTTCTTTATGGTGCTGAGCTGTAGGGTTATTCGCATATTGAGGGCCTATCCATAGTGCAGCATAGGTTTCAAATAACCCTACGGAATCTCCCCGTAAGCGCACCATTGACCCATTTATATTTAGATTTGGCCCATAAGAAAATTGCAGACAAGACAGAACGCAGAATTCTGACTTTCTGGTATAGGTTATGGATCAGACCTACTCTTCTGGGCGACAAATATCTTTTGGTTCCACAGTAAGCTTGGAAAATACCACGGCTCTGTGCTATGAAAGATATATTTATAGATTGGAAATTAGATGAATATTGGAGCACTCCTAAACGCATGTGCTTGATTGGCAGGGCCAGTATAAAGAAACTCTTTTGGGAAAATCTGGCAGCCAATGATGTTAGGAGTGTAAGGACTCTATCTTTGTGCTTTATTGACTGGAAAGCAATGGCCGCCCATGAAGGCACCATCGATGAAATTCCCCTCCCCCCGGCAATGATGTGTCACTGCGCTACATTTTACCTGTGACTATTTTAATGTATGCATGGTGGGCGTTCTGATGCAGGAAAGCCGTATAGAAGTGACGCAGTGAAATCTATGAGATTTAACAGCTACACTTCTACGACATCAGTGCATCAAATCCTTCCACCTTCCCGAAGCAGGAGTAACGGGTGATGCAGTGCCTTACACATGGGGCTTGCCTCATGTGAAATTACACATTTCTAGAGTTGCGTCTGTTTTCAGACACACTTCAGCAATACGCCATTTTTTGCTCCTACAGATACGTACAGTAAATACAGTGCATCCATGGTTTCCCACAGCGATGCAACACTTATCATAAATGAGGCCCTCATTTCCTTCTTTTTATGCACTCGGTCACTGGTTTTCTCATGAACTGTTCAATTTCCTCTTGTGCCCACCTCTTGCACTGAATCCCTTTTGATCTCACACCCTCAGATTTGTATATTTTTTTAATCATTAAAATTAGTTCTGAATGAATCTTTACTTGGGTTTTTTTAAAAGCCTTTTTTCCCTATTTTGAGAAAAAATTAAATATTAATGCAGCTGAAACAAGGAGATAACAACTGGATGAAAAGCATATTTCTTGCCCATTCTCTGGTGAAGAAGCTCATCATGTTTCCTTGCTCTCCTATTTTTCTCTCCATAAGAGATGACCATGTCGCACACCAAGCAGTGCAAGCCAGCAGTCAGAAGGCTCGAGTCAATCTCACCTTGATCCTGCTGCAGGACATATTCCAGGAACCCTCTCTGCAGGAGGGATGATGTTTGCAGAGTTGAATCAGATGAAGTTGCTTCTTCTGTGTCTCTCTTATTTTTCTGCATTGAACTGCTCTTCATGCCAAGCGGTACACAGACAAAATATCGATTTTTAAATATCGATATACAAAAATATCGAAGTTTCAATATCGATGGGACAAAATATCGAAGGTAAGTAATATCGACAGTCTTAATATCGATATTGGTATGATATCAGTAATATCGAAGTTGTAAATATCGATTTCAATAATATCGAAATTAATAACTTTGATGTTACTAATATCAATTTTTAAATAAATTTAGTGTATATTATATTGTATTTATTATGTTTTATTATTTATTTTTAATGTAATTTAATTAAATATTGTCTTTTACTACTGTAGCAGGTTGTGGGTTTATAGGGGTAGTAGGAAGTAATTTAATTATGTTAAATTAATTATTAATTAGTAGGAATTATTAATTAATTAATTGAGAAATCATTTTTAATTATTTTTAATTCATTGATTAATTGATAAATATGTTCTGTAGCGGGTTATGGGTTTATAGGGGAATAGGGTGGGAAGTAATTTAATAATAATTAATTAATTGATATATGTTTGTACATATTTTAATTAATAATTAATTGGTAATTAATTTCTATCAATTAATTAATATAATTTTTTACATATTTATAATTATTTATTAGTTGGTAATTAATTAATATTAATTATTTAATTACATTAATTATAGTAATTTTTTTATATATAATTTATTGTTATTCTTAATTAATTATTTGGGAAAAATTATATTAATTATTAAATTAAATTATTTACAGCAAATGTGCTAATATATTTACTTTATTGTTATTGTTAATTAATAAATAATTGGTAATTAAATAATATTAATTAATTTTGGGTAAAGGGGTATTTTTAGGGTTCAGGGTCAGTTTTCAGTTCATGGGTAAAGGGGTATTTTTAGGGTTCAGGGTCAGTTTTCAGTTTTTGGGTAAAGGGGTATTTTTAGGGTTCAGGGTCAGTTTTCAGTTTTTGGGTAAAGGGGTATTTTTAGGGTTCTGGGTCAGTTTTCAGTTTTTGGGTAAAGGGGTATTTTTAGGGTTCTGGGTCAGTTTTCAGTTCATGGGTAAAGGGGTATTTTTAGGGTTCAGGGTCAGTTTTCAGTTTTTGTGTAAAGGGGTATTTTTAGGGTTTAGGGTCAGTTTTCAGTTTTTGGGTAAAGGGGTATTTTTAGGGTTCAGGGTCAGTTTTCAGTTTTTGGGTAAAGGGGTATTTTTAGGGTTCAGGGTCAGTTTTCAGTTTTTGGGTAAAGGGGTATTTTTAGGGTTCTGGGTCAGTTTTGGGTTTTTGGGGTACAGGGATATTTTTAGGGTTCAGGGTCAGTTTTGGGTTTTTGGGGTACAGGCGTACAGGGTAAAAACAAAAAAATATTACATTATATCAAATAAATTACATGAAAAAATTTAAAATTACTTTAAAATATTAAGTGTTTTATTTATTTTAAATGTATATGTATTAGTTTTAATTTTGTTTTAATATTTTTATTTATTAGTTGTAAAATTATATGTATTTTAAAATTATTTTTACATTATTATTAATACATTTAAAAAAACAATATTTTTGATTCCGATATTTTTGTACTACGATATTATTTTTTCGATATTTTTGTACTTACCTTTATGAAGATAGAATTCCGATATTTTTGCTGTCGATATTTTTGCTCCGATATTTTTGCATGTCGATATTCTGTCTGTCGATATTATGTCAGACATTCATGCCAAGCATGAAGATACTTGTGCACCGAAGATATCTCGTATCTGAAATTTAGTTGACTAATCCTGCACAGCTTCTTGTCGCACAAAGTGCACGTCACATCTTTTGAGGACAATATTTTGCTCCATCTGGAATAGTATAAAGTTTCCAAACAATCGATTCTGGTGGCCATCTTGAATCCGCGATGTGGATATCTTCCAGTCTTTCCTGTTCTTCTTGTCCACAAGTGATAGCAAAGTAGCAAATCATTGTGGATTCTGAGAAAAAAAAGCACAGCAAAAAACGAGTCAGTCTCCTTTGCTGCAGAGCACTCCATGGCAAAGTGCATAATTTTATGAGGAAAAGAACTGTTGGAATGAGGAACTATCCATTTTCAGGAGCCAATCAAAGCACTGCAGCAGTCTACAAGGATCCAGATATCCTCTGCAGCTCAAGGAAAGTAGGCATGGGTGGATGGGCATGCCTACGAGCCATGGTTTCAATTCTAAAAAGAAGTTGTTACCATCAATGGAAGTGTGCTCACAGATAACTTTATTGGCATCCGCCGGGAGACACGGGACTGCGACCGGTAGGTTACACGGTTTTCTCTTCTCTGTCGTCTCAGTGTTCCCTATTATGTAGTTACCATTCTCTGAAGAACATAACACTTAACCCCTTCGCTGCAGCGGCTATTCTGCCGCAGCGCTAAGGGGGCGGGGGGCCGCGCGGCGGGCGCATGTTGGTGATGGGCCATGACGGAACCGCTCCGTCATCAGCACAGCGCCCCCGCGGCTGATGACGGAGCGGTTCCGTCATCAACATGGAACGAGTTAAAGGGGCCAGATACAACAAATTCCCATAAATCAAATCCACCAAGGCTTAAAACATGAATCGCTGGAGATAGATGCACCACTATCAACCAATCAATCGATCAATCAAACAGGATTTATAAAGCGCTACTTATCATCCGTGAGGGTCTCCAGGTGCTGTCTCACCACAGCTGTGCTTTTTCAGTTGAGCTTAGGAAGCCCTCCCATCAAACAATGTAAACCCATTCGCGTTCTAACCAAACTCTGGGGACTCATTTTTGGGCTTGCAGCATTCGGAAAGGAACTTCCATTTCACCTTCCTCACATGACCAAAACAAAGAGATGCTGCTTTGTAGCATTGTTTCAATTGGAGGAGCTGTGGAGGATTCGCAAACCCCAGAAAACCCCGCAAAAATTGCATCAGATTGATAACTCTGCACACATTGCACAAAGCCAGGAATCAGTGGTATCCAGTCAAGTGGAGTTCTCTAGTAATATACATCAGGATGATGACGTTGGGGACGTCAAGAGGGGTTCTCTAGTTAGATACATCAGGATGATGACGTTGGGGACGTCAAGGGGAGTTCTCTAGTTACATACATCAGGATGATGACGTTGGGGACGTCAAGAGGGGTTCTCTAGTTACATACATCAGGATGATGACGTTGGGGAGGTCAAGAGGGGTTCTCTAGTTAGATACATCAGGATGATGACGTAGGGGAAATTAAGGGGAGTTCTCTAGTTAGATACATCAGGATGATGACGTTGGGGACATCAAGAGGGGTTCTCTAGTGAGATTAATCAGGATGATGACGTTGGGGAATTTAAGGGGAGTTCTCTAGTTAGATACATCAGGATGATGACGTTGGGGAAGTCAAGGGGAGTTCTCTAGTTAGATACATCAGGATGATGACGTTGGGGCAGTCAAGGGGAGTTCTCTAGTGAGATACATCAGGTTGATGACATTGGGAAAGTCAAGGGGAGTTCTCTAGTGAGATACATCAGGATGATGACGTAGGGGAACTTAAGGGGAGTTCTCTAGTTAGATACATCATGATGATGACATATGGGAAATTAAGGGGAGTTCTCTAGATAGATACATTAGGTAGGTTGATGACATTGGGAAAGTCAAGGGGAGTTCTCTAGTGAGATTAATCAGGATGATGACGTACGGGAAATTAAGGGGAGTTATCTAGTTAGAGACATCAGGATGATGACATAGGGGAAATTAAGGGGAGTTCTCTGGTGAGATTAATCAGGATGATGACGTAGGGGAAATTAAGGGGAGTTCTCTAGTTCGATACATCAGGATGATTAAGTAGGGGAAATTAAGGGGAGTTCTCTAGATAGATACATTAGGTAGGTTGATGACATTGGGAAAGTCAAGGGGAGTTCTCTAGTGAGATTAATCAGGATGATGACGTAGGGGAAATTAAGCGGAGGTCTCTAGTTCGATACATCAGGATGATGACGTAGGGGAAATTAAGGGGAGTTCTCTAGTTAGATACATCAGGATGATGACGTAGGGGAAATTAAGAGGAGTTCTCTAGTTAGATATATCAGGATGATGACGTAGGGGAAATTAAGGGGAGTTCTCTAGTGAGATTAATCAGGATGATGACGTTGGGGAAATTAAGGGGAGTTCTCTAGTTAGATACATCAGGTTGATGACATTCGGAAAGTCAAGGGGAGTTCTCTAGTTAGATACATCAGGATGATGACATTGGGGAAGTCAAGGGGAGTTCTCTAGTGAGATTAATCAGGATGATGACATTGGGGAAGTCAAGGGGAGTTCTCTAGTGAGATTAATCAGGATGATGACATTGGGGAAGTCAAGGGGAGTTCTCTAGTTAGATACATCAGGATGATGACGTAGGGGAAATTAAGGGGAGTTCTCTAGCTAGATACATCAGGATGATGATGTAGGGGAAATTAAGTGGAGTTCTCCATTTAGATACATCAGGATGATGACGTAGGGGAAATGTAGGGGAGTTCACTAGTGAGATTAATCAGGATGATGACGTAGGGGAAGTCAAAGGGAGTTCTCTAGTTAGATTAATCAGGATGATGACATAGGGGAAATTAGGGGGAGTTCTCTAGTTAGATACATCAGGTTGATGACATTGGGAAAGTCAAGGGGAGTTCTCTAGCTAGATATATCAGGATGATGACGTTGGGGAAGTCAAGGGGAGTTCTCTAGCTAGATACATCAGTATGACGACGTAGGGGAAATTAAGGGGAGTTCTCTAGTGAGATTAATCAGGATGATGACGTTGGGGAAGTCAAGGAGAGTTCTATAGTGAGATTAATCAGGATGATGACATAGGGGAAATTAAGGGGGGTTCTCTAGTTAGATACATCAGGATGATGACGTAGGGGAAATTAAGGGGAGTTCTCTAGTGAGATTAATCAGGATGATGACGTTGGGAAAGTCAAGGGGAGTTCTCTAGCTAGATACATCAGGATGATGACGTAGGGGAAATTAAGGGGAGTTCTCTAGTGAGATTAATCAGGATGATGACTTTGGGGAAGTCAAGGAGAGTTCTATAGTGAGATTAATCAGGATGATGACGTATGGGAAACTAAGGGGAGTTCTCTAGTTACATACTTCAGGATGATGACGTAGGGGAAATTAAGGGGAGTTCTCTAGTGAGATTAATCAGGATGATGACGTTGGGGAAATTAAGGGGAGTTCTCTAGCTAGATACATCAGGATGATGATGTTGGAGAAGTCAAGGGGAGTTCTCTAGTGAGATTAATCAGGATGATGACGTTGGGGAAATTAAGGGGAGTTCTCTAGTTAGATACATCAGGATGATGACATTGGGGAAGTCAAGGGGAGTTCTCTAGTGAGATTAATCAGGATGATGACATTGGGGAAGTCAAGGGGAGTTCTCTAGTGAGATTAATCAGGATGATGACATTGGGGAAGTCAAGGGGAGTTCTCTAGTTAGATACATCAGGATGATGACGTAGGGGAAATTAAGGGGAGTTCTCTAGCTAGATACATCAGGATGATGACGTAGGGGAAATTAAGTGGAGTTCTCCATTTAGATACATCAGGATGATGACGTAGGGGAAATGTAGGGGAGTTCTCTAGTGAGATTAATCAGGATGATGACGTAGGGGAAGTCAAAGGGAGTTCTCTATTTAGATTAATCAGGATGATGACGTAGGGGAAATTAAGGGGAGTTCTCTAGTGAGATTAATCAGGATGATGACGTTGGGAAAGTCAAGGGGAGTTCTCTAGCTAGATACATCAGGATGATGACGTAGGGGAAATTAAGGGGAGTTCTCTAGTGAGATTAATCAGGATGATGACGTTGGGAAAGTCAAGGAGAGTTCTATAGTGAGAATAATCAGGATGATGACGTAGGGGAAATTAAGGGGAGTTCTCTAGTGAGATTAATCAGGATGATGACGTTGGGAAAGTCAAGGGGAGTTCTCTAGCTAGATACATCAGAATGATGACGTAGGGGAAATTAAGGGGAGTTCTCTAGTGAGATTAATCAGGATGATGACTTTGGGGAAGTCAAGGAGAGTTCTATAGTGAGATTAATCAGGATGATGACGTAGGGGAAACTAAGGGGAGTTCTCTAGTTACATACATCAGGATGATGACGTAGGGGAAATAAAGGGGGGTTCTCTGGTTAGATACATCAGGATGATGACGTAGGGGACATTAAGGGGAGTTCTCTAGTGAGATTAATCAGGATGATGACTTTGGGGAAGTCAAGGAGAGTTCTATAGTGAGATTAATCAGGATGATGACGTAGGGGAAATTAAGGGGAGTTCTCTAGTTAGATACATCAGGATGATGATGTTGGGGAAGTCAAGGGGAGTTCTCTAGTCATATACATCAGGTTGATGACATAGGGGAAATTAAGGGGAGTTCTCTAGTGAGATTAATCAGGATGATGAATTTGGGAATGTCAAGGGGAGTTCTCTAGCTAGATTCATCAGGAAGATGAAGTTGGGGAAGTCAAGTGGAGTTCTCTAGTTAGATACATCAGGATGATGACGTAGGGGAAATTAAGGGGAGTTCTCTAGTTAGATACATCAGGTTCATGACATTGGGAAAGTCAAGGGGAGCTCTCTAGTTAGATACATCAGGATGATGACGTAGGGGAAATTAAGGGGAGTTCTCTAGTTAGATACATCAGGTTCATGACATTGGGAAAGTCAAGGGGAGCTCTCCATTTAGATACATCAGGATGATGAGGTAGGGGAAATGAAGGGGAGTTTTCTAGTTAGATACATCAGTATGATGACATAGGGGAAATTAGGGGGAGTTCTCTAGTTAGATACATCAGGTTGATGACATTGGGAAAGTCAAGGGGAGCTCTCTAGTTAGATACATCAGGATGATGACGTAGGGGAAATTAAGGGGAGTTCTCTAGTTAGATACATCAGGTTCATGACATTGGGAAAGTCAAGGGGAGCTCTCCATTTAGATACATCAGGATGATGAGGTAGGGGAAATGAAGGGGAGTTTTCTAGTTAGATACATCAGTATGATGACATAGGGGAAATTAGGGGGAGTTCTCTAGTTAGATACATCAGGTTGATGACATTGGGAAAGTCAAGGGGAGTTCTCTAGCTAGATACATCAGGATGATGACGTTGGGGAAGTCAAGGAGAGTTCTCTAGCTAGATACATCAGGATGATGACGTAGGGGAAATTAAGGGGAGTTCTCTAGTGAGATTAATCAGGATGATGACGTTGGGGAAGTCAAGGAGAGTTCTATAGTGAGATTAATCAGGATGATGACGTAGGGGAAATTAAGGGGAGTTCTCTAGTTAGATACATCAGGATGATGACGTAGGGGAAATTAAGGGGAGTTCTCTAGTGAGATTAATCAGGATGATGACGTTGGGAAAGTCAAGGGGAGTTCTCTAGCTAGATACATCAGGATGATGACGTAGGGGAAATTAAGGGGAGTTCTCTAGTGAGATTAATCAGGATGATGACGTTGGGAAAGTCAAGGAGAGTTCTATAGTGAGAATAATCAGGATGATGACGTAGGGGAAATTAAGGGGAGTTCTCTAGTGAGATTAATCAGGATGATGACGTTGGGAAAGTCAAGGGGAGTTCTCTAGCTAGATAAATCAAGATGATGACGTAGGGGAAATTAAGGGGAGTTCTCTAGTGAGATTAATCAGGATGATGACTTTGGGGAAGTCAAGGAGAGTTCTATAGTGAGATTAATCAGGATGATGACGTAGGGGAAATTAAGGGGAGTTCTCTAGTTAAATACATCAGGATGATGACGTAGGGGAAATGAAGGGGAGTTCTCTAGTTAGATACATCAGGATGATGACGTAGGGGACATTAAGGGGAGTTCTCTAGTGAGATTAATCAGGATGATGACTTTGGGGAAGTCAAGGAGAGTTCTATAGTGAGATTAATCAGGATGATGACGTAGGGGAAATTAAGGGGAGTTCTCTAGTTAGATACATCAGGATGATGACGTCGGGGAAATTAAGGGGAGTTCTCTAGTGAGATTAATCAGGATGATGACTTTGGGGAAGTCAAGGAGAGTTCTATAGTGAGATTAATCAGGATGATGACGTAGGGGAAATTAAGGGGAGTTCTCTAGTTAGATACATCAGGATGATGACGTCGGGGAAATTAAGGGGAGTTCTCTAGTTAGATACATCAGGATGATGATGTTGGGGAAGTCAAGGGGAGTTCTCTGGTCATATACATCAGGTTGATGACGTAGGGGAAATTAAGGGGAGTTCTCTAGTGAGATTAATCAGGATGATGAATTTGGGAATGTCAAGGGGAGTTCTCTAGCTAGATACATCAGGATGATGACGTTGGGGAAGTCAAGGGGAGTTCTCTAGTTAGATACATCAGGATGATGACGTAGGGGAAATTAAGGGGAGTTCTCTAGCTAGATACATCAGGATGATGACATAGGGGAAATTAAGTGGAGTTCTCCATTTAGATACATCAGGATGATGACGTAGGGGAAATGTAGGGGAGTTCTCTAGTGAGATTAATCAGGATGATGACGTAGGGGAAGTCAAAGGGAGTTCTCTAGTTAGATTAATCAGGATGATGACGTAGGAGAAATTAAGGGGAGTTCTCTAGTGAGATTAATCAGGATGATGACGTTGGGAAAGTCAAGGGGAGTTCTCTAGCTAGATACATCAGGATGATGACGTAGGGGAAATTAAGGGGAGTTCTGTAGTGAGATTAATCAGGATGATGACGTTGGGAAAGTCAAGGAGAGTTCTATAGTGAGAATAATCAGGATGATGACGTAGGGGAAATTAAGGGGAGTTCTCTAGTGAGATTAATCAGGATGATGATGTTGGGAAAGTCAAGGGGAGTTCTCTAGCTAGATACATCAGAATGATGACGTAGGGGAAATTAAGGGGAGTTCTCTAGTGAGATTAATCAGGATGATGACTTTGGGGAAGTCAAGGAGAGTTCTATAGTGAGATTAATCAGGATGATGACGTAGGGGAAACTAAGGGGAGTTCTCTAGTTACATACATCAGGATGATGACGTAGGGGAAATAAAGGGGGGTTCTCTAGTTAGATACATCAGGATGATGACGTAGGGGACATTAAGGGGAGTTCTCTAGTGAGATTAATCAGGATGATGACTTTGGGGAAGTCAAGGAGAGTTCTATAGTGAGATTAATCAGGATGATGACGTAGGGGAAATTAAGGGGAGTTCTCTAGTTAGATACATCAGGATGATGACGTCGGGGAAATTAAGGGGAGTTCTCTAGTTAGATACATCAGGATGATGATGTTGGGGAAGTCAAGGGGAGTTCTCTAGTCATATACATCAGGTTGATGACATAGGGGAAATTAAGGGGAGTTCTCTAGTGAGATTAATCAGGATGATGAATTTGGGAATGTCAAGGGGAGTTCTCTAGCTAGATTCATCAGGAAGATGAAGTTGGGGAAGTCAAGTGGAGTTCTCTAGTTAGATACATCAGGATGATGACGTAGGGGAAATTAAGGGGAGTTCTCTAGTGAGATTAATCAGGTTGATGACATTGGGAAAGTCAAGAGGAGTTCTCTAGTTACATACATCAGGATGATGACGTAGGGGAAATTAAGGGGAGTTCTCTAGTTAGATACATCAGGTTCATGACATTGGGAAAGTCAAGGGGAGCTCTCTAGTTAGATACATCAGGATGATGACGTAGGGGAAATTAAGGGGAGTTCTCTAGTTAGATACATCAGGTTCATGACATTGGGAAAGTCAAGGGGAGCTCTCCATTTAGATCCATCAGGATGATGAGGTAGGGGAAATGAAGGGGAGTTTTCTAGTTAGATACATCAGTATGATGACATAGGGGAAATTAGGGGGAGTTCTCTAGTTAGATACATCAGGTTGATGACATTGGGAAAGTCAAGGGGAGTTCTCTAGCTAGATACATCAGGATGATGACGTTGGGGAAGTCAAGGAGAGTTCTCTAGCTAGATACATCAGGATGATGACGTAGGGGAAATTAAGGGGAGTTCTCTAGTGAGATTAATCAGGATGATGACGTTGGGGAAGTCAAGGAGAGTTCTATAGTGAGATTAATCAGGATGATGACGTAGGGGAAATTAAGGGGAGTTCTCTAGTTAGATACATCAGGATGATGACGTAGGGGAAATTAAGGGGAGTTCTCTAGTGAGATTAATCAGGATGATGACGTTGGGAAAGTCAAGGGGAGTTCTCTAGCTAGATACATCAGGATGATGACGTAGGGGAAATTAAGGGGAGTTCTCTAGTGAGATTAATCAGGATGATGACGTTGGGAAAGTCAAGGAGAGTTCTATAGTGAGAATAATCAGGATGATGACGTAGGGGAAATTAAGGGGAGTTCTCTAGTGAGATTAATCAGGATGATGACGTTGGGAAAGTCAAGGGGAGTTCTCTAGCTAGATACATCAAGATGATGACGTAGGGGAAATTAAGGGGAGTTCTCTAGTGAGATTAATCAGGATGATGACTTTGGGGAAGTCAAGGAGAGTTCTATAGTGAGATTAATCAGGATGATGACGTAGGGGAAATTAAGGGGAGTTCTCTAGTTA
Organism: Lissotriton vulgaris; assembly: GCF_964263255.1. NCBI lineage: Eukaryota > Metazoa > Chordata > Amphibia > Caudata > Salamandridae > Lissotriton > Lissotriton vulgaris. The sequence continues at coordinate 38,687,592 of NC_141699.1, read as the reverse complement.
AATACATCAGGATGATGACGTAGGGGAAATGAAGGGGAGTTCTCTAGTTAGATACATCAGGATGATGACGTAGGGGACATTAAGGGGAGTTCTCTAGTGAGATTAATCAGGATGATGACTTTGGGGAAGTCAAGGAGAGTTCTATAGTGAGATTAATCAGGATGATGACGTAGGGGAAATTAAGGGGAGTTCTCTAGTTAGATACATCAGGATGATGACGTCGGGGAAATTAAGGGGAGTTCTCTAGTTAGATACATCAGGATGATGACGTTGGGGAAGTCAAGGGGAGTTCTCTGGTCATATACATCAGGTTGATGACGTAGGGGAAATTAAGGGGAGTTCTCTAGTGAGATTAATCAGGATGATGAATTTGGGAATGTCAAGGGGAGTTCTCTAGCTAGATACATCAGGATGATGACGTTGGGGAAGTCAAGGGGAGTTCTCTAGTTAGATACATCAGGATGATGACGTAGGGGAAATTAAGGGGAGTTCTCTAGTTCGATGCATCAGGATGATGACGTAGGGTAAATTAAGGGGAGTTCTCTAGTGAGATTAATCAGGATGATGACGTAGGGGAAATTAAGGGAGTTCTCTAGTTAGATACATCAGGTTGATGACATTGGGAAAGTCAAGGGGAGTTCTCTAGTTAGATACATCAGGATGATGACATAGAGGAAATTAAGGGGAGTTCTCTAGTTAGATACATCAGGGTGATGATGTAGGGGAAATTAAGGGGAGTTCTCTAGTGAGATTTATCTGGATGATGATGTAGGGGAAATTAAGGGGCGTTCTCTAGTTAGATACATCAGTATGATGACGTAGGGGAAATTAACGGGAGTTCTCTAGTAAGATACATCAGGATGATGACATAGGGAAAATTAAGGGGAGTTCTCTAGTTAGATACATCTGGATGATGACGTTGGGGAAGTCAAGGGGAGTTCTCTAGTTAGATACATCAGGATGATGACGATGGGGACGTCAAGAGGGGTTCTCTAGTGAGATTAATCAGGATGATGACGTTGGGGAAGTCAAGGGGAGTTCTCTAGTGAGATTAATCAGGATGATGACGTAGGGGAATTTAAGGGGAGTTCTATAGTTAGATACATCAGGATGATGACGTTGGGGCAGTCAAGGGGAGTTCTCTAGTTAGATACATCAGGTTGATGACATAGGGGAAATTAAGGAGAGTTCTCTGGTGAGATTAATCAGGATGATGACGTAGGGGAAATTAAGGGGAGTTCTCTAGTTCGATACATCAGGATGATTAAGTAGGGGAAATTAAGGGGAGTTCTCTAGATAGATACATTAGGTAGGTTGATGACATTGGGAAATTCAAGGGGAGTTCTCTAGTAAGATTAATCAGGATGATGACGTAGGGGAAATTAAGGGGAGTTCTCTAGTAAGATTAATCAGGATGATGACGTAGGGGAAATTAAGGGGAGTTCTCTAGTTCGATACATCAGGATGATTAAGTAGGGGAAATTAAGGGGAGTTCTCTAGATAGATACATTAGGTAGGTTGATGACATTGGGAAATTCAAGGGGAGTTCTCTAGTTCGATACATCAGGATGATGACGTAGGGGAAATGAAGGGGAGTTCTCTAGTTAGATACATCAGGATGATGACGTTGGGGAAGTCAAGGGGAGTTCTCTAGCTAGATACATCAGGATGATGACGTAGGGGAAATTAAGGGGAGTTCTCTAGTGAGATTAATCAGGATGATGACGTTGGGGAAGTCAAGGAGAGTTCTATAGTTAGATTAATCAGGATGATGACGTAGGGGAAATTAAGGGGAGTTCTCTAGTTAGATACATCAGGATGATGACGTAGGGGAAATTAAGGGGAGTTCTCTAGCTAGATACATCAGGATGATGACGTTGGGGAAGTCAAGGGGCGTTCTCTAGCTAGATACATCAGGATGATGACGTAGGGGAAAATAAGGGGAGTTCTCTAGTGAGATTAATCAGGATGATGACGTTGGGGAAGTCAAGGAGAGTTCTATAGTGAGATTAATCAGGATGATGACGTAGGGGATATTAAGGGGAGTTCTCTAGTTAGATACATCAGGATGATGACGTAGGGGAAATTAAGGGGAGTTCTCTAGTGAGATTAATCAGGATGATGACGTTGGGAAATTCAAGGGGAGTTCTCTAGTTAGATACATCAGGATGATGACGTAGGGGAAATTAAGGGGAGTTCTCTAGTGAGATTAATCAGGATGATGACGTTGGGGAAGTCAAGGAGAGTTCTATGGTGAGATTAATCAGGATGATGACGTAGGGGAATTTAAAGGGAGTTCTCTAGTGAGATTAATCAGGATGATGACGTTGGGAAAGTCAAGGGGAGTTCTCTAGCTAGATACATCAGGATGATGACGTAGGGAAAATTAAGAGGAGTTCTCTAGTGAGATTAATCAGGATGATGACATTGGGGAAGTCAAGGAGAGTTCTATAGTGAGAATAATCAGGATGATGACGTAGGGGAAATTAAGGGGAGTTCTCTAGCTAGATACATCAGGATGATGATGTTGGGGAAGTCAAGGGGAGTTCTCTAGTTAGATACATCAGGATGATGACGTAGGGGAAATTAAGGGGAGTTCTCTAGTTCGATACATCAGGATGATGACGTAGGGTAAATTAAGGGGAGTTCTCTAGTGAGATTGATCAGGTTGATGACATTGGGAAAGTCAAGGGGAGTTCTCTAGTTAGATACATCAGGTTGATGACATTGGGAAAGTCAAGGCGAGTTCTCTAGTTAGATACATAAGGGTGATGATGTAGGGGAAATTAAGGGGAGTTCTCTAGTGAGATTAATCTGGATGATGATGTAGGGGAAATTAAGGGGCGTTCTCTAGTTAGCTACATCAGGATGATGACGTTGGGGAAGTCAAGGGGAGTTCTCTAGTGAGATTATTCAGGATGATGATGTTGGGGAAGTCAAAGGGGGGTTCTCTAGTTAGATACATCAGAATGATGACGTAGGGGAAATTAAGGGGAGTTCTCTAGTTAGATACATCAGGTTGATGACATTGGGAAAGTCAAGGGGAGTTCTCTAGCTAGATACATCAGGATGATGACGTTGGGGAAGTCAAGGGGAGTTCTCTAGCTAGATGCATCAGGATGATGACGTAGGGGAAATTAAGGGGAGTTCTCTAGTGAGATTAATCAGGATGATGACGTTGGGGAAGTCAAGGAGAGTTCTAAGGTGAGATTAATCAGGATGATGACGTAGGGGAAATTAAGGGGAGTTCTCTAGTTAGATACATCAGGATGATGACGTACGGGAAATTAAGAGGAGTTCTCCAGTTAGATACATCAGGATGATGACGTAGGGGAAATTAAGAGGAGTTCTCTAGTGAGATTAATCAGGATGATGACATAGGGGAAATTAAGGGGAGTTCTCTAGTTAGATACATCAGGATGATGACGTTGGGGAAGTAAAGGGGAGTTCTCTAGTGAGATTAATCAGGATGATGACGTAGGGGAAATTAAGGGGAGTTCTCTAGATAGATACATCAGGATGATGACATTGGGGAAGTCAAGGGGAGTTCTCTAGTTCGATACATCAGGATGATGACGTAGGGGAAATTAAGGGGAGTTCTCTAGTGAGATTAATCAAGATGATGACGTAGGGGAAATTAAGGGGAGTGCTATAGTTAGATACATCAGGATGATGACGTTGGGGAAATTAAGGGGTGTTCTCTAGTTAGATACATCAGGATGATGACGTAGGGGAAATTAAGGGGAGTTCTCTAGTGAGATTAATCAGGATGATGACGTAGGGGAAATTAAGGGGAGTTCTCTACTTAGAAATATCAGGTTGATGACATTGGGAAAGTCAAGGGGAGTTCTCTATTGAGATTAATCAGGATGATGACGTAGGGGAAATTAAGGGGAGTTCTCTCGTTAGATACATCAGGATGATGATGTTGTCGAAGTCAAGGGAAGTTCTCTGGTTAGATACATCAGGATGATGACGTAGGGAAAATTAAGGGGAGTTCTCTAGTGAGATTAATCAGGTTGATGACATTGGGAAAGTCAAGGGGACTTCTCTAGTTAGATACATCAGGATGATGACGTAGGGGAAATTAAGGGGAGTTCTCTAGTGAGATTAATCAGGTTGAATACATTGGGAAAGTCAAGGGGAGTTCTCTAGTTACATACATCAGGATGATGACGTAGGGGAAATTAAGGGGAGTTCTCTAGTGAAAATAATCAGGTTGATGACATTGGGAAAGTCAAGGGGAGTTCTCTAGTTGGATACATCAGGATGATGATGTAGGGAAAATTAAGGGGAGTTCTCTAGTGAGATTAATCAGGATGATGACGTAGGGGAAATTAAGGGGAGTTCTCTAGTTATATACATCAGGTTGATGACATTGGGAAAGTCATGGGGAGTTCTCTAGTTAGATACATCAGGATGATGACGTAGGGGAAATTAAGGGGAGTTCTCTAGTGAGATTAACCAGGTTGATGACATTGGGAAAGTCAAGGGGAGTTCTCTAGTTGGATACATAAGGATGATGACATACGGGAAATTAAAGGGAGTTCTCTAATGAGATTAATCTGGATGATGACATAGGGGAAATTAAGGGGAGTTCTCTAGTTAGATACATCAGGTTGATGACATTGGGAAAGTCATGGGGAGTTCTCTAGTTTGATACATCAGGATGATGACGTTGGGGAAGTCAAAGGGGAGTTCTCTAGTGAGATTAATCAGGATGATGACGTAGGGGAAATTAAGGTGAGTTCTCTAGTTAGATACATCAGGATGATGACGTTGGGGAAGTCAAGGGGAGTTCTCTAGTTAGATACATCAGGATGATGACGTAGGTGAAATTAAGGGAAGTTCTCTAGTTAGATACATCAGAATGATGACGTAGGGAAAATTAAGGGGAGTTCTCAAGTGAGATTAATCAGGATGATGACGTAGGGGAACTTAAGGGAAGTTCTCTAGTTAGATACATAAGGATGATGACGTAGGGGATATTAAGGGGAGTTCTCTGGTTAGATACATTAGGATGATGACGTAGGGGAAATTAAGGGGAGTTCTCTAGTTAGATACATCAGGATGATGACTTTGGGGAAGTCAAGGGGAGTTCTCTAGTGAAAATAATCAGGATGATGACGTAGGGGAAATTAAGGGGAGTTCTCTAGTTAGATACATCAGGATGATGACGTTGGGGAAGTCAAGGGGAGTTCTCTAGTTAGATGCATCAGGATGATGACGTAGGTGAAATTAAGGGAAGTTCTCTAGTTAGATTCATCAGAATGATGACGTTGGGAAAGTCAAGGGGAGTTCTCTAGTTAGATACATCAGAATGATGACGTAGGTGAAATTAAGGGAAGTTCTCTAGTTAGATACATCAGTATGATGACGTAGGGGAATTAACGGGAGTTCTCTAGTTATATACATCAGGTTGATGACATTGGGAAAGTCAAGGGGAGTTCTCTAGTTAGATACATCAGGATGATGACGTAGGGGAACTTAAGGGGAGTTCTCTAGTTAGATACATCATGATGATGACATATGGGAAATTAAGGGGAGTTCTCTAGTGAGATTAATCAGGATGATGACGTAGGGGAAAGTAAGGGGAGTTCTCTAGTTAGATACATCAGGTTGATGACGTTGGGGAAGTCAAGGAAAGTTTTCTAGTTACATACATCAGAATGATGATGCTGGGGAAGGCAAGGGGAGTTCTCTAGTTAGATACATCAGGATGATGACATTGGGGAACTTAAGGGGATTTCTCTAGTAAGATACATCAGGATGATGACGTAGGGAAAATTAAGGGGAGTTCTCTAGTTAGATACATCTGGATGATGACGTTGGGGAAGTCAAGGGGAGTTCTCTAGTTAGATACATCAGGATGATGACGATGGGGACGTCAAGAGGGGTTCTCTAGTGAGATTAATCAGGATGATGACGTTGGGGAAGTCAAGGGGAGTTCTCTAGTGAGATTAATCAGGATGATGACGTAGGGGAATTTAAGGGGAGTTCTCTAGTTAGATACATCAGGATGATGAGGTTGGGGCAGTCAAGGGGAGTTCTCTAGTTAGATACATCAGGTTGATGACGTAGGGGAAATTAATTGGGGTTCTCTGGTGAGATTAATCAGGATGATGACGTAGGGGAAATTAAGGGGAGTTCTCTAGTTCGATACATCAGTATGATTAAGTAGGGGAAATTAAGGGGAGTTCTCTAGATAGATACATTAGGTAGGTTGATGACATTGGGAAATTCAAGGGGAGTTCTCTAGTGAGATTAATCAGGATGATGACGTAGGGGAAATTAAGGGGAGTTCTCTAGTGAGATTAATCAGGTTGATGACATTGGGAAAGTCAAGAGGAGTTCTCTAGTTACATACATCAGGATGATGACGTAGGGGAAATTAAGGGGAGTTCTCTAGTTAGATACATCAGGTTCATGACATTGGGAAAGTCAAGGGGAGCTCTCTAGTTAGATACATCAGGATGATGACGTAGGGGAAATTAAGGGGAGTTCTCTAGTTAGATACATCAGGTTCATGACATTGGGAAAGTCAAGGGGAGCTCTCCATTTAGATCCATCAGGATGATGAGGTAGGGGAAATGAAGGGGAGTTTTCTAGTTAGATACATCAGTATGATGACATAGGGGAAATTAGGGGGAGTTCTCTAGTTAGATACATCAGGTTGATGACATTGGGAAAGTCAAGGGGAGTTCTCTAGCTAGATACATCAGGATGATGACGTTGGGGAAGTCAAGGAGAGTTCTCTAGCTAGATACATCAGGATGATGACGTAGGGGAAATTAAGGGGAGTTCTCTAGTGAGATTAATCAGGATGATGACGTTGGGGAAGTCAAGGAGAGTTCTATAGTGAGATTAATCAGGATGATGACGTAGGGGAAATTAAGGGGAGTTCTCTAGTTAGATACATCAGGATGATGACGTAGGGGAAATTAAGGGGAGTTCTCTAGTGAGATTAATCAGGATGATGACGTTGGGAAAGTCAAGGGGAGTTCTCTAGCTAGATACATCAGGATGATGACGTAGGGGAAATTAAGGGGAGTTCTCTAGTGAGATTAATCAGGATGATGACGTTGGGAAAGTCAAGGAGAGTTCTATAGTGAGAATAATCAGGATGATGACGTAGGGGAAATTAAGGGGAGTTCTCTAGTGAGATTAATCAGGATGATGACGTTGGGAAAGTCAAGGGGAGTTCTCTAGCTAGATACATCAAGATGATGACGTAGGGGAAATTAAGGGGAGTTCTCTAGTGAGATTAATCAGGATGATGACTTTGGGGAAGTCAAGGAGAGTTCTATAGTGAGATTAATCAGGATGATGACGTAGGGGAAATTAAGGGGAGTTCTCTAGTTAAATACATCAGGATGATGACGTAGGGGAAATGAAGGGGAGTTCTCTAGTTAGATACATCAGGATGATGACGTAGGGGACATTAAGGGGAGTTCTCTAGTGAGATTAATCAGGATGATGACTTTGGGGAAGTCAAGGAGAGTTCTATAGTGAGATTAATCAGGATGATGACGTAGGGGAAATTAAGGGGAGTTCTCTAGTTAGATACATCAGGATGATGACGTCGGGGAAATTAAGGGGAGTTCTCTAGTTAGATACATCAGGATGATGACGTTGGGGAAGTCAAGGGGAGTTCTCTGGTCATATACATCAGGTTGATGACGTAGGGGAAATTAAGGGGAGTTCTCTAGTGAGATTAATCAGGATGATGAATTTGGGAATGTCAAGGGGAGTTCTCTAGCTAGATACATCAGGATGATGACGTTGGGGAAGTCAAGGGGAGTTCTCTAGTTAGATACATCAGGATGATGACGTAGGGGAAATTAAGGGGAGTTCTCTAGTTCGATGCATCAGGATGATGACGTAGGGTAAATTAAGGGGAGTTCTCTAGTGAGATTAATCAGGATGATGACGTAGGGGAAATTAAGGGAGTTCTCTAGTTAGATACATCAGGTTGATGACATTGGGAAAGTCAAGGGGAGTTCTCTAGTTAGATACATCAGGATGATGACATAGAGGAAATTAAGGGGAGTTCTCTAGTTAGATACATCAGGGTGATGATGTAGGGGAAATTAAGGGGAGTTCTCTAGTGAGATTTATCTGGATGATGATGTAGGGGAAATTAAGGGGCGTTCTCTAGTTAGATACATCAGTATGATGACGTAGGGGAAATTAACGGGAGTTCTCTAGTAAGATACATCAGGATGATGACGTAGGGAAAATTAAGGGGAGTTCTCTAGTTAGATACATCTGGATGATGACGTTGGGGAAGTCAAGGGGAGTTCTCTAGTTAGATACATCAGGATGATGACGATGGGGACGTCAAGAGGGGTTCTCTAGTGAGATTAATCAGGATGATGACGTTGGGGAAGTCAAGGGGAGTTCTCTAGTGAGATTAATCAGGATGATGACGTAGGGGAATTTAAGGGGAGTTCTATAGTTAGATACATCAGGATGATGACGTTGGGGCAGTCAAGGGGAGTTCTCTAGTTAGATACATCAGGTTGATGACATAGGGGAAATTAAGGAGAGTTCTCTGGTGAGATTAATCAGGATGATGACGTAGGGGAAATTAAGGGGAGTTCTCTAGTTCGATACATCAGGATGATTAAGTAGGGGAAATTAAGGGGAGTTCTCTAGATAGATACATTAGGTAGGTTGATGACATTGGGAAATTCAAGGGGAGTTCTCTAGTAAGATTAATCAGGATGATGACGTAGGGGAAATTAAGGGGAGTTCTCTAGTAAGATTAATCAGGATGATGACGTAGGGGAAATTAAGGGGAGTTCTCTAGTTCGATACATCAGGATGATTAAGTAGGGGAAATTAAGGGGAGTTCTCTAGATAGATACATTAGGTAGGTTGATGACATTGGGAAATTCAAGGGGAGTTCTCTAGTTCGATACATCAGGATGATGACGTAGGGGAAATGAAGGGGAGTTCTCTAGTTAGATACATCAGGATGATGACGTTGGGGAAGTCAAGGGGAGTTCTCTAGCTAGATACATCAGGATGATGATGTAGGGGAAATTAAGGGGAGTTCTCTAGTGAGATTAATCAGGATGATGACGTTGGGGAAGTCAAGGAGAGTTCTATAGTTAGATTAATCAGGATGATGACGTAGGGGAAATTAAGGGGAGTTCTCTAGTTAGATACATCAGGATGATGACGTAGGGGAAATTAAGGGGAGTTCTCTAGCTAGATACATCAGGATGATGACGTTGGGGAAGTCAAGGGGCGTTCTCTAGCTAGATACATCAGGATGATGACGTAGGGGAAAATAAGGGGAGTTCTCTAGTTAGATACATCAGGTTGATGACATTGGGAAAGTCAAGGGGAGTTCTCTAGCTAGATACATCAGGATGATGACGTTGGGGAAGTCAAGGAGAGTTCTCTAGCTAGATACATCAGGATGATGACGTAGGGGAAATTAAGGGGAGTTCTCTAGTGAGATTAATCAGGATGATGACGTTGGGGAAGTCAAGGAGAGTTCTATAGTGAGATTAATCAGGATGATGACGTAGGGGAAATTAAGGGGAGTTCTCTAGTTAGATACATCAGGATGATGACGTAGGGGAAATTAAGGGGAGTTCTCTAGTGAGATTAATCAGGATGATGACGTTGGGAAAGTCAAGGGGAGTTCTCTAGCTAGATACATCAGGATGATGACGTAGGGGAAATTAAGGGGAGTTCTCTAGTGAGATTAATCAGGATGATGACGTTGGGAAAGTCAAGGAGAGTTCTATAGTGAGAATAATCAGGATGATGACGTAGGGGAAATTAAGGGGAGTTCTCTAGTGAGATTAATCAGGATGATGACGTTGGGAAAGTCAAGGGGAGTTCTCTAGCTAGATACATCAAGATGATGACGTAGGGGAAATTAAGGGGAGTTCTCTAGTGAGATTAATCAGGATGATGACTTTGGGGAAGTCAAGGAGAGTTCTATAGTGAGATTAATCAGGATGATGACGTAGGGGAAATTAAGGGGAGTTCTCTAGTTAAATACATCAGGATGATGACGTAGGGGAAATGAAGGGGAGTTCTCTAGTTAGATACATCAGGATGATGACGTAGGGGACATTAAGGGGAGTTCTCTAGTGAGATTAATCAGGATGATGACTTTGGGGAAGTCAAGGAGAGTTCTATAGTGAGATTAATCAGGATGATGACGTAGGGGAAATTAAGGGGAGTTCTCTAGTTAGATACATCAGGATGATGACGTCGGGGAAATTAAGGGGAGTTCTCTAGTTAGATACATCAGGATGATGACGTTGGGGAAGTCAAGGGGAGTTCTCTGGTCATATACATCAGGTTGATGACGTAGGGGAAATTAAGGGGAGTTCTCTAGTGAGATTAATCAGGATGATGAATTTGGGAATGTCAAGGGGAGTTCTCTAGCTAGATACATCAGGATGATGACGTTGGGGAAGTCAAGGGGAGTTCTCTAGTTAGATACATCAGGATGATGACGTAGGGGAAATTAAGGGGAGTTCTCTAGTTCGATGCATCAGGATGATGACGTAGGGTAAATTAAGGGGAGTTCTCTAGTGAGATTAATCAGGATGATGACGTAGGGGAAATTAAGGGAGTTCTCTAGTTAGATACATCAGGTTGATGACATTGGGAAAGTCAAGGGGAGTTCTCTAGTTAGATACATCAGGATGATGACATAGAGGAAATTAAGGGGAGTTCTCTAGTTAGATACATCAGGGTGATGATGTAGGGGAAATTAAGGGGAGTTCTCTAGTGAGATTTATCTGGATGATGATGTAGGGGAAATTAAGGGGCGTTCTCTAGTTAGATACATCAGTATGATGACGTAGGGGAAATTAACGGGAGTTCTCTAGTAAGATACATCAGGATGATGACGTAGGGAAAATTAAGGGGAGTTCTCTAGTTAGATACATCTGGATGATGACGTTGGGGAAGTCAAGGGGAGTTCTCTAGTTAGATACATCAGGATGATGACGATGGGGACGTCAAGAGGGGTTCTCTAGTGAGATTAATCAGGATGATGACGTTGGGGAAGTCAAGGGGAGTTCTCTAGTGAGATTAATCAGGATGATGACGTAGGGGAATTTAAGGGGAGTTCTATAGTTAGATACATCAGGATGATGACGTTGGGGCAGTCAAGGGGAGTTCTCTAGTTAGATACATCAGGTTGATGACATAGGGGAAATTAAGGAGAGTTCTCTGGTGAGATTAATCAGGATGATGACGTAGGGGAAATTAAGGGGAGTTCTCTAGTTCGATACATCAGGATGATTAAGTAGGGGAAATTAAGGGGAGTTCTCTAGATAGATACATTAGGTAGGTTGATGACATTGGGAAATTCAAGGGGAGTTCTCTAGTAAGATTAATCAGGATGATGACGTAGGGGAAATTAAGGGGAGTTCTCTAGTAAGATTAATCAGGATGATGACGTAGGGGAAATTAAGGGGAGTTCTCTAGTTCGATACATCAGGATGATTAAGTAGGGGAAATTAAGGGGAGTTCTCTAGATAGATACATTAGGTAGGTTGATGACATTGGGAAATTCAAGGGGAGTTCTCTAGTTCGATACATCAGGATGATGACGTAGGGGAAATGAAGGGGAGTTCTCTAGTTAGATACATCAGGATGATGACGTTGGGGAAGTCAAGGGGAGTTCTCTAGCTAGATACATCAGGATGATGATGTAGGGGAAATTAAGGGGAGTTCTCTAGTGAGATTAATCAGGATGATGACGTTGGGGAAGTCAAGGAGAGTTCTATAGTTAGATTAATCAGGATGATGACGTAGGGGAAATTAAGGGGAGTTCTCTAGTTAGATACATCAGGATGATGACGTAGGGGAAATTAAGGGGAGTTCTCTAGCTAGATACATCAGGATGATGACGTTGGGGAAGTCAAGGGGCGTTCTCTAGCTAGATACATCAGGATGATGACGTAGGGGAAAATAAGGGGAGTTCTCTAGTGAGATTAATCAGGATGATGACGTTGGGGAAGTCAAGGAGAGTTCTATAGTGAGATTAATCAGGATGATGACGTAGGGGATATTAAGGGGAGTTCTCTAGTTAGATACATCAGGATGATGACGTAGGGGAAATTAAGGGGAGTTCTCTAGTGAGATTAATCAGGATGATGACGTTGGGAAATTCAAGGGGAGTTCTCTAGTTAGATACATCAGGATGATGACGTAGGGGAAATTAAGGGGAGTTCTCTAGTGAGATTAATCAGGATGATGACGTTGGGGAAGTCAAGGAGAGTTCTATGGTGAGATTAATCAGGATGATGACGTAGGGGAATTTAAAGGGAGTTCTCTAGTGAGATTAATCAGGATGATGACGTTGGGAAAGTCAAGGGGAGTTCTCTAGCTAGATACATCAGGATGATGACGTAGGGAAAATTAAGAGGAGTTCTCTAGTGAGATTAATCAGGATGATGACATTGGGGAAGTCAAGGAGAGTTCTATAGTGAGAATAATCAGGATGATGACGTAGGGGAAATTAAGGGGAGTTCTCTAGCTAGATACATCAGGATGATGATGTTGGGGAAGTCAAGGGGAGTTCTCTAGTTAGATACATCAGGATGATGACGTAGGGGAAATTAAGGGGAGTTCTCTAGTTCGATACATCAGGATGATGACGTAGGGTAAATTAAGGGGAGTTCTCTAGTGAGATTGATCAGGTTGATGACATTGGGAAAGTCAAGGGGAGTTCTCTAGTTAGATACATCAGGTTGATGACATTGGGAAAGTCAAGGCGAGTTCTCTAGTTAGATACATAAGGGTGATGATGTAGGGGAAATTAAGGGGAGTTCTCTAGTGAGATTAATCTGGATGATGATGTAGGGGAAATTAAGGGGCGTTCTCTAGTTAGCTACATCAGGATGATGACGTTGGGGAAGTCAAGGGGAGTTCTCTAGTGAGATTATTCAGGATGATGATGTTGGGGAAGTCAAAGGGGGGTTCTCTAGTTAGATACATCAGAATGATGACGTAGGGGAAATTAAGGGGAGTTCTCTAGTTAGATACATCAGGTTGATGACATTGGGAAAGTCAAGGGGAGTTCTCTAGCTAGATACATCAGGATGATGACGTTGGGGAAGTCAAGGGGAGTTCTCTAGCTAGATGCATCAGGATGATGACGTAGGGGAAATTAAGGGGAGTTCTCTAGTGAGATTAATCAGGATGATGACGTTGGGGAAGTCAAGGAGAGTTCTAAGGTGAGATTAATCAGGATGATGACGTAGGGGAAATTAAGGGGAGTTCTCTAGTTAGATACATCAGGATGATGACGTACGGGAAATTAAGAGGAGTTCTCCAGTTAGATACATCAGGATGATGACGTAGGGGAAATTAAGAGGAGTTCTCTAGTGAGATTAATCAGGATGATGACATAGGGGAAATTAAGGGGAGTTCTCTAGTTAGATACATCAGGATGATGACGTTGGGGAAGTAAAGGGGAGTTCTCTAGTGAGATTAATCAGGATGATGACGTAGGGGAAATTAAGGGGAGTTCTCTAGATAGATACATCAGGATGATGACATTGGGGAAGTCAAGGGGAGTTCTCTAGTTCGATACATCAGGATGATGACGTAGGGGAAATTAAGGGGAGTTCTCTAGTGAGATTAATCAAGATGATGACGTAGGGGAAATTAAGGGGAGTGCTATAGTTAGATACATCAGGATGATGACGTTGGGGAAATTAAGGGGTGTTCTCTAGTTAGATACATCAGGATGATGACGTAGGGGAAATTAAGGGGAGTTCTCTAGTGAGATTAATCAGGATGATGACGTAGGGGAAATTAAGGGGAGTTCTCTACTTAGAAATATCAGGTTGATGACATTGGGAAAGTCAAGGGGAGTTCTCTATTGAGATTAATCAGGATGATGACGTAGGGGAAATTAAGGGGAGTTCTCTCGTTAGATACATCAGGATGATGATGTTGTCGAAGTCAAGGGAAGTTCTCTGGTTAGATACATCAGGATGATGACGTAGGGAAAATTAAGGGGAGTTCTCTAGTGAGATTAATCAGGTTGATGACATTGGGAAAGTCAAGGGGACTTCTCTAGTTAGATACATCAGGATGATGACGTAGGGGAAATTAAGGGGAGTTCTCTAGTGAGATTAATCAGGTTGAATACATTGGGAAAGTCAAGGGGAGTTCTCTAGTTACATACATCAGGATGATGACGTAGGGGAAATTAAGGGGAGTTCTCTAGTGAAAATAATCAGGTTGATGACATTGGGAAAGTCAAGGGGAGTTCTCTAGTTGGATACATCAGGATGATGACGTAGGGAAAATTAAGGGGAGTTCTCTAGTGAGATTAATCAGGATGATGACGTAGGGGAAATTAAGGGGAGTTCTCTAGTTATATACATCAGGTTGATGACATTGGGAAAGTCATGGGGAGTTCTCTAGTTAGATACATCAGGATGATGACGTAGGGGAAATTAAGGGGAGTTCTCTAGTGAGATTAACCAGGTTGATGACATTGGGAAAGTCAAGGGGAGTTCTCTAGTTGGATACATAAGGATGATGACATACGGGAAATTAAAGGGAGTTCTCTAATGAGATTAATCTGGATGATGACATAGGGGAAATTAAGGGGAGTTCTCTAGTTAGATACATCAGGTTGATGACATTGGGAAAGTCATGGGGAGTTCTCTAGTTTGATACATCAGGATGATGACGTTGGGGAAGTCAAAGGGGAGTTCTCTAGTGAGATTAATCAGGATGATGACGTAGGGGAAATTAAGGTGAGTTCTCTAGTTAGATACATCAGGATGATGACGTTGGGGAAGTCAAGGGGAGTTCTCTAGTTAGATACATCAGGATGATGACGTAGGTGAAATTAAGGGAAGTTCTCTAGTTAGATACATCAGAATGATGACGTAGGGAAAATTAAGGGGAGTTCTCAAGTGAGATTAATCAGGATGATGACGTAGGGGAAATTAAGGGGAGTTCTCTAGTTAGATACATCAGGATGATGACGTAGGGGAACTTAAGGGAAGTTCTCTAGTTAGATACATAAGGATGATGACGTAGGGGATATTAAGGGGAGTTCTCTGGTTAGATACATTAGGATGATGACGTAGGGGAAATTAAGGGGAGTTCTCTAGTTAGATACATCAGGATGATGACTTTGGGGAAGTCAAGGGGAGTTCTCTAGTGAAAATAATCAGGATGATGACGTAGGGGAAATTAAGGGGAGTTCTCTAGTTAGATACATCAGGATGATGACGTTGGGGAAGTCAAGGGGAGTTCTCTAGTTAGATGCATCAGGATGATGACGTAGGTGAAATTAAGGGAAGTTCTCTAGTTAGATTCATCAGAATGATGACGTTGGGAAAGTCAAGGGGAGTTCTCTAGTTAGATACATCAGAATGATGACGTAGGTGAAATTAAGGGAAGTTCTCTAGTTAGATACATCAGTATGATGACGTAGGGGAATTAACGGGAGTTCTCTAGTTATATACATCAGGTTGATGACATTGGGAAAGTCAAGGGGAGTTCTCTAGTTAGATACATCAGGATGATGACGTAGGGGAACTTAAGGGGAGTTCTCTAGTTAGATACATCATGATGATGACATATGGGAAATTAAGGGGAGTTCTCTAGTGAGATTAATCAGGATGATGACGTAGGGGAAAGTAAGGGGAGTTCTCTAGTTAGATACATCAGGTTGATGACGTTGGGGAAGTCAAGGAAAGTTTTCTAGTTACATACATCAGAATGATGATGCTGGGGAAGGCAAGGGGAGTTCTCTAGTTAGATACATCAGGATGATGACATTGGGGAACTTAAGGGGATTTCTCTAGTAAGATACATCAGGATGATGACGTAGGGAAAATTAAGGGGAGTTCTCTAGTTAGATACATCTGGATGATGACGTTGGGGAAGTCAAGGGGAGTTCTCTAGTTAGATACATCAGGATGATGACGATGGGGACGTCAAGAGGGGTTCTCTAGTGAGATTAATCAGGATGATGACGTTGGGGAAGTCAAGGGGAGTTCTCTAGTGAGATTAATCAGGATGATGACGTAGGGGAATTTAAGGGGAGTTCTCTAGTTAGATACATCAGGATGATGAGGTTGGGGCAGTCAAGGGGAGTTCTCTAGTTAGATACATCAGGTTGATGACGTAGGGGAAATTAATTGGGGTTCTCTGGTGAGATTAATCAGGATGATGACGTAGGGGAAATTAAGGGGAGTTCTCTAGTTCGATACATCAGTATGATTAAGTAGGGGAAATTAAGGGGAGTTCTCTAGATAGATACATTAGGTAGGTTGATGACATTGGGAAATTCAAGGGGAGTTCTCTAGTGAGATTAATCAGGATGATGACGTAGGGGAAATTAAGGGGAGTTCTCTAGTGAGATTAATCAGGATGATGACGTAGGGGAAATTAAGCAGAGTTCTCTAGTTCAATACATCAGGATGATGACGTAGGGGAAATTAAGGGGAGTTCTCTAGTTAGATACATCAGGATGATGACGTTGGGGAAGTCAAGGGGAGTTCTCTAGCTAGATACATCAGGATGATGACGTAGGGGAAATTAAGGGGAGTTCTCTAGCGAGATTAATCAGGATGATGACGTTGGGGAAGTCAAGGAGAGTTCTATAGTTAGATTAATCAGGATGATGACGTAGGGGAAATTAAGGGGAGTTCTCTAGTTAGATACATCAGGATGATGACGTAGGGGAAATTAAGGGGAGTTCTCTAGCTAGACACATCAGGATGATGACGTTGGGGAAGTCAAGGGGCGTTATCTAGCTAGATACATCAGAATGATGACATAGGGGAAATTAAGGGGAGTTCTCTAGTGAGATTAATCAGGATGATGACGTTGGGAAAGTCAAGGGGAGTTCTCTAGCTAGATACATCAGGATGATGACGTAGGGGAAATTAAGGGGAGTTCTCTAGTGAGATTAATCAGGATGATGACGTTGGGGAAATCAAGGAGAGTTCTATGGTGAGATTAATCAGGATGATGACGTAGGGGAAATCAAGGGGAGTTCTCTAGTGAGATTAATCAGGATGATGATGTTGGGAAAGTCAAGGGGAGTTCTCTAGCTAGATACATCAGGATGATGACGTAGGGAAAATTAAGAGGAGTTCTCTAGTGAGATTAATCAGGATGATGACATTGGGGAAGTCAAGGAGAGTTCTATAGTGAGAATAATCAGGATGATGATGTAGGGGAAATTAAGGGGAGTTCTCTAGTTAGATACATCAGGATGATGATGTAGGGGAAATTAAGGGGAGTTCTCCAGTTAGATACATCAGGATGATGACGTAGGGGAAATTAAGGGGAGTTCTATAGTGAGATTAATCAGGATGATGACGTAGGGGAAATTAAGGGGAGTTCTCTAGTTAGATACATCAGGATGATGACGTTGGGGAAGTCAAGGGGAGTTCTCTAGCTAGATACATCAGGATGATGACGTAGGGGAAATTAAGGGGAGTTCTCTAGTGAGATTAATCAGGATGATGACGTTGGGGAAGTCAAGGAGAGTTCTATAGTTAGATTAATCAGGATGATGACGTAGGGGAAATTAAGGGGAGTTCTCTAGTTAGATACATCAGGATGATGACGTAGGGGAAATTAAGGGGAGTTCTCTAGCTAGATACATCAGGATGATGACGTTGGGGAAGTCAAGGGGCGTTATCTAGCTAGATACATCAGGATGATGACGTAGGGGAAATTAAGGGGAGTTCTCTAGTGAGATTAATCAGGATGATGACGTTGGGAAAGTCAAGGGGAGTTCTCTAGCTAGATACATCAGGATGATGACATAGGGGAAATTAAGGGGAGTTCTCTAGTGAGATTAATCAGGATGATGACGTTGGGGAAGTCAAGGAGAGTTCTATGGTGAGATTAATCAGGATGATGATGTAGGGGAAATTAAGGGGAGTTCTCTAGTGAGATTAATCAGGATGATGACGTTGGGAAAGTCAAGGGGAGTTCTCTAGCTAGATACATCAGGATGATGACGTAGGGAAAATTAAGAGGAGTTCTCTAGTGAGATTAATCAGGATGATGACGTTGGGGAAGTCAAGGAGAGTTCTATAGTTAGATTAATCAGGATGATGACGTAGGGGAAATTAAGGGGAGTTCTATAGTGAGAATAATCAGGATGATGACGTAGGGGAAATTAAGGGGAGTTCTCTAGTTAGATACATCAGGATGATGATGTAGGGGAAATTAAGGGGAGTTCTCCAGTTAGATACATCAGGATGATGACGTAGGGGAAATTAAGGGGAGTTCTATAGTGAGATTAATCAGGATGATGACGTAGGGGAAATTAAGGGGAGTTCTCTAGTTAGATACATCAGGATGATGACGTTGGGGAAGTCAAGGGGAGTTCTCTAGCTAGATACATCAGGATGATGACGTAGGGGAAATTAAGGGGAGTTCTCTAGTGAGATTAATCAGGATGATGACGTTGGGGAAGTCAAGGAGAGTTCTATAGTTAGATTAATCAGGATGATGACGTAGGGGAAATTAAGGGGAGTTCTCTAGTTAGATACATCAGGATGATGACGTAGGGGAAATTAAGGGGAGTTCTCTAGCTAGATACATCAGGATGATGACGTTGGGGAAGTCAAGGGGCGTTATCTAGCTAGATACATCAGGATGATGACGTAGGGGAAATTAAGGGGAGTTCTCTAGTTAGATACATCAGGTTGATGACGTTGGGAAAGTCAAGGGGAGTTCTCTAGCTAGATACATCAGGATGATGACATAGGGGAAATTAAGGGGAGTTCTCTAGTGAGATTAATCAGGATGATGACGTTGGGGAAGTCAAGGAGAGTTCTATGGTGAGATTAATCAGGATGATGACGTAGGGGAAATTAAGGGGAGTTCTCTAGTGAGATTAATCAGGATGATGACGTTGGGAAAGTCAAGGGGAGTTCTCTAGCTAGATACATCAGGATGATGACGTAGGGAAAATTAAGAGGAGTTCTCTAGTGAGATTAATCAGGATGATGACATTGGGGAAGTCAAGGAGAGTTCTATAGTGAGAATAATCAGGATGATGACGTAGGGGAAATTAAGGGAAGTTCTCTAGTTAGATACATCAAGATGATGATGTAGGGGAAATTAAGGGGAGTTCTCTAGTTAGATACATCAGGATGATGACATTGGGGAAGTAAAGGGGAGTTCTCTAGTGAGATTAATCAGGATGATGACGTAGGGGAAATTAAGGGGAGTTCTCTAGATAGATATGCTGCGTTCTAATCTAGGACCCTGATCGATACTGTGACCTTATGCCCCTATACGGCTATAAATCCATTTATTCCCTATATTGGCATAACCGATCAAATGTAATATTCAGAAACTCGTCTCTGGCCTCACACAAACAGAGCCACATTTCAGAATCGCTTCCTCTGCCACTTCCTTTGCAGCTAATTAGTGCAATGACATAGCAGAAGTTACTATCTAAGATTCCTAGATTAACACTCTGAGTTCTTCAACAAGATAAAAACTCAGCAACCTGGGAAAGCCCGCTTGCTATGTTTTGATTAGTAATAGAACTCTAATGAGCACTGATAGACGATCACTTCCTAGTGACATCTTTATTGACATCTTATGTCCAAAAACTTACGTCAAACAAGGCACCTTTCAGGTATAAATATTACCAACGTTGCCTTAAGCAAACGCTGAAGTTGCTGCTGTTATGCTGATAATACCATCGCTGCTATCACTACTGCTATCGCTGCTAACGAGCGAACTATGGTGTGGTGAACTTAGGAGCTGAACAGCCGTCCCCCTGCAAGAGCCCAGCAGATGCAAGCTGTCCGCGGACGCTGCCCCTCCTCCTCTTCCTCGACGGGCTGAGAGAGACGCTGTCTTTTCTCCTGCAGAGAAATCCAGCTCCAGCGTTTCCAGCCTACTCTTGCGAGTGACTGGGATATCGAGTTCCCTGAAGGAGATACCAGACCTCCAGCATTCTATCCCAGAGGTATGGTGTTGACTAAACCATTAGAGAGAATTCTTGAAGCAAACCTTGGCAAAACCAACTTAACTTAAAGCTACTTACTTACTCCCCTCTCAAGTATTAGGCTTAGGTCAGGTACACTGGGGTAGGCGTAGTTAGAAGCACCAGTTGAGTATTTTAGCCTAATGTATATATGAATGTATATATGTTTTATTCATTTTAAACCATTGTATGGCTAAGAAACCATATCAATGCTTTTACAGTATTATTTCGCAATACTCATCTTACTGTACATACTTTTTATAATAACAAGTCTTGCAATTGTGGCAATTCATTTCTCTTGTACGAGAAGAAAGACTGTTCAATAAATGTTACCCTTTATTGAAAACGCCCGTCTCTCTATTCTCTACATATTGTGAAAGTAATCTGCACAACAACTGACTGAGTAAAATAACTGTCTATTGTTCACACGACTCTAGAGATTGACTCTTATCTGAGGAGCAAAGTTGTCATGTTGCACGGTTGTTGGAAAACTGAATCCCTTCTTGTCTGTACCAGGGAAGCTGATCACTTCCTATTCAGTCAAGAAAGTTTCCAGTGACCTCTGAGCTAGTTGGTAACAAACCCAATTAAGTTTAGCATAGTCAGTAGAGGCCTGGAAGATCTGCACTTCTACGTCGATACTACTGTTTATGTTATTCCAATACGCAGGGCCTATTGGGAAAATAGGAACTACACTACAGATACATCAGGATGATGATGTTGGGGAAGTCAAGGGGAGTTCTCTAGTTAGATACATCAGGTTGATGACGTAGGGGAAATTAAGGGGAGTTCTCTAGTTAGATACATCAGGTTGATGACATTCGGAAAGTCAAGGGGAGTTCTCTAGTTAGATACATCAGGATGATGACATTGGGGAAGTCAAGGGGAGTTCTCTAGTGAGATTAATCAGGATGATGACATTGGGGAAGTCAAGGGGAGTTCTCTAGTGAGATTAATCAGGATGATGACATTGGGGAAGTCAAGGGGAGTTCTCTAGTTAGATACATCAGGATGATGACGTAGGGGAAATTAAGGGGAGTTCTCTAGCTAGATACATCAGGATGATGACGTAGGGGAAATTAAGTGGAGTTCTCCATTTAGATACATCAGGATGATGACGTAGGGGAAATGTAGGGGAGTTCACTAGTGAGATTAATCAGGATGATGACGTAGGGGAAGTCAAAGGGAGTTCTCTAGTTAGATTAATCAGGATGATGACATAGGGGAAATTAGGGGGAGTTCTCTAGTTAGATACATCAGGTTGATGACATTGGGAAAGTCAAGGGGAGTTCTCTAGCTAGATATATCAGGATGATGACGTTGGGGAAGTCAAGGGGAGTTCTCTAGCTAGATACATCAGTATGACGACGTAGGGGAAATTAAGGGGAGTTCTCTAGTGAGATTAATCAGGATGATGACGTTGGGGAAGTCAAGGAGAGTTCTATAGTGAGATTAATCAGGATGATGACATAGGGGAAATTAAGGGGGGTTCTCTAGTTAGATACATCAGGATGATGACGTAGGGGAAATTAAGGGGAGTTCTCTAGTGAGATTAATCAGGATGATGACGTTGGGAAAGTCAAGGGGAGTTCTCTAGCTAGATACATCAGGATGATGACGTAGGGGAAATTAAGGGGAGTTCTCTAGTGAGATTAATCAGGATGATGACTTTGGGGAAGTCAAGGAGAGTTCTATAGTGAGATTAATCAGGATGATGACGTATGGGAAACTAAGGGGAGTTCTCTAGTTACATACTTCAGGATGATGACGTAGGGGAAATTAAGGGGAGTTCTCTAGTGAGATTAATCAGGATGATGACGTTGGGGAAATTAAGGGGAGTTCTCTAGCTAGATACATCAGGATGATGATGTTGGAGAAGTCAAGGGGAGTTCTCTAGTGAGATTAATCAGGATGATGACGTTGGGGAAGTTAAGGGGAGTTCTCTAGTTAGATACATCAGGATGATGACATTGGGGAAGTCAAGGGGAGTTCTCTAGTGAGATTAATCAGGATGATGACATTGGGGAAGTCAAGGGGAGTTCTCTAGTGAGATTAATCAGGATGATGACATTGGGGAAGTCAAGGGGAGTTCTCTAGTTAGATACATCAGGATGATGACGTAGGGGAAATTAAGGGGAGTTCTCTAGCTAGATACATCAGGATGATGACGTAGGGGAAATTAAGTGGAGTTCTCCATTTAGATACATCAGGATGATGACGTAGGGGAAATGTAGGGGAGTTCTCTAGTGAGATTAATCAGGATGATGACGTAGGGGAAGTCAAAGGGAGTTCTCTAGTTAGATTAATCAGGATGATGACGTAGGGGAAATTAAGGGGAGTTCTCTAGTGAGATTAATCAGGATGATGACGTTGGGAAAGTCAAGGGGAGTTCTCTAGCTAGATACATCAGGATGATGACGTAGGGGAAATTAAGGGGAGTTCTCTAGTGAGATTAATCAGGATGATGACGTTGGGAAAGTCAAGGAGAGTTCTATAGTGAGAATAATCAGGATGATGACGTAGGGGAAATTAAGGGGAGTTCTCTAGTGAGATTAATCAGGATGATGACGTTGGGAAAGTCAAGGGGAGTTCTCTAGCTAGATACATCAGAATGATGACGTAGGGGAAATTAAGGGGAGTTCTCTAGTGAGATTAATCAGGATGATGACTTTGGGGAAGTCAAGGAGAGTTCTATAGTGAGATTAATCAGGATGATGACGTAGGGGAAACTAAGGGGAGTTCTCTAGTTACATACATCAGGATGATGACGTAGGGGAAATAAAGGGGGGTTCTCTGGTTAGATACATCAGGATGATGACGTAGGGGACATTAAGGGGAGTTCTCTAGTGAGATTAATCAGGATGATGACTTTGGGGAAGTCAAGGAGAGTTCTATAGTGAGATTAATCAGGATGATGACGTAGGGGAAATTAAGGGGAGTTCTCTAGTTAGATACATCAGGATGATGATGTTGGGGAAGTCAAGGGGAGTTCTCTAGTCATATACATCAGGTTGATGACATAGGGGAAATTAAGGGGAGTTCTCTAGTGAGATTAATCAGGATGATGAATTTGGGAATGTCAAGGGGAGTTCTCTAGCTAGATTCATCAGGAAGATGAAGTTGGGGAAGTCAAGTGGAGTTCTCTAGTTAGATACATCAGGATGATGACGTAGGGGAAATTAAGGGGAGTTCTCTAGTTAGATACATCAGGTTCATGACATTGGGAAAGTCAAGGGGAGCTCTCTAGTTAGATACATCAGGATGATGACGTAGGGGAAATTAAGGGGAGTTCTCTAGTTAGATACATCAGGTTCATGACATTGGGAAAGTCAAGGGGAGCTCTCCATTTAGATACATCAGGATGATGAGGTAGGGGAAATGAAGGGGAGTTTTCTAGTTAGATACATCAGTATGATGACATAGGGGAAATTAGGGGGAGTTCTCTAGTTAGATACATCAGGTTGATGACATTGGGAAAGTCAAGGGGAGCTCTCTAGTTAGATACATCAGGATGATGACGTAGGGGAAATTAAGGGGAGTTCTCTAGTTAGATACATCAGGTTCATGACATTGGGAAAGTCAAGGGGAGCTCTCCATTTAGATACATCAGGATGATGAGGTAGGGGAAATGAAGGGGAGTTTTCTAGTTAGATACATCAGTATGATGACATAGGGGAAATTAGGGGGAGTTCTCTAGTTAGATACATCAGGTTGATGACATTGGGAAAGTCAAGGGGAGTTCTCTAGCTAGATACATCAGGATGATGACGTTGGGGAAGTCAAGGAGAGTTCTCTAGCTAGATACATCAGGATGATGACGTAGGGGAAATTAAGGGGAGTTCTCTAGTGAGATTAATCAGGATGATGACGTTGGGGAAGTCAAGGAGAGTTCTATAGTGAGATTAATCAGGATGATGACGTAGGGGAAATTAAGGGGAGTTCTCTAGTTAGATACATCAGGATGATGACGTAGGGGAAATTAAGGGGAGTTCTCTAGTGAGATTAATCAGGATGATGACGTTGGGAAAGTCAAGGGGAGTTCTCTAGCTAGATACATCAGGATGATGACGTAGGGGAAATTAAGGGGAGTTCTCTAGTGAGATTAATCAGGATGATGACGTTGGGAAAGTCAAGGAGAGTTCTATAGTGAGAATAATCAGGATGATGACGTAGGGGAAATTAAGGGGAGTTCTCTAGTGAGATTAATCAGGATGATGACGTTGGGAAAGTCAAGGGGAGTTCTCTAGCTAGATAAATCAAGATGATGACGTAGGGGAAATTAAGGGGAGTTCTCTAGTGAGATTAATCAGGATGATGACTTTGGGGAAGTCAAGGAGAGTTCTATAGTGAGATTAATCAGGATGATGACGTAGGGGAAATTAAGGGGAGTTCTCTAGTTAAATACATCAGGATGATGACGTAGGGGAAATGAAGGGGAGTTCTCTAGTTAGATACATCAGGATGATGACGTAGGGGACATTAAGGGGAGTTCTCTAGTGAGATTAATCAGGATGATGACTTTGGGGAAGTCAAGGAGAGTTCTATAGTGAGATTAATCAGGATGATGACGTAGGGGAAATTAAGGGGAGTTCTCTAGTTAGATACATCAGGATGATGACGTCGGGGAAATTAAGGGGAGTTCTCTAGTGAGATTAATCAGGATGATGACTTTGGGGAAGTCAAGGAGAGTTCTATAGTGAGATTAATCAGGATGATGACGTAGGGGAAATTAAGGGGAGTTCTCTAGTTAGATACATCAGGATGATGACGTCGGGGAAATTAAGGGGAGTTCTCTAGTTAGATACATCAGGATGATGATGTTGGGGAAGTCAAGGGGAGTTCTCTGGTCATATACATCAGGTTGATGACGTAGGGGAAATTAAGGGGAGTTCTCTAGTGAGATTAATCAGGATGATGAATTTGGGAATGTCAAGGGGAGTTCTCTAGCTAGATACATCAGGATGATGACGTTGGGGAAGTCAAGGGGAGTTCTCTAGTTAGATACATCAGGATGATGACGTAGGGGAAATTAAGGGGAGTTCTCTAGCTAGATACATCAGGATGATGACATAGGGGAAATTAAGTGGAGTTCTCCATTTAGATACATCAGGATGATGACGTAGGGGAAATGTAGGGGAGTTCTCTAGTGAGATTAATCAGGATGATGACGTAGGGGAAGTCAAAGGGAGTTCTCTAGTTAGATTAATCAGGATGATGACGTAGGAGAAATTAAGGGGAGTTCTCTAGTGAGATTAATCAGGATGATGACGTTGGGAAAGTCAAGGGGAGTTCTCTAGCTAGATACATCAGGATGATGACGTAGGGGAAATTAAGGGGAGTTCTGTAGTGAGATTAATCAGGATGATGACGTTGGGAAAGTCAAGGAGAGTTCTATAGTGAGAATAATCAGGATGATGACGTAGGGGAAATTAAGGGGAGTTCTCTAGTGAGATTAATCAGGATGATGATGTTGGGAAAGTCAAGGGGAGTTCTCTAGCTAGATACATCAGAATGATGACGTAGGGGAAATTAAGGGGAGTTCTCTAGTGAGATTAATCAGGATGATGACTTTGGGGAAGTCAAGGAGAGTTCTATAGTGAGATTAATCAGGATGATGACGTAGGGGAAACTAAGGGGAGTTCTCTAGTTACATACATCAGGATGATGACGTAGGGGAAATAAAGGGGGGTTCTCTAGTTAGATACATCAGGATGATGACGTAGGGGACATTAAGGGGAGTTCTCTAGTGAGATTAATCAGGATGATGACTTTGGGGAAGTCAAGGAGAGTTCTATAGTGAGATTAATCAGGATGATGACGTAGGGGAAATTAAGGGGAGTTCTCTAGTTAGATACATCAGGATGATGACGTCGGGGAAATTAAGGGGAGTTCTCTAGTTAGATACATCAGGATGATGATGTTGGGGAAGTCAAGGGGAGTTCTCTAGTCATATACATCAGGTTGATGACATAGGGGAAATTAAGGGGAGTTCTCTAGTGAGATTAATCAGGATGATGAATTTGGGAATGTCAAGGGGAGTTCTCTAGCTAGATTCATCAGGAAGATGAAGTTGGGGAAGTCAAGTGGAGTTCTCTAGTTAGATACATCAGGATGATGACGTAGGGGAAATTAAGGGGAGTTCTCTAGTGAGATTAATCAGGTTGATGACATTGGGAAAGTCAAGAGGAGTTCTCTAGTTACATACATCAGGATGATGACGTAGGGGAAATTAAGGGGAGTTCTCTAGTTAGATACATCAGGTTCATGACATTGGGAAAGTCAAGGGGAGCTCTCTAGTTAGATACATCAGGATGATGACGTAGGGGAAATTAAGGGGAGTTCTCTAGTTAGATACATCAGGTTCATGACATTGGGAAAGTCAAGGGGAGCTCTCCATTTAGATCCATCAGGATGATGAGGTAGGGGAAATGAAGGGGAGTTTTCTAGTTAGATACATCAGTATGATGACATAGGGGAAATTAGGGGGAGTTCTCTAGTTAGATACATCAGGTTGATGACATTGGGAAAGTCAAGGGGAGTTCTCTAGCTAGATACATCAGGATGATGACGTTGGGGAAGTCAAGGAGAGTTCTCTAGCTAGATACATCAGGATGATGACGTAGGGGAAATTAAGGGGAGTTCTCTAGTGAGATTAATCAGGATGATGACGTTGGGGAAGTCAAGGAGAGTTCTATAGTGAGATTAATCAGGATGATGACGTAGGGGAAATTAAGGGGAGTTCTCTAGTTAGATACATCAGGATGATGACGTAGGGGAAATTAAGGGGAGTTCTCTAGTGAGATTAATCAGGATGATGACGTTGGGAAAGTCAAGGGGAGTTCTCTAGCTAGATACATCAGGATGATGACGTAGGGGAAATTAAGGGGAGTTCTCTAGTGAGATTAATCAGGATGATGACGTTGGGAAAGTCAAGGAGAGTTCTATAGTGAGAATAATCAGGATGATGACGTAGGGGAAATTAAGGGGAGTTCTCTAGTGAGATTAATCAGGATGATGACGTTGGGAAAGTCAAGGGGAGTTCTCTAGCTAGATACATCAAGATGATGACGTAGGGGAAATTAAGGGGAGTTCTCTAGTGAGATTAATCAGGATGATGACGTAGGGGAAATTAAGGGGAGTTCTCTAGTGAGATTAATCAGGATGATGACTTTGGGGAAGTCAAGGAGAGTTCTATAGTGAGATTAATCAGGATGATGACGTAGGGGAAATTAAGGGGAGTTCTCTAGTTAAATACATCAGGATGATGACGTAGGGGAAATGAAGGGGAGTTCTCTAGTTAGATACATCAGGATGATGACGTAGGGGACATTAAGGGGAGTTCTCTAGTGAGATTAATCAGGATGATGACTTTGGGGAAGTCAAGGAGAGTTCTATAGTGAGATTAATCAGGATGATGACGTAGGGGAAATTAAGGGGAGTTCTCTAGTTAGATACATCAGGATGATGACGTCGGGGAAATTAAGGGGAGTTCTCTAGTTAGATACATCAGGATGATGACGTTGGGGAAGTCAAGGGGAGTTCTCTGGTCATATACATCAGGTTGATGACGTAGGGGAAATTAAGGGGAGTTCTCTAGTGAGATTAATCAGGATGATGAATTTGGGAATGTCAAGGGGAGTTCTCTAGCTAGATACATCAGGATGATGACGTTGGGGAAGTCAAGGGGAGTTCTCTAGTTAGATACATCAGGATGATGACGTAGGGGAAATTAAGGGGAGTTCTCTAGTTCGATGCATCAGGATGATGACGTAGGGTAAATTAAGGGGAGTTCTCTAGTGAGATTAATCAGGATGATGACGTAGGGGAAATTAAGGGAGTTCTCTAGTTAGATACATCAGGTTGATGACATTGGGAAAGTCAAGGGGAGTTCTCTAGTTAGATACATCAGGATGATGACATAGAGGAAATTAAGGGGAGTTCTCTAGTTAGATACATCAGGGTGATGATGTAGGGGAAATTAAGGGGAGTTCTCTAGTGAGATTTATCTGGATGATGATGTAGGGGAAATTAAGGGGCGTTCTCTAGTTAGATACATCAGTATGATGACGTAGGGGAAATTAACGGGAGTTCTCTAGTAAGATACATCAGGATGATGACGTAGGGAAAATTAAGGGGAGTTCTCTAGTTAGATACATCTGGATGATGACGTTGGGGAAGTCAAGGGGAGTTCTCTAGTTAGATACATCAGGATGATGACGATGGGGACGTCAAGAGGGGTTCTCTAGTGAGATTAATCAGGATGATGACGTTGGGGAAGTCAAGGGGAGTTCTCTAGTGAGATTAATCAGGATGATGACGTAGGGGAATTTAAGGGGAGTTCTATAGTTAGATACATCAGGATGATGACGTTGGGGCAGTCAAGGGGAGTTCTCTAGTTAGATACATCAGGTTGATGACATAGGGGAAATTAAGGAGAGTTCTCTGGTGAGATTAATCAGGATGATGACGTAGGGGAAATTAAGGGGAGTTCTCTAGTTCGATACATCAGGATGATTAAGTAGGGGAAATTAAGGGGAGTTCTCTAGATAGATACATTAGGTAGGTTGATGACATTGGGAAATTCAAGGGGAGTTCTCTAGTAAGATTAATCAGGATGATGACGTAGGGGAAATTAAGGGGAGTTCTCTAGTAAGATTAATCAGGATGATGACGTAGGGGAAATTAAGGGGAGTTCTCTAGTTCGATACATCAGGATGATTAAGTAGGGGAAATTAAGGGGAGTTCTCTAGATAGATACATTAGGTAGGTTGATGACATTGGGAAATTCAAGGGGAGTTCTCTAGTTCGATACATCAGGATGATGACGTAGGGGAAATGAAGGGGAGTTCTCTAGTTAGATACATCAGGATGATGACGTTGGGGAAGTCAAGGGGAGTTCTCTAGCTAGATACATCAGGATGATGACGTAGGGGAAATTAAGGGGAGTTCTCTAGTGAGATTAATCAGGATGATGACGTTGGGGAAGTCAAGGAGAGTTCTATAGTTAGATTAATCAGGATGATGACGTAGGGGAAATTAAGGGGAGTTCTCTAGTTAGATACATCAGGATGATGACGTAGGGGAAATTAAGGGGAGTTCTCTAGCTAGATACATCAGGATGATGACGTTGGGGAAGTCAAGGGGCGTTCTCTAGCTAGATACATCAGGATGATGACGTAGGGGAAAATAAGGGGAGTTCTCTAGTGAGATTAATCAGGATGATGACGTTGGGGAAGTCAAGGAGAGTTCTATAGTGAGATTAATCAGGATGATGACGTAGGGGATATTAAGGGGAGTTCTCTAGTTAGATACATCAGGATGATGACGTAGGGGAAATTAAGGGGAGTTCTCTAGTGAGATTAATCAGGATGATGACGTTGGGAAATTCAAGGGGAGTTCTCTAGTTAGATACATCAGGATGATGACGTAGGGGAAATTAAGGGGAGTTCTCTAGTGAGATTAATCAGGATGATGACGTTGGGGAAGTCAAGGAGAGTTCTATGGTGAGATTAATCAGGATGATGACGTAGGGGAATTTAAAGGGAGTTCTCTAGTGAGATTAATCAGGATGATGACGTTGGGAAAGTCAAGGGGAGTTCTCTAGCTAGATACATCAGGATGATGACGTAGGGAAAATTAAGAGGAGTTCTCTAGTGAGATTAATCAGGATGATGACATTGGGGAAGTCAAGGAGAGTTCTATAGTGAGAATAATCAGGATGATGACGTAGGGGAAATTAAGGGGAGTTCTCTAGCTAGATACATCAGGATGATGATGTTGGGGAAGTCAAGGGGAGTTCTCTAGTTAGATACATCAGGATGATGACGTAGGGGAAATTAAGGGGAGTTCTCTAGTTCGATACATCAGGATGATGACGTAGGGTAAATTAAGGGGAGTTCTCTAGTGAGATTGATCAGGTTGATGACATTGGGAAAGTCAAGGGGAGTTCTCTAGTTAGATACATCAGGTTGATGACATTGGGAAAGTCAAGGCGAGTTCTCTAGTTAGATACATAAGGGTGATGATGTAGGGGAAATTAAGGGGAGTTCTCTAGTGAGATTAATCTGGATGATGATGTAGGGGAAATTAAGGGGCGTTCTCTAGTTAGCTACATCAGGATGATGACGTTGGGGAAGTCAAGGGGAGTTCTCTAGTGAGATTATTCAGGATGATGATGTTGGGGAAGTCAAAGGGGGGTTCTCTAGTTAGATACATCAGAATGATGACGTAGGGGAAATTAAGGGGAGTTCTCTAGTTAGATACATCAGGTTGATGACATTGGGAAAGTCAAGGGGAGTTCTCTAGCTAGATACATCAGGATGATGACGTTGGGGAAGTCAAGGGGAGTTCTCTAGCTAGATGCATCAGGATGATGACGTAGGGGAAATTAAGGGGAGTTCTCTAGTGAGATTAATCAGGATGATGACGTTGGGGAAGTCAAGGAGAGTTCTAAGGTGAGATTAATCAGGATGATGACGTAGGGGAAATTAAGGGGAGTTCTCTAGTTAGATACATCAGGATGATGACGTACGGGAAATTAAGAGGAGTTCTCCAGTTAGATACATCAGGATGATGACGTAGGGGAAATTAAGAGGAGTTCTCTAGTGAGATTAATCAGGATGATGACATAGGGGAAATTAAGGGGAGTTCTCTAGTTAGATACATCAGGATGATGACGTTGGGGAAGTAAAGGGGAGTTCTCTAGTGAGATTAATCAGGATGATGACGTAGGGGAAATTAAGGGGAGTTCTCTAGATAGATACATCAGGATGATGACATTGGGGAAGTCAAGGGGAGTTCTCTAGTTCGATACATCAGGATGATGACGTAGGGGAAATTAAGGGGAGTTCTCTAGTGAGATTAATCAAGATGATGACGTAGGGGAAATTAAGGGGAGTGCTATAGTTAGATACATCAGGATGATGACGTTGGGGAAATTAAGGGGTGTTCTCTAGTTAGATACATCAGGATGATGACGTAGGGGAAATTAAGGGGAGTTCTCTAGTGAGATTAATCAGGATGATGACGTAGGGGAAATTAAGGGGAGTTCTCTACTTAGAAATATCAGGTTGATGACATTGGGAAAGTCAAGGGGAGTTCTCTATTGAGATTAATCAGGATGATGACGTAGGGGAAATTAAGGGGAGTTCTCTCGTTAGATACATCAGGATGATGATGTTGTCGAAGTCAAGGGAAGTTCTCTGGTTAGATACATCAGGATGATGACGTAGGGAAAATTAAGGGGAGTTCTCTAGTGAGATTAATCAGGTTGATGACATTGGGAAAGTCAAGGGGACTTCTCTAGTTAGATACATCAGGATGATGACGTAGGGGAAATTAAGGGGAGTTCTCTAGTGAGATTAATCAGGTTGAATACATTGGGAAAGTCAAGGGGAGTTCTCTAGTTACATACATCAGGATGATGACGTAGGGGAAATTAAGGGGAGTTCTCTAGTGAAAATAATCAGGTTGATGACATTGGGAAAGTCAAGGGGAGTTCTCTAGTTGGATACATCAGGATGATGATGTAGGGAAAATTAAGGGGAGTTCTCTAGTGAGATTAATCAGGATGATGACGTAGGGGAAATTAAGGGGAGTTCTCTAGTTATATACATCAGGTTGATGACATTGGGAAAGTCATGGGGAGTTCTCTAGTTAGATACATCAGGATGATGACGTAGGGGAAATTAAGGGGAGTTCTCTAGTGAGATTAACCAGGTTGATGACATTGGGAAAGTCAAGGGGAGTTCTCTAGTTGGATACATAAGGATGATGACATACGGGAAATTAAAGGGAGTTCTCTAATGAGATTAATCTGGATGATGACATAGGGGAAATTAAGGGGAGTTCTCTAGTTAGATACATCAGGTTGATGACATTGGGAAAGTCATGGGGAGTTCTCTAGTTTGATACATCAGGATGATGACGTTGGGGAAGTCAAAGGGGAGTTCTCTAGTGAGATTAATCAGGATGATGACGTAGGGGAAATTAAGGTGAGTTCTCTAGTTAGATACATCAGGATGATGACGTTGGGGAAGTCAAGGGGAGTTCTCTAGTTAGATACATCAGGATGATGACGTAGGTGAAATTAAGGGAAGTTCTCTAGTTAGATACATCAGAATGATGACGTAGGGAAAATTAAGGGGAGTTCTCAAGTGAGATTAATCAGGATGATGACGTAGGGGAAATTAAGGGGAGTTCTCTAGTTAGATACATCAGGATGATGACGTAGGGGAACTTAAGGGAAGTTCTCTAGTTAGATACATAAGGATGATGACGTAGGGGATATTAAGGGGAGTTCTCTGGTTAGATACATTAGGATGATGACGTAGGGGAAATTAAGGGGAGTTCTCTAGTTAGATACATCAGGATGATGACTTTGGGGAAGTCAAGGGGAGTTCTCTAGTGAAAATAATCAGGATGATGACGTAGGGGAAATTAAGGGGAGTTCTCTAGTTAGATACATCAGGATGATGACGTTGGGGAAGTCAAGGGGAGTTCTCTAGTTAGATGCATCAGGATGATGACGTAGGTGAAATTAAGGGAAGTTCTCTAGTTAGATTCATCAGAATGATGACGTTGGGAAAGTCAAGGGGAGTTCTCTAGTTAGATACATCAGAATGATGACGTAGGTGAAATTAAGGGAAGTTCTCTAGTTAGATACATCAGTATGATGACGTAGGGGAATTAACGGGAGTTCTCTAGTTATATACATCAGGTTGATGACATTGGGAAAGTCAAGGGGAGTTCTCTAGTTAGATACATCAGGATGATGACGTAGGGGAACTTAAGGGGAGTTCTCTAGTTAGATACATCATGATGATGACATATGGGAAATTAAGGGGAGTTCTCTAGTGAGATTAATCAGGATGATGACGTAGGGGAAAGTAAGGGGAGTTCTCTAGTTAGATACATCAGGTTGATGACGTTGGGGAAGTCAAGGAAAGTTTTCTAGTTACATACATCAGAATGATGATGCTGGGGAAGGCAAGGGGAGTTCTCTAGTTAGATACATCAGGATGATGACATTGGGGAACTTAAGGGGATTTCTCTAGTAAGATACATCAGGATGATGACGTAGGGAAAATTAAGGGGAGTTCTCTAGTTAGATACATCTGGATGATGACGTTGGGGAAGTCAAGGGGAGTTCTCTAGTTAGATACATCAGGATGATGACGATGGGGACGTCAAGAGGGGTTCTCTAGTGAGATTAATCAGGATGATGACGTTGGGGAAGTCAAGGGGAGTTCTCTAGTGAGATTAATCAGGATGATGACGTAGGGGAATTTAAGGGGAGTTCTCTAGTTAGATACATCAGGATGATGAGGTTGGGGCAGTCAAGGGGAGTTCTCTAGTTAGATACATCAGGTTGATGACGTAGGGGAAATTCATTGGGGTTCTCTGGTGAGATTAATCAGGATGATGACGTAGGGGAAATTAAGGGGAGTTCTCTAGTTCGATACATCAGTATGATTAAGTAGGGGAAATTAAGGGGAGTTCTCTAGATAGATACATTAGGTAGGTTGATGACATTGGGAAATTCAAGGGGAGTTCTCTAGTGAGATTAATCAGGATGATGACGTAGGGGAAATTAAGGGGAGTTCTCTAGTGAGATTAATCAGGTTGATGACATTGGGAAAGTCAAGAGGAGTTCTCTAGTTACATACATCAGGATGATGACGTAGGGGAAATTAAGGGGAGTTCTCTAGTTAGATACATCAGGTTCATGACATTGGGAAAGTCAAGGGGAGCTCTCTAGTTAGATACATCAGGATGATGACGTAGGGGAAATTAAGGGGAGTTCTCTAGTTAGATACATCAGGTTCATGACATTGGGAAAGTCAAGGGGAGCTCTCCATTTAGATCCATCAGGATGATGAGGTAGGGGAAATGAAGGGGAGTTTTCTAGTTAGATACATCAGTATGATGACATAGGGGAAATTAGGGGGAGTTCTCTAGTTAGATACATCAGGTTGATGACATTGGGAAAGTCAAGGGGAGTTCTCTAGCTAGATACATCAGGATGATGACGTTGGGGAAGTCAAGGAGAGTTCTCTAGCTAGATACATCAGGATGATGACGTAGGGGAAATTAAGGGGAGTTCTCTAGTGAGATTAATCAGGATGATGACGTTGGGGAAGTCAAGGAGAGTTCTATAGTGAGATTAATCAGGATGATGACGTAGGGGAAATTAAGGGGAGTTCTCTAGTTAGATACATCAGGATGATGACGTAGGGGAAATTAAGGGGAGTTCTCTAGTGAGATTAATCAGGATGATGACGTTGGGAAAGTCAAGGGGAGTTCTCTAGCTAGATACATCAGGATGATGACGTAGGGGAAATTAAGGGGAGTTCTCTAGTGAGATTAATCAGGATGATGACGTTGGGAAAGTCAAGGAGAGTTCTATAGTGAGAATAATCAGGATGATGACGTAGGGGAAATTAAGGGGAGTTCTCTAGTGAGATTAATCAGGATGATGACGTTGGGAAAGTCAAGGGGAGTTCTCTAGCTAGATACATCAAGATGATGACGTAGGGGAAATTAAGGGGAGTTCTCTAGTGAGATTAATCAGGATGATGACTTTGGGGAAGTCAAGGAGAGTTCTATAGTGAGATTAATCAGGATGATGACGTAGGGGAAATTAAGGGGAGTTCTCTAGTTAAATACATCAGGATGATGACGTAGGGGAAATGAAGGGGAGTTCTCTAGTTAGATACATCAGGATGATGACGTAGGGGACATTAAGGGGAGTTCTCTAGTGAGATTAATCAGGATGATGACTTTGGGGAAGTCAAGGAGAGTTCTATAGTGAGATTAATCAGGATGATGACGTAGGGGAAATTAAGGGGAGTTCTCTAGTTAGATACATCAGGATGATGACGTCGGGGAAATTAAGGGGAGTTCTCTAGTTAGATACATCAGGATGATGACGTTGGGGAAGTCAAGGGGAGTTCTCTGGTCATATACATCAGGTTGATGACGTAGGGGAAATTAAGGGGAGTTCTCTAGTGAGATTAATCAGGATGATGAATTTGGGAATGTCAAGGGGAGTTCTCTAGCTAGATACATCAGGATGATGACGTTGGGGAAGTCAAGGGGAGTTCTCTAGTTAGATACATCAGGATGATGACGTAGGGGAAATTAAGGGGAGTTCTCTAGTTCGATGCATCAGGATGATGACGTAGGGTAAATTAAGGGGAGTTCTCTAGTGAGATTAATCAGGATGATGACGTAGGGGAAATTAAGGGAGTTCTCTAGTTAGATACATCAGGTTGATGACATTGGGAAAGTCAAGGGGAGTTCTCTAGTTAGATACATCAGGATGATGACATAGAGGAAATTAAGGGGAGTTCTCTAGTTAGATACATCATGGTGATGATGTAGGGGAAATTAAGGGGAGTTCTCTAGTGAGATTTATCTGGATGATGATGTAGGGGAAATTAAGGGGCGTTCTCTAGTTAGATACATCAGTATGATGACGTAGGGGAAATTAACGGGAGTTCTCTAGTAAGATACATCAGGATGATGACGTAGGGAAAATTAAGGGGAGTTCTCTAGTTAGATACATCTGGATGATGACGTTGGGGAAGTCAAGGGGAGTTCTCTAGTTAGATACATCAGGATGATGACGATGGGGACGTCAAGAGGGGTTCTCTAGTGAGATTAATCAGGATGATGACGTTGGGGAAGTCAAGGGGAGTTCTCTAGTGAGATTAATCAGGATGATGACGTAGGGGAATTTAAGGGGAGTTCTATAGTTAGATACATCAGGATGATGACGTTGGGGCAGTCAAGGGGAGTTCTCTAGTTAGATACATCAGGTTGATGACATAGGGGAAATTAAGGAGAGTTCTCTGGTGAGATTAATCAGGATGATGACGTAGGGGAAATTAAGGGGAGTTCTCTAGTTCGATACATCAGGATGATTAAGTAGGGGAAATTAAGGGGAGTTCTCTAGATAGATACATTAGGTAGGTTGATGACATTGGGAAATTCAAGGGGAGTTCTCTTGTAAGATTAATCAGGATGATGACGTAGGGGAAATTAAGGGGAGTTCTCTAGTAAGATTAATCAGGATGATGACGTAGGGGAAATTAAGGGGAGTTCTCTAGTTCGATACATCAGGATGATTAAGTAGGGGAAATTAAGGGGAGTTCTCTAGATAGATACATTAGGTAGGTTGATGACATTGGGAAATTCAAGGGGAGTTCTCTAGTTCGATACATCAGGATGATGACGTAGGGGAAATGAAGGGGAGTTCTCTAGTTAGATACATCAGGATGATGACGTTGGGGAAGTCAAGGGGAGTTCTCTAGCTAGATACATCAGGATGATGACGTAGGGGAAATTAAGGGGAGTTCTCTAGTGAGATTAATCAGGATGATGACGTTGGGGAAGTCAAGGAGAGTTCTATAGTTAGATTAATCAGGATGATGACGTAGGGGAAATTAAGGGGAGTTCTCTAGTTAGATACATCAGGATGATGACGTAGGGGAAATTAAGGGGAGTTCTCTAGCTAGATACATCAGGATGATGACGTTGGGGAAGTCAAGGGGCGTTCTCTAGCTAGATACATCAGGATGATGACGTAGGGGAAAATAAGGGGAGTTCTCTAGTGAGATTAATCAGGATGATGACGTTGGGGAAGTCAAGGAGAGTTCTATAGTGAGATTAATCAGGATGATGACGTAGGGGATATTAAGGGGAGTTCTCTAGTTAGATACATCAGGATGATGACGTAGGGGAAATTAAGGGGAGTTCTCTAGTGAGATTAATCAGGATGATGACGTTGGGAAATTCAAGGGGAGTTCTCTAGTTAGATACATCAGGATGATGACGTAGGGGAAATTAAGGGGAGTTCTCTAGTGAGATTAATCAGGATGATGACGTTGGGGAAGTCAAGGAGAGTTCTATGGTGAGATTAATCAGGATGATGACGTAGGGGAATTTAAAGGGAGTTCTCTAGTGAGATTAATCAGGATGATGACGTTGGGAAAGTCAAGGGGAGTTCTCTAGCTAGATACATCAGGATGATGACGTAGGGAAAATTAAGAGGAGTTCTCTAGTGAGATTAATCAGGATGATGACATTGGGGAAGTCAAGGAGAGTTCTATAGTGAGAATAATCAGGATGATGACGTAGGGGAAATTAAGGGGAGTTCTCTAGCTAGATACATCAGGATGATGATGTTGGGGAAGTCAAGGGGAGTTCTCTAGTTAGATACATCAGGATGATGACGTAGGGGAAATTAAGGGGAGTTCTCTAGTTCGATACATCAGGATGATGACGTAGGGTAAATTAAGGGGAGTTCTCTAGTGAGATTGATCAGGTTGATGACATTGGGAAAGTCAAGGGGAGTTCTCTAGTTAGATACATCAGGTTGATGACATTGGGAAAGTCAAGGCGAGTTCTCTAGTTAGATACATAAGGGTGATGATGTAGGGGAAATTAAGGGGAGTTCTCTAGTGAGATTAATCTGGATGATGATGTAGGGGAAATTAAGGGGCGTTCTCTAGTTAGCTACATCAGGATGATGACGTTGGGGAAGTCAAGGGGAGTTCTCTAGTGAGATTATTCAGGATGATGATGTTGGGGAAGTCAAAGGGGGGTTCTCTAGTTAGATACATCAGAATGATGACGTAGGGGAAATTAAGGGGAGTTCTCTAGTTAGATACATCAGTTTGATGACATTGGGAAAGTCAAGGGGAGTTCTCTAGCTAGATACATCAGGATGATGACGTTGGGGAAGTCAAGGGGAGTTCTCTAGCTAGATGCATCAGGATGATGACGTAGGGGAAATTAAGGGGAGTTCTCTAGTGAGATTAATCAGGATGATGACGTTGGGGAAGTCAAGGAGAGTTCTAAGGTGAGATTAATCAGGATGATGACGTAGGGGAAATTAAGGGGAGTTCTCTAGTTAGATACATCAGGATGATGACGTACGGGAAATTAAGAGGAGTTCTCCAGTTAGATACATCAGGATGATGACGTAGGGGAAATTAAGAGGAGTTCTCTAGTGAGATTAATCAGGATGATGACATAGGGGAAATTAAGGGGAGTTCTCTAGTTAGATACATCAGGATGATGACGTTGGGGAAGTAAAGGGGAGTTCTCTAGTGAGATTAATCAGGATGATGACGTAGGGGAAATTAAGGGGAGTTCTCTAGATAGATACATCAGGATGATGACATTGGGGAAGTCAAGGGGAGTTCTCTAGTTCGATACATCAGGATGATGACGTAGGGGAAATTAAGGGGAGTTCTCTAGTGAGATTAATCAAGATGATGACGTAGGGGAAATTAAGGGGAGTGCTATAGTTAGATACATCAGGATGATGACGTTGGGGAAATTAAGGGGTGTTCTCTAGTTAGATACATCAGGATGATGACGTAGGGGAAATTAAGGGGAGTTCTCTAGTGAGATTAATCAGGATGATGACGTAGGGGAAATTAAGGGGAGTTCTCTACTTAGAAATATCAGGTTGATGACATTGGGAAAGTCAAGGGGAGTTCTCTATTGAGATTAATCAGGATGATGACGTAGGGGAAATTAAGGGGAGTTCTCTCGTTAGATACATCAGGATGATGATGTTGTCGAAGTCAAGGGAAGTTCTCTGGTTAGATACATCAGGATGATGACGTAGGGAAAATTAAGGGGAGTTCTCTAGTGAGATTAATCAGGTTGATGACATTGGGAAAGTCAAGGGGACTTCTCTAGTTAGATACATCAGGATGATGACGTAGGGGAAATTAAGGGGAGTTCTCTAGTGAGATTAATCAGGTTGAATACATTGGGAAAGTCAAGGGGAGTTCTCTAGTTACATACATCAGGATGATGACGTAGGGGAAATTAAGGGGAGTTCTCTAGTGAAAATAATCAGGTTGATGACATTGGGAAAGTCAAGGGGAGTTCTCTAGTTGGATACATCAGGATGATGACGTAGGGAAAATTAAGGGGAGTTCTCTAGTGAGATTAATCAGGATGATGACGTAGGGGAAATTAAGGGGAGTTCTCTAGTTATATACATCAGGTTGATGACATTGGGAAAGTCATGGGGAGTTCTCTAGTTAGATACATCAGGATGATGACGTAGGGGAAATTAAGGGGAGTTCTCTAGTGAGATTAACCAGGTTGATGACATTGGGAAAGTCAAGGGGAGTTCTCTAGTTGGATACATAAGGATGATGACATACGGGAAATTAAAGGGAGTTCTCTAATGAGATTAATCTGGATGATGACATAGGGGAAATTAAGGGGAGTTCTCTAGTTAGATACATCAGGTTGATGACATTGGGAAAGTCATGGGGAGTTCTCTAGTTTGATACATCAGGATGATGACGTTGGGGAAGTCAAAGGGGAGTTCTCTAGTGAGATTAATCAGGATGATGACGTAGGGGAAATTAAGGTGAGTTCTCTAGTTAGATACATCAGGATGATGACGTTGGGGAAGTCAAGGGGAGTTCTCTAGTTAGATACATCAGGATGATGACGTAGGTGAAATTAAGGGAAGTTCTCTAGTTAGATACATCAGAATGATGACGTAGGGAAAATTAAGGGGAGTTCTCAAGTGAGATTAATCAGGATGATGACGTAGGGGAAATTAAGGGGAGTTCTCTAGTTAGATACATCAGGATGATGACGTAGGGGAACTTAAGGGAAGTTCTCTAGTTAGATACATAAGGATGATGACGTAGGGGATATTAAGGGGAGTTCTCTGGTTAGATACATTAGGATGATGACGTAGGGGAAATTAAGGGGAGTTCTCTAGTTAGATACATCAGGATGATGACTTTGGGGAAGTCAAGGGGAGTTCTCTAGTGAAAATAATCAGGATGATGACGTAGGGGAAATTAAGGGGAGTTCTCTAGTTAGATACATCAGGATGATGACGTTGGGGAAGTCAAGGGGAGTTCTCTAGTTAGATGCATCAGGATGATGACGTAGGTGAAATTAAGGGAAGTTCTCTAGTTAGATTCATCAGAATGATGACGTTGGGAAAGTCAAGGGGAGTTCTCTAGTTAGATACATCAGAATGATGACGTAGGTGAAATTAAGGGAAGTTCTCTAGTTAGATACATCAGTATGATGACGTAGGGGAATTAACGGGAGTTCTCTAGTTATATACATCAGGTTGATGACATTGGGAAAGTCAAGGGGAGTTCTCTAGTTAGATACATCAGGATGATGACGTAGGGGAACTTAAGGGGAGTTCTCTAGTTAGATACATCATGATGATGACATATGGGAAATTAAGGGGAGTTCTCTAGTGAGATTAATCAGGATGATGACGTAGGGGAAAGTAAGGGGAGTTCTCTAGTTAGATACATCAGGTTGATGACGTTGGGGAAGTCAAGGAAAGTTTTCTAGTTACATACATCAGAATGATGATGCTGGGGAAGGCAAGGGGAGTTCTCTAGTTAGATACATCAGGATGATGACATTGGGGAACTTAAGGGGATTTCTCTAGTAAGATACATCAGGATGATGACGTAGGGAAAATTAAGGGGAGTTCTCTAGTTAGATACATCTGGATGATGACGTTGGGGAAGTCAAGGGGAGTTCTCTAGTTAGATACATCAGGATGATGACGATGGGGACGTCAAGAGGGGTTCTCTAGTGAGATTAATCAGGATGATGACGTTGGGGAAGTCAAGGGGAGTTCTCTAGTGAGATTAATCAGGATGATGACGTAGGGGAATTTAAGGGGAGTTCTCTAGTTAGATACATCAGGATGATGAGGTTGGGGCAGTCAAGGGGAGTTCTCTAGTTAGATACATCAGGTTGATGACGTAGGGGAAATTAATTGGGGTTCTCTGGTGAGATTAATCAGGATGATGACGTAGGGGAAATTAAGGGGAGTTCTCTAGTTCGATACATCAGTATGATTAAGTAGGGGAAATTAAGGGGAGTTCTCTAGATAGATACATTAGGTAGGTTGATGACATTGGGAAATTCAAGGGGAGTTCTCTAGTGAGATTAATCAGGATGATGACGTAGGGGAAATTAAGGGGAGTTCTCTAGTGAGATTAATCAGGATGATGACGTAGGGGAAATTAAGCAGAGTTCTCTAGTTCAATACATCAGGATGATGACGTAGGGGAAATTAAGGGGAGTTCTCTAGTTAGATACATCAGGATGATGACGTTGGGGAAGTCAAGGGGAGTTCTCTAGCTAGATACATCAGGATGATGACGTAGGGGAAATTAAGGGGAGTTCTCTAGCGAGATTAATCAGGATGATGACGTTGGGGAAGTCAAGGAGAGTTCTATAGTTAGATTAATCAGGATGATGACGTAGGGGAAATTAAGGGGAGTTCTCTAGTTAGATACATCAGGATGATGACGTAGG
This sequence comes from Lissotriton vulgaris, assembly GCF_964263255.1. Lineage (NCBI taxonomy): Eukaryota > Metazoa > Chordata > Amphibia > Caudata > Salamandridae > Lissotriton > Lissotriton vulgaris. Next base: position 38,646,254 of record NC_141699.1, on the reverse strand, counting down.
GGAAATTAAGGGGAGTTCTCTAGCTAGACACATCAGGATGATGACGTTGGGGAAGTCAAGGGGCGTTATCTAGCTAGATACATCAGAATGATGACATAGGGGAAATTAAGGGGAGTTCTCTAGTGAGATTAATCAGGATGATGACGTTGGGAAAGTCAAGGGGAGTTCTCTAGCTAGATACATCAGGATGATGACGTAGGGGAAATTAAGGGGAGTTCTCTAGTGAGATTAATCAGGATGATGACGTTGGGGAAATCAAGGAGAGTTCTATGGTGAGATTAATCAGGATGATGACGTAGGGGAAATCAAGGGGAGTTCTCTAGTGAGATTAATCAGGATGATGATGTTGGGAAAGTCAAGGGGAGTTCTCTAGCTAGATACATCAGGATGATGACGTAGGGAAAATTAAGAGGAGTTCTCTAGTGAGATTAATCAGGATGATGACATTGGGGAAGTCAAGGAGAGTTCTATAGTGAGAATAATCAGGATGATGACGTAGGGGAAATTAAGGGGAGTTCTCTAGTTAGATACATCAGGATGATGATGTAGGGGAAATTAAGGGGAGTTCTCCAGTTAGATACATCAGGATGATGACGTAGGGGAAATTAAGGGGAGTTCTATAGTGAGATTAATCAGGATGATGACGTAGGGGAAATTAAGGGGAGTTCTCTAGTTAGATACATCAGGATGATGACGTTGGGGAAGTCAAGGGGAGTTCTCTAGCTAGATACATCAGGATGATGACGTAGGGGAAATTAAGGGGAGTTCTCTAGTGAGATTAATCAGGATGATGACGTTGGGGAAGTCAAGGAGAGTTCTATAGTTAGATTAATCAGGATGATGACGTAGGGGAAATTAAGGGGAGTTCTCTAGTTAGATACATCAGGATGATGACGTAGGGGAAATTAAGGGGAGTTCTCTAGCTAGATACATCAGGATGATGACGTTGGGGAAGTCAAGGGGCGTTATCTAGCTAGATACATCAGGATGATGACGTAGGGGAAATTAAGGGGAGTTCTCTAGTGAGATTAATCAGGATGATGACGTTGGGAAAGTCAAGGGGAGTTCTCTAGCTAGATACATCAGGATGATGACATAGGGGAAATTAAGGGGAGTTCTCTAGTGAGATTAATCAGGATGATGACGTTGGGGAAGTCAAGGAGAGTTCTATGGTGAGATTAATCAGGATGATGATGTAGGGGAAATTAAGGGGAGTTCTCTAGTGAGATTAATCAGGATGATGACGTTGGGAAAGTCAAGGGGAGTTCTCTAGCTAGATACATCAGGATGATGACGTAGGGAAAATTAAGAGGAGTTCTCTAGTGAGATTAATCAGGATGATGACGTTGGGGAAGTCAAGGAGAGTTCTATAGTTAGATTAATCAGGATGATGACGTAGGGGAAATTAAGGGGAGTTCTATAGTGAGAATAATCAGGATGATGACGTAGGGGAAATTAAGGGGAGTTCTCTAGTTAGATACATCAGGATGATGATGTAGGGGAAATTAAGGGGAGTTCTCCAGTTAGATACATCAGGATGATGACGTAGGGGAAATTAAGGGGAGTTCTATAGTGAGATTAATCAGGATGATGACGTAGGGGAAATTAAGGGGAGTTCTCTAGTTAGATACATCAGGATGATGACGTTGGGGAAGTCAAGGGGAGTTCTCTAGCTAGATACATCAGGATGATGACGTAGGGGAAATTAAGGGGAGTTCTCTAGTGAGATTAATCAGGATGATGACGTTGGGGAAGTCAAGGAGAGTTCTATAGTTAGATTAATCAGGATGATGACGTAGGGGAAATTAAGGGGAGTTCTCTAGTGAGATTAATCAGGTTGATGACATTGGAAAAGTCAAGGGGAGTTCTCAAGTTAGATACATCAGGATGATGACGTAGGGGAAATTAAGGGGAGTTCTCTAGCTAGATACATCAGGATGATGACGTTGGGGAAGTCAAGGGGCGTTATCTAGCTAGATACATCAGGATGATGACGTAGGGGAAATTAAGGGGAGTTCTCTAGTTAGATACATCAGGTTGATGACGTTGGGAAAGTCAAGGGGAGTTCTCTAGCTAGATACATCAGGATGATGACATAGGGGAAATTAAGGGGAGTTCTCTAGTGAGATTAATCAGGATGATGACGTTGGGGAAGTCAAGGAGAGTTCTATGGTGAGATTAATCAGGATGATGACGTAGGGGAAATTAAGGGGAGTTCTCTAGTGAGATTAATCAGGATGATGACGTTGGGAAAGTCAAGGGGAGTTCTCTAGCTAGATACATCAGGATGATGACGTAGGGAAAATTAAGAGGAGTTCTCTAGTGAGATTAATCAGGATGATGACATTGGGGAAGTCAAGGAGAGTTCTATAGTGAGAATAATCAGGATGATGACGTAGGGGAAATTAAGGGAAGTTCTCTAGTTAGATACATCAAGATGATGATGTAGGGGAAATTAAGGGGAGTTCTCTAGTTAGATACATCAGGATGATGACATTGGGGAAGTAAAGGGGAGTTCTCTAGTGAGATTAATCAGGATGATGACGTAGGGGAAATTAAGGGGAGTTCTCTAGATAGATATGCTGCGTTCTAATCTAGGACCCTGATCGATACTGTGACCTTATGCCCCTATACGGCTATAAATCCATTTATTCCCTATATTGGCATAACCGATCAAATGTAATATTCAGAAACTCGTCTCTGGCCTCACACAAACAGAGCCACATTTCAGAATCGCTTCCTCTGCCACTTCCTTTGCAGCTAATTAGTGCAATGACATAGCAGAAGTTACTATCTAAGATTCCTAGATTAACACTCTGAGTTCTTCAACAAGATAAAAACTCAGCAACCTGGGAAAGCCCGCTTGCTATGTTTTGATTAGTAATAGAACTCTAATGAGCACTGATAGACGATCACTTCCTAGTGACATCTTTATTGACATCTTATGTCCAAAAACTTACGTCAAACAAGGCACCTTTCAGGTATAAATATTACCAACGTTGCCTTAAGCAAACGCTGAAGTTGCTGCTGTTATGCTGATAATACCATCGCTGCTATCACTACTGCTATCGCTGCTAATGAGCGAACTATGGTGTGGTGAACTTAGGAGCTGAACAGCCGTCCCCCTGCAAGAGCCCAGCAGATGCAAGCTGTCCGCGGACGCTGCCCCTCCTCCTCTTCCTCGACGGGCTGAGAGAGACGCTGTCTTTTCTCCTGCAGAGAAATCCAGCTCCAGCGTTTCCAGCCTACTCTTGCGAGTGACTGGGATATCGAGTTCCCTGAAGGAGATACCAGACCTCCAGCATTCTATCCCAGAGGTATGGTGTTGACTAAACCATTAGAGAGAATTCTTGAAGCAAACCTTGGCAAAACCAACTTAACTTAAAGCTACTTACTTACTCCCCTCTCAAGTATTAGGCTTAGGTCAGGTACACTGGGGTAGGCGTAGTTAGAAGCACCAGTTGAGTATTTTAGCCTAATGTATATATGAATGTATATATGTTTTATTCATTTTAAACCATTGTATGGCTAAGAAACCATATCAATGCTTTTACAGTATTATTTCGCAATACTCATCTTACTGTACATACTTTTTATAATAACAAGTCTTGCAATTGTGGCAATTCATTTCTCTTGTACGAGAAGAAAGACTGTTCAATAAATGTTACCCTTTATTGAAAACGCCCGTCTCTCTATTCTCTACATATTGTGAAAGTAATCTGCACAACAACTGACTGAGTAAAATAACTGTCTATTGTTCACACGACTCTAGAGATTGACTCTTATCTGAGGAGCAAAGTTGTCATGTTGCACGGTTGTTGGAAAACTGAATCCCTTCTTGTCTGTACCAGGGAAGCTGATCACTTCCTATTCAGTCAAGAAAGTTTCCAGTGACCTCTGAGCTAGTTGGTAACAAACCCAATTAAGTTTAGCATAGTCAGTAGAGGCCTGGAAGATCTGCACTTCTACGTCGATACTACTGTTTATGTTATTCCAATGCGCAGGGCCTATTGGGAAAATAGGAACTACACTACAGATACATCAGGATGATGATGTTGGGGAAGTCAAGGGGAGTTCTCTAGTTAGATACATCAGGTTGATGACGTAGGGGAAATTAAGGGGAGTTCTCTAGTGAGATTAATCAGGATGATGACGTTGGGAAAGTCAAGGGGAGTTCTCTATCTAGATACATCAGGATGATGACGTAGGGGAAATTAAGGGGAGTTCTCTAGTGAGATTAATCAGGATGATGACGTTGGGGAAGTCAAGGAGAGTTCTATAGTGAGATTAATCAGGATGATGACGTAGGGGAAATTAAGGAGGGTTCTCTAGTTAGATACATCAGGATGATGACGTTGGGGAAGTAAAGGGGAGTTCTCTAGTGAGATTAATCAGGATGATGACGTAGGGGAAATTAAGGGGAGTTCTCTAGATAGATACATCAGGATGATGATGGTGGGGAAGTCAAGGGAAGTTCTCTAGTTAGATACATCAGGTTGATTTTATCCACACTAAGTGTGGGAGGGTATACTCAGACGTCAGTCCCTAGCTCATTGCACCATCAGGATTCAAGCAAGCCGGCCCGACGACGGCTGAAATGACAGAAACCGGTCCCCGGAAGCTTGTCTCCTTCCCAGTATAAGAATTGGCTTGGTAGTTTGGTTTGCCCTGTTCCCATCATGCACTGGGACAGGAACAGACTAATTTGCATGTAGCCAGAATCTGAGCTGGGATGGTGCAGTGAGCTAAAAAACGGTAATGGATCAAGCCCTGATTTCTTGACTGGGTAGGAGTATTCTGCATCATTCAGAAACTCTGTCCATCACCTTTTCCAAAATTGATTTTATCCACACTAAGTGTGGGAGGGTATACTCAGACGTGAGTCCCTAGCTCATTGCACCATCAGGATTCAAGCAAGCCGGGCCGACGACGGCTGAAATGCCAGAAACCGGTCCCCGGAAGCTTGTCTCCTTCCCAGTATAAGAATTGGCTTGGTAGTTTGGTTTGCCCTGTTCCCATCATGCACTGGGACAGGAACAGACTAATTTGCATGTAGCCAGGTTCTGAGATGGGATGGTGCAGTGAGCTAAAAAACGGTGATCGATCAAGCCCTGATCTCTTGACTGGGTAGGAGTATTCTGCATCATTCAGAAACTCTGTCCATCACCTTTTCCAAAATTTAGTTCTCTAGTTAGATACATCAGGATGATGACGTAGGGGAAATTAAGGGGAGTTCTCTGGTGGGATTAATCAGGATGATGACGTAGGGGAAAGTAAGGGGAGTTCTCTAGTTCGATACATCAGGATGATTAAGTAGGGGAAATTAAGGGGAGTTCTCTAGATAGATACATTAGTTAGGTTGATGACATTGGGAAAGTCAAGGGGAGTTCTCTAGTGAGATTAATCAGGATGATGACGTAGGGGAAATTAAGGGGAGTTCTTTAGTGAGATTAATCAGGATGATGACGTAGGGGAAATTAAGCGGAGTTCTCTAGTTCGATACATCAGGATGATGACGTAGGGGAAATTAAGGGGAGTTCTCTAGTTAGATACATCAGGATGATGACGTAGGGGAAATTAAGAGGAGTTCTCTAGTTAGATACATCAGTATGATGATGTAGAGGAAATTAAGGGGAGTTCTCCAGTGAGATTAATCAGGATGATGACGTTGGGGAAATTAAGGGGAGTTCTCTAGCTAGATACATCAGGATGATGATGATGTTGGGGAAGTCAAGGGGAGTTCTCTAGTGAGATTAATCAGGATGATGACGTAGGGGAAATTAAGGGGAGTTCTCTAGTTAGATACATCAGGTTGATGACATTCGGAAAGTCAAGGGGAGTTCTCTAGTTAGATACATCAGGATGATGACGTAGGGGAAATTAAGGGGAGTTCTCTAGTGAGATTATTCAGGATGATGACGTTGGGGAAGTCAAGGAGAGTTCTCTAGTTAAATTAATCAGGATGATGAAGTAGGGGAAATTAAGGGGAGTTCTCTAGTTAGATACATCAGGTTGATGACATTGGGAAAGTCAATGGGAGTTCTCTAGTTAGATACATCAGGATGATGACGTAGGGGAAATTAAGGGGAGTTCTCTAGTGAGATACATCAGGTTGATGACGTAGGGGAAATTAAGGGGAGTTCTCTAGTGAAATTAATCAGGATGATGACGTAGGGGAAATTAAGGGGAGTTCTCTAGTTAGATACATCAGGATGATGACGTAGGGGAACTTAAGGGAAGTTCTCTAGTAAGATACATAAGGATGATGACGTAGGGGATATTAAGGGGAGTTCTCTGGTTAGATACATTAGGATGATGACGTAGGGGAAATTAAGGGGAGTTCTCTAGTTAGATACATCAGGATGATGACTTTGGGGAAGTCAAGGGGAGTTCTCTAGTGAAAATAATCAGGATGATGACGTAGGGGAAATTTAGGGGAGTTCTCTAGTTAGATACATCAGGATGATGACGTTGGGGAAGTCAAGTGGAGTTCTCTAGTTAGATGCATCAAGATGATGACGTAGGTGAAATTAAGGGAAGTTCTCTAGTTAGATTCATCAGAATGATGACGTTGGGAAAGTCAAGGGGAGTTCTCTAGTTAGATACATCAGAATGATGACGTAGGGGAATTAACGGGAGTTCTCTAGTTATATACATCAGGTTGATGACATTGGGAAAGTCAAGGGGAGTTCTCTAGTTAGATACATCAGGATGATGACGTAGGGGAACTTAAGGGGAGTTCTCTAGTTAGATACATCATGATGATGACATATGGGAAATTAAGGGGAGTTCTCTAGTGAGATTAATCAGGATGATGACGTAGGGGAAAGTAAGGGGAGTTCTCTAGTTAGATACATCAGGTTGATGACGTTGGGGAAGTCAAGGAAAGTTTTCTAGTTACATACATCAGAATGATGATGCTGGGGAAGGCAAGGGGAGTTCTCTAGTTAGATACATCAGGATGATGACGTTGGGGAACTTAAGGGGATTTCTCTAGTAAGATACATCAGGATGATGACGTAGGGAAAATTAAGGGGAGTTCTCTAGTTAGATACATCTGGATGATGACGTTGGGGAAGTCAAGGGGAGTTCTCTAGTTAGATACATCAGGATGATGACGATGGGGACGTCAAGAGGGGTTCTCTAGTGAGATTAATCAGGATGATGACGTTGGGGAAGTCAAGGGGAGTTCTCTAGTGATATTAATCAGGATGATGACGTAGGGGAATTTAAGGGGAGTTCTCTAGTTAGATACATCAGGATGATGAGGTTGGGGCAGTCAAGGGGAGTTCTCTAGTTAGATACATCAGGTTGATGACGTAGGGGAAATTAATGGGAGTTCTCCGGTGAGATTAATCAGGATGATGACGTAGGGGAAATTAAGGGGAGTTCTCTAGTTCGATACATCAGTATGATTAAGTAGGGGAAATTAAGGGGAGTTCTCTAGATAGATACATTAGGTAGGTTGATGACATTGGGAAATTCAAGGGGAGTTCTCTAGTGAGATTAATCAGGATGATGACGTAGGGGAAATTAAGGGGAGTTCTCTAGTGAGATTAATCAGAATGATGACGTAGGGGAAATTAAGCAGAGTTCTCTAGTTCAATACATCAGGATGATGACGTAGGGGAAATTAAGGGGAGTTCTCTAGTTAGATACATCAGGATGATGACGTTGGGGAAGTCAAGGGGAGTTCTCTAGCTAGATACATCAGGATGATGACGTAGGGGAAATTAAGGGGAGTTCTCTAGTGAGATTAATCAGGATGATGACGTTGGGGAAGTCAAGGAGAGTTCTATAGTTAGATTAATCAGGATGATGCCGTAGGGGAAATTAAGGGGAGTTCTCTAGTTAGATACATCAGGATGATGACGTAGGGGAAATTAAGGGGAGTTCTCAAGCTAGATACATCAGGATGATGACGTTGGGGAAGTCAAGGGGCGTTATCTAGCTAGATACATCAGGATGATGACATAGGGGAAATTAAGGGGAGTTCTCTAGTGAGATTAATCAGGATGATGACGTTGGGAAAGTCAAGGGGAGTTCTCTAGCTAGATACATCAGGATGATGACGTAGGGGAAATTAAGGGGAGTTCTCTAGTGAGATTAATCAGGATGATGACGTTGGGGAAATCAAGGAGAGTTCTATGGTGAGATTAATCAGGATGATGACGTAGGGGAAATTAAGGGGAGTTCTCTAGTGAGATTAATCAGGATGATGACGTTGGGAAAGTCAAGGGGAGTTCTCTAGCTAGATACATCAGGATGATGACGTAGGGAAAATTAAGAGGAGTTCTCTAGTGAGATTAATCAGGATGATGACATTGGGGAAGTCAAGGAGAGTTCTATAGTGAGAATAATCAGGATGATGACGTAGGGGAAATTAAGGGGAGTTCTCTAGTTAGATACATCAGGATGATGATGTAGGGGAAATTAAGGGGAGTTCTCCAGTTAGATACATCAGGATGATGACGTAGGGGAAATTAAGGGGAGTTCTATAGTGAGATTAATCAGGATGATGACGTAGGGGAAATTAAGGGGAGTTCTCTAGTTAGATACATCAGGATGATGACGTTGGGGAAGTCAAGGGGAGTTCTCTAGCTAGATACATCAGGATGATGACGTAGGGGAAATTAAGGGGAGTTCTCTAGTGAGATTAATCAGGATGATGACGTTGGGGAAGTCAAGGAGAGTTCTATAGTTAGATTAATCAGGATGATGACGTAGGGGAAATTAAGGGGAGTTCTCTAGTTAGATACATCAGGATGATGACGTAGGGGAAATTAAGGGGAGTTCTCTAGCTAGATACATCAGAATGATGATGTTGGGGAAGTCAAGGGGCGTTATCTAGCTAGATACATCAGGATGATGACGTAGGGGAAATTAAGGGGAGTTCTCTAGTGAGATTAATCAGGATGATGACGTTGGGAAAGTCAAGGGGAGTTCTCTAGCTAGATACATCAGGATGATGACATAGGGGAAATTAAGGGGAGTTCTCTAGTGAGATTAATCAGGATGATGACGTTGGGGAAGTCAAGGAGAGTTCTATGGTGAGATTAATCAGGATGATGACGTAGGGGAAATTAAGGGGAGTTCTCTAGTGAGATTAATCAGGATGATGACGTTGGGAAAGTCAAGGGGAGTTCTCTAGCTAGATACATCAGGATGATGACGTAGGGAAAATTAAGAGGAGTTCTCTAGTGAGATTAATCAGGATGATGACATTGGAGAAGTCAAGGAAAGTTCTATAGTGAGAATAATCAGGATGATGACGTAGGGGAAATTAAGGGGAGTTCTCTAGTTAGATACATCAGGATGATGATGTAGGGGAAATTAAGGGGAGTTCTCCAGTTAGATACATCAGGATGATGACGTAGGGGAAATTAAGGGGAGTTCTATAGTGAGATTAATCAGGATGATGACGTAGGGGAAATTAAGGGGAGTTCTCTAGTTAGATACATCAGGATGATGACGTTGGGGAAGTCAAGGGGAGTTCTCTAGCTAGATACATCAGGATGATGACGTAGGGGAAATTAAGGGGAGTTCTCTAGTGAGATTAATCAGGATGATGACGTTGGGGAAGTCAAGGAGAGTTCTATAGTTAGATTAATCAGGATGATGACGTAGGGGAAATTAAGGGGAGTTCTCTAGTTAGATACATCAGGATGATGACGTAGGGGAAATTAAGGGGAGTTCTCTTGTGAGATTAATCAGGATGATGACGTAGGGGAAATTAAGGGGAGTTCTCTAGATAGATATGCTGCGTTCTAATCTAGGACCCTGATCGATACTGTGACCTTATGCCCCTATATGGCTATGAATCCATTTATTCCCTATATTGGCATAACCGATCAAATGTAATATTCAGAAACTCGTCTCTGGCCTCACACGAACAGAGCCACATTTCAGAATCGCTTCCTCTGCCACTTCCTTTGCAGCTAATTAGTGCAATGACATAGCAGAAGTTACTATCTAAGATTCCTAGATTAACACTCTGAGTTCTTCAACAAGATAAAAACTCAGCAACCTGGGAAAGCCCCGCTTGCTATGTTTTGATTAGTAATAGAACTCTAATGAGCACTGATAGACGATCACTTCCTAGAGACATCTTTATTGACATCTTATGTCCAAAAACTTACGTCAAACAAGGCACCTTTCAGGTATAAATATTACCAACGTTGCCTTAAGCAAACGCTGAAGTTGCTGCTGTTATGCTGATGATACCATCGCTGCTATCACTACTGCTATCGCTGCTAACGAGCGAACTATGGTGTGGTGAACTTAGAAGCTGAACAGCCGTCCCCCTGCAAGAGCCCAGCAGATGCAAGCTGTCCGCGGACGCTGCCCCTCCTCCTCTTCCTCGACGCGCTGAGAGAGACGCTGTCTTTTCTCCTGCAGAGAAATCCAGCTCCAGCGTTTCCAGCCTACTCTTGCGAGTGACTGGGATATCGAGTTCCCTGAAGGAGATACCAGACCTCCAGCATTCTATCCCAGAGGTATGGTGTTGACTAAACCATTAGAGAGAATTCTTGAAGCAAACCTTGGCAAAACCAACTTAACTTAAAGCTACTTACTTACTCCCCTCTCAAGTATTAGGCTTAGGTCAGGTACACTGGGGTAGGCGTAGTTAGAAGCACCAGTTGAGTATTTTAGCCTAATGTATATATGAATGTATATATGTTTTATTCATTTTAAACCATTGTATGGCTAAGAAACCATATCAATGCTTTTACAGTATTATTTCGCAATACTCATCTTACTGTACATACTTTTTATAATAACAAGTCTTGCAATTGTGGCAATTCATTTCTCTTGTACGAGAAGAAAGACTGTTCAATAAATGTTACCCTTTATTGAAAACGCCCGTCTCTCTATTCTCTACATATTGTGAAAGTAATCTGCACAACAACTGACTGAGTAAAATAACTGTCTATTGTTCACACGACTCTAGAGATTGACTCTTATCTGAGGAGCAAAGTTGTCATGTTGCACGGTTGTTGGAAAACTGAATCCCTTCTTGTCTGTACCAGGGAAGCTGATCACTTCCTATTCAGTCAAGAAAGTTTCCAGTGACCTCTGAGCTAGTTGGTAACAAACCCAATTAAGTTTAGCATAGTCAGTAGAGGCCTGGAAGATCTGCACTTTTACGTCGATACTACTGTTTATGTTATTCCAATGCGCAGGGCCTATTGGGAAAATAGGAACTACACTACAGATACATCAGGATGATGATGTTGGGGAAGTCAAGGGGAGTTCTCTAGTTAGATACATCAGGTTGATGACGTAGGGGAAATTAAGGGGAGTTCTCTAGTGAGATTAATCAGGATGATGACGTTGGGAAAGTCAAGGGGAGTTCTCTATCTAGGTACATCAGGATGATGACGTTGGGGAAATTAAGGGGAGTTCTCTAGTGAGATTAATCAGGATGATGACGTTGGGGAAGTCAAGGAGAGTTCTATAGTGAGATTAATCAGGATGATGACGTAGGGGAAATTAAGGGGGGTTCTCTAGTTAGATACATCAGGATGATGACGTTGGGGAAGTAAAGGGGAGTTCTCTAGTGAGATTAATCAGGATGATGACGTAGGGGAAATTAAGGGGAGTTCTCTAGATAGATACATCAGGATGATGATGGTGGGGAAGTCAAGGGAAGTTCTCTAGTTAGATACATCAGGTTGATTTTATCCACACTAAGTGTGGGAGGGTATACTCAGACGTCAGTCCCTAGCTCATTGCACCATCAGGATTCAAGCAAGCCGGGCCGACGATGGCTGAAATGACAGAAACCGGTCCCCGGAAGCTTGTCTCCTTCCCAGTATAAGAATTGGCTTGGTAGTTTGGTTTGCCCTGTTCCCATCATGCACTGGGACAGGAACAGACTAATTTGCATGTAGCCAGGTTCTGAGCTGGGATGGTGCAGTGAGCTAAAAAACGGTAATGGATCAAGCCCTGATTTCTTGACTGGGTAGGAGTATTCTGCATCATTCAGAAACTCTGTCCATCACCTTTTCCAAAATTGATTTTATCCACACTAAGTGTGGGAGGGTATACTCAGACGTGAGTCCCTAGCTCATTGCACCATCAGGATTCAAGCAAGCCGGGCCGACGACGGCTGAAATGCCAGAAACCGGTCCCCGGAAGCTTGTCTCCTTCCCAGTATAAGAATTGGCTTGGTAGTTTGGTTTGCCCTGTTCCCATCATGCACTGGGACAGGAACAGACTAATTTGCATGTAGCCAGGTTCTGAGATGGGATGGTGCAGTGAGCTAAAAAACGGTGATCGATCAAGCCCTGATCTCTTGACTGGGTAGGAGTATTCTGCATCATTCAGAAACTCTGTCCATCACCTTTTCCAAAATTTAGTTCTCTAGTTAGATACATCAGGATGATGACGTAGGGGAAATTAAGGGGAGTTCTCTGGTGGGATTAATCAGGATGATGACGTAGGGGAAAGTAAGGGGAGTTCTCTAGTTCGATACATCAGGATGATTAAGTAGGGGAAATTAAGGGGAGTTCTCTAGATAGATACATTAGGTAGGTTGATGACATTGGGAAAGTCAAGGGGAGTTCTCTAGTGAGATTAATCAGGATGATGACGTAGGGGAAATTGAGGGGAGTTCTTTAGTGAGATTAATCAGGATGATGACGTAGGGGAAATTAAGGGGAGTTCTCTAGTTAGATACATCAGGATGATGACGTAGGGGAAATTAAGAGGAGTTCTCTAGTTAGATACATCAGTATGATGATGTAGAGGAAATTAAGGGGAGTTCTCCAGTGAGATTAATCAGGATGATGACGTTGGGGAAATTAAGGGGAGTTCTCTAGCTAGATACATCAGGATGATGATGATGTTGGGGAAGTCAAGGGGAGTTCTCTAGTGAGATTAATCAGGATGATGACGTAGGGGAAATTAAGGGGAGTTCTCTAGTTAGATACATCAGGTTGATGACATTCGGAAAGTCAAGGGGAGTTCTCTAGTTAGATACATCAGGATGATGACGTAGGGGAAATTAAGGGGAGTTCTCTAGTGAGATTATTCAGGATGATGACGTTGGGGAAGTCAAGGAGAGTTCTCTAGTTAAATTAATCAGGATGATGAAGTAGGGGAAATTAAGGGGAGTTCTCTAGTTAGATACATCAGGTTGATGACATTGGGAAAGTCAATGGGAGTTCTCTAGTTAGATACATCAGGATGATGACGTAGGGGAAATTAAGGGGAGTTCTCTAGTGAGATACATCAGGTTGATGACGTAGGGGAAATTAAGGGGAGTTCTCTAGTGAAATTAATCAGGATGATGACGTAGGGGAAATTAAGGGGAGTTTTCTAGTGGGATTAATCAGGATGATGATGTTGGGGAAGTCAAAGGGAGTTCTCCAGTTAGATACATCAGGATGATGGCATAGGGAAAATTAAGGGGAGTTCTCTAGTTATATACATCAGGTTGATGACATTGGGAAAGTCAAGGGGAGTTCTCTAGCTAGATACATCAGGATGATGACGTTGGGGAAGTCAAGGGGAGTTCTCTAGCTAGATACATCAGGATGATGACGTAGGGGAAATTAAGGGGAGTTCTCTAGTAAGATACATCAGGATGATGACGTAGAGGGAATTAAGGGGAGTTCTCTAGTGAGATTAATCCGAGTGATGACGTTGGGAAAGTCAAGGGGAGTTCTCTAGCTAGATACATCAGGATGATGATGTAGGGGAAATTAAGGGGAGTTCTCTAGTGAGATTAATCAGGATGATGACGTTGGGAAAGTCAAGGAGAGTTCTATAGTGAGATTAATCAGGATGATGATGTAGGGGAAATTAAGGGGAGTACTCTAGTGAGATTAATCAGGATGATGACGTTGGGAAAGTCAAGGGGAGTTCTCTAGCTAGATACATCAGGATGATGATGTAGGGGAAATTAAGGGGGGTTCTCTAGTGAGAATAATCAGGATGATGATATAGGGAAAATTAAGGGGAGTTCTCTAGTTAGCTACATCAGGATGATGACGTTGGGGAATTCAAGGGGAGTTCTCTAGTGAGATTAATCAGGATGATGATGTGGGGGAAGTCAAAGGGAGTTCTCTAGTTAGATACATCAGGATGATGACGTAGGGGAAATAAAGGGGAGTTCTCTAGTTAGATACATCAGGTTGATGACATTGGGAAAGTCAAGGGGAGTTCTCTAGCTATATACATCAGGATGATGACGTTGGGGAAGTCAAGGGGAGTTCTCTAGCTAGATACATCAGGATGATGACGTAGGGGAAATTAAGGGGAGTTCTCTAGTGAGATTAATCAGGATGATGATGTTGCGGAAGTCAAGGAGAGTTCTATAGTGAGATTAATCAGGATGATGACGTAGGGCAAATTAAGGGGAGTTCTCTAGTGAGATTAAACAGGATGATGACGTTAGGAAAGTCAAGGGGAGTTCTCTAGCCAGATACATCAGGATGATGATGTATGGGAAATTAAGGGGAGTTCTCTAGTGAGATTAATCAGGATGATGACGTTGGGGAAGTCAAGGAGAGTTCTATAGTGAGAATAATCAGGATGATGACGTAGGGGGAATTAAGGGGAGTTCTCTAGATAGATACATCAGGATGATGATGTTGTGGAAGTAAAGGGGAGTTCTCTAGTGAGATTAATCAGGATGATGACGTAGGGGAAATTAAGGGGAGTTCTCTAGATAGATACATCAGGATGATGACGTTGGGGAAGTCAAGGGGAGTTCTCTAGTTAGATACATCAGTTTGATGACGTAGGGGAAATTAAGGGGAGTTCTCTAATGAGATTAATCAGGATGATGACGTAGGGGAAATTAAGGGGAGTTCTCTAGTTAGATACATCAGGATGATGATGTTGTGAAAGTAAAGGGGAGTTCTCTAGTGAGATTAATCAGGATGATGACGTAGGGGAAATTAAGGGGAGTTTTCTAGTGAGATTAATCAGGATGATGATGTTGGGGAAGTCAAAGGGAGTTCTCTAGTTAGATACATCAGGATGATGGCATAGGGAAAATTAAGGGGAGTTCTCTAGTTATATACATCAGGTTGATGACATTGGGAAAGTCAAGGGGAGTTCTCTAGCTAGATACATCAGGATGATGACGTTGGGGAAGTCAAGGGGAGTTCTCTAGCTAGATACATCAGGATGATGACGTAGGGGAAATTAAGGGGAGTTCTCTAGTAAGATACATCAGGATGATGACGTAGAGGGAATTAAGGGGAGTTCTCTAGTGAGATTAATCCGAGTGATGACGTTGGGAAAGTCAAGGGGAGTTCTCTAGCTAGATACATCAGGATGATGATGTAGGGGAAATTAAGGGGAGTTCTCTAGTGAGATTAATCAGGATGATGACGTTGGGAAAGTCAAGGAGAGTTCTATAGTGAGATTAATCAGGATGATGTTGTAGGGGAAATTAAGGGGAGAACTCTAGTGAGATTAATCAGGATGATGACGTTGGGAAAGTCAAGGGGAGTTCTCTAGCTAGATACATCAGGATGATGATGTAGGGGAAATTAAGGGGGGTTCTCTAGTGAGAATAATCAGGATGATGATGTAGGGAAAATTAAGGGGAGTTCTCTAGTTAGCTACATCAGGATGATGACGTTGGGGAATTCAAGGGGAGTTCTCTAGTGAGATTAATCAGGATGATGATGTGGGGGAAGTCAAAGGGAGTTCTCTAGTTAGATACATCAGGATGATGACGTAGGGGAAATAAAGGGGAGTTCTCTAGTTAGATACATCAGGTTGATGACATTGGGAAAGTCAAGGGGAGTTCTCTAGCTATATACATCAGGATGATGACGTTGGGGAAGTCAAGGGGAGTTCTCTAGCTAGATACATCAGGATGATGACGTAGGGGAAATTAAGGGGAGTTCTCTAGTGAGATTAATCAGGATGATGACGTTGCGGAAGTCAAGGAGAGTTCTATAGTGAGATT
Source organism: Lissotriton vulgaris (assembly GCF_964263255.1). NCBI lineage: Eukaryota > Metazoa > Chordata > Amphibia > Caudata > Salamandridae > Lissotriton > Lissotriton vulgaris. The sequence goes on along the minus strand of NC_141699.1, from coordinate 38,630,320 downwards.
AATCAGGATGATGACGTAGGGCAAATTAAGGGGAGTTCTCTAGTGAGATTAATCAGGATGATGACGTTAGGAAAGTCAAGGGGAGTTCTCTAGCCAGATACATCAGGATGATGATGTATGGGAAATTAAGAGGAGTTCTCTAGTGAGATTAATCAGGATGATGACGTTGGGGAAGTCAAGGAGAGTTCTATAGTGAGAATAATCAGGATGATGACGTAGGGGGAATTAAGGGGAGTTCTCTAGATAGATACATCAGGATGATGATGTTGTGGAAGTAAAGGGGAGTTCTCTAGTGAGATTAATCAGGATGATGACGTAGGGGAAATTAAGGGGAGTTCTCTAGATAGATACATCAGGATGATGACGTTGGGGAAGTCAAGGGGAGTTCTCTAGTTAGATACATCAGTTTGATGACGTAGGGGAAATTAAGGGGAGTTCTCTAATGAGATTAATCAGGATGATGACGTAGGGGAAATTAAGGGGAGTTCTCTAGTTAGATACATCAGGATGATGATGTTGTGAAAGTAAAGGGGAGTTCTCTAGTGAGATTAATCAGGATGATGACGTAGGGGAAATTAAGGGGAGTTCTCTAAATAGATACATCAGGATGATGACGTTGGGGAAGTCAAGGGGAGTTCTCTAGTTAGATACATCAGGTTGATGATGTAGGGGAAGTAAAGGGGAGTTCTCTAGTGAGATTAATCAGGATGATGACGTTGGGAAAGTCAAGGGGAGTTCTCTAGCTAGATACATCAGGATGATGACGTAGGGGAAATTAAGGGGAGTTCTCTAGTGAGATTAATCAGGATGATGACGTTGGGGAAGTCAAGGAGAGTTCTGTAGTGAGATTAATCAAGATGATGACATAGGGGAAATTAAGGGGAGTTCTCTAGTTAGATACATCAGGTTGATGACATTGGGAAAGTCAATGGGAGTTCTCTAGTTAGAAACATCAGGATGATGACGTAGGGAACATTAAGGGGAGTTCTCTAGTTAGATTAATCAGGATGATGACGTAGAGGAAATTAAGGGGAGTTCTCTAGTGAGATTAATCAGGTTGATGACATTGGGAAAGTCAAGGGGAGTTTTCTAGTTAGATACATCAGGATGATGACGTAGGGGAAATTAAGGGGAGTTCTCTAGTGAGAATAATCAGGTTGATGACATTGGGAAAGTCAAGGGGAGTTCTCTAGTTGGATACATCAGGATGATGAGGTAGGGGAAATTAAGGGGAGTTCTCTAGTAGGATTAATCAGGATGATGACGTAGGGGAAATTAAGGGGAGTTCTCTAGTTAGATACATCAGTATGATGATGTAGAGGAAATTAAGGGGAGTTCTCTAGTTAGATACATCAGGATGATGACGTAGGGGAAATTAAGAGGAGTTCTCTAGTTAGATACATCAGTATGATGATGTAGAGGACATTAAGGGGAGTTCTCCAGTGAGATTAATCAGGATGATGACGTTGGGGAAATTAAGGGGAGTTCTCTAGCTAGATACATCAGGATGATGATGATGTTGGGGAAGTCAAGGGGAGTTCTCTAGTGAGATTAATCAGGATGATGACGTAGGGGAAATTAAGGGGAGTTCTCTAGTTAGATACATCAGGTTGATGACATTCGGAAAGTCAAGGGGAGTTCTCTAGTTAGATACATCAGGATGATGACGTAGGGGAAATTAAGGGGAGTTCTCTAGTGAGATTATTCAGGATGATGACGTTGGGGAAGTCAAGGAGAGTTCTCTAGTTAAATTAATCAGGATGATGAAGTAGGGGAAATTAAGGGGAGTTCTCTAGTTAGATACATCAGGTTGATGACATTGGGAAAGTCAATGGGAGTTCTCTAGTTAGATACATCAGGATGATGACGTAGGGGAAATTAAGGGGAGTTCTCTAGTGAGATACATCAGTTTGATGACGTAGGGGAAATTAAGGGGAGTTCTCTAGTGAAATTAATCAGGATGAGTACGTAGGGGAAATTAAGGGGAGTTTTCTAGTGAGATTAATCAGGATGATGATGTTGGGGAAGTCAAAGGGAGTTCTCTAGTTAGATACATCAGGATGATGGCATAGGGAAAATTAAGGGGAGTTCTCTAGTTATATACATCAGGTTGATGACATTGGGAAAGTCAAGGGGAGTTCTCTAGCTAGATACATCAGGATGATGACGTTGGGGAAGTCAAGGGGAGTTCTCTAGCTAGATACATCAGGATGATGACGTAGGGGAAATTAAGGGGAGTTCTCTAGTAAGATACATCAGGATGATGACGTAGAGGGAATTAAGGGGAGTTCTCTAGTGAGATTAATCCGAGTGATGACGTTGGGAAAGTCAAGGGGAGTTCTCTAGCTAGATACATCAGGATGATGATGTAGGGGAAATTAAGGGGAGTTCTCTAGTGAGATTAATCAGGATGATGACGTTGGGAAAGTCAAGGAGAGTTCTATAGTGAGATTAATCAGGATGATGATGTAGGGGAAATTAAGGGGAGTACTCTAGTGAGATTAATCAGGATGATGACGTTGGGAAAGTCAAGGGGAGTTCTCTAGCTAGATACATCAGGATGATGATGTAGGGGAAATTAAGGGGGGTTCTCTAGTGAGAATAATCAGGATGATGATGTAGGGAAAATTAAGGGGAGTTCTCTAGTTAGCTACATCAGGATGATGACGTTGGGGAATTCAAGGGGAGTTCTCTAGTGAGATTAATCAGGATGATGATGTTGGGGAAGTCAAAGGGAGTTCTCTAGTTAGATACATCAGGATGATGACATTGGGAAAGTCAAGGGGAGTTCTCTAGCTATATACATCAGGATGATGACGTTGGGGAAGTCAAGGGGAGTTCTCTAGCTAGATACATCAGGATGATGACGTAGGGGAAATTAAGGGGAGTTCTCTAGTGAGATTAATCAGGATGATGACGTTGCGGAAGTCAAGGAGAGTTCTATAGTGAGATTAATCAGGATGATGACGTTAGGAAAGTCAAGGGGAGTTCTCTAGCCAGATACATCAGGATGATGATGTATGGGAAATTAAGGGGAGTTCTCTAGTGAGATTAATCAGGATGATGACGTTGGGGAAGTCAAGGAGAGTTCTATAGTGAGAATAATCAGGATGATGACGTAGGGGGAATTAAGGAGAGTTCTCTAGTTAGATACATCAGGATGATGATGTTGTGGAAGTAAAGGGGAGTTCTCTAGTGAGATTAATCAGGATGATGACGTAGGGGAAATTAAGGGGAGTTCTCTAGATAGATACATCAGGATGATGACGTTGGGGAAGTCAAGGGGAGTTCTCTAGTTAGATACATCAGTTTGATGACGTAGGGGAAATTAAGGGGAGTTCTCTAATGAGATTAATCAGGATGATGACGTAGGGGAAATTAAGGGGAGTTCTCTAGTTAGATACATCAGGATGATGATGTTGTGAAAGTAAAGGGGAGTTCTCTAGTGAGATTAATCAGGATGATGACGTAGGGGAAATTAAGGGGAGTTCTCTAAATAGATACATCAGGATGATGACGTTGGGGAAGTCAAGGGGAGTTCTCTAGTTAGATACATCAGGTTGATGATGTAGGGGAAGTAAAGGGGAGTTCTCTAGTGAGATTAATCAGGATGATGACGTTGGGAAAGTCAAGGGGAGTTCTCTAGCTAGATACATCAGGATGATGACGTAGGGGAAATTAAGGGGAGTTCTCTAGTGAGATTAATCAGGATGATGATGTTGGGGAAGTCAAGGAGAGTTCTGTAGTGAGATTAATCAAGATGATGACATAGGGGAAATTAAGGGGAGTTCTCTAGTTAGATACATCAGGTTGATGACATTGGGAAAGTCAATGGGAGTTCTCTAGTTAGATACATTAGGATGATGACGTAGGGAACATTAAGGGGAGTTCTCTAGTTAGATTAATCAGGATGATGACGTAGAGGAAATTAAGGGGAGTTCTCTAGTGAGATTAATCAGGTTGATGACATTAGGAAAGTCAAGGGGAGTTCTCTAGTTAGATACATCAGGATGATGACATAGGGGAAATTAAGGGGAGTTCTCTAGTGAGAATAATCAGGTTGATGACATTGGGCAAGTCAAGGGGAGTTCTCTAGTTGGATACATCAGGATGATGAGGTAGGGGAAATTAAGGGGAGTTCTCTAGTAGGATTAATCAGGATGATGACGTAGGGGAAATTAAGGGGAGTTCTCTAGTTAGATACATCAGGTTGATGACATTGGGAAAGTCAAGGGGAGTTCTCTAGTTAGATACATCAGGATGATGACATAGGGGAAATTAAGGGGAGTTCTCTAGTTCGATACATCAGAATGATGACGTAGGGGAAATTAAGGGGAGTTCTCTAGTGAGATTAATCAGGATGATGACGTAGGGGAAATTAAGGGGAGTGCTATAGTTAGATACATCAGGATGATGATGTAGGGGAAATTAAGGGGAGTTCTCTAGTTCGATACATCAGGAAGATGACGTAGGGGAAATTAAGGGGAGTTCTCTAGTGCGACTAATCAGGATGATGACGTAGGGGAAATTAAGGGGAATGCTATAGTTAGATACATCAGGATGATGACGTAGGGGAAATTAAGGGGTGTTCTCTAGTTAGATACATCAGGATGATGACGTAGGGGAAATTAAGGGGAGTTCTCTAGTGAGATTAATCAGGATGATGACGTAGGGGAAATTAAGGGGAGTTCTCTAGTTAGATATATCAGGTTGATGACATTGCGAAAGTCAAGGGGAGTTCTCTAGTGAGATTAATCAGGATGATGGCGTAGGGGAAATTAAGGGGAGTTCTCTCGTTAGATACATCAGGATGATGACGTTGTCAAAGTCAAGGGGAGTTCTCTGGTTAGATACATTAGGATGATCACGTAGGGAAAATTAAGGGGAGTTCTCTAGTGAGATTAATCAGGATGATGACGTAGGGGAAATTAAGGGGAGTTCTCTAGTGAGATTAATCAGGTTTATGACATTGGAAAAGTCAAGGGGAGTTCTCTAGTTAGATACATCAGAATGATGACGTAGGGGAAATTAAGGGGAGTTCTCTAGTGAGAATAATCACGTTGATGACATTGGGAAAGTCAAGGGGAGTTCTCTAGTTGGATACATCAGGATGATGACGTAGGGGAAATTAAGGGGAGTTCTCCAGTGAGATTAATCAGGATGATGACGTAGGGGAAATTAAGGGGAGTTCTCTAGTTAGATACATCAGGTTGATGACATTGGGAGAGTCAAGGGGAGTTCTCTAGTTAGATACATCAGGATGATGACGTAGGGGAAATTAAGGGGAGTTCTCTAGTGAGATTAATCAGGTTGATGACATTGGGAAAGTCAAGGGGAGTTCTCTAGTTGTATACATCAGGATGATGACGTAGGGGAAATTAAGGGGAGTTCTCTAATGAGATTAATCAGGATGATGACATAAAGGAAAATAAGGGGAGTTCTCTAGTTAGATACATAAGGATGATGACATAGGGGAAATTAAGGGGATTTCTCTAGTTAGATACATCAGGATGATCACATAGGGGAAATTAAGGGGAGTTCTCTAGTTAGATACATCAGGATAATGACGTTGGGGAAGTCAAGGGGAGTTCTCTAGTGAGATTACTAAGGATGATGACATAGGGGAAATTAAGGTGAGTTCTCTAGTTAGATACATCAGGATGATGACGTTGGGGCAGTCAAGGGGAGTTCTCTAGTTAGATACATCAGGATGATGATGTAGGTGAAATTAAGGGAAGTTCTCTAGTTACATACATCAGAATGATGATGTAGGGAAAATTAAGGGGAGTTCTCAAGTGAGATTAATCAGGATGATGGCGTAGGGGAAATTAAGGAGAGTTCTCGAGTTAGATACATCAGTATGATGACGTAGGGGAAATTAACGGGAGTTCTCTAGTTAGATACATCAGGTTGATAACATTGGGAAAGTCAAGGGGAGTTCTCTAGTTAGATACATCAGGATGATGACATTGGGGAAGTAAAGGGGAGTTCTCTAGTGAGATTAATCAGGATGATGACATAGGGGATATTAAGGGGAGTTCTCTAGCTAGATACATCAGGATGATGATGGTGGGGAAGTCAAGGGGAGTTCTCTAGTGAGATTAATCAGGATGATGACGTAGTGGAAATTAAGGGGAGTTCTCTAGTTAGATACATCAGGTTGATGATATTGGGAAAGTCAATGGGAGTTCTCTAGTTAGATACATCAGGATGATGACGTAGGGGACATTAAGGGGAGTTCTCTAGTTAGATTAATCAGGATGATGACGTAGAGGAAATTAAGGGGAGTTCTCTAGTGAGATTAATCAGGTTGATGACATTAGGAAAGTCAAGGGGAGTTCTCTAGTTAGATACATCAGGATGATGAAGTAGGGGAAATTAAGGGGAGTTCTCTAGTGAGATTAATCAGGTTGATGACATTGGGAAAGTCAAGGGGAGTTCTCTAGTTAGATACATCAGGATGATGACGTAGGGGAAATTAAGGGGAGTTCTCTAGTGAGAATAATCAGGTTGATGACATTGGGAAAGTCAAGGGGAGTTCTCTAGTTGGATACATCAGGATGATCAGGTAGGGGAAATTAAGGGGACTTCTCTAGTGAGATTAATCAGGATGATGACGCAGGGGAAATTAAGGGGAGTTCTCTAGTTAGATTCATCAGGTTGATGACATTGGGAAAGTCAAGGGGAGTTCTCTAGTTAGATACATCAGGATGATGACGTAGGGGAAATTAAGGGGAGTTCTCTAGTTCGATACATCAGGATGATGACGTAGGGGAAATTAAGGGGAGTTCTCTAGTGAGATTAATCAGGATGATGACGTAGGGGAAATTAAGGGGAGTGCTGTAGTTAGATACATCAGTATGATGATGTAGGGGAAATTAAGGGGAGTTCTCTAGTTCGATACATCAGGATGATGACGTAGGGGAAATTAAGGGGAGTTCTCTAGTTAATTACATTAGGATGATGACGTTGGGGAAGTCAAGGGGAGTTCTCTAGTGCGATTAATCAGGATGATGACGTAGGGGAAATTAAGGGGAGTGCTATAGTTAGATACATCAGGATGATGACGTAGGGGAAATTAAGGGGTGTTCTCTAGTTAGATACATCAGGATGATGACGTAGGGGAAATTAAGGGGAGTTCTCTAGTGAGATTAATCAGGATGATGACGTAGGGGAAATTAAGGGGAGTTCTCTAGTTAGATATATCAGGTTGATGACATTGGGAAAGTCAAGGGGAGTTCTCTAGTGAGATTAATCAGGAGATGACGTAGGGGAAATTAAGGGGAGTTCTCTCGTTAGATACATCAGGATGATGCCGTTGTCAAAGTCAAGGGGAGTTCTCTGGTTAGATACATTAGGATGATGACGTAGGGAAAATTAAGGGGAGTTCTCTAGTGAGGTACATCAGGATGATGACGTAGGGGAAATTAAGGGGTGTTCTCTAGTTAGATACATCAGGATGATGACGTAGGGGAAATTAAGGGGAGTTCTCTAGTGAGATTAATCAGGATGATGACGTAGGGGAAATTAAGGGGAGTTCTCTAGTTAGATATATCAGGTTGATGACATTGGGAAAGTCAAGGGGAGTTCTCTAGTGCGATTAATCAGGATGATGACGTAGGGGAAATTAAGGGGAGTTCTCTAGTTAGATTAATCAGGTTGATGACATTGGGAAAGTCAAGGGGAGTTCTCTAGTTAGATACATCAGGATGATGACGTAGGGGAAATTAAGGGGAGTTCTCTAGTGAGATTAATCAGGTTGATGACATTGGAAAAGTCAAGGGGAGTTCTCTAGTTAGATACATCAGGATGATGACGTAGGGGAAATTAAGGGGAGTTCTCTAGTGAGAATAATCAGGTTGATGACATTAGGAAAGTCAAGGGGAGTTCTCTAGTTAGATACATCAGGATGATGACGTAGGGTAAATTAAGGGGAGTTCTCTAGTGAGATTAATCAGGTTGATGACATTAGGAAAGTCAAGGGGAGTTCTCTAGTTAGATACATCAGGATGATGACGTAGGGGAAATTAAGGGGAGTTCTCTAGTGAGATTAATCAGGTTGATGACATTAGGAAAGTCAAGGGGAGTTCTCTAGTTAGATACATCAGGATGATGACGTAGGGGAAATTAAGGGGAGTTCTCTAGTAAGATTAATCAGGTTGATGACATTGGAAAAGTCAAGGGGAGTTCTCTAGTTAGATACATCAGGATGATGACGTAGGGGAAATTAAGGGGAGTTCTCTAGTGAGAATAATCAAGTTGATGACATTGGGAAAGTCAAGGGGAGTTCTCTAGTTGGATACATCAGGATGATGACGTAGGGAAAATTAAGGGGAGTTCTCTAGTGAGATTAATCAGGATGATGACGTAGGGGAAATTAAGGGGAGTTCGTAGTTAGATACATCAGGTTGATGACATTGGGAAAGTCAAGGGGAGTTCTCTAATTAGATACACCAGGATGATGACATAGGGGAAAATAAGGGGAGTTCTCTAGTGAGATTAATCAGGTTGATGACATTGGGAAAGTCAAGGGGAGTTCTCTAGTTGGATACATCAGAATGATGACGTAGGGGAAATTAAGGGGAGTTCACTAATGAGATTAATCAGGATGATGACATAGGGGAAATTAAGGGGAGTTCTCTAGTTAGATACATAAGGATGATGACATAGGGGAAATTAAGGGGAGTTCTCTAGTTAGATACATCAGGATGATGACATAGGGGAAATAAAGGGGAGTTCTCTAGTGAGATTCATCAGGATGATGACGTAGGGGAAATTAAGAGGAGTTCTCTAGTTAGATACATCAGGATGATGACGTTGGGGAAGTCAAGGGGAGTTCTCTAGTGAGATTACTAAGGATGATGACATAGGGGAAATAAGGTGAGTTCTCTAGTTAGATACATCAGGATGATGACGTTGGGGAAGTAAAGGGGAGTTCTCTAGTTAGATAAATCAGGATGATGACGTAGGTGAAATTAAGGGAAGTTCTGTAGTTACATACATCAGAATGATGATGTAGGGGAAATTAAGGGGAGTTCTCAAGTGAGATTAATCAGGATGATGACGTAGGGGAAATTAAGGAGAGTTCTCTAGTTAGATACATCAGTATGATGACGCAGGGGAAATTAACGGGAGTTCTCTAGTTAGATACATCAGGTTGATAACATTGGGAAAGTCAAGGGGAGTACTCTAGTTAGATACATCAGGATGATGACGTTGGGGAAGTAAAGGGGAGTTCTCTAGTGAGATTAATCAGGATGATGACGTAGGGGAAATTAAGGGGAGTTCTCTAGTTAGATACACCAGGTTGATGACATTAGGAAAGTCAATGGGAGTTCTCTAGTTAGATACATCAGGATGATGATGGTGGGGAAGTCAAGGGGAGTTCTCTAATGAGATTAATCAGGATGATGACGTAGGGGAAATTAAGGGGAGTTCTCTAGTTAGATACACCAGGTTGATGACATTAGGAAAGTCAATGGGAGTTCTCTAGTTAGATACATCAGGATGATGACGTTGGGGACATTAAGGGGAGTTCTCTAGTTAGATTAATCAGGATGATGACGTAGAGGAAATTAAGGGGAGTTCTCTAGTGAGATTAATCAGGTTGATGACATTAGGAAAGTCAAGGGGAGTTCTCTAGTTCGATACATCAGGATGGGGACGTAGGGGAAATTAAGGGGAGTTCTCTAGTGAGATTAATCAGGATGATGACGTCGGGGAAATTAAGGGGAGTGCTATAGTTAGATACATCAGGATGATGACGTAGGGGAAATTAAGGGGAGTGCTATAGTTAGATACATCAGGATGATGACGTAGGGGAAATTAAGGGGAGTTCTCTAGTGAGATTAATCAGGTTGATGACATTGGGAAAGTCAAGGGGAGTTCTCTAGTTAGATACAGCAGGATGATGACGTAGGGGAAATTAAGGGGAGTTCTCTAGTGAGAATAATCAGGTTGATGATATTGGGAAAGTCAAGGGGAGTTCTCTAGTTAGATACATCAGGATGATGACGTAGGGGAAATTAAGGGGAGTTCTCTAGTGAGATTAATCAGGTTGATGACATTGGGAAAGTCAAGGGGAGTTCTCTAGTTAGATACATCAGGATGATGACGTAGGGGAAATTAAGGGGAGTTCTCTAGTGAGAATAATCAGGTTGATGACATTGATAAAGTCAAGGGGAGTTCTCTAGTTGGATACATCAGGATGATCAGGTAGGGGAAATTAAGGGGAGTTCTCTAGTGAGATTAATCAGGATGATGACGCAGGGCAAATTAAGGGGAGTTCTCTAGTTAGATACATCAGGTTGATGACATTGGGAAAGTCAAGGGGAGTTCTCTAGTTAGATACATCAGGATGATGACGTAGGGGAAATTAAGGGGAGTTCTCTAGTTCGATACATCAGGATGATGACGTAGGGGAAATTAAGGGGAGTTCTCTAGTGAGATTAATCAGGATGATGACGTAGGGGAAATTAAGGGGAGTGCTATAGTTAGATATATCAGTATGATGATGTAGTGGAAATTAAGGGGAGTTCTCTAGTTCGATACATCAGGATGATGACGTAGGGGAAATTAAGGGGAGTTCTCTAGTTAGATACATCAGGTTGATGACATTCGGAAAGTCAAGGGGAGTTCTCTAGTTAGATACATCAGGATGATGACGTAGGGGAAATTAAGGGGAGTTCTCTAGTGAGATTATTCAGGATGATGACGTTGGGGAAGTCAAGGAGAGTTCTCTAGTTAAATTAATCAGGATGATGAAGTAGGGGAAATTAAGGGGAGTTCTCTAGTTAGATACATCAGGTTGATGACATTGGGAAAGTCAATGGGAGTTCTCTAGTTAGATACATCAGGATGATGACGTAGGGGAAATTAAGGGGAGTTCTCTAGTGAGATACATCAGGTTGATGACGTAGGGGAAATTAAGGGGAGTTCTCTAGTGAAATTAATCAGGATGATGACGTAGGGGAAATTAAGGGGAGTTTTCTAGTGAGATTAATCAGGATGATGATGTTGGGGAAGTCAAAGGGAGTTCTCTAGTTAGATACATCAGGATGATGGCATAGGGAAAATTAAGGGGAGTTCTCTAGTTATATACATCAGGTTGATGACATTGGGAAAGTCAAGGGGAGTTCTCTAGCTAGATACATCAGGATGATGACGTTGGGGAAGTCAAGGGGAGTTCTCTAGCTAGATACATCAGGATGATGACGTAGGGGAAATTAAGGGGAGTTCTCTAGTAAGATACATCAGGATGATGACGTAGAGGGAATTAAGGGGAGTTCTCTAGTGAGATTAATCCGAGTGATGACGTTGGGAAAGTCAAGGGGAGTTCTCTAGCTAGATACATCAGGATGATGATGTAGGGGAAATTAAGGGGAGTTCTCTAGTGAGATTAATCAGGATGATGACGTTGGGAAAGTCAAGGAGAGTTCTATAGTGAGATTAATCAGGATGATGATGTAGGGGAAATTAAGGGGAGTACTCTAGTGAGATTAATCAGGATGATGACGTTGGGAAAGTCAAGGGGAGTTCTCTAGCTAGATACATCAGGATGATGATGTAGGGGAAATTAAGGGGGGTTCTCTAGTGAGAATAATCAGGATGATGATGTAGGGAAAATTAAGGGGAGTTCTCTAGTTAGCTACATCAGGATGATGACGTTGGGGAATTCAAGGGGAGTTCTCTAGTGAGATTAATCAGGATGATGATGTTGGGGAAGTCAAAGGGAGTTCTCTAGTTAGATACATCAGGATGATGACATTGGGAAAGTCAAGGGGAGTTCTCTAGCTATATACATCAGGATGATGACGTTGGGGAAGTCAAGGGGAGTTCTCTAGCTAGATACATCAGGATGATGACGTAGGGGAAATTAAGGGGAGTTCTCTAGTGAGATTAATCAGGATGATGACGTTGCGGAAGTCAAGGAGAGTTCTATAGTGAGATTAATCAGGATGATGACGTTAGGAAAGTCAAGGGGAGTTCTCTAGCCAGATACATCAGGATGATGATGTATGGGAAATTAAGGGGAGTTCTCTAGTGAGATTAATCAGGATGATGACGTTGGGGAAGTCAAGGAGAGTTCTATAGTGAGAATAATCAGGATGATGACGTAGGGGGAATTAAGGAGAGTTCTCTAGTTAGATACATCAGGATGATGATGTTGTGGAAGTAAAGGGGAGTTCTCTAGTGAGATTAATCAGGATGATGACGTAGGGGAAATTAAGGGGAGTTCTCTAGATAGATACATCAGGATGATGACGTTGGGGAAGTCAAGGGGAGTTCTCTAGTTAGATACATCAGTTTGATGACGTAGGGGAAATTAAGGGGAGTTCTCTAATGAGATTAATCAGGATGATGACGTAGGGGAAATTAAGGGGAGTTCTCTAGTTAGATACATCAGGATGATGATGTTGTGAAAGTAAAGGGGAGTTCTCTAGTGAGATTAATCAGGATGATGACGTAGGGGAAATTAAGGGGAGTTCTCTAAATAGATACATCAGGATGATGACGTTGGGGAAGTCAAGGGGAGTTCTCTAGTTAGATACATCAGGTTGATGATGTAGGGGAAGTAAAGGGGAGTTCTCTAGTGAGATTAATCAGGATGATGACGTTGGGAAAGTCAAGGGGAGTTCTCTAGCTAGATACATCAGGATGATGACGTAGGGGAAATTAAGGGGAGTTCTCTAGTGAGATTAATCAGGATGATGATGTTGGGGAAGTCAAGGAGAGTTCTGTAGTGAGATTAATCAAGATGATGACATAGGGGAAATTAAGGGGAGTTCTCTAGTTAGATACATCAGGTTGATGACATTGGGAAAGTCAATGGGAGTTCTCTAGTTAGATACATTAGGATGATGACGTAGGGAACATTAAGGGGAGTTCTCTAGTTAGATTAATCAGGATGATGACGTAGAGGAAATTAAGGGGAGTTCTCTAGTGAGATTAATCAGGTTGATGACATTAGGAAAGTCAAGGGGAGTTCTCTAGTTAGATACATCAGGATGATGACATAGGGGAAATTAAGGGGAGTTCTCTAGTGAGAATAATCAGGTTGATGACATTGGGCAAGTCAAGGGGAGTTCTCTAGTTGGATACATCAGGATGATGAGGTAGGGGAAATTAAGGGGAGTTCTCTAGTAGGATTAATCAGGATGATGACGTAGGGGAAATTAAGGGGAGTTCTCTAGTTAGATACATCAGGTTGATGACATTGGGAAAGTCAAGGGGAGTTCTCTAGTTAGATACATCAGGATGATGACATAGGGGAAATTAAGGGGAGTTCTCTAGTTCGATACATCAGAATGATGACGTAGGGGAAATTAAGGGGAGTTCTCTAGTGAGATTAATCAGGATGATGACGTAGGGGAAATTAAGGGGAGTGCTATAGTTAGATACATCAGGATGATGATGTAGGGGAAATTAAGGGGAGTTCTCTAGTTCGATACATCAGGAAGATGACGTAGGGGAAATTAAGGGGAGTTCTCTAGTGCGACTAATCAGGATGATGACGTAGGGGAAATTAAGGGGAATGCTATAGTTAGATACATCAGGATGATGACGTAGGGGAAATTAAGGGGTGTTCTCTAGTTAGATACATCAGGATGATGACGTAGGGGAAATTAAGGGGAGTTCTCTAGTGAGATTAATCAGGATGATGACGTAGGGGAAATTAAGGGGAGTTCTCTAGTTAGATATATCAGGTTGATGACATTGCGAAAGTCAAGGGGAGTTCTCTAGTGAGATTAATCAGGATGATGGCGTAGGGGAAATTAAGGGGAGTTCTCTCGTTAGATACATCAGGATGATGACGTTGTCAAAGTCAAGGGGAGTTCTCTGGTTAGATACATTAGGATGATCACGTAGGGAAAATTAAGGGGAGTTCTCTAGTGAGATTAATCAGGATGATGACGTAGGGGAAATTAAGGGGAGTTCTCTAGTGAGATTAATCAGGTTTATGACATTGGAAAAGTCAAGGGGAGTTCTCTAGTTAGATACATCAGAATGATGACGTAGGGGAAATTAAGGGGAGTTCTCTAGTGAGAATAATCACGTTGATGACATTGGGAAAGTCAAGGGGAGTTCTCTAGTTGGATACATCAGGATGATGACGTAGGGGAAATTAAGGGGAGTTCTCCAGTGAGATTAATCAGGATGATGACGTAGGGGAAATTAAGGGGAGTTCTCTAGTTAGATACATCAGGTTGATGACATTGGGAGAGTCAAGGGGAGTTCTCTAGTTAGATACATCAGGATGATGACGTAGGGGAAATTAAGGGGAGTTCTCTAGTGAGATTAATCAGGTTGATGACATTGGGAAAGTCAAGGGGAGTTCTCTAGTTGTATACATCAGGATGATGACGTAGGGGAAATTAAGGGGAGTTCTCTAATGAGATTAATCAGGATGATGACATAAAGGAAAATAAGGGGAGTTCTCTAGTTAGATACATAAGGATGATGACATAGGGGAAATTAAGGGGATTTCTCTAGTTAGATACATCAGGATGATCACATAGGGGAAATTAAGGGGAGTTCTCTAGTTAGATACATCAGGATAATGACGTTGGGGAAGTCAAGGGGAGTTCTCTAGTGAGATTACTAAGGATGATGACATAGGGGAAATTAAGGTGAGTTCTCTAGTTAGATACATCAGGATGATGACGTTGGGGCAGTCAAGGGGAGTTCTCTAGTTAGATACATCAGGATGATGATGTAGGTGAAATTAAGGGAAGTTCTCTAGTTACATACATCAGAATGATGATGTAGGGAAAATTAAGGGGAGTTCTCAAGTGAGATTAATCAGGATGATGGCGTAGGGGAAATTAAGGAGAGTTCTCGAGTTAGATACATCAGTATGATGACGTAGGGGAAATTAACGGGAGTTCTCTAGTTAGATACATCAGGTTGATAACATTGGGAAAGTCAAGGGGAGTTCTCTAGTTAGATACATCAGGATGATGACATTGGGGAAGTAAAGGGGAGTTCTCTAGTGAGATTAATCAGGATGATGACATAGGGGATATTAAGGGGAGTTCTCTAGCTAGATACATCAGGATGATGATGGTGGGGAAGTCAAGGGGAGTTCTCTAGTGAGATTAATCAGGATGATGACGTAGTGGAAATTAAGGGGAGTTCTCTAGTTAGATACATCAGGTTGATGATATTGGGAAAGTCAATGGGAGTTCTCTAGTTAGATACATCAGGATGATGACGTAGGGGACATTAAGGGGAGTTCTCTAGTTAGATTAATCAGGATGATGACGTAGAGGAAATTAAGGGGAGTTCTCTAGTGAGATTAATCAGGTTGATGACATTAGGAAAGTCAAGGGGAGTTCTCTAGTTAGATACATCAGGATGATGAAGTAGGGGAAATTAAGGGGAGTTCTCTAGTGAGATTAATCAGGTTGATGACATTGGGAAAGTCAAGGGGAGTTCTCTAGTTAGATACATCAGGATGATGACGTAGGGGAAATTAAGGGGAGTTCTCTAGTGAGAATAATCAGGTTGATGACATTGGGAAAGTCAAGGGGAGTTCTCTAGTTGGATACATCAGGATGATCAGGTAGGGGAAATTAAGGGGACTTCTCTAGTGAGATTAATCAGGATGATGACGCAGGGGAAATTAAGGGGAGTTCTCTAGTTAGATTCATCAGGTTGATGACATTGGGAAAGTCAAGGGGAGTTCTCTAGTTAGATACATCAGGATGATGACGTAGGGGAAATTAAGGGGAGTTCTCTAGTTCGATACATCAGGATGATGACGTAGGGGAAATTAAGGGGAGTTCTCTAGTGAGATTAATCAGGATGATGACGTAGGGGAAATTAAGGGGAGTGCTGTAGTTAGATACATCAGTATGATGATGTAGGGGAAATTAAGGGGAGTTCTCTAGTTCGATACATCAGGATGATGACGTAGGGGAAATTAAGGGGAGTTCTCTAGTTAATTACATTAGGATGATGACGTTGGGGAAGTCAAGGGGAGTTCTCTAGTGCGATTAATCAGGATGATGACGTAGGGGAAATTAAGGGGAGTGCTATAGTTAGATACATCAGGATGATGACGTAGGGGAAATTAAGGGGTGTTCTCTAGTTAGATACATCAGGATGATGACGTAGGGGAAATTAAGGGGAGTTCTCTAGTGAGATTAATCAGGATGATGACGTAGGGGAAATTAAGGGGAGTTCTCTAGTTAGATATATCAGGTTGATGACATTGGGAAAGTCAAGGGGAGTTCTCTAGTGAGATTAATCAGGAGATGACGTAGGGGAAATTAAGGGGAGTTCTCTCGTTAGATACATCAGGATGATGCCGTTGTCAAAGTCAAGGGGAGTTCTCTGGTTAGATACATTAGGATGATGACGTAGGGAAAATTAAGGGGAGTTCTCTAGTGAGGTACATCAGGATGATGACGTAGGGGAAATTAAGGGGTGTTCTCTAGTTAGATACATCAGGATGATGACGTAGGGGAAATTAAGGGGAGTTCTCTAGTGAGATTAATCAGGATGATGACGTAGGGGAAATTAAGGGGAGTTCTCTAGTTAGATATATCAGGTTGATGACATTGGGAAAGTCAAGGGGAGTTCTCTAGTGCGATTAATCAGGATGATGACGTAGGGGAAATTAAGGGGAGTTCTCTAGTTAGATTAATCAGGTTGATGACATTGGGAAAGTCAAGGGGAGTTCTCTAGTTAGATACATCAGGATGATGACGTAGGGGAAATTAAGGGGAGTTCTCTAGTGAGATTAATCAGGTTGATGACATTGGAAAAGTCAAGGGGAGTTCTCTAGTTAGATACATCAGGATGATGACGTAGGGGAAATTAAGGGGAGTTCTCTAGTGAGAATAATCAGGTTGATGACATTAGGAAAGTCAAGGGGAGTTCTCTAGTTAGATACATCAGGATGATGACGTAGGGTAAATTAAGGGGAGTTCTCTAGTGAGATTAATCAGGTTGATGACATTAGGAAAGTCAAGGGGAGTTCTCTAGTTAGATACATCAGGATGATGACGTAGGGGAAATTAAGGGGAGTTCTCTAGTGAGATTAATCAGGTTGATGACATTAGGAAAGTCAAGGGGAGTTCTCTAGTTAGATACATCAGGATGATGACGTAGGGGAAATTAAGGGGAGTTCTCTAGTAAGATTAATCAGGTTGATGACATTGGAAAAGTCAAGGGGAGTTCTCTAGTTAGATACATCAGGATGATGACGTAGGGGAAATTAAGGGGAGTTCTCTAGTGAGAATAATCAAGTTGATGACATTGGGAAAGTCAAGGGGAGTTCTCTAGTTGGATACATCAGGATGATGACGTAGGGAAAATTAAGGGGAGTTCTCTAGTGAGATTAATCAGGATGATGACGTAGGGGAAATTAAGGGGAGTTCGTAGTTAGATACATCAGGTTGATGACATTGGGAAAGTCAAGGGGAGTTCTCTAATTAGATACACCAGGATGATGACATAGGGGAAAATAAGGGGAGTTCTCTAGTGAGATTAATCAGGTTGATGACATTGGGAAAGTCAAGGGGAGTTCTCTAGTTGGATACATCAGAATGATGACGTAGGGGAAATTAAGGGGAGTTCACTAATGAGATTAATCAGGATGATGACATAGGGGAAATTAAGGGGAGTTCTCTAGTTAGATACATAAGGATGATGACATAGGGGAAATTAAGGGGAGTTCTCTAGTTAGATACATCAGGATGATGACATAGGGGAAATAAAGGGGAGTTCTCTAGTGAGATTCATCAGGATGATGACGTAGGGGAAATTAAGAGGAGTTCTCTAGTTAGATACATCAGGATGATGACGTTGGGGAAGTCAAGGGGAGTTCTCTAGTGAGATTACTAAGGATGATGACATAGGGGAAATAAGGTGAGTTCTCTAGTTAGATACATCAGGATGATGACGTTGGGGAAGTAAAGGGGAGTTCTCTAGTTAGATAAATCAGGATGATGACGTAGGTGAAATTAAGGGAAGTTCTGTAGTTACATACATCAGAATGATGATGTAGGGGAAATTAAGGGGAGTTCTCAAGTGAGATTAATCAGGATGATGACGTAGGGGAAATTAAGGAGAGTTCTCTAGTTAGATACATCAGTATGATGACGCAGGGGAAATTAACGGGAGTTCTCTAGTTAGATACATCAGGTTGATAACATTGGGAAAGTCAAGGGGAGTACTCTAGTTAGATACATCAGGATGATGACGTTGGGGAAGTAAAGGGGAGTTCTCTAGTGAGATTAATCAGGATGATGACGTAGGGGAAATTAAGGGGAGTTCTCTAGTTAGATACACCAGGTTGATGACATTAGGAAAGTCAATGGGAGTTCTCTAGTTAGATACATCAGGATGATGATGGTGGGGAAGTCAAGGGGAGTTCTCTAGTGAGATTAATCAGGATGATGACGTAGGGGAAATTAAGGGGAGTTCTCTAGTTAGATACACCAGGTTGATGACATTAGGAAAGTCAATGGGAGTTCTCTAGTTAGATACATCAGGATGATGACGTTGGGGACATTAAGGGGAGTTCTCTAGTTAGATTAATCAGGATGATGACGTAGAGGAAATTAAGGGGAGTTCTCTAGTGAGATTAATCAGGTTGATGACATTAGGAAAGTCAAGGGGAGTTCTCTAGTTCGATACATCAGGATGGGGACGTAGGGGAAATTAAGGGGAGTTCTCTAGTGAGATTAATCAGGATGATGACGTCGGGGAAATTAAGGGGAGTGCTATAGTTAGATACATCAGGATGATGACGTAGGGGAAATTAAGGGGAGTGCTATAGTTAGATACATCAGGATGATGACGTAGGGGAAATTAAGGGGAGTTCTCTAGTGAGATTAATCAGGTTGATGACATTGGGAAAGTCAAGGGGAGTTCTCTAGTTAGATACAGCAGGATGATGACGTAGGGGAAATTAAGGGGAGTTCTCTAGTGAGAATAATCAGGTTGATGATATTGGGAAAGTCAAGGGGAGTTCTCTAGTTAGATACATCAGGATGATGACGTAGGGGAAATTAAGGGGAGTTCTCTAGTGAGATTAATCAGGTTGATGACATTGGGAAAGTCAAGGGGAGTTCTCTAGTTAGATACATCAGGATGATGACGTAGGGGAAATTAAGGGGAGTTCTCTAGTGAGAATAATCAGGTTGATGACATTGATAAAGTCAAGGGGAGTTCTCTAGTTGGATACATCAGGATGATCAGGTAGGGGAAATTAAGGGGAGTTCTCTAGTGAGATTAATCAGGATGATGACGCAGGGCAAATTAAGGGGAGTTCTCTAGTTAGATACATCAGGTTGATGACATTGGGAAAGTCAAGGGGAGTTCTCTAGTTAGATACATCAGGATGATGACGTAGGGGAAATTAAGGGGAGTTCTCTAGTTCGATACATCAGGATGATGACGTAGGGGAAATTAAGGGGAGTTCTCTAGTGAGATTAATCAGGATGATGACGTAGGGGAAATTAAGGGGAGTGCTATAGTTAGATATATCAGTATGATGATGTAGTGGAAATTAAGGGGAGTTCTCTAGTTCGATACATCAGGATGATGACGTAGGGGAAATTAAGGGGAGTTCTCTAGTGCGATTAATCAGGATGATGACGTAGGGGAAATTAAGGGGAGTGCTATAGTTAGATACATCAGGATGATGACGTAGGGGAAATTAAGGGGTGTTCTCTAGTGAGATTGATCAGGATGATGACGTAGGGGAAATTAAGGGGAGTTCTCTAGTTTGATACATCAGGTTGATGACATTGGGAAAGTCAAGGGGAGTTCTCTAGTTAGATACATCAGGATGATGACATAGGGGAAAATAAGGGGAGTTCTCTAGTGAGATTAATCAGGTTGATGACATTGGGAAAGTCAAGGGGAGTTCTCTAGTTGGATACATCAGAATGATGACATAGGGGAAATTAAGGGGAGTTCTCTAATAAGATTAATCAGGATGATGACATAGGGGAAATTAAGGGGAGTTTTCTAGTTAGATACATAAGGATGATGACATAAGGGAAATTAAGGGGAGTTCTCTAGTTAGATACATCAGCATGATGACATAGGGGAAATTAAGGGGAGTTCTCTAGTGAGATTCATCAGGATGATGACATAGGGGAAATTAAGGGGAGTTCTCTAGTTAGATACATCAGGATGATGACATAGGGGAAATTAAGGGGAGTTCTCTAGTGAGATTCATCAGGATGATGACGTAGGGGAAATTAAGAGGAGTTCTCTAGTTAGATACATCAGGATGATGACGTTGGGGAAGTCAAGGGGAGTTCTCTAGTGAGATTACTAAGGATGATGACATAGGGGAAATTAAGGTGAGTTCTCTAGTTAGATACATCAGGATGATGACGTTGGGGAAGTCAAGGGGAGTTCTCTAGCCAGATACATCAGAATGATGATGTAGGGGAAATTAAGGGGAGTTCTCAAGTGAGATTAATCAGGATGATGACGTAGGGGAAATTAAGGAGAGTTCTCTAGTTAGATACATCAGTATGATGACGCAGGGGAAATTAACGGGAGTTCTCTAGTTAGATACATCAGGTTGATAACATTGGGAAAGTCAAGGGGAGTACTCTAGTTAGATACATCAGGATGATGACGTTGGGGAAGTAAAGGGGAGTTCTCTAGTGAGATTAATCAGGATGATGACATAGGAGAAATTAAGGGGCGTTCTCTAGATAGATACATCAGGATGATGATGGTGGGGAAGTCAAGGGGAGTTCTCTAGTGAGATTAATCAGGATGATGACGTAGGGGAAATTAAGGGGAGTTCTCCAGTTAGATACATCAGGTTGATGACATTGGGAAAGTCAATGGGAGTTCTCTAGTTAGATACATCAGGATGATGACGTTGGGGACATTAAGGGGAGTTCTCTAGTTAGATTAATCAGGATGGGGTTGTAGGGGAAATTAAGGGGAGTTCTCTAGTGAGATTAATCAGGATGATGACATTGGGAAAGTCAAGGGGAGTTCTCTAGTTAGATACATCAGGATGATGACATAGGGGAAATTAAGGGGAGTGCTATAGTTAGATACATCAGGATGATGACGTAGGGGAAATTAAGGGGAGTTCTCTAGTGAGATTAATCAGGTTGATGACATTGGGAAAGTCAAGGGGAGTTCTCTAGTTAGATACATCAGGATGATGACATAGGGGAAATTAAGGGGAGTTCTCTAGTGAGAATAATCAGGTTGATGACATTGGGAAAGTCAAGGGGAGTTCTCTAGTTAGATACATCAGGATGATGACGTAGGGGAAATTAAGGGGAGTTCTCTAGTGAGATTAATCAGGTTGATGACATTGGGAAAGTCAAGGGGAGTTCTCTAGTTAGATACATCAGGATGATGACGTAGGGGAAATTAAGGGGAGTTCTCTAGTGAGAATAATCAGGTTGATGACATTGATAAAGTCAAGGGGAGTTCTCTAGTTGGATACATCAGGATGATCAGGTAGGGGAAATTAAGGGGAGTTCTCTAGTGAGATTAATCAGGATGATGACGCAGGGGAAATTAAGGGGAGTTCTCTAGTTAGATACATCAGGTTGATGACATTGGGAAAGTCAAGGGGAGTTCTCTAGTTAGATACATCAGGATGATGACGTAGGGGAAATTAAGGGGAGTTCTCTAGTTCGATACATCAGGATGATGACGTAGGGGAAATTAAGGGGAGTTCTCTAGTGAGATTAATCAGGATGATGACGTAGGGGAAATTAAGGGGAGTGCTATAGTTAGATACATCAGGATGATGACGTAGGGGAAATTAAGGGGTGTTCTCTAGTTAGATACATCAGGATGATGACGTAGGGGAAATTAAGGGGAGTTCTCTAGTGAGAATAATCAGGATGATGACGTAGGGGAAATTAAGGGGAGTTCTCTAGTTAGATATATCAGGTTGATGACATTGGGAAAGTCAAGGGGAGTTCTCTAGTGAGATTAATCAGGAGATGACGTAGGGGAAATTAAGGGGAGTTCTCTCGTTAGATACATCAGGATGATGACGTTGTCAAAGTCAAGGGGAGTTCTCTGGTTAGATACATTAGGATGATGACATAGGGAAAATTAAGGGGAGTTCTCTAGTGCGATTAATCAGGATGATGACTTAGGGGAAATTAAGGGGAGATCTCTAGTGAGATTAATCAGGTTGATGACATTGGGAAAGTCAAGGGGAGTTCTCTAGTTAGATACATCAGGATGATGACGTAGGGGAAATTAAGGGGAGTTCTCTAGTGAGATTAATCAGGTTGATGACATTGGAAAAGTCAAGGGGAGTTCTCAAGTTAGATACATCAGGATGATGACGTAGGGGAAATTAAGGGGAGTTCTCTAGTGAGAATAATCACGTTGATGACATTGGGAAAGTCAAGGGGAGTTCTCTAGTTGGATACATCAGGATGATGACGTAGGGGAAATTAAGGGGAGTTCTCTAGTGAGATTAATCAGGATGATGACGTAGGGGAAATTAAGGGGAGTTCTCTAGTTAGATACATCAGGTTGATGACATTGGGAAAGTCAAGGGGAGTTCTCTAGTTAGATACATCAGGATGATGACATAGGGGAAAATAAGGGGAGTTCTCTAGTGAGATTAATCAGGTTGATGACATTGGGAAAGTCAAGGGGAGTTCTCTAGTTGGATACATCAGAATGATGACATAGGGGAAATTAAGGGGAGTTCTCTAATGAGATTAATCAGGATGATGACATAGGGGAAATTAAGGGGAGTTCTCTAGTTAGATACATAAGGATGATGACATAGGGGAAAACAAGGGGAGTTCTCTAGTTAGATACATCAGGATGATGTCATAGGGGAAATTAAGGGGAGTTCTCTGGTGAGATTCATCAGGATGATGACATAGGGGAAATTAAGAGGAGTTCTCTAGTTAGATACATCAGGATGATGACGTTGGGGAAGTCAAGGGGAGTTCTCTAGTGAGATTACTAAGGATGATGACATAGGGGAAATTAAGGTGAGTTCTCTAGTTAGATACATCAGGATGATGACGTTGGGGAAGTCAAGGGGAGTTCTCAAGTGAGATTAATCAAGATGATGACATAGGGGAAATTAAGGGGAGTTCTCTAGTGAGATTAATCAGGATGATGACGTAGGGGAAATTAAGGGGAGTTCTCTAGTTAGATACATCAGGTTGATGACATTGGGAAAGTCAAGGGGAGTTCTCTAGTTAGATACATCAGGAGGATGACGTAGGGGAAATTAAGGGGAGTTCTCTAGTGAGATTAATCAGGTTGATGACATTGGGAAAGTCAAGGGGAGTTCTCTAGTTGGATACATCAGGATGATGACATAGGGGAAATTAAGGGGAGTTCTCTAATGAGATTAATCAGGATGATGACATAGGGGAAATTAAGGGGAGTTCTCTAGTTAGATACATAAGGATGATGACGTAGGGGAATTTAAGGGGAGTTCTCTAGTTAGATACATCAGAATGATGACGTAGGGGAAATTAAGGGGAGTTCTCTAGTGAGATTCATCAGGATGATGACGTAGGGGAAATTAAGAGGAGTTCTCTAGTTAGATACATCAGGATGATGACGTTGGGGAAGTCAAGGGGAGTTCTCTAGTTAGATACATCAGGATGATGACGTAGGTGAAATTAAGGGAAGTTCTCTAGTTACATACATCAGAATGATGATGTAGGGGAAATTAAGGGGAGTTCTCAAGTGAGATTAATCAGGATGATGACGTAGGGGAAATTAAAGAGAGTTCTCTAGTTAGATACATCAGTATGATGACGAGGGGGAAATTAACGGGAGTTCTCTAGTTAGATACATCAGGTTGATAACATTGGGAAAGTCAAGGGGAGTTCTCTAGTTAGATACATAAGGATGATGACGTAGGGGAAATTAAGGGGAGTTCTCTAGTTAGATACATCAGGATGATGACATAGGGGAAATTAAGGGGAGTTCTCTAGTTAGATACATCAGGATGATGACGTAGGGGAACTTAAGGGGAGTTCTCTAGTTAGATACATAAGGATGATGACGTAGGGGAAATTAAGGGGAGTTCTCTAGTTAGATACATCAGGATGATGACGTTGGGAAAGTCAAGGGGAGTTCTCTAGCTAGATACATCAGGATGATGACGTAGGGAAAATTAAGAGGAGTTCTCTAGTGAGATTAATCAGGATGATGACATTGGGGAAGTCAAGGAGAGTTCTATAGTGAGAATAATCAGGATGATGACGTAGGGGAAATTAAGGGGAGTTCTCTAGTTAGATACATCAGGATGATGATGTAGGGGAAATTAAGGGGAGTTCTCCAGTTAGATACATCAGGATGATGACGTAGGGGAAATTAAGGGGAGTTCTATAGTGAGATTAATCAGGATGATGACGTAGGGGAAATTAAGGGGAGTTCTCTAGTTAGATACATCAGGATGATGACGTTGGGGAAGTCAAGGGGAGTTCTCTAGCTAGATACATCAGGATGATGACGTAGGGGAAATTAAGGGGAGTTCTCTAGTGAGATTAATCAGGATGATGACGTTGGGGAAGTCAAGGAGAGTTCTATAGTTAGATTAATCAGGATGATGACGTAGGGGAAATTAAGGGGAGTTCTCTAGTGAGATTAATCAGGTTGATGACATTGGAAAAGTCAAGGGGAGTTCTCAAGTTAGATACATCAGGATGATGACGTAGGGGAAATTAAGGGGAGTTCTCTAGTGAGAATAATCACGTTGATGACATTGGGAAAGTCAAGGGGAGTTCTCTAGTTGGATACATCAGGATGATGACGTAGGGGAAATTAAGGGGAGTTCTCTAGTGAGATTAATCAGGATGATGACGTAGGGGAAATTAAGGGGAGTTCTCTAGTTAGATACATCAGGTTGATGACATTGGGAAAGTCAAGGGGAGTTCTCTAGTTAGATACATCAGGATGATGACATAGGGGAAAATAAGGGGAGTTCTCTAGTGAGATTAATCAGGTTGATGACATTGGGAAAGTCAAGGGGAGTTCTCTAGTTGGATACATCAGAATGATGACATAGGGGAAATTAAGGGGAGTTCTCTAATGAGATTAATCAGGATGATGACGTTGGGGAAATCAAGGAGAGTTCTATGGTGAGATTAATCAGGATGATGACGTAGGGGAAATTAAGGGGAGTTCTCTAGTGAGATTAATCAGGATGATGACGTTGGGAAAGTCAAGGGGAGTTCTCTAGCTAGATACATCAGGATGATGACGTAGGGAAAATTAAGAGGAGTTCTCTAGTGAGATTAATCAGGATGATGACATTGGGGAAGTCAAGGAGAGTTCTATAGTGAGAATAATCAGGATGATGACGTAGGGGAAATTAAGGGGAGTTCTCTAGTTAGATACATCAGGATGATGATGTAGGGGAAATTAAGGGGAGTTCTCCAGTTAGATACATCAGGATGATGACGTAGGGGAAATTAAGGGGAGTTCTATAGTGAGATTAATCAGGATGATGACGTAGGGGAAATTAAGGGGAGTTCTCTAGTTAGATACATCAGGATGATGACGTTGGGGAAGTCAAGGGGAGTTCTCTAGCTAGATACATCAGGATGATGACGTAGGGGAAATTAAGGGGAGTTCTCTAGTGAGATTAATCAGGATGATGACGTTGGGGAAGTCAAGGAGAGTTCTATAGTTAGATTAATCAGGATGATGACGTAGGGGAAATTAAGGGGAGTTCTCTAGTTAGATACATCAGGATGATGACGTAGGGGAAATTAAGGGGAGTTCTCTAGCTAGATACATCAGAATGATGACGTTGGGGAAGTCAAGGGGCGTTATCTAGCTAGATACATCAGGATGATGACGTAGGGGAAATTAAGGGGAGTTCTCTAGTGAGATTAATCAGGATGATGACGTTGGGAAAGTCAAGGGGAGTTCTCTAGCTAGATACATCAGGATGATGACATAGGGGAAATTAAGGGGAGTTCTCTAGTGAGATTAATCAGGATGATGACGTTGGGGAAGTCAAGGAGAGTTCTATGGTGAGATTAATCAGGATGATGACGTAGGGGAAATTAAGGGGAGTTCTCTAGTGAGATTAATCAGGATGATGACGTTGGGAAAGTCAAGGGGAGTTCTCTAGCTAGATACATCAGGATGATGACGTAGGGAAAATTAAGAGGAGTTCTCTAGTGAGATTAATCAGGATGATGACATTGGAGAAGTCAAGGAAAGTTCTATAGTGAGAATAATCAGGATGATGACGTAGGGGAAATTAAGGGGAGTTCTCTAGTTAGATACATCAGGATGATGATGTAGGGGAAATTAAGGGGAGTTCTCCAGTTAGATACATCAGGATGATGACGTAGGGGAAATTAAGGGGAGTTCTATAGTGAGATTAATCAGGATGATGACGTAGGGGAAATTAAGGGGAGTTCTCTAGTTAGATACATCAGGATGATGACGTTGGGGAAGTCAAGGGGAGTTCTCTAGCTAGATACATCAGGATGATGACGTAGGGGAAATTAAGGGGAGTTCTCTAGTGAGATTAATCAGGATGATGACGTTGGGGAAGTCAAGGAGAGTTCTATAGTTAGATTAATCAGGATGATGACGTAGGGGAAATTAAGGGGAGTTCTCTAGTTAGATACATCAGGATGATGACGTAGGGGAAATTAAGGGGAGTTCTCTTGTGAGATTAATCAGGATGATGACGTAGGGGAAATTAAGGGGAGTTCTCTAGATAGATATGCTGCGTTCTAATCTAGGACCCTGATCGATACTGTGACCTTATGCCCCTATATGGCTATGAATCCATTTATTCCCTATATTGGCATAACCGATCAAATGTAATATTCAGAAACTCGTCTCTGGCCTCACACGAACAGAGCCACATTTCAGAATCGCTTCCTCTGCCACTTCCTTTGCAGCTAATTAGTGCAATGACATAGCAGAAGTTACTATCTAAGATTCCTAGATTAACACTCTGAGTTCTTCAACAAGATAAAAACTCAGCAACCTGGGAAAGCCCCGCTTGCTATGTTTTGATTAGTAATAGAACTCTAATGAGCACTGATAGACGATCACTTCCTAGAGACATCTTTATTGACATCTTATGTCCAAAAACTTACGTCAAACAAGGCACCTTTCAGGTATAAATATTACCAACGTTGCCTTAAGCAAACGCTGAAGTTGCTGCTGTTATGCTGATGATACCATCGCTGCTATCACTACTGCTATCGCTGCTAACGAGCGAACTATGGTGTGGTGAACTTAGAAGCTGAACAGCCGTCCCCCTGCAAGAGCCCAGCAGATGCAAGCTGTCCGCGGACGCTGCCCCTCCTCCTCTTCCTCGACGCGCTGAGAGAGACGCTGTCTTTTCTCCTGCAGAGAAATCCAGCTCCAGCGTTTCCAGCCTACTCTTGCGAGTGACTGGGATATCGAGTTCCCTGAAGGAGATACCAGACCTCCAGCATTCTATCCCAGAGGTATGGTGTTGACTAAACCATTAGAGAGAATTCTTGAAGCAAACCTTGGCAAAACCAACTTAACTTAAAGCTACTTACTTACTCCCCTCTCAAGTATTAGGCTTAGGTCAGGTACACTGGGGTAGGCGTAGTTAGAAGCACCAGTTGAGTATTTTAGCCTAATGTATATATGAATGTATATATGTTTTATTCATTTTAAACCATTGTATGGCTAAGAAACCATATCAATGCTTTTACAGTATTATTTCGCAATACTCATCTTACTGTACATACTTTTTATAATAACAAGTCTTGCAATTGTGGCAATTCATTTCTCTTGTACGAGAAGAAAGACTGTTCAATAAATGTTACCCTTTATTGAAAACGCCCGTCTCTCTATTCTCTACATATTGTGAAAGTAATCTGCACAACAACTGACTGAGTAAAATAACTGTCTATTGTTCACACGACTCTAGAGATTGACTCTTATCTGAGGAGCAAAGTTGTCATGTTGCACGGTTGTTGGAAAACTGAATCCCTTCTTGTCTGTACCAGGGAAGCTGATCACTTCCTATTCAGTCAAGAAAGTTTCCAGTGACCTCTGAGCTAGTTGGTAACAAACCCAATTAAGTTTAGCATAGTCAGTAGAGGCCTGGAAGATCTGCACTTCTACGTCGATACTACTGTTTATGTTATTCCAATGCGCAGGGCCTATTGGGAAAATAGGAACTACACTACAGATACATCAGGATGATGATGTTGGGGAAGTCAAGGGGAGTTCTCTAGTTAGATACATCAGGTTGATGACGTAGGGGAAATTAAGGGGAGTTCTCTAGTGAGATTAATCAGGATGATGACGTTGGGAAAGTCAAGGGGAGTTCTCTATCTAGGTACATCAGGATGATGACGTTGGGGAAATTAAGGGGAGTTCTCTAGTGAGATTAATCAGGATGATGACGTTGGGGAAGTCAAGGAGAGTTCTATAGTGAGATTAATCAGGATGATGACGTAGGGGAAATTAAGGGGGGTTCTCTAGTTAGATACATCAGGATGATGACGTTGGGGAAGTAAAGGGGAGTTCTCTAGTGAGATTAATCAGGATGATGACGTAGGGGAAATTAAGGGGAGTTCTCTAGATAGATACATCAGGATGATGATGGTGGGGAAGTCAAGGGAAGTTCTCTAGTTAGATACATCAGGTTGATTTTATCCACACTAAGTGTGGGAGGGTATACTCAGACGTCAGTCCCTAGCTCATTGCACCATCAGGATTCAAGCAAGCCGGGCCGACGATGGCTGAAATGACAGAAACCGGTCCCCGGAAGCTTGTCTCCTTCCCAGTATAAGAATTGGCTTGGTAGTTTGGTTTGCCCTGTTCCCATCATGCACTGGGACAGGAACAGACTAATTTGCATGTAGCCAGGTTCTGAGCTGGGATGGTGCAGTGAGCTAAAAAACGGTAATGGATCAAGCCCTGATTTCTTGACTGGGTAGGAGTATTCTGCATCATTCAGAAACTCTGTCCATCACCTTTTCCAAAATTGATTTTATCCACACTAAGTGTGGGAGGGTATACTCAGACGTGAGTCCCTAGCTCATTGCACCATCAGGATTCAAGCAAGCCGGGCCGACGACGGCTGAAATGCCAGAAACCGGTCCCCGGAAGCTTGTCTCCTTCCCAGTATAAGAATTGGCTTGGTAGTTTGGTTTGCCCTGTTCCCATCATGCACTGGGACAGGAACAGACTAATTTGCATGTAGCCAGGTTCTGAGATGGGATGGTGCAGTGAGCTAAAAAACGGTGATCGATCAAGCCCTGATCTCTTGACTGGGTAGGAGTATTCTGCATCATTCAGAAACTCTGTCCATCACCTTTTCCAAAATTTAGTTCTCTAGTTAGATACATCAGGATGATGACGTAGGGGAAATTAAGGGGAGTTCTCTGGTGGGATTAATCAGGATGATGACGTAGGGGAAAGTAAGGGGAGTTCTCTAGTTCGATACATCAGGATGATTAAGTAGGGGAAATTAAGGGGAGTTCTCTAGATAGATACATTAGGTAGGTTGATGACATTGGGAAAGTCAAGGGGAGTTCTCTAGTGAGATTAATCAGGATGATGACGTAGGGGAAATTGAGGGGAGTTCTTTAGTGAGATTAATCAGGATGATGACGTAGGGGAAATTAAGGGGAGTTCTCTAGTTAGATACATCAGGATGATGACGTAGGGGAAATTAAGAGGAGTTCTCTAGTTAGATACATCAGTATGATGATGTAGAGGAAATTAAGGGGAGTTCTCCAGTGAGATTAATCAGGATGATGACGTTGGGGAAATTAAGGGGAGTTCTCTAGCTAGATACATCAGGATGATGATGATGTTGGGGAAGTCAAGGGGAGTTCTCTAGTGAGATTAATCAGGATGATGACGTAGGGGAAATTAAGGGGAGTTCTCTAGTTAGATACATCAGGTTGATGACATTCGGAAAGTCAAGGGGAGTTCTCTAGTTAGATACATCAGGATGATGACGTAGGGGAAATTAAGGGGAGTTCTCTAGTGAGATTATTCAGGATGATGACGTTGGGGAAGTCAAGGAGAGTTCTCTAGTTAAATTAATCAGGATGATGAAGTAGGGGAAATTAAGGGGAGTTCTCTAGTTAGATACATCAGGTTGATGACATTGGGAAAGTCAATGGGAGTTCTCTAGTTAGATACATCAGGATGATGACGTAGGGGAAATTAAGGGGAGTTCTCTAGTGAGATACATCAGGTTGATGACGTAGGGGAAATTAAGGGGAGTTCTCTAGTGAAATTAATCAGGATGATGACGTAGGGGAAATTAAGGGGAGTTTTCTAGTGGGATTAATCAGGATGATGATGTTGGGGAAGTCAAAGGGAGTTCTCTAGTTAGATACATCAGGATGATGGCATAGGGAAAATTAAGGGGAGTTCTCTAGTTATATACATCAGGTTGATGACATTGGGAAAGTCAAGGGGAGTTCTCTAGCTAGATACATCAGGATGATGACGTTGGGGAAGTCAAGGGGAGTTCTCTAGCTAGATACATCAGGATGATGACGTAGGGGAAATTAAGGGGAGTTCTCTAGTAAGATACATCAGGATGATGACGTAGAGGGAATTAAGGGGAGTTCTCTAGTGAGATTAATCCGAGTGATGACGTTGGGAAAGTCAAGGGGAGTTCTCTAGCTAGATACATCAGGATGATGATGTAGGGGAAATTAAGGGGAGTTCTCTAGTGAGATTAATCAGGATGATGACGTTGGGAAAGTCAAGGAGAGTTCTATAGTGAGATTAATCAGGATGATGATGTAGGGGAAATTAAGGGGAGTACTCTAGTGAGATTAATCAGGATGATGACGTTGGGAAAGTCAAGGGGAGTTCTCTAGCTAGATACATCAGGATGATGATGTAGGGGAAATTAAGGGGAGTTCTCTAGTGAGATTAATCAGGATGATGACGTTGGGAAAGTCAAGGAGAGTTCTATAGTGAGATTAATCAGGATGATGATGTAGGGGAAATTAAGGGGAGTACTCTAGTGAGATTAATCAGGATGATGACATTGGGAAAGTCAAGGGGAGTTCTCTAGTTAGATACATCAGGATGATGACATAGGGGAAATTAAGGGGAGTGCTATAGTTAGATACATCAGGATGATGACGTAGGGGAAATTAAGGGGAGTTCTCTAGTGAGATTAATCAGGTTGATGACATTGGGAAAGTCAAGGGGAGTTCTCTAGTTAGATACATCAGGATGATGACATAGGGGAAATTAAGGGGAGTTCTCTAGTGAGAATAATCAGGTTGATGACATTGGGAAAGTCAAGGGGAGTTCTCTAGTTAGATACATCAGGATGATGACGTAGGGGAAATTAAGGGGAGTTCTCTAGTGAGATTAATCAGGTTGATGACATTGGGAAAGTCAAGGGGAGTTCTCTAGTTAGATACATCAGGATGATGACGTAGGGGAAATTAAGGGGAGTTCTCTAGTGAGAATAATCAGGTTGATGACATTGATAAAGTCAAGGGGAGTTCTCTAGTTGGATACATCAGGATGATCAGGTAGGGGAAATTAAGGGGAGTTCTCTAGTGAGATTAATCAGGATGATGACGCAGGGGAAATTAAGGGGAGTTCTCTAGTTAGATACATCAGGTTGATGACATTGGGAAAGTC
The DNA here is from genome assembly GCF_964263255.1 of Lissotriton vulgaris. NCBI lineage: Eukaryota > Metazoa > Chordata > Amphibia > Caudata > Salamandridae > Lissotriton > Lissotriton vulgaris. Next base: position 38,598,721 of record NC_141699.1, on the reverse strand, counting down.
AAGGGGAGTTCTCTAGTTAGATACATCAGGATGATGACGTAGGGGAAATTAAGGGGAGTTCTCTAGTTCGATACATCAGGATGATGACGTAGGGGAAATTAAGGGGAGTTCTCTAGTGAGATTAATCAGGATGATGACGTAGGGGAAATTAAGGGGAGTGCTATAGTTAGATACATCAGGATGATGACGTAGGGGAAATTAAGGGGTGTTCTCTAGTTAGATACATCAGGATGATGACGTAGGGGAAATTAAGGGGAGTTCTCTAGTGAGAATAATCAGGATGATGACGTAGGGGAAATTAAGGGGAGTTCTCTAGTTAGATATATCAGGTTGATGACATTGGGAAAGTCAAGGGGAGTTCTCTAGTGAGATTAATCAGGAGATGACGTAAGGGAAATTAAGGGGAGTTCTCTCGTTAGATACATCAGGATGATGACGTTGTCAAAGTCAAGGGGAGTTCTCTGGTTAGATACATTAGGATGATGACATAGGGAAAATTAAGGGGAGTTCTCTAGTGCGATTAATCAGGATGATGACTTAGGGGAAATTAAGGGGAGATCTCTAGTGAGATTAATCAGGTTGATGACATTGGGAAAGTCAAGGGGAGTTCTCTAGTTAGATACATCAGGATGATGACGTAGGGGAAATTAAGGGGAGTTCTCTAGTGAGATTAATCAGGTTGATGACATTGGAAAAGTCAAGGGGAGTTCTCAAGTTAGATACATCAGGATGATGACGTAGGGGAAATTAAGGGGAGTTCTCTAGTGAGAATAATCACGTTGATGACATTGGGAAAGTCAAGGGGAGTTCTCTAGTTGGATACATCAGGATGATGACGTAGGGGAAATTAAGGGGAGTTCTCTAGTGAGATTAATCAGGATGATGACGTAGGGGAAATTAAGGGGAGTTCTCTAGTTAGATACATCAGGTTGATGACATTGGGAAAGTCAAGGGGAGTTCTCTAGTTAGATACATCAGGATGATGACATAGGGGAAAATAAGGGGAGTTCTCTAGTGAGATTAATCAGGTTGATGACATTGGGAAAGTCAAGGGGAGTTCTCTAGTTGGATACATCAGAATGATGACATAGGGGAAATTAAGGGGAGTTCTCTAATGAGATTAATCAGGATGATGACATAGGGGAAATTAAGGGGAGTTCTCTAGTTAGATACATAAGGATGATGACATAGGGGAAAACAAGGGGAGTTCTCTAGTTAGATACATCAGGATGATGTCATAGGGGAAATTAAGGGGAGTTCTCTGGTGAGATTCATCAGGATGATGACATAGGGGAAATTAAGAGGAGTTCTCTAGTTAGATACATCAGGATGATGACGTTGGGGAAGTCAAGGGGAGTTCTCTAGTGAGATTACTAAGGATGATGACATAGGGGAAATTAAGGTGAGTTCTCTAGTTAGATACATCAGGATGATGACGTTGGGGAAGTCAAGGGGAGTTCTCAAGTGAGATTAATCAAGATGATGACATAGGGGAAATTAAGGGGAGTTCTCTAGTGAGATTAATCAGGATGATGACGTAGGGGAAATTAAGGGGAGTTCTCTAGTTAGATACATCAGGTTGATGACATTGGGAAAGTCAAGGGGAGTTCTCTAGTTAGATACATCAGGAGGATGACGTAGGGGAAATTAAGGGGAGTTCTCTAGTGAGATTAATCAGGTTGATGACATTGGGAAAGTCAAGGGGAGTTCTCTAGTTGGATACATCAGGATGATGACATAGGGGAAATTAAGGGGAGTTCTCTAATGAGATTAATCAGGATGATGACATAGGGGAAATTAAGGGGAGTTCTCTAGTTAGATACATAAGGATGATGACGTAGGGGAATTTAAGGGGAGTTCTCTAGTTAGATACATCAGAATGATGACGTAGGGGAAATTAAGGGGAGTTCTCTAGTGAGATTCATCAGGATGATGACGTAGGGGAAATTAAGAGGAGTTCTCTAGTTAGATACATCAGGATGATGACGTTGGGGAAGTCAAGGGGAGTTCTCTAGTTAGATACATCAGGATGATGACGTAGGTGAAATTAAGGGAAGTTCTCTAGTTACATACATCAGAATGATGATGTAGGGGAAATTAAGGGGAGTTCTCAAGTGAGATTAATCAGGATGATGACGTAGGGGAAATTAAAGAGAGTTCTCTAGTTAGATACATCAGTATGATGACGAGGGGGAAATTAACGGGAGTTCTCTAGTTAGATACATCAGGTTGATAACATTGGGAAAGTCAAGGGGAGTTCTCTAGTTAGATACATAAGGATGATGACGTAGGGGAAATTAAGGGGAGTTCTCTAGTTAGATACATCAGGATGATGACATAGGGGAAATTAAGGGGAGTTCTCTAGTTAGATACATCAGGATGATGACGTAGGGGAACTTAAGGGGAGTTCTCTAGTTAGATACATAAGGATGATGACGTAGGGGAAATTAAGGGGAGTTCTCTAGTTAGATACATCAGGATGATGACATAGGGGAAATTAAGGGGAGTTCTCTAGTTAGATACATCAGGATGATGACGTTGGGGAAGTCAAGGGGAGTTCTCTAGTGAGATTAAGCAGGATGATGACGTAGGGGAAATTAAGGGGAGTTCTCTAGTTAGATACATCAGGATGATGACGTTGTGGAAGTCAAAGGGAGTTCTCTAGTTAGATACATCAGTATGATGATGTAGGGGAAATTAAGGGGAGTTCTCTAGTTAGATACATCAGGATGATGACGTTGGGGAAGTCAAGGGGAGTTCTCTAGTGAGATTAAGCAGGATGATGACGTAGGGGAAATTAAGCAGAGTTCTCTAGTTGGATACATCGGGATGATGACGTAGGTGAAATTAAGGGAAGTTCTCTAGTTAGATACATCAGGTTGATGACATTAGGAAAGTCAAGGGGAGTTCTCTAGTTAGATACATCAGGTTGATGACGTTGGGGAAGTCAAGGGAAGTCCTCTAGTTATATACATCAGGATGATGATGTAGGGGAAATTAAGGGGAGTTCTCTAGTGAGATTAATCAGGATGATGACATTGGGGAAGTCAAGGAGAGTTCTCTAGTGAGATTATTCAGGATGATGACGTAGGGGAAAGTAAGGGGAGTTCTATAGTTAGATACATCAGGTTGATGATGTTGGGGAAGTCAAGGGGAGTTTTCTAGTTAGATACATCAGGATGATGACGTTGAGGAAGTCAAAGGGAGTTTTCGAGTTACATACATCAGTATGATGATGTTGAAGAAGATGATGCTGAGGAAGTCAAGGGGAGGCCTCTAGTTGTGGGGGATGAAGTCCTTGGGGGCCAGAAAGCCCTCCTGCTACCTCCAGCAGGTCCCACACAGTGGGATTCATGAGAGGTGGATATGGTGTAAATATACCCCAAAGGTACCTTCTGGGGATTCTACCTTGCTGTGTCATGTCGGCCGAGGATGGCGGAAGGGATGACCCTTATACATAGTCACTATGCAGAGGATGGTAATCCTGATGTGATTCTGAGAATCTTCATGCATAATTAATGAGGCTAGTTTTTTGGGGAAACCAGACAGCATCTTATGCAGTGCTTAACTAGGTGAAAGTTCAATACCGAAACCCGTTGTGTAGAGTGAAGGTCCGGTAAATGTAGGTGAAGGGTTAGGAGAATACTCAGGCCTATATTGGAGTACCAATGAAACGTAACAAGGGTTCATTTGCTGATATCCCTGGCACCCTTTGAGCACAAAGAAGTTACATGTTGTTCCTTTTTCATACATAAAATTAAGCCTAGTGTAGGAACCCCAGGATCTAACAAGAGAGGGTAAGGTTGTTAACATCTTTAGCAGAATTTGACCTCATTGCAAGAAAGCTTGGATATTAGAATTGGATGTAACGTGCAAACTGCATCAGCAGATTATGATTGGCCGCATGGGAGGGCGGTTACCTGTCGAGAACCACTAGAAGAAATGACTGAACGCTATATGCAGCAATGTTTAGCCACAAGGTGGTGAGTGTGCGCAGGGCCTAGCAATGTGTGTGTGTGTGTGCGTTTGTGTGTGTGTCTGTGTGTGTGTGTGTGTGAGCATCTCTGTGTCTCCGTCTGTTTGTCTGTGTGTGTCTGTGTAAGGAAAAAAAGGAAAAACTACAAGATATCACATGAGTAATTGTCAACTCTATTCAAGACTGAACATATCCGAAATCAAAAAAATATATAAGATTTGACCATTGAATTAAACTTAGGATATTGAATAAGACCCATCACATACTTTTTGTGTTTATTAAAAAAATAAAAGCATACATTCCTTAGCGCAAAATTATTTTAAGGAATAAAAACAACAGATGTAATTGTACAGAGCTATATAGACAAAGCAGATGGTTGCAACAGAATGGAACATTTATTGCTGCGTACTCTGATCATCTTACGGTATTTTTAGGGAAAAACCTCAGAGCAAAATTTGCACTAACATTTCTGCAAGGATATAACATGATCAAAAGAAGCATAAAACAGAGGTGCATATATGCAAACCCCTTGCACCATCAGTACGTCATTTTGTCACATATTAACCCCTTTGCTGCTAGGCCTTTTCCCCTCCTGTGCTAAGCCTTTTTTTGGCTATTTAGGGTAGTGCGTGCTTAGGCGTGCTTAGGCCCAGCATTAAGTCACTTTTCACACACCTCCAGCCGAGCACCATTCCAAGCACACCGTCAGCCAAGCATCAGATCACGCACACCGCCAGCCAAGCACCGGACCACGCACACCGCCAGCCAAGCACCAGTCCACACACACCGCCAATGAAACGCAAGTCCACACACAGTGCTAGGCAAATGCCAGTCCATGCACACCGCCAGTCAAGCGCCACTCGACGCACACCGCCAGTCAACACCACTCCACGCACACCACCAGGCAAGCACCAGTCCAGGCACACTACCAGCCAAGCACCAATCCAAACACACCACCAGGCAAGCGCCACTCCACACACACCGCCAGCCAAGCACCAGTCCAAGCATACCACCAGCCAAGCACCAATCCAAACACCGCCAGCCAAGCACCAGTCCACACATACCGCCAACCAAGCACCAGTCCACAGACACTGCCAGCCAAGCGCCAGACCACGCACACAGCCAGACAATCACCACTACACGCAAACCAACATCATATTTTAGATTTTTTTTAATATAAATAAAAAATAAAAAAAATTGCAAATTGATACAAATCTACTAACACAACTAAAACTAAATACACTACACACATGCCAACTTTGAAACTGAACAATAAGTATTAAAGAATAGAGGCCAGGCAGTTCACTTTACCACTCATGGATGCTCCCAAAAATTGTTTTGCGTGTGGTACAATCTAAAACAAGCTGGTACACACAGCCCAGGGTTCGAAGGGCAGTCGGGGCAGTACATACGTACCTCCTTCCGCAAACCTCTTCGCCAACAGACTCTATATCTCCGACTGGGAAAGTCTTTTGAGATTGTAGGAGGAATTTGATCAGGAAAGTGGCGATCTTTCAATCTGGCAACATCCTCCACCACTCCAACTCTAAGAATACTTGCCTGTTCCACTAAAACAAGGCTGCCTATTACAGACTCCTGAAACTTTACAAAAGTCATCTTTGACTGAGGACAAGATTGCTGGAACACAACAAAAGCATTAAAGGTTGCCAAGTGGAAAAGATGAATTGCCAACTTCTTGTACCAAATGTAAGCCTTACGAAGAGAAGCATACGGTTCCAACCTCTGATCTACTCTGTCAACACCACCCATGTGCCTATTATAGTCTAAAATGCACACAGGTTTGCGCGCTTCTGCAACCTAACCCCAAACAGTCACCGGTTCAGTTCTCTCATCATGTATGGTAGTCAACATGTAGACATCTCTCCTGTCTGAAAACTTCACAGCTAGAAGCCCTCTCGCAACGCAATGCACTGCACTGACCCCGGGCAAGCTTTTGACAAACAAGTTCTTTTGGAAATCCTTTATGGTTAGAGCGGATTGTGCAACAAGCAACAGTGTCCACTTTGGCCAATTCCCTGAACAACCGCACACCAGTGTAGAGGTCATCAACATATAAATGATGGCCTTTGTGAAATAATCCTCTACCAAGTTCCCACACAATTTTCTCAGTCACTCTAAGAGTGGACAGACAACCAGGGGGGTTAATACTGGATTCCTTACTGGTGTACACCCTGAAATTAAAGACATATCCAGTCCGACTGTAACACAGCATATACAGCTTAATTCCATAGCGTGCCCTCTTACTAGGAATGTATTGCCTAAAAACCAAGCGGCCCTTGAACAACAACAAGGACTCAACTACTGCAATTTCTTTCCCAGGAACATAGATCTCAGAAAACCATTCAACAAAGTGATCAATGACAGGCCGAATCTTGAAAAGACGGTCACAATCAGGGTGAACTCGTGGCAAAGCTAAACCATTATCGACAAAATGCATCATCCGAAGCAGAACCAAATACCTATCACGACTCATGACTGCCGGAAATATAGCAGTTGCCATCAAGGGACTACTATACCAATATGAAACCATTGATGGCTTCCTAAGCAAGCCCATCAGCGTGGGGCTTAAGGCTGGCACAGTTCTCCCTCAAACACTGTTCTTCATACAAATTAGTCTGCTCTACAATATCAGCCAAAAACACATCATCCATAAACAACTTGAAAAAATCAATTGGCAAAAAGTTTTCAGTGTTCACCCTACACCCTGGAACACCAGTGAATTCAGACAATGCCGGCTGCACCATGCCTGGGGCAACCCAGAGGTCAAAACTTTCAACGAGAAGTCTTGCAGCCCCAGGCTGCCCCCCAGCTGCCTCTTCTCTCACTACACCAACTGGAAGTATAGCAGCCCCAGGCTGCAGCCCAGAGGCCTCTTGCTGCACTATCGGCACAGCAATGTCCTCCGCAACCACAGGCACTTCATCCACACCAAAAGTAGCGTCATCAGCACTCAGAGTATCTTCATTATCAAGTGAAGCCATGTGTAGAGAAAACTCACTACCTGAATCTTCACCTCCCACCTCTGCCTCAGAATCAGAGTCACTCTCTGAACCATGGTCAGAGGAAGATTCAAAAAGCCTTCCAACAACTTGCTGAGCAGTAATCCGGCGGCTAGCCATTATTATCCTTACTAAAAAAGGAGACTGCACAAACAACTCTACAACCAACACTGTGCAAAGTAAGTAAAAAAATGTAAGCCTTTATCACAAAGATCTGTATACTGAAAAAATATACAATTCACTTACAAGAGACAGCTATACTCACCAGCACCTACTCTGTAAAGAGACAGCAAATAGGCAACAATATCCCACCAGAAAGAAGAAAAAAACTTACAACTACAGAAACCAAAGTACACTTCAAGCACAGATGCAAAACATGTTTTACAATCACAAAAAACATAAACCAAACATACTCGTATTATTACACACTTTGCAAAAAAACATTTACATTAAAATTGAACAAAAAAGGTATCTTACCAAACACATGCAACTACACAAACAGCAGAACCACCAGTAATGGAACCGCACACTGCAACAGTCTAAAGAGAAATAAAACAATACACTTTAGAAGAAAAAATAACAATACACATTACAACAGGCTATGTCACAGGGTATGTCACAAATGGGGTGTCTGTCCCCATGGGGGGCAGAATATAAATCTTTTTAAATGTAGGCCCCCTGGAAGCAGCCTTTGCCCAAGGGGTCACTTCCATTTAAAAAAAAAAGATGTCCCTGGTGTCTAGTGGTTTTTTTGCTCCCTCCAGAGAGCAGAAAGGCCAAATTAAGACACTAATCTGCCCAGAGGGGGCAGAATATATTTGTTTTAAATATGGGCCCAAGGAAGCGACCCTTGCCCAAGGGGTCGCTTCCTATACTAAAAAAAACAATCCCTGGGGTCTAGTGGGCTTTTCTACCCCCCCCCCCGGTCCCAAATCGGAAAAAAAATGGCTGATCTGCCCATGGGGTCGCTTCCTTTATTAAAAAAAAAACAATCCCTAGTATCTAGTCGGCTTTTCTACCCTCCCTGGGTCCAGATTCAGAAAAAATAGGCCTGATCTGCCCCCAGGGGGGGGCAGAAAAGTCTAAAAGGATTATTTAGCCCCTTGGAAGCGACCCTTGCCCAAGGGGTCGCTTCCTTTATAAAAAAAACAATCCCTGGTATCTAGAGGGCTTTTCTACCCCCCTGGGTCCAAATTCGGGAAAAATAGGCCCGATCTGCCCCCAGGCGGGGGGGGGGGGCAGAAAAGTCTAAAATGATTATTTAGCCTCTTGGAAGCGACCCTTGCCCAAGGGGTCGCTTCCTTTATAAAAAAAAACAATCCCTGGTATCTAGTAGGCTTTTCTACCCCCCTGGGTCCAGATTCGGGAAAAATAGGCCCGATCTGCCCCCAGGGGGGGCAGAAAAGTCTGAAATTGAAATTGCCCCCCAGGAAGTGACCCTTGCCCAAGGGGTCGTTTCCCATGCCACCAAAAAAACATCCCTGGTGTCTAGTGGGGGCATTTCTGGTGCAGGATCGCGACACTGTGCGCTATCCTGCACCAGGAATGCCCTGCATTGGGACATCAGAGGAGAGGAAACACTGTTTCCTCCCCCCCGATGCCTCAAGGCACCGAGAAACGGCCTCCCCGCCCCACCGGAGAGCAAACACCCACCTGGCTCCTTGGACGTGCTGGAAACAAATGGCTTCCAGCGCATCCAGCTTTTCCTGATGACGTTGGCGCACGCTGTGCGTGCTGACGTCACCAGGAAGCGTGGGGGGCCCCAGGGGTGGCAGAGGAAAGTCCTCCGCTGCCGACCCTGCATCAAGCAGCAAGATCGATGCCCCAGGGGGGGAGCGCCAGCGCTCTCACAAGGGCTGTGCCGATGACGGAGCGGTTCCGTCATCAGCACAGCCCAACTGACGCTGATGACGATACCCCTCCGTCATCAGCGTCGAAGGGGTTAAAAGTGACGCACAGTCGGCGCAATAGTGGCTTGTAAATAAGCCCCTGAGTGTGTCAATGCTCTTCTTGGCCATTTATCAAACAACAGGGGACATATTAACAGAGAGGTCGCGAAGCACAGCAAGTCTCCTTGCTGCGCTGTGCTGTGTGACAGGGAAATGGCAGGACGCAACTTATTTAAAAGAATATCACACATTTCTGTTCTTTCCTCTGCACAGGTGGACGATCGGCGGCCTCACGCCAACACAGCAACACAGGCACCCTTGCACCACACGGGTGCCTGTGTTGCATGCAAGATTATTTTTCGTATTTCTCTTTCTAGGTGTGATGCTGAAAATGTAGCATGCGTCGAAAGAGGAAAAACAAGGAGAAATACAAATATTTCTTCTCGTTACACCTCTCCTGGGAGGCGTATCTTGTTGATGCCTTCCCAGGTTCACCAGTTCTTATAAACCTGGGGTTGCGTCAAAGTCCATGGATGTTGTGTGGGAGCACCCTCGCAACCCCCATGGAAACGCCTCCCTGGCTTCTTAAATCTCTTTTGACATTTGCGTCGCTCTTGCACCACATTGCACAGTGCAAGAACTACGCAAAGGGGGTCCTTAATGTGCCCCTCTCTTTTTAAAAGCTACCCCTTATTGGTCACAGGTGATCTCAGTTCCAGAAAGGTAGACATAAATGTTCATCGCTGCATTCAAGGTCCGGAGGAGATGGTTTTGGAAGAATAAAAACATTATTCTGAGTTCCAGGACAAAAGGACATTTTCTGGATATTATTCAAATATATAGATGTCGCGCTCTCTACCAGACTAGGGATTGGACGATGCCAGTACATGTTATCCGTGGGAAACAGTTGGAACAACGCGGGCAGAGTTATGTGTGTTCCAACAATGTAAGTGCTACCACACTTACCTTAACCATGCATATGCCTTATCCAGGCATATGCGTGCTTAAAGCAGTACATGGTCTAGCTGTTGCTGGGCATAAGCCCCGATCAGGTAGGATCAGGAGAGGATGCAGTGAGGTGAGTCGGGCTGAGGTTGGGTTTTTGGAGGGGAGTGGGGGGAGTTTTTAAGGGTTGGGTAGTTTTCAGGGCTGCGGGTTTGGGGTTGTTTTCAGGTTGGGGAAGTTTTTAGGGCTTTTGGGGATGGTGGGCTAGTTATTAGGCCTTAAGGAGGGGCAGAGACGTTTTTAGGGTTCGGGAGTGGGATTTGGTTTTCGAGAGGGGGTAGATTTAGGTCTCATGGCAGGGGCTTGGGGGCCATTTTATGGCTCAGGGTTGGGTGCATGGAACGGGATACTTTTTAGGCCTTGGGGAGATTGGGTTCGTTTTTAGAGATTAGGGGAGGGCGGGTAGTTTTTCAGGCTTGGGTTCATTGGATTTTGTATGGCTCGTGGGGAGAGGGTTGGGTTTCAGAAAGGAGGGGGGTAGTTTTAGGTCTCAGGGCGGGGGCAGAGGTTGAGGGGTAAGACTTACGTGATTCGTCTTAACCACGCATATGTGTTTGCCATACATGCCTTTACAGCGCATATTTTGTTGTAAAGGCATGCGTGGTAAAGGCATAGACTTTGTTAAGACTTGCGTTGATAAGACCGCATGACACCGGCATGCGTGGTAAACTCATACTTGGTTCCATCACACAAGCGTTATCCCTAGCTGTGCTCTGACTCACCCCAAGCTATGATTGCCATAGAAGAAAGACTCTGACAGAGCTTCAGGCTAAGATTGCCATGGAAGAAAGACTCTGACAAAGCTTCAGGCTATGATTGCCATGGAAGAAAGACTCTGACAGAGCTCCAGGCTATGATTGCATTAGAGGAAAGACTCTGACAGAGCTCCTGGCTATGATTGCCATAGAGGAAATACTCTGACAGAGCTACAGGCTATGATTGCCATGGAGGAAAGACTCTGACAGAGCTCCAGGCTGTGATTGCCATAGAGGAAAGACTCTGATAGAGTTCCAGCCTATGATTGCCATGGAGGAAAGACTCTGACAGAGCTTCAGGCTATGATTGCCATAGAGGAAAGACTCTGACAGAGCTCCAGGGTGTTGGTTTTCTCTTGGCTGTGGACTAGTTTCTTGCCTTTTCATGCCTTTCCTGCCTCGTGCTGTCCTTCCTGGCTGGTTTCTAATAGTCCCTCATGGCACAAGAGGGACTGCTGCCTTCCTTCCAAAATGATTTCTCTTTCGTTTGAGACTCCTGATCTGGAAATGTGAGAAAAGTCTACATAAAATAAGGATCAAAGTATACGGAGAACGCTTCAGAAGTGAAATATTAATTTTATTTAAAAAAAATACTGCAGGCTAACAAATAAAACTGCATGTGGATTCCATTTAAACATTTTTATTGGAATTATTTTTAGGAATGAAACTTACTCAATTAATATTAAGAGGGAGTTGGTAACCGGTGAAGTTTGAAAGAAAAGAACCCGGTAGAAGGTTACCCAGCCGTTTGCTGCATCTTCACCATTTAAAAAAATGTGTTCATGCTTGCAGTATGGATAGACAATAGGGTTCTGAGGAACTCTGTAAACATGCAAAGTAAACTGTTGTAGCTGTGAATAGAAGTCGGATGTGTGAGGTTGTGTGCCCAAAAGTGCTTGGAAGAACACAGAGCACACCTTTTAAACATAAGGATGGTTGGAAGGTCTGAGGTCATGATCTGAACCAAGAGGTCCCTGACCAAGAATAATTATTTGTTATTGTGTGTTGTGGAGAATGTTTGTGAACGTGTACAGAATAATCAGACAGACATAGTTGATGAAATTCATAAATTGTTATGGGATTATTTTTGTGTGTTGTGTCTTACTTATTTAATGTATTGGTGTATTTAAATACCTTACACACCTGTCTCCTGAGTTAGGCCTGCCTGCTCGCAGCCAGCCACCAAGGGTTGAGCCAGGGCTCATGTTTTGAGACCATGTCTGACCTTATATCGTGGGGGGGGCCTTATTGCTAGCGGCCGGTGCATACTTACCCCTACCAATAACGCATCCTACAACTACCTTCCAGAAAAGGAAAGGATTGGGGCCAATGCCAAGTGTGCACACATTCTGCAATCAAGCTGAACGCACGTCGAGAATGTGTCACGCCGTGGAGTATTTGCGGTGGACGGCATTTCCCAGCGGCCACAGACTCTTGTGAGATTGTGGCCGCCTGACATCTTCTTGTATAACCTTCCTTAAGGTGTTTGCGGTTCTGGCTACACAATGTGCACCATAGTTTTGCTGTAGCCAGGACTTGCTACATGGATTTTATGTTTCAGTGTCAAACAAATGTTCTAGTTCCTGTCGGATTATGGACCTTTCCATTCTGAGAGAAGTATCCTGAAGTTGTGCTTGATTTGCAAACAAACTTTGAACATTTGACACATGGAACAGTACTGAAAATGAAAAGATATTGATAGGTATGTGGAATTTAATTCACAGAGGCCTAATTTACAACGGTAAACTTACACTTTTGTGTGAGTTTGCAATTGTTTGCTATGCACAAAAATATTTATGAGTAGAATGATTAGGACTAGGAGTTTCCACACATTAATAGGACAGTCCTATATGTTTAGGTGTGCAGACACTGCAGTCCTAAGACACTATTCATAAAGGGGTGAGAGGTGTGGCTCTGTGGCCAGGGCGAATGATTCTGGAATCTGGGAATCACGGTTCGATTCCCGGTGCTGGCGGCAGATTAGCCCAGCACCATGTGACTCTGGGCAATAGCTTGCTTAATCTTCCTGACGGCCCCCAGCGCCTGGAGACCCATACGGGTGATTATTCGTACTTTACAAATGTGGATTATTATAAACTTCCTTTGTGAATAGTAACAATCATAAACTTTCACAAATGTGTAAATTTACCTATGTGAATCAGGGCCTTAGATTATAAGGAATTTGACCTCTGGCGCATGAAGAGATCATTAACAGGCACGTGCATCAACCATTTTTGCAAACGCAAACGGTGCGATTTGCAAATATACACCGTTTGCGCTTGCAAAAAGGATATTTGCAATGCATCAAGGTTCAAGGCACTCGTAGTTTGAGAATTCGCAATTATTTGTGATTTCTCAAAGTACGATTGCATTTATGGAATCGCAATTTGCGATTCCTTGAATGCAATGCAAGAACCACTTTAAAACAGCGATTTTGCGAATAGGGTGCCCAAATTACCATGAAGTTGAATTTGATGGTAATTTGCTAAATGCGTTGCAAAATGCACTTCAGTGCATTTTTCAAAGTTTCATGTTGCGCACACACATGCCCATAGGGCATGTGTGTGCGCAACATGGGTGCACATCACTACTCCACGGGTGCAACAGGTATCCTTTTGACATGCTTCCACCCTTGAAATTGCATGCACAATTTGCGAATACCTATTGGTACTCGCAAATTGCGCATGCAATCTCCTATTCATTCATATGGGCCTGAAGGCCCTCAGGAATGAATGGGGAGCCATTCCTTAATTGCGACTCGCAATTTGCAAGTTGCAATTGAAGAATCTGAAGGAATAGCTATTTTTTCAGCGATTCTTACATGCATAGGCATTTGTGCTTCCTTATTAGCGAATCCTTATTTTTCGCTAATAAGGAATCACAAGTGGCATTTTTGATGCATGGGTCTGTATGGCTCATATGTACAGAGCTATTTAGCACTTCTTAAGGACCGAATCACTATTTCGGGCCGTTAAGATATGCTAAATAGCCCTACCATTAGTACAAAAGAAAAACGCACAAGCAAAATGCAATTTCTACGTTACGTTACGTTAAAATTATTTGTAACGCGCACTATCACCATCGGTTTTTTGGCGCTCATTGACAGGTAACGTGATCCAGAGTGAGAGGGTTAGTTATATGCGGATTGAAAGAGCAGGGTTTTTAAAAGTCTGCGGAAACAGTCGTACTTTGGGCAAAGACGGAGTGAAGGTGGCAGGGAGTTCCAGGTGGAGGGGGCCTGTACAGAAAAGCTCAGGCCACCGTGCTTTTTTCTTTTGAATTTGGGGACCTCGAGGAGATTAAGTGATGCTGAGCGAAGAGCTCTAGAAGGGATGTGACGGGACAAGGCTGAAGAGATGAACGCGGGGGCTGCATCCGAGAGGGCCTTGAAGGTTGAGCATGCCAGTTTGAAGGTGCAGCGTTTGGAAACAGGGAGCCAATGCAGACTACGGAGGAGTGGGGTGACGTGCTGATGTTTGGGTTGGCGGAAAATCAGGCGGGCGGCCTGATTTTGCACTAGCTGGAGTCGATGGAGGTGACATGCCGGAATTCCTACGTACAGCATGTTGGCATAGTCAAGCCTGGAGGTGATGAGCGCGATGACAACTTGGATCAGGGCTTCTTTGGTGAGAAACCTGCTGATCTTGCGGATCCGCCTGAGGTGGAACAAGCAGGCTGAGGTGACCGCGTTGATTTGCGGTCTCATTGATAGATCTTCAGAAATGATCACCCCCAGGCTTTTGACTGAGCTCACGGGAGTGGGTGCGGTCCCCAGAGATGTTGGCCAGAAGGTGGAATTCCATGGGTGCTTGGGGCCTCCTACCAAGACGAGCTCAGTTTTGGTAGGGTTCAGCTTTAAGTGACTGTGGTACATCCACTCCGCAATGGTTAGCAAGGTGGATTGGAAGTTGATACGGGAGGAAGGAAGAGAGTCTATGGAAAAATTAACTGAAGGTCGTCCGCGTAGTTGAAGATTGTAACCGGAGAGTTGCGGAGGGAGGCTATGAGTGGTTGGAGATACAAATTAAAAAGAAGAGGGGATAGTGCGGAGCCCTGAGGGACACCGCAGGGAAGGGAGGTGAAGGGAGCGGAAAAGGTGGAAAGGTGAACGGACTGTGAACGCTGGTGAAGGAAAGATCTGAGCTAGTCAAGGGCCACTCCCTGAATACCGGCGTTGTGGACACGGTCGATCAGGATGGTATGATCGACCGTGTCGAATGCCGCCGAGAGATCTAATAGGACAAGGGCTTGAGAGGTGTTTTTATCAGCGCCCTTCCTGAGGGTGTCTATGACTGCTACTATGACCGCCTCGGTGGAGTGGAGGGGTCTGAATCCCGCTTGTTGAGGGTCTAAGAAAGAGGATTTCTCTATGAAAGAGCTCAGGCAGCGGGTAACGTAGGTCTCCAGGATCTTTCCTAGGTAGGGGAGGAGGGAGATGGGTCTGTAGTTACTGAGTATAGTGGGATCTGCATTGGGTTTCTTTAGGATAGGTAAGACTGCAGCTTGCTTGAAGGAGGATGGGACCGCCCCGGTAGGAAGGGAGTTGTTAAGAAGTGCTAGAGGGGGGCCTGGGCATGCAAGAAAGGCTTCTTTCAGAATCTGCGGGGGACAGCAATCATTGGGGGATCCCGAACTGACTTTATGAAGTAGTGAGGCGAACTCTTGAAGAGATATAGGTGGGAACTCTGACAAGGTACTGGTATTTGTAGGGGGGAGAGGAGGAGGAGTAGGAGATGCCGGGGTGGGAATGTTATTTTTTATTGTTGTAATTTTCTCTATAAAGTAAGAGTTAAGCGAGTCACAGAGGGTTTGGGTCGGCTGGGGTTGGGGAGTGACTCTATCCGGCAGGGAGAGCTCATTTACGATTGAAAAAATATCTTTCGATTTGTTGTTTGAGTCCAAGATTTTTTGTGAGAAATATGCCGTCTTGGCTGCCAGGATCGATTGTTTGTAAGATTTTAAGGCCTCAGTGTAAACGATTTTAAGCTGTGGGTCGTATTGGCGACGCCAGCGGCGTTCAGCTTGCCGCAGGGCAAGTTTTTCCGCTTTGAGTTGGTCAGTAAACCAACGTTGTGCGTCGTGGGGCGCTTAGTTTCAATTCTTTTTAGAGGGGCAGCTTTGTCGCTGGCCTGACGCAGCCATTCATCAAGTTTGTAGCCTGATCCTCTAATGAGGTCAGAGACGTGGGTGCAGTAGAAGCCAGTGAGTCATGAAACTCAGGCAGATTGGCCCTTTTCCAGTTGCGAGCCATAGTATTCTTAGTCCGGGGAGGAGGACACAAAGTGTGCAAATGTAAGTGAAAGGAGATGAAGTAATGGTCAGACCAGGAGCAAGGGAAGACTATAGGGGGTGAAATGTCAAGGTTAGATGTCCAGACTTGGTCGAGGGTATGACCTTTCAGATGGGTGGGAGTGTGAATGTGTTGGGAAAGATTCATGCCTTTTAGAAGGTCAGTGAATTCCACCGACGATTGGCTTTCATGGACATCAGAAGGCCAATAAGTGAAGTCACCAATCACCACGATGTTAGCGTGGTTGATTGCTAGTTGAGCGATAGCGTCGCTGAAGAATTGGGGAAAAAGAGGCATATAATCGAGGGGTCTATATACGAGGACACAAATAAAAGACGACTTAGGGGAGGTAAATTTTAGTGCTAGATATTCAGTTTTAGGGATAGAGGTCACCGTGATCTCGGAGAAGATATGTTCAGAGCGGATGATAGCCGCCACTCCGCCACCAGACTTTCCAGCGGGCCGGTTGGCGTGCATGATGTAGTAACCCGTAGGGAGTGCTGCGAGAATGTCGGGGGCTGAGTCTTCGGTGATCCAGGTTTCTGCTAGGAGAAGGATATCGATGGAACTCTGATGCAGTAGTTGGAAGATCTCTAACTGATGGCGAAT
Organism: Lissotriton vulgaris; assembly: GCF_964263255.1. Taxonomy (NCBI): domain Eukaryota; kingdom Metazoa; phylum Chordata; class Amphibia; order Caudata; family Salamandridae; genus Lissotriton; species Lissotriton vulgaris. The sequence goes on along the minus strand of NC_141699.1, from coordinate 38,582,177 downwards.
GAGGGAACGGGTGTTAAGATAGTAAATCAGTAGAGAGGTGGAGATCTGTGGTACTGAGGGGGAAGGGTCGTGAAGAGAAACTAGAGCCGAGAAGTCAGAAGGAACAAGGATGCCACATGTCTGAGCCGCTTTAACAGCACGGGAGGGAATGGGCCCTGAGGATTTAAGTCTCAGGAGGTCGGCGGAGGAATAAGAGTAATATTGGGCATTACGACGGGGCCCTGGGCCTGATCGGCCACGGACGGGCGCAGACGGGCTTGACTTGTGCGCGACTTCGGCGCGAAGTCGGCGCTCCCGCTGCGCTCGTCCGCTGCGCTTCCTCCATACTGCCATTAAATACTAGGGGTGAGGGAGCACTAGACCGCTAACCTGCGAAGGTTTCGTGCAAGGCAGACAAGCAGAAATCATATTTTACAATTCTATTGAATCCAATCCGATGGTAACCAATGGTAACCAGGTGCAAATTTAGAAAATACACTCAACATTTTTTTTTCCATTGCCCTGAGGACCCACTTGCCCTGAGGGCATTGGAGCCCTCTACAGAAGCACCATTTTTTCACATTTGATTTAAGAGGGGGGACTTCGCCCATTGATAAGAATGCTTTTCTAGTTCCATAGGAAATTGCAGATTTGGAAATCCAATTGTGCGATTTCCTAATAGCAATTGCAACTCCATATGAATCACTATTAGGAAATCTCTAATTTGGTACGTTCCAATTTACAGTTCCTAAATAGCGATTTCTTAGGATTCGCTATTTAGGAAATGCAAAAAGGGAATTTCGTACATATGGCTGTGTGCAGTGACTCACAGGAAGTGAATCTTGATCTGATGATGCTTCTAATGCTTCAGTTTGCAGCACTCAAGTGGAGCCTGAACTTGTCTTTCATAAGACCTCGCTGAGTGACACGTCTAGAGTTAGTCCACATACGGGGATGTCCAGGGTGTTTATATTTAGCAAGATGGTCATGTTTCTCTAGATTTAGCTTTGATGAATTTCCAGCACCCGAACATGCTTAGAGATGGTTCTACGTGTCAAATGTCTCATATTCCTGGAGGGTTGGTAAAATGACAGGAGTTGAAAGATTAGCTAGTTTGGGGCTCAAGGGTCAAAGGGGACCTCGAGCTGAGTCAGAGGCAGACATCTGGCTGAGGCCTGGTGTGAGCCATACATCTGGCTGAGGCCTGGTGTGAGACCGACATCTGGCCCAGGCCTGGTGTGAGACAGACATCTGGCCCAGGCCTGGTGTGAGCCATACATCCTGCTCAGGCCTGTTTTGAGCCAGACTTCTGGCTCAGGCCTGGTGTGAGACAGACATCCTGCTCAGGCCTGGTGTGAAACAGACATCTGGCCCAGGCCTGGTGTGAGACAGACATCTGGCTCGAGCCTGGTGTGAAACAGGCATCTGGATGAGGCCTCGTGAGAGCCATACATCCTACTCGGGCCTGTTTTGAGCCAGATTTCTGGCTTGGGCCTGGTGTGAGACAGACCTCTGGCTCGGGCCTGGTGTGAGACAGCCCTCTGGCTCGGGCCTGGTGTGAACTTTCAGTGATTAGTGGGAAGTTGAAGGTATGGTTTCGCTGAAAGGTACGTGAATGCCAAAGGCTTGGAGTTTGTTGCCATCCACTAACTGCTCTCACATCTCCTCTGCGCTGGAAATGTTCAGAGATTTGCTCCAGAAAAGAGCTGTTGGTACTCCCCTGTCATGGTGGGTGAAGAATGAAACACCCCAAACATTCCTCGGAATGTGTGCATTTTGACAGTAGGCTGCCTTTCCCAAAAGAGAAAGTTTAAACTATGAGCTATGAAGTGCTGAGGAAATGGCCGCCTTTAAAAGTGAGTCCAGCACTCACTACAGCGCTTAGAAAGCTGCCACTGGTGCAGCTTCAAGGCGCACTACTTCTGAGTTTTGCACATAGTGGAAAATTGTGAATCTCCACTAGTGAGGGTTGTTTCTACTTCTGCGCATGCAGGGGCATATTTACAAGGGGATAACGCCAACGGGACATCACTTTTTGGAACGTTCCGGTGACGCTACGCCTTCACCATATTTACAAAGTGGCGTTAAGCCCCTTTTTGTATCTTAACACCGCCTTATAAATATGACCCCTTTGCACACATCACTTACCGTGAAAGCGGTGTGCAGTGGGTCTTGCTGTGAGTGTTTCGCCGCAACACTCGTTGCTTTGTGACGCTGCCCCAGATTTACAAGTAGGTGTAAGTCTGAAGAGGTGCCAGCAACTAACGTCATGCAAGCGCAGGCATTAGATTGGTGCAACAAGAAGAAATACTTTGATTTCTCCTCGTTTTTGCTGTTTCTATGTCTGCTACATTCTGAAGCACACATGGAAAGAGCAAAATGCCTTTAATGACTGCTTATGTGCAGGAAGGTGCCCCTTCCTGCACATAAACAATCATTGAATAATGGCAGTTTGCTCCTTCTATGTGTGCTGCGTTCTGCAGCCCACACAGAGGTAACCGATCACCATTATTGATTGTTTATGTGCAGGAAGGGGCACCCTTGCACTATGGTGAAAGGGGGCCTGCATTGGCGCTAGGCAATCCCTAGCAACAGAGCAGGGAAAACACTGGGGTGTGCACTATTGTTGTAAATATGGTGCATCCCTGCGTTTTGGAAATGTTGGAGCATGGCGAGGCCAAAATTGGTGCTGCCCTCTGCTCCGACATTTCCTTATGCATACGCCCCATCGATTTACGATTCCCTTTCTGAATCGGGCGCATCATGCGTTCCAGCGAAGTGACATGAAGTGCCACCAACCACTGCTTCGAACTGGCCAATCATCACTCATGAAACAGGATGACAACGGATGACCCAGGCTCCAGGGGCGTAGGAGACTCTAAAATTCTGGGGGGGACAGGGACAACCTTGTGGACGTTCCATTGACCCTATACAAATCACGCCCGTCAAACAAATACAGTTGCATAGTTTTGAAGTGAAATATTGAGAAAAGCAGGCATGTAGTCACAGTTTGCATGTATGCTTTATTGTTATTTACATACACACAGTAATCAGACCACATGTTAAAAAAAATGTATATGAATCTTGCATCTTCATGCACCAAGCAAAAAAGGCCGCTGACTTCGGGTGAAGGCGTCATGTTTGTAAGTGCATTATGGTTTGAAAAGTACCTGTTGCTGCATTCCTGGTCTCCAGCAATTTTCAGGCAACAATAAAAATGTGAAGATAACTTTGGTGATTAATGATCTTTATTGAGAGAGATCAGAGGTCTGACTACTGGAAGTTTTGACTCATGGTAAGGTAGCCACAGTGGGGTAATATGCCCGCTGCAAAGAACGTGTATCAGGCAGATCACAAAATGCATACAATGTAAATAGGTCAGTGAGTTACTGCTTTTGTCTGAGATTCTTTTGCTATTTGCAGTTTATAAGTTAAAATCCTAACATTGAACAGTGAGCTATTAACCGTCATCAAAGAGCTGCATGAAAACTGCAAGGTATAGGTTAGAACGTCATGATTTTTACCCAGTCTTTCATTATCCTAAGGTCAGAAAATGAGCTCATTAGGATGGAAATCAATTCTGATTATTAAAGAGAACCCCCAACCATGGTGTTATGTTTTAAAATCTGGGTTTGTGCTTCTCTAGTGTTGCAGGCCATCTGTGCCCTGGGCAATCTCCAACTTTTTGCAGACTGGTACTGGTGGTACCTGACTCTGACTGATCCTAGCCTCTGACTAACCAGGCCCAGGGCCAGTGCTATGTTTAAAGAGACACTTACAAATACAGTAGCAACACCTACATACACTAGGGTGCACCATGGGTAAGGGTACCTCCATGATTGACATGACCTCTCCTATGCGGCCCTAGTACATAATAGGGCATGGGGATTGAGACTACCTTTAGGTCCCTAGTATATATATGGGCATAGTGGTTTAGAGGCCGGAACCCCTTCCTGCTCTTGCATGTGTGCACTGCTGTAGCCTGAGGTCAGTTTAAAAGCAGGGCCGTGTTGGAGGACTGCTTTTAAAATGGCAATTGTGCCCAATCTTGACTTTTGGGTGTGGGGTACTTACAAATTGATCAACTACAATGTTGGGGCATATTAGGTATCCCCAAGGGTTCCCCTAGGTGTCCCAGGGGTTAGAGGTCAGGTATCTACAAGGAGGACCCTTATAAAAATGAGTGGTATATGCCCTGGGTTTAGTGAAATCGCACATTTACATTGTAGTATAGTGCTTCCCAAAATCGGCTTTTGTGCTAGGAGCACTGTGAAGTGAGGATCTGTAATATTTTGATATAATCAGAGCCCCTAAAGTCTTTCCTGTGTATTCTAGGGTTGGGGGGGGGGCTGTAGGCATAAGGAGGATCCTTATATAGGCCCTGGTATTGGAGAAATTGGCCAGTTAATTTTTCCATTGCAGATCCCCAGCCCATAGGTTAACATTGCAAGAGGTTATTAATTAATAACTGGAGAAAGGAAAGCCATACAACTAAGATTAAAGGTCTCAGAAGAATGTTAATGATGAATGCAACAATGTGGTTTTGTTGAATTTATTCTAAAATGTACAGACAAGAAGTTATAAGACTTTCTTGTCTGCAAGCCACAATTCAGCCCTTAGTGCCCCGCCTTGATTTGTCAGAGGTAAGTGGATTGGACTGGCTGTTTGAAGAGGTGATAAATGACCCCTAGAGTTAGGAGGCCTGTCTGGGAGTAGAGGTTGCTGCACATAGGAATGCCAGAGCCAGGAGGAGGGGTAGTAAAGAATGTTCTTCAAGAGAAGGAGACAAGCTGGAAAAATCACTTTCATTTACACCTCTCCCACAGCCAGATGGGGGGGGGGTTAAGGAGGAATTACCAGATGTAAGGGGAGTGGGCCTAGGTAGATAAAGCCATCCTGTAGGCTGATTTAGTTAGTTCTGCTCCCTCTGCTGGAAAATCTGCCATGATGAATTTTGGAGAAATTGGGCTCTCTTTGGGAAAATAATGCCCCACTTTAGAGGATGTGGTCATACCCTGGAGCATTGCCCTGCACCTCACTGGAAAGGAGTGTCCTCCTTCTTGACCCAGAGAACTTGGAATAAGTATCTGAAAGGGACAAAAGCCTCTCAGATGATGCTGCTTCAAACTTGGGAGAAGAAGAGTCCCTGCTGAGGAGTTTGATTTGAACCAACCAGGCCCTGGACTGAAGATTGTGCCTGTTGCACAATCTGGAGCTACAGCCCTGTGGACTACCTTGCTTCAAAAGGACTAAAGAGTGGACTCCCTGCAAGCTGAAGGTTAACAGAGAACACCTGGACCACCAAGAATCCCCAGCCTGGAGAACTACCAGTGAATTTGAAAGGGTTTTGTCCAAGTGGATTGTGGTTAAGCATGGGCGGAAAATCCGTTACGCTCGCGGATTTTGCGGATTTTTGGGAAATTCGCAATCCGCGAGATTTGCGAATTTCCCGCAAAACCCGCAAATTCGCACGCAGCGGATTTTTTTGCGGCGCGCGGCGTTTATCATCGTTTGCCGAGTTGTTTTTCTCGATAGTTTGCGAGTGCTGCGCCATTTTGGATCTTGCTGTGTGATCCCGTGGGAATTGGCGAGCGCGATTACGTCATCGCGGCTTGCCAGCGATAGTTTGTCAACGCGAGTACGGCGAGATCACGTCTCGCGGTACTTCGCAATTGCGAGATTTGAGATGCGGCGAGCGAAAATATAAAATTTGCAATTCTGCACAAGAAATCCACCAGCAAGCAGCATAAACCTTCTAGAAATGATGATTTTTATCTGAATAACTCCTTAGTTTGACATTTGCCTGCACTTTTTTAGCGAGGAGTCCATTTTGGGGAGGGGGGCAGGGGGGTGGGAGGAAGGAAGTGTCCCACAGTCTTCAACTTCCTGTTCCTGTTCAGCAGGCTCCTCCCAGTGCTTTGTCCATCTCCTGGTCACTTTTCATTTCGATCTGGAGCTGGAAGGATTACTTTTTGTGGATGCTGCTGGATATTTGGATTTGAGGCCTTTTTGACTTTCTTTGGGTCACTGTTGGATTAGAAATTTTACAAGTAAGTTTGTTTGGGGCATTACAGTTGCTGCAACAAAAATTTTGGAATTTTCGATTTTTGGGCTGTTTTGGGGCCTTTTGCCCAGGGGTACTCAGTGGTGGGTGGACTGAGTCTTTCTGTGGGTTGTCTTTAACTTAAACATCATGGAGGCCATGGATGGATTGGGATTGTGCTGATTTTTCAGTGATTTTCGTTTTTTGGGGCTGTACTTGTGGCCTTTTCACCAGGGGTATTTGAGTCTAGCATGGGCCTAGTCTTTCTGAAGGTTGTCTTGAATTTAAACATCATGGAGGGCATGGATGGATTGGGATTGTGCTGATTTTTCAGTCATTTTCGTTTTTTGGGCCTGTACTTGTGGCCTTTTCACTAGGGGTATTTGAGTCTAGCATGGGCCTAGTCTTTCTGTGGGCTAGTTTGAACTTAAACATCATGGATGGCATGGATGGAATGGGATTGTGCTGATTTTGCAGTGTTTTTCGATTTTTGGGGGTGTTCATGGGGAGGGACAGGCCATGTGGCTGGTGGCCATTTTGAGTGCAGCTACAGGCACTGGCCATGTGCTGGCAGGCAAGTGACCATTTTGAATGCAGGCTTTGTTGTTAGGCCTGCAACCATTTTGCCTACTTTTCAACCTTTATTTATGCCCAGGGGTAGTGAGTCTTGCATGGGCCTAGTCTTTCTGTGGGTTGTCTTGAATTTAAACATCATGGAGGCCATGGATGGAATGGGATTGTGCTGATTTTTCAGTGATTTTCGTTTTTTGGGCCTGTACTTGTGGCCTTTTCACCAGGGGTATTTGAGTCTAGCATGGGCCTAGTCTTTCTGTGGGCTGTCTTGAACATAAACATCATGGAGGCCATGGATGGAATGGGATTGTGCTGATTTTGCAGTGTTTTTCGATTTTTGGGGGTGTTCATGGGGAGGGACAGGCCATGTGGCTGGTGGCCATTTTGAGTGCAGCTACAGGCACTGGCCATGTGCTTGCAGGCAAGTGGCCATTTTGAATGCAGGCTTTGTTGTTAGGCCTGCAACCATTTTGCCTACTTTTCAAACTTTATTTATGCCCAGGGGTAGTGAGTCTTGCATGGGCCTAGTCTTTCTGTGGGTTGTCTTGAATTTAAACATCATGGGGGCCATGGATGGAATGGGATTGTGCTGATTTTTCAGTGATTTTCGTTTTTTGGGCCTGTACGTGTGGCCTTTTCACCAGGGGTATTTGAGTCTAGCATGGGCCTAGTCTTTCTGTGGGCTGTCTTGAACTTAAACATCATGGAGGGCATGGATGGAATGGGATTGTGCTGATTTTGCAGTGTTTTTCGATTTTTGGGGGTGTTCATGGGGAGGGACAGGCCATGTGGCTGGTGGCCATTTTGAGTGCAGCTACAGGCACTGGCCATGTGCTGGCAGGCAAGTGGCCATTTTGAATGCAGGCTTTGTTGTTAGGCCTGCAACCATTTTGCCTACTTTTCAACCTTTATTTATGCCCAGGGGTAGTGAGTCTTGCATGGGCCTAGTCTTTCTGTGGGTTGTCTTGAATTTAAACATCATGGAGGCCATGGATGGAATGGGATTGTGCTGATTTTTCAGTGATTTTCGTTTTTTGGGCCTGTACTTGTGGCCTTTTCACCAGGGGTATTTGAGTCTAGCATGGGCCTAGTCTTTCTGTGGGCTGTCTTGAACTTAAACATCATGGAGGCCATGGATGGAATGGGATTGTGCTGATTTTGCAGTGTTTTTCGATTTTTGGGGGTGTTCATGGGGAGGGACAGGCCATGTGGCTGGTGGCCATTTTGAGTGCAGATACAGGCACTGGCCATGTGCTGGCAGGCAAGTGGCCATTTTGAATGCAGGCTTTGTTGTTAGGCCTCCAACCATTTTGCCTACTTTTCAACCTTTATTTATGCCCAGGGGTAGTGAGTCTTGCATGGGCCTAGTCTTTCTGTGGGTTGTCTTGAATTTAAATATCATGGGGGCCATGGATGGAATGGGATTGTGCTGATTTTTCAGTGATTTTCGTTTTTTGGGCCTGTACGTGTGGCCTTTTCACCAGGGGTATTTGAGTCTAGCATGGGTCTAGTCTTTCTGTGGGCTGTCTTGAACTTAAACATCATGGAGGGCATGGATGGAATGGGATTGTGCTGATTTTGCAGTGTTTTTCGATTTTTGGGGGTGTTCATGGGGAGGGACAGGCCATGTGGCTGGTGGCCATTTTGAGTGCAGCTACAGGCACTGGCCATGTGCTGGCAGGCAAGTGGCCATTTTGAATGCAGGCTTTGTTGTTAGGCCTGCAACCATTTTGCCTACTTTTCAACCTTTATTTATGCCCAGGGGTAGTGAGTCTTGCATGGGCCTAGTCTTTCTGTGGGTTGTCTTGAATTTAAACATCATGGAGGCCATGGATGGAATGGGATTGTGCTGATTTTTCAGTGATTTTCGTTTTTTGGGCCTGTACTTGTGGCCTTTTCACCAGGGGTATTTAAGGCTAGCATGGGCCTAGTCTTTCTGTGGGCTGTCTTGAACTTAAACATCATGGAGGGCATGGATGGAATGGGATTGTGCTGATTTTGCAGTGTTTTTCGATTTTTGGGGGTGTTCATGGGGAGGGACAGGCCATGTGGCTGGTGGCCATTTTGAGTGCAGCTACAGGCACTGGCCATGTGCTGGCAGGCAAGTGGCCATTTTGAATGCAGGCTTTGTTGTTAGGCCTCCAACCATTTTGCCTACTTTTCAACCTTTATTTATGCCCAGGGGTAGTGAGTCTTGCATGGGCCTAGTCTTTCTGTGGGTTGTCTTGAACTTAAACATCATGGAGGGCATGGATGGAATGGGATTGTGCTGATTTTGCAGTGTTTTTCGATTTTTGGGGGTGTTCATGGGGAGGGACAGGCCATGTGGCTGGTGGCCATTTTGAGTGCAGCTACAGGCACTGGCCATGTGCTGGCAGGCAAGTGGCCATTTTGAATGCAGGCTTTGTTGTTAGGCCTCCAACCATTTTGCCTACTTTTCAACCTTTATTTATGCCCAGGGGTAGTGAGTCTTGCATGGGCCTAGTCTTTCTGTGGGTTGTCTTGAACTTAAACATAATGGAGGGCATGGATGGAATGGGATTGTGCTGATTTTGCAGTGTTTTTCGATTTTTGGGGGTGTTCATGGGGAGAGACAGGCCATGTGGCTGGTGGCCATTTTGAGTGCAGCTACAGGCACTGGCCATGTGCTGGCAGGCAAGTGGCCATTTTGAATTCAGGCTTTGTTGTTAGGCCTGCAACCATTTTGCCTACTTTTCAACCTTTATTTATGCCCAGGGGTAGTGAGTCTTGCATGGGCCTAGTCTTTCTGTGAGTTGTCTTGAATTTAAACATTATGGAGGGCATGGATGGATTGGGATTGTGCTGATTTTGCCGTGTTTTTCGATTTTTTTGTGCTGTATAACTGAACTGATGTTCCTCTGTCTTCCATTTTTTTTAGGTGCACAAGACTCAAGAGAACCACCAGTGCCAGGAAGAAGTCCTGCAGCGGTGTGTGTGTGCAGCATAACATCATGCGACGTCACGTCTGGCCTCAGACAACTCTACAATTCGTGCAACTGCGGCCTGCTGTCTGACCTGCTCTGAAGAAGATGGCCCCAAAAAAAGGTCTCCGTAGCTCCTCTAGCAAGAAAGTTGCTAGTAAGGAGCAGAAGAAGCAAGTTACCAAGGAGGCTGGTGTGCCACCCGCCACTTTTTTTGGGAGCAAAAAAAAAAGTATGCCTGCAGCAGCAGGATCTGCTGGGGACCAAGCTGGGAGCAGCACCCCTGCTCCATTGGGTTCAGTGCCTCCACCACCACGCCAACTTAAGTCAAAGCCCTTGAGTGCTTCAGAGGCAGTCAGTGTACTTCTCCAATCACCATCGACCAGTGATGTTGGCTCATCGCAAGAAAGTAGCAGCAATGTCCCTGAATCAACACAGGTTGTTGTAACTCATCTGACAAGTGTTGAACAACCACAGCCGCAACAACAACACCATGTGCAAGTACACGCCCAAGTACATGTGGAAGGAGAGGCGGCAAAAGGAGATGCGCAAGCAAAGGTGCATGGAGGTTCACAAGTGCCCACAATAGTTGTTCCTCCCGAAGTAGGGGCACATCAGGAAATCGACAATGAAGCCGAGGTATCATTGGAAGCCACTCCTCCTGATTATCATTCATTGTCTTCCACATCCCTAGCAAGGAAAAGATCAAGGGGGGTGTCTACATCTTCTTCAAGCCCACCTCGTTCTGATGCAAGTGATCTGTCTTGGGAACCACAACTGCGGTCTGACAGTGAGGCACACCATGATCTGACACAGGTACCTAAGCGTAAAAGGAAGGTCATCCAAAAACTCATACCTATGGAGTGTGATGAGGCTCAACAAGAAGTGACAGATACTGCTGGTGATGAAGCCTCCCACGATGACGACGAGCCAGTCATCACAAAGGTCACTGCAGCCCCACCGGGCATGCAGCAAAGAGACATTTTGACCCTATCCCGAGAAGCTGCTGAGCGTGATGATGATGTCGGCGAGGAGGCAATGGAAATGGAATCATTAGATTTGGAGTTAAGTAGTACACCAAAACCTACCGCTTCCATATTTCTTCCTCGCAAGAAGGTACCCACCTCGTCCTCGACCTCAATTCGTGGTGGTGAAAGTGCAAAACGTACTGAAGTTCGGCAATCCACATCCTCCACTTCATCTGGCATTAGCAGCAGGACCACCACCACCAGTATCGCCGCCTCCTCCGGCCCCCAAAGACATTTCAAGTCTGCAGTTTGGGACTTCTTTAGTGTTTGCCCAAAAAATGAAACCGTAGCCATTTGTAGCATGTGTAAGCTTCGAGTTAGTCGTGGTAAGTTGGGTTCCAACTATGGTACCGGAGGCCAGAGAGGTCATCTTGAAAGAAAGCACACTGTCAAATGGTTTGCGCACCTACAGGCGATCAAGGAAGCCGGAATTGCACGTAATGCTGTTTCATCTGATAATGACGAGGAGGAAGAAGACGATTCAAACACTTCACTTACACCCAGTACCCCTGTAAGCAGCACACCCCATGTGAGCCACACTAAGAGTGTGGGAGAGAGTGAGACATCAATGCGGAAAAGTTCATCAGCGAGCGTAACTGGGTCGAAGATATCATCATCATCCCGTAAATCCTTGGTCCAGGGCAACATTAAAAAGATGTTGTTTACAGAAGCGCAATATGAACGCAACCACCCAATGACGCGTCTGTATAACACTAAGCTGGCTAAAATGCTAGCTCTGGACCTTCTCCCTTTTTCTTTTGTAGAAGGGGTTGGTTTTCTAGAATTAGTGGCAGCGCTCTGCCCTAAATGGAAGGTTCCTAGCCGGTTCTATTTTGCCCGAGTTGCGGTTCCAGCACTACATGAAGATGTTCTGAAGGTGATTGGGGCAGCTTTGCAGAAGAGTGCTGTTCACACTATACATCTGACAACAGACATGTGGACCAGTGGCGCAGGCGCTGATTACATGTGCATCACTGCACACTGGGTCTCTTTTTCAGGGGCTAAAGCAAAGCTAAACACAGGTGTTGACACGAACATTGTTTTTAAAGCTGCTCGGAAACATGCAACACTAGCCATGTTTGGTTTGGAGAAACGTCACACAGCAGAAAACATTTTGGATGTCTTTAACACAAAGGTCCTTAACTGGCTGTCCCCACTAAAACGCAAGGTTGGTTATGTTTCCACGGACAATGGCGCCAATATAGTTAAGGCCATGAGGGACGGTTACTATTTCAGAGTGCCGTGTTTGGCGCACTGTATAAACCTGGTTGTCCAAAAATTCTTGGGTAATAAAGGCAGTGCAGCGTACAGTGTATTGGACACCTGCCGAAAAATGTGCAAGCATTTCAGCCATTCTTTTAAGGCCCGGAAGCAGCTGAGGAGCCTGCTATATCAACGTCAAATGCCAGTGAAAGCACTCATCCAGGAGGTGGTAACACGTTGGAACTCAACCTTCTACATGCTTGAGCGTCTGTATGAGCAGTATACGGAACTCGATCAATATTTCCTTACAGAGGGTACAGAGGAGCTGAGGATGGGTGGGCCGCAATGGAACATAGTTCAAAGCCTGACACGCATGCTTCGTCCTTTTGAGTTCTTCACGCGTGCAGTCAGCAAGGAGGACTCTAATTTGGGAAAAGCTATCCCATTGTTGTAAATGCTGGAGGACCAACTGAAGGAGGTGTGTTCTGTGTTTGAAAAAGATGACAAAAACCAAGACTCTTTGCTTCTGGCTGAGCAATTATTAGAGCTCCTACAAGGTGATGAACGTCTTAAAAAGATCCACTCAGAACAGCATTACATTTGTGCTACTATTCTGGATCCTTGCTACAAAAAGGCGCTGGCAGGCCAAGCATTCTTTCCTTTTGATGATGAACATGTTCCAAAGTACAAACGTTGGCTAGCCTTGTCAGCCAAGAGGTTTGAAACAGAACGGCTGGAAATTGAAGGAAATGGCAGTACATCAGCAGGCCATCCCCAGTCAAAACAATCCACTTCTGCACCTGTGGCTGTGGCACAAGTGACCTCTCAGCCGTTAAAGACACCGGCAACCGGATCATCTGCACGAAACACAACAGAAACATTGGAGGCTGAAGAGGATTGGCTAGCTCTGCGTGGGTTTGGTTCTCAAAAGGTCAGAGGCACAGCAAGAGCTAAGCAAAGTGGAGGAACCTTGGATGAGGACCTTGAGTCGATGGTGAAGGACTTTCTGAATGACTCAACAGAGGTCTATGTTAATTCTGACCCATTGGCGTATTGGCATGGGAAAAAAGAATTGTGGCCACAGCTCACCAACCTGGCTTTAAACTACTTGTCTTGCCCACTCGCAAGCGTGTCTTCTGAACGGGTTTTCAGTGCGGCTGGTGGCATTGTAACTCCCAAACGGAGCCGCCTCTCGCCCAAAAATGTGGAGAGGTTAACAATGATCAAGATGAATCAGCACCTCATACCACCAGATTTCAGAGTACGAGAGAGCGTGCCGGATGAAGAGGAGGTGTCCAGCAACATAGATGAGGGAATTTCTACTCTGTCAGGTGACACTGAGCTCACCCTGCCTGAATTCGCAGAGTATGATGACGAAGCCTTATTCTCATTCCTGGACCGTGATACCGAGCCCTGAAAATGAGACAACAAATCAATAACTTTCTTTTTCGTCCCTATTCACTTTTATTCCTGTGTGTCTGTCTTTCTTTGTTGTGCACAGTTAATATATTTCAAACTTTAATCAGATAATCACAAAATCAAGCCCATCAGCAGAACTGTCTTCGCTGGTTTGCTAATTGATTTGAAGTTGCCGCAGTCTGCATTCCTCAGGTTCACAAGTTCAGAAGAACATGCTCCTCTATCCTCCTCCTCCAGACTCCTATTTCCATCAAACCAGAGGGCTGGTTTACGCCCAATGAAGAAAGACTCAGCACTTGTGGGGGTGTTGTTGTACCTCTTTGCAGGTGAGTTGACGGCTCTGGGACCATTGTTGGGAAGCTCTAATACCGGATAAAAGTGGTTTGGACCAAATCCCAGGAAGAAATTTTTGTGTGTTTTTGATGACTTGCTTGCCTTTTAGGTGCTCTTAGGGAAGGTTCCGTCTGTTTGTGGGTGAGTTTCGTGGTCTGGGAGCATTGCTGGGACACTCTTATCTTGATTGCATTTGCTTTTCAGGAAATCCGTCGTGGCAACCCCGACTTATGGCCTAGCTACGCAGCGCGTTTGGACCGAAGGCCGAGAAATATTGCAAGTATGAGATTTTGCTTTTGGCCTGTTTGGGGGTGTTATGCTTCTTGGCGGGTGTGTTGGCGTGTCTTGGGGCATTCCTGGGAAGGTCTAATACCGGGTAGAAGTGGTTGGGACAAAATCCAGGCTGATTTTTTTTTGGCTATTTCTGACATTTTGCTCATTGTAGCATTTTTCGGTGGCCTGTTTGGGGGGCTTCCTGGTGTTTGTGGGTGGGTTTCGGGGTCTGGGAGCACTGCTGGGACACTCTAATCTTGATTGCATTTGCTTTTCAGGAAATCCGTCGTGGCAACCCCGACTTATGGCCTAGCTACGCAGCGCGTTTGGACCGAAGGCCGAGAAATATTGCAAGTATGAGATTTTGCTTTTGGCCTGTTTAGGGGTGTTATGCTTCTTGGCGGGTGGGTTGGCGGGTCTTGGGGCATTCCTGGGAAGGTCTAATACCGGGTAGAAGTGGTTGGGACAAAATCCAGGCCGAATTTTTTTTTGGCTATTTCTGACATTTTGCTCAATGTAGCGTTTTCGGGGGCCTGTTTGGGGGGCTTCCTGGTGTTTGTGGGTGTGTTTCGGGGTCTGGGCTCACTGCTGGCTATATATACTTTACTTTGCAAGAGGTTTGAAGCAAATCCATGGTGGCAGAGGGGACTTAGGGCCTAGCTAAATAGCGCGCGCGGAGTGATTTGGGAAATTTGTGAAAAATTGACTAAGTCCCCATTTTTGTACTTTTGCTCTTTGGCTGTTTGGGGGTCTTCTACTAGTTTTCGCCTGGGTTGACGGCTTTGGGGCCATTGCTGGGAAGCTCTAATACCGGATAAAAGTGTTTTGGACCAAATCCCAGGCGGAAAATTTTTAGTGTTTTTGATGACTTGCTTGCCTTTGAGGTGCTCTTAGGGGGGGTTCCGTCTGTTTGTGGGTGGGTTTCGTGCTCTGGAAGCACTGCTGGGACACTCTAATCTTGATTGCATTTGCTTTTCAGGAAATTCGTCGTGGCAACCCCGACTTATGGCCTAGCTACGCAGCGCGTCTGGACCGAAGGCCGAGAAATATTGCAAGTATGAGATTTTGCTTTTGGCCTGTTTGGGGGTGTTATGCTTCTTGGCGGGTGGGTTGGCGTGTCTTGGGGCATTCCTGGGAAGGTCTAATACCGGGTAGAAGTGGTTGGGACAAAATCCAGGCCGATTTTTTTTTGGCTATTTCTGACATTTTGCTCAATGTGGCCTTTTCGGGGGCCTGTTTGAGGGGCTTCCTGGTGTTTGTGGGTGAGTTTCGTGGTCTGGGAGCACTGCTGGGACACTCTAATCTTGATTGCATTTGCTTTTCAGGAAATCCGTCGTGGCAACCCCGACTTATGGCCTAGCTACGCAGCGCGTTTGGACCGAAGGCCGAGAAATATTGCAAGTATGAGATTTTGCTTTTGGCCTGTTTGGGGGTGTTATGCTTCTTGGCGGGTGGGTTGGCGGGTCTTGGGGCATTCCTGGGAAGGTCTAATACCGGGTAGAAGTGGTTGGGACAAAATCCAGGCCTATTTTTTTTTGGCTATTTCTGACATTTTGCTCAATGTGGCCTTTTCGGGGGCCTGTTTGGGGGGCTTCCTGGTGTTTGTGGGTGAGTTTCGGGGTCTGGGAGCACTGCTGGGACACTCTAATCTTGATTGCATTTGCTTTTCAGGAAATCCGTCGTGGCAACCCCGACTTATGGCCTAGCTACGCAGCGCGTTTGGACCGAAGGCCGAGAAATATTGCAAGTATGAGATTTTGCTTTTAGCCTGTTTGGGGGTGTTATGCTTCTTGGCGGGTGGGTTGGCGGGTCTTGGGGCATTCCTGGGAAGGTCTAATACCGGGTAGAAGTGGTTGGGACAAAATCCAGGCCGATTTTTTTTGGCTATTTCTGACATTTTGCTCAATGTGGCCTTTTCGGGGGCCTGTTTGGGGGGCTTCCTGGTGTTTGTGGGTGAGTTTTGGGGTCTGGGAGCACTGCTGGGACACTCTAATCTTGATTGCATTTGCTTTTCAGGAAATCCGTCGTGGCAACCCCGACTTATGGCCTAGCTACACAGCGCGTTTGGACCGAAGGCCGAGAAATATTGCAAGTATGAGATTATGCTTTTGGCCTGTTTGGGGGTGTTATGCTTCTTGGCGGGTGGGTTGGCGTGTCTTGGGGCATTCCTGGGAAGGTCTAAT
This sequence comes from Lissotriton vulgaris, assembly GCF_964263255.1. Lineage (NCBI taxonomy): Eukaryota > Metazoa > Chordata > Amphibia > Caudata > Salamandridae > Lissotriton > Lissotriton vulgaris. The sequence goes on along the minus strand of NC_141699.1, from coordinate 38,566,201 downwards.
ACCGGGTAGAAGTGGTTGGGACAAAATCCTCGCGGAAAAGCCTTTTGGCACTTTTTGTAACTTAGGGTTCGTTAGGGTTAGCCCTAGCAGCAGGATTGCATGTGTTTCGGGGTGTTCTAGATTTTTGCAACTGAGTTCTAGGGTCTTAGAGCACTCGTGAGAATGTGTAATTTTGGTTGCAAGTCATTTGAAGAAAATCCATGGTGGGAAAGGGGGGATTTGGCATAGTTAAAGAAAGCCTTTGCCACTATTCTTAACTTAGGGTTCGTTAGGGTTAGCAGTATTTCTATTGCATGTGTTTGAGTGGGGGGGATTTCGAGTCTTGGAGCGATGCTGGCTATGGCTACTTTTGCTTGGTTGCTTGCAAGTGGTTTGAATGCAATCCACGGTGGGTAAGGGGTAATTAGTAAGGGGGTACTTCGGCCTACTTTTACTTTCAAAGTAAGTTTTGTCACCAGTTTTCTGCTAGGCCTCGTTTTTTGAGATTTGATTGGGGGTCGTCTACATTTTTGCGACTGGCTTTAGTAAGGGTCTGGGTGGGAGCACTGCTAGGAAGATCTAATTTTGTTCTAAAACACAGTTTACAGTACACCTAGCTTGAGGGGCAAGATCCGCCACATTAATTTGCCCATACTTATTTATCCTACAAAAGGTGACTCAGAGTACGCACTTTCAAAAATATTGTACTGTCTACTAGGAAAATCAAATTGTGACTTTTTGCACTCCACAGCCTACATACCTTATATTTATTTATCAGTGGTGTTGTAATATTATATCACTTCCTGTTTTTCGTTGAATAATTACAGGCCGGGTTTCAGTCTCTGCAATGGGGAAAAAAGGATGGAGTCAGGCTTCACAGTAGCGAGCCACAATTCAGCATCAGGCAGGCAGTGGACAGGGTGTCTTCTGGTGACCAACATCGATGGACGAAGCGTCGGCTGCAATGGAGGAGTGCCGCTAAAAGGAGGATTTTTTTTCTGCAGGCAACTTACTTACCACTTCCAACAGGACCACTACAACCACATAGATACAGTATCCCTTGCCTTTTTCTCTGACTGTGACTGCATTTCTTGGATCTCTCTCTGCTTCTAAATTGATCCCTTAACACATCACTTAGTCCACTCCACTATCACATCTGCACCACACATAGTCATTTGTAAGTGCTCCTACGTAATTCGCAAGTCGCAGCACGCCCCAGGCCGTAGAGGACTGGGATGGCCCCAATGATGAAGCATGTCACCAAGGGGCAACCCTGGTGAGTGAGGGGACACCTAGAAAACAAGCAATTTCTCCTTTTCTATCTACTATACCTTCCAGACCAACCCCATTGAGTGTTGTTGTGAATGGATTTATAGTGACCAGCAAGGCTCTCGGGTATCTGGCTAAGTACAGAGACCTTATGTTGAATATCGTTATCAATAATTCCACACAGGCCCTGTACTGTCGCATTCTTTCTTCCACAGTTGTCGAATGTACTACTTACTTTTCACTGACATGCATGCAGTAGTGCATGCACTTTCAAAGATTGATGGATAGGTTTGTACCCAAAGAATTGTTTATGTTCCATTGTTTGTCTATGCTGTGCTTTTTTTTACAGGGTGTCTTCTGGTGACCAACATCGATGGACGAAGCGTCGGCTGCAATGGAGGAGTGCCGCTAAAAGGAGGATTTTTTTTCTGCAGGCAACTTACTTACCACTTCCAACAGGACCACTACAACCACATAGATACAGTATCCCTTGCCTTTTTCTCTGACTGTGACTGCATTTCTTGGATCTCTCTCTGCTTCTAAATTGATCCCTTAACACATCACTTAGTCCACTCCACTATCACATCTGCACCACACATAGTCATTTGTAAGTGCTCCTACGTAATTCGCAAGTTGCAGCACGCCCCAGGCCGTAGAGGACTGGGATGGCCCCAATGATGAAGCATGTCACCAAGGGGCAACCCTGGTGAGTGAGGGGACACCTAGAAAAAAAGCAATTTCTCCTTTTCTATCTACTATACCTTCCAGACCAACCCCATTGAGTGTTGTTGTGAATGGATTTATAGTGACCAGCAAGGCTCTCGGGTATCTGGCTAAGTACAGAGACCTTATGTTGAATATCGTTATCAATAATTCCACACAGGCCCTGTACTGTCGCATTCTTTCTTCCACAGTTGTCGAATGTACTACTTACTTTTCACTGACATGTATGCAGTAGTGCATGCACTTTCAAAGATTGATGGATAGGTTTGTACCCAAAGATTTGTTTATGTTCACAATTGTTTGTCTATGCTGTGCTATTTTTTCTTGTCTCCCAAAACCTTTCCCAAAAACCCCCGTACCCATCCATTTTTCAAACCCTAACCCTCTTCCCCCGGGCTGTGTGGTTTTGATTGATGTGTGACTAAATGACAGCAATAAATCCACACACTTGCTGGGGAGGATAAGGTGATAGCAACAGGCTGGTGAAGAAATCCGAGGATATATTCTTACTCTGCTTGACAAAGAACCATTGCTAATGTGAAAGAACTTCAACCGAATTAGTAGTTATACTTTACCATTTGTTAGGCTACAATGTGGCACTGTTCTACTGTACTTCTGTCACCTGCTATATTCTCAGTTGTACCGTTGAATTGCTCAGGAGGACAAACCAGATTTCATTTTCTTTTTTTTCATAGGCATGCAACTGCCACTGTGTCACACCACTAGTACCACCGCTATGAGGAAATTTTATCCGACCAAGATTGCCAACCATATTCGCTGTTTCCCGTGGAGCCAGCCCTGGGTCTAGCCCTACTTTCAAACACAAATTACAGGTAAGATAAGCGTTTGGTGGTTTGGGGGTATAATGGAGTATTAGTACGAGAGACGAGAGACTGAAGGTAGTACTACTAAAGTCCTAGGACTCTTGGATTCACTTCGTCTGTGAGAGGCACTTAGTGTTGAAAACATTTGGGCATTTACACTTAAAGGAAGAAAATGGAACTAAACTTTCAGGAAAACAAAGTCAACGTTAAACCCCCACCCACCAGGCAAGCAGTAAGAAACGGGTATGCTCAGATAAAGTTTGAAAAAGTATATTTATATCCCTAACAAAATAATCTCCCGCAAGACCCTCCCTAACCCCAACGATTGTCCTTCAAAAGTCCCCCAAAACCCAACTCCCAATTCCCACCCCCCAAAAGTCTCTAAAAAAGGGGCAAGGGACACTATGGGCGGATGCTGTCAACTTTTTGGGCCATGGCATCATGCTCCTGGCGGAGCAAGGCGTGCTCTACGCGGAGCCCCTCCAACTGGTTGGAAAAGTGGTGGAGCTCCTGCTGGAGGCGGGACACCATCAGGGTACTGCGGCGCAGGCGTGCCTTCAATGCCTTGTAGGTGCAACAGCTGTGAGAGGAAGCTGTAGCTGTTGTCCTTGATACTCGGCGGTGGCGTTTGGCTTTGGCAGCCCGGCTCAGTCTGGGTGGACCACTGTGCTGGGTGGCACTGGCAGCCCGTGGGGGAACGGAGGCCGATGCAGACGACGTAGTTGTTGTGGTCGACTGCACACTTTCTTCGTCCTCCAGGGCCACCAGCCGCCGATATTCGGCCACAGTGGCATCGATCCTCCGTTGCCGGGCCGCTCTAGCCAGCTCCTTCCTCCTTGTTCGTTTGGAAGGAGAACCTATATGAAGAAAGAAAGACATAGTCTGTAACCAATGCTCCTTAAGATTAACTCAATCATTCAGCAGAAATTTGTGTTGCACTACAACTAGCAACTTGCAAACGCATTACATAACTATTGAGGCCAGTATCTATCTAACCTCACACTTCTTCATCCTTGCTCTAACATTAGTGGGAGTTTAAGGAACAAATTCTACGAGCACTATGGACTTCCATTGGAGTCGACTATGAAAGTACACCAGTCTTATTCTTCTTCTTGTCTCTTGTTTTGGAAAATTGGTACGTTATCTTCTGCAAGCCGGCATAATGCCAGCACAGTAAACTTGCACCCGAGAAAAAGAGACGCACGCCATGAGGAGTGACCTAGACTTGCGTTGCGTTACTGTACCCGTCCAGTACATGCAGGTGGTGAAGCTCTTACTTTTCTATTACGGGTGGCACTGAGAATACTCTGTTACAACTCAAGGGCTACTGCTTAATTAATTTAACTTTCACCCTCCAGTGGAAATGAGTACTAGAAATGGAAAATTGAAGAAGATAAATAATCTGATTATCTATCACTTCACTTGGGATGTTTTTGCTTATATATGGGATGACTTTAGGTGCTTTGCTTTTTATTGAGTGACCAGTGATACATCCACACATGAATGACTGAGTACTACTAAACTTATTAAGAGAGGTAGGGAGTGGCCACCGTAATAACCGGATCTATGCAGTGCTTGCAATACAAACTACTGCTACTATTGATGGTAGTATTTGGACAAAATTAAAAGTTCTTTTCCTTGCCTTTCCTACACTGGAACGGACGTGCGGGTGCAGTGTTACATGCTCTTCAAAGTTACACTTAGTTCATCCACTGACCGTCTACTCTCTCTAGATCATGGGTACTCACAAACTTTCTCTCAGGGGCTACATTTACAGTGTAGTTTGGGGCCGAGGGCCGCACTGGTGGGGGCGGAGTCAGAGGGGGCGGGGCTAAAGCAAAACGATAACTTGTGACCATGAGGTTGCACACAGGTCCCTGCAGCAGATGCCCTCACCCACTGAGCCACCAGACCCAGCATTTACATACATCTCTCTCCCTCCTGCTCTCCCTCCTGCCCTCCCTCTCCATCTCTCTCTCCCTCCTGCCCTCCCTCTACCTCCCCCTCTGTCATCTCACTGTGTGTGTGTCTATCTGTGTCAGCCTTCAGCCCGGGTTGAGACCGCTTCCTCAACGCGCACACACAGACAACAACACCAAAGTACTTAACAGGTCTTTAAAAGACCATTAACATATTCTTGAGGCTTTGTTTGTTGTAGCGCCCCTGCTTCTCCACCCTGACAATCACTGCTTGCCCGGCCCCACAGAGGCTTTGTTCTATTTCACCTCTTTGTGGCCTTGCATCTCCACTCTGCTCTGTGGGGGCCGGGGGAGCAGTGATTGTCAGAGTGGAGATGCAGGGGCGCTAACAGGTGAAATACAAAAAAGCCTCTGCTCTGTGGGGGCCGGGGGAGCAGTGATTGTCTGCAAGGTCTGCGCACCGCCAAGGAAGGCTTGCCGGGCCACCACCGGCCCACGGGCCGTACTATGAGTACCCCTGCTCTAGATACACATATGCTATCTAAGAGTCAGATAGTAGCATGATCCAGGTATATGGACACATACAGTTTCTGTGTCACCCACCCAGGCTGTTGTCCTTCCACCCATCATTGCTTCATCATTCACCCAGCCATGCATCTCATATTCTTGCCTTCCCAGCTAGTCTTCAATCTCAATAAGTAAGGAATATATAAGAGCTTACCTCTGGCCGCCACCACCACCGTCTCAACTCTCAGAGGCGCCGCCTCCTCCCCTGAAGAATCGCCCTCCGCCTCTGTGTCGAGCACCACCACCTCCACACTGGCCCCGCCACCAGATGTTCCACCTACAAAGTACATTTAAGAATGTTAGAATAAAGCACTCACTAGTCTTTGGTCTAGGAATGAAGACATGTGAAAACAATGTAATTTGTGACTGTCTACGTTAAAGTTAAAAAAAATGTCCCGTTTTCCAGGGAAGGTTGTCTTGCTGCACTTTTTGGCACAACTGATGAAGGCTGTTTTTTTAACACGCACCATTTTTCTCCACACAGACAGAAGATGGACTTCTAACAACAAGATCAAGTTGAAACCAGGTGAGAGCTCGGCTCGACCACAAGAAATGTCTTCAATTAATCGTCAGCACTAACCACTTTTCCATTATCAGTTAAACGTTTAGTTTTATTATGACTTCATTTTAATAAATGTATTTACTTTTAATAAAGCTTTTAAACTTAAATACAATCTGTGTATTTTGGTCCAGACTAGAGTGACTGAGCGAAAGGTTTTGCAATTTTTGCAAGCATGAGTCCAGATAGAACACTTCAAAAGACATTATGGACAATCCCAGAGGACTGCACTAAGTTGATAGAGCTATTGCTGACTAGAATCATGGGAGTTTCGCCAACCGTGCAATCTTAGTTAGCTACACAGACAGACTAATAAGAATAATCTAGTAATACCACAGGGATTCATAGTAGAGGCAGGATAAGAATTTAGATACAGTCTACAAGAAGAGCAAAGACAATTTTGAAAAAAGTCAAATGAGGAACGCTAGGAAAAATAGGTACTAGTCTAAAATGAAAACTTACTGGGGCCAGCAGAGGAGCCCTCGCCTGCCCGATCCTGGCCCTGTTGAACAGCATCCGCCGCCTGCTGCTCCTGTGTCCTCCTCTCGCCCCTGGGGGGAGCTGACGTACAACATGAAAGAAAGAACAGAAAACATGGATGATTGTTGCTTGTCAATGTCAACCAAATCAAACATTTCAAAAGAACAATAACAAAATATTTCCGCGAAATTATATTGATTAGGGTTAGTTTTCATTTATTTGCGGACCTGTGACTTCGAAAGTCACGTAACTCACTAAACAAAGTACTGAAACGTTCACCTAGGACTGGCAGGCAGCAGTCCGCAGGCAAGACGCAAAGTGACAGACAAACTCCATTGTGATTTCAGTCAGATCAGTGACAACACTAACAGTTGCCTGCTACATTACCAGTCATTTAAATAGTCAAACTATCAATCCACCGCCACAATTTTTCTTATTGTCAGGGGTACAAAGGAAGGGGCAGATTTAAGCCCCTTGCGGCTCTTTTGCGCCGTTCTTGCGTGACTTTTGTGAAGCAGCAGCTAAACAAAAAAGGGCGCCATGGTGCGGCGTATAATATTATAACAACGTGACGCATTTGGGAGATGCATCCCGTTATAAAGCCCTGCGCCATCAGGGGGCGTTCCGGCGCAAGGGAGGGCATTCCTGCGCTGGAACACATCCTTATAGTGGCTGAGGGAAATCTACAAAATTTCAATCAGTCACCTTTAGGACAATGATGCGTCACACAAACCCTGCACCTGCTTGAAGCAGACGTACGGCTTGACCCAGCATTGGGGAGATAGGGTACCCCAGAGCATTGCTGGAGCTGCGCCATCGTTGTGACGCAACTCCAGCAGTAAAGCTTCGGTGACGTTTTGGGCCCATGGTGCGCCGCATTGCAAATACGGCGCACCATGTTTGGTGGTGGTAGCGGGCCGCACAATTAATGGCGCATCCCTGCTACTTTGCAGGGATGCGACGGTAATTGCAATTCTGCCCCTTAGGGGCATACTTACTTACGCGTTCTGGCGCATCTCCAGAGATGCGCCAGATCAAATGCGTCACGCAAAACTACCCTTGCGACATGGCAGATGCGCCTCATTTACAATGCGGCGCGCCCTGGCGCAAGGGTAGGCACTTGCGTGACGCATCTCGTCACGTAAGAGCGGCGCTTCGCTGGAGTCACGTCGCCAACGCAATGCAACTCCAGTAATGCTCAGGGCCACCCAATACTTAACATGCTGTGTCAGTCCTTTAGCCTGCTTCGAGCAGACATAAGGAATTGAATTGACGTAGCAGCGTCGCAGAAGTGCCTGCGTTAAATCTTGTAGATTTCACGCAGGCAATTTTGCGAGGCGCACAGCCGCCGGACCGCCCACCCTGCGTACTAGGAACGCACCCATTGTGGTGCAGGCCCATGGCTTTATAACGTGACGCATCTCCCTAGATGCGTCATGCTGTAAATGACTCGCAGGGATGCGGCACGTTTACGCCGCTGTTGCGTCACGCAAGGCAACGTAAACGTGGCGCAAGGGGCTTGTAAATGTAATCTGCCCCCTAGTGTCTAGCATTACGCAGTTCTGTAAAGTACATTCATACATAATAGTTACTCAGGCCAATGAGACCACGAAATAGAAAACAAATAAGCATAGTAGCAACGCCACTGAGAAGGAGAGCAGTGCACCTGAAATGCACAGAAGATTTTGAAATATAATTTAACTACAATGTAATCGTCATCAGCGGCATTATTGGCTTGCTACATGTAAAAAACAAATATTTGCAATACAACAACACAGAGCAGGAGAAAACATCATAGTAGTGAGTGATTAAATGGCTACTACTACTCACCAAGCCCGGGGATCTCCAAGCCGAGCTGGTCCAGCAGGTCGCGCTCGCGGTCCAGGAGGTCCGTCCAGCAATGGGTGACCTGGCTGTAGGTGCGCTGGACCCCGTAGAGGTGGGATATGGCCCAGCACACCTTCTCCCACCGCTTCCGGCGCTCCCGCATGTTGTAGCCGCCGGCCGCGATCCTGCCGCCTCCCGCGATGGTCCTGGGCAGGCGGCGCTGGACGAAGTAGACCAGCGCGCCCACTTCCTCCGGGCTGAATATCTCCCGTCGCGTCACCTGCTCCCCCCTCAATCTCCCGCATGCTGTCCTGGCACTGGGTCCAGCACTACTACCCGCCGCCGCTGCGGCCCTCAAGTGCCTGGGCAGCTTCACGGCGCCTGGCTTGACCATGGTCTGGGCAGGTAAGGTAGGAAGAAGTAGAAAATTAAGAAAGAATAGGATAGGGAAGAAGAAAAGAAAAGAGTTTCAAAAAGTAGTTTAAAAGTAAAGAAAAATAGCAGAAAAGACAAAAATATACAGCTAGGAAAAGAGAGGGATAGATAAGAAGCAAAATCGTAAAAAAAAAACTGAAAACAAGCAAAGGATGGCAAAGATACCAAGAGGATTAAAAACCATGCCCAGACACAGGAAATGAATGAAAAACAAGATGGCTGGCGCCCGTTCACGAGCGCGAAAGTAAGTTCGCGCGAGATTTTCCTCGCGATCTCGTGCGAACCTCTAGATTTCCCGCGCGATCTCGTGCGAACCTCTACTCGCAATGCGCTTACTGCGCGAGATTATACATAGCGGGCGGAAACGGAAATACGTCACGCAAACAAAATGGCCGCGCCCGTACTCGACCTTGGGGTAAATTCGCGTGTTGCGCTGCAAGCGGCTCGCGAATACTGCAAAAAAACTCGCGAAACAACAAGCCGCAAAAAAATAAAATGCTCATTCGCACGAATTGGCGGCTTCCGCGGTCGGTTTCGCACGACGCCGCGCCCCGCGAATAGCGCGAAAAAAACCGAAAAACGATTTCAGCAAAAGCAAAAGCAATGAGCAGGTGCAAAAGGTCAACCTCATGATTTGTAACGATTCTTTGTAGTGCTTCCTGAGGGGGCCCTCCAGAATTCGGTTGCCTGCTTGCAACTATTGTGTGACCCTGCTCTGACCTTAACTGTATGCCACAAAGGTCCTGATTTACAGCTAAAGGAGCAGACAAGCAGGTGCCAGGCTGGAACTTGAAATTCTTTCAGTGACACATTAATTAGCCCCTAATTCATTATTGTCAGTTGGGGCAGGGCAGGTGTTGTTAATAAACTAACCCCAAATTAATTCATGTCAGTTCAAGCAGGGCAGGTGGGCTTGCTTTCCCCCCCCATCTTCTACAGTGATGATGAACCAGAGGGTGGCATTGATGTAACAGAGGGTGGCATGGGTCAAAGAGAGGGTGCCAGTGGTGAAACAGAGGGTGCTGGGAGGCTGTGATGATGAACCAGACGTAGAAACAACATAGTCGCGACCGTTGCGAGCCGACAAGTAAGTTCGCAATTGCGAACTAGTACCAAATCCTCGCGAACTGGCAGAAACAATTGCGAACACACAAAAAAAAAAATCCGCAAATTCGCGGGAATTCGCGGATTTTGCGGATTGCGAGTTCGCAAATCCGCAAAATTCGCGAACGCGAGATCCGCAAAATTCGCCCATGCTTAATTGTGGTAACTGAATTCCATTTCAAGTACCATCTTGGAAATTCCAGACCCTTGGAGTAAGTTTTGGACACTTTGAGATCCTTTGGAAAACTTTTGGAAGAAGTTCCCGAGGTTTGGAGAAGTTTGGAGGAACTTTGGTAAAAAGCTCCATAAGTGCACCGACTCACTGTGACTATCCAAGCCGACAACCATCAACTATGAGTTGGCCTGCCCTCCAGGTTCCTCCCGCTAAATAAGCTCCAGGGGTCCAACTTCCAGAGTTTGATCTGGCGTAGGTGGAAACCCAAGCTGGCGAACCCTCACCAAATCCAGCCTAGTGAAAAGCATTGAGGGACCCTGCAAGAAAAAGCTCTGCAAACATTTCTAATTCCAAACTTAGAAAAGGTGACCGGGAACTGCCCGCCATTGTAATATGGCAGGCAATAATACAGTCACCGATAGCGGTGGGACTGTCAACGATGCAGTGATGTGGCAGTCCCACCACCATTATAATCATCCCCCTAAGTTTAATGTGCATGCAAATCCAACATTACCAACCCCTGGTAAGTTGCACTACTAGTGCTAAAACAGTCCAATGGAGGTACCAATGGACGAGGTGGACTGGCCTCAAGGGTCTTGTGACCTCAGTGACAGAGTCACTGTCGCTCTAGTGTGTGCTTCTTCGTATGCCTGCTCACAAGACTGGAGGTGAACTGCATGGATTGTGGTGGACAGGCCTTCAAGGTTAACTCACACTTGCCATCGTTAGGGTCCACCTGCTGGTGCTAAGACACCAGGGCTTCTAAAGTCTATCAGGCCTTCTAAGGTGTAGCATCGGAATGAGCTCTGTCAGGAGTGTGGTCTGGTGGACTGTTCATGAAGGCTGAAAATGGTGCTCCAGTTCCAAATTTGGCAGCTCTGGCCAGAGTGCCACATCCTCTCACCCACTGGACACCATACTGCCCCACTGAAAGAAACTGGCACTGCCTTCAGCTACAACACAATTGTGCTGAGACTAAATTCAAATTATGCATTGGACAAAAGTAACAACACCCTGTAAAAAGCAAACACTGAATGCAAGGATGAGCAAAGCATGTGAAACGTAAGCAGGAACAACATGGTTACCTTAACGGTTTTAAACTCATTATTCAGAGATCAGTAAGTGATTTTGCCTGAAAAGTTCAGGACATGACTACAGGACCAGGAAGGGACCCGTTTCAATGTCCATTGCTTATATCCTTACAAAATGTAAGCAGTTTGGTTTAAAAAAGACCAAGGGGCATATTAGCATGGAGTAGCGATATTTTTCGCTGAATGCCCTTAGCGCACTTTTTTTTATCGCTGCCTATTGCCGGATATTATCACAGAGATAACGTGCTATTAGCAACGTTTATCTCCAATGAGAAAAAATATCCGGCGATAGTGGCTCAATGCGTGAATATCGCTGAAAATCCAGCGATATTCTCGCATTAACGCCAATGGGGGCTTAATGTGGTAATCCACCCCATTCACTATACAGGTAAGTCAACTTTTTAGCAGGTGTTAGGTTCTAGCGATAATCGCGCCTAGCACGATTTTTCTTTATCGCTTCGCCTGCCTTGCTAATAGGCGATAGCTGTGTTAGCGACTGATTTCAGTCGCTAACAGGTTGGGTACGCCCACTTTGCATGTCATTAGCGATAAATATCGATGACATGCAAAGCGGGCCCCAAACCGGTCGCTATCACCTAAAAGCTGTCGCTAACTGCTATTAGCGAGAGCTTGCTGATAGGGCGATAAAAATATCGCCGTTTTAGCGGGAAAAAGTCCCGCTAAAGTGGCAAGATTGCCCTTGATAATATGCCCCCTAAATTCCTCAACACAGAGCAGCGGTACACATTTTATAGGCTAAAATAATTAAAACTATTGAAAACGCTCATATTAAACGTTTTCCAGTTCACCCCTCAACCAGGTATTGCAGTCCCTTTATAAATAGTGCACTTCCCCACCCTTGGAAAACATTGTTGCTCAAGAAAGAAGATAAAAAGAAAGTAGTGCTTCACTGGAAAACTCTGTAAAGCAGCGCTAAGGTGCATGGGTGTAAATAACAATCTGGCCTGTCTGCTGACCACTCTGTTCTGCTTTATTTGGTTATTTAATTATTTTTCTTATTTTAATTCTTTTTTCTCTCCGTCCCGAGGTTGTACTTTGGAATAGAACCCTGTCCGAAAATGAGGACATTTCCAGCCAAAGTGTTCTGCTCGGTTTTTTGGATCCATTTCACGGGGGAACAAATAAAGAAAAAAGAGAGGCAAGAGAGAGTAGGTAAGAACTATCTCTTGAAATCACCATGTAAGGAGGAGCGAGACAGAAAGAGATGGAGGAATAAAGAGAGAGAAAGAGAGAGGGGGGAGGAGGGAGGCAGAGGCAGAGCAGGAGAAGCGGACACTGTCCTTGCCGTATCTGGGCATGACCGAAAAGAGACACGGTTTTTTCCCTTCTCCGTCCCTCCCAGACTGGCCAAGCCTTCCTGCAGAATAGCAAAGGGCAGAGAGCGGGTGGCCTCTTTGACTGCAGGCAGGTGAGGTCACAGGTCAAGTGCAGGGCCATTAGGTAGCGCTTCGCGTGCTAATGGCCCTGCAAATTCAGAAGGGAGAGGGGAAATTCTTTTGTCCCCTCGTGCCCCCCACCCTTGTCCCCCGTGTCCCCCCACTCCAAAACCTGGGGGGATATGTCCCCCGCGTCCCCCACACTTCCTACGCCCATGCCAGGCTCTGTCCAATGAGAACCCCCAGAACAATGAGGAAAGAGCGCCCCGACTATGCGAGTTCTACAGGGAAGTGTGAGTGTCAGATGTGAGGTATGCAAATGCTGGTACCATAACATAACATAACACAACATAACATAACATGACATAAAATAACATAACATAACATAACATAACATAACACAACATAACATAACATGACATAAAATAACATAACATAACATAACATAACATAACACAACATAAAATAACATAACATAACATAACATAACACAACATAACATAACATGACATAACATAACATAACACAACATAACATAACATAACACAACATAACATAACATGACATAAAATAACATAACATAACATAACATAACATAACATGACATAACATAACATAACATAACATAACATAACATAACACAACATAAAATAACATAACATAACATAACATAACAACACAACATAACATAACATGACATAACATAACATAACATAACATAACACAACATAAAATAACATAACATAACATAACATAACACAACATAACATAACATGACATAACATAACATAACACAACATAACATAACATAACACAACATAACATAACATAACACAACATAAAATAACATAACACAACATAACATAACATAACACAACATAACATAACATAACACAACATAAAATAACATAACATAACATAACATAACACAACATAACATAACATAACACAACATAACATAACATAACACAACATAAAATAACATAACACAACATAACATAACATAACACAACATAAAATAACATAACACAACATAACATAACATAACACAACATAACATAACATAACACAACATAAAATAACATAACACAACATAACATGACATAAAATAACATAACGTGATGTAACATAACATAACAAAATGACACACACATGAAACACATTTACACAATCTATTTACTTGCATAAGTAGAGAGACGCGGATCTTTGGGTAAATCTTTTACCTGCTGGTAACTGTTCACACAGCAATATTTGCAATGTGTTTAATTACATTAGAACAGTCTTTATGAGTATACTTTATTGTTAATTAATGCCAAACATGGCTGTAATTCAAGCATTTGCTGACCTCCCAAAGACATGGGGTACACTGGCGGCACAGAGGGGGGGGGGGGTTGGCTCCTGGCAATGAAGGCTTCAGCATCCTCCCACAATGATCTCTTCTACCAGTAGTAACCTTCTCCCAACGCACTTTTAACTGAACGGTGTCACCATTAGGGAGATATGAAATATGTGTTTTAAAATGCATGAAGTCGGTGCTTTCCTTGCAGGAGGGGCGCGTCCGGGGCTGGATGAGGGGGTCGCTGTGATGAGAATGCGGGGGTGTCACACACACACTGGCTCGCCTCCAGCTGGCACTCTCTCTCTCTCTCTCTCTCTCTCCTCAGGGCTTTGATCTCCCAGACATTGTTGTCAGCGCCGGGGCTGCTGCCCAGACTCCGCTCCCCGCGGATCGACCCCTCCGTCTCCATCACGAGCTGAGAGCTTTAATCCGTGAAGGGGGAATGACGTGTGAGCCCGTGTGATGAACTAACGCTGTCACTCCAGGGAGGAAGCGACAAGTAAATTAGGAAGATTGGACAGCCATGCCCCTCATGGTTGGCTGCCGTGATGCTGCCACGAATCTAGTCTCGTTCAAGGCCTCATCACGAGTGATGATGCAGAGACTGAGGACCAGCGACAGGTCAGTGCGGCCCCCAGCTGCGTCCTCTGAACACCGACACCTCCAACAAGTGGGTCTCAATCTGGGAGGAGAGGGGGGGTCTCACACAGCCGCAGGGCTTGGATTTCAGACCCCCTGATGCAAGGACTTGGTTCAACCCAGCAACACGGATTATAAACCCAGCTGGACTGCGACCTGTACACAACCCACTGTGCACTGTGGGGGCTGTGCTCTGCTCACCATTAGTTCTACTACATGAGGTCAGAGACACAAAGGAACTCCAAATCCTCTTACGTAAACAAGAACACACTCAAAATAGCACCATAAACACAGAGTAAATCTTTAACATATTTATTTCTACAACTCAAATCGAGTGCAATAAAATCAACACAGAATGAGTGAATAAAAGCAGCCATGCGGGCAGTGGTCGCAGTGGGGAATAAAAAGTAGGGGAACTGTGGGTGGAGAATCAGGTGGAGGGAATAACCGAAGATTGGATCAGTGGGCGGAGTCAGGGTGTGGCTGAAAATCGCAAAACATACCAATGTTTTGTTCGTTTAGCATTTCACTGACCAGTTGCAGCTTATAACGTTATTTAATTCAAACAATGGATAAACATGTTTATTTGATGTTTAATTCAGGAAAAAGCAAATACTCTTAGGGAATACAGGTTTATGTAAAGCGTGCAAAATATAAGCAGGAACAATGGCATGGGTGCAAATTCAGGATGGTGAGTGTAAAAATTCAGGACAAGGGGTCAAAATTCAGGACAAAAATGCAGGACAGGAGGTCAAAATTCAGGACAAAAATTTGGGGCAACAGGTATGTTTGTAGACACATCAGTGGATGTCATGCAATAGTATATAAATAAATAGGCAAGGAACATAAGTACAAGTCACTTCTCCTACCCCGTCACCGCTCCTTTCCTGTCATTTCCCCTACCCCGTCACCACTCCTGCCCGTTCTCCGCTCCTACCCATTCACCACTCCTGCTCCTGCCCCATCACTGCTTCTGCTCCATCACTGCTCTCGCCCAGTCACTTCTCCTGCCCCGTCACTTTCCTGCCCCGTCACTTCTCTTGCCCCGTCACTTCTGATGTCCATCACTTCTCCTGCCCCATCACCGCTCCTGCCCCGTCACTGCTCCTGCCCCGACACCGCTCCTTCCCGTCTACGTCTCCTGCCCCATCCACCGCTCCTACCCATTCACCGCTCCTACCCATTCACCGCTCCTGCCCCGTCACTTCTCCTGCCCGGTCACTTCTCCTGCCCGGTCACCTCTACTGCCTCGTCACCTCTCCTGGCCCTTCACCTCTCCTTTCACCTTTCCATCCCCGTTGCCTCTCCTTCCCTGTCACTTCTACCAGCCCCTTCACTTCTCCTGCCCCGTCACTTCTCCTGCCCGTCACCTCTCCTGCCCCGTCACTGCTCCTGTCCCATCACTGCTCCTGTCCCATCACTGCTCCTGCCCCGTCACTTTTCCATCCCGTCACCGCTCCTGCCCGTTCACTGCTCCTGCCGTTCACTGCTCCTGTCCGGTCAGCACTCCTGCCCAATCACCGCTCCTGCCCCGTTCACTGCTCCTGCCCCGTTCACTGCTCCTGCCCCTTTCACTGCTTCTGTCCTTTCTTTGCTCCCGCCCGGTTACCGCTCCTGCTCATGCCTAATCACCACTCCTGCCCTGTCACTTCTCCTGCCCCATCACCTCTCCTGCCCCGTCACTTCTCCTGCCCCATCACCACTCCTGCCGAGTCACCACTCCTGCCCTGTCACTTCACCACTCCTGCCCGTTCACTGCTCCTGTTCGGTCAGCACTCTTGCCCGATCACCGATCCTGCCCCATCACTTCTCCTGCCCTGTTCACTGTCCCTATCCGTTCACTGCTCCTGTCCGTTCACTTCTCCTGCCCGGTTACCGCTCCTGCACATGCCTAATCACCGCTCCTACCCGTCACTTCTCCTGCCCCATCACTGCTCCTGACCCATCCCCTCTCCTGCCCCGTCACTTCTCCTGCCCGTTACTGCTCTTGCCCGGTCACCTCTCCTGCCCCGTCACCTCTCCTGCCCCGTCACTACTTCTGCCCTGTCACTTCTCCTGCCCCTTCACTTGTCCTGCCCATTACTTCTCCTGCCCGTCACCTCTCCTGCCCCGTCACTGCTCCTGTCCCATCACTGCTCCTGTCCCATCACTGCTCCTGCCCCGTCCCTTTTCCATCCCGTCACCGCTCCTGCCCGTTCACTGCTCCTGCCGTTCACTGCTCCTGTCCGGTCAGCACTCATGCCCAATCACCGCTCCTGCCCCGTTCACTGCTCCTGCCCCGTTCACTGCTCCTGCCCCTTTCACTGCTTCTGTCCTTTCTTTGCTCCCGCCCGGTTACCGCTCCTGCTCATGCCTAATCACCACTCCTGCCCTGTCACTTCTCCTGCCCCATCACCTCTCCTGCCCCGTCACTTCTCCTGCCCCATCACCACTCCTGCCGAGTCACCACTCCTGCCCTGTCACTTCACCACTCCTGCCCGTTCACTGCTCCTGTTTGGTCAGCACTCTTGCCCGATCACCGATCCTGCCCCATCACTTCTCCTGCCCTGTTCACTGCCCCTATCCGTTCACTGCTCCTGTCCGTTCACTTCTCCTGCCCGGTTACCGCTCCTGCACATGCCTAATCACCGCTCCTACCCGTCACTTCTCCTGCCCCATCACTGCTCCTGACCCGTCACCTCTCCTGCCCCGTCACTTCTCCTGCCCGTTACTGCTCTTGCCCGGTCACCTCTCCTGCCCCGTCACCTCTCTTGCCCCGTCACTACTTCTGCCCTGTCACTTCTCCTGCCCCTTCACTTGTCCTGCCCATTACTTCTCCTGCCCAGTCACCTCTCCCGCCCCATCACTTCTCCTGTCCCGGCACTGCTCCTGCTCAGTTGACTCTGTGTATAACCGACAAATTGCACATGGTGGCAAGTTCCCCACAGTACTCTGTCTGGGGAAAGCTCCTCTGCAATCACTAATTCAGCATGATATGCTAAAGGCAGAAGGCGGCACATTGTCATTCGAAAGGGGATAATCAGCCTCAATCAGAATGACAATGGGCCGCCCTCAGCCTGTGCGAGCTCAGGGGGGCTGCTGCAGCCTCTGGAGTTCAACAGAGAAGGTGAGCTGCCCCTAAAAGCTGAAAGAAAAAGTATTGTTATTTAAGTTGGACTATTCTTGCCATCCCGGGATGCTTTTTTGAAAGAAAGACGTAGGGGAACGGGGAATGGCTGTGCAGCTGCTCCTTCACACCCCAGAGTGATAAGCAATGGAGATCCGAAGGTGGTATCTCGTCAACCTGTGGCCTGACAGTTCACAGCGAAGCCTCTCAAACTATGGCCAAATACTGTGGGTTTATGTATCCTGATCGCTGATTTTTATCTCACATTTATACATTTGGGAACAATAAAGTCTCAATAAGACAAAATAAGGACGCTGTTGAATGCCCCATTTCAATGCACATGTTGACATTTTAGCCTCTGCTGTAAGCGTCCATCAAAATATGGAAGTGACCATTACATAAACAACGAACATATGCAGCCTAGATTGGAGGTGGAAAGTGGGGGCTCCTCCATAGAGGCATGGGGGCATCGCCCCACTGCTTTCTCGCAGTGCGAGAAGCAGAAACATAAAATGGTAAAGCTACCATTTTATGTTTATGCTTCTCGAACTTTGAGAAAGCAGAACTGCCTGGTTGTGGGCGGGCAGGTGGGTGGTCCTAGTTGAGGAGAGCGGGGAGTGTCTTGCCCTCTGTTGTGGGCCCTGACTGCTTTGGTCAGCCCCAGGGCCGACCAAAGCAGTCATGCGCACTCTCCCTTTTCTCGATGTAGGCTGCATGCAGCCTACATCGAGAAAAGGGCCTCCGAATAGGCGCCCGGCTGGGGCGCTGTGCGCCTGCACCGCACCAATCGCAACGCTGCCATTGCAGCATTGTGATTGGCGGAGGGGAGGGAGGCTGCCTGTGGGTGGCAGGGCTGCTTCCTGTTGAGGACCGGAGCAGCAGAAAAAGCGTAAATCGGGTCCCAGCGAGGAACTGAGACAGCCTGGAGAAGGTAAGTTTTATTTTTTTTAATTTGACAAAAAAAAACAACAAGGCAAACCACAAAGGTGTTTTCGCTAAGACGAGGACACCTTTTGAATAGTAAATACACACGGAGATTTTGCAAACCGCTGGTATATCTGGGCATTAATTTGTGACTGTTCAGTGATGACGTGGCGTTTGATGCGTTACATTGTGGATTTAACTATGAAGTGTGTATATTTTTATTTTTTTGTTGACGGAATATGTTTGCACATGTGCACAAATGTAATATTTACAAATGCAAGGCAAGATTTCACTGATTTACTATTAAAAAACGATTTTCTCGTATTTGAGTGTACAAAGAGTAATTATACAGAAAGGCACTTCAACTTGGTGATGTGAAAAGTATACAAAACAACTGGTATGTTTGTAGATCTGTGGAAGGCTGGAGCCAGAGCCTCGCGGTATAATATATTCTTGGCCCCAGTTTGCACTGACAGGTGATGGGTTTTGAATCTGTTCCACTGCCGAGGCAGAATGAGGGATTGATTTGAGCACAGCCCGACTATCCAGAGGTGGCAGGGCAGCGGGCAGAGACCTCCATAGTTCTCTGTCCGGGGGGTACGTAGGCGGCTCCTCCAATGAGATCATGAAAACGTGAAAGAGGGCGACAACATCACCGTGCCTTCTGTGCATGAACCGAGCGTGGTTGGTCATGAGGGAAAGCTTGAGGGCCACTTTTCAAAAGCACATGGCGACAACCAGAAAACAAGAAAGGGGTGCCATGTGCCCCAACACAATTTCCACACCATCATTTAGAGTCGTTCCAGGAGTTTCTTACTTCCAATAGCCTGATTGCTGCTGAAGGGGAGGAGCTGACTGAATGCGAGCAGTGGAGCTTGGTCACTCTAGGCGCTGCACAGGTGAGCTGCTGTGTCACAGGAACCACCACGTGTGAAGGTCGAATTCTGTTGACTCAGAGCACTGGTACACCATGGTAAACTGACATCTTCTCAGCCTGGCTTTGTGAAAGGCAGAGCTGGTCCATGTGCACTGCGCTGCACAGCAGGCTGTGCTGTGTGCAGGGGCAGTGGAAGCAATGACTGTAAACAGGGCCTCATGTGTGCTTCCAGTGCCCCTGGCGTTCGTGCTGCCACTTAAAGCCTCCCTGGGGGAGGAAGATGGGGGAGAGTTACTCTCCGTGGCTATATAAGTGAAAGTGCATGTGTGTAACCACTGTGACCTTTGGAAACCAAATTTATCAACTTTCCTCGATGTAATTCCCCGGTCTTTGTGGGGTTGTTTCCATACTGAGTAGCTATCGTGTCCCTGATAAGTTCTTAATAGTTTACTTTTCCAATTTTGATGTGATCCTGAGATCCTCCAGTCAATGCAGGTGCAAGTAGGGTGCAGTGTTTCTGCTCTTTTCTTGTTTATGCCAGATATGAAAACTGCCATTGTGTTTAGCTAAGTTATTTGAACATTAATTTTTTTTGGTCTGGTAGTTAAGGGCTTTGACAGAAGATTAGAATGTTCTTAGTAGAGAGGACAAAATATCAATTGTCTTGTTTGCTTTCCTGTAGCCTTGAAAAAACGTTCCAGCTTCCCCCCCCCCCCCCACCCCTCCAAACGGCATTTTCAGAAAAGCGTCATTTTGACCAGCGGTGCACCGGAGTCTCAGGTGGCATGAGTCCCCTTATAGAGCTAGCTCTGCTCTGCAGAGATTCTTGCCCTGATGACATTGATTAATTCTTAAACAAGCTGTTTTAAATATGATTTTCCTTTCATTATTTTGAATGTAGGTGCTGTGAGAGGCTATTATAGACATTTTTCAGAGAAATTCGGGTTGTTTCATGCAACATCCATATAAAAAGCTTATTTTACATCGAAACAGAACCTCACATGTGAGAAATGTGAGGTCATCACAGAGATTATTTGAAGTACTATTATTGAGCATTATTAATTTTAAAACTAGAATTTCATAATTGTTTTATTACCCTTCTTGCTTTCTCAAATATGCTTGAAAAGGCACCATTTGCCTGCTCTTTTTTTCAAAAACATTTTGGGCGGAGAACCCGCGGACACCCCTTGTGGCTGTCGGGCTCGCTTGCTGCGCTCGCTCACCACAGGCCACTCATCACAAACTTTTACGCCTCACCACTTTCAAGGTTCACCAGCCGCCACTGTACATGATGCTAATAGTTCTGCGCTTGTCTTTATCTACACAATCTATAATAGAAAGAGATCTGCACTGCAAACTGCAGACATGTCTGAGGTCCTGTAAAGGACAATCAAAACGAAAGACTCTTAACCACAGCTAAGGCAATCAGTGGAAAATATTTGACTCTGAAAAGGAGAAGAATTCGGCACAAACAGAGTTTTTGGGCCTCACTGTCTCCAGCACAAATGAGAACCTTGCCCTATGCCAGTTCCAAAGCACTGCTATGAAAGTCAAATATACAAGTGGTAACATGAGGGCTTCTTCCGAACACAGACTACTCAGCTAAATTTTATAATCCAACTTTTGTTTCCTTCCCACAATCCATCCCGTGAAAGATGGCTGACTACAGATTTATCCATCAATCAT
The DNA here is from genome assembly GCF_964263255.1 of Lissotriton vulgaris. NCBI lineage: Eukaryota > Metazoa > Chordata > Amphibia > Caudata > Salamandridae > Lissotriton > Lissotriton vulgaris. The sequence continues at coordinate 38,545,281 of NC_141699.1, read as the reverse complement.
CGAGGCTTCTATAGCATGGCTTGTCAGTCTGGGTTAGAGGGGTTAGAGCGACCCTCGGTCGGTGAGAGGGGGAAGTCGAAGAGCCAAGTGTTCAGATGCTTCCTGAATTCCCTCAGGAACTGGGACTTGAGTTGGTGGCGGGGAAGGCCGTTCCAGGACCTGGTGGCAAGGAAAGAGGAGGAGCCTTCCCTGCTTTGGCTCCGACACATGCGTGGGACCTGAGCTAAGGTGAGGGAGGAAGGGCGGAGCTCTTTGGTCAGACAGTGACAGTCAGGCGGTTATTGATGCAAGTGGGTCCAATTTCATGAAGGGTTTTGTAGGCGTGAGACAAGAGCTTGAAGAAGCATCTTTTCCGTACGGGGAGCCAGTGGAGGGCCTTGAGGCACGGGGTGATGTTGGATCTTCTGGGGAGGTCGAGGAGGAGTCTTGCTGCCAAATTCTAGATAGTTTGGAGGCGTTTGAGGAGTTGTTTGGTGGTTCCGGCATAGAGAGTGTTGCTGTAGTCGCGTCAGCTGGAGATTAGGACCTGGGTTACTGTCTTTCTTGTTAAGATTTGGATTCAGCGGAAGATCTCGTGGAGCATGTGGAGGGTGTAATAGTTGATCTGCTGTTTCATGGTGAGGTGGCATCCAGGATAATTTTGAGGTTGCGGGCATTCGCAGACGGGATGGGTGCTGGGTCTAATGCGGAGGGCCACCAACTGTCGTCCCAGGGGGAGGGCGTGTTTCCAAAGATGATGACCTCTGTCTTGTCCGAGTTGAGTTTAAGGCAGTTGGTTTACATTAAGATGACGATGCTGGTCATGGTGGTTTGGAAGTTGAGTCTTGTGGCATCTGGGTCTCCTGAGAAGGATAGAACAAGCTGGGTGTCGGCAGAGTGGGAGACGATGTTGAATCTGTGGGTGCGGGCGATTTTGGCCAGAGAAGTCATGTCGGTGTTGAAGAGGGTGGGGTTGAGGGAGGAGCCCTGGGGGTTGCCACAGATGAAGTTTTTGGGTGAGGAGGCGTATACTCTGAGTTCATCCAGAGAGTAAGGAGGCGATCCAGGCAAGAACCTTGCCTTGGATGCCGATGTGGTGGAGTCTGGTGATGATGGTGTAGTGGGAGATCATGTCGAAGACTGCTGAGAGGTCGAAGAGGATGAGGGCGACCAAACTGCCCTGGTCGAAGAAGAGTCTGGTGTCATCTGTAGCTGTGATCAGTGTAGTCTTGGTGCTGTGGTTTGGTCAGAATCCTGACTGGGAGAGGTCAAGCAGGTTGTTCTTCTTGAGAAAGTTTGTGAGCTGGCGGTTGACGGCCTTCTTTAAGACTTTGGTGGGGAAGAGGACAAGCGAGATTGATCAGTAACTCTTGAGTTTGTTGGGGTTGGCTGAGGATTTCTTGTGGAGGGGTTTGACCTCTGCTTGCTTCCTGGCATTGGGTACGGTGGCTGTGGTAATGGAGAAGTTGAGGAGTACAGTGAAGTTGTGGTCAATGGCTTCCCTTTCTATGTTGTAGATGTGGTGTTGGCAAGGATCCGAGGGGAATCCGGAGTGGATGGATTTAATGATGAAGGTGGTGTCTACCAATGAGAGTTACTTTCATTCAGTGATTTGCTGGAGGGTGTTGTTGCTAGAGCTATGGGGATGGGAGAGGTTGGTGGGCTGTGGGCCGAAGTTGCTGTAGATCTCAGTGATCTTGCAGTGAAAGAAGTCTGATAGTGTGTCGCAACGGGCTTGGAAGGGGTGGATGGTATTCTCAGTGGCAGAGGGACAGGCAAAGTCTTAAATAAATGTTGAAGAGCTCTTTGGTGTGGTTGGTGCTGGCTTCTAAGCTGGTGGCGAGGGCTTCTTTTTTGGTTTCCCTGAGATGAGGTTGTAGCTGTTGAGGGTGACCTTGAAGGCATCGCAATTTGCAGGGTCTTGTTTGAGCGCCATAGTCTTTCCAGCTTCTTGCAGTGGTATTTGAAGGTCATTAGTTTGGGGGTGAACCGTCTACTTGCTTGGTGGTTCTTCCACTGGGAGTGTTCTTCTGCGGGACAATCTTGTCGATGGTAGAGGTGATCCAGATGGAGAAGTTCAGGATGTCAAGTTCAAGAGAGTCCACGGGGATGCTCTGGTTTTGTTTAGGGTGATTGCTCAGATGGGTTTGGTGTCTTTGTTTTAGTTGCGTCAGGGAGGAACGGAGTGTCTCATGAAGGGTTTTCGTGGGCCATCAATGGGGAAGTGAATGATGCTGTGGTCAGTCCAGAGAACTTGGCACAGCTGTTGGTGGAGAAAATGAGGACCAGGGTGTGTCCTGTGCTGTGCGTGGGGGTGACCAGTTGAGCGAGGTCCTACCCAGCAGCCAGCCTAACACAGAACTATTGTTCCTGTAGGACACACATAAATCAGAAAATTGTCTTCACTTTACTATAAAAAACAGGGTCAGCCAACTCAGGAATCATTTATCTTCATAGACAGAAAAATAGGAAGAGGCCGTCTGGCTACATCACAGCAAAGTGCATCCCACATTCCAGTAACAAGCAGTGGCCTGTGTCTGGGTAAGACTGTGTAAGAAGAGCCATCCCCTCTCCCTCATTCAATATAGCATCACCATCTTAATCTAAACCAATTGCCTTAAACTCAACTCGGACAAGACAGAGGACATCAACTTTGGAAACACGCCCTCCCCCTGGGACGACAGTTGGTGGCCCCTCCGCATTAGACCCAGCACCCATCCCGTCTGAGAATGCCTGCAACCTCAAAATTATCCTGGATGCCACCTCACCATGAAACAGCAGATCAACTATCACACCCTCCACATGCTCCACGAGATCTTCCGCTGAAAGACAGTAACCCAGGTCCTACTCTCCAGCTGACGCGACTACAGCAACACTCTCTAAGCCGGAACCACCAAACAACTCCTCAAACGCCTCCAAACTATCGAGAATTTGGCAGCAACACTCCTCCTCGACCTCCCCAGAAGATCAGCCTCTTTGATCTGACTGGATGTCTTCAGATCATGGAACACCAGAGGGAGGTGTGTTTGCAGTCTGTCTTTCTGATTCACAGCAGGGTCAGTGTTTAGTGAAGTGTGTGTCTGTGTGTGTGTTTGTGTGTTTAAGTGTTTGTGTGTGCCTGCATGTATGCCTGTGTGCACATGTCTGACATGTGTGTGGCATCAACACCTTGTTGCACAGGCTACCCATAGAGGTCCTACATTGCTCTCGTGAAACCTTGAGCTTGTACGGCCCCCAATAAGCTGACTATGAACCCAGCTGCTCTATTAGTTGCAAAATAATTGACCTCCATTGCTCACCAGCTCCCTCCTGAAGCAGGCCTCACCTTGAGCTTTACTGCATGACTAATCAAATCTTGGCCCAGATATACAAACATTTTGTGGTGGGCTTGCATCAGAAAAGTGAGATGAATCAGTGCAAAAGTTGTTTGTTGTTTTTAATTGACGTCCCAGTGCAAAACATGCTCTGTGCTGGACAGCTGCCTGGAAGTAACGCAAAGCAGCCCAGAGCGCCGTTTGCATTACTCTGCATCAATGCCGCGTTCCATGGGTTGCACATGGGGGCTTCCATGCCACAACCCCACGCTTTTTGATGCAAAACTCTATCTACTAATAAAAGTAGACAGGGTTTTGCACCAAAAAAAAGACACCACTTTGAAGCAGGCGCTAAAAGGAGAAAAACGTTTATTTCTCCTAACCTTTCCCACTTTGTGTGCTGCACTGTACAGAACACATTCGACGTATTAACAGTTTTCGAGTTCATCTCAGCATAGTATTTTGAGCTGGAAGGGTAAACGGACAGTGCAAAGTCTAAGCTAGACTCACACAGACGCCCTTGCACCATGGTGGTAAGGTGTGTGCCTGGCAATCAGCGGCCTGATGGCGCGTCGTCGCTAGGGGGTGGGAGGGAGAGTGCCATATCTCTGTAGATGCCGCTCCCTAGCTGTTACACAATGCAGCACAGCAACGTTGGGTGCTGTACTGTGACATCTTTCTTCATTGGGACTTGTGTGATGCTCCTAATTATGAGCACATATTAATGGGATCAAAAGACCATTCCTTGCATTTCTCTTGTGCCTGTGAAGTGTCCAGTCTCTGTACGCCGCACAATGGACGCTGCCCACAAAACATTTCTGTAAAAACAGGACTTCTTGGGGGCGTGGCTAAGGCGCCAAGGAAGATGGCCACAGGTCCGGACAGCTCCGTTGCGACATGAGGCGACGGGAGCTCCTCCAGGCATTTTACCGCTTCTTGGATTAGCGGAGCATCGATAACGAGCAGCGGAAATCTGGCGACATCGGTACATGCGTTTTCCAGCCATGGGATGACGCGCATACCGGTATTCTGCTTCTCCCTGTTTGTGGCGGCTCGCGTGTGAGGCGCGTCCGCCATTTTATCGCATTTTGCCGCGTTTGCCGTTTTTCTAGCTTCTCCACTGCTGTGTGTTTGCCTCTTTTCTTCACTGGGCTCCAGTTTATTATTGGTGACATTTCCTTACCTCCAAGGGCTGATTTCCCTGCTGAAAGAATAGCGCTAAAAGCCTTTTTCACATTATGTGTCCGCCATTTTAGCTCTCTCCTCAATTCTTACTGGTGAAGTTTACTGTCTGCAACACTTAAGATGACCCTCTTCTGGACTCCTTTGCAATTCTTTTTTATTTTTGTTTATTATTTTTAATGAGAATAAGTCAGTTCTGTGCAGCCTCTCCTGATACTTCATGAACTTGCTTTGCTGTATATTCTCCTCACCTGTTAGCGGTGTCTTGGTGGTTTCAATTTTGACACAGTGTGTTTTCAAGTGGCTTTCCTCAACCTAATTGATTTCTCTGTGTCAGCTGGTTCATTTTCTCAATGTCGACGTCATGCACCAACCGTACTGCTGTAGATTGTAAGTGCTTACAATCTACCTTAATAGATTCTATGACAAGATGGCATCCTCTATTTCTCTCCTGGTGGGGTAGATTAGATTCTATTAAAATGATGTTAGTCCCTATAATTTTATTTTTTTCTTTCCAATCTTCTTGTCAATATTCCAAAATTTTGCTATAAAAATATTTACTCTACTTTATCTCGTTTTCTATGGCAAAATAAAAAAGCCAGAATGTCTTTCTCCAAGCTTAAACGTCCCAAACACCTGGGGGGTGTCAATTTTCCTGACTTTTCCTCTTACCATACTTCATTTTTTCTGTCCCATTCGGTTTCTTTTTTATCAGATTCTGTATCAGATATCACTTCTTCTCCGCTATGGGTTAATATTGAATCCTCCTTTTTCACCCTTTTACCTTTAAAAAATTTGTTTCATTATCACATGTTCAGCAGCAGATGTCTCTACCTATTCTTAAGAATTCCAGGAAGCTTTTTCTTCCCCTGTTTCTGGATGGCCTTGATGATCGTACTCGATTTTTACAATCCCCCATTTGGTATAATACTCTTATTAAATTTTCTATTCCATTTTCTATTCATCAGACTCGTTTTTCTCTTCCTCTTTCCTTCCTTTCCAATTATAATTTATTGTGTGATGCTGTTCAGACAAGTTATGACTCCCTTACACTCTAAGTTTCTCGTGGAACTTCTACCTCTCTCAATATACCCTTTTTGTTATACTCTTCCTCTGCTTCACAAATTTACAAAAAATTACATGAACCTCCTAATGAGAGGGATAAATCAAAAATAGAACAAGATTGGGAACTTGATTTGGGAGAGTTGTTTTCTATTTCTCTATGGCACGATGTATGGAACAAAATAAGGAAATCTTCTAGAGCAGCTAATACCACCCAAACTATGTTTTTTATTTATAATCAACTTTTGATCACTCCTGCTAAACTACATACAATAGATTCCTCTATCCCTTCAACCTGTTGGTCCTGCTCTGAACCAAGAGCGGATCTTAAGCATATGCTTTTCACTTGTCCTGCGATTCGTATTTTTTGGTCCAAAGTATGGCAACAAATTGATTATATTTTTTCCACTCACTTCCCACTCTCTCTCATACATATTTTTCTAGGTAGCCTTTCTGACATATGGTCCTCCTCCGACTTTAATACTTCCATTATTGACCTTCTCCTGGCAGTGGCATTTCAACAAATTACCAAGGCTTGGAAAAATGCATCGACTATCTCCTTTCAGGCTTGGTGGAAGGGTGTTCGTTTTAATCATAGACTAGATAGAGCATATGTTTATCCTATTACACTTGCTATCAAACGTGATTTGTTATGGTTACCCATTACAACTTTCTTACATTCATCAGCCCAATCTTCCATGTTGCATTCTCCTTGTATTGAGGAAGTACCCAAACCCCCTTGATATGTTTTCACATAAGTTTGCTTCTTTGCTACATATACCTTTTCTTTTTAGTTATTATATACTTTTTCCTGAAAGATTTGCATGTTTTTGATAGTTACAATTTATATATAGATATTGTATTCTAATTGCTGATTCCCTTCCCCTTCCCTCCTTTCCCCTTTTCTTTCTTTCCCTTCTTATCTTTTTGTATCATCCACATTTCTTATTGCATTGTATTTGATATTGATATTGTACCTTATTTCTTTATTGCAATTTTTATGTTCAATAAAGTTCCTTTGAAACTTAAAAAAAACATGACATCTTCAAGAAGACAAAGTAATAAAAGGAAAGTAAAAATTCCTAAATGGAAAAGTAGTGTGACCAGAATATTGACTCCCAGAATATCATGAAATATTGTAAATAAAGTTATGACTAAGACTAGGGGACATATTTATGATCCCCGTTGTGTCCCACTTGCAATACGCAACCCAAAAATGAGTTGTATGAAGCCACCCAAGGCCACTTTGCGTGGCTCCGAGAGGCCTAATAGTCCTTGAGTAATGCAACACAGCGCAAATTGCTGCGTTGCGTTACTCTGCCCTGGGAAGGTGTTGAATGGGCGTTGCATGGGTGTTTCCACACAACTCTCATGGTTTTTGGCGCATTCCCAGAATTACCAGAAATGGTAAAGCCTTGAAATGGATCAAAAAGATACGTCATTTCATGAAAGTAGCAACGAGGAGAAATATCTTTATTTCTCCTTGTTCCTTTGCCGTTCTATGCTTGCTGCATAGTGTGCCCTAATCTTTTAAATACAGCGCATTCCTGCTCTTTCCCAGTCATACAGCGCAGCAAGGTGTCTTGCTGAACAGCGCTGCAGGACTGTTTCATAAATTTGCCCCCAGGTTAGGGTATCTAACTCCATAGATATATACCTTAATGATACCGGTATGTATGTCACCAAGATAAGGAGGTAAAAACTGTAATGCTATACCCTACACCTACCAATATATACTTGCTTTCACAATATTCTGCTTATGGATATTTTTGCAGGTCACATTGTGTCATAGAGCCGCAGAAAGGATAATTTGGTAGCCAGCGAGAGAGCCAAGAGCCCTAGACAGCGACTAGTCATTACTGGACAGAGACGTACCCCAATGCAGGGCTCTGTTGCTAGGACACACTCAGCTCCGCCTTCAGAACGCACGTCATAGTAAATGCTGTGACGAGTTGATGGTGCAGGTGGTTCCACAAGAGGGAGCCCTTCTATGTCTGTTATTGGGTTCACACCCAGTGGCCCTCCCTGAAGCCTTTCTTAAATAGAATTCCCATCTCCTTCTAGGTCATTATAGACGGTGTTTCCAGTCCTGGACTTTTGAGTGATAGCCTAATGCATTCTGGGGGTTGTAGTCTTGTATTGCTTCCATTGAACTAATTAGATCAACACACCTGAAAGCAACAGTTGTTAGGTGCAGGGTTCAGGGCCAGGGCTGGCAGCAGCGTCTGTTATGACCTGGAGTGAGGTGGTCCCCTTCGTTGTTTATGACACAGCTGCCCGGGCTGCTGTTGACCCCCCTCTGAGGCGCCCCGGAAGCATGACGTCTCTTCCCACTGACGGTGGCGTCGCAGGGCTCAATTAGCCCTAATTCGAGCAAGGACAGTGGGCATCGCATCCTCTGGCAGTGGAGGAATAAACAGGTAATAACGGGGGTGACGTAGGCCATCAGAACTCTGGGTCCCGGTTCGACTGCACCCGCTGCACTATTGACAGCTGCCTCGGCCTCGGGTGTGTTTCCATTAGTGGTAGAAAAGCGAGCCCTGGGGCTGTGACGCCGCTCAAGTACATCGCCTGACATGTGCTGAAGTGTTTGATAATGACAGATGCCCCCCCCTCCCCCCATCCCCACGCTCGCCTCATTCACGGGCGCCTGAATAATGTGCTGACGAGAAATCTGATCAACACATCTCTCAGAGAGCACGAGGCGCTAATGTTCTCCGTCGCGCGGACATTCATGCAAAAATGTACATTTCCCTCTTTTTAATTAAAATGCTGCCTGGCCGGCCATCAGTGCCGCTTCAAAGAGATGAATGTAGCGGGGAGAGGGTCGGCGCCTCGACGGAAGGGAGCATTCATGGAGATGTTAACCCTCTCCTCGCCTGTGCAGTGGGAAACAATGTGAGGCTTCTAAGCGCTCTGAGCTTTCACACATCAACCACAGATGTTATGAAGAGATAATGCAGTATTGAACAATAAGGTTCCTTCCCCTTGAATAGAAATCTTTAGTTTTCATTTCGGGTTTTTGTAAAGCGCCGCAAACCACACTGTTCCAGCTTCAGGGCGCTAGGGTGGACATGGGCAGCAAAATTCAAGCCATGTGAGCAGATCCATAGTATCTCCGTCGGTACGTCGCTGCCCACAGCCCCAAACCCAAATAACACACAGACACCAGTTATTGGAATGAAGAAGATGCAGGTTTATTTGTTGTACAAATAAAAGGTGGGCTATCTTACAGGTGATCCCGTCCGCCCCGCAACCCCTCATTGCAAGGTACCTGAAGTTTAGCCAAAGAAACACCAGCGGCCATAGCCGGTATTGTACCTGGGAGGATAAATTCCTCCCACCGGTAGACCTATCGTCCACCCCCTCCGCCCTCTGAACAAGGGAGAGTTAACTCACTCCTTCCCCAGCCGGGCGGAGCGCTATATGGCAAGCCCCGGGTTGCTCAGGCTTACAACCGCCCTAAGGACTAACGGGGCGCCGTCGTTCCCCAAGTTCCCAAGAAGGACCCCTTGGAGTATGTATGACTCTGCACGGTGCGCTTTGCACTGGAGGCTTCAGGTCCTGTTCCTGCGCCTGTCTTGTATAGGGATCGCCCTGTAACTCCTCCACAGCCCTGGGAGTGGCATCCGCTGCTCCCAGAGCCCCCACCATTTAGCTCCCTAGTTCTCCTCTATTTGCACCCCGCTGTTTCAAGGGCTTCCCCCAAGTCTAGTGCAAGGACCACGGGCATCCTACAAGTGTTCTGCTTGAGAAATGGAAATAAACCTTTCACCCTGAGTCACGAATTCTACTCATGGGATTTTTGTTTGTTGACTTTATTAAGAGCGCGTGTGTGTCAATGTCTGCACTTTACCGATGGTCACCCTCGGGTCATGACCCGCGCACACCCGCGGGCAGCAGGAGGGGAGCACCACGTGAGCAGCTGCAGCGTCACTCACTGTAGTCGGAGTAGTTACCACCAGGCCCTGCAACCAATGGAATTTAAGACATTCTCGGCCCCTCACAGCTCTTCCTAATGAATCCGCGCTCAGCTACGGGCTGGTTTTTCTTCTCCCAACCAAGCAGCGGCGCCCTCCAGATTCTGCTTCACCAATGTTTTTTTTTTTAAAACACGCATTTCTCGCCTTTTGTTTTCTGCCTGGGAAATTCACCCAGCTGTCCTGATGAGAAGTCTCACACTAGTAGGTTAGATTAGGGTGGCCACATGTCAATCAATCACAGCATTTGTAAAGCGCCGCACTGCCACCCGCAGGGGTATCTGGGCGCTGTGTCTCCATCGAAGAGCCAGGTCTTGAGTCTGCTTCTGAAGTCTGCCAGCGAGGGCGCTGCAACGGAGTTGGAGGGGGAGTCGTTCCAGGTCTTGGCGGCGCCCACCACTCCGATGGATGCAGGGGTTAGCGAGGGTGAGTGAGCAGGAGCGCAGGCGTCTAGAGGGATGGTGGAAGTTCAGTCGATGAATGATGTAAGCAGGTCCTTGGCCGTGGAGGGGATGTAGCTGTGGGTGAGGATCTTGAACTGGCGTCTCTTCTGGAGGGTGATCGAGTGGAGGTCTCTCAGGTGGGGGGAGATGTGGGTTTGCTTGGGGAAGTCCAGGATGAGTCTGGCTATGGGGTTCAGTATTGTCTTGCGTCTTCTGAGGAGCTGGGTGGAGTTGGCTGACATAGAAGGCGCTGCCATAGTCGAGGGGGCTGGTGACGAGAGCCTGAGTGACGGTATTTCTGGTGTTGGTTGGATCCATCTGAAGATTCTACAGAACATGTGAAGGGTGTGGAAGCAAGAGGAGGCGACTGTGTTGACCTGTCATTTCATACTCAGTTGTCTGTTGAGGATGATGCTGAGGTTGTGCTCTTGCTCGATCGATGTGGGTGTAGTTCAAACATGGCCATGGTACCATGCAGAGGGGTTCTTCCCGAATATCAAAAGTTCAGTTTTGTTGAAGTTGAGTTGGAGGCCGTTGTCTCTCATCCATTTGGCTACATTGGTCAGGGCGTTGCAGAAGATGGTTTTAGCAATGGAAGGGTCCTTGGTGAGCGCGAGAGCCAGTTGAGTGTTGCCTGAGTAGGAGATTATGTTGACTATGTGGGATCTGACGATGTCTGCAAGGGGGTCATGGTGACGTTGAACAGGGTGGTGCTGAGGGATGATCCTTGAGGTATGCCGCATATGATGTCTTTGGGGGCGGAGGTGAAGAGGCAGTCTGATGCTCTGTGTGTGTCCTGTAACAAAGGAGGCGATACACTTTTTACGCATACTCTCTGCAAATTACGACAGTTGTCTGTTACAGATGTGGCCCCTCGCCGTGTGTGTCCAGAATTTTAAAAATTACTTTATTTGACTATTTTGGGTGCTTCTCTACTTCAGCTGCGATACAAAAGGGGATGATGGACGAACCAAAATCAAACATTCACCCCCAGTCAACTGATCTGGGTTTAATCCACCATCATTCTTTATCTCACTCCACCTCCCCAATTCAAACATGGCCATATGCATATCAGTCTGACACTGTGCCTCATGGAAACAGTCCAGCCCGAACTGCCAAGCCATGTCTTCCCTGTACCGGAAACAAGCATCCTGGCACTGGTTTCTGGCTATTCAGCCCTCATCAGCCAAGCTAGCTTGTGGACGGAGTGTTAGAGCAAATCAAACGCTCACCCCCATTCAACTGATCTGGGTTTAATCCATCATCATTCTTTAGCTCATTCCACCACCCCAGTTCAAACATGGCCATATGCAAATCAGTCTGACCCTGTGCCTCATGGAAACAGTCCAGCCCAAACTGCCAAGCCATGTCTTCCCTGGATCGGAAACAGGAATCCTGGGACCATTTTCTGGCTATTCAGCCATCATCAGCCAGGCTAGCTTGAATCCAGTGGCGGAGTGAGCAAGGGGCTCATGTCTGGGCATACCCTGCCAATTTAGGGCGAACAAAGCAATACCAAAGGGGATGATGGATGGAGCGTTAGAGCAAATCAAACACTCATCCCCAGTCAACTGATCTGGGTTTAATCCATCATCATTCTTTAGCTCACTGCACCACCCCAGTTCAAACATGGCCATATTCAAATCAGTCTGACCCTGTGCCTTCACTGTCCGAGGGTCCTGGAGGGGCTAGAGAAAGAGAGATCAGTCGAGGCAGAGGCTTCACTGCCCGAGGGTCCTGGAGGGGCTAGAGAAAGAGATATCAGTCGAGGCAGAGGCTTCACTGCCCGAGGGTCCTGGAGGGGCTAGAGAAAGAGATATCAGTAGAGGCAGAGGCTTCACTGCCCGAGGGTCCTGGAGGGGCTGGAGAAAGAGAGATCAGTCGAGGCAGAGGCTTCACTGCCCGAGGGTCCTGGAGGGGCTAGAGAAAGAGATATCAGTAGAGGCAGAGGCTTCACTGCCCGAGGGTCCTGGAGGGGCTGGAGAAAGAGAGATCAGTCGAGGCAGAGGCTTCACTGCCCGAGGGTCCTGGAGGGGCTAGAGAAAGAGATATCAGTCGAGGCAGAGGCTTCACTGCCCGAGGGTCCTGGAGGGGCTGGAGAAAGAGAGATCAGTCGAGGCAGAGGCTTCACTGCCCGAGGGTCCTGGAGGGGCTGGAGAAAGAGATATCAGTAGAGGCAGAGGCTTCACTGCCCGAGGGTCCTGGAGGGGCTAGAGAAAGAGATATCAGTAGAGGCAGAGGCTTCACTGCCCGAGGGTCCTGGAGGGGCTAGAGAAAGAGAGATCAGTCGAGGCAGAGGCTTCACTGCCCGAGGGTCCTGGAGGGGCTAGAGAAAGAGAGATCAGTCGAGGCAGAGGCTTCACTGCCCGAGGGTCCTGGAGGGGCTGGAGAAAGAGAGATCAGTCGAGGCAGAGGCTTCACTGCCTGAGGGTCCTGGAGGGGCTAGAGAAAGAGAGATTAGTAGAGGCAGAGGCTTCACTACCCGAGGTCCTGGAGGGGCTAGAGAAAGAGAGATTAGTAGAGGCAGAGGCTTTACTGCCCGAGGGTCCTGGAGGGGCTGGAGAAAGAGATATCAGTAGAGGCAGAGGCTTCACTGCCCTGTGCAACAAGGACACATGAGGTCAAATCCTGAATTCCACGTATTACCAAATTGTGTGATTTGAGTCAAATCTCTTAACTCCATTCGGTCTAATCACACTGAAGAGGAACATGAAGTAGTTTAGTTTAAAATATGTCTTATGCAAAAATGTCACTCTCATATGTTAAAATAAATTATAGTGATGCTTCCTTTGTAATAATACCATTAGCTGTGATGCGAGGGACGCCTCGAGATTGGGTCATTTCATTCCTTCAACGCACTTATATTTAAATCAATCTCAATGCAGTGATGAGCGCTAATGTACTAAACTGAAACACTTTCGTTTGAGTAAAAAAGACATTTTTAAAAACATTAATCTCTTTCCTAATTTTTACATATTGTATGTTGCATAATTCATATACTGCTGTTTTAAAGGCTCTGCTCGTGCTAGGGCTCTTAAGGAAGACGCTGAACCCCCTGGTTCACCTTTGGCTGGGCCCATCCTTCCTTATCAACCCTGGTTCACCTTTGGTAGAGTCCATCCTTCCTGATCACCCCTGGTTCACCTTTGGCTGGGCCCATCCTTCCTAATCACCACGGTTCACCTTTGGCTGGGCCCATCCTTCCTAATCACCCCTGGTTCACCTTTGGTAAAGTCCATCCTTCCTAATCGGATGTACGACACGTACCGTCACAATGCGTGCTTTAACAACGAGTCCCTTACAACGCAAGTCGTTACCACGACTTGGGTTGGGGGCGCGGATTGAGAATACTATAATTTACTATTCTAACACCAGTCCCCGTGGACACTAGGGAATGTGTTGGAATAGTAAATATACTATTCTTAATCCTCTAGCGTCCTCCAGCGCAAGTCGTGGTTACGACTTGCGTTGTATTGGACGCGTTGTTAAAGCCTTGCGGAGTAAAATCCGTGTGGTAAAGAATGTTTCCCTTTCTAATCACCCCTGGTTCACTTTTGGCAGAGTCCATCCTTCCTAATCACCCCTGCTTCACCTTTGGCCAGTCCCATCCTTCCTAATCACCACTGGTTCTCCTTTGGTAGAGTCCATCCTTCCTAATCTCCCCTGGTTCACCTTTGGTAGAGTCCATCCTTTCTTATCACCCTTGGTTCACCTTTGGTAGAGTCCATCCTTCCTAATCGCCCCTGGTCCACCTCGATCCTTCCTAATCACCCCTGGTTCACCTTTGGTAGAGTCCATCCTTCCTAATCACCCCTGGTTCACCTTTGGTAGAGTCCATCCTTCCCATTCACCCCTGGTTCACCTTTGGCTGGGCCCATCCTTCCATATCACCCCTGGTTCACCTTTGGCCGGGTCCCATCCTTCCTAATCGCCCCTGTTTCACCTTTGGCCGGGTCCCATCCTTCCTAATCACCCCTGGTTCACCTTTGGCTGGGCCCATCCTTCCTAATCACCCCTGGTTCACATTTGGTAGAGTCCATCCTTCCTAATCACCCCTGGTTCACCTTTGGCCGGACCTATCCTTCCTAATCACCCCTGGTTCACCTTTGGCTGGGCCTATCCTTTCTAATCACCACTGGTTCACATTTTGGTAGAGTCCATCCCTCCTAATCATCCCTGGTTCACCTTTGGCCGGACCCATCCTTCCTAATCTCCCCTGGTCCACCTTTGGTAGAGTTCATCCTTCCTAATCACCCCTGGTTCACCTTTGGCTGGGCCCATCCTTCCTAATCGCCCCTTGTGCACCTTTGGTAGAGTCCATCCTTCCTAATCTCCCCTGGTCCACCTTTGGTAGAGTTCATCCTTCTTAATCGCCCCTGGTTCACCTTTGGCCGGACCCATCCTTCCTAATCACCCCTGGTTCACCTTTGGCTGGGCCCATCCTTCCTAATCGCCCCTTGTGCACCTTTGGTAGAGTCCATCCTTCCTAATCACCCCTGGTTCACCTTTGGCTGGGCCCATCCTTCTTTATCACCCCTGGTTCACCTTTGGCTGTGCCCATCCTTCCTAATCACCCCTTGGTTCACCTTTGGCTGGGCCCATCCTTCCTTATCACCCCTGGTTCACCTTTGGCTAGGCCCATCCTTCCTTATCATCCTGGTCCACCTTTGGCTGGCCCATCCTTCCTTATCGCCACTGACACCATCGCACCCATGCTCTGCCACACCATCAACCGCTCCCTGGCGACTGCCTCGTTCCCCGACGACTGGAAACACGCTGAGGTCAACTCCCTCCTGAAGAAACCCTCAGCGGACCCCACCGACCTCAAAAACTACAGACCCATCTCCCTGCTCCCTTTCCCAGAGAAAGTCATTGAGAAAGCCATCAACAGCCAACTCGCCACATTCATTGAAGAACACAACATCCTCGACTCCTCCCAATCCGGCTTCAGAAAAAAACACAGTACGGAAACCGCCCTCCTCGCCGCAACAGTTGACATCTGCACCCTACTGGACAAAGGAGAAACAGTAGCCCTCACCCTCCTAGACCTATCAGCGGCGTTCGACACAGTCTCCCACCGCACCCTAATACGCAGACTCTACGACGCAGGAATCCAGGACAAGGCCCTCAACTAGATCTGCTCCTTCCTCTCCGGCAGGACGCAACGGGTCAGACTCCCCCTTTCCTCTCAGACCCCACACCTACTACCTACGGAGTCCTCCAGGGCTCCTCCCTCAGCCCGAAGCTCTTCAATGTCTACATGGTTCCACTTGCCCCCATCGTCAGAACCTACGGACTCAACATCGTGTCATACGCAGACGACACCCAGCTCATCCTCTCCCTATCCAACGAGCCGAACACCGCCAGACGCAACTTTCGAGAAGGCATGGAAGCCGTCACCAAATGGATGAAAAACAGCTGCCTACAACTAAACACCAACAAAACAGAAGTACTCATCATGGGCCCAAACCCCGACGCCTGGAGTGACACCTAGTGGCCCACCGCCCTCGGAAACCCGCCAACCCCCACAGACCACGCACGCAACCTGGGAATCATCCTGGACTCCGAGCTCAAAATGGACCGCCAGATCAACTCTGTCTCATCTTCCTGCTTCCACACCCTCCGCCTCCTTCGTAAGACCTTCAAATGGATCCCCCTCGAACACCGAAAGACAGTCACTCACGCACTGGTCACCAGCAGACTCGACTACGGCAACGCACTCTACGCCGGAATAAACAAAAACCTCATCCGCAAGCTACAGAACATCCAGAACGCCGCCGCAAGACTGGTCCTCAACCTGCCAAAACACTGCCACATCTCCCAGCACCTGCGCACACTCCACTGGCTCCCCGTCGAGGCGAGAATCACCTTTAAGATGCTCACCCACGCACACAAGGCCCTCCACGGCACCGGACCAGCATACCCCAAAGGACCCTACGATCAGCCCAGCTCCTACGCCGAGGTCCCCCGCACCAGAAAGACCAGATCAGGAGGCCGCTCCTTCTCCTTCCTCGCGGCCAAAGCATGGAACGCCCTTCCGCTCCACCTCAGACAGACATTATCGCTCCCCATCTTCGCAAGAAACCTCAAAACCTGGCTCTTCGACAGACCCCCCTTCTTGATGGAATGGAACCTGCACCCTCCCCCCCCCCACCCCTAGCGCCTTGAGACCCTCACGGGTGAGTAGCTGCGCTTTAACAAACTCCTGATTGATTGATTGATTGTTCACCTTTGGCTGAGACCATCCTTCCTTATCACCCCTGGTTCACCTTTGGCTGGGCCCATCCTTCCTTATTACCCCTGGTCCACCTTTGGCTGGGCCCATCCTTCTTTATCACCCCTGGTTCACCTTTGGCTGGGCCCATCCTTCCTTATCACCCCTGGTTCACCTTTGGCTGGGCCCATCCTTCCTTATCACCCCTGGTTCACCTTTGGCTGGGCCCATCCTTCCTTATCACCCCTGGTTCACCTTTGGCTGGGCCCATCCTTCCTTATCACCCCTGGTTCACCTTTGGCTGGGCCCATCCTTCCTAATCACCCCTGGTTCACCTTTGGCTGGGCCCATCCTTCCATATCACCCCTGGATCACCTTTGGCTGGTCCATTCCTTCCTAATCGCCCCTGGTTCACCTTTGGCTGGGCCCATTTTTCCTTATCCCCCTGGTTCACCTTAGGTAGAGTCCATCCTTCCTAATCGCCCCTGGACCACCTTTGGCTGGGCCCATCCTTCCTAATCACCCCTGGTTCACCTTTGGCTGGGCCCATCCTTCCTAATCGCTCCCGGTTCACCTTTGGCCGGGTCCCATCCTTCCTAATCGCCCCTGGTCCACCTATGGCTGGGCCCATCCTTCCTAATCGCCCCTGGTTCACCTTTGGCCGGGTCCATCCTTCCTAATCACCCCTGGTCCACCTTTGGCTGGGCCCATCCTTCCTAATCACCCCTGGTCCACCTTTGGCCGGGTCAATCCTTCCTAATCGCCCCTGGTCCACCTATGACTGGGCCCATCCTTCCTAATTGCCCCTGGTTCACCTTTGGCCGGGTCCATCCTTCCTAATCACCCCTGGTCCACCTTTGGCTGGGCCCATCCTTCCTAATCGTCCCTGGTCCACCTTTGGCTGGGCCCATCCTTCCTAATCACCCCTGGTTCACCTTTGGTAGAGTCCATCCTTCCTAATAACTAACCCTGGGCGAAGAACTACGCTCCGTTCGCGGAGTTTGCGGAGTTTCGGCAACTCCGCGCTCCGCGGAGAACGCAAAGTTGTTGAATACTCCGCAAACTGCTGCGTAGCGTATTTCTCGCGCGCTCAATAGCATTTTCGCGTGCGCGAGGATGCTTGTCGGTAAGATCGAGTTGCCGAACACGCAGAAACTGCAATCTGGCACAGAATAACTGGCGAACACGTTAGTAGTGACCGGAAATAAGGGGACGCGAGCGGGCGGGACAAACCTCATGGGTAACTTCGCGCGCTACACATCCCGAGCATGCAGGCAATCAATCAATCAATCAATCAGGATATTTGTATAGCCCGCTACTCACCCAGAGGGTCTCAAGGCACTTGGGGGAGGGAGGTCCGCTACTGCTCGAACAGCCATGTTTTGAGTTGCTTCCTGAAGCAGAGGTGGTCTTGGGTCAGGCGGAGGTGGATGGGGAGGGAGTTCCAAGTCTTGGCTGCCAGGTAGGAGAAGGATCTTCCTCCCATGGTGGATCTTCGGATGCGTGGCACGGCGGCGAGGGCGTGGTTGGTCGATCGTAGCTGGCGGGTGGGAGTGTAGAAGGTCAGGCGGTTGTTGAGGTACCTGGGGCCCAGGTCGTGGAGGGCCTTGTGTGCGTGGGTGAGGAGTTGAAACGTGATTCTCTTGCTGACGGGGAGCCAGTGAAGGTCTCTCAGGTGTCCGGAGATGTGGCTGTGTTGGGGGATGTCCAAGATGAGTCGTGCGGAGGCGTTCTGGATGTGTTAGAGTCTTTTCTGGAGTTTGGCTGTGGTTCCGGTATAGAGGGTGTTTCCGTAGTCCATTCGGCTGGTGAAGAGTGCCTGTGTGACCGTCTTCCTGGTTTCGGTGGCGAGCCATGGGAAGATCTTTCGGAGCATGCGTAGGATGTTGAAGCATGATGATGAGACGGCGTTGACTTGTCTGGTCATCGAGAGGGAGGAGTCCAGGATGAAGCCCAGGTTGCGTGCGTGGTCCGCTGGTTTGGGTGCGCTGCCCAGGGCAGGGGGCCACCAGGAGTCGTCCCAGGCGGAGGGTGATGATCCAAGGATGAGGACTTCCGTCTTGTCTGAGTTCAGTTTCAGGCGGCTGTTCCTCATCCACTCGACTACGTCTTTCATCCCTTCGTGTAGGTTGGTTCTGGCAGTTCCTGGGTCGTTGGTGAGGGAGAGGATCAGCTGGGTGTCGTCGGCGTAGGAGATGATGTTGAGGTTGTGTTGGCGTACGATGGCTGCGAGGGGGCTCATGTACACGTTGAAGAGGGTGGGGCTGAGTGATGATCCTTGTGGTACGCCGCATATGACTTCGGTGGCCTTGGATCTGTACGGGGGGAGGCGGACTCTCTGGGTTCTTCCGGTGAGGAACGAGATGATCCACTCCAGTGCCTTCTCTTGGATTCCGATGTTGCTGAGGCGCTGCACTAGGGTACGGTGGCAGACCGTATTGAATGCTGCGGAGAGGTCTAGGAGGATGAGGGCCGCTGTTTCCCAGTTGTCGAGCAGGGCTCGGATGTCGTCAGCGGCTGCGATGAGGGCGGTCTCGGTGCTGTGGTTGGTGCGGAAGCCGGACTGTGAGTGGTCGAGGCTGGTTGGGCGAGCGCAATTGGTGATCCACTGTGTGAGGTTGTTGGCTGCTTGGTTGGGGTCCGTTGAGGTGGCGGGTGGGTTCTGGCTCAGTGAAGTGGTGAGCTGGTCGGTGGTGATCTTGTTCCAGTTCCTGCGGGGAACCTGTTGCGGGTGGTGGTGAGTCGTGGTCTTTCTGAAGCTGAAGTGGACGCAGCTGTGGTCTGTCCAGTGGAGCCCGGTGGAGTGGCTGAAGGAGATGTACTTGCTGGAGGAGAAGACTGGGTCAAGCGTGTGTCCGGCGTAGTGGGTGGGGGTGTTCACCAGTTGCATGAGTCCGAGGTTGGCGAGGTTGTCCAGCAGGGTGGTGGTGGTGTTGTCGTTGTTGTTCTCCAGGTGGAAGTTGAGGTCCCCTAGGAGGATGTAGTCAGCGGAGGCGAGGGCGTGCGGGCTGATGAAGTCTGCGATGTCTTCGCTGAATTGTGTGCGAGGTCCTGGGGGTCTGTAGATGAGGGTGCCTCTGAGTGTGGTCTTGGGGTCGTGTGTATCTGGAAGTGAAGATGTTAAGCGGCTGTGAGGGTGTCGTCTGAGTTGGTGGTGATGCGGATGGTGTTCTTGTGGACGATGGCGATGCCTCTTCCTGTCTCGTTGACGCGGTCTCTCCGGGTGATCTTGTATCCGTCCGGGATGGCGACGGCGATGTCGGGCGCTGAGGAGGCGTTCATCCATGTTTCCGTGAGGAAGGCGACGTCTGGAGATGTGGTGTCGAGCAGGTTCCAGAGTTCCACGGCGCTCCCGAAGACGAAAAATGGCTTGCGAACTGGTCAAGGAAGCTACTACGCATGCTCGCGGAGCTATGCGTAGTTCGCGGAGTGCAAGTGCATCTTCGCGTAGCTCGCGGAGTGCGGCTACGCGAACTACGCCCAGGCTTACTAATAACCCCTGGTTCACGTTTGGCCGGGTCCCATCCTTCCTAATCGCCCCTGGTTCACCTTTGGCCAGTCCCATCCTTCCTACTCGCCCCTGGTTCACCATTGACTGTGCCCATCCTTCCTAATCGCCCCTGGTTCACCTATGGCTGGGTCCATCCTTCTTAATTGCCCCTGGTCCACCTTTGGCTGGGTCCATCCTTCCTAATCGCTCCGGTTCACCTTTGGCTGAGCCCATCCTTCCTAATCGCCCCTGATTCACCTTTGGTCGAGACCATCCTTCCTAATCGCCCTTGGTTCGCCTTTGGCTAGGCCAGTCAATCAATCAAGTGTTTGTTAAGCGTGACTACTGACCTGTAAGGGTTTCGAGCACTGGGGGTTGGGGTGTGGTTCGTAGGTTCCAGTCCATCAAGGAGGGGGTTTGTCGAAGAGCCACGTCTTGAGGTTTCATGAAAAGATGGGGAGCGATGTTGTCTGTCTGAGGTGGAGGGGAAGGTCGTTCCATGCTCTTGCCGCGCAGAAGGAGAAGAAGCAGCCTCCCGATCTGGTCTTTCTGGTGTGGGGGACCACAGCATAGAAGAGCTGGGCTGATCATAGGGTCCTTTGGGGTGCATGGAATATGAGTCCACAGCGCCTTTCAGTAGGCCCGGTCACCCCCTTGTTCCTGCCTACCTGCTCGTGCCGATCCTGCTGGGACTCCCGCCCGCCTGCTCCTGCCGCCGCTGCCCTCCCTGCACCCGAGCGACCCAGCCACAGCTGAGCCGCCCGGCCGCCAGTTTTTCCCACCGCTGACCTCCCTGCGGCCCCGCCCACCACCAGCCCATTGGCCGCCCCGCTCCCGCCAACCCAGCTGACCCGCCCTCCCGTCCCCCTACTTAAGGGGATCGCCGGGTGTGCTCGGGAGTGACCACAGCACCTTTCAGTAGGCCCGGTCACCCCCTTGTTCCTGCCTACCTGCTCCTGCCGATCCTGCTGGGACTCCCGCCCGCCTGCTCCTGCCGCCGCTGCCCTCCCTGCACCTGAGCGACCCAACCACAGCTGAGCCGCCCGGCCGGCAGTTTTTCCCGCCGCTGACCCCCTGCGGCCCCGCCCACCACCAGCCCATTGGCCGCCCCACTCCCGCCAACCCAGCTGACCCGCTCTCCCACCCCCTACTTATGACACCCCCAGAGCGACCGCGCAGCGGACGCACGCAGTGGGCGCGCCGACTGAGCGCCGAAGGTGCGCCAAAGGTAAGCCCATCTGCGCCCGTCCGCGCCTGTACCGCGCCCAGTGCCAAGACCCCTGGCTCCTGCAGACTCCAGCCCACCCGCTAGACCTGCGACGCCACCGAACTCTACACACTCAACGCCGGTCGAATCCCGGGCTGCTATCGAGCCACCCCGAGACGCACTCACGGACCCTTCTGCTGCCACTCCTGCAAGTTCACCTGCATCCGGACCTGCACTACACCAGCACCGACCAAGCCGAGCACCAGCAGCAACCACCTCAAGTGCATCCTGCTCAACACCCGCTCCATCCACAGACACGCCGTCGAGCTCTGGACCTGCTCGACACCACAGCCCCAGACGTCGCCTTCCTCGCGGAAACCTGGATGAACGCCTCCTCAGCGCCCGACATCGCCATCGCCATCCCGGACGGCTACAAGATCATCCGGAGGGACCGCGTCAACCAGACAGGAGGAGGCATCGCCATCATCCACAGGAACACCATCCGCATCACGACCAACACCAACGAAACCCTCGCACCCGCCGAACACCTGCACTTCCAGATCCACATCAACCCCAAGACCACCCTCAGAGGCACCCTCATCTACAGACCCCCGGGACCACGCACACAATTCAGCGAAGACATCGCCGACTTCATTAGCCCGCACGCCCACCTCTCCGCTGACTACATCTTCCTCGGGGACCTCAACTTCCACCTGGTAGAACAACAACGACCACAACACCACCACCTTGCTGGACAACCTCACCAACCTCGGTCTCAAGCAGCTGGTGACCACCCCCACCCACTACGCCGGACACACACTCGACCCCGTGTACTCATCCAGCAAGGACATCACCTTCAGCCACGCCACCGGACTCCACTGGACAGACCACAGCTGCGTCCACTTCAGCTTCAGAAGGACCGCGATCCACCACCACCAGCAACAGGTTGCACGCAGAAGCTGGAACAAGATCACAGCCGACCAGCTTGCGACTTCCCTGAGCATGAACCCTCCCACCAGCGCAACGAACCCAAACCAGGCGGCCACCAACCTCGCGAAGTGGATCAGCAACTGCGCAGACGACCTTGCCCCTCTGAAGACCCCGCCTAGCAGACCCGGCAGCAAGAAAGCCCCATGGTTCACCGACGAACTCAAGAGCTCCAAGAAGAACTGCAGAGCACTCGAGAAAGCCTGGCGCAGAGACCCAACACCGAACAACATGACTGCCCTCAAGCTCGCCACCCGAAAACACCACCAACTGATCCACTCCACCAAGAAAACTCCATTCAAGAACCGACTGGACAACAACGCACACAACAGCAAGGAACTCTTCAACATCGTTAAAGAGCTCTCCAACCCCAACGCCGGAAACAACGACATCACCCCTTCGCAAGACCTCTGCAACTCCCTCGCCTCCTACTTCCACAACAAGATCGCGGACATACACAACAGCTTCAGCACTCAACCGACGCACGCCACGACTGAACCACCGCCCCCCACCACCACCCTCCGCGCCTGGACCCCGATCAGCACCGAAGACACCATCCGCACAATGAACTCCATCCACTCCGGATCTCCAACCGACCCCTGCCCTCACCACGTCTTCTACAAGGCCGACGCTGTCTTCGCACCCCACCTGCGGGACATCATCAACACCTCCTTCGACACCGCTACCTTCCCGGAGAGCTGGAAGCACTCAGCGCTCTACTAAAGAAGCCATCAGCCGACCCCACCGACCTCAAGGACTACCGCCCCATCTCGCTGCTCCCGTTTCCTGCAAAAGTCATCGAGAGCACCGTCAACAAGCAGCTGGCCGCCTTCCTCGAGACGAACGGACCCCTCGACCTCTCGCAGTCTGGCTTTCGGGCCAACCACAGCACCGAGACCGCCCTGATCGTAGCCACCGATGACATCCGAACCCTGCTCGACAACGGAGAAACAGCGGCCCTCATCCTCCTAGACCTCTCCGCGGCCTTCGACACTGACTGCCACCGTACCCTAGTGCGGCGCCTCAGCAACGTCGGAATCCAGGAGAAGGCACTGGAATGGATCATCTCGTTCCTCGCCGGAAGGACACAGAGAGTCCGCCTCCCCCCGTTCAGATCAGAAGCCACCGAAGACATCTGCGGCGTTCCTCAAGGCTCCTCGCTCAGCCCAACCCTCTTCAACGTCTACATGAGCCCCCTCGCAGCCATCGCATGCCAACACAACCAAAACATCATCTCCTACGCCGACGACACCTAGCTGATCCTCTCCCTCACCAACGACCCCGCCACCGCCAGAGCCAACCTACACGAAGGGATGACAGACGTAGCCAAGTGGATGATGAACAGCCGCCTGACACTGAACTCGGACAAGATGGAAGTCCTCATCCTGGGATCTTCACCCTCCGCCTGGGACGACTCCTGGTGGCCCCCCGCCCTGGGCAGCGCACCCAAACCAACAGTCCACGCATGCAACCTGGGCTTCATCCTGGACTCTCCCTCTCCATGACCAGACAAGTCAACGCCGTCTCCTCGTCGTGCTTCAACATCCTGCGCATGCTACGTAAGATCTTCCGGTGGATCCCCACTGAGACCAGGAAGACGGTCACCCAGGCCCTCATCACCAGCCGGCTGGACTACGGCAACTCCCTCTACGCCGGAACCACCGCCAAACTCCAGAAGAGACTCCAGCGGATTCAGAACGCCACAGCACGACTCATCCTGGACAACCCCCGTCGCAGCCACCTCTCCGGACACCTGAGAGATCTGCACTTGCTCTCGGTCAACAAGAGAATCAACTTCTGTCTCCTGACCCACACACACAAAGCCCTACACAAGCAAGGCCCTGGATACCTCAACAGCCGCCTCAAGTTTTACGCTCCCACACACCAGCTTCGATCGACCGGCCACTCCCTCGCCGCCGTCCCCCGCATCCGAAGAGCCACCACAGGAGGAAGGTCCTTCTCCTACCTGGCCGCCAAGACTTGGAACTCCCTCCCGACCCACCTCCGCCTCACCCAGGACCACCTTGCCTTCAGGAAGCAGCTCAAGACCTGGCTGTTCGAGCAGTAGCGGACCCCCCCTCTCCTAGCGCCTTGAGACCCTCCGGGTGAGTAGTGCGCTATATAAATGCTTTGATTGATTGATTGATTGATTGATTGAGTCGGCAGTTGAGTTATGCTGGTCCTGTGTCGTGGAGGGCCTTGTGAGCGTGGGTTAGGATCTTGAAGGTGACTCTAGCTTCGATGGAGAGCCAGTGGAGTGTGCACAGGTGCTGGGAGATGTGGCAGTGTCTTGGCAGGTTGAGGACCAATCTTGTTGTGGCGTTTTGGATGTTCTGTAGTTTGCGGATGAGGTTTTTGTTTATTTCGGCATAGAGTGCGTTGCCGTAGTCGAGCCTACTGATGACCGGGGCGTGACTGACGGTCTTTCTGTGTTCGAGGGGAATCCATTTAAAGAGCTTACATAGGAGGCAGAGGGTGTGGAAGCAGGAGAACGAGACTGAGTTGATCTGGCTGTCCATTTTGAGCTCTGAGTCCAGGATGATTCCTAGGATGCGTGTGTGGTCCGTGGGGGTGGGCGGGCTTCCGAGGGCAGGGGTAAACCAGGTGTCATTCCAGGCGTCTGGGTTTGGGCCCATGATGAAAACTTTCGTTTTGTTGGTGTTTAGTTGTAGGCAGCTGTTTTTCATCCATTTGGCAATGACTTCCATGCCTTCTCAAAAGTTGTGTCTGGTGGTGTTGGGTTCGTTGGTTAGGGAGAGGATGAGTTGGGTGTCATCGGCGTATGACACAATGTTGAGTCCGTAGGTTCTGACGATGGGGGCGAGCTGAGCCATGTAGACATTGAAGAGCGTAGGGCGTAGGGGAAAGCTAGCATACTCTGGTCTCCCGACTGGTGGCCTCTGGACTTAGGACCTGTACCCTCTCCAAAACTGACAGTCAAAAATCTGGGTGTAAAATTGGATCAAAACCTAACCCTAAAAGAACACGTAAACGTGATCGCTGGAGCCTGTTTCCGCACTATTGGCCTGCTCAGACGAGTTTTCCCTCTCTTACCAGACACCTACAGAAAGACCCTTGTGCAGACCGTGGTCATAAGTCGATTAGACTATTGTAACGGGCTCCTGATACAAGCTAATGAGGATGCCATCAATCGATTACAGGTGGTCCAGAACACGGCGGCCAGATTGATTCTGAATGCTCCCTCAAGAACATCTTCCAGACCCCTGTTGAGAGAACTACACTGGCTCCCTATATGCCAACGTGTCAAATTCAAGATCTGCTGTACTGTCCATAAGTGCCTGTTTGGAAACGGCCCCAACTACTTAACTCAAAAACTACAGCTTTACAAACCGGACCGAGATCTGCGGTCAAGCAATCAACTTCTGCTAAAACCCCCTTTTATCAAAAAGACCAGACAAGGCGGCCGAGCTTTCTCCTTAGTGGGACCGACCTTATGGAACAACTTGCCCCTTAGCCTCAGACAGATCACTAATCATCTATCATTTAGAAAAAGGCTAAAAACCAACTTGTTTGCAGAAGAATAATCTACTGTAGTCCCACCACTCTAACCTCTAGCTCATTTGCAATGTCCCTGTTTTGCACCATCTTAGCGAGCAAAGCGCGGAGATACCCCGTATGGGGTCGATTCTTGCGCTATACAAGAAATTAAATAAATAAATAAATAAATAAAAGATGAAGGACCCTAGGGGACTCCGCAGGGGGTAGGTGTAGGGTCTGTGAGGAAAGGTGGAGTCTGACCTGCTGCGTTCTGCTATACAGGAAGGAGCGGATTCTGTTGAGGGCCTTGTCTTGGATCCTTGCGTCGTGGAGTCTGGGTATTATAATGTGGTGAGAGACTGTGTAGATCGCCGCTGAGAGGTCAAGGAGGATGAGGGCTGCTGTTTCTCCTTTGTCCAGGAAGGTACGGATGTCATCTGTTGCGGCGAGGAGGGCAGTTTCCGTACTGTGTTTTTTTCTGAAGCCCGATTGGGAAGAGTCGAGGATGTTGTGCTCTCCGATGAATGTGGCGACTTGGCTGTTGATGGCTTTTTCGATGACTTTTGCCGGGAACGGTAGAAGGGAGATGGGTATGTCGTTTTTGAGGTCGGATTTCTTCAGGAGGGGGTTGATCTCAGCATGTTTCCAGTCATCAGAGAATGAGGCGGTTGCCAGAGAGCGGCTGATGGTGCGGCAGAGCATGGGTGCGGCTCTGTTGAAAATGTGGTGTGGAAAGGGGTCCTTGGGGGCCCCAGAGTGCATTGACTTCATCGTCTTCAGTGTGTCTTCAGTGGTGAGGGCTGTCCAGTTGTTGATTGCTGGCTTCAGGGTGTAGGGGAGGTTGGTGAGTGTTCAGTGTGTTGGTTGCGTTCGTCGAAGTTTTCATAGTTGTCATAGATGCTCTTGATTTTGTGGTGGAAAAAGGTGCTGAGTTTGTTGCAGAGGTCTTGTGAGGGAGGGATGTCGGTGGACTCATTGGTGGGTTGGGCGAACTCCTTGATGATGGTGAAGAGTTCTTCGCTGTTGTGTGCATGGGTGGAGATTCTGTCTTCACTCGCTTTTTTCCTCGTTTTTCTGATGAGTTGGTGGTGGGCGTTGGTGGCGGCTCTGAAGTTGTTGTGGGATTCTGTGGATTTGGTGTTCTTCCAGGCCTTTTTGAGGCAAGTGTGTCTGTACTCTCGAAGTTTGGTGGTGAACCATCTAGCTTTCTTGTCGTGGGTGCTGTTGTTTTTCTTGAGGGGGGCTATGGTGTTGGCGCTATTGGAGATCCATCTGTGCAGGGTTCGGGCTGCGGTGTTGGAGTCTTCGTTTTCTGCGATGGTTGGGGTGGAGTTGCTGAGTGATGAGGTTAGCTTGTTGTCGGTGATACTGGTCCAGTTTCTTCGTGGGAGCAGATGCTGGTGTCTGTGGATGGTGGGCATTCTAAAGGTGAAGTGGACGCATCGATGGTCAGTCCATGGGAGTTCGGTGGTGTGGCTGAAGGTGATGGAGTTTCCTTTTGTGGAGAGGAGGTCGAGGGTGTGTCCTGCTGAGTGAGTGGGTTCAGTCACAATCTGCCGGAGTCCAATGTTGTGGAGCTTGTCCAGGAGGGATGTGGTGCTGGGGTCCAGTTGGTTGTCGAGGTGAAGTTGAGGTCTCCCAGTAGTGTGTAGTTGGTGGACACGATGGCTTGCGAGGAGATTATGTCCGTGATGGAGTTGGCGATAAGGCCGCGGGGCCCAGGGGGTCTGTAGATGGTCGTTCCTCAGAGGGTAGAAGCAGGGCTGGCCAGTATCTTGAAGTGAAGGTGTTTCATCAGATCTGTGGGCTCGTCGGGGAGTGTGCTCAGGTGGAGGGTGGATTTGTGGACAATGGCGATTCCTCCTCCCGGGCAGGAGGGCCGGTCCTTCCTGGAGATCTTATATCCTTGGGGAATGGCTATGGCGATGAAGGGTCCCGAGGTGGTGTTGGTCCAGGTTTCGGTAAAGAATGCTACGTCTGGGGTGGTGCAGTCAAGGAGGTCCCAGATTTTGGTGGCATGTTTGTGGAGGGATCGGACGTTAAGGAGGATGCATTGCAGGGTCTTTGGTTTAGTTGTGTTCTTGCAGGCTGGTTGCGCTGGGTCCATGGTCTTGGCGGTGCTGCAGGTGTGCTGGCAGTGGTGACAGCTGAAGGGTCCGTGGGTGCCGCTGGTGATGCTAGCTTGCAGTTGTTGTTGTGGCCTTGGTTGAGAGCGTGGAGTGCTGCTGGGTCATAGCATTGGTGGTGCAGAGATCCAGGGTTCTTGGCGCTGGTCGCAGTCGGGTCGCGGACGGGCACATACGGGCTTGCCTTTGACACGCTGCATGGCCATGGAGCAGCCGCCATTAAGTAGGGGTCGGGGAGGGGTGGATAGCTGGGAGGCCGGGGAGGGGAGCTGGATTGGGCCCGTAATGCTGTGGGTGAGGGGCCACGGGGGCAGCAGCAGCGGGAAAAAACTGGTTAAAAAGGAAAAAGGAAAAAAGAGAGAGAAAAGTGCAAATAAGGCAGAAAAAGTGCAAGAAAGAGTGGAGGAAAGGCCCAGAAGACACAGAAAGAAATGGAAAGGGGGAGATTGAGATGAGGGTAAAAAATGATTAAAAAAGGGAGGAAAGACACAGGAGAAGGACGGAGGGAGCTTGAAATGAGGGAAAAACAACAGAAAATTGAGGAAAGACCCAGAAGGAGAGAGAAGAAGGGAAATAAAAGTGAGCGAAAAACACAAGTGAAAAAGGAGATAAATGCTAAAGAAAAAAGACAAAAAGAGAGAGAGTTAAGTGCAAATAAGGCAGCAAAAGTGCAAGAAGGAGTAGAGGAAAGACACAGAGGACACAGAAGGAGAGTAAAAGGGAGCTATTGAGATGAGGGTAAAAAAGAGTGAAAACGGAGGAAAGACACAGAAGGAGAGTGAAGGGGGAGCTTGAAATGAGGGGAAAACGACAGAAAATGAAGGCAAGACCCAGAACGAGAGTGAAGGGGGAGATAAAAGTGAGGGAAAAATGAGTGAAGAAGGAGAAAAAAAGAAGAGCGAGAGAATGGAGACAGAGGTCCACTGGACCACTAGGGATGAGGCGCAGGTGAAACCTGCTGGTGGAGGAGGGCCTCGCACATTAGCACTCGAGAGTGCAGGGGCTCGGGGGAAGGCCTCACTTAATGGTGGAGCTGCGAGGGAGGGAGAGCAATTTCACTGACAATGAGGCCCATCCTTCCTAATCTCCCCTGGTTCACCTTAAGCCGGGTCCATCCTTCCTAATCACCCCTGGTAATGCCATCTTTCCCACCTCAATTTATTTCCTTTCTCAACCTATTTCCCCTTGTCTTCTGCCTCTACACTTCACTCAGGGCCCAATTCACAAAGGTAAACTAAGATGAAAGTCTAACTTTACAGCTTTTGGTTTTCACAAAGGGCATTTACGAGTGTAGAGTTAGACTTTTGTCTCAAACTTCCGTTTTGGTCAAAAGTTTAACTTTTTGGTCTCTTATAAAGTTAAAACTTAAGTCTAACTGCAGACCTCTCTAAATTTGCCCTTTAAAATTAATAGCTTGGGCGCACAGTCAACAATGACGCATACAGCCCCCTCCCCCTGTTAGGTTTCAGCACAGCGCCCGCTTTCACATCAACGCACATGTGCTGTGCTAAAGACATAAAACAATACAACGCTTTAAAGGGACTGAGGAACAGTATGGCCTCTGCAGGGAGCAACGAGCGTCGGTTGACCCTCTTCCTCGCTATGTCACTCTTTCCTCCAATTCCCCATCACAGGACAGTGTTCCTTTCTGCCGGGTTCTTGCATCGGATGGTGTGGAAATCACAGCGTGGCTGCTTCCCGAAGTTCTGGCCAAGTTTCAGGGCTCTCTCTTTGCTGTCGAAGATGGGGAAGGCTGTGCCCTTAATCCTCCAATGACGCACCCGCTGTCAACGGTGACTGTTAGAAATGGGGGTCTCTAGTTGGCAGTGGCTGGCCACTGTCCAAGTAGGAACCCTTCTTCCTAAGTCAGAGTAAGGGGGCTACACTCCTTGATAACCCCTGCTCAACCCTGTGGTAACATAGCACGAGCAGCTAGGCTTATCTCAGAGGCAGTGTGTAAAGCATTCATGATCATACACAGTGAAGGACACTACAGAGGGACACCACACAAGTAGCTATAAAAAATAAGTATCTTTATATATAGACTTAACACAAGACCAATAACGATAAAAAGACACAATACTGGAAAATTGGGGTACTCTTGAAAAGCTGTAAAAAGAGTTCAAAGTGTTCAAATAGGGGTTCAGTTCAAAGCAGGGGTCTCTGCAACCCTTTTACTTACAAAGTACCAGGATTTCGTAGCAAACCAAGCAAAGTGTCGCAAACAGGCTGTAGCGATGATTTTCCACACGCAAGGCCAGCGATTTGTTGAATCCTTGCCGCAAGGGAGTATGATGCGCCGGTCTGCGGGTGCGTGCGGGCCATAGCGACAGACTTCTTCACGCTAGGCCAGCGATGCGTTGAATCCTTGCCGCAAGGGAGGATGATGCACTGGTCCGGTTGCGTGTGCGACCTTGTTGCGATTAAAGAAATGGCTCCCCGCGAGGGAGCGACGATCCGGGTGCGATGCGAGGAAAATGGCAGACGCATGGCGCCCGCTCCACGATGTCATGATGCGATGATCTTAATGCGATAATCCGGGGTTAGCGAGCCTCCGAAAAGCCCGCAAACGTGCGATGCGATGATCTCTGGGGTTAGCGAGCACTTTGTGGCCCGCCAGCATGCGATGCGATGATCTTTGCTTTGCGAGCACTCGGCGGCAGCCGGGCAATGATTTTTCTTACGCTCTTCAGCTACGGCGGCTCTCAAACGGGCGTTAGCAACGATTTCAGAACTCTCTTCTCTGTAGTAGAAGTAGAGGTCCTGGAACTCACAGGAGCCTCATCTGCAGATAGAAATCCTCGCTGGGAGGAATCAGGAGTCTGGTGGGGGAGTCAGATGTGCCTGTGACTCCAGCAGGAGGCTAGCTCTCTTCTAGCCCTTGGGTGATTGCTTTAGCAAAATAAAAGTACTCTTGTTAGACGGGACCCCTGAGGGTCGGCCGAGCAAGGGGGAGAGGCCTCCCGGCGAGGGCCCTCTCCTAAGATCGTACAGACAAGCAACCACCCCCCTACAGATGGAAGCCACACAAAGATAGGTTCTTAACTCTTTTATCGGTAATATTTGGCAGGTTATCGAAACGATACATAAGGAATGGGATTCAGGGATCCCTTCAAACTTAGTCTCTAGGGGAAGGGGGTAGCGGGACAGTCTTGATACCGGCCTGGTACGGGTGTACTTGATGCACAGCTCTCAATCCTCGAGCTGGAGGGTTCTGTGGTATGGGCTGCGGCAGCGCCAGCAGGACTCCAAGATGGTTCACGAAGATGAGCCGCGGCAGTGCCAGCAGGACTCCCAGGATGGTTTACGACGATGAGCCGCGGCAGCGCCAGCAGGTCTCTAAGGATGGTTCACGAAGATGAGCCGCGGCAGCGCCAGCAGGTCTCTAAAGATGGTTCACGAAGATGAGCCGCGGCAGCGCCAGCAGGACTCCAAGGATGGTTCACGAAGATGAGCCGCGGCAGCGCCAGCAGGACTCCAAGGATGGTTCACGAAGATGGGCCACGGCAGCGCCAGCAGGCCTCCAAGATGGTTGCAAGAAGATGAGTTTGTCTCGGTGTCTCTCGACTCCAGGATACAACTGCCTTCCTGCTCTGGAGCGGCCCCAGTTATAGGTCTGGCGCCCTTTGATGTCCGGACCCTCGCACTTGGAGGTCGGGGGGTCCGAGATGAGGGAGTCCAGACACCCAGCAGGGGGTGGAGCCAGCGCCCAGGTAGGCTGGGGGCGATCGAAACCAGGCGGATGGGAGCCATCGACATTCCTTCTCCCATTGACTCGCCAAATGATCTCTTCACCCCCTGGGTGGGGGGTGGTGCCTCGGTGTCGGGCTTGGCTGGGCCTGAGGCTGAGGTCGACCTGGGGCCACGGGGCCTGGTCGGGGAGGGTCCAAGATGGCGGCTGGGCCAGTGACGGTGGTCCGGGAAGAGGGGGTCCGGCCCAGCTGAGAAGGTTGCGGACAGGAGTTGGAGTTCCATCGGGGAATGGCTGGGGTGGCCCGGAGGGCGGAAGGTGCGGCTCTTGTCCGGGGAACAGGGTTGACGGTAGCCCGGGACCCGCCATGCGGGAGGGGTCGGGCCACGCCACGAGGCCGGGTCCAACAACTCTCAAAGTCCTTTTCCCTCTTCTTCCAAGACCAAGGGGAAGTACTGCAGGCAAATCCAAGAAATAGCACACAAGGACAGTCCTCTCCTGCAGATTCCTTCAGTGAAACGGACAGAGGTTCTTCTTGACATCCAGGAGCAATACCAATTGTAGGGGTTTGGGCACAGATATTTATACCCCAAAAGTTTTTGTTCTCAAAAGCCCCTAGTCACTGAACCCAGCTAAAACCAGTTCTGCTCAGGCCTGGAGCACTTTGTTTACCAGGCTGTATCCTTCCTTTCAGAAAGAGGGGGTCTACCATCTGACGCAGAGTAGGAGGTGGAGCCAGCATTCACCTTGCCAGGCACAGCCCTATTCATGTCAAGGAGCTACCCCTCCCCAGTACTCAATACAGATCTCTCTATTCAACCCAAGTCTGACTCAGCCTGCCTTGCCCCTCTAAACCAAGACAGCCAATACACATAACAGCAGAGCACACTGAAAGGCTTAGGCAACAAAATACCCACTTTCTAAAAGTGGTATTTTCAAACACAGAATGTTAAAACCAACTTCACTAAAAGATGTATTTTATCATGCTGAGTTCAGGCATACTAAACTCGAATTTCTTCCATGTTCCCTGAGTCAGATAGGACTATAAGATGCTATAGCCAGTCAGCCCATTCTAGCCTATGGAGAACAGGTAGCCTTGCAGCTGTGAAAAACAAAATGGAGGGTAATTCACTGCCAGGACATGCTACACATATCAAGCCATGTCCTACCTTACACACACAATGCACCTACCATAGGGGTGACTGACATGATGCCAAGGGAAGGTTCAGGGGCTGGGACGTGTGTGCACTTCACAGCCAAGATGGCAGTTCTGGACTGCACGCAGACACTGCAGAGGTAGGTCTGAGGTACACATTACAAGCTGCTTCTGTGGGTGACGCAAACCAGCACTGCAAGCCCACCAGCAGCATTTGGGTTACCAGCCCTGGGCACACACAGGCCACACCACTAGGGACTAACAGGTAAACCAAATAAGCCAATCATGGATATACCAATTCACACCGTCACATTTACACAGGGGGAGCATATGCACTTTAGCACTGATCAGCAGTGGTAAAGTGCCCAGAGTCATAAAGCTGACAAAAACACGTCAGGAAAAATCCAGGAGGAAGGCAAATGGTTTAGGGATAACCCTGCAAAAAGGGCAATTTCCAACAGTGACCATCTGTTGAACGCAAAAGAGAGGAAGGTGGGGTAGTGAATTCTGCAAAGAAAACTTTCCCTACCCAGCAGACAGGCGCACGCACTGTGTGGTTGGGAGAAGGCCGGGCTCGTGCTTTTGGGCTTCCGACGGCACATACACGTGTTTGTGAAACTACTAGTCAGCATGGTGGACAACTTTTGTAGGCTAATAAAAAAAGTGAATCGGGTCTGAGATATTTATAAATCTCCTGATTGTTCTTGTTCTTTTAAACCTCAGCAAAAACTAAGACAACAACCGCTAAATTTCTCAGCCTTAGTTGATACCGTATTTGGAGACTTTCATTTGTAATGCCGTACATATATTGTTGTAAAAGCTTTTATTCGACATTTTGTCATAAAGCCAACACACATATAATACACATATTTATCATTAAAAATTAGTTACAGTAGATAAAACTTTACAAACATTCATAATGTGCAAAAATGCAGGTAGGTGCAAAATACAATTATGGAATAATTCATTGATCATATGTTTTAAAGAGAGTATGCATACCGGGGTTTTTTACTAGACCAATTCACTTATTAAGAACGATTATATACAATTATAAATAGTTAAAAAGCCAGAAAATAAAATCAATTTTTTCTACGTTAACATTCCAAGTTTCTTTCTAATAATACAAACACCATGGAGGTACCTACTCAAACCAAATACTATTAACCTACTGTTCGAGGATCTAAGTATATGCTCTGCCTCTTTGCATGAACGTGTCCCCAGGTTTTTACAAAGGGGTATGATCCATTTTTTACGAGATGATACATATAACGGGCAAAAAAAGAGGATATGAGCCTCGTCTTCTTTCAATTTTAAGTCACAAGAAGTACAATATGGATCTTTGCTTGCTCCTTACCACCTACAAGTGTTTGCGTTAATCTGTAAGACCCCATACCTAAATTGAAGGTAAACAGATTTAGCCAGGGGTGGCTCAATTTCGTCCATAAAATGTTCGAATGAGGGGTGATCCTTAAATTGCAAGAATGTGTGCGTTAATGTACCAGTGGCACGTTCGTATACATGTGTGTTCACATAATTCCAGTAGGCAGATTTTACTTGATTCTTACAGATATTTGGCGAGGTGATAGATGTAGATGCTGTTTCCCAGAAGTGTGATAGACCTATTTTTATAAGCCAGTAGGATACATATCTCAGCCACTTAATTGAGTTAAAAGAGTCCAACTCCCTAACTTCCAGTAAACCTGCTCTATAATCAGCAATTTCCGGGGTAGACCATAATCTCACCCAATAAAGCAATGGTCGCATCCAACATAAGAAGTCTGTACGCTTTACATTGATGTCTAAATAGACCGGCACTAAGGGTGTTCTTAAAGGCAGTCTTAGTAGACGTCTAAAAAACATATTTTCGTCGACATCGAATGTTTTTTAGAGTGAGGCCCCCAAATCTCAGCCCCATACAAGGCAGCAGATTGAGCTTTTGCTTTGAACACTTCGATCGCAGGAGTTATGGCTTTAGATGTACTCCCACCATGAATCTTTAGAATGGGGAGTGAGTTCTGTTTAAGTATTAACCTGCTTTTGTCAAGTTGGTTTGTCCAAGACATTCTGCTGTCCAGCCTAATACCCAGATAATCAAAAGAATCTACATATTCAAGTTTGGTATTATTTAGGGCCAGGTTCTTCTTGAATGATTTGGAGAGATTGATGGCCATATATTTCGTTTTAGATGAGTTAATTTCTAACCCCTTCATCACACAATAGCTGTTAAATTTGTTTATTAGATTTTGCAGGCCTTTAGGAGTTTGGGATATTAGGATGGTGTCATCCCCAAATAGTAGTGCTGTGACTGCCTCATTACACAGTTTAGGTGAATCATGGTTGCATTGGGCTAGGTAGTGGGGAATGTCGTTTACAAACAGGGAAAAGAGGGTTGGGGCCAGTACACACCCTTGTCTCACCCCCCTTTTCACTGGGATGGGTCGGGTAAGTTCTCCGTTTCTTCCCCACCTTACTTTAGCAAAGTTGTCAGTATGCAATTTTATAAGATTAACCAACAATTCATCCGGGACACCCATCTTCTTTAAACATTCCCATAATAGGTGACGGGGAACAAGATCAAACGCTGAGCGTAGGTCCATGAATGCAACGTATATGCTACACTTCTTTATCTTAACATATTTCCAGCATATACACATGAATCTGTACACTTGATCCACAGTGCTAGTCTTGGATCTGAAACCTGCTTGGAATTTGGAGAGGATTTCAGATTCATCAATCCATATTAAAAGCCGATTTAAAATATGTCTGGCAAAATTTTTTTGTAAAATATCGATTAAACTAATCGGTCTGTAATTATCCGGGTTGTAGTGATCCCCTTTTTTAAAAATGGTCACTATTTCGGCCCCTTTCCACGTTTCAGGGATCGGGGTTCCTAGTAGGATTGAATTACACAAATAATTTATGTAGGGGCACCATACCTCGGTATTATGGGTGAATAAATCACCAGGTCATTTGTCCGAACCTGGAGCTTTACCTGCCTTTATTGCTTTTATTGCACACAGAGTTTCTTTGGCGCTGAATTGCACAGGATTAATACACTGGGTAGAGGACCCGGGGTCATTATATTCAACAGGAGACCCTACTTGATCATACAAAACCACAAAATGGTCAAACCAGACCTTTTCATCCAGAAAGAAATCCCTATTGGAACTGCCTGTTTTGTTGTTTTTGGCTATTAAATTCCAAAAGGTACATTGGTCATGTTTCTTGGCGGCACTCAAGAGGTCTTCCCAGGTTCGCTCATCCCATTCCCTTTTTGCATTTTGTATAAGGTTTTTATATACTTTTCTACATTCTCTAACCCTCAGCTGGTCTTTAGATTTCACGGCAGTAATTAAATTAGTTTTTGCTAGATGACACTGTTTGTTGTACCATGGCGTCTCTAGTTCCAATTGCCTGTTTGTGTTAACTTTTTTGTTTGTACAACTTTTACTCAGGAGAGGAGTTAGTGATTCCACTAGGTGGTAGTGCATTTTCAGGACCTCATGGGATCCCAACCTTAGATTTTCGTATTGGGGGATGATATCTGAGAAGGTGTTATAAATTCCCAAGAGTGTCTCTTCTTTTGCTAAGATATGAGGCCATTTAATTGCCTTCCTATTGTTAGAAACGACAACCTCAGCTACCCCACTCTCACTTTCCATCCCGCTGTCATGTTCCAAAAAAGGGTCAGATAATAGCCCTAACTGTAATGGAAAGTGATCACTCTCTGGTCTGTTCACGACCTTAAGGGCCAGCAGTAAGTACCAGAGATTAGTTGAAATTAGCATGAAGTCGATCAAAGATTTAGACAACCCCTTGCTAAAGGTGTTGATAGCTGGTTTATCCGGATCTAGTCGACCATTACATGCCCGCAAGCCATGGGATACAGTCATTTCGTATATTTGCATAGCAGCCACTGTACATTTTGCATACTTTACATTATCTAAGGGGGGGATGTCAAGCGCTCTATCTTCATTTTCCAATAATTTTTCGAGCCCCTTTATGGGCTCGAACTGGCAGTTGAAATCCCCGCCTATGTATATTTTAGACTCAGGCTCTAAATTAACTAGGTAGGAACTGAGTTGTTCAATAACCATTGATAACTTATTTTTTGGGGAAGGTCTATTATAGACATTTATCATATGAACATCTCCCAAATTTCTAGTGGTTAACTTGACACCAAGTAAATCATTGGAAGCAAAGTACAGGGGCGATACAACAACATCCAGGGATATGCTTATCCAGATTAATAGGCCCCCAGAGGGTCTACCTCTTGCTGATGCGGTTGCCCCCTTGAAAAACGTTTTAAAACCAAGTCTGTGTACAATGTTGGTGGCCCATGTTTCCTGCAAAAGTATAATGTCATGCTCCTCCATAAAGGAGCTCCAATTTCCATCGCACAGGTTTCTAGACAGCCCTGCGATGTTCCATGACAGTATCTTTAGGTCTCGGTTGGGCTTGCAAGGTTCTTGGTTGATTGGGTGGCTTATGATCGAGGGTTCACCCTCATTGGGATCGTCCGGGGGTGCCAGTACAGGCACCTGGTTCCAGTGTACTTTGTTGAACGATGATGATATTGGTGGACCATGACCCTCGGTGCTGCCTTCAGCAATTAAAACTGGCCCTTGTTGGTCGGTTACTTTTCTTCTGTGTGTTCTCCCTGTTTGCTTTGACTTGGAATTTTCGTTCCCAACATACTGATCCTTGCTGAAAGAGTGGGTAGACAAGCCTTTAGGTTCGACTTCTTCGTTTGTTTGTCAGTGACCCCACCATGACCAATTGTTGTCCGATCCCGAATTTATCGGGGGTATTCTTTCAATTGGGGTCGGGGGATCGAAAAAGGAATATTTGTTGGCCAACAGGCCTGGATGTTGTGGTACTCTGCTGTCTTGTTTCCATTGTATTGGGTAGAAATAACTAAGATCGCAGGTCCCAATTCCTCGATTGTTACTTCGTGGCTGTTGGCTATATACGAGCTGGGCAACAGAGGGATCTTTAAAGTTGACCAGGATACAATCCCCTTCAATGTCTTTTGGTCTTGTTCCCACCCAACTGACTCTTCGGACTTGGATAACTTGGCAGTTGACTGTATAGGGTAGGGGTCTGTTTTCCTTTAGCCAGTATAGGGTCTTATTTTTTAGTTCGTCGTAAGACTCCCTTTTGTTGGGTTTCAATGGTGGAACCCCAGTGAGAACTACCACGTACGGTTGGCACCCTGGTGGAAGATGAGCGTTAGGGACCCTTTTGGGCACCTGAAGGTCAGTGCTACAGTCAGATGTTTGAGCATTGTTGTTATTGCTAGTGACTGTGGGTACCATTCCATTAGTTGATTTGGTGGGTACCCTAGTTTCTAGGGTAGTAGTGTTTGATGGTTGTTTTGTTTTACGTGGTAATGGCTTTGGCGGAACAGCCAGTCGCGATCTATCACTGGTTGGTAGATCTTTCCGGGGCTCCGTGCTCGGTCCTCCCAGCACGGTGTTAGACCTGCTTAAATCCACTGCCCTATCTTTCTTGGCTGGGCGGGGTGGTTGAGCTGGTTTGGTTGTTGTTGGGCTTTTCTCAGTTCTTACAGTTTCTTGGCCAATCTTTGTATGAAGTTTTACCAGCGTTTTTAGGGCAAAGAAATTATCCAGAGATGTTTGTTCAAATTTGTCCAAGCGGTCTAATAACCCTTCCAGTTTTTCTGTTACTGGCAACAATAGGGATGTCATGAGGGATTGAATCCGTTCCATCAACATTTCTGGTACTGGTAAGTCTACAGAGTTGTTAACTGAATCAATAGTCACAACAGTATCAACAGGGTCTTTTAGTTGATTACACTCTGGGTGTTCACTGAGTTCGATCCCATTATTCGTAGGGTCATTAGCTACTGCTTTACAGTGAGCTCTCACATTCATGTAGTTTTTGCGAATTCTTTTTAATGCTTTTATTCTGTAGGCTTTACGTGGAGTGACCAATCTTTTCCGTTTTACAGCAGCCCTTCCTGTCGTCTTAGGGGGTGATTGAAGGGTATGGTTGGAGGGGGCGTCATGTATCGTTATTAGGGGCAAGGCCGGTAGTGCTGGGATTTCACCGTTTATAGCATTTCTAGTTCCGGCATTGGTTGATGTTTTGTTTTGAGGTCCCGGGTCAGGTGCAATCTCAAAAAAATCACTGATCGGTCTTGCATCGATGACACATGGTTGCATATCGCTAGGGATATGGGGAGTGTTTGAATCAACTGGCATGACGTTGTTTAAGGGAGATTTAGCCTGTGCAAGAGACCCCATAGAGGATCGTTTATGTGCCAGGTATTCACGTGACAGTCTACGTTCCGCTAGGATAATCTCCTTCTCTACCACAGAAACCGCACGGGTAATAAAATTGTCCATAGTCCCCAGCGTGGTGTTTCCCCCTCTCCGTGAGCATCTACCTGAACGGGTAGCCATTGGGGAATATGTAGACATATACAGAAATTTAGCACAGTTAGATGTATTGGTGTAATCCCTCTACACAATAATCTGCTTGGCTTACCGGAAATGTTAGGGGGATGGCCCGTCCCGGCCCCTGCTGGCCCCGGACGGCCACAGACGGCCCGCCCTTTGCCCGGGCTTCGCTCGGCGTCCCGCTTGCGTCCCGCTTGCGTCCCGCAAGACGGACTCTCCTCTGTTGTTATAGGATGGGCGGTGGGGGCGGGGCACGCAGGGGTGCGCTGACCGGATGTCTCGTGGTCAAGCAGGGACTCCTGGGATAGTGAGTCCCTGCCGCGCTACCCCTGCAGCCTCCACAGATGTTCCTTCCTCTCGGCGGCACGTCAGCCAGGCGAATGCAGCAGCGTTGGTGGGTCACAGGTGTCCTCCCACAGCGAAGCGGCTCCCGCGCAGCGGGAGCGGCGAGCAGCAGAGTTCGACAAACGGGGCAAGTACTCTCCCACAGCGTCTCCGCGTTTCCAAGATTAGGGTCATATATATATAGTCAGTAAACATATTTAATCATAAAACCTAGGCATAAATGGTTTGATCCATGCATTGAGATAGACTTTTTCCATGCAAAAGAAGCCCTCTGCGACACCAGTGTCCTATAGTGCACGAGCCATTATTCACAAAGGCCCCTCCGTACTGTTTGAAGCTTGAGAGCCAGTTGATGAGGTGCGCATTCTAGAGGGAATCCTTGGTGCACATTTAATGTTGGTGTCTGTCTCACAAACCATTTCTTCCTGTGATTCAGATGTCAGTTTGCTCTGTTTGTGTCTGCTTACCTGTCTCTCGACTACCCTCATTCCATACACAAGGATTGATCTCGGAGTGTTGTGCGAAGTCCCTTTAAAACGGAAATGTCGCTTCACCTCCGAATGAGCTAGGATAGTTGCACAGTGGCATGTGTTATCTTAACTAAATGGGTAGACAAACAACAGGAGTATAACCCATAGACCAGGTTGAGATTTGGGTAGATAAATGAAAAAATAGCAACAATGTCTCAACCAGTGTCATTAAGGAAGACAAATATATATGCATGAACAAGACTTTACAGGAAGGAAGAGGGAGACTCGTGGAATTTTTCAGAAAGTGCTCTTGGCATCATGTATTTAAAGTATCAAAAATTAGAACAGGTGTATTAGCCCGGTATACATGAATTTAGGGGCAACCCAAAATGTACTTGGTGCACTACTGTGCTCGTGACACACGGAGGTGACGGCGCAAGTGACAAGTGAAGGAGCAGCGGAAGGGGACAAAGTGAAAATGAATATACATACAGAAAATTATATTGTTCAACAGAAGCTATTTACAGGATTATGTCACGGTTTAGTACAACATTTGGTGTGAACTGTGGTATTGGTTCGTATGTGTCGTGTTGTGCGCGTGGATTGTCTCGTGTGTATGATAGTGTATGATAGCGTGTGTTTGTGTGTGCACGTGTGGAGTGTGTGGAATGCATGGGATGTGAGAATGTCTATGTCGGAGGGAAGGCAGTTGCTGAAGGAGGAGGGTTGGAGGTTGGAGGTGTGTTCGGTGTCGCCGTATTTATACTTCATGAAATAAAGAAGTAAGGAGCTGGATTTGCCTACGTCTTCTTTTCAATACATGGCGACCAGCGGGATTCAGCGGCACTGAGCATATTTTCCTTGTGGATTTATTATTTTTCTTCCAAAAAAAAAAAATATAGTTTTTACTACATTGGATTGACTAATACTGCGAATTGGTTATCGATTCCCAAAGAACTCTATGAATTTTGTTAAGGCGCTCTTTATAATCTCAAGAGAAATTCTGAAGTGGCAAAATTTTGCTCGGAACCTTTACCTTCAGTAACGTGTACGTATTGCCGTTACATCTTGCATTTTTCAAGAGGCTGCCTTGACTTCATCAATGCGTGAGTAGATTGTGTTCAAGGATGGGTGAGGGTACTATGACGCACGTTCATATTATATCCTAGCAACTGGATGATGCGAAGGACACGCTTTTGTTTTCAAGCTTCCGTAGTGTATCATCAGCGTGTGTGCATCACCACGTACTACTACGCAACGTGGCGGCCTTTTTAAGATTTGTTTAAAGGTATCCTAGCAACAAGTGCCGAGCGCCGAACATTTTTTTAACTTTTACATCGTGTGCAGTAAGGAGCTTTTATCGTCCAGCGCTTAATATATGGAAGTAAGCGCTTATTTTTTTTATTGACTTTTCCTGGTTATTGAACATAACGATTAATACTATTGGATTATTTTGATCTACAAGCAATTTCTTTTTGGGAAGGTTTGAAATAAAAACTGTGGTGAACTTTTTGCCCAAGTTGAAGTAAAACAAAGGGTATAACTGGAACTTTGGTGAACGTTTTGGGCAAGAATTGAATTTTGGAAAGAAATATTTTTTTTATATCTATTTTAGAGCATTTACATTGTATTTCTTTTACGTATTTAATATGTCTTCGATTCATCCACCGCCATTTTTTTGGCAGCATCTGGTGAACCTCCTATTGCATGGGATTTATGGGTTGACATGTTTGAAGCTTATGTAGAAGTTTTAGATGAAGAAGAATGTTCACAGGAAAGGAAAGTGTGTTTACTTAAACACAGACTAGGTGCAGTAGGTTTAAGGGAGTTTAAGAATTTACCTAAAATTGAGAATGCTGGCGATATGGGTGTTTATCAATGTTCTGTTAAACAAATGCAGGAAAGGTTTGGGAGAAAAATTAACGTTGTTATGGAAAGGTTCAAGTTTTATTCGAGGGCTCAAAAAGTGGATGAGTCGATTGATCAGTATGTTTCAGTCTTGAGAGGTTTAGCTGTTACGTGTGAGTTTGAAAGTATGACATATGACCAGGTTTTACGTGACCAAATTCTTATGAAAACTAAATCTAAAAAAATTCAGGAAAAGTTATGGTCATCAGGTAGTACTTCATTAAAAAATGCCATTGAAGTGGCTAGAGGTGTAGAAATCTCGGACCAATGTATTTGTAAAGTTAGAAATGAGAAAAATGATTCTGAATCTAGTTCAGTCAATGTGATCAATAAGGACGACAAATCCAAGTACAAGAATGATAATAAGTCATTTAGTAATTAACCTAACAAGAAAAGTTATGAGAAAAGTTATGAGAAAAGTAATGAGCAAAAGAAATTTGTATGCTATAGGTGCGGATCTAGCAACCATTTAGCAAATTATAAGTGGTGTCCTGCACTTGACAAAGTATGCACCAATTGTAAAAAAAAGGGACATTTTACTAGAGCATGTCACAACTTTAAAGCTAAGGTTAATTGTGTCCAAGAAGATGATCAAGATTATATTTTTCATGTTGTAGGTGAAATTTCCAGTGTGCATGATGAGTCAATTAAGGGGACGGGTAAAGTTAAAAAGCTACCAACATTTATCATCAACATTGACGGTCTGGAAGTAATGGTGGATTCTTGCCCATAGTATACCATGATGGGCATGGATTTATTTAAAATACTTTGGCCGAATAGATCATTATCTGAACCGGGTGTACATCCAGGAAGGTATTCTGGACATAAAATAATTTTAGAAGGTTTTAATTTGGCTAAGATTAGTTTTGGACATAGTTTGTGTCAAGGC
The DNA here is from genome assembly GCF_964263255.1 of Lissotriton vulgaris. Classification (NCBI taxonomy): domain Eukaryota; kingdom Metazoa; phylum Chordata; class Amphibia; order Caudata; family Salamandridae; genus Lissotriton; species Lissotriton vulgaris. The sequence continues at coordinate 38,502,915 of NC_141699.1, read as the reverse complement.
AAAGTATATGTAGTTAACAAAGGTGCAACTATTTTGGGATGGCCACACACAACAGATTTGGGGATGAAAATTGATCCTAGTTTAGATTGTCCTGTTTAATCTATCCAGGATGACTGCAGTGAGATTAACAGTTATTCATTTCTTAAGGAAAAATTTCCTGATGTGTTTTCCAATGGCAAGATGGTTGGATTTAAACATAGAATTATTCTAAGAGAAGGTGCGTGTCCCGTGAGACAAAAACTTAGGAACGTACCTATTAGTTACAGAGAGAAATTGGGGGAAATACTTAAAAAATTGTGCAAGGATGAAATTATTGAACCAGTAGAGAGTTCGGACTGGGTTTCTCCAGTGGTGATTTCCCTTAAATCCAATGGCGATTTGCGCTTATGTGTCGATCTAAGATGCCCAAATGAAGCCATTTGGGTCGATACATTTCCTCTTCTGAATCTACAAGAACTTACATCTTCTGTTGGGGGTTCTTCTTGGTTTTCCAAGATAGATTTGACAAGTACGTATCACCAAATTGATTTTGATGAAGATTCTAAGCATTGCACTGCATTCATTACCACAGAAGGAATGTTTAGATACAAACGTATGCCGTTTGGCCTTGCAAGCACGTCTGCAGTATTTCAAAGAGAAATGTGTAGAATATTGCAAGGGATTAAAAATGCAAAGGTATTTCAAGACAATATTTTAATATACGAAAGGAATAAGGAATGTCATGATGAAAGTTTATATGATGTCTTAGAAGCATTGAGGAGAAGTGGATTAACCATCAAAAATGAGAAGTGTGTCTTTGGAAAACCTGAGGTGGAGTATTTAGGACATGTTATATCCAAGGATGGTATTCGACCAAAAATTAGTCATGTGGATGCAATTCTAGCTGTTCCTGAGCCTACAAATAAGGAACAATTAATGTCGTTCCTAGTATTAACAGAGTTTTACTCACGTTTTATTGAAAATTATGCATCTAAAGTTGAACCATTAAGGTTATTGCTAAAAAGGGGTGTAGCATTTGCATGGGAAGAGCAACAAAAAATGTGTTTTGAAAGGGTGAAAAAAGAGATTCTTACAACACCGTGTTTGAAACCATTCTTGCCAACTGCAGAATGTGTATTGTCTGTGGATGCGTCTGGGTATGGCATTGGTGCTGTGCTCTCTCAGTATATTAAATCTGAGACGTGGGTAGTTGCGTATGCTTCACGCACGTTAACAAAATCAGAACGTAATTATTCTGTAATAGAGAAGGAGTTATTGGCCCCTTCATGGGCTGCTGAGAGATTTAGTATGTATGTTTGGGGGAGGAAGTTCAAAATTTATACTGACCATAAACCTTTGGTAAATATCTTGTGACCTGAAGGTGGGAAGAATTTAACTCCTAGGTTAGCTTGCTTAGCTTCAAAGTTGCAAATGTTCAGTTTTGACATAGAATATATTCCTGGTAAGGATAACGTGGTTGCGGATGGTCTTTCAAGATTACCAAATGTAGATTCAACAGGAACTGAGATCAACAGTGATTGCGAAATACCTTTTACCATCAAGGATGTATTTTTGATTGATGAAAAGGATGTTAATAACATGCTATCCTAAGCGTCATGGATGTGCGAGATGGACAAGGATGTTGTTTTGAAGGAGGTTAAACAATTTATAACAAATGGTTGGCCAAGAGAGTCTAACTTACGGGGTGAATGTGCTGCGTTTTGGAAAGTCAAAGAGGAATTGTGTGTTGTTAAAGATATTGTTTTAAGAGGGGACAGAATTGTGCCTCCATTTAGTTTAAGAGAGAATATTGTTGAGAAGAGTCACATGGGGCATGGTGGTATGTCCAGTACAAAAAGGAGAATTAAAGAGTGGTTTTGGTGGCCAGGAGTTGATGCTATGGTGGATCGTTTAGTAAGGAATTGTAAAGTTTGTTGTTCCAGCGATAAGGTGGCGAAGCCGTTGAGTGTGCCTTTAACTTTGGTGGAGTTACCTGAGTACCCATGGCAGAAAGTTGCTATTGATTTTATGGGTCCATTTTCAGCTTTATCGGTAAAGGATTGTTATGCTATTGTATTAGTCGATTATTATTCGAAGTGGCCTGAGGTGAGAATGGTAAATGGGATGACTACTGATGTGGTCATTGAGTTTTTAGAAGATGTGTTTTCAAGGGAAGGGGTTCCGGAAGTTCTTGTTTCGGATAATGGGCCTCAGTTTGTGTCACAAAAAATGGAATAATTTTTAATGGTGATGGGCATCACTATATCATCCCGAGGGTAACGGTCAAGTCGAGCACTTCAATAGGGTGGTCAAGGAAGTGATTGAATTAGCATTGAGTGCAGGGTTACCCTGGAGGAAAGCTCTACAAGAAAGATTGACAGCATACCGTGTCACCCTGCATTCTGCTACAGGAAAAACACCTTTTGAGGTTTTGAGAGGTAGGAAACCATTCACTGTGTTAGTTCCATGGTGGTTGAGGAAAAGGAATGGTAAAGTGCAGTGCAATAACAACAATATAGATAAAGAAATTAGGTCTGAGGTCAAAAAGTATCAGGATCATAGTCAGCAGTATCATGGAGGTAGATGTAGTTGGCCGTTGGTTAAGATAGGTCAAATGGTTCGGGTAAAGAATCCTAGAATTGTGTTGAAGGGTGAAAGTTTATGGTCGAAACCCCTGAAAGTAATGAAAGTGTTTGGTAGTGCAGTAGAGTTGGAGGACGGTAGGAGATGGAATTTTCGCCAATTGAGTCTTTGCAATGGGAAGGATGGCGGGGTAGGTACACGGTCTGGTGATGATGAAGGAGTGTGTAGCGTTTATATGTTAGGTGATGATTTTGGACTAATGAGGGAGGTGGTGTCAACTGGAAGTACAAGTAGTTGTAATGTCAGATGTGACACATCTGGTCGTGATGAAATCAGGAGTAGGAGTGGTGTTAGTGATGTTATTGAATCTGGTTCCACTCGTTCCAATATTGGTGTTGAAGGTGAGGCTGTACGCCGGGGTAATAGAACGAGGAAGTTGCCTGTCCGGTTTACTGATTTTAAGTTAGGGTAACTTTTTAGTTAGTGTCTTGTAAGTTGTTGAGGAGGAGTGTGTGTGGTATTCGTTCGTATGTGTCGTGTTGTGCGTGTGGATTGTCTCGTGTGTATGATAGTGTATGATAGCGCGTGTTTGTGTGTGCACGTGTGGAGTGTGTGGAATGCATGGGATGTGAGAATGTCTATGTCGTAGGGAAGGCAGTTGCTGAAGGAGGAGGGTTGGAGGTTGGAGGTGTGTTCGGTGTCGCTGTATTTATACTTCATGAAATAAAGAAGTAAGGAACTGGATTTGCCTACGTCTTCTTTTCAATATGAACCATATTTGAATTTGTGCAGTGAATTGCTCTGAATGGTCGACGGCGTTTTGATCCTATATACTCAGGATCTTCTTCAGCACCGGGTTGCCGGATGACATTTCCACTCCACACCACATAATTCAACAAACCACATTACATCCAATGCACACCACAACATTCCCCATCATGCCACAAAATTCAACAGCACACCACATAAGTAAACTTCACTGCATACCAACCCACAACATACAATACCATTCCAAATATTTAAATTCCATGATACATAATCCCACTCCACATACTTCCAGTACACTTAACACCACATAATTACTATCCACATAATTCCACCGCACACTTTGCCATATAATTCTTCTACTACGCAAATCCACTCCACACAACACAATTCCACTATACACAATTCCACAACTAACAATTCCACTCCAACCACATATTAACACTCCACACCACTTACATTCACTCCAAAAATAAAACGTATAGGTAAAAAACATTGTCATTTACAACGTCAATATGTCTAACTCACAAATGTGAGACCTATTTGCATTGCAAATGCTTGTTTTGCAAAGTGCTTAGCTGTGAATTTTTAACCCTAGCTCTAGCTAGGGCAGGGGTACTCATAGTACGGCCTGTGCCGCTAACGGCCCGGCAAGCCTTCATTGGCGGCCTGCGAACTTTGCAGACATATACCAGTTTAAAAAAAAAATGTTTTCAAGAGTGTTAGTAAACCCCGCTGTTGCAGCAGCCTGGACTCGAAGAGGCTCTGCTCCACGGGGGCCATGAGATTCCAGCCATAGGTTGGAGCTGCAGGGGCCTCAGAATTGGTGAAACAGAACAAAGCCTCATTAACAAGTTAATGGTCTTTTAAAGACCTGTGAAGTGCTCGGGTGTGTCTGTGTGCGAGCTGTCTCATCCCCGGCTGCCACACACGGGGGAGGGGGAGCCCTTTGAACTCAATGGGCGTTGCACGCCTGTATGTGGCACATATATTTCCTTCAGGGCTGTGACCTGGCACGCAGGTTTATGGTGGACACATACTGAAGCTTGCTTGCCCCTGGCTGAAGGAAGGGCTGTCCTTCACAACCTACTTTTAACAGTGTCCAAAGCCTCACATTACACCCTGCGCATGGCTGGAGGCGGGCCTTGGGAAGCGTCTGCGGTTGCGGGAAGCAGTCCTCCCACTCCGCTTCTTTTTCTGCTCTTGTAATACGGGAATTGTTGAACAAATACAGTGACCAGGACTCAAAGACAAACCCCGTGACTGATTGAACCGAGCATGAACTTGGAGATCACTCTGCGCAGCTCGTGCTCCCCTAAGTAGCACTTGTTTTATCGACACTGAAGGGATGAAAGTCTGAGTCAGCCCAGCGTTACTTGGAATCGCTGCCCTCCGGATTACACCTGATCTCTGCCGTGGCGGTCCAGCCAGCTCTCGTGCACACTCTACATTAGGGTGTCATTAATAACGTGCTGCAGATTTGGGGAAGGTGGTTCAATGTGTGCAGCAAAGGGCTCTTGCTTTTCGTGATATTTCTAACAGATTTGTTACACCTCGCCTAGAGATAGGGAGACAGAGATGGAGAGAGAGACGGAGAGAGTCAGGGAAGGGCAAGGGAGGGAGAGTCAGGGGAGGGCGAGAGACGGAGTGTCAGGGGAGGGCGAGGGAGGGAGATTGAGGGAGGGAGAGTCAGGGGAGGGCTCAGGGGAGGGCGAGGGAGGGAGAGATCGAGGGAGGGAGAGTCATGGGAGGGTGAGGGAGGGATATTGAGGGAGGGAGAGTCAGGGGAGGGCTCAGGGGAGGGCGAGGGAGGGAGAGATTGAGGGAGGGAGAGTCAGGGGAGGGTGAGGGAAGGAGAGTCAGGGTAGGGCATGGGAGGGAGAGTCAGGGGAGGGCTCAGGGGAGGGGGAGGGAGGGAGAGATTGAGGTAGGGAGAGTCAGGGGAGGGCGAGGGAGGGAGAGTCAGGGGAGGGCAAGGGAGGGAGAGTCAGTGAAGGGTGAGGGAGGGAGAAAGAGGGAAGGAGAAAGAGGGAGGGAGAGTCAGGGGACAGCGAGGGAGAGAGGGTGAGGGTGAGGGAGGGAAAGAGTCAGGGGAGGGCGAGGAAGGGAGAGTCAGGGGAGGGCGAGGGAGCGAGAGAGAGGGAGAGTCAGGGGAGGGCGAGGGAGGGAGAGTCAGGGGAGGGATGGAAAGTCAGGGGAGGGCGAGGGAGGGAGAAAGAGGGAGGGAGAGTCAGGGGGCGGAGAGGGAGGGTCAGGGAAGAGTGAGGGAGAGAGAGGGAGGGTGAGGGAGGGAAAGAGTCACGGGAGGGTGAGGGAGGGAGAGATAGAGGGAGAGAGAGGGAGGGAGAGAGAGGGAGAGTCAGGGGAGGGTGAGGGAGGGAGAGAGAGGGAGAGTCGGGGGAGGGCGAGGGAGGGAGCGTCAGGGGAGGGCGAGGGAGGGAGACAGAGGGAGGGAGAGTCAGGGGAGGGCGAGGGAGGGAGAGAGAGGGAGAGTCAGGGGAGGGTGAGGGAGGAAGAGAGAGGGAGGGAGAGAGACATGGGAGGGTGAGGAGGGAGAGATAGAGGGAGGGAGAGAGTCAGGGGAGGTCGAGGGAAGGAGAGACAGAGGGAGGGAGGGAGAGCAGGGGAGGGAGAGAGAGGGAGAGATAGAGGGAGGGAGAGAGTCAGGGGAGGGTGAGGGAGGGAAAGAGTCAGGGGAGGACGAGGAAGGGAGAGACAGAGGGAGGGAAAGAGTCAGGGAAAGGAGAGAGAGGGAGAGTCAGGGGAGGGGGAGGGAGAGAGAGAGAGGGAGGGAAGGAGGGAGGCAGAGGGAGGGAGACAGAGAGAGAGAAAGGGAGAGAAAGAGAGAGAGAGAGGGAGACAGAGAGAGTGAGGAAGACAGAGAGAGTAGGGGACACATAGAGAGGGAGGGAAGGAGACAGAGAGAGGGAGGGAGGGAGAGAGACAGAGAGAGGGAGGGAGGCAGAGAGGGAGGGAGGGAGAGAAAGAGAGAGGGAGGGAGAGGAAGAGAGGGAGGGAGGGAGGGAGGGAGGGAGGGAGGGAGGGAGGGAGACAGAGGGACAAAGAGATAGAGAGAGGGAGGGAGACAGAGAGATAGATATATCTGTGTATGCTGGGTCTGGTGGCTCAGTGGACGACGACGTCCACTGCAGGGGCCTGGGTTCAACCTCAAGGTCACAGGATTTTTTTGGGCTCTAGCCCCGCCCCCTCTCTCACTGACCCCGCCTCCACTGGTGCGGCCCTCGGCCACAAACCACATTGTAAATTTGGCCCCCAAGAGAAAGTTTGTGAGTACCCATGAGCTAGGGAAACCTAGCGAACCTATACATTTTTTAAAACTAGACGCACAGGGAAATCCAGGATGGGGTGACTTGTGTGGCTCTCACCAGGTTCTGCAACCCCGCTCTATGCAAGTAACAACGTGTGGAGGGATTTCGAGGGACGATGCAGAGGGAAACCTAATTAGTTATTTATTTTCCCCTCTGCATCGTCCCTCAAAATCCCCTCTTACCCAGCCCCTGCGCCCCACCGCTGTTACCTGCACGGGCCACGGCTAAGGTTCGGTTACCCAGAATCCCTTGCAAACCTCAAACTTAAAAATAAAAAACATTTTCCCCACATTTCTTTGATGGAAAGTTCTGGAATCTGCATGGGTTCACAAACTTTCACCCATCCCAAATTCTCCCGATAAAAATGGTACCCCACCTGTGTGGGTGGGTCAAGTGCCCGCGGCAGGGAAGGGCCCAAAACATATTGTGGAGAGAACAAAATTATCTATCACAAAACGACCTGGTTTTGCAAGAGGGGGCACCTGGATTTTTGGTCTGGATTCCCTTGGATGTCTAGTTTAAAAACATGTTTAGCTTTGCTAGGTTTCCTTAGGGTGAAGGCAGAGCTAGGATCTAAAATCGACCCACATTGCAAAAAAGGGTCAGTTTTTCCTGGAAAATTTTTATGTGGCCATGTTGCGTTTTGGGCCTTTTCCTCTCACAAGTACTAGGCTTATCCACTCAAGTGGGGTGCCATTTTTATTGGTGGACTTGGTGAAATCTGGGTTGTTAAAAGTCTGTTGCTCCCCTTAGATTCCAGAACTTTCCATCACAGAAATGTGAGGAACATTTGTTTTTACTAAGCTTAAGGTTTGCAAGGGATTCTGGGTAACAACCTGTTGAGAGGCACACAAGTCACCTCATTCTGGATTCCTCTTGGTGTCTCGTTTTCAAACATGGCCAGGCTTGCAAGGTTTCCCGAGGTTCCGGCTGCTCTAGGAGCCAAAATCCACAGCTAGACACATTTGCGAAAAGAAGTCAGTGTCTAGTGGGCTTTCTGCCACCTTGGGTGGGGGGGGGGCAGGACAGGGGCTATTGCCCCGATATGTCCCCAAGGGGGGGCAGAAAGACTGTGGCTATTTGCTTTGAGGTGTGGGGGCATGGGTATGCCCCTTCTGAGTAGCCCCCAACCCTACATAAAAAAGCCAACGTAATCCCTGGTGCCTAGTGGGCTCTCTGCCCCCCCCCAGGGGGTAAAGTTAAGGCGCTATTGCCCCAACTGCATCCTGGTGGGGCAGAAAGTCTGTGGCATTTTGTGAGAGGGGTGGGGGCATTGGCATGCCCATTCTGGGCACCCCCCACTCCTGAACATTGAAAACCAATATTCCCTGGTGCCTAATGGGCTTTCAGCCCCCCCAGAAGGGGTAGATAAAGGGCTATTGCCCCATCTGCCTCCCGGGGAGAAGAAAGACTGTGGCAATTTTAGGGTGGTGGCATTGGCTAGCCCATTTTGTGCAGCTCCCACCCCTACATATTAAAAAATAATATTAATCCCGGGTGCCTAGTGGGGGTTTATGCCCCCCTGGGTTGTAGATCAGGGGCTATTGCCCCCATCTGCCTCCTTGAGTGGGCAGAAAGGCTTTTGTAGTTATTGGGGGAAAGGGTGGGGGCATGTACATGCCCATCCTGGGCAGGCCCCACCCCTGGCCTATAAAACAATAATCCCAGGAGACTAGGGTGCTTTTTGCCCCCGGGGCGTAGATTAGGGGCTTCTGCCCCCATCTGCCCCACAGAGGGACAAAAAGACTGGTAATGCCTATTTTCAGTGGGGGGAGCAAAGGTCCTTGCCCACAGGGCCAGTCTCCCCTCCCTGGTGCCTTATCTGTGGATCCCTGCTTTGGGATCGTCCTCCTGGGGCGATCCCCAGGCAGGGATCCACTATGTAAGGGTACCATCGGAAAGGGTTATTCTCCCCTTTCCAACAATACCTCTCCCATGTGTTTCGGTGCTCAGGGGCCTAAGATAGCCACACAAGCACCGAAACATTGAAACAGGCACTAAGCTTCATTTTCATTTTCAATGTAATGACGACAACACGCCACACACACGATTGTCATTAGATTGAAAATTAAAAAAAAGGCTTGGGAGGTTGGGGAAGCTCTTCCCCACCTCCTGAGGCCCCCCAAAAAAAGGAAATCCCTCTGCTATTTGCAGCTGAGGGATTTAGTGCGCCTGTACTCATGACGGAATGGATCCGTCATGAACACAGGAGCATAGGTGCTTATGATGGAACCATTTTGTCATGAGCACTGAAAGGGTTAATGTCCATAAAGTGCTTCAAACAGCAGCGGCCAGGTCAGGTAAGCACGGTGGGGTGGGGCAGGGCGCAGCAGGGGGTGCATGTGCTGCAGTCACTGAAACTGTGAGGCCATTGGTTATGGAGCACCAGATGTGATCCCACATTTACTAAGCCTTTGCATTGTCCTTGCATCGCACGAGGCCACACAGGGAAACAAAAAGGTTTTTTTGAGGTTTTCAAAGACACCCTCTGGGTGAGTAGTGCGCTATACAAATTTAAACTTGACTTGACTTGACTTGAACAGACAACAGGGGCTGTCCAACAACCCTGAACCAGGGACAGACAATCAACCTTTTGTTAGGGATATTGACTTCTTAGCAATAGGCAGGGTTTTAAGTGAGCCGGGAGCACAGCAGGTGTTGAGACAGGTCTCTGTCGGGCTCTCCATTTTTGCCCTCACTCTTAGGGTGAAAACAAACATCTGAACTCTTCAGCAGTACCTTCCTTCACTGCCTTTGATGTAACTTTGAAGAGACTCCTTACAGTTCTTTCACAGTCTCATCATGTAAGAACTGAAGCATTTTCAATATGCTGCACAACGAAGCCTAATTGTTACATTTATATCTTATGCAACTAACAACCATCGACAAAGCCCGTTGTGGAACAGGAGCCCAGACTATTGTGGAACAGGAGCCCAGACTACTATCGATGCCCGGACGGCTGGCGCAAATCGCCTCTTAGTTCCCATTCTGAATAGTTACCAAATAAAGAGACGGGCGCTGGCAGCAGGAATCACAAGAACAGGATTTATTACTCATGAGGAGAGCCTGTCATTTCGGACACGAAACACAGTGTCTTTCGGGAGGTGCTCTAACAAGTGCTCTAAGGCATCGCCTTTTATACCTTACAAAACACTCCTTATTACAATAGCGGCATTGTGAAACAAGGAAGAGACATCCCCGTAATCCTCGTGTCAATCCCAACCCACATATACTCACAATAGAGACCCTTGACCTGCCGATAAGAGGAGGGGGTAATCACGCAGCTGAGTGTTCCGTCGATTTTTAGGATATGTGCGCCTGATCGTAGCCCAGGGGGTGGGGAGGCCAGGATCAATAGTGGGACCTTTGAAGAGGAGTGACTCCATACAATAAGGGGCAGTAAACAGTATCTTATGGCTTAGCCGATGACCTCGGACATGTGTGGACAGTCAATTGCGGAGGGAGGGTTTACCAACAGAGGGGTTATTCATGAAAGAATGGGAGGTGCTGGTCAGGCGCGGCCGTGACTCCCAAGGACAGAGTCGCACAGAGAGAGAGAGGTCTTATTGACTCGTGCATGAGAGAGCGGGGGCAGTCAGGTACAGCTGGGGAGGGCTATGTCAGCTGAGGCGAAGGATGCCTCTTCAAGAGGAAATGGGGGGGTTTTTGCGTGGGTCAAGCAGGAGGGTGGCCTTTCAGGGTAGGGTCGCGCAGAGGGAGAGGGTTTCAGGGTCCATGCATGTGAGAGGGGGGGGGTTTCAAATACGCGTAGAGGGGAAGCCGGTGATTCTAACGAGCGGGCAAAAGGCCATGGTGCCTAAAATGGCTGTCATGTACATATGGGCACGGGCTTTTACTGGCGGAGTGATGCGGTCAAGGTTTTACGGTATTCATGGTGCTTACAGGGAGAGGAGTGGGAAAAGGCAAATGAACGCCGCTTATGTACATCAATTTTCCTAATTTTCCACACCGTAGTCCTGGCTTTTTGCAGGTGTATTATAAATCTGGATGCAATGACAGAAGCAGCAAAATACGAGTTGGGTGGCACACTCTGCTAAACACAGATTTGTAGCTGTTTTTAAACCATGCTCTTAATTATATCAGCCACGTCCGTTTGAGAGACCCCCAGTATTTTCATCCCACTTAAAACCCTGTCTGTAAGCGATCTAAGTGTGGAGCATGGATGTTCCCTTGCATCCAACCATGGATTTAACATCATTCCAGACTTACTAAGGTTTGTAAAGCTGAAAGTGTGTGAAATTACTATGCTTATCACAGAGGGCAGTAAGGGGGAGAAATATCTTTATTTGTCCTGTCACTTCCTCTTTCTATGCCTGATTCATTCCGCATCACACATAGAAAGAGGACTATGCCTCTACGGATGGATTTTGGCACTCTGCAGCACATATAGAAAAATGAAAATGCCTCTTTGATTGTTTTTGTGCCAGGAGGTGTTCTTTTATTGCACACATATAATGCCGTCCTTAACGCAGGCGCCCATGCACCATCCCCAGTGCGCCAGCGCAGGAGAGCGGTAAAATGTGCAATCCTCTCCCTTTCACGCAGCGCAGCACAGCCGCTCTGCCTGCTGCCCTGCATTACATGCACTTTTGATTAATATGCGCCTGGTTTTCAGTGACTCAGTTGGTGCAGTCACTAAAGTGACGGGCACCGGGGCTGGTGGCACACTGTGCCACACCAATGGCATTTACCAACTAGTGAAGTGGAAGTGTGACCACGAAGTTTAAACTCGTCTTGGAGACCACATAGGCTGGCCTACGGTTTAAACAGCACTCAGAACTCAAGTCAAGTCAAGTCAAAGATTCTTTATTCGGTGATTAAAAAACACCATAAAAGCACACTCATATTTACATGTTAAAAAGTCATTAAACATTTCAGGGTTCTTTGTACAGTGAATTAACAAAACATAAATACAACAATATAGCCATATTTAACACTTAAAAGTTAAAGTAAAAACATTTCAATCTTCTCCTCTAGTAAGCCTTAAACGAAGTGCTACCTTGATAAAGTTCATAATACTACACAGTGTTAGGGGTTCCTCAGCTTTCTGTAAGAATACAAGTGCCTCCCTAGCGTGGACCAAATTAGCATTTTTCAAAATATTTACAAGGTATCTGCGTCTGGGCATTGAGTAAAAGGGGCAGAGTAAAACAAAATGAAGGGAGTCCTGCGGAGACCTGTTGTCGCAGCCGCAGGGCCCCTTCTGTTCTATTGATGTAGCAAACCCCGCTGGTGATGCCAACATAAATGGGAGAAGGTTCAATCTGAAACGGCACATCAGGAACCTATCCTGTGCATTGTACATGAGGAACAAGTATGGCTCCATACCTTCCCCGCTCTTCACTAGGTGATGGGCCCTCACTGTCTTTTTGCACCCTTCAGCCTCATCTCTGCGTAGGGTTTTCCGCTCTAGAAAAATTCTCACTACATGCAGTTTATTCTGGGCTACAATAGTTACAGGATAAGTAAAGAGGTTCCCAAAACCTAGCTCCTCCAGGGTATTCTTCACATAAAGGAGCCAGGGAATGCGCATACACTTGTCCCTTTTTAGGCAGTCCGATAAGATTTCTCTACTAAGTGTCGCATCAGGATTGTACCAGATTTTTAACCAAGCGATAATAGGCCTTAATTTTATCAGATCTTCTATACATGGTCTCCCTAGCTCCCTGTGGGCAATCAAACCAGCAGTACTTTGTGGTACCCTCAAGAGTGATTTCAGATATTTATTTTCTTCACGTTGGATACTAGTGGTATTGACAAAGCCCCATACTTCTGCCCTGTAAATTACCTTGGAGCATGATACTGAGCTGTACAGATTTATCACCTGTTCCGGGGACCATCTTCCTATCCTCCTGCCATAGCTAGCAATTGCCCCGTTAGATGCAATCATTTTACCACAACGTTCCTCCACCAGGGTATCAAACCGCAGGGCACCATCAAATATTACACCAAGGTATGGAAACGTTTTGACCTCTTCCACAATGTGGCTCCCTATTTTGTATGTAAATTTAGAGGTGGTTTTTTTCCCCGCCAGGAGCACATAGGATTTACTCAGATTTACAGAAAGGTCCAAGGCACTCATGAACCTAACAAAACCATCAATCAGGATTTGTAGGCTCCTTGGTGTCCGTGTGATCAGTACCGCGTCATCTGCATAAAGCAGAACAGGAATATGATGCGACCCAACCCTTGGGCAATCTGCCTTCAGACCTAACAGAAACTGCTCCAAATTATTAATATAAAGGGAAAACAAAAAGGGAGCAAGAATGCAGCCTTGTCGGACTCCACTCTTACAGGGAAAAGAACTAGTCAGCCCCCCTCCCTATTAAAGCGGACTTTGGCGGTGGTGTCACTGTGCAGTTCCCTCAATATATTAATTAGACCACTCTCTATCCCTATACTAAGCATCATGCCCCACAATTTTTCCCTATTGACGTGATCGAATGCTGCTGCCAGATCCATGAAACCCATGTAAATGGATTCACTCACTAAGATGTATTAAGCAGGCGCCCCCGCCCAATCCCAGGGTCCCCCCCATGTCTTGTCAAGAATCGCCAAGCTGCAAATGACAAGAGCCTGAAATAAATCTCCCTTTGCGTCCTATAAGAGACTCAGAGAAATGAAATGAAACTGCAGAAACTGCAGCCTGGCAGAGCGCCTCGACAATCCTGCTGATGAGGCCACGTGGGAGCTATTATCTGTTCAAAGACACTAACGAGGCCGCACAGACACGAGACACTCAGAGCGTCTTGTTCGCTGCACGTCTGCGCTGTGAAGTGCTTGAAAGTGCCGATGTTCAGCGCGTCCCTCATTAAAATACAGTTTTCATTATTATTGGCCCCGCCCCCTCATCACCCCTTCTTCTCAGAAGTCCAGGCAGATGGTGCAAGGGCTCCAATTTTAGACCTCCATGAAGTGTGCCCTGCTCCTCGTACAAGTACTTCCGGAGACAGATATAACCATAGTATCTGTAGACAGATAGAAATATATGATATGTAGACAGATAGAAAGACAGGGTCTGGAGACAGACAAAAAGGAAGGGGGCCTCATTTATGAGGCCGTGCGTCACTTTTACGCCGCTGGTGCGTTACTTTTTGTGACGCACCAGTGGTGTAAAAAATGCGCCTTGTTGCGCCATATTTACAAAGTGACGCATCTAAGTAGATGCGCCACTTTGTAAACCCCTGAGCTACATTATACCTGCACCAGGTATAATGTATGCAAGGGGGGTGTATTGACGCAAGAAAGGGTCATGGAAGTGACAAGGTGAAATCTTTAAGATTTCACTGCGCCACTTCTAGGATGTAAATGAGTCAATATCTTACGTTTGCCTCACAGCAGGCGTAAGACTGACGCAGGCCCTTTCACATGGGACTTACCCCATGTAAAAGGTCTGTAGATAGATAAAAAGGAGAGGGTCTGCACTTATTTTTCCTCCTCAAACTTTGATCCAGAGCAAGAGAGAGAAAACCTCAAAAGAGGAAAGAAGGTGGAGGGGAAAGATGGAAAAACAGTGAGAAGAGGGGATGAAGAAGAGGCAGAAAGAGTGAGATAGTTTGGGAAGGAGGGTCTGGTGGTGAATAAAGAAGGCCTGAGATAGAGTGGAGATGACCTTCGATAGCTCTGAACACAGGCTTATGACCACAGCTTTGGGGCCTGGCTGAAGTGAGAAAGATGGAAGGAAATGACAACAAGCATTTGCAATGCAATATGTCTTGCATTAGTGAAAGTTTGAGCTATTGGTTTTGCAAATGATAATGTTTGTTAGAATTACTTTTCTAAAAAAAAATCCTGGTAGTAGCATAAGTAATAAAAAAAAATGCACAAAGTAAGGAAAGGGTGCAGTACCACAGGCTGTTACTAGGTGTCCCTGTGGAGTTGTAAAGGAACCTCTATTAGCCACATGAAGTATTGCACCCTTAATGCAATTATAAAGAGAAAGATTGCAGCTGAGCATACATTTCCATTTCTTGTATTGGAAGTGAGATTTTGTTAGCTTGCATTTTAAAAATGCACCATTGTTTTTTATTTAGCTGCAATCAAGACATCTGTCTCGTCTCTCACCACACTAGTCTTAGATTTCCCTCCACAACGCCACTGTGTGTACGTTGTCAGTCGGCCGCTTTGCGAAGCTACATTACTAGTTGAACAGTGCGCCGCACACTCAATAGTATTGGCTTTGTGAGGATGACCTCGGCAGCTCACCAAATTCATATTCTCGAGGACGAAGATTATTGTCTCCAGTCCCTGCGGCAGAGCAAGGCTGAAATAGGTAGCCTGCTCACTTTCGATATCGAACCCTGATTTCAGCTTTCACCGCATGCTTGAAGTAAGTGCTCTGCAATCCCAGTGTTGCTACTATTATTGCTCATAATGATCCATTTTTATCTTTCGCGCCCTCCCCTTTCACTTGACACTCCATCCATCATCCCCTTTGGTATCGCTTTGTTCGCCCTAAGTTGGCAGCGTATGCCCAGACGTGGGTCCCTTGCTCACTTTGCCACTGGATTTAAGCTAGCCTGGCTGATGATGGCTGAATAGCAAGAAACCGGTCACAGGATGCTTGTTTCCGGTCCAGGGAAGACATGGCTTTGCAGTTCAGGCTGGACTGTTCCCATGAGGCACAGGGTCAGACTGATTTGCATATGGCCATGTCTGAACTGGGGTGGTGGACTGAGCTAAAGAATGATGATGGATTAAACCCAGATCAGTTGACTGGGGGTAAGTGTTTGATTTGTTCAAACACTCCGGCCATCATCCCCTTTGGTATCACTTTGTTCGCTCTAAGTTGGCAGGGTTTGCCTAGACGTGGGTCCCTTGCTCACTTTGCCTCTGTATTCAAGCTAGCCTGGCTGATGATGGCTGAATAGCTAGAAACCGGTCCCAGGATGCTTGTTTCCGGTCCAGTGAAGACATGGCTTAGCAGTTCCGGCTTGACTGTTTCCATGAGGCACAGGGTCAGACTGATTTGCATATGGCGATGCCTGAACTGGGGTGATGGAGTGAGCTAAAGAATGATGATGGATTAAACACAGATCAGTTGACTGGGGGTGAGTGTTTGATTTGCTCAAAAGCTCCGTCCATCATCCCCTTTGTTATAGGCTTATCTCCAAGGCAAGAGTGTTCAGCATGTGCAACCACGCCCACAGCAAATGGACTCCACATGAGTTTGTATAAAATGAGTATACTTTATCTAAAAAGATATACGAAATGACCACACAATACAACTCCCACATATATACACTGGGTAATATTGTTTCTGGCGTGTTGGGCTGTCCTAAACGCCAACCACCGGTTCTAACCAACAGTTACGCTGCCTTTAAACGTTCTCAACAGGATAGGTACGTCGTATCACTAGATTCACACATGTTGCAAAATACAAGGAATACTGCACTACTTAACAATGGGTTCCTGTACAGTACCACAGTAAAACAATGCAATGCGTAGCCTCACGATCATGTACTGAGTCAACACAAGATACTGCAACTCGGTTCGCTACCAGCATGCCCTGTTCATGGAAGAAATATAGCAATGCATCATTCTGCAATTACGTAAAGTGTGATAGGAAGACAATGCAATTACTATCACCACCAGCATGCCCTTTGCAAGGAAAGAATAAGGTAATGCGTCACCGTGCAATTCAGTACAATGCAGTAAACAACCAATGCAGTGTGCTATGCTATGATCCTGTATCCTGCAAGAGAAACATAACATAGAGCGTAGCGCACTAACCCCTGAGTTTGTTAAGCACCTCTAGTGTCAGACGTTGTCCAATAGTTCGATAGTTCGTTAGCAACAAATATGCAAAGTGTTATGCGGCTGGCAGCCTCAGAGGTGGAGATCTGTCTCCGGGTGGATATGGTCTCACTGATTCATCCTCTAGGGGATGGCAGCATCAGAGGTGGAGATCTGTGCCTGGATGGAAATGGTCTCACTGATTCATCCTCAGCTGGGGCTGGCAGCATCAGAGGTGGAAATCTGTTTCCGGGTGGAAATGGTCTCACTGATTCATCCTCTAGGGGCTGGCAGCATCAGAGGTGGGGATCTGTGCCTGGATGGAAATGGTCTCACTGATTCATCCTCAGCTGTGGCTGGCAGCTTCAGAGGTGGAGATATGTGCCTGGGTGGAAATGGTCTCACTGATTCATCCTCTAGGGGCTAGCAGCTTCAGAGGTGGAGATCTGTGCCTGGGTGGAAATGGTCTCACTGATTAATCCTCAGCTGTGGCTGGCAGCTTCAGAGGTGGAGATATGTGCCTGGGTGGAAATGGTCTCACTGATTCATCCTCTAGGGGCTGGCAGCATCAGAGGTGGAGTTCTGTTTCTTGGTGGAAATGGTCTCACTGATTCATTCTCAGTTGGGGCTGGCAGCATCAGAGGTGGAGATCTGTGTCTGGGTGAAAATGGTCTCACTGATTCATCCTCAGCTGTGGCTGGCAGCTTCAGAGGTGGTGCTCTGCGCCTGGGTGGAAATGTTCTCACTGATTCATCCTCAACTTGGGCTAGCAGCATCAGAGGTGGAGATCTGCGCCTGGGTGGAAATGGTCTCACAGATTCATCCTGAGCTGGAGCTGGCAGCCTCAGGGGTGTAGATCTGTGCCCGGGTGGAAATGGTCTTACAGACTCATCCTCAGCTGGGACTGGCAGCATCAGAGGTGGAGATCTGAGCCTGGGTGGAAATGGTGTCACAGATTCATCCTCAGCTGGGACTGGCAGCTTCAGAGGTGGAGATCTGTGCCCGGGTTGAAATAGTCTCACAGACTCATCCTCAGCTGTGGCTGGCCGCTTCAGAGGTGGAGATATGTGCCCGGGTGGAAATGGTCTCACAGACTCATCCTCAGCTGTGGCTGGCAACTTCAGAGGTGGAGATATGTGTCCATGTAGAAAAGGTCTCACAGATTCATCCTCAGCTTGGTCTGACAGCATCAGAGGTGGAGGTCTCTGTCCGGGGTGGAAATGGTCTCACTGATTCATCCTCAGCTGTGGCTAGCAGCATCAGAGGTGGGGATCTGTTTCTGGGTGGAAATGGTCTCACTGATTCATCCTCAGCTGTGGCTGGCAGCATGGGAGGTGGAGATATGTTTCTGGATGGAAATGGCCCTACTGATTCATCCTCAGCTGGGGCTAGCAGCATCAGAGGTGGAGATCTGTTTCTGGGTGGAAATGGTCTCACTGATTCATCTTCTAGGGGCTGGCAGCATCAGAGGTGGAGATCTGTGCCTGGGTGGAAATAGTCTCACTGATTCATCCTCAGCTGTGGCTGGCAGCTTCAGAGTTGGAGATCTGAGCCTGGGTGGAAGCGGTCTCACAGATTCATCCTCAGCTGGGACTGGCAGCTTCAGAGGTGGAGATCTGTGCCCGAGTGGAAATGGTCTTACAGACTCATCCTCAGCTGGGGCTGGCAGCATCAGAGGTGGAGATCTGAGCCTGGGTGGAAGCTGTCTCACAGATTCGTCCTCAGCTGGGACTGGCAGCTTCAGAGGTGGAGATCTGTGCGCGGGTGGAAATAGTCTCACAGACTCATCCTCAGCTGTGGCTGGCCGCTTCAGAGGTTGAGATCTGCGCCTGGGTGGAAATGGTCTCACAGACTCATCCTCAGCTGTGGCTGGCAGCTTCAGAGGTTGAGATCTGTGCCCGGGTGGAAATGGTCTCACTGATTCATCCTCAGCTGGGGCTGGCAGCATCAGAGGTGGAGATCTGTGTCTGGGTGGAAATGGTCTCACAGATTCATCCTGAGCTGGAGCTGGCAGCCTCAGGGGTGTAGATCTGTGCCCGGGTGGAAATGGTCTTACAGACTCATCCTCAGCTGGGGCTGGCAGCATCAGAGGTGGAGATCTGAGCCTGGGTGGAAGCGGTCTCACAGATTCATCCTCAGCTGGGACTGGCAGCTTCAGAGGTGGAGATCTGTGCCCGGGTGGCAATGGTCTTACAGACTCATCCTCAGCTGGGGCTGGCAGCATCAGAGGTGGAGATCTGAGCCTGGGTGGAAGCGGTCTCACAGATTCATCCTCAGCTGGGACTGGCAGCTTCAGAGGTGGAGATCTGTGCCCGGGTGGCAATGGTCTTACAGACTCATCCTCAGCTGGGGCTGGCAGCATCAGAGGTGGAGATCTGAACCTGAGTGGACGCGGTCTCACAGATTCATCCTCAGCTGGGACTGGCAGCATCAGAGGTGGAGATCTGAGCCTGGGTGGAAATGGTGTCACAGATTCATCCTCAGCTGGGACTGGCAGCATCAGAGGTGGAGATCTGAGCCTGGGTGGAAATGGTGTCACAGATTCATCCTCAGCTGGGACTGGCAGCTTCAGAGGTGGAGATATGTGCCTGGGTTGAAATAGTCTCACAGACTCATCCTCAGCTGTGGCTGGCAACTTCAGAGGTGGAGATATGTGTCCATGTAGAAAAGGTCTCACAGATTCATCCTCAGCTGTGGCTGGCAGCATCAGAGGTGGGGATCTGTTTCTGGGTGGAAATGGTCTCACTGATTCATCCTCAGCTGTGGCTGGCAGCTTCAGAGTTGGAGATCTGAGCCTGGGTGGAAGCGGTCTCACAGATTCATCCTCAGCTGGGACTGGCAGCTTCAGAGGTGGAGATCTGTGCCCGAGTGGAAATGGTCTTACAGACTCATCCTCAGCTGGGGCTGGCAGCATCAGAGGTGGAGATCTGAGCCTGGGTGGAAGCTGTCTCACAGATTCATCCTCAGCTGGGACTGGCAGCTTCAGAGGTGGAGATCTGTGCGCGGGTGGAAATAGTCTCACAGACTCATCCTCAGCTGTGGCTGGCCGCTTCAGAGGTTGAGATCTGCGCCTGGGTGGAAATGGTCTCACAGACTCATCCTCAGCTGAGGCTGGCAACTTCAGAGGTGGAGATCTGCGCCTGGGTGGAAATAGTCTCACAGACTCATCCTCAGCTGTGGCTGGCCGCTTCAGAGGTTGAGATCTGCGCCTGGGTGGAAATGGTCTCACAGACTCATCCTCAGCTGAGGCTGGCAGCTTCAGAGGTGGAGTTCTGCGCCTGGGTGGAAATGGTCTCACAGATTCATCCTCAGCTGGGGCTGGCAGCATCAGAGGTGGAGATCTGAGCCTGAGTGGACGCGGTCTCACAGATTCATCCTTAGCTGGGACTGGCAGCATCAGAGGTGGAGATCTGAGCCTGAGTGGACGCGGTCTCACAGATTCATCCTTAGCTGGGACTGGCAGCATCCGAGGTGGAGATCTGTGTCTGGGTGGAAATGGTCTCACTAATTCATCCTCAGCTGGGTCTGCCAGCAGCAGAGGTGGAGATCTGTGTCCGGGTGGAAATGGTCTCACTGATTCATCCTCAGCTGGGGCTGGCAGCATCAGAGGTGGAGATCTGCATCCGCATGGAAGTAGTCTCACAGTTTCATCCTCTAGGGGCTGGCAGCATCAGAGGGGGAGACCTGCGTCTGGGTGGAAATAGTCTCACAGTTTCATCCTCCAGACTGTGGGATCTTCAAAGTCCACTAATTCATAGCATCTTTGAAGAAAGTATCAGAAGTAAGTGCCTGTTTTATGTTCATGTTACATAACATTTACAGTGGAAAATACCCACCGAAAATGGATCCAGAATCCACAGTAATCATAAAACATGCAAAATCAAGACATGGTCTCAATGCACACAGTCATTCCCCATAACAACTGGGACAAGTTAATTAGACATTGACATTCTCAGCAGACAGCTACTAAATTGCATGAAAAAGAGATGAAAGCCTAATTGACTGTGTGTAAAGTGTTACTTAATTCACTCAAAAGTTCCAGAAATATGAAGCAAAGTGAATTAAAATGCTAATGGCATCCTGTCCATCCACCAAGATGCAGGGGTTTCTAGCACTGATGGGGGCTCTAGGTCACCAAGCTGATGTAACGAGATCTGAAAATGATAATCATGAACACCTCTGCCTGTGGCCAGAGAACTGCAATTAAGCTTGATTTTTTCTCACTTCATGCCTTTATATCCCCTCAGGTTTTTGCATTGGAAATGGGGAACAGCAGCAGCATTTGAAACAATCCAAAAATGACCATTTCTTATCACTCACTGGACACCAATGGAGTAGATTATCAGTTAAAAAGCAAGGAGGCAAAACTTACATTTTCATCTTTGGTTAAAACAAAAACAAGTGTCCATCCCTGATGATGTAGTGTATATATATGTATAAAACTATAACTACACAGTCGCAAAAGTGTAGTTATACTTCGATCAGAGTTACCATAGAAAGAACGTTTTATTGCTTTGCTAATACATTTTGAGCTTTTGATAAATCTTCACTAAATTTTCCCAAGAAAAGTTCACCCACCTCAGCACATTCACGGAAATGTACAGGGTGACCTATTGGGCATGAGAAAAAGGGGCTGTTCCCAAAATCATTTTCCCATGCAATTTCCCATAGCAAATGTACACACAACAGCAAAAATGGCAGAACTGAATTACACCAACTTAGCCAGAAAGCTAGATCTTTACCTGGAAAACGTGCACTTTGTGATTTGGTGCAAATCTGTTCAGGAGTTTTTGAGAATTGGCTGCCTCACATTACAAACATGTTTGGCAGCCATTTTAGGTCTTGGGAAACTCAGCCCCAAGTCCTGGAAAAAATAAAAATAACAAAAGGTGGGCAGGATAGGGGTAGAGATAACCTAAACCCTAGGCCTTGTGGCAGAGTCCCGGAGGGATCCCTTCGAGGAGGATAAACTGATTTATTTAACCCAGAATGCATACTTTTTGTGATTTGGTATAAATTCATTCAATTGTTTTGAAGAAATAAAGGTTCAAAATCTACAAACATATTGGGAGTTGGATGAAATAAAAAAAGTAACCCTTCTGATTGCCTGAGGGGATTTTTGGGAGTGAGTATCCTAATTTGCTGGCCACAACATGAACAGAAATGTTGCAGAGACCATTACAGGACTCCAGGGCTTGATCCCCTATCCTAAAAATGTTTTAAAAGAATAACATAAGAGGGCAGGGCAGGGATACCCTGACCCGCTGCCCATGTGATGTCATCAATGATGTAATTCTTAGATACTATCAGTGATATCATCAATGATGTCACTGAACATATAGAAAATGATGTAAAATGTGAGGTCATAAAGAGTGCATGATGGGGGTACAAGTTATGGTTGGCTCATTAAAGAATAATTGGTGAATTTGAGACATGTTCAGCTAACTTTATATATATATATATATATATATATATATATATATATATATATATATATATATATATATATATCTATATATATATATATATATATATATATATATATATATATATATATATATATATTCTCTAGCTTCACTACATGTCCGTGTAGTACTTGAAATGTACCATACTCCCATGTGAAGTCCTCAATGCTTCATATTTTATATCTCATTCAATAGTTCACCTTGGACTGCCGGCTCAGGTCTATCTTATCTTGCCTTACATGCCCATGCATTTCTTAGGAGTTATCGTGATTCTATGCAAGTTACTCAGCTCTTCACTTCTGATTCTTGATTTATTTCAGTAGTTCCTATCAAACCTCCTCCAAGTGCCACGTGCAGTTCATCAATATAATCCGGTCTAAACCTGTCTTGCCTTGCCCCTTATAAAATATCAACATGACTTAATAGACTTTCTCTCATTCAATATGCATGTCTTTCACAGATCAAACAGAGATCTTCCTTCCTCTGGTCGACAGTTCCAATCCATTGATCTCAAACTATACATCCTTTTCAAAGATGTGTAAAGAGTTCTGCATCCTTGTTATGACCCCAGGGTTCCCTGTTCCCATTTTATATTCACTCGTGATTCAGCTTTTGCAATTTTAACTTTTGATTGGCCCATCTCTTAAATTTTGTAATATATTAGATTTCAAAATAACTCAGATCTGATGTATTCCCAGCATGCCTTTCCCAAAAGTGTTAGGCAATTGGGTAGCTGAAATCCTTATGTTTTTTATGGCTCTCATATGTTGCAGAATTCTTAGTTTCACTTTGTCCATCATACTTCCTTCATATTGTTTCTTATATGGATAACGAAGTGCATAGACTACATGATCCGAATTGCATGTTATTTGATCTATGATTTTTTCCATTCGCTAGTTTGAAGGTAAATGTGTTTATTCAATGTTTACAAGTCTTACATGCCCAATACTTCCAGAACCAATTCCTCTTGTTTTTCCTTAGCCAATGATGTGCCTCCTTGTGGAATGGTCATAATTCCCTGTAGGGACAGGTGTGGCGCAGTGGCTAGAGTAACTGACTCCACAGTGTGGGGTTCACGGTTTGATCCCTGCCCCGGCGGCAGCTCAGATCCGCATTATGTGACTCTGGGCAACAGTTTACTTAATCTTCCCGATGGCTCCCAGCGCCTTAAAACCCTTCAGGGGGTGATACATTTGCGCTTTATAAATTACTAGCAGCCCGCCCCGGCGTTGCCCGGGGCAGAAGGGGGCTGGGGGCAGCATTTTGGGCTTTTGTGCAGTCCCGGCTGGGCCCCCGCCCGCCCCGACATTGCCTGTACCGCACCCCCGTTCGCCAGCCTGCCTCCCGCCTCCCGCCCACCTGCCTCTGCCTTACCTCCAGCCGCGATCCGGACTTCACCGCCACTCCCGGGCCCCCGCCCGCCCCGACGTTGCCCGGACCGCCTACCGCCTCCCGCCTCGCCTTACCTGAGCCGCCACACCACTCCTCGCCGCTCGTCACCGCTCCTCCCCGCCTGTCGTCATCACTGAGGCGTTCATGTGCCACAAGAAAAGCTAATGGTGGTAAGGTGCACATTGGCCATGGCCCTGTCTTCCCCCCTCCACCCTTGGTCTACGTCATTCAAGGTTTCTTGAAGGGTACGGTCGGTGTCCCAGGAGCAGAGTGCGCGAAGTCGTGCCATGGGCGTCAGCCGCCTGGGCCACGTGCCGTCCGACACCGCAACGATAGCTCAGGGACACGAATACACACACATCACTTCACACATCCCAGCAGCACACACAGGGTGAGGAGAAGCCTGAGTCAGCAGCACCAGATTTATGAGCGCCCTAAAGCTAGGAGGAGCGCGCGCGGCGCTGCGAGGCAGCCATTGTGGAGCTGCTAACACAAGGCCTCTGTCATCGGAGCTGTGAACGTGTGCGCTGCATCTAATTATGAAAGCTCCATTGACAGAGCCATATCAATGTGTCAGCAGGGCCTGGCGCCTTGGCGTAGGCCACTGCGCCGACCAATCACAGGGGCGCCTTGTGCCATCACTCTCCAAGGCCTTCGTGGGACGTTATCTCGCACATAAAACGTCACAGTCTGTATAAAGGTGACGCAGTTCCTGAAGTTGTAAAAAACAGAAATGACATAGTTTGCAGAAGTTACCCTTCTTAACCTTGCACGCCCATCAGAAATACTACCGGGCTGATGTAAAATGGAGTGAGTGATGGGCGAATGTTTCACTGTCAGGTCTCTCTGGAAGGCCACGAGGGCTGGGGCTGGATCAGTCACC
Source organism: Lissotriton vulgaris (assembly GCF_964263255.1). NCBI lineage: Eukaryota > Metazoa > Chordata > Amphibia > Caudata > Salamandridae > Lissotriton > Lissotriton vulgaris. Next base: position 38,478,763 of record NC_141699.1, on the reverse strand, counting down.
TGTCAGAGTACTGCAAAGCCAAGTGCTGCTTAAAACTTATTGGACCGAGCCTGCGCGCTTCCCGCATCCACTTCAGCCACCACCACTCCCTGTCCATTCTCCTCACGTCCCTCCACCCTGCTGACTCACTTTTGTCCACAACTCTGGGGTTCAGATGATCATCTGAGGAGCACGACGACTCCCTTCTGGTACTCCTTTCAACCAACTGACGCCTTCCATCTCACCACCCTCGCACACTTCGAACCAGCCAGGCTGTCTCCCACCCCACAGACTGTGGGCACAGGCCACGCGCGCAGTTGAGTGTGCAGATGTGTCCGTGGCCTCCTCGCCCCCTTGCCCTGTGTGGTCCAGCTTTCAGGTCTTTGTGGCACGTGAGGCTGTCCTCTGCCCCGGGCCGAGGGGAGGGGGGCTGGATAACATGATCTGCTTTTACGTCCTATGGCCCATATGTACCTTTGTTGGCCCCGGGGCTCTCACGATGCAAACGTGTCCAAACGGCTGAAGCGCGCTGCACGCGCAGTGCCAGGCCCGCGTTATTCTATGCAAAGGGAGTGCAGTGGGGCGGGAAAGTGCAAACACCCTTCGAATGTCACACACGGCCCGATCTCCTAATGTCCCCGATCTGGCATTTTGCGGCCCTCTAGTGCCCAATGAAAGCAGAGACACACAGTGGGCAGGTGCTAACTATGGCTAATGTAAGGAATCGCCTCAAAAGTCCACCTGTGATGTGATGTACCACGGGGCAGTCGTGGGCAGCCAGAAGCTTGCACTACAGCAGTGTCCCTGTGCAACACACCACTGCCTGCGTGCCTGTGGCATAATACGAACTAAGCCTTGCACAGAATGGCGCAATGGACGGGGGTGTCTTTGGCGTTGCGCAATGTCTTGCCATTCGCTAATGCGGCGCTGCAGAGTTTCATGTAGTTCTGGGGCACGTCGGTCACCTTGGCATGACGTTGCCAGGAATCGTTCGACGCTACGGGTTGTTTAGGCCTCAAGTGGGCAAAGAAGGCCCTGGGCTTTCCAGGCACTGACACGAACGTGACATCCCGCAGCGCTTCCCCACCGACCTTAACACACCCGGGTGTGAGCTCCCGACCTCTGTGCACGAGTTTCACGACTGAGGGAACCTATTTACACCCATACAGTGCACTCCAAGTGCACACAATACACAGATGCCAGGCAGTGCCTGACGTGTGCCTGACCCCTAACACAGTGACCAAGGCACTGTTGCAGAATCTCACATGCCCGTATAAGGATCTACAGGCAACCCCGCCCTCTGTGGATAAATGCAGACATATTCACGTGAAAAAGCAAGCAGGCTGTGGCTTGCTCAACCGACTGCTAAACCGGAGCCCCCTAAAGATGAATGGTTATTTCCCATTGTTTGATATCTTCCACGGGGGCACTCGAGGCAGAGAGCTCCGTGCAGGGCAGAGCCCGTGGCGAGAGCGCGGAGTGTGTAATAGACACCGCTTAAGATGCCTTCACCAAGTCCGGGCGGGAGGGGCGGCCGAAGGCCAGAGCATCACACGCCCGCTCTGATGAGGCATTGGTACTTTTCCGGGACACCTGGGAGGGGGGGGGGGAAAGCAGAGTGGAGGCGGCAAGAGCAGGCGGGCGGCTTGGAGCCCAACAACTATTTATAGGAAAACCTCTGCAGTTATGGTTGAATCAGAGTCCCGGCTCCCGGCTCCCGGCTCCCGCCTCCCGCCTCGCCTTACCCGAGCCGCCACACCACTCCTCGCCGCTCGTCACCACTCCTTCACCTCCACTCCTCGCCGCTCGTCACCGCTCCTCCCCGCCTGTCGTCATCAAGCAGGTGTAGGTCGTGGTCAGCGCTACGTCGCGGCCGGCGCTAGTTTTAGGGGATTACTTTGTTTGTAAATTTAATTTTTTTAATTTACGTTTTATTTTTATTTTAAGTCGCCTATGTCCATCTACACACCCTGAGGATTCCAACAATGTATTGGGTGTGTGGATTGGCGCTGTAGTTCCCGAGTTTACCTTGCCTAAAGGTGCAAGTTCTCTCTTTATAATAGTAGTATAGATTTTAAGGTTAGCATTTCAGCTAATGATGATATGTTGTTATTGTAACATCTCTTCAATCATCTCTGTATGTCCTAACTGTCTCATGGATCTGAATCGTACGAAGTAGTTGCATGCATTTATTGCATCTTTATGTTGCATTGAGGTACTATATCTATATTGGCCATCAGGAAATTATTCTCCAAAGGTACCTCAATTATTCTAGATAAAAAATCTGCTGAATCTTGTATTTATGACAGCAATGTGGTGACGTAGTTGAAGTGGACTAAGCCCATATAGCTATATTTGATAACAAGACAAAATATCGAAGTCAAAATATAGAATGGACAAAATATCGAATGGACAGAATATAGTGGTTAAAATTTTTGATTTGAAGGAAAGTGATTTAATATCGAATAATAATTTTAACCCCTACACTATCCAACGCTTTGCCTACTGTTGCACTCTCTGGACTGGGAATAGTAATTTTTACCTTCATGCTATCCAACGCTTTCCCTACTGTTGCACTCACTGGAGTGGTAATAGTAAATGTTATATTTATTATTTCAATAATTTTAAATTACTTTTAAGGCATTTAAAAAAATTCGATATTTTGACTAACTATATTTTTTTAACTATATTTTTGATTCGATATTTTTGTACTTACCTGTTTGCAGATAGGAATTCGATATTTTTGCATTCTATATTTTTTCTTTGATATTTTGGTAATTCTATATTTGTGTCATCGATATTATGTCAGTAATCTCTTTTCCTTTCCATTCCAGCATCTTATGGTTGTATTTTGAGGTGATCTCTTTGGTTGAATTCAACCTCCCATAATGTACAGGATTCTCCAGCTGTCTTTTGGTTTCTCTGATATATAGCTCTCTATCTAGAACCACAATGTTTCCACCCTTCTTGGATGTCTTTATAACTAAACTTTAATTGTTATCTAGTTCTTTGAGAACATTCCATTCTCTAGAGGCCATATTCTGCTTTTATGCCTTACTCATATCTTATGTTCTGCTTGTAAGAGCCTCAATCATTATTTCCTGAAAGGGTTTTTTTTTGTTTCCTGCCGGTAATTGTGGAAAAACTTTTGATTTAGGTTTGCAACCACTTGTTCTGGTCACACATGTTCCTATCAACTTTTGTGGAACATTTCAAAGTCTGTTAAGTCTTGAGTCTTCTCCATTTGCTCTTCTAGTGTAAGTAGTGCACCTCGGCATGCATTCCCCGTAATCTCCAAGTTTCACATCTCTGATACTTTTGTTTCAGTTTTAGCTCTTGGATATTTTGTAAAATGTTTAATCAATTTTAATTTTCTTGTGAATGTGTAAACATCTGTTCTGAAAGTTGCTTCATTCATTTCTACATCTGGGCAAAATGAGAGTCCTTAATTTAATAGACTTTATAATCTTCAATTACTTCCTGACTTTATTATCTTCAATTACTTCCAATTACTTTATTATCTTCAATTACGTCACGTTGTAAAGCCCTGCCCCACATGAAACCTGCCTCGCGCCTCGTAAAAGTGACGCAGTGAAATCTACAAGATTTCCCTCAGTCACTTTTAAGGCCATGCTGAGTCAAAACCCTGCGCCTGCTTGAAGCAGGCGTAAGGAGTGACGCAGCATGTTAGGCATAGGGTGCCCTGAGCATTGCTGGAGCTGCGTCACGCTTGCGACGCGACTCCAGCAATGCGCCGCCCTTACGCCACAGGATGCGACACGCATCGGCCTCTCCTTGCGCCACGATGCACCACGGTGCGCCGCATTGTAAAGGTGACGCATTTGTGGTGGCGCAGGGAGGGAATTGCGTGTCGCATCTGTTCTGGCGTATCGCTGCTTATTTGCAGAGATGCGCCAGAACTCGTAAATCTGCAACAGAGTACTTACTTGCATGCGCTCACTTCAGGGCAGGAAGAGACACAGCTTTAGTTATTGTATCATCATCATCATATTTTCCAAAACCATAATAATAATAGACTGAATGTACATGTAGAGAGAGAAGCTTTTGGTCTCCCGTCTTTATTGAGTGGTCTGGTCAACCATTTCATAACTTGCTCCTCTCCTACCACTGCAACAAACATTCCCACTTTGAGTGACCAGCTCTTTTGGTGTAGACCCATCTGAGGAAGCCTTTCAGATTTAGAAGAGTGAGGCACTTGTTTTTACCAGGGACTGATATTCCTTTTGAATATTAGGAGTCATCACGGCTTCTGGAGCAACCAAGATATTTATTTATTAAAAACTGCAATATAAAAGCATCATCATAAACCAGCTTTGGTGTATTTATTCAGCCTTTATAAAAACAAGTGCAGATCATTAGAGTAGCAAAGGGGTTTGCAAATGTCTAAATTGTATCCAAAGCCCCTTAGCTTGTGAAGGATTCTTCAAGCACCAGTCTGTGGCTCTAAAGGCGATACTAGTAAAGACCTGCACTACGACAGCTGGTGGAAGATTGTTCGAGGCGTAAGGACGTCTCGTAATGTCTTGCAGGACTGCAATCTTGGGAAAGACTTTTCAAGCAGTTGCTTCTGAGGTAGGGGGATGTCTACTAACCTCTTGAGGTCCCGCAGCTTTCTGGAATACTTTTCAAGCAGTTGCTTCTGAGGTAGGGGGTGTCTACTAACCTCTTGAGGTCCTGCAGCTTTCTGGAAGACTTTTCAAGCCGTGACAAGGCACCTGGAGTCACAGGGTCGGATTGGGATCACAATTTGGCCCGGGCATGACGAAAAAAGTGGCCCACATTCATGAGGCGTGGCCCATATTTAAGGGGCGTGGCCCACATTCAAGGGGCGTGCCCTTTCATGAAACACTATTTGCACAGACAAGGAATGAAAATGGGAGGATACTGTTCTTGCGTAGGACACAGGGCCAAGATGACAATGGCCTACATGCTGAGCAACTAAAAAAAACATTAAGGCTCCTTTCTGTCACAAAATTATTCGAGCCCTCCAGCGCAGGAGCACCTGAAAAGCAGCAAAGCCCCTGCTATTACTAACCTACTTAGCCCTCCCCAGCCCTTCAGCTTAGGAGCACATGAACCAGGCGCGCAACACCCATTGGACTCACCGGGCTTCAGCCCCTCCCGTCGTGTGTGGCAGCCCGGGATGAGACAGATCCCTGGCACACACACAGCCACACCCGAATGTTTCACAGGTCTTTAAAAGACCATTTGAATGTTAATTAGACCTTGCTGTTGTTTCACCCCTTGTTGGAGGCCCTGCAGCTCCACTCTGCCTACTGATTTAAGGTTCAGCCCCCCGAAAATATTTTCTTAGCGCCCCCCCCCCCCCCCCCCCCCCCCCCCCCCCCGAAATTTGGCTCTAGTTGCGCCTCTGACATGAACAGAGGTAAGGCCCCTGCAATTAGTAAATTAATCAGCCCTCTAGGCCTCAGGGCAATGTCCTGGCAGGGGAGCACAAAACACAGCTGCTGGGTCATCCAAGGTAGCCAGGTAGCCAGGGGGAGGACGAGGTAAAGATGGTGCCTGAGTTGCAAACATCACCTGGCCCACACAGGGAGACCCATTCTTCCTCGCCCACTATGCCCTGAATGTGAAGGGCTGTGGGCGAGGTGTTAAGAGTAACACTGTTTCTGGGCTACGTGGGCCCCTGGGGGGCCGAAGTGAAAATGGCTCAAAGGCCTGAGCAACACCTGGCCCCCAGGGAGGCCGATTCTTGCCAGCAATCACCCCTCCCCAGCCCAGCCACAGCGTGATTGCTTGGCAGGGCAGGGGTGAAGGAGAGGCCACAGCTGACAATCGCTGTACAGCGCACAGCGAGGCTGCTTTCATTTCTCTGTCTCTGTCTCTGTCTCCGTGCACTCTGTGGGCCGGTTTTATTTTCTCCCCTTTCCTTGTCTACTCTCTGTGCACTGAGACACCAGCCCTTCGGCCGATGCCTGAAGGCCCGCCTTGCCAATCCGCCCCTGGAGATCATCCAAGGCTGCGGAAGGCATCGCGCCTAAAGAGAGAAAAAGGAAAAAAATAGAAATAGTCAAATTAGCCCCGAAAAACAATGGAAAGTGCTTTCAGTCTGAGTAGGTTAATACGTGGACATTTACATTTAATTTCACTGCAGTAAATCCTACATTATTATGCTGACATTTGCTGATATTTTACTGATTGCTTCCCACTGCGCTGCTCCAACACTAACCTTCCTTTGCCCCCTTCTTTCCACCCCGACTGATGATGAACAGCTAAGAATCTCTGGCTTGAGCCACGGATTAAATATATTTGGGAACGACCTATAAAGAGAAATTTTAGTTTTGATAGCTGGACAATGCCCGTGGGAGCGCCCACTGAGGAAAATTACTGATCAAACTCTTGAATTTCTTCCTGCGGCGTGCTGACAATGCAGACATAACGGGGAAAATATTTTTTAAAAATCCCCTGCTATTTATTGGTGCTTATCTTTTATTGTGTTAGAGAGAATATGATCTTTATTGGGAGAGAAAGGCCCGGGGAGCCACACGGAGGGGGCGGTGGGGCGGGAGGAAGCAAAGTTGCAAAGTTGGACCTCAAGCTGCTACAGCACCTCCACAGAGTCAAAACTCGGCAAGGCTGAGATTTCCCTGACAATCTGCGGATTCCTTTAATAAATCCCAACCGTTCCCCCAACGTCCACAATCCAACTGGCCCCCTCAACCACTATTTATTTATTTTTATATTCATCTATTTATTTATTTGTTTGTTTATGTATATATTTAGTTGCTTACTAAGCACAATGCCCACCGAGGCCTATTGGTGCTTGGAACTTTTAAAAAGAAAAAATGGAAATAGACAGAAGCAATGACTTCATGGTGCCAAAATTAAACCATAGCACATAAGAAATTTTTTCTAGAGTGCTTAAAAGCTCAAAAAATAAAAATAGGAATTGACTGGATCCCCTGAGTTAGAGCATTCCAAAGTTTGGATAGCACATGTTAACAAGCTGGATCTCTGCATCGCTTATGAATAAAACATTGAGCGTGTAGGTAGTACTGGATCGCAGTTGGAGGCGGGCTGCTAAGGAACCACTAAACACTAAAGAAAGACTGTGCCAGATTGGTACAGAGCTCTGGGGGTGAGACAGAGGGTTGAAAGAGGAATCCTTAGCACAGAGAGAGTCTTTTCCCGGAGATATGGTCAAATTTGTTGAGACTCAAACTGTTAGAAACGGGACCCTGGCTGGCCAAGACTCGCGTCGAGGTCAGTCAGGGATCACCATTCCCAAGGTCAGGGCAAGGGAGTCACACACCAAGGCAACCCATACTCGCCCTCTAGGTAACGTGGCGCGAGCAGTCAAGGCTAAACTTGGAGGCGATGTAAGTTAAGTATTTGCGCATGCACCCCAGCAACAACACCCAGGACCCACCACAAAGGAAACTCCACACAAGGTTATATAAAAATAGCCTTTGTATTAAACCAAAACACATTAGATAGAACACACACTTTACAATGTGCCAGGGGCACGGGCAGAATTTACAAGGGGAATTATATGTACATGGGACAGGCCACATGGGCCATTGTCAGGGTATGCACTTTTAGAACTTAGCACTTTTTAGATCATAGAATTAAAATTACTGTAGCACAAAATAGAACTTGTAACACACAACCAGTCACTACTGGTACCAGGTGAGCACCACCTATGCAACCCTCACTATCTTAGGAGATTACACTAGGGAACCTGGGCTCTGCTAGCACCACCTGTACTAGCAAGAAGGAAACCACCTAAGTATTGCTATACCTGTAGGGGTCTAAGGAAGGAAACACATGATGCATCACAATACATTCAGCGGTGTAAAAGGACAAAGCACAAGAGAACACATGATGAATAATCTACCCATTCAGAGGTGTAAGCAAAAACACACAGTTGCGCAAAACTCAGATAAGTCACCACCTGTGACAGTCCCTAGGCCAACTGGCCTCTCTAGGGCTAGGACGCCCTGTGTCCCGAAGTCAGGGGGCCTAAACGTGGCAGTTGCCCACAAAGTGCTGGGCAACTGGTGCAGGGAAAGTTAGCGCAACGTTGGAGCCCTGTGGGCTCAAGAACCACCACTGTGGCACTGCGGAGCCTCGCTGGGCTCCTGGACAAGAAATGGCGCCCTGAGCCTCTCTCAGGCTCTTCAACTCGAAATAGGCATTCGAGCCTCTCAGGGCTCGCAAAGCAAAAGGCAGGCTGGAGCCTCTCTGGGCTCAAGAACGAGGAAATGGCACACTCAAAGCCTCGCAGGCTCTGCTTTCCAGAACAACTGTGCCCCAGAGCCTCTCAGGGCTCTCAAAACGACTATGGGCACAAGAGCCTCTCGGGGCCCAATGTACAATGGCCACGTTGGAGTCCCTCTCGGGGGACTCGGAGCAAGGACAAATGCACCCCAGAGCCTCACAGGCTCACGAACAAAGAACTGCCCTCGAGCCTCTCAGGGCTCGTGAAGTAAGGAAATGCCCCCAGAGATCGTGGGAGCGGCCCGCTGCCAACCGGGGCCGCTCTGAGCACACTGATTGCCACCTCTGGACCCCCGGCCCTTCCCTGAGCAGAGGAGCGACCCGGAGCCCGCCCGCACTCACCGGCTGTTGGAGGCGGCGGCTCCTCGCAGCGTCAGCTCTTCTCTGCTGGGCTCTTCTGGGTGGCGGCTCCTCTCGAGAGCTCCCGCTCCTCGGGGGCTCTCTCCACTCTTCTCCCTCTCTCCCTGGGGCTCCCCCTCACTCTTGGGGGCCCCGGGGGGACGGATGACCAGGCGCCGGCTCTCTCTTCTGACCGGAGCGCGGGGTGAGCTCCCGTCCGCTTCCGGTTGTCTCGATGTCCCGCCCCGGCCTGCCTGACTTCCGGTCTGGCAGCCAATGGCAGCGCGACCCCTTGGCCGAGCCTCCAGGCTCCGGGGCGCGCTGCTAAGATTACTGCGGTGAATTTCGAGGGGCAATGCCGGGTGGGCACCGGCTTCAATTAATACACAAAGCGAGGTGGCACTCGCTCGAAGGCGGCAATGTCCCTGGCAGGGGGGGCACCTGCCAGAGGACTCGAAAATCGTCACGCAGTGGGGCAAACGCCGGGTGGACTCCGACTTTCAAAAGTAAAGCGCTCCTCAGCGCTAAAAGGCAATTAACAGCGCTCCCTGCGCTAAATGCAAAATAAAGCGCTCTTAAGCGCTAGAAGCACAGACACAGCGCTCCCAGGTGCCCTCAGGCAGATAAAGCGCTCCCAGCGCTGGCAGACAAAATAAAGCGCTTCCAGGCGCTTCAGGGGAAACACAAGTCCAGCAAAAGTCCTTCCAAGGGGCAGGGGGCAAGGCTGGGCCCAGAGCCAGCACACTGGGTCTCCAGGCAGGGAGACACCCCAAGTTGCGGTCCTCTGGCCCAGCAGCAGCAGCAGCCCCCTCAGGATCCTGGAACAAGAACAACTTCAGTGGGGACACAGCCCCTTCTTATACTGTAAATCCTTTGTTTAAGGGTGCAGGGTGGGGGAGAAACCAGTCGCAGCTGGTTCTGGAGCACTCTTGATGGCCCAACCACCCATTTCATTCACTGGGGAGGCTAGGGTCGTTAGACACACCACAGGGGGGCAGAGCCAGCATTGTGTGGGGAAAACCCAGCCCATCCAGGACACAGGTACACTCCTCCCACACATCACTCATGCTAATCTCCCACTCACCACCGGGCAGACCCATCCAGACTTCCTGGAGCCTGGCATGCCAGCCAGCTCCAGCCAGTCACGCTCCAGCACCCTCACTGCACACATATCTCAATGTCCAGAAGTAGCACTTCCCTTCTAGACACATAGATGCCGCAGACACCATCTCGCAGCATTCACTCTCACGAGTTTACACATACTAAACTCGAGCCTGCACTCCTCACGCATCAGGAACTACCAGGGACACACACATTCCCCATGCATTCCTATGGGAGGGCAGGCCAGCCATACTACACGCACGCACTTTCACTCTGGGACTCGGGGAAAAGTGCGCAGAGACCCAAAAATCACTAACACAGGGTCACACATAAGGCAAAAAGTCTAGGGGTGAACCTGCCCTAAGGGCCAAGTCCAACACAACCCCCTTCCAGCCAAAACGCAGGGTAGAACAATCACCACCGTGATGGACTTCCCTGCTTGGGGCGATAGAACACGGACGCAGGCCCGCCACTGCCGGGACACCCTCCTGTTCTATGCCACGGTGAACCCCTAGGGTTCCTTCTAAAGCTACTGTAAGGACCAACTGGGCTACCCCACTGGTACTCCTCAGCTGTCCGCGGCCAGGACCAGGCCCTGGGCCACCCAGGTGCCACCGGTCCTTGCCAATTCACCGAGCGGGGGGTTGTAACCCCTGGCACATAGTATCCATTCTCCACTCTCCCTGTCTGCAAGACAGGACTAGACTGCCACTGGTTCTCCAGCCTAGGGTCTACAACCTTAGGTGGACCAGGAGTCGCAGGGAAGGCTCTCCTCCGCTTACCTCTTCTCCTAGGGTTCCTCCTCCTCCGGCGAGGGGTACACCTAGCACGCCATTCCAACCCAGGGTTTAACCCCTCAGGCTGCAACGGGGTCAGAGGTGGGCTTTCCCACCCTCTGCACCCCCTTCCAGAGGTCTGCCCTCTCCCACCTGGAGAAGTTCCTCTGGAAGAAGAACCGGTCAGGACACTGGTTACAGTCGTCCTACCCTTCAGGTCAGGCTGACCCTGAACCTGGCCATCCAACCTCCGGTCTAAAACCTTTGGTGGAACAATTGCCTGGCACTCCAGGACTTCTGGGGACTCACACGCAATCCCCCTGAGGCTAACAAATGTCACATCTGTTGCGTGACTGTCTGTCTGGCGCAGATCTCCCGCCCTCTGTCCACCTGACAGTGCGTGACGATCCCCCAGACCAGAAGTGGCACCACCCGGGTCCCTCCAAGAAGATCTAGCCCAACTGGCTAGTCTCTGGTCCACTGGTGCATCCACTGGGAAACTCATCCCCCAATCACTCCTCACGCTGGACTCCTGTACCCTCCCTACCGGAGCGGTACTGCCAGCCTCTAGAACCACAGGAGCTCTGTTTACAGACGCTCCAGGCCCTCTACTCACTAGGAGATCCTCCTCAAATGGGCTAACAGGACAGCCTAGGTCCCCAACCTGGTGTTCCCTCAAGAAACCACCCAGGTTCTGAGACAGGGCTTCGGGCCTCTGGGGGCTCTCAGCCACCCACTGACTCCTGCTCCACTGAGCCAGGTAGTCAGCCCCTGCACCCTTCTCACTATACTGGGACTTAGCTGGGCTACACTGAGCCTCTTCCACCACGCTGGGCTGGAAGATCCCTGACCCACTACTTTCGGAGTCACTCCCTAATGACTCAAAGGAACCTCTTGCACTCTCCCAGCGCCCTGCTTCATCTGCAAGGTCCCAAGGACTAAGGGATTCAGACTTCAACAGGTGCTGGCGCAACTCTGGACCAACAACACTGAGCAACTGCTCTTTGAGAAACATATTCAGTACTCCATCTCTCTCATCATCCGAGCTAGCCGCCAGCCAATCCCACATTGCATCAGAACAGTCATCCACAAACTCCCCCCACTCCTGGTGAGGCAGTCTCCTAAGGTTCCTGAACTTCATCCGGCCCTCCTCCTCTTGGGAACAAGGGACCATACGTTGGGCCCTGGGTAGGGGACTTCCTACACTGAAGTCTAAATAGCTGCCACCACTGGACTCAACCCTCCCGGGGGGATCCAGAAAATTATGACTGCAGTCAGGGGATAACCTACACTCTAGGGCTATCTTCTCCCTGGCCAAGGCCCTCTCAGCCTCTGCAGTCCGCTCATTCACACCCAGCTGCGCCATCTCTCTGGCATACTCTAACCTAAGCTTCTCCATGGCCAGCTGGTGCTCCCTCTCTTCTCTCTTATCCACCCACTCCTCTGGGGACAGGGAAAGGGATGGGGTGCTACATCTGACACTGGACCCAGCAAGGGACTCCCTATCTAGGGGGTACTCGCTCTCTGCTGGCGCCCATTCACGGTCAAACTCACTTTCCACATCAGACTCTTCAGGGCTCCCCTCAGACCCACCACCCTCATGGTGTGCGGTCCGGGCCCTCTCCCTCTCACTGTGCTCACGCTCCCAGTCACTCTTCTGCCACAGGATCATGTTATCCCTAAGCTTGGACTGGGTGTCTGACTCACTCACTGAGATGTCTCTCTCCTTACAAAAATGCACCAACTCATGCATACTGTACTTAAACAGACCACATAGGTTAAAAGGAGATTCCATCTTAACAGGATGCTCACAGACACGTGCAACACAGGGGACTTAACTGTCAGAGCTGAAGCAAGAGCACACGGTTCAAAGTATTTCAGCAAGCTCCCTACTAAAGAGAACTCACACTAATCTGTCCAGGCAACACACCATTCATCCACGCACACCCCCCCCTCGGACCGGTAAGGCAGTTTTTACCACCCCTGATTTCTCAACCTGACCACACGTGACACAGGTACCAAACTCTGGGAGCAGGGCAGGGGACAAATGTACTGTACACTCTTTGGAAAAAGAAATACTAGAACTTCAAAGGACAATAATCCCCAACATGTAATTATCTAAAATGCAGAGCTTTGTAGTGTGGCCTGTTGCCACTGCAGTACACCGCAAACACAAATCCGGATCCTCACCGCCTGCCACCAATGTTAGAAACGGGACCCTGGCTGGCCAAGACTCGCGTCGAGGTCAGTCAGGGATCACCATTCCCAAGGTCAGGGCAAGGGAGTCACACACCAAGGCAACCCATACTCGCCCTCTAGGTAACGTGGCGCGAGCAGTCAAGGCTAAACTTGGAGGCGATGTAAGTTAAGTATTTGCGCATGCACCCCAGCAACAACACCCAGGACCCACCACAAAGGAAACTCCACACAAGGTTATATAAAAATAGCCTTTGTATTAAACCAAAACACATTAGATAGAACACACACTTTACAATGTGCCAGGGGCACGGGCAGAATTTACAAGGGGAATTATATGTACATGGGACAGGGCCACATGGGCCATTGTCAGGGTATGCACTTTTAGAACTTAGCACTTTTTAGATCATAGAATTAAAATTACTGTAGCACAAAATAGAACTTGTAACACACAACCAGTCACTACTGGTACCAGGTGAGCACCACCTATGCAACCCTCACTATCTTAGGAGATTACACTAGGGAACCTGGGCTCTGCTAGCACCACCTGTACTAGCAAGAAGGAAACCACCTAAGTATTGCTATACCTGTAGGGGTCTAAGGAAGGAAACACATGATGCATCACAATACATTCAGCGGTGTAAAAGGACAAAGCACAAGAGAACACATGATGAATAATCTACCCATTCAGAGGTGTAAGCAAAAACACACAGTTGCGCAAAACTCAGATAAGTCACCACCTGTGACAGTCCCTAGGCCAACTGGCCTCTCTAGGGCTAGGACGCCCTGTGTCCCGAAGTCAGGGGGCCTAAACGTGGCAGTTGCCCACAAAGTGCTGGGCAACTGGTGCAGGGAAAGTTAGCGCAACGTTGGAGCCCTGTGGGCTCAAGAACCACCACTGTGGCACTGCGGAGCCTCGCTGGGCTCCTGGACAAGAAATGGCGCCCTGGGCCTCTCTCAGGCTCTTCAACTCGAAATAGGCATTCGAGCCTCTCAGGGCTCGCAAAGCAAAAGGCAGGCTGGAGCCTCTCTGGGCTCAAGAACGAGGAAATGGCACACTCAAAGCCTCGCAGGCTCTGCTTTCCAGAACAACTGTGCCCCAGAGCCTCTCAGGGCTCTCAAAACGACTATGGGCACAAGAGCCTCTCGGGGCCCAATGAACAATGGCCACGTTGGAGTCCCTCTCGGGGGACTCGGAGCAAGGACAAATGCACCCCAGAGCCTCACAGGCTCACGAACAAAGAACTGCCCTCGAGCCTCTCAGGGCTCGTGAAGTAAGGAAATGCCCCCAGAGATCGTGGGAGCGGCCCGCTGCCAACCGGGGCCGCTCTGAGCACACTGATTGCCACCTCTGGACCCCCGGCCCTTCCCTGAGCAGAGGAGCGACCCGGAGCCCGCCCGCACTCACCGGCTGTTGGAGGCGGCGGCTCCTCGCGGCGTCAGCTCTTCTCTGCTGGGCTCTTCTGGGTGGCGGCTCCTCTCGAGAGCTCCCGCTCCTTGGGGGCTCTCTCCACTCTTCTCCCTCTCTCCCTGGGGCTCCCCCTCACTCTTGGGGGCCCCGGGGGGACGGATGACCAGGCGCCGGCTCTCTCTTCTGACCGGAGCGCGGGGTGAGCTCCCGTCCGCTTCCGGTTGTCTCGATGTCCCGCCCCGGCCTGCCTGACTTCCGGTCTGGCAGCCAATGGCAGCGCGACCCCTTGGCCGAGCCTCCAGGCTCCGGGGCGCGCTGCTAAGATTACTGCGGTGAATTTCGAGGGGCAATGCCGGGTGGGCACCGGCTTCAATTAATACACAAAGCGAGGTGGCACTCGCTCGAAGGCGGCAATGTCCCTGGCAGGGCGGGCACCTGCCAGAGGACTCGAAAATCGTCACGCAGTGGGGCAAACGCCGGGTGGACTCCGACTTTCAAAAGTAAAGCGCTCCTCAGCGCTAAAAGGCAATTAACAGCGCTCCCTGCGCTAAATGCAAAATAAAGCGCTCTTAAGCGCTAGAAGCACAGACACAGCGCTCCCAGGTGCCCTCAGGCAGATAAAGCGCTCCCAGCGCTGGCAGACAAAATAAAGCGCTTCCAGGCGCTTCAGGGGAAACACAAGTCCAGCAAAAGTCCTTCCAAGGGGCAGGGGGCAAGGCTGGGCCCAGAGCCAGCACACTGGGTCTCCAGGCAGGGAGACACCCCAAGTGGCGGTCCTCTGGCCCAGCAGCAGCAGCAGCCCCCTCAGGATCCTGGAACAAGAACAACTTCAGTGGGGACACAGCCCCTTCTTATACTGTAAATCCTTTGTTTAAGGGTGCAGGGTGGGGGAGAAACCAGTCGCAGCTGGTTCTGGAGCACTCTTGATGGCCCAACCACCCATTTCATTCACTGGGGAGGCTAGGGTCGTTAGACACACCACAGGGGGGCAGAGCCAGCATTGTGTGGGGAAAACCCAGCCCATCCAGGACACAGGTACACTCCTCCCACACATCACTCATGCTAATCTCCCACTCACCACCGGGCAGACCCATCCAGACTTCCTGGAGCCTGGCATGCCAGCCAGCTCCAGCCAGTCACGCTCCAGCACCCTCACTGCACACATATCTCAATGTCCAGAAGTAGCACTTCCCTTCTAGACACATACATGCCGCAGACACCATCTCGCAGCATTCACTCTCACGAGTTTACACATACTAAACTCGAGCCTGCACTCCTCACGCATCAGGAACTACCAGGGACACACACATTCCCCATGCATTCCTATGGGAGGGCAGGCCAGCCATACTACACGCACGCACTTTCACTCTGGGACTCGGGGAAAAGTGCGCAGAGACCCAAAAATCACTAACACAGGGTCACACATAAGGCAAAAAGTCTAGGGGTGAACCTGCCCTAAGGGCCAAGTCCAACACAAACTAATCTGTCAGCCATGTTTTTAAGCCTCTGAAGCTTGTAGGTGAGTCGATCTTCGGTGTAGTATTGACAACGCACTAATTTTGACACCCTAATTTGTCTTGATTTATCACCCGTGATAGGTACAATCTAACCATATCATTTTGCTTCCCCATGCTAACATTTTTTGTCTGTGACCGTCTCAGTGCTCTTGTTTGCGCCGTTTCTTACCTCTCCCACTCAGTCAATATTTCTCCCTCCCTTCAAATCTGGTGTAAAAGTCAGCATCCTTTGGAGTACCCCGGGATAAATATACCCTTTCCTATTCGACATCTATTTGTCCCCATCAGCCCACACTTTTGAAATCTATGGGTTCGTGCTTTCACATGTGGCACGAGGCTGAGTGAAGAGGGCTCGCAGCGAAGCGCGCAAGACATGCCACGGGTGCACATCAAACATAATACGGATACAGCAGCAGCACCGAGGCAAAGCGCCCCCCTACCTGTGCGAAGACATCGCCGGGTCTGCGGAGCGCCCGCGAGGTGCCGATCAGGGAGATCCCGGACTGCGGCAGGCTCTGACGAGGGGAGGGGGAGGGAGGAAGGAAGTAAGAGGCACCAGAGGGAAAGAGAAGAGGTGGGAAGAGACGGGGCAGGAGGAGGACACCAGGGGAGGGATCGTGAAGAGAAGCGCCCACCATTTGCATTTAAGCCCCGTCCTTTTCAGACTGGGGGGCGTGTTTTTTCATGATGACATCACAGCGAGAAAGAAACGAAAAAAGATGCCCCCGAATCTGGAAAAGACGGGGCTTAAAGGGAGTGATGCCCCTCTCCTCCAATGGCTGGCCAGCATTTACGAGGCCAGCCAATGGAGAAGAGGGGCAAGTTAATGCCCAGTACAAAGAAACATTAAATCTTCAGACCGAACTGCGCAAGTGTAGCCTACGGTCCTCAACCTAAAAACGGGGACAGGTCATAGGCATAAAAGTAGGACTACGGTGTGCAGTAACAATCGACATAAAAGTAGGACTATTTGACAGCTATCATAGACATAACAAAAGGACTACAATGACAGTTCCCTCCACAGACCGAGATTAAGCATTACAGACAACAAATCCGAGGTCTTTAATTGGCACCCCTCTCCTTTACGCAGCAGCATTAGCACTTTTTATTACATTTACACTTTTAAGGACTATCGCATATATTTGCCGAAAATCAACAAAACATGACAGGCTAGCAAACGCCAGATTTACTAGCTTTATCAATGCTCGTTTCTATAGCTGCGCGCCAGCACCACGTAAAGTACAACTCACTAATGTTGCTTAGTTGCTCATGACAGAAAAGCATTGGAGGTAAACTGCGGAATGCTGAATTGCCAAAGGGCAGCCATGGACCAGTGTAAGGAAAACACTTCTCTCCAGGTATTACTGCCTTAGGGTCCTAAGGGTCGCAAAGGCTGGACGATTACACACGCTGTAAGCAGAGCAAAGAGAGCATGCGCGTGCATGCTCAACCGGAACAATGAAAAACAGGGACATTTCTGTGTTTAACCAGTACACTGTTTGAAAACAGGGATATTTGAGTCACTTGGAGAAAAGTGTTGGGACACGGGGACACTTCTCCAAAAAACGGGGACCGTCCTGGGAAAACGGGGACCTCCGGTCACCCTATAGATGGACTTTGGGTAATAGACTAATAGGGAAGGAAGTGTGTGATCTAATAAGCTATTATGGGTCCTTTGAGACCCCCCTCCCCCTACATATCCCTCATTCTCTTTTCCAACAGGAGATGGGCCATTGAATAGTAGATGGGGATTTCAATTTATTTCAGGATTTGTTCCTAGAAACTTTTCACTTAAATAAGCATCAAAACAAGCATAAATCTATATGTTCCCTACAAACTCTAATCCATACCTTTGCTCAGATTGACCCTTGGCGGGCCCATGACGAGTCAACACGTCAATATACGTGCCACTCAAATCAGTATGGAACCGCCTCGCATATAGATTTTTTTTCTAATATCACATTAGTCTTGTGGAAAGATGCAGTTATGTTGAATAATGCATTTTCTGATCACGCACTGATTAGCCTAGTTGCACCAAGACGGAGTTTCAATAAAACACCCCTTAAAGATGACTCCTGGGTCAGGCAGATGAAGAGTAATTTGAAAGAATTCGTGAATTTTGATTTAGACTCTGCTCCAGACCTTTCAGTCTGGAAAGCTGTAAAAGCGCGCCTCAGAAGTCAGCCTATTTCCTCCCTGGCCGGTCAAAGACAGAGGAGAACATTCAGCTCTTTAAATTAATTGAGAGTTTGGATGAAGCCAAAAATAATATACACAGCCCACAGAAAAAATACACAGATGGCTTTAGCTGGAGCTAAGGATAAGTTTCTGGAACATCATACCTCCTGAAGAGATATGAGAAAAGTGAATGTATAGGCAAATACACTTTTTTTTTTAATTTATGCTTTTCAAATACAAAAGCAGTACGTCAGGAAGTCATCATGATATCCTTGCACAAGCATTTCATAGATCAGATAGGTTCAATATACAGGGTGGAAAATGACAATTTTACATTAGAACAAGGAGGCTGCAGCAGATCACATATTCTAGTCTCCCTGCTGGGACCGCAGGGATGTTGTTAGAGGTTCCCAAATGTCTTTGGGGCTCGAGCCCTGGGGGGCTCCTCAGAGTAGCATCCCCACTGGTCAAGGCGGTACGCCATGTCTAGGAGCCCGCGTACCTTTTCCCGCCCTGTGAATTGCCGCCCTCCTCTTGGCCAGTAGTGGGGCAATGGCCTTCAGTTCACGATTAGTGGGTTCGGCTTCATTAGTCGGTCACTCCTTGGGGGTGCGTTCCACGGTGTCGGTCACTATTTCACAGAGCGCGTGTAACCAGCACCTAATGTTAGTGTACCCTCGAGCAGCCCCATGTCACATGTATAAAACCAGCGCCCGGGGCCCTGCATCGCACCCAATTTGAATTTTACCTGAGTCCAATGCCATGTAGTCGAGTGGGGGTATGATACATTTAATGTAAACTTTTTAAATGTATAATCCTCAGATTACAATTTGGTGTCAATTGGCCAGTAAATGTGTTGCATGCATGCTCTTCATCCGGTGTGAGTGGGATAGGGACCAGTGTGGGTGGGACAGGGACCAGTGTGAGTGGAACAGGGACCAGTGTGAGTGGAACAGGGACCAGTGTGAGTGGGGCAGACACCAGTGTGAGTGGGATAGGGACCAGTGTGAGTGGGACAGGGACCAGTGTGAGGGGGCAGGGACCAGTGTGAGGGGGGCAGGGACCAGTGTGAGTGGGACAGGGACCAGTGTGAGTGGAACAGGGACCAGTGTGAGTGGAACAGGGACCAGTGTGAGTGGGGCAGGGACCAGTGTGAGTGGAACAGGGACCAGTGTGAGTGGGGCAGGGACCAGTGTGAGTGGGGCAGGGACCAGTGTGAGTGGAACAGGGACCAGTGTGAGTGGGGCAGGGACCAGTGTGAGTGAGGCAGACACCAGTGTGAGTGGGGCAGGGACCAGTGTGAGTGGGGCAGGGACCAGTGTGAGTGGAACAGGGACCAGTGTGAGTGGGGTAGGGACCAGTGTGAGTGGGGTAGGGACCAGTTTGAAGGGGCAGTGACCAGTGTGAGTGGG
Organism: Lissotriton vulgaris; assembly: GCF_964263255.1. NCBI lineage: Eukaryota > Metazoa > Chordata > Amphibia > Caudata > Salamandridae > Lissotriton > Lissotriton vulgaris. Next base: position 38,459,592 of record NC_141699.1, on the reverse strand, counting down.
ACAGGGACCAGTGTGAGTGGGGTAGGGACCAGTGTGAGTGGGGTAGGGAACAGTGTGAGTGGAACAGGGACCGGCGTGTATGGGGCAGGGACCAGTGTGAGTGAGGCAGACACCAGTGTGAGTGGGGCAGACACCAGTGTGAGTGGGGCAGACACCAGTGTGAGTGGGGCAGACACCAGTGTGAGTGGGGTAGGGACCAGTGTGAGTGGGGTAGGGACCAGTTTGAAGGGGCAGTGACCAGTGTGAGTGGGACAGGGACCAGTGTGAGTGGGGTAGTGACCAGTGTGAGTGGAACAGGGACCAGTGTGAGTGGGGTAGGGACCAGTGTGAGTGGAACAGGGACCAGTGTGAGTGGGGCAGGGACCAGTGTGAGTGGAACAGGGACCAGTGTGAGTGGGGCAGGGACCAGTGTGAGTGGAACAGGGACCAGTGTGAGTGGGATAGGGACCATTGTGAGTGGGATAGGGACCGGTGTGAGTGGGACAGGGACCAGTGTGAGTGGAATAGGGAACAGTGTGAGTGGGACAGGGACCAGTGTGAGTGGAGCAAGGACCAGTGTGAAGTGGACAGGGACCAGTGTGAGTGGAACAGGGACCAGTGTGAGTGAGATAGGGACCAGTGTGAGTGGGACAGGGACCAGTGTGAGTGGGATAGGGACCAGTGTGAGTGGGACAGGGACCAGTGTGAGTGGGATAGGGACCAGTGTGAGTGGGGCAGGGACCAGTGTGAGTGGAACAGGGACCAGTGTGAGTGGGATAGGGACCAGTGTGAGTGGGACAGGGACCAGTGTGAGTGGGATAGGGACCAGTGTGAGTGGGGCAGGGACCAGTGTGAGTGGGACAGGGACCAGTGTGAGTGGAACAGGGACCAGTGTGAGTGGAACAGGGACCAGTGTGAGTGGAACAGGGACCAGTGTGAGTGGGACAGGGACCAGTGTGAGTGGAACACGGACCAGTGTGAGTGGAACAGGGACCAGTGTGAGTGGGACAGGGACCAGTGTGAGTGGGACAGGGACCAGTGTGAGTGGAACAGGGACCAGTGTGAGTGGAACAGGGACCAGTGTGAGTGGGACAGGGACCAGTGTGAGTGGAACAGGGACCAGTGTGAGTGGGATAGGGACCAGTGTGAGTGGGACAGGGACCAGTGTGAGTGGAAAAGGGACCAGTGTGAGTGGAAAAGGGACCAGTGTGAGTGGAACAGGGACCAGTGTGAGTGAGATAGGGACCAGTGTGAGTGGGACAGGGACCAGTGTGAGTGGAACAGGGACCAGTGTGAGTGGGATAGGGACCAGTGTGAGTGGAACAGGGACCAGTGTGAGTGGAACAGGGACCAGTGTGAGTGGGACAGGGACCAGTATGAGTGGAACAGGGACCAGTGTGAGTGGAACAGGGACCAGTGTGAGTGGGATAGGGACCAGTGTGAGTGGGGCAGACACCAGTGTGAGTGGGGCAGACACCAATGTGAGTGGGATAGGGACCACTGTGAGTGGGGCAGACACCAGTGTGAGTGGGGCAGACACCAGTGTGAGTGGGATAGGGACCAGTGTGAGTGGGGTAGGGACCAGTGTGAAGGAGCAGTGACCAGTGTGAGTGGGACAGGGACCAGTGTGAGTGGAACAGGGACCAGTGTGAGTGGTATAGGGACCAGTGTGAGTGGGGCAGACACCAGTGTGAGTGGGGCAGACACCAGTGTGAGTGGGGCAGGGACCAGTGTGAGTGGAACAGGGACCAGTGTGAGTGGGACAGGGACCAGTGTGAGTGGAACAGGGACCAGTGTGAGTGGGATAGGGACCAGTGTGAGTGGGACAGGGACCAGTGTGAGTGGAACAGGGACCAGTGTGAGTGGAACAGGGACCAGTGTGAGTGGAACAGGGACCAGTGTGAGTGGGACAGGGACCAGTGTGAGTGGAACACGGACCAGTGTGAGTGGAACAGGGACCAGTGTGAGTGGGACAGGGACCAGTGTGAGTGGAACAGGGACCAGTGTGAGTGGAACAGGGACCAGTGTGAGTGGGACAGGGACCAGTGTGAGTGGAACAGGGACCAGTGTGAGTGGGATAGGGACCAGTGTGAGTGGGGCAGACACCAGTGTGAGTGGGATATGGACCAGTGTGAGTGGGGTAGGGACCAGTGTGAAGGGGCAGTGACCAGTGTGAGTGGGACAGGGACCGGTGTGAGTGGAACAGGGACCAGTGTGAGTGGAACAGGGACCAGTGTGAGTGGAACAGGGACCAGTGTGAGTGGGACAGGGACCAGTGTGAGTGGAACAGGGACCAGTGTGAGTGAGATAGGGACCAGTGTGAGTGGGACAGGGACCAGTGTGAGTGGAACAGGGACCAGTGTGAGTGGGATAGGGACCAGTGTGAGTGGAACAGGGACCAGTGTGAGTGGAACAGGGACCAGTGTGAGTGGGATAGGGACCAGTGTGAGTGGGGCAGACACCAGTGTGAGTGGAACAGGGACCAGTGTGAGTGGGATAGGGACCAGTGTGAGTGGGGCAGACACCAGTGTGAGTGGGGCAGACACCAATGTGAGTGGGATAGGGACCACTGTGAGTGGGGCAGACACCAGTGTGAGTGGGGCAGACACCAGTGTGAGTGGGATAGGGACCAGTGTGAGTGGGGTAGGGACCAGTGTGAAGGGGCAGTGACCAGTGTGAGTGGGACAGGGACCAGTGTGAGTGGGGCAGACACCAGTGTGAGTGGGGCAGGCACCAGTGTGAGTGGGGCAGACACCAGTGTGAGTGGGGCAGACACCAGTGTGAGTGGGGCAGGGACCAGTGTGAGTGGAACAGGGACCAGTGTGAGTGGGACAGGGACCAGTGTGAGTGGAACAGGGACCAGTGTGAGTGGGATAGGGACCAGTGTGAGTGGGACAGGGACCAGTGTGAGTGGAACAGGGACCAGTGTGAGTGGAACAGGGACCAGTGTGAGTGGAACAGGGACCAGTGTGAGTGGGACAGGGACCAGTGTGAGTGGAACACGGACCAGTGTGAGTGGAACAGGGACCAGTGTGAGTGGGACAGGGACCAGTGTGAGTGGGACAGGGACCAGTGTGAGTGGAACAGGGACCAGTGTGAGTGGAACAGGGACCAGTGTGAGTGGGACAGGGACCAGTGTGAGTGGAACAGGGACCAGTGTGAGTGGGATAGGGACCAGTGTGAGTGGGGCAGACACCAGTGTGAGTGGGATTTGGACCAGTGTGAGTGGGGTAGGGACCAATGTGAAGGGGCAGTGACCAGTGTGAGTGGGACAGGGACCGGTGTGAGTGGAACAGGGACCAGTGTGAGTGGGATAGGGACCAGTGTGAGTGGGATAGGGACCAGTGTGACTGGGACAGGGACCGGTGTGAGTGGAACAGGGACCAGTGTGAGTGGGATAGGGACCAGTGTGAGTGGGGCAGACACCAGTGTGAGTGGGGCAGACACCAATATGAGTGGGGTAGGGACCAGTGTGAGTGGGGTAGGGACCAGTGTGAAGGGGCAGTGACTAGTGTGAGTGGGACAGGGACCAGTGTGAGTGGAACAGGGACCAGTGTGAGTGGGATAGGGACCAGTGTGAGTGGGGCAGACACCAGTGTGAGTGGGGCAGACACCAGTGTGAGTGGGGCAGGGACCAGTGTGAGTGGAACAGGGACCAGTGTGAGTGGGGTAGGGACCAGTGTGAGTGGGGTAGGGACCAGTTTGAAGGGGCAGTGACCAGTGTGACTGGGACAGGGACCAGTGTGAGTGGGGTAGGGACCAGTGTGAGTGGGGTAGGGACCAGTTTGAAGGGGCAGTGACCAGTGTGAGTGGGACAGGGACCAGTGTGAGTGGGGTAGTGGCCAGTGTGAGTGGAACAGGGACCAGTGTGAGTGGGGTAGGGACCAGTGTGAGTGGAACAGGGACCAGTGTGAATGGGGCAGGGAGTACCTCATTCCATTCTCATACAGGGTCACTCAGTTCCGGATAGGCATCTATGTGGGACCCATTGTATAAACGTGTGGTTAGTTGCTGTCGGGTGTCAGCCATGAGGAGTGACTCGATTGCTCTCAGCTTAGCCGGTTCCTCTAGGAACCCTGAGTACAGGTCGCAGAGCGTGGCTCTAAGCCTACAATATAGGAAAGTGAGCATGGGGGGGTCTGTCACCTTCGCAGTGAATATCTGCTAAGCCTGTTCATGTCCCTGCCCGATGGGCATCTCCTAGAGTGTGTAGCACTTTCACACCAAGAATAGTCAGTGAGCCTGGTTTTCTTGAGACCGAGATCTCCGGGTGATGCACCAGTGGCAGTGGCGGTGCGTACCGAGGTGTTGTCTGCGCTCTTTTCCCTAGTGCTTTTCAGGCTTGTGTGGTGCAGTGTAATGTGTTTATCTCTCCTTTTTTACCTCCTTGCACTCGTTTGGGATCATGGCTGCCAGGGGTATGGGATGCGCAGCCTCCCCTTCAACTTCTACATATGGGAGGTGTCTTACGGCATGTTGCCAATAGTCAGCGAAATGCGCCTGTGCACACAGATAGTAAGGTTTTAGATCCGGTGCTGCGAAGCCTCCTCGGACATTGGGTAATGTCAGGGTGTCCCATTTTTATCTGGGCTGATTCCCTGCCTAAGCTAGCCTAATCAATTGTGAGCATAATTTTGCAAAGAATGTTTGTGATAGGTATATAGGGATATTTGTGAGCCAGTATAGAAATGTTGGTAGTATTACCATTTCCATTAGCGCTATCCTGTCAACTAGCAACGTTGGGAGTCTGATCCATCTCAATACTTGCTCCTCAAGACGGGAAACAGCCTTACCATAGTCATACTGCATAACTAAGGGGCATATTATCAAGGGATTTATCTCTGCTTTTTTGGCTTTAAAAGCCAAGAAAGCGGAGATAAAATTATCTCCCTATCAGCAACAGGGTGCTAACACGCAAATTCGCATGCTAACACCCATTTTCTCTATGCTTCCCCTTGCATCTCTAATGAGATGCAAAGGGGGCATTCCAGAGAAAAATAATAGGAGAAATGTTGTTAAGCAACATTTCTCCTATTATCAAGGATATCACTAACCCTGTTAGTGTTAAAAAAAGCAGCGCTAACCGCGGTTAGCACTGCTTTTTTTACACCTTGTATTTTCCTGACTTAGGATTGTGAAAAAAAGGACCCCCTGGGTAGTAGAGTAAGCAGAACTCCTAGGACAGGGATAACAATGTATGTGAAAACATTCCTAGGCAGTAACACAATGGAAAACAAGTGACATAAAATGACAGCAAGAAAAGAACCAGGAAAGAATAAGCTAGATTGGAACGTGAATTTAATAAACACATTTAAAAATCATATAGTTTAATACAAACTGTAAGCTATATGATGACAGAACAATAAAATCAGAAATTATACATTGTAATAAAAACAATAATCATCAACATATAAGCATCCTAACAGATTCTGTCAATAGTATTCAGACAGGAAGTGGCGAATAAAATCGACGCGCATTTCGGCGTGGGACACGCCTTCTTCAGGAGCCACAAAAAAATTATATATTAATTCTTAGCTAAAAGATCACTGGATATAAGAGTGCCCTCAGTATGAATCCATGGATAGGGAGAAAGCAGGAATCGATAAGATCCTAATTCTTAGAGACACGGTTGGGGCGCAAATATTTAAATCCTCACTATTACCACCAATATGGATCATGTATTTCCTTAAAAAATTCGCCGTAATCGTGTTTATCTCCTGGTGGTTCAAGACAATAGATTTGTGAATCATGGATTGTTTTAACCCGTTCAGCGCTTATGACGGAACCGTTCCGTCACGCGCCTCGGGTAAGCTGTGCTGGTGACAGAACGGTTCCGTCACGGCTCGCTCGACGCGCCTGCGCGGCGCTGATTTGGCGCCTGCGCGGCGCGTTCTATTGAGCGGGCGCGTTCGTGATGGAACCGTTCCGTCACTAGCACAGCTCACCCAAGGCGCGTGACGGAGCGGTTCCGTCACAAGCGCTGAACGGGTTAAAACAATCCATGACCCTGTGAGTAAAACATTTCATGCAGAACCTTCAGAGCCGCCTCATAGGTTCCTTCAACATTACGCTAGAATACATTTGGAATCCCTTGATAGCTCTATTGAGATTAATAATGGATGGCTAGGGGGGTATCCAAATTCAAACCCTGACCTTGGAGCAGGCTGACTCCAAAACAATGCCAGTAACTCTGTTGGAAGTACAACTAGCGGTTAAGTCACTACCTAACACTAAAGCTAGCAGCAAGGATCGATTACCCACTGAAATATATATTGTGTTGTCGTAGTAACTGGCACCCTTTCTTGTCTGCCTCTTTAATCATATCCGTCAGGGGTGTTCTCTACCTAGCACCTTTCCCAATTCTATAGTGGTTAGTTTCCTAAAAAGAATACATCAGAGATCGACCCGAATTCATATCACCCCATAAGCCTCATCAGCAGTCACTACAAATTGTTTACTGAAATCATGGCAAACAGGATCTCATTAGTAAATCGTCAATCATTCATATGGACCAAAATGTATTTCTACCCAGGAGTTTCATCTCCTCAAATACACATTTTCTGGTACAAGCAATAGATTTGTTTCCAAACAGAATGTTAAAGCCACCGCTGTAATGCTTGATGGACAAAAAGCATTTGATTTAGTCAAATGAAAATTGTTATTTGCAATTGTTCATAAATTTGCATTCCTGTCAAATATTTTGCACCTGCTGAAAACATTGTATTCTAGGTCCAAAGACACTATAATTATTAATAACTCCCTGGCCGGGGAGATAGTCATCAAACGTGGCACTCGTCAAGTGTGCCCTGTAGGAAGCTGGCTCAGTATATACTGCACCAAAGTAAGGTTCAGTGTGCAGAGAGTCCAGTGGATCCAGAGGCTTACAGAGGCTCAAGTAGATAATACCAAAAGCTCTGTTTGTGGTAGTGTTGGTGAGCACCATGGCAGTATCAGAGTGTTTGTTAAACATTTATTGCAAGAAAGGATTACACACACTCAAAGACTGAATCCAGACCAATCGTTTTGTATAAAAAGTTATTTGCTTTCTTATTTTATTTCTAGAACCAAGAGTACCTCAGTTGCAGGTAACAGTTTCCAAAGGAGTAATACTTTTCAAATGCATTAGGAATAGTTCTGCAAGGCAGTAGAAAATGCTTTACAGTAATAGAAATACTTTTGTTAAATCCGAATAGAACAGTAGAACTGTGCAATAGGAACAGATAGACCTTTGTATGCAATAGGTTTGTAGATGCAATTCAATGCTATGGAAGGAAAACAATGTTATGCATTAGCAGGTAAGTACTTGACTTACAATTTCAGTCTTCATGGTTTTGGACTAACACTGGGCAAGGATCAGTTCAAGATAGTTACTGCACCACCAGCGGCACCGGGGCGGCACGGATCAGGTCACTGGGCTCAATGTTAGTCAATGGAGACTGGGGTACCTCGAAGAGGCATGGTTTGCAGGTAAGTACCTGTGGTTTCAGGGCACAGGCCCTGGGGGTTAAGACCAGCATTGGGTGGGGGGGGCACAAGGCATCTCTAAAGATACACCAACAGCGGCACATCAGCAGCTGGGTGCAGGCTGCAAAATCAGCGTTGGGCGCCGAATGCATTTCAATAAGGAATCTTGATCACACAAAGAGGCTGCTGGCTTGGGCCAGTAGGCTGGATGAAGGTGACCACCAGCTGGGCAGGTAAGTTGGAGAGTTGAGAGACACCTGGGCATCATCGGCTGGGCTCCCCAAAGTTCAGTGCGGAGGATGTAGGGTTGCTGTTGGTGTCAGATTTACGTTCCCGGAGCTGGTCGCGGTCTGGGGTCTCTTCAGGTTGAGGCTACATGCGACTTTGTGGGGTCCAGGAGAGGTCTGCCACCATTGAAGATGATGTCAGTATCACTGGGAAGTCATCACAGGACAGGTATGCCACTCAAACTCGGGCCCTGAGCCTCAGGTGCAGAGTAGGTTGGGGTCGCAGATCCGCCTGAATTCGGAATCCTTGAAGGTGGAGTTTATTTCTGGACAGGGCAGCTGTCCTTGGAAGATCTAAAGAAAGGCAGTTTTCATGAGGTTCTTGGAAGTCACTGGTCACAGGACAGACGTTGTCTTCTTCGCAGGGTCTCTGAGCCAGAAACAGGGCTAGGGCCAAATCATTAGTTGTCTTCCAGGTTCAGCTGCATGGCATCTTCTTCATACTTTTCTTCTTTGGTCACAGGAATCTGAGAATCAAGGTTCAGAGATGCCTCTAAATACTGAATTTAGGGTTGTTACATGGACTGGCAGAGGGTAGACGTTTGGCTACTTGCCTTTAGGGTGACTACACCCTTAGAATGTCCCCTCCCTTTTGGGAGGGGGCTTCCCCCTAACCTGATTAGGTCAAACCCTTCCATTCAAGATAGAGGATTTCCTAAGGAGGGGGTCACCTCGGTCCAGGGCACCTTACGGGTGGTCCAGGCTGAGAAGGGACACACCTCTCCCTACTACTAATTTTACCGCCAACCTTGCCGTCAAAAGTGGGGCTTGGTCAAGGGGGCAGGCATCTTCACTAGCTGGAGTGGCCCTGGCTAGCAGATCAAAGGGAGGAAGCCTTTGAGGCTCAATGTCCTGAGTGCTGTTCCTGCTCAGGGGTAGGTGAGGAGCACCTCTACTGCAAGCAGACTTTGTCCCTGGTTCACGAGAGCACAAGGGCTCCCACCTCAGGGCTCAGAAACATATCTGTGTGTGGCAGGCCAGTGACGACCACTCAGCTGGACACGAGGGAGTTGGTAGTTTTTCAGAAGGCATGTCTAAGATGAGTGCATTTTGTAATAAATCCAACACCAACATCAGTGTGGGTTTATTACACTGAGGAGTTTGATACCAAAGTCCTGGCATTCAGTAAAGCCATCATGGAGCTCTGGACTCCCTGTCCAATCACTCAATATGATTCCACTGCACTTACAATGTCCGTGAATGGCAAAGACGCTGTAGGGGCACATTGTACATGCAGCTGTGCCATCACCCGTGGGTTAGTGCACCCTGCCTTAGTGCTGTGAGGCCTGCTAGAGGGATGACTTACCTATGCCACAGCCAGTGGTTGGTGGGCATTGCACACATGTATGTGTGCCATGTCGACTCTGAAGTTTTGTCTACAATGGCCGTGTGTATGTGTTTGATGAGCGGTCTCTGAGGGTGGAAAAGTACATGCTTCAGCCCTTAGAGACCCTCACTGGTCACAAGGCCCTTGGTACCACTGGGACCTTTTACAAGGGATTAACAGGTGAGCCGGAGGTGTGCCAATTGTAGAAACAATGGTACAGTTTTGGGGAAAAAGACAGGCACTGGGAACCTGATTGTCAGGGACACAGTGCATACTCAATTAAATGCATCAAATAGCAGGCGAAAAGTTGGGGGTAACCATGCAAGAAGGAACACTTTCCTACATGCCCTATGTACCCCATTGTATTTGCTGATTTCTAGAACCCTTAGCCTGCTCCATTCGTCAGGATCAAACTATCAGCCTCCCCTATTGGATCTCCAACGCTCAAACTGTATCCTGATGATATTGGGTTATATTTAGCCTCAGATGAGACAGATGTCCATCTGCTTTTAATAAAAATGCTGAATTTACAGCCATCAGGGGCTATAAAATGAATCCGACAAAGCTGCAAGTCTCAGTGTTCAAAAGCTCCCGAGAGCTTCTTCCAGCTGCATTGCATATGGCATTTTAAGCAGGGGGGCCTATTAGAAATTTGGATGTTAAAGTGACATCCATCTACAGCGATTTATGCTCTCTAAATTCTGCGCCCCTACCAGTCAAAGTTCGTACAGTAATTAAATAATGGGACAGAGTTCCCCTTACAATCATAGGGAGTATTTCGGTTATAAAAATTAATTTGTAGCCTTTGTTTCTGATTGCCTTTTCCAATGTACTAATTAAAATTCCTAAATCCTTTTTTTGAGGCTATTGATGCAGACCGAGGGCCCGACTCACAGAACTAACTTAAGACAAAATCCTAAACTTACTACTTTTGGTATTCACAGAAGTTAGGATTTTGTCTTAATTTTGTCTTAAGTTTGTCTTAAGACAGACTTAAGACAGAATCCTAACTTAAGTCTGTCTTAAGTCTGTTTTAAGACAAAATCCTAACTTCTGTGAATACCAAAAGTAGTAAGTTTAGGATTTTGTCTTAAGTTAGTTCTGTGAATCGGGCCCATAGTCTCATTTATCTGGCAAAAGAAACAAGCAAGGATTAAGCTCTCAATTCTTCACTTAACTCAAGTGGAGGGGGTTTGGCTCTTCCATGTTTTAAAAACTATTACCAAGCAGCTCTATTTATTTGGCTGCCCTTCGCCTCAAAAAAGCATTCGGCGAAGATGATAACTATCTGAATAGTCTGTTAAAAGCCGCTGGAATTGACCCGCCTCTTTTTTACAGATCCCGAGACTACCAAATAGAACCCACTGTAAGACTCCCTGAATTATATCAGATCATTTTAATTCCATCTGGCAAGAATCCATATTTTCATCCTGAATTAAAACTTGGCTTCTGTTCAGGGATTGCTGTACGCTTCGGCGGCCGGTCCACCCTATGGTCCTCATTTACTATATTCCGACTCATGACAGCTCAGCAAGCCTTCCTGATGCTCTGCCTCGTCTTAAATTACAAGGGCAGAGATGTGCCATACCTACAAGATAATGCACATTCCTGTCCTTCTCCCCTGTGCTGGCGGACAAACAGCAGCCGTGCACCAACGCAGACGCCATTGTGTCATTTTGCAAGGGTGCCTGCGATGCAGGGATGATTGTTTTCAAGGAGGGGGGTACACCGTCCTGCACAAAAACAATAATTCATAGCATTTTCGTCTTTCTATATGTGCTACATGCATAAAAAGAGGAAAAAACAAGGAGAAATAAAAGTATTTCTCGTTATTGTGCCACTCCTACGATTCCAAATGCATCGCCAGCTTTGAAAAACTTTGTAAATCTGGGAATGTCTCAGGAGCCATCGATTGTGCGTGGGAACAACCGCAGCAACACCCTTGTAATGTCCCTTTCATGCAGAGTTATGGGTGAAAGGGCCCCATATTTACAAGGCCATGATAAGTCACACGGGGTGACTTTAGGTGCCCTTATAAATATGACAGGGTGTCAAAAAAGGTGACGTACCAGAGGCGCAACAACCTTGTAAATGGGGTCCTTAGTCGTGGGGCAGGTCTTGAATTTCGTTGGCTTAGAGATTCTTATTGTAACAATCAATTCCTTTAGTGGCAAACATTCACTCAGGTGAACACATTAGTTAGTCCAACCCCTTTCTTTACTTTCACTCAAATACAGCATTTATATTGTAATCAATCAATCAGGTGTTTGTTAAGTGCAACTACTCACCCATAAGGTCTCAAGGCGCTGGGGGTGGGGGGTCACAGGTTCCATTCCATCAAGGAGGGGGTCTATCGAAGAGCCAGGTTTTGAGGTTTCTTGCGAAGATGGGGAGCCATGTTATCTGTCTGAGGTGGAGCGGTAGGGTGTTCCAGACTCTGGCGGCGCGGAAGGAGATGGAGCGGCCTCCCGATCCAGACTTTCTCGTGCGGTGGACCTCGGCGTAGGAGAGCTGGGCTGGCCGCAGGTTCCTTTGGGGTGCCTGGAACCCAATAGAGATGACTGAAGTAGTGGAAAAATGGTAAACATAACTTACAACGCAAGCATTATAACGCACTACCATTACATCGCAACCATTACAACGCAAACCATTACAACGCATTGCGCTGGGGGGCGCTCTAGGATAGGGAATATATTTAATTTACTATCCAACACCTTCCCTACTATCCACGGGGACTGGAGTTGGAATAGTAAATTAAATAATTCACTATCCAGCGCCTAAAAGCACTATGCGTTGTAATGGTATGCGATGTAAAAACCGCGTTGTAACAGCAGGCGTTGTAATAGCCTGCGTTGTAACGTCATAGATCCGGAAAAAATATGTCAGGATTTTTTTATCTACGTCTATTAGGGACTAGAAATTGGTACAGCACTTGGGACCAAAGTTAGAGCCGGACCATATGAGTAAAATTGTGACTATCACAGGAAGTGATATAACTAGAGCACCTTGGAAGTCACAGATGGAAAAGCCATCCGTCCATCCGTGTGGCTAACTTTAAGCACATGGCTTTCTATTGTAAATGGATGTGATGGTATACTCTGAAAAAGATCAAAAAGATGTATAATGGAGCAGAATGGAATCACATGGTTTTTACTTGCCCTAGAATGAGAGCGCTTTGGTCTGATATCTTTAATGAAATAGGAGTCCGTGCGGCACGAGTGATTGTTCGCGGGTTGCTGGGGGCCATTTTTGGCATTCCGTTGAGTTGAAACAATCTCCTTATCGTACTGAATCAGCTCTGTTTCAAAGCCAATCCCTAATATTAGCAAACTGGAAGTCAACAAATATGCCCACCATGGCTCAATGGAATACTAAGATGTCCAGGGTGAAGAACCATGAGAACTTGTATCCAAACAGTGTCGGGCCAGTAAGGACTTTAATAAGATGTGGTTGAACTGGGAAAGCGTTGGGAATGGCGAGTTGTTCGGATAGTGGGTTTCACTAGCCACATGTGGGATTTAAGAGATGCATTTGGACTCACTGTCAACCAGTATACAATCAACCTTTAGGATTACTATAATCGATTTTAGTAAATTGATTAAGTGCTATTTCATTTCTAACTCTTTGCCAGCCAAGTGCGGGTCATAAGCGTTGCCATTCACAAACATTTTATATTTATATGCCATTCTTTTTTATGATTATTGTATCTGATGTTTTGTAAATTGATGAACTTCTATTCTGAAGTGTAATTTTGAAGTGAGATGCATCATATCTGCTGCATTTGTGATACATAAAAAGGTATGGTCAAGCACTCACTTCTTGGTTAATAGGAACAAATAATCCCCACTTGAAGTACTGCAGCGTTTTTAAAGACTTGTCAAGCACATGTATGTGTCACTTGAGAGAGCCAGCCAGGAGCATGTCTAGTCACCCGCCTGTTTTCCAAAGGAATATAATGATGCTGTCTACCATAAGATAGAAAGGCATTTATAGAAAGCTGCAATATTGTTTTGCCATCATAAATCAAGGTTTTCATATATTTGTTAACCTGTAGGCTTCTAGTAAAGGCTTGAGGTACTGTAGCTTTGCAGAAGATTTTTTAAGTATTTAGAAAGCAGTGGCGGTTGGCATCTACGAGGGGTGGGGGCGCGCGCACACAAAATATTATGAAAAATAAATAAATAAAATGAATCTTACCTAATGTGACGTCCTGGCTCAGGACCTCTTCTTTGCAGGAACTGGAACTGGAGGCTGGAACTCTCTTGCCCAATCCTTGCGCTGCTCTCATGCAGCATGTGACCAGCGCCCTAATTGGAGGGAGTGGCCTGACTGGGCGCTCCACAGTGCACTGGAGGCCTGCACTGACTCTCACAGCACCCACCCATCAGTGCTTCTTTGCCTTTAATGGATGAATCTCATTGACATCTAGTGGCGCCTTGAGGTACTGCAGCCAATACACTTATCTGGTTATGAATAAATGAATGACTTTCAAATAACAGTATTTACTTTTTCGGTGGCCAGTGGAAATATGTGGCAGGAGGGGGCCAAATTATGCAGCTGAGTTGAGGAAATAATGCCACAAAGTAAGAAAATTATGCAGCATAGTGGGGCACATATTTTATTAGCTTTACTTCGATATTTTACACTTTTTAGACATGTTGACACTGTCTGGACATTGGGTGAACCTCATTAGTACCAGTTTAATACCCAAATGTAGCTATAAACAACAGAAAGGTGACCAGCAAAAGGCTTTCACAGTGCGGCAACACATGCTACTGACTTTTAGTAACTTTTGAACTATTTGAGCAGAAACATCATTTTTTGTGTTAAAATCCGCAGTGTACGCAACAGATGATTGTTCATGTGGCAAATGCGGCCAATCTATAATTATGACAAAATTAACGCAGCCGCACAATCGCATAATTTATTATTTATTTAGTGTATTTTGGTATCGCGCGCAGCTACCCCAACGGGGTGTCCCGGCGCTCCTGTGTGACTACATACAGCCTTGGAAGGTTATTTGAGGCGGAGGTCGATCAGCAGAACAGATAATTCCAGTGGTCCTGACTATAGTGCGCACCCCTTTAGTGACAGATCACTGGGGGGAGGATGGGGGGGGGGGTATAAGGATGTGTGAGAGAAGGAGCGCAGTCATACATAGGAATCCTCCCTCTGGTGGTCTGTCTGGCAGGGGCGCATCTGGAAGAAGTCCCACAGTTATCCCAAGAATAATGCGATGGATTAGATCCCAGACTCACTGAACCTCATTAAGATGGAAAGTAGATGCAGCTCCCAGAATGCTTTGCTTTCTAACACACAGACAGGAAGCCTCGGTGCACACACAATTATTACAACTGCCTGGAGTCCCAAAGTACCTTTAGCGAGCCGCGAAATCTTATTTAGGAACAGGAGGCCTGAGGTTCCTCAAACGTGAAATAAATCGCATATTTTACAACTGCGATCGCTGCATCACAGCTCTTGGGGGAGGTAAAGGGGGCCTTCGTTAAAAGAGCCCCCATTTATTACTAAGGGAACACGTCTAATATGTACGGAGGGAATAGTAGTAGTAAGTCTTTAGGGACATTGAATTTTGTTTTTTTAACGATTATATGTTACCAGGTAGAAGAAGAGAGCATGCGCGTGATGTGTGTGGGGTGTGTCTGTGTGTCCTCCCTTTTCATAGCCTGGTGCTTGAAGCGCCAAAAGCCAAAAGCAGACATTTACCTCATATAAATCATGGCTCGGTGGCTGTGACACGCTGTCCCTTTGTGCTGTGCGACAGGCCAGCCTCCGAGCTGGTGTATGTCAGATTGTAAGTGGGCCGTGATGACAAACCTTTTGTATGGCCGGTGTCCACGTGACGCATGCAGGGCGCCTCCCCCGACCTACCTGTGGCCGTCTCATAGTGGACACTGAGTCCTGGCGCGCCACAATGTTTGCAAGAACTCTTTGACACTTTCTAGGCAAAGCCCCCTCCGCCCCCCGCTCGTCATCTGCGAGTTTCTGACATGCCCCGTACACCTGTCAGCAGCCGCCGCTGCTCCGATCGATATGAAATGCTTAAGCCCCCATTAGATAGAGCTTTTATTGCAGATCGGGGCCCCGCATTAATAAAACATGAAATCTAAGTGCAAGAATTAATTCAGTCCAAGAGCTATGTGGAGATGTCAGCTAATTGGTCAGCCTTCTTTTCAGCGCCAAAGATTTAACTCAATTCTCGATTGATAGATTGCTGCCGAGAACAGTGGATCGATACGGGGGGGGGGGGGGGGGGGGGGGAGCATTCTGTTGTGGTGACCAGAGGCCCCCTCTGGTCACCACAGTCTGTGCATGGCTGAGGTCTGGCATTAGTGACATTGACAAACAGAAGGGGCTAAGACATCATTCATGACGTGCTGAGTGACATAGTTAATAATTTCACTCATTAGATTTAAAGAACACCTTTATCAAAAAGCTAATGACTTCCACGCCCCTACCCCAAATATATAAACAAAAAAGGCGACGTGGTGGGGATTGATTGCAGACTGAGCGCTGGATACATATGTCATGAGCCAGCAATTCTTAACCTTTTCACTTCTGGAGACCCCAATAAATGATCTATATTGGAGACCAGGGCTCCACCTAAGCAGTATCTATAAAATGAACAGTGAAACGATGCACAAGACTACAGAAACAAATATACATGAATTAAAAACATAACGTTTGAAATATTTTGTTTAATGCACAAACAATAGATATACAAAAATCAAAATTTTAATTTTAGTGGGAAGTTTGACATTTGTTCAAAATTTGTATTTATTTCTAAAAGACAAAGCGATGGGACAGCCTGTAGCAATTTGTTTTGACTTTTGTTATCCTAATATATTTATTTTATTTATTTATTTAAACTTATTAAGCGCGCAGCTACCCGCAGTGGGTTTCCCGGCGCTAAGGGACAGAAAAGAAGGAGGAGTTTGCATGCTGATCTTACTCATGGAAAGCTTCTATTTACTGTTGAACGAGCCAAGTTTTCAGTCCCTTGCGGAAACGGAAGAGGTTGGTTTCGGTTTTCAGGGTCACGGGAAGAGTATTCCACAATTTCGGACCCGGATAGGCAAAGGATCGGCCTCCCATTTTTGCTAGCCTGAATCTGGGAGTGGAAAAATCGCCATTTCCGGAAGATCTCAAAGTTCGGCTAGGCTTATAGGCCTGGATGAGGCCCTGAAGATATTTGGGGGCTGAGCCTTGTTTAATTTTAAAAATGTAACACTGGGCTTTAAATTTAATTCGGTTCGGGATTTTGAGACAGTGGAGATCACAAAGTGCTAAAGAGGCAGATGTTCTCCTAGGAACATTGCGAAGTAGCCGGGCGGCTGCGTTCTGGACAACCTGGAGTTTTTTTTATGGTTGTCATATCGGCTCCAAGGTATAGGATAGTGCCATAGTCCAGGCGGGAAACAACCAGCGCCTCGACTACAGTTCTTTTTGTGGAGGGAGGCAACATCCACAGAATTTTTTGAAGCCACCTCAGAGTGGCGAAACCGATGGAAGCTACCTTCACAGCCTGCTGTCTCATTGTAAGTTTATCGTCTATGAGAAATCCTAAATTGCGTACTACAGTGGCAGGCTCTCTATTTGTTGACGCATACTAGTGCTTTAATTAAGGTCACCAACTGTCTATACTACCTTTCTTGTACTTGATCCGCTCTCACAAATCACAGTAATGATGCCACCTTAATATTTATATTACAGTTTTAAATTCCTTCACATTTACAGAATGCTTCAAATGTTTACATTTACATTTTTTATATATATATGCTTTATTAACCTGTTAATGTGGGAAATTGAAATGTTGGCTGAGGAGGGCCACAACATATCCCTAAATTAATCTGTGCTTAACCCACTGATACTTTGGCGCAAAAGCAGTTAGGCTTAAATTGGAGGCAATTTGTAATGTATTTATCGAACAAACAATCAATAATAAAGTGAAAACACAGCTCAAGCAAAATCCCACACTGATTTAGAACAATAGAGTAACGCCTAATACATTAAATGACACCAAAAAGACAAAAAAACAATCAGTAGAGCCAGAGATATACAGCTTCAAAGATTCAGGTAAGTATGTGACCTAAAACGACAAAGAGCTACTCCCGGTTAAGTGGTCATGCTAACTGGTCATGCTAGAGCGGGGGAAAGTCTCAAATTTTGGCTGACTGCAGGCGAGATACGGGGACCAAGCTCGTCCCACTGAAAAATGTACCTTCTTAAATTGCAGCACAACATGTCTAGTTCATGGTGGAGGAGGCTGCGAGGAGTGAGACAAGCATTACGGATGGTCAGGTTCACCAGAGATTCACGTTGACGGACATCACAGGTGGCAAGATCTCAGCATGAACAGGTCTGTTCACTGTTCCAAAGAGCCCCAAGCTTCAGGAATTCTCATTTTCTTCCAAGAGGAGCGCAACCGATGCCAGGCTAGAGTCAGGGAGTTGTGGCGGCATCTTTTAGGGACCAGGAATGCACTCAAGCAGAGGTTAGTAGGGCCCAGGCAGGTCAAGTACAGCAGTTCAGCTGGGCAGTTGCAAGGAGGCCTCTCGAGCTTGTTGTGTCACTGTAGTCCAGAACAGAAGGCCAGCTGCCTGACCCTAGCAGTCACTATGCCTGGGATGAAGGGAGTAAGCCCAGTTTTCGTTCTCAGAGAAAAAGGCAGGCCTCAAGCAGCAGGACAGACTCTGGCAGCAGGGCAGTCCTTCCTCTGTAGTATCCACAGGTCCAGCATTGTACTGAAGAGTGGGTCTCAAGTTCCAATATTTATACCTGGTGTCCACTTTGAAGTGGGAGAATTATTTAGAGTTAACCCACCCAGAGATGATTCTGGAATTTCCTTCCTCCCTGCCCCGATCCAAGGATGTCTGGGGTGACAAAAGTCTGGTGTGAAGTTCTTTTTTTGTGGGTTGAGGCATTTCTTTGAAATATAAGTAGTCCTGGGCACAGCTCTGCCCCTCCTATCCTGTCATTTTGGCCCATCATGCCAATACCCAGTCCCCCTTTTGTTTGACTCTCCGGGATGAATACTGAAAGGCCTACTGCCAGCAGCGCCTAATAATGTGACCCAGGATACAGACTGCATGCACACAATGGTTGGGACAAGAAAATTACAACTTCCTAAAAGTGGCATTTTCATAAATGTGACTTATAATTCTACTTCATTATTAAAGAGGACTTTAATTTAGAATTTTATAGAGACCAATCATGAGATTTGCAACTGTTCTCACGGAAAGGTTATCACTTATTACATTTAATAAGTTAACCCAATGTTATCCTCTGGAAGATTTAGGCCTTGCAGTAGTTAAAAATGAATTTAAGAGTTTTTCACTACCAGAAGATTTATAGTATGTTATTGTTAAAACTTTTCCTTCCCTCTTTGCCCTTGTTGGTATACCCCTGTCCCCACCCCTCCTAGTTCCCCAGTTGGACTCTTCTTCGGGAGCCTGCTTTGGAATGTTGGTGGATGCTCACTGCGAAGCAGAGTCGGAGAGTGGATGATCAATAAAGAAGTTCTTTACTTCTTATCTCATCTTCTCTTTATTACTTTTCAACACTGGCGACGATCTTCTACGTAGGGGGCAGTCTGGCCATCTCCCCTCTGTGTGTTCTGTCCATCTACAGCTTCGGGAAATCACAGAAGTAAATTGAGGCGGACATTCATTCTATGCAGCTACATCAATGATCTTTGGAACGGAATTGTTAGTGGCATAGGTAAAGACCCTGTGATACTTCTATCACCTGTCATTTATTCACCAGATGTGAGGGAGGACGCGTGAGTCTCCGTTCTGGCACGGATTGTTCGGGTTTTAGGAGTGCTCCATCTAACAGCTATCATCGGGGCTTTACAGCTGTTCCTGTCTCCTGATAGAAGAATTTGCCTTTGTTCTGTCATGGATTGTACGTGAGGAGTGTCCCAACGAGCATCTGTCTTCTGGATCCTGCTACGTTTCTTGTCTCCTGACAGAAACTTTCCGGCAGTTGCGTGGGTCTGAGCCACTGTTCTTACCGGTTGTGTGCACCTCCACCTCAACATCTCCTCATGTTGCTGCGTATGTGTGGGATGAGCCGTTCATCATCGGAGGTCAGTGCCAAGCGGTGAGTGAGCACCACTACACCTCAGCGCAGGCGTTGTGACAGAGTCACACTGAAGAAGCTGTCAAAATAAATGTGGTAACGTCTGAGGAGTCTTTGCTAGTGGGTGATGCTCATCACTCATATCAGCTAAGTCAGAGCCATTGGGGTGCAAGATTTTACTGCATCCTGAGCCTTGGTTTTCCGGTGTACACGCATCACTCCTGAGGAGACCAGCTGTGTTCAAACTTCGCGCGTGACACCGTCTACCTCACAGGGTTCCAGACAGTTCGTGAGGTGAGACTTTCCATTCCTTGCAGGCGCGGATGCGCTCCAGCTCCTTGATGAGTACTTTCCTTAATTTCAGGAGGTGCAGGGCAGAATTTCTATACGCTGCTGAGCTTAATGTGTAATTGTGCAGTATATTCTTCGCATTGCTAGCGTGCGGGCCTGAATTACCTCTGCTATTTCTAGGAAATTTACCACCGCTCTTGAGGAACTTTTCTACTCCGGTTCCCCCTTTGTTCAGCATTATAGTCGAAGGGTACATCCTGCTAAGGGAGGAGCTGTGTTGCTTATCTAACGCACACAAGCGTCCTGACCAACCTAAATTAAAGTACTTATGAGTGCTAAGCAGTCCTGTTCATCAGTGCATGATGATGGCCGCAGCGAGCATGAGTCAACCACCATCGTTTCTAAATGAGAAAGGAGAGCCTGAGATGTATTGGAAAGACTGGGTTAAACTGTTTGAATCTTACCTAGTTGCCATTGGGGCGAACATCTCTCTCCTTTACAGAAACAGCATATCTTACTACATAACTTGGGGGTATTTGGACGGAAAGTTTATGAAACACTGCCCAAACCTGAGAATGAAGGAGAAGGGGAGTGGACGCATTGGACATATTTGCTCCCACCACGCTCAAAGTGAAAATTCATTTCAGAGACAAAATCAATGTGGTGTTAGAATGTCACAGGTTTTACTGCAGATTACAAGGGAAACAACAGTATGTTACCAATTACATTGCAGCCTTAAGGGGTCTAAGTAACTTGAGTGGTTTTGGGAACCTGACAGATTCTCTTATAAGGGACCAGCTTGTCCATTGCACGAACAATATGCACGTACAAGAAAAGCTATTATCTAAAAATCCCACCCTCAGGGAGGCAGCTGCTATAGCCCAATCAGTGGAACACACTGCTAAGTGTATCAAAGAGATGAAATCTCCAACGGATCTGGCAGCTAACAAACATGAGAGTGTGGATGAGTATGAGATTTGTAAAGTGAAGAGTAAGGAAGGTACACAAATCAAATCACACTTTAATGAAAGGAAGCTCAGATGTGGCAGCAATAATTAGGTTAACAATGTACAATGCCCAGATAAAAGTGTGACATGTAAGAAGTGCAATAGAAGGGGGCATTTTGCCAGAGTTTGTAGAGAGGGAGATCCAAACAACAGAGAGGGTTTGGGAAAAGAAGGTGGTCTTGTTAAAGAAGTTAGTTGCGTCATTCCAAACAAAAGGAAATATGTCTTCCAGGTAAAAGACACGAAGGGAAGTATTAATTTAATCTATCCTGAAAGTGATGAACTACTCAATAGGAAGGCAATCACTGTGTATGCTGATTCATGTTCGCCTTTTACCCTGGTTCAGCCATGCAGATTTTGTGAGCATTAATATGGATTGTAGTGTGATGTTGGGAAAGCCAGACATTTCACCTACAGGCTATACCAAAGAATCCATACCACTTATTGGAATGAAAGAAATGTACATTGAATTAAAGGGGAGAAACACAGTGGGAAAAGTTTACATTGTGGAAACTGGGTCGAATTTATTGGTATGGCAACATTAGAAAGAGTCAGTATATGTGAGGAGTTCTCAAAATTGTTTTCAGACAAACTATGCCTTCCTCAGGATTTCCAGCATAAGAATAAGCTAAATACCAATGCTACACCCATCGGGCATACGTTACGTCCTGTACCACATCTTATGAGGGAACCCTTAGAGAAGGAATTGAACAGATTGTGCAGTATGGGCATTATCCAACCTATTGACACGTGGAAGTGGTTGGCACCCATTGTTATTGCATCCAAGGCTAATGGAGAAGGCATTCTTCTATGTGTGGACTTGCGCAGTCTGAATGAAAGTATCTGGGTTGAAAGATACCAACTTCCACACATTAAACAAAATACTTAGTACCAATGGACAGGCGAAGTACTTTAGTGTCAGTGATTTCTCCATGGCCTACCACCAAGTAGATCTCCATCTGGACTCTAGACCCCTCACAGCATTTATTACTCCACACGGAGCTTACACGTTTCAAAGAATGCAGTTTGGCCAGGCATCAGCTTCAGCGGGCTTCCAAAAAATAATGCACCAAATCTTGAAGGACGTGGGTAACGCCATGTGCTTCCATGGTGTATGGGGCGTCTGCTGAAGCCCATGACCAAACCCTCAGAGATGTTTTCAAAAGGTTTATGGATGCTAGATTGACAGTGCAGAACTCCAAGTGTCAGATCAGACTGACGTCTGTGGATTACCTTGGACACTCTATCTCTGAAAATGGGTTTAGGCCTAAACACAACTTATTGAGTGCTGTGAGATATGCCCCTTATCCCAAGAGTAAGGACAAGTTAAAACCCTTTCTGGGATTATTTAAGTATATGGCTAAGTACATGAAAAACTTCTCAGGAAAGTATGGACAGTTGCGGGATATTAAAAAAAAAAAAAACAAGGAGTTTGAATGTCAGGGTGAACACAAATTTACAGTTATTGCCTTAAAAGAAGAAATTGTCAATTCACCAGCACTAGGTACTTTTGATCCCAGGTAAAAAAAAACATCCTCACTACTGACGCCTCCAACAAGGGCCTGGGGGCTACTCTTTCACAGAAGGAAGACAAGGATGAAAAGATAATTGCCTTTGCATCCTGCTGCCTTACCAAAGCAGAGAGTAACTATTCTGTAGTCAAGAAGGCGACTGTGGCATGTTACTGGGTGGTTAAACACTTTAAATTCTTCCTCTGAGGTTTAAATGTTACTATCCATACTGATCACAAACCCCTTAGGTTCATGTTTACTGTCAAGAGCATAGAAACCCAGTACACCACGCATATGTAGATGGATACTGGGACTGGAAAGTTTCTGTTTCAAAGTTGAGTATGTTCCGGGGGGTGAAAACAACATTTCTGATTTTTTTTGTCCAGAACACGTTTATAAGATGAATCACCTGATGAGGTGTTAGACAGTCCCATCCTGGCAGTGACTGATCCTGAATTAACAGAAGATGAATGGGAAAAATGCATGGAAAAGGATAAGAGTCTGAGCATGTTAAAAGAATTGAATGTGGAAGGGTGGCCCAGCAAGTGCAGTGAGGTCGACGAGGAGATCAGACACTATTGGGAGGTCAGGTTTGAAGTGAGCATCATTGGAGGCAAAGTGTATCGCAAGAATAATATTTTACCCCCTGAAGGTTTGAGAAAGAGAATCGTGGGATTGGCACAAGAAGGTCACCTTGGGTGGAGCATGACAAAAAACAGAGTTAGAATTAGCTTCCGGTTCCTCAGAATGGATTCTCTGGTAGAACTTATGGTGAAGGACTGCCACAGTTGTGCCAAAAGTGACAAATCAAAGTCTACCCGCAAAGCTCCTTTATCCCCTGTTGAGGTACCACTGAAACCTTGGAGTAAACTTGCCATGGACATAATTGGACCAATGGACAATGTAGGAGTGTACAAAAAAACATGCTTGTGTTGGTAGATTATACATCGCACTGGGTTACGCACAAGTTTGTTCATTGCACCAACACAAACATGGTCCTAGATTTTCTCAAGGATGACTTTTCACCGGAAGGAATACCTTCTACCCTTGTCACAGACATTGGTGTCCAGTTCACATCCCAACAAATGAAGGAATTTTTGTTAAAACTTAACTAACACACCTTAAAGAACTGCGTTATATTTCCCCAAGGCAAATGGCCTGGTAGCAATGGTCAATAGGCTAATTAAAGAACACATATAGATAGCCGTGGTAAATGGTCATGATGTAGAATCATCTTTAAGTGACTGTTTATGGGCTACCACACCTAATCTTATGGATTTTGTGCCATCGACAAGGCTCCCCATTATGAGAGCTTTCTCCTGGCAGCTAGCAGATATATATTTGGAAGACTTTCAGGCAGCTTTACAGGCTCTCCCCTCAGGCAAAGCTACAGGAACAGACAACATACCTCTCGTGTTTTATAAAATGTTTAGAAGAGGTCTGTGGGGATATGCTCGAGCTATTCAACGGGTCAGGGAAGGCGCTGTTCCGCCAGGCTCTTGGGACACCACCAATATTGTTATTTTTTTTAAAGAAAGGGAAGGACCCCATCGGGCTGTGATTCTATAGACCTATCACACTCTTAAATAGCGACACCAAGTTGTATTCCAAAATCTTCGCGACTCGACTGAATAAAGTAATGCCAATCCTTGTTTCAGCTTGGCAAGATGGCTTTATTCAGGGGAGGAGAACGGTGGATCATGTTAGGCGGGTAATTACATTATTGGATGCCATAGAGGTTCTTGCAAAACCCATGGGGGTAGCTTTTCCAGATGCTGAGAAGGCCTTAGACAGGTGCAAACTAGTAAAAATAATGTTCCTGCCAAAACTACTTTACATTTTCCAAACAATACCTCTTGCTATACATAATGACCGGTTTAAGTTAATAGAGAGGGAGGTGGCTAGGTTTATCTGGTCCTACGGAAAAACAAGGAGGGCCAATGCATTCCTGTGTCTACCCAAGGTAGAGGGGGGTGGGGGCTCCCTAACTTTCACTTATATTATCTGGCAGCGGTGCTGCAGTACTATAGCCCTCTATTCAGTAACAAGGTAATGGCAGGGCCCGACCCTAGCTACGTCCCATCGATATTTGAGACTGTGATAGGGGCGAGGGCTAAAGGCTGCCTTGGGAAATTCTATGAAGCAAGCTTAAAAAAAAGTATAAGATCTCATTCACAGCATTTGAGAATTGGGCAGGGGTTGGAAACGGCTTGGGGTAGGCAGATTTAGTATATACACCCCCCTGCTCAGGAGTGACCAGGTACCTAGAGCCCTGCAAGACGATTGGAAGGTGGGAAAAGGCTGGCTTGGGCAGGGTTGGGGATCTCCAGGTTGGAGATTATATTGCATCCTTTGAGGTGGTCAGGGAAAGATTCAACATGGGTCACGGAGACTTTTTCAAAATTGAGCAATTAAGGGGCATTTTATTCAAGAAAGCTCGAGTGGCGGGCTTTGGACAGGTCCCTCTAATGGAATTATTTATAAAGGAGGAAATCTCAATCTCACAGATATGTAGCTGTCTGTTAGAGGAGGCCCCGGATGATCTGAATAAACATCGCCTGAGGTGGCAGGACAGGCTTTGGCTTCCACATTCCTTCTTTTTGGAATCACTAGCAATGGGGTTTCTATATTATGCTCTGCTAATCTACAATCACTACATTTTAAAACCCTATATTTATAAAACACCTGCAAGAATCGCGGAATGGGTTGGGGTGGAGGGGACTCGGTGCTTTAGATGCCCGGCTGAAGGAGCGGACCTGGTTCACATATTTTCCACCTGCCCGGGTATAGAACTAACAGCCGGGGAAATAACTGTTTTTTTATGTGAAATACTGTAGGCGGATACCCCCCTATCACCTCAGATTATCTTATTAGGAATAGCCAAGCAGGATAGGAGAATGGGAAGGAGCTCATTTTTATAGCTCTGCCAGTCTTCAGGTCGTGTGTCGCCTCAGCCTGGCTGGATCCATCGCCACCGACCATCCAGCAATGGAAAGGGCGTTTCCTACATATTTATAAATTAGAGGCAGCATTGTATGAAAGAAGAGGCAGGAAAGGAAAGAGTAAGGGGAATAGGATCTGGGGGTCACTCAGCCTGGATCTCCCCGCAGAATGAGCCAGTAGTTCATTCATTTAGGAAATGATTGGCTTGCTGGGGTTTTTTAATCAACCCTACCAGAATTGAAGCTGCTATGTTTTATGTTCTGTTTTCTGTGGCTGCGTTTACTAAATGAATCTGCTTGTACCTTTGCACTGTGTCTATGACCTTCTGTTTTTCCTCTAGCTGATGCATTTTCTAGGATCATGAATTACTATGGCTGTTTTTTATGATTAATCTTGCTAATATTTACTTTCTGCGATGTAATTATGCCTAAAACAATCTCTTTAATTGCTGTAACCTGCTCTTGCTCACAATGGGAAGAATAAAATCTTAAAAGAAAAAAAAAGAAACTGCTGGGACCCCTTGCATCACTTTTGCCCCGCCAGAGTGTCACTCTTTGTGACGCACCAGGAGGGGAAAAAATGCGCCATGTTGGTTCATATTTACAAAGTGACGCATCTAGGTAGATGCTTCACTTTGTAAACCCCAGTGCCACATTATACCTGCGCCAGGTATAATATATGCAGGGGGAGCGTCCCAACGCAAGAAAGGGTCGTAGACGTGACGCAGTGAAATCTATGATATTTCACTGCACCACTTCTAGGACGCAAATGTGTAAAAATCTTGCGCCTGCCTCACAGCAGGCGTAAGACTGACGCAGGCCCTTTCACATGGGGCTCGCCCCATGTGAAAGGACCCATTGATGGAGTTGCGTCACTTTTGTGACACACTCCAGCAATGTGTCACTTTTGCGCCTACAGATACGTCAGAAATACTGACGTATCTGTAACTCCTTGCGACATGATGCATCATACTGTAAATATGACGCATCATTGGTGTCACAAGGAGGGCGCAATAGAAAGTGAAGCATCGCTGTTTTCACGCAGCCATGCGTCACTTCTCATTAATTAGGCCCTGCATTTCTGAACACCCTGATCCCCTGTGGCTTCACTGATGTTACTAGAGAGATTATGCAAAAATGCACCATTTGCCACAATTTCTCAAATGTATTTCAGGATGGGGGACCCTTGCAACACTCCTTGGGGGGTTCAAGCTTAGTTAGGACTTTCTGACTGTGTGGGAATATTTCACAAATGCCCTTCGAGTTCTTCATAAGGTGATGTCAAATGTCCTCACAAATGCGCTCTGATTGCATTTTTATCCACGTTTTCTCAAAGGGACGATGCAGTCCACCTGGCTTTGCTACTCCTTCGCCCCTGGCCCCTTCAGAAGGTTAGGTTCGCTCACTGTAATTCAAATTGCAATAAGTGCTACTCTTCACCACTGCACAGGACCTTAACCTAACAAATCACCTGACATGCCAGTACCCGGATGAAAGTGCAAGAAATCATGGTGGAATCTTTGAGATAGAGGGGTGAACAGAAGAGATACTTGTCATTGAAAAACAAGAGGACCTTTAAGCCCGTGCGATCCTGGGACATGTGTGACTTTTCTTAAACAGAGAGGTTCTCATTTTTTTCATTCTCATCCAATCTCAGCTGTCAGCAAAAATGTCTGTCTGCAACCAATGCCATAAACTCGGTGAAGCTCGGCCAGACTACTTCATGGTTCAAGAGAAGGACCTTTTATCCTAAAAATGTTGCCACAGAAAGATCAGCGTGTCACCGTGAGTTACAACATCAGTGCGACGTGTCCCACTGAAAGAAGGAAACAAGAACCGGAAGCAACAAAAGAAAAGTAACTGTGAAACAAAATCCTTGTGTGTTCCTGTAGGAGAGTGCCAGAGAGCCAGCTTCCTACAGTTCCAACAAACAACGAAGCAAAATAAGCTGATAGGACAATGTTACAATGTAGTTTGTTTGTTATTATATATGTCAACAGCGTTTCAACCCTCGAGATCATGTCAGGGCTTCATCAGGACAGAAATCATGGAGGGACATCCGCTAATGAACAATCAACATAAAGAGATTAGGAAATATCCGGTCACAATCGTCATATTACAGGATGTGAAATTACCCACAATGACCAGTGAGCAGAGAATAAAACTGGTCCTTAAAGTGCGGTGGCACATGATAGCGTTCACCAATGTTGTTTAATAACAATAATAATATACTCACTACTACTGGAACACACTACTATGACAACACAGTCTACATCGGAATCACTGCACGCCTCTTGAAGAGACTACAGACAATACACAACTCAGAGGCAAGACTCGTCCTCAAGCGCCCCAGACTGACCCACATCACATCGCACCTCAAGAAGTTGCACTGGCTCCCGATCGAGAAAAGATGCTAGTACATGATGTTGATCCACGCATATAAAGCCCTGCATGACGAAGGGCCAGCATACATCAACAAACAGATGACCTTCCACCAATCGACCAAACACCTACGATCCGCCTCCCTCCTTCTCGCAGATACCCCCCAGATCTGCAGAGGCAACAGCGGAGGACTCTCCTTCTCACACCTGGTAGCCAAAGCTTGGAATGACCGTTGGCTGCACTTCAGGACCGCCCCATCACTCCAGCAATTTAGGAAAGGTAGTGCCCTAAGGTAATGTAAATAAATATGAGTACTCGAACAAGACGCTATAGTCCAATATCAAAAGGTATCATTTATTAGAGACAGTAATGTTTGCTGACTATTGGTTGTGATGAAACCAACAAGAACCTGTGGTTATGAAAAGGCACCCGGAAATACATAGGCAAATGAGTATTTCTGGCCCCATTTGGTCTATCCATGGCCAGTCTTTAACCACCAATCATACATAGTCTGAATTCTGACTTTTTCCTGATCTGTTCCTTTCTTGCGTCCTAGGGCAAGCCTTGGGCAATACGGTGTCGCTGTGTCCACCCTGCACATTACTGTCAGTCCCAACATGGTCTCCGGCCTCACTCTTTCAATCACCTGCACTTCCTCCTTGAGGGTAGAGGGGCATCGCTCAGCCTTCTGTGAGTGTAGCAGCTGCAGCAAAACACAATTTACATAACGCCGTGTCTTGGGGGCGGGGCCATTTCTGCTGCTCATACGCAGCAGGAATGACTTGCTTAATCCCAAATGCGCATGTCAGATTCATGTCAGATTCACCGTCTATTTTCCAATGGTCAGCCGATGTGCGCACTTCAGCCCACATCAATACCAGCTGTAAAACAGCTATGCAGACTGCAGGCACAGACTTCTTTTTGTAAGTAAGCACTGTGTCAGCCTGCTCTGGCCAATCATGCTGCTACTGTCATGGTGAAAATGGCATGAGAGTAGCTCCAGGATTGGTTAGGGTTCATTAGCCTTTTACTTCCCAGTCAGGCTCTGTGGTTACAGCCTAAGGTGATGACACAAACCACACTGTGTTCCCGCGACTTCAGGGTCTTCCCTGCACCTGATTTATTTCATACAAAAGTACAGTTTAACTAATTTGATGGGGTGGGTGCAGGGGGCAACTAGATTTTTGCCGAACTTGCAGTGAGCACAGAGACTTGCTGCTCTTCGCCTACCACTTACATGTCACTAGCCGCTTCTGCTTAAACCTTCAGAGTAAAAAGCAGGCACAGAAGGAAAGGGAGAAGAGACAAAGAAAGCAGAGAAGGAAGACAATGAAGAGGTGGGGTGAGAAAGGAGACTAATAGTGAGGAAAACCCAGTTAGATGGCAGAAAAGCAAAGACATTGAGAAAAATAGAAAGTGTCATATGGCTGATAGCGTCATTGTCAACATCGCTAAGTTAGCATGAGCTCTGCTGACATGATGCTGCTTCTGTGCACGTTACTACAAGACTTTATTTTGCAAAGACTCTGTTTATGCCTTTCTCATGAGAACTGTCTGCTTTGTGCGTTCTCGGTCTGTTCCTGGAGTTTAGTCTGAACACGGTGAGCAAGGTCGATAAACAATGCCCCTTGTTATTCCGTTCTGGTCAGACTCAAGCTTTGATATTATGGAGATGCAGGTTGGTTTACCACACACTTGGAGAGGGACCTTTCCAGGGAGAAGAGCCATGCTTTTCCTATGATGTAGATCTACCATCTATAGGCTAAGATATGGTGTCTGCTTACAAAGCCCTGAGCCCTTCTATTACCAAAGGGAGGGTGGTTTGACCTTTTTATCCTTTATCAACTGTCTATATAAGAAGACATCTCCCTTTATAATATATGGCCTTGTACAATGCTAACTGCTTTAGGTTTATAAGTTTTTCCTGCAGGTAGTGGCTTGTATTTTGCGTTATAGAGCACGATAGTTAAAATAAACATTTTAAACTATAACAGTGTCTCTGTCAATTCTTATTGTGGACAAGTACGAGTGAGTGAGCGAAAGGGTACGTCTTGCCACCTCGATTCCTGAGAGAGTTTGGAGTGTTGTGTTCTGGGGTGTGTAATCATTTGTATCTTTGCGATAGTTTAGGAGAGCGAGTGAGACACTATAGGTAGTCGGTCCTGGGATTGTGGGTACTGAGGCGGTCGGAAGGCTTAGCCCCTATGCACTGAGGGTCCGTATTTCTGCGCATAGTTCTCTGTATGTGCAGAATCCCTGAAGCAAAAGGGAGTAGCGAGAATGAGAAATAAAGAAGGGAAATTTTACAGCTGCAGAGAGAATTTCTCAGGGGCAGGAGATGAGTGAAGAAAGAGGTTCAAAGACTGGAGGGAAAGAAGAGGGAATAATATAGAAGAAGGAGTGAGGGAGGTAAAAGTAAAGAGAAATAGGAACAAAGAGACAGCAGAAGGAGGTGTGTTGAGAGAAGGTGACAGAGCTATTATGAGTCAGAAAGGAGACGTGAAAGCAAGATAAGTGATGATAGATCAGAAGAAAGGGGGAGTGAATGGAAAAGCACACGGGAACGTGCAGAATATGATCAAAATGTGTTGTAAAAAGAACAAGTTTTCCCATTCTGCAGAAAAAACAATTCTATGGGGAGATTCCTCGGAAACATCCCCAATGCATTGATCAGGCTTGTACACCGTGGGCCTCATTCATGGGGAATTGGCGTAGCGCAGCGCCACAAGTCTTCTGGCTGCACTGCCCTACGCCAACGTGAAAAGGCAGTCATGCACCGCATTTATGAAATACAGTGCATGCCTGTCCTTTCCTCCTGCATTGGTCTCAACGTAGGCACCCGTGCACCATGAGGCAAAGGCTTGTGTGTTTTGCAGTCAGGATTGGTTTTGTGCAGTAAGGAGCACCTTCCTGCACAATAACAAGCAGGGAGGTGTTTTCCTCTTTCTATGTCTGCTGCAGAATCCAGCATACATGGAAAAGACTAAGAACGAGGAGAAATACAAATATTTCTGCTTGTTAAGTCTGCTGTGGGTAGGTGTAAGGTGTGGTGTTGTCCCCGGTGTTTGTGATTAAGTAAGTCTGGGGCAGCGTCAACACCCATGGGTCACACGTGCGCCCTAGCTTCATGGTGAAAGCGTGGCTGCTTTGCAGTCAGGATTGTTTTTATGTAGGAAGGGACACCTTTCTGCACACAAACAATCTTCTGAGGCATATTCCTCTTGTTATGTGTGCTGCGGAACAGAGCACTAAAGGAAAGAAGTAACATCGAGAAGTGAATTTATCTCTCCTCACTAGGCCTCTCTCGGGTAGGTGCTCCATCTTGGCGCACAACCAGGTTTCCTGCCTTTAGTAAGTCTGGGTGTGCCTTGTAATCCATGGGTCGATGCATTGGAAGGGCTACGCTCCACCCATTTAACTCCTACTCCGGGCAGTGGAGCACAGGGCACTGCACTGCGTTACATTTATTCTTTACAAAGCCATGAAAGGCAGCACAAATCGGCCCTTGCATGGCTTTGCAAACCTCGAGTTGTATTTTGTGTTGTGAATGCACCACAAAAGATGCACAAACACTGCACAAAGCATTGGAAAATCCATGTCATCGAGACCCTGATGGATTGAAGGTGGAAAGATAAAGATATGAAAGACGACAGCAATGCGACGAGGACTCGAGCTTGATTTAGATCTTGATGGATGGGCTGCTCTGTCACAACGAAGATGGAAACCCCGTCTGTCGAAATATAAACCCAATAGGATAACATCGAATGTATATTTCCGAGGACGCAATATCTGTCACTGTTGTGACACAGTAGCCTGTACGCCGAGATCTAAATCTGGCACTAGGATACTTTAGCTTTTATACTTCAGAGGACAGGATATCCGTCACCGTTGTGATGCAGTAACCCGTCCGCCAAAACCTAAAACAGGCTCTAGGATACAATAGCCTTTATACTTCAGAGGACGGGATATCTGTCACCGTTGTGATGGAGTAACCCATCCGCCAAGATCTAAATCCGGCCTGAGTCTTTGGATGAGGGATCTCCCGGTGACAACTACAAGAGGACACTTTCACTTCTGTTGTGAACTCACAACTCCACACTTTCCCGACTTCCCCTGGGACAGAGTGCACCTGAAACCTGGGCTCGACAGTGGGCACCTCCAAGACACCACAGCCCACCCAGGAAGTAGGTATTACACATGTGACAGAAGTTTAACACCTACCGGTGTGATTTTCCAATTATAATTCTTTATTCGGCACTTAGAAAGACACCATAAAAGCACATACACAATATACACACATATATTAAATACAAAAATGTTTAAAAAGTATGAGTTAAAATTTGGCTAAAAACGCATTTCATAAAGATAGGGAAAGAGGAATTTACTTTACGTGATTAGGAAGCATTAAAATCATTTATTTCTCTAGTGTTCCTTAGCCGCATTGCAACCCGGATAAAACGTATAATAAAAAGCAAGGTATGGGCATCTGCGGCTTCCTGAAGAAATCTCGAGGCCTTTTTTGCTTGTCTGAGTTTCGTTTCTTTCAGTATCCCTACTAAAAACGTACGTCTTGGGGCCGAGTAAAAGGGGCATAACAAAACAAAGTGAAGGGTATCCTGCGGAGACCTAGTGTCGCAGCCGCAGGTACCCTTCGCCTCCACTGTAAGAGTGAACCCAAAAGGGACCGCAAGTAAATGGTGGAGCATATTTAGTCTGAATCGGGTCATATGGTAACGGTCCTGAGCATTATGCATGACCCTCAAATATGGTTCCATTCCTTGCTTCACTGTTAGTTGGCAATGGGATAAAACAGTGGGCTTATGTCTTTCCATCTCAGCCCTAGTCGTAAGGGACCAGTCTGAAAAAAGTTTTTTAACCATTGTTTTGTTCTGGCCAGTTAAGGGTTCTGGGTCTGTGAAGAAATTTTTTCAGCCAATTGCCTCCAGAAAGTCCTTTATATACTTTAGCCAGGGTATGTGACCCCCTTTGTCACGTTTCAGACAGTCTTTTATAATTTGTCTTGTAAGGACCGCTTCTGGATTGATCCAGATTTTAACCCAAGCAAGGAGAGGTTTAATTTTTATCCGGTCTTCAATATAAGGCTCTCCAACTTCCTCATGAATAATGTAGGCCGGGGTACTCTGTGGCAGTTTCAAGATTCTTCTAAGGAATTTGTTTTCTTCCACCTGAATCTGTTGTAATTTTTTGTCTATAAAACCCCATACTTCTGCTCCGTATGTGACCTTAGCACAACAAATTGATCTGTACAAGTTTAAAATTTGCTCTGGGGACTATCTACCCAGTCTTCTCCCGTACCCCATAATGGCCCCTGCTGACGCCACCAGCTTTGTTGCGTGTTTCTCCACCAGGGGGTTAAAGCTCAGTTGATTGTCAAATAGTACACAAACATATGAAAAGATCTTAACCTGGCCAATCTTGTGTGACCCAATTTTATAGATACATTTCCCTTTTTCTTTTGCTCCTGTTGACATGATGTAAGATTTTTCCAAATTTGTTGATAAATCAAGTCTGGCCATAAATTCGACAAAACCATCGATCAGCTTCTGTAATCCCAATGGAGTTCTGGCTAACAATACTGTGTCATCGGCATAGAGTAATACCGGCACAGCTCGATGGCCAATTGGGGTGAATCCACGTGTAATTTAAGCAGTTCTTTCTCCAGGAGATTAATATATATGGAGAACAGGAAGGGCGCTAAAATGCAGCCCTGCCTCACTCCACTGGTGCATAAGAAGGGGTCGGTCCTACTTCCCTCTTGGTTATATCTCACACTTGCAGACATATTCCAGTGTAGAGTTTTTAGAACGTCTACAAGGGGTTGATCCACTCCTAGACTTATCAATAACGACCGAAGTTTCTCTCTGTTTACACGGTCAAAAGCCGCGGAGAGATCCATGAACCCAATATATATGGTCCCACTGCTAGCGATGGTGTATTTTGCTGTTAGGAGGTACAGGTTCAGGCATTGATCAGTGGTGGATCTACCCTCCCTGAAGCCATATTGAACATCTGTCAGGACCTGATACTCCTCCTCCCATTCCTGCAGATGATGCAAAATGACACGGCCCAGTACTTTAGCTGCCACGCCTATAAGGGATATGGGGCGGTAACATTGAGGGTCATCGCAGTTCCCTTTTTTATAGATCGGGACTATGGTTGCTGTTGACCAAGAGCGAGGCAGTCCTGCCACCACTGCCTCGTTCAAAACCCTCGTGAGCAGTGGGGCCCATAGGTCTGTGTTGCTCAGGTAGAGGTCGGGGGTATCCCATCAGGGCCAGGTGCTTTATTCTTACAGAGTCCTACTATTGTCAATTCCACTTCTTCCAGGCGAAAGTCCAGTTTTGCATTTGGGATTAACCTTGGTCCTTCACCCTGAAGTAAGTTTCCTGCATAATTATAGAGGCTCTGGAAATGGGACTGCCATTGTTCGTGTAGGATCGTTTTAATTATTTTAGGTGCTCCTGGGTCCTGGAAGCATGAGGTATTGATAACCTTCCAGAATCCGGAGGTATCTCGCCTTTCTGCTGCCTCCCTCAGATCCTCCCAAGCTTGAATTTGTAAACTCTTTTTTCGGCAATTCAGTGCTTTTTTATATTCAATTCTGTGTTGTGCAATTTTAAGACTATCCCTAGGTTTGGAGTGGAGACTAAGTTTAAATTGTTTGTGCGCCTTAGTGCAAACAGAGTCGAACCAACGCGGAGTGAAAGGAACTTTACTATCTTTAGAAGCCTTAAGTAGGTTATCCACATGGCGCGCAATTTCTTCAAATGCGCTAACCACTAGTGCTCCTTCCACATGAGGGTCGAGACATATATTTATGGCGTTTAGTCCCTCTGTTATTAAGCTTCTATAAAATCTATCTCCGTCAATCTTTGCCCACTTAATCCTCCTTCCCTGGTCCACTGCCTTTTCCATAACATCTGATCTCCTTGTAAATTTTTGAAAATCAAAACCTTTTAGTACAAGGGTCAAGGGGTTATGGTCACTAAAGATGCTTGTATCTATGGCCATGTTATTAATGTTTCTCTTTATGAGGGGTGAGACTAGAATAAAGTCAATATACGACTGGCAACCTCTGCCTCTGAATGTTGGGTTGGGGGTCTCCATTTTTACCTAACTCTGCGAGGTCCATAGTGTGGACCAGGTTGTGCCTTTTTGTTAATTTCTCTAGGTCCCATCCCTCAGTTACATGACCAAAATGTGGCCCTTTTGCTACAGTGCATCTTGACCAATCTCTGTTGAATAGTTTTAAATTATCACAGAAATGACAATTAAAATCCCCCATAAGTATTATACTGGGGGGTTTGGTGTCTTATTTAAGGAAACCAACTTTTCTAAGCAGGAGTCCAATTCCTTAACACCGGACCCCTTTCCCATCGTGCCTACGGCATTATACCAGTTTAGTAAAAGAATGTTAAATCTTTTAAAAAGAAACCCCACAGCTTGTATATTCCATGAGTTCCAATTATGATTAGTCCAAGTTCCCTGCATTTGGAGATCTACATACATTATTAATCCCCCAATCGTTCTACCCGATAGTGGCTTAGTGGCTGGCACAGAAAAACATTTATACCCCTCTAAACTATACAAGTTTGGGTCGACCGCCCATGTTTCTTGGAGGCATATAATTTAAACGTTTTTAATATAATTCTGCCATTCCTGGGATTCAAATTTAGCTGCTAGTCCAGCAATATTCCAGGATATGATTCGAAGATTTTTTCGTAATTGCCCCCCCTTCATTGTTCTGTAGGATCCCTTGCTAGATGCTCTTCCTGTACTACTTCTGAAGTTGTTATATTGGTACGGGGTTCTGGGATGTTGTCACTATCCTGTTTATTTTGCTCTGGGGTTGTCTTTTGATCTAGTTGTTCTATTATTTTATTTCCCCCTTTTTTGGTTTTTAAATACTTTTTGCTAACTTCCCTACCATCACTGTGCCTTATGGAGCTTGGAGTTCCGATTCCTGTTACAATAGGCCCTTCCTCCTCTGATCTTATAAGGGTGTCTAGCACAATAGATTTCTCTAGTTTGAGTCAGTCGACCTCTTCAAGAGCACTGAACCTGCTCCAGTGCATGTTTTGAGCTAAGAAAGGGTCATAGGCT
Organism: Lissotriton vulgaris; assembly: GCF_964263255.1. Taxonomy (NCBI): domain Eukaryota; kingdom Metazoa; phylum Chordata; class Amphibia; order Caudata; family Salamandridae; genus Lissotriton; species Lissotriton vulgaris. The sequence continues at coordinate 38,424,177 of NC_141699.1, read as the reverse complement.
GAACTGGTTTGATATGGGATTTGCCCTTGGACCGGTCTATACTGAGATTCCATCTGTGGGACCCTATTAATGGGAATTATATTTCTCTGCACTGGTCTTTGGGGTGTATATGGATAAAAGTATGACAGGTGTAAGGGGTGGATTTGTGTGTGAGATCTGCTAGGGGGTGCATTGCATATATATTTTACTGCTGCAATGTCTCTAAAGTTAGCTGTTATTATATCCCCTGCTATTGTTTTTATTCCTCTCCCAATCCACTCCCCCCTTCTTACTGTAAGAATTTCCCCACAGATGTTAGGGGGTAGGGGTTTGTCTGCAACCACTGCGCACATTTGTTTTTTAATTCCACATGTGTGTCCCTTTTACCCTCTTTTAGTGGTGGGACTCCTATTAATACGACCACGAAGGGCAGAGCTTCGGGTGGAAGATTGATAGTCCTAAATCGGGTCGATGTTGTTTTATTTACTGAAGCATGCGTTGACAGGGTGGGGTTTGCCGTGGAATTGTCTTTCGGGGGTTGTTCTGTTTTTCTGTTTAGGACTTGAGCATTTCCTTGGCATTGTTGTTTTGTTTGGCCCTGTGTTGTCTTATTGGTGCTACAAAGATTTGGAGGTATTGGGGCTTTTTGCGCAGCCTGAGTGTTCATTTGTTTAGCACTCTTTACTTTATTTGATGCCAATTCATTCGTTGATGTTACCTTGTCTTTTATTATTTTTTTGGTCTAGCCCCCATCATGTCCCACTTTTGATGAAGCATTGTCCTGTGCCAATTGTCTTGTTTGGCCTACTCCCTTGTTGTTTATTAAAGAGGTTAATCTATCGATTTTGGACATAAGGGGTTTGATCAATGTAGTGATTGTATCTTCCAGATCAGCTTTTAGGTCAGCTACCATATTGGCGATCCAGCAAGGAATTCCTGGTGTGGAAGGAGTTATTGGTGCCACTAGATTATGATTTACAGTTTTGTTGTAACCTTATTTTTTGGCCTGTTTTTCTCTGGGCCTTTTCCCCTCCATATTATTTGATTTAGCCTTTCTTGTGTCACATGTAGAGCTTATATTAATATGGGTATTCACTGTCTCCTTCGTATTTTCAATAGGGGCCTGAGCGCACGGGAGGTCCGCAAAGGAAGAAGTGACGCCAAGACTAATATCTTGATCATCTGTGACATCTAGAGTGACTACAGAGAGATCAGTAGCCACTTCCTGTGTGTCTTGAATAATAGTCATTGGTGGTAAGGACATCCTTCTCTCTGTATTTGCTATTGCATTTGTTACGACCCCTATAGTCTGCTGTAACATTTTGTCAATGGCAGTAAGTGTAGGTACTGGTTGTGGGATGTCCACTTTTTGTTTAGTACTCGATCTTAGAACAGGCATCCTGGTGCTTTTAGATAACTTCCTCATCGTTAGGCACCTAACAGCAGTACATAGATAAGTTCAACAGCAGTTTTGACGGGCTAAATACAATAATAACTTATATGTAGCAGTATGGAGACTTCAGGAGGGTGCCCCAGCCCAGCCTCTTCTGGCCGCTGAGGGCCGTAGAGGGCCCGCCCTTTGCCCGGGCTTAGCCCCGGGCGTCCAGCGCGCGTCCCGTGACGTGGGGGAAGCGCCGGTGATTTCACCGCCTCCGTGCGCATCAACCGGCGTGTGTGGGCGGGCCGCCGGGAACTCTGGGGGATGTAGTCCCCCCGCTCGGCGGCCGCGAGGTGTAGGCGGTGGCGGGGGGGACCAAGTGCCCAGAGGAAGAAGCGCTCGTGAGTGCGATGCCCAGCAGCAGGTTCGCAGCAAGTTCTCCCAAGTTCGCCCAAGTCAGGGTAGGTTTTTGTCAATCCCTCGTCAGAGTCAACCGCTCTTGCAAGGGAGCGCCGGTGATTTCAGCGCCTCCGTGCGCGTCAACCGGCGTGTGTGGGCTGGGCCGCCGGGAACTCTGGGGGATGTAGTCCCCCCGCTCGGCGGCCGCGAGGTGTAGGCGGCGGCGGGGGGGACCAAGTGCCCAGAGGAAAGAGCGCTCGTGAGGGCGATGCCCAGCAGCAGGTTCGCAGCAAGTTCTCCCAAGTTCGCCCAAGTCAGGGTAGGTTTTTGTCAATCCCTCGTCTGAGTCAACCGGTGTGATTTTTTATCTATTAAATATGTAAACAACCACAAAAATATCCCTGCATGGGGTGAACAAAGACACCGATCAGACCCCACAGCTTCCTCCCACCCGTGAAGCGTCGCCTGGAGTTATTAATGTGGTTTTCTCTCCGCTCTGACACACGTTGCTTTTCTCTCACCAAGTGTGGGGCTCGGGCTGGGAAGAGCTGGGCCCATTACTCAGACACGACGAGCTGCACAGAGAGAATCACAGCCCAGCGTGTGCAAATGGAAAGCAAAATAGGTTATGACAGCCCCGGGACACATGCAATTACCTTCCCATCCGAGCACATGGAGCAGAGAGAATGGGCTCTGCTTGGCCAGCAGAACTGGATCTGTGAGAGCCAAGCCTGGCCTGGAACTGCATGCGAGGAAAACACGAAGCATCAGCAGAACCGGGCCTGAGAGAGCCCAGCCTGGCATGGAACTCAGGGGCGTAACGATAATTGAGGGAGCCTCCCTGCAAGGTACATGGAGGGACCCCCTCGGGACTGTGCCCCCTCGCCGAAGTGCAGTGCTGACTGGGCCCCCTGGAGCTTCGGGCCCCCCGCACTGCGGGGGGTGCGGGGGCCTGTGTAACTCCCCTAATGGAACTGCATGCAAGGAAAACACGAAGCATCAGCAGAACAGGGCCTGAGAGAGCCCAGCCTGGCCTGGAACTGCATACGAGGAAAACACGAAGCATCAGCAGAGAAGCCGAGGGCCTGAGAGAGCCCAGCCTGGCCTGGAACTGCATGAGAGGAAAACACGAAGCATCAGCAGAGAAGCCGAGGGCCTGAGAGAGCCCAGCCTGGCCTGGAACTGCATGAGGAAAACACAAAGCATCAGCAGAACTGGGCCTGAGAGAACCCAGCCTGGCCTGGAATTGCATGCGAGGAAAACACAAAGCATCAGCAGAACAGGGCCTGAGAGAGCCCAGCCTGGCCTGGAATTGCATGCGAGGAAAACACAAAGCATCAGCAGAACAGGGCCTGAGAGAGCCCAGCCTGGCCTGGAACTGCATGCGAGGAAAACACGAGGCATCAGCAGAGAAGCCGTGGGCCTGAGAGAGCCCAGCTTGGCCTGGAACTGCATGCGAGGAAAACACGAGGCATCAGCAGAGAAGCCGTGGGCCTGAGAGAGCCCAGCTTGGCCTGGAACTGCAAGCGAGGAAAACACGAGGCATCAGCAGAGAAGCCGTGGGCCTGAGAGAGCCCAGCTTGGCCTGGAACTGCATGAGAGGAAAACACGAAGCATCAGCAGAGAAGCCGAGGGCCTGAGAGAGCCCAGCCTGGCCTGGAACTGCATGAGAGGAAAACACGAAGCATCAGCAGAGAAGCCGAGGGCCTGAGAAAGCCCAGCCTGGCCTGGAACTGCATGCGAGGAAAACACGAGGCATCAGCAGAGAAGCCGTGGGCCTGAGAGAGCCCAGCTTGGCCTGGAACTGCATGCGAGGAAAACACGAGGCATCAGCAGAGAAGCCGTGGGCCTGAGAGAGCCCAGCCTGGCCTGGAACTGCATGCGAGGAAAACACGAGGCATCAGCAGAGAAGCCGAGGGCCTGAGAGAGCCCAGCCTGGCCTGGAATTGCATGCGAGGAAAACACAAAGCATCAGCAGAACAGGGCCTGAGAGAGCCCAGCCTGGCCTGGAATTGCATGCGAGGAAAACACAAAGCATCAGCAGAACAGGGCCTGAGAGAGCCCAGCCTGGCCTGGAACTGCATGCGAGGAAAACACGAGGCATCAGCAGAGAAGCCGTGGGCCTGAGAGAGCCCAGCTTGGCCTGGAACTGCATGCGAGGAAAACACGAGGCATCAGCAGAGAAGCCGTGGGCCTGAGAGAGCCCAGCTTGGCCTGGAACTGCAAGCGAGGAAAACACGAGGCATCAGCAGAGAAGCCGTGGGCCTGAGAGAGCCCAGCTTGGCCTGGAACTGCAAGCGAGGAAAACACGAGGCATCAGCAGAGAAGCCGTGGGCCTGAGAGAGCCCAGCTTGGCCTGGAACTGCATGCAAGGAAAACACGAAGCATCAGCAGAACCGGGCCCGAGAGAGCCCAGTCTGGCCTGGAACTGCATGCAAGGAAAACACGAAGCATCAGCAGAACAGCCGAGGGCCTGAGAGAGCCCAGCCTGGCCTGGAACTGCATGCAAGGAAAACACGAAGCATCAGCAGAACCGGGCCTGAGAGAGCCGAGCCTGGCCTTGAACTGCATGCGAGGAAAACACAAAGCACCAGCAGAGCAGCCGTGGGCCTGAGAGAGCCCAGCCTGGCCTGGAACTGCATGCGAGGAAAACACGAAGCATCAGCAGAACCGGGCCTGAGAGAGCCGAGCCTGGCCTGGAACCGCATGCAAGGAAAACACGAAGCATCCGCAGAACTGGGCCTGTGAGAGCCCAGCCTGGCCTGGAACTGCATGCGAGGAAAACACAAAGCATCAGCAGGGCAGGGCCTGAGAGAGCCCAGCCTGGTCTGGAACTGCATGCGAGGAAAACACGAAGCATCAGCAACCCTGGGCCTGCGAGAGCCCAGCCTAGCCTGGAACTGCATGCGAGGAAAACACAAAGCATTAGCAGAACTGGACCAGCGAGAGCCCAGCTTGGCCTGGAACTGCATGCGAGGAGAACACGAAGCATCAGCATTGGGCCTGAGAGAGCCCAGCCTGGCCTGGAACTGCATGCGAGGAAAACACGAAGCATCAGCAGAACTGGGCCTGGTGAAGCAGCGCGTGTCCTGCAAATGCAGACAAAATACACAGATATGCAAAACCCTCAGCACTGGCCGTTGCCACCTGCTCACGGGGGAGCCCTTCCCTACAGGCCGGTTTGTGATGCTGAATATCACCAGGGCATCAAATTCACTCAGAATCCCTCCATGAGTTGGTGTGACTTACTCCTGGAACGTAAGGGATGTAAGTGGGTGTGGTGTGTATGTAAAATACTAGAGCATTGAGTTGATTGCTCTCAGCCAGTGGCTTAATGGTCCTTTCCGTAAATAGAACAAAGTCAGTTTTCAGGAAGTTCCACATTAATCAGGGAGAAGCACTGATCCTATGGCACCACACATTTCACCCAAAGTCTCCTGCATGACATGACTTTCTAGGGAGGCAACCAGTCAACCTCATGAGGTCGGCTTGAAGAGATATTGAGGTCTGTGTCTGTGTGGACCGTCGCTTCCTGCTGAGGGCCCTCTGCCCCAGGAAGCTCTTGCCTTGAAAAGTCTTGTGTTTGGAGAGAGAACTGTTGGCCTTTGTCAGACAGAGCGCAAATATGAAGTGGACTCGAACATCTGTGTGGAAGATCTGTACATGTGGAACTGGTTTCTTGCACGGAACAAAACCCCTTCTCAATATTTTCCACAAATCGACTAGATCACTTTCATACAGGCGCCAAGAAGATGTGGAGAAGGGAACATTTCAAACCAAACTCTTTCTACTAGATGTCTGTAGCGTCTTCCTCAGCGCTGGAGCGTGCAGTTAGATTACACCACAAAGGGAGTTGTAGTTACGCACTACTTTCTTCCTCCGCATACGCTCACACACTGTGCATTATCTCATACTCAACATTAACCACACCCTAACACCTCCCCGCGTATGAGGTAGTTTCTGTGCAGAGTCCACAGCAGAACAACGAGCGTCCCAGTGCAAATATCAATCGATACCCTACAATGTCTGCCGTTGACAGTACTCCTTCAAGAAGAGTTAATTTTGAGAAGTCAAAACTATTGTATGGCTTGTTTGTGTTTTTGCTAAAACTTAATAAAAAATTTCTTAAACAAAAAAAAACTGGATGAGTTTCCAAGCTGAGCCGACTGGAGGTTCTGAGTTCCATAAAATGTTCTGAGTCCCAACATGGAGTGCGAAAAAGGGAATCACAATCGTCAGGTCGATCATATGCTTCCATGGATCGGGCAGGAAATGACATATATAGTCTAAGCGATGTTTCAATGGCATCAACGTGCAGGAGACTCAAGGTCTCATTAAGGCTTGAAGACTGTTATCCCTAAGTTCAGGATGGCCGCAATGGTTGGGCGCTCAGTGGCCATGACTACAGCCACCTTGAGCACTCGCTCAGCAATTTAGAATAAACTGATGTTATCTTTTGGTCGATATCTTCTGGCCTTCTAAATTTGTTGGTGACCCTTATTCATTTCTCTTACAGAACCTAATTTAAAGCACTCTTGCGCCAGGAAACTCCGCTCTTCAAAGTAGCTGTAAAGTGTAATCCTTCTTTGTGATTTATGTCCAAAATCAAATCACATTGCTCTAAACACACAGGGCCTGATTCACAAAGGTAAATGTGCACTTTTGTGTAAGTTTATGATTGTTTGGTACTCACAAAGGGATTCATGAATAGAATTTTTACAAGTGCGGAGTCTCTACACACAAAACAGAACAGTCCTATCTTTTTATGTACAGAGACTCCGCACTCATGAAGACACTTCTCATAAATATGTTAGGGGCATATTATCAAGGACAGTGTTAAAAATTATCGCAGTTTTATCGGCAGAAAACTGCCGCTAAAGCGGCGATCATGGGCTTGATAATATGCCCTTGAGAATTCCAATAGAAGTCCATGTTCTGGTGAGAACCTGGGCTTCTATTGGAATTCTCTAGGGCATATTATCAAGCCTATTATCGCTTCTTTAGAGGCAGTTTCCTGCCGCTAATCTGGCGATAATTTTAACGCCGTTCTCGATAATATGCCCCTTAGTGAATATCAGAGAATGATAAACTTACCCAAAAGTGTAGGTTTACCTTTGTGAATCAGGCCCACACAGTAGAAGCAGCAATCTGAGTTAAAACTGCGTATGCCTGCTCAGCGGAAAGACTCCTCAAACATGCAAAGATGTTGCTTTCTGGGGTTGGTTGCTCCAAGAGCTCTGTTAAAGCTGGCCTGACAACACACACCAAGGCTCTCTATGTGCCATTTGTATGAACACATTTTTCCATAGACACAGAATGGGTAAAGACCTTTGATACATTATGGCCCCATGTGCCCAGACCAGCCAGAGGATGGCAGAACCTGGTGCTGAAGTGCTCAGTGTTGGCATCAATGCTTGGCCTTCACCACAGTCGGGAGGAATATTTACCCTGGGAACTATTTTGGTGCCCCCTAGAGAACTCTTTTTGGTTGCTCTTGCCCTCCCCTATCTTCTGCTGTGGACCCTGCCCACATTAGTCTGGTTTCCCCACATATCCGTTGTGAACCCTGGTACTCATTCAGCGGTGTGCCTCATGAGCAAGCTTCCTGGGGTCAGTCTGCTTACTATCCATCAGATCTGGAACACAAAGAGTACTCAAGTGCTCCAAACCAATCAAGTTGTACAAACCCTGGTAATCAGTTACTTTGCTGCCCTTTATCCAACCATCCAGTGCTCTCCAATAAAGGTTCACACACTCAACCCACGTATTGGATTAAAGCTTTTTGAAGGACCTAAACTTTTCTCTGTACTGCTTAGGTGTGCCCAGACCCACGTCTGAGCATACCCGGCGCACTTAGAGCGAAAAGGAGAAAGACACACCCTTTGCTTTTGTCACCCTAAGTGGGAAGGGTCTGCCAGATGTTGTTCCTGTGCTCACATCGCCACTGGATTCAAGATAGCCTGGCTGATGATGGGTGATGCCCCAAAACTGGTCCCAGGATGCTTGTTTCCAGTCCAGGGAGGACCTGGCTTGGCAGATGGGGCTGGCCAGCGTGGAAGGGTATACTCAGATGTGAGTCCCTTGCTCATTGCACCATCAGGATTCAAGCAAGCCGGGCCGAAGACGGCTGAAATGCCAGAAACCGGTCCAGGGAAGCTTGTTTCCTTCCCAGTATAAGAATTAGCTTGGTAGTCTGGTCTGCCCTGTTCCCATGATGCACTGGGCCAGGGACAGACTACTTTGCATGTAGCCAGGTTCTGAGCTGGGATGGTGCAGTGAGTTAAAAAACGGTGATGGATCAAGCCCTGATCTTTGGACTGGGTAAGAGTGGTCTGCTTAATTCAGACACTCTGTTCATCACCACCCCCTTTTCTGAATCATTTTGTCCACCATAAGCATGAAAGGGTATACTCAGATGTGAGTCCCTTGCTCATTGCACCATCAGGATTCAAGCAAGCCGGGCCGAAGACGGCTGAAATGCCAGAAACCGGTCCCCGGAAGCTTGTTTCCTTCCCAGTATAAGAATTGGCTTGGTAGTCTGGTCTGCCCTGTTCCCATGATGCACTGGGCCAGGGACAGACTAATTTGCATGTAGCCAGGTTCTGAGATGGAATGGTGCAGTGAGCTAAAAAACGGTGATGGATCAAGCCCTGAACTTTGGACTGGGTAAGAGTGGTCTGCTTAATTCAGACACTCTGTTCATCGCCACCCCCTTTTCTGAATCATTTTGTCCACCATAAGCGTGGAAGGGTATACTCAGATGTGAGTCCCTTGCTCATTGCACCATCAGGATTCAAGCAAGCCTGGCGGAAGACGGCTGAAATGCCAGAAACCGGTCCCCGGAAGCTTGTTTCCTTCCCAGTATAAGAATTGGCTTGGTAGTCTGGTCTGCCCTGTTCCCATGATGCACTGGGCCAGGGACAGACTAATTTGCATGTAGCCAGGTACTGAGCTGGGATGGTGCAGTGAGCTAAAAAATGGTGATGGATCAAGCCCTGATCTTTGGACTGGGTAAGAGTGGTCTGCTTAATTCAGACACTCTGTTCATCACCACCCCCTTTTCTGAATCATTTTGTCCACCATAAGCGTGGAAGGGTATACTCAGATGTGATTCCCTTGCTCATTGCACCATCAGGATTCAAGCAAGCTGGGCCGAAGACGGCTGAAATGCCAGAAACCGGTCCCCGGAAGCTTGTTTCCTTCCCAGTATAAGAATTGGCTTGGTAGTCAGGTCTGCCCTGTTCCCATGATGCACTGGGCCAGGGACAGACTAATTTGCATGTAGCCAGGTACTGAGCTGGGATGGTGCAGTGAGCTAAAAAACGGTGATGGATCAAGCCCTGATCTTTGGACTGGGTAAGAGTGGTCTGCTTAATTCAGACACTCTGTTCATCACCACCCCCTTTTCTGAATCATTTTGTCCACCATAAGCGTGGAAGGGTATACTCAGATGTGAGTCCCTTGCTCATTGCACCATCAGGATTCAAGCAAGCCGGGCCGAAGACGGCTGAAATGCCAGAAACCGGTCCCCGGAAGCTTGTTTCCTTCCCAGTATAAGAATTGGCTTGTTAGTCTGGTCTGCCCTGTTCCTATGATGCACTGGGCCCGGGACAGACTAATTTGCATTTAGCCAGGTTCTGAGCTGGGATGGTGCAGTGAGCTAAAAACGGTGATGTATCAAGCCCTGATCTTTGGACTGGGTAAGAGTGGTCTGCTTAATTCAGACACTCTGTTCATCACCACCCCCTTTTCTGAATCATTTTGTCCACCATAAGCGTGGAAGGGTATACTCAGATGTGAGTCCCTTGCTCATTGCACCATCAGGATTCAAGCAAGCCGGGCCGAAGACGGCTGAAATGCCAGAAACCGGTCCCCGGAAGCTTGTTTCCTTGCCAGTATAAGAATTGGCTTGGTAGTCTGGTCTGCCCTGTTCCCATGATGCACTGGGCCTGGGACAGACTAATTTGCATGTAGCCAGGTACTGAGCTGGGATGGTGCAGTGAGCTAAAAAACGGTGATGGATCAAGCCCTGATCTTTGGACTGGGTAAGAGTGGTCTGCTTAATTCAGACACTCTGCTCATCACCACCTCTTTTTCTGAATCTGTTCCCATGTGGCACAGGATCAAGACTGATTTGCATATGGCTGGGTCCAAACTGGGGTGGCGTGTTGAGCAAAAGAACAATGGATGAAGCCCAAATCTTTGTGACTGGGGGTGACTGCTTGCATTGATCAGCATTCCGTCTATCATTTGTTCCGTTTGCTACTTTCTAAAAGTGGCATTTTCAAAGAAACAATTTAAAAACTATCTTTACTAAAAGATGTGTTATTAAATTCTGAGTTCAGAGGGCATAAACGTTATTTCTCCATCTTTTCCCGATGGAAAGTTATACTTGTAAGCTGGTACAAAGCATTTACCATTCCATACTATGGGGCAAGATAGCCTTTCAATAGTGTTAAAGAAAATGACAGTATTCCACTATCAGGAAATGTCACACAGACCAGTGCATGTCCTATCTTTAACATACACTGCACCCTGCCCAAGGGTGTACCTTAGGTCTACCCGAGGGGTGCCTTACATGTAAGAAAAGGGAAGGTTAGGGCCTGGCAAGTTGATGCACTTGCCAAGTCCACACAGCAGTTAACAAGTGCGCACAGACACTACAGTGGCAGGTCTGAGATAACTTTTCAGGGCTAGTCGTGTGAGTGGCACAATCAGTGCTGCAGCCCCACTAGTAGCAATTGATTTACATGCCCTGGCACACTCAGTGCACTTTACTAGAGGCTTACCAAGAAATAAAATATGCCAATCAGGGAGAATCAATTGTAACAACAATCTATACAGGGAGTACTTGCACTTTGACACGGATCAGCAGTGGCAAAGTGCCTAAAGCATCTAAGCCAGCGAAAACGAAATCCAGCACAGCATCAAAAATACAGGCGCTGGAGGCAAAAATTGAGGGGAAACCACGGCAAAGATGCCAAGCCTAACACAGTGCATGTGCAGGGACTGAATGTGTTAAGTCTATGTGTGCTTGTGTGAAGGCCAATATTTTAATGGTGACTAGCTGTGCAGTATGCACATAGTGAAGGAGTGTTTCAAACTAACACACCCTGGTTAAAGATAGGAAAGCTGCCATGTGCGCGCACACCCTCTTTCAGACATGGGGGTGATCATTGCTGGAGGCAGAGCCACAGAGGCGCTCAGAGACAGAGCCCTGTGAGATGGAGCTGAACTTGTGTTTCCAGGGATTAAAAGCTTCCTCTCGCTCTTTGATCTCACTCAAGTCGCTAAGAATCATCTGGGCCAGCGGTGCAGAAGGCAATCCCAGCCCTACATGCTCGTGAAGCCCTGGTGTGAAGAGGGCAAGGCCCAAAGCGATCCAGATTGATTTTTAAAAATATAACACTTTACATTTAACCCTGCATTTCCTTTTCCGATAAGGAAGAGGCGTTCAGGGCTTTCTGTACTTAGAAGTGAAATGGAGCAGTCTGTGCTTGTTTATCAGTTGTCTCAGGACAGCCACGGCTCACCTTCCACAATGTGCCCTCGTGCCGGCAATGTGCAAAGCCGCAAATGGAGTTCGCACCTATGTACACAGGCACTTAAAGGCGTCTCTGGGGGACGAGGAGCACTTTCAGAGCTCACGAGTCCCTTCCCAGGGGTCTGCTGGGGGGCTCCTTGCAGGAGAGGGCTGCTTTCATCTCTTGCTGCCATGTTTCCGTCTTCAGATGGTAAACTCTGAATGATGGTGGCGGATTGAACTCTCATAAGGCGGCTTTGCCGCCATCTCTATGAGCGCTGCGACAGCCCAGCGCCTGCCAGCAACCAGCAATAAACGAACAGTAAAGCCTCAATAATGAAACAGCTTCTTTATGCTTTTCGATCAATATTTTCATCTTGTAGTTATGTGGAATTAATTGTCTAACGAGCCTGTTTCTCAAGCTGTACAAAAGACACATTAAGAGCAGCTTCCTGTATGACTACTAAATAAAACATTTCCATATTCCGTTTGAAATTGTAGCAATAATATATATGGATATAACGTAAAGGCCTCCTTTTTCCGCACACAACTTGATAGGGCCAAAAACAGACCTAGAGAACTATTCTGCATTGTCAAAAAACAAACTTCCTCTACCCCCCTTAAGCTGATAGCCACTAACGAGAAATGCGAAGTAATTACAAAGTTCTTCTCTGATAAAGTCACCAAAATTGATCAATCCTTCCTCTTAAATTCCTCCTCCCCAACCCACCTCCTTCTTATGACATTTCTCCTGAACCTCCATCCTCATCTAATCCTCTCCAGGTCCTCTCCCATCTCTCAGCCGTTATGGATATTCATAATCAGAAATAAACCCCATATCCGAGCTGGCATTCTTGATGGAACAGTGAAGATCGCAGCACGACTATGAAGGCTTACCCCCAAAGGTGGGGGCTTTGCCCCCTGCCTTAACCCCCTCCCCCTCACCCCCCCGGTTCTAGTACTGGTCCTGATATAAACATTATATACATACATCCTGTGTGAACCCTCTTTTGTGACGCTCAGTGTATTTATCACAGCGAAGAATGTGTGAGGGGTCTGTGCAGACCTGGGTACGGCTCTCACAAGGCCAGAGTGGGCCGAAACCTGTTGGGGTGTCTCCTGTTCACATTCAGAAGGAACCTGAGCGATAATTATCGCTATTGCTTGGTTAGTGTGAAAAATGTACCGCTGAGCTGCGGCGATTTTTACCGCAAATAAACCTTGGTATTACCAAGGTTTATCGCAAATGCGATAAAAATCACCGCAATGCATGAATATCGCTGAAAAGTCAGCGATATTCATGCATTACCGAGCTAATGCTCTTAGCCATGTTATCCACCTCACATTGGATAACATGGCAAAGAACTGCTCAGGGGCAGGTGTTAGCTTTTGGAGATATTCGCGCTTAGAGCGAAAATCTCCAAAAGTTGGTAATAGGAGATAGCGATGTTAGTAACTGTTTCCAGTCGCTAACATCTTGGCACGCCCACTTTGCATGTCATTAGTGATAAATATCACTGACATGCAAAGCGGGGCCCAAGATGGTCGCTATCTCCTGCTAGCTGTCGCTTACTGGTGTTAGCGACAGCTAGGTAATAGGGAGATCATTTTATCTCCGCTTTTTGGCTTTTAAAGCCAAAAAAGCGGAGATAAACCCCCTTGATACTATGCCCCCTGGCTTGGCTGTTCACCGTGAACTGAAATTCTAGACTTGCCGCTTAATTCTCTGAGAGAACCAGTGACTCAATACCAAACGGACATCAACCCACAGTTCGCTCTTATTAATGCCAGGTCCTTGATCAGACATAAATATGAAACAGCGGACTTCATCACAGACTACAAACTCGACGTACTATTCGTAACAGAAACATGGGGCGATGTCACACCAGACTCTGATGTTAACGTTGTGGTTCCACATGATTATAAAGTACACAGAAACAATAGACAATTCAAAAGAGGCGGTGGGCTGGCATTGATCCATAGGGCTGAATTAAGCTCTCGTTGATCAATAGTTGCCACTGCTGTTTGAAGCCTTTCTCTCCAAAATGACTCCCTTGGACCAAGACACTTTTAAAGGTCTCTTGATCTATCGTCCTCCAGGACCCAGATATACATTTTTGGCTAATTTCCATCCATTGTTAGAGCTCAGTCTCCACTCTAATTTCGTCACAATTTTAAGGGACATGAATTTTCACCTAGAAACAATAGAAGGTAGAACCACAGAGGAGCTCCTGAATATGCATCCGAGTTCAGCGTTAGACAGCTGGTCCGTGATGCTATGCATCTTGCAGGACATACTCTGGATGGCCTCTTTACTAATAATCCGGCCATTTCCAATATATCTACTGTTCCACTAACCTTGTCTGATCAATATGCCATTCTTTTGAGATACAAGCTTTTGCGATCCTACAGTCCTAATACAGTAAATTCAAAGTCCACTGGCAGAGCATGGCACAAAATGGACTCTACGATTTTGGTCAACGAGCTAGCTCAAAACAAACTGGACCTGGAGAAGGATGCGGAAATCTCAGCCATAAATTACACCACTTGGCTTAAGACTAATTCCGCAAAACTAGCTCCTATCACAAGGACAAATAAAAACAGAAAATCACCATCTGGTCCGTGGTTCCCTAAAGCCCTGAGAATGGACAAACAGGCTTGCAGAAGGCAAGAAAGGATTTGGTACAAAAATTATGAGCCCCCAGAAACAAATCAATACAAATCCATGCTTTCAGATGTTAAAAAAAAGCTGATTCTGGAGAAAAGTCTCTACTATACAGCACAGATAGAAAAAGCCGGCACTTCCAGTAAATAACTATTTCAGAAGTGTGGCTCAATGATTAGAGCGGCAGACCCTGATGCAGAGGTCTAGCCTGGGACCAGGGTTCAATTCCCCGCCTCGGCGGGTCTTGGGCTCAAAATTCCACGGACCTGATAATTCTCGCCTCGGTGCCTATTCCAATCATGAGTCCCACTCTGCATCTCTGGGCAATAGCTTGCTTAATCTCCACATTGGCCCCCACAATGCTAAGGATGCCTGGCCTCCACCTTGGGGGTGCCCAGGAGTGGACGCCTCACAGGGAAAGCCAGGATGGGTTCCACAGCGGTATTCGTACAAGCGCCTTGAGACCCTTGCGGGTGAGTAGTGCGCTATACAAGTATCAATTTACAAACCGTGAAAGATTTGACCACCCTCAACAGCATTCCCAGTTTCCCAAACCCTTTCTCTCTCTTATGACTTCTCCCCACCCACCAGAAGACACACACCCTCCCCCATTTCCCCCTTCCAGCACCCTCCTCCTGATATTCCTATTATTCGACTGCCAGTACCTCATTCACCTTCTCCTAACAGCCTTCCCCCCGTAACCAAGATGTTATTAGCCAGGATGTTATTTCACCTCTCCCCCCTCAAGACCCCTTACCATCTCAGGACACCTATTATGACTCTATGCACTCCCTCTCCGAATACACGGACCTCCCTGCGTCCACCAGCCTGAGAACGCCTCTCCACCATACCCATGAGCTCCCAACCCTAACACTCCACAAACCGCTCTCCCCGGATAACTCTGATCCTAATTTAGCACAGACCTAAGGTAACATTGAAAGCTATCTTTTGACCTTGTCTTTTGAACTCTCCCAGCTCAAGAAAGTTCTTTCCTTATCGTCCGAACTCTCTCAACTCAGGAAAGATTTTAACTCCCTCTCCTCTGAAATCCGCCTTAACCGCGTGATTTCCCCAAACCCTGATGCACAAAACAATTACAACCCTCTACAGTGGAGAACCTTCCCCCGCTGCAACTATTCCCATCGACCCCACCGTTCCCTGAGCCTTCTCTCCCCTTCTGACCTCCTCGACCTTTGTAACTCCTACCTCCCTAAATCTCAAATTGACCCGCCCACCCCCCACTCTACCATTCCCGTGATCCTGGGGCCCAGCAGAATCCCTTCCTCCCCCGTCTCATCCAGGCCCCCAACACAACTTACCACTATCCAAACATGCCATCCCCCCATAAACAACCCAAAACCCCTCACACAGATGCTGGTCAAGTGCCGCTCAGCTGTCAGGCATGCGACTGAAATAGCTGAAACCATTCTCTGCGAAGCCATTGATATTGCCTTCCTTACGGAAACTTGGCTCAAGGCCCACTCTACATCTATCCTTGACCTACTATCCCCCCGGTTACTCCATACTTAGAAAAGATAGACTAGATAAAATTGGAGGTGGTTTAGCTATCATCTTTAAAAACGAACTTCAACTCTTGCTTATCAAGAACTCTGACCCCACCACCTTTGAATACCTCGGAGCTGACCTTAAAATTCAGGGTGCCACTCCGATTTGCCTACACAACATCTACCACCCCCTGGTGAATCCCTTCCCTTCGCTGAGGAACTTTCCAAACTCCTCACCCAATCCTCACTTTATAACTCTAAAATCTCTTCCTTGGAGACTTCCACCTCCACTGGAAGGATATCAAAGACCCTGCTGTAAATCACCTCACAGATCTTTTGGAGATCAGTGACCTTAAACAAATTTGTCACTCCCCAACTCACACAAAGGAGGCTACTCTTGATGCCATCATCACTAATACTGTTTTGGTCTCCCTTTCCAACATCATCCCCTTTGACTGGTGCGACCATCACCTCATCCTCTTCAAAATTACCACTACAGCCCCTCCCCTCCAAGACAAAAAACATCAAACACAAGAAATTGACCAGAAACCTCCATCTTATGCCCCCCGGCGAGCTAGAAAAAAACTCAAAGCCCAATTCCTGCTAACTCCCCTCACCCAAAATGCTAATACCCTCACTGAGCATTATAATAAATCAGTTACTGATGTCCTAGACCAAGTGGCACCTCCCAAACTAAAAACCCAAAGAAACATACCTTCCAAATCCTCATTCAACTCTGATCTTAACAATGAAAGATGCTCCCTTAGGCAGGCCGAAAGAACCTGGAAGCAACACCTGTTCCCCTCCCATCTAGCCCTCCTCCGATCCACTAGGTCCAACTACAAAAAACATTTCCTCAATGAAAAGGCCTCCTTTTTCCGCACACAACTTGATAGGGCCAAAAATAGACCTAGAGAACTATTCTGCATTGTCAAAACACAAACTTCCTCTGCCCCCCCTTAAGCTGATAGCCACTAACGAGAAATGCGAAGTAATTGCAAACTTTTTCTCTGATAAAGTGACCAAAATTGATCAATCCTTCCTCTTAAATTCCTCCTCCCCCAACCCACCTCTTTCTTATGACACTTCTTCTGAACCTCCATCCTCATCTAATCCTATCCAGGTCCTCTCCCATCTCGCAGCCGTTACCTTCTCACCTGAATCCAACCCTTTACTCCCTAGCAACAAAAAAACAATGCCTCCTGGCATAATTTTCACCCTGTCTCAGAACATGAAGTCTATAACATCATCTCTAAGCTGAAACCATCCTCCCACACCAAAGACCCTATGCCCTCTAACCTTGTCCTACACCTTAAACATATCATTGGACCTATTCTGGACCACCATTATTAACCCTGATCACCGGATGAGTTCCTGCCTCCCTCCAACTGGGTCAAATCACACCCATCCCCAAAAATCCCAACGCAGATCCCAACGATCTGAACAACCTCCGACCTATGTCTAACCTACCTCTTCTCTCCAAAGCCCTTGAAAAATGTGCCCTGCTCCAACTGGATAATCACATCTACATGTTCGACCTCTTTGACTCACTGCAATCCAGCTTCAGAAAAGGATGTAGCACAGAATCTGCCATGCTCAATATAGTGGACGACATTCGTCACTCACTTGACAATGGCAAGTCTTGACTACTCATTCTCCTTGACCTCTCTGCTGCTTTCGATACTGTTAACCACACTGCCTCACTTAACACTCTCAAAGTCCGCTTTGGCCTCAATGGCCATGTCCTCAAATGGTTCACCTCCTTTCTCCAACACAGAACCCAACAAATCAAAATCGAGAACTGTCTTTCCAACCGCACTCCAGTCTACCTCGGTGTCCTCCAGGGATCCATTCTCTCTCCGACGCTCTTCAACCTCTTCATGGAACCACTCACCCTCATTCTCAAACAAGCAGGAATCAATTATCACCTCTATGCCGGCGACACTCAACTCCACCATAAGATTAAATCCCATTCTGATGTCCTTCACCTCAATGACACCCTGACCAAGTCCCAATCATCGTTCCACCACAATCATCTCAACCCTAAAAAAACCGAAATCATTCTCTTCGCCCCTAAAAACAACCCTCTCCCCATACAAGACTGGATATCCGATCTTAATGGCCTCAACTGCTCTCTCACCACTTCCAATTCAGTTAAATCCTTAGGCATTACCATTGATTATAGCCTTGCTCTTACCTCCCACATACAAACCACAGCCAAAGGAGCGCTTTTCACTCTCTGCCATCTCAAAAAAATTAAACCCTTCATTCCGGCTGATGACTTCAAAACTGTTGTCCAATCGCTGGTCCTGTCTAGAATAGACTATGGTAACACTATCCTCGCTGGAACACCTAAAGTCTATCTTGCACCTCTCAAATCTGTGCTCAACCTAGCTGCAAGACTTAATTTTGTATACAAACGGTTTGACCACATCTACCCCGCACTTAAAATACTCAAGTGGCTTCCCATCAAAGGCAGATCCACCTATAATATTGCATGTATCACGCACAAAGCACTTCACCAAAACGCCCCACGTTACCACTCAGACAAACTCCACAAAGCAGACTGCACCCGACCGACAAGGAGTACCAACGCCCTCATACTTATTCCCCCTCTGCTAAAAAAGAAAAGCACACAGGCTCGATCCTTCTTTGGAAACGCTCCCTCCATCTGGAACTCCCTGCCTAAAGACCTACGTTGTAACCTTCCTTCATCAACTTCAAAAAAGACCTCAAATTGTTTCTCCTCAACAAATATTGGGGTCAATAATACCTACTTTAGACACCATCTCCTGCTCTTCATCCCATCAGGCTCCCCTCTTTTGCCCTCCTACTCTCTACCCTCCCCTTTCTCCCTCCTATCTCCCCTCCCTCACGCTTCTACTTCCCCTCCCCCTAACCACCCTCCCTGCCCCTACCTTTAAGTATGGCATCTAGCGTCTAACATCGCCTCCCACTGATCTCTCACTCCCCTATTCCTCCTACTCCCATTCTCCATATCTCCCTCCTTTATCTGCTCTATTTCACCTCCTTCACACCCACCCCAATCTAAGCACCCTCTGCCTAATCAGCTTATCATTGTACTCTTGTAAATAGCACTCATATTTATCTACCTTCACCGGTTATATTGGTTCGTATGGCGATGTTTTTTACCAAATGTATCAATTCTGTACCTCCTTGCACTCCTGTAAAGCGCTCTGATACCCCTGGGTCTAGCCAGCGCTATATAAAACCTTTAAAATAAATAAATAAATACATAAAAATGTGACCAAAATTACAAAAGATGATTCTCTCAATCATAATCAAGAGTTCTGAGATGCTTGAGCTCTCTCTTTTAGAACAAAGGTAGATCAAATCTATGATCAGTTCGCCCGCTCCACGCCAAATGATAACACCAGAGAGCAAGAAAATTGTATGAAAGCATCTCTTCTTAACTTCTGTCTCACTTCTCCTATGCAAATCATCAAACTGATCGCTATGGCCAAATCAGGTTCTCCGGAAGATCCCTGCCCCCCCCCTTAGGGTCCTACAAAACATTTGCCATTTCATTGGACCGTATTTATCTAAGATGTTTAACCAGATGATATCGCAAGGATCCTTTCCTACTGTGTGGAGACAGGCTTCCATCTTGCCCCTTTCTAAAAAAAAAAAACAATTTAGATGCAACTGACACGGCCAACTACCGGCCCATTTCGAGAATCCCACTATGAGCGAAAATAATCGAAAAAAACATAAATGTGGAACTCTCCACTTTTATTGCAGCTAATCAGATTTTGGATCATAGCCAGTTTGGCTTCAGAGCTAATCATAGTACAGAGTCGGCTCTGATTAAAACTAGAGAAGAAATGTGTTCTTCATTGGATGGCGGAGGGTCGGCAGCCCTGGTACTGCTCGACCTGTACACTACATTCGATACTGTGGATCATACCCTTCTGGTTCATCGACTAAAATCAATAGGAATAGGAGGGAAAGCCCTCTCCCTTTTGACATCATTTTTATCAGAGAGGACTCAAACAGTTCCTCTTGGCAAGTTTAAGTCGGCACCTTTTACCCTCCCATGTGGTGTCCCACATGGCTCTTCGTTGAGCCTTACACTCTTTAATATTTATGTGGCGGGATTGGCACCACTGATAAGAAGTGTTCATCTGATCCCCACCTCCTATTCCGACGACACCCAGTTGATGATCTCGACAGTGGATAAGGACCTCAATCACTCTTTAAAACTCCATGATTGTATGCTCACCCTGGGTCACTGGATGAGCACTCATTGCTTGAAATTAAATTCAGTACAATATGGGAGTTGTCCCAGTACAAGAATTATTTGGACAAAGAGCACAACATTCCACAAAATCAAAAAACATATCAAACCAAAGCAATAAATGAAGTTCACTGTTTTTAATCACAATGAACACAAAATCGAATCAGAACATTACATTAGAATGAATATGCGCCCCAAAGGTGGAAGAAGATGGGATGTGAGGGAGTGTACAAGCGATTGTAGTGCAAATGGATAGGTGTAGGACAAAGATAAAGTACAGATCTTGTGATCCTCATCAAAACAACAATACACGGCTTCACTCAGAGACACAATGTACACAAACATGTCATCAATTTACCTAGCCAGGCTTGAAACATTTGTACTTTATAAATTGTTGATGTGCAAGCTGGCAAGATGAAAAGATGTCGACGTTTCGACCCCACAATAATATAGGTATCTGAAAGACCGAGTGCCTGCTGTGTCCTTACACTTCACTCTTAAACTGCAGTTCTGCACAGTGTCAGCCTCATGTGTCCTCCACAGGAACTAAGCAAACAAGTCTGTGAAGCAGAACTTACCATTGCATGTTCCTGCACATGTCTGTGAACTCAGGGGGTGTGAATGTGATGTGAGGAGAGTGGATGACACCAGGATCATGAAGGACTTTTGGTAGGACATACAAGGACACCTGTGTCAGCTTACTTCACCACCCCAGTTCAGACACAGCTATATACAAATCAATATTGACCCTGTGCCCAATGGGAACAGTCCAGCCCAAACTGCGAAGCAATTTCTTCCCTGGACCGGAAACAAGCATCCTGGGACCGGTTTTGGGCTAACACCCTTCATAAGCCAGGCTAGCTTGAATCCAGTGGCAAAGAGAGCTAGGGACCCATATACCTGCATCCCCTGCCATCTTAGGGTGAACAAAGCAAACACAAGGAGATGATGGACGGAGCGTTGAAACTTTTCAAACAGTCATCCTCAGTAACAGATCTGGGTTGAATCCATCATTGTTCTTTAGCTCACATATTCCACCCCACTCCGGGCACAGCTATATGCAAATCAGTTTTGACCCTAAGCCTCATGGGAACAGTCCAGCCCAAACTGCAAAGCCATGTCTTCCCTGGACTGGACACAAGAACCCTGGGACCTGTTTTGGGGTAGCACCCCTCATCAGCCAGGCTAGCTTGAATTCAGTGGCTAAGTGAGCAAGGGACCCACGTCTGGGCATACCCTGCCATCTTAGGGCAAACAAAGCAAACACAAGGAGATGATGGATGGAGTGCTGAAACTTTTCAGACACTCACCCCCAGTCACAGATCTGGGTTGAATCCTGGTGAAAGGAACCTCTGATCCATGGTGTTCGTGGTCATTATTGCTTCCAAAACATGAGAAAGAAATGCAGATAAACCAGTATGAGACCCCCCTTCTGCAGAACCTGGGAGGGGAGGGGTCTGAGAGCAGCAGAAGACTCTTTCATTGGTGCAGGGTTTCATGTCCACCTCCTGATGCTGGCTTCTACTACAGAGGTCTCACTGCATTACTTATTCTATAGCTCTGCTTGAGATTACCCTCTAGTGACCTCACAGTGTGACCCTCTCAGGGTTCTTCCCGCAGCCCCCTCGATGCTCATCTGGCACCAGTCGCTGCAGTCTGGGTCTGCCCATCAGAGGCCCCATCACAGCTGGGTTGGGGTAGAGCTCGTCCATGGGCCTGCTACCTGTGCTGCTGGTGTTTCACACGTGTTTGGGTGTCACTCAGGTTTTGCTACATTTCGATGTGTGCTAAGTAGGGCTGAGTGAAGCTGGTAAATTCCTACTGGTAGATGGAGCAGATAACAGATATTTTCTTCCCAGAGCTTGGGGGTCCACCACGAGCCGGAGTACCCACCGATGAGCACCGATAAACCCTCTTCAAATGAAGGGCGTTCATAGATTCACATTATAGATTCACACCATGGTAAACTAAGAGGGACCCAGCTCATGGGGTCTGCCCTCGCTCGATGGGCGTCAGATGCAATCCCACGGAGACCTGCCCCCGGCAGCGTGGCACGGGCCTGCTGACGTCACTAATGAGGTGCTTTGAATGATTCATCTGGGGTTCTGTTTAGCTCAGTAGGAGGGATGGTGTGTGGGCACTGATTGCACAGCTTTGCTGTCAATGCAGCTGATTACATGATGTGAAACTCAGATACTATGAGAGAGATAGATAGACCGTCTCCGAATTGTAACGCCTTTGGAGAGAGGTGGTGAGGGCTGTGTGTTTTTACATTTTTTTTATTTAATGCAATTTTATATAGCGCGAACTTTACCCAAAGGTGTCAGAGCGCTTTACATAAGAACCAGCTGCAAAACATAAGGACTTCGCATTACATGCGTTACATAAATGATACAAACAGAAAAAATTGCAAATGTACAAGTTGCAAAGTCACACTAGGAAGAGATACAAACAGAAAGAAAAATTACAAATGTACAAATTGCAGAGTCACTCAAGAAAGAGCTACAAATGGATATACATAGGAATGGTAGACAGTACAAAGGTCTACTACATATACCAGTGATTAGAGTTATCTCTATATACACAGGGAAGGGATACGAATGGATATGCTCTAAGAGACACATAGGAATGGTAGACAGTACAAAGGTCTACTACATATACCAGTGATTAGAGTTATCTCTATATACACAGGGAAGGGATACGAATGGATATGCACTAAGAGTCACATAGGAATGGTAGATAGTACTAAGGTCTACTGCAAGAGCGGCTCTTGTTCTGTTAGATCTCTCTGCAGCGTTCGACACTGTGCCACATGACCTTCTCCTGGCTCGGTTAGCGGGGATTGGCGTCTCTGGCACAGTGTGGGCATGGCCTAAGTCCTCCCTGGAAGGCCGTATCGAGCAGATTTGGCTTCCCACGTGTTCTTCCCCCCCTCAACCAGCCACGACCGGGATTCCACAGGGTTCCGTCCTTAGCCCTCTCCTCTTCAATATCTATATTACACCTTTGATATATTTGGCTGAGGAGTTAGGGACTAAGGTTATGGCCTACGCCGACGACACACAGTTGCTTTTTAACTGGGATAAGATCTCGCTTTCTGTTACAGAGGCTCAGCATTGTCTTGCTGCAGTCTTCAGCTGGCTGGCGGATTCCCAGCTGAAATGCAATGAACAAAAATCAGAGATCTTGCTCTTTGTCAAATTTCCATCTAACTTTTGCCAACTTTTGGGGCCTCCAGACTCATTGCTGCCATCCTCCACGGGTCAGCCTGAAAAAAATTTGGGGGGGTGGTTTGATGAGTCCCTCCCTTTTTCAACACATATTAATAAACTGACTGGTTGCTGCTTTGGCCTCTTAAAACCCTGAGGATTTTCTGTCAACTGCTTCCGCAAGCAGCGAAAGAGACGGTCATCTGCGCTTTGATTTTGTCTCGCTTGGACTATGCGAACTCTCTTTACATTGGCATCCCTGGCCTATATGCTAAAGCGACTCCAGGTTGTGCAGAACACAGTGGCTAGACTTCTGTTAGACATCTCGTCTAGGATCAGTGTACAACATCATTTGCATTCTCTCCACTGGATCCCTGTGGCGTACAGAGTCAGGTTTAAAGTTCTGGTTATACTAGTGATTAGAGTTATCTCTATATACATAGGGAAGGGATACGAATGGATGTACTCTAAGAGTCACATAGGGATGGTAGAGAGTACAAAGGTCTACTGCATGTACTAGTGAACCTCAGATACATCTCTGTATTTTCATGCCTCTGGAGAGGGGGTGTGGGGGCTGGGGGGGGGGCGAAGTAGGAAGGGTCCACTGTCCAGGGATCACTAATGCACTGAACCTCCTGTAACTGATCATTGCACTGAAGGCTCATGAGATGATAGCTGATCACGAGACATGCCCCACCCCTCAGAGCAGGTGGTAAGGGGGGAGGGTGTTCCGTCCTACAGTTATGTTATGTTATGTTATATAGGAATTTGTAGCGCTCACTGCTACTCAGGAGTATCATGGCGCGGAGGGAGGTCAGTGACAGGAAAGACAGGAAGTTTACACAGATTGCTTGAACAGATGAGTTTTGAGGAGTTTTTTAAAGGTAGCTTTTTCCTTAGTATGTCGCAGAAGATCAGGCAGAGCATTCCACATGGTGGTGGCCTTGACCACAAAAGATTGTCCCCCAAGTCAAGCTGGTCGAAACCTGGGAATTACCAACCGTCTTTGAGAGGCAGAACGGAGAGAACGGCTGGGAAGCTAGAACGCAAACCTAGAGCTCATATAGGATGGGCATGGACCGCGAGGAGCTTTGTGTGTCAGGGTCAGAGTTTTAAAGAGCACTTGCTGACCCACGGGGAGCCAGTGCAAGTTGTTGAGCTGTTTACTAACGTTCATTCTCCTCGCGATGTTAAACAGGAGCCTGACAGCTGCATTCTGGATAACCTGCAGCTTCCCTAGGAGATACCCAGGGATGCCAATGTACAGGGCATTAGCGTAATCAAGGCGCGATAGAATGAGTGCCCTTGCCACAGTCTCCCTGGCAGGATGGGGAAGCAGGGGAAAGAACCTCCTTAGGGCTTTCAAGCCATCATGATAGCATACGGTTGCCATAGGACCTTGGCAACTTTCCTGCCGAATGGGAGTTAATGATTTATTGTGAATTAACATTGTGGATTAATAGAATAGTACAGTGTGGGGATGTGAGTTATATGGCTGTGTTTCACAAACCCCCCCCCCTTTTTTCTATTTTTTTATAGTATTTGTGGTAGCAGCTTATTAAGGTCTGCGCACGTGCCTGTCCTTGGATGCCAGAAAAAATCTTACATTTTTTGTGTGAGTAATTTTATAACATTGATCAGTGATGAATTAGAATCTTGCTTGTTTATGCACATAAAATAATATTATGTTTGGTATATCTGTATATCTCTGGTATAACTGGGACTTGAACATCAACCTTGATGCACACTGACTGAAATCTTTTTTCCTTTTGATACAGTGGAATATTACCTTTTTGGACAATCGTGCATTTTACTCATAAACCCTTGACATGTTTATAATATTATCCGGATATCAGAACTTTGATATCGGGTAAGGAGCTCTGGCGCCACGTAATTCTGATTAGGGTTTGACCTCTGGACAATCTCTTATATACTAAAAAAACCCTCTTTTTTTATTTTCAGCTTCTGTACTGTTTCGGTCAAACATATTTATTGACGTCATTCTGTTGCCTCAAGATTTAATAACATCCTTGGTGAGAGCATTTTTTGCATAGTGTTGACTCTGGCCTGGTCACTGGCTCGTGGGTGTTTGTGCATACTTTACACATGAGGTAATTTTTCGGTATGTTTCTTTGTAGGGTATACTCCCATCTTTTTCTTCTTCTCTCCCCTTTTCTCACTTGGGTTCCATTTTTTGGTTCTTTCCATCTGTCTGACCTGAGGCACTTCATATTTGGTTATATTCGGTTTTTTGGCTACTAATGTTGTATACAATCATTGAGCTGCACCATATGTTGTGTTTGTATATCTAGATTTAAAGGCAGGAGGTCTTCCAAAATATAGGATTGAAATTGTGAACTCTTTCTAGTGTTGCCATCTTTTCTAGTAAAAAGTCCAATTTGAATGTATTTTAACCTTGTTTGTCTTCTTGTTGTAAATGTTATATTTGTATGTGTTTTTAATATGGGTGTATTATTTCTGTGTTGTTTCAGCCCTGACGAAGCTCCCATGGTTGGGGAGCGAAACGCGTTGGCTGTCTTAAAAATGAAAAAATAAAAAGAAAATATATTTTTGATACTACGTGGTCCTGGTCTACTCCATATTTGGTGCTGCCTCCATTTTGTTTCTACATCTCTGTATTTTCATGCCTCTGGAGAGGGTATGTGGGGGCTGGGGGGGGGGGGGCGAAGTAGGAAGGGTCCACTGTCCAGGGATCACTAATGCACTGAACCTCCTGTAACTGATCATTGCACTGAGGGCTCATGAGATGATAGCTGATCACGAGACATGCCCCACCCCTCAGAGCAGGTGGTAAGGGGGGAGGGTGTTCCGTCCTACAGTTATGTTATGTTATGTTATATAGGAATTTGTAGCGCTCACTGCTACTCAGGAGTATCATGGCGCGGAGGGAGGTCAGTGACAGGAAAGACAGGAAGTTTACACAGATTGCTTGAACAGATGAGTTTTGAGGAGTTTTTTAAAGGTAGCTTTTTCCTTAGTATGTCGCAGAAGATCAGGCACAGCATTCCACATGGTGGTGGCCTTGACCACAAAAGATTGTCCCCCAAGTCAAGCTGGTCGAAACCTGGGAATTACCAACCGTCTTTGAGAGGCAGAGCGGAGAGAACGGCTGGGAAGCTAGAACGCAAACCTAGAGCTCATATAGGATGGGCATGGACCGCGAGGAGCTTTGTGTGTCAGGGTCAGAGTTTTAAAGAGCACTTGCTGACCCACGGGGAGCCAGTGCAAGTTGTTGAGCTGTTTACTAACGTTCATTCTCCTCGCGATGTTAAACAGGAGCCTGACAGCTGCATTCTGGATAACCTGCAGCTTCCCTAGGAGATACCCAGGGATGCCGATGTACAGGGCATTAGCGTAATCAAGGCGCAATAGAATGAGTGCCCTGGCCACAGTCTCCCTGGCAGGATGGGGAAGCAGGGGAAAGAACCTTTTTAGGGCTTTGAGCGTGCCAAAGCATGCCCCTGAGAGTCGCTTAATCTGTTCATGATAGCCCAGGTCGGCTCCGAATCAGAGTCCCAGGTTCTTGGCGGCACCACAATCACCGCTACGGCATGGGAACCCCGCGGGCCAGAGAGATTCTCTGAAAGCCGGAGGGAATTGGCCACAGAGGAGTATCTCAGATTTATCTTCATTGCATTTGAGGCTAGCCTGAGCCAACCAAGCAAATACAGAAGACAGACATCGCTGGGCCACATCAGTTTGGAAATCATCACTCTTCCAGGTGAAGAGAAGCTGGGCGTCATCGGCTTAAGCTATGATTCTGGCACCCAGCGTCTCTGCCAGATCGATCAAGGGGGTAAGAAATATGTTAAAGAGAAGGGGGCTCAATGTTGACCCCTGTGCGACCCCAGTGGCCACTAGACTGGTGGACGAGGAGAAAGGGGGCATCCTCACCTGTTGGGAGCCGTTATCCAAGAAAGACTTAATCCAGAACAAGGCCACATCTGTAATGCCGAAATCAGACAGCCTGGAGAGAAGCTGAAGGTGGGGTACCGTGTCGAACGCGGCAGAGAGGTTCAACAAAATCAGCGCCGCCCTACCGCCCACGTCCAGGCACTCTCTAATAGCCTCCGTAATCTCCACCAGCGCTGTCTCTGTGCTAAAAGATGTCCTAAACCCGGATTGAGCCGGGTGCAGAGCACCGGAAGATTTGACAAAATTCTCCAGCTGTTTAAAGGCAACCTTTTCGCGCACCTTTGCTAAGGCCGGGAGAAGAGAGATGGAGCAGTAGTTGGACAAAAGGGAAGGATCTGCTGAGGGCTTCTTGAGGAGAAGGAGGAGTTTGGCATGTTTCCATTGCTGCGGCACTCTACCCTATTGGAGTGAATCATTAACAAGTGCCCCAACAGCAGGAGAGATTATCTCCGCCACCCCACTCAGAACCCTCGCAGTACAAGGATCCGCCGGCGAGCCTGATTTTAATGATTTCAGAATGGCTAAAACATCCTTTTCCTCCGCCAAAAAGAAGTGTGAAAAGAGTTGGCTAGGAGAGTTGATGCCCCGGGCAAGTGGCAAGATGGGGGAGTGTTGGACAGAGGGTGTAGTTCTTAAACTTGCCTGGATTTTATGGATTTTAGCGATAACGAAGGTGGATAACTCCTCGCACCATTGGGAGGAAATGGGCGGGGTGGAAAATTCCACCGACGGTGACATAAAGCTACGGACAATAGCAAAGATTTCTTTGCTGTTGTTGTTGGCTTTTGCTATTCTGTCTGCAAAAAAGTTGCCCTTGGCTTCTTTAATAGCAGCATAGTATTCTCTTTGGCGGAGCAGAGTGCAGCCTTAGCCCCAGGACAAATCTCCAGGCGCCAATCCCGTTCTAATTTCTTACACCCCATCTTCAGTGTTTTTAAGTGGTCAGTGAACCATGGCTTCGAGGGAAAGCCATGCGAGCGACATCTCACGGAGGATTGCGGGCGAGAGTTAACGGTCTGGCTGATCCAGTCTGAAAAACTCTCCCCTGCTCCATCTAGGTCAGTACACCTCACTCAGCTTCAAAGACATCGACTTCAATACTTGTACGTGGCTATTCTTAAAAGGTGCACATTTTCCATGTGTTTGGTTATGCAGAGTGCATAGCGGCACAGTCCTGCATGGCGGGAGGCAGGAGCCAGGCTGAGGAGCTTTAAATAGCTGCAGGCCTTCCCTCCCTCTGACCCTTCAGTCTCTTTCTGGGGGAGCTCGTTAGCACTCTGCAGGGGGCATGCCTGGTCAGCGAAGGCACTGGACTCCCCCCAGCAGTGGACCACTTGTCACATTTAGAGAGCCCCCCTTTTTGGCGGGAATTCTGTGGGGAAAGTTCATTCACTGGCACAGTAAATACACTTTTATTAAGCTTGGATGAGTTAGATGTCATGGCTTTTTTAAAAAAAAACATATTTTTATTGGATTTTTATAGACATGCAAAACATTCAACATTTATATATCGCTTTGTCCATACAGGGAGACGATCAATTTAGATTTGGCGTTGGTAGCCTGGGCTACAGAGGCTCGAGTTCCCTGTTAAAGCCATTGTAAAACAATTAACATATAACATAGAACATTTACCCTGCAGCGGTGTGTGAAGTGGTGCAAAATGAAGTTCCGCCCACCAACTTATGTGATGAGAAGAGGCTGCTATCCCAGCATCCTCTCATCAGTGGCGCAACAGCCAATGATGGGGCCCCCTAGGAAAATATGAGAAGGGGCCCATCATCTCCCAGATCACAGCGATCTTCATTGGTCTGAGGCTTAATGGGGTACCCTTAAATGGATGGGTCCCCCATTCTGCGCGTGGCCTGCTCGGGAAAGCAGAGGGACTTTCACAAGCATTTGTCTATTTCTTAATCCACATCCTGCAGGGCAGGCACTGGCATGGCTTTGGGAGGTGAGGGAGGGGGGGGGCTCTAAAACAAGGAACCCTGGGCTCCCACCATGCATTGCGGGGGCAGCAGAGGCCGCCATCACGCCCCTGCCTTCCATTGGTGTTCTGTGTCAGACTGACACCAGGGCGTCAATAACCATATGAAGTGCCCAATGGGTGTGGACTTCCTGCGGTACCTCGAGTCCCCTCCCTATCTGGGCTTCAGGAGAGAGTAAGGTGTGATCAAGCCATGGATGGGGGACAGCAAGGCAGGGTCGGATTGGGATCTCAATTTGGCCCGGGCACTGACGAAAAAAGTGGCCCACATTCAAGGGGCGTGGCCCACAATTAAGGGGCGTGGCCCACATTCAAGGGGCGTGCTCTTTCATGAAACACCATTTGGTTACACACGTCAATGTCCTTGAATATTAGATGTAAATACATTAGGAATTTGGACAAGTATGGTAGTGCACTGTCCAGTGACCAGCTGAAAGAGGGCATCAAAGAGCAGAAATTGGATTATAAATTCAAATCTATTCCGAACAGGGCCCCAAAAATATGTTTGGCCCAGGGCCCCCAAAATCCTTAAGATGTTTGGCACAGAAATAAATTAAAGTGAGAGGATACTGTTCTTGCACAGGAGACACGGGGGAAAGGTGACAATGGCGCCATGCTGAGCAACTAAAAAACAGCAAGGCCCCTTTCTGTCACAAAATTATTCGAGCCCTTCAGGGAAGGAGCACCTAATAAGCAGCGACGCCCCTGCTATTACTAACCTACTCAGCCCTCCCCAGACCTTCAGCTCAGGAGCACATGAACATCAGTCAGGCCCCTGCAATTAGTAAATTAATCAGCCCTCCAGGCCTCAGGGCAATGTCCTGGCAGGAGAGCACAAAACACAGCTGCTGGGTCATCCAGGGTAGCCAGGGGGAGGCTGAGGTGAAGATGGTGCAAGTTGCAAAGATCACCTGGCCCCCACAGCGAGACCCATTCTTCCTCGCCCACTATTCCCTCGGTCGTTTTTCTCTGGACCCCGACCCGCCATCTTGTCCATTCCCTCGTCTTGTACCCTTCTTTCTCGATTCCCCCTTGACGATCCTCAAATGTTTCTTCCCTTTTCTGATCTGCCTTTTCTCCATACCCTTATATCCCTCCCACCCTCCCTTGGTGCTGTGACTGCATTCCCCCTCCAACCCCACTTAATGGAACTCTGCCTGAGAAAATGTACTATATGTGTATATATATGTATATAGAGAACTCTAATCACTAGTATATGAAGTAGACCTTTGTACTATCTACCATTCCTATGTGACTCTTAGAGTATATCCATTTGTACCCCTTCCTTAGGTATTAAGAGATAACTCTGATCACTAGTATATGCAGTAGACCTTTGTACTCTCTACCATTCCTATATGACTCTTAGAGTATATCCATTTGTTTCTCTTCCTTAAGTGACTTTACTACTTGTACATTTGCAATTTTTCTTTCTGTTTGTATCTCTTCCCTGTGTGACTTTACATCTTGTACATTTGCAATTTTTTTCTGCTTGTACCTTTTATGTAACGCATGTAATCCTACTTTTTTTGTTTCGCCACTGATTCTTATGTAAAGCGCTCTGACACCTTCTGGTAACGTTTGCGCTATATAAAATCGCATTAAATTAAAAACAAACAAAGAACAAGCATTTACAATGCATCGGTTTCGACTTTGTAAAAGTTAGAGCTATTGGCATTGTAAATGACAAATTCTTTATTTATGTGTTAGTTTTGAAAACAGATAAATAAATGGCATTGCCATTTACAATGCCAATAGCTTAATCTCTCGCAAACAGTAAAAACAATTAATAATAACTAACCTCCTTATCAAAGGAGCAAAAACCCTGCCTTAAGTTGCAGTCATTAAAGAGCTTGCTGACAATTAGGAGCTCCCTGAGTGATGGTGTGTGTTTTGTAGGCGTGTGTGTGTGTGTGTGTGCACGTGTGTATTGCTGACATGCAATGCTCACATTCAATTAGGAGCTCCCTGAGTGATGGTGTGTGTGTGTTTGTAGGTGTGTGCGCGTGTGTGCACGTGAGTATGCACATGTGCACGGTGTGTGTGCATGATCATTGTGTGAATGAACGTTCAAGAGTGTGTATGAATGTGCGCATGTGAGTGAGTGTGCATATGCATGGATCCACAAGGCATGAAAATGTATGTGCCACTCTAGTTTGTTGGTCTGCAAGGATTTTTTCATCATGCCCTCTGAGGCAATCATGGACCAGAAACAATGTTTACTGCATGTGTGAGTGAAAGCAAGTGAATGCCAGAATGCATATGTTTGTATCTTGGCAATGTGTTGAAAGTGGTGTGTGCATGTGTGAGGGTAAGTGTGTGAAAGAGAGAGATAGTGTGCAAAAGGCCTTGAAGGGCTGGTATCAATATGCAACAAATGTCAGCAACTCATTCTCCTCCGAGGCCGGGCTGTCTGGGGATCAGTGTTTATAAACTATTTTACGTCCTCGAGCACTCTGTCTGCGAGGGGACGCACACAAAGCACGCCTGCAACGTCTTTATCAAATATACTTTGTTGCGAAATGTGGTTAAAGCGCCGACATGGACAGAAAGCGCTATACAGAGATAAGCGCAGTATATCCGCGTTTTCTCCTGTCAGTCCCAGCTCCCCAACTGCCCCCCACTCATCACCCGATCTTTTTAAAGCAGGTCCAACCACACGTACCAAAATAACCACTAACCGCGTGTGGCGGGAAGTCTCCAAAGTTATACGACCTGAAAAGCTTCCTTAGCGAAGTCAAAAAGTGTCCTCTTCTCTCACTCAACTGCGATCATAAAATCACATCCCAGAGGCAGGCCCCTCTTTCTATATATATATAAAAAATGACAGCTCCCATGCAAAACACGAGTCAATATCAGCGCAATGCAGGAAACCTCAACAGGACAATATAGATAAGACACCATAAGGCGAATGGAAAAACATATGAGGTGCAAACAAATCGAGTGCGAAACCTTCATGAGGCAATGTTAAAGAAGGTGAAAAGAAAGAAATAATCTAAAGTGTTTCGTCAGCTAAAACACCTCTAATAACAACAAACGCAGTTAGAACAATAATAACAAATATCGTAATAATATTAATAATCATAATAACAATACTAATAAGCATAATAACAATACTAATATTCATAATAGTGATCGAAATAATAATTTCTCCAGCAAATACAACTTGTTAAAAATGCCTTGGACACAGTGGCATCAAAGTTGTCCTGACAATTGTGCATCTGCCTCTCTGTCACAGACACTGCCCTGTGGGGTAAAATTAGACCCCCTCTCACCCCCCCCGCCCCAACACACACACCCTGCAACCCACCTGGACCCCAAACCCACCTGGCCAAAGCCCAGACGAGTCCCTTTCTATCACATATTTCATTTTGCAAAGGAAAGGTCCTGATAATGCTTCCTTTAGTCAAAACGTGCTGAAGAGACCCTGCACAAAAGCACTATTTGACTCTCAAGGGGGATTAGAAGACGCTATAAAATTCAACGCAACCCGGAAGTCTCCAATAAAGGCACAGCCTCTGAATATTGCATTTGATTGGCTGAAGACCGGTGCTAACAAGAAAAGTGTCCTGTCTTTTGAAAGTACCGGCCATCTTGGTAATGATACTATAAAGTATCGGCACTAGTCTGCAGGGGCGCAATACACTTTAACAGGAGAATACTTGTACGTTTCAACAGGAAGCAGGCACAGAAGTTAAAGAGACGATTACGGTTTCGTTTCGAGTCTTTTTTTTACTTCCAGATGTAGAATATTTGCATTGACTTTCTCGAGTCTTTGGCTCCGTCCGAAATTCCTCCCTTTCAATTTTGATTCGTCCATTCGTTCGTTCATAGTATTTATTACCGGCTAGCTAGAGCATTATTTGTCGTTGTCAGAACTTACTATTCCCTTAACCTGATTGGAGCACTGTGGTGACGTATCATCGTAGCACAGGGCATGGCGTCGGGTGTTGCTATGGTGAATCTTCGAGTTTGTTGACGCGCGACCCTGGCAGACTCGCTGGAGACAAGCAATCGGACCCTGGGTACACTATGTATTGTGCGCGAGTATGCCCTCCTGTAGCCCCTTTCACAGAGCCATTGAACGTGCACGTGGTGGGGCACCAACGGGAGCCAGAATTTCAGACTGCCATGTGCGCTGCGCAGGTAAGAGCGGGGAACGCTCGAGATGCGGCTGAAGCTTTACACTGTGAAGTTGTGTGCCTGTCCTCTGCTTAGCATCTCCAAATGGACCCGACGCACCGTCTCTCCTCCGAACAAATATGCATTACTGTATAACCTACCCCTCAGTAACACATTCCAGACTGCCTCACATATATATGAAATGCAAGCGTGCTGGTTCACTTCAGCAAGTGCTGGTTAATAGTTATGGTATTTCAACAAGCCCTGCAAAATTCTGGAGGGCTGTAGCACCACCGCTCAGTTAAAAAATAAGTACAATGCTCCGTTCTTGATTAAGATATACGTACAATATTTTTAGAAAAGACTGGAGGGTAGGCAGAATGAGGGGATGCGGTGCCAACATGGAACAAGTCGTCCCGGGCCGGCCAGCCAATCACAGCGCGGCCCGGGAAATGACGTCACGGGGTGTCCTGGGCCGGCAGCCAATGACAGCGCGGCCAAAGACAAAGGGGCGGGACTTAAAAAAAGCCAGAGAAACGCCCCCGAATCGCGTTTTCTCGAGAAAGCGTGATTGACAGCCTCTGTCTCCCAATGGCTAGCCTCCATTTATGGAGCTAGCCAATTGGAGACAGAGGCGGTCCAAACATCCCTACTGAAGACAAAAGTTTTCGATCTGGGAGGGGCACTGCGTGCCCCTCGCCAGGTCGAAACCTAAAAAACCTAACTGTTTATGTGCTGCGTGGGCCCCAGGGGGGCCGAGGTGAAAATGGCTCAAAGGCCTGAGCAACACCTGGCCCCCAGGGAGGCCGATTTTGCTTTGCTGGGCAGGGGGTGAAGGAGAGGCCATAGCGGATAATCACTGCACAGTGAAGCTGCATTCATTTCTCTGTCTCCGTGCCTTCTGTGGGCCGTTTTTTTTCTCCCTTTCCTAGTCCACAGAGATCACAAAGACAGAGACAGAGAAATTAATGCAGTTTCACTGTTCCGCTGGGAAAGGGGAGAAAAAAAAACGGCCCACAGAGGGCATGGAGATACCGGCCCTTCGGCCGATGCCCGAATGCCTCCATTCCCAATCCGCCCCTGCAGCAAGGCAATGCTTCCATCTCTGATGGCTCTGAGTTGGAGAGCAGAGAGAGGAAGCTTAGCCGGGAGGTGAGCGGCGTAAGTGCCTTGGTAAGGACCTGCTTCCTGTTATTTTGAAGACTGTCAAAGAAAACCTAGAACTTC
Source organism: Lissotriton vulgaris (assembly GCF_964263255.1). NCBI lineage: Eukaryota > Metazoa > Chordata > Amphibia > Caudata > Salamandridae > Lissotriton > Lissotriton vulgaris. Next base: position 38,389,995 of record NC_141699.1, on the reverse strand, counting down.
CAGTCCTGGTCCTGGAAGAAACCATAAGTTGGGCAGACACTGTCCTACAGCAGATCTACGGCTCTCCCCGGACAGGGCTTGGACGTGGTCAGGCGGCAGTGGAAAGACCCAGATGAACTCACTCTGCCAAGGTGTATGCATGTCTGCATCCAATGGTCTTCATAGGTTACAAGATGCCTGACTCAGCGCCAGTGCATTGAACCGGCCGCAGCTTGTTGGGCAGGATATCAGTGGGCGAGGAAGCAATAATCACAGACTTGATAGACAAAAAGATTGGTTCAGCCTATAAGCCGGTGTTTCTGACTCCCTTCGTGCTCTAATAGTTGGCATCTATAGAGCATATCCTGCCCAGACCTTAATTACAAACAATTGTATTGAAACACTTCCGGTGCCAAATACCCGTTTCGAGTCCCCCTTTAAAAAAAACTGCAGTGCTCAGACCCGGTGAGAACCGGTCCACTTAAAGCCCTGAGCTTAGTCAGAGAAGAAGCAAGCAAATGAGAGTGGCAACAAAGGCAATGAACAATAAGCAATGGGTGGGTTCCAAGTTCACTGTAAAGTTACTGGTAAGTCAAAAAGACCCTTGACCCCTACAGACAGCTAAGAGCTCTCTGCTTGGCGAGATTGAAAAAAAACAGAAGTGATAGAGGCTCCGAAGGTTAAGAGGGGAAAAAATAAAGGAATTATCAGTTTCAGTTTCATAAGTCTTTATTTCGGTAAAATTAACCATAAAAGACATCACAGAATAAAACACACAATAAGACAATAAAAACCAATATAAAGCATGAATTACATAATACACGGTACATCACTTGCTGTTTGATATTAAAAATAATAATAATAGTAAAAATAATAGACTGTCAGACTAGCTAATGCTAGGTATATATTTAAGTCGAATTAGCCAGGACCAGCCTAGAAATGTGGCTACTGCTATGACCACCGGAAGGGATGTTGTCGTCCCTAACAACCTTAGGGCTTCCACTGACCCTCTCGTCTTAAGCTTCTGACAAATTGCTTTTAGCCATTTTTTCCGTGGCCCAACGTATGCAGGGCATACGAAGATGATGGTGACTCACGGTTTCCTTCTGATCTTGACACCATGGGCTTGAATCCCCTGCACCCCCCTTCCATTTGTGGGTGAACGGCCTCAGGGGTAATGTTCCTGCTCTGAATTGATGGAATAGTTTTCTGTCAGTGCTCTTTGAGATGGCATCCCAGTAGCTCTCCAAGCTTGAATCTACTTTATGGCTCAAAAATCTACCGGAGAGGGATGTTGAACTGTGTTCCGTGATCAATCTATGTCTATAAGCGGCCCAAAACTGGTCTTTAAGATCCTTTTTTCCAGGGAACACACTGGTCCTAGGGTCGGACCATAACTGAATAAGCCCAAATCTGACAGGATGGATTTGATCACTTTGAACCAAGGGCGATTACCACTACCCACTATTCGTCTGAGGTCTTCTATGCCCTCAGCAAAGGAGGCCAATTCAGGAGTTACCCAAATTCTCCTCCAAAATTGGATGATTCTCAATTTAGCTAGTTCCCCTATTGGATAACAACCCAAGTCCAACATTAAAGGGAACATGGGGCTCGATTGAGGGAGACCCACCAAGTTTCGTAGGAATTTGTTTTGAATCTTCTCAAGTTGGAACAAGTTTGCGTAACCCCAAAGGTCCGCTCCATATACAATTGCTGATCTGATCTTAATATTCTATATTTTGAGTGCTGGGCTCACTCTCATGGTTAAGGAAGATTTCTGCTCCTTGACCAAAGTCCCACTCAGCTGTAAGAATTTTAATGACAATACGTCTAGCAGAGCAGACCATCTTAATCTATGGCTAAGACCACCCCCAGGTAAGTCATCTCAAATACCTGTTCCAAATTTCCACCATTAAGATTAACCTGTCCCAATCTTGGTCAATTTTTTGTGAAGACCATGAACTTGGTTTTGCTTGTATTGACTTGTAAGTCGTTGGCATCACAGAATTCTGTAAATCCGTTAAGTGCCAATTGTAGCCCCTTTTGGGTTTTTGAAAGTAAAAGCGTATCATCCGCAAAAATTAAAAGCGGAACCTTCATACCACCCAAACTAGGAGCATCTGTGGGAGTGTCCAAGAAATAATCAACAACTCTATTTATAAAAAGGAGAAAAAGGGTAGGGGCAAGGACACATCCTTGATGGACACCACGGGTCACTGGGAACTTTTTAGTAACTTGGCCCTGCATGCCCCAGCGGACCTGTGCATAGTTCTTTTCATGGAATCTTATAATCAGATCCAGCAGGTCCAATGGCACACCCATTTGAGACAGAGCCAGCCACAGTTTGGTTCTAGGTACCAAGTCGAAGGCGGACTTAAGGTCCACAAAGGCCGCATAAATCACACCTCCGCTTAGGACCACCACCTTCCAATAGATTAATAAGAATCTTAGGATTTGATCTATAGTGCTTACTCCCGGCCTAAAACCGGCCTGCAGTGGTGATAAAATAGACTTTTCGTCCATCCATGCTATGATCTTAAATAGCACCATCCGAGAGATGATTTTTTGGATGGCGTCTATAACACTGATTGGAAGGTAGTTGGTGGGCAGGGAGCGATCCCCCTTTTTAAAAATTGGGATGATTTCCGCCCCCTGCCAGGAGTCTGGTATAGGGGCGCCCTCTGCTACCGCATTAGCTATCTTCAGTATATAAGGGACCCAAGCTTCCTGGTCTGATTTAAAAAGATCTGAAGGAATACAGTCTATGCCGGGAGCTTTCCCACCTTTAGTCTGGTTTAGGGCCTGCTCCACATCTAAACGATCAAAGAGAGGATCGTAACTCAGGGGTCTTATGGGGGCATTCCGTAACCTTGCAACAGGGACTGCTATAGAACCAAGATTGCCAAATTGAGCCCCGAAGTGTGCAACCCATCCTTCTTCAGCTACATAGTTGGAGGGAATTGAGACTCGTAAGAATTCCCCCACTTAAAAACTTGCCAAAATCTCGATTGGTTGGGGGATAAACTTGCCTCATAGAGATCCTGCCAAAATTTATCCTCCCAGGCCAACTTAGCCTCTTTCTGGCAACTTTTATATTCATGCCTGGACTTACGTATGCCAGCACTGTCACGAGATTTAAGAGCTGCAAGTAAGTCATTATGGGCTTTACGACACGACTGGTTATACCACTTTCCCCCACCCAAAGGTATTCGGATTTTTTTCCCAGCTTTGTGATTAGTTTGTGTAAAAAGTGAATTTAAAAAAAGGAAAAGGTTATCGTGTAGCCCGCAGATTTCAGCTAGCTCAGACGTTGTCTTCATGACGTTCAACGTCTCCACCACTTTCCGTGAAATTAAACTTAAAGTCGCCGGTTCCTGAGCTACTCTACCCCACTGTACCCTTCTGCTGTTGTTCTCCAGAAACCCGTCTGCTGTGGCACAATTAAGGGGAGCTCCCAAGCTGTAATTCCCATCTGGAGCGAACCTAAGTACTAGGGGGTTATGGTCACTTTCTGGGCGATCCTCCACCATCATGTCGACCAGAGAGGACCAGTATTCCATCTTGATAAGAAAGTAGTCAATCATACTCGTCCTATGTCCATTATCAAAGGTGTGCTTCCCTTGTTTATCAGATGGGGTTCGCCCATTGGCGGCTCTCAATCCCCATTCAAGGCAGAATCCCATCCAATGGAGCGCCGCTTCTGTCCCTTTCTTAATAGGAGATATTTCTAAGGGTGGAATCTTCTAGAGTTTATCCTCTTCTGCCTGGAAGTCCATATCTCTATCAGAGAACGGCTCAAAAGTGCAGTTGAGATCACCTGCCAAATTAACAAGGGATTCCCTATCGAGTTGATTGAGTATTAACTCCAAATCATTAAATATGCCAATTGGGCTACGTCCGCCTGGGATACCTCTAGCATAGACATTTATAATGACTATCATCTGGGCGCTAGGATTTGAGAGCTTGAGGACAAGAATATCAGGAGTAGTAGTGGATAGCTCTGTGATGTGATAGACCAGAGATTGTCTTACCCAGACACATAGACCTCCTGAGGGTCTACCCACTCCAGTTCTACAAGCAGGTTTATAAAAGTTTAAGTACCCAGGAAGAAAGATGGAATCAATTGTCCAGGTCTCTTGGAAAATTAAGATGTCCTGATTATTCACCAGCTCCACCCACTCTTCAATTTGAAGCCTACTTCGGAGGCCAGCTATGTTCCATGATATAAGTCTCAATGATGATGAATGGTTAGCCGAACCCACCCCTGCGGTAATGTTAGTGCCAGATGGTAAGGGGTTTCCACCCCTTGAGCATGGAGGAGCCTGTGAAAGTACATCATCCCTCCTGGGTTGTTGAGAGATTTTATCGTTTTTATCCACCCTACTAATGACCAACTCCGCTTCCTGTTGAACATCTCGGATCCCTCTATGTGTGCTAAGCTCCCTCTTTCCATCCTCTAAAGCCAACACACCCTTACCCTCAATCTCATTTACTGCCAAGCTCCCACCCCAATCCTCTCCACCAAAATCAAGCTTCTCAGTCCCTATATTAGAAAGAATACATTCTGTACTTCATTATAAAGGGGTACTGAATCTAGGGTAGTAAGAGTACCCGTACAATCTTGTGTGAGCTCTAATTCAATGGGCGTCAGAACAAGTCAGTCGTTTAAATCCAACCCCGAAATAGGATCATATAAATTATACAGCGGGATATTCCAGTACTCATTATAGTGTGTCTGATTGGAGTACTTGTTTGGAAAGGGGAAACGTCTGGGGGGATATTGGTGTGCAGGGAAGGGGAGAGGAGTATTTAAAATGTTGGTAGGGTGAGAAAAAAGTGGTGTGCATTGAGCTAAATTCTGGGGATTAAAGATTCTATTGGTTCTTAGGTGGATGGGAGGTCTAAATAGGGTTTCTGGATTGAAATAGCTCAGGTTTCTTGTTGATACTCTACCCTCGTTTTTTCCAGGATACCAGTCGCTTATGTGTGTTACGACTCTGTGATCCTTAAAATTAACGATCACAACGTCACCTTCAATATCCTTTGGTCGGGGGCCCACCCAGTTGCATCTTCTTACAGATATTATATCTCCGTTTAGATGAGCGGGAAGGGGTCTGTTATTTCTCAACCAAAAGATAACTTTATTTTTCAAATTGTCATTGTGTTCGAAATTTCCATTATGGATAGGGGGGACACCTGTTAAAAGGATCACGCAGTTGGCTGACTCTGGAGGTAAGTCTACTGTAGTCCTGCGATTTAAAGTGGTCTTTTTAGTATTGACTGCCCCCGGGAACATAGTAGGCTTAATCGTGGGAGGGGACGGTTTATTCGGAACCAACAATGTCTTCTCTTTGACTGGCTTGTGTGCACCCCGTTGCTTGGTAGAAATGGGGGGGCACTTTTATTATGTGAAGCTAATTTTCCATTAATTTTGTTTGAACTACTTGGGTTCGATGTAGTAGAACTTATCTGGCATTTCAGAGGATCGGGAGTTGTGCTCAAGTGGGCAGCTGCCATAAGGCAATCCATTTATCCCCCAGGATTCTAACTCTCTCCATAAGTGGGAGCATATAAGATTTTAGAAGGTGTTCAAAGAGTTCCATCGGCTCTTTGTTAGGCACAGATGGTGAATCTCCCAGGAGAGGTGGTAGTAGTTGAGTGCTTGGTGAGACATCTCTCGCTAGAGAGCTAGCAGGTTTAGATTTTTGGCCTACTGGGGAAGGGGTGATACTCAATAAATTTTCCCCTTTTCTTTTTACCCCACCTTTTTTCTCCTTTTTCCTTGGCGGAGAGTGAGATACCCTCCGTGGTTTCTTAGGATTGGTTTTAGTCTTTTTAGCAGTGTGTGATGCAGTAGTCTCAGTAGGGTCGACAATGTCGATTGGGTGAGTAGAAAGGGTTGATTGAAGTAGCATGTCAGGAGTCGGTGCAACTGAGGAATTTAGATCAATGAGACTATTAGAGATAATGAGAGGACTAGTTGTATACTCATTACTAAAATAAGCTGAATGGACAGGGGTTGTACTATGGTCTTGAAAGATTCTAGGTATAGGTTCAGTACTGAATAGATCAGCATCTACATCTGACCTACCAGTGCTTCTCAATTCGTGAGTGATAGATACATTATGGGAAGTAGTCAGAGGTTTCTTTTTTAATTGTTCTATGGAGCGACGATGCTCTGCGCCTTTCTCCGCTAGCAAGAGTTCTTTATCAATTTCTTTATTTGCCCTCGCGAAATATTTATCCAGGGGACCAAGGATGGAAACCCCAACACTAGAGGGTAAAGAACTAGGCATGTCAATAGGCATTCCTGATGCTTAAGGTACCCCAGAAGACGACAAACCTTTAACAGCGAAGGATAAGTTAAAGCAACGTATTAGAGACCAGGCCGAGCCCAGCCTCCTTCGGCCCCTGACGGCCACAGACAGTCCCGCCCTTGTCCCGGGCTTCTCCCGGGATGCTCCCGCGCAGCGGTGTCCTGTTCGCGTTATGAAGGGATAGGGAAAGAACCGGGGGCGTGTCCAGCAGGGAGAGCGGACCAGGTGTGGTCAATGGTCAGTGCAGGGACTCCTGGGAAACGGAGTCCCTGCTGCTCAGCTCGCAGCCCTGCCGCAGTTTTTTCAAAGCCCCTCACGCTCCGCTCCAAGTGCAGGTGAGCACCCTCCTTCAACTGCGATGCGGGACCCGCGAAGCGTGTCCGGCGAGCAGTGTACTGTCCAGGGGGGTTGATGGTAGTAAAAAAGCAAGTGGCGGTCAGCTCCTACACCAGGCAGCAACAGAAGTCTGTAAGGTCCCACGAAGGCTCAGGGAAGCGCTGGTTTTCTCCTCGCAGGGGCGGGGGGCGTGGCCAGCAGGGAGAGCGGACCAGGTGTGGTCAATGGTCAGTGCAGGGACTCCTGGAAAACGGAGTCCCTGCTGCTCAGCTCGTAGCCTTGCTGCAGCTTTTTCAAAGCCCCTCACGCTCCGCTCCAAGTGCAGGTGAGCACCCTCCTTCAACTGCGATGCGGGACCCGCGAAGCGGGTCCGGCGAGCAGTTTATTGTCCAGGGGGGTTGAAGGTGGTAAAAAAGCAAGTGGCGGTCAGCTCCTACGCCAGGCAGCAATAGAAGTCCCGCGAGGGGCGCCCGTCACGGCGGTGCCCGGGTCTGGGAAGGGGCGGTGGAGGCCTCTGGACTCTGGCTCACCGATCACGCGTAGCAACGGAGAAATAAAGGAATTATATAAAGCTGAAAATGGAAAAATATGAATAAAAATTAAGTAGAGCTGAAAAAGTGGATGAAAAATGCATGGACAGTCAAAAGCAGACCCCCAGGATATAGCGGCATGGATTAGCAAATTTAGCGGCACAAAAATAGAAATTTAGTGGCACAAATATGGAAATTTTGCGGCAATTTTGCTGCATTTTATTTGCCCATTTTTCCTACAAAAAAGGGCTCAATAGCGTGGAGAGTGAGTAGCTGTCAAGCAGGGCATAGATCGGAGATTAGCAAAATGCCAAAAGGGTAAATAATGATAAGCCCTAACAGTACAGTTAACATTTCTCTCAATGCGCCTCATGCAGAAAATTCCGGCCTGTAATTGCTAGCGTCTAGGATGCAATTATATTGGGTCGCATTAAATAAGGAGAATTAAATTCATCCGATTTTGTACAACTGCCGGCTGAACCTCGGGGCTGCAGAGCACGGTATTCTTATTACACTCTTTACTTACTATCCCTATTCCAGTTTGCGCAACAGTAGGGAAGGTGTTGGAATTCATTTCCAATACCTCAGCGCCCCCTACAGAAAGTCGTTGTGATGACTTGCAATGTAAATGCATCGCATACTAACAACTCAGTCATTGTAACGACCGTGTTGTAATAGTAATGCGATGTGATGACAGCATTGTAAACTCTGTTTCCCGTCTCTGTTGCACTCTTGTCTTTGTCTCTCTTTGTCTCTCTCTCTCTTTTTTCTTTGTCTTTCTCTCTCATTCTCTCTCTCGTTCTTTCTCTCTCTGTCTCTCTCTACCCCCCTCTCTTTTTCTCTTTCTTTCTCTCTCTCTCTCTCTCTCTCTCTCTCTCTGGCTCTCTCTATCTCCCTCTTTCTTTCTCTCTTTCTCTCTCTCTCGCTCTCTTTCTTTCTCTCTCTCTCTCTCTTGCCTGCGGAGGTAAATCCATGGAGCTGGAGACAGAGGCTGCAGCCCTGGACCTTGATAAAGCGGCCTCTAGTGACCCCATCCGTCACCCGCCCTTCCTTACACTCTTTCTGCCTCCCAATTCTCCCTCTCTTAGTTGTGTTTTGCAGCTTTTAGCTCCTCTATCTTCCTTCCTGTTTCACTCTTTCCACTGTCCCATTCAGATTTCTTTTTCTCATGCCCCCTTCTTTCTGTGCCTCATTCACTCATCCTCTCTCTCACACACACACACACATCTTTCTCTCTTTATCTATATCTCTCTCATCAGCCCAGTCTCTTCTCCCCCGTCCCTCTCTTTCCATCTTCAGATCTCTCTAGCACCCTGCCTCTCTAGTTCTCTCTAGTCGCCCTCTCTCCCTTCCTCGCCCTCTCTTCTCTCTCTAACTCTCATACTTTCGTTCTTCCAGACAGTGCCTTTCTTCCCCTTCCTCTCTCGCCCTCTTTCTCGCGCATTCACCCTCCCTCTTTCTCTCCTGCTCTCTCCTCTCTACTTTTCGCAGCAGCCAGACTGGTTTTAGGCATACCTAAGTTTGAACCAATCATTCACAAACTAAAAACTCTGCATTGGCTGCCAATTGCAAAAAGGGTGAAACTTAAATCACTCTGCATGGCCTACAAGGCATTTCAGGGAACAGGACCACAATTCCTGAGGTCTCATTTAAAACAATATGAACCAACGAGACCTCTGAGATCCGGTCAATTGAAGCTAATTACTGTACCCAGATTTAGACGAGCTAACTGAGGCGGTAGAAGCTTCCTTGTACATGCAGCACGAACCTGGAATCAGCTGCCTCTTGCCATAAAAACCTGCCCATCCTTGGAATCCTTTAGAAAGGAAGTAAAACATGGCTGTTCTCTGCATAACTTTGGATACCGCTCATGAGATAGAAGGATCTATCACAGCGCCAAGACGCCCACGGGCATTCGCACGCTTTACAAGTTGGTAAATCAAATCAAATCAATCACATTTTCTCCACCTTTCACGTTCATTCGCCCAGTTTCTCTCAGCCCTACTACCCTTTCCTTCTTTCCCACCTCTATGACTTCTTTGCTCACTCCCCCTCTCTTTCACCCCTTCTTTCCTGTCTCACCTGCCCCATACCCTCAGTTTTCATTCTTGCTCCCCCTCTTTACCTTTGCGCTCCACCTTTCACCTTTATCCTCCCATTTTCTTTCACCCCTTTCCTCTCCTCACACATGTGCCCCCAGCCACTCTCGCTTGCTTTCACCCCTTTCCACTCCTCACACATGTGCCCCCAGCCACTCTCCATTTCTTACACCCATTTTTTCTCCTCACACGTGCCTCCACCCCCTCTTTCTCTCTCCATCCGGTCTGTGGTCCTCCGTGCACAAAGCCAATGGTAACTGCCGCTTGCATTCTCCGGAGAGAAACCCCGGGATCTGATAATAGAGCACGAAAAAAGAAAAGCCCAAAATAAACCAGCTCTAGAAATGAGGCCTGCAGAGACTTAGAGGAGTGGAGCTACCAAGATGTTGTCTGGAGTCTCCCACCGGGCCTGGCTGAGTCCCTGCAGCACAACCTCGGTGTGCGGCGGGGACAGACAACTGACCTCAGCACGTGGCTGAATGGGAGTCACTGCTGGTGCAGACCGGATGAGATCGCGGCTGGGTGAGGAAGCTGGAGACCTTGGACTACCCCTGAGAGGCCTCTATCTTCAGGGCCTCTACGGTTGAGCTACGCTGTGATGGGGTGTGTGCAGGAGTTGGGCCCCTGAGCGACAGCTCCGAGGGGCATCCTTCATTAAGGTGCTGTGAGGGGCTCGATTCTGAGGCCGAGGATCTAGAGGTTGCAGCCCCTGGGCAGGCAGCAGGCCTCTGCCCTGAGTCAGAGGGAGCTCTGTAAAGGAGTGACCGGCGCCAAAGCAACTACATCGATTTACCCCTGATGAGTGAAAAGGCAGGTGAGAACTGTGCAGCAATGATGGGCCCCAACTGTGCGTCCAAGCTGGGGGGCGTGAATCGATCGATGACAGAGGGGGACTCGGAGTCCATCCCCCATGAGGGGACGGCAAAATCTGGCAGCCAGTAATGTATTCTGCAAGACAATTGAGCTTGCTGAGTGCTGGAGTCGCCTGCCTGCCAGGGGGGGCCAACTGTACGCATAGAGATGTAACTAAGGAGCTGTCATGAGAGAGATGTGAGTGTGCTAAACTGAATTCAAGGCACTCTGGGACTCACTAGGAGATCATGCTCCCCCACCTTCTATAGACAGACCCCCCAAGATATAGCGGCTTTTGTAAAAATGCCCTGCGATTTCTACAAAAGTGCCGATTTCGCAGGCACTTTTGTAAAAATCGCGCATTTTTACAAAAGTGCCGATTTTGCGGCAAACCGCGAAATCGCGATATCCTGGAGGGTCTGGTATATGTAAGCAAGCAAAAGAAACATGGGCTGAAGTGGTAGCGAACGTGAACCCTGCGCAAATTAACATCTATAAAGCTTGCACAAATATGGTGACAATCACATAGAGATGCTGCGACATGCACCTCCAGACAACAAATGGCATCAGATTTCACGCGAAACATACAGACCAGGTCAGCCTTGGAGTGGAACCACATTGTTGCCGCTTTAGAGCACTGTACAGCAAGCAATGCTATTATTTTGCTAACTGTTATACATTTTCTCTGCTTCTGACTTGTCAAATGTGGAGACTGCATTGCAAGAGTTAAAACCGGCATCCTGGGGGTTATAGACCATTATCTCTACAGCAAGCGCTTTAACCCACTCAGGCACCTCAGCAAGATGGGCCTGTAAACCGCAGTTCACATAAAGATGAAAGGGCATAATATCAAGAAGGAAGTTAAAATTATCGCCAATTTAGCGGCCGGAAACTGGGATGAAAAGAGGCTGTAAATCACTATTAGAACATGCCACACACATCAGGGCTTGGCCTACCTTACACTTACAATGCATGCTGCCCTTGGGCCTACTATAGGGGTGACTAATATGAAGAAAAGGGAAGTTTTAGGGGCTGGCAAGTGGGTGTAATTTCCCAGTCAGCATGACAGTACTAGACTGCATGCAGGCTCTGCAATGGCAGACCATTGTTGTAGAGCATTTTAGGACTAGTGTAAATTTCCCGATTCATGCCCATATATAGGTATAAATCACCTTGTCCTTATATAGGCATAGAAATCATAACCATATTTAGACTTAGCCCGTGCAATCCAAATACGGCATGGCTACTTCCACTAGTTCCAAAAATCCACCAAGATTTCTTGGAAAAACTCGCCTTCAGCAGTCAGGGACTTCCCCCTGCTTGAATATTGATTTATCCAAGAACTCATGAAGTTTTCAAAGAATTGAGTCTTTGATGACGTTATTATGTTAAACCTTACGTCAAACTCGGCACCTTCAAGGTATAAATATGCCCACACTTGCCCTAGCAAACTCACGGTGGTTTGGAACAGTTCGACTATCTACCTACCCGACACAGCTCGCTGCAGCAAGTGCCGAAGGAAGCGGACACTCCAGCAGACGCACTGAGAGAGACGCTGTCTTTTCTCTTGCCAAGAAATCCAGCTCCAGTGTTTCCATGCTCCCCTTGCGGGGTGTTGGGTAATCGAGTCCTGAGACAGAGAGATACCAGACCTCCTTCATTCTAAACCAAGGTACGGAGCTGATTATACCCTAAGAGAAATCTTGGATAGATTCTTGGCAAAGAATACTAAACATATGCTACACCACACTTACTTCTTCCCTTGTACTAGACCTAGGTTAGGTACATCGGGGTAGGCGTATTTTAGAAGCACCAGTTGAGTACTTTTAGTCTTTGTTATTTATGTATGATATTTTATATGGCTTGGAAACCATACCATGCTTTTACAGTATTATTTTATAATACTCTTCTTTGTGTACGCATTATACTTTACAGCCGGAATTACGATTGCAGCTGTTCATTTCTTCTGCATGAGAAAGGAGACTGTTCAATAAATACATTTATTGAAAACGCCAGTCTCTCTATTTCCCTGTACCTCTGGTGAAACAAAGCATGCACGATTGACTAAGTGAAATACCTATCTATTGTTTCCACGACTCTAGAGATACGTTTTATCTTGGGAAACAAAGTTGTCATGTTTATGCGGTTCTCAGAAACTAATCCCTTCTTGTTTATTCGAGAGCGTTTCTAGTGACCTCTGAGATAGCTGGCACTCACAATTAAGTCTAATATATTCGATAGAGACCTAGTCAACATAAGTCCTATGTCAATTCTATTTTTTATATTATTTCAATGTGCAGAGCCTATTGGGAATAAAGGAACTATACTACACCTTAGACATATTTTAAAAGGCTGCTTCTGTGGGCTGCACAACCAGTCCTGCAGGCCCACCAGCAGCATTTGGACTACATGCTCTGGGCACACTCAGTGCACTGTACAGGGGTCTGACAAGTAAACCAAACATCAAATCATGGAATCACTAATCCATGCATCAATTTACAATAGGGAGCCCTCACATTGGACAGCAGTGGCACAGTGCCCAAAGCACCTAACACTAGCAAAAATACATGAGGCAAAAGCAAAAAATGGAAGGGAGACCCATGCTAATGTTGCAAGGTCTAACAACTATTATGAGAGACTTTTATTGGCTTTTAAACAGTATAGTGGATTGGACACTATTGAGCCAAAATATATGGGACAGTTAGTCTCAAAGTTTGTGTTGGGATTAAAAGCTGGTATCAGTTTGATGATACAGCAACACTTGATATGTTGGCAGAATAAGTTGTTGGACGAACTTCTGTGTTATGCAAAATACTGCAGTGATCAGGTGGAGTCTGCACTAAAGAAAATGAAAGACAAGTTGTTATTGGAGCAGTTGAGGAATACCCAAAGGCTTGATCTGATGCAAGAGATTGGAGCAGCGATGGGTCAGGAAAGAGGAAGTGGCAGGGGAATGGGTTAAAATATGGTAGCCCAAACTTGACAGGGAAGAGTAAGAGGAATGTATGCAGGTACAGGAGGTGAATAGGTGGTGAAACAACTGCTTGAAATTATTGTCACAAAATCCGGCATTGGAAGCGGGAGTGTCGATTAAATCCAGCAAATCAAATGCAGAATGAGGGAGAGTGACAAATGACCGAGGGTTTTAATATCGTGACTACACCTAGGTCCACACATGGTCAAGATTATGAGCCACAGATGCAGATAACTGAGTCTCCGAGAATACCAACAAATAATCAGGTGTACCAACAGATGCCCTATTTTGAAATACAAGACAGGTTTGACCAAACTCAAGATCTTCATGAATATCAGAGTGGGGTGCAGGAGGAATGCACTTTGGCTGCGGCCATGGAATACGTGACTACACCTAGGTCCACACATGGTCAAGATTATGAGCCACAGATGCAGATAACTGAGCCTCCGAGAATACCAACAAATAATCAGGTGTACCAACAGATGCCCTATTTTGAAATACAAGACAGGTTTGACCAAACTCAAGATCTTCATGAATATCAGAGTGGGGTGCAGGAGGAATGCACTTTGGCTGCGGCCATGGAAGTAGATCAGAATGGACCATTTGTAGATGCAGAGGTAAATATCATCCTGTTACCTTCTTGTTAGACACTGGAGCTGTACGCTCCACAGTAAGGACAGAAGTGATTGCAAATGTATCCCTTTCAGGACAATCAATTTGAGTGGTGGGAGTCAACAATCATAGAATGACTAACCTATTGACAGGCGAGTCACCTGGGAGAATAGGAACGTAAGGAGACAGACATCAATTTGTTGTGTGCAATTCAAGCCCAGTCTGTCTGCTGAGACGAGACCTTTTGTGTAAGCCGAATTGTACCATATCTTGCACTCCGAGGGGTGTGGAGCTGTAAACCATGGATGATGATTTTAAAATGGCCAATATGAACTTTTGTGCAGAAATGTTTGTGGTTCTCATGACAGAGGAGTTACCACATGATTTGAGGGACTCAGTTTCTCCAATAGTATGAGACTTCATGGGAGAGGAGATAGGGTTGATTCGAGGGCTTGAACCTCTTAAGGTACAGGTCAAACCAAATGCTGAATTTCCAAGAACTCCGCAGTATAAATTGACTCCAGAAACTGTGGCTGGGATAAGACCTGTAATCGAGTCTATGAGTGCACAAGGCATTCTCAAGGAGATAAGAGGAAGTCCCTGCAACTCACCTATATGGGACAGCAGAAGACTAGTGACAAGTACAGAATAGTGCAGGATTTACGCAGTGTTAATTAAATCGTGATTCCATGTTGTTCTCTGGTACCGAATAAAGCTGTTATATTATTTCAGATACCATGTGAGGCAGAAGGGTTTACAGTCCTAGATTTATGTCAAGCATTTTTCTCCATATCGTTGCATGAAGACAGACAATTTTTGTTTGCATTTTGGATGGGAGACCTTGTGTTAACATGGTGTTGTATCCCTCAAGGGTATATCGAAAGCCCCTCTATCTTTAATCAGATTTTGAAAAAGAATCTTGAAGTGCTGGTGATGCCCCAGAGCTTAGTTCTGGTTCAGTACATAGACAACCTTTTGGTCGCTTCAGAGACTGAGGCTAATTGCAGGATCAATACTGTGGCTTTGCTGAATCATTTGTCAGAGAATGGACACAAAGTGTCCCCAAACAAACTTCAGTATTGTCATACTGAAGTTCAGTATCTAGGTCATCGGATTGAAAAGGGAAAACGAAGAGTATCACCAGATCGCATAGAGGCGATTCGACAAATGGGAACTCCGAAAACACAAAAAGAAGTCTGCATGTTTTTGGGAATGGTTGGCTATTGTCGACAGTGGATCCCACATTTTTCCTTGCAAACAAAACCATTATTGATGTTGACTCGAAAGGACATTAGTGATCCAAAACCATGGGATGAAGTCTGCTTGAGAGTCTTTGACGAGCTGAGAGAGAGCCTATGTTGTGCTCCAGCTCTGTGAATGTCTGATTATAACAAAGCGTTTTCGCTTTTCTACTGTGAAAAGGAGGGCTGTGCATTAGCGGTCCTTGTGCAGATACATGGGGGTGCCCGTAGACCAGTGGATTACTTTTCAGGTACATTAGATCCAGTACCTACTGCGTTGCCCGGATGTCTTAAATCCGTTGCTCCAACAGGTGTCAGCATTGAGGGATGTGAGAGCATAGTGATGGGTCATCCACTTACCGTTTGTTTATGTGCCACATTCAATAGAGCTGTTATTGACAAGAACCAAGAAGCAGTATTTAACAAATTACAGACTTACAAAGTATGAGCAAGTTATATTGGCTTCTGAAAATGTCACTTTGAAACGCTGTACCACATTGAATCCTGCCACAGTGTTGCCACTACCGCAAGAGGAAGGAGAAGATTGTGAAGAGCATGACTGCCTAGATGTTATTGAGCTATCTACCAAACACAGACCTGACGTTGTTAATGAACCACTGCCTGAATTTGATTTGGTCCTTTTTGTAGATGGTTCATGCTTAAGAGACAATGGAGAGAGTTTGAGAGCAGCTTTTGCTGTATGGACCATCTTGAGGGTGATGGAAGCTGCCTGTTTGAGAAGAGTATACTCTGCTCAGGTGGCCGAGATAATTGCTCTGACACGTGCCTGTACCACCTCGAATGGAGTCAGAGTGACTATCTATTCAGACAGCCAATATGGGTCTGATGTGGTTCATGATTTTGGGTAGTTATGATCGCAGATAGGATTTTTGATGTCCTCAGGATCACCGATCAGAACTGGAGAATATGTGCGCCAATTGTTGGAAGCTTTGCAGAAACCTAAGGAGGTCGCAATAGTAAAATGTGCAGCCATGGAAGGGGAGAGGACTTTGTTACTAAAGGAAATTTCTACGCTGATGAAGTAGCTTGTTTTTGTGCTATACATACTTGTATTTTCAATGGAGAATATGTAGGAGAGAGCACAGAAGAGACCGAGCTCAGCATGATGTTAGCTGTAGCCAAAACTTGGGATGAGATAAAGCGGCTGCAGGATGAGGTCCCAGAGGAGGAAGCTGCATCATGGGTTAGAGCTGGCTGTGAAAAGAGAGAAGATGACATTTGGGTGTCAACAGATGAAAGTGCAGTGTTACCTAACTGTTTACTGAGCACAATGGAAAGACAGGTTCATAGAGCAGTTCTTCTTAGGAGAGATGCCATGGGGAGAGTCTTTAGGCAAACCTGTTTTTAACTCAGGATTTTGTGTGTGTGCTGAAGCAGTGTGTCACAGGTGTGTTTGGTGTCAACAAATGACTGTTGGAAAGAAAACTGTGGTTGCGATAAGTCACATTGGAAGATCAGGAGGTCCTTTCAATTGGATACAGTTGAACTTTATCAAGATGCCGAGGTGCAATAGGTTGAGATATGTTTGGTGGTGGTGTGTATCTTTTCACATTGGGTTAAGGCATATCCACCTAGACAATGTGATAGTCTTACAGTGGCAAAACCGCTATTAAGGTAGCTGATTCCGCGATTCGGATTTCCAACCTCAGTGGAGACAGACAGAGGAACGCATTTCCATAGCAAAATCATGAAATTGAAGATTTACGTGATCTGGCTGCTGATGGACTTTGGGAGCAAATTGGTAAGGGATTTGGAAGGTTGGGAACTGATTTGGAAGTCTGGGACTAGGAATAATGGACACATCTTTATACATCTTTAATCCTATAATAGTTGTCGTTTGTATAATTGTACTATTGGGAGCCATCAAGGCTTACAAATGGCAAAGGCCACGACATAATGAAAACTCTTTGAAAAAGTGAGAGCAGCAGATTGAACAACTATAGGACAGTCATTATCTGCACCTTAGAAGTTAGAAGGATTTAGACAGGGACAGCAAGCTGCAACTTCTGTTTAGGGCGGTATTTTCTACAAGGAGAAAACTGCTAGAGGGTAAAGTATTGGGGTTATGACACTAGTCATAAGAGGGGGAAACTGATAGAGTGCGTATAGCACTCTAAATTGTATGAGTGCACTATACTCATGGTTTAAACGCACTCACATGTATTTTTATCATTTGCCGTGTTTTATGATTATTAAGATGCACTTATTCGAGTTATAATAGCATCAATATGTAGTGTGCACTTTTAAGTAGGCCTTTGTATGTATAAAAGAAACGTATAATTCCTGTATGTGTAATGTGCAGGATGAAAATATACTTGTGTAATGTAATTTGTATTTAGTTTAAGTTGACTGAATTGTAGGCCCAAACTGTAGGTTGTTTTGAGTTTTGTTTCTAATTGGTTGCTCAAAAGATATAATTAAATGAATTAGTTTTATGCTTGAAGACAGTATGTTCTCATCCTGCTGCAGGTGCTGGAATTTGACTTCGTTATTCTTAGATTTAAGGAGATACTCAGAATGTCTTTGAAGAAGTCTGGAAGGCAAAAATGGAGGACACCTTTCGTGTCTGGTCTATCTGGGAACAAAGGCCACTGGAAAAGAATCAATTTAATCAAAGGCTTCTGTGGAAACTTACTGAAGAATGGTGCCAATAATATGACATATTGTGGGTTGTACATGGTCTTTTTGTATGATGTGCAGGGACAGATTAAGGAGACTTATGCTTACTTCGGAGGAGAATGAGCATCTTAAAGGGAGCTCAATAGCTTTAAGCTAACAGACCCATTAGAAGTGAGTACTTCTTAAGAAGTCAACACGTGCTGACACCTTTGGGATAGCATATGGGGGAAATATGTAGGACTCTCATTTAGAGCAGAATAGGGAAAGATACTTTTGTTTTTCTCTCAAATGAAAAGAGAATTGGACTCAGCTTCTATCCTTTGTTGCATTTTAATTTTGGAGTTCATCATATTATGCCTCTTATGCGGAATGAATTATATACGTAGACTCAGATCTGTATTGATTTTTATGTACCTATCGACTCTGATATTGAGGTGTGTTTCTTTTCAATTATTTTTTGCCTTATGATAAATCCACAAAACTGGAATTCAAAGTCTGTGGTCCTTCAAAGCATGTATAATTGAAAGTATAATCTTGAATTGTTTACTCCCCTCCTCACTTTTTAGCAGGCAATAAAATACCATCTGCCTTGAACTTAGTAGGGAAGGTAAGGAGCAAATTCGATGTCACCCGACCTCAGCAGGGCTGGTGCTATATAGACACCCAGGAGTGTTCTACACACGTGTCGAAATCAGAGAGGAGCGGGAGAGCTCATGGTGACCCCACACTGGTGCAGGATGGATCCCGTCTGTCTGGACAGCGCTGATGTGGGGAACGGGAGGTTCTTGGCTTGTGTGGAATTGTCAGGAATAGATCTGTGCTGTCCAATAGGTGAGAAGCACCACTGTCTTAAGTGGTGTGATGAGAATGCACTCTATTTTACTTGTTAACGGCCAATAAAAATAAAATAGCTGACTAGAACTCTTGCTTATAAACTTATTTCACAAACCAAGGAACACTTTTCCTTCCCATTAGTTGTGAAGCAGAAGTGGGTCTCGTGTTCTGCTCCTGACGTCTTTGTCATAAAACAGCTTTAATCCGCGCCTGTTGTTGTTTCAGCTGACTTCACTAAATGGAGCCGCGCAGGAGTAATTGGTCTCACCTGTGCCGGATGACACCTTCCGCATCCCTGGAAGGCAGAGGTTTGTCAATTAAATCAGTTTGAATATTTATTCCCCGAACACTTCTCCGGAGCTGTTTCTTGTGCTAATTCCATCCCTTGCATCAGACAGGCTGGTGACAGTAGGTGCCGCTTTCAAGAGCGGGAATCTGATAAAAATAAAAAGAAAGGCGGCTTTACCTCCTCTTCTCTGGCAGCACTTGCTGCGTGGACAAAATCTAGAAAAAAACTATACTCAAAAACAACGAGCATTTGCAATGCAATAGGTCTCGCATTTATCATAGTTTGAGCTATTGACATTGTAAATAACAATGCCTTTTATTTATGTGTTGTTTTTAAAACAGATAAATAAAAGGCATTGGCATTTACAATGCCAATAGCTTAGTCAGGGCAGGGCTTTAAGTGGGATGAAAAAAATGGGGGGGGGGTCAATTTAATTAAGGGCGTGGCTTTAAAATACATATGCTAAAAATCTGTGCTTAGCATAGTGTGCCGCCCGTCTGGTATTTGCTATTTCTGTCATTGCATCCAGATATATGATACAACAAGTAACATCATACCTACAACAAGTCAGGACTATTGGCTTTGTCAATGGTTGTTAGTTGCATCAGATAAATAAGCAGCAACTGTGGCTTGTATATAATATTGAAAAAGCTTTGACTTACAGCCCTGCTGACACCATGACAATGTTGCTGCACCCGAGTTCAAAAAAGAGAAGGGAAATCCAGAGAGAAAATGACTCTCTTTAAAGGACATCCCTTCCCCTAGAACTCTCACCTGGCATGACGTTATGCTATAACTTCTCCACTAGTGAGAAGTGAGCAGTGTGAGCAGGGCACATCCATGTGCCGCTGTCACTGCAGTCTGGAAAACAACAGACTGCGTGTGCCAGGGCACAAAACTGAGCCCGATAGAGACTCGTTTCGAGCCCCCCTTTAAAAAACTGCTGGTAGTCAGCACCAGTGAGACCCGGCCTACTTAAAGCCCTGAGCTTAGTCAGAGAAGAAGCAAGCAAATGAGAGTGGCAAGAAAGCAAATGAACAGTAAGCAATGGGTGGGTTCCAAGTGCACTATAACTTATTGGTATGTCAAAAAGTCCCTTTACCCCTACAGACAGCTAAGAGCTCTCTGTTTGGCGAGATTTAAAAAACAGAGGTAAGAGGGGAAAAATAAAAGAATTTAAAAAAAGAGAAAATGAAAAAATAGGCATAAAAACGAATTTGAGCTGAAAAAGAAGAATAAAATGCACGGACAATCAAAAGTGTATATGTAAACATGGGCAGAAGTGGTACCTTCTTGTTTTCATAATGCTTCCTGTCACCACATTGTTGCCGCTTCAGAGCATTGTACAGCAAGCAATGCTATTATTTTGCTGAATGTTATACATTTTCTCTGCTTCCGACTTGTCGAATGTGGAGACTGCATTGCAAGGGTTAAAACCTGCATCCTGGGGGTTATAGACCAATATCCCGACAGCAAGTGCTTAAACCCACCCAGGCATCTGAGCAGGGTGGGCCTATAAACCGCAGTTCACATAAAGATGAACTTGGTGCGCAAACCCACGGCACTACTTTATTAGCATACACTTTTGCCATTAGTATGAATTTTTCCGTACAACTGGATGTCCTCTCGGCGCTACAACTTCTCTTTAGCAGACCAATGTCTTATGTTGAGGTTTTAAATGATTGCGGTCTAGGAGAGGGCGTGGAGAGGGCATTTACCATTCCGTAGGCGTCTTATTGACAATCCTGTTGATCAATTGTAGGTAGCGCTTGCCAACAGGCCGAATATCTAAGCGCTATCCCTCTCTAGGCGCTGGAACACGCAGAAGACATTGGGCCAGTGGCATGCCTACATTTCGAAACAACCCAAAATCAGATGTTTCCTTGACACAAAAGGTCTCTGTATCACAAGGCCAAAGCGAGTTCCCAGAATCCTCCACAACGCTCCCACCCTGTTGCTGCCTGCCCATCATTAGCCCCTTGCTGTCAGCCTTATGTCAGCTTCAACATTTCCCTAATCTTGGTCACCAGACATCTGCACTTTAACAGCCCTTCGCTGCCAAAGAGCTGTTTTTGGTGGGCCGCATGTAGGATAACAACAAGCATTTCCACTGACAAACCGATTAATCTGTGCTGTGCTCAGTGCTACTGCTCTGATCAAAGGCGCCTGGAACTTGGCATTTTGCTGAGGAAATGAAAGTAAAGTTGTGGGTGCGTGCTGAAATCTGTTGCGTGGGATGAAAACGTATTGTTCCTCACCTGCTTTGCGACGAGTGGTGGCAGAAAGCAAAAGTAGTTCTCCCACACAGCATCTGAATAGGGAATGCATAGGGAAACGGTGGTTGGCTGGTGCGCCTGAGCCTTGAACGGATGTGATGTATGGCCAAAGTGAACAAGTGAGGCAGCACCAAAGAAAAGCCACATCAGAGTGAGCCAATTGTAAGTAGGAGGCAGGAAAAAGGTGGTGGTATTGATTACAACAAGTCTTGAAGACCGCGCATACGCGCTGATGATCAACCTAAAAATGTTCAAATCAAGGTCTCTGCAGTAACTGTTATTTCAGAGGGTGTACGGCGTTACTTTTGGTAAATTTTTTTGTTTTTATTGTGACCATCACTAAAAGAAGAGGGTGGCGGCGACATAACAGCTCGGAATGTTTTTTCCTGGGAAATGAACTTTCAAGGGCCAAACGCTTCGAAATGAATTGATATTGAAGCAATGGACCAAAATGGTACAGCTATTAAAGTTGAGGTCACAAACAGCAGCCTTTCCGCCATAAGTACCACATATTTAGGCTGTCCTGTTTTAGGTTTAAACCTATAATAACTGATAAAACCCCACTGAAAGGAAAATAGTCCTCACCAGTGTAAACATATAAACACTGAAAAAACACCTTTGCAACCACAAATTAAATGCCATTCAAAGAAAGGGAAAGATGAGTGAAAGTGCCATTTTTATTTCTTCCTGAATGGGCACTACAATATATCTTTGTTATACAAGTCAGCAGTAAGAAAGACTGGGCTAACATTATTCTACTTGAGTTTTGTTGTTTAGAGATGTCACAAAAATATTTTTTTATCTTCCTTTTGCTTTTTTCCAGCTTTGTGTTCTTTGGTCTTAAGATGCAGGGTTTACAAACATGTTTTACGTCTTATTCAGTTATTGTGTAAACTGTAGAGAATCCCGAAATATCAAAATCAAATTTGATATTAAAGCTGTGTTTGATTCATTAACTGATAGGTAAAATGGCTGGTTCTATACAAATTTTTCTAATATGTACCATCACATTTACGCACTGACAGAGAATTTGCGAGATCCTTTGATACATCAGACCCCTTTTCTAGTGAGACAGTATTGATAGTAGGTGAATTGTCAAACAACCCAGGCTTTAAACATTCAATGTGAGGTGCAGTGACTGGTATATGTGAAAAGACTGCTGCCACCTAGCATCTGGGTTAGTGGAGAAAACATGAGACCAGACGTATGGAAAACATGGAACACAGTGTCACTTGGAATGATGCTTCAAAATGTTCTTTCCAAGTTTAACAAAGATTGTGGTGATATTGTTTGTATTTGCAGTAATTCAGCTACGAATATGAAAAAAGTGTGTGATGACCTGTCAAAATCAATACTTGAGCTGAAGTGCTTCCCTGTAAGAGATCCTTGCCACTTGCTAGATGGTATATTGAAAAGATCTTTACAAACTTCAAAGTTAATGAAGAATGCTATGACTTTGTAGTCCATTCTGGTGCACTGTTTCATTATGCACTGGAACTAAAATTCAAATATTTCTCATTTTTTGCCTTGCGTATCATCAAAGAAAGAGTCATCCCAACTGCGGTGATTCTCAGTCCTAGAAGCCATAAATGCCATATTATCCATGTGGTGTCTGTCTACACAATGTTTGCTTAGTGTTGATGCCAAAGGCAAGAAATGTGAGGATCTGTAGTCGCATTATGATAGTGATTTGAAAAAAGTACACTCTATTGCATTCTTAGATTTCTACAGGAAAACATGAGTGCCGTAGTGGACATAAAAAAAGCTAGTCTATAAATACCCTTGTCTTTCAAGTGTTCAGTGTAATTCGTTTAGCTGTGAAATATCTCCTTGAAAGGAGGCTGGGCAACACTTTTAGTGGCTTTGGCACTGCAACATGATCCATGTTAGAATTCTTGCCACTTGGTAAACAAAGAAATGTTGAGGAGCAATTCAGGAAATTTTATTTTACAGTCCATGAGAAATGGCTTGCAATGATGCATAGAAATGTCCCATCACCAACTATGGCATTTGAAGTCAATGAAGCCTCACTGAGGTACTCTGCATTAAGTTCTAGATCCCTTCAGTAAACATTAATTTTCTCCGGACTTTGAAAAGTACTGATTTATTTTTGACCACTTCAATAACTGCGGTCATACGCACCAAGATTAAAGTATATGTTGTAGAACCTGCCCCAGAGAATCACAATCTCCAGGTGCACCAGTATTGGCATGGAAAGCTACGTCAGTGGCCAGAGTTAGCAAATTGTGTTCTGGCTGTTTTTCGTGTTGCCGTGCCAAGTGCCAATGTTGAGAGGGCCTTTTCACAGATAAATGTTTACATAGGAAGGAAAGAGCGAGCGCACATGACCGAAGACTCACTAAAGAAGGACTGTATGGTGTGCTACAATAAGTTTGATTTGTAAAAGTGGATTTGAACCTCATATACCCTGTATGCACACTGTCTGTACACATGCACTATCGGTGCAGAAAGCAAGCAATAATAAAAACAAAACATTCCATAAACACTGGAAAAACACTGTTTCTGTTGTTTTTAATGGCACGAATATGCGTAACCACTGATAACCACAGTTTTTTATGGTATTGAAAACACTGGAAAGAAAAACACTAGAATTTACCAGAAATAGAAACTGAAAACAGGAAAACAAACACATATTAAACCTGCCTCTAGATTTTTTTTTCTTTCTCTACTTTGGTCATTTTTAGGTTTTGCCTGCACACCGCTCTTTCCTGGCTTCTCATTGGTTCCTATGCGTGTCACTTACATTTCCTCCATTTCTATTGGCAGTAGCATATTTTCCTGCATTTACCAATGCTTCTTCCTCGTCTGCTTTGCTTATCAGTTTCCTGCCCCCAAAATACTGTTAACACCCGCTTTGGTTAAACTATATTTTCATAATGTTTTGCCTCTTATTCTTGCAGCATATTTATATAGCAATTTATCACTCAGATAGATTAAGTGATTTGCATTGAATCACAGGATGTTGCACTACGCTAAGGAGACTCAAACCAGGATCCCCAGATCTCAGTCAGCATCTGTGCGCACTGTGTCACATCCTCTCCACTCCCGTGTTATCTGCCAGGTAGCTCTTTCCTTCTTCCAGACAATGAAAACAGCTCTTTATTCATAACATAGGCGAAAAAGATGGATTACCAATTCTTCTTAGATGTGACATGTAATATATTCAGCAAACAAACCAGCATTGTGCTTCAGGAAAAAAGTGTTGACTTTTTGGCAGTCTCTCAATGACATTGACTGTTTTCATGAATATCAGACTTTACTGAACTAACCTTTACTATGCTAGACTTTACCACACAGTTCTTACTACAATGGACTTTACCACACATTTCAATATAAGTACATGTATATTAATTTAACTACACAAGATTTTACCATGCACATTATTTATATCATTCATATATTTTAATTAGCTAAGATAACCTGTAAAAAGTAATATATAATAATTTTAAAACATTAACCCCAACCAAGACACCTATTTGGTATAATTGAAGTCAAAATATTGTTCCAAAAAACAAATTTAAAAATGAAACAGTTCTTTTAAAAGTACATTTAAAATTAACTTTTCTTTCCTAAAATATTTAAATTATAAAAATAGCCATAAATGACAGACATTTCACAAAAAGCAACAGTCCTCGGTCCATTTTGTCACTATTTCTCTGATTACAGCTCAGTCAAGAGGACACACTGCTGTACACTGTGGTACAGTGCATGACGAAAATGGGAGCCATCTATCTATCAAACAACGTACGTACAAATGTAATAACACCATATGGTATGTCTTTCAAAACAACAAACAATAAACAAATTAGTATTTAAAAACATTTTTTAAAGTAAACTTTGTGCATTGCAAATTCACTAATGAAGATTAAATACTTCACATAATTTCTTTAGAAAACCATCTTGTTAGAAATGGGGTATCTAGTTGGCAGTGGTTGGCACCTGTGTCCAATTAGTGACCCTTGCTTCTATTCAGGGCATGCATTTAGACAACCCCTGCTCACCCCCTTTGTAGCTTGTCACGAGTAGACAGGCTTATCTCAGAGGCAGTGTGTAAAGCACCTGTGCACAGATACATTAATACAGTGAAAACACTACAAATGGACACCACTCCAGTTTAGAAAAATATGTCTTCTTTATCTAAACCCAACAGGAACAAAACAACAAAAATTCACAATACATATATTCAAATATCACCAAAATTGCAGGTCACAGTGTCGCTCGCCAGCGTTGGTGTTGTTACTTCCCTTTGTGGCAGCTGGAACAGCAGTTCCAGGTGAAGGAGGACAGAGGAAAGGAAGTCTTTGTGTCCCTGAGACTTCATAATAGGAGGCAAGCTCTACACTAAGCCCTTGGAGATCGTCTTCACGCAGTATAGCAAAGTCTTGGTCCACTCCTTGGCAGGTCCACTCCTTGGCAGAAACAGCCACGGCAGGTCAACCCCACACAGCACAAAGCAAAGTGGCAGTACATCTCCTTCAGTTTTCCCAGCTCTCCACTTTGGAAGAGGTTCTGCCGACTGTCAACTGCTTTGTGCACATTACTACACGAGTTTATTTTGCTTGTGCGACATTGAAACTTTCATATAGAACCCACTGTTGTTTTTTACACTGCTAATCAGCAGAGATGCACCAGAAGAGTTGCGACGTATCTGCCCACCCGGGCGCCTGAACGCCTACATGTGGCGCAGGGCTTTACAACGTGACGCATCTTCCAGATGCGTCACGTTGTAAATACCCCGCAGCATGGCGCTGGCTTTGCGCCGATGCTGCGTCACAAAAGTGACGCAACAGCGGCGAAAAAGAGGCGAAAGGGGCTTGTAAATCTGCCCCATAGAATTTGGTAAGTCTATCCAACCATTACTGTGCACCATTGATGTTAAATATTCATACACATAATACCAAACATTTTGGGACTATAAGCCACAGTTCAGAAAAAGAACACAATCTTGAAATTTTTCTCATGGAGTTGCTCCACTTTACGCCACAGTTACTTTGAATGAATCAATGAATTTCACATTCAAATTTCTGGCACTTCAATGGGAAATTGTGTTGCACAGTCGTGTGCTAACCTTTTAATGTACAGGTTCGAATTAAATAACATTCTAGTGAAACAAAATTGGCTTGACAATCAGATCACTAATTGAAGATACATTGATGAAATTTTTCTAATCTGGAAGTGAGATAACCCTAGCTCAACTAGTGCCATTGAAACTTTGTACACCTTAAACAAAAGAATTGAATTTACTTTCACCATGAGTACTGAACAAAATCAAATTTTTAGATGTGGAAGTCACCATACATAATCAAAGATTAACCTCAAATTTTTACACTAAGCCAACGGATCGTAACAACTTACTCCATTATTCAAGCTTTCACCACAAGTCTATGAAGGAGCTTTTGCCATATTCACAACTGCTTAGACTAAACGTTGATTACCAAGTTTAAACAAAGAGGATATCCCAACAACATTTTATAGAGAAAGTAGACCGATTGATCAAGGAAGTTTACTTGACAACAAAGTGAAACCAAAAAAAATCTGGATTTGTGTCAAAGTTCTCTACTAGAAGCCAAAAAGTAAAAGAAAATATTCTCAAATGTTGGTCGATGTTACAAACAGAGAATGATTTCAAAGGAATTTTCAAACACCAATCTCTTTTTGCATATCAACGAACCAAAAATTTGAAACAACTACTTGGGAAAACAAGTAAAGACAATAAACAAACATACAGGGGTACTATTCCATATTTAATTTGTGGAAATTGTAACAACATGATTAAAGTCACAACCATCATGTACCCCTCTCAGGGGACACCTATCAAAATAAAAACCAAGGGGAAGTGTTACACAAGTCATGTAATTTATCTTCTGAAATGCCCATGTGGACTCATATACGTGGAAAAGACTGAACGGATAATAAAAATGTGACTAACTAAATATAAAAGCAATATACAGACTAAGAATTCCAAATCTATGGTTGCAGTCCATTTTAACACTCATAATCACAACATTAGCCAACTGAGATACCTGATACTTGAGCAATTACGGGAAATTTATTGAATGAACTGCCTGTATTCAATCAGTCCAAAGGGACTAAATGAATGAATGGACCTGAATTATTTTTTATGACTTGTTTTTTAATGATCACTAATTGTGTTGGGCATCTTCAGGATCCTGTTAACTGTTTGAGATAGTAGTTCTCTGACACTAAGGGGCCGTCCGCCACCTCAGAGGAGGAGGGACCATCCGCAGGGGCAGCGGCAGTCCCTCCGTGCTAATTAGGATGTGACCGCCATCCTGGCGGTCACATCCTGTATATTTAACATTGCCGCGGGTGCTGCTTGAAGCAGCACACGCCGCAATGTTAAAAGAACCATGTTTTCCTTTGCGTGCACGAAGCTGCAGGCACCGCGTGGTGCCTGCTGCGTTATGCATGCAAAGGCAGGGGTGTACCATATGTATCCCCCATTTGCACCCCCAACCCCCCTTGACCCCTGGGGGCTGCAACGGGCCCCTAAAGAAAAGTCCGTATGCCTTTCCACGGCTTAAATGCCGCCGTGTAAAGGCATAGGACCGCTGATATCTTAATATGGCTGGAGGTGTCTGATAGACACTGCCAGCCATGTTAGAGCTGATCTGCCGCGGTCGGAAGGCGACCGCGGCAAAAAAGCGGCGGACCGAAAAAAGATCCCCCAGCCATCCTAATCTGGCAGGGGGTCTTTTTTCTGTCCGCAGTGGTTAATCCGCATCCTCCGGGTCGGCGGTGGCTTCCGCCGGCCTGGAGGATGCGGATTTACCGCGCTCCGAATGAGCCCCTAAGTTTTCTTCTGCCGATCTGTGCTCCTTTGACCTATTTGATAGTTCAGTTTATCAATTTTTCAATGATAACCTTGATCAGTTCCCTAGCACGTTCTTGCGTAAATAGCAGGACAAGTCCGAATGTGCTGCACATCACAATTCTTTCCACTTTCATTTTTTTATTACTTTTTTCACTCTAGATGTTATTTTGTTATCCCTGTTTTTACTTAGGTTCCTATAGCATTCCACATAGTTCCATAATGGACCATCACTTTAGCCTCTTTCTATGTTTATGTTTTTGGGTCGCGCTCGGCACACAACGCATTGCCTGAAGACACGTTGAAAACGTATTGAGAATTTGGTTCTCGAACAAGACGCTGTGAGCAATTACAACCAAAACAAACACATTCAGAGAGGCTTTCTTTTTTTCTCATGTTTTACTATGTTTCACTTGCTGATTGGGAGTTATTGTTAGTGTTCACTTTGGGTACATTTGGTCACCCGGAGACTTCATATCTTTCTTCTTTTTTAGTGTTTTTTTTTTTACGTTTTAACGAGTGCTTGGCTGTTCTCACCACGTTCCACGAGAGATTCGTTACCCTCAGCTGGTTTTCCCTGTGGTTCGAGTTGTTTCACCTTCTTGTTAATAATCATTTCTCTTGCTGGTTATGATTTATCAATATCACCTTTTGACATCACTCGATTCTTGTCCATTACACTTCACTCGTTAACATCAACTGGTCACTTCCGGTATTATCGGCTATACGAGGAACCACCTGCCTTCGTTTTACGTTCTCATGAGTGCTTTCATTTTGCTAATTTACTGTGACTCAGGTTCTTTCACCCTTGTAATACAGTTCTAACTGTAACATCGCCAAGTTGTGTTACCTTAACACAGTGGCCTATTTGCTTTCTTTTACCATTTTATAAAAATGTCTTTAGAGTTTGATGTAAGGTTTTGATTACTTGTTTCAGTGCTTCTTTCCATGAAAACTTCCTTGAGAGCATTAGCTAATACACATTCTGATGCAATGGGCACTACATACTAACAAATGTGGTGGTATTTAGAATTCTAGATTAATGTTTGTCATTATATGTTGGGAATTAGCCCCTAAAAAGCATTGGGCTTGTTACCCAGAATGTATGTTTTGGAGAGTGAAAATTATGACTATGTAATGTAATGTGATGTCAACATCACCTACATGTGAAAAAAGCTCTTACTAAAATTCATTGAAAAAAGTTACAAAGGATTGATAATTTGAAGTTTAAACTTTTTATGAAAATTCCTATTATGCAGATTGAAGACTTTTTTTCCACAGAGGGAAACGCTTCGGAAAAATAGGAGGGTAAGAGAGGCACTATAGCTAGTCGGTCTCGGGCTCATGGGTACTAAGGTGGTAGGATTACTCAGTTCATGCATACTAAGGTCCCATAAACCTAAGCATAGTTGTATGATTGTGCAGAATGCCTACAACAGTATTTTTCCACATATATCATGCATGTGTGTGCATTCAACACATATGAAGTCGGAATGTACACACAGGCATCATGTATATGGAAATTTACTGCCTATTACCACAAGACCACAGCAGTCAAACTGCCGACCCCTCGGGAAACCCATAAAATGGCACTCTGAAGGCCACAGAATCCAGTCCTTTTGCGGTTGGAATACCATATTCATAATAAGGTCTTAAGTTTGGAAAAAATACTTTCATACATCTCTGACTCAGCAGCACCCATCCATCTCTGACCACAGCACTCCACCGACTACCTAAAGAGATGTAAAAAATAAAATATAGCAAAGAAAACCACAGTGGTCGAAAAATAATTTAAGGACAAATGCTTCTATTGAATATAATGGAAAAGCTTGGAAAAGTACATTATTACTTGTTTTTACAATTGCTTAAAACAATATTGACTAATGTTTTTTTTCGAAAATGACTTTAAGCTTATTTGTCCATTTTTTGTCTATAGTTAAAAATATTAAATGGTTAAATTAAAAATGATGTATGTATTATATATTTAAAAAAATTCTAAGAATGTTACGTACACTTCCTTTTAATCATTATATTTTCCCACTGTCTTTCACAATTTACAAATGTGTAATTTAATAAATATTAGTCATTAAGTTAAATAATAATTCTATATTGATTACTGATAATTTGAAACATATTTATGATTAATTCCCCACCTTTGGCACCTACAACCTTTACATTCTGTTAATTAATACTTGCAAAATTTTTACCTACTGTACCGCCAGACGTACAACCCTTACGAGTTGCGAGTCGCACATTGCGTCATTTTGTGACTCGCAATTTGCAACTCGCGAAATGTAATTTACAACAGTGTCTCAGACAGTGTTTGTGATTCCTAATGGGGTTTTCATGAGGCAGGTGTAATATGCGATCCCATTGGTAATGGCTAGCACTCCAAGGGATGGTGGCCCGCTAGGGTCCGCAGACCACCATGTCTGTGACTGCGTTTATGAATAAAGCAGGTATTTTGTTTTAATGCAGCCTTTTTTCCTTAAAGGAAAAGAGGATGCATTTAAAAAAGAAAAATGAAACGTTTCTGTTTCATTTTTAGGTCGAGCATTCGATACCTCTTGTATATGCTTTAGTATATACTTATGTGTATGTGCTTTGCAGGCACTGGAGATCAGCCCTAGAACTTGTCTGCTTCTGCTTAGGGACTTTTGTTTCTGTTCAACTGCCCCAATTTAGCTGTCTTGATAGAAAACGACCAGTGGAGGTCAGTAAAATACCAGAATCACTTTAGCATTCTCTAGATTCCATTCCACAGAAATTGTCTTCAACGAGCAGCCGTAGACAATAATAATATTTTTTTCAAATCTTGTATTTTCAGTGATATGACCTCCGAAGGCCCTGATTTTATATTCATAACAGAGCTTTGAACTATACCATTTCCCGCTGAAAGGCAATATTTCTCTGCATGTGTTCCCATACCTGGCATGTCACACAGTTTGGTGCTTACTTTCCCTCCATGTTAAAGACCATTAGATGTTTCCGCACCCCGGCTAATGTGCTACATAGCTAAATACAAATGAGGTCCCAAAGGAGAGACAATTGCATTGCAAATGCTTGTTTAAGAGTAGGCAGTGGTTCGTGGGACCGCTGCTTGCTCTTAAAAAATATTTTTACTTCCATTCACAAAGGGGAAGGGGTCCCCTACAGACCCCTTCCTGTTTGCGAGTGGCTTACCACCTACTTGAAGTAGGTATTAAACTGTGAGTGTTGTGCCACCGCAAAGGCAGTCGCAAAACAATCGTACATTGAAGTGCGAGTCTCTATTAGGAGGGGAGGTCTTAGCACGGCTGTTCCTATTAGCGAGTCGCAAACCCTATTTTTCGAGTAGGTAATAGGTTACCGACTCACAAAAAGGGTTTGTACATGGGGCAGAACTATTTTGCGGTTGCAAACGGGGGCGATTCTCATTTGCGACTGTAAAAACCGGTCGCATATCTGGCTCGTAATAATCTAAATGTAATACTTTTCCTCAATATTAAATGAATCACCACCCTGCACCCCATATCCTTTATATCCCATTTCTAATTGTTTTACAGTATTTTGTTTTAAAATATATATTTTTTCAAATTGTTAAATAATTGAGAATTGGGGAATTCATTGAGAAAAAGTATAAAAGTATAATTTGGATGTAATACTTTATCTCCATTTCAAATAACTACCCATCTATTTATTATGGAGGGTTACCACCCAAAACCCTTTTCTAAACGTAACTGCTCAAATACTTACCAATTCTTACCTTAAACATATTTACTATATACTTACTATGTGTGTAGTAAAGTCTATGGGCGCGCCCGTCCCCGCCCATACGGGCCCAGGGGCCATACCCCCTGTTCTAGATCCCCCAAAGAAGCTCATTTACAATGCAGATCTACTGCATGCGTACAGACCCCTAGCCAAACATGACTGTACTATCTTTGACATGGTTGGTAGTTTTCCTCAGTCTTGT
Organism: Lissotriton vulgaris; assembly: GCF_964263255.1. Taxonomy (NCBI): domain Eukaryota; kingdom Metazoa; phylum Chordata; class Amphibia; order Caudata; family Salamandridae; genus Lissotriton; species Lissotriton vulgaris. Next base: position 38,358,208 of record NC_141699.1, on the reverse strand, counting down.
CCTTGTTGCACCTTTTCTCTAGACGCTCCTCAGTGGTGTCGAAGCTGCACTCCACGGATCACTATCGCCCACAAACCCTCTTTCAGGTTTCTCAGCCTGAATTTTCGTTCCTTACCAAATCACAAATGGGAAATATTTGACCTCCTGGTTGATGAGCTACCCGACGCCCTCTTTATCACCGAATCGTGGCTCCATGACGGCTCAGGACCGGACATTGCCGAAGCACTGCCCTCTAATTATGCTATTGTTAGGTATGACAGAGTCAGCAAAACGGGGGGTGGCATTGCGATTATATTTAAAAACGATTTCCAATGCCAGCTCGACCCCATTACTTTAAAGAACTGTGAGGCAGCGTGCTTTAAGCTATCCCTTCACCCTAAGATCACCCTCTCGGGCCTTCTAGTCTATCGACCTCCTGGTCCCGCTAATGCCTGGGCTGCCCAATTCTCAGATTTTATAGCTTCCATTCTGACTAATTCCGGTATTTTTCTAATTGTAGGGGATTTAAACGTGCATTTGGATGACTTCAAGAATACTATTGGCAGAACTTTAATCGCCGATCTTGAGGCCATGAACATTAACTTGCAGAATTGCGGCCCCACTCATAAGGGTGGTCACTTTCTGGACCCCATTTTTTCCAATGTTCCTCTTTTACACTGTTTTCCTGCTCTACCTATTCACTGACCATTATCTTATTAAATTTACATTCACCACCACCGATATGTCGCCTCACTTTAGAGGCTCCACCGTCACCAGTAGGAGACTGGAAAAAGTTGGACATTGTCTCCCTCAATAACGCCCTTGCAAAGCATCCTCCAACTGAACTGCTTGAGTCCACTGATATAGAGGCAGCAGCAGGAATAACCAAACTCTGGCTCCTTGATGCCATTGATAGCTGCCTTTCTCTCTCCCATAAGAAGGTGACGAACCATAAAATACCGGCACTATGGTTCAATGACGCTTTCAAAGCGGATAAGTCCCACTGCAAAAAACTCGAACATACTTGGAGGAAAGACTACTCCCCCATGGCGGGCACCATTTATAAAAATGCTCTGAAGATTTATCATAAAGCCTGTGCCCGGCTAGGGCCGCCTACGTTACTAAAACCATAACAGAAGCAGTTAATAAGTCTAAAGCACTATTTAACCTGGTGAAAAATTTGCTGGCTCTCACACCATTGCAAAACCTCTGCCCTTATCGAGCATTAAGTGCGATGAAATCGTGCAGTTTTTTATCACTAAAATTGATATGATTTATCAGGATATTTCCGATCTCAAGGGTAGCAACACCTCCCTTGTATCTACCTGCAAATCGGTTGATACTAATTACCCCCTATCCCCACCTACGCCCCGCTTCTCTCATGGCCCGAATTGCACCCAACTGCGGTGCTCGAGATTCTGTGTAAGGTTAGACCGGGCTCTCCGACAGATCCCCTGCCCATCCCAATACTTCGGCTATTGGACTCCTCGCAACTCTCCACGATTTGTACCATGCTCAATCTCTCATTGAAGTCGGCCTCTGTCCCTGCTTATTGGAAGCATGCAATGGTCACGCCACTGCTGAAAAAGCCCACTGCGGACCCCAAAGTTCTCTCAAACTTCCGTCCTATCTCTTTGTAGCCTGCATTCTCTAAAGTCTTAGAGAGATATCCACCACCATTTATCTCAATTTATTTCTGTTAACAATATACTACATCCCTCCCAGTCGGGTTTTCGCCCCGGTTTCTCCACCGAAACCACGCTCCTCGGCATCACAGAGAATCTTCGTTTCTTGCTAGACAGAGGTGATACAGCTGCACTGATATTACTTGATCTCAGTGCAGCTTTAGACACTGTCTCCCATAATATTCTCCTTCGATCCCTGGCCACCATTGGCATCGGTGGACCTGCTCTGGATTGGTTGGCCTCCTTCCTGACTGATCGTTCATTCCAAATTTTTTCTCATGCAGCAACCTCCAAAACCTATCCATCACCTCATGGAGTACCCCAGGGCTCGATCCTCAGCCCCCTCCTTTTCAATATTTATGTTACCCCCTTGGCTTACATTGCCGAGCGGGCCGGGCTTACCTTGTTCACCTATGCCGACGATTCGCAAATTGTTGTCTCCCTGTCCCAATCTGACCAGGCCTCTACTTCCCTCCTTCAGACTGGTCTAGGGGAGATATCCAATTGGATGAACTTAAATCTACTCAAAATGAATGGAGGGAAGACTGAGTTCTTGGTCCTTGGTCAAAAACACGACCTCTGGAGTTCCAGGCACTGGCCCTCCGAGTTGGACCCGCTCCCACTACCATCGGAGCATGTGCGTAACTTGGGGATGATCATAGACAAGGGTCTGACATTGCAATGCCAAGCCAACAAAGTGTCCTCCATCTGTTTTGTCATTCTGCGCTGGCTGAGGAAGATTCTTTGGATGCTGCCGTATGACTCCCGGAGATCTGTGGTGAACGCCTTGGTCACCTCCCGGTTGGATTACGGTAACACACTCTACCTGAGGGCGACCAAGGCGGTCACCAGACGCCTCCAGCTATTGCAGAATTCTGCTGCTCGTTTGCTCTGTGGTGGTCGCAAAACGGAACACATAACAGGACGCCTTCGCGATCTTCACTGGCTGAAGGTGGACAGAAGAGTGAAATTCAAAGCGCTAAGTTATATGCACAAAATCAGGATGGGCAAAGCTCCCACCTACATGCAAACTCTTGTTAAAATGTACTCCCCGTCACGTTCTCTCCACACCTCCTTTCAAAGACTTTTCGCTGTGCCCAAGTTTAGACTGTCTAGGATGGTGGCAGGTCCTTTTCTTATTTGGGACCCAAACTCTGGAATTCCCTCCCTCTAGACATTCGCTCCGAGAACTGCTATGTTCGTTTCTGCAAGGCCATTAAAACCTGGCTTTTCAATCAGTAACTGAGTACCCTCGGGGCTTTCCACTTTGTGACATTTCCAGTGCCGGGAAACCCTTTTTGGGTAGCTGTTGCGCTTTATAAGCTTAACAAATAAATAAATAAATAAATGCATAGTTATTGCAGCTGCACAGTATTTCAGAAGAGGGCTCTCTCCTCCCAAAAGGACTGCCAGCTGCATTGCTCCCAGCCCAGAGTCCAGGGCCGGACTAGGAACCAAAATCGGCCCTGGCAAAGTACTCCGCCCTCCTCCCTCCCCCGCGCGGGGTTTGGGGGTGCCGCCAAGCTCTGTGCCAGGGCCGGTTTTCCACTCATTTTGTTACAGGGCCGATTTTGCACCTATGTTGCAAAAACGGCCCTGTAACAAAATCGGCCAAAGGGGCCCAAAACCGGCCCCACCCGTGCGGTGCACCGGGGGATTGCCTGGTGCCCGCTACGGCCAGTTCGGCCCTGCCAGAGCCATTATGTAGCTGCACTTCTACACCAGCCCAATTGTGTTGTAGAGTTAGTAGTGGTGGAGAGTGGCCTGGAAGAGGGGTGAAATAGGGGTGTGCAAATTCGCATGACTTTTTTGTGGTAAACTTTGCAAATCTTCATGTAGATTTGGAAAATTAATCTTTTGTAGCCTGTTTTGCCAGTATATTGTTTCATTTGTTTTTTACTTGGGCACATATCTTGTGTAAAGAGGGATACACGCAGCAGACTGGTTTGCATGGAGAATGTGTCTTAGCGAGACATTTTCTATGTGAATGAGTGTCTGTTGTGAGAAATTTTTATGCGAGATGTGCACTTGGGTAAAAAAAAATGTACACAAAATTGCAGAATGATAATTCTCAGGATATATTGTGAATTTCGTGAAAAATCTGGAATTTCACATGCATCATTTAGGGGCCGATTCCATGTTCGGAGCCCTTCCGTTTGAATCGGTCATTGCCGGGCGGATTCCATTACTACCGAGCCATGGCCTATGATGGGCTCGGAGAGCCCGTCTGCCATTCGTAAATCCTCCAGTACTCCCCCGGTCGCCTCTTTCTGACCGAGGGAGTACGATGGCAGTTTTTCACTGACTTTTCGTGTCGATCAGTCCGGCACGAAAAGGCAGCCGGAAGCTCTCTCTGGAGGCCCCTAGCAGGGCCCCCAAGGGTGTGAGGCCGCCAGATGGTGGCCTGGGGGGCACCTATGGTGCCCCTCTGTTGATCCCCGCACCCGGTGGCAGGTACCTTCAGCAATGCAGGCATGCTTTCCGACCGGAAAGCATGCTTGCATTATCTGGTATACGAAATGCATCGTACTTGCGGGGCAGAAACCCACGACAGCAGTTCGGTGGGTTACTGCTCTGGACCGATGTCGGACGGACTCAGGTCCGTCTGACATCGGAATCGGCCCCTAAATGTTGTCCCGGGCTTCAAATTAACCTGATTTTGCTGTGAAGTATCCTGTTGTTTTTCATAGCTCTGGGCCCAATAGAGGCTTGGGCTACCTTCTCACCAGCCCCTACTGATTCCTCTGACTTAGGGGCTGATTATGAGTTTGGCAGTCTGACCACTGCCGTCCGACCACCCATATAGCCTGTGGTCTGACCAACGGATTATGAGGCGAGCAGCAAGACCGCTGCGAAGATCTAAGCTCCTGCTGCAGTGTGGACTGCGGCGGTCAATGGTGGCAGTGCCAGCATCTGCACCGCTTTGCAAATTATGACCTGCCTTTCCACCAACCCAAAAGGATCCCAGGGTGATTTAGCCCATGAAGATTGTGGCTGGGGCAGATGTTGTGCACCCCTATGCCTGCTCTGTTGTGCAACACTGTGTGCCTTGCACAACATGGTGCATGGCAACAGAATATCCGACTTGCTGGAGGCGCAGCTGTGCAGCTGCGGCATTGCCTTCAGTCTCTCTCTTAGAGCCAAAGCATGCCGCAGCCACGGCTCCACCCCCGGCACACCGCCAGTCCTGTGGTAAACTCGTGATGCAGCGGTCGGGATGCCGCCGGCTTGGCAATGTTCTCTCGACCGCTGCCGTGGCTGCGCCCCCGACACACTGCCAGCCCTGTGGTAAACTCGTGATGCAGCGGTCAGGATGCCGCCAGCATGGCAGTGTTCTCGCGACCGATGCCGCAGCTGTGCCCCCAACACACTGCCAGCCCTGTGGTAAACTCGTGATGCAGCGGTCAGGATGCCGCCAGCATGGCAGTGTTCTCGCGACCGATGCCGCAGCTGTGCCCCCAACACACTGCCAGCCCTGTGGTAAACTCGTGATTCAGCGGTTGGGATGCCGTTGGCATGGCAGTGTTCTCGTGACCGATGCCACGGCTGCACCCCCGGCACACCGCCAGCCCAGTGGTACACTCGTGATGCAGCGGTCAGGATGCCGCCAGCATTTATTTATTTATTTATTTATTTATTTATAGTTTTTCTAGAGCGCGTAGTCACCCAGAAGGTATCCCAGCGCTGAACCTCTTACTCACAGGGGGAGAAAGTCAGGAGTGATAGTGGCTCAGGGGAAGAGTAGGGTTTTGAGAGATTTCCTGAACCGCAGGAGGTTTGGTTCTGCTCTGAGGCTCAGGGGGAGTGCGTTCCATTTTTTTCCCGTGTTGACCGAAAAGCGGCGGCCACCTATACGGGCCTTCTTCACCTTGGGGATCGTGATGAAGTTTCCATGTTCGGAACAAAGCGCTCTCGTGGGTCTGTAGGGTTTGATCCAGTTATTTAGGATTGGGGGGCCAGTGTTGTGAAGTACCTTGTGGGCCAGACAGAGGGCCTTGAAAGTTACCCTTTCCCTGATAGGGAGCCAATGCAGCATCCTCAATGCAGGCTTGGCAGATGTTCTGGCCGGGGTGTTCGTTAGAAGTCGGGCTGCGGCATTTTGAGCTTTTTGCAGAGTTTGGAGAGTGGATTCGGGAGCTCCCAGGTAAATGGCGTTACTGTAGTCCAGCCTGGATAAAATTAGGCCTTGGATCAGCAGGAGACGCGACTGGAAGGGCAGAAGAGGAATCACCTTCCTGCAAGATCTAAGTAGTCCGTAGCATGTGCCGGCCGTCTTTCTTGCCTGTGTCCTGAAGGTGAGATCAGTCTCCAGCCACACTCCGAGACTCTTAACCTCCGTCTTGGGGGTGGGGGGTTCAATCAATCAATCAATCAATCAGTGACACTTATAAAGCGCGCTACATACCCGTAGGGTCTCAAGGCGCTGGGGGGGGGGGTGGGGGGGGGGGGGTGCCGCTACTGCTCGAACAGCCAGGTCTTCAGCTTCTTCCTGAAGGAGAGGTGGTCTTGGGTCAGGCGCAGGTCGGGAGGGAGGGAGTTCCAGGTCTTGGCGGCCAGGTAGGAGAAGGACCTTCCTCCTGTAGTCGCTCTTCGGATGCGGGGGACGGCGGCGAGGGCGTGGTTGGCTCATCGGAGGTGGCGTTTGGGAGCGTAGAAGTTGACTCGGCTGTTGAGGTAGCTCGGGCCTTGGTCGTGTAGGGCTTTGTGTGCGTGGGTGAGGAGGCAGAAGGTGATTCTTTTGTTGACGGGGAGCCAGTGAAGGTCTCTCAGATGTCCGGAGATGTGGCTGGTTCGTGGGATGTCGAGGATGAGTCTGGCTGAGGCGTTCTGGATCCGCTGGAGTCTCTTCTGGAGCTTGGCGGTGGTACCGGCGTAGAGGGCGTTGCCGTAGTCCAGTCGGCTGGTGACGAGGGCCTGGGTGACGGTCTTCCTGGTCTCGGTGGGGATCCACCAGAAGATCTTCCGTAGCATGCGTAGGATGTTGAAGCATGCCGAGGAGACGTTGTTGACTTGCCTGGTCATGGAGAGGGAGGAGTCCAGGATGAAGCCCAGGTTGCGTGCATGGTCTGTCGGTTTGGGTGCGGTGCCCAGGGCGGGAGGCCACCAGGAGTCGTCCCAGGCGGAGGGAGAGGAGCCCAGGATGAGGACCTCCGTCTTGTCCGAGTTCAGTTTCAGGCGGCTGGTCGTCATCCACTCGGCTACCTCTTTCATCCCTTCGTGCAGGTTGGCTCTGGCGGCGGCGGGGTCGTTGGTCAGGGAGAGGATCAGCTGGGTGTCGTCGGCGTAGGAGATTATGCTGAGGTTGTGTTTGCGTACGATGGCCGTGAGGGGGCTCATGTAGACGTTGAAGAGGGTGGGGCTCAGAGATGATCCTTGGGGGACGCCGCAGATGACTTCGGAGGCCTCTGACTTGTACGGTGGTAGGCGGACTCTCTGTGTTCTTCCGTCGAGGAAGGAGATGATCCATTCCAGCGCCTTATCCTGGATTCCGATGTTGCTGAGGCGCCGTACTAGGGTGCGGTGGCAGACCGTGTCGAATGCCGCGGAGAGGTCTAGGAGGATGAGGGCCGCTGTTTCTCCATTGTCCATCAGGGCTCGGATGTCATCGGTGGCGGCGATAAGGGCGGTCTCGGTGCTGTGGTTGGCTCGGAAGCCGGACTGTGAGGGGTCGAGGGATCCGTTCGTCTCGAGGAAAGCGGCCATCTGCTTGTTGACGGTCTTCTCGATGACTTTGGCTGGAAACGGGAGGAGCGAGATGGGGCGGTAATTCTTGAGGTCGGTGGGGTCCGCTGTTGGTTTCTTGAGTAGAGCGCTGAGTTCGGCGTGTTTCCAGCTCTCAGGGAAGATGGTGGTGTCGAAGGATGTGTTGATGATGTCTCGCAGGTGGGGTGCGATGACAGCGTCGGCCTTGTTGAAGACGTGGTGAGGGCAGGGGTCGGTCGGTGATCCGGAGTGGATGGAGTTCATCGTGCGGATGGTGTCTTCGGTGCTGATCGGGGTCCAGGCGTGGAGGGTGGTGGTGGGGGGTGGCTGTTCGGTCATGGTGTGCGTTGGTTGGTTGTTGAAGCTGTTGTGTATGTCCGCGATCTTGTTGTGGAAGTATGAAGCGAGGGAGTTGCAGAGGTCTTGCGATGGGGTGATGTCGTTGTTTCCTGCGCTGGGGTTGGAAATCTCTTTCACGATGTTGAAGAGTTCCTTGCAGTTGTGTGCGTTGTTGTCCAACCGGTCCTTGAATGCTGTTTTCTTGGCGGCGCGGATCAGCTGGTGGTGTTTCCGGGTGGCAAGTTTGAAGGAGGTCATGTTGTCCGGTGTCGGTTCCCTTCTCCAGACTTTCTCGAGGGCTCGGCAGTTCTTCTTGGAGCTCTTGAGTTCGTCGGTGAACCATGGGGCTTTCTTGCTGCCGGGTCTGCTAGGCGGGGTCCTCAGTGGGGCGAGTTCGTCTGCGCAGTTGCTGATCCACTTCATGCACCCATGCAGGCGGGCCAGATGTTAGGGGGGAGGCTCGTGGTGTTATGCCCTAGGAGCAGGATTTCTGTTTTGGAGCCGTTTAATTTCAGGGCAGAGTCACTCATCCACTGATGTACATTGGAGAGGCAGTCGTGGAGATTGGAGGGCTCTAGCTTGGGGTGGGAAAGCGTCACCACCAGCTGTGTATCGTCGGCGTAGCTGACGATAGTGACTCCAAAGGGTGAGACCAGTTCCTCCAGTGGGGCCATGTACACGTTGAACAACGTGGGGCTCAGAGATGAGCCCTGTGGCACACCGCACTGGAGGGGGATGGAGGGGGAGCGGCTATCACCTTCCCATACTTGGAAGGAGCTTCGGGAGAGGAAAGACGAGAGCCATTTCAACGCCCTGTCTTTTACCCCGATGTTATTGAGACGTTGGGTTAAGACCTGGTGACTGACCGTGTCAAAGGCCGCACTCAGGTCTAGGAGGACCACTGCCACTGATCCTCCTGTATCGATAATTTCCCTGGTCTTTTCTACTGCTGCGAGGAGAGCGGTGTCCGTACCCTGACCTGGTCTAAAGCCTGTCTGTGAGTCCTTGAGGAGTTGGTTTGACTCCAGGAAGTGTGACAATTTTTTGTTCGTAAGTTTTTCGGCGACCTTACCTATCCAGGGGAGGAGTGAGATAGGTCTATAGTTAGATAGATCTGCCGGGTCTAGAGATGTTTTTTTGAGAAGCCCTTTTACGACAGCCTCCTTCCAGTTTGAAGGGACCTCTCCCTGTGCCAACGAGATGTTAATGAGGGCTGTCAATTGGGGGACTATGGTCTGAGAGATGTTTTTGACTGACCGTATGGGGACTGGGTCGCTAGGGGCTCCGCTCTTGGTTGATGTGAGTGTAGCCCTCACTTCCTCTTCTGTAACTGGGCCGAATGATGCTAGGTAAGGCTTATCGGGTGGGGGCAACGGTTCCTTAGCTCTCTCTATGGAGTCAGGGTTAGCGGCAGGAAGGGAGGTGAGGATTTTTTTGATTTTTTCATCAAAGAAGGTGGCCAGTTTGACGCATTTTTCCTCCGCTGCTTTGGGGTCCATGGGTTTCTGCGGGGGGTCGGGGACATGGAGGAGCTCTTTGAGGATGGAGAAGGTCTCCTTGGCTGAACAAGAGGAGATTTTTATTTTTTCCTTGTAGAAGGCACTTTTTGCGTTGTGTAGGGCTCGTTTATACACTTTCATGGAGGATTGATAAGCACTTTTCTCTGCTGTTGACTTGTTTTTCCTCCAAGTGCGTTCTGACTTTTTGCATTCCTTCTTGAGGGCGTTGAGGGCGGGTGTGTACCAGGGAGCGGGGTTGATTCTTTTAACGTGTTTTAAGGTACTGGTAAGTGGGATGAGACTGTCTAGGGGATGGGCTAGCCAATCGTTGAATTCTCTGTCCGCGGTGTTCGGGTCCGCGGATAGAGGGCCAACGGTTTCACGTAATTTAGCTTCCCATTCCTCTGGTACTAGCTTGTGCCACCGTCTAGTGCGTATCCTCGTTTTCTGTTTGAGTGCTGGTGTCGTTTTGAGTGACCAGTGCATGGGGATCAGCATATGGTCTGTCCAAGGTAGAGGGGTGGGATCCTGGGCATTTAGGTTCTTGATGTTGGTGAGGATTGGATCCAGGAGTTGTCCTTTCTCGTGGGTGGCCTTAGAATTTCGAAGATGGAGATCGGCTGTAGTGAGATCAGCAAGCAAGTTGGCTGCGGCATTGTCCGCGGGGTCGAGAAAGTGCATGTTAAGGTCCCCTAGGAGGAGAAAGTTGGAGACTGAAATAGTCTTGAGTGAGATGTAATCCATCAGAGTACTGGTGAATTCTCCTAGAGAGCCTGGCGGACGGTACACTAACAGTCCCGAGAGGGAGATTGATGGTGAGATCTGGATGGTGAAATTGCAGTTTTCACAGTCTTTGACGGTTCCACATTCAATTCTACATTTAAGATGGTCTTTGTAGAGTATGGCTAGGCCACCACCTCTACCGACTGGTCTATTCAGGCAGCAAATTTGGTAGCCGGGGGGTGTTGCATTGACCACGTCGAAGTCACTGTGCGGGGTCAGCCATGTTTCAGTCAGAAACAATATGTCTAGCATCAAATCCTGGACGAGGATGTTGGTTTCGTGAGCGTGTTTTACTAAGGATCTGCAATTCAGGAGGCCAAGCCGAAGTCCTTGGTGGCGTTCCGTTTCCTCGGGTTTGTTACAGAGGATACATCCTGCAAAGGGGGCGTCTTCCTTGAGGATGTATTTGCACTGGGGATGTTTTTTTGGGTTCCAGGCAAGCAGTGTATCTTGGGTGTAAGAGATACGTTTCTGCAAGTTGGGCATAGTGTCTAGGCCTGAGGCCGTCTGGGCCCGGACGGGCCCAGACGGGCTTGCCTTTGGCGCACCTTCGGCGCGCTGACGGCGCGCCCGCTGCGCCCGTCCGCTGCGCGTCCGGTGGTTGCACATCTTTTCTAGGTGGAAAAGGGGCGGGAGGGCGTGGCCTAAGAGTAGGCGTGGCCTCGTTCCTCGCCGTCAATGGCGGCAGAATTGTTTGCTTTTTTGGCGTTTGGTGCAGCGAAGAGTTCGCTGTTTTTTGGCGGTTCTGGAGCACGCTCCGGTGGTGCCAGACGGGTAAGTGTGGTTAAAATACAAAGATTTTCAATAAGTGACACAGGAAATACAATTTTTAAAATCAAGAGATCTCCCGGCTTCCGCCTCAGGAGTGTGCAAGGTTGTGATCAATTGCGCTGTCGGCAGCGTTTTATACTGCGGTGGGCGGGAGGGCGTGGCCTAAGAGTAGGCGTGGCCTCGTTCCTCGCCGTCAATGGCGGCAGAATTGTTTGCTTTTTTGGCGTTTGGTGCAGCGAAGAGTTTGCTGTTTTTTGGCGGTTCTGGAGCACGCTCCGGTGGTGCCAGACAGGTAAGTGTGGTTAAAATACAAAGATTTTCAATAAGTGACACAGGAAATACAATTTTTAAAATCAAGAGATCTCCCGGCTTCCGCCTCAGGAGTGTGCAAGGTTGTGATCAGTTGCGCTGTCGGCAGCGTTTTATACTGCGGTGGGCGGGAGGGCGTGGCCTAAGAGTAGGCGTGGCCTCGTTCCTCGCCGTCAATGGCGGCAGAATTGTTTGCTTTTTTGGTATTTGGTGCAGCGAAGAGTTCGCTGTTTTTTGGCGGTTCTGGAGCACGCTCCGGTGGTGCCAGACGGGTAAGTGTGGTTAAAATACAAAGATTTTCAATTAGTGACACAGGAAATACAATTTTTAAAATCAAGAGATCTCCCGGCTTCCGCCTCAGGAGTGTGCAAGGTTGTGATCAGTTGCGCTGTCGGCAGCGTTTTATACTGCGGTGGGCGGGAGGGCGTGGCCTAAGAGTAGACGTGGCCTCGTTCCTCGCCGTAAATGGCGGCAGAATTGTTTGCTTTTTTGGCGTTTGGTGCAGCGAAGAGTTCGCTGTTTTTTGGCGGTTCTGGAGCACGCTCCGGTGGTGCCAGACGGGTAAGTGTGGTTAAAATACAAAGATTTTCAATAAGTGACACAGGAAATACAATTTTTAAAATCAAGAGATCTCCCGGCTTCCGCCTCAGGAGTGTGCAAGGTTGTGATCAGTTGCGCTGTCGGCAGCGTTTTATACTGCGGTGGGCGGGAGGGCATGGCCTAAGAGTAGGCGTGGCCTCGTTCCTCGCCGTCAATGGCGGCAGAATTGTTTGCTTTTTTGGCGTTTGGTGCAGCGAAGAGTTCGCTGTGTTTTGGCGGTTCTGGAGCACGCTCCGGTGGTGCCAGACGGGTAAGTGTGTTTAAAATACAAAGATTTTCAATAAGTGACACAGGAAATACAATTTTTAAAATCAAGAGATCTCCCGGCTTCCGCCTCAGGAGTGTGCAAGGTTGGGCAGTGTTCTCGCGACCGATGCCGCAGCTGTGCCCCCAACACACTGCCAGCCCTGTGGTTAACTCGCGATTCAGCGGTTGGGAATCCGCTGGCATGGCAGTGTTCTCTCGACTGCTGCCGCGGCTGCGCCCCCGGCACACCGCCAGCCCAGTGGTACACTCGTGATGCAGCGGTCGGGATGCCGCCGGCTTGGCAATGTTCTCTCGACCGCTGCCGTGGCTGCGCCCCCGACACACTGCCAGCCCTGTGGTAAACTTGTGATGCAGCGGTCAGGATGCCGCCAGCATGGCAGTGTTCTCGCGACCGATGCCGCAGCTGTGCCCCCAACACACTGCCAGCCCTGTGGTAAACTCGTGATGCAGCGGTCAGGATGCCGCCAGCATGGCAGTGTTCTCGCGACCGATGCCGCAGCTGTGCCCCCAACACACTGCCAGCCCTGTGGTAAACTCGTGATTCAGCGGTTGGGATGCCGTTGGCATGGCAGTGTTCTCGTGACCGATGCCACGGCTGCACCCCCAGCACACCGCCAGCCCAGTGGTACACTCGTGATGCAGCGGTCAGGATGCCGCCAGCATGGCAGTGTTCTCGCGACTGATGCCGCAGCTGTGCCCCCAACACACTGCCAGCCCTGTGGTAAACTCGTGACTCAGCGGTTGGGATCCCGCTGGCATGGCAGTGTTCTCTCGACTGCTGCCGCGGCTGCGCCCCCGGCACACCGCCAGCCCTGTGGTAAACTCGTGATGCAGCAGTTGGGATGCCGTTTGCATGGCAGTGTTCTCGTGACCGATGCCACGGCTGCACCCCCGGCACACCGCCAGCCCAGTGGTACACTCGTGATGCAGCGGTCAGGATGCCGCCGGCATGGCAGTGTTCTCGCGACCAGTGACGCAGCTGTGCCCCCAACACACCGCCAGCCCAGTGGTACACTCGTGATGCAGCGGTCAGGATGCCGCCGGCATGGCAGTGTTCTCGCGACCAGTGACGCAGCTGTGCCCCCAACACACCGCCAGCCCAGTGGTACACTCGTGATGCAGCGGTCGGGATGCCGCTGGTTTGTTCTCTCGCCCGCTGCCGCGGTGGGCTGGCAGTGTGCCTGACAGTCGTAATCAGAACCTTAATCCTGTCACCTCTGAAGCAGACACCAATGGATGCTTATATCTGAAGCTCCGGCTGGCTCTGCAGGTCCCACAGTGTGATACCGAGAGTTTGATGACAGAATGACTCCATTGAGAGGAAGTTTGAAAGTAGAATTACAGATAACAGCTGCCGGATAATTGATATAATATGTTTGCTTAATGAATCTCATCTGGAATACCAAGAGGACTTGATTAAAATCAGTCCTGCGAAAATATCTGAACATAAGCTATGAATTCATTAGCCGCACGAGGAGCTAATGCTTGTACCTGGGCACAGTGGGCAGAGTTCTGCAGCTCGTGGCATCGTCTGCACCGCGTCCCTTTCCCCATCACACGAAGGGCAATGGCCACTCCTAATGGGCTCAGGGCTTATTTTTTTATTTCTGACCATTGTCTCATCTGACAAACACTTCCCCTGGATAATTACGGTTCATGTCATGAAATATTTCCTGATCTCGAAGTCTTCCCTCATTTCTCATCCTTTCATTGGCTCTGGTGAGCCTCTGGGGTATATCGTAAAGGAAGCATCTGCATCCCTGTCAAATGTCTCTCCTCACCAAAAATCCTGTCTCTCATTCAGTGGGCCTCACTGTGAGAGGCACCTGGGGGCGCATGAAAGGCGAGGTCACACTCAGACCATGTGCAGTTCATTCACAAAGATCCTTCTGGCTGGAAATGTAAGTTTACAGCTTAAATGGCACTTTTTTTACATATCGGGGAAGATTTACAAACCCCTTGCGCCTCTTTTACGCCGTTGTTGCGTCACTTTTGTTACGCAGCGGCTGCAAAAAAGATGCGCCACGGTGCAGGGTATTTACAACGTGACGCATCTCCGAGATGCATCCCGTTGTAAAGCCCTGCGCCACAAGGAGGCGTTCCGGCGCAGGGGGGGGTGTTCCGGGGCAGGGTCGCTTCCTAAAAGTGGGTGAGTGAAATCTACAAGATTTCACTCAGTCACTTTTAGGCCAATGCTGCGTCAAAACCCTGCGCCTGCTTGAAGCAGGCGTAAGGATTGACGCAGCATTAACAAAATAGGGCACCCCCAAGCATTGCTGGATCTGCGTCGTGCTCGCGACGCAACTCAAGCAATGCCCCGCCGTTACGGCACAGATGCGTTACGCATCTGTGTCATTTTTGCCCCATGGTGCGCCGCATTCTAAATGCGGCGCATCATGGGTGAGCATTCTCTGCTAATTTGCAGGGATGCGCCAGTAATTGTGAATCTGCCCCATCATTTTTAAATAATGGGTCTCGAAGGGTTTGAAGTTCAAGCGTGTTATTGTATATATACTTTGTAAAACAAATTATTAATGTTTGCTAGTTAGGGATTTTCTGGGGGATAGAGGTGTAATGGTTTAATGTCAGACTTTTCAAATTTAGTAAGTGTTTTAGGGGGTTCAAGTGTAATTAATGTGGCTCTGCATACATTTTATTAGGGTCTGCATATTGTATTTTTCGGGCAACAATTTATTTTGTGCCCAAAGGGGTCATTATTTTCCTCTTTTAAATATATTAAATATTTATAGGCATATGAGCCATTTTCTCTTTCATATTGGTTGAAAATATTGTACGAAATGTCGTGATTAACAGGTCTCGGGGTTCAGTTTTGTATAGAATTGACGTGATGTGAGAAGTGTGTTTTTAGTAAGTATATATTCTAAAAAGTTATATAAGTGTTCAACTACATTTAATAGATGTGTGGATTTTATTTGAGATTATGGTCAATAGTCTTTATTATTTGTTTTTTTTGCGATACAAGAATGTTTTAGGGGTTACAAATTATTTAACCCGCAAAACATATGTATTTCTTACAAATATTTATTGCACTGGAGTTTAAATAGTAAATCAAAACTTCTCTCTACTTTAGTATCTTAACCTAATAGTTTTGAGCATAGAGTTAGATGGAAAACTTGCTCCCCTTCACATAATTATACACTTTTCTCAACTCCGGGCCTTTTTACGATGTCGGTCGGACCGCAACCGACGGACCGACAATGTGTGCAGTCAGAGGCAGCAGTCGGAAGGATCGTCCGCCGATTTCCGATGCGTCGGAGAAACGTCATAATCCCTTCATGACGCGAGTTTCTCTGTTGGGATTATGTTGTCGGTTTCCAACAGCAATTCCATGTTGGTGTTGCCTACATGGAAAGGCTCTCGGAAAGCTACATTGGGGACCCCTAGCAGGGCCCCCTTCCCTCCTGGCCTCCACATTTGGGCCTGGGCACTTATGGTGCCCTAGAGCAAAGAGAACAGGTGAATGAGAGTTAATTGCGCTGGGAAGAAAAACTAGTCATGTAACACAATGTCTGTTCAGCTCTAAGGATAAGGTCCTGCTCACCCACCCAGAACCAGACAATGTGACATAAAAACCAAGCCACAAATGTAAAGTTGAAAAAACAAATATATCCTGAGCTAGAAATTCATCAGTATCAAAGTCCAACTATTAAATCCAAGGAATCAGAATATCTTCATTTCATCTTCATTTATTATCCTTTCATAAGTAAATCCAATCTTCATCAAGAGAATATACAATAGCCGCTGCCAACACGTGTTTCGTCTTGGTCTGGTGACCAATTGACTTTGTCAGGGCTGTAAATGTTATGATAGATATAATCACAATTCCATTCAATTTGATAACACCACATAACAACTTGCACAAGGTAATCCATATAAATACAAAGTGGGCCTATAGCGTAAAGAAGCCAAACAGAAAGAAATTAAACAAGCAAAAAAGGATAAGAAAGCGCAAGACATGTTGATTTCACAGGCTGCCCAACAGTTTAAAGATAACGAAGTAGATGGTGCGAAGGAGGTACTAGAAAGACAACATCGCATGGCGATCGATAGATGCTATCCGGTGCTGCCTACTTCCTTTTCAGATAAAAATAAGGAATTAGAAGAAGATTCCCTAATGTCTTGTTTATTGAATTCACCTCCGCGCCCAGCGCCAGACCCCCTGCCCCTCGCGCTCCCTAGTCCTCCCGCATTACCTATGATGCCGCCACCCTCCTAGCCCTTGACCCCAGTCGCGCCCCCAACTGCGTCCAAGCCGCTCCTGGACACACCCATGGACCTTTCTCCTGCTACTCCTGCAAATTCGGCGGCACTGACAACATCTCCGCTACAACCACTCCACAGATTCCCGACCCCAACCACCTGCAATGCATCCTTCTCAACACCCGATCGGTGCACAGGCACGCCATTGACCTATGGAACCTACTAGACACCTTCTCTCCAGACGTCGCCTTCCTTACGGAAACATGGATGAATGCTTCCTCCGCACCAGACATCACCATCGCCATCCCTGAAGACTATAAGATCACCCGCAAAGACCGTACCAGCCACACAGGAGGAGGAATCGCTATCGTCCATAAGAAATCTATCCGCATCTCAACCAGCTCTGACACCAACCTCGCCAACTCTGAACACCTTCACTTCCAGATCCACATCGACCCCAAGACCACACTCAGAGGCACCCTCCTCTACAGACCACCAGGACCCCGCGCAAAATTCAGTGAAGACATCACAGACTTCATCTCTCCACACGCGCTCCCCTCCAAAGACTATATTCTTCTGGGAGACCTCAACTTTCACCTCGAAAAGATAAACGACCACAACACCGCCACCCTCGTGGACAACCTCGCCAACCTCGGACTTAAACAACTAGTCACTTCCCCCACCCACATCGCAGGTCACACACTCGACCCTATCTTCACCTCCAGCAAACATGTCTCCTTCAGCCACACTACGGATCTCCTATGGACCGACCACAGCTGCGTTCACTTCACCTACAACAAGCCGAAACCCATCAACCACTCCCAACCTACGCTGCAAAGAAACTGGAACAAAATCACCAGAGACCAAATCTCCGCATCGCTCCTTCGAAACTCCCCAGCCCTCTCTTCTAACGCCAACGAAGCCGCCGCCAACCTCACCCTATGGTTATCCAACACCGCCGACACCTTAGCACCACTGAAAAAACGACAAAGCAAACCTGGCAGCAAGAAAGCCTCATGGTTCAACGATGATCTCAAGAAGTCCAAGAAACTCTGCCGCTCCCTTGAAAAGGCCTGGAAAAAAGACCCAACCACCAGCACCAAGGACGCCTTCAAAAGCGCCACCCGCACTCACCACCAACTGATCCGAAAAGCCAAGAAAACAGCATTCAAGGATCGACTTGACAACAACGCCCACAACAGCAAGGAACTTTTCAACATCGTCAAGGAATTTTCCAATCCCTCAGCCAACTCCAACGACATCACCCCCTCTCAAACCCTCTGCGACTCCCTAGCCTCTTTTTTCCACAACAAGATCGCAGACATCCACAACAGCTTTGACAACCAACCCGGAAACCAACCCACCCTACCATCTGCTGACCATCCTCCCACCGTGAACACCCTTAACGCCTGGAACCCAATCTCCACTGAGGACACCATCCGCCTGATGAATTCCATCCACTCAGGATCCCCCACAGACCCATGCCCTCACCACATCTTCAACAAAGCTGACTCCGTCATAGCACCGCACCTCCGAGACGTCATCAACTGCTCCTTCAACTCCGCCACCTTCCCAGAAGACTGGAAACACGCTGAACTCACCGCCCTTCTGAAAAAACCAACAGCGGACCCCACCGAACTTAAAAATTACCGCCCCATCTCGCTTCTTCCATTCCCGGCCAAAGTCATCGAGAAAGCCGTCAACAACCAGCTCTCCGCCTTCCTCGAAGCCAACAAATCCCTCGACCCCTCACAATCTGGCTTCCGAGCAAAACACAGCACTGAGACCGCCCTCATCGCAGCAACAGACGACATTCGAACTCTACTGGACAATGGAGACACAGTCGCCCTCATCCTCCTCGACCTCTCTGCAGCATTCAATACAGTCTGCCACAGCACCCTTCTACAGCGCCTCAGAAACATCGGAATACAAGGAAAAGCACTTGAATGGATCACCTCCTTCCTCTCCGGAAGAACACAGAGAGTCCGCCTCCCACCATTCAAGTCCGAGGCCACTGAAGTCATCTGTGGCGTACCACAAGGATCCTCACTCAGTCCCACCCTCTTCAACGTATACATGAGCCCCCTGGCGGCCATCGCACGCCAACACAACCTCAACATCATCTCCTACGCGGATGACACCCAACTGATCCTATCACTCACCAAAGACCCCAACACCGCCAAAACTAACCTACACGAAGGAATGAAAGAAGTTGCCGAATGGATGAAACAAAGCCGTCTGAAACTGAACTCAGACAAAACAGAAGTCCTCATCTTAGGTACATCCCCCTCTGCTTGGGACGACTCCTGGTGGCCGGAAGCCCTCGGAAAAGCACCCATCCCGACAGACCACGCACGGAACCTTGGTGTCATCCTGGATTCTTCACTCTCAATGAACAGACAAGTCAACGCCGTATCCTCTTCCTGCTTCAACATTCTTCGCATGCTCAGAAAAACATTTCGCTGGATCCCCTCCGAAACAAGGAAAACAGTCACCCACGCTCTGGTCACGAGCCGACTGGACTACGGAAACACCCTCTACGCAGGTACCACCGCTAAACTCCAGAAGAAACTTCAACGAATCCAAAACGCATCAGCCAGGCTCATACTAGACATCCCACGCAACGAACACATCTCTGGTCACCTTAAAGACCTCCATTGGCTACCCGTCAATAAGAGGATCACTTTCCGACTGCTTACCCACGCACACAAATCACTCTACGACATCAGCCCAGATTGCCTCAACTCTCGACTGTCCTTCTACACCCCCTCCCGCCAACTACGTTCTTCCAGCCAAGCCCTCGCCACTGTACCTCGCATCAACAAGACCACCATGGGAGGCAGATCCTTTTCATACCTGGCTGCTAAAACATGGAACTCACTCCCCGCTTCCCTTCGCCTCACCCAGAACCACCTAGCGTTCAGAAAGCAGCTTAAAACGTGGATATTTGACAAATAATCCTCCTCCCCTTCCTAAGCGCCTTGAAACCCTCTGGGTATGTAGTGCGCTATACAAATTTTATGACTTGACTTGACTTGACTATGCCCAAAATGCTAATGCACCTCCGTTACCCCCTCCTGTCCCTCAACAAGTGGTTGCTCAATTGCCGATTGTCCAGCTACCGGCTCAGCCTATTAATGCTTCTTTGCCTGCTTCTGCTCCGTCTGTAATTCAGCCCTCATCTTCTCCCGCTCCTACTCTTCAGTTTGCTACATTTCAGTCCTGTTGCCTTCTACATCTGTAATGCCTCCTATCCTCTTGAGGGATTCTCCTACTTCACAGAGGAGGATAGCAGATGCTGTTTCAAGTTTCTTTTCTCCTCTTCTTGGGTCTTTAAATCTGTCTCCAGCTTTCTCTAAATGACAATCTCGTTGTCAACTTCCTCTTACGGACGAGAACGTAGTTTTGGGTTCTCTCACTCGTAAATGGATTGAGCATGGGCCAGAATATAGTACCGAAGATATCATGAGTTGCTTCGATCAATGGGTAGAGCCCACGCAGAGATATGTTTTCAATGTTATGTGTCAAACACTTATTAGAGGTTGGGAAGATATGGAGTCAGATACAGTTCCTTCGGAATTACTGAAATTACAAGCTGATTTGGATAAAGGTTTTATTGTAGGACATCGAGTTCACGAGGCAGTGAATAGACTTATTGCGTTTCGAACAATGTTCTTGTCCTTGTCCTCTTCTGAGGCTGATCCCGCCAATAAACAAGGTAGTAAGAATTATCCAATGCGTGAGGTTCCTCCCGTATGGAGAGAAGAGGTGATTGGTCCACCTCAAGTCCCTGCTCATTTCCAGCGTATATGGGTCCACGAACCCTGGAAAAGGTCTGAAGTATTGGCGCTTAAGCAAACTCTTCCGGACCCCTGTAAAAATCCTGATGGACATTACAAAGAATTGTCCCAAACAGTTGACGCCTGTATTATGAATTTGGCTGACATTGATATGTTATTTGGAAATGTTGTTCCGCAAGGCATATGGGCACCGATTCGTAGAGAAAATCATGTGGCTGAATTAGGTGGCGATTGGGCTGTTATTAGAGCCGCGGATGCGAATCAGGTGGGTGGTGCGAAACCTGAGGATTTGATTACGGCTCTTCCAGGTAGAATAATTGAATTGATGAAGACGATGATGCCTGCGGTGCGAGTAAATTGGGATAAGCTGGCTGCATGCAAGCAAAAGAAAGATGAAAGGGTCTCGGATTTCTTCACTCGCTTTGAAGAGACGTTTATCGATCACAGTGGTCAGGATTTGAGTGTAGAGGGTGGTCAGCGGTTGTTTGTGGACAAGTTTGTATGTAATTTGCTTCCCGAGTTATCGAATAAATTAAAGAGCTCTGAAAGTGCATGGGCTGTCTCTTCTCCTGCTAAAATATTGGCTACTGCACAATATTACGAGAACATGGATAAGGAGGAGAAGGAGAAACAAGAGAAGAAAAACAAGGATTTGAAAACAAAGGTTCTTTTGCAGCAGGCGTATCCGCCTCGCTCGAACCAGCACCAGCAAAATTCTCAGTTTCAGCAGCCTCCACAGTTCCAGAGATTGTTGCTGAAACCCGAGTATTTTACGCCGCAACCTTCGTTAGGTCCTAATCAATGTCCATATTGTAGGGAAGAAGGACATTTCAAGAATAGTTGTCCGGTTTTATTACAGCGTAATAATGGGATATCCACTCCTCGAGATCGTGGTAATTTTCAGACTGGATCTAGAGGTAGAGGACGAGGTGCGTCCTCTCAGGAGCAGCGTTCTTTTCCTCCATCCACTTTGAATTACTTTGACCAACAGACAGTTCCGTCTACACAGTATTACAATGATGATTATCATGTTGAAAATAGGGTTGACGATTTTCAGATTGAATAGGACAGCCATGGACGAAGTAAGGGAGTTATGTCGATTGCAGTAGATCAAAATGGGCCGTATGTTACTGTCAATACTATGGGTGTTTCAGAACAGTTACTTTTGGATACTGGTGCGATGAGAAGTTCTATTATTCATTCTAAACTCCATGGGGCACCTTTGTCTGGCTTAATGAATTCCTCTGTGGGATTTTCTGGCGCCCCAGTCCGCGATCCGGTTTCTTGCCCTTTGCCTGTTTCGATTGGCCCTTATGATTTGGATGCTTCCCTTATCCTAACAACTTGTTGTGGTGAGAATTTGCTGGGTCTGGATTTGTTGAAAAGACTGCATTCAACATTGTATTGTTCTCCTTCTGGTGTGCATCTCACGTTGGGAAAGAAATTGATGTCTTCTATGTATTTGTCCCGAGACCAGTTTCCACCTGAATTGCTCTCTCTCCCTGAAAGTCTTTGGGCAACGGGTCAGAATGATATGGGTCACCTTGCGATCTCACCGTATGTTGTCACAGTTAAAGAGAATGTTAGGATGCCACACATTCCTCAATATCATATTTCTAGTGATGGAGAGAGAGCACTGTTGGCTATTGTTGATGATTTCATTCAGAAAGGTGTGGTTGAAGAAACGAGAGGCAATGTTTGTAACAGTCCCGTTCTTCCGATCCTTAAGAGAACGGATCCTTCACAGCCTCCTGTTTATCGATTTGTTATTGACCTGAGAGAAGTCAATAAAATAGTGGTGCCACAGTTTCCTGTTGTTCCGGATATTACAGCTTTGTTGACAATGATTCCTGCTTCGGCAGCGTGGTTTTCGGTCATAGACCTCAAGAACGCTTTCTTTAGTATTTCTATTACTGAAGAAAGTAGGGACATCTTTGGTTTCTCTCTAGGTGGCCGAAGTTTCCGATTTAAAAGAGCTCCTCAAGGCAATTGTGAAAGTCCTTCCATCTATAGTAAAGCTCTTAAATCTCAACTTGATGCTTTCTCTTTGCCTCCAGGTGCTACGCTTATTCAGTATGTGGATGATTTGTTAGTGGCTGCTGATACGGAAGATGTGTGTAAGAGTGTGACTGTTGCATTGTTGCATCATTTGTCGGCTTTGAATCATAAGGTGTCACCCTCTAAATTACAATATGCCCGCCAAGAAGTGACCTATTTAGGTCATCTCTTGTCGAAGGAGGGAAGGCGATTGACCCCAGAACGTATCCATGCTATTTCACAGATGTCTGTACCTACCATACAGAGAGAAGTGCGTGCCTTCTTGGGTATCACTTCCTACTGTAGACAATGGATTTCCAATTTTTCACTTTTGGCGAAGCCATTGGTGGCATTAACGTTGAAAGATACGCCCCATCCGCTCCCTTGGACGGATGAATGTCAGAAAAGTTTTGTTGACTTACGTACTGCTTTATGTTCTGCTCCAGTGTTGGGTATCCCAGATTATAGTCCTTTACACTGTACGTTCACGAGAGAGAAGGTTGTGCATTGTCAGTTTTGACACAGCAATTCGGAGATAAGCAGAGGCCATGTGCCTATTTCTCCGCTACATTAGACCCAGTAGCTAAAGCTTTGCCCAGTTGTCTTGAAGCTATGGCAGCTGCAGCAATTTCTATTAGATAATCTGCCGGATTAGTGTTGGATAACACACTCATTGTTATGGTGCCACATGCAGTGGATACTTTGCTGAATAGAACCAAGACGCAGCATCTCACAAGTGCTCGTTTGCCTGGCTACGAGCTGACACTCCTAGCGAGTCATGTACATATCAAAAGATGTAACACGTTAAATCCAGCTACACTGTTGCCGCTCCCAGATGAGAAAGATGATCAGGAAAAGCATGATTGTTTTCTTCGAACAGAAGAAGAAACGAAGGGTAGGATTGATTTGAAGGACACTCCGCTCAAGGACCCGGACGGGATCCTATGGGTGGACGGTTCTTGTTTTAAGCTTCCAAATGGAGAAACTACTTCTGCCTATGCTGTCACCACCTTATGCACAATTGTTGAGACAGCACGTATTGGTCATAATTCAGCCCAAGCAGCTGAATTGATAGCCTTGACTAGAGCGTGTGTATTGTCAAAGGGAAAGAGAGTGAATGTGTACACAGATAGTCAGTACGCTTTCGGCATTGCACATAGTTTTGGCAAGTTGTGGAGGGAGAGAGGATTCTTTACCTCTCAAGGGACAAAGATCCAGCATGGTCAGTTAGTGACTGATGTTCTTGAGTCACTTACCTTACCTGCACAAATAGTGATCATAAAGTGCAGCGCACATAAGAAAGTCATAGATGATGTGGGTCGTGGAAATGCGTTTGCAGACGAGGTAGCGAAAACTACAGCTAGAAACACTACTAGTCGAATGTATGTGGCAGGTCCTGCAAACTGGGTTAGGGAAATT
The DNA here is from genome assembly GCF_964263255.1 of Lissotriton vulgaris. NCBI lineage: Eukaryota > Metazoa > Chordata > Amphibia > Caudata > Salamandridae > Lissotriton > Lissotriton vulgaris. Next base: position 38,334,796 of record NC_141699.1, on the reverse strand, counting down.
GGAATGTGTGAAGACACAATTGAAAGTGTGAAAACAATTCAGGGAGAAGCTACTGAGAAGGAATCGAGTACGGGAATGTTGGATTCGATGGGTTGTTGGACAGAGTTGTCGGAACATCAGCAATGGTTGTTACCAGATGCTTATGTGTTGCCGGTCGTGACTATGGCCCAACGTCCAGCTCACATTAGTGCAAAAGGCATATGCAAGCTTTTGGCTCCTGTGCGGCAGAATGAAGGAATTCCGAAATGTGCAGAAAATGTGGTTAAGCAATGTATTGTTTGTTTAATGCATAACCCAAGAAAGGGTACTCCAACTCCGGCAGGTCATTTTGATCCCCCGTCCTATCCTTTTGAAGTGTTGCAGATTGACTACATTCATATGGATCACTGCAACAACCTCAAGTATGTTCTGGTGGTGGTGTGTGCTTTTTCCCATTGGATAGAGGCCTACCCCTTGTAAGATAACACTGCTCTGTCGACTGCTAAAGTATTGATTAAGGAGTTCTTCCCCAGATTTGGTTTGCCGCGCATTGTCTGGAGTGACAATGGAAGTGAATTTGTGGGCACATTATGCGGAAAGTATGTTCTGGTCTTGGTATTAGATAAAAATTCCATGCGGCAAACCATCCACAGTCAGCGGGTTTGGTTGAGCGTTACAATGGTACACTCCAACTTAAGCTGGCCAAGATTCAAGCCAGTACGGGTCTTGCTTGGCCTGATGCGTTGCCCCTAGACCTTTTGTCAACCAGAAGTACTGTGCACTCTTGTATGGGACTTAGCCCATATAAAGTAGTATTTGGACGCCCAGCTAACGTTTGGGGCGTCCCCCGCCCCAAAATATACTCAGACATACCATACCATCTGTTAATTGACTATTTGCATGACCTGACTACTAAATTAAGTGTTATTCGCCAACATGTACAAAGTGCTTTGCCGGAGGTCTCCACAGACCCAGGTCACACCATCTTGCCCGGTGACTGGGTCTGTATCAAGAATTTTCAATGGACGAAGAACTTGGAGCCTCGCTAGTCTACGCCTACACAAGTTTTACTCGTCACCCGCACGGCTGTGAAAGTGGTTGGCTAAAGTAACTGGGTACATGGAGTGCACTGTGAAAAGGTGCCACTACCATTGCCCTTTTACCAGTGGATTCACAGTGGTGTAAGGGAATCGGATACTGCAGCGGTTCCTTGTTTTGTTCCTTTCAGTGACGCTCAAATTCATGGGACTCAGTCTGAAAAAGCAGATGATGATATTCTTCAAGCCGCTGTGCCTGTGCATCGTCGAATAGACACTACCCATCCAGAAACTTTATTCAGAGATCAGACCGTGCCGAGCAAAACACGTTACGACTTAAGACCGAGAGATGGCAAGAAGAATTGAACATTTTTTTGAACATTTCTTTTATTTGCTTAAATACTTAAAGACATTCTTTTTGGGTCCTTTTTGCTTCCTTTTTGGTGTATTATTAGTATTAGATGTGCCATCTGTCTCCGTCCCAGGGTCACGGTAGGAGACTCAGACTGTAACCTGATTTTTGCTCTTTTAGTAAGTGGCTAGTGCCTCAGGATATACATAAGTGAGTAGATGAGTGATTAAGGAAGATTGCCGTGAGCGACATTTTTTTTTAGATAAAGATGGATGGTACAACAATTGAAGGTAGGGAAAATAGGAAGCAGGAAATGAGATCAAAGTATTGTAAATTATTGCGTAGTCGATTTGGCGTAACTTTGTGTGTTCTTATGTTCTGATGTATTTTATTAGCTTGCACAGGATGGATCGTACATATTTTGCAATCAAGAAATTTTACTAATTCTACATCCTCTTTGCCTTCTCGTCTTTCTGTCTTTTCACACAAAATGCATACTCTACCCCCTCATGAACAGATAAGGAGAGCCGAATATATGAATAATACGTTTATCCAGTTGTTGCACCAACATCAATTGGCTATTAATCTGATTGACTGCTGGGTGTGCGGACTCATGCCACACAATACACCAAAAGGAATGCCATATTTGGTTCTTCCTTTCTCATACGAAGGTTCAGCTTGGGCCTATCTGACGATGTTTTCAGCCGCATACCACAACAGACTTAGACGTTCTGTAAGAACGTCTGGGAATGGATTGGATTTTAGCCAAAGCTCTCTGATTAAAGGTATAGTGGTAATGGCTAAGATCGTGGAGAAGAATAAGATTCCATTAGATGAGAAGAGAGGTTATGACAGATGGAATGTTACCCACTATGTCTCTATCCTTGGTGACAAAACTAAGAAGGGTGAGTCTTCTCCAGTATGGACTGTACCCCATCAAGGAAATTTTTGTCTCCAAGTTAATAGCAAGAAAGCTGATATCAAGCAGAAATGTTCATACACGTACATTTTCTCGTCCCCTGATTTCCCTCCGTTGGTTCCGTCTCAAAGAACATGTTTTGTCTGTAACGACTGAGCGTATACTTGGCTCCCTTCCAACTTTTCTTTAACTTGTTACATAGCTTTTCTCCTTCCCCTTACATATACGGCTCCATCAGACCACCACAGAGTTAGACATAGCAGAGGTGTATTCGATGCCAAAGACACGGCAGAACAAGAGGGAGGAGATTTCCTTAAAGGATTCCTTCCCTTTTGGGGCCCGATAGTCAATAGCAGGCACATCAGGCAACTGGTTCGAGTGGTTGAGACCACTATTAATGTTACTGCAGGTGCGATAGGTAACATTACAGCAGAGCTTCAAGTGGACCGTCTTATGACGTTGCAAAATCGGATTGGGCTAGATGTGATCTTAGCAGACCGAGGAGGTGTCTGTAGATTGATCGGATCTAGCTGCTGCATTTATATTCCAGATGATGCCCCAGCAGTATACCAAGCCATTTCCAAATTGCACACTGTCTCCGAGTCGATTCATCAGGACGAAGGAGATTGGTCTTTTATGGGATGGTTTTGGGGAATATTGTCAACTTGGGGATGGAAGATCTTGACGTTCCGTTGGAGCAATTTTGGCCATCATATTCTCTTGTTGCCTATGTGTTCAATGTGGTCCTGCAGTTTGTGGCCTGTTGGCTACTTTATGTGTTCCACAATCCGCAACCCAGAAGGCGGAGAATATTAGGATGATGGTGCAGCAACAGCTTGAAGATTTCATGAACATCGATGTTGATTCCGACTCAGATTAGCATGAGCTGGTTCGTTTTTGCCTGAGTAATGGCAAAAGGAGGGTCTGAGGTTCTGTAAATACGAATTCTTTCGTGCTCAGCCTCCATTTTGTGATCGCCTCCATTTTATGTTGCCCTCACTCAGGCAGCTCGGCGAACGCGATGTTTTTGTCGTTTCTGCCTTTGCATGTCAGGTGGCTTCTTTGCCTATGTTTGCTGGCAAGTGTCAGGGTCTGGCCGAGTACACTTATTCCTGTCTGAGCTGATTAATCCCCGTCCGGACTACATGTTGGTTCACACTATTGTTTCCTATAGGTTATCTTATCTGCTGTCCTTCGCTACATGTCTCATGTATTCTCCTGTTTCTCGACTGTCCTTCTACAACACGCAGCTGTGTTTTCACTACCTGTAAATCGAATTGTGTGGATTAATTTGTAATTTACTTAAGGGGTCGAGTGACAAACAGAACCCGGAACTTGAGTTGCCTTAGTCTTAAAACATTGTCTATAACGTTTGTTTATAGCTCATGCTCTTGTGTGATTGCATTTTGCATTGTATTGTATCGTATATAAACCTGTGCGCCACGGAGTTAAGTGGTAGTCTCTTTTGAACCTCGTTGTACGAACGACTTCTAAGACCATGTACTAGCTGCAGCTAATAAATACCATCTTCCACGCCAGATGAAGAGTCCGTGTCTCTGTTTTTGACAAGGCAGGTGAATCCCGGGGATTTCAGGCGTACCCTGCGGCGCCGGGCCTTAAGGCTGCGGTTCTCCAGCACAATCACGGGAAGGCGGCTGCATCTTTGGGAGGACCACAATAGTGGCCACATCAGTTTCGGGTGGGAAGGACCCTTCGTCTACTACGTACTTAAACTGCTCAGTCACATGGGGAACCAATTTGTCACGGTAGGTCGTGTAATACTCCTGGGGGTATCCGTCGGGCCCGGTCATTTTGATGGAGTGCAACAGTGAAATTGCCCCATGTATCTCTTCTGGGGTAAAAGGTTGGTCCAGAGTTTCCGAGATCGCCAGGGGAAGGCATGGCAACCGGGTTCCGGTCTTGGCCAACAAATCCACCAGGGAAGTCTGAGGAGGGCGGGCAGCATAGAGGGCCGCATATTATCCAGGGAAGGTTTGGGCAATGGCATGAGACGTCACGTGGTGGATCCCGGTTTCCGCCCGAATCTCGGGAATAATGAGGTTAACTTTGGGGTAGGACACTAGGTTATGAAGTAACTTGCAATTTTTATCGCCCCAACCATATATGCGTGCCACCGAAGATCGGAAGAGCATTTTAGCGGACTCCAGTGAGATCCGGCGAATCTCTTCGCGGACCAGTGTAAGCTGCTGAGAGGCGTTGTCGCTGTCATCGGTCGTTTGGGCTCCGTTCAGCTGCGCCGCCTGGGCTTCCAGCTGCATGAGCTGCGCTGACTTGTCCACGCATTTCGAGTGGACCAAGCCTCAGGCCACACCCGGACCACAGCCTTGCCGGCCTCCCACAGCGTCCCCGGCGAGGGAACCGAACGAACATTGGTTAAGAAATAGAGCCGCAGCTCCTACCCGAGGGATTCAACAAATGTGGCATCCTGCAGGAACCAGGCGTTCAGCCGCCAAGCCGCACAGGCGCCAGTAGGGGAGGTCCCGAGATGGAGGGAGACAGTGGAATGGTCTGAGATATCCCTGGGCAATATAGCAGCCCCGCACATCGATTGACAGTCCGTCGCGGGCAGCAGGAACAGGTCGATACGGGAGTGGGTGTGGTGGGCTGCTGAGGTGTGGGTGTACTGTTCTTTACGGGGGTTCCACACCCTCCAGGCATCACAGAGACCTGTGGCAGAGTACCAATCAGACAGGCGTTTTTTTAGAGGCAAGTAGGGGGGCCGATGGAAGGCCTGTCACATCGCACAAAGGTTGCAGGACGGCGTTAAAGTCGCATCCAACAACCGTCAGGCCCTGTGGGAAGGAGGAAATCACCAGTGTGAGGCGGTGAAGGGTAGAAGCCATGGTGGCGGGGGGAATGTATGTACACAGGAGGCTAAGAAGGTGACCTTCAATCATACCCGTAATTGCCACAAAAAGGCCTTGCGTGTCCGTCTCAGCTCTAGTCAGGGTAAAGGGAAGCCCTCTCCTGAGTAGTTTGGCTACCCCCAGGAACCTGGTGTAAAACCAGAGTGCCAGACCCTGTCAAACCCATAGCAGGCAAAGAAGTTGCATTGTGAACCCAGGACGTGTGTTTCTTGTAGAAATAGGACGGCAGTGTGTTTGATACGAAGAAGGCCATTAACATTCCAGGAGAGGATGTGGAGGGTCCTATTGAAGGTGGAGGCCATAAAGATGGGTGGTGTGTGGAGAAACTGATGCACGGGCGGAGGTGACCGGGTCCCAAGGGAGACAACCTTCTGAGGCTCGAGACGGTGAGTGGAAGGTATGTGAACTGGTGGTCTTCATATCGTCGGCGAAGGCATACATGTGAGTGCGGCTACCGATAAGAACAGGAAGCAGCGGCCCGTAGGCGGCTAAAAACAACAAACTGTTGGGAGACAGCTGTCTACCCCCCCTCCCTCGACCCCCAACTCTCCCCACACTATACTTCTGTAGAGAAAGCATCTGTCGCCCTGAAAGAGAAAACAGATCAAACCAACAACTCCACAGTGAGAATGATGGATTTAAACCAGATCTGTGTGACTGGGAGTGAATTTTTGCAGTGTCCAGCATTCCGTCCATCAATTGTTTCTTTTGCATTGTGAGATTAAACGGCAATGAAAGACAAGAAGCTAAAGATGATAGAAACTATAGAAGGTGCCAGGCAAAGGGTTCAGTGACATTGAGAAACACAGGTGAGGTAGAGCTTGTTTTTGGGAGGGGGAGACCATGCGCTACCCACGACCCCCAGAACCGGTGTCCACCAAATACACTAGTTACTGATAAAGGGTAAGTGGCGGGGAGTGTCCAAGTACTTGTGGATGTATTGCACACACATGTGAAAATATGACATTGTATGGACAGGAATTTCCCAAAAACTATTCTTGAAGATTCAGACTCGCCTTTGCTTTTTGTTTCCAGACCACAAGTGTCACATTTTTATTCTCCATCATCTCAACACTTGAATAAACTAAAGACCTTTCTTGAGCCAACACTTACCTCACAAAGAACTCGAAGAAAACTCTTCAGTGCCAGTGATAGAAAGCAGAGAGGCTGCTGGGTGATATATTGTCCATCAACGACAGGGTGATAGCTAGGAGACAAATCTAATTTATATCACAAAAGTGTCTGACGTGCTTCATGTAGGATCCATAAAACACTCAAAGATAACCAGACAGGAGGAGCCCCTGAAAGCACCCACAGGTCACTCACTGCAGAGATCATATATCAGCCCAAGCAGATTTTATGAAGTGCTGCATAATGGCGGCAAAGTTTGAGTAGTTTGCAATACTGCAAGGAAGCACATTTTGGGAAAAATGACACCAGCATTACTGGTAATTAAGCAAAATGCAGAACCGGAAATTGGGGGAATATTTAAGCATGGAATGCGTCCAATTCAGATGCGAGGATGCATTTTATGTTTGAAAATAGTGCAAAAAACACAAGCGCCATAAACAGCAGTCACTCACTTTCTGATAATTCCTGTTGTTCCCTTGCACTGATGCTAAATTCTTGCCATAAGGGGCTCATAATAACATGAAATGGATTAATAGCTTAATTTCGGGAATTTCTCATAATATAAAATCAAGTGGCATATTTATCAAAGATTTTGCATCTCCTTTGAGCCCTGCAAAAGGACACAGGGTGAAGCAAAACTTAGAATGAGATTTACCAAGCCACCGAAGGACACCTTGCATGGCCCTGCATAGCTTGAGAAGTCTGGAGTAATGCAAGGCAGCACGTGACTGAATACCACTAGTGCATATGAGCCACCAAGCAGACCTTCTCAAGAACAAAATCCACACCAACGCAAGCAATGCTAACTAACTTTTCAACATCATACAGCAGTTCACCAACCCCCCTAGCGATCCCACGGACGTCATACCCTCTCAGGACCTCTGCAACAAGCTTAGCTCCTACTTCCACCTGAAAATCAAAGCCCTCTAAAACAACTTCAGCTTACAGACTCCGGACGCCACGCCCCTCTCCTCCACCGACAACCAGGTGACCATCACAACCTGGAAACCGACCAGCACTGAAGACACATCAACGACCATGAAAAACACCCACTCTGGAGCCCCCACTGACCCCTGCCCACTACACATCTACCACAGAGCCACCGCAGCCAAAGCACCCGAACTCGCTCAAGTTTGGCATCTTCCCTGAAGACTGGAAACGTGCAGAGGTCAAGCCCCTCCTCAAGAAACCCTCGGCCGACCCGATGGACCTGAAAAACTACCGGCCCATCACTCTCCTTCCCTTTGCAGCCAAAGTTACAGAGAGATTCATCAATGCCCAACTGACCACCTTCAATGCCATCCTTGACCGCTCCCAGTCTGAATTTTGGTGCAACCACAGCACCGAGACCTCCCTCCTCGCCGCCACCGACAACATCTGCATGCTACTTGACCAGGGCCACACTGCATCCCTCATCATACTAGACCTCTCCACACACTTCAACACCATCTCCCATCGCACCCTTGCAGCCAGACTACACAACGCTGGTATACGGTGAACCATCCTTGTCAGGATCCGCTCATTTTCCTCCGGCAGGACCCAACAGACCAGACTCCCTCCCTTCCTCTCCGAACCTACTGAGATCAACTGCAGAGTACCCCAAGGATCCTCGCTCAGCCCTACGCTCTCCAACATCTACATGGCCCCCCTCGCCATCATTGTCAGACATCATGGGCTCAGCATAGTATCTTACGCTGACAACATCCAGCTCATCCTCTCCCTCACGAAGAACCTCGAAGTTGCCAGGCTCAGCTTCCAAAAAGGAATGAAAGACTTTGCAGTTTGGATTAACGACAGCTGCCTAAAACTGAACTCAGAGAAGAAAGAGGTCCTCGTCCTTGGACCCTCCTCCACTGCGTAGGACAGCTCCTGGTTGCCCCCTGCCCTCGGAAACACACCCACCCCGCTGGACCACACCCGGAACCTAAGCATCATTCTAGACTCCTCCCTCACACTGACCTGACAGATCAACGCCGTCACCTCCACCTGTTTCAACTCCCTCTGAATACTCCGCAACACCTTCAAGTGGATCCCCCCTGAATGCAGAAAGACTGCCACTCATGCACTCATAACCAGCAGATTGGAATACAGCATTGCCCTCTACACAAGAATCAACAAGACCATGCTACAAAGGCTCCAGACCATCCAGAACACCGCAGCAAGACTCGTCCTAGGAACCCTACGATACGAGCCCATGACCCAGCACCTACGAACCTCCACTGGCTCCCAGCCGAGAAGAGAGTAACCTTCAAGCTATTCACCCACATCTAAAAATCCCTCCACAACATCGGGCCCAAATACCTCAACGAAAGAGTCTCCTTCCACGTTCCCAAAAGGAGCCTCCTCTCCACCGACCTCACCCTGGCAGAGACCCCACGCATCCGCAGAACCAGAGCACCAGGAAGAGCCTTCTCCTACGTTACAGCAAAGACTTCAAATGAGCTCCTAGTCAGCATCAGACGCTCCCTCACCCTGCACACCTTGTATGTATGTATGTATGTATAGGCGTATATATAGCGCACTACTTACCCGGAGGGTCCCAAGGCGCTTCGACCGCTACGAAACCCTTCCTGGCTTCCCTGAGAGATGGTCCCTTAATGGGTATCTCCAGGGTGAGACCAGGCCTCCCCGGTCTGGTGGGGCCGTTAGTGAGGATGAGGCAAGCTAATGCCCAGAGTTGCCGAGTGTGATCGCTGATCAGAGTGGGCACCGAGGCGAGAGAATTATCGAGTCCGCTGACCCTGGTCCAGAAACCTGCCGCGCCGGGAATCGAACCCTGGTCCTGGGCCGTCCTCTGCTCTCGGGTCTGCCGCCTCTAACCAGTGAGCCACACTACCTCACGAAGGGCCTCAAGACCTGGCTCTTCGACTGATCCGGAGTGCCCCCCCCCATCCCCCAGCACCTTGAGACCCTCACGGGTGAGTAGCATGCTTTATAAACCCCTGATTGATTGATTGATTGAAATCACTGCCCTGCATTACTCTTTACATGCACCTGCCACTTCAGTAGAGATTCGGACCTACCAGCGATTGTGAGTGAACCTAACTGGCGTCTTCATGATTCTCGCTTAGTCTCCATGCACGCCCACAAAGTGTCTGAATCTTGCAGCCATGTCAAGTAAGCCTTTTTGTGGCTCATGATTTTAAGATCCATTCTGTGCACCCTGACCCCTGAGGATGCCCATCACTTCCATGGCTTGGACTGTGACTATCCTCTGGGGGCTCACAGTCGAGCGTGAAGGGTTAGACACTGGTAGTTGGAGAGACAGAAAAGCTTGGATATAAGTGCAGAGCAATTAGTAGAAGTCTTTTTGCAGTCTGTAGCCCTCCCAAATGGCCCTCCCACTCTTACTCGTTGACTCTCCAGAGCCCGGCAATGAGAGTGGAAGGTGGGATCTAGAAGGCTGGGCTAATCTCACATTAAACTCATGGGGCACGATTCACGAAGTCTGAGACGAAAGTCTAACTTTACTACTCGTAAATGCCCTCTGTGAATACTGAAAGTCAACAAGTTAGACTTGTTCTCAGTTTACCTTTGTGAATCTGGCTCAGGGTGAGGTAATTTGTCAGCCTCAGTCCTGTAAAATCAGTTTTTGGCTGAACCTAGCTGCCCTCGTTCGTGCCTCAAAGACTCCTCCTTGGCATATGTGATTGGGGCCAAAAACAGCTTTTTGAAATGTTATCCCCAAATTTACCATGGATCCGTGAATCAACAGTAAATTATTATTATTATTTTTTTTAAAAAGAGACTGGGCTTTAAAAAAACGGAGCTCTGCTTGGTCTGTGCCAGGGAGTTTTGGGGGGGAGGGGTTACACAATATTTTTTAAAGGAGAGAGGGCATGTGCCCCTTTCTCACTGACCCTGCTTGGGGGCCAGGGACCGCACTCCTTAGGGCTATATTTTATTTAAGGGGGAGGTGGCATTTGACCCCACTTCCTGAACCAGTTTGAGGCCCCGGAACCTATTCCCTGGAGCTGGTATTTTCTTTAAAAGGGAGGTGGCACAGGCCCCCACCCGAGCATGCTCAGGACCCCCGGACTGCATCCCAGGATATTGATTGTTTACTTAAAGGAGAGGGGAGCATGTGCACCCTCCCGGAACATGCTCCAGGCCCAGCGGGCCCTATCCCCAGCCATTCCATGGCTCCAGGGATCCAATCCCCCAGGGATAGCCAGTGTGGTGTCCTGTGGACTCCATCCTTTGGTACACCCTAGATTCCCTGCCTGCACTCAAATTTAATTGAGAAGTCAACTGCACTATGTGCAATGTTTTTTTGGTTTATTTCTTATGATGTATTGTATATACCTTTCCCATATTCAGTTAATTAGCATATGTTTCTGCATCTGCACTTCCTTTTCCATTGTGTTTGGCTTCAGTTGTGTGGGTTTGTGATAACATGATTTTATGTGATTTTTTAGGGGAGTGTGGGCATCCAAGTTTACTGATGTTCTGCGTTGTCTTTTCTTTATATTTTTAGGTCTGGTATTAAGACAGGTTTCTTTAGTTTTCCAAGCATGCACGGGCTATTAGTAAAACCTATTTATCCAATGGGCTGCTCAAATGCCACTTCAATTAGGTGCCATCCCACCATAGCTAATGGTATAAAACACTTGGTCAGCCCACTTCAGTCATTGGATACCAACTTTTTAAGTGCCTGCATTTTTGCTGTGGAGATGTATACACCCACCAAAAATATAAATTCAAGCACTTGCATTTGACTTGAGAGGGACACCTAGTAGTCACTTGAGGTACTGCAGTTTTATGTAGACTTGAAGCCATTAGGTCTAACTTTAGAGGCGCATCTAGTAACAGCTTTACGTACTGCAGCTGTATGTAGAGTTCAAACCGCTGGATCTGCCTTGAGAGTAACATCTAGTAACAACCTTAGGTACTGCAGCTTTGGGATAGAGTTGTACGCAGTTGCCTCTAGCTGGAGAGGGACAGCTAGGAAAGTCTTAAAGGGCGGTAGCCTTGTTGAATTTATTTATTTATTTTATTTATTTGCAGGGTTTTATATAGTGCTGGCTAGACCCGGAGGTATCGGAGTGCTTTACATGAGGATCAAGGAGTTACAAATTGCAAAATTACATCAGTTGCAGGAGTAAGTATAACCAAGGAGAAAAACAGTGATTAAACAATAAACATGAGTAAGTTAGAGCATAGCAGAGCCAAGACACACGTTCAATGGGGCAAGGAAGGTGGAGGAGGAAAGGTTAAAAGGAGACCTAAGGGGGGTCAACTCGGGGAAAAGGTAAGGAAGGAGAACAAAGGAGTAGACCAGCAGCAACGAGGATTGGAAGAGAACCTCAATGGTGGAGGGCCCAGATCACGGGCATCGATAGCATTATCCCTAAGTGGCAGGATATACCAAAATCAATACAAAAACCAAAAGGTACTGATTGTACGGATGCACGCAGGGCTGGAAGAGGGAGGCATCCACAGGAACATGGAGGGAGGAGGCGGGGGGAAGAAAGACAACAATGTCCAATGTCCGGCTGGGTAGGTGACTGCCAGGATGGTGAAACCAAAGCCGATCTCCTCTATAGCTGCCTAAACAGCTCCACCGGGCATCGGCCATGTTGCTCGGGCTTCCCGGTCAGTATAACACATGAAATGAATGAAACTTATATAGCGCACAACTTACCCTGGGGCATCTCAGCGCTTGCTTAGGGAACCCGTCCTGGTATTCCCCTGTGAGATAACCCTGGCAGGGTATCCACAAGGTGAAAGCCAGGCATCCCACCGCGAGGGGCCGTTGTGGAGATTAAGCAAGCTATTGCCCAGAGTCGCAGAGTGTGAACCCGTGAGTTGAGAAGGCACCAGAGCGAGAATTAACGAGTCCGTGGAATTTTGAGCCCAAGACCCGCCGAGGCAGGGAATTGAACCCTGGTCCCGGGCCGAACTCAAGCTCCAGGTCTGCCGCCCCTAACCCCTGAGCCACACTTCTCCACATATGGTGTCCACCCGGGGGGCATCATCTCTTCCTCAGCCACTCTTTTCCTATTGTGGACATATTTGATAGTTTTATTTCAGACTTTTCCAATGCTTAAGTCTATTGTGTTTATGTCTGATCTGGACTTCGCGTTAAGGTTTATTGCCTTGGGATTGGTGGTTCTGTTACAAATACTCAGTTGCTAGTTGCCATCTTACGGTCAGGCAGACCAGTAATAGTGATTAAGTCATTGGGCGCCTTTTTGGAGGCCATTTTTAAGTCAGGCTGTTCACAAGTAAAACTTATTGAATCATGAAAAGTAAGAAAATATGCCCCTTACTTCGAGGTTATTTCTCTTTTCTTGTTAACATTTCTGTAGTGGAGGTACAGTGTCTTGCTACAGGCTCCCTCCAGGGTGTCCGTCTTGCAGATCGCAGTATACATTTCAAAGTACTACGTGCTTCCAGATGTGCTCCCCCAGTATGTGGAGCCTCCATTCACATAAAGAGGGGGGTTTCTCCCGCAGTGGGATGGTGCGCAGTTAGTGCCGGTAACAATGTATTCCCCGGCCAAGGCTCCAGTCTCCAGTGGGGACCGGGTCACCGGAGGGCAGCGGAATCAATTGTGCTGGCCCCTACCCCTCTGGCCGCATGCGTACCTCACTGACGGTGCAGACAAGCGGGTTTCCCTGTCGCGTTCTAATCTAGGACCCTGATCGATACTGTGACCTTATGCCCCTATACGGCTATAATCCACTTATTCCCCTATATTGGCATAACCGATCAAATGCAATATTCAGAAACTCGTCTCTGGCCTCACACGAGCAGAGCCACATTTCAGAATTCCTTTCTCTGCAACTTCCTTTGCAGCTCATTAGTGCAAATGACACAGCAGGAACCACTATCTAAGATTCCTAGATTAACACTCCGAGTTCTTCAACAAGATAAAACTCAGCAACCTGGGAAATCCCCGCTTGCTATGTTTTGATTAGTAATAGAACTCTAATGTGCACTGATAGACGATAACTTCCTAGTGACATCTTTATTGACGTCTTATGTCCAAAAACTTACGTCAAACAAGGCACCTTTCAGGTATAAATATTACCAACGTTGCCTTAAGCAAACGCTGCTGCTGCCTCAATGCCATTGCTGATGCTGCTACATCGCTGAAAGCTGAAGCTGATGATACCATTATCGCTGATGCTATCGCTGCGAACTAGCGAACGATGGTGTGGTGAACACAGGAGCTGAACAGCCGTCCCCTGCAGATGCAACCAGCCCGCAGATGCTGCCCCTCCTCCTCCTCCTCTTCGATGCGCTGAGAAAGACGCTGTCTTTTCTCCTGCTGAGAAAATCCAGCTCCGGCGTTTCCAGCCCACCCTTGCGGGTGACTGGGATATCGAGTCCAGAGAGGAGATACCAGACCTCCAACATTCTATTCCAGAGGTATGGTGTTGACTAAACCCTTAGAGAGAATTCTTGAAACAAACCTTGGCAAAACCAACTTAACTTAAACTACTGCCTACTTACTCCCTTACACGTATTAGGCTTAGGTCAGGTACACTGGGGTAGGCTTAGTTAGAAGCACCAGTTGAGTATGTTAGCCTAATGTATATATGACCTTATATATGTTTTATTCATTTTAAACCATTGTATGGCTAAGAAACCATATCAATGCTTTTAGAGTGTTATTTCGCAATACTCTTTTTACTGTACGCACTTTATCTAATGACAAGTATTGCAATTGTGGCAATCCATTTCTCTTGTATGAGAAGAAAGACTGTTCAATAAATAATACCTTTTATTGAAAACGCCCGTCTCTCTATTCTCTACATATTGTGAAAGTAATCTGCACAACAACTGACTGAGTAAAATAACTGTCTATTGTTTCACACGGCTCTAGAGATTGACTCTTATCTGAGGAGCAAAGTTGTCATGTTGCACGGTTGTTGGAAAACGGAATCCCTTCTTGTCTGTACCAGGGAAGCTGATCACTTCCTATTCAGTCAAGAAAGTTTCCAGTGACCTCTGAGCTAGTTGGTAACAAACCCAATTAAGTTTAGCATAGTCAGTAGAGGCCTGGAAGATCCGCACTTCTACGTCGATACTACTGTTTATGTTATTCCAATGCGCAGGGCCTATAGGGGAAAATAGGAACTACACTACATGGCGCCCAACGTTTGGTAAGGCGATAAACTAACGCAAGACGTTAGAGTAACTCAGTCGTGCATATTTCACACAGACCCCTTTCTCCCGTAAATACTCCAATAGACGTCTGGAGTGGGTGAAAGGTTAAAATCCGCCCGACCTTAGTAGGAAGAGATTCCTATGTAAAGCTCTGGTTTATTCAACGTTGAAGGATACAGTGTTCCAAAATATTGTGCACCTAATCTTTGTCTCCTTGGAGACCTACTCTGCAAAAAACTTCCTGACAATAAAATGTCAGACAGTGAAGAAGAAAGGGAAGCAGCTAGATTAGCAACCCTACTAATAGAAGAAGACTCGAGTCTCCTACAGACTGAACCGGATGCAATAATCATCCCGGTCAATTTAAGAAAGTCTATAACTTTAAAACTGATAGAAAACGGACTGACACCACAAGGTGGTACAGTAATTTTCGTGATAGAGGCACACGAATATCGGCAGACAGAGGTATTCTATTCATGGATAAACTTTCCAGCGGCAAACGCTAGAAAAAAAGAATTTCACTATTACAAAATAGAGAAACCACTGGATGAGTATGCTCCTTTCGAGGAGATTGAAATCCCATTAAAATTCCAGGAGCACCTGCTCTGGTTTAAAGGCGCCCTAAAACATAATGATCATATTACCAGGCTCGGTCCACTAGGTAGACCAGGAGCAACGTGGCCGGTTCTAGCCAGCTACACACCACATCCGGACATTGAAAAAATGTCTAGAGAAGAAATTTTAGCACAGCTAAAAACACTTATTAAAATACATAGGCAATTAGTCCAATATGTAATGCGGACTGCAACAGTCCAAACAGCTGTTAACGTTCCACAGCTGACCCCTCGTCAGGGGAACACAAATAAAATTACACCACAGAACATACAATCATGTCTTGGTAAAACACACATAAAACGGGAACAAATTCCTTTCTGGTTAGCGCAGAAAATTACTCAAATAGAGGCAGTATTTCCAAATACTACCCCTATTGAGAAACACAGGATCCTGACCATCTGCCTTCCAATGGGGGTCGCACCACACGTGGAGGACTGTGACACTTGGGGTACAGTCTTTGCTTCCATTTACACAAAAACACATGGTGTTCCGTCCATGGCGGTAATACCAGATGTGCTAAAACAGATTCAGAATATATACGGTCCAGAACCCGCTTTAACTCTTGGTATGAAATTACTGAAAGACTTCAAGCAGGTCTCGGCTATATTATTAGCCAATATAAAAGGAGAAGCAGCATCTGTGGCGATCCGCCAGAAGTTGAAGGAAACAGATATAACAGATCAACCAATTGAGCTTGCCAGAATCATAGAAAAATCCTATGAAGAATTAGGTAGAGACAGCTTGGGTGGAAAACCAGTAAAGCCCCAACTGCTCGAAAATCCTGAAAAATTATTTATTAGAAATAATTCAAACACTCCTAAGAAGAGCTGGGATGGAAATAAACAATCCACTCCCAAGGAAAAAGTTTTCCAGTCCAGAGGAAGGTCTCCTCGACGGAGGGAAAGAACTCCGACTCGAGAAAACCAGTCTCCCCAGAGGGAGCCCTCTGAGAAAAGATACAACCTTAGAAATAGGGATAATTTAAAGAAGCCTGATAGATATCAAAGTATCGATACACGTCCCTCTCGATATTTTTCGCAGAAATCGGAAAGAAGAGGACGGTCAGACCCAGGAGAGCACACCAAGTCTAAAGACAAGGAACCTGCTCAAAGTAAAAAGTTACAATTTCCAAAAAAGAAGGTAGCGAGTATTAGAGTAATCGAACATGCCGAGAATACTGAGGACACAGTTGAAAAACGGGGAGTGGGCACAGACAATGTTAGACAGTGCAGCAGAAATCAGTATAGCCCGCAAGATCCTGATGAGTCATCTGGAGACAGTGGACACGAAGGAATACATTCAGGTGGAAACTGCCGACACCAGAGTTAGCGAGCCCCATAAATATACGAAATAACATTGCGTATAGAGGGTGATAAGACTAGGAAAATAAGGGGTCTATTTTGGAATAGACTCTCAAAAGGCTATGATATCCTGTTAGCTGAAAAAGATTGGCCCCCAGAGTTTGTCAGGGAGTGTCCTCGTGGCGAAGAAATGATTATGCCTGCCTTCTCGAATCACATTCCGATTCACAAAAAATATACTTATGCAAGGAAATGGGCAGTAGCCCAGGCACCAGCATTATATAAAAATCATGTAGGATGGGATGAGGACTCTCCTCCTCACAAAATCTAGTTAAAAAGTCAACCGACTGCACAAAGGCAGTATCCCATTGAGCAAGAAGCTAAAAAACAAGTCAGGGAGATTTTAGATCAACTTAAATATCAGGGGATATAACGGGGAAACAGCGGCCCTCATCCTCCTAGACCTCTCCGCGGCTTTCGACACGGTCTGCCACCGCACCCTAGTGCAGCGCCTCAGCAACGTCGGAATCCAGGAGAAGGCGCTGGAATGGATCGTCTCCTTTCTCGACGGAAGAACACAAAGAGTCCGCCTACCACTGTATAAGTCAGAGGCCACCAAAGTCATCTGCGGCGTCCCTCAAGGATCCTCACTGAGCCCGACTCTCTTCAACGATTACATGAGCCCCCTCGCGGCCATCGCACGCCAACACAACCTCAACATAATCTCCTACGCCGACGACACCCAGCTGATCCTCTCCCTGACCAACGACCCCGCCGCCGCCAGAGCCAACCTGCACGAAGGGATGAGAGAGGTAGCCGAGTGGATGACGACGAGCCGCCTGAAGCTGAACACAGATAAGACGGAGGTCCTCATCCTGGGCTACTCGCCCTCCGCCTGGGACGACTCCTGGTGGCCCCCCGCCCTGGGCACCGCACCCAAACCGACGGACCACGCACGCAACCTGGGTTTCATCTTGGACTCCTCCCTCTCCATGACCAGGCATGTCAACGCCGTCTCCTCGTCGTGCTTCAACATCCTGCGCATGCTTCGGAAGATCTTCTGGTGGATCCCCACAGAGACCAGGAAGACCGTCACCCAGGCCCTCGTTACCAGCCGACTGGACTACGGCAACGCACTCTACGCCGGAACCACCTCCAAGATCCAGAAGAGACTCCAGCGCATCCAGAACGCCTCAGCCAGACTCATCCTCGACATCCCACGACACAGCCACATCTCCGGACACCTGAGAGACCTGCACTGGCTCCCGGTCAACAAGAGAATCACCTTCCGCCTCCTTACCCACGCACACAAAGCTCTCCACGACCAAGGCCCGAGCTACCTCAACAACCAAATCAACTTCTACGCTCCCAAACGCCACCTCCGATCCGCCAGCCACGCCCTCGCCGCCGTCCCACGCATCCGCAGAGCCACTACAGGAGGAAGGTCCCTCTCCTACCTGGCCGCCAAGACCTGGAACTCCCTCCCGGCCGACCTGCGCCTGACCCAAGACCACCTCTCCTTCAGGAAGAAGCTCAAGACCTGGCTGTTCGAGCAGTAGCGGCACCCCCCCCCCCCCCAAAGCGCCTCGAGACCCTACGGGTAGGTAGTGCGCTCTAGAAATGTCTTTGATTGATTGATTGATTGATTGAAACATGCACCTCTCAAATGAACAATCCTTTGTTTCCTGTCTCCAAACCAGACAATTCATATTGTCTAGCTTTGGACTACAGACACCTTAATGCATGTTGCAAAACATTTGCAGTACAAAATTCGTATAGTGCAGCCCTAATGAATAACATAGTTAGGAAAAAATATAAAACGACATTAGACATTTCTAATGGTTTCTTTTGTCAAAATATTGCACCAGAAAGCAGGTACTTGACCGCTTTCTCAGTATTTGGGTCGCAGAAAAATTTCTGTAGGCTCCCACAGGGGTTCAAGAACAGCCCAGGACTATTCTCAGCCAGAGTAACAGAGTTACTACAAATGTATGATGATGAGGCATTATCTTACGTAGATGATATCTATCTCACAGACGACGACTTGGAGACGCACTTGAAAAGAGTGAACACCAATATACTTGGGTTCGCAGCAGAGGGTTACAAATTCAACTTTAAAAAGTCTCGAATTGCCCATCTGACAGTATTATTTTTAGGATACGAATTATCAAGTGAAGGAAAAAGCCTAGCGGACAACTTCTTAGAGAAGTGCGCTGTACTCCAAGCACCTAAAACGCTGAAGAACTTACAATCAATTCTAGGCTTCCTGAATTTCGGAAGAACTTACATTCTAAATTACGCGGAGAGGGTTAAACCTCTCTACGAACGAATTAAACCTGATTTTAAACAAATCAACTGGACTCAAAAACACACAGAAATTTTGAGATCACTGCAAACAGACATGTTAGCAAAAACAAAATTAGATACACGTGACAATACACGCAATCTTGTAATCCGAGTCATCCCAGGAAGATGCGGATTCACGTACCTGACTTCTAATGAGGGAGCAACGGTACCAATAGCTTACAAATCACATTTGTACACAAAGGCTGAAATAAAATTCAGTTCAACTGAGAAAATTCTAACTGCGGTTCAGACTGCTGTAGCAAAAGAAAGACCCCTAGCACAAGGTAAACGAATAATAATCGTAACACCTATACCGGCTTTAGAAGCGGTAACTAAAGCAAGCATTCCTAATGCTAAAGCTTTGCATCCGAGATGGATTCAGTGGGTCAATTCCCTTGCTGCAACAGACGTAGTTTACGAATTTGATCCTAACTTAAAGACACAGGAATTTTTACAATATAAATATATGAATGTCCTCTGCCAATTGAAATTCTGCCTCTGGAAGAATACGGAAGTATTATATATACTGACGGATCAGCCCAACCCGCAGTTGGGGGCAAACAAGCTTATAGTGCTGCGTGCGCGATTGTTAAAGGTCATTGGCACAAAGGAAAATTTAGACCAATGGTCACTAAAACACAATCTCTAGGAGATTGCTCAGCTCAACGAGCTGAATTGGTAGCATTTAAGATGGCGCTAGAAAATACCGATCGTGAATTCCCCACACTAATAGTGTGCGATTCCTATTATTGCGTACAATCTTATAATGAATACTTGCAGAATTGGGTGGAAAATGGTTTCAAAGATGCAAAAGGTGGCACAATAAAGCATAAAATGCTTTGGGAACAGGTAGTTCTTTTACAGAAAAGACTACAAAAGACTCACGTGATACACACTCTGAGTCATCAACGTGATGGCGTTCACGTTGCAGGGAATTCATTGGCTGATGAAGCCGCGAAGGCAGCTGTGCAAACGGCTTCCGTAGCTGCGATTACTCGGTCACAAACAAAAATAGACAGCGACATTCTACAAGCTGTCAGTGCGTCAGTAAAAGATGATAAGAAAACACTCCCAAAAGGCTTTCCAGAAAAGTACTTCTATTCAACAGATACGAATAATGTTCCTTTTGCTCGAATCCCTGGAGTGGGGGATAGAGTAATTCCAAACATAGAACACAGGTTAGGACTAATCAAAGCGGCACACGAAGGGCTTGCTTCTGCACACGCTGGCGTTTCCGCAACAATATCACTATTAAAACAGAGATATTGGTGGCCTCGCATAAGAATACAAACTAAGAAGTATGTATTAGAATGCGAAATATGCCAAAGAATGAAAGTATCAACAGTAAAACGGCCAGCGCAGACACCCCTTCTCATCTCGGATAAACCATTTGCATGTGTTTACCTGGACCACTGTGGCCCCCTACAAAGGGACGGCAACTATAAATATATCATGGTCGCAGTGGATTCCTGTACGAGGTTCATATGGATGTGGCCCCAGCGCTCGGCTGACGCCAGAATGGTTATAAAAGATCTGCGAGTCTTTATCAGCACATACGCAATTGCCATGTTCCATTCTGACCAGGGTCCTGTTTTAAGCTCTCGAGCTTATAAGGAGGCCATGGCCAGCATGGGTATTGAATTGCGGTATTCTTGTCCATCACACCCCGAAGGGAACAGTGTGGTAGAAAGAAAAATCCGGGACATAAAGCAATCTATAACAGCGAAGGTATTAGGTTCGGGTGCTGGGTGGGTCAAACATTTAATAAGTGTCCAGATGAGTCTTAATAATTTGCCAAGAAATTCTCTAAAAGGTTTCAGCCCATACGAACTATTGTTCGGAACTAGAATGCAAATTCAGGACCTCGATAGTCAGGTATCAGTGGTACAAGAAAAGAAAACAGACTTTGATATCAAAGATCGTTTGGCTGTTTTACAGGACTTGAATGAAACAAGAAAATCCTTAAGCAACATAAAGTTAAAGCAACAGCCAGCTACCACTGACGAGGCACCACCAGCAAAAGCCCCAGCAAGGCCTGCCTGGATTCCAAAGATTGGGGATCTAGTCAGAGAAAAAATAGCGGTGAAGAAGGAATTTGGGCCTTCTTACAGAAAAGCAGTACCTGTCTTAGCAATCAACGGAACAAGATCAGTAGTACTACTGCCCCTTGCTGGTAAAAAGGAGAACAGAGTTGTATCAATCGACCTGGTAAAACCACAAGCATGTGGCCTATAATCAACAGTAGGCCCAGTGGACTCCCGAGAAACAACAGAATACCCAAATTTGCAACAATCCAAGAGGTTCAAACTGAAAGACTAATCACATTCGATCAGCCTGCAGTGCACAAAGAAGGACTATGCAATAATGAAATGGAACTCGTGCCTCTTGAGACACAGATTGAAACAGTTCGTCATGAAACACCAGTCTACAATGATGTGGCATCAGAACGTGCTACCGGAAGACAAATTGAGAAAACAATTCCAACAATTGACAGAACTGCCTCTGGTTATTTCATCAACTTCGACAACTTCTCTGAAGATCAAAGCAACCCCGAAGTGATGCCAGAAACTAAAAAGACTTTTAAAGAAAAAGCAACGGAACTATTTCATCAACTCAAGGAAATCTACCTTGTTTCTCCATGGTTAGAGTTCTGGTTTGGTCTAGGTGTATTTTTCCTCCTGCTTTGGCCCATCATGGTACTTTGTTTGGGAAAATTCATTGAGTGAAAATATAGTACAATGGACACAGCAAGTCAGAACATCAACTTAGTCCTCAAACCACACAGATCATCCCACGTGAAGAAAAGAGAACTGTCAACAGTAAATGTCACAGCCACTCCAATACCCAGTGGGGTAGTATCGGACAAAACTGACTATGAAATCTATGGTCCGGTCGAGATCCTGAAGTATCCTCATCAATTCAAGGTTTCCTTAAGTGACTTTGTACAACCTAGTACATTCTCTGATGATTGGGACTTTGAAAGTATTAATAATATGATGTTTGATTTAGTAATGTCAGCTAGATTCACAGATCATGGTTATTTACAAGGTTTGTCTAGTTATGAGCAGATGTTCTGCTACACACACTATGGTGATCATTACTTGCATAAATCTGCACAGCCTAGAAATGTTTTAAAATATAACCAATGGGAACATTGTGCAACAACACCGAAAAGCAGTTCTAAAACATTCTATGAGAAATTCAAGTACTTCTCAGGGTTTAACACCAGTGATGCAGAAACGTTTTATTATAAACTGTTAGATAAAACAGGGTTGAAAACAATGCTGACAAATACTAAATTGATATATTCAGAAGCATTTTATGAAAAAATGATGACATTTGGTTTTGATTTTTGGAAAAATAACATTGAAACAAAAACCATCTGGGGTACAAAAGAGTGGCAGGTACAAGGCCTAGAAGCACTGTTTCGAGCCTGCATGATCCCAGAACAAATGATGTTTTTAAATGACACAATTCAGTAAACATCCTGGCCCTTATTTATGAGGCCTTGCGTCAGTTTTGCGCCGCCAGTGCGTCACTTTTTGTGACGCACCAGCGGCGTACAAAATGCGCCTTGTTGCGCCATATTTAAAAAGTGACACATCTAGGTAGATGCGTCACTTTTTAAACCCCTGCGCCACATTATACCTGCGTCAGGTATAATGTATGCAGAGGGGGCGTTCCCCCTCAAAAAGCCTTGTAATAGTGATGCAGTGAAATCTATGAGATTTCACTGCGTCACTTTTAGGATGCTGTTGCGTCAAAATCTTGCGCCTGCCTCACAGCAGGCGTAAGACTGACGCAAGTCCTTTCACATGGGGCTTTCCCCATGTGAAAGAACGCATTGCTGGAGTTGCGTCACTTTTGTGACACACTCCAGCAATGCGTCACTTTTGCGCTTACAGATGCGTCCGAAATACTGACGTATCTGTAAGTCCTTGCGACATGATGCGTCATACATTAAATATGACGCATCATTGGTGTCGCAAGGAGTGCGCACTAAGAAGTGACGCATCGCTGCTTTCATGCAGCGATGCGTCATTTCTCATAAATGAGGCCCCGTGTCTTGGCCTAGTGTAATGACAGAGTTTTTGGCTTTATTTAGCAGTGATATAGATCATTAATCTTGCTCGCATCTAGTATAGGTATTCTTAGCCTGTGTTGGCCCTTTTAAGCCTTTTTTCCAGACCTAGAAGAGGATAGCTGCTTAATATGCCTTTATTCTTGACTTTAACCTGTCTATTGCCTATTGGCTTTGACATATTAGACACATTGGTATGGTTTATGTAGGTATTCTGCATCCCTTTCAGGCCTACAGGCCTAGAGCTAGAGGGACTCCATCTTGATGAAGCTGAGAGGCTTTTCAGGGCAAAGGCAAAGTTTATAGTTAAGGCTGTTTTTCACTTGGAGAGAACCGGTCTGGGCCGGCCCTTATCGGTAGGCTGTATTATTCTCTGTGTTGAAGACACCACAAAAGGCTGGCCAGCTGGGTGTGTGTCCTTGATGCGAAGTGATGCAGAGACCTGGTGGGCGGCAGGCTGATGGCTGGAACTTTCCATGAGGAAACAGCATTCTATATCAGTGAAGTGCAGAGGCGGAGCCAGTCAGTCGAGTCGAGTAGAGTGGCAGTCGAGTGAAGGTGGTGAAGCCAGAGGGTCGTGTTAAGGTGGAGGAGTGGAAAGCAGTGGAGTGGAGTTGGCAGAGAGAGAGGGTTCAAGCTGGAGAAGAGCTGAGTTGAATAGTGAGCTGGAACTGAAGGAAGCAGTCAGAAGCAGTTGCTTATCAGGAGGAGGTGTGAATAGCTGGAGTCTGAAGTAATGCCTTTTAGAAGAGACGGAGGAGAGATCGTGGACTAACCTATGGGAGCAGATGGAGTTAATTGGACATTGGTGCAGAGACAGAGTGAATAAGCTAGTGGAATGAACGGTGATCAGAGCGGCAGGAACCATTAAGATTGAAGCTGGAAGGTGGAGACAGTTTGCGTGGGGGAGAGGAGTCCAGAGACAGAGTGATCAGCGCAGAGGTGTACCCAACAGTGCAGGAGAGAGAGAGGGAGTCTGAGATGAGCCAAGGCACAGACGAGAGAGGAACCCAGATGACAGCTAGAACAAGACTACACACTAATAAGGTGAAGGCGTTCCTGTTATATTAATTTACTTTACACTTGCATCTTAATCTTATCTTTATTCCCTAGGCTTTTGCATTGCTAATCTTTTTTCTTTCAGCGGTGTGTTCTACCTATAGTCTTTGTCAGTTACATGTGTTAATTATAATACAGATCTGTGTATGTATCTATATTGTTGTGATTAAAGAGACCCCCAGTTTATTAATGAACTGCCATGCGCTTCATATTTTTGGTCAATATAGGTAAATGTATCTCCTAGGTGTTTAGTGTTTGCATGAATGGATGAGTAATCCCAATCAGGTAAGTGGTGACCACATAAATAGGGAGTGAGTGGACCTATGATGACAAGAATAGGAGATGCATGATATTAATTGGCTAACTCCTAATATTGTAGTAGCAGACCCTTAGTGAAGAGACTTCCCAATATATATATATATATATAAAGGTGTTCATAGGAATGTGGTCGTCGTTGATATGCGGCGTTAGTGAGAACACTGGGTGGGAGACCAGTGTGGATACCCACAAGATTGTGGCTTGAATAAGTGAGAGCGCTAGGAGGTTGAACTAGCGTGGAGATCGACAGGATTGTTGATCGTTTGGAAAAGGGAGCATTGGGTTCTGCAGGCCCATGTGTAGTCGCACCGGATTGTGCGCAATATCTGCCCTAGGGTAGACCGGTCTGGGTCTGAGTGGCCGCGAGACCAACTGATGTGAATATAAGTGTGGTGTAGGGTATGGATATCCCTAGTAATCAGTGAGTATTCTTAGTATCCCTATAGATTTAGTGGTGTTTTTAATAATATGAGCTTGTATATTGCGAGTTCCCCATCCTCAGGTAGGTACCAGGTGCCTGGATAGTTGGTCCTGAGGAGGGATGTGATTACGTTCTGGCTGGGTTGGAGGGGCCCCTAGGGGCTGATCCCACCTACTCAGAAAATCCAGTCATAACATTTGGCGTAGTCGGCATCTTACGAATCCTGTGTGTCCTGGCCATGTGCTTAGAGAGGTTCCCATGTGTTGTGAGTGAGTGCCATGAACGCCATAACATTTGGCGTAGTCGGCATCTTACGAATCCTGTGTGTCCTGGCCATGTGCTTAGAGAGGTTCCCATGTGTTGTGAGTGAGTGCCATGAACGTCATAACATTTGGCGTAGTCGTCATCTTACGAATCCTGTGTGTCCTGGCCATGTGCTTAGAGAGGTTCCCATGTATTGTGAGTGAGTGCCATGAACGCCATAACATCTGGCGTAGTCGAACGGTTTACCTATCCTGTGTGTCCTGGCCATGTGCTTAGAGAGTTTCCCATGTGTTCTGAGGGAGTGCCCTGAGCGCCGGTTCCATCTGGCGTAATGTTGCAGTTTATGTAGCATGTGTGGCCTATGGGCTTGAACAGTTGCAGCGTGGGGAGATTGTATTACATCATGGCATTTGGCTTATTCAGGGTGGAAGGAATGGTTTTCATCTTGGTGTTTAAACTGTCAGAGTTGAAGGATGGCATTACATGAGGAAGCCAGTTACTTCTTTGTGATGGTCCAATTGTATAAATGTGTGTAAAAAATGCTTTTAAATTGCCCATTAAATTGCTTGCTGCATCTGCTTATGCTGTGCAATGTGAAATGTGTTCATTGTAATATGATCTGTGGAGTTCTTTGAATATAGCTCCTTGTAAATATGACTTGTGAATAGCGCCATATTATTGTGGCTTATGAGGTGCATGTTCTCATGTTGATCTGCTGTGTTGCTTGTGAATGGTGCTTTGGATATATTGCTTGTGAAAAGCGTGTCATTTTTTGAGTTTGTTTACTGTCTTGTAAATATGGCTTGTGAATAGCGCCATATTATTGTGGCTTATGAGGTGCATGTTCTCATGTTGATCTGCTGTGTTCCTTGTGCATTGCGCCTTGGATTTATTGTTTGTGAAAAGCTTGTCTTGTAAATATGGCTTGTGAATAGCGCCATGTGGTCGTGGCTTGGATGGAGCATGTTATCATTACGTTTGGCAGGAGAGAGCTGGATCTCTCTCGGGTGCTTGGGGATAACGTTTTGAAAATATGTGTACGTGTTATCTGTAAACGTGAAGAAATGTGCTCATGATTTTCCCATGTATCTGCAGACGTTGGGAAATGATTGTGCTTGAGCTGCCGAAGGGTTAATATCTTGAGTTGAGATGGCAGTCTTTATTTTTAACATGCTGTCAACATGCATGGTTATCTGACCTGACTATAAAAGTCAGTGGATTATTTGATGGTTTGATTTTGACTTTTTTTTTTGGTTCCTTGGTCTGCCTATGTGCTTTGTCAGCTTTTTGGACGGAAAGGTACCATCTTGTGCTTTGCAAAGGGTTCTGTTCATTTCACATTCTTTTTGAAATGCGTCTAGGAATTTGTGTGGGTTTGCCTTGGAACTGTAAGTTATAAATCACCCAGTCGGATTGATAAAGGGTTTGCACGGAGAGAGACAATGAGTGAAATGTTACAAAAAAAAAATATATATATATATATATAAAATGGCCCTGTTAGAGTGCACGCTACGGGGCTGTTTTCATTAATTATTTCTTTGAGGGGTTTCCATCTAGACAGGAATGTGCTGGTTGCAATGATCACAGGTTGAGAATATTCAATCTTGCCCGACAGTGCATGGTAACATGTGCTTTTAATTAGTGGAAGGCAACCGAGTGCCTTTGAAAAAAAAATGTTAAAACGTAACATTATTATTTTCCCAAATGTAAATTAAAATGTATTCTTTTATAAAATGTGTCAGCAAAACGTTTCCTGGTAAGTTAATCAACTCAGTTAGAAAATAATTGGTTGTTTATTAGTGTATGAATGTGGCTCTTTTATTAGTTTGGATTACATAGCTTGCATGTTAAATTACACTGTAATGTAAAATGATATGATGCCCCTGGTTAAATTAAATACAATGTTGAAATGTATCTGCATTTTATGTTGTTTTAAAATTATTTCTCTTTACAATGGACCATGTTAACTCGTTTTTTTTTTTCAAATGCAGAATGTATAATCTTGTGTGCAAAAGTTAGTTGCCCCTTTCTAAATAAGTGCTCATATTTTAAATGTCTTGCCTTTAGCTGAATTAGTTAGACAAAAGTCTTTTTAGAAACTGGAGCTTTTAATTAGCAGTACACTGTAACAGAATTGTTTTTTTTTTAAAATGCTAGCTTTCGTTGGCTGGCACAATTAGGCCTGGGAACAGGCAAGGAATTTGTTTGTCGACCTTGGCAGACCAGCTGGTTTGTGCAGACGAGTTTTTTTCCTTCATTCTGCAGGTTCTGATCACGTCCCTGTTCGTTATGATTGGCTACAATCCAATTTTCTTCCGCGAACGGCTTGTTTATTTAAGGGCGGGGTGACCTGGCTCTTCCCTTGGAGTTAGTTAGTCGTAGTGGGCCTGGGCGGGCTTCCCTGACCAGGGAAATGGGAGGCTTGCAGTGCCCTGCTGATGCTGTGAGCTCATCACTTGGCGGTATTTCAAAGTAGCTTCACACTGTAGTCTGGCTCCTGCTCTGAAGGGAGGGGCTGGCTTAGAGAGGATTAGGGTATGTTAGGCCCCACTTACTAAACTTAAAAGTTAAATTTTGAATGTTTTTAATTAATCAGGATATTTTCTTTTCAATAATGAAAGGCACCCGGGGTGCTTTTTAAATGGAAAATTTTATTTTGCAAGAATAATGATACTTGTTTTCTTGTCCCTAGGATTGCTGGGTTGTGGTTGTGCGTGGCCCCTCCCCCTTCCACTTCCTTTCTTGTTTTAGTTTTTTACTTTCATGTTTTTATTTTAGTTTATTATTTTTGGAAGATGGAATCAGCAGACCAGACCAGACCAGACCAGACCAGAAGGGTGATGGATGGCCGCATCGGAGGAAGTGTCCGGATACCGAAGATGCAGGGTGGTGGCCTACACTGATCAACAACATTAACTTTGGACTTTTTTTAATGAACACAATCCCTTGGCCTGCATTTTGTTGTTGACATCACTACGAGCAGGCCCCACTTTAAAAAAAAAAAAACACAAACATGTTTTATTCGTGACAGAATTATACAGGGATTTGGTTACATAATCCCTTGGACAAGCAGGCCCCACTTTTAAAGCAAAAAACATGTCACCTATTATAGTTTTCCTGTTTTCTTCAAAACAGTTTTTGCCAATGAAGGACTTTTTTTGTTGAATGGTGGTGCACACATGTGTTCCACAGTATGATGTAAAATGGCGGTTTTAGGCTTGGTGTTACACCAGCTCTCTTGTAGAAATGGGGTTGTTTTTTTTTTTACTGTTCTTACATTTTCACCTTAATTGATCAAAGGGTGGTTACCTTAGACTTTGGATTGTTCTGGGTGGTGTGTCTTTTAGTATGATTATGTATTAATGTTTGCCCAATCCTTGACACAGTTTGTCATGTCTACTTCTCAGATTTCACTTTAAATTGACAAATGTCAGTAGGTAGGCCTCATTTAGGCCCATTGTTATTTTCATCCCACAAACAAGCCCCTACACCAATAGTTTCATGAGTCATCATTAGCTTAAGTTGCCTATAGTAGGTAGGGCTCATTTAGGCCCTTTGTTGTTTTCTCCTTAGGAGTTGAAACACATTTAGTTCTTAAATTGACAATAGTAGGTAGGCCTCATTTAGGCTTAAGTTGTCCGAAGTAGGCCCCATTTAGGCCCCTTGCTGTTTTCATTCAACACATAAGTCCCTACATCACTAGATTTCATCAGTTATCACTAGAAGTTGAGGCACATTTAGTTTGAGGATGCTTTGGTTAGTTTCTGTTGTTATCAGAT
Source organism: Lissotriton vulgaris (assembly GCF_964263255.1). Taxonomy (NCBI): domain Eukaryota; kingdom Metazoa; phylum Chordata; class Amphibia; order Caudata; family Salamandridae; genus Lissotriton; species Lissotriton vulgaris. The sequence continues at coordinate 38,306,188 of NC_141699.1, read as the reverse complement.
CCAATCTCAGATATGTTTCAGCATTCAAGTCAAGGGTGCTTTGATTTGTTTTCAGTTGGTTGTTAGGTTTGTATTCCCTACAATTGAGTTTCAGGTGGAATTTCCTTAAGTTGTCATTCTTTTTAGAGAGTTTTTTTTAGGTTTTGATTTGTTGATAGATTGTGTTGATGTTTGTTTATATGGATGTTATTGTTTATAAGATGTTCGCAAGATAAGGATCTAAGGGTGGATGGCAGAGTTTTGGGCTCTATTTAGCAGTGATATAGATCTTAATCTTGCTCACATCTAGGATAGGTATTCTTAGTCTATGTTGGATAGATTATGTTGATGTTTGTTTAGATGGTTGTTGTTGTTTACTGATGCTCGCAAGATAAGGATCTAAGGGTGGGATGTAATGACAGAGTTTTTGGCTTTATTTAGCAGTGATATAGATCATTAATCTTGCTCGCATCTAGTATAGGTATTCTTAGCCTGTGTTGGCCCTTTTAAGCCCTTTTTCCAGACCTAGAAGAGGATAGCTGCTTAACATGCCTTTATTCTTGACTTTAACCTGTCTATTGCCTATTGGCTTTGACATATTAGACACATTGGTATGGTTTATGTAGGTATTCTGCATCCCTTTCAGGCCTACAGGCCTAGAGCTAGAGGGACTCCATCTTGATGAAGCTGAGAGGCTTTTCAGGGCAAAGGCAAAGTTTATAGTTAAGGCTGTTTTTCACTTGGAGAGAACCGGTCTGGGCCGGCCCTTATCGGTAGGCTGTATTATTCTCTGTGTTGAAGACACCACAAAAGGCTGGCCAGCTGGGTGTGTGTCCTTGATGCGAAGTGATGCAGAGACCTGGTGGGCGGCAGGCTGATGGCTGGAACTTTCCATGAGGAAACAGCATTCTATATCAGTGAAGTGCAGAGGCGGAGCCAGTCAGTCGAGTCGAGTAGAGTGGCAGTCGAGTGAAGGTGGTGAAGCCAGAGGGTCGTGTTAAGGTGGAGGAGTGGAAAGCAGTGGAGTGGAGTTGGCAGAGAGAGAGGGTTCAAGCTGGAGAAGAGCTGAGTTGAATAGTGAGCTGGAACTGAAGGAAGCAGTCAGAAGCAGTTGCTTATCAGGAGGAGGTGTGAATAGCTGGAGTCTGAAGTAATGCCTTTTAGAAGAGACGGAGGAGAGATCGTGGACTAACCTATGGGAGCAGATGGAGTTAATTGGACATTGGTGCAGAGACAGAGTGAATAAGCTAGTGGAATGAACGGTGATCAGAGCGGCAGGAACCATTAAGATTGAAGCTGGAAGGTGGAGACAGTTCGCGTGGGGGAGAGGAGTCCAGAGACAGAGTGATCAGCGCAGAGGTGTACCCAAGAGTGCAGGAGAGAGAGAGGGAGTCTGAGATGAGCCAAGGCACAGACGAGAGAGGAACCCAGATGACAGCTAGAACAAGACTACACACTAATAAGGTGAAGGCGTTCCTGTTATATTAATTTACTTTACACTTGCATCTTAATCTTATCTTTATTCCCTAGGCTTTTGCATTGCTAATCTTTTTTCTTTCAGCGGTGTGTTCTACCTATAGTCTTTGTCAGTTACATGTGTTAATTATAATACAGATCTGTGTATGTATCTATATTGTTGTGATTAAAGAGACCCCCAGTTTATTAATGAACTGCCATGCGCTTCATATTTTTGGTCAATATAGGTAAATGTATCTCCTAGGTGTTTAGTGTTTGCATGAATGGATGAGTAATCCCAATCAGGTAAGTGGTGACCACATAAATAGGGAGTGAGTGGACCTATGATGACAAGAATAGGAGATGCATGATATTAATTGGCTAACTCCTAATATTGTAGTAGCAGACCCTTAGTGAAGAGACTTCCCAATATATATATATATATATAAAGGTGTTCATAGGAATGTGGTCGTCGTTGATATGCGGCGTTAGTGAGAACACTGGGTGGGAGACCAGTGTGGATACCCACAAGATTGTGGCTTGAATAAGTGAGAGCGCTAGGAGGTTGAACTAGCGTGGAGATCGACAGGATTGTTGATCGTTTGGAAAAGGGAGCATTGGGTTCTGCAGGCCCATGTGTAGTCGCACCGGATTGTGCGCAATATCTGCCCTAGGGTAGACCGGTCTGGGTCTGAGTGGCCGCGAGACCAACTGATGTGAATATAAGTGTGGTGTAGGGTATGGATATCCCTAGTAATCAGTGAGTATTCTTAGTATCCCTATAGATTTAGTGGTGTTTTTAATAATATGAGCTTGTATATTGCGAGTTCCCCATCCTCAGGTAGGTACCAGGTGCCTGGATAGTTGGTCCTGAGGAGGGATGTGATTACGTTCTGGCTGGGTTGGAGGGGCCCCTAGGGGCTGATCCCACCTACTCAGAAAATCCAGTCATAACATTTGGCGTAGTCGGCATCTTACGAATCCTGTGTGTCCTGGCCATGTGCTTAGAGAGGTTCCCATGTGTTGTGAGTGAGTGCCATGAACGCCATAACATTTGGCGTAGTCGGCATCTTACGAATCCTGTGTGTCCTGGCCATGTGCTTAGAGAGGTTCCCATGTGTTGTGAGTGAGTGCCATGAACGTCATAACATTTGGCGTAGTCGTCATCTTACGAATCCTGTGTGTCCTGGCCATGTGCTTAGAGAGGTTCCCATGTATTGTGAGTGAGTGCCATGAACGCCATAACATCTGGCGTAGTCGAACGGTTTACCTATCCTGTGTGTCCTGGCCATGTGCTTAGAGAGTTTCCCATGTGTTCTGAGGGAGTGCCCTGAGCGCCGGTTCCATCTGGCGTAATGTTGCAGTTTATGTAGCATGTGTGGCCTATGGGCTTGAACAGTTGCAGCGTGGGGAGATTGTATTACATCATGGCATTTGGCTTATTCAGGGTGGAAGGAATGGTTTTCATCTTGGTGTTTAAACTGTCAGAGTTGAAGGATGGCATTACATGAGGAAGCCAGTTACTTCTTTGTGATGGTCCAATTGTATAAATGTGTGTAAAAAATGCTTTTAAATTGCCCATTAAATTGCTTGCTGCATCTGCTTATGCTGTGCAATGTGAAATGTGTTCATTGTAATATGATCTGTGGAGTTCTTTGAATATAGCTCCTTGTAAATATGACTTGTGAATAGCGCCATATTATTGTGGATTATGAGGTGCATGTTCTCATGTTGATCTGCTGTGTTGCTTGTGAATGGTGCTTTGGATATATTGCTTGTGAAAAGCGTGTCATTTTTTGAGTTTGTTTACTGTCTTGTAAATATGGCTTGTGAATAGCGCCATATTATTGTGGCTTATGAGGTGCATGTTCTCATGTTGATCTGCTGTGTTCCTTGTGCATTGCGCCTTGGATTTATTGTTTGTGAAAAGCTTGTCTTGTAAATATGGCTTGTGAATAGCGCCATGTGGTCGTGGCTTGGATGGAGCATGTTATCATTACGTTTGGCAGGAGAGAGCTGGATCTCTCTCGGGTGCTTGGGGATAACGTTTTGAAAATATGTGTACGTGTTATCTGTAAACGTGAAGAAATGTGCTCATGATTTTCCCATGTATCTGCAGACGTTGGGAAATGATTGTGCTTGAGCTGCCGAAGGGTTAATATCTTGAGTTGAGATGGCAGTCTTTATTTTTAACATGCTGTCAACATGCATGGTTATCTGACCTGACTATAAAAGTCAGTGGATTATTTGATGGTTTGATTTTGACTTTTTTTTTTGGTTCCTTGGTCTGCCTATGTGCTTTGTCAGCTTTTTGGACGGAAAGGTACCATCTTGTGCTTTGCAAAGGGTTCTGTTAATTTCACATTCTTTTTGAAATGCGTCTAGGAATTTGTGTGGGTTTGCCTTGGAACTGTAAGTTATAAATCACCCAGTCGGATTGATAAAGGGTTTGCACGGAGAGAGACAATGAGTGAAATGTTACAAAAAAAAAAAATATATATATATATATATAAAATGGCCCTGTTAGAGTGCACGCTACGGGGCTGTTTTCATTAATTATTTCTTTGAGGGGTTTCCATCTAGACAGGAATGTGCTGGTTGCAATGATCACAGGTTGAGAATATTCAATCTTGCCCGACAGTGCATGGTAACATGTGCTTTTAATTAGTGGAAGGCAACCGAGTGCCTTTGAAAAAAAAATGTTAAAACGTAACATTATTATTTTCCCAAATGTAAATTAAAATGTATTCTTTTATAAAATGTGTCAGCAAAACGTTTCCTGGTAAGTTAATCAACTCAGTTAGAAAATAATTGGTTGTTTATTAGTGTATGAATGTGGCTCTTTTATTAGTTTGGATTACATAGCTTGCATGTTAAATTACACTGTAATGTAAAATGATATGATGCCCCTGGTTAAATTAAATACAATGTTGAAATGTATCTGCATTTTATGTTGTTTTAAAATTATTTCTCTTTACAATGGACCATGTTAACTCGTTTTTTTTTTTCAAATGCAGAATGTATAATCTTGTGTGCAAAAGTTAGTTGCCCCTTTCTAAATAAGTGCTCATATTTTAAATGTCTTGCCTTTAGCTGAATTAGTTAGACAAAAGTCTTTTTAGAAACTGGAGCTTTTAATTAGCAGTACACTGTAACAGAATTGTTTTTTTTTTAAAATGCTAGCTTTCGTTGGCTGGCACAATTAGGCCTGGGAACAGGCAAGGAATTTGTTTGTCGACCTTGGCAGACCAGCTGGTTTGTGCAGACGAGTTTTTTTCCTTCATTCTGCAGGTTCTGATCATGTCCCTGTTCGTTATGATTGGCTACAATCCAATTTTCTTCCGCGAACGGCTTGTTTATTTAAGGGCGGGGTGACCTGGCTCTTCCCTTGGAGTTAGTTAGTCGTAGTGGGCCTGGGCGGGCTTCCCTGACCAGGGAAATGGGAGGCTTGCAGTGCCCTGCTGATGCTGTGAGCTCATCACTTGGCGGTATTTCAAAGTAGCTTCACACTGTAGTCTGGCTCCTGCTCTGAAGGGAGGGGCTGGCTTAGAGAGGATTAGGGTATGTTAGGCCCCACTTACTAAACTTAAAAGTTAAATTTTGAATGTTTTTAATTAATCAGGATATTTTCTTTTCAATAATGAAAGGCACCCGGGGTGCTTTTTAAATGGAAAATTTTATTTTGCAAGAATAATGATACTTGTTTTCTTGTCCCTAGGCTTGCTGGGTTGTGGTTGTGCGTGGCCCCTCCCCCTTCCACTTCCTTTCTTGTTTTAGTTTTTTACTTTCATGTTTTTATTTTAGTTTATTATTTTTGGAAGATGGAATCAGCAGACCAGACCAGACCAGACCGGAAGGGTGATGGATGGCCGCATCGGAGGAAGTGTCCGGATACCGAAGATGCAGGGTGGTGTCCTACACTGATCAACAACATTAACTTTGGACTTTTTTTAATGAACACAATCCCTTGGCCTGCATTTTGTTGTTGACATCACTACGAGCAGGCCCCACTTTTAAAAAAAAAAAACACAAACATGTTTTATTCGTGACAGAATTATACAGGGATTTGGTTACATAATCCCTTGGACAAGCAGGCCCCACTTTTAAAGCAAAAAACATGTCACCTATTATAGTTTTCCTGTTTTCTTCAAAACAGTTTTTGCCAATGAAGGACTTTTTTTGTTGAATGGTGGTGCACACATGTGTTCCACAGTATGATGTAAAATGGCGGTTTTAGGCTTGGTGTTACACCAGCTCTCTTGTAGAAATGGGGTTGTTTTTTTTTTTACTGTTCTTACATTTTCACCTTAATTGATCAAAGGGTGGTTACCTTAGACTTTGGATTGTTCTGGGTGGTGTGTCTTTTAGTATGATTATGTATTAATGTTTGCCCAATCCTTGACACAGTTTGTCATGTCTACTTCTCAGATTTCACTTTAAATTGACAAATGTCAGTAGGTAGGCCTCATTTAGGCCCATTGTTATTTTCATCCCACAAACAAGCCCCTACACCAATAGTTTCATGAGTCATCATTAGCTTAAGTTGCCTATAGTAGGTAGGGCTCATTTAGGCCCTTTGTTGTTTTCTCCTTAGGAGTTGAAACACATTTAGTTCTTAAATTGACAATAGTAGGTAGGCCTCATTTAGGCTTAAGTTGTCCGAAGTAGGCCCCATTTAGGCCCCTTGCTGTTTTCATTCAACACATAAGTCCCTACATCACTAGATTTCATCAGTTATCACTAGAAGTTGAGGCACATTTAGTTTGAGGATGCTTTGGTTAGTTTCTGTTGTTATCAGATCCAATCTCAGATATGTTTCAGCATTCAAGTCAAGGGTGCTTTGATTTGTTTTCAGTTGGTTGTTAGGTTTGTATTCCCTACAATTGAGTTTCAGGTGGAATTTCCTTAAGTTGTCATTCTTTTTAGAGAGTTTTTTTTAGGTTTTGATTTGTTGATAGATTGTGTTGATGTTTGTTTATATGGATGTTATTGTTTATAAGATGTTCGCAAGATAAGGATCTAAGGGTGGATGGCAGAGTTTTGGGCTCTATTTAGCAGTGATATAGATCTTAATCTTGCTCACATCTAGGATAGGTATTCTTAGTCTATGTTGGATAGATTATGTTGATGTTTGTTTAGATGGTTGTTGTTGTTTACTGGTGCTCGCAAGATAAGGATCTAAGGGTGGAATGTAATGACAGAGTTTTTGGCTTTATTTAGCAGTGATATAGATCATTAATCTTGCTCGCATCTAGTATAGGTATTCTTAGCCTGTGTTGGCCCTTTTAAGCCCTTTTTCCAGACCTAGAAGAGGATAGCTGCTTAACATGCCTTTATTCTTGACTTTAACCTGTCTATTGCCTATTGGCTTTGACATATTAGACACATTGGTATGGTTTATGTAGGTATTCTGCATCCCTTTCAGGCCTACAGGCCTAGAGCTAGAGGGACTCCATCTTGATGAAGCTGAGAGGCTTTTCAGGGCAAAGGCAAAGTTTATAGTTAAGGCTGTTTTTCACTTGGAGAGAACCGGTCTGGGCCGGCCCTTATCGGTAGGCTGTATTATTCTCTGTGTTGAAGACACCACAAAAGGCTGGCCAGCTGGGTGTGTGTCCTTGATGCGAAGTGATGCAGAGACCTGGTGGGCGGCAGGCTGATGGCTGGAACTTTCCATGAGGAAACAGCATTCTATATCAGTGAAGTGCAGAGGCGGAGCCAGTCAGTCGAGTCGAGTAGAGTGGCAGTCGAGTGAAGGTGGTGAAGCCAGAGGGTCGTGTTAAGGTGGAAGAGTGGAAAGCAGTGGAGTGGAGTTGGCAGAGAGAGAGGGTTCAAGCTGGAGAAGAGCTGAGTTGAATAGTGAGCTGGAACTGAAGGAAGCAGTCAGAAGCAGTTGCTTATCAGGAGGAGGTGTGAATAGCTGGAGTCTGAAGTAATGCCTTTTAGAAGAGACGGAGGAGAGATCGTGGACTAACCTATGGGAGCAGATGGAGTTAATTGGACATTGGTGCAGAGACAGAGTGAATAAGCTAGTGGAATGAACGGTGATCAGAGCGGCAGGAACCATTAAGATTGAAGCTGGAAGGTGGAGACAGTTCGCGTGGGGGAGAGGAGTCCAGAGACAGAGTGATCAGCGCAGAGGTGTACCCAAGAGTGCAGGAGAGAGAGAGGGAGTCTGAGATGAGCCAAGGCACAGACGAGAGAGGAACCCAGATGACAGCTAGAACAAGACTACACACTAATAAGGTGAAGGCGTTCCTGTTATATTAATTTACTTTACACTTGCATCTTAATCTTATCTTTATTCCCTAGGCTTTTGCATTGCTAATCTTTTTTCTTTCAGCGGTGTGTTCTACCTATAGTCTTTGTCAGTTACATGTGTTAATTATAATACAGATCTGTGTATGTATCTATATTGTTGTGATTAAAGAGACCCCCAGTTTATTAATGAACTGCCATGCGCTTCATATTTTTGGTCAATATAGGTAAATGTATCTCCTAGGTGTTTAGTGTTTGCATGAATGGATGAGTAATCCCAATCAGGTAAGTGGTGACCACATAAATAGGGAGTGAGTGGACCTATGATGACAAGAATAGGAGATGCATGATATTAATTGGCTAACTCCTAATATTGTAGTAGCAGACCCTTAGTGAAGAGACTTCCCAATATATATATATATATATAAAGGTGTTCATAGGAATGTGGTCGTCGTTGATATGCGGCGTTAGTGAGAACACTGGGTGGGAGACCAGTGTGGATACCCACAAGATTGTGGCTTGAATAAGTGAGAGCGCTAGGAGGTTGAACTAGCGTGGAGATCGACAGGATTGTTGATCGTTTGGAAAAGGGAGCATTGGGTTCTGCAGGCCCATGTGTAGTCGCACCGGATTGTGCGCAATATCTGCCCTAGGGTAGACCGGTCTGGGTCTGAGTGGCCGCGAGACCAACTGATGTGAATATAAGTGTGGTGTAGGGTATGGATATCCCTAGTAATCAGTGAGTATTCTTAGTATCCCTATAGATTTAGTGGTGTTTTTAATAATATGAGCTTGTATATTGCGAGTTCCCCATCCTCAGGTAGGTACCAGGTGCCTGGATAGTTGGTCCTGAGGAGGGATGTGATTACGTTCTGGCTGGGTTGGAGGGGCCCCTAGGGGCTGATCCCACCTACTCAGAAAATCCAGTCATAACATTTGGCGTAGTCGGCATCTTACGAATCCTGTGTGTCCTGGCCATGTGCTTAGAGAGGTTCCCATGTGTTGTGAGTGAGTGCCATGAACGCCATAACATTTGGCGTAGTCGGCATCTTACGAATCCTGTGTGTCCTGGCCATGTGCTTAGAGAGGTTCCCATGTGTTGTGAGTGAGTGCCATGAACGTCATAACATTTGGCGTAGTCGTCATCTTACGAATCCTGTGTGTCCTGGCCATGTGCTTAGAGAGGTTCCCATGTATTGTGAGTGAGTGCCATGAACGCCATAACATCTGGCGTAGTCGAACGGTTTACCTATCCTGTGTGTCCTGGCCATGTGCTTAGAGAGTTTCCCATGTGTTCTGAGGGAGTGCCCTGAGCGCCGGTTCCATCTGGCGTAATGTTGCAGTTTATGTAGCATGTGTGGCCTATGGGCTTGAACAGTTGCAGCGTGGGGAGATTGTATTACATCATGGCATTTGGCTTATTCAGGGTGGAAGGAATGGTTTTCATCTTGGTGTTTAAACTGTCAGAGTTGAAGGATGGCATTACATGAGGAAGCCAGTTACTTCTTTGTGATGGTCCAATTGTATAAATGTGTGTAAAAAATGCTTTTAAATTGCCCATTAAATTGCTTGCTGCATCTGCTTATGCTGTGCAATGTGAAATGTGTTCATTGTAATATGATCTGTGGAGTTCTTTGAATATAGCTCCTTGTAAATATGACTTGTGAATAGCGCCATATTATTGTGGATTATGAGGTGCATGTTCTCATGTTGATCTGCTGTGTTGCTTGTGAATGGTGCTTTGGATATATTGCTTGTGAAAAGCGTGTCATTTTTTGAGTTTGTTTACTGTCTTGTAAATATGGCTTGTGAATAGCGCCATATTATTGTGGCTTATGAGGTGCATGTTCTCATGTTGATCTGCTGTGTTCCTTGTGCATTGCGCCTTGGATTTATTGTTTGTGAAAAGCTTGTCTTGTAAATATGGCTTGTGAATAGCGCCATGTGGTCGTGGCTTGGATGGAGCATGTTATCATTACGTTTGGCAGGAGAGAGCTGGATCTCTCTCGGGTGCTTGGGGATAACGTTTTGAAAATATGTGTACGTGTTATCTGTAAACGTGAAGAAATGTGCTCATGATTTTCCCATGTATCTGCAGACGTTGGGAAATGATTGTGCTTGAGCTGCCGAAGGGTTAATATCTTGAGTTGAGATGGCAGTCTTTATTTTTAACATGCTGTCAACATGCATGGTTATCTGACCTGACTATAAAAGTCAGTGGATTATTTGATGGTTTGATTTTGACTTTTTTTTTTGGTTCCTTGGTCTGCCTATGTGCTTTGTCAGCTTTTTGGACGGAAAGGTACCATCTTGTGCTTTGCAAAGGGTTCTGTTCATTTCACATTCTTTTTGAAATGCGTCTAGGAATTTGTGTGGGTTTGCCTTGGAACTGTAAGTTATAAATCACCCAGTCGGATTGATAAAGGGTTTGCACGGAGAGAGACAATGAGTGAAATGTTACAAAAAAAAAAAATATATATATATATATATAAAATGGCCCTGTTAGAGTGCACGCTACGGGGCTGTTTTCATTAATTATTTCTTTGAGGGGTTTCCATCTAGACAGGAATGTGCTGGTTGCAATGATCACAGGTTGAGAATATTCAATCTTGCCCGACAGTGCATGGTAACATGTGCTTTTAATTAGTGGAAGGCAACCGAGTGCCTTTGAAAAAAAAATGTTAAAACGTAACATTATTATTTTCCCAAATGTAAATTAAAATGTATTCTTTTATAAAATGTGTCAGCAAAACGTTTCCTGGTAAGTTAATCAACTCAGTTAGAAAATAATTGGTTGTTTATTAGTGTATGAATGTGGCTCTTTTATTAGTTTGGATTACATAGCTTGCATGTTAAATTACACTGTAATGTAAAATGATATGATGCCCCTGGTTAAATTAAATACAATGTTGAAATGTATCTGCATTTTATGTTGTTTTAAAATTATTTCTCTTTACAATGGACCATGTTAACTCGTTTTTTTTTTCAAATGCAGAATGTATAATCTTGTGTGCAAAAGTTAGTTGCCCCTTTCTAAATAAGTGCTCATATTTTAAATGTCTTGCCTTTAGCTGAATTAGTTAGACAAAAGTCTTTTTAGAAACTGGAGCTTTTAATTAGCAGTACACTGTAACAGAATTGTTTTTTTTTTAAAATGCTAGCTTTCGTTGGCTGGCACAATTAGGCCTGGGAACAGGCAAGGAATTTGTTTATCGACCTTGGCAGACCAGCTGGTTTGTGCAGACGAGTTTTTTTCCTTCATTCTGCAGGTTCTGATCATGTCCCTGTTCGTTATGATTGGCTACAATCCAATTTTCTTCCGCGAACGGCTTGTTTATTTAAGGGCGGGGTGACCTGGCTCTTCCCTTGGAGTTAGTTAGTCGTAGTGGGCCTGGGCGGGCTTCCCTGACCAGGGAAATGGGAGGCTTGCAGTGCCCTGCTGATGCTGTGAGCTCATCACTTGGCGGTATTTCAAAGTAGCTTCACACTGTAGTCTGGCTCCTGCTCTGAAGGGAGGGGCTGGCTTAGAGAGGATTAGGGTATGTTAGGCCCCACTTACTAAACTTAAAAGTTAAATTTTGAATGTTTTTAATTAATCAGGATATTTTCTTTTCAATAATGAAAGGCACCCGGGGTGCTTTTTAAATGGAAAATTTTATTTTGCAAGAATAATGATACTTGTTTTCTTGTCCCTAGGCTTGCTGGGTTGTGGTTGTGCGTGGCCCCTCCCCCTTCCACTTCCTTTCTTGTTTTAGTTTTTTACTTTCATGTTTTTATTTTAGTTTATTATTTTTGGAAGATGGAATCAGCAGACCAGACCAGACCAGACCGGAAGGGTGATGGATGGCCGCATCGGAGGAAGTGTCCGGATACCGAAGATGCAGGGTGGTGTCCTACACTGATCAACAACATTAACTTTGGACTTTTTTTAATGAACACAATCCCTTGGCCTGCATTTTGTTGTTGACATCACTACGAGCAGGCCCCACTTTTAAAAAAAAAAAACACAAACATGTTTTATTCGTGACAGAATTATACAGGGATTTGGTTACATAATCCCTTGGACAAGCAGGCCCCACTTTTAAAGCAAAAAACATGTCACCTATTATAGTTTTCCTGTTTTCTTCAAAACAGTTTTTGCCAATGAAGGACTTTTTTTGTTGAATGGTGGTGCACACATGTGTTCCACAGTATGATGTAAAATGGCGGTTTTAGGCTTGGTGTTACACCAGCTCTCTTGTAGAAATGGGGTTGTTTTTTTTTTTACTGTTCTTACATTTTCACCTTAATTGATCAAAGGGTGGTTACCTTAGACTTTGGATTGTTCTGGGTGGTGTGTCTTTTAGTATGATTATGTATTAATGTTTGCCCAATCCTTGACACAGTTTGTCATGTCTACTTCTCAGATTTCACTTTAAATTGACAAATGTCAGTAGGTAGGCCTCATTTAGGCCCATTGTTATTTTCATCCCACAAACAAGCCCCTACACCAATAGTTTCATGAGTCATCATTAGCTTAAGTTGCCTATAGTAGGTAGGGCTCATTTAGGCCCTTTGTTGTTTTCTCCTTAGGAGTTGAAACACATTTAGTTCTTAAATTGACAATAGTAGGTAGGCCTCATTTAGGCTTAAGTTGTCCGAAGTAGGCCCCATTTAGGCCCCTTGCTGTTTTCATTCAACACATAAGTCCCTACATCACTAGATTTCATCAGTTATCACTAGAAGTTGAGGCACATTTAGTTTGAGGATGCTTTGGTTAGTTTCTGTTGTTATCAGATCCAATCTCAGATATGTTTCAGCATTCAAGTCAAGGGTGCTTTGATTTGTTTTCAGTTGGTTGTTAGGTTTGTATTCCCTACAATTGAGTTTCAGGTGGAATTTCCTTAAGTTGTCATTCTTTTTAGAGAGTTTTTTTTAGGTTTTGATTTGTTGATAGATTGTGTTGATGTTTGTTTATATGGATGTTATTGTTTATAAGATGTTCGCAAGATAAGGATCTAAGGGTGGATGGCAGAGTTTTGGGCTCTATTTAGCAGTGATATAGATCTTAATCTTGCTCACATCTAGGATAGGTATTCTTAGTCTATGTTGGATAGATTATGTTGATGTTTGTTTAGATGGTTGTTGTTGTTTACTGGTGCTCGCAAGATAAGGATCTAAGGGTGGAATGTAATGACAGAGTTTTTGGCTTTATTTAGCAGTGATATAGATCATTAATCTTGCTCGCATCTAGTATAGGTATTCTTAGCCTGTGTTGGCCCTTTTAAGCCCTTTTTCCAGACCTAGAAGAGGATAGCTGCTTAACATGCCTTTATTCTTGACTTTAACCTGTCTATTGCCTATTGGCTTTGACATATTAGACACATTGGTATGGTTTATGTAGGTATTCTGCATCCCTTTCAGGCCTACAGGCCTAGAGCTAGAGGGACTCCATCTTGATGAAGCTGAGAGGCTTTTCAGGGCAAAGGCAAAGTTTATAGTTAAGGCTGTTTTTCACTTGGAGAGAACCGGTCTGGGCCGGCCCTTATCGGTAGGCTGTATTATTCTCTGTGTTGAAGACACCACAAAAGGCTGGCCAGCTGGGTGTGTGTCCTTGATGCGAAGTGATGCAGAGACCTGGTGGGCGGCAGGCTGATGGCTGGAACTTTCCATGAGGAAACAGCATTCTATATCAGTGAAGTGCAGAGGCGGAGCCAGTCAGTCGAGTCGAGTAGAGTGGCAGTCGAGTGAAGGTGGTGAAGCCAGAGGGTCGTGTTAAGGTGGAAGAGTGGAAAGCAGTGGAGTGGAGTTGGCAGAGAGAGAGGGTTCAAGCTGGAGAAGAGCTGAGTTGAATAGTGAGCTGGAACTGAAGGAAGCAGTCAGAAGCAGTTGCTTATCAGGAGGAGGTGTGAATAGCTGGAGTCTGAAGTAATGCCTTTTAGAAGAGACGGAGGAGAGATCGTGGACTAACCTATGGGAGCAGATGGAGTTAATTGGACATTGGTGCAGAGACAGAGTGAATAAGCTAGTGGAATGAACGGTGATCAGAGCGGCAGGAACCATTAAGATTGAAGCTGGAAGGTGGAGACAGTTCGCGTGGGGGAGAGGAGTCCAGAGACAGAGTGATCAGCGCAGAGGTGTACCCAAGAGTGCAGGAGAGAGAGAGGGAGTCTGAGATGAGCCAAGGCACAGACGAGAGAGGAACCCAGATGACAGCTAGAACAAGACTACACACTAATAAGGTGAAGGCGTTCCTGTTATATTAATTTACTTTACACTTGCATCTTAATCTTATCTTTATTCCCTAGGCTTTTGCATTGCTAATCTTTTTTCTTTCAGCGGTGTGTTCTACCTATAGTCTTTGTCAGTTACATGTGTTAATTATAATACAGATCTGTGTATGTATCTATATTGTTGTGATTAAAGAGACCCCCAGTTTATTAATGAACTGCCATGCGCTTCATATTTTTGGTCAATATAGGTAAATGTATCTCCTAGGTGTTTAGTGTTTGCATGAATGGATGAGTAATCCCAATCAGGTAAGTGGTGACCACATAAATAGGGAGTGAGTGGACCTATGATGACAAGAATAGGAGATGCATGATATTAATTGGCTAACTCCTAATATTGTAGTAGCAGACCCTTAGTGAAGAGACTTCCCAATATATATATATATATATAAAGGTGTTCATAGGAATGTGGTCGTCGTTGATATGCGGCGTTAGTGAGAACACTGGGTGGGAGACCAGTGTGGATACCCACAAGATTGTGGCTTGAATAAGTGAGAGCGCTAGGAGGTTGAACTAGCGTGGAGATCGACAGGATTGTTGATCGTTTGGAAAAGGGAGCATTGGGTTCTGCAGGCCCATGTGTAGTCGCACCGGATTGTGCGCAATATCTGCCCTAGGGTAGACCGGTCTGGGTCTGAGTGGCCGCGAGACCAACTGATGTGAATATAAGTGTGGTGTAGGGTATGGATATCCCTAGTAATCAGTGAGTATTCTTAGTATCCCTATAGATTTAGTGGTGTTTTTAATAATATGAGCTTGTATATTGCGAGTTCCCCATCCTCAGGTAGGTACCAGGTGCCTGGATAGTTGGTCCTGAGGAGGGATGTGATTACGTTCTGGCTGGGTTGGAGGGGCCCCTAGGGGCTGATCCCACCTACTCAGAAAATCCAGTCATAACACCTAGCTAAGATCAAAGACCTTAACAAACCGTCTATTCCAAAGCCAATACCTGAAAATGCAACTACAGATATTGAAATAGACGTATCTAAAATTTTACATTTAAACAGAACACATCCTGATTGGAAAAAGTGGTTGATCTGGCCTACTGACACAAACAACGGTCAAGATAGATTCCTGAATAAAACACAGGGGTTAACAATGACCAGACAAGACCCTAGATACTCCCAGAGACAACATCCAGGGATAGTAACAACATACAGTGTAGGGAAACTCTGCCTTGAATGGCTACAAACTTCCACACTGGCTGAAATTAAGCAACACTTGTCTTTACTAAAAGATGGTGCTGATTTGCGAGATTTCATTCTGTGACCACGCAAACAGCGTCAAAAGCGTTTCATAGCGACCAGTATATATGCTGCGTACAACGAGGCTTGGAAAGTCACACAAATTGAAACAGCTGATAAAATACGAGAAATTGATCGTATTAATTTGGAAAAATCACTTTCTGTAGTGGACAATGGGGTTATGACTCTGTCCTCCAGAATATACTCACTGGACAGCATTGTATCATCTGCCATCGATATAATAGATAAAGACTTGCTAATGTTACAGCATGGCCAGTCGCAATTACGTTCTATTGTACAGTTAGGCTGGACGCTGCAAAATCTTCGTTCAGGCTATGTGCCTTGGCGTTTAATCAACACAACGTCATTGTTTTCCATCTTTAACCTTACTAATAAACAAATCAGCTTGGCACAGAAAGGAGCAGACTATACAATCCTGAGCATCGAAAAACTTGAGAGATTACCATTGACAATGTCAGAAAGTCCTGTCATTGAATGGATAATACACGGGATTATCACAATTCCGATAACAACTTTCCGATTTAAAAATTGCCTTGAATACATACCTACTGGCCAGTATGAACGATTGGGTAAAGGGTACATTAAATCAGCATGGAAATTACCATACACACACACACATGCTATAGTGACAGCAACAAAAATTTATTTCTTAGTGGTGAAAACTGTAAACATTCACTAAGCGGTATACTTTTGTGCCAGGGTATTAATTTACACGGAGCCTGTGAAGGAAATTCTAACAACCTTTCATGCCACCAACATGTCACACCTGCAACTCAGATAGTGCCTTTCTTTATGCAACTTGCAAATGGAAGTTACATTCTAATAACGGATCACAGCTGTTGTGGCCTTTTGCCAGGGAAAGCCTATCTTGTCCACGTAACATCCATGGTCAAATGCTGTATGCAAGCATTGTTTCCGAGTGGCCCTGGAGACATAGAGACTCCCATCTGGCCTCGTCTGAATTTCTCTTCTATACGAATTGATACTTTAAGCAGAATGAAGTCTGTGCTCTTGCAGACAACAGTGCCCATCACGTCATCAAAAGAGACGTATGATCTCCAAGTTGCAAGGACGGCTTCGGAGATACATGAACTTTTATCAACAAATTGCCCCGTGCATTTCGTAGAAATACTTAGTCAATTACTTAACATGTCTAGTGCCATAGGCATCCCAGGCATATTTAAGACCGTTTTCACGGGACTGCTAACACCCTTCGAAGCAGTCTTGGGCTTAATTCCAAATTTCGTCCACTCTGTTTTTGGCGGCATACCCCTTATTTTGGGACTTGTAGCAGGTATTTTATTTTTGACCCTCCTGCTTCGTTATGGCAAGCCACAGCTCAGACATGACTCCGACAGGATTGGAAGAAACAATCCTAGCGGTCCGCTAACGGGACAGAATAACTAGAGTCCTTGGATTGGCCAGGCTGAGAGATCTAAACATGACCTGGTTCCTTTCATTCAGACCTATATGACAGAACTGTATCTTACCGGTACTTCGATGTATGCTATGCGGAGATGAATGCGTGTTGGACACCTGTCTTGCACTTCCATCAGCAGTACCAATGGATATCGATACTTTGCTTAGTCTGATAACGGCTCACGCATTGTGTTGTCCCCAGCGGCTACCAATCCTGATGACGGCATTCGTTGAGACTACTGTGCTACGACTAGGTGGTAACAGTGGAGCGAGTGACAAAAGCAACATCACCCAGGTACGACCTTCTGTGAGCATTGCTGATCCAGACCTTGATGACAGCAATCATCCTCACACCTGCCAAGTTACAGCACTATCGAATTTGGTCGAACTGTCACCTGATTTTGTAGACCAATTTTTTGAGAGCCTGTCTGATATGATGTTCTCCCCTGAACAGAAACAATAACTTTAGAAAAGCAATCCGACACACAGCGTTCCCATGAACTCTGAATTCGGCCTTCAGTTTTGATCAACAAAAACTGCTAAAAAGCGTTGGAAGACTATTCCCCCGTTCACCAATCATTTTTTTTAATTGAACATTTTTTGAAAATATTTACCTTTTTTTTGGCACGGAAATTCTTTGCTTAAAGTAGAACTATTCATAAAGAACAGAAGCTTCCACTTCTATTTTTGATAAATCTAGAGACATAATAACCTTACACCAGCCTCTAGCATATTTCACAAATGCATTTATATGTGATGAAATTATCTCGCCCTTCTTTTCTGTATTAAGAGATATTTCATGTGTAATTCTTTCGCAAAATCGTTCATTGATTACATATGCTATAATTTTGAATGATTTCTATGCTTCAAAAACGTACAGTACCTATATTTTCACGTATTTCAAATACGCCTATTTCAAATGCAAATATGTATTTTGGGGTGGGCAATGTTACACATGCATCATATTGCTCTAGTTTTAGTAATTTGATGGACATAAATTCGTGGAGTGGGTGTCGCGTTCTAATCTAGGACCCTGATCGATACTGTGACCTTATGCCCCTATACGGCTATAATCCACTTATTCCCCTATATTGGCATAACCGATCAAATGCAATATTCAGAAACTCGTCTCTGGCCTGACACGAGCAGAGCCACATTTCAGAATTCCTTTCTCTGCAACTTCCTTTGCAGCTCATTAGTGCAAATGACACAGCAGGAACCACTTTCTAAGATTCCTAGATTAACACTCCGAGTTCTTCAACAAGATAAAACTCAGCAACCTGGGAAATCCCCGCTTGCTATGTTTTGATTAGTAATAGAACTCTAATGAGCACTGATAGACGATCACTTCCTAGTGACATCTTTATTGACGTCTTATGTCCAAAAACTTACGTCAAACAAGGCACCTTTCAGGTATAAATATTACCAACGTTGCCTTAAGCAAACGCTGCTGCTGCCTCAATGCCATTGCTGATGCTGCTACATCGCTGAAAGCTGAAGCTGATGATACCATTATCGCTGATGCTATCGCTGCGAACTAGCGAACGATGGTGTGGTGAACACAGGAGCTGAACAGCTGTCCCCTGCAGATGCAACCAGCCCGCGGACGCTGCCCCTCCTCCTCCTCCTCTTCGACGCGCTGAGAAAGACGCTGTCTTTTCTCCTGCCGAGAAAATCCAGCTCTGGCGTTTCCAGCCCACCCTTGCGGGTGACTGGGATATCGAGTCCCGAGAGGAGATATCAGACCTCCAACATTCTATTCCAGAGGTATGGTGTTGACTAAACCCTTAGAGAGAATTCTTGAAACAAACCTTGGCAAAACCAACTTAACTTAAACTACTACTTACTTACTCCCTTCCACGTATTAGGCTTAGGTCAGGTACACTGGGGTAGGCATAGTTAGAAGCACCAGTTGAGTATGTTAGCCTAATGTATATATGACTGTATATAGGTTTTATTCATTTTAAACCATTGTATGGCTAAGAAACCCTATCAATGCTTTTACAGTATTATTTCGCAATACTCTTTTTACTGTACGCACTTTATCTAATGACAAGTATTGCAATTGTGGCAATCCATTTCTCTTGTATGAGAAGAAAGACTGTTCAATAAATAATACCTTTTATTGAAAACGCCTGTCTCTCTATTCTCTACATATTGTGAAAGTAATCTGCACAACAACTGACTGAGTAAAATAACTGTCTATTGTTTCACACGACTCTAGAGATTGACTTTTATCTGAGGAGCAAAGTTGTCATGTTGCACGGTTGTTGGAAAACTGAATCCCTTCTTGTCTGTACCAGGGAAGCTGATCACTTCCTATTCAGTCAAGAAAGTTTCCAGTGACCTCTGAGCTAGTTGGTAACAAACCCAATTAAGTTTAGCATAGTCAGTACAGGCCTGGAAGATCCACACTTCTACGTCGATACTACTGTTTATGTTATTCCAATGCGCAGGGCCTATTGGGAAAATAGGAACTACACTACATCCCGTCAAGGAGTTCTTTCCCCCGGGGAGTCAGCTGGCAGAACCCTGCTTCGAGAAGAGGGCAGGGGGGGAGACCGCTATTGGATGTTAAAGTTTTAATAATTAATGTCTCTCTGACATGCGGAGGAATCCAGTGTAAAGAAGCCTAGAGAGAGAGTGAGTTACTACAAGAAAACTTCACAAATGCCTGGTGCTGAACAAATGCCCTTTCCTCGAGGCCCAGATGAAACAAGCCTGTTCAAGCAGCGACCACTTGCTTACACAGTGCAAGAAACTCTTCATCGCCGGCTCCCAGCAGGCCCCTGTAGACACTGTCACTTGAGAAACGAATCGGGGGTGCTCGGGGGCCTCTAGGAACAACTGCTGCTGACCTGTAACACCACCTGCTGACTTTACTTGTGCTTAAAGACTTCAAGATGTTGCTTCTAACTCAAGAGGGACACCTAGTGGTCAATTAGGATGGCGGACGGACAAAGTCCGTCCGCCATCCTGTCGGAGGACGGGACCATCCGCCACAGGGGCGGATGCCCCGTGCCTCGAATTAGGATGCACCCGCCACAGTGCTGGGTGCATCCCTCATTTTTTACATTGCCGCAATGCAAAAAATGCATGTTGTGCATTTCAAAGTACAACATGACAGACACCGCGCAGTGCCTGCCATGTTGTATTCTGAAACGCAGGGGGGTACCATAGGTACCCCCCCATGTGCACCCCCGAATCCCCCTTCACCCTGGGGGCCTGCAACAGGCCCCCAAAGCAAGGACCGTATGCCTTTTCGTGGCGGCATTGCCGCCACGGAAAGGCATTCCCCTCAGCCCAATCTAATATGGCTGGCGGTGTCTGATAGACACGGCCACCATATTAGACCACAGTCTTCCCGTCCGCCACGGTCCCCCCCCCGCCATTGTAATATGGCGGGGGAAATAGGTGGTGGACGGGCAAGGATGGCGGATGGATCGCCACCGCCTGCATGGTGGTGGCGATCCGTCTGCCATCCTAATCAGCCTCCTAGTAAGCACTTGAGGTAATACAGCTATCAGAAAGGTCAGACATGTTGGCTTTGCCAGTGCTTGTTGTTATGTTGTGCTTCCAGCCTTAATTTTCATCGGTGGTGTAGTCAGGAAGATGTCTTTTCCTCCATAATAGTTATCTTTTTGCTTATGTTGGTGATGGCTGCTCTCTTTGCACTGATTGACCTGATCTTTGTATTCTGTGTGTGATCGCTGCAGATTGTGAGACTCGTCTGGTTTACTTTTTGTTTACTTGTTCCTTTCTGAACTAATTGCATTTCCTTTCATCATTGAATCATTTTGCTATAATTTCTTTATTTTTTGCGTATACTCTATGGAAATGGGAAGAACCCACCCAACTTCCCACACAGACTGTAGCAATTTCAAATGGACCGTTGGGTGCAAGTTAAAAGTGAAAATAAGTGTAAGAAAAGCACTTAGAACTGTTTGTGAATATATATGTATGTAAATTAGTGACTGTCTTCAAATCCTTTGAATTGCATTTCCCTAATCAACATAACTCACACTTCCCTGGGAACACCCACTTCTCTCCTGGGCAGATTTACAAATGTAAACATATGGATTTGTACCGACAACTCCTGCACTGACCTCCTGAACCATCGCCTACAGATACCGTGCTTTTGGAGCTCAACGAGAGGCCGCCGACGCCCTTCATTTTTACAAATGCCGTGTTAGCCCCGGACAGAGGTATCGACTTCAAGGAACTGTATTTCAAGAATATTTTGATAACTGAAAAATCCTAAGTACTGTATTGTGGATTTTTATTGTTTATGTTCTTATCTTAAGTATATAAAAATATTGGATATTTTTCTAAACTGGTATGGTGTCCTTTTGTAGTGCTTACACTGTATTACTGTTGGTTATGTGCAAATGCTTTACACACGGCCTATAAAATAAGCCTGACTGCTCATGCCAAGCTACCAAGGGGGTGAGCAGGGGTTATTTTAGGAGTGTAACTCCCTTATCCTGAACAGAAGGAAGGGTTCCTACTTGGACAAGGTACGAACCATTGCCAACTAGAGGCCCCCCTTTCTAACACTGTGTCTGTAAGGGTTCTTTGTTTGACCCATCCTTGCTCCCTCCCTCTCCTCAGCCTCCAGTGTCTGTCATGTTCCTGGTGTGGCCCATCGCCCAGACATCTCATCACTTCAACTTGCTTCCTGTCACTTCATCTAAAGGTCCCTGTCTGTCTGTCTGTCTACAGCCTCTGCGTCCAGGCCACAGGAGGAGGAGCAGGGCTGTAATCGAGTGTCATGCTAATATGACTGCTGTCTCTGCTGCTCGCCTGTTTGCCCTCGCTCTCTCAGCTTGTGGCTTCTCACCTTATAAACTTCTTGCCCTTGAATCACCTTGCTTGCTCAGATGTACGTGACCCCCAAGCACGAGGACTCCTCTGGCCTTTCCTAGTAATGGATCGCGTGACTGCCCGTCCCACAGGGGGCGCTGACCGCGACTGGGAATACTGTGACCTGCATGTGATCTGTTGCACAGACACCATCTAAAGCAGGGAGAGAAGCCCACACTCTCCTAATAATACCTTTGAAAATATATTTCTGCTTCACTGAAATGAGCCCCGGGGGAGCGGCTATTTTATGCCAACGATCGAACTTTAAATGGGTTTGGAGCCACAGGGAGCTGCAGGGAGTGTCTGCAAACAGCGAGGAGGCAGTCGTTGAATGTCAAAATACTGAACCTCCTCGGGGGCCGAGGTTTCGAAAGTCTGGTATCATCGTAAGAGTGGCTGGGACCCTCTCCTTTCTCCTGCAGTGAGCACCAGAGGCCGGGCTCGCTACCCTTGGAGAGTCCAATATACAAAGTGAGCAGTTTGACCCTCCAGGTAGAATGCAATCGTACCTCGGGGCATATTCTCAAGAACGTGTGATAACCATCGCAAAAGTAACTTAACGCATCATCGCAGTCTATTGCGGGAAAATTACGCCGTGATAACGAAGCATTCTCAACACGGCAGTACCATTCGATAGTCTCCAGATAACGCATCAAATGATTGCAGTTAAAAAAACGCCACACCACAAAAATGTGAAAGACGAACGCAAAAAATCTCGATAAGGTCAATCGCGATACAAAAAGCAGCGAAAACCTGTCACAGACCTGCATATCCCACACATCTGGCGAGAAAATGCACCATAAAAACAGAAAATAAACGATGAGATGACAAAGTGCGATAACAACCCTACAGCTGTGACGCAGAACAAATGACCATAGTCCATTGTCCAAATCAGGCATGCAATTCCCCACAAACAGCCACAATGTACATCGACATGCATTCAGTATGTGAACTGCACCAATGCGGAAGCAAACATAGTGCACACTGTGAAACCGCATCTCCCCCTCACATTGCAGAGGGACAAACAACACCCCCTGTGCACCGACGAGCCATGTCCATGATCAAACAATAATGAAAGCACGAACCAATGTAGGGGCAGTGACTCCCCCTTAGGTACATGTTGCCCATGTCGTTGGACTTGAGAAACAGGGTGCTTCCCTGCTCATGACGGCACATATCAGAGCACCAAAGAATCCCTGTAGTCACATGTAGGCCACAAATGACAGCCAAAATGGAAAGAATTGGGACACATGTGAAACGCTCAAGAGTGGGATACTGTAACAACTGTGACACACAGAACTAGCAGTGCGAATACGTAACACCATAAACAGCCTCACTGCACAGAGGTGACACAACCACCATCCATCAACAAATCCTTCAATTGACAGTACAACATGTCACAGCCACAGTTGTCTGAGTGAAGTGTCTGTACAGATGAGTGACATGCATGCAGGGAATCTGTATCGGAATGTTTTTACTAACACATGCAGTGCCTGTGGTCATTCAACGTGCTCCGCCATTACTGCTAAGGACCCACACAATGTGACGTCAACCAGAGAAGAAACTGTCAATGATGTAGTCCCTATGGGCTATTCCTGCTGCGCTGCAGTGGGGCGTGGTCCACCTGCCTCATCTTCATCATCTCGCCTAGTGCATCTGGCACTCGCATCCATGGGGCGTAACTGCGTATACATATGTTGTGCAACACACAACATGCAACGATCATCTTGCACACAAGGTCTGGGCTGTACAGGAGCTTACCACCTGTGATGTCCAGGCACCTGAAACGTGGCTTCCACATGCCAACTGTGCGTTCCACGATGCCCCTGGCGCGTGGGCCACATTGTACTGCCTACTGCTCTGGACCTGTGTGTGTGGGGCTCGGAGGGGTGTCATCATCTAAGCGCAGAATGCATATCCTTGGTCACCTGTGACAGTGCAGAGAGACATGATTCAGGACTAAGTACTGCATGATGTGTGGGCAGGCTCACTGGTTCATTGGTGTGTGATGTGTGGGACTTATTGATTCCTGTATGACATGTACTGCAGGTTGCACATGAGCCGCATCACTGTGTACTACAAAGCCTCACTGCTGCACCTCCCCCTGAGCACATTCACTAGTGTGCGCAGCACGATTACATCACATGCACCCCTACGGCACACCATTGACATGCCTGTCTGCACATGTCTACAAACCTGAGCTCGACATAGTGATGATGATGCGCAAAATGTGGCCAGTGTGTAGGCCCGTTGTAAGGACAGGGCTGACACAGATGTAGAGTACCTTCCAGGCCGAACTCACCATGCAGTTGAGGGTACATCTTTGGCCCATGCTGCGCTAATAGCGACCCACACACAACCGTTGGCATGTGTGAACCCTGACCCCGAGCAGGATAGCCCTCCCCCATGTACCCCTTTGGCCGAGCATGCACAACGGGAGCATGCCACATAGCAACACTGTTGATTGCAGGATGGGTGGACCTGACACTACAACAGAGACACCTGCATCAGCCACATCCTTGGCAAGGCCCACACTGAACCACACCCAGATCCACGTGTGGATGAGCCACACCCCTACGCTGTACTGTTGTACGCCTGTCCACCCCGCTTATGTTCAAATGAAGATGTCCCAGGTCTACACCAATGCCTGCGGTGACTTGGTTGCGCATACTGTACACAGCACAATGTAATGTGGAATGGCCCTGGTCCCACATGCATACATAATGACCACATGGACACACTGAGTGAGTTTGTGGGACTGGCTATGGGCACGTGCGCCCTGCCCCTTTTATTGCCAGAGTCACATCTCCAGTGACGCCTGTGCTGGATGGGTGTTGGGTAGTGTAAGCCACCACTCAGGGCTCGGTTGGTGCTGGCAAAAACCACAACAGTGAGCAGACAAGCAGCTTTACAAGGTACGGATATCATGGGTCCCTGACTTGAGCAGCACAGAGTATGTGGCCCTAGATGCACAGCGACCGGCATAGACACACCGCCACAGGACGGTGACTTGCAGTGCACTGAGGCAGGGCCACGCGAGCTGAGAGTGTACTCTTCAATGTCCAATGGTAATGTCATGGAGGGTTGCGGAGGACAGTGGAAGGTGTCCCTCCAGGGCATGATGCGGAGGGCAGACGCAAGCAGGAACATGCACATGGTGGAGTTGAATGCTACAGACTCCACTTTTCCACCTTGTCAGTATCAGCTACATGTACAGGAAGACAACCTTCAGACCATGGGCAAAGACTCCACCGACGTACAAACAGAGATCGACCATGAATTGCAGGGCCCACACTCAGGGGCACCAGAGCTTGAAGGGTATGCAGTCTGCGATGAGGCCTGTACAATCACATGGACTCTGCCATATAGAGGGCAAGACTCAGTTCAAAATGTGTGACCTACTCCACCACAATGTGTGCTGGAGACAGCGTTCATCAGGGGCCCACAGCCACGTGTGGTAGGCATGCGCTGAACAGAGTCAGTGGCACCAGTGCAGTTGTGGGTAGTGTCCCATCACCTCCGTAAAGGTGAACCTGTTTTCCTCCTGACAGTAGCGCCTCTCCCCCTTACTCATCTCCTTGCGTACTGTGACATGTACACTGCCATGAAAATATCAAGACTCAGTTCCAAATATTTGACCTTGTTGGCGGCAGTGTCGGACGGAGACTGCGGTCAGCGGGTGTTAACCACTGTCAATCCATCTCCTCCTGGATCTCTAACACACAATGTGTACTGCCTGTGACGGACTGCATTGGATTGGTGCAAGGCCAGCAGGACCGCAGTGCAGGCCGAGGGATGCAGTCAGCAAGTGCATACAGACACGTTTGTTGCGAGTCCTATGCACAGCCTTGGTGGAACTACATTGAAGGGAGTATAGTGACATAACCTCAGCCTAAATAATGTACTCTGCCATGATGTAATCAAGACTCAGTTCCAAATGTGTGCCCTACTTGTCCACTGTGTGTGCCGGTGGAGTACGTTAACAAGAATGGAATTCATGGGGCCTGTGTCGGGGAGGCCGTGATGATCCGAGGAGGCGTCCAAGGTCGCAGGCCTCAGGCTTGGAGATTCCGCCTGCACGTGGTGGGCCCTCTTTGACACACGCCGGTGTCAGCAGGTGGGCATTGAGGCCCGGGTGCGCACGGGCAGGCAAGACTGGTTCGGGGATCAGTGTCCTGGGGTGCAGCAGGCACAAAGGATCGCAGGCAACCCCGCTCACTGCGACGGCGTCGGCCTCGTGGTGGGGTGAAAGGCGCTGCCCTGGCAGACACGTTGGGCATTCCAGAAGAGAGCCACGCCCAGGGCTACGTGCTTTTTATTCATAACCCTATGATGGCCTGGCATACATCCGGCCAGACAACTCCACTCACGCTTGTGGGGGGACGTAACAAGCTACATTTCCTTGATTTCCCGCACTGGCTGGGGTGACATGGTTGTGTCCACTGTCCACTACACTCCATACACCAGCAGTATTTGTCGACATGGGCATTTGTATGGTCTGCATACTGCAGTCTGGCCAGCACATCCATGCCACACTTGGCATTGTGTACATGCTGATGCGAGGGTCAATTGCCTCCTTCGCACATGCCTGCTTCCCTCCTCACCCCACAATCTGCAATTGTATGGCAGAGTACATGGCTAGCCCAGGTTCCCATGGTGAGTTGTGCTGTTGTGTCTGGTAGGTGGGCATGTTGTTTGGCATGTTGTATGTGAGTTTGTAACATGTGCATTCCCAGAGTTGTGAGTTGCATGATTGTGAAGTTTAGGTGTGTTGTGTGTTCATTTGATACTTACCAACGAGCAGTGCATTTCCGTAGGTGCCATCCTGGAAGTGCTGGTTGATGATGGACTGTCGGAAGATGTAGGAATCATGCACACTGTCTGGGTAGTTTGCAACAACATTGGTGAAGAGTCCCCGGTGGTCCACTATTGCCTGCACATTGATGGAATGTGTGTGCTTTCTGTTGCGGTAATTGTGTGCAGTGTCGGCAGGGGGCACAAGTAGGACATGTGTGAAGTCAATTGCCCCAACATGTGCGGGAAGCCAGCTATGGCATAGAAGCCTTGCTTGGTCTCCAGCTGTTCCTGCGCAGTGTGGGAAAGTATAGATCCTGGGGTACCAAGCTGATGACGGCATCCAGGACAGGTTTGAGGAACTTTGATAGGACTGGCTGTGAGACTCCTCGGACTCTGCCTGTTGTTGGTTGGAAGGTACCAGAGGCCAACAGGTGTAGCAAAGCCATCAGCTTTGTCTGCGGAGGAATGTTGGTTCTCCACTGTGTTGGTACTGTCGTCAGCCTGTGGGCAATGATGTTCAGGATGTGGAGGATGGTTGTCCTTTTGAGCCTGTAGTGGGCAATATTAATAATAATAATTTGCTTTATTGTTTAGTTAGTTAAAACCATAACAAATTTTCTTTACAGCATTTGACTAATGTTGGATTAAAACAACCTAAATAAAAACAATGCAAACAGTAAACATAAATTTCAGAAATTTCAAATATAAAAGAAAACTAAAAATTACGTTCAAACGTTATCTTTCCTAGAGCCTTAAGAAAATAAGAGACTTCCTTCAGGCATAGTCCGCAGTGCTAAGGGAGCTTCTTAATGTTAATTTGATATATGCTCTTTTGCTTTCAAGCATTTTTCAAAAGCTAGCAAAAACTTTATCATCTTGCAGTTCATTTGGGGATCAGTTGGATCCAGGCACCCAATAATGGCTGTCCTGCATGTGCGGATTCTCTTTATCAGAAAGGCATTCTTCAAACAAAGTACTCGCTCCCCTGTGCAGCTTCTTACACTGACATATTATATGGATTAAATCTTCCTTTGTATTTCCGCAGAGACGGCAATCTGTTGATTCAATGAGCTTCCAAGATGGTTCATCGGCTAAAGTTGGAAATTTGCCAAAACGCAAGGCCATTAATTGTTTTTTTTAATGTAAATGGAGTATGTTGTGTCCAGGTAGGCTGCCGGTATAAGAGTTTTATAATTATTGATTACAGTCCAAGAGTGGGAGCAATGGGAAAAAAATTCTTTATCTGTGACCAACAAGTGAAATTTGGCGGCTCTATTTATTGCCTGCTTGAATGAAATAAATGGTAAATTTTTATTCCATAGGTTAGAGGTGCATGTTAACTCCAGTGCGCTGGTCAGAAATTTGTTGGCCTCTGATTTTTTTTGCGTTTCTAGTTCTTGCCATAGGAATTTATTAAGATTGTTTTCACTGGTGCTTTGCTTGATACGATACCACACCTTTATACATGTATAAAGTCTACCCAGTGATTCGTTCATTAGTCCGAATTCTAATCGCATTTGCACTGGTGAGGCTGAACTGGGAAGATGGAGGACCTTTTTATAAATTTTAGTTATTAGGTTGTTAAGAATTTCGCAATCTTTGCCATGCATTGCAACGCTTGCATAAGATAAGGTGGGTAGCGCTTTGCTAGCAATCATGTCAGGAAAGGCCTCAGAGATGGGTCTTCCAATTTTTTTTACCAATGAACTGAATGCAAATATTAAGGCCCCCGCTCTATATGTCATGTAGTTTTTTTGATCTTTTAAGGCTAGCTTATCGTCTATATAATATCCCAACTATTTATAGTAGGATACTTTTTCCAATGGGTTTCGTTCTAGCCAGATGTCATGATGTGCAGCACTTCGGTTGGTAATTAGCATTGTTTTCGTTTTTGATGAGTTAAGGGCCAACTTGTTTATCGACAGGAAATCTGAAAGATCTGTCAGCAGCCTCGACAGTCCAACTTTTGTTAAGCTCAATAGCACAATATCGTCTGCATATGCTAGGTGAGAGAGTTGTAGCTTTCCTAGTTTCGGGGAGTGTGCATTGCTGTTATCTAGTTTTCTGGAAAGATCTGATATGAACAGATTAAATAAGTGTGGAGCTAGGACGCAACCTTGTTTTAATACGATAGTAGTGTACACTTTTCACGATAGGCGGGAACCGTCCCCAAGTTTTACTTGTGTCCAGGTATCGGAGTAAAATAATAACAAACCCCTCAGTATGATCTCGGGTATTTCCCATGCTTTTAACTTGGCCCACAGCTGATTCCGGTCCACACTGTCAAAGGCAGCTTGTAGGTCTATAAAACACAGGTGCAAGTCCTGTTTTTCATGCTGCCATTTTTCGGCAACCATTATAATAGATAGGATATTCGAAGTTGTTCCGATCCCTTCTCTGAATCCCGTTTGGTTATTTGGAATCAGTTCTCTTTCTCCGGACCAGTTTACCAGGTCTTTCAGAACTAATGATGTGAAATATTTGGCTTCAACGTCCTGTAATGCTATTAATCTGTAATTGAGTGGGTTGGTTCTATCTCCACCTTTGTATATGGGCATAATTATAGAGCCTTGCCAGCTGTCAGGAACTAGGTTGTTGAGCTGCACATATGCAAAGAGTTGCTCAAAGTGAGAGCTCAGGTATTCTGGTGCGTGTTTGTAGATTGCAATGACATTCTCTGGTGACAAGTCTGTGAGGCTGGTGCGAGTCTGCGCTGCCTCTGTGGTGGTCTGGGGTGGTGCGGGGAGGAGTCCGGGGGTATGGGGGTGGGCCTGGTGGTGGAAGCGGTGGGTGTTGTGGCTCTCTTGGGTGTACGGCCTGCATGTTCACTGGCTCCATGGTATCTGTTGTTCTTTAGGTGTGGCTCGGGGCTGGGCACCCATTTCTGGTGCCGGCTACCGTCTGACTTTGCACCAGGTCAGAGCAGGTGTTGATTTCCTGCTGCTTATGCGCCTTATCGCATGTTTTGTGTTCTTATCGCAGATATGGCTGGTCGTTGAGAATGTTGAGATGTGGTGTTGTTGTTGATTTTTGATCGGGAACGCCTAGTCGGCATCTCATTAGCGATAGTTGCTGGGGTCATCCGTGGCGATGTTTTTTGATGATGTCATTGCCGAGAAACTGGTGATATCGGCTGTTTGCACCGGCTTGGGAATGGGGCGATAAATGTATCGCG
The DNA here is from genome assembly GCF_964263255.1 of Lissotriton vulgaris. Taxonomy (NCBI): domain Eukaryota; kingdom Metazoa; phylum Chordata; class Amphibia; order Caudata; family Salamandridae; genus Lissotriton; species Lissotriton vulgaris. Next base: position 38,276,711 of record NC_141699.1, on the reverse strand, counting down.
ACTTTGGCTGCGATAAAGTGCCGTTAGCTCGGCAATAGCTGCTTGAGAATATGCCCACTCATTTCCTGGAACATTAGTGGTAAATGTCAGTACCTATCACAGGTATCACCCAGTAACCATCACACGACTCAGCGGTGAGCGCTCACAGTGCGTCAGTCTCCACCACGGGTACCACCCAGTGGACTCAGATGAGGGCTCACCGTAGGTCAGTTCCCTTCCCTCTGACCAATCTATGGTCCCCTGACCTGCAGGTAGGACAGAGGTGTCATCACACACAGGCAGAGAAGAGTTAAATGTTTACAGCAGAGAGGATAAGTCAGATGAGCTCATTAAACGCCAGGGAGAGTTGAGAAGCAGCCTGATTATTGATCTGATAATCCCTCCAGCTGAACAAACGTGTCAGGATTACTAAATGTCAAAGAGCCTGATTATTAAGACATAATACCCGCAGCTGAATCCATATCCAAGAAGTGATAACTCTGGAGGCCGCTGCTTGTGTGGACAGTAAGACTTGGCAGCTGCGCAAACACTGGAGGATGAAAGTAGGAAACCAAGTGCAGTGTTCAATGGCATCCGAAGAGCTCCCTGGTAATGCCAATGCACAGCGCCTGCTCTTGAGCCTTGAAAGCAGCTTTGCACCCTGCTGTCTGCTGTTACTGTATGTGTCTCCTGTGTGTCCCCCCTCCCCAGTTGCATCCCCATCAACCATCGCTGTGAGTACAAACAGCGCCCCTACTGGTCAAGGTGCGTATAGTTGGCAATGACCCAACATTAAGTTATATATGAGCAAAGACTTTGTTGAGAAAGATATAAAGTATGTTTTCCATGTTTTTTCATTTTGTAAGTCACATGTGCACTTTATTAAAAAAAAACCTGTGTGTTGAAAAGCCACAGTCATTGGTGAGCAAAGCTCAAGTTTATGAGCCAAAAATGCAAGAATTTTACAAATTATATCCAAATATATCTCCACACATCCTTCTATCGAGCGTCCAAACAGAAGGAGACCGCCATGCCGGATGCAAACCTTATAATATCTTTTATGTAAGTGCTATCTGTTGACTTCTTTCGGCCCCCATGCAGCCTTGCTGATGGCAGCCGAAACGCGTCAATCTCTGGGAGGGAACTGAATCATCTTTCACTAGAAATCTACAGCTGAGACTTATTAGTGAATGTAACCACATGGGGTTTGCTGTTATATATGGGGATGCACTGAAATATGTAGTGGATAAAGTGTTGTTATAGTTAGGTGTTGAAATGAGGCAAGAATTAAGGCTAAACATTTTTCACAAAAACACTGGAATTTGCCAGTCAAAATTTAGTGAAATAACTATTACTTGTGCCCACCAGTCACTGTTTCAACATTAGTTCTTATTTTATTTCAACACCTAAATCTAACTTCACTTTTTCCCTTGATTTTTTCAGTACATTTTTTGTTTATTTTTTGTAGAAACTAGGGGCCATATTATCAAGCAAGGGCGATACATTATGGCCGCTTTTATTGGCAGGAAACTGCCGCTAAAGCGGCGATAATGGGCTTGATAATATGTCCTAGTGAATTTCCATAGCAGCCCAGGTTAACACCAGAACCTGGGCTTCTATGGGAATTCACAAGGGCATATTATCAATTCCATTATCGCCGCTTTAGCGGCAGTTTCCTGCCGATAAAAGCGGCCATAATGCATCGCCCTTGCTTGATAATATGGCCCTAAGATCTTATTACCATGCCTAAATATTACATCACTTTGGGCCATATGTATCAAAAAGTCATTTTGCGATTCTAAAATAGTGATTTTTTGCGAATCGCTATTTGAGAATCGCAAAATGCTATGTATGTAGGATTTGCAATACATTTTGCGACTCCTACATATTCCTTAATTGCGAATCGCAAATTGTGATTCTCAATTAAGGAATACCTCCCCATTCATTCCTATGGACCTAGAGGCCCGTAGGAATGACTGGGAAGACATTCTCAATTTGCGATTAGCAATTAGCGAATCACATATTGAGGATGCAATTTCAAGGGTGCAGGGGTGTCAAAAGGACACCCTGTTGCACCCCTGAAATAAGCATGGGTGCACATGTGGCCCACATACATACCCTAAGGGCATGTATGTGCTTCACATTGCACTTTGAAAAATGCAAAAAAGTGCATTTTTCCAAAAAATCGCAAATTACCACCAACTTGAAGTTGGTGGTAATTTTCGATTCTTTAAGGTCAAATTGCACTTTTTTGGTGCTTCTTACATTGCATTTAAGGAATCGCAAAATTAGCAATTCCTTAAATGAAATCGCAAAATAAGGAATCACAAATTTTGCGATTCCTTATTTTGCCTTAATACATACCATTTGTCAAAATTTCATTTGCAAACGCCGAAATTCGCAGAATTTTGGCGTTTGCGAATGCAATTTTGCTTGATACATATACCCCCACATGCATCAATCTAGGATTTTGCATTTCTTAAATAGCGAAAATTAAGGAATCGCTATTTAGGAAATGCAAAATGCTATGCATCAAGAAATCCTAAAAGTTTTTAGGATTTCTTAATTTTCGGAAATTGCGATTCCTTAATTGCGAAGTGCAATTAAGGAATGGCATTACATTGATTCCTATGGACCTAGAGGCCCAAAGGAATCAATGTAGTCAATTGGAAGGCAGTAGCAAATTGCGAGTGGCACTTAAAAAATTTCATGGGTGCAGGGGGGGGTCCAAAGGACCCCCCCCTGCACCCCTGAAATGCAATTGAAAGTGCATGTTTCACACACACATGTCCTAAGGACATGTGTGTCTGTAACTGGACAGTATAAAAAATGCATTTTCAAGCATTTTTAAACAATTTCGCAAATTACCACGAGGTTGAACCTCGTGGTAATTTGCACTTCCAATTTGAATAATCGCAATTTTTTTTTAATGATGCATTGCTTTTAAGGAATTGCAAATTTGCAATTCCTTAAAAGCAATCGCATTTTTGGAATTCGGTAAAAATACCGAATTACTCAAAAATGCTTGATGCATCCCAAACACATATTTAGGAAGGGCAAACGGCCGAATTTACCGATTCGCACCGTTTGCACTTCCTAAATAGGTTGATGCATGTGCCCCATAGCCCTTTAACCTTTGTTTTTTTCTGCGAATTTTGGTGCTTTTTTTGATCATATGCAAAATCAAACATATACTCTTACGCCCTCTGGGAGGCTGCAGGCAGCCTCTGAGGGCACCACATTTCAGACCAATTGGGTGCCGAGCCAGGTCGGCGTGGTTGCAATGACTGAGAATTTAAGAGAGAGACAGGGGGAGTGGACTGTGTGCTTGGCCACTGCAGAGATAGTAATATTGACGAATATCTTTCTCCTTAGGAAAAACTTGGCAGCCCATTCAGGATGTAATTGATTGTTGAGGACTGATTAGATGGAGGCCATATTCATGTTTGAAATTGTTTTAATTCTACTGACGAGTTTCCCACACGTGACAAACGTAACTATAAGAAGACCATTTAAGGCTCTCTTGCATGATACCGTTGAATTTAAGTAGGACAATGCTAGCATTTTTATCTTGCATAAATGTGTGTAGTTTTCCAATGAGAACAGGTTGGAGCACTTTAAATGAATCTTGCTTCACTAATGCTGCAAACATTGAAAAAGGTTTGTAGCCGAAACGTGTCTGTTTGCTCGGATTGAATCTTGAATGAATTCTGAACCCTACGAGTGCCCATTTTGACTCTCCTACTATACAATGCAGTCAATGGATCCGGCCCAAACTCTTCAGCGTGCGTTTGACCTAGTTGCAAGGCGTGGCATGGCCCAAATGGACGTAGTCAGTGGATGCGGCTTACTGTGGAAGAGGTGTGGTCGGATGGGACAAAACACTTTACAGGGCTTGGACTAGAAGTGGGCGTGGCCACCTGTCCCTTTCAGTTTGATGGAAAATAGGGTCACTTCCTACTGCCCATGTAGAGACATTGCTATCCCAGTATTGTCTGAAAATGAAGAATGCGTTCACATTCTCTGCGGTGATGCCACCCTCACTGCGCCAGTGCCTTACAGGTGAGTCTACGAGCTGATGCTTGGACTGGGCATCTCTCAGTCTCTTACACATCACTGGAGCCCTTGGTATCACCTGAGAAAACACCGGTCTCGCCTGGGAAGACGTTTGTCGCTCCCATGAGCTCTACGTGATGTCACTGACTCAACAACATGTCAGACTGACACAGGTAATAGGCCCAGGCACCAAAATAAAAGTGGCCCCCAGGTAGGCAAAAAATGGCCCACATTCTGTAAATTGGGACAGTGTTGAACATGTACAGATACAGTTGAACCTGTACAGATGTTCTGTATAGGTGTTGTCAAAGGTATGGCAGACTGCATGCATCTGTGCTGCCTGTAGGTGATGTAGGTGTATGTGGTAATTTCAGAGAAATCAACAAGTAAAAACTGTCTCACCAGACCACAAAAACTTGCCCTACACACTGCCCTGTCAGACCATCTCCCAGACACTGCCTGTTTACCCCATAGACCAGTCCTATCCTGCTCATCAGCGTTTTGTTTTTTCACATTCATGCCTCTTTTTCTTTGGAATGACATCATCACTGTTGGTAAGGTGTCTTCTAAGCGCTATCCGCCCTTCAGCAGAGTCTGGTCACATATATCCTATGGCATGTGCAGTAGTGTGGCTCACTGGTTAGAGGCGGCAGACCCGAGAGCAGAGGACAGCCCGGGACCAGGGTTCGATTCCCGACGCGGCAGGTTTCTGGACCAGGGTCAGCGGACTCGATAATTCTCTCGCCTCGGTGCCCACTCTGATCAGCGATCACACTCGGCAACTCTGGGCATAAGCTTGCCTCATCTGCACTAACGGCCCCACCAGACCGCCGGGGATGCCTGGTCTCACCCTGGAGATACCCATTAAGGGACCATCTCTCAGGGAAGCCAGGAAGGGTTTCGCAGCGGTCGAAGCGCGGAGATACTCCTCCGGGAGTTTATCCTAGCGCTATATAAACCCACAATTAATGGGCATTAAAATGGAATTCAGGCCTGAAAAGCTCTTGCCTCTTGGGGCTTTCATATCCAGGAGCTGAACCTGTACTCTGGCTGTAGAGAATCATAAGTATATGTGACCGTTTTAAGAATAATCCCTTTTCTGTTTGTTTTTTCACTTAACATTAGCAGTTTTAAGCCAGTGAACAGGAGAGGCGACCTAGATTTCCTCCTCTTTCTCTTCACTAATATCTCTCCTCTGAAAAGAAAATATTGAAGTGATTTTGCAACATGCTGAGCAGAGAATTGAAAGTCGCCCAAAATAGCTGCTGAGGCCTTTTGTGCTAGAAAGACAGCAAGAGAAAGAACATCTTCCCCAGGTGATGCCACCAGAAGGGAAGAGGCGCTTTGTGTCTTCCCACCTGCGGTGAAGCCGCCATGTTCCAATCAGGAGCTAAACAGAGAGCTTGGAAAGTGATGGTGACGCGTCGCGGCACCTGAACCACGCGCCATTCTGACCATGTTCATTCAAAGGACGCTTAAGGGGGTTGAGTCAAAGACAAGCGCGCGGTCTCTGGTCTTTCTTGAGTGACAGCAGGAGGGTCGACGTGGACCATGAGAGCCGGACCCTATATAGGCAGGAGCGGCTCTCAATAATGGCAGAGGAGCATCGCCCCACTTGTCAGAGCCAGTCAAAGAAAATTAAATGTTAATAAAACTATTGGATTTTATTTTTCTGTGACTGACTGGCATGCTTGTGTAAGGCAGGGTGAGGACGGGCCATGAATGGGAGGATTGGTGGACACTTAGAAGTGCGCATGTAAGTGTGGCCGGCCGATTTATGCCGAAAAAACAGACAAGCGCCCTTCTATTCCTCCAACCCAGCTATGTTCATGGACCAATCCTGGCGCTGCTCTCATCGTATGCGAACACAATCTGGATTGGGTGGGGAACCTCTGCCTCCCCAAAGACTGCTGGGATTGAAAGATTGAGGAGGCCATCGGAGGCAGCGGTAGCAAAAGGGAAGCTTTTTGAAATCAATATATTTCCCTAAATTCCCTCCCCCCCGCCCGCCTGTCCCCCACAACCCCACTTTCCTTTTGTGGCAGCTGCCACTGCATATAAGCCAACGATTTCTTGAGATGGTCATTCACTGCTCCAACTAAACTCGTGTACTGAAGAGCCTCCTCAAAATGGTCACAGACGTCATGCTTTTCCCGCAATGCATTGCGGTGGGTGCAGATGGAAGGGGGTCATGCGCCCTTCATTGAGTGGAAGGGGTCCTCAGAGGTACAACATCTCCCGATTGGTATGGTTTGCATGAATACCAAACCTTCATAGCTAATATTAGAAAATGTACTTCTAAAGGGACTTTATTTGTGTAAAAGAAATATAAAACACTGTCAGTATTTTTAGTAACAACATTTTGTCATTAAGAATAATCCTCCTTTGTTTATATAACATTACAGAAAGGAGACTGTTGAGCTCATAAACAGTTAATATATAATCTCTCTTAAACGGGTATCACCTGATCTGAAGCGGCACTCCCTGAAGAGACATGTACCTCAAGCGCTGCTGATCTCCAGACAGGGTGTCCAGGCGCTGTGCTGCAGAGTCAGTCAACGAACCAGCCCTTGAGTCCCTTCCTGAAGTGGGTCAGCGAGGGCGAGGTATGGAGGTGGAGGGGGAGGTGGAGGGGAAGGGTGTTCCAGGACTTTGCAGTGAGGTCGGAGAAGGAGCGTTCCCTGGTGTGGCAGCAGCGGGTGCGCGGTACCTGTGGGAGGGCGAGGTGGGCGGAGCGGAGGTTCCTGGGAGGTGGTCAAAATTCAGGCGGTGGTGCATGTAGGCGGGTCCTCAAGGAAGTTTCGAGGAGTGGTCCCGTTAATGACAGAATAATGAGTATACGAGACAGAAAGAGGAAGCCTCATGAAGGTGAATCCTTAAGAAGGTTGAAGATTGGTTGGAGGTGAGCGGACTCTCACCGCAGAGTCAAGCAGAGGTCAGGAGTGGAAGCCCACAGTTGTTCCTTGTAAGCGGTAATTGTGAGTGTGTGAGGGCCTAATCTTATCGGGGCCAACTTTCAAAGGATAGTGACTAGAAGGAGCCCCCAGTTGAGAGAGGAGTACCAGGCAACACAAATCAGTGAGATAAACCCAGAAGCATCAACAAGATCCCTTCCTAGCACCAGTCATCAATTTATGAACTCTGAGAGGGGAGAAGGACCCGGGACCAGGAGCAGAGGACAGACACCTCCCACCGTGCCTGGTGGACGCTGTGATCTCCTGGCACTCTGAGAGGAGAGAAGGACCCGGGACCAGGAGCAGAGGACGGACACCTCCCACCGTGCCGGGTGGACGCCGTGATCTCCTGGTACTCTGAGAGGAGAGAAGGACCCGGGACCAGGAGCAGAGGACAGACACCTCTCACCGTGCCCAGTCGATGCCCTGATCTCCTGGCACTCTGAGAGGAGAGAAGGACCCGGGACCAGGAGCAGAGGATGGACACCTCTCACCGTGCCCGGTAGACGCCCTGATCTCCTGGCACTCTGAGAGGAGAGAAGGACCCGGGGCCAGGAGCAGAGGACAGACATCTCTCACCGTGCCCAGTCGACGCCCTGATCTCCTGGCACTCTGAGAGGAGAGAAGGACGGAGGACCCGGGACCAGGAGCAGAGGAAGGACACCTCTCACTGTACCCAGTCTACGCCCTGATCTCCTGGCACTCTGAGAGGAGAGAAGGACCCATGACCAGGAGCAGAGGACAGACACCTTCCACCGTGCCCGGTAGACGCCCTGATCTCCTGGCACTCTGAGAGGAGAGAAGGACCCGGGGCCAGGAGCAGAGGATGGACACCTCTCACCGTGCCCAGTCGACGCCCTGATCTCCTGGCACTCTGAGAGGAGAGAAGGACGGAGGACCCGGGACCAGGAGCAGAGGATGGACACCTCTCACCGTGCCCAGTCGATGCCCTGATCTCCTGGCACTCTGAGAGGAGAGAAGGACCCGGGAAAGGGAGCAGAGGATGGACACCTCTCACTGTTCCCGGTGGATGCCCTGATCTCCTGGCACTCTGAGAGGAGAGAAGGACCCGGGACCAGGAGCAGAGGACAGACACCTCTCACCGTGCCCAGTCGACGGCCCTGATCTCCTGGCACTCTGAGAGGAGAGAAGGACAGAGGATCCGGGACCAGGAGCAAGGGATGGACACCTCTCACCGTGCCCGGTGGATGCCCTGATCTCCTGGCACTCTGAGAGGAGAGAAGGACGGAGGACTTGGGACCAGGAGCAGAGGATGGACACCTCTCACCTTACTCTGTCTACGCCCTGATCTCCTGGCACTCTGCGAGGAGAGAAGGACCCGGGACCAGGAGCAGAGGACAGACACCTCTCACCATGCCCAGTCGACGCCCCGATCTCCTGGCACTCTGCGAGGAGAGAAGGACCCGGGACCAGGAGCAAAGGACAGAAACCTCTCACCGTGCCCAGTCGACGCCCTGTTCTCCTGGCACTCTGAGAGGAGAGAAGGACCCGGGACCAGGTGCAGAGGATGGACACCTCCCACCTTGCCCGGTGGATGCCCTGATCTCCTGGCACTCTGAGAGGAGAGAAGGACCCGGGACCAGGTGCAGAGGATGGACACCTCCCACCTTGCCCGGTGGATGCCCTGATCTCCTGGCACTCTGAGAGGAGAGAAGGACCCGGGACCAGGAGCAGAGGACAGACACCTCCCCCGTGCCCGGTAGACGCCCTGATCTCCCGGCACTCTAAGAGGAGAGAAGGACCCGGGACCAGGAGCAGAGGATGGACACCTGTCACCGTGCCCGGTGGATGCCCTGATCTCCTGGCACTCTGAGAGGAGAGAAGGACCCGGTACCTGGAGCAGAGGACAGACACCTCACACCGTGCCCAGTAGACGCCCTGATCTCTCGGCACTCTGAGAGGAGAGAAGGACCCGGGACCAGGAGCAGAGAATGGACACCTCCCACCGTGCCCAGTGGATGCCCTGATCTCCTGGCACTCTGAGAGGAAAGAAGGACCCGGGACCAGGAGCAGAGGATGGACACCTACCCCCGTGCCCATTCGATGCCCTGATCTCTTGAAACTCTGAGAGGCGAGAAGGACCCGGGACAAGGAGCAGAGGATGGACGCCTCTCACCGTACCCAGTGGACGCCCTGATCTCCTGGCACTCTCAGAGGAGAGAAGGACCCGGAACAGGGAGCAAAGGATGGATACCTCCCACCGTGCCCGGTGGACGCCCTGATCTCCTGGCACTCTGGGAGGAGAGAAGGACCCGGGACCAGGAGCAGAGGATGGACACCTTCCACCGTGCCCAGTCGATGCCCTGATCTCCTGGCACTCTGAGAGGAGAGAAGGACGGAGAACCCGGGACCAGGTGCAGAGGATGGACACCTCTCACTGTACCCAGTCTACGCCCTGATCTCCTGGCACTCTGAGAGGAGATAAGGACCCGGGACCAGGAGCAGAGGATGGACACCTCTCACCGTACCGAGTGGACACCCTCATCTCCTGGCACTCTGAGAGGAGAGAAGGACCCGGTACCTGGAGCAGAGGACAGACACCTCCCACCGTGCCCAGTCGATGCCCTGATCTCCTGGCACTCTGAGAGGGGAGAAGGACCCGGGACCAGGAGCAGAGGATGGACGCCTCGCACCGTACCCAGTGGACGCCCTGATCTCCTGGCACTCTGAGAGGAGAGAAGGACCCGGGACCAGGAGCAGAGGACAGACACCTTTCACCGTGCCCAGTTGACGCCCTGATCTCCTGGCACTCTGAGAGGAGAGAAGGACCCGGGAAAGGGAGCAGAGGATGGACACCTCCGACCGTGCCCGGTGGACACCCTGATCTCCTGGCACTCTGAGAGGAGAGAAGGACCCGGGACCAGGAGCAGAGGACGGACACCTCCCACCGTGCCCGGTGGATGCCCTGATCTCCTGACTAAGGGTGGGCGTAAAAAATCCGGTTCGCGGGCGTAATTGTGGATTTTCCGCGATTTCGCGATCCGCGAATCTCACGAAATCGCGGTAAAATCCGCGAATCAGCAGGAACGAATTTTCAGCCAAGCAAGTGTTACAGCAGCAGGTGCAAAAGTTGAACCTAATTTCTTTGTAACCTTTTACAAAAGGGTTACAAACAAATTAACTTCAACTTGGACACCTGCTGCTAATTGCTTCCTGGCGCCTCATTGCCTACTTGCAACTATTCTCTGACCCTGCTCTGACCCTTGAAGCAGGGTCAGAGAATAGTTACAAGTAGGCAATGAGGCACCTGTCCAAGGAATTAAACCTCATCAGGAAGCACTTACAGATATAAAAAACAGGAAGAAGGGAGAGGATGGCAAATACACCCATTTTGAGTTGTCAGGAGGGGTTACACTAAAAGAGACCTTTACAGCACAATTTTCATATGCATTTTGCTCAAAATAAAAAGCTGTATGTTCTGTAGGGGCAACTCAGGAATCTGGCCCTTCAGAGATCCGGCCTCTCTTTCTTTCTCTTGTTCTCTCTCTCCCTATCTCTTTCCCTCTCTTTCTCTCTCTTTCTATCTATTTATCTATCTATCTATCTATCTATCTATCTATCTATCTATCTATCTATCTATCTATCTATCTATCTATCTGTCTATCTCTCTCTCCCTCTCCCATAAACAACTGCATGGGTAACTTTGCTATGCAAGCAGCTCGCGAAGAAGCAAAAATCCCTGCGAACATGCAAAAAACACAGCGAACACGCAAACAATCCCGCGAACACGCAAAAAAACAAAAAAATCTGCAAATTCGCACAAATTCGCAAATTTTGCGGATCGCGAGTTCGCAAATCCGCGAATTCGCGGATCGCGAATTCGCAAAATTCACCCATGCTTACTCCTGACACTCTGAGAGGAGAGAAGGACCCGGGACCAGGAGCAGAGGACAGACACCTCACCGTGCCCAGTCGACGCCCTGATCTCCTGGCACTCTGAGAGGAGAGAAAGACCCGGGACCAGGAGCAGAGGACAGACACCTCTCACCATCCCCCGTCGACGCCCTGATCTCCTGGCACTCTGGGAGGAGAGAAGGACCCAGGACCAGGAGCAGAGGACAGACACCTCTCACCATCCCCCGTCGACGCCCTGATCTCGTGGCACTCTGGGAGGAGAGAAGGACCCGGGACCAGGAGCAGAGGACAGACACCTCTCACTGTGCCCAGTCGATGCCCTGATCTCCTAGCACTCTGAGAGGAGAGAAGGACCCGGGACCAGGAGCAGAGGATGGACACCTCACACCGTGCCCGGTGGACTCCCTGATCTCCTGGTGCTCTGAGAGGAGAGAAGGACCCGGGACCAGGAGAAGAGGACAGACACCTCCCACCTTGCCCGGTACGCCCTGATCTCCTGGCACTCTGAGAGGAGAGTAGGACCCGGGACCAGGAGCAGAGGACAGATACCTCTCACCGTGCCCAGTCGAAGCCCCGATCTCCTTGCACTCTGAGAGGAGAGAAGGACCCGGGACCAGGAGCAGAGGATGGACACCTCCCACCATGCCCGGTACACCCTGATTACCTGGCACTCTGAGAGGAGATGAGGACCCGGGACCAGGAGCAGAGGACAGACACCTCCCACCATGCCCGGTGGACACCCTGATCTCCTGGCACTCTGAGAGGAGAGAAGGACCCGGGACCAGGAGCAGAGGACAGACACCTCCCACCGTGCCCGGTACTCCCTGATCTCCTGGCATTCTGAGAGGAGAGAAGGACCCGGGACCAGGAGCAGAGGACAGACACCTCACCGTGCCCAGTCGACGCCCTGATCTCCTGGCACTTTGGCAGGAGAGAAGGACCCAGGACCAGGAGCAGAGGACAGACACCTCTCACCATCCCCCTTCGACGCCCTGATCTCCTGGCACTCTGGGAGGAGAGAAGGACCCGAGACCAGGAGCAGAGGACAGACACCTCTCACTGTGCCCAGTCAATGCCCTGATCTCCTGGCACTCTGAGAGGAGAGAAGGACCCGGGACCAGGAGCAGAGGACAGACACCTCCCACCGTGCCCGGTACACCCTGATTACCTGGCACTCTGAGAGGAGATGAGGACCCGGGACCAGGAGCAGAGGACAGAAACCTCTCACCGTGCCCGGTGGACGCCCTGATCTCCTGGCACTCTGAGAGGAAAGAAGGACCCGGGACCAGGAGCAGAGGACAGACACCTCCCACCATGCCCGGTGGACACCCTGATCTCCTGGCACTCTGAGAGGAGAGAAGGACCCGGGACCAGGAGCAGAGGACAGACACCTCCCACCGTGCCCGGTACGCCCTGATCTCCTGGCATTCTGAGAGGAGAGAAGGACCCGGGACCAGGAGCAGAGGACAGACACCTCACCGTGCCCAGTCGACGCCCTGATCTCCTGGCACTTTGGCAGGAGAGAAGGACCCAGGACCAGGAGCAGAGGACAGACACCTCTCACCATCCCCCTTCGACGCCCTGATCTCCTGGCACTCTGGGAGGAGAGAAGGACCCGAGACCAGGAGCAGAGGACAGACACCTCTCACTGTGCCCAGTCAATGCCCTGATCTCCTGGCACTCTGAGAGGAGAGAAGGACCAGGGACCAGGAGCAGAGGATGGACACCTCACACCGTGCCCGGTGGACTCCCTGATCTCCTGGTGCTCTAAGAGGAGAGAAGGACCCGGGACCAGGAGAAGAGGACAGACACCTCCCACCTTGCCCGGTACGCCCTGATCTCCTGGCACTCTGAGAGGAGAGTAGGACCCGGGACCAGGAGCAGAGGACAGACACCTCTCACCGTGCCCAGTCGACGCCTCGATCTCCTTGCACTCTGAGAGGAGAGAAGGACCCGGGACCAGGAGCAGAGGATGGACACCTCCCACCATGCCCGGTGGACTCACTGATCTCCTGGCACTCTGAGAGGAGAGAAGGACCCGGGACCAGGAGCAGAGGACAGACACCTCCCACCATGCCCGGTGGACGCCCTGATCTCCTGGCACTCTGAGAGGAGAGAAGGACCCGGGACCAGGAGCAGAGGACAGACACCTCCCACCGTGCCCGGTGGACGCCCTGATCTCCTGGCATTCTGAGAGGAGAGTAGGACCCGGGACCAGGAGCAGAGGGTGGACACCTCCCACCGTGCCCGGTGGATGCCCTGATCTCCTGGCACTCTGAGTGGAGAGAAGGACCCTGGACCAGGAGCAGAAGAAAGACGCCTCTCACCAGGCCCGGTGGACGCCCCGATCCCCTGGCACTCTGAGAGGAGAGAAGGACCCGGGAGCAGGAGCAGAGGACAGACACCTCCCACCGAGCCCGGTGGACGCCCTGATCTCCTGGCACTCTGAGAGGAGAGAAGGACCCGGGACCAGGAGCAGAGGACAGACACCTCCCACCATGCCCGGTACACCCTGATTACCTGGCACTCTGAGAGGAGAGAAGGACCAGGGACCAAGAGCAGAGGATGGACACCTCTCACCGTGCCCGGTGGACGCCCTGATCTCCTGGCACTCTGAGAGGAGAGAAGGACCCGGGACCAGGAGCAGAGGACAGACACCTCCCACCATGCCCGGTACACCCTGATTACCTGGCACTCTGAGAGGAGATGAGGACCCGGTACCAGGAGCAGAGGACAGAAACCTCTCACCATGCCCGGTGGACGCCCTGATCTCCTGGCACTCTGAGAGGAAAGAAGGACCTGGGACCAGGAGCAGAGGACAGACACCTCCCACCGTGCCCGGTGGACACCCTGATCTCCTGGCACTCTGAGAGGAGAGAAGGACCCGACCAGGAGCAGAGGACAGACACCTCTCACCATGCCCGGTGGACGCCCTGATCTCCTGGCACTCTGAGTGGAGAGAAGGACCCTGGACCAGGAGCAGAAGAAAGACGCCTCTCACCATGCCCGGTGGACGCCCCGATCCCCTGGCACTCTGAGAGGAGAGAAGGACCCGGGACCAAGAGCAGAGGATGGACACCTCTCACCCTGCCCGGTGAATGCCCTGATCTCCTGGTACTCTGAGAGGAGAGAAGGACCCGGGACCAGGAGCAGAGGACAGACACCTCCCACCATGCTCGGTGGACGCCCTGATCTCCTGGCACTCTGAGTGGAGAGAAGGACCCGGGACCAGGAGCAGAAGAAAGACGCCTCTCACCATGCTCGGTAGATGCCCTGATCTCCTGGCACTCTGAGAGGAGAGAAGGACCCGGGACCAAGAGCAGAGGATGGACACCTCTCACCCTGCCCGGTGGATGCCCTGATCTCCTGGCACTCTGAGAGGAGAGAAGGACCCGGGACCAGGAGCAGAGGACAGACACCTCCCACCGTGCCCAGTCGACGCTCTGATCTCCTGGTACTCTGAGAGGAGAGAAGGACCCGGGGCCAGGAGCAGAGGACAGACACCTCTCACCGTGCCCAGTCGACGCTCTGATCTCCTGGTACTCTGAGAGGAGAGAAGGACGGAGGACCCGGGACCAGGAGCAGAGGACAGACACCTCTCACCGTACCCAGTCGACACCCTGATCTCCTGGCACTCTGAGAGGAGAGAAGGACACGGGACCAGGAGCAGAGGACAGACACCTCTCACTGTGCCCGGTGGATGCCATGATCTCCCGGCACTGTGAGAGGAGAGAAGGACCCGGGACCATGAGCAGAGGACAGACACCTCTCACCGTTCCCGGTGGATGCCCTGATCTCGGATGCGGCTCCTGGAGGCGGCTGTCACCAGCAGCATCCCTCAGACTCCAGATACGCAACATGAAGGGATGTCTTTAGAAGAACACAACATTCTTGGGTACAAATATGGGACCCACTGACAGATCTGTCTCCTGATTTGCGCCAGGTTGGTGGGGAAAACGTGTTCTTTTTACAAAATATCTAAATCAGGAAAGTATTTGCAGACGCACAGAATCCGACAAGGGGACAGCCAGTCCCTTGTGTCATTCATGCGCTAAGATGACAACACCTCTCGGGTACCTCTTATTCCCTTGCATCACTCCTGATCGAGGACCCTTCCACTGTGGGGGGGGCATACAGCAGCCAGAGGGCACTGACAGCCACTCCCAGCCCTGAAGGATGCACAGCCTGTGCTCCCCCACTCATGACATGCAGAACCAATGGAGACTGACTGACTTTAACCACCCCTTAACTGGAGGTGGGACTATCAATCTAAAAGTGATGGACTGGGCCCTTTTACACCAGTACCTGTCACTGCTGGTCCAGTGGGACTGGGGAAGAGCTTCATCAGCAGGCCCTGGCCTCGCCCCACAGGGCTCCTGAACCACCAAAACACAAGAGTGCACACACTTATGCTGTGTTTTCAACACACACATGTTGGAGCTGAAAATTGTAAACCCTTTCTTGTCTTTGTCTGTCTCTATCTACCCGCATTTATCTTTCTGTCAATGTATGTCTCTAGTGTCTAGTCTATAGGTCTCCTATTTCCATCTTTACGTATGTGTTTCTGTCTGTGTCTCTCTCTCTGTCTGTCTCAATCGCTTTGTATGGATCTAATCCCTATCCCTATCTACGTTCCTCTGTCTTTAAGTATCTATGTCTGTCTCTATTTCTATCCGTCCATGTCTTTACCCCTCTGTCTCTTTTGCTTGATGCGTTTCCATCCATCACTAACCAGCTTTATATATCTGTCTGTCCCTGTGTCTCTCTCTCTGTCCATCTATTTCTTAACAATTTTTCTCTACTTTTAGCCAACTCTCTCTCTGTCCTTCACATCTTTCCTTGTCCATCTCACTCTCTCTGTCTTTAGTTATGTATCTGTTACTATCTTTATTTTCATCTAGCTCTGTCTCTAGATGTCTGTGTCTGGCTATTAATTTCTATATGTGTCCCTTGATCTGTCTTCATGTTCATAAATGTGTCTGTCTCTCTTTGTCTCCATCTGGCTCAATATCTACTAGGGCCTCTCTATTTGTCTGTCCATTTCACCCATCTTTTTGTCTGGCTGTCTCACCTGACTGTTATTCAATGTTGATGTATATTTATACTTACATCAATGTGTCTTCCTTGTGTCTGTAGTCCTTTCTTAGTGTTCCTACCTCCTCTATCTCCAATAGTACCTTTGTGTGCTCTGTCTGTGGTGTTGGGGATCTGGTTCAGATCTAGTTTTTGGACTGCAAGAAGTCTGGATCCAATTTGTTTTTTTCTTCTGGAGCGTTCTTCCAGAACTGAATAGTGAATATCTGCGATGGACGATTTTTGTTAGAGAAAGTGAACTCTCTATTTCCATTTTTGATGGCCTAATGATGGAGTGTAGAGAGTGGACTGGCTCTTCATTTTGTCAATCGAAGGGGAGAAGGTGGTCATTGTGGTCTTCATCTTATTTCACATCTTGATCCTGATTCTCTTTCTCCCTGTTCTGGAAGTTCATGAGGTCCCTGACCTCTTATGTGTTATATGTTTCTTTTTCCATGCTTTAACTCTTACTGTGTGTTTGAGTCTCCCATTTGTGTTTTGTTTGTAAGGGGAGAAGATGTGTTGTATATTTATACTTACATCAATGTGTCTTCCTGGTGTCTGTAGTCCTTTCTTAGTGTTCCTACCTTCTCTATCTCCCATAGTACCTTTGTGTGTTCTGTCTGTGGTGTTGGGGATTCCAGCCCTGGCAGTTGGTCTGGTCAGCTGTGGGGTATTACTGCTCTGTTGTCTTTTCTTCTATCTAACTTAATAAATACATCTTAACTACCTGAAGATGTGTTGTGCTACTTGCTTAATTCCATTTACAACAAATGTCTCAGTGCATCTCTAATCTTTGTCATTTATCGACGTCTCATCTCTCTGCCTGTCTTTCTGTTGCATCTGTCTCATGCAGTCACTTTGACCTTTCTGTTACTAACAGCAACTTTCATTGTTTACGAAAAAAGAATAAGTAATGGACTCGTTTTTGCTTTCTGCACAATTAAAATTTTGAAACTCTGTTTTTACGAAATATGGGGCATATTAGCAAGAACCTCATTAAAATTATCGTCATTTAAGCGGCAGGAAATTGTCACTAAAACGGCGATAATGTGCTGCTAATATGCGTTATAGAATTCCAATAGAAGTCCGAGTTAGATGTCCTGCACATCTAACCTGGGCTTCTATTGGAATTCTCAAGGGCATATTATCAAGGCCCATTATCGGCGTTTTAGCTGCAGTTTTCTGCCGCTAAAACGACGATTATTTTAATGAGGTTCTTGCTAATATACCCCTATGTGTTTTATTAACAACATATAGCACAGGGTTGTAGCTTAGTCGGTAATATTAGGGGGCTGTGGGACTCACGTTTTCTAACTATCTGCTCAGTGCACACAACTAAAGAAAACACTGACAAGGTTTGGGCTTGGTATGGGGTGGGGTGGAGGTAAGAGATTTCGTTTGGAGCTTGAAAAACTAAGGGATATTCATGGTAGCATTAATAAATATTTGAAATGATAAGCTGGAAAAACACCCACAGCCCTCTAAACAAGAGCATGGTACAAAGACCTTGGGGCAGATGTACGACCATTCCATTCTGCGAGTGGCAAAGTGGAATGTACAACAGTGCCTCGGACCCCTTCTGCTTTGTGAGTGGCTTACTACCAGTGGCGGCTGGTATTCGAAGACTGGCGGTAGCCAAGGCAGGAGAGCAAGAGCTCCTCCGCTAACCTGAAATTGACATATAAGCGTTCATCTTTACCACCAAACGTATCCTGTTGTCACCTTACCTTAAACATTTTTGCGACGAGGATGGGATGACTTCTCCGGTTTCCGCGAATAAGATCCCACGTCGGTTTCTCGTCTTCCTTTGAAACAAGCGTCTCAATCAACGATGTGACTTCATGATTGAAGATTTCAAGCACGAGAATCCACCGCACCATGACTTCATTTTGTGAGGTATTTTTTGTGACATTTTATTCTCTTTATTTGTGCCGATATTTAGCGTTGCTAGGCGGCCCGTTCTCCCCATCTTGCGCATTCTGTAAGTCGCACACCTCTCCAAGCAACGTCATTCAAGTTGCGCACGCAGGTGTTAGGTCGTGTTGTCAAAGAGACGATGCCTTCAACCAACCTGTGACTTCATTACGCGTCCTACTCACGCAGCGTTCATTTTCTATGTCAATCTCCATTGTTGCCAACCACGTTTTGCCAACCCCCTGCCCCAATCTTTCTACAAACATTTTCATAAAGGCTTTTCTTGCATATTTGTTCTATTTTTATTGCTTCTTCTGCATTTTTCAGCCTATTATTCAATATTTTAAATTATTATAACAATTTTTACACATATTATCAATACAGCTCCTGCCTCAGCTTAAATCTGCAACTATTCATTTTTTTGTGACTCTCTCCACTCATGGCTACTACGGCTAATCAAATAATAGCTCCACCTCCACCTTTTCTTTTTGATGTTGACATTCCTAGTATAGAATGGGACGAATGGATCAGTTTTTTTGAAAATTACCTTGAAGCTATTGATGGACTTAGATTTCAAGCTTTAAAAAAAAAGCTATTCCTTTAAACTCCCTCGGAAAAGCGGGTCTACATGCCTTTAAGTTTTTACCGGAACTTTTAAATGCGGATGGGCAACCTACTGATAACCCTTACAATGAAGCAAAACAAAGACTTTCAAAATATTTTGGAAAGCAAGTTCATATTGTTATGCAACGACATAAGTTTTACACTGTTCCTCAAAAGGATAAAGAAACTCTTGACCAAATGGTAACTCGCTTGAGGGAACTTTCAATAAAATGTGACTTCGGCGCAATGACTGACCAACTTATCAGGGTTCAATTAATTGTACAGTGTAAAAACAAGAGGATACAACAAAAACTTTGGGCATCGGAAAATCCAACTTTAATGGAAGCTATTGCTATTGCTAAACTTGTCGAGGAATCTGACAAATGTATGGAAGAAATGCGTGCACTTGAATTAAAGAAAGAGGACACAGTCAACTTGGTCAACAAGCATGATAAGACTGATAAGGATTTTTCCTCGACCTTTGACACCAAATCTGCTGATGCTAAACCTAAGTTCCCTTCCTTTAAGAATAAGCCAAAAAGAGCTTTCTATGATAGTAAAAGCAAATTTGTTGGTTGTTAGCACTGTGGGAGCATGACTCACGCAGCAGATTTTATGGTTGTTTTGCCTGTGATAAAATGTGTAAAAAATGTGGGAAAAGGGGTCACATCAGCAAAGTATGTAGAAATCCATCTATAAATAGAGTTGCTTTTGTTGATGATGATATTGTTTCCCCAGCTATTGCTCTTTGCATTGAAGTTAACTCCTCTAGTTTTCTTCAAGGACCTAAAGCTGTCTTTGTTTTGAATGGGGTTTCTGTGACACTCTTGGTAGATCCTGGTTATATGTTCACTATCATTCTCTTTCGCTTGTTTAAAGATTGTTGGCCAGATACACCACTCATTGAGAGTGACATCACGCCGAAGGGATATGGAGGTGAAACTATTAATATAAGGGGTGTCATGGAGACTTCTTTTGAATTCAAAGGTAGGTCTTCGTCTGGTAAAGTATACATTTCTGAAGATGGACCTGCGATTTTGGGTTGGATACAACAGCATGATCTACATATTATTTTGGATCCTAGATCTAGTGATAAAGTTCTAGTCGTTGATGACTTTTCTGATGTTAATTCTGTTTTATCAAAGTACAATGACATTTTTCGCTTGAATCTAGGTAAGTTGGTGGAGTATGTTCATGAAATCAAATTGAAAACTAATGTCACTCCTGTTAATCATTCACTTAGGAGAATTCCCATTGCCATACGGAAAGAAGTTAAAGAAATGCTAGAGGATATGCAAAAACAAGACATAATTGAACCAGTAGAAGCCTCTGAAAGGCTTTCTCCAGTGGTCGTCACACAGAAAAAGGACAGTAAGCTTCGTTTTGTGTTGACCTCAGGTCCCTCAACCAGAACATTTTTGTTGATAAATGTCCTCTCCCAAATATTTCAGAAATGGTACTCTTGATGGACAAGGCAAAATTCTTTAACAAACTTGACCTCAGGTCAACCTACCATCAAATGGTACCTCACCCTTATTCACGTAAACTTACAGCGTTTCTGACCATTGAGGGAGTTTTTCCGTTTAAAAGGTTACCTTTTAGGCTGGCCTCTGCGGCCAGCGTCTTTCAACGCATGATGCATTCTTTACTAAAGGGATTGAAAAATGTTCACCACTTCCAAGATGACATTCTTGTTACTGGTATTGATGAATCTGAACATAATGCCAATTTGGCTAAAGTTTTGCATATTTTACTAAATGCTGGTCTTACATTGAGAAAGGATAAATGCAAATTTCTAATGGCTGAGATAGATTATTTAGGATATACTATCTCTCAATCAGGAGTCAAATCTAAAGAAGATTTGTTAAAGGCAATTAGGTGTGCACCTGTCCCTTCAAATAAGGACAAATTACAATTGTTTCTGGGATTAGTTGAATATTACTCCAAATTCATTTCTAATTTTGCGCATAAGACTGAAGCTCTACGTTTACTACTTAGAAAAGGTGTATAATTCACTTGGGAAGCTCAACAACAGAAGCTTTTGAAAAAGTAAAACATGAAATTGTCAATGCAGGCATATTAACTACTTTTGAACCATGTAAAGACACTTATGTCACTGTCGATGCAAGTGCTCATGGAATTGGTGCTATTCTTTCACAAAAAAAGAATGATGTTGAAAAAACGGTTGCTTTCGCTTCTTGTATGCGCAGTAGCTCGGAATGTAACTACTGTTATTGAGCGTGAAGCGTTAGCTGCTGTATGGGGAGTTTCTCATTTTCATACGTATGTGTGGGGTTCACAGTTCTCTCTAAGAACTGATCACAAACCTCTCATAAGGATTCTGTCTACAGGAGGAGATAATAATGGTTCTCCTCATCTTATGAGGTTTGCTGCTTGGTTGCAAGACTATACTTATAAAGTAGAACACATTTCTGGGTGGAAAAATATACAGGCAGATTGTCTATCTTGGTTGCCCATTCAGTCGGATAGTCTTGATGATCTTGAGGAAGAAAGTGTATGTTTGGTAGCTGGTTTTGAAGACATGTGTTCACACAGAACAGTGGCATCAGGCAGTTATTGAAGACTCAGATTTTGTTGATTTAGTTAATGCCATACGACAAGGTTGCGAGCGTGAGGTAAAACCTTCCTTACGTAGTTTCGTCAAATTGCAAGAGGAACTCTTTGTTGGGAGTTCAAACGACTTGGTGATGAGAGGTGAAAGATTTGTTCCGCCGTATTCTCCCAGGAAAAAAAACTTTTCTTTTTGGCTCATGAGGGGCATCTTGGACAAACCATGACCATTAAACGCCTCAAGGTCAACTTTTGGTGGCCAGGAATGGATAATGATGTTCGAGCATGGGTTGAGGATGTTTCTTTTTGTAAGGAAAGCGAGAAAAGACTGAAGATTGATTCACAAACTCAAGGTTCTATTTCTTTGGTTGCAGATTTACCTTGGGAAAAAGTTTGTTTGTATTTTATTGGTCCGATGGATTTCTTTTGTGCTGAATATCGTTTTGCAATGGTCTTAGTGGATGTGTGTTCACGTTGGGTGTGTGTGGAATTCATGAGGAATATAACTACTGATAGTGTTATTAAACAACTTAGGTCAATATTTTTGAAAGAAAGTTTTTCACAGGTACTTGTCACAGATAACGGTACCCAATTAACCTCTTTGGCAATGCGCAACTTTCTTGCAAATCATGGTATCAGACATATGTGTACCTCCTTATATAATCCTCAAGGGAACGGTATTGTGGAACGAATGAATAGGATGGTGAAAGGGTCCATTCAATTATCTATTCAAGGTCGTTGTGATGTTCAAAGAGCTGTGGACGATATGATTTGGTCTTACAATACCACTGTTCATAGTGTTACCAATTCTATTCCTTTTGAAATGATGCAAGGTAGGGTTCCTAAAACTAAACTATTTCCTCATTGGTTGAATGAAAAAAAATCTTCTTCATTTACTAGGACTCTTCCCGGTAAGTTAGGAAGAGTAGAAGTGGGAGATTTAGTCAAAATAAAGTTAGGTAGAAGAGAACATGGAATAAATACATTTTCAGATCCTTTGAGAGTGAAAGAGGTTCATAAATGGCATGTTGCGTTAGAAAGTGGCCAATGTTAGAACTTCAGGAGAATTGCTCTGTATTCAAAGAATTTTGATGACTCAGGTTCAAAAAATGGTTTTAGTAAAAAAAAAATCCCCACAAAGAAACTCAACAGTTTGAAAAAGTGAAACCTGTACGTCAGTGCCGTCTACCAAAGAAATTTGATAATTTTGTTATGTATTGATTTTCTCACTTTAGAAAAATATGGGGAAGGGATGTGATGTAATGCACAAGTTCACAAGTTCTTTTTATGTTAGAATGTTGGTTCGTTTTGTTGTTTATTTTATTTCTTATACTTTGTTTTTCATTTCTTATGTACTTTGTATTTCTTTTGTTTTCTGTAAGAAAAGAAGATGTGTTATGATGTTTGTTGCTCTGTCCTCGGCACCTGCACGAGAATTTGTACAGTCATCTTTGGAACTTCATACGTTCCAGATTCTCGGGTATTCGGAGGCTGGCGGTTGCCGAGGCAGGAGAGTAAGAGCTCTTCCGCTAACCTGAAATTGAAATAAAAGCCTTCATCTTTACCAACAAACGTATCCTGTTGTCACCTTACTTTAAACACTTTTGAATCTCTGAACTTGGTTCCTCAACATCCAGGTGTCATTATTTGGAATAAAAGTGGCAACTGGTTGTTCCATAAACGAGAGAGTGGTCGACAAGCTCCTAAAACCTAAAAAAGGTCTGAGAGTCAAAGGGCAAAACTACGACATGAGCTGGGGTCTAGCTGGGGCTCCAGTATTACTGATGAAACTTTTATTTCCTACCCTTTTGGATTTTGGCCTCTCTTATGGGCACAACACTCATATGGGCCCAATTAAAAAAAATGTAATCTGCAGTTGTAGCTTTACACCTTCGCTAGACTACAGATTTATGTATTTACAACAACTACCACCTATGTTACGTTACGTTTTGTCATGCTATTGGTCACTTATGAAGCACATGTGCTTCAACACTGTTTCATTTCACTTTGAGAGCCTAGCACGACAGACCTTGCCTACCTAGCTTTTGCCACAGAGGTAAAGAGGAGTGTCTTAAAGCACAACGAACAGTCAAACAGACATAAATGAAATGAGTGAGTTGAGTGACAAGCGAACTAACACAACTTCTCCTAGGAGGAACAATCAATAAACCTGTGATGATAATGTTCTGTCACTAATATACTCGTAATTATCACTTTTTGTGACAACTGTAAGAACATTAGGGGCTGGGCACCACTGTGACTGGTTTAACTAATTTCTTTTTGATATACACACAATTGCTTGCACCCGCACTTTCCCACACTGTATTGTCAACACAGCACTGAGCATGCTGCTTTCGGATAAATCCATAAATTATACACAGATGGATTCAATGTGCATTTTATACATATATATTTATGGTCTGCTAGATGTATTGAATAATTCTCTTTGTTATTTTATTTGTAATAGGATTCCTGCATCTCATCAAGACTTGGATAGCTTGGATCAGCTGAGCTGTATTGAAAATAGCAGAAATATTTTTGAATATTGCTTATATTTATAGGACAGATGTATTGATGTCCCCTCAGACTTCAGCATACGTCGAGTGGAGCCATTGTTCCATACACTGCATAATTACTTGCTTTCCTCATTGGTGCACTATGTTGCTCTCTTTTTGTACACCTCCTCTCTAAGGGAAGGTCATATAAATAAATACAATTACTATGAATCCCAGCTGATAAGAAAATAAGCTTCACAATCGTGAAATCTATCAGTATAGTATCGACTAACATATAAGTGTTTATCACATAAAACATTGAAAAGGGCGGAACATAAAGACTCACGCTATTAACAACAGATAATAATAAACATTGCATTATCGAAGGCCAGGTAAAAAGTCAAGAATACACACATATTATTTCAGCCACAAACCTCCAAGTAAATGCCTCTTTTATTGCTAAACAGTTGCTTTCTCTCTGCTGCATGCCTCTGGCTTTCAGCTTCACCCTTGCATCTCATTCCAATGCCTGTGTATTTCTTCCTCAAAGTTTCAAGGCCCGGCTGTTCAGTTCACTTAAGCATCTGCCAGCTTGTGGGGTACCCCACAATAGAGTGCAACCAAAAGTGCCCTGAACTCTGACGCTAGCCATAGTTTGACACAAAGCTCCACAAGACGTTTTCATCCTAGGACCCAGCGACAAACTTCAAAACTCGGATAAAGCCTCTGTGAACATGACTATGACTAGGGCCACTGGAAATGCGATTGTGTGGTTGTAGCAGTTATATATTTGCCACATTTGCTATGTAATCCTTAATCTGCCACATAATCTGCAGATTTTAACAAAAAGATGTGTAGCTTCCAGTTCAAACAGTTCCAAAGTTACTAAAAATGCAACAAAAAGTGCTGCAGTGCAGTGGAAGGCAATTTGCAAAGCTGGACTGGTCCCCTTTCTGTTGCGTATTCCTATATTTGGATGTTACACTGGTATTAATGAGGTGCAACCAATACCAAGAGAGTATTATCAAGTTTTAAAATGATTAAATAATGAAGCAATACAATCAAAAAATGTGTCTTCTGCCGCATAATTTGCCCTTTCTTGCCATAACATTTACTCCGCCCTGCCTCATGATTCAGCCCTATCTTGCCGCATCATTCCAGTGGCCCTGACTATGAGCCACTGCCGCTGAATAACTATCACTTCCTCCTTGGATGACACGTCGCACTCCATGGCCAGACTAAGACGCTGGAACATATTGTGACCCTCCCACTCTAGCCACCACGTCTAAGCCACTGTGACAACTCACAACACCCAGCTCTGCCTTCTTGCCTGAAGTGTGAGGTCTGTCCATCAGGTATCACCTTATCTAGCACCCAAAGTGAGCACCCCTCTCAACACCTCTACTCATTCTCTGCCACTGCCTCCTGCTACGTCATGGCCTCAAAGACAAACCTCTGGTCTTCCATGATATAGCACTCGATGTCTCATCTCTGCAAAGGTCATACATGACTTTCCATCCACACATGCGTGCCCATGCAAGCACTTCCTGAACAAGCAAAGACCCTTTGACACCTCACCAGAGGAGACAATACAATATATAAAATCAAGGACAAAAGTTAAAGGCAGTAAATATTTCAGTCATCCTTCAGTGGCCTCATTTTCATGCTTGCTTTTGTTCACTTTTGCCCGTATTTTCGTTGTGTGTTTCTGCTTAAATAAACTCTTGAAGGCCTGTGATAAGTTAAGGACAAGTACAGCAATACGTTTTGGGAGAGATTTCAAATAAATTAACAATTTCCCTAGAAAATGGTTGCAATCACTCACCCTCTTGCTACAAGTGAAAATGGAGCCCTACGCTCTTCAACGTCTACATGGCTCCGCTCGCCCGATCGTCAGAACCTACGGGCTCAACATTGTGTCATACGCAGACGACACCTAACTGATCCTCTTCCTATCCAACAAACCCAACGCCGCCAGACACAACTTTCGAGAAGGCATCGAAGCTGCCTACAACTAAACACCAACAAAATGGTAGTACTCTTCATGGGTCCAAACCTCGATGCCTGGAACGACACCTGGTGGCCCTCCACCCGCGGAGGTTCGCCCACCCCCATGGACCACGCACGCAACCTGTGAATCATCCTGGACTCAGAGCTCAAAATGTACTTCCAGATCAACTCCGTCTCGTCTTCCTGCTTCCACATCCTCCGCCTCCTATGTAAGACCTTCAAATGGATCCCCCTTGAACACAGAAAGACAATCACTCACGCCCTGCTCACCAACAGACTCGCATGAAAACCGAGATCACCACGAGGAACTACAGAGGAGCAGGGAGCCCGAATTCTATATTTAAGAGCGCCAACAACCCCAAGCAGCAAGAAGGGATAATTACTGAAAAACCTTAAGCATCTGCTAGATCCTGCCAGACAACATATTGGAACATAATCCATTTAAAAAGAAAAAAACATCTTGATTGTACTACGGTGGCTCCTCTGAGTTCGCTGAATGTCTCCACCAAGAATTAAAATAAGTGGACATTATCGCGAGACTGGAAACAAATAGAAACTCGCTAACCCATCAAAGGTTTTTAATAACAAGAGGATTAAGGCCTGACATCCACAAGGCAAGATCCGCAAGTCATTGAGTTGAATTGTCCTGAAGAAGGTGTAGATACATAGAAGCACCGAAACGCGTCGACTGTTACTTTGACTTTTTTATTTGTTGTATTGTCACACTGTGTGATTTCTTAGCCAATGTTTTTAACAATTTTTAACAAATATGCATAGATTGTAACCCGAGTGGGAGGTATTTCAATAAAAACTTGAACTTTACTCATCTCAAACTGTCGTAGATGTGCCAATACTTAATCATACTAGTGATTGTAATTTATAGTGTGTCTCACGTACTGCCTAAATCTGATAGTATAGCTGCCTTTTAGATTCTTTAAACTATCACTTGGAGTGAGAGTATGAAAACACTTTAAATAAACAGGGACCACCACTTTGCTTCACCAGCAGACTCGACCACGGCGATGCACTCCATGCCGGAATAAACAAAAATCTCATCTGAAAGCTACAGAACATCAAACACGCCACCGCAAGACTGGTCCTCAACCTGACCAGACACTGCCACATCTCCCAGCACCTGCGCACACTCCACTGGCTCCCCATCGAAGCTAGAGTCACCTTAAAGATGCTAACCTGTGCTCACAAGGCCCTCCACGACACCGGACCAGCATACCTGAACAGCCGACTCAAATTCCACACACCCCAAAGGACCCTACGATCAGCCCAACTCTCCTGCGCCATGGTTCCCCGTTCCAGAAATACCAGATCGGGAGGCTGCTCCTTCTCCTTCTGCGCGGCCAAATCCAGAAACGCCCTGCCGCTCCACCTTAGACAGATAATATCGCTCCCCATCTTCGCAAGAAACGTCAAAACCTGGGTCTGCGACAGACCCCATCCTTGATGGACTGGAACCTGCGCCCCCCCATTGCCTTGAGACCATTATGGGTGAGTAGTCACGCTTAACAAACACCTGATGAGTTATCAGACAGCAGAACATGATAATTTAGTGAGGGGACCAAACATTATATGGGGATTTGTCCTCTATAAAACAACAACAAAAATAATATATATATATATATACCTTTAAAAAATGCTGGGCTGGGCTTTACCCGGGCTGGTGAACTGCTGACTCCTGAGTTCACTTTAGTCAGTCGAGTCCGGACAGGAAGCTGCAGTCCAGTCAGTGCTGTGGCAGCGGCAAGCAGCAACCATTGGACTAGCTGCTGCCAGCAGTGCACTACCGAGGGAGCGATGATGCCACGGGCCTCAGTAACATGCCCAGAGTCACTGCACCTGCTGCACTTGTGATAGCTACGCCCCAGTGCGGGTGACTGTTCTATTCACGTGCACATTGGACTCTGTCCTTCACTCCACCACCTCTTGACCACCATGAATTGTTCTTCCAGCTGCGAGACCCCTCCTTCCGTGCTGGGACCGGGCTCCTCACTGTGTGTCAAAAGGTGAAATAGATAGATAGTAATACTTCAGAATATGCTGATGTATTGTAATGCAGCTCAACATTTTTCATGTTTTTCTGTGATTAAATGTTTCTGTTGGAGTCTGAATAGTGCTTCTAAATAAAAGCAATGGAGAAAAAAGCAAAACAAGGTCAGTTTACTTTTAAGATCATGCTTTACCTGCACGCAGAGTAACTCCTTAGACTCCGGATATATAGTCCAGTGATTTCAGTTCTCTCCTATCTTTCACTAGGGCGTGGATTTAAAAAGAATCAATATTGACAGGGTAATAATATTTGCACAAAGAAATTAAAAGTAAAAACTTACCTTACCGGGCAGGTCCTGAGTCGCGCGCCGGCCTCAGCTCCTGGCTGTGGCGGGGTCCCAACAGGAAGCAGCCACAGGTAGCCTCCGTCCCCTCCCGTAAGCCAATCACAACGCTGCAATGGGAGCGTTGTGATTGGTGAGGTGCAGCGGAGAGCGCCCCATCCGGGCTATTTTCTCTATTTAGGCTGCATGCAGCAGTCTACATAGAGAACAAGGGGGGGTGCGCATGACCGGGTTGGTCCGCCATGGGGCGGACCAAACAGTCAGTACCCACAACAGTGGGCAAGCCACTCCCCCTGCCCTCGAGCAGGACCGACCACCCACCCACCTCCTACCAGGCACTTCTGCTTTCTTTCAGTGCGAAAAGGAGAAACATAAAATGGTATTTTTATCATTTTATATTTCTGCCCTCTCGCACTGCAAGAAAGCAGTAGGGTGACGACCCCACGCCCCTATGAAGGAGCCGGCACTGCTTACTACCTTCTTGAAATAGGTGGTAAACTTGCGGTTGCAAAACAATCGTACATAGAAGTTCAACTCGCTATTACGAAGGGACGCCCTTGGCACTCCCCTTCTTAACAGTGAGTCACAAACCCTAGTTTGCGAGTCGGTAATAGGTTTCCAACTCGTAAAATGGGGTTGTACATTGCACAGACCTATTTTGTGGTCCCAAACGGGCCGGTTTCCCGTTTGTGACCTCAAAAAATGGTCGTACATCTAGCCCCTGGTGAAGAATAATTAATAATAATAATAATAATAATACTGATGCTTGTAAAGCGCGAACAGCTACCTCACAAGGAGGTGTCCCGGCGCTAGTAGAGAGCTTACAGCTTAGTACAGAAGCTATGACAAATGCCTAGGTTTTTTGCATGAAAAGCCAGGTTTCAGGAGTTTCTTAAAACTTGCTTCTGTCGAGGTGGAGTGAATGGCCAGAGGCAGGGCGTTCCACAGTTTCGCTGTACCGGCAGAAAAGGATCTACCCCCAAGTCTGGCCTTCCTAACTCTTGGTATAGTTAGCTGAAGCAGGGAGTTGGAGCGTAAATGTCTGTCCTGATGGTAGCAGGTGAGTCTAAGTTTTAAATAGTTAGGGCAGGTGCCTTTTAATGCTCTAAACGCCAGGGTAAGAACTTTAAATTTAATTCTGCTCGCCACTGGGAGCCAGTGCAGTTCGCAAAGGTGCGGAGAGACATGATGTTTAAAAGGAATCGGTTTTATCAGTCTCGCAGCCGCATTCTGCACGATCTGCAGGCGCTGCACCAGACACTTGGGGAGACCAAGGTAGAGGCCGTTCGAGTAATGGGGTCTTGAGGTAACTGCTGCGTGGACTACCGTTTTACGGCACTCAGCAGGTAGGCGAGATAGAAATTTGCGAAGGTTCCTAAGTTTGTCAAGGCAACCTGTGGAGACCTGCTGAACATGCGAGGAGAAAGGAGATTCTCGTCCCATCTTACTCCCAAGTTCTTCTCATTAGATCCAGGGGCTGGAGCTGGTCCCATTTCGGGGGGCCACCATAGGTCTGGAGTAGGACGCGTATTTTTTCCAAAGAATAGCACTTCCGTTTTGGATGCATTCAGCTTGAGTTTGTTAGTGTTCATCCAGTTGGCTATGTCTTTGAGGCAGCCCTTAATTTTACTGAAAGCAACCTCAGATACTTCAGCAAAGGGGAAAACCAATTGAGTATCATCGGCATATGAGATTGCCTTGACCCCCCATTTGGCGATCAAGGTAAAAAGTGGGGCTAAGTAAATATTAAAAAGTAACGGGCTGAGTGCAGACCCCTGGGGGACCCCACACCAGAGCCGTTTTGGTTTGGAGGAGAAAGTGCCCAATGCAACTTGCTGGGAGCGATCCGTTAAGTAGGATTGAAGCTAGTTCAGTGCTCTATCCTCCAGACCTGTGTCTCTTAACCTTAACAGCAATCTTCCATGGTCTACTGAATCAAAAGCGGCCGATAGATCCAGGAGCACCAGCATAGCTGACGCAACCATCTAATTGACTCAGCAACCTCGATAAGGGCCGTCTCGGTGCTGAAACCAGTCCTGAAACTCGATTGTGCTTCATGAAGGATACCGTTATTCTCTATGAAACTGTTCAATTGGCGTTGAATCAGTTTCTCGAGCATTTTTCCGGGGGCTGCTAGCAGGGAAATGGGGCGTAGGTTGGTCAAGTCGTCTGGGGCACCATTTGGCTTTTTTTTTAGAGGGAGGAGGGTGGCATGTTTCCAGCAGTCAGGGAACGTACCAGTTTCAATGGATGTGTTCCAGATATGGAGGAGAGGTGTAGCAATAGCTGACGACATCACTTTCCAGAGTTTTGGTGGGCAAGGGTCGTCTGGGCCTCCCGATTAGCATTTGCTTAGCTCACTCATGGCCTCATCACGGGAGATGTGATGGAATTGGGCTAGGGGGGGAGGGGGCGAGTCTTTTATGTCGAAGTCCTCCATTACAGTGGGCGTGGGGTTTGAAAAGGTGTCATAGACCTGGATAATTTTTTTATCAAAAAAGTCAGAGATATCTTCGCAGAGTCTCTCTGATGGAATTATCTCAGTGTCAATGGCTCTTGGTTTAAAAAAGGATTGAACAATCTTAAAGACTTCTTTACTAGATTGCTCAGCTTGTTGAATGGAGGTTGCAAAGAATAATTTTTTGGCTTTTTTTATAGATTGGTGTGAACGTCGAAGGGCTTTTTTGTAGCAGTTTTTTGCTGCTTCACAATAATTTGCCCTCCAGAGGCGCTCCAACTTTTTGCAATTTCTTTTTTTCTCCATCAACTCTACGGAGAACCAAGGGGCGGTAGGGGATTCTCTGCGAGACGTGACAATTTTAGCAGGAGCGATAGATTCCACTGTGTTGCCTATCCAGCGGTTTAGCAGCACAGCATTATATGCTGGATACATGCATAAAATACACCTAAGACACGCTGCCACTTTTACACAGTGATAGGGTATAAGTACCTTCAAGGGATTTTGTTATTATGTATTTCAAACACAATTTCAAACAGTACTTGACGGCTTTGTACACATAAGACCGAAGCAACAACCACAAATGTTCAGTCAATTTACGTAAGTTACTTCAAGTAATCAAAATGGAAGAGAGGGAGAGGGTGTGCATGAAAAATTGTATTTAATACTCAAAAATCGATTTGAAAAAAGGGTACAGAATAAATAACAATGTTATAGGAAGACTATTTCAGAAATAGCAATCAAAAGAAAAATCTCTACAACAATGGTATGCGCTTATCCGCCTGTTCACAGTTGAACATTTTGATCACTTGAAGTGACTTACGTAAATTGACTGAACATTTGTGGTTGTTGCTTTGCACTATCGGTCTTATGTGTACAAAGCCGTCAAGTACTGTTTGAAATTGTGTTTGAAATACATAATAACAAAATCCCTTGAAGGTACTTATACCCTATCATATCCTTTGCCCAAACCCTCAAGGGTATATTGGGTTGCTCTTTTCTGGTTACTTTTACACAGTGTCACAATGAAGTGCCACATTCACCTGGCTCACCAGCATCTCTGCACAAGAGGTGTGGGATGGGGGTGAGGGAATTTTAGTTTTTTTTCTGAGTTCTTTAGAATGGATTGCAGTTTAAAATAATATAATATTAGAGACTAAAAACTTGGCAGAAAAGGTATGTTGTCCAGATGTGAATTTAACCTCTCTGCTTCCCTTAAGATGTCATAAAAAGGTGTCACCAGAGTGGCTTTGAGATATATATAATAAACACATCGTTTTTTACAGCTGCCCCTCCTCCCAGGATAGCACAGATACATATTGTTTTGAAAAATGTGTCCCTCCCTCTCCTTGACTGGGGGAAACCTCTCCTGGTGCTGGGGGCTGAGCCTAAAGGAGAGGGACTGATGCTCTCTTCTGGGCTGCCTCATTAATATGCATGTGACAACATGAGTGACATCACATGCTATGGAATGGCCCTTGGGGGAGGACCCTAGCCACTCCCAGGCTCCACCAAGGATTCAGTTCCTGGATAGACCTACGGGAGGCTCTTGGGGCAGCTGTTAATGCCCGAGCTCTTCCCTGGACCTGCCCACCAGGTGCAGCCCCTTGATTCTGGAGGTGGGCGTAAGGGAGTTGGGAAAGAGAAGAGGAGGAGCAGCCCAGCTTCTTTACTCCCCTCCTACCACCCCTTCACCCCTACAGTAGAAGACATTACCCAGGAGGCGAGGACTGGAAGGGGATGGCAGGGTTTTTTCCTAGTACTTCCCCCTTTGAATCTTAAATTCCTGGTTCAGTTTTGTAGAGCTTCTTCTTTTTAAAATGCTTTTCTGTTTAAGAGCAGCGTTTTGACACAAAGAAGCTGCGTGCCGAGGGCCCCGCAAGGACCTAAATACTGTTTGGAAGTTTCTTAGCCTAAAAAACAAGCATTTGCAATGCAATAGGTCTCGCATTAGGAAAGTTTGAGCTATTGGTATTGCAAATGAATTTTTTTTAATTTATGTGTTGGTTTTGAAAATAGCAAAATTAATAGCTTTGTCATTTACAATGCCAATAGTTATAACGTTCGCAAATGTGACACCTATAGCATTTGTAATGCAACATGTTTTGTATTTACGTGACGTAGATATATGGATATTACAAATAAGAATGGCTTTTAATTTTTTTAAATAATTAATACTTAAATAAAAGTGTCAGGCTTGTACTTGTCCTTTAGTGACGTAGGATAACCAATCTAGCAATGCCCAATGCAATTTCCAATCATCTTACATGTCTTGTTAGTGCAGGTAAAAATGAAACATCATGCAGCAGCGCCATGCAGGCAGAGGGCATATAAAGCCAGTATTCGTCAAGTTTCGTGTCATCCCACAGATGTGCACCATATTACTGTTGTGTTCTGCTCCTCTCCAATGTCTGAAATCATTACAAAGTTTAGTCCTGCATAGTTTCTCTGGTGACCAGTTCCAGCGGCGGACAGTCTTCAAAAAGCTATATTTTAGCAAGCTACACTGAACCCTTTGACGTAATCTGCTAGTCTTGTTTCCCACCCTCCTTCACACAGTGTTTCCCCCCCATGTGAACGGTTTGTAGGTTGGGCTGGGGAAAACACAGTGATTAATCAGGGTGGCAGATAACCTCCACAATCTGTCACCTCGCCCTTGGATTGTGTTAGCCACGAAAGACAACAAGAACAAGCCTGTTGGGTTTGCCAATGCAAGTTGGGCCCGTTCATTCCTACGGGATGTTCAAAGCCACGGTATTTTTCGATCATGCTGTTGACTGTGACTGCAATTATGTGGCTGTTTTCAATCATTCCAAACAAAAGTAAGCTACTGCACATAAACAGACTATGCAGGTGTGTATGCACAATTCAGATATTTCATATGCACTACGTCTCGCTCCTTGCACACGTGACGCTTGCTTAGCAAGTACTCTACCCAAGCCCGACAAACAGTGGTCTGTCAACAAGACACCTGAATAAGAGCACTTGAAGATACGTTCAGCGCCTCCCACTAAAGGCAGAACCCATGACAAGTGGAGCAATGGCGCGCGCCCTGTTTTTTTTTTTAAGAGCGGCTGAGAGCCAGCCTTCATTTACCCAATTAATCTTCATCTTAGTCACGTTATGGACAAACATGGCGCTGCAGTGTGAGAACAAATACTTCACTGACTGTACGGCGATTGTTGCAAAGATAGGGAAACATTGTGAGGTGATAGAAAACTGCAGACTTCATTTATGATAATCTACGTTGAAAAAAACTGTCATATTGGTGTGGGCTCAACATCCTGTGATTGTGATCAAATTCCTTATCTCCTCGTGTCTAACCCCAAACAAGTTAAACTAGCACTGCGAAGCATGGACCAATCAATCTTAATAGTTTTACCTCATTTAAATCCTTCAAAGACATTGCTCTCAATTTATCTTACTCGTCTGCCTACTAGACGATCCCTATAAAAAACGAGTTTGCCGTTTTAACAAAAAAAACGAAGGTAATTTTACGTCGTATGCTCAGAACACAAGACACTTATCACTAGAACAGACTCAGAGACAGCGCGCAACCAAGCTTGCTCCCCGAAGAGATACTAATCACTCAGACATGCTCAGAGTACGACAAGCCCAACAAACCAAAAGAAATTCTTTTTAACTAAGAACAAGCTCAAAATTAAAGCTCAACATGCAACGTGATGTATTAGCAAAACCAGGATTGTCCGAAAGCCACGCATAACAGGAAATTAATTGGTAGCTACGCCATTTATTAACATTCAAAGCTCAACATGCAACGTGATGTATTGGCAAAACCAGGATTGTCCGAAAGCCACGCATAACAGGAAATTAATTGGTAGCTACGCCATTTATTAACATTCATAATTCAACGGAACGCCATCTGCATTGTGGACATCGGCAGGTAAAGCAGAAAAAAAGAAACTAGCGTGGCGTGCACAATCCCGGTCGGAAGTCAGGCAGGCCGGGGGCGGGACGTCAAGACACACCAGAAGCCCAGGCGGGAGCCTTCCCAGCCCTGGGACGTGTGGGCAGGAGGAGAAAGGCGGCTGGCGCTAGAGGGGCTCCGGTGAGGTGATAGAGCCCCGCACCGAAGGAAGAGACTGCCGCCGCCTGCAACGAGTCCTCCATTGGAGAGCTGGAGATGAGTACCGGTGAGTGGGGGCCTTTGCTGAACTGCGAGGGCGGGGGGCGTGTGTGTGTGCGAGTGAGGCGGCGGGGGGCTCTGTATGTGTGTGAGCGTGCGTGTGTGTCTGTGTCTTGGAGTCTGTGTGCATGTGTGTGTGTATGCGTGTGTGTGTGTTTAAAAGAGGCCGATGACTGTTGGGGGGGTGGGGGTGGGCGTGTGTGTGAGCGAGCGAGTGTCTGTCTGTGTGTGTATGCGCATGCATGTGTGTATGTGTGCGAACTTCAAGAAATCGGAGCCCGGGGATGTGCACGGCGCGGGAATTGCTGAGAATGTGGACGGAGCCGACGTGCGCGTTCACGCACGCAAATCCAGCAGCAGAAGCGTGTGCCACCCTCCTTTCCCGAATGCCCCCGAGACGGAAGGCTATACGTCTCTAGCTGGACGCATCCTTCGGATGATACTCCAGCGAGACCTAAAAAGGGTCCGATTCACAGAACTAACTGAAGACAAAATCCTAAACTTACTACTTATGGTATTCACAGAAGTTAGGATTTTTTCTTAAATTAGTTCTGTGAATCGGGCCCAAAGTTTTTTGCTACTTTCTGGGGCACAGACACTCTGCATCAGCAAAAAAAACAGGGGCCAGGTGTACGTACGTTTTTTGTGGTCTCAAACAGGCATTCTGCCGTTTGCGACTGTAAGATAGGTCTGCCCAATGTACCAAGCATATTTTGCGAGTCGCTAACCTATTAGTGACTCGCAAAATATGGTTTGCGACTCTCTATTAGGAAGGGGCGTGTCAAGTTTGTCCCTGTTTGTCAGCAGCAGCGAGTCTCAAACCTATGTATGACTGTTTTGCGACCACATTTGCGGTGGCAAAGCACTTGCAGTTTACACCCTTTTCAAAAGGGTGGTATACCACTCGCAAACGGGAAAAGGGTCCACAGGAGACCCCATCCCCTTTGTGAATGGGTTTGATAATAATTTTTTAAGAGCAGACAGTGTGCCCTTAAAAAATTAAACTGAAAAGTTTCATTTTTATTTTTTAAATGCATGCACTTTTCCTTTAAGGAAAACGGGCTGCATTTTTTTTAAAAAACTGTTTTATTTAAAAAGCAGTCCCAGACATAGTGGTCTGCTGACCCCAGCAGGCCACCATCCCTGTGAGGGCTTGCCATTCCCAAAGGGGTTGCAAATTGCGACAGCCTCATTATTATTCATGAGGCATGCATTTTGCGACCCCATTGGGATTCGCAGTGTCTGAGACACTATTACACATTAGGTTTAGCGTGTCGCAAATCACAATTTTGTGCAATTTGCGACTCACTAAACTTAATGGTCGTACATCTGGCAACAGATATTGTATGGATTTTTGCTTAGGGTTTAAGAAACTCCAAACCGGGTGAAGCTACCTGGGGGACCACAGGGCACATACACGTCTGTGTTTTTTAACTAAGAATAAATCCAATAATCACCTGGGTCCTTCCTGGGGCCCTGCAGGAGGGCAGGTGCTGGTTTGATGCCAGTCTGATGGTGGGTCAGTCAGCACTGAGGTCCAGCGGGATACTCTGGGCGGTGGATAATGAACTCTACTCCTATTGCTCAGGACACCAATGCAGGGAAGACAGGACAATGCGAGCAGACCTACCCCAGCCTAGCACTAGCAACACTAGAGACAGCTGTGGGGAGGGCAGGAAGAGCAGGCTTTAAGGCAGCCCAAGCCCGGCAGCAGATGAGGCCGGGGATGAAATGAGGACTGGCTCAGCAAGAAGGTGGGTAGACCAGGCTCAGCAGCCAGAAGAGGCCAGAAGGGTGGGGTGAGACCAGGGTCAGCAGCAGAAGAGGCAGGGGTGGGGTGAGACCACGCTCAGCAGCAGAAGAGGCCAGGGGGGTGGGGTGAGACCAGGGTCAGCAGCAGAAGAGGCAGGGGTGGGGTGAGACCAGGGTCAGCAGCAGAAGAGGCAGGGGTGGGGTGAGACCACGCTCAGCAGCAGAAGAGGCAGGGAGTGGGATTAGACCAGGCTCAGCAGCAGAAGAGGCAGGGGGAGGGGTGAGATCAGGCTCAGCAGCAGAAGAGGCAGGGAGTGGGATTAGACCAGGCTCAGCAGCAGAAGAGGCAGGGAGTGGGATTAGACCAGGCTCAGCAGCAGAAGAGGCAGGGGGAGGGGTGAGATCAGGCTCAGCAGCAGAAGAGGCATTGGTGGCGTGAGACCAGGCTCAGTAGAAGAGGCCAGGGGGTGGAGGGAGAACAGGCTCAGCAGCAGAAGAGGCAGGGAGTGGGATTAGACCAGGCTGAGGAAAAAGAAATTTTACATGGCCAATGTGTCCCCTGCGTGTACCCCATGTTTAGTGTATGTGTATGTCATCCATGTATTTTCCCTCTATGGCCTGCAATAATAATGCCTCTGCATTTCCGTCCCACATTAGGATGCCAGTTACCAAGTCTTCCATGAAAGAAACGTTTATATTGCATTGAGGCCCATGTTGTCCATGTTTTTGCACTGTGCACGTTTAAAATCGAGATGAACCCATTTTGTGGCTCAGCCTGAGCCAGGACCCGAAATTTAATTTTCATGCCTCCAGACACTCTGAAAGCTGCAGCTACGTATCCCTGACCTCTCGCATACTTTTGGCTCAGCCGAGAGGGGCCCAGCCCGGGGTGCCAAGACAGTATTTTGCACACAGTTATCTACTTGCTCCACAGAATCACATTCCTGCCTAGTGAAGAAGGTAAACAGAACCCGTCTGCAAAGATAGGGCCTAGCCTTTCTGTATCCGTTTAAGTGATTTGCAGAGCTCGCATCCATAGAAAGCCCAAAGCCCACACGCAATGAACGAAGAAATATATGCCCACACTGGCTCTTGGTGATGAGCAACCTTTGCTTGAGCGACCTTTACTTCAGAGAATACATCCTCCAAACCTAAGATATCAGATAATACCAGACGTGCAGGTCGTCCTGACATTGAAGGCCTCTCTATTAGACCGAAAGTCAGCTCCCCCCAGCTTCCCCCAGTTACACGTCGATTGCACGTCATGACCAAGTTGCGCACACAAGTAGGGCAAAGGTTTCAGCTGACCACGCAGACCCCCTCCATGTATCCACCCACCTATGACACACCTATGACTCCTCAAGTGAACGCCCTCATGCACGCCCTCATGCTCTTATCTCTTTCTTTCTCTTGCTCTGCCTGGAGCGCTCCTCCTTCTCTATGCAATTTAATGTATAAATATTGTACTCTGTGAATAAAGTTTAGAAGACCCTTCCTGAACCTTAGTGGTGATGGAACCCGATTCTCCCTTAACTCGAGTTACTGAAATAAAGCCCTTTTGAATCGGACACCACAGACTCTGCCTCTCACTATATGCATGACCCTTTGTTTAAGTATAGAAATTATGACAGGGTAATACTTTATTTACCACAAGGCTCCGCAGCAGAAGAGGCAGGGAGTGGGATTAGACCAGGCTCAGCAGCAGAAGAGGCAGAGAGTGGGATTAGACCAGGCTCTGCAGCAGAAGAGGCAGGGAGTGGGATTAGACCAGGCTCTGCAGCAGAAGAGGCAGGGAGTGGGGTGTGTCCAGGCTCAGCAGCAGAAGAGGCAGAGAGTGGGATTAGACCAGGCTCAGCAGCAGAAGAGGCAAGGGGTGGGATGAGACAAGGCTCAGCAGCAGAAGAGGCAGTGGGTAGGGTGAGACCAGGCTCAGCAGAAGATGTGGCCATGGGGGGTGGGGCGAGACCAGGCTTAGCAGCTAATGAGGCAAGGTTTGGGGTGGGAACTGGCCAGGCGGCAGAAGAGGCAGGGGTGGGGTGAGACCAGACTCAGCAGCAGAAGAGGTAAGGGGTGGGGTGAGACCAGGCTCTGCAGCAGATAGTCCAAGGAGAGCAGACCTACTCCAACCTAGGACTAGCAACAGTAAAGACAGCTGTGGGGCATGCAACAAGAAAAGGCTCTCATGTAGTCTGAGCCAGCAGCAGATGAGGCCAGGGAGGTGGTGGGGAGACCAGGTCCGCAGCAGCAGATGAGGCCAGGGAAGGGGTGAGACCAGTCTCAGCATCAGAAGAGGCTGCGGTGCGGGTAGGGAGACCAGGCTCAGCAGCAGATAAGGCCAAGGATGTGGGGGGTGAGACCAGG
Organism: Lissotriton vulgaris; assembly: GCF_964263255.1. Taxonomy (NCBI): domain Eukaryota; kingdom Metazoa; phylum Chordata; class Amphibia; order Caudata; family Salamandridae; genus Lissotriton; species Lissotriton vulgaris. The sequence continues at coordinate 38,238,114 of NC_141699.1, read as the reverse complement.
CTCAGCAGCAGCAAATGAGGCTATTGGGTATGATTAGACCAGTCTCAGCAGGAGATGAGGCCGAGGGGCGGGTGGGGAGACCAGGCTCAGCAGCAGATGAGGCTAGGGGGTGGGGTGAGACCAGGCTCCGCAGCAGAAGAGGCAGTGGGTAGGGTGAGACCAGGCTCAGCAGAAGATGTGGCCATGGGGGGTGGGGCGAGACCAGGCTTAGCAGCTAATGAGGCAAGGTTTGGGGTGGGAACTGGCCAGGCGGCAGAAGAGGCAGGGGTGGGGTGAGACCAGACTCAGCAGCAGAAGAGGTAAGGGGTGGGGTGAGACCAGGCTCTGCAGCAGATAGTCCAAGGAGAGCAGACCTACTCCAACCTAGGACTAGCAACAGTAAAGACAGCTGTGGGGCATGCAACAAGAAAAGGCTCTCATGTAGTCTGAGCCAGCAGCAGATGAGGCCAGGGAGGTGGTGGGGAGACCAGGTCCGCAGCAGCAGATGAGGCCAGGGAAGGGGTGAGACCAGTCTCAGCATCAGAAGAGGCTGCGGTGCGGGTAGGGAGACCAGGCTCAGCAGCAGATAAGGCCAAGGATGTGGGGGGTGAGACCAGGCTCAGCAGCAGCAAATGAGGCTATTGGGTATGATGAGACCAGTCTCAGCAGGAGATGAGGCCAAGGGGCGGGTGGGGAGACCAGGCTCAGCAGCAGATGAGGCTAGGGGGTGGGGTGAGACCAGGCTCCGCAGCAGAAGAGGCAGTGGGTAGGGTGAGACCAGGCTCAGCAGAAGATGTGGCCATGGGGGGTGGGGCGAGACCAGGCTTAGCAGCTAATGAGGCAAGGTTTGGGGTGGGAACTGGCCAGGCGGCAGAAGAGGCAGGGGTGGGGTGAGACCAGACTCAGCAGCAGAAGAGGTAAGGGGTGGGGTGAGACCAGGCTCTGCAGCAGATAGTCCAAGGAGAGCAGACCTACTCCAACCTAGGACTAGCAACAGTAAAGACAGCTGTGGGGCATGCAACAAGAAAATGATGAGACCAGTCTCAGCAGGAGATGAGGCCGAGGGGCGGGTGGGGAGACCAGGCTCAGCAGCAGATGAGGCTAGGGGGTGGAGTGAGAACAGGCTCATCAGCAGAAGAGGCAGGGAGTGGGGTAAGACCAGGCTCAGCAGCAGAAGAGGCAGGGAGTGGAGTGAGACCAGGCTCAGTATCAGAAGAGGCAGAGAGTGGGATTAGACCAGGCTCAGCAGCAGAAGAGGCAGGGTGGGATGAGACAAGGCTCAGCAGCAGAAGAGGCAGTGGGTAGGGTCAGACCAGGCTCAGCAGTAAATGAGGCAAGGGGGGTGGGGTGAGACCAGGCTTAGCAGCTAATGAGGCAAGGTTTGGGTGAAGAACCGGGTTTTTAGAACCCAGCGGCGCCATGGGCACGCCCAATGTCTTCGGGTTCACCTGTCTTAGAATACAGAGACATGGGATACTTCTCGGTAACGTCAAAGATCAAATTTATTGGCTGCAACCAGGAACAGAAGTCTACGAAGCACGACACGGGTGGTTGGCTAGAGACTGCACAATTTAGTATGGCGAGACATCGTCTTTTATGCCAAAAATCACATTCCTGACTAGCATCAATTATTTATGAACTGTCCAATCACAAAGTGACATTGCAAAAGGTATCGCATAACGACAAACCCCCTTTTCAGTTGTCCAGCCCACCATCAATTACACGGAAAAACCCAACATTCTTGCTCGGACAGGCCGGACGAACCCATAATAAAAAGGCCTCAACCCAAACCATAAATAGGCCATAAAAGAAGGAACAGAAACAGATTAAGCAAGATAGAAGGGTGTGTGCGTGTACCATAAACTCAGCAATGTCCTGCTCTTTGATCTCTATCTTGACCAGCTGCCGAACAAGGAACTGGCTCAACAAGGTTAGCTTCGGGCAATGGAGTCAGTTCGCTCAGGTCACACAAAAGTCAGCTAAAGGTGTACGTGTCCCAAAGACTCGCTCGGCCATAGTCATCGGCCTATGTGAGGGCAACCACAAAACAGCTGCCGTACACAAAATGGAACCCGAAGGTTCGAAACGAAATCCCTGAATACACAGTGTATCCATCAATCGAACATGATGAAAACACTCGTACATACCGCACTCATCATTTGTGGCCTGCTGTTACCAAAATCGTCAGGATACAACGACCTTCATGAAACGGGTTCAGAATCACCGAACCCCAGGCCCTCCTTTTGCCCTTACATAGTCAATAAACCCAAACTCACGTCAGTCTGAATCCAGGTCTATAATCATCAGATCATCAAGATGTTGCTGTAGCATCATCCTAGTACTTAGTAGCTCTCTCTGGACAGGTCTCCTCGCACACGAAGTAGCACAAAGGCCACCTATAGCAGGAGCACACTGTACACAAAGACAGAACAGGAAAATTATAGCTAAAACCATCCCAATGATCATCAGAATCTTCCATCATCAGGTGGATAACAATCCCCAAAACCATCCCATTAACAACCAATCTCCTTCGTCCACATGTACAGACTCGGAGATCTTATGTAGCTTGGAAATGGCTTGGTACACCTTCGGAGCGTTGTCTGGAATGAAAACGCAGCAGCTCGATTGAATCAATTTACATACCCCTCCTCTATCTGCAAGTATGACATCTAACGCAACTCTGTTCTGAAGAGTCATAAGGCGATCCAACTGGGGCTCAGCAGTCCAGTTACTAAGGGCACCGGCAGTCTCAACTATGGTGGACTCAACCACTCTCGTCAGTTGTCGAATGTTCCTGCTGTTAGCCATAGGTCCCCAAAACTGCAGAAAACCCTTCAAGAAATCTCCTAATTCCTGTCCTGCAGTATCTTCCTTACTGAAGACACCTCTAACAACTCTCGTCTTGTGGTAATCTGCCACAGCTGTATACGTAGGAGGCAACAGGAACGAGACAAAACATGTGCCCGAGAAGTCCGGGGGCAACCATGTGTATGCTCTATCGTAACAGACGAAATAGGTACCCTTAGCTGCTAAAAACGATGGGGAAGTCTGGGACGCAAAAACATACGTCTCAGTGCAAACACTTTTCCCTAACTGAGCTCTCGGATTCTTGCCATTACCTTGCAGACAGTAATGATCCTGATGGGGTACAATTTGGAGAGGATCTTTTCGCTCGCTGGTTTCCACTCAGACTAACTCCATATCCAGTCACGTTCCATCCAATATACGCTAGTGTCTCATCTCTTGGGAAAGTCTCATAGGAATTAATTCCTCTAATCATCAATCAATCAATCAATCACGGCATTTATAAAGCGCGCTACTCACCCGGGAGGGTCTTAAGGCGCTGAGGGAAGGGGTGTGTTACTGCTCGAACAGCCAGGTCTTGAGTTGCTTCCTGAAGGAGAGATGGTCTTGGGTGCGTCGAAGGTGAGTAGGGAGGGAGTTTCAGGTCTTGGCTGCCAGGTAGGAGAAGGATCTTCCTCCGGCGGTGGTTCTGCGGATGCGAGGTACGGTGGCGAGTGCGTGGCTGGTAGATCGTAGCTGGCGCGTGGGCGTGTAGAAGGTCATTCGGTTGTTGAGGTACTTGGGTCCCAGGTCGTGTAGAGCCTTGTGTGCGTGGGTGAGGAGTCTGAACGTGATTCTTTTGTTGACGGGGAGCCAGTGCAGTTCTCTCAGGTGTCCGGTGATGTGGCTGTGTCGGGGGATGTCCAGGATCAGTCGAGTGGAGGCGTTCTGGATTCGTTGGAGTCTTCTCTGGAGTTTGGCTGTGGCTCCGGCGTAGAGGGCGTTTCCGTATTCCAGTCGGCTGGTGACGAGTGCCTGGGTGACGGTCTTCCTGGTTTCAATGGGGATCCATCTGAAGATCTTACGGAGCATGCACAGGGTGTTGAAGCACGAGGAAGAAACGGCGTTGACTTGTCTGGTCATTGACAGGGAGGAGTCCAGGATGAAGCCCAGGTTGCGTGCGTGGTCTGTAGGTTTGGGGGCGGTGCCCAGGGCCGGGGGCCACCAGGAGTCGTCCCAGGCGGAGGGTGATGATCCCAGGATGAGGACTTCCGTCTTGTCTGAGTTCAGTTTAAGACGGCTGTTTCTCATTCAGTCGGCGACGTCTTTCATCCCTTCGTGTAGGTTGGCTCTGGCGGTGGTGGGATCGTTGGTGAGAGAGAGGATCAGCTGGGTGTCGTCGGCGTAGGAGATGATGTTGAGGTTGTGTTGGCGTGCGATGGCTGTGAGGGGGCTCATGTAGACGTTGAAGAGGGTCGGGCTGAGGGAAGATCCTTGTTGTACGCCGCAGATGACTTCGGTGGCCTCGGATCTGAACGGAGGGAGGAGGACTCTCTGGGTTCTTCCGGTGAGGAACGAGATGATCTATTCCAGCGCTTTCTCTCGGATTCCAATGTTGCTGAGGCGCTTCACTAGGGTTCGGTGGCAGACTGTGTCGAACGCTGCGGAGAGGTCCAGGAGGATGAGGGCCGCTGTTTCCCCGTTGTCGATCAGGGTTCTGATGTCGTCAATGGCTGCGATCAGGGCGATCTCGGTGCTGTGGTTGGCCCGAAATCCGGACTGCGAGTGGTCGAGGGATCCGTTCGTCTCAAGGAAGGCGGCAAGCTGTGTGTTGACGGTCTTCTCGATGACTTTGGCCGGGAAAGGAAGGAGCGAGATGGGACGGTAGTTCTTGAGGTCGGTAAGGTCCGCTGTTGGTTTCTTCAGGAGGGCGGTCAGCTCGGCGTGCTTCCAGCTCTCCGGGAAGGTGGCGGTGTGGAAGGAGGAGTTGATGGTGTCTCGGAGATGGGGTACGATGGTGGCGGTGGCTTTGTTGAAGATGTGGTGTGGGCAGGGGTCGGTTGGTGATCCGGAGTGGATGGAGTTCATCGTGCGGGTGGTGTCTTCGGTGCTGATCGGGGTCCAATTGAAAAGGGTGGTGGTGGCGGGCGTTGGTTCGGTGGTAGGGTGCGTGGTCTGTGAGTCGAAGCTGTTGTGTATGTCGGCGATCTTGCGGTGGAAGAACGAGGCGAGGGAGTCGCAGAGGTCTTGCGTGGGGGTGATGTCGTTGGTTCCTGCGCTGGGGTTGGAGAACTCTTTGACGATGCTGAAGAGTTCTTTGTTGTCGTGGGCGTTGTTGTCCAGTCGTTCATTGAGTGCCGTCTTCTTGGTGGCACGGATTAGTTGATGGTGCTTGTGGGTAGCGTGCTTGAGGGCGGTCCAGTTGTCTGTGGTGCGGTTGAGCCGCCAGGCTCTCTCGAGGGTGCGGCAGTTCTTCTTGGATTTCTTGAGTTCGCCGGCGAACCAGGGGGTTCTCTTGCTGCTGAGTCTGCTGGGGGGGTTCTTGAGTGGTGCGAGGTCATCGGCCCAGGCGGTCAGCCACTTGGTGAGGTTGCTGGCTGCTACGTTGGGGTCCGTTGTGCTGGTGGGGGTGTTCTGGCTGAGGGAGGCGGTGAGTTACTCGGCGGTGATCTTGTTCCAGCTGCAGCGGGGGACCTGTTGCGGATGGAGGTGGGTCGTATTTCTATTGAAGCTGAAGTGGACGCAGCTGTGGTCGGTCCAGTGGAGTCCGGTGGCGTGGCTGAAGGAGACGTGCTTGCTGGATGTGAAGACAGGGTCAAGCGTGTGTCCGGCGTAGTGGGTGGGGGTGTCCACCAGTTGCTTGAGTCCGAGGTTGGCGAGGTTGTCCAGCAGGGCGGTGGTGTTTCGGTCGTTGTTGTTCTCCAGGTGGAAGTTGAGGTCCCCTAGGAGGATGTAGTCGGTGGAGGGAAGGGCGTGCGGGCTGATGAAGTCTGCGATGTCTTCGCTGAACTGCGTGCATGGTCCCGGTGGTCTGTAGATGAGGGTGTCTCGGAGGGTGGTCTTGGGGTCGGTGTGGATCTGGAAGTGCAGGTGCTCGGCGGCGGAGAATGTTTTGTCGGAGTTGGTCGAGATGCGGATGGTGTTCTTGTGTACGATGGCGATGCCTCCTCCGGTCTGGTTGACGCGGTCCTTCCGGGTGATCTTGTATCCGTCCGGGAGGGCTGTGGCGATGTCGGGCGCTGAGGAGGCGTTCATCCAGGTTTCGGTGAGGAAGGCGACGTCCGGTGTAGTTGCGTCGAGCAGGTCCCAGAGTTCCACGGCGTGCCTGTGGACCGATCGGGTGTTCAGCAGGATGCACTTCAAGTGGTTGGTGTTAGTGTTGGAGTCGGCGGGGGCGGTGCAGGTCCGGTGGCAGGTGAAGCGGCAGGCTTTGCAGGCGAAGGGTCCGTTGGTGCGTCTCGGGGTGGCTCGGTAGCAGGCGGGGTTCCGGCCGGTGTTGAGTGCGTTGAGAGTGGTGGCGTCGTAGGTCCGTTGGGTAGTCTTGCATCGGCGGGGGCCAAGGGTCCTGGCGCTGGGCGCGGTCCAGGCGCGGACGGGCTTACCTTTGGCGCACCTTCGGCGCTCAATCGGTGCTCCCGCTGCGCGCGTCCGCTGCGCGGTCGCTCTGGGGGCGTCATAAGAAGAGAGCTGGGAGGGAGGGTCCGCTGGGAGGCGGGAGCATGGGAGCCTATCGGCTGGCGGGGCCACAGGCAGGCAGCGGCGGGAAAAACGAGTGCGGGCTTGGCGGGCGACCCTGCGGCGGCTGGGGCGCTAGATGAGGAAGCAGACGGCGTAGGCGAGCAGGCAGGCACAGGCAGCAGGAGGCAGGTAAGGCCCAGGAAGCAGAGCACTATTCTTTGGATTGTCTTTCACAGAACGTAGGGGGTAGACTTCACGAGCATAGATGAACATCGTTCTGTATGCCCACATAGAACCATTGTAACTGAATGGCAGGACCAGGTAAGGAATACCTTTATCGGTAGTATGAGGCATAAGACCACACACCCAAAAATTAGTCGTGTTCACTACTAGCTGGTGTTGGTGCAGAAGTTGAACAAAGGAATTATTAATGAATTCCAATCTTCTAATGGACTCATGTTCAGGCAGAGGGTGAAAAGAATGCGAAGAAACAGTAGGAGAAGGCATAGGTTGTGTAGTGGGTGCAAACGTCACTTGAAAAGATAATATAATATATCCCATCAGAAACATCATCAGGCTAAGTAGCATAAAAAGACATAATATTAAGAAACACTTTCCACTCATAATTTTGCAAATTTTGCTCTTAAAGCTCATTCTTTCAACAGGTCTCTCCATCTCGAAAAACTCCATCATCTAACTGTGCTGTTCGCGGCAGTTAATTCGATTCGCTCAGTGTACCTCTGAATGTCCTAGGGAATGCCCTAAAATAAACTAGAACCGTCGACCTTGTGTCTACACGGCAGTACGCTCTAAGTCTTTATACCGCGACCCTACAGCTGAACCCGGATGGCGGTTCGAAAAACAAAAATCGGTCAAAACAGTTTCTCAGATGGGAGAGCTTAGCTTCAAAAAGCCGAACACAACGCATCACGCGATTCTGAAAAACTCTTCTGGCATTCGTCAGTCCAAGGAATAGGATTCGGAGTATCCTTAATAGTAAGAGCTAACAAAGGTTTTGAAAGAAGTGAAAAATTCGGAATCCACTGTCTACAATATGATGTAATACATAGGAAAGCACGCACTTCTCTCTGTGTCGTTGGCACACTCATGTTCGCAATCGCTTGAATTCTCTCTGGGGTCAATCTTCTTCTCTCCTTCGATAAGAGATCACCTAAGTAGGTCACTTCTTGTCGACAATACTGCAACTTCGAAAGAGACACCTTATGATGGAAGTCAGACAAATGACGTAACAACGACAAAGTAGCTTCTTTACAAATCTCCTCATTATCAGCAGCAACTAACAAATCGTCGACATACTGAATAAGGGCAGCACCGTCAGGTAAAACAATCATATCAAGCTGTGTTTTCAAAGCCTGACTATAGATCGATGGACTCTCACAATAGCCTTGAGGAGCGCGCTTGAACCGGAAACTTCGGCCTCCTAAAGAGAAGGCAAAAATATCTCTACTCTCCTCGGCAATCGGGATGCTGAAGAAAGCATTCTTCAAATCAATCACCGAAAACCACGTAGCAGAAGCTGGAATCATAGTCAGTAAAGCAGTGATATCTGGCACAACTGGAAATTGCGGAACTACAATCTTATTCACCTCGCGGAGATCGATCACAAACCTATATACAGGCGGTTGCGAAGAATCAGTACATTTCAGAACAGGCAAAACAGGACTATTGCACACATTACCTCTCTTTTCTTCAATTACACCCTTCTCAATCAGATCATAGATGATCGTTAAAAGCGCTCTTTCACCATCACTAGAAATCCGATATTGGGGAATACGTGGCAATCTAGCATTTGCTTTCAGCGTCACAACATATGGCGGGATCTCCAAAAGACCCACATCATTAGGACCAGTAGCCCAAAGAGAATCAGGAAGAGAAGACAATTCTGCTGGAAGTCGATCTTTAGATAAATACATCGGAGAGATCACTCTCTTACCCAGTGTAAGCTGTACTCCTGAAGGAGAACAATGTAGTGTTGCATACAATCTTTTCAACAAATCTAATCCCAACAAGTTCTCACCACAACCTGTCATCAAAATAAGGGGTGCTTCAAATTCACAAGGTCCAACAGAAAGAGACAAAGGACTAGAAATCGGATTACTAACCGGGGCGCCAGAAAAACCTACTGAAACATTTGTTAAGCCAGACAAAGGTGCGCCAGGGAGTTTAGAGTGCATAATAGAACACTTCGCAGCAGCAGTAGCCAACAGAAAAGGCTCTGACACACATGATGTAATCACTTCAACATAAGGTCCACTCTGATCTACTGGAACTGAAACAACTCCCTCTCTTTGCCAATGGCTGTCCTAGCAATCATTACCGTCCATATTCTGACCTTCGACATAGTAGTCGTCAGCATAGTACTGAGTCGTCCTACTAGACGCACCATTCTGCTGATCAAAACTATTCATCGAAATCTGTGGGGGCAAAGAACGCGCGTTCTGGGGGAACACACCACAACCCCTACCTCTAGGAGCTTGCTGAACACCTCGACCTCTCACACCAGAAGCACCATTCATGCGCTGTAATAGAACCGGACAACTATTTTGAAAAGACCCTCTTCTTTACAATACGCACATTGATTAGGGCCTATAGGAAAACACTGTTGAGAAGACTCAAACCTTTGCGAGTTTCTCTTAGACTGCTGAGGTTGCTGATAATCGCGCTGATTACTACGAGGCGGATACGCTTGCTGAAAAAGAACCTTCGTCTTCAACTCTTTAGTCTTCTTGTCTGCTCTATCTTTCTCATCCTTATCCCTATTCTCATAGTACTGTGCAGTAGCCAATATCTGCGCGGACGAAGAAACAGCCCATGAACTCTCTGAATCCTTCAACTTAGTACATAACTCGGGAAGCAAATTATGCACAAACTCATCAACAAACAACCGTTGACCACCTTCCGTACTCATGTCCTGACCACTATGGTCGATAAACGTCTCTTCAAACCTAGTGAAGAAATCAGACACACTTTCGTCTTTCTTCTGCTTACATGCAGACAATTTATCCCAGTTTACGCACATAGCAGGCATCAAAGTCTTCATGTAAGTAATGATCTTATCAGGAAGTTCGGCAACTAAAGGTTCAGGTTTAGCACCACCAACTTGTCGACCATCCGCGGCACCAATATTATTCCATGTATCACCTAACTCTTGCACATGATCCGTATGACAAATCAGTCCCCATAAAGGCTGTGGAACTACATTTCCAAACATGTCTATATCAGCTAAATTCATAACACATGAGTCTGCAGTCTGTGATAATTCCTTATAGTACCCTGCAGGATTTTTACGAAGATCAGGTAAAGTCTGCTTAAGGGCCAAAACTTCAGCTCGCTTCCATGGAACATGTACCCAAACATGCTGAAAATGAGCCAGTGCAGCTACAATACCAGCAACAGCGTTGGCCTGAACAGCCTCTTTCCACACTGGAGGAACCTCTCTCATCGGATATTGTCGCGTTTTTCTCCTAACAGAAGGATCAGGCTCAAACAACGGGTGAGAAGGAGACTTGCTCCTAAACGACAACAATGTCACAACTGCTCTCTCAACGTCGAGACCCACTATAGTACCCTTTGCAAACTCGGACTGTACACAGAATAACTCAGACGGAGTCTGTCCCAAATCACCATCTTCCCATTCTTCACGAAGGAAAGTACATATCTTGTCAAAAACATACCTCTGCTTCGGTGCTTCCCATTGACGGAAGACATCCATAACAGACAATAAACTATATCTCAAAGAATTAGTAACCCATTTACGCGCTAAATTATCCAATACTTCCCACTCTTCGGGACCAGGCATTTGGCTATGCAATTGTTTACGCGCTGAAACAGGGGTCATACTCAATGACCCAAAGAAAGGAGACAAAAGACCAGTAATAGTATCAGTCATTCTTTGTCGAATGGAAGGAGACATTGACAAAAGGACAGGAGACAAAGCAGAATGAGAGGAAACCAATGTAGGAGCAGTAGTAGAAGAAGTAGCAAGTACAGGAGACAAAGTCGTAGGAATTGGAGACGGAGCAGGTAGCAAAGTCGGCGGCCCTTGAGAATGCTGCGCCACTCACTCGCTTGTTCTTCTTCGTTATTTTTAAACTGTATAGCAGCCTGCATTATCGAGATACCCTTCTCTCTTTTATTTCTCTTCGCTAATTTAATTTCTTTCTGTTTGGCTTCCTTTCGTCATAGGCGGAAAGAGTCAAACATCGCCGGCCGGGCTTTCTTCTTAAAGAGTTTAACTTCCAGATTATCTAAAATATCCGTGTCATAACTACCATATTGGGGCCACTTTAGGACACCATCCTTCCTAGTATAGCGAACCCACACTTCATTATACATGATGGGGCCCACGCCATGTTTCAAATAGAGCTCATAGGTCGGAGTTCCAATCGAAGGTACCGGACACAAATTCTCCAATCGGGAATCCCTATGACAACCACAACAAAATATCTTTCCAAGTCTGCTGAGACCAGGCATCTTCGCTCACTTGTGTAGCTTCAAACCTCAAGGGAATATCGAATACAATAGTCTCGCGAATACACGGGTCCCTCGTCTTTGGAGCTTGCAAGTCCCAAATCAAAGATCCCAAGGGATACCCAAAACTAAGGACTGGGAGACGCTCCACTCATACTTAACTGAGGTATCGATGATGTCGCCAGAAGACCCGTCTATCGTCTCGCTCTACAAATCATCAAAGGGTCCAAGACAGGGCGACATTCAGGGCAGCAGTCCTTCGTAGCCCTCGGAAAGCGGGGAACCTCGCAGCAAAGACTTTCGGACCACGACGACATACAGGGGTCGATGAAGTGGTAGGCCTTCCTCCAGAATTTTCACACGAAGCTCCTCACGATCTTCAGGCTTGGACCGGTACCCCTGAAGTCGCCCCACATTGGGCGCCAACTGAAGAACCGGGTTTTAGAACCCAGGGGCACGCCCAATGTCTTTGGGTTCACTTGTCTTAGAATGCAGAGACACGGGATACTTCTCGGTGACGTCAAAGAACAAATTTATTGGCTGCAACCAGGAACAGAAGTCTACGAAGCATGACACGGGTGGTTCGTTAGAGACTGCACAATTTAGTATTGTGAGACATTGTCTTTTATGCCAAAAATCACATTACTGACTAGCATTAATTATTTATGAACTGTCCAATCACAAAGTGACATTGCAAAAGGTATCGCATAACGACAAACCCACTTTTCAGTTGTCCAGCCCACCATCAATTACACGGGAAAACCCAACATTCTTGCTCGGACAGGCCGGACGAACCCATAATAGGAACAGAAACAGATGAGAAGCAAGATAGAAGGGTGTGTGCGTGTACCATAAACTCAGCAATGTCCTGCTCTTTGATCTCTATCTTGACCAGCTGCCGAACAGGGAACTGGCTCAACAAGGTTAGCTTCGGGCAATGGAGTCAGTTCGCTCAGGTCACATAGAAGTCCGCTAAAGGTTTACGTGTCCCAAAGACTCGCTCGGCCATAGTCATCGGCCTATGTGAGGGCAACCACAAAATGGCTGCTGTACATAAAATGGAACTCGAAGGTTCGAAACAAAATCCCTGAATACACAGTGTATCCATCAATCGCACATGACGAAAACACTCGTACATACCGCACTCATCATTTGCGGCCTGCTGTTACCAAAATCGTCACGATACAATGACCTTTATGAAACGGGTTCAGAATCACGGAACCTCATGGTGTGGGAACTGGCTCGGCAGCAGAAGAGGCAGGGGTGGGTTGAGACCAGGCTCAGCAGCAGAAGAGGCAGGGGTGGGTTGAGACCAGGCTCAGCAGCAGAAGAGGTAAGGCGTGGGGTGAGACCAGGCTCAACAGCAGATAGTCCAAGGAGAGCAGACCTACTCCAACCTAGGACTAGCAACAGCAAAGACAGCTGTGGGGCATGCAACAAGAAAAGGCTCTCATGTAGACCAAGCCAGCAGCAGATGAGGCCAGGGAGGTGGTGGGGTGACCAGGTCTGCAGCAGATGAGGCCAGGGAAGGGGTGAGACCAGTCTAAGCATCAGAAGAGGCTGCGGTGCGGGTGGGGAGACCAGGCTCAGCAGCAGATGAGGCTAGGGGTGTGATGAGACCAGTCTCAGCAACAAGCAGACAGGCCTGAATGATGCAGTAAGACCCTTCAGGGGCTCAATGAGGAAGATGAGTTGCAAATTCTGCTTGCTGAATAACTAACAGAATCTAGCAACATAAGACACCCACTTTTTCTATGAACACAAAGGGAAGTTTAACACTACCACAATTTGTGAAAATGGTCTATTCTCCTCAATTGCACGTGTGACATTTTCCAGTAATTCCAATGTGCCAAGCAAGCCTGACCGTCCCCAAAAGAACTGTGGGTTCATTCATCTCAAGTCAATTTTGTGAAAAGGGTGTTAAAGTGGAGTCTCTCTCAGCACAATTTCTGAATGGATGTGGGTGACAGATGGAGTTTATAAGATGCAGTGTCACCTGGCCCATCATGTACCTTAAGATGTACCTGCAGCTCAAGCATGCACTTCTTTCTGCCCTCCCAAGAGACTCTCAATCCTATTGTGCGTCTCGAAACCTTCTAGGGAGAGGCTGGGTTGAAAATAAATATTTACACATTTCATAGATTCTGAGGCAGTGCAGGAGAGCGAGGTGTCCCTGCAGGCTCAGCAGCAGTGCAGGAGAGCGAGGTGTCCCTGCAGGCTCAGCAGCAGTGCAGGAGAGCGAGGTGTCCCTGCAGGCTCAGCAGCAGTGCTGGAGAGCGAGGTGTCCCTGCAGGCTCAGCAGCAGGGCAGGAGAGCGAGGTGTCCCTGCAGGCTCAGCAGCAGTGCTGGAGAGCGAGGTGTCCCTGCAGGCTCAGCAGCAGGGCAGGAGAGCGAGGTGTCCCTGCAGGCTCAGCAGCAGTGCAGGAGAGCGAGGTGTCCCTGCAGGCTCAGCAGCAGTGCAGGAGAGCGAGGTGTCCCTGCAGGCTCAGCAGCAGTGCTGGAGAGCGAGGTGTCCCTGCAGGCTCAGCAGCAGGGCAGGAGAGCGAGGTGTCCCTGCAGGCTCAGCAGCAGTGCTGGAGAGCGAGGTGTCCCTGCAGGCTCAGCAGCAGTGCAGGAGAGCGAGGTGTCCCTGCAGGCTCAGCAGCAGTGCAGGAGAGCGAAGTGTCCCTGCAGGCTCAGCAGTGCTGTCGCTCAGGTGAAGGAGAGCTTAGTGGTTCTTACAGCAGAAGGATTGGACTGATCTTACAGACTGGATTTCAGGAAGGAATATTGCAATTATTTTGCTCACATATTTCTCATAAATACAATATTTTCGTTTTGACAAAATAAATGCAATTCTCATAAATGTCAGTTTATTATTTCAGGAAAAACGATTTGCCCTGAAATAACAACTTTTCATGTTTAATAAATTCATGTTCGAGGGCCAAACATCAACACTGTTCTCATCAAACTTCCTGCGTGCACTGTGGGGCAGTCATGGGACACACAGATGTGCTCTGTGTGGGGCAGTCATGCGACACACAGATGTGCTCTGTGTGGGGCAGTCATGCGACACACAGATGTGCACTGTGTGGGGCAGTCATGTCACACACAGATGTGCTCTGTTGTGGGGCTGTCATGTCACACACAGATGTGCTCTGTGTGGGGCAGTCATGCGACACACAGATGTGCTCTGTGTGGGGCAGTCATGCGACACACAGATGTGCTCTGTGTGAGGCAGTCATGTCACACACAGATGTGCTCTGTGTGGGGCTGTCATGCGACACACAGATGTGCTCTGTGTGGGGCAGTCATGCGACACACAGATGTGCTCTGTGTGGGGCAGTCATGTCACACACAGTTGTGCTCTGTGTGGGGCAGTCATGCGACACACAGATGTGCTCTGTGTGGGGCAGTCATGCGACACAGATGAGCTCTGTGTGGGGCAATGGTTGCAACAAGGGGGGTACTGGACTGTTCCTGAATGTGACTAGAGGGAAGATTAGTTGGCGTGACCAAAGGTGTGGATGTGACACCCAAGGGCATCCATTTTGTTGGATGGATTGGCCTCACACACCCCGAAGGATGTCATGCTTCATCATCGGCGGTTGCTCCTCGTCGGGGAGGCGGTGCAATCCCCGACGGGCTCACCTCAAAGAGGGGCTCTTTGGCGGAGATCTTTTTCCAACTGCCTTATGGTGAGGTGCGGTGCACTTTCTTAGGTTTTAATCATCATGGGTATGAACCCAGCTACACTGTAGAGCCTGGTTAGCTACAGCATGTGACTCATGTATATATTACAAATCCCTTGTTTTAATCCACTTCCTCATACTTCACAGATATACCCACTTCATTCACTTTGTGGGTGTTGAGAACGCCATACTATAGATAGGTGGCATACTTAACCACTCAGGCATGTGTCGTCTGTGACTTTGTACACAAGTACACCTTTAGCATGCCACGCTTGCTCACTTTTCTTTCCCATTGGCGTGACCATATTGTATAAATTACGTATATTGTTTTAACTATTGTTGTTTTATCTCCCTTCTATACTTAGGCATAGGACAACCAACACAGAGGTAATACAAACACAAACCCACACATGACACTAGCATGTGGTTTAATCACCTTTTTTAGGTCCTGATGAATCGCGGGTTACTACAGCCCACCGCGAGAAACATGTCGACCGTTGTACACTACTAGCCCCATCTAGGTTCACCTGAATTTACTCGTTGATTCCTAGTGAGCTAGCCCCCTGTTTTTAACTGCAGCGAGGGACCCCCTGAATAAAGTTCGTTCCAGGTACCCTTAGCTACATTTTAATATCCCTTCTTCACTACCACACACCACCCTGCCCACACACCCGCACCTCACCATAAGGCAGTTGGGAAAAGATCTCCGCCAAAGAGCCCCTCTTTGAGGTGAGCCCGTCGGGGATTGCACCGCCTCCCCGACGAGGAGCAACCGCCGATGATGAAGCATGACATCCTTCGGGGTGTGTGAGGCCAATCCATCCAACAAAATGGATGCCCTTGGGTGTCACATCCACACCTTTGGTCACGCCAACTAATCTTCCCTCTAGTCACATTCAGGAACAGTCCAGTACCCCCCTTGTTGCAACCATTGCCACGGGCACATACTGAGACTGGACCTTCCACTCCCTTGAGTGGTAATTGGTGCCCTTTGATCTAGCGATCTACCTTCTCCCCTCTTTTTCAAACACTCTGTGTGGGGCAGTCATGTCACACACAGATGTGCTCTGTGTGGGGCAGTCATGCGACACACAGATGTGCTCTGTGTGGGGCAGTCATGCGACACACAGATGTGCTCTGTTGTGGGGCAGTCATGAGACACACAGATGTGCTCTGTGTGGGGCAGTCATGCGACACACAGATGTGCTCTGTGTGGGGTAGTCATGCGACACACAGATGTGCTCTTTTGTGGGGCAGTCATGCGACACACAGATGTGCTCTGTGTGGGGCAGTCATGACACACACAGATGTGCTCTGTGTGGGGCAGTCATGCGACACACAGATGTGCTCTGTGTGGGGCAGTCATGTCACACATAGATGTGCTCTGCGTAGGGCAGTCATGTCACACACAGATGTGCTCAGTAGTGGGGCAGTCATGTCGCACACAGATGGGCTCTGTGTGGGGCAGTCATGTCACACACAAATGTGCTCTGTGTGGGGCAGTCATGCGACACACAGATGTGCTCTGTGTGGGGCAGTCATGTCACACACAGATGTGCTCTGTGTGGGGCAGTCATGCGACACACAGATGTGCTCTGTGTAGGGCAGTCATGCGACACACGGATTTGGTCTCTTGTGGGGCAGTCATGCAACACACAGATGTGCTCTGTGTGGGGCAGTCATGTCACACACAGATGTGCTCTGTGTGGGGCAGTCATGCAAAACACAGATGTGCTCTGTGTGGGGCAGTCATGTCACACACAGATGTGCTCTGTGTGGGGCAGTCATGTCACACACAGATGTGCTCAGTTGTGGGGCAGTCATGTCGCACATAGATGTGCTCTGTGTGGGGCAGTCATGTCACACACAAATGTGCTCTGCTGTGGGGCAGTCATGCGACACACAGATGTGCTCTGTTGTGGGGCAGTCATGTCACACACAGTTGTGCTCTGTGTGGGGCAGTCATGCGACACACAGATGTGCTCTGTTTTGGGGCAATCATGTCACACACAGATGTGCTCTGTGTGGGGCAGTCATGTCACACTCAGATGTGCTCTGTTTTTTCTTTTGAAGGTGCTTTTTGATCATTCAGTCTTAGGTAGTTTTTTAAGGGGAGCACAGGTTGACTGTCCTCACAGGGATGGTTCAAGATTTTTTGTAACACTGGTGGTCAGATTGTTAGGCTGTCATCCTCTTTCAGGTTTATGATTGCTCTATACAAGTAGGGAAGCTGTGCAGGTAGACTGACACAGTGCTTTGAAAAGTTTTTTGCACGATAGAAAGAGCATTTCATTTTGTATTTTCTACTGGTTGGAATTCAAGGCCAGCTGCTTCTAAATGGCTGGGAACAGTTGAGTTTTTAGGTGCCTCTGGGGTATCATCATTTTTTCAGAGTTTATCAAAAGAGGATCATTTCTTGAAAAAATGGTATCTTAACAACAAAGATCGAATATGGAGATCTGGAGATATGAATGTTTAAAGTTATGAATAAACTACACCAAAAAGCATTAAGCTTCAACTGCAGTCACCGAGTTACACTTGATGTGGACCAAGGCGCTATTTAAGGCTGATTACGATGGAGTGCGGATCAGATACAGAAAACAGATTTGACCCAGTCGGAAGCTTTGCCTTCTAACTTAGTCTCTGAAATGTGAAGTCCTTCTTCTGTCTTCCACAGATAAAGTATTTTTCTGAAGAGGGTACCCAGGGGTGCCACATTTATGCCTGGGACAAACTTGTGGGTAGGGAGACTCAGGGACCCTTCTTAACCAACAGGGAAAAGTTCCCAGGGGTAACCGTACCCACCATTGCATCAGTTCCTGTGTGCCCAGCTGCAATCACACAGTGTCCCTCTCTGCTCAAATCCAAGATGGTGAAACCCTTCTCCTCTTGTGAAGAGCTCGTACAGAGGTGAAGGCACAGAAATGAGCAGTCTCTCCTCTGCTGTCACTCCAACCCATTTCAGGGAGCAGATTAACTCCTACGCTGCATTCCTGATTAGAGAAACTAAGAAGGGCCCTTCCGAGATGTCAGCAAACATTTGCGACAGGTTAGGCTTCTTTGAAGTTAATCAAGTTCTTGGATGCAGCCTAGATGGTCATCATGCTCGAGGAACAGAAAAACCTCCCAGACTCAAAGCCATTGTCCTGCTCTGGGAGCAGGTTTCACACCTCATCCAGTTGGCTAATTAGCTGCTAAGTGACAGTAGAAGCTCATGCCATTGACTTTAGGCAGGGAAAATGTAACATTCTAAATGTACCTTCTCATTAATAGTTATCACAAATTTGAATTCGATTTGAAATAACTTTTAAAAGAAAGCCTTTGATTTACATTCCTGGCTGCTTCCTAGATGAAATTAGCATTATTAAACGTTGTAATGTAATCCAGTGCTTCCCTGTGGAACAGCCAGTCTTTGCTACAGTAAAAATAGTTCTTGGGACATTTTCACTGTAAGGATATGTGCAGTGTTACATGTATATAGAGGGAGAAGAGGAGCACTCTCCAATTTTCTTGTGTACTCTGAATTATTCTAATGTAAACAAAAGGGTGCACACTGTGAACTGTGTTGGCTGCACAGTTTGTGAAAGACTCAAAAGAAATGTAAGCAAGGCCTACATGCAGGATGCACTGTTTACATTAGAATAATTCAGAGTACACAAGAAAATTGGAGAGTGCTCCTCTTCTCCCTCTATATACATGTAACACTGCACATATCCTTACAGTGAAAATGTCCCAAGAACTATTTTTACTGTAGCAAAGACTGGCTGTTCCATAGGGAAGCACTGGATTACATTACAACATTTAATAATGCTAATTTCAGCTAGGAAGCAGCAAAGAATGTAAATCAATGGCTTTCTTTTAAAAGTTATTTCAAATCGAATTCAAATTTGTGATAACTATTAACGAGAAGGTACATTTAGAATGTTACATTTTCCCTGCCTAAAGCCAATGGCATGAGCTTCTACTGTCACTTAGCAGCTTATTAACCCACTGGATGAGGTGTGAAACCTGCTCACAGATATTTGTTATGAATTAGAAAGAATGGACAGTTAAATGTATTTGAATTTGAATGTATGATGTATCTGGCCATGAAATACAATGCAAAGTGAAACATATGTACATATTCATTGAATTTAATCAACATGATATCATAAAAGAATGGATTGTGAATTCTTTATGAAAACTGTTTTCAAGATAATAAATCTGAAAGTATAAATACAAGTTAATCAATTATATATATATATTTTTTAAAAGATGACAATTGGATTGAATGTATTGAGAATAGTATTCTCCAGGAACAGTGCATCCTGCATGTAGGCCTTGCTTATATTTCTTTTCAGTGTTACATGTATACATGTCCTACCGTTTAAATACCATGCACCCTGCCTTAGTGCTTATAACATCAATTTAAGGATAACTTATTAATATATAAGACAATGTTTTAGGGCAGTCAGAAGTAGTTATTATAACATCTCAAACTGGCAGTTTAAAACTGCACCAGCCATGCTACAATGGTAGGCCTGCCGGCAGGTTTGCACTGTCACTGTCGACAGATTTTGCAGTGCTACTGAAGTGAGTGGCACAATGGGGGCTGCAGTCCACTAGTGAAATTTAACTTACTAACCCTGAGTACCCGTTTGACCACTTGTAGAGACCTCTAGGCCAGTTAGGCGCATGACCCATTTCAGTATATTATAGGGCTCAGAGCGCATGCACTGGGGCCTGATCAGCAAAGTCCCTGTGCACAGAGTCGAAAAATCAGCAGCATCAGTCCACATAAAATGCAGCTGATCATGCAATAAGTGAGTCATTTTTTTTTGCTCCGAATGATATGTATCGCTAGAGTGGTAGCGATTAAGTTGTGTTAGCTATTAGTCGGTGCTATGCTCACGTAGATTACTCAGGCGGCGTTAGACAATCAACTTTGACTGTTGAAGAGTTTTATTTTAAAAAGTGCAGTATTTAGTTGTCTCCAATCAGTGTTTGTTAGTTTGGGCTCTGAGTGATTGTCCCCACTTATTCCACTATGGATCACTATAGGTTCTCAGGGTTTTTGTCCCATGTTGTGTCTGACACAAGTTCTGTTTGGGGGATCGATTTGGATTTGCTATATTCAAGTGCCCTGGCATGAACAAAGTGGAGAACAAAAACTGCATAAGTCTTCTGGGTTGGGCCTATTTATCCCACAAGACCTTATGCAGAGGCGATCTATTAGGCAGCACACATAGAAGATTCAAATTGCCATTTCAGATTGTTTATGTCAGGAAGGCTAAAGAGCTAAAAAACGGTGTTGGATCTAGCCCTGATCTCTTGACTGGGTGAGAGCTTTCTGCTTAATTCAGAGACTCTGTCCTTCACCACCCCTTGTTGTAAATATTTTTGTCCACCCTAAGCGTGGAAGGGTATTCTCAGATGTGAGACCCTTGCTCATTGCACCATCAGGATTCAAGCAAACCGGGCCGAAGACGGCTGTAATGCCAGAAACCGGTCCCCGGGAGCTTGTTTCCTTCTCAGTGTAAGAATTGGCTTTTGTAGTTTGGTTTGCCCTGTTCCCATCATGCACTGGGACAGGAACAGACTAATTTGCATACAGCCAGGTTCTGAAACTGGGATGGTGCAGTGAGCTAAAAAACGGTGTTGGATCTAGCCCTGATCTCTTGACTGGGTGAGAGCTTTCTGCTTAATTCAGAGACTCTGTCCTTCACCACCCCTTGTTGTAAATATGTCAGGAAGGGGCGCCTTCCTGCACATAAACAATACTTCCCACCAATGCCAGTACCCTTGCAATATGGTGCAGGGTGCCTGCTTTGGCGCTGGGCAGCTAAAATTAGCACCAGCACACGGGGAAACGCAGGGCTGCACCATATTGTTGTATATATTGTGCAGCCGCGCGTTTCTAAAGTGACGGAACGTGTTGTTAGCATTCTTGGCTTAATGACACGCTTTGCCACTTTCCTTGTGACTATGCCCCAAAGTTTCCTGACACCTAAACCTGTGTGAAAAAAGTCCTAAATTATATTTGTATTATTGTCATGTACACCGAATAAGAGAAATTCGAATAACCTTATAGGTATCCTCAAATGCACCCGCTAATCAAATTCAAATGTAATTTTATTTTTACCTGAAGCTTCCCATGGGATTGTATTAATCACAAACCTTTCATGGCCTTATCAGGCCCAGAAGCCATAGCGGACCGTGCGGTAAAAGCACATTTTCCAGTAGCGTGGCCTGGTTTTTAAACCTAGCAAGGGAAGAGGGATTGTGTGAGAATAATAGATCTAGTTCTGTGAATTTGAATGATATCTCCCTTTCAAGGCCTGGAGAGGAAGACCCTGAGACCAGCACATTAGATCAATGTTTTCTCAGAATAACAAGTTTTATGTCACTCTGTCATGGTAAATTGATTTGTATTAAGAGAAATTGTATATACAGTAGGTCAATTTTAATGTTTGTAGCTCTTAACTCCATCTGACTGTTTTCTTGTGAGAACCGTGGTCAGTTGGAATGACAATTGTCTTTGATCTTTTGTTTTCAAGCTTTCTATTTGCATTAAGATATGTTGTGTTTAATTTTGACAGCTGCCCTGCACTATACTAAAGCAACCATTCAAATAACCTTTGGCTTTCTCCTAAATCAGACAAGAATAGTAAGACAGCTACAGGGAAAACTCAGAGACAGCAATTCGTCATTCAAATTTCAATTCAGAAGCAGGATGAAAGTATCACCCAGACGGTTTAGAAGCCAGCTGGTGGAAGCTTTTTCTACCACAGTTCTCAGTGGCATATTACAAATATTACAAGCCCCTATCGCCACAGGAACGTCACTTTTAACAACATTCCATTTCAACTTATTGACAAGGAAGTATTAAGCCACTTAAAGTGGCTTAACACCGCTTTGTAAAAAAGGCCTACTTTCACGCTCCATTTGGAGTGAAAAGAGTGGGCAACGGGTGTTGTGATGGGCGTTTCACTGCAACACCCATTGATTTTGACGCTGCCCCCTATTCACAAGGGTGGCGTAAATAGGAGGCAGTGCCAAAACTTTGACCATGGAAAACCTGGTCCAACATTGCGACACATAGAGAAATGCTTTATTTCTCCTCCTTTTTGCTGTTTTTATGTGTGCTAAATTGTACAGTACAAATGGCAACAGCAAAAAACCATTAAATATTGTTTATGTGCAAGAAGGTGTCCCTTCTGCACATAAAAAATCATTAAAAAAATGACGATTTGCAACTTCTATGTGTGCTGCACAATGTAGTACAAATAGAAGTTACAAATCGCTGCTCAGGATTGTTTATGTGCAGGAAGGGACACCTTCCTGCACATAAACAATCATTCCCTAAATGCAGGCTCCCTTGCACTATGGTGTAAGAGTGCCTGCGTTGGCACGAGGCAGCTGATTTTAGCACCAGTTCAAGAAGAAACACAGGTGTGAGCTGTGCTTTTGTAAATACAACGCATTCCTGTATTTCTAAAGTGACGGAGCGTGGTGTTAGCAGTTTTGGAGCAAACCCGCGCTCCCCACTTGCTTGTAAATATGCCCCTCAGAGCCTAACATTTGCAGCAGAAGAGACCTGCACTGATCCCCTCTGAGCTGGGGCATTTATGTTATAGGTTTATAGACATCCCACAGGGTTCTCAAATTGTCCCTAGGGCTTTGCCGTGAAACAGCAGGTATGGACAGCATGTGGAACCTGGTTCGTATTAACTCACTGTTTGAACAGAAGAAAGAGGAGTCCTATACAGATCTCCATGTCAAGGGATGTGGGGGAAAGGGTTGAGGTCAGTATATGAAGATACTATGACTACCTTTGGAGAACAGCTGGGACGGCAGGCTGTTGTGTTGTCACTCTCTTCAGGCGTGCACTGGTTCCAGGTAGTTCTCTAAGAGGCTACATTGATATCTGCATGGCTAGTAGAGTGTGGGATTATAGTGTGATCTTTGTGGTTCTACGGATCTCCTGAACACGCAGCGTGCATTGACTCTACAGCAGGGTTTAGTTGTGGTCTAGCAGCATCGGTCTCTATGGATCTCCTGAACATGCAGCGTGCATTGGCTCCACGGCAGGGTTTAGTTGTGGTCTAGAGCATCGGTCTCTATGGATCTCCTGAACATGCAGCGTGCATTGACTCCACGGCAGGGTTTAGTTGTGGTCTAGCAGCATCCGTCTCTACGGATCTTCTGAACATGCAGTGTGCATTGACTCCACGGCAGAGTTTAGTTGTGGTTTAGCAGCATCGGTCTCTATGGATCTCCTGAACATACAGCGTGCAATGACTCCATGGCAGGGTTTAGTTGTGGTCTATCAACATTGGTCTCTATGGATCTCCTGAGCATGCAGCGTGTGGTGACTCCACGGCAGGGTTTAGTTGTGGTCTAGCAGCATCGGTCTCTATGGAAATTCTGAACATGCAGCGTGCATTGACTCCACGGCAGGATTTAGTTGTGGTTTAGCAGCATCAGTCTCTATGGATCTCCTGAACATGCAGCGTGCATTGACTCCACGGCAAGGTTTAGTTGTGGTCTAGCAGCATCGGTCTCTATGGATCTCCTGAACATGCGGCGTGCATTGACTCCACGGCAGGGTTTAGTTGTGGTTTAGCAGCATCGGTCTCTATGGATCTCCTGAACATGCGGCGTGCATTGACTCCACGGCAGGGTTTAGTTGTGGTCTAGCAACATTGGTCTCTATGGATCTCCTGAGCAAGCAGCGTGCGTTGACTCCACGGCAGGGTTTAGTTGTGGTCTAGCAGCATCGGTCTCTATGGATCTTCTGAACATGCAGCGTGCATTGACTCCACGGCAGGGTTTAGTTGTGGTCTAGCAGCATCGGTCTCTATGGATCTCCTGAACATGCAGCGTGCATTGGCTCCACGGCAGGGTTTAGTTGTGGTCTAGCAGCATCGGTCTCTATGGATCTCCTGAACATGCAGCGTGCGTTGACTCCACGGCAGGGTTTAGTTGTGGTCTAGCAGCATCGGTCTCTATGGATCTCCTGAACATGCAGCGTGCATTGACTCCACGGCAGGGTTTAGTTGTGGTCTAACAGCATCGGCCTCTATGGATCTCCTGAGCATGCAGCGTGCGTTGACTCCACGGCAGGGTTTAGTTGTGGTCTAGCAGCATCAGTCTCTATGGATCTCCTGAACATGCAGCATGCATTGGCTCCACGGCAGGGTTTAGTTGTGGTCTAGCAGCATCGGTCTCTATGGATCTCCTGAACAAGCAGCCTGCATTGACTCCACGGCAGGGTTTAGTTGTGGTCTAACAGCATCGGTCTCTATGGATCTCCTGAACATGCAGCGTGCGTTGACTCCACGGCAGGGTTTAGTTGTGGTCTAGCAACATTGGTCTCTATGGATCTCCTGAACATGCAGCGTGCATTGAATCCACAGCAGGGTTTAGTTGTGGTCTAGCAGCATCGGTCTCTATGGATCTCCTGAGCATGCAGCGTGCGTTGACTCCACGGCAGGGTTTAGTTGTGGTCTAGCAACATTGGTCTCTATGGATCTCCTGAGCATGCAGCGTGCGTTGACTCCACGGCAGGGTTTAGTTTTGGTCTAGCAGCATCGGTCTCTATGGATCTCCTGAACATGCAGCGTGCATTGACTCCACGGCAGGGTTTAGTTGTGGTCTAGCAACATTGGTCTCTATGGATCTCCTGAGCATGCAGCGTGCGTTGACTCCACGGCAGGGTTTAGTTTTGGTCTAGCAGCATCGGTCTCTATGGATCTCCTGAACATGCAGCGTGCGTTGACTCCACGGCAGGGTTTAGTTGTGGTCTAGCAACATTGGTCTCTATGGATCTCCTGAGCATGCAGCGTGCGTTGACTCCACGGCA
The DNA here is from genome assembly GCF_964263255.1 of Lissotriton vulgaris. NCBI lineage: Eukaryota > Metazoa > Chordata > Amphibia > Caudata > Salamandridae > Lissotriton > Lissotriton vulgaris. The sequence goes on along the minus strand of NC_141699.1, from coordinate 38,213,667 downwards.
GGGTTTAGTTTTGGTCTAGCAGCATCGGTCTCTATGGACCTCCTGAACATGCAGCGTGCATTGACTCCACGGCAGGGTTTAGTTGTGGTCTAGCAGCATCGATCTCTATGGATCTCCTGAACATGCAGTGTGCATTGACTCCACGGCAGGGTTTAGTTGTGGTCTAGCAGCATCGATCTCTATGGATCTCCTGAACATGCAGCGTGCATTGACTCCATGGAAGGGTTAGTTGTGGTCTAGCAGCATCGGTCTGTATGGATCTTCTGAACAAGCAGTGTGCATTGAATCGACAGCAGGGTTTAGTTGTGGTCTAGCAGCATCGGTCTCTATGGATCTCCTGAACATGCAGCGTGCATTGGCTCCACGGCAGGGTTTAGTTGTGGTCTAGCAGCATCCGTCTTGGTGATAAGTGTTACTGCGTTTGGGACCTCTTGTGCTTACACTTGTCCGCATCAATATTGGGAGCAGGTTGAATTCCCTGAGGAGAGGGCTCTAAATTTTCATAGATCAATAGTTTAGCCACTAGCTGTGTGGTTCTCAGAGTTTTTAATTTTGTCAGTATCTGTCAGACAGCAGTAACCATCTACACTGGATCGAACAGGAGCAATGCACTCTTCATTCCCAGCCACACCCTCCATCAACCCCACACTGTATAAATATGTCGGCCAATAGTGGAAACTGAGGGGCTTATTTATGAGAGGCTTGCATCACCGGAGCGTCACTGTGTTTGACTCTCCATCGGTGAAGGCCTCTCGTTCATATCTACGAGGTCACCCAAAGCCACCCTAGAAGGCCTTTCATGGCCTCATAGATATGGAATAAGACAAAGCTGTGCCAGTTGCTGCCTTGCTTTACCGTGGGTGAAAAAAGGTGCACCCTGGGCTGTGCAGTGGTTTTTCCCGCGCAGCACCTGTGTATTTCGATGCTGTCCCAGATTTACTTAATCACATAAACCTGGGGCAGTGCCAAAACCTTACGCCTCCCCAGAGCAGGCGTAACTGAGAACAACATGTTTATTTCTCCTGGTTTATTCCTCTATCCATCTGTGCTGCATTCTGCAACACACATGGGAAGAGGAAAATGCCTTTTGGGATTGTTTTTGTGCAGGAAGGTGTCCCTCCCTGCACAGACACAACCCTGCCTGCAAAATACACAAACCTTTGCATCATGGTGCAAGGGCGTCTATGCAGGCGCCAGGCAGAAAATTATGTACCACGGCAGGGAGAAAGGACAGGAGTGCACTGTATTTCATAAATACTGTGCACTCCTGCCCTTCCACACTGGTGTAGAGAAGTCCAGAAAGGTGACTTGCAGCGCTGCCCTACACCAAATCCTCATAAATGAGGCCCTGAGAAAAGAGAATGGATACAGAGAGAATGGAAGAGAGACATTTGATATTAACCCTCTGATTCACCACTTTTCTGGGCAGTAAAATCTACAGATGGGGAGGGATATTTAAAAGAAGATAACATATCTCAATATTCTGGTACAAAGACAGTGCATCAACCTTAACAGGAGAAATGAGAAACCTTAACCCTTTGCGTGCATCGGACGGCCACCGGTCATCCGACTTCACGGTGGGCGGGTGCGGAGGACAGCCGGGGGCCATCCGAGCCACGCCCAGTCATACATCACCTGCACCGTGGCGGAATTCGCGCCAAGGTGAACGGGTTAAGGTTATCAGTAGACAGCAAGCTTTCTATGCTAAGGTGAGACACTGGTGCTCCTGAAAGAGAAGCACCGCAATAGTTCACTTATTCATCACACTTGTGCTGAAGTGACCTCGTCCACCGTCATGACGCCAAGGTGTCTTCAAGCAGAATTGCGTCGTTCTTGTGCTGCATCACCATAAACGGGTGTTCATAAAACAGATTGTCATCTTTTGTGGATTATTCATCTTTATATCTGTGTTTGTGGAAGTGCATGCTTTGATTCTGATAGGCTCAATTTCTAGTTAGTCTTTTGTGAAACTGAAAACACAGTGAATAACAATTAATATTCTGAGATTCCATCTATAAGTAATCACTTTACTAAATTTCACTTATTGTAACAGGCGCATGTGCACCACTGAAGTGCACCAATTATGGTTAGCACCAAACACAATACACTCCACCGTGCATGCCCCCTTCTTGTACAGTTGGTCTCTCCTTTGTTTGTTTCTGTATGGTGTGGTTTGTGTGTGTTTCCTACCATAACCAGCACTTTTTAATAGTTTGGTCTAGAACCATCACTGAACCGTTTTTGTCCATGTGCAGCAGGGCCAGCTCCTGAGTCGCCGTGGCAACCCAATCCATTCTGTGGACAGGAGCAGCTCCTCCATTAGGGTGGAGGAGCATCGCCCCACTGCTTTCTCACAGTACTAGAAGCGGAAACATAAAATAGCAAAACTACCATTGTATGTTTCTGCTTCTTGCACTGCAAGAAAGCAGAAGTGCTTGGTGTTGGTGCTAGTGGTCATTGGTTGTGGCACTGGTGATGATCAATGGTGGCACTGGTGATAATCAATGGTGGCACTGGTGATTATTAATGGTGGCACTGATGGTCATTGATGGTGCCACTGTTGGTCATTAATAATGACAAAGGAATTCATTCATGATGGCCTTGGTGCTCATAGATGGTGGCACTGGTGGTCATTGACTGAAGCCCCGGTGGTCTTTGATGGCGGCCCTGGTGGGGGTGATCATGGCACTCCTGGCCATTGATGGCGCCACTGGTGGTCATTGATGGTAGGCTTGGTGGTCAGTTATGGTGATGGTGGTGCTAGTAGTCATTGGTTGTGGCACTGGTGATCATCAAGGGTGGCACTGGTGGTCATTGTTGGTGACATTGGAATTCATTCATGTTCAATCAATCAATCAATACATTTGTAGAGTGCACTACTCACCCGTGAGGGTCTGAAGGCACTGGGGGGTGGGAGGGAGTTCTGCTACTGCTCGAAGAACCAGGTCTTGAGGTTTTTCCTGAATGTGAGGTGGTCCTTGGTCAGTCGTAGGTGGGCGGGGAGGGAGTTCTACGTCTTGGCCACCAGGTAGGAGAATGATCTTCCTCTGGCGGTGGTTCTGCGGATCCGTGGGACGGTGGCGAGGGCGAGGCTATCGGAGCAGAGTTTGCGTGCTGGAGTGTAGAACGTAAGCCGGTTGTTGAGGTATTCAAGACCTATGTCGTGGAGCGCTTTGCGTGCGTGGATGAGGAGCCTGAATGTGATCCTTTTGTTGATGGGGAGCCAGTGCAGGTCTCTCAGGTGGGCTGATATGGGGCGGGGGATGTCGAGGATGATTCGTGCAGACGCGTTCTGTATGCGTTGGAGTCTTTACTGAACTTTGACTGTGGTTCCTGCGTATAGGGCGTTCCCGTAGTCTAGTCAGCTGGTGAGGAGGGCCTGGGTGACCGTCTTTCTAGTTCCGGTAGGGATCCACCGGAAGATCTTACGGAGTATGCGCAGGGTGTTGAAGCATGAAGATGAGATTGCGTTGACTTGCTTGGTCATCATGAGAGAGGAGTCCAGGATGAATCCCAGGTTGCGTGCATGGTCAGTGGGTGACGGTGTGGTGCCCAGTTCTGTGGGCCACCAGCAGTCGTCCCAGGCAGATGGGGATGGTCCGAGGATGAGGGCCTCCGTCTTGACTGAGTTCAGTTTCAGACGGCTGAGTTTCATCCATTCCGCACAATTTTTCATTCCTTCCTGGAGGTTGAGTTTAGAGGTGGCTGGGTCTTTGGTGAGTAAGAGTATCAGCTGGGTGTCGTCGGCGTAGGAGATGATGTTGAGGTTGTGTTTGCGTGCGATGGTGGCGAGGGTGCTCATGTAGATATTGAAGAGGGTTGGGCTGAGCGATGAGCATTGGGTACGCCGAAGATGATCTCGGTGGCCGTGGAGCGGAAGAGAGGGAGGCGGACTCTCTGGGTTCTGTCGGAGAGGAACAAGGTAATCCAGTCCAGGGCATTACCTTGGATCCCGGTGTTGTGGAGGCGGGTTATTAGGGTACGATGGCTGACTGTATCAAAGGCGGCTGAGAGGTCTAGGAGGAGGAGGGCGGTAGTTTTCCCGTTGTCGAGTAGGGTCCTGATGTCGCCGGTGGCTGCGATGAGGGCGGTCTCAGTGCTGTGGTTGGCTCGAAATCCGGACTGGGATGGGTCCAGGGATCCATTGGCCTCGAGGAATGCGGTCAGCTGTTTGTTGACGATCTTCTTGATCACTTTCACCGGGAAGGGAAGAAGAGAGATGGGGCAGAAGTTTTTGAGGTCTTTGGGGTTCGCTGTGGGTTTCTTCAGTAGGTTGTTGATCTCTGCGTGCTTCCAGCTCTCAGGAAAGGTGGCAGACGCGAGGGAGTTGTTTATGATGTTCTGTATGTGGGGAGTGATGATCGTGTCGGCTTTGTTGAAGATGTGGTGAAGCATGGGTCGGAAGGAGAGCCGGAGTGGATGGTGTTCATAGCTTGGGCGGTGTCTTCAGTGCTGATGGGAGTCCAAGCACTGAGGGTGGTTGTAGGGGGCATTGGTTCGGTGGCTGTGGGTGGAGTCTGGGCGCCGAAGCTGTTGTGGATATCGGCGATCTTGCGGTAAAAGAACGTGGCGAGGGAGTTGCAGAGGTCTTGCGACAGTGTGATGTCGCTGCTGTTGGCTTTGGGATTGCAGAGCTCTTTTATGATGCTGAAGAGTTCCTTGCTGTTGTGTGTGTTGTTGTCCAGCCGTTCTTTGAACGATGTCTTTTTGGTGGTGCGGATCAGCTGGTGGTGTTTGCGGGTGGCGTTCTTGAGGGCTGTCATGTTTTCTGTTGTCTGTTCGCGGTGCCAGGTTTTCTCAAGGGTTTGGCAGGATTTCTTCTATTCTTTGAGGTCGTCGGTGAACCATGATGTTTTCCTGTTGCCAGGCTTGCCTTGAGGGTTTTTCAGTGGTGCAAGGGCGTCTGCGCAGTTGGCGATCCACTGTGTGAGGTTGCGGGCTGCGTCATTGGTGTCAGTGGTGGTGATTGGTGAGTTCTGGCTCAGTGATGTGGTTAGCTGGTCTGCGGTGACTTTGCTCCAGCATCTACGGGGGATCTGTTGCAGGCGGTGGTGGGATGTGGTCTTCTTAAAGGTGAAGTGGATGCAGCTGTGGTCGGTCCAGTGTAGTCCGGTGGAGTGGCTGAAGGCAACGTGGCTGCTGGCAGAGAAGATGGGATCGAGCATGTGGCCGGCATAGTGGGTGGGGGTGTTCACAAGTTGCTTGAGTCCTAGGTTGGCACGGTTGTCGAGCTGGGTGGTGGTGTTGTTGTCATTGTTGTTCTCCAGGTGGAAGTTTAAGTAATCTGATGAGGCAAGGGCATGTGGGCTGATGAAGTCGGCGATGGCTTCACTGAATTTTGTACGTGGGCCCGGGGGTCTGTAGACGAGGGTTCCTCTGAGGGTGGTCTTGGGGTCGTTCTGGATCTGGAAATGTAGGTGTTCGGAGGTGGTGAAGGCATCTTCGGAGTTGGTCGTGACGTCGAGGGTGTTCCTGTAGATGATGGCGATTCCTCCAACGGTTTGGTTGGCGCCGTCCTTATGGGTGATCTTTAGCCGTCCGGCATGGCTATGGCGATGTAAGGGGCTGTTGTGTCGAGGAGATCCCAGAGTTCGACAGCGTGCTTGTGGATGGAGCGGGTGTTGAGTAGGATGCACTTGAGGTGGTTGTTGTTGTTGCCTGGTCTGGGTGGTGGGATGTAGGTTCGGACGCAGGTGAATTTGCAGGTTTGGCAGGAGAAGGGTCCGTGGGTGCGCTTCGGAGCAGATTGATAGCAGGCGGCTGGTCAGCCGCTGTTGAGTGCCTGGAGGGTGGTGGTGTCGTATCTCAGTCGAGTTTCTTGGTTTCTCCGGGGGCCAGGGGTTCTGGCGATGGGCGAGGTCCAGACGTGGAAGGGCGCAGATGGGCTTGCCTTTGGTGCGCTGAAAGATTCAGAAAAGGGGGTGGTGATGGACAGAGTATCTGAATTGAGCAGAGCACTCCTACTCAGTCAACAGATCAGGTCAGACCAAACTACCAAGCCAATTCTTTTCCATCACCACCCCCTTTTCTGAATCGTTTTGTCCACCATAAGCGTGGAAGGGTTTGCTCAGACATGAGTCCCTTGGTCACTGCACCATCAGGATTCAAGCAAGCCGGGCCGAAGTCGGCTGTAATGCCAGAAACTGGTCCCCGGAAGCTTGTTTCCTTCCCGGTAAAAGAGTTGGCTTGGTAGTTTGGTCTGCCCTGTTCCCATGATGCACTGGGCCAGGGTCAGACTAATTTGCATGTAGCCAGGTTCTGAGCTGGGATGGTGCAGTGAGCTAAAAAACGGTGATGGATCAAGCCCTGATCTGTTGACTGGGTACGAGTGTTCTGCTTAATTCAGATACTCTGTCCATCACCACCCCCTTTTCTGAATCGCCTCTATAAGAAGGGCAATGGGAGGGAGGAGCAGCTGGGAGGCGGGAGCGGGGCGGCGAATAGGGCACCAAGGAGGCTGGACCGCAGGAAAGCAGCGGCGGGAATCACGAGGGAGTGGGTGGGGGCAGGGGGGAGGGCACAGGGTCAAAGGTCTATCATAGCGGCAGAAAATAAGGAGAATAGTAGATGGTGACAGAAAGAAAAGGCAGAAATAGTGGTAAACAAAAGGAAAATCAGTCTGAGGTGCAAGAAGAAGGACTGCAATGATCACAGGCGAGGGCACAGCCGGCAGCGGGACAGCGGCACAGTGGGACCGTGTGGCAGCTGAGGGGGCGACCTACCTGGTGACAGGGTCAAAGGTTGGCACTGGTGCTTAGAGATGGAGACCCTGGTGATCATTGATGGTGATCTTGATGGTCAGTAACCATGGCACTCCTGGCTATTGATGGTAGCACTGGTAGCCATTGATGGTGGTGCTAGCGGGCATTGATTGTGGCAGTGTTGCCATTAATAGTGGCACTCATGGTCATTGGTGGTGGCTCGCTGCTCAGTGATGGTGGTACTAGTGGTCATTGATTGTGCCACTGGTCTTCATTGATGATGGCACTGGTAGTCAGTCATGGCAGCAATAATGCTCATTCATGCCAGTCCAGGTGGGCATCTATACTGGTATTGACGCAGAGATGGCAGATGTTGTGTTCTGGGATGGTGACTGTGGTGTCGGTGGTCACATCCTTGGTGGTCAGTGATAGTGACCTTGGTAGTCACTCATGGCAGAAATGATGCTCATTCATGCCAGTCCTGATGGGCATCGTCGCACAGTGATGGCAGCATTTCTGGTCTGCGATGGTGAATCAGGGTTCAGTGGTGGCAACCTTGGTGTCCTGGTATTTTAGCACCAAACAACCTTCTGCAGTGTATTTCAATGAGCTTCTGCTTTCACAGGCAGCCAACCCTACTCAATTCACAAAAGCTTTTAGAAAGTACGCAAATTGTTTTAAACTCAAGTGCATGAGGAAAACAAAGAGAATCTGGAAAAGAATAGGAAGCAAAGCAACAAATCGATAGCAAAACTGAAAGAGCTCTTTTAGATGGAGAGCAGAAGCACATCAGAGGGGTTCAGTAGAGGTGGTTCAGCAGAGGGGGCTCAGCAGAGAAAACTCAACAGTGGGGACTTAGCAGTGGGGGCTCAGCAGGGGGGACTCAGCAAAAGAGGCTCAGCAGTGGGGAGTCAGCAGTGGAGACTCAGCAGTGGGGACTCAGCAGTGGGGGCTCAGCAGAGGGGACTCAGCAAAAGTGACTCAGCAGTGGGGAGTCAGCAGTGGAGTCTCAGCAGTGGGGACTCAGCAGTGGGGGCTCGGCAGAAGAGACTCAGCAAAAGTGGCTCAGTAGTGGGGAGTCAGCAGTGGAGACTCAGCAGTGGTGACTCAGCAGTGGGGACTCAGCAGTGGGGGCTCAGCAGAGGGGACTCACCAAAAGTGGCTCAGCAGTGGAGACTCAGCAGTGGTGCGTCAGCAGTGGGGACTCAGCAGAGGAGACTCAGCAAAAGAGGCTCCGCAGAGGGGGTCATCTGTGAGGGCTCAGTAGAGGGGGTTCAGCAGTGGGGGCTCAGCCAAGCAGACTCAGCCGCAGAGGCTCAGCAGAGGGGGCTCTGTGGTGGGGGTTCATCAGCAGTGGCTCTGTACAGGGGGTTCACATGTGGGGGCTCAGCTGGGAGGGGATCAGCAGAGGGGGCACAGCCGTGGGGGCTCAGCAAAGGGGCTCAACAGTGAGGGCCCAGCAGAGGGGGCTCAGCAGAGGGGGTTCACCAGTGGAGGATCAGAAGAGGGGGCTCAGCAGAGGGGGCCCAGCCGTGGGGGTTCAGCAGTGGGGGTTCACCAGTGTGGGCTCAGCAGAGGAGACTCAGCTGAGGGGGTTCAGTAGAGGTGGTTCAGTAGAGGGGGCTCAGGTTCACCAGTGGGGGCTCCTCAGTAGGGGCTCAGCAGAGGGGGATCAGCAGTGGAGGATCAGCAGAGGGGGCTCAGCAGAGGGGGCCTAGCCGTGGGAGTTCAGCAGTGGGGGTTCACCAGTGTGGGCTCAGCAGAGGAGGCTCAGTCGAGGGGGTTGAGTAGAGGTGGGTCAGCAGAGGGGGCTCAGGTTCCCCAGTGGGGGCTCCTCAGTAGGGGCTCAGCAGAGGGGAATCAGCAGTGGAGGCTCAGCAGAGGGGATTCAGCAGAGGGGGCTCTGCAGAGGTGGTTCACCAATGGGGGCTCAGCAGAGGAGACTCAGCAACAGAGACTCAGCAGAGGGGGTTCAGCCAGGAGGCGCTCTGTCGAGGAGGTTCGCCAGTGGAGGATCAGAAGAGGGGGCTCAGCAGAGGGGGCCCAGCCGTGGGGGTTCAGCAGTGGGGGTTCACCAGTGTGGGCTCAGCAGAGGAGACTCAGCTGAGGGGGTTCAGTAGAGGTGGTTCAGCAGAGGGGGCTCAGGTTCACCAGTGAAGGATCCTCAGTAGGGGCTCAGCAGAGGGGGATCAGCAGTGGGGGCTCAGCAGAGGGGATTCAGCAGAGGGGGCTCTGCAGAGGCGGTTCACCAATGGGGGCTCAGCAGAGGAGACTCAGCAACAGAGACTCAGCAGAGGGGGTTCAGCCAGGAGGCTCTGTCGAGGAGGTTTACCAGAGGAGGATCAGCAGAGGGGGCTCAGGAAAGGGGGCATAGCCGTGGAGGCTCTGTAGAGGGGGTTCACCAGTGAGGGATCAGCAGAGGGGGCTCAGTAGATGTGGTTCAGCAGTGGGGGCTCTGCGGAGGGGTTTCACCAGTAGTGGCTTAGAAGTGGGGGCTCAGCAGTGGGGGCTCAGCAGTGAGGGCTCAGCAGATGGGGCTCAGCAGATGGGGCTTAGCAGTGGGGTCTCAACAGTAAGGGCTCAGCAGATGGGGCTCAGCAGTAGGGAGTCTGCAGTGGGGACTCAGCAGTGGGGGCTTAGCAGAGGGGCTCAGCCTTGGGCGCTTAGTAGAGGGGGCTCATATATATACATAAGGGGTATACCCAACTCATTCTCCTATATCTGGGTATGAAGTACACTCATGTATAAAGGAATAGTGATACAAAGGAATTAATATATATATATATATATATATATATATATATATATATATATATATATATATATATATATATGTTACCCACACACTCCTAGAAATCGGCTCCAGGGTACAAACGGCCAGCACACCGGTGTCAGTGTTCTTAGTTAGTTTATTTCATTTCCAAACCCCCCAGCACCCTCGACAGACGCGTTTCGCACAGGGCTTCGTCAGTGTCTTCTGTGTACAAACTTACTCGCCATATTTAAACCATCCGCTCTTTTTGGAGTCATAAACATAGAAAAGGTATTTGCATCAACATTCATGGCGGCCATCTTGTAGTATATACATATATACAAAGATATTTACATGGTTTCAGCTTGGCGACTAATAAAAAAAGTGCTCAGTGCAAGTGAATTAAAGTGAAGTTTGACGTTTGACAAAATTATTAATTGTTTCTTTCGAGACTGTTGCCTATATACAATGTTTCAGCAATTTAATGTTAGGAGCAGTATAGATACAACTTTATCTCCAATGATCATAGGGGGGTGTATCCCCGAGTTCTATTATTGGCCTTAAGCAGGCTTTAATGTCTCACGTGGTATGATGTTGACCTCACAATGACTGGTTTCAGACCATCTCTCTTGTTTTGCGGGGGTGTATCCCCAAGCTCAAGTTGCGCTAAATATAGCATCCATTATTTACACCATTTACATATATGCAGTGTGCCCATGGTGTTGGCCTACATTAGCACAATTTACATAATTACATTTTATTTTTGTATATTTCTCATGAAAGAATATGGACATTTCTCTTCTGGGTTGTTTCTTCATATTCTATTCATTAACACTTGAGCATCACACAGATCTGATCAGATGTTTTTTGGTCTACTTAACAAGGCTGTCACTGCTCTGGTTGTGCAATATGAATGGGAAAATTCAACATAATACAAATATTTACAAGCCTGGACGTGAATAGTTCAGAAGTTCTTTACATATTTACAAGGAGTCCTTCAATGTTTTTATTTCAGATTTGTTCTCTTGTGCAGAACACCCGGTATTCTATAAATGCACCCACATCTCCGCATCATTATTGAGACCCCACGGTGTCATAGTTTTGAGGTCTAAAATATAGCGGGATTCTAGTATCCTCAGGGATTTTTCTCTGTCCCCCCCTCGTTCTTTCTTCGGGACCTGGTCTATGCAGAAGTATGATAATAAATCCCTGTTGCTATTGTGGTGCTCGGCAAAATGACGGGCTATTGGGTAGGTCTTATCCCTGTTTACAATGGCCCTCATGTGCTCTAAAATTCTCATTTTTGCCGGTTTTATAGTGCTCCCTATGTAACGTTTGTTACAAGGGCATGTCAAACAGTAGACCGTGAAGTCTGAATTACAATTAAGATGTTTGGTAATTCTTCTGTTTAGACCTACTTCGCCTGTTCTGCAGGGGTACTCCTTGATTTTTTTGCTGTACTTACACGCTTTACAGTTTAAGCATGGGTAGAAGCCAACTACCTTCGTTCTTATCTGGTTGTCTTTATTGGGAGAGTAGTGGCTATGGACTAGATGGTCCGACAGCGACTGGCACCTCTTATAAGTTATCAACGGTCTTTCTGATAATACTTTTTTCAAGGTGGTATCTGTTCTAAGAATGTGCCAGTGTCTTTTAAATGCTTGGACCAGTTCCCCAGATTGGTTATTGAATGTTGTAATCATTCTGACCTGTTCGTTATCTGTTTTAGACTCTTTCGCAATCAGAAGATCCCTTCTGTCGACATTTGCCGCCTTAATTTGTGCTTGTTCTAAGATGTTCTTTGAATAGCCTCTGGCCTGGAATCTGTAACTAGCTTCTTCCTGCGCTTTCTCACAATCCTCAGGTCCAGAGCAGTTGCGTTTGAGTCTCAAGTATTCACCGTATGGTACATTTTTAACTAGACTTTTCGGATGGTGGCTGGCAGCGTGTAATATTGCATTGCCAGCCGTTGGCTTCCTGTACAGCCTAGTGTGGAGCTGGTCATTAGCCACAAAGACTTCTAAGTCTAGATAGCAAACAGATTCGTTGCTGATCGTGCTGGTGAACCTCAGATTAAGTTCATTGTCATTTAGAGCACAGACATACTCCTCAGCCGAGGCCCTGTCTCCCCTCCAAATGACGAACAGGTCATCAATGTACCTGGTCCACATTAGTATGTGGTCATTCCATCTTTCATTTCTCCCACCCCAAGCTTCGTGCTTCTCCCACCAGCCCACGAAGAGATTCGCGTAACTGGGGGAGAAGCACGAACCCATTGAGGTCCCTCTTATTTGCTTATAGATTTGGCCTGCAAAAAGAAAATAATTGTGAAACAAACAGAATCGTATCATGCCAAGAATCATGTCACTATGGGCTTGGTATTTTGGATGTTTCTGTTCTAAAAACCATTTTGTGGCATAGATTCCCTGTTCGTGATCTATGCAGGTGTACAAATTTGTAACATCCATAGTGATGAGTAGCATATCTTTGTCCCAAGAAATGCAGTCCATGATGCGGAGAAAGTCCTGTGTGTCCCTGACATATGAGGGCAGGTCTTTAACAATGGGTGCTAGATATACATCGATGAAACGTGACGTATTTTCAAGGAGACTGCCAATTGCCGAGACAATCGGTCTCCCTGGTGGTCTTTTGGCGTTTTTGTGAATTTTGGGTAAATGATAAAAGCTGGGTAGTGTAGGGGAATCACACTGGAGGAAGATAAGTTCATCCTGGCTTATCATGCCTTCTTCTCTCCACTGCTTGAGTAGATTTTCATATGTTGTTATACTCTTGACATATTCTTCTCGTCTGACTGTGATGTAGCAGTCCTTGTCGTTTAGCTGCCTAAGCGCTTCCTGCTCATAGTGTTCTTTTGAGAAGATGACAATGTTCCCACCTTTGTCTGAAGGTTTAATCTCTATTGTGTTGTCGTCTCTTAGAGATTTCAAAGCTACCCATTCCTTTCTGGTGATATTCGAGACCTTCATATTCATTTTTTTGTTCGCCATTTTCTCCAGGTCCGCTGTCACTGCTTCACTGAATACATCTATTGCATCATGGGATGCATTGGGTAGTCTCCTAGATTTTACTTTGAGATTGCTCGGATCCCTCACTTGATCTAATGGAGGTGAAGCTGCTTGGTTTGTTTGTGGTAAGTCTTGTGTTGGTGTCAACAGGACTTCCAAAAGATCATCTTCATCTGTCCCGGTTGTATTGTCTGACTCTCCTGGGACTTTGCTACTTGGTGCTTGCATGAAGATTTTCTTGAACTTTAGCTTTCTGGTATATTTGAACAGGTCGATCTTGGCATCTACTACATTAAATTCACTGGTCGGGCAGAAGCTGAGTCCTTTCTTCAAGATTTTAAATTCGTCATCAGTTAAAATCCTTTTCGAGAGGTTGATGACGTTGTTATCTTCCCTGGTGCTTATTGTTTCTTGCGGTTGGAGGCACTGCGTGTCACCATTGGGGTGGTGTTGTTTTGAATACCTCCTCTTGTGCCTCTTCCCCCGCCGCGTCCTCCTCTTTGTTTTTGTTGAGGGGGGTGACTCCTCAATTGTGGTCTCTGGCGGGTCTCCTTCATCACCTGGTACTCGTCGAAAAAAGGCTCTTCTGCTTCATTTGTATTCCTTCTCGGTGCTCTTGACGTTTGATTTTGTTCGCCATCTGAGTTCTCCAATTCCGACTCCTCAGTGTCCAATTCTGTTGAAGGTGTTATTCCCTGAGCCAATCTCTTCCGTGTTGCATCGAATTTCCGAGCAAAAGTCAGGATTCTACCTGAGGCATAATCTTGTTCATCCCTTTGGAACTTTGTTTGTTTTCTTTTCCGTATTCCCAATTCATATTCTTTGATTCTTTTCATCATGGCATTACGGAGTTCTTCACATATTTTTGTATCTGTGTCTTTGGCAATTTCCACTTCGAGGTCCGCTATATCTTTTAGGCATTTTTCCCGGTCGCTCCATGCATACTTTACTAGCAGCCTCACCATCCCCTTAGAGGACTCTGCTGTGTGTTCCGCCCAATCTTTCAAGAGGGCCGGGTCCGGATTTTCATATGAGGGGATCGTGTATATGCGCAAACCTCGTGGGACTCTATTGCATTCCAGATACTTCTGTAGGGAGGTTGCTTCCCACCACTTTCTGACTTCACGTTCCCGAAGCCGCTCTAACTTCAAAAACAAGCTCTTCAGATTGGTGGTGGGTTCTGTCGTTATCGCTGTTTGTTTCCCTTTCGAGGGTTTGTCTTTTGCTGATACGAACATTACGTTCGCCGCCGCCTCCCTCTCTCCTGTCAGATCCGCCATAGTTGCCATGGTGATTGAAAAGCTTACAGTCTCTTTAACAACGAGGGGCGGTGGAATCCCACACTTTTGGATCGGGGGTTTGGAAATATCTATTGACACATTCCGGGACAAAGGATAAACAAATTCGACGTGTGTAAGTTTACCGCGTAACAAGCCGCCGTCACTCACCGCAGACCTTCGGTGAACTCCGCCGCACACCCGCCAGCGCCGGTGATCTTCAGAGCTCCTCCCTCAGTTCGCGGGTAACAGTGGTCGCTCAGCAGTCCTTGTCTCCGTTCATCCTGAAGAGGTTATCATGCAAACCTCCACTTCGTGGTGTATCCTTATCCTCGGGGCAAGCGGCCAAAATCAATTACAACACAGCTCCGTCACCACCGCCGCTCCACAGTGTCCCGGGTGCTTGAAACCAGCGCTGGTGAGGCGCTTACGTATTACCCACACACTCCTAGAAATCGGCTCCAGGGTACAAACGGCCAGCACACCGGTGTCAGTGTTCTTAGTTAGTTTATTTCATTTCCAAACCCCCCAGCACCCTCGACAGACGCGTTTCGCACAGGGCTTCGTCAGTGTCTTCTGTGTACAAACTTACTCGCCATATTTAAACCATCCGCTCTTTTTGGAGTCATAAACATAGAAAAGGTATTTGCATCAACATTCATGGCGGCCATCTTGTAGTATATACATATATACAAAGATATTTACATGGTTTCAGCTTGGCGACTAATAAAAAAAGTGCTCAGTGCAAGTGAATTAAAGTGAAGTTTGACGTTTGACAAAATTATTAATTGTTTCTTTCGAGACTGTTGCCTATATACAATGTTTCAGCAATTTAATGTTAGGAGCAGTATAGATACAACTTTATCTCCAACTCGTCAATGTGTGACATCTCCATTGGGGGCAACTCGTGGAACGAATGTTATGCGGCCAGCCCGGCCGCGGAGATGTCCCGCCGCCAACTTCAAGCGGATCCGGGTGCCAGCCATTTCAAGCACCGAGGGAAATCAACGAGGCCTCATCCGTGGGAGCTACTGATGACAGGGCGGTTGCGTCCCGCTCGCTTCCAGATTTGCAACGGGGGCATGCTTCACCCACTGGGGTGCAATTTGGTAACTTCGGGGTCTTTCCAGGCGCATGAACTGCATCTACCACAATGCTGTGCTTGTGTACGCCCACTTGGGCGGGGACTCGCAAACCTAATAAATGAAGTTCCTTACGTAGCTGCTGCCTCCGTGTCTCAGTCAGTACCAGTGAACAAGGGCTTACCGCCCGAAACGCGTTTGGTGATGTGAGGGAAGGGAACGAGAGCAGCTGCTTTGCCATCGCCACGGATGTGAGTGCGCTAACTCGTCGATGTGTGACATCTCCATTGGGGGCAACTCGTGGAACGAATGTTATGCGGCCAGCCCGGCCGCGGAGATGTCCCGCCGCCAACTTCAAGCGGATCCGGGTGCCAGCCATTTCAAGCACCGAGGGAAATCAACGAGGCCTCATCCGTGGGAGCTACTGATGACAGGGCGGTTGCGTCCCGCTCGCTTCCAGATTTGCAACGGGGGCATGCTTCACCCACTGGGGTGCAATTTGGTAACTTCGGGGTCTTTCCAGGCGCATGAACTGCATCTACCACAATGCTGTGCTTGTGTACGCCCACTTGGGCGGGGACTCGCAAACCTAATAAATGAAGTTCCTTACGTAGCTGCTGCCTCCGTGTCTCAGTCAGTACCAGTGAACAAGGGCTTACCGCCCGAAACGCGTTTGGTGATGTGAGGGAAGGGAACGAGAGCAGCTGCTTTGCCATCGCCACGGATGTGAGTGCGCTAACTCGTCGATGTGTGACATCTCCATTGGGGGCAACTCGTGGAACGAATGTTATGCGGCCAGCCCGGCCGCGGAGATGTCCCGCCGCCAACTTCAAGCGGATCCGGGTGCCAGCCATTTCAAGCACCGAGGGAAATCAACGAGGCCTCATCCGTGGGAGCTACTGATGACAGGGCGGTTGCGTCCCGCTCGCTTCCAGATTTGCAACGGGGGCATGCTTCACCCACTGGGGTGCAATTTGGTAACTTCGGGGTCTTTCCAGGCGCATGAACTGCATCTACCACAATGCTGTGCTTGTGTACGCCCACTTGGGCGGGGACTCGCAAACCTAATAAATGAAGTTCCTTACGTAGCTGCTGCCTCCGTGTCTCAGTCAGTACCAGTGAACAAGGGCTTACCGCCCGAAACGCGTTTGGTGATGTGAGGGAAGGGAACGAGAGCAGCTGCTTTGCCATCGCCACGGATGTGAGTGCGCTAACTCGTCGATGTGTGACATCTCCATTGGGGGCAACTCGTGGAACGAATGTTATGCGGCCAGCCCGGCCGCGGAGATGTCCCGCCGCCAACTTCAAGCGGATCCGGGTGCCAGCCATTTCAAGCACCGAGGGAAATCAACGAGGCCTCATCCGTGGGAGCTACTGATGACAGGGCGGTTGCGTCCCGCTCGCTTCCAGATTTGCAACGGGGGCATGCTTCACCCACTGGGGTGCAATTTGGTAACTTCGGGGTCTTTCCAGGCGCATGAACTGCATCTACCACAATGCTGTGCTTGTGTACGCCCACTTGGGCGGGGACTCGCAAACCTAATAAATGAAGTTCCTTACGTAGCTGCTGCCTCCGTGTCTCAGTCAGTACCAGTGAACAAGGGCTTACCGCCCGAAACGCGTTTGGTGATGTGAGGGAAGGGAACGAGAGCAGCTGCTTTGCCATCGCCACGGATGTGAGTGCGCTAACTCGTCGATGTGTGACATCTCCATTGGGGGCAACTCGTGGAACGAATGTTATGCGGCCAGCCCGGCCGCGGAGATGTCCCGCCGCCAACTTCAAGCGGATCCGGGTGCCAGCCATTTCAAGCACCGAGGGAAATCAACGAGGCCTCATCCGTGGGAGCTACTGATGACAGGGCGGTTGCGTCCCGCTCGCTTCCAGATTTGCAACGGGGGCATGCTTCACCCACTGGGGTGCAATTTGGTAACTTCGGGGTCTTTCCAGGCGCATGAACTGCATCTACCACAATGCTGTGCTTGTGTACGCCCACTTGGGCGGGGACTCGCAAACCTAATAAATGAAGTTCCTTACGTAGCTGCTGCCTCCGTGTCTCAGTCAGTACCAGTGAACAAGGGCTTACCGCCCGAAACGCGTTTGGTGATGTGAGGGAAGGGAACGAGAGCAGCTGCTTTGCCATCGCCACGGATGTGAGTGCGCTAACTCGTCGATGTGTGACATCTCCATTGGGGGCAACTCGTGGAACGAATGTTATGCGGCCAGCCCGGCCGCGGAGATGTCCCGCCGCCAACTTCAAGCGGATCCGGGTGCCAGCCATTTCAAGCACCGAGGGAAATCAACGAGGCCTCATCCGTGGGAGCTACTGATGACAGGGCGGTTGCGTCCCGCTCGCTTCCAGATTTGCAACGGGGGCATGCTTCACCCACTGGGGTGCAATTTGGTAACTTCGGGGTCTTTCCAGGCGCATGAACTGCATCTACCACAATGCTGTGCTTGTGTACGCCCACTTGGGCGGGGACTCGCAAACCTAATAAATGAAGTTCCTTACGTAGCTGCTGCCTCCGTGTCTCAGTCAGTACCAGTGAACAAGGGCTTACCGCCCGAAACGCGTTTGGTGATGTGAGGGAAGGGAACGAGAGCAGCTGCTTTGCCATCGCCATGGATGTGAGTGCGCTAACTCGTCGATGTGTGACATCTCCATTGGGGGCAACTCGTGGAACGAATGTTATGCGGCCAGCCCGGCCGCGGAGATGTCCCGCCGCCAACTTCAAGCGGATCTGGGTGCCAGCCATTTCAAGCACCGAGGGAAATCAACGAGGCCTCATCCGTGGGAGCTACTGATGACAGGGCGGTTGCGTCCCGCTCACTTCCAGATTTGCAACGGGGGCATGCTTCACCCACTGGGGTGCAATTTGGTAACTTCGGGGTCTTTCCAGGCGCATGAACTGCATCTACCACACTGCTGTGCTTGTGTACGCCCACTTGGGCGGGGACTCGCAAACCTAATAAATGAAGTTCCTTACGTAGCTGCTGCCTCCGTGTCTCAGTCAGTACCAGTGAACAAGGGCTTACCGCCCGAAACGCGTTTGGTGATGTGAGGGAAGGGAACGAGAGCAGCTGCTTTGCCATCGCCACGGATGTGAGTGCGCTAACTCGTCGATGTGTGACATCTCCATTGGGGGCAACTCGTGGAACGAATGTTATGCGGCCAGCCCGGCCGCGGAGATGTCCCGCCGCCAACTTCAAGCGGATCCGGGTGCCAGCCATTTCAAGCACCGAGGGAAATCAACGAGGCCTCATCCGTGGGAGCTACTGATGACAGGGCGGTTGCGTCCCGCTCGCTTCCAGATTTGCAACGGGGGCATGCTTCACCCACTGGGGTGCAATTTGGTAACTTCGGGGTCTTTCCAGGCGCATGAACTGCATCTACCACAATGCTGTGCTTGTGTACGCCCACTTGGGCGGGGACTCGCAAACCTAATAAATGAAGTTCCTTACGTAGCTGCTGCCTCCGTGTCTCAGTCAGTACCAGTGAACAAGGGCTTACCGCCCGAAACGCGTTTGGTGATGTGAGGGAAGGGAACGAGAGCAGCTGCTTTGCCATCGCCACGGATGTGAGTGCGCTAACTCGTCGATGTGTGACATCTCCATTGGGGGCAACTCGTGGAACGAATATATATATATATATATATATATATATATATATATTTTTTTTTTTAGTGTAGGGAACAGTCAATTACCCTCACTTTAGTCTTAAATTCTTGCAAAAGTATTACCTGAATTATTATAAGGTACACATAAGCAATAGAACCGATCTTCAAATGAACAAAATAACAATCAATAGTACACAGACCATACAAATGTACATAAAGCATTATCAACTGGCGGTCGCCAGTAGATAGTTATAGTTAGGACCTATTTTCCATGGGAAATCCGCAACATTCTATTTGGAATCTGAGTAGATTCTTTCCTCTCTTACCCCAGCCAGCTAAAGAAACGGTCGCTAGGGCCCTCATATTGTCCCGCTTGGACTACGCTAACGCTTTGTATCTGGGCTCCCCTTCCTTTCTGGTTAATAAACTTCAGCTTATCCAGAATGCTGCCGCAAGACTCCTGCTGGGTATTTCTAGAAGAAACAGCATAAGACATCAACTGGCTACTCTTCACTGGCTGCCGGTGGCCCAAAGAGTCCAATTCAAGGCCCTGGTACTCACGCATCGAGCCCTTCACGATACTGGTCCTGCCTACCTCAAGAAAAGAGTGACTTTCCATGTCCCAAGCCGCCACCTAAGGTCGGCTTCCCAACGAAGGATGGTAGTTCCCCGCTTCCGGCGAACCAGATTGGGCGGTCAATCCTTTTCGGTCAAAGCCGCTGCCCTCTGGAATTCCCTCCCATTCACTCTTAGGGACACTAGAGACCTTGGTTGCTTTAAGAAACTCCTTAAGACCCATCTTTTTAACATAGCCTATTAAAGTTGTTTTGCTCTGCTGTTCAGCTCTTGACTTCTCTGTGGTTATGCTTCGCGCCAGGATACTCTTGAGTAGTTGTGCGCGCAATAAATATCCATATAACATAACATAACTTTGGCGCCGATTGACGAATCTTCACAATTTTTTTTTAAACTAATGGCCAACTCCGGTCCGCTCCTATCCTGAAAGTCTCAGGGTTATTCATCAAGTGGGGGCCGAGAAAAAATGGGAGTCCCAAAACGTGTTTTCCCCATGCAATTTTCCATAGGAAGCGTTCATCGCGGCTACAGCCCGAACTGCTGAACGGAATTACACCAAAGTTGACAAAGAGGTAGTCCTTAGTTCAGACTCATGCCGTTTGCTTAAATGGTGTAAATCCATTCAGTAGTTACTGAGAAAACCACATTTAAACCAACATATATATCTATGGCCATGCAGGATCCGCACATTCTAAGCACACCCTGCCGTGCACAAGCTATATTCTAATTTGCTGTCATCACTCCAGATCAGGAAGTGTTTGCAGCCATCTTGTGCCTCGGTAGAACCGAGGCACAAGAAACATATGAAAAAAATGTGCAAAACACAAAAATGGGGCAGGGTAAAAAATCGGCAACATCTGCACAGGATGCAGGACCTGCTGATCAAAAAAAAAAAAACAAAGCACTGGCTCCCGCGCTTCAATGCTAATTAGCCGCCAGAGGGCCAAATCCTGGGGGCATGATGAAAAAAAGTGTGGGGGGCCCAATCCCCCCACACTGCCCCGGGGACCGCAACCCCCGGGCTTTAACATAATAAAGGCGGGGGCTCAAGGCCCCCCCGCAGCCCCAGGGACCGCCACATCCCGGGGCTTCTTTAATTTGGGTGGGGGGGCTCTCAGGCCCCCAGCCCTGGGGACCGCCACCCCTGGGGCTTTTTAAAATTTGGTGTGGGGCGCTTCAGGCCCCCCCAGTCCCATGGACCACCACCCCCAGTTGGGGAAATAATTCCCCTTCAATCGTGAGGGCCCCTGGGGGCTAATTAGCCCACCAGGTGATTCCAGTAAGCGCTTCTGCACTGCGTTGCAGACAGGTGGCTCAGGCCGTGCCCCTTTTTACACCACTCTGCAACGCAGCTCTGTGGCGCTTACTGGAGGTACCTAGTGGGCTACTTGGACCCCAGGGACCCTCAGTATTCAAGGATACTTAATCTCCCAATTTAAAACAGACACAGGGCACGTTTAGACAATGGTGAAGGGAGGGGATGGTGTTGGAAAGTGGCTGTATATATAGTGAATAAATCAGCCAAACTATGAATTCCGATTTACTCCCCTGTTATCAGGAGAGACTTCAGTGCTGCATCTTTGAGCCCAGTACTGATCCTGAAAAGTAATTCTTACCGTACTTACCAGTAACTTGAATTTCCTTCCATAGGCTAACATTGACTAGTTTCACTTGGAAATTTTTCTAAGTGTAGAGTTTTAGAACTTACAAATATTCCTCTAAAATCAGCCAAACTACGAATTCCGATTTACTCATCTGGTATCAGGAGAGACCTCAGTGCTGCATCTTTGAGCCCAGTACTGATCTAGCTGTACTTTCCAGTAACTTGAATTTCCTTCCATGGGCTAACACTGACTGGTTTCACTTGGAAATTCTTCTAAGTGTGGAGTTTTGGAACTTTAAAATATCCACCTAAAATCATCCGATCAAGGAATTCCAATTTACTCACCTGTTATCAAGAGAGAAGCTAGTGCTGCATCGTTTAGCCTAGCACTGACCCTGAAAAGTTATTATAACCGTACTTACCATTAGCTTGTATTTCCTTCCATAGGAATCCATTGTGTGGAATTCACCAGAAAAGTTTCTAAGTGTCGATTTCCACAAACTAAAAATATTCCTCAAAAATTGCCTGTATGACTTTTAACGTATTCCTTCAACTGTTTACAGGAGATGTACCTGTACTGGATCCAGGATTCATCACTGAGTAAGAAAAAGTAACGATAACACTACTTACCTGATAAGTGAATTTCCTCCCGTAGGATAACATTGGTGATTCTATGTGAAAAAGTTTAGTGTCAACTTTTAAAATACAATAATATTCCTTAAAAATCACTACTGTAACCAAAACACTTTTACTCAACTGTTTACAGGAGATATCACAGGACTGAATCTAGGATGCAGTCCTGTGGTTATAAAAGTAATCCATAAAGTAAGTAATTGCATTTAACTAGAAATCCCAATTGAGCTCAGTGTTGCATTGTGTTTGAAATTGTGTTGCCCATTGCAACAACTGTAACTACTGTACTTAAAAGTCCATTGGCTATTTGCAAAGTATTTAAACTAAAGTAATTAATTCTGAGAAAGTATATTTTTTAATGTAATGTATAATGTAATTCAATTTAAAAAATGAAATATCTAAAAAAAATAGTTTTAGAAAATTTAGAAAATCCGTATCAAAAAAATAAATATAAGAATTAATTAATTTAAAAATGGTCATTTACAAAACCTTTGAAATTCACTGAAAAAAAACATAGGTTTCAGACATGTTATAGTTAGGAATTATCATATAAAAAACCTTTGAAATTCACTGAAAAAAACATAGGTTTCAGACATGTTATAGTTAGGGATGAGCATTTAAAAAACCTTAGGAGTTCACTGAAAAAAACCATAGGTTTTAGGGGTGTTATAGTTAGCTGGACATTACACTTGTACAAAACCATTGAAATTCCTCCGTTATAGTTAGTTGTGCTAACTATAACTCGCGCACCCACAATCCACTGCTGATGATGTCACGTATTACATAATTCATGACATGGTAAGTGACAACACTGATTACATCACTGATGACATCTCAAATGACATCACTGATGACATCATCCACGTGACAATCAGATACACCTCATCATACACTAGTATAACCTTTCATCACTCACTATAAAATATAAACTACCATTTTTTAAACCATTAACACACCAGCACAAGTTTTTAAAAACCCACTCAGTGATTTGTAGATCTACGTACACATCTAAACACTTACCTATACATTCACTCATACATGCAGACAAAGATCAATAGAACAACATTTAATATACTTATACATCTATATCGACATTACAGAGCAGCATATATCCTATTCACTTATGCAGTCATCCAACTCACTTATGCAAATAATTGATCATACTTACATTTACTCAGCTACACAATTATACAAACATAACTTTATTTATTGATATAGTTATAGAAAGTAACTCATACTTAGTGTGTTATAAAATCACTATTATAAGTATACAGTTTTCCATACATTTAGTCAGACAACCACTGATTCTTATATATACTTATTTATATACACCAACTGTCACATATAGTGCCTTTTATATTTAAACATTGTTAGACGTGTATCATTGAGAAATATATTTACTCATCAACACACCCATAAAGAGATTCACTCACCCAAACAACCGTTTCCATATGCAGTCTTAACATCATATACCTACTAAATCAACTATTTACACCCCTTTGGACAGTCACCCCGCCACACCCAACCACATACGCATTCATTCTCCCATACAAATACGCACATAACTAATTAAAAACTAATATAGAGTTTCACATAGGTAGTAACCAACTTATGTAGTTGTTTACACAACAAGAGACAGAGTAATACAGATATGCACACAGTTTAATCACTATCCCATATATTTAGTGAGACACTTTAAATTAGGCACTTAGACAGTCAATCACAGTACTACTAAATGCTCCATCCAGACACTTATACATCCACTCAGTCTTCAATACAGATTCCTATATATATATATTCACTGAAAAAACCATAGGTTATAGACCATATATAGTTAGGAATTCGCATTTACAAAACCTTATTTTACTCACACAAAACCATTGAAATTCCATATATAGTTAGTTGCACTAACTATATATCGCGCACCCGCAATCCACTGCTGATGATGTCACATATTACATCATTCATGACATGGTCAGTGACATCACTGATGACATCACTGATGACATCTCAAATGACATCACTGATGACATCACTGATGACAACATCCAGTGACTGTATGTTTCTGTAAAGTTAAAATATGTCTTACATATTGAAGAATGAGTGGATGTATAAGTGTCTGGATGAAGGATTTAGTAGGTGCATGACTGACTGTATGAGTGAGTGATTAAATGTGTCTCACTGAGTGCATGGGTTAGTGACTAAACTGTCTTAATTTGTGCATCATTATGTCTGTTGTTCTGTAAACTGTTGCATGTGTTGATAAGTAGCTATATGAGTAACTATATGGGTTATTGATTGGTTGCCCAAGTATTTGTATGGGAGACTGAGTGTGTGTGGGTGGCTGGGGGTGTATGACTCTGTGCATAGATGTGTGAGCAGTTGATTCACTAGATGTATGGTTTCAAAAGTGCATGTGGAAACAGCTGTATGGGCGGTTGACTGTGTGCATGAGTGTATTGGTGAGTGAATGGATATCTCAGTGCTACATGTCAAAGTAAGTACATATGTAAAATACAGTACATGTGAGAGTTGACATATATAAATAACTGTGCATAAGAGCCAGTGAATGTGTGAGTGGCTGTATGGATCATTGTGAACTTGTATCAGGGATTGTATAAGAGAGTAAATATGTGTTAGTATATGTTTGAATAAGTACATTTTGTATAACTGTATAGTTGAGGAAATGGAGGTGTGATTGATTCTTTTCATGACTGACTAGGTGTGTGAGTAACTCCATGGATGAGTGACAGTCTGTGAGTGTCTGTTTACACTGATTGTATCTAAGGTTATATTAGAGTCTGAAGAGGTTCATCGTATTATCACATGAATGATATCATCAGTGATGTGATCAGTAATGTCAAATGAGATGTCATCAGTGATGTCATCAGTGATGTCATTTGAGATGTCATCAGTGATGTCATTTGAGATGTCATCAGTGATGTCATCAGTGATGTCACTGACCATGTCATGAATGATGTAATATGTGACATCATCAGCAGTGGATTGCGGGTGCACGATATATAGTTAGTGCAACTAACTATATATGGAATTTCAATGGTTTTGTGTGAGTAAAATAAGGTTTTGTAAATGCGAATTCCTAACTATATATGGTCTATAACCTATGGTTTTTTCAGTGAATTTTCAAGGTTTTGTAAATGCTAATTCCTAACTATATATGGTCTATAACCTATGGTTTTTTCAGTGAATTTTCAAGGTTTTGTAAATGCTAATTCCTAACTATATATGGTCTATAGCCTATGGTTTTTTCAGTGAATATATATATATACATACATATATAAACATATATCATCTGTATATCTATATAAATACAAACATAAATGCATGCATACATATACTTATATGCATACAGATGCATGTTATTTACATGAAAGTTGAAAAAACACTAATAAAAGCAAAGCTAAAAAGCCACCTCATTACAAACAGAATGGCTTTAACTTAAACGAGGGCGAGATCTATTGCATTTTCAATGCTTGTTTACTTTGGTTCCATCAAGAAGGCATTCAGATGTGTCACACATTTGCCATAAATTCTGAATGTTAGCACTCTAGTTGCACATTAGATCACTGTAGTAAAGCTACTGCTCACCAGGGACGTCTGCTGCTGGTATTCAAAGTGCATGTTTCAGTCTGCATGTCAGAAATTAGAAGAGGATTTGAGAAGTCACTCAAAATGATCCCTAATTTTTCTTTCTGAAGCACTAATCATACTTTCTATGGCAAAATTAACCCCCTCATGTTGTTCCTTTTTAAATTGAGTGTTTTCAGACTTACCACTTCATTCCAATCAAGATGGCTTCTGGTGTGCCATACTTTTGTCATAAGTAAGACTGTTAGCGCTCTAGTTGTTCTTTAGAACACTCTGGGACATTCTGTCATTGGGCTATACTTGGGCTACATCTGGGTGATATTTGGGCTACATTTGGGCTCTTTTGTCTCTGGTGGCCATTTTGGGAGACTGCATGTCAGAATTTTTTAATGAAATAGAAGAGGATTTGAAAAGTCACTCAAAATGTGCCCTAATTTTTCTTTCTGCAGCACTAATAATACCTTCTATTGCATAATATCCCCCTCATTTTGTTCCTTTTTAAATTAAATGTTTTAAGAGTTACCACTTTATTCCCATCACGATGGCTCCAGGTGTGCTATACCTTTGTAATAAGTAGGACTGTTAGCGCTCTAGTTGTTCTTTAGAACACTCTGGGACATTCTGTCATTGGGCTATACTTGGGCTACATCTGGGTGATATTTGGGCTACATTTGGGCTCTTTTGTCTCTGGTGGCCATTTTGGGAGACTGCATGTCAGAATGTTTTAATGAAATAGAAAAGGATTTGAGAAGTCACTCAAAATGTGCCCTAATTTTTCATTCTGCAGCACTAATCATACTTTCTATGGAAAAATATACCCCCTCATGTTGTTTCTTTTTAAATTAAATGTTTTAAGAGTTACCACTTTATTCCAATCAAGATGGCTTCAGGTGTGCCATACCTTTGTAATAAGTAGGACTGTTAGCGCTCTAGTTGTTCTTTAGAACACTCTGGGACATTCTGTCATTGGGCTATACTTGGGATACATCTGGGTGATATTTGGGCTACATTTGGGCTCTTTTGTCTCTGGTGGCCATTTTGGGAGACTGCATGTCAGAATGTTTTAATGAAATAGAAAAGGATTTGAGAAGTCACTCAAAATGTGCCCTAATTTTTCATTCTGCAGCACTAATCATACTTTGTATGGCAAAATATACCCCCTCATGTTGTTTCTTTTTAAATTAAATGTTTTAAGAGTTACCACTTTATTCCAATCAAGATGGCTTCAGGTGTGCCATACCTTTGTAATAAGTAGGACTGTTAGCGCTCTAGTTGTTCTTTAGAACACTCTAGGAGGCTGCAGTAGAACACAAAGGAATCAACTGACAGTCTCTGTCCTTGTTGGATGTACATGTTTTACTGAGAATGTCAGACTTCATTTTCACATGACTGAGAAAGATAATGTGAATTTACAGAAAATATGCTTTCAGTTTAGCTTATAGATCCCCTTCCAAACCACTGTGGGAAAATCATGAGATATTAGTTTTCTTTCAAACAATATTCATGATATCAGAGCAGAAGGTTTTTTCACATGGTAAAATCACCTTAGAACCCACCACAATTCCTAAAACGAGTATGGTACCATCAACAAATGATTTATAATGTAACTAAAGTCCTAAAACCCTCTATTAACTACAATGCTTTTTAATGAGGTGCTATCATGTATATTGGTCCCAAGATGGCTGCCAACACTTCTTGGATGAAGTGCTGACAGCCAATCAGATCAGATGTGTGGTTAGTCTCCGCCCAGATATATATCTTTTTTTTAACCTAAATTACTCAAAATCCACTGGAGCACATATATTGAGACCTAGCAAAGGCACATCGGGCTAACAGTCCCTACAATTTTGCCAAGTTTCGTGCAAATCCATTCAGCCGTTCGAGCTAAAAGTGAGGCCAACCGCCCTATGGAAATTAACATGGGAAAAACGTGTTATGGAACCCCCTTTTTTCTCGGCCCCCCCTTCATGAAACCCCCCCAAATTGTCAGGGGCTGCTCAGAAACAAAATGTTCCATTTTCCTGAAAATGTCAGCCAATTCCGTCCACAAACGCCAAAGTTATTAGACATAGAATTTTCAAAAATCCCATAGAGGAAAAATCCTAACTATATATACCTACTGGCGACAGTAGGTAATATATATATATATATATATATATATATATATATATATATATATATATATATATATATATATATATATATATATATATATATATATTCACTGAAAAAACCATAGGTTTCACACCAGTTATAGTTAGCTGGAAATTTTACTGATATAAAACCATTGAAATTCCCACGTTATAGTTAGTCGGACTCACTATAACTTGCGCGTGCAATGCACTGCTGATGACGTCACATATTACATCACTCATGACATGGTCAGTGACATCACTCATGACATCACTGATGACACCATCCAGTGAATATGTGTCTTTCTGAAAAATAAATATTAGTGAGTTATGTTTAAATATTTAAATACATATATTAGTGTTTCACTTTGTGTATAAGTGGCTACATGTGTTGATAAGTAGCTACATGCGTATGTATATGGGTTATTTGATATTTTTATTAGTATTAGTATGAGTGTCTATATGGTTTGGTGGAGGTATTACTTAGCACATAGATGCATGAGTGACTGACTCTTTGTTTGTATGTGTTTTGAAGACAGCATATGTACAGGACTGTATGGGTGGATGAGTGTCTATATGTGTTTGTTAGTGAGTGAATGACTGTCTCACTAGTGTCTTTATCAGTAACTACATATGTTTTAATCTAGTATATATGAATATTGATGTATATAACTGAGTATATGTGAGAGTAAGAGATTGTAAGATTTCCTGTTTAAATAAGTATGTGTTTCTATAAGTGATTGTTTAAGAGAATAAATATGTGTAATTTTCAATAGAAGTAAGGTGGAAGTGTGTGTATAACTCTATTTTCAAATAAATGGTTGTTCAATAGTTTATTTGCACGTGTGAATATGTGTGTGAGTAACTTTTGGATGAATGTCGGTGTGTAACAGAATGTATAGGTGTATCTCTTCATATGATGAGTGAGTATATGTATGAGTGACTATATAGAACTGTTGGTGAATGAGTGGATGAGTATATAGATAGTGGAAGTACAGAATTGCTTGTTGTAACTGATATAGGTATGTCCATTTTTTAAAAATTTCAGTTTCTATTTTTGAATATGTGTCTCAAGGGTTACTTTACACTGAGAGGAGGTCTGTCACTATGTCACAAGGATGGTGTCATCAGTGATGTCATGAGTGATGTCACTGACCATGTCATGAGTGATGTAATATGTGACGTCATCAGCAGTGCATTGCACGCGCAAGTTATAGTGAGTCCGACTAACTATAACGTGGGAATTTCAATGGTTTTATATCAGTAAAATTTCCAGCTAACTATAACTGGTGTGAAACCTATGGTTTTTTCAGTGAATTTAATAGGTTTTTTAAATGCTAATTCCTAACTATAACTGGTGTGAAACCTATGGTTTTTTCAGTGAATTTCAAAGGTTTTTTAAATGCTAATTCCTAACTATAACTGGTGTGAAACCTATGGTTTTTTCAGTGTATTTCATAGGTTTTTTAAATGCTAATTCCTTTGTATATCGAGTTTCTAACCTTTTTTTTTTTTACAATTTGCTGTTTTTTTTAAGTATTCATTTTTTTTATAATTTTTTTTTTTTGCGCTCTGGGTGCGCGCTCGGGGAAGCTTTCAGCTAAGCTCTCCTGTAAGCTTCTCCGTGCGCTCATCTGAAAGCGCACCCAGAGCGCAACTGTCGTTCGTCAAAAAAAAATATGAATGAAAAGTTAATAATAATGCAAAACATTTCGTACCATACAAATAAAATTTGTTTTTTTTAATATGGAAAATGATTATGCATTTCTATTAAAGATTGATGACGTCACTTCGGCGCGCAACGTACGTGCCCTCGGAAGCGCATACGTGCGCGGCGCCTAAACGCACGCAAAAGCGCCTACGATCGCGCCACGTGTGCGCCCCGGAAGCGCCTACGATCGCGCTGCGTAAACGCACCCGGAAGTGCACCCGAGCGCGCATCGTAAGCGCGTCAGGTCATGTGACCCTAAAATAACACTTTTCATTGGTTGCTAACAGTTTTTTTTTACAATGAATGAAATCCCCACCCATTTCCTTCACTTCTTCTTTCACTTTTGTGACTGAAAGACCTGCCTTTTTTGCTGCTCCATATTCCTGGATTCATCATGGCTGCCAGATCATCCAGCAGTGAAGATGACTTCATTGATGAAGAGCCACCTACCCCAAAGGTGAAGGGACATTTCATTTGGAAATTCTTTAAATTCCCAGCAGACCAGAAGAAGGTGAATGCACCAAAAGTAGAGTGCAGGATCTGCAAAAAGGTCCTGTCACGGGGTAACCCCCAAAAAAAATACTCTTTTGGCAACTTCACTATGATTCGCCATGTGGAGACCAGGCACCCCCAGAATTTTGCCCGAGAAAGTGTCAGGGCTCTGGCACAGGAGGTTCCCAGAGGTGGGGCCTCTACATCAACAGGAGGAGCAACTTCTTCTGGAAGAGAACAATCTCAGGGGCAGGTGGCAAACATCCAACCTGCATTCAACCATGGGGTCGTCAGATGCAGATACTGCAATCAACTCCTCACCTATGGGGAGCAAAGTGTCCTGCTCATGGTTCGGGCATTAGAGAACCATCACTGCCCTTCCCACCCCTAATTTTTTTCTTTTCTTTTTGCTCCTGTTGAGCAGTTTCTATTCCCT
Organism: Lissotriton vulgaris; assembly: GCF_964263255.1. Taxonomy (NCBI): domain Eukaryota; kingdom Metazoa; phylum Chordata; class Amphibia; order Caudata; family Salamandridae; genus Lissotriton; species Lissotriton vulgaris. The sequence goes on along the minus strand of NC_141699.1, from coordinate 38,184,022 downwards.
GTTTTTGTTCCTCTTCAGTTAAAAGAAGAAAACCAAAAGTTCTTTTCAGAACTACCTCCAATTCTCATCAAAGAGCTATAATCTTAAAAAATGAAGAGTAAGTGAAATATAGTGCATTGATAATTGAAAGGAGAATGAGTAAGAAAGAACAGAAAGGTATGAGAGGTGAAAGGAAGTGAAGTAGGAGGACTGAAAGAAGGTGAGTGTTAGAAAAGAAATTTATGACACAGTGAATAAACTGGAGGCCTCATTTCTGAAAAGTGACGCATCGCTACGTGAAAATAGCGATGCGTCACTTATCTGGACGCACTCCTTATGACATTCCACATATGTCATATTTAATATATGACTAATCAATTCGCAAGGAGTTACAGATATGTCAGTATTTCTGACATATCTCTAAACACAAAAGTAACGCATTGCAGGAGTGCGTCACAAAAGTGACGCAACTCCAGTAATGTGTCCTTTCACATGGAAAAAGCACCATGTGAAAGGTTTGCTGTGAAGCAGGCGCAAGATTTTGGCGCAACTGCATCCTAAAAGTGACGCACTGCGTCATTATTACCAAGCTTTTTGCAAGGAACACCCCCTCTGCATGCATTATACCTGACACTATTTTTTAAAAAGTGACGCATCTAGGTACATGGGTCACTTTTTAAAACTCTGCGCCATATTGTATCTGCATCAGGTATAATGTATGCAGAGGGGGCAATCCCTCGCAAAAAGCTTGGTAATAACAACGTACTGAAATCTATGAGATTTCCCTGCGTCACTTTTAGGATGCTATTGCGTCAAAATTTTGCGCCGGCCTCGCATCACTTTTATGTTTACACATATGTCAGAAATACTGACGTATCTGTAACTCCTTGCAACATGATTCGTCATACATTAAATATGACACATCTGGAATGTCATAAGGACTGTGTACAGAAAAGTGACGCATCACACCAGCAGTGTAATAAAATGTGCCTCGTTGCACTATATTTAAAGGATGCAACAGCATCCTAAAAGTGACGCAGTGAAATCTCAAACATTTCACTGCGTCGCTATTACAAAGCTTTTTGTGGGGGAACACCCCCTCTGCATGCATTATACCTCACGCAGATATAATGTGGCGCTTGATTTTAAAAAGTGACCCATCTACCTAGATACCTCACTTTTTAAATATAACGCAACGCAACACATTTTTTTACACTACTGGTGCAATGCGTCACTTTTCTGTGCGCACTCCTTATGACATTCCAAGTAACGCATTGCTGGAGTGCGTCACAAAAGTGACGCAACTCCAGTAATGTGTCCTTTCAAATGGGGAAAGCAGCATATGAAAGGTCTTGCCTCAGTCTAACACCTGCTGTAAAGCAGGCACAAGATTTTGACGCAACAGCATCCTAAAACTGACGCAGTGAAATCTCAAAGATTTCACTGCGTCGCTATTACAAAGCTTTTTGCGGGAGAACACCCCCTCTGCATACATTATACCTGACGCTATTTTTAAAAAGTGACGCATCTAGGTACATGGGTCACTTTTTAAAACTCTGCGCCATATTGTATCTGCAACATGATTCGTCATACATTAAATATGACACATCTGGAACGTCATAAGGAGTGCGCACAGAAAAGTGACGCATAACACCAGCAGTGTAATAAAATGTACCTCGTTGCACTATATTTAAAAAGTGACGCATCTAGATAGATGCGTCACTTTTTAAATATTGCATAACAATGCGCATTTTTTTACACCGCTGGTGCGTCACAAAAATTGACGCACAGGAAGCGCAAAACTAACAGCGCAAGGCCTTCATAAATATAGTCCTGGATTTAGGGGGTCACAGGGGGTCTACTCTTCCCCCTTATGATCCAATCAGCTTCCTGCGCGCAATTCGCGTGTCGCGCCTGGAGCGCACTCCCGTGCGCGCACGGGAGAGCGCATATCCCCGCGCAAAACGAAAAAAATTTTTTAATGCCCTGCAGGACCCTATTTTAGTCCCTACATCAAACCTAGGGGGTCAGAGGGGGTCTACTCTTCCCCCTTATGGTCATTTGCCCCTTTTTTTTTCAAACCCCTTGTGTCTCGATTTTACCGAGACACAAGATGGCGGCCGCTCCGCACTGTTTAGAATGTTTACAGACAACTGAGATCCAATCAGCTTCCTGCGCGCAAGTCGCGTGTCGCGCCTGGAGCGCACTCCCGTGCGCGCACGGGAGCGCGGCTATAGATATATATATTTTTTTGAACCTAAATTACTCAAAATCTACTGGAGCACATATCTTGAGACATAGCAAAGGCACATCGGGCTACCAGTCCCTACAATTTTGCCAAGTTTGGTGGAAATCCATTCAGCCGTTCGGGCTAAAAGTGAAATCGACCGCCCTATGGAAATTAACATGGGGAAAACGCGTTTTGGGACCCCCCTTTTATCTCGGCCCCCGCTTGACGAATCCCCCCCAAACTTTCAGGGAAGGACCGGACCGCCATGAGACCATTTTCCTGAAAATTTCAGGCAGATTCGTCAACCGGCGCCAAAGTTATTCAAAATAGAATGTTGAGATTTAACATTGAAAATTATCCTAACTATAACTACCTACTGGCGACCGCCAGTAGGTAATATATATATATATATATATATATGTATATATATATATATATATATATATATAAAATGCTTTTTTAAATATAGAAGCAAACCACATTCACTGGATGATGTCATCAGTGATGTCATCATTGATGTCATTTGAGATATCATCAGTGATGTCATCAGTAGGGGATTGCGGGCACACGAGTTATAGTTAGTACAACTAACTATAACGGAGGAATTTAAATGGTGTTGTAACTAAGCATGGGCGGAAAATCCGTTACGCTCGCGGATTTTGCGGATTTTCGGGAAATCCGCAATCCGCGAGATTTGCGAATTTCCCGCAAAATCCGCAAATCCGCGAGCAGCGGATTTTGCTCGCGCTGCTCGCACTGTTCGCGTGAGTTCGCGCCCCGCGAATAAGTGCAAAATTGCAGAAATACGATTTTAGCAAAACTGAAAGTAACTACTTACCAGGTTCAAAAGTTCAGGCACATCATTAGTAGCCATTTCCTGTAGTGCTTCCTGAGGGGCCCCTCCAGAGTTCAGTTGCCAGTTGAAACTATTATGTGACCCTGCTCTGAACCTCGGAATAGTTACACATATGCCACAAAGGTCCTGAATTGCAGCTAAGGGAGACAAGCAGGAGCCAGGCTGGAAGTTAAAATCCATTAATCAGCCCCTAATTCATTATTGTCAGTTGGGGCAGGGCAGGTGTTGTAACTAATTTTGCAACAATGAAAGCACTTAGCAAGTGCAAAAGATCACTAATCAGGGCGCACTAAGGAAGCAGGTGCCAGCTAAAAAAATATTCTGTGACACATTAATCAGCCCCAAATTAATTCAGGTCACTTGAGGCAGGAAAGGTGTGCTTTGCTTTGCCGAAAATAATGTACACTGGACAACCAGAGGGTGTGGTGATGAAACAGAGGGTGGCATGGGTGGGCCAGAGGGTGGCATGAGTAGTCAGAGAGTGGCAGTGGTGACAGAGAGTGGCAGTGATGAAGAAGAGTGTCCCAAACAGGCTGGACACGTAGAAACAACAAGTTCGCAAAACTTGCGACCCGACAGGTAAGTTCGCAAATTGCGAAATTGTAAAAACCCTCGCGAACTGGCAGAAACACGGGCGAACACAAAAAAAAAAAAAATCCGCAAATTCGCGGGAATTCGCGGATTTTGCGGATTGCGAATCCGCAAATCCGCAAAATTCGCGGATTGCCAATCCGCAAAATCCGCTCATGCTTAGTTGTAACACCCCTGAAAACCTATGGTTTTTTCAGTGAGTTTCTAAGGTTTAGTAAATGCTAATCCTTAACTATAACATGTCTGAAACCTACAGTTTTTTCAGTGAATATATATGTCTATATGTATATATATATATATATATATATATATATATATATATATATATATATATATATATATATATATATATATATATATATATATATATATATATATATATATATATATATATATATATATATATATATATATATATATATATATGTATATATATATATATATGAGTTAAAAAGTTTCCAGGCTTTACCCTGGACTCCGCTTTCTCGCAATCACTAATAAATCCATATGAAAACAATACGTGTCCACTGAGTGTTAAAGCCCGCTTTATTATATAGTGCTACTCCAAGGCAGGGTGTGCTGGGGCACTGTGATGCAGCCAGGAATAAAGCTTAGAATGACTGTCATGGGTCATAGGTCATAGGTTTTCCACCTTTCCCAAGGAAAGATACCTGCCATTTCTTCACATTAGGCAGTGCTTTAAATGGGTCGGTGCTGTCTAGTACTGAGTATCTGCACTTTTCTATTTTGAGAGTACCGGCACTGGAATAACCCATCCCTGTGGTCCCCCTCCTGGTGGCCTGAGGAACTGGGCCTACTTACAACTCTAGTGAAAAAAGCTAACAATCTAGGAGTAATATTGGGCAATAAGCTAACCTTCGGACTACTGGTAAATGCAGTTACATACTCTGCTTTCTTTGTTCTTAAGATGCTTAAAAAGGTTTTTCCTTTCATCACTCTACATTACTAAAAAAAACTGTAATGTCAGCTTTAGTGTTAGCCAAACTGGACTACTGCTAAGCCCTTTTCCTGAACATCCAGCACCAGCATCTAAATAGACTGCAAGTAGTTTAAAATACAGGAGCCAGAATCCTGTCTCGGACCCCCAACATTCACCCGTTTCGCCGGCTATCATCAAACTTCACTGGCTGCCAGTTAGGCAACGTGTGAAATTCAAGACACTATGCCTGACCCATAATGCCCTTCATGGCAGTGATGCTGTTTTTCTACAAAAAACACAGTTGATGGACAGAATGCAGACCAATGTCTTACATTCACCCCAGTACAAAGATCTGGGCCTAAATCCATCGTTTTTTTGCACTCCACACCACCCTTGGTCAGACACTGCCTATATGCAAATCAGCCTTGACCCTGTGCCTCATGGGAACAGTCCAGCCCGAACTACCAAGCCATGTCTTTCCTAGACTGAAATCAAGCATCCAAGGACCGGTTTCTGGCTATCAGTCTTCTTCAGCCTGGATAGCTTGACTCCAGTGATGTGGAGAGCCTGGGACTCACGTCTGAGCATACCCAGCCCACTCGGGGTGAAAATTGCCAAAAACACAGTTGATGGACAGAATGCAGAACATTGTCTTACATTCACCCCAGTACAAAGATCTGGGCCTAAATCCATCGTTTTTTGCACTCCACACCACCCTAGGTCAGACACTGGCTATATGCAAATCAGCCTTCATGTCAGAGCCACTTCAAATCTGCAGTCGTTCAGGAAGGTTCTTGAAACCTGGCTTTTCATCAATGAAGTATCAATCTGGCACCATTTCAGTTCCACATGAACTAGCGCCTTGACACCTATGGGTATTGATGCGCTTTATATGTATTTATAACAAAACATAACTTCTCAGAAAAAGCAGTTACTCTGGTACAGAGTACGTGTACCTCTATTTTTCTATCACAAGCGCTCACTTTAAGATTCTCTGAAGGCCCGGACAGGTACTTAAAATGGACCTTAATAAAAAATAATCTGTATCCACTTTTAACATGACCTGTCTGTCAATGTTTATTTTATTTATTTACTCAGGAATCATCACAGACAGATTTCAGCATCAGATTCATCCTGGCAAAAATATAATGGGGCGCGCAATGTTTCCTTGTGTGCCCTGGAGTATAACTAGGGCACCCAGTGCGCAGGATGGGGACCGCAGTGGGAGCTTCAAAACCCTAGCAGTCCTAGCTGCCTCCCCGCCTCATGCGGGAGCCAGCATTGCTACTGCCAGCAGGAAGCTGCTAGAAATGCAGCTCCCTCGGTACATGAGCAATAGTTTAATGTACTTCCCTAATTGAATGTCTGCAGGGAGGGAAAACGATGAAACATCCGCTTCCAGCAAGCGGGAGCAGTTTGACTGTTCCTTTCTGCTGGAAGCAAAGTGTTTGATTTCTGCTTGGTGGGAGATGTCAGCTCCCGCAAAGTAAATGCAAACATTTATGTCCCGGGGGTGAGCACCCTGAGACATAGCAGGAGTCAGTCCTGGGGTGGTGGTCCCCAGGGCCATAATTGCTCCAGGAGGGCCTCCTTTCTTGTTTAATGGCCAGCCCAGGGAGGTGAAGGCCCCCAGGACTCTATGTATCCCAGATCGGGGCCTTGCGGCCTCTCCCCCATTCTTTAAAAAGTATTTGACTCTGGGTAGGTGGTGGTCCCCTGAACATTACTTCTTATTTAGCCACAGGTTAGTAGTGGTCCTCGGACCTCCGGAGTGGTGGGGGGTCGTGCAGGCCCCATCATCACTATTTCTTTAGCCCTGTTGATGTGGTGGTTCCCAGGGCTGTAGAGCCTCAGGAGGTGGGCCCTGTGTCTCAAAATGGCTGCCAACACTTTCTGGTTGAAGTGTTGGCAGCCAATCAGATTTCAGCATGGGGACTGTCAGATCCTTGTAGGATCCGCTTCCCTCTTGGATTTCTTTTAATAAGTCAAAAAATACTGATGGATTTACATCAAATAACAAAAAATATCCTTGCTGGACCAAGAGCTATCTTTCTGACAAATTTTGTGTAATTCCGTCCAGAGGGTCAGGCTCTAATCGTGTCAAAAAACTCTATGGTAATTAACATGGGGAAAACATTTTTATTGACCCCCCTATTTCTCAGCCCCCGCTTGACGGATCGCCCCACAATTTTCTTTGCACAACAAGAATCACCTAGGCACTTTTTTGGGAGATTCGTCAAGCAGACTCCAAAGATACAGGCAAGTAAAAAAAACGCTTTTCATGTGAAAACATGGTCCTAACCACAACTAAGTTGGTCTTTTGAAATTGTAAACCTAGAAGAATATCTGGTCACTTCTCCTAACTTTGGAGGCAAAGTTAAAGACTTTCCGAACCCTAAACACAGAATGCCATTGCATCACCTGGTACTCGTTGAGAACATTGAGCATCCTCTCAGGCACATCTGGAAGCCCCTTCCTTCTTCAAAACTTCTTTGTACAACTGAAGAACCATCTCTTCAAGGAACACCTCATCTGTGTGCACTCTTCTGTGGATGATGGACCCCTGCAATGAGAGTCCCTCGGCGCTTCCCAGGTCACACCAACTACTCTCACTTCTTGGGGTACCTTTCTCGCACCCCCATCTTGGTGACATCCTCATTGCAGCATTCAACAGATACGCATACACAATACACACACACATATTGTATTGTATTGTAATTGCATTTATACAGCGCTTACTACCCCTGACGAGGCGTCAAAGCGCTTTTTCGGCAGGTAGCACCGAGGATTAGTGTTGAATTAGTATAGTGAAACATGCAAGTACATTTTATGTGGTGGATAGGTTAGCCAGTTATTTGGATATGAAATATTAGCAAAAGGATAGAGGAGGACAAAGGTTTTTATTTATTTATCGCTTGCTGACGCACGCTATTCCGGAAGCCTATAAAGGATTAGTGGTGAATTAATATGGTGAAATATGAGGTAATTTCAGTGGTGGATATTAGTCTGTTACTTGGAGTGGGAAGGATAGCGGAGGAATAAAAGGGGAAGAAAGATTAGCATTCATATAGCACTTGTTACCCCTGATGGATGTTGAAGCGCTTTTCTGGCGAGTAGCACGCCACTCCAGAACCCATAAAGGATTTGTGTTTAAAATTAGTATAGTATAAATATGAAGTCATTTGAGTAGTAGATATGTTATTCAGTTATTTGGGCGGTATATTAGTATAGTTGAATATGGAATTTGAGAACTGAACATGTTAGTCTGTTAATTTTGATTGAAAAGGATAGTGGAGGGATAAAAGATGGAAAGTTTATTTTTTTTAGGTCTCAGCAGTATGAAGAGAAATGAGAAAAAGGGCAGCATTTCTGGCCCTAGTCCCGAACAGGCTAAAACAGGCAACTACCCTTGTGCTCACCGCCCCTAGCCTCGATGCTTGGGCTGAGACGCACTAACCCTGGCCTCGTGTAGCCCTAGTAATCAGGTGACCCCTTCAGCCAATGGGAACCTAAGCCCTAACACTATCCAATCACAACACTCGCCCTAAAATCTAGAACCAATAGGGAACCAGGACCTTACTGCCAATCTTAGCCCTAGTCCAAGCATCTAATCAGTTACAAAAACCCGCTCTCTACGTCCAATTAAGGCCTTAGCCCTACCAGTAGTCCCAACCCAAGTCCAAGCAGCCAATGGTACAGGTAGCCCTAGTCCCTACTTCCAATACAAATCCTAACCCTAGCCCTAGTCCCAACCCTACAATGATTGAATCACAGACCCAGAAACCAATCAGAACCCTCAAATACCCAACCAATGAGGACATTAACCCTAACCCAATAGAAACACCAGATACAACCACCAATCAGTGTACACATGTGCCAACAACTAGCAGACCATATAAAGTCCCAGCGACCTCAGACAAGGTTTGCTGGCCAGGGAGTTGGAAGTTGCTCCTCCTGCTCAGAATTTCCTAGGAGACAGACAGGCTCAATCCACACTTTGGACTTCTGCAGGTAAAGGTTTCACTAACTAGAAATCTAACAATACTGTTTGAATGAAACTTTACTCCCCCTGCTGGCCAAAAAAGGAAGTGACAGGCCCCAGTAAATACAATGTAAACAGCTCACAGAAGCACCCTCTGTTGTAGAATATCCCTGTTGCTAGGGGAGGGGGGAGGCAGGGGGCTGGCCTCACTGGCTTGTGAACACAAAATGGTGGCTGGGGGTGCACTGTTTTAACACACTGGTCTTAGCACAGAGCAAAGGAGAAATTTGTTGGGAAACAGATTTGTCACCAAGGAATGAGAGGGACAAACTACAGAGGTTGGACTGCAAATCCCACAATTCAACAAGTTAAATGCAAGCAATCATGGACAGGGAAAACCACAAGTTTAAAACACAAAACAGGTGATAAAATATGCAATCACAGGTAGGTCAAAACTGCAATTTTAAACTGGAACAACCACAGACAAAGACGGTAATCACAGAAGGGGAAAATCGTTTTTTAAACAACTTTTGTTTTGGGAAGAGACAGCACTAGTCTGTCTCCTTACCACTTCCTGGACTCTGCTCACTGCAATCTAGGGCACAGGTAGGCTGCAGCTCACAAGATGGAGGAGAACGATTTGGGGTGCACCCAGCAAGGCCTTCAGGGGCCTGGGCAGGTGTGAGAGGAGGGCTCAGACTTGCCTGGGAGCTGAATTGCAAATGGTCTGCTGGCCAGGGGGTGTGGGCTGGGGAGCTGCTTCTCCTGTTCAGAATCTCCTAGGAGACAGACAGGCTCAATCCACACTTTGGACTTCTGCAGGAAAAGGCTTCACTAACTCGAAATCTAACAATACTGTTTGCATACAACTTTACTCCCCCTGCTGGACAAAAAACGAAGTGCACAGGCCCCAGTAAATACAGTTTAAACAGCTCACAGAAGCACCCTCTGATGTAGACTATCCCTGTTTCTGGGGGAGGGGGGGCATGGGGCCTGGCCTCACTGGCTTGTGAACACAAAATGGTGGCTGAGGGTGCATTGTTTTAACACACTGGTCTTGGCACAGAGCAAAGGAGACATTTGGAGGGAAACAGATTTGTCACCAAGGAATGAGAGGGACAAACTACAGGGGTTGGCCTGCAAATCCCACAATTCAACACGTTAAATGCAAGCAATCATGGGCATGGAAAACCACAATTTAAAACACAAAACAGGTGATAAAATATGCAATCACAGGCAGGTCAAAACTGCAATTTTAAACTGTAACAACCACATGCAAAGACAGTAATCACAGAAAGGGAAAATTGTTTTTTAAACAACTTTTGTTTTGGGAAGAGACAGAACTAGTCTGTTTCCTTACCACTTCCTGGACTCTGCTCACTGTCACGTGTACATTCACACATAAACACACAGACAAGTACTCCCATACAGAAACAAACACAAAACAGAAACACACACAGACACATACACACACACAAACAGAAACACGCACACCATGCTAGGGTTGGGAGAATGCTAGGGGTGGGAGATAAAACAGCGTAACGCCACATCCACAGCTGGCTCTCCGGGGCCCTGAGAGGTTTTTCCTTTGGAAATGTTTAATCGGGCCCAGGTAATTAGCAGGAAACCACAGCGCGTCCTGGAAGGATCCGGACACCTCCGATTCACGCGGATCCCCTCACATCTTTGTAGGTGGAGTCGTATTACAGGTTCATGAAAGTTTTATATAAATCTGGATTAATGTCTATTGGTGCCTTTGTTTACCGCGAAGGCTCTTGCCTTTCATGTGACACATACTTTGAAAACAGTAATTCCTTCGAGGCGACGCTCACGAGCCTCTGCAGCAGTTTCACAAAGCTCCCTCCTGTCAGGGTGGTGGCCGGGGTCACCCACGCGCGGGGAGTCTGCCGAGCCCCTCATTATTTCCAGGTCTTTGGATCCTGTTTTTGCTTTCCTTTCAGTCAGATCATGAACAGCTGCGCTCGCTCTGTGCAGGGCCAAGCTCCTGTTGTATGTGTTTTTCATTGTTTATGGTGTATGTTGAAATGAAGCAGACGCAGAAGTAAAGGTTCGTAAGTTTATTTCCCAACAGCCCCACACCAGTGTGCGTTTAACTGGTGAGGACAAGAATGACGTTTGGAACGGTTGAATGACAGCAGGGGAGGAATGGGGGTGGAGGGTGGAATGTTGGCGAACCAATGGGAGAAAGGGTAATGACAAGGATGCTGTTGCAGGAGTCTGTGGGCGATGCTGTCACATGCTAACCTTAGCGTGTGACAGTAACAGTGAATACAGTACATCTTCCTCTCTTGAATGTTTAACAACAGAGAAGTTACTCACAAACAAAATCATCAAATCGTCTAGGTTTGTTGATGGTTCTACCAAACCTCTGGGACTGTGATTGTCAAACCTGACTTCAGTATCAGAATGAGAATCTCCATCATCACTCTGATGGAGCATGGGAGTGTGAGGTCTGACTTCATCATACTGGTCGGGAGTGTGACAATCCGTGGATTCAGCGGTGGGTGGTGGACCACTATCATGAACAGCTTCATGTCTAGAACACATACTATTACTAAAAGGCATGGAACTGTGTCCCCTTTCAGGGTCATTGTAATCTACCCACAAATCTTTATTCGTACTTTTGGGTTGGCGTTGACTTGACCTATCTTTGTTAGCACTATAGGGCTGAGACTGACTTGACTCTCTTCCCTCTGAATGACATCTTGCCAACCTATTCATAGGCCAGACTTTGCCATCACTGAGTCTGGCTGCATTGCTGTAAAGTTTGTTGATGTGAAGGGGAGTGGTGAATCTGCTTTCTCCTTTTCTGACTTTCTTTTCAAGGCAAACTTTTACCAGATCACCAATCCTGAAAGAATGTTCTTTGACACCATGTCTGGAGTCATACCAATCTTTATAGCACTTTTGTGCCTTCTTTATATTATTTCTGATGGTTTCTGGTGACCACTCAATCTGTTTGGATGCAAGCATCCAACCTAAATCACTGGTCAGGGGTTGTCTGCTCTTCTTGAGGAAAAAAGGTGATTCGTTGGTGCTGGCACATGGCGAGATCCTATATGCCCAGATGAGTTTGAATATTTCCTCTTCCCAGTTGAGATTGGCATTCCTGGACAATTGTATGTTCTCTTTGATGACTCGATTGAAACGCTCAACAAGGCCATTATTTTCAGGATGGTAGAGTGAAGTGGTGTGATGGGTGATACAGTTTCTTTCCAAGAATGACTTGATTGCATCAGACAAGAATTGGGGACCATTATCAGTCATTAAGTATTTGGGCAACCCCTCGCTCAGGAATAGTTTGTCTAAGAATGAAATGACAGAAGAACTGTGCACTGTGAACTATTTTTATCACCGGCCATTTAGAGAAGTGCTCCATGACCGCCAGAATGTACTTGATCATACCATTGTGGCCTTCAATGGGCCCTGTTATGTCCAACTTTATCCTTTCCTACGGCATTCCTGGAGGATTGAGGGGAGAAAGAGGAACTCCAAAGGTTTTTCGGCTCCTGTCTGAGTCATTGCAACTCACACAGTCTCTGATCATGACTTCAATCTGCTTGTCGATTCCAGGCTACAATTTTTTGAAACACCTAGGTGACCTAAGTGGCATAGACTGAGGATTTTACCTCTGAGTGTGATGGTGGAAATTGCCTTACCAATTCTGTACAGTACCCCATTTTCCAAACTCAGTTAATTTCTTATTTCCAGAAAACTTTGACTTTTTCATCCAGACACTTTTACTCAGGCCAGGAGCTGTTGATGAATGTGCATACTATAAGTAGGGTGGGATCTTTTGACATATGTTCTTTCCACTCATCCACTGTGATCATGTCCAGGTCTGAGTTGAACAGTAATGCCACTTTCTCAGCTTCTTCCTGGTCGATTTTGACCTCCTCATGGGAAAGGGGTAACCTGCTTAAGAAATCTGCTACTTTGTTCCTGACTCCTGCCCAGTATTAGACTGTGTAATTGTAGTCCAGCAGTTTGACAGACATCTTGCTGAGTCTAAGGGATGCATTCTGCAGGCGGAAGCCAAGAGGATCTTGATCAGCGGTTTGTGGTCTGTGCCCAAATGTATGTTGTACCCCCAGACATACGCTCTGAAGTAGGTGGCCCATGAACAGACGAGCATCTCGCATTCGATCACAGAGTATCTTTCTTCAGCCGGGGTGTGTGATCTTGATGCAAAAGCCACAACCAATTCCTTGTTGTCCGCGTCTTTCTGTGTTAGCACAGCACCAAGCTCTTTGTTGCTGGCATCAGTGGTATTGTGGATTCGTGCTTTGGGGTAAAAACCCTTGAGAAAGGGTGCATTGCCAATTTCATTTTTGATGATGTTGAAAGCATTCGGGCACTCTTGGGACCACACACATTTGACCCTGTGTCTGACTTGGCCATTTTTCCCTGACATTTTTCGCTTTTCAGCCCTCCCCCCCCCCCCATTAGAGGACATCTCCCCCATGGAAGAGGAATGTAGAGGCCATGTGTGGTGTGAGATGCCATAATACATGCTGCGCAATGGCGTGCGCAGACTGACTTTCACTATTTAAACATGTTACTTTTAAAATGGATGCCGTGGCTGTGTGTTGTGCCGCCTGACTGAGGTGGGTTACCAGTCTAGTTGAGTGTTTCCCAGAACCCCCAGCTTTTGGAGGGAAGCCTGGCACCCAGGGTGCTCTACACCTCCCCCTAAACCAGTTAGGACCGGTTTCCCCAGACGCTTCTAGAAGCTTCTGGCACTGTCTGGTAGGTGGGGTGAGGGGAGTATATATAGCGGAGCTGGGATGCCATGTGCTCAGACTGAGCGTGGACCTGAATGAGAGAGGAGCCTCTGCCAGGAGGTACCGCCACATAGGCCTGTGTGCTGGCCCCTGTGCCCAACTGTAACCCCACTGCTGTCCACAGGGCTAGTGAGAGCCCCCTTACTGGAGTGAAGACTACTGACCCAGGAGGAGTGACACTTTATGGGGGATCACAGTTCCTAGGAACTGCAGCCCTGTTCTGATGAGTGCCCAATGACTGCTGATCTTGCCCAGTAGGGCCTGCTGTTCTCCTACCTAGCGTCTCTTGAGCGCTATAACCCTGCTTCGTGGGACCTAGCGCCAGGGAAACGCTATATGGTGGACTGGCCTGTACTCCCAGCAGGTGAGGAGCGCTATCTTTTGCCCCTGAGGCTGCTGGTGGGACCTGGCGCCTCGTGAACACTACATCTAAAGGGCCAGGAGAAGGGGAGCGTATGTCCTCTGCAGTGCTGGGCTGCGAGGGCACTATATTTCCATGGACTGTGTTAGCTAAGCGCTATACTGAAAGGACTTGCCATCAGCGCCAAGAGTGGGAAGCGCTGGGTGCCTCACACCTGAAATCTCTCCCTGGTGCTGGGGCTGTGACTCACTGTGGCCCTGAAAGTGCTGTTGCTGTTGAGGAACCTGCAAGCGCGGCTGAAGCTGTTGGGGAACAACTAGGTAAAGCGCTCTGTCCCCGAAGCGCTACCTTACCAGAATTTTGCCTATTTCTGCAAGCACTGTGCCTGCACCGCTGTGGGCCAGGACCTGATGGTGCTGCAATTGCGAACGGGTGCACATCCCGCGTGACAGCCTAATTAGAAACCCAGCGGGTGCCCACCCCTCAGGTTTATTGCCAGTGGAAGCAGGTGCCCACCCCGCATGCAGGCGCCTTGAAAATTGCAAGCAGGAACCTACCCAGCATTTGCCCTGGAGGAGCGGGTGCACACCCGCACTTCAAAACTGCCAAAATCACTGCAGCAGCCCGGGCCGCTGAGCACACCAAGAGCGGGTACCTAACCAAAAATTGTCCTTAACTGAAGGGGGGACCCCACCCGGCACTTCAGAATTTCCCAGGATCACCGCAGCTGCCGGGAGCCACTGGGAGCCCTGTCCGGCCTCCCCGGTGATGAGAGGAAAACGTCATCGGGGAAGACGTTGCGTCTGCAGGCTGTAGGGAAGAGTCCAGAGCCTCGTGCGGGCCCTCCATTCGAGTCCTGGGTCCCAGGAGGGGGCCCGGGTGAAGCCAGGTGAGGCGTTTTCGGTGGTGGGGCTCCCGTGAGCATGGGAGAGCCCTGCCTGCTGAGCCAGCGGGAAGGAGACGGCGGGGGAGAAGACCAAAGCCTCGCAGGCCCCTGGTGAGGACCCCAAGGACTGCCGGTGAGTGGGCCCCTGTCGTCCTGTTAGGTGGGGTTGTGCCGAGCCACATTGCCGGTGCCCGCCCCGGTGCCTGGGATTTCGAAGCTGCCCAGCAGCGCCGCAGTTGCAGGCCGCTGCACCGTGTGGGGTGATCCTTGTGCTGGGCCCTGCTGCCGGGTGGTGGCGCCCCGGACTGGCATTTCTTCCCAGCGGCACTGCCGAAGCGGGCCCCTGCAATGGTGGGCACTGTTGTACTTTTGGGGCCCAGAAGGGGCTCCACTGTGGCCCGTGTTCATTTCCTGGGACACAGTTGCCATGTGGGGCATTGCTCTGACCAGAGAGTCCCGGTGGGGACTCCCCAGGCGCTGTGGCGCCAAAAACATTTAGGTTAATACGGGTGCCATGCATAATCTTTTGCCTAATGATTTCTACCTCACATTAAGGTGTCATGCCCCAGACTGCCAATATGTTTATGCTTAATGATCAGGTTTGATGTTTATCACGATGTTGCTGAAGCTAGGCCTAATGCGTGTACGCTAATGTTGTTGATACTAATGAGACGCTCACCGTGCTGACAGATTTATGCCTGATGTTCTAGGCCTTATGGGTTCTTATGCCGGATATATTCATGCCTAATATATTGATTCCCCAGGATTGGTGCAGAATATGTTTTGTTAGGCCTAATGCTACAGTCATGCCTAACAGAAGTATTGCCCCCATATGGATGTGATTATGGGCAATGGGACTTATGTTGGTTATGCATAATGTTTTTATCTGCCTACTGTGATGCCTATGTTCACAGGTTTTTGCCTCATGCTACCGCTTTTATGCCTAATGGGGTTAATGCTACTGTGCTGAGCTGTGCTCCATTATTCACCAGAAGGTACGGGCTGCTCTATTTATTTATTTATTTATTTTTAACATTTCTAAAGCGCTGCTTATACCCGTAGGCGTCTTGGCGCTGTATGCCTATTATTTGTAGATGACTCTCATTATTGATGCGTCATGCTAATGTGATTTATGCCATAGGTTCAGGCCTTATGATAATGCTTGGTGCTAATGTTGTTATGGTCATGTTGATAATGTTTTTCCCCTAAGGCTAAAGCAAATGGAATCAACATTTATTCCTTGCGCCTACCTTTATCCTAGTTGTCCCTTGTGATGGTTCTGGCAGCGGCCCAATTGGCGCTGCCCTGTAAATAGTCCCCGTGTAAATTGCTACCCAGTGCCGGTTGGCACAATGTATATGCAACTGTGATTACGTTCTGATGTGTTCATTCTACAATACACATACTGTTTTACACCTAACCTGGTGTGGAGTCTCTTTTTGTAGTGTGCCTTGTGTGTCCCCTGTGCATGCTGCGTGGATGCTTTACACATTTCTTACAGAGTTTGGCCTGCCCGCTCTGCACCACGCTACCCGTTCCTAACATTGGTGTTCAGCGGTGGGATAGGACTTGTGTTGGCGCAGTACCCCAGCGACAATGGGTTGCACTGCAAACTGAGCAGTTGAAATAATCACGGGTTTTGGGGATTATTTGTTCTGATTGTATTTCCTCCAAAAAGTGTCATTTTTGAATTGTGTTCCCCTGGTTACTGTGCCTGTGTATCTCACCAAGGTGGGGTTGGTTTACGATGAGGATGAACTTTGGGAGTACACTGAGCAGGAGGTGATGGACCTCTGCAGAGAGAAAGGGATACCCCCAGTAGGCAACATTCACAGGAAGTTGATTCTCTATGAGGCCCTCAGGAGGGGGGATCTCTTGGAGCCATGTAGGGACCTTTCCGATTACCCCTCCGCATATTTCATGGGTGGATTTGTTGGAGACCAGGAGGAGGATTCCCGGTCCATAACCCTGGAGGGTGGTGACTTTGAGGAAGAAGAAGATGATAGGGCGGAGACGCCAGTAACGAGTGAAGACACCATAGTCAGGGAGTCCCGTGCTGGGTCCAGTCCCGGGGGCACTGCCCCATCCCTTTCCCTGTCCCTAGAAGAGCGGGTAGATAGGAGAGAAGAAAGGGAGCACCAGCTGGCTTTGGAGAAGCTCAGGTTAGAGCACACCAAGGAGATAGCACAGCTGAGGGTGGAAGAAAAAAGGTTAGTGACCGAAAAGGTCCTAGGGCAGGAAAGGATGGCGGAGGCGGAGAGGTCCTTAGCCAGGGAGAGACTAGCTCAGGAGGGTCGTTTGTTCACTGTGAGTGGTTTCTGTGGTCTGGATTCACCAGTGATGGTGGGATCCAGTGGAGGCAGCGAGAGTGAATCCAGTGCAGGGAGTCCCAATCTCAGAGCCCAGGAGACAGTACCTGATTCCCAGGAAGAGGGGGACAAGTTGGAGTTCAGGGGCAGGGGAAAACTGTCCCACCAGTCTTGGGGGGAGTTTGCAGATGTGTGTTAGACTGCATTGGAAGATTTGGGATTGGGTAGTGCAGTGAATGATTGGGAAGGGCTGTTCCAGGTAGTTATCAAGGAGCACATGCTAAGGAAAGGCTTGCCAAGGTTGTGTCACCACCTGTTACAGTGTGGGTTCTCCGACCCCAGGGAGATTGCACAGGAAGCAGACCTCTGGGTGTGTGCCAGGGAGTCTGAGAGGGCATTGGGGAGTGATCCTGAAGGGAGTGGTGTTGGGATCTTCCGACCCAGTGAGGCGGGAGATGTGCAGAATAGCCCAGCTATGTGCTGCGTACTTTAAACATTCCCTCCGGAGTTTGGCCCACCCACTCTGCACCACGCTACCGGTTTCTAACACTCTGTTTTAAGTAATTGTCTCAAGTTGCATGTTTTTCGGAAAAGTTGTGAATGAATTTCGTGCAGTATTCAGTTAACCCTAGAAAAGCCCTTACATCAACTTTATTGTAGGGGAAGGGAGCTTTAAGGATGGCATCAACTAATCCTTGCTTAAGTTTTATGCCTTCTTGACTGATGGTATGGCCAAGGTAAACCATTTTATTTTGAAAAAATTTGCATTCGTCTAATTCGACTGTCAGCCCATGCCTTTTTACATTTTCAAATACCTGCCTTAAACGTGCGTCATGTTCCATTTGGCTGCTGCCCATGACCAGGAAATTGTCCTGGAAGAACCTCACACCAGCAACGCCCTCAAAGATGGATGTCATAACTCTTTGAAAAAGCACTGCGGCCGAAGCCAATCCAAAAGGTACCCTCGTGAAACGATAACAGCCAAAAGGCGTGATGAAAGTAGTGTACTCTCTGCTTTCCATATGTAACGGTACCTGATGGTTCGCAGACTTTAAATCTATACTATAAAATACATTCATATCTTTTGTAGCATTGAACATTTAACTAATTCATGGCAAGTAGTACTGTTCAACAATTATGTTCTTATTTAGGTCTCTGAGATCTATGCAGAGTCTAATTTTTCCATTGGGACATTTAACGACAACCAGGGGTGAGACCCACTCAGCCGATTCGACTTTTTCAATTATACCATTGTTCACCAGTCTGTTAAGTTCCGTTTGGACCTCATCTCTAACAGAAACAGGTAGATATCTAACCTTGTGTACACACGGGAAGGCATTGTCTTTCAGCTCAATTTTGTGTTGGAAACTGTTGAGAAGACCCACTCTACTGGAAAACACTTTGGTGTAGTCTCTGAGTCGGGTGCTATTGCATGCATCTTCGATAGACATAACAGGGTCAGCGCTGTTTGGATTGAGAATGATCCCAAGGTCAGCCAGATCATTCCAGCCCAAGACAGAGCGACCCTTCTTAGCCAAAAAGAGATTGCAGAACGCCTTCCTGCTTTTGAATTCAAACTCCAGTTCATGAGTACCTATGAACTCAATGTTGTCCCCAGTATAACTTTTAGCTATTACATTTGAATTCTCAAGGGAGGCACCGATTTTACCTATGAAATGCTGCTTCCAGACATTTTCGTTAAAAATAGTGAATGGGGGGCCAGAGTCAGCAATTATGTTCATAGCTACCTCACCTATTCTAATTTCACAAATGGGTTTCTTGGCTCTAATAGGAGCAAGTTCCAGAATGTCATATTCAATTGAGAACACGTAATTTTTTCTGACTTGGAGTCATCCTCACCTTGGATGTGTTTGACTGGCTTGCTATGTCTGAAGTGTTTCCTATTGCATACTTTTGCAAAATGCCCTGTCAAACCGCACAACGTGCACTTCTGAAATCTGCCAGGACACTTTTGGAAATCAGCGAAATGAGATGAAGACCCACAACGATAACATCTCCCTTCAGTGTCCTCGTTGCGGTTCTTGGTGTGTACCCTCTCGCAGTTGTATTTCTTTCTTGTTGAACTCACTTTTCTTCACCAAACCCCAGTTTAAAGGTGAAGCAGGAGTCAGTTCATGAAGAGCTGCGCTGGCAAAGGGCAGACCCTGAGCTCGCGCAGCTCTTCATGATATTGACCGTTGATGGTTTAACACCATCAGTGCTGCAGCAATTCCCCCTCTGTGCTACTTCTGATTTATTCCCATTGTTCATGACGAGCTCAGCTCGTCATGAGCACAAAACCAGTGTACTGCAAGACGAGCTGAGCTCGTCATGAGCATCGAAGGGGTTAACTTCTCTTTATGAAACCATAAATAAATCAGCAACAAAACCCTAGTTTAAAGGTGAAGCACAACCCATATCACAAAGAGCGGGGCTGGCTCAGGGCAGACCTCAAACCTGCGCAGCCCTTCATGATATGGACACTGGATGGTTGAACTTCTCTTCATTAAGCTGGAAACAATCAGCAACAAACCCTAGTTTAGGGCGAAGCAGGGGCCCTTTCATGAGAAGCTGTGCTAGCTCAGCTCACAAGTGAGTGCCTGTATTTATTTCTTTTATTATTTGCAGTCTTCTGCACCACTGTTAACTTCATGAAAACTCCTCAGGTCGCCACAACTGGGTCCTTAGACCCGAATACATTGTTTTCAGTCCTATGGGGCTCCCTAAAGCACCCGTTCAGTCCTACAAGAAATGTAATCCCCAACTAGTCCACTAGGTTTCTCTGGGGAGCAGCAACTCGTACAGTCTTCACCCTTCAACAACAGAATAATGTTCCATTGAGGCACACATGAACAATGCCCAAAAGAAAGTTTTATATAAATTTGGAGTCATTTCTCACCTGTGCCTTTGTTTACAGCAAGGCCTCGTTGCCTTTAATGTGACGCATAATTTAAAAACAATAATTCCTTCAAGACCATCCGCTCACAAACCTGCTTCAACACTAGCTACTGTTGTTTTTAATTCATATTGATTGATATTTAACAACCACATCTTTTTACTATTTTTTTCAAGTTAAATAAACTTTTTTAGTTTTCAGTTTTTTTTCTAAAGAGGGTCTCCACAATGGACATCTTCTTGTGGTAAAGTATAGGGAAAATTTAAAAATGTATCATAAATTAATAGAATTATTTTTATGTTAAATATGGATGTAACTTTTATATATACTCATTTTAAATATAGAATATAATGAAAATGGTACAGCACTATTTATTCAATTTTGATTAAATATTTAGTTAATGTAAATATATTAAACTAGCAGCCCGCCCCAGCGTTGCCTGGGGTAGAAGGGGGCTGGGGGCTGCATTTCAGGTTTGCATGCTCTACCGCCCAGGACCCCGCCCACCACGACATTGTCTGTGTCCCGGACAATGTTGTGGCGGGCGGGGGCCGGGGCGGGAGAGCACGCAAGCCTGAAATGCTGGCTTCCCCTACCCCCGCCTGCCCTGACATTCCCCAGCAGCCCGTGCCCCCGGCCGCCCCGACCCTGGCTGCCCCGGATTCTTATTTTGCCTCTGCTGCTCACACCACCGGTCCATATTTCTCCGCTCTGCCACTCACCACCTGTCCGCCGCCACTCCTCCCCGCGCCATGTCTGCCTCTCCACTCCGCCGCTGGCCTCACTTCACCGCTCCTCCCCTGCGCGCCATGTCCGCCGCTCCTGGGACGCTGCTCCTCCCCTGCTCCTGTCGTGACGACGCACGTCGCGGCCGGCGCTACTTTGGGGGAAGTACTTATTGTAAAAATGTAACTTTTTATATAACGTTTTTAAAAAATTTTTTAAAGCCTATGACCGTCTACACACCCTGCCGATTTCAACAGTGTATCGGGTGTGTAGATTGGCGCTGTGGTTCCCGAGTTTGCCTGGCTCAAAGGTGCAAGTTCTCTTTTTATAATAGTAGTATAGATGAAACGGAATAAAAAATGGTGTGCGCGCGGACCCGCTATACTTTAATACCAGGTCGGGTCCCTGTGGAGTTCCTTACATTTCCTCTCAATGAGTTTGTCTGAAATTGTAATGCGCAGTGCCAACGTTTTATCATCAAATGTGTTTACATTACAAATGCACGTAAGGAAAACAGTTTGGAATCAGATGTATGGAATCCTATGTATATAGAGATAACTCTAATCACTAGTATATGCAGTAGAACTTTGTACTCTCTACCATTCCTATGTGACTCTTAGAGTATATCCATTTGTATCTCCTCCTTGAGTGACTTTACTATTTCCATTTGTATCTCTTCCTTGAGTGACTTTACTATTTGTACATTTGCAATTTTTCTTTCTGTTTGTATCTCTTCCTTGTGTGACTTTACATCTTGTAAATTTGGAATTTTTTCAGTTTGTATCTTTTAAGTACCGCATGTAATCCTAAATCCTTATGTTTTGCAACTGGTTCTTATGTAAAGCGCTCTGACACCCTCGGGTAAAGTTTGCGCTATATAAAATCGCATTAAATAAAATAAAAATGTTTTTAAATGAACTGACAAGTAGTGGACCTAGATGTGCTAACCTGTGTATTATTGTTAGAGTGCATTATTGCCGTCCGTGGGGGTGAGGGAATACTGTTTCCAGCGGCATATTAGACAAATCCTTCTTCTCCCTTGGTTTTGCTCAGTTGTTGGATTTTATTTAGCCCCGAGTCATCCCGCACGAGGGCAGATGCTGTTGAATAGTCATCTTTGTTTTTCAGCACAAAATTGTCACTTGAAAGCCGTTCATCGCTCAAGAGTTCACCGAAATAAAACAGTAAAACAGAGAACCCGATCATGCGGTCACAAAGCGCCAGGATACCCGTATTGCATATGTCAATTCTTTTAGATATTCTATTTGGTGTTCTAAAACATTTCTCCAAAAGGTGGTGCGACAGGCGGAGCCAGGGGATTGTTTATATTCTGTCACAATTTACGGAATGTGAAATTCCGTTACTTTGCATTACCTTTATTGCACTGCTTGAATCGTGTGCTAGACTATTTATTCATTACGTGCTTTTTACTTTGCATGGTGCTTGCTTAGCAGACTCGGCTGTGTGTGACATCTCGTGCAGTAGAATCCTGGCGGGCGTTCTATGGACATCAGGACTCTGCTGCATGCAGACGCTGAGCGAATCTCTAGTCTACAGGTGCGCGCGTGGCCTTGATGCACATAAAACTCTGCACCGGTTCTCATGCTCTGCCACTCACCCCCTGTCCGCCACCACTCCTCCACGCGCCGCTGGCCTCACTTCACCGCTCCTCCCCTGCGCCGCCATGTCCACCGCTCCTGGGACGCTGCTCCTCCCCTGCTCCTGACGTGACGACGCACGTCGAGGCCGGCGCTACTTTCGGGGAACTACTTTTTGTAAAAATTTAACTTTTTCTATAACGTTTATTTTTTAAAAAATTTAAGCCTATGACCATCTACACACCCTGCAGATTTCAACGGTGTATCGGGTGTGTAGATTGGCGCTGTGGTTCCCGAGTTTACCTGGCTCAAAGGTGCAAGTTCTCTCTTTATAATAGTAGTATAGATTAAAAATAACAATTAATTTAATTTAAATTCGAAAAAAAATCAAAAAGCAATTTTATGTATTATGCATGAATAATTACGATGAATGTGTTGTATTGAAATAATCAATGTAATTTAATTTTTATTTTTTTTATTTTTTTAATTACGTTATAAGTTCGAAAAATGCTGTAAACCTCTTTTCATAATTCAGTAATACATGTGTTTTCTTATTTTATAATATTTTCTAAAGGGTTTTATTTTAAGACCGTTCAGCTATTATTTGCCACTACTTTTTTTTTCTTTTTTGGCAGTATTAACTTACTTTCATATATTTGGCTCCACCCCCATTTTTAAGGCGGTGGAGACAGGTAAGTCCACACTTTTGAGTTACTTTGCACTTGGATTTCTTGTATAGCAAAAAAGTGGTATAGTTACTCCAAAGAAAAAGAGTAAATTACATGTGTAAATTACTCAGAAATGTGAGTTGCTTTAGTGAATACCGCTGATAGTGTCCATTCGTGTTTCCATTATTACATCCCCTCGAGCACTGTAGCTTCCTCCCTTCAACTCAGATTTTTCACACTTTCGATTGTCTCCTAAAAGGCCCTCTTTTCTCATCTGCCTCTGCTTAATTCAATTAATCAATCAATCAATCCACCAGCATTTGTAAAGCGCAGCAATGTCGCCCCTAGGGGTATCTGGGCACTTACTCTCAGTCGAAGAGCCAGGTCTTGAGTCTCTGTCGGAAGTCTGCCAGCGAGGGGGCCGTACTGAGCTGGAGGGGGAGGTCATTCCAGGTCTTGGCAGCAATGTAGGATTAGTAGCGGCCACCCCTGCAGCTCTGATAAATGCAGGAGGAGTGTACAAGAGCAAGTGATGAGTAGCTGGGTGGAGATGCTGGCATAGAGGGCATCGGCATAGTCGAGGTGACTGGTGAGGAGGGCCGCAGTGGCAGTCTTTCTGGTGTTGGTTGGATCCATCTGAAGATTCTGCGGGTCATGCGAGGTGTGTGGAAGCAGGAGGAGGTGACTGCATTGACTTGTCATTTCATGGTCAGTTGGCCGTTGAGGATGATGCCGAGGTTGCGTTCATGGTCGGTTGGTGTGGGTGTAGGTCAGAGTTCTGCTGGCTACCAGTTGTGGTCCCATGCAGTGGTGTTCTTCCTGAAGATCAGTACTTTGATGTTGTACGAATTAAGTTGGAGGCAGTTGTCTCTCATCCTTTTGGCTACGTTGGTCATGGTGTTGCAGAAGATTTGGCGTTGGAGGTGTCCTTGGTGAGCGTGAGGATTAGTTGAGTATCATCTGCATCAGAGATTATGTTGAGTCCTCGGTATCTGACAATGTCTGCGATGGGGGTCATTTAGATGTGAACAGGGTGAGGCTGAGGGTTGATCCTTGTGGTAGGTCACATATGATGTCTTTGGGTACAGAAGTGAAGGGAGGAAGTCGTATGCTCTGTGTGCTTCCTGTAAGGAAGGATGTGATCCAGTTGAGGCTGTCCTGCTGTATGCATATATTGTGGAGTAGGTTGATGTGGGTGTTGTGGGAGACGGTGTTGAACAACACAGAGTGGTCGTGGAGAATCAGGGCTGCACTTTCTCCACAATAGAGGAATGTTCTGGCGTCATCTATGCAACAATCAGCACAGTCTCAGTGCCGTGCTTGGCACAAAATCTGGAATGTGAGGCGTGCAGTAGGTCGTTTTGTTCCAGGAATTCGGTGAGCTGCTAGTTGATGGCTTTCTTGAGTACTTTGGAAGAATAGGGGAGCCGAGAGATCAGATTAATTTTTTTGAGATCTCTGGGTTCGGTGGAGTTTTATTTAGGAGGGGTCTGGCATCTGCAATGTTTCCATCTGTTTGGGAATGTTGCTGTAAAGATGAAGGTATTGAGGATGTGAGTTGTGTGTTGATTGGGTTTGTGATGAGGTTTTAGAGAGTGTGGAGGCACGGGTCGGTGGACGCCCTGGAGTGGATGGAAGACATGATGGCTGAGGAGGTCAGGGCGAAGAGCCGAGACCAGGTGGTAATGGATTGGCTGATGTTTGCTGGTTGGATGAGGCTGCTGGAGTTGAGGGGGGTGGGCTGGAGGTTGAAATTGTGGAGAGGTTGCTGATCTTGCTGTGGAAGTATTGTCAAAGGGTGTCACATAGTTCTTGGGAGATGTGGATGATGTTCTCAATGGCTATAGGGTTAGATAATTTTCTTACTATTTTGAAGAGCTCCTTTGTGTGATTGGCCCAGGAGTCGATACAGGTGATTATGGCTGCTTTCTTGGTTTCTTTGATGTCCCGGTGATAGTTGCTGAGGGCTGTTTTGTGAGCATCTCAG
The DNA here is from genome assembly GCF_964263255.1 of Lissotriton vulgaris. Classification (NCBI taxonomy): domain Eukaryota; kingdom Metazoa; phylum Chordata; class Amphibia; order Caudata; family Salamandridae; genus Lissotriton; species Lissotriton vulgaris. Next base: position 38,159,208 of record NC_141699.1, on the reverse strand, counting down.
TTAGCAGGGTTCTTGGTGGTTCATCATTGTTTCTCCTGTTGTTGGCAGTTGTGCTTGGTGTTCCTGAGTTCTAGGGTACACCAGCTTACTTGTTTGGAGGACTTGATGTATTTTGTAGGTTTCAGTGGGGCGACTCTGTCTGTGCTGTCAGTGATCCAGGTGACAAAGTTCTGGACGGCCATGCCGAGCTCTGTTTAAGGCCTTGGGTTCGGGGGTGGTGAGAGTATGTGACTACTGAGTTTTGGTGACCTTGCTGCAACTGCGGTGAGAGGAGAAGTGACCCCTTGTGTTGATTAGCTGGATGTCGGTGATGGTGAAGTGTATGATGGTGTGGTCAATCCAGGTGAGTTTTGTCTCGTGGCTCAATTTGATACTATCCCTGGAGGTGAAAATGGGGTAGAGTATGTGCCCAGCTGTGTGCGTGGGTTTGGTGACCACTTGGCTGAGGCTGATGTTGTTCAGGTTTTCCATGAGGCAGGTGGAGTTGGCGCCGTTGGGGTTATTGGTGTGGAAGTTGATGTCGCTGAATAGGACTTAGTTGTGAGAGTCAGTTGTTAGGGGGGCCTCTTATCATGGTCTTCGAGTTACTCTGTAGTAAGAATCTGAGGTGTTCCATGAGGGGTGTGGGGTCGTCATTGGTGATCGTGTATTTGATGGTTTCATTGAAGATGATGCCTCTGCCTTGTTTGTCAGCGCATTCTCAGTTAATCATTTTGTAGTCTTTGGGAGTGGCAATGGTGATGTTGGGGTTCAAAGAAGATGTGAGCCATGTTTCGGTGATTAAGGCAATGTCCGTAGAGAGGGTGGCTATGTGGCGTGTTTGCAGAGTGAATGGGCTTTGAGAAGGATACAATGGAGCAGTTGTGGGGTGTTCTTGGTTTCGATGAGCAGGAGTGGTGTAAGACCTTTCTTAGGTCGTGTTGCAGGAGAAGTGGCAGTGTCGGCAGGTGAAGGGCCCTTTCGTGGTTCTTGGGGAGGAGAAGACGCAGCTATTGTTTTGGCATCCATGGTCCAGGAGTTCTTTGTCGATTTAATGTTGGGTGCCAGGGGCTAGGGTTCCTGGTGATGGCCGTAGTCCAACCGGCGGTGCGTTGGGGGTGAGCCAGCTGCATGCATCTGCTGCGTTGCTGCGCGCCGACCTCCATTAGTGAATTAGTGGTTCAAGTAGGTGGCCCAAGGAGACTTGGGCACCCGGACAGGGTCTGAAGCAGGCAGCACAGGAATGGGAAGCCAAGCAGTGCAGGGGTAGGGGCAGCAGGCAGGGCAGGTGCAGGGACCATCGGTAGTGCACGGGCCAGGACCGCAGGCAGTGCAGGGACAGCATGCAGCGCAGAGATGGGGACAGTAGGCAGCGCAAGGGCATGGACAGTAGGCAGCGCAGGGGCAGCAGGCAGTGAAGGGTCAGGGACAGTAGGCATCATAGGTGCGGGGACAGCAGACTGCGCAGGGACAGCATGCAGCGCAGGAACAGCTTGCAGTGCAGGGGCAGGCACAGTAGGCAGCATAGGTGCATGGACAGCAGACAGCGCAGGGACAGCACGTAGTTCAGGGGCAGGCACAGTAGGCAGCGCAAGGACAGCGGGCAGCGCAGGGGCAGGGAAGCAGTCACAGTACCTTAAGTTGGGGGGTCAGGCAAAAGTAAAAGAGGGATGGACCGGCCGAGCCTTCTCGGGGCTATGACGGGCGTGGATGGGCCCGCCCTTGGATAGGGCTTTGCCCAGGTGCCGCCCAAGCACGTCCTGCGATGCGGGAAGCAGTGTAGTGATTTAAAGTTCACAGGGCAGGAAAGGAGAAGGCTGACTCTCCAATCACGTCCCAGCAGCGAAGGCTCATGGGATGTGTAGGCTGGCAGGAGGGATGAAGTGGAAGACCCCCATTTGAATTTTCGGTGGTGTTCAACTAATATTACTTTACAATTTGCACCATTTTTGTTATGTGAAAGAAGGCTTATATAAATGATGCATGTCAATGAAATAAAATATGAACAAAAAAATGGCGAAAATATGTAAGAAACAAACAGAAACTGTTGCCTCCACCTATCGTGAGGCAACTATTATAGCACAGTTAGTAAAGAAGTCAAAACACAAGGCAGTGCCTGGGGCAAGGCTCTCGTTGAAGAGTTTGGTGCATGAGTGACCCCAGCTGGATGCATCAATTGATGACACATTAAAGCAATGAGTCTCCTCCCTCACAGGGCTCTGACAAGTTCTGTCTTTACTTTCTTTATTTCTCTCTGGTGAAATGGAAGGGAGAGCAGTGTATGGACACCTTATGTAATTGCTTCCTGTTTTCGACAGAGAAGTATAAATATCAGGTTATAACCGCTTAAAAGAAAAGTTGAGACGAGGAGTTGGAGTTTAGCCCTCACCTGTCCCCCTCTGCCGGCTTCCAGCTCACACATTCCCGAAGTGTTCTCGCTTTCAGATGAGTTTTGCTGTTTTCATTATCTCAGCATTTGACACCGAAGGTGCTGCTATAATTGAGTTCAAGGTTTGCATAATGTCTCTGCAGAGCGTACACTGTGTGCCGGCGCCTCCCTGGGGCGGCGGGGCGGGCCGCCCAGCTCTGCTTGCCAAATGATATACTTGTAGGCCTCTGAAGTGTTTGTGTGATTGTCTGAAACTCTGAGACATCCCTGGCCCATCAGTAATGACCCAGATACACCCAGAAATGAAGAGGGAAGGACGGCTTCGGCCTTGGCCCTCCCAGGGACGCTGTTTATGAGGCAGCGGGGCGTTTGTTTAGGGGCGGCGGTCCATGATTGGGTTCTAGCTCAATCTTTAGGAGGCAGCGGGGTAGGTTAATCAGACCCGTGTGCCTAAGACAGCTGTCTATAAATACTTTTAACATAACGTGATTTAACTTCAGCGCGTACCCAACACAAGGTTACTCGCCTCATGCCCCACAGTGTAAACTTTCCACACCTATTTAATCCTGTTTCCCAGCGACAGGAAGACTCAAAACTTTAAACATCATTCATCTGCAGAGGAAGTGACATCATTGATTTTCTGCTAAAACTGTCTTTAAATGAAAAGGATAAGCAATAGGAATTCACTTCTTATCATGCAACTGAACAGGGAGTGACATCACTGTATTTCCCAGCAGCCATATGCACAGGAAGTGACAGCACTGACTGGAATTCCCATCATCTATTTCATCAGGAAATGACATCACTAGTTTTCCCAAAAAAAACAGTTTTTTAAAAGAAGAAGCCTGTAATTCCTATCATCCATCTGCACAGGAAGTGACATCACTAGTTTCCAATCAAAACCGTGTTTGAAAGAAACTAAGCAAGAGGACTTCCTTTCCTATCATCCATCTCTACCAGAAGTGATATCAATTGAATTCCCATCATTTATCACTTCCTGCCTTCTTCTTCTTCAGGGCATCCCATCGCTTGGGCAAGGCGCCAAGTCAGATAAGGGCATTGGCTGTTTGGGATTGTTAATGCCTGTGCCAGTACCCATAAGGTAAGATTGTGATGATGTGCCTCACTCAGCATCCCGTACTGCTAGACCCCAGCCACATACAGATGTAGACAACCCACACACTCACATAGCATTTGCGCAACACATAGATGCAACCTCAAACACATTTCACTACCACACACTTTGAAACTCTGGAACACACATTCCAATTCATGCTCATTAATTTTTGCTCCACAGTAATCTACGCACTAGGTCTGAGTGACGTACTTCTCTCTGTTTGAGGAGTTTGCAGAGTTGTCCTCACTCTGCGGAGCACGCAAAGTTCCCAAAAACTGGTGGAGCAGAGTTTTTTCCTGGCTCACCAATGTTAAGTCGGGGAGCGCGAGCGAGGAAAATCCAATGCTAGACCACCTCCCAGTGAGATTTCTCAACTAGGGTGGTCACGAATGGTTGTGACCACTCGCACTGAGAAACCATACATTCATGTTGAGGAAGCTGCCGCTCGAGTGGAAAATCTACTCGACTGGCAGAAAGAAGCAGCGCCTTCTTGTGCTCTTGCTGATTTTCCAATGCGGGGCAAACACCTTGTGTTGAAAACCAGCGCAAGCTGAACGACCTAACGCACTCCTCCGCTTACGGAACTTTGCGTTGTGCAGTCAATGTTTTTGGGTCACCAGACATCGCAGACCGCATCACCTATCACAAGCTTGATGCCCTCCTCATCACAAAACTTAGTTCACCTCCATATCTTTGCACATCCTAGATGTTCTTCTTCCCACAGGCTACTGCATCTATTGTGTGGACCATGCATATAAGAAGGGAGACGGCCTTGCTTTCTTCTATAAGCCCTCCCAGTCCTGCATACTAAGCAAGCAAGTACCACTCAACTCCAGGGAGATGCTGACACGCCATTTCCCTCTCTCTGCAGCTCACACCAGAATCTTCCATCTCATCTTCAGGCCTCATAGGCAAGGCAAGGACTTCATTGATGAATTCTCAGATCTCTTGACCACCTTGTCATCCGACATTCTCACACCACCCTCTGAGTTGACTTCACTCCTCGACAATGAAAGCTCAAAAAACAAGATCCCCCACAACATCATCAATACATTTAACGTGGTTCAGTACATCACAAAACCAATATACTCCAAGGCCACATCCTCAATCTTGTCTGGTCAAACTCACCCTCAATCCACTGCAAATTACCCATACCTTTGTACTGACAACTCTTCTATGCCTCTCTCATTACTCAGCATACTACCAACAAACCATTGCCAACACTAAAAAGAACACCACACCTTCAGATCATTCAAAGACTTCTTCATAGATAACCTAATGCTTGTAGTCATCTCTCACTCCATCAATTTCACTTTTTTATAAAGCTATGTGAATGTCCATGCCCAAAATACAATGTGCAAGTCAAAGCCTTAAGCACCCTGGCAGTCTGAACAGGTTGCTGACAATAAACAATGCTTTCACAGGCAGGAAAGAAAATGGAAGAGAACAAGAACTGCTGAGGACCTCTTGATTCTGAAATCCACCCGCGCATCATGCAGAGAGCTTATCAAATCAGCCAAAGCAAAGTACTATACCATCACAATCAATGAAGCCACCAACAGAAGAAGAATAACACTGTTCGATACAATCAAGCACTGCATCAACCCGCCTTCCAAACTCACCTATTCCGCACACCACAGAAAGGTGCAATTCCATCAACCTCTTCATCAGTGAAAAAAACAGATGATCCAATAGCACATTGATGATAACAAGGCTGAATCCCAAAATGACCTTCAGAGTCTTTCCTCTCCCGGCTCTGGCTGATATACTCAAGTTCCTCAAAGACATTCCTTACGAAGATGAAGTCATACCATCGTCCTTTATCAATGCTCTCGCTGGGCATTATCTCTTACCTTCACTTACCACTGTCCATGTTTACTTAAATGAAGGAACTCCCAGAAGCTCTCAAGACAGGCCAGATCATTGCAATCCTAAAGAATCTTACACTAGTCCTGATGACATTTCCAACTACAAGCCCATCACTGACATTCCATTGATGGGCAAGATCACTGGAAAGTATTCTATGATCAGCCCTGGGATCACACCAGTGGTACCCATCTCCAGCAAATCTACCAGTTTGGCTTAAGATCACTTTGCAGTACAAGGACCACCACCTTACACATTGTAGGAAATGCATGAAGATGTACCTGCCTTCTGATATTTATGGACATCTCAGCTGCCTTTGAGCTGGTCGACCATCCCATCCTCAGATCACAAATGGGAATCACTGGTAATGCCCTCCATTGGTTCTCCTCCTACCTTTGCAAATAACACCAGTTTGTTCAAATGGGCATCTTCAGGTCACAAAAGATCCTTATCACACATGGATACTGTCTCCTTTTATCTTCATACTTCACATGCTACTCTACTGACAGAAAACTGCATCAAGATTCACCAATTTGCGATGATGCAAAACTCTACTTGAACGTCTCCTCTGCTTCAAACATCCAACACCTCAAACATCACTTGCACATCACCCAGACCTAGAGGTCCAACACCTTCCCGAAACTCAAACCATCTAAGACAGAATTTCTATTATTTGCCAAGAACAAACAAGATCCATTATAAACCAGAGTCACTTACATGAAGTCTAGCAACTTGTACCCCAACTGTCATCATATCCCAAATCACTTGGGTTTACCATGACCATCACCTTCTCCTTAGTGGACATATTGCCAAAACAACAACAACAGCCTGGTACCAGCTCTCTCTTCTGCAGAAGGTCAAATAATTGTTTTCCAGAGAGGAGCTTCAGAACAGCTGTTTAAGCCCTCTTATTCCTGCATCTTGGTGGTGGAAATTCTCTACTCCAGGGGCTTTCAGACACCACACTGGAAACCTTAGGGGCATCCTACACACCATAGTATGTGATGAAAGAGCCTGAAGAAATATGATCACATCACCCCCAACCTTAAGGAACTCCATTGGCTCCAATTGCCAGTCTGCACCATTTTCAAAACCTGTTCCAAAATTTACAAAGCCATCACAACCAGTAACCCTGCTTGTCTTGCAGGCAAGTCCACTATTTCTGGTGGCTTTCGGCACAAAAAATCAAGACAATAAATATTTTCTATCTATGCACCCAAGAACTGAAACGGCAAACCCATATCCAACAGGACGGCACTAACGCTGCTCCAATTTAGGACATAGTTGACTCTTTAAAGAATATTACATCACAATAGAGTAACCATTCACAATTCAGCTTCCTTTCATATTACTTGTCGGCTTTAATCTCACCTTTGTTCGTGCATAGTGCACAGCGCTTCACTGCCGTTTGGCAAGGTTCACAGTGTACTGCATACATACATACAAAGACACATACATACATACATACATAATAAAAATAATGCAGTTGTAGAGCAAAGAGTCAATCGGTTAGGTAGCCTTTTATTAGAATGTGAGTGCCTGGATAAACAGCTGTAAGGCAGCTATGGAGGCAGACTTTTCTGCATTTATCTATATATCTAAGCAACTGATTATGCAATAAGGAATCCACTACATGGATTCCAAATTGAGACAACTGGTTGGAATGTAGTGTGGAGGGAACTTTTTCAGCTCAAAAGGACCTTTTTTCCCCAAGTAAGCCTTACAAATTATGGAGAGACCCTCATTCCAGGTACTGCAATATTAGGTAGATTTATTACCACTTAGGAAAGTACCAATATTATTGAGTGTGGTTAATCTCTGCTGCAGTATTACCACCCCATAATTAGTTCAACGGGTTGGGAAAGACGATCATATAGAAACAGAACATGTTCTTCCAATGTCAAGATGCAAAACTTAGCGACCCATTACAAGTTTGGCGGTGCTGCGCTGGCTCTCTGCCAACACAGCACCGCCAAACCCACTTAAGAACCGCTCGCCTTATCATGAGATTAACTCGTGTAAGGCGGATGGTCCTTTGCCTTTCCCATGGCTGTGCCAGCAAACCAGACACTGCAATGAGAACAGCAAGAAAAGTTCCAGCACGGCATGGAGGGTGACATCCATGGTGTACACATCCATGGCGTACTAGAATTTTTGGGGTAATACAGACAGGGAGGCACATGTTGTGCCCACTGAATGCATTCCAATGGCTGAGGAGCTTTGTTCCTGCACCGCCACCTTTTTCATGGTGGCGGCAAAACTCTTAATATGTTTAGTAGGCTGCGCCAGTCCCGCAAAGCATATGGAATTGTGGTGCAGCTCTGCCGCGGCCAGCAAACGTCAGTTCCCTGGTGCCGCTTGTTGTCCTCCGCCGCTATGACTACATGTAGTTGTAATATGGCAGATGGATCACTGCGACAGCGGCGGCCGTAATCAGACCCTAAAAGACTCTTCTGTTCCAGCTAACTGGAAGCCTGGGGTACCGGCGGAGAGAGCGGTGCCCCTCCCCTGAGCTGTTGCCAGGATGAGGTGAGGTGACTTATTCGTAAACCACAGGTACGACCAATAAATCGATTACACCAAACGTGTGATTACTGGTTCTGTATTTACATAATTTGTGTTTTGTTATTTTTGCCTCATTTTTAGACACTATTTTCATCGCAGTAGCACGTAATAACTTTCTTTGGTCCTGACGAAAGCCACGACACCTTGTAGGGTCATTCAGGCTGAAACATGTAGGCCCTTTCACGTCCACCAGATGCAGTTATTATTTTAAACTGCAGGTGCTCTGTTTTTTAATCCTGACACCAGGAACAAACTAATAAAGTTCATGTTGCTCCTGGTAGTTAGTTTTAACATCACTTTCTCACACTATGATTGTTCTAGTTCTGCACTGCGCTCGCCACCCACCTTACCTAGTAGTCTTTCTCATCTGAAGGATTTATTATATTCTATATAGTGTAGGAATAAAACATCGCTGACCTCCTCCCTCACAGTGAGGGGATAGTAGCCCTTGGCTGGGCTAGGTCTTCCCGCCAAGAGGAAAATCCCAGATAATGAAGCATGCCTCCTCAATGGGTGATGGGATTGCGTTCTAATTAAGGGACTCTGATTCCGGCCTCTGTGTGTTCTTAGACCCAAGGATTACATGTTAGGCAGCTCTGCCACTGCCAGGGAACGGCGGTTCTCTGGTGCTGCTGGTGGCCCTCCGCGGCTATGACTACATGTAGTCATAATGTGGCGGATGGACCACCACGATGGCGGCAGCCGCATTCAGGCCCTAAAAGAGTCTTCTGTTTTGTTCCCTGCACAAACTTTGACTTGTTTCTCTAATTAATATTAATTTGGGGAAAACTCTGTGACTGGTTTAAATCCATGCACTACCAGGAATGCACATTTTTATTCAAAAGCCCAGTTTATCACCAAATTCTGATTACCCTGCAAATGAAAATGAGGGAAAAGGTTATCCTTGATTTGATTCAAGACAGCACTGGGAGCTGAAGAAGGGCGTTGAGTGTTGATTTGATGTGATAATAACTCTGCAGGTTCAGACACAACCTGGACAGCATGATTCTTGTGTTTATTTAAAACAGGAGTCCCCAAACCGGTCCTGGAGGGCCGGATCCATGCCAGATTTTTTGGATATCCCCATTGAGATACATGTAGTAATTTTAAAATTCTGGCATGGATCCGGCCCTCCAGGGCCGGTTTGGAGACCCCTGATTTAGAAGATTCTTTGGAAGACCTATAAGCAATTGCAATAGCTTTGATAGCCCACAATATGTCCTGACAAAAGTATCTGAAAATACACCTGTAGAAAATAGATGCAGCCATTTTTCTGTAGCGTCAAATGTTTAGAGGCTTTTGTCTGCGCTGTCCCACCAGTACATAAACAAGCATTGATAATATGCCCTTGTGAATTCCCATAGAAGCACAGGTTCTGGTGTTAACCTGGGCTTCTATGGGAATTCACAAGGGCCTATTATCAAGCCCATTATCGCCGCTTTAGCGGCAGATTCCTGCCAATAAAAGCAGCAATAATATATCGCCCTTTCTTGATAATATGGCCCTCAGTCCTTATTAGTTGGATGCTAAAATGCAAGAAATAGATAGGAAAGTGTAGGGTGTTACAGTCTTGTAGGAAATATATTATAATCTATTGTGGTGTCATCTACAGGGAGATGAAGGACATGTAGATAGCTTGATGACCTTACTCTAGTTTTATGAGGAGCACCTCTTTAATATCGACAGATGAGGGGGATGAAGAAAGCTTTTTGATCTACCCCTAGCCTGATGAGGAGCTTCTATTTAGTATCGACCAATGAGGGAGGATGAAGACAGCTTGTTGACCTCACTCTAGTCTGATGAGGAGCTCCTCTTTAGTATGGGCCGATGGGGGAGGATGAAGACAGCTTGTTGACCGCACTCTAGTCTGATGAGGAGCTCCTCTTTAGTAACAGCCGATGAGGGAGGATGAAGACAGCTTGTTGACTTCAATCTAGTCTGACGAGGAGTTCCTCTTTAGTTTTGATTGATGAGGAATGGTGAATACAGCTTGTTGACCTCACTCGAGTGTGATGAGGAGCTCCTCTTTAGGATCAGCCAATGACGGAGGATGAAGACAGCTTGTTGACCTCACTCTAGTCTTATTAGGAGCTCCTCTTTAGTATCGACAGAAGAGGGAGGATGAAGACAGCGTGTTGCCCTCATTCTAGACAGATGAGGAGCCCCTCTTTAGTACCAGCCGATGAGGGAGGATGAAGACAGCTTGTTGACCTCACTCTAGCATAATGAGGAGCTCCTCTTTAGTATCAGCCAATGAGGGAGGATAAAGACAGCTTGTTGACCTCACTCTAGCATGATGAGAGCTCCTCTTTTCTATCAGCCAATGAGGGAGGATGAAGACAGCTTGTTGACCTCACTCTAGCATGATGAGGAGCTCCTCTTTTGTATCAGCCAATAAGGGAGGATGAAGACAGCTTGTTGACCTCACTCTAGTCTTATTAGGAGCTCCTCTTTAGTATTGACAGAAGAGGGAGGATGAAGACAACGTGTTGCCCTCATTCTACACTGATGAAGAGCTCCTCTTTAGTACCAGCCGATGAGGGAGGATGAAGATAGATTGCTGACCTCACTCTAGCATAATGAGGAGCTTCTCTTTAGTATCAGCCGATAAGGGAGGATGAAGATAGATTGCTGACCTCACTCCTAACGGATGAGGAGCTCATCTTTAACATAGACCGATGAGAGAGGTTGAAGACAGCTTGTTGTCCTCAATCTCAGCTGATGAGGAGCTCCAGTCCTCTACAGCATCGGCCGATGAGTGAGGATGGAGACAGCCTGGTGACGCCACTCCAGCTTTATGAGGTGCTCCTCTTTAGTATCAGCCATTGAGGGAGGATGAAGACAGCTTGTTGCCCTCACTTCAGACTGATGAGGAGCTACTCTTCAGTATCGACTGATGAGGGAGGATGAAGAACACCGGTTGACCTCACTATAGTCTGTTGAGGAGCTCCTCTTTAGTATCAACCAATGAGGGAGGATGAAGACAGCCTGTTGACCTCACTCTAGTCTGGTGAGGAGTTCCTCATTAGTATCGATAGATGAGGGAGGATGAATGCAGCTTGTGGACCTCACTCTAGTCTGATGAGGAGCTCCTCTTTAGTATGGGCCGATGATGGAGGATGAAGACAGCTTGTTGACCTTCCCCTAGTCTGATGAGGAGCTCCTCTTTAGTATAGACCGATGAGTGAGGATGAAGGCAGCCTATTGACGTTACTCCAGCTTGATGAGGTGCTCCTCTTTAGTAACAGCCGATGAGGGAGGATGAAGACAGCTTGTTGACCTCAATCTAGTCTGACGAGGAGTTCCTCTTTAGTTTTGATTGATGAGGAATGGTGAATCCAGCTTGTTGACCTCACTCGAGTGTGATGAGGAGCTCCTCTTTAGTATCGACAGAAGAGGTAGGATGAAGACAGCGTGTTGCCCTCATTCTAGACTGATGAGGAGCTCCTCTTTAGTATCAGCCGATGAGGGAGGATGAAGATAGATTGTTGACCTCACTCCAGCTTGATGAGGTGCTCCTCTTTAGTATCAGCTGTTGGGGGAGTATGAAGACAGCTTGTTGCCCTCACTTCAGACTGATGAGGAGCTCCTCTTCAGTATCGACTGGTGATGAGGGAGGATGAAGAACACCGGTTGACCTCACTATAGTCTGATGAGGAGCTCCTCCTAAGTATCGACTAATGAGGGAGGATGAAGACAGCTTGTTGACCTCACTCTAGTCTGATGAGGAGCTCCTCTTTAGTATGGGCCGATGAGGGAGGATGGAGACACCATGTTGACCTCACTCTAGTATGATGAGGAGCTCCTCTTTAGTATAGACCGATGAGTGAGGATGAAGGCAGCCTGTTGACGTTACTCCAGCTTGATGAGGTTGTCGTATTTTGACGATGGCTGGGTTAGCGCTTAGCTTTGCTACACGTTTCTCGCTTAAATTGACTATACATAGAAACGCCATTTTATATGTAGCGGCGGCCATTTTAGAGCATGAGCGGCCTCGTGGCCAGCGTGCCCTTTAGTCCTTTGTCCGTTCCACTGACCACTCGAGTCTGCCCAGCAACAGGCTATTTTTAGTATTGGTCAAGCTCGTACATGCGCAGTTCACACTGACCATTCACTTTACTGGAATGTGCCGCAAACTGACCAGTGGGTTTGAAACCCTCCAATGAGCTGGCAGTGTTCCAAAACATGCCCTTATATGTACATAATGTTCTGTAACTTTGTGCCGTGTGCTCGTTTTATTACCTGTAGAATTGTATAAAAGAGAGGGTCGCACCGATGTTCGGTGTGATACCTCTTGCATTACCGAAGGGTGCTGTATGAGTGTACCACCACCCCATGGGGTCTTAATAAACCTGTTCTTTGACTTTTACAGTTTCCGTGCCAACAGTTCTTCCAATGTATGTGGGTTATCTTCGGAACATGTAGGCCTTGGGAACCCGATACAACAAATTGGCGACCACGAAGGGACTCATCGGCGACTCGGATGCCCGAAGGAGAGGTCGTGACGAAGGTTTGGACACTCGCCATGGACGCGCGCTGCCACTGAGCGACCCGAGTCTTGGCACCCACAGTGTTTTTTCCTTTCCTTCTGATCTGACCTTCCAGGTGGCGCCGGTCTCCGACTGAGTTTTTGATCGTTGGTGTTGCTGGATAAAGTGCCGTTTGGCTGATTCGATTAAAAGACCTTGGCAGTTGGAATCTGGACCTTTGAGACTTTGGGTAAGATTTGTGATCGGTAAGGTAGTCTGCGGACGCTTACTGGAGTTCTATGATTTGTGATCGGTAAGGTAGTCTGCGGACGCTTACTGGAGTTCTATGATTTGTGATCGGTAAGGTAGTCCCCGGACGCTTATCGAAATTTTGAGACCTATGACTTTGATTTGAGTTAGCTAACATTTGTGAATTTGTGAATTTGTGAACTTTGAATCTATATGTGTAGTGCACTTCACATAGGCAGGCATGTAGAGATGTTTCTCTAACTTTGTTTTTTTCCTTTGAGCGGCACATTTGTGTGAAGTACTGTAAGTGCCATTTTATACGGTGTCACGCTTTCGTGATACTCTTTGAACATGCCTGTTTTCAGCACACTCCGAGGGATGTGCTGTTTTGGTAATGGTACCACAATTAGGTTAGCGGAATCACAGCCGGCTCCCCCAGAGGGAACACCAAACCGTGAAATGTACATTAAACATGACCTTCCCCCTATAATGTATAGTAAGCTCTGGCATAAGTATACTAAGTCAGATCCTGAATTGCAATGGCCACTACATGGGTCGTTCGATTTGCAAAAAGTGCAGTTTGTGGAACAATGTCTGTTTCAACGTAGGTCTAGACAAAACATGTTTGATTGTGTACGAATGTGGGAGAAAGCGTTGCGTGAGCGGATGAAGCGTGAAGTTGCCTTGGCGGACAAAGAGCAGCGCAAGGCTGCTCGGGATAAGGCTTTACAGCTTGAGGAAAAGGAGGCTCAGGAAAAGAAAGAGAGGGAGGAACGGGAATGTAAATTGCAAACGACTGGTCAATTCCCTATTCGCCGGCCGCTTTATCCTGTCCTTAATAATGAAATTGATGATTTTTCGTTGCTAGATCGGTCACCGCCACCGTATGTTTCGCCGACGGCTCCAGCTGACGACTCGGGTGATGATGGACAGGATAAGTCTGAAAAGAAGGGTGTATCTGCTCTCAGGTTTACTACGGAGAGGTCCGCACATTTACGTAGTTGGGCTCGTAAAGTGAATAAGAAATGTGTTTCACAGGATGAGGTGATTGCGGAGAGGAGTAAGTGGTCGGATCTTGAGTTACTGTATTTCTTGTCTACTCTGGCGGATGAAGTTGTTGCTGCGTATCGTGACCTTTCAGACACGTTAGAACCTAAATCTGTGTCAGTACATCGTGAGAATTTGGATAAAGGTTTATTTGCTCTTTCAGATGTCGACGATCTTTTCAAGCAACTGATCCAGCTGCGGGATGAAACAACCAGATTGCGGGAGGAGCGAAAAAGGAGGCAAAAGGAGTCCGAGTCGAAGAATAGCGAGCAGATTAAGGAGTGTTCTCTCCGGGGTTCAGATAAGAGTTCTGCATTGCATGTTATGCCTATGCGTGAAGCCGCACCTTTGTATGTCCCTCCTAAAGGGCAAGGTACGGATGAGGATAAATTGTCAAAGGATGCGAAGGGGTATTTTGTATATAATTGGGTGTACACGCCTTGGAATAGAGCAGACGTTATGGCATTGAAAAATTCTTTACCTGACCTTCGGAAAAATCCGGCGGCATTTTATGAAGGGGTGGAAGGGGCTATTTCGTCTTGTGTGATGACTCTGGTTGATATAGATTTGTTCTTTGGGTTAATACTTCCGCCTGACATGTGGAGGCAAATTTGTAAAAATAATGATGAAACAATATTGGGGGGCACATGGAAAGAAATAAATGCCGCCGATTTAGATAGGGAACCAGCATGTAAGCCTGGTCAGTTAATTTTAGATCTTCCAGCAGCTATTTTGACAAAATTAAAAATGCTCGTTCCTTCTAAAAAGATCGATTGGACTATGTTAGCTTCGTGCAAACAAAAGCCCGATGAAACGGTTTCAGATTTCTTTACGCGCTTCGAGGAGGCATTCCATGATTACAGTGGTCAATCTTTAACAGACGATACGGGTCGGCATTTGTTTGTAGATAAGTATGTGACTAATCTCCTACCGGAGATTGCAAAACGATTGAAAACGAGTGAAAGTTCCTGGGCCACGGCGACCCCTGCGTCTTTGTTAACGATGGCTCAGTATTATGAGCGACAGGAGATAGAGGCTAAAGAAAGTGTTGATAAGAAAGCGAAAGAATTGAAGACGAAGGTGATGTTGGCACAGGTTCGTGGGACTCAGAATAGAGGGAGTGATAGAGGGAGACGGGGTGGAGGTACTACGTCGTCTGGTCGTACGGATATAGCGGAGGATCAGTGTGCCTACTGTAAGGAGTTTGGGCATTGGGCTAATGATTGTCCGGTACTTCGTGAGCAGCGTAGTCAGCGTGGTCGAGGAGGTGGTAGGTCGAGAGGAGGTTATACAGGAGCAAGAGGTGGCGGAAGTGATCGTGGAAGGTTTGAGGACAGGGGCCGTGGCCAGGATGAACAAAACACGTTTGATAGACGGAATCAATATCAGATTTCGGAGGGTGAGAATGTGGAACACCAAGATTATGTACATGCATAGGACTGCGTAGGATGGGGTGCGGAACCGATTGAAGTGCCTGTAGATCAGGAGGGTCCATATGTAACAGCGGGTATTTTGGGTTCTACTGATCAATTTCTAGTTGATACCGGAGCTACCCGTAGCGCTTTGTCTAAAAGGTTGGTTCCGAGGGCTCCCCTGTCTGGCGAAACGATTACATGTGTAGGGTTTGATGGCACACCCTCCCCTAGCCCATTGTCAAAACCCCTAGCGCTTTGTCTCGACAAATTTTTTAGTTTTGGCCAATTTTTGTTATCACCCTATACACCAGATAATATCCTGGGCATTGATTTGCTTAAATATTTTCGAGCAACGATACGGTGCGCTCCAGAGGGAGTGCGGGTAATTCTCAATGACAATTATCCTGACCCAAATAAGTTTTACACCATACAAGACATTTCAGCTTTGGCCTCTCTCCCGCACACGTTATGGGCGACCTCAGATACGGATGTGGGGGAGATGCGTATTCCACCTATTCACATTACTGTTAAGGAAGGGGCTTCTCTGCCACGTGTACCACAGTATAAGATCTCGAAGGAAGGAGAAATTGCCCTGACATATATTGTCCAAGATCTGATTGCGGCTGGGGTGGTGGAAGAGGTTTCTTATAATGTCTGTAATAGCCCTATTCTACCGATTCTTAAAAGAGATACTGATGGTAAAGTTTATCGTTTTATTATTGACTTAAGGGAAATAAACAAAATTGTCATTCCCCAATACCCGGTGGTATCCGATATTACGACCTTGCTCACACTGGTCCCACCGACAGCCACGACCTTTAGTGTAATTGATTTGAAGAATGCGTTCTTTTCTATTCCTGTCCACCCCGATAGCAGATATCTGTTTGGCTTTACGTTGAATAATAAATCGTATAGATTTTGTCGTGTTCCTCAAGGGTACACTGAGAGTCCGAGTATCTACAGCCAAGCTTTGAAAAGACAGCTTGACACTTTTGAGTTGCAGTCGGGGGTTGTCCTTATCCAATATGTGGATGACCTCCTGCTTGCCGCTGATTCTTATGCGCAATGTGAAGATAGTACGATTGCGCTGCTTTCCTTTTTGGCACAGAATAATCATAAAGTTTCTAAGAAAAAGCTTCAATACTGTAGACCCAAGGTGACCTACCTCGGTCATCTTTTGTCTAAGGAGGGGCGTGCATTGACATCAGATCGAATTCAAGCAATTTTAGACACACCAGTCCCCCGCACACAGAGAGATGTACGGGCTTTCATAGGGTTGACGTCCTTTTGTAGACAATGGATCATGGGTTTTTCACACATTATAAAGCCCTTGCTAGCGTTACTGTCCAAAGCTACACCAATGCCCCTTGAATGGACAGATGAATGTCATAATGCTTTTGAACAATTGAGACAGGCCCTTTGTTCTGCACCCGTGTTAGGCACACCAGACTACACGAAACTTTTTACATTGTACGTGCACGAGAATGATGGGTGCGCGTTGTCAGTGTTAGTGCAAGTACACGGGGACAAGCAGAGACCATGTGCGTATTTCTCTGCCGTTCTTGATCCTGTAGCACGAGGATTGCCTGGGTGTTTCCGAGCGGTATCAGCAACAGCAGTAGCCATACGGCAGAGTGAGGGAATAGTGTTATCACACAAACTATTAGTGTTAGTTCCCCATGCGGTAGATGCCCTGCTAAACCAAACAAAAATCCAATATCTCACGAGTGCACGTTTAACAGGATACGAGCTTACACTGTTGGCGCCACATATTACACTAAAAAGATGTGCTACTCTGAACCCTGCCACTTTATTGCCCTATCCGGTCGAGGAGGGTCAGGAAGAAAAACATCATGACTGTGTTTTCCTGACCAAGGAACAAACAAAGGGTCGTATCGACTTACAGGATATGCCACTTCCAGATGTGGATGGGGAACTGTGGGTCGATGGATCGTGTTTGAGGCTGCCAGATGGCACGACTTCCGCAGCTTATGCGATCACGACACTTAAGACAGTGGTGGAAACAGCTAGAATACCACAGAAATCGGCTCAGGCAGCAGAGCTGATAGCCTTAACGAGAGCCTGCGAATTGAGCACTGGTTTATGTGTGAACATATACACAGACAGCCGGTATGCCTTCGGAGTAGCGCATGACTTTGGGCTACTCTGGAGAGAACGTGGGTTTTTGACTTCACACGGAGAACACATTATGCACGGAGAACTGGTGCGTGATCTCCTGAACGCGTTGCTTTGTCCAAAGAAGGTAGCGATCATAAAATGTAGCGCCCACAAGAAGATTACTGATAAAGTGGGTCAGGGAAATGCCTTTGCGGATAGCATAGCAAGACAAACGGCTATGTCGCGAACTGACTCCCCCATGTACGTGACAAAGTCTCAAGCTGAACGATGGAATGATGCTAGAGCTGAGATATTAGATATTCAGAAATCAGTGACTGAAGCTGAACTTGCGGTATGGGCAGTAGATGGGGTTCTAGATGATGAAGGGTGTTGGAGAAGCAAAGATATGGAGAAATGGAAATTGCCTGCAGCTTACTTGCATGTGATGGTCCAAATGGCACATGGTTTAGCACATGTAGGGGCTCTTGCAATCACTCGACTGTTAACACGAGTTTGGGAGCATCCAGAGATTGCTAATACTGCTAAGAGAGTAGTGCAGACCTGTCTGATATGCCTGCAGCACAACCCTGGAAAGGGGACCCATACTCCGAAAGGAGGGTTTGTTCCACCTTCTGCACCATTCGAGGTACTCCAAATGGATTATATCCAGCTTGAGCGCTGCAATAACCTGAAGTATGTCTTAGTGGTGGTATGTGCTTTTAGCAAATGGGTTGAGGCTTTCCCCACGAAAGACAATACGGCTTTGACAACAGCTAAGGTTTTGCTCAAAGAGTACTTCCCTCGATTTGGAATTTGCAAATATCTGTGGAGCGACAATGGGCCTCATTTTGTCGGGAAAATTGTGGAATATGTGTTGAAGGGGTTAGGGATTCAGCAGAAGTTTCATGCTGTGTTCCACCCTCAATCTGCAGGTCTTGTCGAGCGGTACAATGCTACGTTGAAACTCAAACTGGCTAAGATTGTGGCGTCCACGTCATTAAAATGGCCGGATGCCTTACCGCTAGCATTGCTCTCCCTCAGATCAATACCCCATTCTCGAACAGGCCTCACACCATATGAAGTGGTGTTCGGAAGGCCGATGAATATCTGGGGGGTGCCTAAGCCGCGATTGATACATGATGTGCCTTGTGTAATGATGAATGACTATTTGGCACGATTAACAAATGATTTGCTTTCTATTCATCAACAGGTTCGAGAAGCGCTCCCTGACAAATCTACTGGAGAGGGCCATGATCTTCGTCCTGGAGATTTTGTGATGATTCGGTCATTTGAGAGGACGAATAGCTTGGAACCGAGGTGGCGTGGCCCCGAGCAAGTCCTCCTCGCTACTCGGACAGCTGTACGAGTGACCAACAGGAAGCGGTGGATACATTCAACCCACTGCCATCGTGTTTCTCCTGATCTGGCAAATCCTGTTGTGCTGACCGATTATAAAGAGATTTTGGAAAAGGAAAAGAGCCCAGCTGTGACATCGGCCGAAGTTGAGGGAGCCTTCCCGGACCACACTGTGTATGGAAGAGAGCGTTATAATCTACGGCCACGATAAAGAAGAGTTTCTTTTTGTGTTGTTTTTTATATGACTGGTTGGTTACCGCTCCAGGTTTGTGAAACGGAAACCGGGAATTCCAAGGGGGGGGGATCAGTTCTGCCAGTGTAGCGACACCCGTCTTGGCCCGGAGAAGAAAACAACGGCTACCTCGGAGTTCAGCACCATATTTTTCTTTTTTTAGGAATACACGCATGTGTATTTGAGATTTTGTAACTATTTGAGACTTTGCAAAGAACTTTCCTGAATTATGGCATCATCAGCATCACGAGATAAGCGATTCTTGGGCACCATTCTCTTTGTCTTGACTATTGTGGTGATCGCTGTAATAGCCTGGGTAGTTGAACTTGTGGTACCTGTACGTGAACATTTGCTGCTGACTACCCCGGCTCCACCTGAACATTTTCACTTCACCTTGCCCTATCATGAAGAACGGCACCGACAGACTTATCTGAACAATAGTTTCATCCAGATTTTACATCATACGCATAATATGACAAATACCTCAAATTGCTGGGTGTGTGGGATGTTGCCTGGGCACCAAAAGAAAGGGGGTACTCCACTCATTCCTCTTCCGTTTTCGCATAATGGATCTTGCAATGCCTTATATACTCTCCTTTTTACTTTGAGATGGCCAACAAAAGGGGGAGTGCTTTTCCGTTTGAATAAATTGTGTCACCATGACCGGGATGGGTATCCACTAGCTGAGGGTACTCGATTTGAATGGGAGGAATACCGCCCCGATAATGTGTCTGCTTCACGAATTTATAGTAATCAGCGAAATATCAATGTATCAAATGTACATGTTATTAATGTTATTGCTACCAAAGCGAATATATGTATACGTAATAAAGGTGTAATTTTTGTTGGGAAAAGTGAATGTAACACCACACTCACATTTGACAGTCCTAGTGGTATATCGTTTGTAACATCTCGCAATACTTACTTCATATGTGGTACGAAGGGTTACCATCAGCTTCCATTGGGATGGTCAGGCACTTGCTATGTATCTTTTGTATTACCTCCTGTATTCATTGCCCCACCAATGTATCACAATGACTACACGTTATACCATGATTTTGTTTTAAACCGTGCCAAACGCGCTGTTGTTTTGGATGATATAGATCAAACGGACACTGCTTTGCAACAGTATGTGGACTTTAATTTGGGCCTGTTTTCCTTTGTTGGGGCAGCTTTGAACAGTCGAAAGATCCGACGACTGACTCGTGTTGTTGAGGCTGTGGCTAATGATACTGCAATAGCACTTGGAAATATCACTGAGGAAGTACAGATTTCCAGAATTGTTGCGCTTCAGAACCGGATGGTTCTAGACGTAGTGTTAGCCGACCGTGGGGGTGCATGTAGAATTATCAGAAGTAGCTGCTGTGTCTATATACCCGACAATTCACCATCTGTATATGATGCCATCACAAAGCTACATAAGATAGCCGCTGAAATACATCCAGATAATGGTACTTGGACTCTGTCAGGATGGCTCTGGTCAATACTCACCACCTGGGGATGGAAACTGTTAACGATTCTATGTATCATTGTGGGGGTTTTGTTCTTTGTATGCCTATGTATCCAATGTGGCCCAGCTTTATGTTCCATGTGCTTATCACTCTGTATACAATCGAGACGAGCTCTTGCTCATGACAAAATGATGCTTCATAAAGAAGTAACACAGATAATGTTAATTGATATAGAAGACGAACACCCTGACTATGTCCACTATGAGGTAGCTTCAGCTAAACGCTAAAAGGGTCGTCTGTCGTATTTTGACGATGGCTGGGTTAGCGCTTAGCTTTGCTACACGTTTCTCGCTTAAATTGACTATACATAGAAACGCCATTTTATATGTAGCTGCGGCCATTTTAGAGCATGAGCGGCCTCGTGGCCAGCGTGCCCTTTAGTCCTTTGTCCGTTCCACTGACCACTCGAGTCTGCCCAGCAACAGGCTATTTTTAGTATTGGTCAAGCTCGTACATGCGCAGTTCACACTGACCATTCACTTTACTGGAATGTGCCGCAAACTGACCAGTGGGTTTGAAACCCTCCAATGAGCTGGCAGTGTTCCAAAACATGCCCTTATATGTACATAATGTTCTGTAACTTTGTGCCGTGTGCTCGTTTTATTACCTGTAGAATTGTATAAAAGAGAGGGTTGCACCGATGTTCGGTGTGATACCTCTTGCATTACCGAAGGGTGCTGTATGAGTGTACCACCACCCCATGGGGTCTTAATAAACCTGTTCATTGACTTTTACAGTTTCCGTGCCAACAGTTCTTCCAATGTATGTGGGTTATCTTCGGAACAGGTAGGCCTTGGGAACCCGATACAACAAATTGCTCCTCTTTAGTAACAGCCGATGAGGGAGGATGAACACAGCTTGTTGACCTCAATCTACTCTGACGAGGAGTTCCTCTTTAGTTTTGATTGATGAGGAATGGTGAATACAGCTTGTTGACTTCACTCGAGTGTGATGAGGAGCTCCTCTTTAGTATCAGCCAATGACGGAGGATAAAGATAGCTTCTTGACCTCACTCTAGTCTTTAGTATCGACAGAAGAGGGAGGATGAAGGCAGCGTGTTGCCCTCATTCTAGATTGATGAGTTACTCCTCTTTAGTACCAGCGGATGAGGGAGGATGAAGACAGCTTGTTGACCTCACTCTAGCATGATGAGGAGCTCCTCTTTAGTATCAGCCAATGAGGGAGGATGAAGACAGCTTGTTGACCTCACTCTAGCATGATGAGGAGCTCCTCTTTAGTATCAGCCAATGAAGGATGATGAAGACAGCTTGTTGACCTCACTCTAGCATGATGAGGAGCTCCTCGTTAGTATCAGCCAATGATGGAGGATGAAGACAGCTTGTTGACCTCACTCTAGTCTTATTAGGAGCTCCTCTTTAGTACCAACAGAAGAGGGAGGATGAAGACAGCGTGTTGCCCTCATTCTAGACTGATGAGGAGCTCCTCTTTAGTATAAGCCAATGAGGGAGGATGAAGACAGCTTGTTGACCTCACTCTAGCATGATGAGGAGATCCTCTTTGGTATCAGCCGATGAGGGAGGATGAAGATAGTTTGCTGACCTCACTCCTAACGGATGAGGAGCTCATCTTTAATATAGACCGATGAGAGAGGTTGAAGACAGCTTGTTGTCCTCAATCTCAGCTGATGAGGAGCTCCTCTATAGCATCGGCCGATGAGTGAGGCTGAAGACAGCCAGGTGACGCCACTGCAGCTTGATGAGGTGCTCCTCTTTAATATCAGCCATTGAGGGAGGATTAAGACGGCTTGTTGCCCTCACTTCAGACTGATGAGGAGCTCCTCTTCAGTATTGACTGATGAGGGAGGATGAAGAACACCAGTTGATCTCACTATAGTCTGATGAGGAGCTCCTCTTTAGTATCGACCAATGAGGGAGGATGAAGACAGCCTGTTGACCTCACTCTAGTCTGGTGAGGAGTTCCTCATTAGTATCGATAGATGAGGGAGGGTGAATGCAGCTTGTTGACCTCACTCTAGTCTGATGAGGAGCTCCTCTTTAGTGTAGACCGATGAGTGAGGATGAAGGCAGCCTGTTGACATTACTCCAGCTTGAAGAGATGCTCCTCTTTCGTAACAGCCGATGAGGGAGGATAAAGACAGCTTTTTGACCTCAATCTAGTCTGAAGAGGAGTTCCTCTTTAGGTTTGATTGATGAGGAATGGTGAATACAGCTTGTTGACCTCACTCAAGTGTGATGAGGAGCTCCTCTTTAGTATCAGCCAATGACAGAAAATGAAGACCGCTTGTTGACCTCACTCTAGTCTTATTAGGAGCTCCTCTTTAGTATCGACAGAAGAGGGAGGATGAAGGCAGCGTGTTGCCCTCATTCTAGATTGATGAGTTACTCCTCTTTAGTACCAGCGGATGAGGGAGGATGAAGACAGCTTGTTGACCTCACTCTAGCATGATGAGGAGCTCCTCTTTAGTATCAGCCAATGAGGGAGGATGAAGACAGCTTGTTGACCTCACTCTAGCATGATGAGGAGCTCCTCGTTAGTATCAGCCAATGATGGAGGATGAAGACAGCTTGTTGACCTCACTCTAGCATGATGAGGAGCTCCTCGTTAGTATCAGCCAATGATGGAGGATGAAGACAGCTTGTTGACCTCACTCTAGTCTTATTAGGAGCTCCTCTTTAGTACCAACAAAAGAGGGAGGATGAAGACAGCGTGTTGCCCTCATTCTAGACTGATGAGGACCTCCTCTTTAGTATCAGCCAATGAGGGAGGATGAAGACAGCTAGTTGACCTCACTCTAGTCTTATTAGGAGCTCCTCTTTATTATTGACAGAAGAGGTAGGATGAAGACAGCGTGTTGCCCTAATTCTAGACTGATGAGGAGCTCCTCTTTTGTATCAGCCGATGAGGGAGGATGAATATAGATTGTTGACCTCACTCTAGCATGATAAGGAGCTCCTCTTTAGTATCAGCCAATGAGGGAGGATGAAGATAGATTGCTGACCTCACTCCTAACAGATGAGGAGCTCATCTTTAATATAGACCGATGAGAGATGTTGAAGACAGCTTGTTGACCTCAATCTCAACTGATGAGGAGCTCCTCTATAGCATTGGCCGATGAGTGAGGATGAAGACAGTCCGGTGACGCCACTCCAGCTTGATAAGGTGCTCCTTTTTAGTATCAGCCATAGAGGGAGGATGAAGACCGCTTGTTGCCCTCACTTCAGACTGATGATGAGCTCCTCTTCAGTATCGACTGATGAGGGAGGATGAAGAACACCAGTTGACCTCACTATAGTGTGATGAGGAGCTCCTCTTTAGTATCGACCAATGAGGGAGGATGAAGACAGCCTGTTTACCTCACTCTAGTCTGGTGAGGAGTTCCTCATTAGTATCGATAGATGAGGGAGGGTGAATGCAGCTTGTTGACCTCACTTGAGTGTGATGAGGAGCTCCTCTTCAGTATCGACTGATGAGGGAGGATGAAGACAGCTTATTGAGCTCACTCTATTGTTATAAGGAGTTCCTCTGTACTATCAAACAATGAGGGAGGATGAAGACAGCTTGTTGACCTCACTCTATTGTTATGAGGTGCACCTCTTTAGTATAGGCCGATGAGGGAGGATGAAGACAGCTTGTTGACCTCACTCTAGTCTGATGAGGAGCTCCTCTTTAGTATTAACCGCTGAGTGAGGATGAAGGCAGCCTGTTGACGTCACTCCAGCTTGATGAGGTGCTCCTCTTTAGTAACAGCCGATGAGGGAGGATGAAGACAGCTTGTTGACATCACTCTAGCATGATGAGGAGCTCCTCTTTAGTATCAGCCAATGATGGAGGGTGAAGACAGCTTGTTGACCTCACTCTAGTCTTATTTGGAGCTCCTCTTTAGTATCGACAGAAGAGGGAGGATGAAGACAGCGTGTTGCCCTCATTCTAGACTGATGACGAGCTCCTCTATAGCATCGGCCGATGAGTGAGGATGAAGACAGCCTGTTGATGCCACTCCAGCTTGATGAGGTGCTCCTCTTTAGTATCACCCGTTGAGGGAGGATGAAGACAGCTTGTTGCCCTCACTCTAGACTGATGAGGAGCTCCTCTTTAGTATTTGCCGATGAGGGAGGATGAAGACAGCTTGTTGCCCTCACTTCAGACTGATGAGGAGGTCCTCTTCAGTATCGACTGATGAGGGAGGATGAAGAACACCGGTTGACCTCACTATAGTCTGATGAGGAGCTCCTCTTTAGTATCGACCAATGAGGGAGGATGAAGACAGCCTGTTGACCTCACTCTAGTCTGGTGAGGTGTTCCTCATTAGTATCGACTGATGAGGGAGGATGAAGGCAGCTTATTGAACTCACTCTATTGTTATAAGGAGTTCCTCTGTACTATCAAACAATGAGGGCGGTTGAACACAGGTTTTTGACCTCACTCTAGTCTGATGAGTAGCTCCTCCTTAGTATTAACCGATGAGGGAGAATCAAGACAGCTTGTTGACCTCACTCTAGTTTGACGAGGAGTTCTTTTTTAGTATCGACCGATGAGGGAGGATGAAGACAGCGTGTTGACCTCACTCTTGCCTGATGAGTAGCTGTTCTTTAGTATCAGCCGATGAGAAAGGATGAGAGGGATGAAGAAAGCTGGTTGACCTCACTCTAGTGTGATCGGGATTTCCTCTTTAGTATCGACAGATGGTGTTCCTCTTATAGGTTGTAACTCTGGTTGAAAGTCGCACAATAAATGATTTTCTTCACAATATTCTTCTAATTGCCCTGTAACTCGCCTCAATATGATTTTGCTGTAATATGGGTGTTGAAAATGGATTGCTCATTGACCGGCACCAATTTGTTACGACCTTTTTTGGACTTGAGAAATAATTGCGCATTTTAACCGGCATTGAGCGAATCCAGTGTAATCGAAGTGTTTATCGGGGTGTTGATGTTGTTTGAAAGAGATGAGACAAGTGTTGTGTTTTGTCCTTTGGGGTGTGTTGGTGACCAAAAAGTGCAACTGCTCTTAGTTAAGTATTCATTATTCGATCAGTCTCGGGGGCCAGGGGTGCCTGAGCCATCCTCTTCTCTCCAGCTTTTGAATGAATAGATGAGGAAAGGAGGATTCAAAGCCCTCTGCATTCATTGCAAAGACAGGAAGCCAGTCCATATTGGGGAGCACCAAAGCCTTCTCTTTTGTTCTTTATGATAATACAATGAACTCTACAGGGTTGTGTTCATTATTTCATTTAAATTGATAACACCAGGCTTGGCCGACAATTGTTTCTCTCCAGCTGCGCCTGCCCCTGTCCTTTTCATGGCTGTCACAATCATGAAACAAAAGCAATGTTGAAAACAAATAGTGTTTACAATGTATTCTTTTTTTGGGTGGAGGGACATGAAGTTCGCAGTCACAAGTGCAGTAAGGGAAGAGAGGGACAAGAGCGGTTGAATACTAGCCTGAAGGGAATATTCAAAATAAAATACAAAGGGCATATTTGCAAGAAAATGGCAGAGCACGGTGTTAGACCAAAATGTGTCCAACTAGCATTTCATGCAAAATAGCCGGCAGCAAAGCAACATCTGTATAGACAAATGTCATGTCAACTGACCTGGGCTCTGCTCGAAGCAGGCAGTTGTAGCTAAAAGAATATGCAAAGTTGGCCTCATATTTGTACAGATTCTTGCAATATAAGTCAATGTAGCAGGACCACATGGAAAAACCCTGTTCCCCGCAAAAATGTATTTAATGTGCAGGCGTCATGAGCTCCCCCCAGGGAAGCGCGGGACGACCTTGTAGTGGAGATATCACTTATATTAGTGGTGGGTGAAATTTGCATAATTTGCTTTTGTGCAGGTAGGTGTATTTTAGTTCAAATAATGTATAGTTATGTGAAATGCAAATTCATCATTTTGTGCAATATTTTAGCACAAATTGCATACTCGTGTCAGTGTTTGATGGGAGGATGCATGAAATAAAGAAACTGCAGACAACAGCCACTTAAATTCTGTTGTTCCTCCTCATTCATGGTAAATGTTTACTATAAATTGCACAATTCTGGGTCATTGCTTACCATGAATGGTGCACAATTCCTCTAAATGGCGAAATGGCATGTTTTGTATAATTTTGCATAAGAATCGTATTTCAAAACTCCCAAAAGTACATGAATTACACAAGCATATTTTCAGTTTCACCCTGGGCAAATTTTCATGCATAATACCAGCTTCATTATTCTCACAAAATCCCACTTCCATTCCAGGTTTGAGAATGAGATTATGCTGCTGACAAATATGCAACGTACAATCTGGAGCGTTGTTGCTTCAGGGCCATGAAAGACTCACGATAAACCCAATGCCAGGGCAAGATTCACATTGTACCAACAGCCAATACATGGTAAAGGAAAACAGAAAATACGACAACACTAAGAAATGTCCTACAGTAAAAGATTCAAATTTGTATTGATTGAGAAACACTGGTCAATAGATCATTGATTCACAAGATGAACTGTATTTGACATTCTACAATTTTCAAAAAGCGGGTGCAAATAATGTGGGGTGATAAGTGGTGCAATTAGGATCAGTGCAAGTGGTTGTGCAGTGGAATGGTGGTGTATGTATATACATCAACATACAATTAGGAACCTATCCAGCCAGGATTTCGTGCACAAACAATAGATGCAAAGTCATAAACAGATGATGCAGTTAATAATTCACTGTCATCAGGTTTGATATGAAAGGAAAAGAAAAGTCGACGTTTTGACTGATGTCAGTCGGAAAGGCTCCAAACAGCATTCGGTTCATCCAAATCAGTGTCGGAAGCCTTGTTTCCAAGCAACTCGTAAACATTTCCGACATACCCACTACAATGGTTGGAAAGCGTTCAGACTGTCTGACTTGCGTCCGAACTGCATTCGGAGTTGACTCTTGCATCTCTATGAACCACGTTTCCGACCGGGTGATTATGATGTCGGGTTTAGACAGCCTTTCTGAATCGGTCTGTCCGACACGGATCAGCTGCCAGAATTTGACTTTGGGGGCCCGTAGCAGGCCCTCTTCACCCAGATGCCTCTGGTTGGGGCCCGTAGGGATACCCATGAGTCCCCTCATTCCAACCATGCACGATGTGGCAGGCACCAAGGGGTGCCCACCACAGGGTGCACAGTTTTCTTCAACCACCCCTTTTTTCAATGAGAGCCTAAGTTGTCGGCCGGAACACAGGCTCCCATTTAAGCCAATGGGAGTCCGGCCGAAAGGTACTGGGAAACATCACTATCGGACGTTCAGACTCCCCATATCCGATGGTTGGAAACCATTACGAGACCGAGTGGGTTAGAATTCTTTGCAACCGACATCGTAATGAGGCCCTACATGCGGTTGGATCGTAATTTGGCCGAACTATGGTCAGGCGGTTCCTTCACTGAAATGTTGTCTGTCGTAGGCAACTCTGACCAAAATTGTAAACAGGGCCTTGGTATTTGACTTTGGACAGGAATGTTGATATCCATCAAACTGACTTCTATGCAAACATACATCTCCTCTGGCAACAAAATCAAAAACAAAGACGGTATCCAGAACGATTGGTTAGGCATTCTTCCAAGAGAGCTCTGGACAATCCCATGGAAGCACTGTTGCAAAGTGCAAAGAAGGACCCTACCGAGACCCTGACTTGTGTCACATCTTTCACACCAGACTCCACACACATTAAGGGGATCAATAGGAAGCACTGGGGTATCCTAAACATGGGTGAAATAGAGTTCCCCCACCTAGATTCGCCTTCAAGAAGATAAGAAATCTGAAGGACATGTTTATGCATACAAGATCTCGCACTGTACAAACTGACACACAGAGAACACTCTGGGACCTCCCTCCCATTACCGGGCATTATCCCTGTGGCACCTGTATAGTCTGTGATCAGTCCAGAGTTGTCGAAACAATATCAGACACATATACCTGGACAATGAGGAGCCACACTAATTGCAATACATCCAAGTGCATTTAACTGGTGACTTGCCCTAGCGGCAAAAAATATGTGGGTTTGACAATGAGACCAGTCAGGACCCCATTACAGAACACAAGAGTAACATAAGATGCCAGAGGGTCAAAACTAAAATGTACACACATTACCAAAAACAGGGACATAGCCCGAATCACTACAGTGGTGGGTACTAGAATTACTTCCTAAGATCACCCAACAGGCACTATTTAGGATAGAACAACGATGGATACATCGCTTGTCCACATCCGTCCTTGGCTTGAATGATGATATACAGCGAGATGATATATGAGATGACCCCTGGCTGACCTTATGTATATGGGCATCCAAACTTACATCGGGTACACAGAATGCATGAAACTGTATTGAAACAATCAGTTAATATCACTTCCCAGTAAATCGATATACGCCGACAGTATGTATATGGGTACCCATACTTACATTTGGTACACTGGATGCATGAAACTGTATTGGAACAATCGGTTAATATCACTTCACAGTAAATCAGTATTTGCTGTCGCTCACCATATGCCTTCCCTCACGTCTACCTATAAGTCTTACTCATATCCTACATGGGTCACTACTTCGTCTACTGACTATAGAACCCAAAAATTCATATGTTCCCTGCTTTGCTCATATCATGATGGCCATCACGCAAGCCGGGTATGCTAATAATAAACACAGGGTCAACATCCTGCGTAACACACACCAATGTACTTTGACCACGAAAAGTACCAGAGTTCCAATACATCCACTGGATTTAAACTCTCTTCTAAGATTGACCTACATATGTATTTCACATGGATAACTGCACATGTAACCATTAGTCTAGTCCAGCTTATACATGGGACATTATTGCACTAGATAACGTAGTGACCTGATTGTTTCCCACTACTCAGAGTGACACTTACTACACCCTAAGATGGCCACCACATTGGCCAGACATACTGCCTAAGCTACCCAGAGGGAGGTATCAGAGATGACGCAGGTTGGACACTGCCCCCTTCCTCGCACGTGACCCAAAAATGGTACTTCAACTCTGCCTGGAGCTGACTATTTCTGTTCTGGTGCCTGCGAAGAGGGTAGGTGAATCACCCTAGACCCCCGCAGGATTGGTGAGTACTATTGACGTCTGGGGCAGGGGCCCGTGACCATTTCTGATCACAACTTGAACACTGTTGGCACAGCTAGTGGTAACACCGCTGTTTGACTCGCTCCCTGCGGACCCCTATATTCACACTGATGGGTGGACTGGGCTCTGTACGGTGAGGCCACATGGTCAGCTTAGGGTCTCCGTAGGTGGGGAGCTGCACCATTCCTCACCGGCATCCTGATACACCCTCCTCGTGCAGGTGGGGCGATGCTGGGTGCCGGTTTGAACTTGTGGGGGGCCCCTCACTTGTCAATACCAGTGGACAGGCAATGATAGGGAGATTGGTCACGCACCTCTGCCTCACAAACTCGTGCCCCGTCCACCTTCCTAGAACATTGTGTTTTACAGGACACCATGCTTCCAGGTGTCCCTTAGAATCGCTGCACACCGATTGAGGTGGCATTCCCGACAGTGGGAGGTGAGCTATAGCATGACAGATTCCATATTCTTTCCACCATTGATGTGATATGTCACGTTGACAGTTACAGCTTTTGCACTCCTCACCTTGTTTTTAGCGCCCATATAGTCTTCACTACCATTGCCTCTCCTGGGGGATGGTCAGTCTTCCTAAGTATAGCTGGATAACATGCAACTATATATTTTAACATGAACCAGGGGATGATAGTCATGCCCCACAACACATACACTTGTTAACTGTTTTTAATGTGCCTAGTTTGTCGTTTTCTCTCACAACGTGGGGAAAGGAAAGAATTGTGATCAATCAATCAATCAGAACATTTGTAAAGCGCACTACTTACACCTGAGGGTCTCAAGGCGCTTGGGGGGGGGGGGATGCTGCTACTGCTCAAAAAGCCAGGTCTTGAGGAGTCTTCTGAAGGTCAGCAGGTCTTGGGTATGCCGTAGGGGGATGGGGAGAGTGTTCCAGGTCTTGGTGGCGAGGTCGGAGAACGATCTGCCGCCGGAGGTCACTATTCAGATCTTGGGGATTGTGGCGAGGGCGAGTTCGGTGGAGCTCAGCATGGCGGTGGGGGGGGTAGAAGCTGAGTCTTCTGTTGAGGTAAGCTGGTCCGGTGTTGGGGAAGTGCCTTCTGTGCATAGGTGAGGAGCTTGAAGGTGATCCTCTTGTTGACGGGGAGCCAGTGCAGGCCTCTCAGGTGGGGTGTGATGTGGCTGCGGCAAGGGATGTCGAGGATCAGGCGCGCAGAGGCATTCTGAATGTGTTGAAGTCGTTTCAGGACATTGGCTGAGGCTGCAGTGAAGAGGGCGTTTCCTTAGTCCAACCTGCTGCTGACGAGCGCCTGGATGACTGTTCTTCTCGTTTCGGTGGGGATCCACCTGTAGATATTGCGGAGCATGCAGAGGGTGTTGAAGCAGGAGGATGAGATGGTGTTGACCTGCTTTGTCATGGAGAGGGTGGAGTCGAGGATGAACCCTAGGTTGCGTGCATGGTTGGTGGGTGTTGGAGCTCTTCCCAGTGCGGTTGGCCACCAGGAGTCATCCCAGGCCGAGGGTGTGGATCCGAGGATAAGGACTTCTGTATTGTCCGAGTTTAGCTTCAGTCGGCTGTTCTTCATCCTCTCGGCGACGGCTTTCATACCTTCCTGGTGGTTGGTTTTGGTGTGTGGGGGTCCTTGGTGAGGGAGAGAATCAGCTGGGTGTTGTTGGCGTGGGAGATGATGTTGAGGTCATGCAGTAGGGCGACGTGGGCGAGCGGTGCCTTGTAGATGTTAAACAGTGTTGGGCTGAGGTATGAGCCCTGGGGTACGCCGCAAATGATCTCAGTGGCTTTGGAACGGAAAGGGGGGAGGTGGACGCTCTGGGTTCTGCCGGAAAGGAAAGAGGTGGTCCAGTCCAGGGCCTTCTCTTGGATACCAGCGTTGTGGAGGGGTGTGCGCAGGGTGTGGTGGCAGACCGTGTCGACGGCGGCTGACAGGTCCAGGAAGATGAGGGCCACAGCTTCTCTGTTGTCTAACAGGGCCCTGATGTCATCGGTGGCAGCGATGAGGGCAGTTTCGGTGCTGTGGTTGCTGCGGAACCCGGACTGGGATGGGTCCAGGATGCTGTACTCCTTGAGGTAGCGGGTCAGTTGTTTGTTGACGGTCTTCTCAATGACCTTCGCCGGGAACTGGAGCAGGGAGATGGGCCGGAAGTTCTTGAGGTCCTTGGGGTCAGCCTTGGGTTTCTTGAGTAAGGCGTTGATCTCGGCGTGCTTCCATCTCTCCGGGAAGGTTGCTGTCTCGAAGGAGATGTTGATGGCTTTCCGGAGATGGGGTGCGATGGTGGTGCCGGCTTTGTTAAAGATGTGGTGTGGGCATGGGTCTAACGAAGATCCGGAGTGGATGGTGTTCATGCTTTTGATGGTGTTGTCATCGTTTATGATGATCCGGGAAAGCAGGGGATCGGTGCGGATGGTGGTCGTGGGGGCAGAGGTCTCAGTGGCCGTAGGGGCGGTTGAAGCTGTCATGGATGTCTGCGATCTTACGATGGAATAAGGTGGCAAGGGAGTCGCACAGGTCTTGCAAAGTTAGGATGTCGTTGATGTTGGAGCTGGGGTTGGAGAGTTCCTTCACGATGTTGAAGTGCTTTTTAGTGTTGTGTGTGTTGTTGTCTCGGCGGTCTTTGAAGGAGGTCCTTTTGGTGGATCTGATGAGGTGATTGTGTCTGTGGGTGGCGTTCTTGTGGGCTGCGTAGAGGTCCGGTGTTCGTTTACTGTGCCATTTCTTCTCTAGCTTTCGGCAGATTTGCTTGGAGGCCTGGAGGTCTTCAGTGAACCAGCTGGCTATCTTGCTGGAGTGACTGTTGGAGGGATTCTTGATCGGGGCGACGGTGTTGGCGCAGTCATCGATCCACTGTCTGAGGTTGCGGGCAGCGGTGTTGGGGTTGGTTTGGTCGGCGGGTGGGCTCTGGGCTAGAGCGGTGGTTAGCTGGTCTTCAGTGACTTTGCTCCTGCAGCGGCGGGGGATCTGTTGGGTGTAGTGGTGCGTGGTGGGTTTCCCGAAGGTGAAGTGGATGCAGCTATGGGCGGTCCAGTGGAGTTCGGTGGTATGGTTGAAGGAGACTTGGGAGCTTGCGGAGAAGATGGGGTCTAGCGTGTGGTCATTGGAGTGGGTGGGTGTTGTGACAAGTTGTCTGAGTCCGAGATTGGCAAGGTTGTCGATTTGTGGTTTGAGCACTTTGGGCCCGATGTAGGTAGGGCTTTACCGATCGGTATCGGCCGAAAATACCGATTTTTGGCCCTTACCGATCGGTAAACAGCCATCGAGATGTAGGGAACCAAAAACAGAACGAATCGGATAGAAAACCGATTCGGAATGTGTACCGAACGTGAAAGAATCCGATACGTACATACCGAAAATCGGATATGTAACGAATCGGAAAAACACCGATTCGGTTACAAAGACCGAATCGGTCCATGTACCGATTCGTTAGTGACACCGATTCGGAAAATCACCGATTCGGTCCCACTACCGATTCGTTAGTGACACCGAATCGGAAAATCACCGATTCGGTCCCACTACCGATTCGTTAGTGACACCGAATCGGAAAATCACCGATTCGGTCCCACTACCGATTCGTTAGTGACACCGATTCGGGAAATCACCGATTCGGTCCATGTACCGAATCGGAAAAAATACCGATTCGGACATGATCCGAATCGGAAAACATGCCGATTCGTATGAATCTCCGATCGGGAAATACCCCGATTCCGACAGTTGGGGAGATGTAGGGAGGCACAGAAACACCGAAATCGGCTCAAAATCGGTAGAATTCACTCGGTATTTACCATGGATTGCAATCAGGTGGTAACCAACTCCAACCCATATAAACAGTCCCAAAATGCATTGCAACTTGCAGGATGGCAGCTTTCTATGTCATTGCGAGGCGGCTACGGCTACAGCAGGAAGGACAGAGGGAATGGCTAAGAAATGAACAGGTCTACAGACAGAGGATAACCCTGTTCATGCTCACTGAGGCTGAGATCCTACAGAGATACAGGCTGGACTCTGACACCATACTTGAGCTCATCAGGGACCTTAAGCCATACTTGGACCACCACACCCCAAGGGCACACGCCATCCCTGCGCACGTCCAGGTGCTATGCAGCCTACACCTGGTAGCGTCTGGCAGCTATCAAAGTGGAGTAGCAGCAGCAGGAGGGGTGAGCCAGAGCAGCCTGTCAAGGTTCTTCCACATATTCCTTGACGCCATGATAGACAGGATGGACCAATACATCTCATTCCCTGCAACCCACGCAGAACTGCTACAAACCAAAGCGGACTTCTACCAGATGGCACACTTTCCCCAAGTCATCGGTTGCATAGATGGCACGCATATTCCGATTTGCCCACCAGCGGACACCGAATACATATACCGCAATCGGAAATCGACACACACCATCAACGTGCAGGTGATCTGCAATGCCAAGTGCACCATCACAGACCTGGTAGCAAAATTTCCAGGGAGTACCCATGACTCCTATATATTCCAACAGAGCGGCATATATGCACGGCTGATGGCTGGCGATTTTGGAGAAGGATACCTCCTAGGTGAGCCACATCATCAGACCCCCATAACACATAGTAGGTAGGTGTAATACATGTATGCATGTGTCTAATGTGACCCCTTTCTCTTCCAGGCGACAGTGCATATGCCCTCCGCTCATTCATACTCACCCCCTACCTCAACCCCTCCACACCCAGCCAAAGGAGGTATAACCGGGCCCACATACGCACCAGGAATGTTGTTGAACGGACCTTTGGCATCTGGAAAAGTAGATTCAGATGCCTGCACAAGAGTGGAGGTGCAAGGCAGTATACCCCCATCACCTGCTGCAAGATCATAGCTGTATGTGCAATGTTACACAACCTTGCGGTCAAGAAGGGCACTGAGGTGGAGTTGTCTGACTACGAGGACTATGACGACGACGAAGCTGTGCCACTGACACAGCCAGCTGGGGTGTGTACGCCATGTGATGGCAGATACAGACGTGAGGAGATCACTGAGAACTATTTCTGACTGAGTACAGATGCAAAGACAGCTAAATGTTGCTTGGAAAATAAAATTTTTAATAGTGATGCACCACAGTTACATCACTGAAGTGCATCAAAAAATGGAGTCTGTCAAAACAAATAAAGTCCAGGGTCCTGGTATGATCATCCCCCCTTGCCAGCCTATTTTTTGGCCCGCTTTCCAGACCCACTGGGGTGTCCCCCGGCCCCCTCCGAATGGCCTGCAGCATCAGCGGATCGCCTGGTGCTCCTCCTTGGCTCTGATGCAGCGCTGGCCGGGCTGCTGCGGCTGCTGCTGTCTCCAGCATCACCCAGGTCCGGGGCAGGATTGGAGGCGGCGTTTGAAATTAACATGGCCTCCATGGCCGTGGTGATCCTGGCCATCCCCCTGGTCAGCTCAGCCGTTTGCTGACTCTGCACCGACTCCTGATTTGCGCTTCGAATGCACAGCTGGGCGGTCGCCGCTGCAAGGCGGGCCATGGCCCGGTTGAGCACCCGGGCATCCCTCCTGCGCGCAACCTCATGCTCCTCCTGCCTGGCAGAGGAGTGGGTGATGGCAGTGGTCAGCCTGCCCAACCCTGCTGCCACCTCCTTGTTGCTGTCCACAACAGCCTGGAACCCCTTCACCAACTCCCCCATCTGCAGGTTGTGCTGCAGGAGCTGGCGTTGGCAGGCCATGGTGGATCTGGCCTGTTGGCGCTGGATTTTGACCATCTGGCCCTCCAGGCCCAGGAACACACTGCCCTCCCGTGCTGGTGCAGCAGTGGTGGTGGTGGTGGTGGTGGTGGTGGCACGGCGTCTGGCACTGCTGCCTCCGGCCTGCTGAGTGGGCTGGGGTGCCACTGGTGGTGGTGTGGTGCTGGCCGGTCCCGGAGCCCCTGCTCCCAGGACAGGTAGGACGGGTGGCAAGGCCACGGTTGTGGCAGGAGCTGTTGTCGGCGGAATGGTCTGCCTTGTTGGGGAGTTGTATGGTGAAAATTGCAAGGGGGGTGAGCTGGGCAGTACTGGGGAGTGCACTGCCTGGAAATCAATCACCAGGACTCCCTCCATTCCAAGCCCTGGGGTGTCTCCTTCCTCATCCTCTTCCTCCTCCTCCTGGCCAGGCTGGCTGGTGCTCGGCCCTGCCACTGCAGTATGTGATGTCGAAGCTCCCTCTGCTGCCACAGTGGTGCCGCCTGATGGTGCCCCTAGGTACAAAGAAGCATTTGTAAACTGAGTGCCGATGTATTACAGTCAGTACAATTATGGCATTCCACATGTCCTTGCATCTCCTTACACCGTGTCACACTGTTTCCTGTCTTGTGATTCTGCACTGACATATTTGGCTAACTTCTGCTGACTACATGTACCATGATGCTTGTCTCTTGTATGTTGGTGACAGTACAGTGCTGGTGTTTGCCTATGCATTGTGTCTAATGGGGAGGTGTCTGGTAGGGTGTGTCATGATGCGCATGCTTCTTACCTGTAGCTGTGGCCATCGCAGTGCTGTCCAGGGTCCCGATCCCTACAATGCTCTCCCTCTCGATGGTGCTGGAGACAATTTCCTCCAGCTCGGTGAGGGGTGGCGCCGGGTTCTTGCCTCCTCCGGTGAGTCCAGCCTGCCTTTGGAGGTCGGCCAGCTTCCTCTTGGTGAGGCTGCGGAGGTCATAGAACCTTTTCTTAAGTTCCTCAATGGACCTGGGGGTGACTCCAGCAGCATTGACCTTCTGGGCGATGTCTGCCCACAATCGCCTCTTGGTGCTGTCTGGCACGTTGAGGGACAGCTTGCCAAAGAGCTGCCGGTGCACCCTCACCACCTCCTCAACCAGCACCTGTAGTTCTGTGGTGGTGAATTTGGGCTTCCTCTTTTGGGAGGACTTCTGGCTTCCTGCCTGATCTGCCATATTCTCTTGCTCCTGCTCAGTCTGCAACCTCCTTCTCCCACTGCTGCTAACTGTGTGTTGGGCTCAGGCAGGCTTTCCAGAAACTTCTAGAAACTTCTTAATTGGCTGCACCTGCCAGGGTTGCCACTCCCTGTTTGGGTGGGGGAGGGGGAGCCACCTCATTGGCTGATTCGCCTATTGCCGAGTCTGCTTTTACCGATTCGGTAAAATCCGAATCGGTAAAATCCGATTCGGTATTATCCGATTCGGTAAAAGCCGAATCGGGTCATGCAATGCATTCCTATGGGCTTTTTCGCCATGGGTCTATGATTGCCGATTCGGTTTTTACCGAATCGGCTTTTACCGATTCGGTATTCGCCGAATCGGAAATATCCGATTCGGTGGTTGCCGATTCGGTATTTTCCGATTCGTTGTTGGCCGATTCGGTAATTTCCGATTCGGACCGAGCTGAATCGGAACGTACCGAATCTCATTACCGATGCCGACCGAATCGGTTTTCAGTCGGTATTTTTTTCCTACATCTCGTTTTCCGATTTCAGAATACCGATTCGGCCCGCCTCGGTATTTTGAAATCGGAAAATCCCGTTTACCTACATCGGGCCCTATGTGACCATAACATGGGTGTTTAAAGCAGTATATAGATATATACGTATATTTTTATACCCCTCTCTCCAGGTTACTGAACCATACTACTCAAGAATTGTGACATACGTCTTACATGTGGTCGTTAGCTATTAGCCACACCACTGAGTGTAGATAGATTCACTGTTTACAGATTAGGTCCTGAACAATGGCCACAGATTATTCTAACCACAATGAAAGAACATGTTGACCCCAAGAGATGAGCATAGCTTTAACCAAACCTTCATGCCAGGGAAGCTGCCACTCCTTATGCTTTTACTGA
This sequence comes from Lissotriton vulgaris, assembly GCF_964263255.1. Classification (NCBI taxonomy): domain Eukaryota; kingdom Metazoa; phylum Chordata; class Amphibia; order Caudata; family Salamandridae; genus Lissotriton; species Lissotriton vulgaris. The sequence continues at coordinate 38,122,029 of NC_141699.1, read as the reverse complement.
GGTGGATAACCAGCCTGAGTAAAAGTGTTTGGATTATCCAACCTTTTTTAACCAACTCTCTCCACTTTATCTAAACACCACGGGCCACAAACCCCCTCTTCATCATACGTCAAAGAACAAAAGATCTCTGACAAAGAGCCCCTTCTTGGGTGCCCTTTGGGTATTGCAGCGCCGACCACACGAGGAGCAGTAACAGATGATGAAGCATGACACCTAGCTTGCTGGGCGTGTGAGGACGCAAGTACCAAAAAAGTGGGATCCCTCCGAATCCCTCTCCTTGATTAGGTTCCACCCCTACTATTATTTCCAATGATAGTGGTTGGTTTTGGGACTTTTTTTGACTAGGCACCACCGTACGAGGAAGAGCATTCCACTAGCTATTAGAATCTGACAGGGCACTTATGCTGGATCTCGGATAAAAAGCCCTGTAGTCCCCCTTCTTGTTAAACACTACACCATGTTGATGCCTTTCGAGGCACAGTGATGTGCTTTGTCTGGGAGGTCCCGGAAAAGAGCGCCCCCTTTCAACAATAGGCAAATTTGTTTTTAGAGCCCCTGGGGGTTCAGAGAGCACAGTGGTGTCAGGGCCTCCTTTTTGGATAGTGTCACAGCTGTGCCGCCACAGCTGCAATGTGGGCGTATTTGTTTTTAGGGTGCCACCCCCGCACTGGCAAACCGAAGAAAAGGAGAGAGAGTCCCCGAGGAGTGGGGGCTCTCCCAAGCATGCCGCCCCGGACTGGAGGAGTCTCCAATGGAACTCCATTGAGTAGGGGCTCAAGGTTACACCGTGTTGGTGCTGCTTGAGGCACGGTGTTGGTGCTTGGTATCGGGGGTCCAGCAAAAGAGCGGGTCACCCTAACGATGGGCATATTTGTTTTAGAGCCCATGGGGGTCCAGAGGGCACAGTGGTGCTGGTCTCCCTTTATAGATATTTTCACAGCTGTGCCACCGTAGCAGGCAGGGGCAATGTGGGCATATTTCTTTCTAGGGCCCCAGTGGGGGCAGAATGTATTTCACGCCTGAGGTGCCCGTAACTGCTCTTTATTTGCTCCCAGCTGCCCCGCCTGATAGAGGGCAGCTTCTACGTTTTGCGCAGTTGTATAGAAGCCCCTGAGTGGGACAGGAGAGGGCACAGTGGTGGCAGGTCATCTTTGCTTCACAGCTTTACTGCAATTAGCGGCAGCTGCAATGTTTAAGCCAGAGCATTTGGAGGAGTCCTAGTGAGGACCCAGGAGGCACCGTGGAGCCAGCGCAATTGCGCACATGGATTCTGCTGCATTGGCAGCCGCCTAGACATTTTGGACATAGGGAAATTGAGATCTTTGAGAAGGCCAGTTGGCCAGGGGGACTGTGTGTGGGTGGTAGGGTGCCAGGCCCTAATGTGATTTAGGTGTTTTATGCACTGTGATTTTTGCCTGAAGTATTTATGTTTAGGAGGTTATTACCTAATTTGAGATTTATGCTTATGAGGTTACTGCATAATGTATTTATGCTTGTGAAGTTGTTAACTAATTTGTTTAGACTTATGAGGTGATTGCATAATGGGTTTATGCTGATGAGGTTATGGCATAATGTGTCTATGCTTATAAAGTTGGCGCAGAATGTATTTCACGCCTAATGTGATGCTGCTTGCATAATATGATTTATGTTGCAGGAGATGATGCCGAGTACAGTATTTTGCCAGTAGTTACTGGTTGTGTTCTACCTTTATTATTGGTTCTACATTTATTATGTGTACTTGTAAAGGACCTGATACTGGCCCAATTGGCCGTCATGTGTATATAATCCCCTGTAAATATGGCCTAGTGCCAGTTGGCACAGTGTATATTGTGTGATTACTATTCTAATGTGTTTATGATAATACAAATGCTATTTTTGAGATAACCTTGTGTGAAGTACCTTTGGTAATGTGCCTAGTGTGTTGCTGCTGTGTATGTGTGTTGCGCAAACACTTTACACATCGCCTCTGGGATGAGTCTGACTGCTCGTGCCAAGCTACCAAGGGGGTGCGCCTGGATTATCTTCAGCACATAACTCCCATGGCCTGACTGGAGTGGTGGTTTCTGCCTGGCTTTGGCGCAAGCCTTAGCCAACCAGATATCCCATTTCTAACATTGGTGGTCAGCTTTGAGTATAGGACTTGCGTTTGCGCAGTACCACAGTGACAACTGGTTGCACTACTAGTTCTAGATTTAGATAACCACAAGTTTGGGGATTATTTTTGCTGAATTGTTTTTTCCCCTAAAAGTGTTCTTTTTTGAAAATGTGTTCTCTTGTTGCACTATGGGATGTGTATCTGGCCAAGGACAGAGACCAGAGAATCTGAAGGAGGAGACTAACCCTATGCTGCATGTTTTTGGGGTTGGCCTGTAGTGGTTAATTAATTGGCAAGGAGACACTAGCTCAGGAGGGTAGATTATCCCCTAAGTGCAGTTTTAGTTTTCTGGATTCCCCAGTAAGGGTGGGATCCAGTGGTGGCAGCAATATGCAGTCCAGAGTAGGAGGTCCCAGTCCCAGAGCCCGGAATATGGTACCTAGTTTACAGTTAGAGGGGTACAGGTTGAGATTAAGGGGCAGTAAGAAACTGTCGACCCGTCTTGGAGGGAGTTTGTGGATGAGTGTTCAATCAATAAATCTAATCAAACATTTGTAAAGTGCACTAATCACCCATGAGGGTCTCAAGGCACTGAGGGAGGGTGGGTGCTGCTACTGCTCAAACAGCCAGGTCTTGAGACATCCCCTGAGGGTCAGAAGGTCCTGTGTCTGTCGTTGAAGAGTGGGGAGGGTGTTCCATGTCTTGACAACGCGGTAGGAGATTGATCTGAAGCCGTGTTCGTCCTGTGGATGCGAGGGGTGGCGGCAAGGGCGAGGTCAGCATAGCGAAGCTGGCGGTTCGGGGTGTAGAAGGTGAGTCGTTTGTTGAGGTATGCTGGACCGGCATTGTGGAGTGCTTTGTGAGCGTGGGTGAGGAGCTTGAAGGTGATACTCTTGTTGACTGGGAGCCATTTCAGGTCTCTCCGGTGGGCTGTGATGTGGGTGTGGCAGGGATGTAGAGGATGAGGCGAGGGGAGGCGTTCTGTAAGCGTTGTAGTCTTTTCTGGAGTTTGGCCATGGTTCCTGCGTAGAGGATGTTGCCATAGTCCAGTCTGCTGCTGACGAGGGCCTGGGTGACCGTCCTTCTGGTTCCAGTGGGGAACCATCTGTAGATCTTGCGAAGAATGCAGAGGGTGTTGAAGCTGGAGGAGGAGACTGTTTGGGTTATTGAGAGCGATGAGTCCAGCATGACTCCCAGGATGCGTGCGTGGTTGGTGGGTGTCAGTGCGGCTCCCAGAGTGACCGGCCAGCAGAAGTCGTCCCAGGCAGAGGAGGTGGAGCTGAGGATGAGGACCTCCGTCTTGTCTGAGTTTAGCTTCAGGCGGCTGTTCCTCATCCAGTCGGCGATGGCCTTCAATCATGCATGGAGTTTGGTTTTGGCAGTGGTGGGATCTTTGGTGAGTGAGGGGATCAGCTGGATGTCGTTGGTGTAGAAGACGATGTTGAGAATGTGCGATCGGATGATGTTGGCGAGTGGTGCCATGTCGTTGTTGAACAGAGTTGGGCTGAGGGATGATCCTTGGGGCATGCCGCAGATGATCTTGGTGGATTCCAATCGGAAAGGGGGAGGAGGACCCTCTGGGTTCTGTGGGTGAGGAAGGAGGTGACCCAGTCCTGGGCTTTGTAGGGTGTGGTGGCAGACGGTGTCAAAGGCGGCCGAGCGGTCCAGGAGGATGAGTGCCGTGGTTTCACCGTTGTCTAGCAGGGTCCTGATGTCATCAGTGGCAGCGATGAGGGCGGTTTTGGTGCTGTGGTTGCTGCAGAATCCAGATTGGGACGGGTGCAGGATGTTGTTCTCCTTGAGGAAGCGGGTCAGTTGCCTGTTGACGATCTTCTCGATGACTTTTGCAGGGAACAGGAGCAGGGAGATTGGCCAGAAGTTCTTGAGGTCCTTTGGGTCTGCTGTGGGTTTCTTGAGTAGAGCGTTGATATCGGCAGGCTTCCAGCTTTCCGGGAAAGTGGCGGTCTCGAAGGAGCTGTTGATGATCTTCCGGAGTTGGGTTGTGATGATGTGGTTTGCTTTGTTGAAGACGTGGTTGTCAAGGACCCCACAAGCCTTACTGTCTGCCTGTAGAGTAGTCTCGCAGGGAGGATATGACTAGCCTCCACTGTCTCCACCCTGCTCCCCTGTCCTACCATAAACCATATCAGACTGAGGCGTGGTGAAGACCGGGGGAAGGAATCCTCAAGAAGGGTTGTGCCTTATGGTCTGGTGAGGCGGTGAACGATACCCAGTGGAGTTGCCTTCCCTGGACGACAGCCTGGAATATAACCAACAAGCAGTTACTACTGCCCTAACTAGCATCCACACACAAGCACTCAGCAGGGGAATTGTAGGAAAGGATAAAGATGGTCACCTGGAAATGAATGTGTCCCTCGCATGACTTTTCAGTTAGTGAACCTCCACCTCAAACGTCTTGAAACAAACAGAGAGCGCTCCTGCGCTGAACACCAAGGCGTCAATGGTTAAAGGATCCCAAGGAGCAGTAGTCACAGTATAAAAGTGCTCCTGCGCTGGAACTATGGTGGTAATTGGCTCCAGCGCTTACCGCAAGGGGGGAAAAGAATAAGTGGTGATGCACACCTTCGCTCACCGAGGTGCTGGCAAAGGAATGGGCGATGACACGCTCCTGCGCTCACCCTGAAGGGGGGGAAGGACAAGTGGTGACACGCTCCAGATCTCACTGAGGTGCCAGCAAAGGAATGGGTGATGACGTGCTCCTGCGCTCACCCTGAAGGGGGGAAGGACAAGTGGTGAAGCGCTACTGCGCTCACCGAGGTGCCGGCAAAGGAATGGGTTATGACGCGCTCCTGTGCTCACCATGAAGGGGGAAGGACAAGTGGTGACACGCTCCAGCGCTCACCGAGGTGCCAGAAAAGGAATGGGTGATGACGCGCTCCTGAGGTCACCGTGAAGGGGGGAAGGACACATGGTGACGCGCTCCAGCGCTCACCGAGGTGCCGGTAAAGGAGAAGAGCAAGTACTCTTGCACTCGTCTCTTCTGTGTGAGTAGCAGCGCTCCTGCGCTGACAGAATCGGAAGGTTGTAGGAAGCACTACAATGTGCAGCAAGAACACAAGGCGATACCTATGCCGAGTGTAAGGCAAGGAGGGAGAAGAATCCACAGCTGCGGGCTCCGTGGAAATCAGCGATTGTATCAGAAGCACTGAGGGTCGAGTACCACGGGGCTTTAAGCGGTCTCACCCGGAAGTGCACTGGTGGTGACCTGCTGTACTGCTGTCTCGTAGAAGAGCTAGAATGACAACCAACAACAACAAGCACTCCCCATGATGTATAGGGGGACATGACTGTGGTGAGGGCAGGGGGCGGAAGGTAATCTGTGTTGCACTGGACGATTGGGTGAGAGTTCTCTGATCCCAGGGAATCTGCACGGGAGACAGACCTCTGGCTGTGTGTTGGAGGAGCTGAAAAGGCATTTGGGAGTGATCTTAAAAGGAGTGGCTCAGGTGTCTTCCGGACCTGCGTGGTGGAAGAGGTTCAGAGTAGCCCAGCTAGGTACGGTGTAGTGGGAGGGGTGTAGGAGCTCACGTCCTGTCTCAGTTGAGAGGGAGTGAGTGTGGGGCTGCATGTCCCAAGGTGCCCGAAACCCAGTCTCAGGGCCTGGATGGTTCGTTAAGGAAACACCAGGTTGGGGGCCCAGACTGTACTGGTAGGGCTTTTGAGGGGGATCTCCCAGTGGCTAGAGAACCTGGAGCATCGGTAAACAGAGCTCCAGTGGTTCTGGTGTCTGGCAGTGCCACTAAGTGGAGGGTGCAGAAGTCTAGGCTGAGTGGTTAGAGGGGGAGAGAGTCCACAGTGGAAGAATCAGTGGGTCAAGGACCAGCCAGGAGGGCTGAGCCTCCTAGGATGACCATGGGGACATCACTTCTGTCCTGGGGGATCTTCACACACTGTCAGATGGACAGTGGTCGGGGGATCTGTGCCAGGCAGACTAACAAACAACACATGAGAGATTTGTTACCCTCTAGGGGGGACATGCATGCTCCTCAGAAAGTCCTGGTACGCCAGCCGGGTGCTCAGCCACAGAGTTCCGTCCCTGGGTTAGGAGGCCAGGTTCAGGTGTTTCCTGACCTGGAGGGAAGGGCGACTATAATTAGTGTCCTGACCGGTTTGTCTTCTAGGGGTACCACTCCTGATGAAAGGGTGCAATATTCTTGAAGGGGTGCAGAGGGAGGGAACCTCGCCTCTGACCCCGGAGAGTTTAGATCCCAGGTTGGTAGACCAGTTGGCAGGTGCACAGTTCAAGTGCAAAGAAGAGAAGGCCGAGATTTTTCCGCTTGGGAAATTCCTTTCTAATTTTCGAGAGCACCTTTGGCCTTCAGAGTTTCCATTGCCTACCTCCAAAGTGAAGCCCACTAAAAATCTGGGTGTAAGGTTTGATGAGGGTCTCTATTTTTCAACACACATTCGGAAGCTGGCCGGTTGCTGTTTTGGCCTTCTCAAAACTCTAAGAAGATTCTTTCTCATTTTACCTCAGGTAGTGAGGAAAACGGTCACTTATGCACGGATCCTGTTGCGGCTGGACTACGGCAATGCCTTTTTGGTTGGCATTCCAGGCTACCTGTTGAAGAAGTTACAGGTGGTCCAGAATGCGGCAGCCAGACTCCTACTGGGCACTTCGGCTGAGAACAGCGTTCGTCTTCAGTTGCATTCTCCCCACTGGGTCCCGAGGGCAGAGAGAGCCAAGTTTAAATCACTGGTACAGGCCCATCGTGCCCTTCATGGCTGTGGTCCTCTCTACTTGCAGAGACGCTTTTCATTCTATATTCCTGAGCGATCCCTTCGTTCCTCTTCCCTATGATTTGCTCTCATTCCCCGCTTCAAGCTTCAGAGTCTTGGGGGCAGATCCTTTGTAGTGAAGGCTGCTGCTGCCTGGAATGCTCTTCTTCTTGTCCTGCTTATGACTCTGGATCCAGTGGCTTTTAAGAGGAAACTAAAAACACAACTCTTTGCTTGATTCACATTTCCTACCCCGCTAGGCTCTGCGCTGGGATACTCATGAGTAGCTTTCCATGTTACATATTTATGTAACATAACATAACAGTTGATGGAGAGAGGTCCTGAATTGTTGGGAGAGTTGTGTTCTTCGTGGGCTTCTCCTGGGAGAGTGCGGAACCCCAGAAGGAGGTAGGGGGATGAGACGCTTCGCCCATGACCTCTGGTCAACCTGAGGGTGCGGACTAGGTTGGAGGATCAGTGGCAATTTGGAACTACAGTGAGAGAGAGTGGAGAATGGCTATTATGTGCCAGGGGTTACTGTCCCCCACTCAGTGGATTGGCAAGGACCAGTGACATGTGGGTGGCCTAGGGCCTAGTCCTGGCCATGGACAACTAGGGAGTACCAGTGGAGTAGCCTAGTTGGGCCTGAGAGTTTTTTCTACAGAGGGAGCAACATAGGTTCAGAGTGGCATGGAACCAACGGGTGTCCCTGCAGCTGCAGGCCCGCATCCATGTTCTATCGCCCAAAGCAGGGAAGCCCATCAAGGTAGAGGTTGGTCTACTCTGCGTTTTGGCTGGAAGGGGGTTGTGTTGGACTTGGCCCTTTTTGCAGGGTCATCCCCAAACCTTTTGCCTTTCTCCCTGTCTTATTTCTGACATGGTGTTGGTGGTTTTAGGCCTTTGAGCACTTTAGCATTGCTGTCCAGTGTAAAGTCTGTGCGTTCTCTGTGTACATTTGGTAAGGTTGGCCTGCCCTCCCACAGGAATGCATTGAGGATTCCCTGATCAGTGTGTTAGTGTTAATTCCTGATATGGGAGGAGCAGCGTGGGCACGTTTAGTATATTTGGAATTGTAATAATAAATGCTGCGCAATGGTGTGCGCAGATATATTATGACTATTAGGGAAATACCACTTTTAGAAGTTGGCATTTCTGTGTGCTATGTGTCTCCCTGCCTGAAGTGAACTGCATGTCTGGCTTGTAAGTGACAAGGGCTGGTCAGTGTGTGTGGCTCCAGGAGGGGCAGAGTGAGCCAGCACTAGGCTGAATAGGACATCTACATTTGGAGTGGTGGGAGGAGTGGTCCCCTGTCCTTGAATAGGAGTGTGCCTGCCATGTACAATGCTGACTCCTCCCCATATGGGGTGTGTCTGGTCACCTAGCCCCCACTTGACAAAGGGCAAGAGGAGCCTTGTAAACAGAGTGCTCCAAATCCCCCCTGAACCAGTTGCATCTCGTTCCCCAAACCTTACACTGCAGACAAATGAGAGAAGTTGTATAAATTTAGGGGCTGTGCCCCATGTTTTTGTTGTGCTGGTGCTGTTCTGAACTTGCTGGGGCATGCTGCTGCTGGGGCCCAGGAGGAACCATTTAGAAGTGTGACCAATGGGCCATTGGTTACATCCCCATCGCGCACTCTTTGTTGGTTCCTCTCTGTAAATAAGGACTCCTGTGTTTACTTTGACAACATTTTTATTGTTTCAACTGTTGTTTGTTTATGATTATATTCATCATAAACGATTTTCAAATGTTTTCGTGAAATTATTTTTTTCTCTTATCATTTGCATTTCTTTTCAAACACATGTGTATTTATACCCTCCAATGCATTTCGGGCAACACCTGCCCTTCCTCAGGGAGCAGTGGCTGTTAAGAATATAAATGTAATCACAATCACAATCCACATATTTATATACATATTTCCATATTGTCACAGCTATACACAATATAAATTCACGCCATGCATGGATCTTAATGGGGTGTCCTAGTGTGTTGGGGATTAATGTGACCAAAGTACACCCGTGCTGTGATACGTATGCTGAATAAAAACTAAAACAAACGCACTCACATGGAAGTCTGTGTACGTCTTATATTCCGAATCTGTGTGAAGAAAAGATTATTACCGCGAGTCAGTATAACCGTTCCACATGGTACTTGCTAAATTAACCGAGTGGCGGTCAGTTCGTGTTACTAACCTTAACAAAATTCCATTCGGCTGGATGTACGTCGCTAAGCTCTACCGGTCGCGCCGTCTGCCGGTGTTCGTGCTCCCGTATTGGTGCATGCGAGGTTACTTCCGTATTGTGCTGACTCTAGTATGCCCAGGAGGAACCACCATGAGGGCTGCCTCCCTGGGCCCCGCCTTGCCCTCTTGATCTCTGAGGACTTTTACAGTTGGAGCTATGGCTTCTTGCGACCTGTGAGCACGATATTTTTTCCAAAAGAAAAAGAGCACGAGGGCTCCGCAGCGCTGTGCTGAGATCTTACCAGAGGGAATCCCGATGTGGGGATTCCCCCTAATGGAGGGGAGAGAAGCGGGAGCCCACCCCACATTTTGCCTCCTTACCGGGAGCCTACCCCGCTTTATGGATATATAAGAATGGCTGGTGCCCACCCCGTTTATGCTTTTATTTTTGCAGGTGCCCACCCCACATCTAAGTGAAATCACTGCTGCAGCCCGAGCCACCGAAGAAATCCTATCCGGGCCTCTATCAGCACGACCCGGAAGCCAGTCAAGATGCCTGGTTGTGAGCGGGGCCTGTTGCGTGCCACCAGAAAGGAGGAGAAGTGCTGAGGCAGGCCAGCTGGGCTCCCGTGGTGAAGGGAGAGCCCCGCGTGTAGCAGAAACCAGGCGGGAGCCCACCCCGCACTGGTAAACGAAAGAAAAGGAGAGAGAGTCCCTGAGGAGTAGGGGTTCTCCCAAGCATGCTGCCCAGGACTAGAGGAGTCTCCAATTGAACTCCGTTGAGTGGGGGCTCAAGGTTACACTGTGTTGGTGCCTTTTGAGGCATGGTGTCGGTGCTTGGTCTTGGGGGTCCCGCAAGAGAGTGGTCCCAACAATGATGTGCACATTTGTTTTTAGAGCCCATGGGGCACAGTTGTGCTGGGCCCCCTTTATGGATATTGTCACAACTGCTCCGCCATAGTGGGCAGCTGCAATGTGGGCATATTTATTTCTAGGACCCCAGTGGGGGTCCAGAGGGTGCCGAGGTGCTCGTACCTGCTCTTTATTTGCTCCTATCTGCCCCCCCTGATAAAGGGCAGCTGCAACATTTTGCGCAATTGTATAGATGTCCCTGAGTGGGACAGGAGAGGGCACAGTGGTGCAAGGCCTTCTTTGCTTCATAGCCGTACGGCAATTAGCTGCAGCTGCAATGTTTGGGCCAGAGCATTTGGAGGAGTCCCAGTGTGCATCCAGTGGGGACCCTGGATGCACAGTTGTGCAAGCGCAATTGCACATGTGGATTCTGATGCATTGGCAGCCTCCCTGACATTTTGGACATTGGGCATTTAAGCCTTCTGAGAAGGCCAGTTGGCCAGGGGGACTGTGTGAGGGTGGTAGGGCGCCAGGCCCTACTGTGATTTAGGTGTTTTATGCACTGTGATTAATGCCTGTAGTATTTATGTTTAGGAGATTTTTCCCTAATATGATATTTATGCTTATGATGTTACTGCATAATGTATTTATTCTTGTTAAGTTATTGACCAATGCGTTTAGACTTATGCGGTGATTGAATAATGTGTTTATGCTGGTGAGGTTATGGCATAATGTGTTTATGCTTATGAAGTTGGCGCAGAATGTATTTCACGCCTAATGTGATGCTGCTTGCATGATATGATTTATGCTGCAGGAGATGATGCCGAGTACAGTATTTTGCCAGTAGATACTGGTTGTGTTCTACATTTATTATTGGTTCTACATTTATTATGTATACTTGTGATGGTCATGACAGTAGCCAAATTGGCCCTGTCATGTGAATATAATCCCCTGTAAATATTGCCTAGTGCCAGTTGGCACAGTGTATATTGTGTGATTACTATTCTAATGTGATTATGATAATACAAAGGCTATTTTTGAGATAACCTTGTGTGAAGTCCCTTTTGTGGTGTGCCTAGTGTGTTGCTGCTGTGTGTGTGTGTTGCGCAAATGCTTTACACATTGCCTCTGGGATAAGCCTGACTGCTTTTGCCAAGCTACCAAGGGTGTGGGCAAGGGTTATCTTCAGCCTGTAACTCCCTTGCCCTGACTAGAGTGGTGGTTTCTGCCTGGCTTTGGTGCAAGCCTTAGCCAACCAGAGATCCCATTTCTAACAGCCACGGAGCCTGCTCCATAGCTTGAGGCATCACCACTGAACCTGCCTCCAGAGCTTGCTGGGTAACTACTGAACCTGCCTCCAGAGCTTGCAGCATTGCCACTGAGCCTGCTCCAGAGCTTGCAGCATTATCACTGAGCCTGCTCCAGAGCTTACAGGATTGCCACTGTGCCTGCACTGAGGTCTTACAGACACACACCCTGCTGAGACTGCTCCAGAGCTTGCAGGATTGCCACGGTGCCAGCACTGAGGTCTTGCAGCCACACCCTGCTGAGACTGCTCCAGAGCTTGCAGCATTGCCACTGAGCCTGCCTTTAGAGTTTACCTCACCACTGACCCTGCCTCCAAAGATTGCAGCATCGCCACTGAGCCTGCTCCAGAGACAGCATCACCAGTGATTAATGGTGCTCAGCACTGGCACCTAATCCTCAGCATCGGTGCCTATAGCACCAATTAGAGCGTGGCGTTAGGCTTGTTGGTTCAAGGCCACGCTCCGTCACCTTAGAAACACCGGGCTGCATTTATTTACAACACCACGGTGCAGCCCTGCATTTCTCCCTGCACTAGCGCTACAGCTGCCTAGAACCAACGCAGGCATAGTGAATGACCTGGCATTCTCAGACCGAACCTCACCCCAAATCCCTCCTTCCCAGCTTCTATGCGATCAACTCAACACCTATTTCTTGGACAAGATCGTAGCCATCAAGGCCAACATCCCACCGCCCTCGTCTACTTTTGTTGATCCCTCTCCCCCCACCGTTCAATGCCTTCTCACCTCCATTCCCCCCCTCACTCAGGAAACATTTCTGGAGATACTTCCCAAAGTGAAGTCAGGTTCCCTGGCGGACGCCTGCCCGGCACGAATTCTGCAGCAAATCTACTCCTACTGTCCTGAACCCCCCATCACCTTCCTCAATAGCTCCCTAGCACAGGGTGTAGTGACCCCTGCGCTAAAGGCAGCCACCATAGTGCCCATCTTGAAGAAACCTGGCACGGACCCTTCCATCTCGGCCAACTACCGCCCCATTTCCCTGCTGCCCTTTCTGGGCAAGGTGATGGAACGCCACGTCACCGCGGTACTCAGCGCCCATATTGAGGCTAATGGGGGACTGGTATCTCGCCAGGCCGGCTTCCGTCCCAGGCATTCGACTGAATCGGTTGTGGTCTCAGTCTTAGACAACCTCAGAAAGGGTATGGATGATAACAAATACCAGGCACTCGTCCTCCTCGATCTCTCCGCCGCCTTTGACACGGTGGACCATACCATCCTACTTTCCCGTGTCAAGGCGGCTGGAATCGGGGGATCAGCTCTGGTTTGGCTCTCCTCCTTTCTGAGGGACCGCACCCAGGCGGTCCGGCTAGGAGACTTTACTACCACTCCTCTTCCTGTCACTTGTGGTGTTCCCCAGGGATCCTCTCTCTCTCCCTTACTTTTCAATCTTTATATCTTTCCTCTTATTTTCGCACTCCAGCAGCTGGAGGTCACCGTGTACAATTATGCGGATGATCTCCAGCTCATCTTTGATCTATCTTCCTCCTCCCTCTCTGTCTCTAATTTCCAGTCAACAATGACATTCATCAGGGACTGGATGAACCACAACCACCTTAAGTTGAACCCAGACAAAACCGAATTGGTTCTCACCGGTGGTTCGTCCAGCCCCTGGAACTCCCTCTTCTGGCCCTCCTCTCTTGGTCCTGCACCCTCCCCCTCAACCACGGTCAAAACACTGGGTGTTAAAATGAACAATCAGCTCACCCTCCATTCACAAATCAGTTCCGTGGTCTCCTCTTATTTCCTCACTCTTCGAACCATCCGCTCTGTCTCCCGTTTCTTCCCCCACAGGCACTTAAGCTGATTATGGCCGCCCTGGTGATATCGCGGCTGGACTATGCCAACGCCCTCTATCATGGCATCCCAGCATACAGCCTGCGGAGACTCCAGATGATCCAGAACCAGGCGGCCCGGCTGGTCTATGGCCTCCCACGCTATCACCATTCCACTCCCCTTCTCAGGGAGCTTCACTGGCTTCCCGTAAAGGAACGCTACCTTTTCAAGACCGGCTGTATGGTCTTCCAGGCCCGCCAGGGCACTGCCCCCGCCTTCATTTCTTCATTAATAAAAGAATACGTTCCCGCAAGAGAGCTCCGGTCTTCCTCCAAGTCTCTTCTTCAGATCCCACGTTTCACACGCAAAAAGTGGGGTGGGACCAACTTCTCCACCCTGGCTCCCACATTTTGGAACTCCCTCCCTGACCATCTCCGTTCTGCCACCCACTATCTTTCCTTCCGCAAGGATCTAAAAACTTTCCTCTTCAATCAGGCCTTCCCCGTTTAATTCTTCCCACCTTTCTCTCTTGTCTTCTCCCTCAGCTGCCGAACCCCCCACTAGCGCCAAGAAACCGCACGGTGCACGCTGCGCTTTAGAAATGTTTTAAATTAGAAATTAGAAATTAGGCACCCTTGCACCATGGTGCCAGTCTGCCTGCATAGTGGGAATGATTGTTTATGTGCTGGTAGGTGTTCCTTCCTGCACACAAACAATCATTCATGGTGTTTTGCTGTTTCCATGTGTGCTGCACAAGGCAACACACATGGAAACAGCAAAAAACGAGGAGAAATAAAGCATTTCTCCTCGTTTCACCAGGGTAACACTAGGCTTTCCCTGTTCCTAATTTTGGTGCTCCCTCCTATTTACACCACCCTTGTAAATATGGGACAGCGTCAAAATCAATGGGTGTTGCGGCGTAACACTGACCGCAACACCCATTGGCATCCCCTTTCAAACTTAGTATAGTGTGAAATGTTGCCTTATGTACAAGGCAGCGTTAAACCACGGTCAGTGACTTAACACTGCCTTGTAAATAAGGTGAAGCCCACGTCGCCACAGAAACGCCACAAAAAGTGATGTTCCTGTTGTGATAGGCGCTTGTAAATATGCCCCAGAGTTGTCTTTGTCTGCCTCCGCTATAAACCCCCTTCATCACTTTGAGTCCTATCTCTTTAGCCACATTCTTCTACGATCATGATCATACTTTTCTTTCTTTTTAGCTCCAAGAAAGCTCTGGTGTGCGTGTGCTTTACAAGGAAAACCCAGGGACCCCCAAACACATGGTCCAACCCCAAGAACCATGCCTCTTCCCCCACTGGTTCCTCCCTCTCCATTCTGTTGGTCATCTTGTCCCCTCTTCTCTTAAGCTGCACTTTGCGTCCTCATTTTATTTGTTTCTTTCCCTTTTAAAAGCGATCTCATGTCCCTCTCTTCCCCGCTCTCTCGTTTTTTTTCTAAAATGCACCTGTCCTCTGTACTTCTCCCTCTCTCCTCCATGTGGTCTCTATGACTCTGCAACCGTCCCTCCTATCAATGCATTTCTACTCTCTTGACAGCTTCTGTTCAGTGCTTTAATTTTCAGCTTAAAAAAAACACATTTTTTGGGCAGGTAATATGCGTTCAAAAATCTAACCCCTACTTTCAAAATCAACCTACTATCTTGCTTTTTATGTGGTGCTTCACCATGTCTCCTGTGGTAGCTGAGAGCTGCAGATACCATGGATTCTATGGCGATGGAAGTGTGGTAAATATTTGATTTACCGTCTTAATTTCTATGCAGGTAAGTACTTAAACAAAAATAACTCAATCGGAAAGAAAGAGACAGGGTCCGTGGTGTTAGAGTTCTTAGGGGTTTTATTCCTTAAAAAGGAATGGTCATGGTACCAGATCGGATATCGTATTCCTGCCACCACAGGGGTGCAGGAAGGGATAGAGCATAATTTATTGACATTACATTACTTTTATACTTAATATACACAATAGAAGTCAATACAGAAGGCGTAACAGCTGAGAGAGACAAGATAAGGTTATACACGTGTTAGCAATACGTAATTAGAAGGCGTGAACTAGGCGTGTACAGAGGTGTGTTTCTAGAAACGTCACATGTAAGTGTCAGAAGTGGGTGGCAACAAAAGCAGAATCTTGCAGTGTCAGCAGAAATCTGAGGCTTGGATGCGCGCGCAGCTGCATGACGTGTAACTGACGTGTGACTGGAGGGTGCAGGGGACTTGACATTTACACTTAGCGGAAAGAGACAGAAGTCTGGCATGTCAGATCAACTTGTACCACTATCATATCTGATATCTGATGTTTGGGAACCATATTATCTAGAAGAGAAAGGTCTCTGGGGCAGAAGCTATTCTATACTGACTGTGAGTGCGTGTATAAGCGTCTAAGTGTCTACATGAGATGCGAGGGGGCATTGGCCTACCATGGTAACAGAGGCTATGAATTACTTGCACGGAGACAGTGAGGCCGGGCCCTTTTGCTCTGCAGCTGGGGGAATGTTTACTTAAACTAGTAGGTAGGAATGCATTTTCGAGGAGCGGAATAGATAATGCGAAGGTTGAATTTGGTCTTGGCAGGCAGCAGGCTGAGCTAAGCGCCGTGGGCCGCGCAGGGAGTAAGGCAGAGGTCATGGGTACAGAGGCAGCCCAGGCTGAGGCGTTCAGAGTCAGAAGACAGAAAAAGGCTCGATGGCAGAATTCGGGGCCTGCTTCGCCAGAGCTGAAAAACGTGTAAAGTATACCACGAAAAGACGTTGGCATAGCATATTTAGGAACTGAATATTCAACCCGTTCATGGCGGGTCTGAAAGAGGACATGTTAACGTTGGACGCAAATGTATTTGCGTCTTCATAGCTGGCACAGGAGGGAAGTTACATGCACTTTAAACTCGTACATGGAGACGGTGGGGTACACGTTAGGGAACATTTCTTGACCATAAAATTTATATTTCCTCATTCCCTCCTTGTTCCCTACGGACCCTTCATGATATATCGATCCTCATGAATCGATCAGTCTGTTCTTGTAACATCATTTGTTCTTCTTTCTTCTTTTCGCGTTTTGCATGAAAACTGGAATGTGCAATGCATGATGTGGCACACAGTCCACAAATCGCTGGCCCACATTGTAGGCACAGGCAGCAACTGAATACTATGACAAGGGCAATGCCTAGGAAGGATAGGATCTTCCATCCCCAAGCAGTCAATGTTGTCCAGAACCAACCCGACCAAGTCCAGGTGCCTGGATTCTGATGTATCAAACTTGCAATTTTATGAAGACGTGTAATAGCTTGATATACCGTTGGCGCGTTTTCTGGAATGAAAACACAGCAACTTGACCCGATGACCTTACAAGCTCCGCCTCTATCTGCCAAGATGACGTCAATAACGAGACGGTTTTGAAGAACAACAACCCGCATGGCGGACTGCTCCTCTGTTAAGTTGCCTAGAGCGGAGGCAGTTTCATTCACTACTGCTTCGAGTGTTCTAGTTAATCTTCGTATTAGTTTACTGTTTTGGACGGGGCCTGTGAAGAAAAAGAATCCTTTATTGAAATCTGTGTATTGCTCCCATGCCGTTTCAGTGTAGTCGACAATCGGGAGATCTCTTCTGAGTCTACTCTTTACTAGATTTGTATTTCTGTGATAATCAGGAGGGGCTAGGAAAACAGGTGGCAGAAGGAAGGCAATATAACAGGTACCATCCCAATCTGGAGGTAAGCGTATGTATGCGGTATGGCCACAAACAAAATAGGAATGACGAGTAGCTCTAAAGGAAGACTTGCCATGATCACTGAATTCGACCACGGTAGTACATTTACTATGACCTAAGTGTACTGAACCCTTCTTTCTGACACATAAGACACCTGTGACTGGTAATACTGACATAGCAGGGAGAACTGGTGCCGCTTCGGATTCAACAGTAAGAATCATGAGGTTAATTGTATAATTACCTAATCCATATACTTCATTTTCTAGATCAGTTCCTATCCTAATGGGAAGTCCCTTCTTGTCAGGGTAGCAGACATTGAGCAGAACTAGGTTCAGGTTTCCCCAAATCCAATTCCCCTCGAAAACAGCAATATCAGAGTCTAAAGAATTAATTAATCTAAACCATGCACCACAGGAGCCATTGTGAGTGAACGGGTACGGGAAAAGAGGCAGTACTCCCTTATATTTCTGATAGGGAGGGAGTCGGCCACATATCCAACAGTTTGTAGCATTGTTAGTCAGATGGGAGTGATGTAACATACTAATGAATGTGTTGTTGCGCAGCGCAAGCCTGTAGGAGAGTTCGTGAGGCGGTAATTCACTAAAAGAATGTTCGGCAGTTACATTGTAAGCAGATTGTTCACGCTTCAAGATAGGGAAGTATATTGACAGTAGTATACTAGCAACAATAATCAAAAGACTTAGAAAAAACATAATCAAAAATGTCACTATACAGTGACTGCGAAGTGATTTACAGTATGTATGTTTCTTGAGTTGTCTCTCTCTCTCTCTATCTCGATCTAGGGGATACATGTCAGAAACTATTTAACCGATTCACCTAGGGGAGGACTTAAACAATTAAACTGTCTGACTTGCTAGATCGAAGTTTCGTTCGGTACTCCTCTTGGGGAGTTTTCTCTCGCTTAGGAATTTTACAGTCACTAGATTCGAGGCAGTCCTTTGAGGGGGTGGACGAGTCAGTTTCTGGCAGTAGTTCGTTGCATTTTTTAATATGACTCGTTTGGATCCACCCCTTTCGGCCTTCCACCTTGATCGCTGTCCTCGTGGTAAGAAGGACGATCTTCGGCTCTTTCCAGCGGGGCTCCAGCGGACTTTTCCTGTCGAAGTTGCGAATCAACACCGCATCGCCAGGACGGACATCATGTGGCTTTACATCAGTGTTGTCGGGAAAAGCTGCGGCAACCTGTGAACGACATGATTGGAGTGCAGACATCAAGGAGGCAAGGTAATCTGTCAGCATATTACAATCAACATCGGTAATTTTCTTAGGCATGGGCGTCCCCCACATATTCGGTGGTCTGCCAAAAACCACTTCATACGGGGATAGCCCTGATCTCGAATGGGGGACCATTCTCATGTAGAACAGTGCAACTGGCAGGGCGACTATCCAGTCGACCCCTTTCTCTTTACAGATCTTGGGAAGGCGTGTTTTCAATGTCTGGTTATGCCTTTCTACAAGGCCAGCGGCCTCGGGATGTCGGACACAATGAAATCTCCACTGATATCCTAGCAGAAGGGAAACCTGTTTCATGAGTTCGGATGAGAATGGCTGTCCATTATCTGAGTACACGATACGAGGCAAGCCGTACCGTGGGAAGAATTCTCGGACCAGCTGCCTGGCAGTGGTCGGGGCAGTGTAATCTGGGACTGGATATGCTTCGGTCCAACGGGAAAGTGCACAAACAACTACGAGGACGTACTTAAATCCTCGACAACGGTCCATCTGGATATAATCCATCTGGAGGACTTCAAAAGGGTGATCGGGAGGATGAAATCCACCTTGCTCTACAGGGACGCTTTTACCTGGATTGAACTGACAACAGATCATGCAAGTACGCACTTTCTGTTTTGCTGCTGCTCGTAAGTGTTTGTTGTACCAGAGATTCTGTAAACTGTCTAACATAGCTTTTTCTCCTAGGTGTGCTGGACTATGTGCTGTATTTATTATAACTTGAACCATAGAGTCAGGGAGAAACCATGTAGATTTTCCCTTCGTCATCCATCCTTGATCTGTCTGAATCCCTCCTAGTTCAGTCCATTTCTTGATTTCATCTGGAGTGGCATGTGTCTGAATATCGATTACATCTAGTGTGGGATCCCTAACTGACATACACTGTGTCGGTACTATTGTCTTTGTCACTTCAGTTGTCTGAGTGTGAGTCAATGCTGTATGTTTTGCTGTTTGGTCTGCCAGGTCGTTACCCTGGGAAACAGAATCTGTAACTTTAGTATGTGCTTTACACTTCATGATGGATATGCCTGAAGGCAGATGTATTGCGTCTAACAGGGCTTGAATGAGGGAACCGTGTTGGATCTTGGCACCGTGAGAGGTCAGAAAACCTCGTTCTTGCCATAACACTCCGAAGTCGTGTACGACTCCGAAAGCATAACGGGAATCTGTGTATATGTTAACATTTCTGTTCTTGGCTAGTACGCAGGCTCGGGTCAGAGCGATGAGCTCCGCCGCTTGAGCAGACAGTGTGTCAATACGATGTGTTTCTTTAACTTCAGTTTCAGTGGTCACTGCATACGCGGCCACTAACTCTCCTGTACTTGTTCTCATGCATGAACCGTCCACGTAAAGTGTCAGGTCTGGATTTGTCAGTGGAACATCTGTTAAGTCTCGTCGGGGCTTTGTTACTGCATTAATGATCTCTATACAATCGTGGGGGCTGGATCTGTCATAATTGAAGGTAACAATGTTGCGGGGTTTAGAATGCTACAGCGTCTGATTTCTATGTGTGGCTGGAATAGCGTCAATTCATAACCTGTCAGTCGCGCTATAGTTAAGTGTTGAGTCTGGGTTCTGTTTAGAAGGACCTCTACAGAATGTGGAACTTGTACTGTCAATGGATGTCCTAATACAATTGAGTCGCTCTGTCTGATAGCTAGGGCTGTTGCGGCAACTGACTTTAAGCACGCAGGGAGTGCCTGGGCTACTGAATCCAATGTACTTGAAAAATAAGCGCAAGGCTTATGTGAACCTGCTTGATCTTGGGTGAGGACAGATAATGCTGTACCATCACGTTCTGTAACAAAAAGTGTAAACGGTTTGCTGTAACATGGTGTCGCTAGAACTGGTGCTTGACATAAAGCTTTCTTTAATTCCTCAAAAGCCTGTGTATGTTCCTGAGTCCAAGGGAGGGCAGTCGAAGTCGCTGCCTCCTGTGTTGTTAACTGAATGAGTGGTTTAGCTAGAAATGCATACTGAGGAATCCATTGTCTGCAGTACGAGGTGAGGCCTATAAAGGCCCGCACTTCCTTTTGTGTCTGGGGTTGCGGCATATTTACAATTAACTGAATGCGATCAGGAGTGAGCTGTCTCCCCACTTTGGACAGCAAGTGACCCAAGTACACAACTTGCTGAACACAGAATTGTAGCTTCGAAGGAGACACCTTGTGTCCCTTGTCGGCCAGAAAATGTAAAACCGTCAGTGATGCTTGCTCACATTCGGGCTCACTTCGTGCGGTGATCAGCAGATCATCGACGTATTGCAGTAAGGCAGTGTTAACTGGCATTTGGATACAATCAAGTTGTCTTTTCAGTGCTTGGCTATAGATGCTGGGGCTTTCTGTGAATCCTTGAGGTGCGCGTGAAAATTTGAAACTTCGTCCATTTAAACTGAATCCGAAGAGATGTTGGCTCTCTGGATCAATGGGCACACTGAAGAAGGCGTTCTTGAGATCAATTACAGTAAAGAACGTCGCTTCTGAATCAATAGCAGTCAATAAGGATGAGATGTCAGGAACCACAGGGTACTGTGGAACAATGCATTTATTCAGTTCTCGTAAATCAATCACCAGCCGATATACTGGTGGTGCATTGGGATCAGTACGTTTAAGAATCGGAATGATAGGGGAATTACAGATATTGGAGTCGGTCTCTACGACCACTCCTTGGGCAATGAGCTCTTCAATGATTTCCAGTAAAGCCACTACAGCATCGGGTGGTAACTTGTATTGTCTGATTCGTGGTAAAACAACACCTGGCTTGAGTGTAACACGATATGGTGTAATGTGCATGCAGCCTACATCGGTTGGGCCTTGGGCCCACAGGTGTGCTGGTACATTTTTCAATCTAACATCAAACTCTCGTAATACATAGTGACCCTTGAAGTCTCGCAGGAAAAGTCTAACTCCTTCCGGAGAGCAGCATATCACAGCTCCTAGAGCCTTCAGTGTTTTGATACCTAACAAGTTTTCTGGGCATGATTTCGTGAGTAACAAGTCTGTAACACGTGATAATGGACCTACCGCTAAGGGGACAGGTTCTGATACTTCATTTATAATAGGCTGTCCTGAAAAACCAAGGAAAACATTCTGTGAGCCTGAGAGGGGTGCCCCTGGGACTTCATCATGGCTGATTGTTGTGCGGCTTGCCCCTGTGTCAATTAAAAACTTTCTGTCTTTTCCCAATACTTGACTATGTACATAAGGACCCTCTTGATCTACAGGAATCTCAATAAGAGGCAAGCCAATCTCCCTCTCTAGGCTGTTTCATGTGTATCGCTGATAATCGGGGTAATCTGATTGGGCATACTGGCACATCTGTCGTGAAACTTGCTGTGTCGCGGCAATGGACTGTGGCTGTGATGCCGCTGCGGCCTGTCCTGTATGTGATGAAGCATGCATCGGTTGTGAATTCTGCGACGTCTGTTGTTGGCCCTGGTCTTGTCTAGGCGGATGCGGTCTTTCTTTAGTTTTACCTGTTGCTATATTGTGTTTCAGGACTGGACATTCATGTACGTAGTGACCTGGCTGCTTGCAATAGTTGCATGTCCCTTTAACGGGAGCTGCTGAATTATTTGTCTGCCGAAGACGGCTGTAATGCCAGAAACCGGTCCCCGGGAGATTGTTTCCTTCCCAGTGTAAGAATTGGCTTCTGTAGTTTGGTTTGTCCTGTTCCCATCATGCACTGGGACAGGAACAGACTAATTTGCATACAGTCAGGTTCTGAAACTGGGATGGTGCAGTGAGCTAAAAAACGGTGTTGGATCTAGCCCTGATCTTTTGACTGGGTGAGAGCTTTCTGTTTAATTCAGAGACTCTGTCCCTCACCACCCCTTTTTGTAAATATTTTTGTCCACCCTTAGCGTGGAAGGGTATTCTCAGATGTGAGACCCTTGCTCATTGCACCATCAGGATTCAAGCAAACCGGGCCGAAGACGGCTGTAATGCCAGAAACCGGTCCCCGGGAGCTTGTTTCCTTCCCAGTGTAAGAATTGGCTTCTGTAGTTTGGTTTGTCCTGTTCCCATCATGCACTGGGACAGGAACAGACTAATTTGCATACAGTCAGGTTCTGAAACTGGGATGGTGCAGTGAGCTAAAAAACGGTGTTGGATCTAGCCCTGATCTTTTGACTGGGTGAGAGCTTTCTGTTTAATTCAGAGACTCTGTCCCTCACCACCCCTTTTTGTAAATATTTTTGTCCACCCTAAGCGTGGAAGGGTATTCTCAGATGTGAGACCCTTGCTCATTGCACCATCAGGATTCAAGCAAACCGGGCCGAAGACGGCTGTAATGCCAGAAACCGGTCCCCGGGAGCTTGTTTCCTTCCCAGTGTAAGAATTGGCTTCTGTAGTTTGGTTTGTCCTGTTCCCATCATGCACTGGGACAGGAACAGACTAATTTGCATACAGTCAGGTTCTGAAACTGGGATGGTGCAGTGAGCTAAAAAACGGTGTTGGATCTAGCCCTGATCTTTTGACTGGGTGAGAGCTTTCTGTTTAATTCAGAGACTCTGTCCCTCACCACCCCTTTTTGTAAATATTTTTGTCCACCCTAAGCGTGGAAGGGTATTCTCAGATGTGAGACCCTTGCTCATTGCACCATCAGGATTCAAGCAAACCGGGCCGAAGACGGCTGTAATGCCAGAAACCGGTCCCCGGGAGCTTGTTTCCTTCCCAGTGTAAGAATTGGCTTCTGTAGTTTGGTTTGTCCTGTTCCCATCATGCACTGGGACAGGAACAGACTAATTTGCATACAGTCAGGTTCTGAAACTGGGATGGTGCAGTGAGCTAAAAAACGGTGTTGGATCTAGCCCTGATCTTTTGACTGGGTGAGAGCTTTCTGTTTAATTCAGAGACTCTGTCCCTCACCACCCCTTTTTGTAAATATTTTTGTCCACCCTTAGCGTGGAAGGGTATTCTCAGATGTGAGACCCTTGCTCATTGCACCATCAGGATTCAAGCAAACCGGGCCGAAGACGGCTGTAATGCCAGAAACCGGTCCCCGGGAGCTTGTTTCCTTCCCAGTGTAAGAATTGGCTTCTGTAGTTTGGTTTGTCCTGTTCCCATCATGCACTGGGACAGGAACAGACTAATTTGCATACAGTCAGGTTCTGAAACTGGGATGGTGCAGTGAGCTAAAAAACGGTGTTGGATCTAGCCCTGATCTTTTGACTGGGTGAGAGCTTTCTGTTTAATTCAGAGACTCTGTCCCTCACCACCCCTTTTTGTAAATATGAATTATTTGTCTGTGTCCCACCCTTTTTCTGACCGTCAGCCGGGGCTGTCTGGGCAACCAGTATTTTCATTTTTGTGTCTTTCATACGTCTTTGTTCATGTTCCTGTTCTTCTCTAATTCTGTTCTGATGATATTGTAACATTTGTAACATCTGGGATGGCGTATTTGCTTGCCATGTGCTTTCGACTTTATATACTCTATTCTTAACTTGCGTTAGGGAGTTCTCTACTAGTTTACTTACAAAAAGGTGTGGGTATGACTCGCTACTTGGTTTCAGGCCACTATTTATAATAAAACATTTCTCGAATCTTGAATAGAAGTCACTAGTATCTTCATCATGTTTCTGTTTACAGGCTGAGATTGCATCCCAGTCTTCCTTTTTAGTTGTCAATAATCTTGGCAGGACCTGTACTATCAGACCTGGTAGTGCTTTAGCTTTTTCCCCAAGGCCTAGCCCTGGAGTACGAATCCTTTCCTCATCTTCTATTTCAGTCCATATAATCTTTTTCTCTCCCACCTCCCATTCTTTTTCCTTGAGCTTCTCGTAGATGCCGGTAGGCAACAGAACCTTTAACAGTTTCATAATATCAGTATAGGTGTAATCTCCCATGAGTAACATATCTTTAAGTTCTCTGTGAAAACCTGCGGGATCTTTATCATGACGGGGTACTAGTTTCTTCATCTCCAATAATTCTAACTTGGTCAGAGGTGTGTATACATACACACGTTTCAAAGTATTATCGGTGCCCATGACTGGGTGTACTTCTCGTAATGGGTTCTGCCTTTCAATGCCATGAAGACGCTCCATATGATACATTTTTCTTTCTAGGGGCGGAGCGGGAACATATTGTGGGCCTAAGAAAGTGTTATATCTGTGCCGTTGTTCTAGAATTATTTGAATTAACTTGGTACTTAGGCCTCTCCATCTATCCATAAGTAGTGCTTCTAATGTATCAGGTAAAGGACCTGGGTCTGAATGTTGATTTCGGTATAACGTGAGGAGGTGCTGAATCATGTACATACCTGCTAATTTCTGCTCGTCTGGGGAAAGGTCCAGAAATGTATGTGCTACTGTGTCATCATTGTATATATTAGGATTGTCAGCCCATAGTACTGCTGACCGGGCTAATTCTTGTTCATCCATAGAATTGAGTACGTGGTACCCCATTCGTTCTTGAAGCATTTTATCAGTGTCTTGAAACAGATATTCAGGAGAGTTCGGTTTTGATATGCCAGCGAGGAAAACTCTCTTGCTTTCTGGGCGAATGCCTTTCCTAAGGTAAGTTCCTTTACCTACATACGCTATAGTGTCTGTAGTTTTTCCTGGTTCTTCAGGTCCTTCCTCCTCCTGGGAGGAGCCATTTTCTTTTTCTTTTTCGTGTATTTCTATTATTGTTTTTCTTATTTTCTTGTACATGCTAGCTATGCAATTCTGTTTATCATGCTTTCCTTCGGCTATATTTTGACCCCACTTGTTTAGGGCTTCCATTTCACCCTGGTCTGTCTCTGGCCTGTCTCGGTCTCTTATTAAGCAATTTATGAAGAAACGTAGTATATATGCTTGAGTGTCCACTTTCTGATGTGCCAGGGCCTCCTTAATACTTTCAGGATTTTCCCCAGTCTGGACAAAATGATATATTCTATCTAGGTGATCAGACATTTCTGGGAATAACACTAGATAATCTGTGGCTTGTCGCAAACGTAGTGATGTTATCAACATTCTGTCGTCTTTACCGGGTACTGGGTCATATCTGCAAACTGCGAGCGGTTCTTTGAGTATGTCGAGACGGGGTGATTGGAGCATAGGGTGCTTCTGCATATCCCTAAGGTGTAATCTGTGTGTTGCTGGCGGGGTCTGGTAACCCCCGGTTGCACCTCCTGAGGCGGAGGCTTGGGCATTATCCCTCTGTGGAGTCTGTATATGTACTTGAACTTGTCTCCTAGTAGGATCAGGCAACGATGGATTTGGTATCTTGACCTGAGGTGGGGGAAGTGGTGGAGGTGGAGGAGCAGGCTGTCGAACGGGGGAACTCTGTTGCGGTAATGGTGGAATATGGTCTGGAGGCGGGTTGCCGCCTCCATCACCGTCCCCGTCAGTAGGCGGGGCGCGTGAATTGGTGTAAGCGGGCGCTACATCATCTAGATATGAAGCCAGGAATATGTCTTTAGTAGTTCTGTGGTTTACCTTAGTTGGAATCAATGGTGGCGGCAGATTTTTCGGTATTTCTGAATTGGCTTCAGGCGAACCCTCGGCCACTAAGTACATGCTATTTACAAGATTGTTTCGTGCACGGTCTACTTGTTCGGCTTTTACTCGGATCCCTTCTTTAACTAATTCGTTTTCTCGGACTCTATCCGGCGCTTCTCTAAGTCAATCTTCTCTTCGGAGTTCTTTTTCGGCTCGTTTATGTGATTCTTTACGCCATAACTCTATGGCATCTTTCTGTGATTGTCTGGCTTTCTTTCTCCATAATGCTTCTTCTACTTTCAGGATGCACTCGGCATCCCATGTTCCTATAGCGGGCCATCTGTGTCTTTCTTCTAGGTGCTTAGTATAATCGGCCCATAAATCTAGATACAGTATGGCGTCTATGCCATGCTTGTGGTACATGTAATTTCCAGGCGTGTCCCTAGGGGGGATAGGAATTTCTTCCTCTAGTATCCCTTTCCTAGTTCCTATCTGCTTTAACTTATTGAAAAACGGCATCTTGTCTACTTAATACTGAATACTCAATCCTCTATACTGAACTCTGAACACAATTAGTTACATAAAACACAATAATGCACATTAAACAATCACTCATACCACGACATTAATCACATAACAAAAAACTATTTGAACATATATCTCTACCCACGGAACCAGATGTGCTGCTAAACAGCACAGATACACTGTCGAAGACAGTGCAAGAACTTGAATAACTGATATACTGCTAAAACAGTACAGATACACTGTCTAAAACAGTGCAGACCGCGTTTGTGTACCCAAACCCGTCTTTACCGGATACATAATAATGCACCCGTCTAGATACGTCCCAGCAATGGTACTCACCGGGAAGCACGGAAACAGAAGGCCTCGGAAAACTCGACTGGACTGGACCGGACTCGACTCGACTCGATACGTGGATACTTCGGAAAACTGGTGGGCCTCTTGACACCTCGGACCTTGCTTCTTTCGGCTAGGCTCTGGTCGGGATCCTCCGCACTCCTCACCGCCTCGTCTGGGTGCTGATCGCAGTCTTCGTCACCTCCGTGGGCCAGAGGGAGATACAGGAAATCCTGCGGGTACGCGTAGTTCCGTCATGACTGATGGCAGGGGGCAAAGCTTGCAACGCACCAACCGGCACGTGAGGTGGGGGAGGGGTCCCTGTTCGGGCGCCAGAATAATGTGGTAAATATTTGATTTACCGTCTTAATTTCTATGCAGGTAAGTACTTAAACAAAAATAACTCAATCGGAAAGAAAGAGACAGGGTCCGTGGTGTTAGAGTTCTTAGGGGTTTTATTCCTTAAAAAGGAATGGTCATGGTACCAGATCGGATATCGTATTCCTGCCACCACAGGGGTGCAGGAAGGGATAGAGCATAATTTATTGACATTACATTACTTTTATACTTAATATACACAATAGAAGTCAATACAGAAGGCGTAACAGCTGAGAGAGACAAGATAAGGTTATACACGTGTTAGCAATACGTAATTAGAAGGCGTGAACTAGGCGTGTACAGAGGTGTGTTTCTAGAAACGTCACATGTAAGTGTCAGAAGTGGGTGGCAACAAAAGCAGAATCTTGCAGTGTCAGCAGAAATCTGAGGCTTGGATGCGCGCGCAGCTGCATGACGTGTAACTGACGTGTGACTGGAGGGTGCAGGGGACTTGACATTTACACTTAGCGGAAAGAGACAGAAGTCTGGCATGTCAGATCAACTTGTACCACTATCATATCTGATATCTGATGTTTGGGAACCATATTATCTAGAAGAGAAAGGTCTCTGGGGCAGAAGCTATTCTATACTGACTGTGAGTGCGTGTATAAGCGTCTAAGTGTCTACATGAGATGCGAGGGGGCATTGGCCTACCATGGTAACAGAGGCTATGAATTACTTGCACGGAGACAGTGAGGCCGGGCCCTTTTGCTCTGCAGCTGGGGGAATGTTTACTTAAACAAGTAGGTAGGAATGCATTTTCGAGGAGCGGAATAGATAATGCGAAGGTTGAATTTGGTCTTGGCAGGCAGCAGGCTGAGCTAAGCGTCGTGGGCCGCGCAGGGAGTAAGGCAGAGGTCATGGGTACAGAGGCAGCCCAGGCTGAGGCGTTCAGAGTCAGAAGACAGAAAAAGGCTCGATGGCAGAATTCGGGGCCTGCTTCGCCAGAGCTGAAAAACGTGTAAAGTATACCACGAAAAGACGTTGGCATAGCATATTTAGGAACTGAATATTCAACCCGTTCATGGCGGGTCTGAAAGAGGACATGTTAACGTTGGACGCAAATGTATTTGCGTCTTCATAGCTGGCACAGGAGGGAAGTTACATGCACTTTAAACTCGTACATGGAGACGGTGGGGTACACGTTAGGGAACATTTCTTGACCATAAAATTTATATTTCCTCAGAAGGACCCTTAAGAAGATCTTGCGGGGAGGGGGGCTCATGTTTTATGCAGACTACAGAAGGTAATGATGGGAAGGGATCCCTTCCTGATCCACGAATCACTCTCCCCAGCATCTTCTCTGCCCCACACCATCGGCATCAGCAACTTCCCATCCTCACACCATCAGACACAGCATCTTCTCTGCCTCACACCATGGGCACCAGCATCTTCTCTGCCTCACACCATCGGCACCAGCATCTTCTCTGGCTCACACCATCGGCATCAGCAACTTCCCATCCTCACACCATCAGACACAGCATCTTCTCTGCCTCACACCATGGGCACCAGCATCTTCTCTGCCTCACACCATCGGCACCAGCATCTTCTCTGCCCCACACCATCGGCATCAGCAACTTCCCATCCTCACACCATCAGACACAGCATCTTCTCTGCCTCACACCATGGGCACCAGCATCTTCTCTGCCTCACACCATCGGCACCAGCATCTTCTCTGCCTCACACCATCGGCATCAGCAACTTCCCATCCTCACACCATCAGACCCAGCATCTTCTCTGCCTCACACCATGGGCACCAGCATCTTCTCTGCCTCACACCATCGGCACCAGCATCTTCTCTGCCTCACACCATCGGCATCAGCAACTTCCCATCCACACACCATCAGCCCCAGCATCTTCTCTGCCTCACACCATGGGCACCAGCATTTTCTCTGCCTCACACCATCGGCACCAACAACTTCTCTGCCTCACACCATCAAACCCAGCATCTTCTCTGCCTCACACTTGGGCACCAGCATCTTCTCTGCCTCACACCATCGGCACCAACAACTTCTCTGCCTCACACCATGGGCACCAGCATCTTCTCTGCCTCACACCATGGGCACCAGCACCTTCTCTGCCTCACACCATGGGCACCAGCATCTTCTCTGCCTCACACCATGGGCACCAGCATCTTCTCTGCCTCACACCATCGGCAGCAGCATTTTCCCTGCCTCACACCATCAGCACCAGCATCTTCTCTGTCTCATATCATTGGCACCAGAATCTTCTCTGCCTCACACTATTGGCACCAGCGCCTTCCCTGCCTCACACCATCGGCACCAGCATCTTCTATCCCTCACACCATCAGCAATGACATCTTTGCATAAATCTAGGGTCAGATATAAAATTATTTTTTGAGATTGAAAATGGCCCATTTTGTAGGATCGGGCGTTTGTGACTGCAAAAAAGCATTTTTGATGTAAAAAACCCTATATCGAATTTGGTAACCTATTACTGAATGGCACATTGGGTTTGTAATTCCTTATAAGGAAGGGGCGTGTTTAGGGTGTCTCTTCCTTATACTGAATCGCAGTGCTATGGGTGAATATTTTGCAATCACATCTTACCACCTTCTCCATTTGCGAGGGACACCTTTTCCCTTCGTGAATGTTTTGAAATCTTTTTTTAGTAGCAGGACTACGACCTACTCTTAAAAAATGAAAATAAACTTTTCATTTTTTCAACTTTCTGTTTTTTTTTATATACATCCTGTTTTCCTTTAGGATTTACAAAAAATACATGCTTTATTAAAAAGTAATCACAGACATGATGGTCTGCTGACCCCAGCAGGTCACCATCCCACTGATTTTTGCCCTTCATAATGGGCTGCAAATTGACACCTACCTCATGAATACTAATGAAGGTAGGTTGATTTGCAACACTCTGGGACCGCAGAAAGTGCAAATCACACTTTCCTACATTGGTGTTTGCGATTTCCATAAAGTAAAATGCAAAAAAATCTATTTGGTAATCGTAAACCTTTTCCTACGTACATCTGGCCCCTGTTCAGTGCTCCATTGCCTCCCAGCTAGGTCTGCAGTACACATTTACCATTACATACATGAACACATACGTTAACAATGCACAGTCTGTGCATACACAGCGAAGAGAGTCTGCGCTTATGTAACGCGTGACCAGACTAGAGCAATGATGTCGAAGTTAGAGCGGTCCAAGAATCGCGAAATATCATCAAATCACCCATGAGATATTGATGAACACAGAACATAAGAAATAGGCGAGGAGGGCCCAGCGCCCAGGGAAGCACACTCATTGGATCACTGCCCTGTTTGACAATTAGAATGTCCAATCAGAACATAAGATGCATTTTGTCCACATTATGAATGTCCAATATGTCTATTTTCCATCAGATTGAATTTTTCCTGCAAACAGAATTTGCTGGCAACTGCATCTGCCTGGTTGAACTTGGAAGCAGGTCAAGTTCTTCTTCCGGAATATTTTAACAATTCCGATCAGGACTGCGCGCCAGACCTAATAATCTCTCTGATATATGCTCTTTGCCTCGCGGGCAAACACAACTCCCTGCGCGTCGATGAAAGTAATCCAACTGCTGTCACATTGCATCCTGAGCTGCAGCAAAAATCCAAATCTATCATTTATAAGAAGCCAGTGGGGCGAATCATGGGCCGTGGAGCGGGATTAAAAGTATGTTTTTCTTATTAATGAAGACACGCACTCAGGGTGACTCGGCATACATCTCCTTTGTTAGTCAAATAAAACAATCTTCTCGCTGTCATGTGGCGGCGACAAGCAGAGGGTTCGGGGATCATCAGAGTTTAAGAAACATCCGGCGGACAGACGCACTTCCTGTCTGCTATTGTGATCATGCCTTTGATAGAGCTCTTGGTATTTTGAAAATTGTAGGGGTGCATCATAATCACGGATATTCCGCACCCGCATATATTCCTGTATTGAACTGAAACTAATCATCAGAACAGTGATAATAATAACGAAATGCATTAGAGTAATGACATATAAGTAGCCCGTTCTAGTTGAGAAAGTAACACCATTTAAATCTAATCGCCAATTACAAAATGCCAATGAATTAGTTCATGTGTAATGTAATGCATTAGATAAAACGTGCACCAGAAACGTTTGCACGGGTAGAGATGACTAAATGCGCTTTAAGGTGAAGAAATGTAATGCTTATAGATGTAATGTTTATTAATGTGTGTAGTTTGGATGTGTAAAGGCCTAAATGAATATTCACATTTACTATAAAAGGCCTATTCGTAATGTCTGATGTTAGCTGAATTGTGTAGACTGAAATGTGCTTCCCTGGAAGGGCTCTCAGACAGTTGAAGGCAGTCAACAGATTTCTTGTGCATGCTTTCCGTTGCAGGTGCAAGGACATCGTTCTCATTAGTTAGACCGATGCTCTTTGTTTTAGGAGTTAGGTATGGAGGAGACCTGAAACAGTGTATCGTGGAATGCTGATAATTGAGAGGGATCTATGACAAAATGTAGAAACACAAAATATCAAAATACTAAAATATCGGAGCAATAATATCAATGTAAACAATATCGATATCCTATCTACAACAAGGTAAGTAATAAAATAACGAGAACAAAATATCAATGTCAAAAATATTGTTTTAAAAAATATATCTTTTTTTGAATTAAAAAAATATGTAAAATTAATTAAAAAATACTTACAAATATAATAAACATAGTTAACATTATTTTATATTATTTTAAATTAATAAGTAATATACATAATTTAATAAATAAAATAATGAAACATATACATATGTATATATATTTACTTGATAATTAATTTTAATATTTATTGTAATAACTTATAAATAATAAAACATATTATAAATTACAAATCCATCTACACACATAAAATAATAACATAATTAAAATTAAAATAATTATGCAAAACAAATTAAAAAAAATAATATACTTTTAATATTCTTTCATTAATTATATAATGCATTAAATAAAACAATTCAAAAATATTAAATAACAGAGGGAATAAAATACTATTCCAACTAAAAAAAAACAACAGTAAGGAAAATGTTGGTTAGCGTAGGGGTAAAAATTACTATTCCCACTCCAAAGAGTGCAACAGTAGGGAAATTGTTGGATAGCGTAAGGGTAAAAATTACTATTCCCACTCCAAAGAGTGCAACAGTAGGGAAAGTGTTGGATAGCGTAGGGGTAAAAATTACTAATCCCACTTCAGAGAGTGCAACAGTAGGGAAACAACAGTACTGCAACAGTAGGCTTAGAGGCCAACTCTCAGCCTCTAAGCCTATTGTCGTTAATGATCTTGGAGCTGATTTACAAGCCCCTTGTGCCTGTTTTGTGCCACCGTTGCGTCCCTTTTGTGACGCAACAGCAGCGCAAAAGATGCGCCATGGTGCGGGGTATTAACAACGTGATGCATCTGGCAGATGCGTCACGTTGTAAAGCCCTGCGCCATCAGGAGGCTTTCCGGCACAGGGGAGGGCGTTGCTGCACAGGAACGCCTCCTAAAAGTGGCTGAGTGCAGTCACTTTTAGGCCAATGCTGCGTCAAAACCCTGCGCCTGCTTGAAGCAGGCGTAAGGCTTGACGCAGCATTGGAAGAATAGGCCCCCCCAGAGCATTGCTGGAGCTGCGTCGCGCTTGCGACGCAACTGCAGCAATGGACCGCCCTTACGGCACAGATGCGTGACACATCTGAGCCGTTTTTGCCCCATGGTGCGTTGCAGTGTAAATGCGGCGCATCATAAGTGGCGGAGCTGCGGCGCACAATTAATGGTGCATCCCTGCTAATTTGCAGCGATGCACCAGTAATTGTAAATCTGCCCCCTTGTGTCAGCCATATCAGACTACTCCACATGGTTAGGGTCAGCGATAAACCTACTCGCGCCCAAAAACATATACCAACCTGAGAATTTCCCTGTCAGAACCCTGCTTTTCCAACAAACTCAGAGATGAGAAACAACTCTGCCTGAGACAGGAGCACAGGTGGAGAAAGGACTGTGGTCCTCTGCAAAGCTACACGTATAAACTGTCTAATGGAGACTACACAGCCTTGACCATAAAGGAAAAGACTCGATTTCACCAATAATATTGAGACCTCTAAGAACTCTTCTAAACAACTATTTAGGACAGTTAGCAAACTTGCCAATCTGCTCAAGAAAACAATACCAATCACGCTTTTTTCAATTCTCCAACAGGTTTCTTTGAAGCTCTTAGATTTAGAATAAACCGATGATTATATCTTGCCCATAAGTTCATGAATTCTGCGCTCTCTCTCCTTGCTTAGCTCCGAACAGGTGTTTAGGCTTGGCCAGTTCTATTAAATCAGCTTCTTCTTGGGACCGGGCATACATCTGCACCCGAAATCACAAGTTCTCATCTTGTTAACATCGTTAATGATCTGAGCAGCTCTGGCTCCTGGAAAAGAGCTTTTATCCTCCCACTTTGGAAACAATCTAATCTTGACCCTCAAGGTCCTAGTTGCTTCAGACCCATCTCACGTCTCTCATTCCAGGTAAAATAACGGAAAAGGCAATTGACCCAGAGCCTGGCCTCTTTTATAGACGCCAATAAACTCCTCGATTCCACACAGTTTAGATTTAGGAGGAGCCGAGAAGATCTCAGAGCCACACTCGACATGGGAGGGAGGGCTGCTCTCCCTCCATAAGATCTTCAGGGGGCCTTTGACAGCGTCAAATATAAACTGTTGACTGACTATCTTTTTAATAAAGGCGTTAGGAGAACGTCTTGTTCTCCTGAAGTCCTTTTTGTTTGAAAGGCAACAATGTGTTGTTATGATCGAACTTGGTTCTGATGCTTTCTCCCTGCCTTGTGGGGTGCCTCAAGGCTCCTCTGTGAGTCCCACCTGATTTATTCTTTAAGTCACCCCACTGGCCGGACTCATCAAATCTTTTGCGTTCTCAGAAGTCTCGTATTCTGATGACACACAAATTGTGGTCTCAATCTGCAGCAATCTTGATGATGCAGCTGCCAGGTTCAATAGCTGCGTTCGGCAAGTTGACAACTGGAGGAAAAATAATTGCCTTAAGTTAAATTTAGGAAAAACTGAGGCTCTTCTCCTTGGCAGAGATATCTCCCCTGGACTCCCAGCTGATGGCCACAACAACTAGGTGTGCTTCAACCCCAGTGAGGAAAGATAGGAATCTGGGGATTGTATTTGAGGATAAGCTGCCCTTTGAAGATCAGGTCAACGCGGTGACTTCGTCAGCCTCCTTCACCTGAAGATTATTAGGAAAGTATGACTTTACTTCCCCCTGACCTTCAGAAATCCAGAGTGACCGCTCTTGTCTTATCCAGATTGGATTATTGCAATGCCCTTTTTTGAACATACAGCAAAGACTCTACAAACTTCATGTCCTGCAGAATGTAGCAGCACAGTGGCTACATAGGGTTCCTGGGGCCCGATGTAGGTAATCCCAGATTACCGATTCTTAAATACCGAATCATACCGATTCGGTATTTAAGAACTGGCAATCTTGATGTAGGTAATTTTACCGAATTAATTACCGAATCGGTATGATTCGGTAATTAATGAATCAGTATTTACCAATTCTGTAATTGCCATTGATTCCTATGGGCCTTGAGGCCCATAGAAATCAATGGCAATTACCGAATCGGTATTTCGGTAAAATTACCGAATTTGCAAGGGGGACAGGGTGTCACTTTGACACCCCGTTTCATCCCTGATTCTGGCTTGTGTTCCATGTGGCACACATACATGCCCTAAGGGCATGTATGTGTGCCACATGGCACAGGTGTACATGCACAGATGTGCATGTACACAGGAATTCTTTATTTACCATGACATAGTATGCCATGGTAAATAACGAATTCTTAAGTGCCAGTGGCACTGTTTTCAGTGCCACCTACATCACAAATTTGAGATTCGGTAAATTTACCGATTCGGTAATTTACAGAATCGGTAAAGTTACCGATTCTGTAAATATTCCGAATCAGTAAATTTAAGGCCCCCTACTTCTCAATCATCAAATATCGGTTGGTAACGGCCGAAATCGGCCGTTACCGACCGGTATTTGGTGACCTACATCTGGCCCCTGGACACCAATCAGCCTCTCAGGCTTCAGCCAAGCTGCACTGGCGACCCCTTAAAAAGCGTATCGAATTCAAGGCCCTCTGTATTGTTTTTAAGCCCTACAGTACTCGGGCCCTGAATACCCTAAACAAAAGTGTACCTGGTACTCCTTCTTGGGGTGGCAGAAATTTCATAACCTGTGCGGCAAGACTCTGGAACTCTCTTCCTCTTGATCTGAAAGAAAGCTCAAATCTCCTCTCCTTCAGACATTTTCAAAAAATATGGCTATTTCATTAACTGGCCTGATTCTTTGTTAAGCCTTCATACTGTAGCAGTGTCAAGACGCACTGGGCAATCAATTGCTTTATAAATATAGATTTCATTTGAAAGGAGCATGTAAAAGGCGATCCTTTCAATTTCAGATTCCTAAGCCACTGTATTAATGTTTTGCAACCAAAACCCAGTTGCAAAACATTAATGTTTTTTCCTCCAAATCAAAAGTGGTGGTAAACATTCGCAAACAGGAAGGGATACCAAAGGACCACAACCCCCTTTGTGAATCGCAAGAAAAACATTTTCAAGAGCAGGCGCTGGTCCCTGGGATCACCTCCTGAAAGAAATATTTAGAAAAGTAGTCATTATTTTACAAATGCAGCCCATTTGACTCCTAGGAAAATGGCCTGCATTTAAATAAAAAAACAATTGCTTTATTTAAAAGCAATCACAGCCATGGTGGTCCGCTGACCCCAGCAGACCACCATGCCTGTTACTTTCACCAATCTTAGAGGGTCTCAATTTGTGACTTACCTCATGCATATTAATGAGGTAGGTCGAATTGTGACCCACTACAAATCGGCATTTTGTGAGCCAAACTATTAATACTTAAGCTAGTTCACAAAATACCAATGCACTTGGCAGAGGTAGGTGGGAACATTGCAACGACTTCTACTGAATGAATTTAAGTAGATTCCTTTTAAGAAACTGCAAATTGCAAATCGTTATTTGGTGCAAGTTACGATTTCTTAACAGGATTTATAGCACATCGGTCAGGCATCGTTGGGATTTGCTGATCTGTTCCTCCAGACATATATTATGCATTGTAACGCAACCAGGTGTGCAGACAAGCTGGTCTGGTGGTGCTTGTGTCACTATCGGGAGGGGACCTGGCCCGGCTGTTGCGGATGACTGGTCCCACTGGGGCGGGGCCAAGTCCGATATTCATATCTCTCTGGAGTCGCGTGGTGGAAAAACATGATGGACTGGAATGCGACCAAACCAATTGCTAATGTCAGTGGCTGAGATTAATGGAATTATTTCTTCTATCTCTAAGGGGCATATTAGCAAGCGGCAGCTATCGCTGGCGATAATCTCCATGTCAGCGTTGTATTAACAACACTTAACGCCATGGAGATAGAAATCCCAGCGATAGCAGGGATTATTGTCGTTTTCAATGGAATATCGCTGGTTTTCCATCAGGTCACAAGCAGGCGTTAGGAAAGTAGCGTTAACTGTGGTTAGTGCTACTTTTCCTAACGCTCTGCTTGTGAGCATGCAGCTTGGTAATTGGAGAAATGTCGCTTAGCGACATTTCTCCTATTATTTTGCCCTGGAACGCCCACTTTGCATCTCATTAGAGATGTAAACCTGGGCGTTGTTGAAAAGGGCGCAAAATCAGCAAAACACGCGATAGAGTGTCTTTGCTGATAAGGCGATAAAATTATCGCCGCTTTTTGGCCGAAAACGGCTGCAAAAGCAGCGATAATTTCATATAGCCCGCCATGCTAATATGCCCCTTAGTTTGTTGAAGAAGACACTTTAAATTGTTGCAAATAACCATCATTTTTGTGAAATTCCTCCAGACTTTTTTCAACTGTTGCTGAAACAATTTGTGTTGGCCGCAGGACTCTGCCCACTTTAATCCTGCTGACCAGTGATAACATGCTTGTGCTCCCCCCTGAAACATAGTAAAAGTGACATATTCCTAATACTGAAACCTTTAATTTACTTAAAGGTCTTTATTATATGGTACTACATTTACCCAGAGCCTGTAAATTAAAAGCTAGCTGTGGGCTGTGTCCAGCGCTTAATTTGAACCAGTGGTTTCCGGTTCTCGGCATCACACTTAGTTGTTAACACCTCCTCTTAGGACAGGCTTCCACATGGAGGCGCTGTTTGTCTAATGTAGAGCCTAACACAACAATAATTAGGTATTTAATCAATATACATTAAAAACGTACTAATACCTGCTGCCAAAGCCATTCTTGTAGCGATGGGGGTCTGGAATAGTCAGAATTGTGACACATGTAGGAGTCGGATGGTTAGTAGTTGTGTTGAAACTGTAATTGGCAACGCTGACAGTCGCAATGGGTGCTGCAAGTGGAAGTGGGCCCATGAAAGGGCCCTGGGCCTTATTGTTTTAAAATTAAGCACTTAAACACGT
This sequence comes from Lissotriton vulgaris, assembly GCF_964263255.1. Lineage (NCBI taxonomy): Eukaryota > Metazoa > Chordata > Amphibia > Caudata > Salamandridae > Lissotriton > Lissotriton vulgaris. The sequence continues at coordinate 38,084,942 of NC_141699.1, read as the reverse complement.
CTCCAGGGTGGTGCCCCTGCAGTCTGAGCATGCAAATTTAAGCTACCATATCAACTTGGCACAATACACCTTTTGCATCCCTGAACTTTCTTTTTAATGCCTATAAGTCACTCCCAAGGAAGACAAAAAAAGCCCAGAAGGTAGGGTACATGGTATTCAAAAAGTAGGACATGTATGTTTGATATTTTAAATGTCCTGGCATTAAAAAACCTTCAAAGCCATTTTTAGGTCGAGCATTTAAGACCTCTTTTGTTTATGTGTATGAACTTGTGGCCTCTGGAGATCAGCCCTAGGACTTGTCTGCTTCCGCTTAGGGACTTTTTTTTCTATTCAACTGCCTCTATTTAACTGTCGTGATAGAAAACGACCAGCAGAGGTCAGTAAAATACCAGAATCACTTTAGGGTTCTCTAGATTCCAGTCCATGGAAATTGTCTTCCACCAGCATCTGTAGACAATAATATTTTTTTCAAATCTTGTACTTTCAGTGATAGGACCACCGAAGGCCCTGATTTTATATTAAAAACAGAGCTTTGGACTACACCATTTCCTGCTGAAAGGCAATATTTCTCTCCATGTGTTCCCATACCTGGTCTGTCACGCAGTAGGGTACTTACTTTCCCTCCATGTTAAAGTATAGTAGATGTTTCAGCGCCAAGGCTAATGTTCTGCATAGATTGATTGATTGAAGTTCTTTATTGTTGATTAATAAAAATCATTGTGAACAGAAATAAAGACAGGAAATAAAATCCTTTGGGTTGTGACAAAACTTAATTGTAACAATTTGGTCTAGCTAAAATCATTTTTTTACATATCATAACATATATAATGCATTACGTTAAAAATAATACCAAGGTAAATTATATTTTGGTTCAATATTTAATGCCAATTACATAAGATATCACTTCAATTGGGAATTTAAAAAAATAACCTACACTTCCCCAATTTAAAAAAATCATATCATAATTAAATTAAAATACTAGTACAATGACTTATATTTAGCAGCAATGGTTACAGCCCACTTGGTTATACCAATCCATTCCATCCAAAGCGAAGGGGTAACAATTACTATTCCCAGTCCAGAGAGTGCAACAGTAGGAAAAGTGTTGGATAGCGTAGGGGTAAAAATTACTATTCCCACTCCAGAGAGTGCAACAGTAGGTAAAGTGTTGGATAGCGTAGGGGTAAAAATGACTATTCCCACTCCAAAGAGTGCAACAGTAGGGAAAGTGTTGGATAGCTTAGGGGTAAAATTTACTATTCCCACTCCAAATAGTGCAAAAGTAGGGAAAGTGTTGGATAGCGTAGAAGGTAAAAATAACACACTTATAAAAAAGAATTAATATTTTAAATTATTTAAAAAATATATTTATTGAATTAATCTAAACTATTTACAAAAAACAATAAATAATTATTAAATAAATAATTACCAATTAATAATTAATATCCAATAAATTAATTATCAATACCCAACTATAGATTTAGTAACTACTTAATTACATATCAAATACTTTACACACTATTCCCCTATGAACGCAGAACAAACTCCAATAATAGAATAATACACTTAACATAAGTATCATTTAATCAATTAATTAAAATTAATTACCAAATATTACAAATTGATTTCCAATTAATAATTGATTAACAATAATCTAATTAGCAATAACAATTAATGAAAATGAATTATGACCGAATTACATTTAAAAAGCTTCCCACCCTACTCCCCTATAAACCCATACCCCTCTACAAACATAATTATCAATGAATCAATTAATGAAAATAAATTACCAATTAATAAAAATGTATTACCAATTAATAAAAATGTATTTATACTTCTTAAAAAATGTATAATTAATGTAGTATAATGAAATTACTTCCCACCCTATTCCCCGATGAACCCATAACCCGCTACAAACATAATTATAAATGAATCAATTAATTAAAATAAATTACCAATTAACAAAAATTAATTACCAATTAATACAAATTAATTTATAATTCCTAAAAAATGTATAATTAATTTAGTGTAATTAAATTACTTCCCACCCTATTCCCCTATAAACCCATAACCCGCATAGACATAATTATCAATTAATCAATTAATTAAAATAAATTACCAATTAATAAAAATTAAATTAATTTAAAAGATTTTATAATTCCTAAAAAAATAAATAATTAATTTAGTATAATTAAATTACTTCCCACCCTATTCCCCCTATAAACCCACAGCCCGCTACAGTACTAAATACAAAATGTATTTGAATTACATAAGAAAATAATATACATAAAATTCATATAAAAATCGATATTAACAAAATTGATATTACTTACCTCCGAAATTCTGTCCCTTCGATAATAAAAAATTCGATATTATGGTATATCGATATTAAAACATCGATATTTCGTCTGCATACCAATTGGGAGCTTGCTGAAGAAGCCTGGGACCCAAGGACATATCAACATTTGCTGGATGGAGTACAAGTTTCAGTGGAAAGTTACCTATGAGAGATGCCCGGCCAAAGGAGTTGTTTCAGGGGCGTGTTCTACTAAATGTTCATTTTGTATTAGGGACAGTGCCCCGAGGGAAGTGTTAGCTGAGAGCCATTAGGCGGGGTTGAGAAGGGATCGATTCTTAGAAGGAAGACTTTGCTTCGGCTACTGCCCCTTCACGAGCTGACACCTTTTCTCGATCATGCCTGGGGAAGATACTAAGTAGGGATCTCACCTTAGTGCGAGTGTAGGGACAGAGTTAACTTATTTTTTTCCTTTCTGTTAAAAGTGATGAAGACGGATTTTGCTACCTCCAGGGCTGAGTTATTCCAGGTTTTAACTCTTGGCACGTAACACATCAGGTAAAGACTCCTCTTGTGTTCCTTTGGAGCCTCACAGCATCTTAGGCGCCTCGAAATGCAGAGAGTGCAAACTTCCACTCACAAAGGACACAACTGCCTCAAACAATCTAAGCAGTTTTGTTGAAATTAATATTCTGTCTAGAAAGAATACCATCACGTGTACATGACTTAATGCTAGATCCACAATAAAGAACTACATTGAATTTGATACCCACAAGCTCGATATTGCATTTATATCAGAAACATTAAAAACAATAAAAAAATAAAACAATTATACATTCATAGGCTTACTGCTTTATCATCCCCCTGCCCCCAGATCTTCCTTCACTCAGGCCCTTAGTCCACTACTTGAATCAAGTCCAAACGTATCAAATGTTACTGTCTTAGAGACTTTAATGTTTACTTACAGACCACTGCTGACAGAGTCTCAGAAGCCTTAGTTGGTACTATGCTAGTCTGGGTTTACTCCAACTACTGGATGCACCAAGGAATGCAGCTGGCCACACGTTGGATGGCATTTTCGCTGACAACCCTTATCTTAAATTCGCTGCTTCGCTCCCACTGACATGGTCTGACCATGGAGCAGTTATATTTGAACTTAAAATGCCCTGCGTACGGTCAGGAGTCAATACTTCCCCCACTGCAGTGAAGGTGTCGGGCACAATACGTACTCATTGCAACTTAGCTTAGGGCTCTCCAACTCTCAGCCTCTGAGTCTATTGTCGTTTAAGATCTTGGAGCAGATTTACAAGCCCCTTGCGCCTCTTTTGCGCCACCGTTGCGTCACTTTTGTGACGCAGCGGCAGTGCAAAAGATGCGCCATGGTGCGGGGTATTAACAACGTGAAGCATCTGGCAGATGCGTCACGTTGCAAAGCCCTGTGCCATCAGGAGGCGTTCCGGCACAGGGGAGGGCGTTCCTGCGCAGGAACGCCTCCTAAAAGTGGCTGAGTGCAGTCACTTTTAGACCAATGCTGCGTCAAAACCCTGCGCCTGCTTGAAGCAGGCGTAAGGCTTGACGCAGCATTGGAAGAATAGGCCCCCCCAGAGCATTGCTGGAGCTGCGTCACGCTTGTTACACAACTCCAGCAATGCGCCATCTTTACGGCACAGATGTGTGACGCATCTGTGCTGTTTTTGCCCCATGGTGCGTTGCAGTGTAAATGCGGCGCATCATGAGTGGCGGAGCTGTGGCACACAATTACTGGTGCATCCCTGCTAATTTGCAGAGATGCGCTAGTAATTGTAAATCTGCCCCCTTGTGTCGGCCATATCAGACTACTCCACATGGCTAGGGTCAGCGATAAATCTACTTGCGCCAAAAAACATAAAGCAACCTGAGAATTTCATTGTCAGAACCCTGGTTTTCCAACAAACTCAGAGATGAGAAACAACTCTGCCTGAGACAGGAGCACAGGTGGAGAAAGGACTGTGATCCTCTGTAAAGCTACACGTATAAACTGCCTATTGGAGACTACACAGCCTTGACCATAAAGGAAAAGACTCGATTTCAGCAATAATATTGAGACCTCTAAGGACTCTTCTAAAGAACTATTTCGGACAGGTAATAAACTTGCCAATCTGCCCAAGAAAACAATACCAATCAAGCCTGTTGCAATTCTCCAACAGGTTTCTTTGAAGCTCTTAGATTTAGAATAAACCGATGATTATATCTTGCCCATAAGTTCATACATACTGTGCTCTCTCTCCTTGGTTAGCTCTGAACTGGTGTTTATGCTTGGCCAGTTCTATTAAATCCGTCTCCACTTGGGACCGGTGCCCTCCAAAGATCATGCATCTAGCCCCCGAAATCACAAGTTCTCATCTTGTTAACATCTTTAATGGTTTGAGCAGCTCTGGCTCCTGGAAAGATGGAAAAGAGCAGTTATCCTCCCACTCTTTAAACAATCTACTCTTGACCCTCGAGATCCTAGTAGCTACAGACCCATCTCACCTCTCTCATTCCAGGTAAAATAACGGAAAATGCAACTGACCTAGAGCCTGGCCTCTTTTATAGACGCCAATAAACTCCACGATTCCACACAGTTTAGATTTAGGAGGAGCAGAGAACCGAGTCAGCACTGGTTGCTGCCTCAGAAGATCTCAGAGCCACACTCGACATGGGGGGGAGGGCTGCTCCCCTTCCATTGGATCTTCAGGGGGCCTTTGACAGCGTCAATAATGACTATCTTTTTAATAAAGGCGTTAGGGGAACGTCTCGTTCTCTCCTGAAGTCCTTTTTGTTTGAAAGGCAAGAATTTGTTGTTAAGATCGAACTTGGTTCGGATGCTTCTCCCTGCCTTGTGGGGTGCCTCGGGACTCCTCCCTGAGTCCCACCCGATTTATTCTTTAAGACGCCCCACTGGCCAGACTCATCAAATCTTTTGCATTCTCAGAAGTCCCGTATGCTGATGACACAATCTGCAGCAATCTTCATGATGCAGCTGCCAGGCTCAATAGCTGCGTTCGGCAAATTGACAACTGGATGAAAACGAATTGCCTTAAGTTAAACTTAGGAAAAACTGAGGCTCTTCTCCTTGGCAGAGACATCTCCCCGGGACTCCCAGCTGATGGCCACAAGAACTAGGTATGCTGCCAACCCGAGTGAGGAAAGTTAGGAATCTGGGGATTGTATTTGAGAATAAGCTGCCCTTTGAAGATCAGGTCAACGCGGTGACTTCGTCAGCCTTCTTCACCTGAAGATTATTAGGAAAGCATGGGCCTCATTTATGAGGTCGTGCGTCACTTTTACACCACCGGTGTGTCACTTTTTGTGACGCACCAGTGGCGTAAAAAAAATGCTCCTTATTGTGCCATATTTACAAATTGACGCATCTAGGTAGATGCGTCACTTTGTAAACCCCTGCGCCACTTTATACCTGCGCCAGGTATAATGTATGCAAGAGGGGCGTATTGACGCAAGAAAGGGTCGTAGAAGTGACGCAGTGAGCAGTGAAATCTATGAGATTTCACTGCGTCACTTTTAAGACGCCGTTGCGTCAAAATCCTGCGCCTGCCTCACAGCAGGCGTAAGACTGACGCAGGCCCTTTCACATGGGACTTGCCCCATGTGAAAGGACGCATTGCTGGAGTTGCGTCACTTTTGTGACACACTCCAGCAATGCGTCACTTTTGCGCTTACAGATACGTCAGAATTACTGACGTATCTGTAACTCCTTGCGACATGATGCGTCATACATTAAATATGACGCATCAGGAATGTCGCAAGGAGGGTGCACTGAGAAGTGACGCATCGCTGCTTTCATGCAGCGATGCGTCATTTCTCATAAATGAGGCACCCTGTTTTTAATTCCCTCTGACCTTCAGAAATCCAGAGTGACCGCTCTTGTCTTGTCCAGAGTGGATTACTGCAATGCTCTTTTTTGAACATACAGCAAAGACTCTACAAACGTCAGGTCCTGCAGAATGCAGCAGCACGTCTGCTACATAGGGTTCCTGGACACCAATCCGCCTCTCATGCGTCAGCCAAGCTGCACTGTCAACCCCTTAAAAAGCGTATCTAATTCGAGGCCCTCTGTATAGTTTTTAAGCCCTGCAGTACTCGGGTCCTGAATACCCTAACCAAAAAGGTTTACTTGGTTCTCCTCCAGAGAGCTTCTTGGGTGGCAGAAATGTCATAACCTGTGCGGCCAAACTCTGGAACTCTCTTCCTCTTATTCTGAAAGAAAGCTCAAATCTCCTCTCCTTCAGACATTTATAAAAAACATGGCTATTTCATTAACTAGCCTGACTCTTTGTTAAGCCTTCATACTGTAGCAGTGTCAAGACGCACTGGGCAATCAATTGCTTTATAAATATAGATTTCATTTGCAAGGAGGATGTAAAAGGCGATCCTTTCAATTTCAGATTCCTAAGCCACTGTATTAATGTTTTGCAACCAAAACCCAGTTGCAAAACATTAATGTTTTTTCCACCAAATCAAAAGTGGTGGTAAACATTCGCAAACAGGAAGGGATACCAAAGGACAACTTCCCCCTTTGTGAATCTCAAGAAAAACATTTTCAAGAGCAGGCACTGGCACCTGGGATCACCTCCTGCCTGAAAGAAATATTTAGAAAAGTAGTCATTATTTTTCAAATGCAGCCCATTTGACTCCTAGGAAAATGGGCTGCATTTAAATAAAAAAACAATTGCTTTATTTAAAAGCAATCACAGCGATGGTGGTCCACTGACCCCAGCAGACCACCATGCCTGTTACTTTCACCAATCTTTGAGGGTCTCAATTTGTGACTTACCTCATGCATAATAATGAGGTAGGTCGAATTGTGACCCACTACAAATCAGTATTTTGTGAGCCAAACTATTAATACTTAAGTTAGTTCACAAAATACCAAGGCACTTGGTAGAGGTAGATGAGAAAATTGCAACAACTTCTACTGAATGCATTTTAGTAGATTCCTTTTAATGAAACTGCAAATTGCAAATCGTTATTTGGTGCAAGTTGCGATTTCTTAATAGGATTTATAGCACATCGGTCAGGCATCGTTGGGAATCGCTGATCTGTTCCTCCAGACATATATTATGCATTGTAACGTAACCAGGTGTGCAGACCAGCAGGTCGGATGGTGCTTGTGTCCCTATCGGGAGGGGACCTAGCCCGGCAGTTTTGGATGACTGGTCCCACGGGAGCGGGTCCAAGGTCGATATTCATATCTCTCTGGAGTGGCGTGGTGGAAAAACATGATGGAATGGAATGCAACCAAACCAATTGCTAATGTCAGTGGCTGACATTAATGGAATTATTTCTTCTATCCCTAAGGGGCATATTAGCAAGCGGCTGCGATAATTATCGCTGACCGCTATTAGCGTGAGGAAATCTATCGCCTGCTATCGCTGGCAATAATCTCCATGTCAGTTTAACGCCATGGAGTTAGAAGTCCCAGCGATAGCAGGGATTATCGCCGTTTTCAATGGAATATCGCTGGTTTTCCAGCGATATTCCATTGAAAATGGCGATAACCTTGCTGATAGGGCAGGGCAATCTTAGCCATGTAATCCACCTCCCATTGGATTACATGGTTAAGTACAGGTCACAAGCAGGCGTTAAGAAAGTAGCGTTAACTGTGGTTAGTGCTACTTTTCCTAACGCTCTGCTTGTGAGCGTGCAGCTTGATAATTGGAGAAATGTCGCTTAGCGACATTTTCTCCTATTATTTTGCCCTGGAACGCCCACTTTGCATCTCATTAGAGATGCAAACCTGGGCGTTGTTGAAAAGGGGGCAAAATCAGCAAAACACGCGATAGCGTGTCTTTGCTGATAAGGCGATGAAATTATCGCCGCTTTTTGGCCGAAAACGGCAGCAAAAGTAGGAATAATTTCATATAGCCCGCCATGCTAATATGCCCCTAAGTTTGTTGAAGAAGACACTTTAAATTGCACAATGTTGCAAATAACCATCATTTTTGTGAAATTCCTCCAGACTTTTTTCAACTGTTGCTGAACCAATTTGTGTTGGCCGCAGGACTCTGCCCACTTTAATCTTGCTGACCAGTGATAACATGCTTGTGCTCCCCCCTGAAACATAGTAAAAGTGACATATTCCTAATACTGAAACCTTTAATTTACTTAAAGGTCTTTATTATATGGTACTACATTTACCCAGAGCCTGTAAATTAAAAGCTAGCTGTGGGCTGTGGCCAGCACTTAATTTGAGCCAGTGGTTTCCGGTGCTCGGCATCACACTTAGTTGTTAACACCTCCTCTTAGGACAGGCTTCCACATGGAGGCGCTGTTTGTCTAATGTAGAGCCAAACACAACAATAATTAGGTATTTAATCAATATACATTAAAAAAGTACTAATACCTGCTGCCAAAGCCATTCTTATAGCGATGGGGGTCTGGAATAGAAAACGACCAGCAGAGGTCAGTAAAATACCAGAATCACTTTAGGGTTCTTTAGATTCCAATCCATGGAAATTGTCTTCCACCCGCACCTGTAGACAATAATTTTTTTTCAAATCTTTTACTTTCAGTGATAAGGCCCCGATTTTATATTAAAAACAGAGCTTTGGACTACACCATTTCCTGCTGAAAGGCAATATTTCTCTCTATGTGTTCCCATACCTGGTGTGTCATGCAGTTTGGTGCTTACTTTCCCTCCATGTTAAAGTATAGTAGATGTTTCAGCACCCAGGCTAATGTTCTGCATAGATTGATTGATTGAAGTTCTTTATTGTTGATTAATAAAAATCATTGCAAAAAGAAATAAAGACAGGAAAAAAAATCCTTTGGGTTGTGACAAAACTTAATTGTAACAATTTGGTCTAGCTACAATCATTTATTTTACATATCATAATATATATAATGCATTACGTTAAAAATAATAACAAGGTAAATTATATTTTGGTTCAATATTTAATGCCAATTACATAAGATATCACTTCAATTGGGAATTTAAAAAAATAATATCAATAGACCAACCTACATTTCCCCAATTTAAACAATTCATATCATAATTAAATTAAAATACTTAAAGTACACTAGTACAATGACTTATATTTAGCAGCAATGGTTACAGCCCACTTGGTTATGCCAATCCATTCCATCTAATGGCACATTTTGTAATAACAGCTACCCACTTACACTACCCCCTAATTTAAAATCCAAATTTAAAATACCTTATTAAAATGAAAATTGTTACAGTGACCTGTGCCATTTTTGACATCTAGCAGCAATTACTAAAGTGCACTTGTGTGGTTGCTTGCAGCTAGCAGAACTATTTAAAGTGCACTTGTACTATTCCTTAGGCAAGCATCTAATGGGAAACACCCATTACATCGATGTAAATACATCGCGGTGCTATCGCACCGCGACTTTTACATCGCATAATCGTTGACATCGCAGCCGTTTAGAACGCATGCTACAACGGCGCAATGCCATTAACATTGCATGCAATTACAACGCTGCCGAATTTGTAATTGGAATGCCAGGTTCGAGTCTCGGCATCGCATGACATCCTGTTTTTGCCAATACTTAAGGAGACCCTTCAAATAATTTTAACATTACAGGTGCAGTGCAGTATTTAGTAGGGGGAAAAAACCCCGAAAAAGAAAATGTGGGGGAATAGAAATAAAAGAATTAGCGTCGTGGGTACGGAGGTAGGCAATGGGGGCCAAGGGTTAGGGGCGGGTGCATGCATTAGGAGAACGAAAATACAAAGCCCGCGTTGTCGTGACATGCGATCAAGGCGCCTGTAATGTTACAGCCTTGTCAATACGAATGGATGCATTGCAGTTGTAAATGCGTGCGATATAACAGAGGGCGAAGTGTTGCCCTGTGCGATGTATTAGCCGTGGGTTTAAAGCCCGCGATGTGTTGGTGCGCGATGTAGGATCATACATCCGCATCTAATATCGAAAGTCACCTTCTCAAAGTTCTTTTTCCTGTGATAAAGATAAACTTTACATGTTCCCAGAGAAACAATTTCAGACTAATGATGTTTTACATCTAGCAGCAATTGTTAAAGTGTTCTTATGTGATGAATAAAACTTATCAGTGCAAACTTTTGCATCTAGCAGCTATTATCAAAGTGCTCGTATGCAATGACTTACATCTGGCAAGACCAAAAAATAGATACATTATTTGCGAGTTCTCAAATTGCGATTGCATTTAAGGAATCGCATTTTGTGATTCCTTAAATGTAATTCAGTAAAGTAAAAAAATCCGCGATTTCGCTATTTTGGGGCGCAAATTACCATGAAGTTGGACTTCATGGTAATTTGCAAAAACTTTGAAAAATTCACTTTTGTGCATTTTGCAAAGTTTCATGTTACGCACACACATACCCTCAGGGCATGTGTGTGCGCAACATATGTGCATGGATCAATTTCAGGGATGCAACAGGGTGTCCTTTTGACACCCTGGCACCCTTGTAATTGCATTCTCAATTTGCGATTCTCTAATTGAGATTCGCAAATTGAGAATGTCTTCCCATTCATTCCTATGGGCCTCTAGGCCCATAGGAATGAATGGGTAGGTATTCCTTAATTGCGACTTGCAAATTGCGAGTCGAAATTAAGGAATGTTTGTAAATCGCTATTTTTTAAGCGATTTCTACATGCATAGGGTTTTGCGATTCCTTAATTGCGATTCCTTAAAAATCGCAATTAAGGAATTTGCAAAAGCCAACAATGATACGTGTGCCTGTTAATGAATAAAAACGTAAGAGTTATATATATATCTCGGACATGTAAATTTGCTCCATTTGACAAGGAAAGACGTTTACAAGCAGTGCTTAATTTGAGCCAGTAGTTGCAGGTGGGGAGCAAAGACACTCATTTGTGGAGAGCAGCATTATTTCTCCTCATCAGACTGAGAACAAGAGATGAAAAAACAAACACAAGGAGAAGAAGAAGGAAGAGAAAGACAGAAAAACTATCACAAATGGAGAAAGCAGTAACCTGCAAATGAGAGATACAGGGCAGGGTGTGTCTGGTAGAGGACTAAAGAGGCATAAGGTGGATTCAAGACTACACATTTGTATCAGCAACATTTATTAGCACCAGCCAAAGGCTTCTGAGCAGAGCTTTGGGCACCACACTCATTCTTTTACAAATTAGGCAAGGAGGGCCATATTCATGAAATTAGTGGTGCAGGGCAGCGCAACGCAGCACAATGCAGCGCAGCACGTCACCTTGCTGTGCTGCCCTCCTTCACTGGGAAAGGGCAGGAATGCGCTGTATTCATCCAATATGATGCATCCTGTCATTTCTCCTTCTACTGGTGCTGTTTTGGCATTCTTGCACCAACGCAGGCACCATTGCACCATGGTGTAAGGGTGGCTCCATTGCATGCACAATTGTTTTTGTGCAGGAAGGCACACCTCCCTGCACAAAAATATTTCTAAGAGGCTTTTCCCTCTTTGTACTTGTGCTGCAGAATGCAGCACCAGAAGAGAGATGAGAGAATGTCATCCTTTTTTCCCGGTTCACCCCAATTTTCGACTGATACTAGTGGTACGTGACTCTGACTGTGCCCATGGCTCTGCTAACCTGGCAGAGGACCAGTGCCCTGAATAATAAAATGGTACATGGTAACTAGGTATCATTACAATTGGCAATGACAGACCCCTGTAAGTCCTTAGTATATAATAAGGCAAGGAGGGTTCAAACTACCTATAAATCCCTAGTATATAATAGGGCAGGGAGGTTTAGAGGCACAATAGTTTTCCCGCTTTGGAGTGTTCACTGCTATGTTACCTGCTGTTGTTTTTAAAGGCAGCCCTGCTTTGCAGTCTCTCTTTAAAAGTAAATGACATGCACATTCGACTTTGGAATGAAAGATACTTCCAAAGTAGTATTTTTACATGAAAGTTAACCCTAAGGTCTCCCCTAGGTCTACCAGGGGTGAGGTGCCTCATAACTATAAGCAGCGACATTACAAAAGATGTTTTATATGCCAGAGTGAGGGAAAATGTGGCAATTTTGTATTTCTTGATTGTAGACAATTAGCTCCATATGCTAACATTAGAATATTTTGTTATACAGCTATGTGTGAACCTGGGAGTTAGGAATTATCTAGAGTCTTTTAGAATTTTAAAATCCGATACTAATGCACTAATAGTTACAGCCATTTCTAAGTTCCTGTTTTCTATGTGGTTAACAAGACGGAGAATGTTTCGGAAGTAACAAAGCTTCCTGGTTTGTTGTTAGATAAATCTCCCAGGAAAACTTTGGGTTTCTACTGTATTTTAACTTTTTAATCTGTTAATATATAACTTATTGTCTTAAATATCTTAACGGGACTCCGCCACCAAATGGAAACTTGTGGACTATGTATATGAACTGAGATGTAACATGTGTATTAATTCATTGCTTAAAATGTGTTTTTTTTGTTGTTGTACTTTTATGGTTCATAAACAAACCGAAATAAAGTTTAGAATGAATGAAAATATTTTATTTAAGTATATATATTGTTAGGAAGGGGCTTAAAATGCCATTCAAGGACTGTAAAGATTGGTAATGATAAATCCAACAACTTGCCACGTTGAATTTATCAAACCTAACACAGAAAAGATGATATAGGACTTTTTTTTCTGTTAGCCAAAATCCAGCCTTCCGGAAGCCTCTTCTGATTGGTCGGCCTCAACAGGCTTAGCCAAGCTACTTTGACGAGGTGAAAAGTGGCCTGCATAGAGCAGAGGTTATCTGGTAGGGGGAACTCTGCAGCTGCAGAGAACAGGCCAGAAAGGGGTCTGGGTAAATCAAACTAGGCTTCAAAGAGAGAAGGACAGTTAGGAATGCCAGCTAGCCACAGCCAGAGGCCAGTCCCAGGAATGGAATTTGCAGGTGGGCTGGGGTGGGAGTGGTAATGATTATAAGCCACACCCGTAGGTTGTTGTAGGCAGATCTTACTCCCAGTGAGAAAAAATCTCCATCTTGAATTTTAAAGTGCAATGGTTTGTAGGTCAAGAATATTCCACACTTTGGAGGAAGCTCTCCTGCTTTTGAGTGGCACTCTGTACCCCATTAGACAGGGTTGCCCCCCTGCTTGTCACCCCAGATCATTAAATAAATATGTGAGAGATGCATAGCAACTAAGATTTTCTGCGTGAAGCTACAAGGAGCAGAAGGACGGCACTGCTGGAACTCCAGTCTGCAGCCCAAAGGCTTGCCCTATGAAGGACTGCACCTGCTGCAACCTGGAACTGCAGCCCTCAGGACTTTGCCTTGCTTTAAAAAGGATTAAGGAGTGGACTACCCTGAAAACAACAGGTTAGCAGAGCTTTCCTGCACCATCACCCTCAAGACGTCATCAGTCTGGAGTGTGTCCAGTGGAATTTTAAGGAATTAGCTAGGTGCATTCTGGGGCTTGTTGCTCCAAACTTCCAAGGACCATCTCAGAGCATCTAGACCTGTGGATTTGTGTTTTAGAAATGTTGCACCCTCAAAGGGAACTTCAGGATGAAGTTCCAGAAGTTTGGAAAAGTTTGAAACAACTTTTGGAAAAAGCTTTATAAGGGGACCGACTCGATGTCAAGAGTCAAGCTACCTTCAACTGCTACTCGGCATGGATTTCAGGTTCATCACGGCGAAAGCTCTGGAGCCCTAGACTTCCAGTATTTGATCTTGGCCTTGTGGAGAAGCAATTCGATGATGTTTCATCAAAATCAGCCTGCTGCAGAGCCTGCACAACGTCAAGAGAAAATCCTACAGAAAAGTTTCTAAGTCAGAAGGTAACTTTAGGCCGGGTTCTTCCGCTTAGTGTATCTGACTGGGGTTTCATTGCTATTGGCCTTAAACTTTGACTTTGTCCTGGACAAGTGCGTCCCGATGTCCCAAGTTGGAGCTATATGTTTCTAAGCACTTGAAAGTATTTCATCTTTAAAATGTCAGATCTCCGGTTGAATATATAACGTTACTATGCATTCAATTACAACGCATGCTTTTACAACACAGACTTTACATCACAACTACTATTACATTGCATGATTTTACAATGTATTCCATTACAACACATTTTTTAAAACTACCATAGCAACCCATTACATTAAAATGCATACCAATACAACGCATAATACTTTTAGGGCAACAGTAGCAGAAGTGTTGGATAGTGTAGGCGTAAAAATTACTATTCCCACTCCAGTGAGTGCAACAGTGGGGAAAGTGTTGAATAGTGTAGGCGTAAAAATTACTATTCCCATGTACCCTAAAACCCATTCCTACCCTAATACTAAATAACATCTCCATTACTTACCTTATATTGTGTTGTAATGGCATGCTTGTAACTCTATGCATTGTAATGGCATGCGTTGTAGTGTAATGGGTTGTAATGACATGCATTATAATGGCATGCGATGTAAAAGCAGTTGAGTTGTAACAGTTGTTTTGTAAAGGTAGGTCGTTGTAATGACTGCATTGTAACGGATGTGTCTCCTCTGGTTCCCCATATTGGTCCTTGACATTTTGGTGTCATTATAAAGATAATTTTTTATAAATCTATACTACTATTATAAAGAGAGAACTTGCACCTTTGAGCCAGGTAAACTCGGGATCCACAGCGCCAATCTACAAACCCGATACACCGTTGAAATCTGCAAGGTGTGTAGATGGTCATGGGCTTTAAAATTTTTCAAAATAAACGTTATATAAAAAGTTAAATTTTTACAATAAGTACTTCCCCCAAAGTAGCGCCGGCCGCGACGTGCGTCGTCACGACAGGAGCAGGGGAGGAGCAGCGTCCCAGGAGCGGCGGACATGGCGCGCAGGGGAGGAGCGGTGAAGTGAGGCCAGCGGCGGAGCGGAGAGGCAGACATGGCGCAGGGAGGAGTGGCGGCGGACAGGTGGTGAGTGGCAGAGCGGAGAAATATGGACCGGTGTTGTGAGCAGCAGAGGCAAGGTAAGAATCCGGGGCAGCCAGGGTCGGGGCGGCCGGGGGCATGGGCTGCTGGGGAATGTCAGGGCAGGCGGGGGTAGGGGAAGCCAGCATTTCAGGCTTGCGTGCTCTCCCGCCCAGGCCCCCGCCCGCCACAACATTGTCCGGGACACAGACAGTGTCGTGGTGGGCGGGGTCCTGGGCGGTAGAGCACGCAAACCTGAAATGCACCCCCCACCCCCCTTCTACCTCAGGCAACGCTGGGGCGGGCTGCTAGTATTTTTATAAATTGATGTTGGATTTTATTGTGTGTTATGTCTTATTTCTTCAATGTATTGGTGATTTTAAATAGCTTATATACCTGTCTCCTGAGTTAAGCCTGCCTGCTCTCAGCCAGATACCAAGGGTTCACACAATGGCTAATATATTGAGACCTTGACTGGACTTTATATTGCGTTGATGACTTTATTGCCAGTGGTAGGTGCATGCTCACCCCTACTAATATTCCACCTTCCAACATTCGGTGTTCAGCGGTGTGGATACGTACTTGTGTTTAATTATACCATACAGTAAACTAAGTTAAGATCTTTAAAAATACGCAAAATTGACTTTATACAAAACTTTTGATTTTTGAATTTTTTGAATTTGGACTAAAACTGATTTTTAATCCATCTGTATGATTTTTCTAAAATTGTTCTATTGCTGATTTATAACATTTGTGTGACCCAAAACCAGCAATACCATGGAGGTAGATCTGGTTACACTAAACAAACTCACAATGTCTGAGCTTAGGGTTCAGTGTAGGTCCAGGGGGCTTACTTAATGGCAACAAGATCAGGAAGGCAGCGATTAACAGGTCCCGTAAGGCCTGGGCAACTCATCTATTATACCAGTACTAGGGTCATACTTCCAGTTAAAAGGGGGAGATGAGAGGCTCCTCTACAGAGGCTCCAAATAGTGCCCTCAGAAGGCACGAGCTTGAGGCTCAGCTGGCTTCCATTGTCCCGGAAGAGAAGGCGTTAGCACTAGCTAGGGAGAGATAGGGGGAGGCGACTGTAAAAAGAAGTGGTGACAGTGACAATGAAGAAGATACTTAAATGTCATGGGGTGGTTGGTTAATCCATGGCTTCCCAAGGGATAGTTCCCTTATACACTGAGGGGGATGATATTGACAAATGGTTGTGGGACTATTGTGGTTTCCCTGACAGAACCCACTTCTAAAAAGCGGCCAAAGAATTTTATGTGGACCCAAGAGTGTCAGAAGTCCTTTGACCCTCTTACGCAGAGCACCTCCACGCACATTTATTTAAATGTGGTTCTATGTTTCCTGAACTCCGTGCAACCTCAAGCCTGGAGCCTTACGTTTTTATTCACATTTGGTTAGATGTACAAAGATTTTTCTAGGTCAGAATTGGGCCGTTTGCAACTGGAAAAAACCCCACATTTTTGTATGTACACAGCTCTATCTTACGATTCAGTTACCTATTACCGAATCGCATAATGGGTTTGCAATTCGGTATTGGGGGGGGGGGGAGGAGTGTTAAGGCCATCATTCCTAATACCGAATTGCAGTGGTGTGTGTGAATGTTTTTCAACTGAAATGCGGCTGCTAAACATTTTGATTTTACTGCCTACCTCAAGTAAATGGTAACCCATTTGCAAACGCGAAGTGGTCCCCAAAAGGGACCGCTTACCCATTTGTGAATGTTTGTAAAAAGTAGGCAGTGGTGCCACAGACCACTGCCTACTCTTAAAAAATTGAAAACTTTATATTTTTCTTTTTGAAATACATCCTGTTTTTCTTTGAGAAAAAAGGGTTGCATTTAAAAACATAAAAAGACATTGTTTAATTTAAAAGCAATCACAGACATGGTGATCTGCTGACCCCAGCAGGCCACTGTCCCTAAGATTTTAAGGATTCCCAATGGGTCGCACACCAAGACTTACCTCATGAATATTAATAAGGTAGTTCTATTTGCGACCACTGGAAATGGCAAAATGTGTGAAAGAGACATGAGTGTTTCGGATGACTACAAAGCGTATCACAAACATTGGCTTTTTGGTCATCGCAAAGCCAAACCCATGTACATCTGGCCCATAGCTCTTAGAAGCATTGCGTCTACCTGCCTTCAGCTAAAATATATGGTGTCCTGTCTGGCGTACCCTGAGACGCCATCAGCCGCCTCCTCAGAGATCATCCTCTCTGCCTTTATCCCCCAGAAAAGTGCCTCGACTTAATGCAGTCTTCCATTTCTCGTCTCTAAAAACCTGAATTGAGTTGTGAATTTGCCTCTCCATTTCTGGTGGATGGATGAAAAGGTCAGAGTTTTCATAAAGGCCTCCTGGTTTTTAAAGTATTCCTTTTAGTGGAAAATGCCTTGTGCTCTTTGCAGCTCATACATTAGTATAAAAGGCCCTTATGTTCAATTATGTCAGCCTCAAGTCTCAGAGCTTTAAAGCACTTATGTAACGCAGATGAGCAATATGCAGTTTTTTTTCTTCTCAAAATTGAAGATATTGTAAGTTGGGACAGCCTGACCTGGAGCTTGGAAGGCCTGAGCGAGGAGGAACCTGTCCAGGCAGAGGCAGAGTGGGGAGCCACCATTAGAAAATCATTTAAAATACAATGATCCAGGGACATTGGGTATCACCCAGCTGAACACTCCTGTAAAGTGGGGAGTAGGCTGCACTCAGAAGGGTCAGCCTCTATAACCTTTAATAATTAACACTCTGCTTCATTAACATGTCTGCCCAAGCAGTACCTGGGTTAAACATGTAAAACCAGGGCCACCTTCTTCTAAGTTGCATGTTTGTATGACAGGAGGTAGTTTAACAAATATATAGTTTTACAATTTTTGCTTTAACTCTTATGTCCATGTGAATATGTAGTTGAATAAATGAACTACTCTGTACTCTGAAGCGTCATAGAAAGATGTGCTGGAAACATATAGCTGGTGAACTTAGATCCTGGGGGTTGGATCACCCTCCCACCCTCAATAAATGGATGAGGCTGCGCCTCTATAAACTTGTAGAACCATATACTACCATGGCAGGAGAGCTTTCGGTCAGATTGTAACATGTCAGGCAGGGGGTTTGTTTCTCAAATACAAAAACACAGGGCCTCCTTTACAACAGAATGACACAGCATGGCGAACCAAGCCATTTTGTTGCACAGAGCTGTGTCATTGTAAAAACACAGGGATACGTCATATTTACAACAATAAGATGCATCCCTGTGCTTTAACCCTTTTGCCGCGGCCGCGAATTTGCGGCAGTGCGGCACTTCCGCAAAACGGGCGGGGCCGCGTTGGCCGGTGGACGTGCGCAGTACCACGAATGTAGTGCTCGTGATGTCAAACAGCCGACGGCAGCACTTAAGGGGTTAACCTGTGCTGGTGCACAATTGGCTGACATGCACCAATGCAGGCACCCTTGCACCATGATGCAAGGTTGCCTGCATTGCGTGGGTACCTTCCTGCACAAAAACAATCACTGATGCAGACATAGAAAGAGCAAACAACAAGGAGAAATACAAATATTTGTCCTCGTTGCGCCTCCTTGCACTTCCATGGAAAGGTGTTCCATTGTAACTCATTCCCAGGTTTGCAAAATGTTGTATATCTGGGAATGCGGCAGACTCCATGGGTGCTGTGTGAGAAGAGCTAAACCAACACCCTTTGCATGTCCCTTCCATGCAAAGTGATGTGTGAAAAGGCACCATCATGGTGGCTTTGCGTGTAAATATGGGCCAGTACACTGTACCGCCAGTGCGTCAAAAAAAGTGATGCACCAGCGGCGCAAGGGGTTTGAAAAGAAGCCTACAGTGTCTCTGAGAGCAGAGCTTTCTACCCCTGGGCAGTGGTCTTGTCTGTGTCTGAGAGGACTTGTATGGTGGACCCTAGGAAGGACAATCTGTGTGGTAAAGCCCGCTCTTATATAGGGTGGGCCTTGTGATACTTTGACCCTGGTGACCCTCTGATGTTTGGGCTGCAAGAAAACGGGTTCCAATGAGGAGCCAGATGAGGTTTTGTCATCAGAAACCAGCCCCTCCCCTCCCCCCTGAATGAGGTGAGGCAACCATGCGTTTGTCTGAACATCTACTGTGAATAATCTGCTCCACCAAACATTAGAGGCCGATGGTTGTTTTTTTACAGTGTAGGTGACCAGCAATGCCATAATTAAGAGAGAATAAGGAAAACAAACATTTATAGTTATTACCTATCCATGTATTGTGTAAAGTTCCGGCCCACCATTTCCTACCCCAATAATACACACTCGAGACTCTGGATCTGAAGGTGGCATCTCCTTCACTTTAGAACTTTTGTAACCTCTGTGAGACCCAGGCCAACATTGTGAGGCAGCCATTGAGCTGCTAATGACCCATGTGTCGTGATTCACCTAGGAGCAGAGACGTGGCGCTTCGAGCGACGGTTTTAGCTTCTTACATATCGAGATAGTGTTGTCGCGACTCTGCTCCATGAACGCAAGTTGAAGCTGTTTGCATAAATTTTACTGTAAAACTAGTTACAGATCAGGTGAGTGATTGGCATTACTGACTTCTAGTGGAACCCTCTGTCCTTCCATTGAACTCCATTGGATATGCGCGACTCAATATACAACATTGCCACCGACTTGAGTGGACAAGGCAGGCGTGGACTAATAGGACCCCAGACTGCGGCGCATTGCACGGCTGGATGGACTCAGTAACGTGAGGCCACCCTAGAAGTGTATTGTAGGATGCCATGCTCTGTGCACAGCTGGAAATCTTCACAACCTAGACCACTCAGCTATTTCTGTGGTTGCCATTGTCAGGAAGGGGGATTTGCAGCCTGCAAGGAGCTGATTGATAGGTTAGGGGCTGCTAAGTACCTGAGTACATTTGATATAACCTAGGGCTACTGGCAGAATCCCTTCAGTGAAGGAGCAAAGGAGAGGTCAGCATTCTCCACGCCAGAGGACATTACCAATTCAAACTAATGCCCTTTGGCTTAGAAAATGTCCCTGCCTCCTTCCAAAGTTTGGTGAACAGGGTCCTGTCTGGGATGGAGCTGTTCAATGCAGTGTATCTGAATGATATAGCTGCATATTGTTCCACTTGGTAGGATCACTTAAACCACCTGAAGAAAGTGCTTCAGGCACCGCAGCAAGCCGGCCTGACTTGGCCAGTAAGTGCCAAATAAGGCAGAGTTCAGTTGTGGAAGCTGTGTGTAATTTCTCCAGGCCGAAATACTTTTGGATTGGAAAGCTCCTACAGCCCACACACAGGTCAGGACTTTCTTTGGTTTGACTGGTTATTGTTGAAGATTTGTTTTTTATTTTTACAAAAGTGATATACCATTACATTTGTCAGACCCTTTTGTCGGAGGCACAGATAGTGTTTGATGGTTGTCTAAAAAACACAGGCCCAGATTTGTCAAGGTCTCACGTAACTCAATGCAATGAAAAACAAGCCTTTTAGTTAGATTTACTATGCCGTGCAGAGCCACACATTGTAAATCTGCAGTAATGCAAGGCAGTGCAAGTCACTGCCTTCCATGAGTCTGCGTGGGGATGGTGTTTCATGCGTGGAGTGTGGGTGTTCACATCCCTGGAGTGTGGGTGTTCACATGTGTGAAGTGTGGGTGTTCACATGCATGGAGTGTGGGTGTTCACATGCATCCACTCACAGGTTTTAGTGCATTCCCAGATATACTAAGACTGGTAAACCTTTGAATGCATCACAATGCTACACCTTTCCAGGGGAGGAGTAACAACGAGAAATATCTTCAATTCTCTTCATGATTTCCCTTCGGCAGCACACGTAGAAAGAGGGAAAAGCCTGTAAGGATTGTTTTTGTTCAGGAAGGTGTCATTTCCTGTACAAAAACAATCCTGCCTGTAGCGCATGCCCCCTTGCACCATGACTCAAGGTGTTTATGTTGGCGCACAGCAGTCACAAGTGCACCAGACGAGTAAGAGAGTAGAAACGCGCCGTATGTTAGAAATCAAGGCACATTCCTGCTCTCCCCGTTTGATGCAGCGCAGCACGTTGTCTCGCTGCGTTGTGCTGCATCATTTGTTACTAAAATCTGGGCTCACAATATCCAGAGCCAACCACTGAGCTGCAGCCTGTAAGGATTTTTCACTGCATTCCAACCAGTCAGCAATTTTTGTGGTAAAATGAAATGGGTAGAAAATGGGTATGAAGGAAAGTCTGTATTTGGAAAATGTGCACAAGTCACTGACAAGAGGTTATTTGTTTAAACTCTAAATATGGGATTACTCTTACTATTGTGATTTAGAGGGAAAAATATATTCTTTCTTGCACACTGGCTTATATTTTGAGGACAAACATTAAAGAAATCCATTTGGCAATAATAAATACTCTACTATTCTATGTTTGCTCCCTTCTCCCGATAAACAATGAAGCTACTTGTGTGGGTGGGCATATTACTCACAACTGCAAAGGCCACCAGCTTCAATTTAGAGAAATCAAATTTTCTCAATCATAATCCATTATTTTTTTGTGAAGTGAGTAGCTGCAGATTTTGGGTCCAGGCTCATCTGCTACCCACAGAACTCTACCAAACTCAGTCATGTCTGAAATGTAGTAAGCCATGGTAAAACGAACTGGTCTGGGTTACATAGAAACTTCCAGCAGTGCTGGGGATCAACAAAATTCCTACAACCCATCGTTCCTCTACTCTCTCAAAGAAAGACAGGTTCCGACTCAGGGGACCTGGCTTGGCGCATGCAACAGGAATAAATCAAACCAAGGACCATGCCAAGTCAATATGATCTTTACGTGACTCCTGGTTTGATCGTTTCCTGTTGTGACGGGGCGCTGTTTCAGCAGCCTACAGCCAACTTAGGCACCCTTGAACTGTGGTGCAAGGGTGCCGCTGTAACATGCAAGCTTGTTTTTGGTAAGGAACGGGCACCTTCCTGCACAAAAACAATCCCAAGAGGTTTTTTTCTCTTTCTATGTGTGTTTCATAAAGCAGCACACATAGACAGAGGAAAAAGTTAGGAGAAATAGAATATTTTTCCACATTACACTTTACCTTGGGAGGTGTACAGATTTGGCACCACTTTTTAACTCTGGTACAGCGTCAAAATCCATGGTGATGCGCGGGGTAAACCCACCTCAACACCGATGGAACCCCTCCATGGGGCAGAGTAAGGTGAAACAGCGATTTGAGCTGCAGCGCCTTAGTCATGATTTATGAGGCACTAAAAGCCATGCAGAGTGTCCTTGTGCGGCTTCATAAATCGAAATGAGAGCCCCGAGTCAAGCATGTAAGATTTTACTTGGTACAAACGTGACACAGGGCTCTCATAAATAAGTCTGTTACTGTAAAACATGACAAGTCACAGTAAAGCCGCCACCTATGTAAACAAAGTGCATGCTGCAGCCGGCAGGGCAGCACAAGCTGAAAGAAGCAGCTGCATCTGGTGTGAAATGGAGCCAGCTGCAGGAGGAGTTTCCTTTCTGTGCAGTAAGCCTTCCAGATGTTACTGCTCATCGCACAAATGTTGTAACTTGTGAGTCATCACTTTAAGTCACGTGATGTCCACTGAACAGCACTGATACTTGTGACTCAAAATGTTCCTCTGTGAAGGATTTGTGAGGCGGATGTGCAGTCAGTCAAAGTGAGTATATCTACAAATGAAAGAATATTGTCCCAAAAAATGTACACTCTATTAGATACTTGGTCCTCTACGTTTTTAACATGTTGGGGGAGAGCTGAGACTCTAAAAATGATGCTCACTCCTCTTGTAAATTATCTTATTAGCATGCTACCCATGACCCTAACAGAGGAATTCTTTAAAAAGGTTGACAAGACTTTTAGTAAATTCTTGTGGTGCAGGGCAAAACACCTAGAATCTCCATGAAAAAACTAAAGTTGGCCAAATGGAAAGAGGGCCTCTCTCTTCCTATTTTCAGGAATTATCAAACAGCCTTCTTTTGTAAGCAGGGCTTTATTGAAAACCCAACTTATGCACCTCCCTGGGTGTCGATTGAAAAATCACTCATACAGAACACCCCTCTTGCTGCACTAGCCACGATGGTTACACTCCATCTACCACTGTTGTGTGGTGGTTTA
Organism: Lissotriton vulgaris; assembly: GCF_964263255.1. Classification (NCBI taxonomy): domain Eukaryota; kingdom Metazoa; phylum Chordata; class Amphibia; order Caudata; family Salamandridae; genus Lissotriton; species Lissotriton vulgaris. The sequence goes on along the minus strand of NC_141699.1, from coordinate 38,061,668 downwards.
GGTTCAAATTGAATTTTCCCGATTCATGCCCTTATGTAGGTACAATTCACGTTGCCCTTATATAGGCATAAGAAATCAAGCCCTTATTTTGGCATAGCCCATGCAACCCAAATACAAACATGGCTACTTCCATCCATTCACCAAACGTCACAACGATTTCTTGGAAATTCAGCTTAAGCCGTTAGGGACTTCCCCTTGCTTGAATATGGATTTCTCCAAGAACTCAGTTAGTTTTACAATGAAAAACTATTCCCCAGGGGTTCATTCATGACGTTCATATGCCTGACTTTACGTCAAACATGGCATTCCTAAACACCTTCACTGTATAAATATACCTTCACTTCCTATAGCAAATTACTGTGGTTTGGAGCAGTTCGACGACCTACTTGCCCGACGCAGCTCGCTACAGCAAGTGCCGAAGGAAGCCGACTCTCCAGCTGACGCACTGATCAGGAAGCTGCCCTCCTCTGCTGAGAAATCCAGCTCCAGTGTTTCTGACTCCCCTTGGGAAATCGAGTCCTGAGAAAGAGATGCCAGACCTCTTCATTCTAACAAGGTATGGAGCTGATAAGAACCTAGAGAAACCTTTGGTAGATTCTTGGCAAAGACTTAACCTCTGCTAAAGACCATACTTACTTCTTCCCTCGTACTAGACCTAGGTTAGGTACATTGAGGTAGGCGTGTTTTAGAAGCATCGGTTGAGTATTTTAGCCTGTGTATTTACGTATGTATTTTTATATGGCTTGAAACCATACAATGCTTTTACAGTATTATTTTATAATACTATTCTCACTGTACGTATTATACTTTGCATTCTGTCTAACGATTGTAGCAGTTCACCTCTCTTGTACGAGAAAGAAGACATTTCAATAAACCTTTTATTGAAACGCCTGTCTCTCTATTCCTCTGCAACTCTGCAGAAATGAAGCATGCACAATTGACTGAGTGAAATACTTATCTATTGTTTCCACGACTCTGGGGAACAAAGTTGTCATGTTTATGCGGTTGTCAGAAACGAATCCCTTCTTGTGAATTTGAGAAAGTTTCTAGTGACCTCTGAGCTAGCTGGAACTCACTATTAAGTTTATTACATTCGATAGAGACCTATTAACCTAAGTACTACATCAAATTTATAGGATATATTATTCCAATGCACAGAGCCTATTGGGAATATAGAAACTACACTACACCACATTCCAGAAACATCATACAGAACACCAAAGGAGCTCTCATGACCTTTGACTCACAAACAGAGACTAAACTACATCAGTTGCACTTATCATCTCTTTGGCATAACCCAAAGCTCAATATTGATGGCTCCCCAGTTTTCTGGGCTGACTGGTCACACTAAGTCATCAATGTAATACAAGATATCTTCGAAGGTAATTCTCTGCTACCATACTCTTCGCTACAAAAGATGTTTGATCTAACGAACATCGATTTTTATCAATTCTTGCAGCTTAACGTAAAAACGTAAAACTTGCCAAAAAGAATTTCTCGACTGACACTCCTCCCATCATCACCCTTATGAACCGCCTACTTAAAGCAGGCCACTTGGTATCAAGTATATACAAAATTCTACTTTCTAACCAAAATAAAGCTCTCTTAATCAGCGTAAATGGGAGGCTGAATCAACCAAAAGTGATATAACTTTTGACTGGACAAATATTAACAAATCTCCCTTGACATTCTACCAACAAAAGAGTTCTCCTATATCATCTCAGGGCCTTTGGGCCCAAAATCAAGAATAATAACGACCGCCTTTTACTAGATCTAGTGCTCACTCTAGCATGTAAATTAGTAATAAACAACGGGAAAAACTTCAGCGCAGTCTCAGTCCACATGTGGCAAGAATGGCTAACTTTTCTCAGAGGTGCCGATAACATTGCATTACAGATGTCACCTTGGAGAACTCCTCGTTGTTCAATGTGGAGGGCACTGGATGATAGTGCTGTTCCACACAAACCTCCATGAACATCTGATTGTAAGGCAAATGTAATCTACGTCCACCGAAAGGTTACCACTCCTCAGGGTCACCCTCAGAGCCATCTTTCCCCACCACATGAGACATTCACTTCCTTTTACTCACACCTGTGCACATCTGATTCATACACCAGGTCTCATAAAGAATGTTCTTGTTACCTACTTGTACGAAGTCTTATCCTTCTACCTGGTAATGTCAGACTGTTTTATATATGGGAAGACCATGAATGAAGTGAATGTGGTTCCAGTAGGTCTCTGGGACCATCCCTGGGGGAACTCCGTTTTTCCTCTCAATGAAATAAGAGGATTCCACACTGTTTTGTCCGTAATGTAGAGAAAAGATCTGTTTATTCTTTGTAATATATTTCAAAAAAGTTCATTTTGAGTATTTCCAAACTTCAGAAATGAGGCATCATTATATTGCTATCGTTTCCAATGCATTTCGGGCTAATACATAGCCCTTCATCAGGGAATAACACTGTTAAAAAAATGAAAAACGATGTAACATGTTTTAGGGTCATTGTGTCAGTGACAATAGTATACATAATGTTACACTAGCCATCTGTTCACTCTTTTTCGTAGCATACAGGGGATCAAGCATAAAATCATAGTGTGACAAAGAATGCAAATGATTGGAACTCAGTACACATTTGCAATACGGAAAACGAGAAAATCTTCGCTAGGAATACACTTTATGGAAGAAAAGCACAACATTGCTCAGCTTAAATATCTGGTTCTGGAAAACGTCAAAAAAATAGAAGGAAGAGATAACACCAAACATCTCCTGCAAAGAGAGAATTTTTGGATGTACAAATTATGTACCCACAGACCGAACGGACTCAATGATAGGATAGAATTTTCTTGCTACCTATAAACATGCTCCCTTGATGCCACTTGGCACGACTGTGATTGTTTAGAAGTTATCTTTTTTTTTTTTAAATCTTTTTATTCACAGAATTTTTTAAATTATTTCCACCCTCTGGAGCACAGAGGGGGCATGGAGCAAACAATACAGAAAAACCAATTGTATATTCATATAGGGTTTACAACATATGTTTTAACTAAGGAAAAAGAAAAAAGAACAGAAGAGAAGATATATTTTCTTAATAACACCCCTCCATATTGGGGTAAACTCCATCTAGTTATCCATACACATTAACTTCAATTGCATACTATACATGTTATTCATTGTTGCACCCTACCTTTTTTAATATATACATATACATTTTCCTATACACACAAATACAGTTTATATACAAATTATATAAATATACATTTCCTATGCAGATCATTCTTCTTCCTTCCATTTCGTTATTATCCCCCATATTTCCAGACCTATTTTCCTCAGCCTTTTCCCTCTTCTGGAGTAGATCGCTTTTTCTAGATTGTATATACTCAACAGCCTGGCTAACCATTGTTGAAATGATGGAGCCGATTGATCTAGCCATGCAGTGGCAACACACAGTCTAAATACTGCCATAGCCACAAAGATGAAATATTCCCCTGTCTCCACACCATTATTCCCATCTACACCTAGCAAAATAATCGCAGGTGTTAAGTTAACAGGTAATTTTAATGCCCTATGTAGAAACAATTCTATATCTTTAAGAACTATAGCTAAGCTTGGACATGTTGCAAACATATGGATTGAGTCTGCGACTGCGCTTGTACATCTGGGACAGTTTATGCCAGTTGTCGCTCCCCACTGTGCCAATTTAGCCGGGGTATAATATAGCCAATACATAGTCTTGTAGTGTTGTGCTTGTAATGACGCAGAACATAAAACATTCGCCCCTAATTCTAATGATGTATTAAAGCACTCTTGTTCTACACCCAGCTTCATTGACCAAATTTCCCCCCATTTAGCCAGGTCGTCTGGCCTTTTTTCGTTTAACTCAAGATAGAACCTTTTGATTGTGCAATCTACTCCAGACCCTATTATCTCTAATATGTTGTTTTTTTCGAATCCACATGCACCCCCTCTTTTACTTTGTAGACAACTTCTTACTTGCAAATATTTGAAGAAATGTTGTGTTGACAAATTATATTTTTTCTGTATTGTTGTAAATTGTTTCACCCCTTGTGTCCCCATTACATCCCCTAGTTTTCTTATCCCTTTCCCATACCATTCTATAAAAACTGAATCAGAGAATATATCTCCCGAAAGTAACATATTCTTGTATAACCTTGTATACCTATTAAACTTCCCTAAACCAAACTTTTTCATGAAAGCCTTCCATATTTTATGTGCGCCCAATAAAGTCTTAAAGCGTGTTCTTTTAAAATATGCTGTGTCAAAGTTTTTCAAAAAAATATCTTTTATTTCTTCACCCATCAGTATACCATATACCGCTAATGACCCTAAATGATCTTCCCCTTCCACTTCGGCTCCGCCTATTAACCCTACCATATACTGCAGGGCAGCTGCCCAGTAATACAACTTAATGTCTGGCAACGCCCATCCTCCTCTTTCTCGCGGGAGTGCCAAAAACCTTGCTGCTCTTCTAGTTTTACCCTTGGACCATATAAATTTATTGATCAGATTTTCAATCCTTTTGAACCATATATTATCGAACCATAAGGGGATTGTTCGGAAGAGGTATAAAAACTTCGGCATAATTAACATTTTTATAATATTCACTCTTCCAACCAGGGTAAGATGGAGATTGTTCAATCTGTCTAGATCCCCCCCAGCTTTCCGTACAATAGGATCGATATTTAATTCAACTAACTTGTCTAATTCTGAAGTTATGGTTATTCCCAGATAGATTCCCGTCCGTACCACCCGAGGGTCCTGACATAGAGCTTTACTATTTTTTATAATTTGCGTTTTTCCAGTATTCAAAGAATACCCGGAGATCTTCCCAAAATGCTTTGCCTCCTGCTCCACATGTCTTATAGCCTCTGTGGGTGATGATGTTATAACCGCCACGTCATCGGCATAGGCCAATATTTTACACTCCCCTCTTAGTGTGACAATTGGGGGGATATTCCGGTTTAACTCCAGTCTTCTAATTAAAGGGTCTAGATATATTGCGAATAGCAGCGGGGAGCATGGGCAGCCCTGCCTTGTGCCCCTGTTAATTTTTACTTTATTCGTTAGCCCTGCATTAATTCTAATAGCAGCCACGGGTTCTCTATACAATGTTTTTAGCGCTTTTATAAAGCCAGTCCCGAATCCAAATTTTTCCAAAACTTTCCACATATATACCCATGACACCCGGTCAAAAGCTTTTTCAGCGTCTAGTAATAAAACAGCGAATGGGTCCCCGTCAGCCTCTGTTTTATCCATAAGTGTAATTAGTTTCCTTACATGATGTGTTGTCCCCTGCCCCGGTATAAAACCATGCTGATTATTACTGACTAAAGGTGTTATTACACTTGCAAATCTTGTTGACAGCGTTTTTGAATAGATCTTAGTGTCCGTGTTCATAAGAGTAATCGGTCTATATGACCCTGGGTTAGTTGGCGTTTTCCCCTTCTTAAGAATAACCACAATTTCAGCCTCAGACCAAGTACCTGGTATTGAGATTCCCTCCTGTGCCTGTTTAAGGGTGTAGAGCATATCCCCACATACCTCCTCCCAGAATAGCTTGTAAAACTCTAGCGGGATTTTATCCGGGCCAGCCGCCTTTCCTGATGGTAAACTCTTCATGGCTGTTTTTACCTCCTCTAATTCTAGCAAGTTGTCAATCCTCTTCTTTTCTACTTCCTCCAGCTGTTTCCCCTCATGATAATTCAAGTACTCTGTTATATCTTCAGGGTCTCTTAAATCACTTTCAGCATATAAAGCCGTATAAAAATTCCTGAATACTTCCCTTATTTGTTGTGCATCAGTGACAATCACCCCTGAGCTATCTTTGATTGCTTTTATCTCCCCAAAGGATACCTTCTGCCTAGTTCTAGCTGCTAACATTTTGCCCACCCTTTCACTCATCTCATAGCAATTCTCCCTATTCACTGTATATTGTTTGGCTGCCCTTTCTGCTATCTGTTCTTTCTCCTCCATTCGCAGTTTTACAAGTGTAGGGTATGCGGAGTCCGTTGGAGCTTCAGTTTGATCTGTCCTATTATTCAATTCCTCCTCTGCCCGCATTAATTCCCTCCTTACCCTCTCATTTCTTTCTCTCTCCTGTTTCCTTTTCCTTACCCCATAACTGATGGTCTCGCCCCTCACTCCGGCTTTAAAACAATCCCACACTATTCCTGCAGGTGCTGAATGTCTATTTATATCCAAGAACTCGGTTATCCATCTCCTCATGTGTTGGATATATGCATCCTCCACTAAAAAAGCCTTTTCAAAGGACCACTCCGAAACCTTCCTTACCGCTGTCATATCTTTTAGAGTAATGATAAGGGGGTTGTGGTCCGATAACAGCCTTGGCATTCTTTCAATATCTATCCTGTCAGTGCCTTGGTTTTTAACTAAGAAATAATCTAGTCTGACACTTATCCTATGGGGTGCTGAATAATATGTAAAACCATCTTGACCCGGATTAAGAGTATCCCAAACATCGATCAAGCCATTGTTTCTAGCTAAATTAGTGACTGCTTTGTAAACTCTTTTCTTCCTTCCCTTATAGTTAATTGGGGGCCCCAACCCCAACCCCAATCCCCCTGCTCCGTTGATATTAAAATCCCCTCCTATTACTATAAATGGAGCCCATGTCGCCAGCTCTATATCGATATCTTCAAAGATCTCAGGATCATCTCCTGTAGACCCATAAAGAGACCCAAGGGTAACCCACGTTTCTCCAATCAGGCACTCTATCAAGGCCCATCTACCCCAAACATCCTCACATTTTTTCCTGGTAATGACCCCTCTTTGTCTTGCCATAACCGCAACCCCCCTATTCCTACTTCCCTGCCTAGAGTGTGCTAAAACAGTGAGACCCAACTGGTCTAGCAAACTAATTTCAGACAATTGTATATGGGTCTCTTGGAGTAGTAGGAAATCTATTTTTAAACTTTTGATCAAGACAGCAGCCTTTTGCCTTTTGGTCTTGTCATTAAGGCCACACACGTTCCAAGTCATTATTCGAATACTCATCCTGGGTTTTTAACAAATACATTCACGTAATTGAACACATAGTAAAAGAAAAACAAGTTGTACACTGTAACCACAGCTTTATATAACACAACGAACATAAAGATTTCTTCTGTTTCATTATTCCCCTTATTCCATGATATTTCCTGTATTATGCATTCCCTGTATGTTTTATGCTCCTTGCCCCCCCCATGTCCCTCACCCTTTCCCCCCACCCCGACTATCCCACCCCCCCTACGGGCAAATAGGTCCATCGGACCTATATGTGACAGCTGTGTCTGTGTTGGGTCCCGCGCCACCCCCCCCCCTGCTCTTAATACTCTTATTGTGCCACAAACTCTCTGCGTGAAAAAAAAAAAAAAAAAAAGAAATGCTCATCTATTTATTTCTATTAATTTCTACACATTAATGTAGCAATTCTCGTACTTCTATACAAAATTTCAGCTGTCTTGATTTTTATTACCGACTGCCTTTAGCTGGTAAGCCTACCACTAAGTCCTGGGATTGTGCACTGTTCTGGGAGGTCCTTTCCTTAAGCCACGTCAAAAATTCAGCTGCTCTGACCTCAGAATAAAAGATCTTAAACTGGCCATCTTTAACCACTTTCAACCTGCTAGGGAACATTAGGTATGCCTCACACCCGATTCTCTGAAATGGAGCTATTAGCTCCCTGAGCCTCCATCTACGCTCTACCGTTATATGGCAGAAGTCAGGTCTAGCGAAGAACTCTATCTCCTGATACCTGCATTTTGCTTGGGGTCTTGCCTTGGCCATTATCTCCTCTCTTAATAAAAAATTGCCCACGTATATTAAAAATGCTCTCGGCTTTTTTAATCCGTCCCCCTTTCTCTGTATAAAAGGAAATCTATGGGCACGCTGAATCTCAACTTCCCAGTTCCAGCCTTTTATATCTGGTAGAGCACCCTTAAGGAATTCAATTATGTAGGCTCTTGCGTCCTGCCCCTCCCTCCCCTCCGGAATACCTAAGAGCCTGACATTGTTTCTCCGTTGCCTGTTCTCGAAATCTTCAAGCTTCCATAGTACATCATTATTCATTTTCTCTTGATCTTGTCTGAATTCCTTCCATCCCTTCATTTCATCTTCCAAGCACCCTGTTCTTTCTTCCATCTCTGTAACTCTCCCTGCCAGCTCTGTACATGCTTTATCTACCTTTCGAAGAGCATTTTGTATTTTTTTACTTTCCTGTCTAGCTCTCTGACTCTCCACCCTTGCCTCCGTCTGTATTTGCTTGAGCATTGAAAACATCATTTCAAACCCCAAGGGCGATTTCTGGTACTGAGACTGCTCCTGGTTTTGTATCTGGGACTCGGGTAGACCTTGCCTATCTCTCTCCTCATTCATCCGCAGAGATCCTAGGGAGACATCTACACACCCAGCCCCCTCTTTATACATCTGAGATGTAGCTGCATAGTCCCAATCAAGTCTCTTTGCTACATTTATAGCTGCTGGACTTATAGATCCTTTTGCTCTTCTCCTTTTTTTTGTCAATACCTTAGATTTATGCTTTGTAGCTGTATCCTTTTCAGAAGGTTCTTCAGAGCTAGGATTGGTTGTAGATGCCGTCTCCGTTACAAGCCCTGACAATGTCTGGTCACTACCCAAATCGGCTAGAGAAGAATCTTCTGACTCCCCCCCCCCAACTGCCCCCACCTCTTCACCTTCCTCCTCACCCTCATTAACAGAGAAAAAACATTCATCAGAAGGGGAACCAGTAAAAGAGATCACGGCCTTAGGGTCACTGCTAATTGTTTTACTCAGATGGTCTCTTCCATTACCATCACTAAGCCCTCCAACAGCTATTCCCTTCTCCGGATGATTATTTACATTAACATCCTTACTGCACCCCTCTATAATAGCAGAAGTACTGGAGACATTAATATTGCTCTGCTCATCCCTTAATGCCTCTGTCAGTGCCTCCGTCAAATTCATCAAATTCGTAACATTATCTGGTCCTGAATTTGAAGGTGGAATACTCTCTTCAACACGATGTGGGATAGTAACATCCTCTATAAGGCCGTGATGGATTGGGGCACTAGTTCCAACATTCCCAGCATTCCCATTCCCAGTAACTACCCCCGTGTTAGGAAAGAGTTCCACCCCTGCCCCATGTTGCTGTTTATTCTGTCCAGCGAAAATCTCTGTAACCTCCACAACCTCCGCATTTTCCTCATTCACCTCTTTCTCCTCATTCTCCTGTGCCGAAGCGTCTCTTAACGACTCGTCTTTCATGTGCACTCTCTTAATTAAAGCAGCCAAATGAACAGGATGTGCTAGAGAGCTGGCTAGAGAGCTGGCTGGCGGCAAATTATTGTCTATCTCCTTCGCATTGGAGCCATTATCCTGTCCATTTTCCAATCCATTATCCGGCTCTGCAGCTTCACCAAAATCTGTTTGGGGGGTAACTGAGCCCAATGCTGCCTGAGGATTAACTGAGGTTAGCGGAAAAAAAGCTTCTGAGACCAGTGGCTGCCTCAGATTTCCCTGCTCAGTTACTTTCCCCCTATTTCCTTTTATTGCCGGTACAGCCTTAGTTTTATCTTTTTTTTTCAGCCTCTCCCCCACGCTGCTGCCGACCTCCTTGCTCCGCTTTAAACTCCTTACTTGTTCGGAAGCTTGAGAGTCCTCGTTCTTCTCCTGTGTCCTCGTCAGTTTCTTCGCGCGGAGGTTAGCTGCCGGAGCGTCCGACTCGCTCCAGGCAGCTTTCTCCTCCCGCATCATTTTTGAAATCTTTGGCGCCATTGAACGCCAAGCCGTGAGTGAAGCTCCCGCTGTGTCCTGTAGACGATACCGCTTCAGCTGCTGCTGCTGCCGGTACTGCTTTCTCCAGCCGCTCGCTTTCACCATCAGCTGACGAGCAGTAACCAATGCTCGAGTCAGCAGTAGTGCCTCCGCGAACGCCTTCACAGTAAGCCACATCAATCACTCGCTCCTCGCTCTTCAGCCTCGTAACACCTCGTAGCAGAAAAAAAACCCCCGCTGAGCGGAGCCCTTCAAAACGGTAAGGCGCTGTCAATTTTCGTTTTTCAATCCCTTCCTCTCCTTTCTTTTGGCATTACTCCTTCCAATAAAATCCTGAGCAGGGGAGCAGGTAGAAAGCGCGTCCTCACCCTGACAGACTGTCAGCGGCCATCTTGCCCTCCTCCATTGACTTCTATTGAAGCCGATTCCACCACTTTTCTGCTGTAAATTGCTGCCCCTGTTTAGAAGTTATCAATACTGTTTTTTTATGTATACATGTGAAATCGTCATTGTGATCTATACTAGCATATGGCTCACCACACTAAGGCATATGCATTATTCCCATGGAAGGGTTGGAATCGACCCTCTCCGTTTTTTAACCTTATTTATTATTTTATTTTTGTATTATTTGCACATCGAGTTAGACCTATACCAATAGCACCGTTTTTATTCTTCCAGATAATTTTCGTATTATTTTCAATTACCTTTCCCTGCCCAGTAGAGACTAACATTGATACGCTTAGCATGCCCGAGTTAGTCTCCTCAAGATAGTCTGTTTTCTGTTGTTGCGTACCACGTGATCGCGAGCAACCTCGATCAGGTAAACTTACCGGCGAACACTCCATTGAGTGGCGTCTTCAAACAGAAGGAACCGGCATCACTATAACTGAGATGTTTAGCCACACGCAACAGGTTAGTCAACCATTAGACTATATCAGATGATGGCATTTAAAATCCCAGACAGTTACCAACTATTGTCTCTTTATCTTTACCCATAGCGTTTAAGGAACCACAAGTAAAGGCAGGCATGTAAGTTTCACGCTGTTGAAGCGTCTTATCTCGTTTTCCGTTTTGCAAATGTGTACTGAGTTCCAATCATTTGCATTCTTTGTCACACTATGATTTTATGCTTGATCCCCTGTATGCTACGAAAAAGAGTGAACAGATGGCTAGTGTAACATTATGTATACTATTGTCACTGACACAATGACCCTAAAACATGTTACATCGTTTTTCATTTTTTTAACAGTGTTATTCCCTGATGAAGGGCTATGTATTAGCCCGAAAAGCATTGGAAACGATAGCAATATAATGATGCCTCATTTCTGAAGTTTGGAAATACTCAAAATGAACTTTTTTGAAATATATTACAAAGAATAAACAGATCTTTTCTCTACATTACGGACAAAACAGTGTGGAATCCTCTTATTTCATTGAGAGGAAAAACGGAGTTCCCCCAGTGACCCACTGGAACCACATTCACTTGATTTACAGGGCGTTTTCAGGGGTAACAACGCCACCTGCGGAGAACCCCCCCAAAAAAATATTATTGAATAACAGTAGCTGTGCATCCATCCACATTAACATTTTTGCAAGACCATGAATGAAACACTTTGCTGGAAATGTAATCTTCGTACATGTATCTAAGATAACATTCATGTATAATTCCTCTGTACAGTCTTCAATAGCAGAGAAATGTAGTGTATCAAATATATAATCCAATGTCTTATCCATAGGAAGGTGATGAAGAAATGTAACCTATTGCTGGAATTGTAATCAACGAGATGCATCAAATACACAACTGAATTATGCCTCACTTTGTGCATACTCTTTTTCCCTTCCCATCAATGTAACTCCTCTTTCTGTATGTATATATTTTTTTCTTTTATAACTGTACATCTCTGTCTGCAAACTTAATAAAAAATCTTTGAACTTAAAAAAAGTGAGTATAGCCAAATGGCTGACGTGGACTCACTCACTGTCCAGTGCTGTATGCTGTGTGTGGGGGGGAGGGCGGAAGCAACATGTGAGTGACAGTTGTACAGACCAATGGATGAAGAGGGCTGACTGAAAGCCTCTCTGTATATGTTCAATATGTATGAAAATTTTGTAAAACAATTGTTTGGCGAGACAACTCAAGCTGTCTCAAGATAGAGGAATATTTTTTGTGCAAAGGGCCTCCTTGTTTCCCTTTTTGATGCGAGGATGTATTTTGGGCTAAAAGTAATGTAAAAAGCAAAAGGCTTCTAATGTTCGCTTGTAAAATTTGCTGTCAATTTTGATTGCAGAAGGTGCATAATTACACAATCAGGCATAATTTGAATTTTTTTGCCTAACAACTGGATTGCAAAATTCCCAAAATGATGCGTGATTGAAGTCTTGCCCAAGCCTACTCTTGACAAGAATGTCACGTCAATAGCACTGAAGCGGTTAAGAGACACTTGACACTTTTCAAATGTCCTTTTAAGTGCTGGTGCCGCGGTGGCTCCTGGGACGACTCACTCTGTACTTGGACATTCAAGAGGAAAACCTGCAGACCTTTGACAGCGTCCAGGCCTGACAAGATCCCTTTGAACTGCGCCCGAACAGAATAAAACCATGAGATGAGAGAGAAAAAAAGATTTCAACAGAGAAACAATGCACTCCAGCAGAAGGCATCCACTCACTGCACAGAGAGCGACAATGAAACACCCTCACAGGAGCTCAGGTGAGCAGAGAGACATCCATCAACCTAAGAGGTACCATCAATATCAAATGAAGCAGAAGAAAACATGAGAAATATGCAAAGAAAACCCCTTTTATAGGAGACGATCCATCACAGGCTGGGGAAGTGACACCTGGCACAGCAGACAGAGCAGGGCTGGCCCTGAGCCACGAAAACAAAACCAACAACGCGAGGAGGCGCAGGGAACAAACAAAGAAGCCAACAAGCCCATAGGAGACAATGGGATCACGAAATGTAAATGAGACACCGGGAAGGCGGAAGTAAAGTTAATTAAGAATCTGTCCACAAAACAAATAACAACTAAAAACAGACATCATATCGAATAAAGTATCATTCTGCTCAACCAGACACCAGAGGTGCTGATTCTGCAGGTGTCGTTATAGAAAACCCATCACAAATTGAAAGTACAACATTATCTTACACTACACCTTTGCAGGAATGATGTAGTATTTGTAAAGCACTAGTGAGGTCAATATGATGGCGGAAGTACCGCCACTGCCAGGCTGGCTGTGGCGGTCCTTCGGCCATCACTGGGCATTTTACCCACTGCCAAATTAGGATGGTGGTGGGTATTGCGGCAGACGCAAAGTCGGTCCGCCGCTTTTCCGCCGGAGGCAATCGCACCGATTGCCTGGCGGACGGAAAAGTGCCAATAATATGGTGGCGGTGCCTAGCAGGCACTGACCGCTATATTAGGATGTGTCCTGGAACAGGCCTTTCCATGGCGGTGATTCTGCCATGGAAAGGCTCACGGGGATTGGATTTGGGGTCCCGGTGCGGGCCCCCTCTGTGTGGGGGGAGGGTGTAGGTGCACTGGGGGGGTACCCATGTTACCTCTCTACATTTCCATGCACATCATGGCATTTTGGCTTTGAGAACCGTGCTTCATCCAGCAGCACCGTCCGCAATGATCAGGGCCCTGGATGCGTCCACCATAGTGTGAGGCACATCCTAATACACTCAGCGGGACCGCCACCTTACCGGCAGCCGGTCCCAGAACTGCAACAATAGCGGGTGGACTGATTTCCACCCGCCATCGTAATGAGCCCCTAGGTTCAGAGTGCACCATTCAAGTCAAGTACAATATTAGGTCACTAATCTGGCCAAAGGCGAAACTACCCCTGGTGCAGCAGGTGCAGCGGCACCAGAACCCAAGACCCTGCAGGGCTTATTTAACCCTCATGATTGCTGTATTTTACTGCCCCAGCAGCAGTCAGAAGCTGGCATCCTGGTGAAGCTGTTGGGCCAGGAGTTATTTCCTTTCCATTTGACGGGGGTATGTGGACTCCCCTGGACAAACCCAGGAAAATCGCAAAAATGAAGCCACGTTTTAGGTTTCTTTTTGAAAAATAGGGAAAAAGTGCTCTGCTAGAATGGGAACATATTTGTTTCTAAAAGCGAATCCAACAAAATAAGCTAAAATAAGCTAAAATCTCCCTATTTCCAGCTTTCTGACACCGGCACAGTCGTAAAAAACATTTATTTCACACACTTTTGTAAGTGATAGTCAACATGTACTATTTTTGTGATTTCTACTTACTTAACTTTACGAATGGAAGGGATGTAAATGTAATGGAAAACCTAAAAAGGTATACACTTGTAATGAGTAGACAAAATTATAAATTAAGCAATTGGCCGTTGATTTAGAACGATCGATAATGGTTTTGGTCAGAAACTGATACGTGCACTCAGGGCCAGGTGTAGGTAGCCCAATACCGGTCGGTACCAGCCGAAATTACCGAATTTCTGCAGTTATCGACCAGTATTTAGGGTTTGAGATGTAGGAGGCAGGTTTAAGGATTCAGTAATTTACCGAACGGTAATTTAAATACCGATTCGGTAATTTACCGAATCCTTAATGTAGGGAAAACTCAAGTGAGTGGATTTTTCATTTAAGAATTCGTTATTTACCACCATACCACCAACTACAAGTTGGTGGTAAATATCGAATACATTTCAAAAAGCAATTATTTGGCCTTTTGAAAGTGCCATGTGGCAGACATACATGCCATACAAGTTGTGGCACCAACCCCCACTGCATCCAAGAACCCTTACAGATGAAGAGAATTCTGAAAAGACCTGACGATTTATCCGTTAGCCAATAGGTCAGCTCCCAGTCTGGTTTCTGCCATGGTGCCTGGGATACTCATTGTGTAGCTGTGCACTTTATAAAACAAATCATTCATTCAATTATTAATTCAGTCGTTTATATGGTTTTTAGGGGAGGAATTGTGACCTGATGCCAGGATAAGCCAGCACCCTTTAAAATAAAAAACAAAAAAAAGCACTCTCTGGTGTCTCATGTGCTTTCTGCATCCTCACAAAAGATGATGTTAATGTTAATGTTAGTGGGTATTTGTTAAGCCACTTACACCGGGTGGCTTTATGGCGCTGACCTAGGAACAAAGGGGACTAAAGGCGAACTGAGCAAAACTACAGCTGTCTACTATCCCAGGTCATAAGCTTGCCTAAACAGCCATTTCTTAAGGAGCCTCCTAAACAGCATAATGTCAGTGAAGGATCGAATTTCCAGAGGAAACGAATTCCATAGTTTAGGTGTCAAGACAGCAAAGCGGCAGCCCCCCTGGCACACACGTTTGAATGTGGGTACAGAAAGCAAGAAGAGATGAGTTGAGCAGAGGGTCCGGTTAGGCACATATCTGGATAGCAAGTTTGTGATAAAGGCGGGGCTTTTAGCATACAGGGCCTTAAACACGGTGCAACCTGTTTTAAAGGCACAGCGCTGGAGAATTGGGAGCCAGTGAAGTTTCTGAAGCGCTGGGGTGATTGGTTGCCATTTAGGTTGACGCATGAGCAGCCTGGCTGCCTGGTTTTGGACCAGCTGTAATCGCCTGAATAAATATTGTGGAACCCCTAAGTACACAGAGTTCGCATAGTTCAAATGCGATAAAACCGTGGCCGTTAAAATCCTGGCCAGGGCGTCCTGAGTAAAGAACCAGTGGATTTTCCTGATCTTGCGCATCTGAAAGATGCATTTTGAGATCACACTGCCTACCCGGGATTTCAATGTTAGTTCCTTATCAAGGGAGACTCCGAACATTTTTGCTGAGCTAGAAGGGGAGGGAGAAGAACCCAACTCTGTGGGCCAATAATGAGGACCCCAGAATTTGCCACTATCCCCAGTCAAGACAAGCTCTGTCTTGCCCGGGTTGAGTTTCAAATGGTTACAATCCATCCACTGTTGTATAAACAGCAGTGTTTCATGGAACTCCGCCACCGAATGATCAGAGCCATCGATCTCGAGGATCAACTGCAGGTCGTCTGCTTAGTTGAAAACTGTCACATTTCTCAACTTCAGAGATCGAATCAAAGGAGAAATATAGATGTTAAATAAATGAGGTGACAAAGCTGAGCCCTTAGGAACCCCACATGAGATTTGGTGAGGGGAGGCAAGGTGGTATCCCTGACGGACTGCCTGAGACCTGTCATTCAGAAAGGACGACAGCCAGCCGGCAGCCACCCCCTGGAAACCTGCCAGTTCGACACGGTCGACCAAAATTCCATGGTCAACCATGTCGAACGCGGCTGAGAGATCTAATAATGCCAGTGGCCGTGGGGAGCCTCTATCCACATGTTCTCTAAGAGTATCCATTACCGCCACTATAACTGCTTCCGTTGAATGGGTCGGCCGGAAACCCGCCTGGTGAAAGGAAGACATGCAAATAGTTAAAACCCCTGACAATCGCCCTGTGCTGCATTCCAATCCACTGTTTTTTGCTGACTGTGCCACTCTCAAAAGAGGCCCACCTTCTGCAGATCAGTACTGAACCTGCTCCATATGGGAACAGTCCATCCTATACTGCCAGGCAATGTCCCCTCCCGAAAGGAACATAAGTGTGAATTCTACCCCACCCCAGGGGAGCAAAAGGAATGCATGTGGGTCAGAGGTGTTGAAGGACTGGGTTTTTCTAAGACCCAGCGGTGCCAGGGATAACACCTAAAACCTTCGTGGGTAACCTGTTCCGGCGTACAAATGACAGAGACACGGGTCACTTCCTTCGGCGTCAAAGATTCGAGGTTTATTTACTGCAGGGAACACAGAAGTCACAGGAAGTACAGCATGTGTAGGTTCAAGGAGTCTGATTCAAATTGTATCTGTGTATCGCTCCTTTTATACAGTTTTCTCTCATAGGTTAACATGGTACGCAAAAGATTACAACCCCGTTCCCATCGTAAAGACCATAAGGGGTCGCTTTCATGTATTCAGGGCCCGGAACATAAGTACAGTGGCGTTTGGTAGTTCCCAACTGTAAAAACACATCTTCCCACCATTAGTACATTCCAATCAGCAGTAAACAGATCGAGGAGAGGACAGAAACAGGTGCAGAGGAAGACGAGGACAGTGAACAGAACGAAAAGGGTGTAAAAGGGGTGGTACCAGGAAACACGAGTTGCAGGCATCAAAGGGGACGTGCCTAATGAATGCACAACTAAGACAATAGACCGGCACGGCAAGATGAGCCTCGAGCGGGGCCATCTGCCTTACAGTGTCATCCCCCTCATCATAAAGACACCTTCAAAGGAAACGTGTCTTCCACAAGAGTTTGGGAATCTCAGGGTCGCGAAGCGGACAGCGTCCGTTCGCTGGCTACTTGAGGGCAAGAAACAAAATGGATGCCATATCTAAGATGGAACCCGTGGGTTCAGATGAAGAAAATGTCAATGTAAATGTATAGGCATTTATATAGCGCACTACTTACCCGTAGGGTCCCAAGGCGTTTCGACCGCTGCGAAACCCGTCCTGGCTTCCCTGAGAGATGGTCCCTTAATGGGTATCTCCAGGGTGAGACCAGGCATCCCCGGCGGTCTGGTGGGGCCGTTAGTGAAGATGAGGCAAGCTAATGCCCAGAGTTGCCGAGTGTGATCGCTGATCAGAGTGGGCACCGAGGCGAGAGAATTATCGAGTCCGCTGACCCTGGTCCAGAAACCTGTCGCGCCGGGAATCGAACCCTGGTCCCGGGCCGTCCTCTGCTCTCGAGTCTGCCGCCTCTAACCAGTGAGCCACACTACTTCACTCGAAACCCACGAAACAGACGAACGGTTTAGGCTAGTACAGCGAAAACGCGTACACCCACTAAACTCGTCATTTGCGGTTCGTAGATACCAGACTCGACCATATTCGTGCGAGTCGAAAACACCACTTACGATTGTCACGGAACCTCAGACGCTCCTTTTGCCCTCATGTAGGCAAGCACTAGTCGGAATCATAATCGGTCTCGATATTCATCAGACCATCTAAATGCTGCTGCAACATAACTCTATCCATCAGAGTTCCTTTGGTAACAGGTGGCTGCCTCATACACGTTGTAGCACAGAGGCCACATAAGGCAGGACCACACTGCACTCCAAGGCAACACGTGAACAGAAATGCTACAACAACCTCAATGATCATCAGAATCTTCCAACCCCAGGTCGACATTAGGCCCCAAAACCACCCAAGTAGCGTCCAATCCCCTACGTCCACGTGTATGGACTCGGAGATCTTATGCAACTTCAAGATGGCTTGATAGACAGTCGGAGCGTTGTCTGGAATGAAAATACAACAGCTCGAATGGATCACCTTACATACTCCACCTCGATCTGCTAGGACAACGTCTAAAACCATGCGGTTTTGTAACGTCATGAGCCTATCCGCCTGAAGCTCTGCTGTAATGTTGCCAAGGGCACTGGCAGTGATATTAGCAGTCGATTCCACCACTCGAGTCAACTGTCTCAGGTTCCTACTATTAACCATAGGCCCCCAAAATGGAAAGAAACCCTTGAAAAAGTCTCCTGCCTCTTGACCGGCAGTGTCCTCTTTGCTAATCACGTCCCTCACAACTCTAGTCTTGTGGTAATCTGCGGCAACGGTAAACGTCGGTGGTAACAAGTTTGCAATATAACAGGTGCCCGCGAAGTCAAGGGGCAACCATGTATACGCACGATCGTAGCAGACAAAGTACGTACCCTTGGCAGTCAGGAGAACAGGGGAAGAGAGCATTGGTAAGACATACGTCTCAGAGCAAGCACTCTCTCCAAGGTGAGCTTTCGGGCTTCGGCCACGGCATTTCAGACAGAAATTACCAAGGTGGGGTACGACCCACATTGGGGACGAACTTCTAAGCTGTCTATCGCCTACGAGCGCACTATACTCAACCTCACTCAGATCCCTATAAGCTCGCACCTCTTCCTCTGGGATGAGTGAAGGCTCATAGATATCCCTATCTAAATCAGCAATCGCTATTACCAAAGACTTATGGTACGGGCCGGGACCAAAGTGTGGAGGACGTGGCTCTCGATTGGGGTAGGAATCTAGTGCACTTCGAAACATTGTTTGAAATGCTCGAGCTGAACCCTGGGAACTATAAGGAAGGACCAGGTACGGAATCCCCTTATCGGTGGTATGTGGCATTAACCCACACACCCAACAATTGGTAGTGTTCACCACTAACTGATGCTGATGAAGGAGCTGAACGAAGGAATTGTTCATGAATTCCGCACGTCTAACCTGCTCGTGTTGGGGTAAGATGTGGAAGGAATGGGGAGAAACAGTGGAGGTAGGTTTAGGTTCAGAAGTAGGGGTAGGTGAGGCAGTAGGCAAGAACGACTGTATCATGTAATACACCCCACCCACCAATAACGAGGAAACAGTCAAAAACAGAAGGAACACCTGAAACATGAAGCATTGTGTACGAGCAATTTGTTGGAGCTTGAATCTTTGGGCCTGAGCTTTTTCCAAATCCAACAGCTTCGAGAAAGCCATCCTCTAAAACCGTCTGCAACGTTTTTGACGCACTTCGTTCTGTGTAGTAGTAGTCAATCCCTAGGAGTTCCCAGGAACCGACGGTCTCCAACCTAGTGTCAAGACCTACTAACCAGAAGGAAGTACCCGTGCGGCCCTACGGTCTACCCGGATGTAAGGTATCTTTAATTTACAAATATATACAAAGTCTCCTAGCTGTGGAAGCAAAAACACATATGTGGAAAAAACTCAATATTACAAAAATTACAATTATACGAGTGTGTTCAGATTGAATGGTGGCAATGGGGTAACGTGGATGTCAAAGGAGAAAGCAAAAATTTATTAGTCTTTGATATTGGATCGCAGGAAATATCGGCTTCTCCCAGGACGTGTCTGTTCGTCAAACAACTGATCCGATGATGGGACAGAGTTCTGCTGATCAGTCAATTGTTCAGGTCTTGAGTTTTGCGATGACAAATGTTCAACAATGTCGTTCTGCTGCACTGAGGGCTCTCCGACAGGCTGAGCGTCACTAAAAGGAACGAAGGTCGGCACCGTGTCTGTTTCAGATGAAGCAATGCCCTTCCTCACCCACGAGTCTGCTGGTAAAGGTATAGGTACCTTTTTAGTATGGGTGGCGTGCACCCAATTTTTGCGTCCTTCCAAACGAACAGCAGTCCTCGTGGCAAGGAGCACTTGGTAGGGTCCGGTAAAGTGGGGTTCAAGGTTGCGCTTCCGTCCAAAGTTTCGTGTTACCACCCAGTCTCCAGGCTGGAGCTGGTGGCCTGGACCCTCCGTCTGCGTCGGCAGTGCTTCAAAGACCTGTTGGTGAATTAACCTCAATTTAGCAGTAAGATCATGAAGATAGTCGATCAACATTGGATACTGAAGATCAGAAAACACACTCGGTCTAGGGACCCCCCAAACATTTGCAGGACGACCGAACACTATTTCATGGGGGCTGAGCCCTACTCGGGAGTGTACAGTCGCCCTTGTTAACAGAAGGGCTAGAGGCAAAGCGTCAGGCCACGAGAGACCAGTCGTAGCCTGAATCTTCGCTAACTTCAATTTAAGGGTGCCATTATACCCTTCAACCAAACCTGCTGACTGGGGATGATTGGCGCTGTGGAATTTCTGTGTAATTCCAAGGCCCTTACACACACTCTTCATCACACTCCCCACAAACTCACTTCCGTTATCAGACCATACAATCCGTGGCATTCCATACCGAGGAAAGTATTCCTTCAGTAGGATTTTCGCAGTGGACAGAGCGGTATTGTCTTTGAGAGGATAGGCTTCAATCCATCGGGAGAATGCGCAAACCACAACTAAAACATATTTCAGGTTATTGCATCGCTCCATATGGATGAAGTCTAGCTGAATCACCTCAAAGGGACATGAAGGGGGAGCAAAATGGCCAGGAGGTGTAGGGGTTCCCTTACCAGGGTTGTACATCATACATATCATGCAATTCTTAACCAATCTCTCAGCACATTTAGTAATACCGTCATTCTTCCATACAGGAGACAACAACTTGCAGATACCTTTCGCACTAATATGTGCTAAACCGTGTGCCATCGTCACAACAGCTAGCACATACGCATCCAGCAACATCCATCTCTTATGCTCCGACAGATCGATCCAGCAGCCATTCACATCCAACTTTCCCGTACTCTCTTTCCACTTAGTCTTTTCGGTCTCGGTGGCCTCATTCTGAATCGCTTTCACGCTCTCTATAGTGTCTTCACACATACCCGTTTCTGTAGGCCACCTTACCGAACTCGTCACATACATTCTAGTGCTAAGATTCCGGGCAGTCTCCTTAGCAGTCTCATCCGCAAACGCATTACCACGACCAACATCATCCGTCACCTTACGGTGCGCACTACATTTAACAATCGCCACCTGCTTGGGCAATGTAAGTGCGTCCAAAAGATCGTTCACAAGTTGTCCATGCTGAATCTTCGTGCCATGCGACGTCATAAACCCTCTCTCTCTCCACAATCGTCCAAAACTGTGCGCAAACCCGAAAGCATACTGGCTGTCAGTAAACACATTCACCCGTTTCCCTTTCGACAACACACACGCTCTAGTCAAAGCAATCAGCTCTGCCGCCTGAGCAAAATTCTGATTCAGTCTCGCAGTCTCCACAACCGTACTCAATGTTACCACAGCATACGCAGTCGTTACATCACCATTTCTCAACTTAAAACACAACCCATCCACATACAGAGTCCCCTCGGGATCTTCCAAAGGAGTGTTTTTCAGGTCCACACGACCTTTTGTTTCCTCCTCCGTTCGTAAGTAGCAGTCATGAGGTGCTACTTCATCTGATTCCATACTAATTGGCAACAAAGTCGCCGGGTTCAGGACATTAAAACGTTTTAATTGGATATGACTTGCCAAAAGCGTCAACTCGTACCCGGACAACCTTGCACTCGTCAGGTGTTGGGTCTTCGTACGATTCAAGAGAGTGTCAACTGCATGCGGAACCATCACCGTAAGCATATTATCCATGACCAATCCTGCTGATTGTCGGATGGACACCGCAGCTGCCGCTGTTGCTCTCAAACAACTCGGCAATGCTCTAGCTACCGGGTCCAAGGTCGAGGAAAAATATGCACATGGACGCTGCTTACCACCGAACTGTTGCGTCAAAACACTCAACGCACAACCTTCTCTCTCGTGAACGTATAGTGTAAACGGCTTACTGTAGTCAGGGGTACCTAACACAGGAGCCGAACACAACGTGTCACGTAGTTCAGAAAAACTTTTCTGACATTCTTCCGTCCATGGCAAAGGAGTTGGAACATCCTTGCACGTAAGAGCCACCAATGGTTTCGCTAACAATGAAAAATTTGGAATCCATTGCCTGCAGTATGACGTGATACCTAAAAAGGCACGCACATCTCCCTGAGTTGTTGGCACAGTCATTCGAGCAATCACTGCAATTCTCTCTGGGGTCAACCTTCTTCCCTCCTTTGACAATAAGTGACCTAGATAGGTTACTTCTTGGCAGCAATATTGCAGTTTAGAAGGTGACACCTTGTGATGTAGGTCACAGAGATGCTGCAACAACGACACCGTAGCCGTTTTGCAAATGTCCTGAGTGTCTGCAGCCACCAATAGGTCATCGACGTATTGGATCAAGGCCGCACCGGCCGGCAACACAAACGCATCAAGTTGGCCTTTCAAGGCTTGACTGTATATCGATGGACTCTCACAGTAGCCCTGAGGAGCACGTTTAAACCTAAAGCTGCGGCCACCAAGAGAGAAACCGAAAAGGTCTCTACTCTCCTCAGCAATCGGAATGCTGAAGAACGCATTCTTCAGATCGATCACTGAGAACCAAGATGCAGAAGCTGGAATCAGAGTCAGTAGAGCCGTAATGTCAGACACCACAGGGAACTGAGGAATCACAATTTTATTCACCTCCCGTAAATCGATAACAAAACGATAAACAGGGGGCTTCGACGGATCAGTACGCTTCAAAATGGGCAGCACAGGACTATTGCACATGTTTCCCCGAGTCTCCTCAATGACGTCTTTCTCAATCAAATCGTAGATGATAGCTAACAACGCTCGCTCTCCATCAAGGGAGATACGATACTGAGGACTACGTGGCAATCGCACATTAGATTTCAAGTGAACAACATAAGGGGAGATATCAAGCAGGCCCACGTCATTGGGACCTGTTGCCCACAAAGATGCAGGAAGAGAACTCAATTCCGGTGGAAGTTTGTTGAGAGACAAGTACATTGGAGAGATAACTCTCTCACCCAAAGTAAGCTTTACTCCCGAAGGAGAACAATACAAAGTTGCATACAGACGTTTTAGCAAATCCAGGCCCAAAAGATTTTCACCACAACCAGTAGTCAAAATCAAAGGAGCTTTCAGCTCACGGGGCCCAATTGTAAGGGGCAAAGGCGCGAAACTGGATTGCTAACAGGAGCGCCAGAGAATCCAACGGAAACATTTGTTAAGCCAGACAAAGGTGCGCCAGGGAGTTTCGAATGCATGATGGAACTTTTCGCTGCACCAGTGTCCAACAGAAAAGGCTCAATGATGCCCGAGGTGGCAACTGCGACGTAAGGCCCTCTCTGATCAACCGGAACTGATACTACTCCCTCTCCTTGTCTATGGCTGTCCTAGTAATTACCGTCGTCAGTGCCCTGATCAGCGTAATAATCGTCTATGTTGTACTGCGCAGATCTTCCTTGCGACAATCCACGCTGATCGAAACAATTATTAGAATCTGAAGAATTATCAGAACGATCATTTTGAACACCGCGGCCTCTACCACGCGATGCTTGTTGTGGACCACTACGACCTCCTCTAGATGAACTACCACTATTGCGATCACGCAAAACTGGACAGTCGAATTTCAAATGACCCTCACCCCTGCAATAGGCACACTGATTGTACCCCAACGAAGATCTCTGCGAAGAGGAGTCATTTCGTGATTGCGACCTATTCGACTGAGACTGTGATCTATTCCGCTGTTGCGAATCATTCTGATTCGAACGTGGAGGATACGCTTGCTGCAACAACACTTTAGTTTTGAGCTCTTTTGTCTTTTTATCGGCACAGTCATTTTCCTCTTTCTCCCTATTCTCATAATACTGTGCCGTAGCCAATATTTGAGCAGAAGTAGAAACAGCCCACGCACTCTCAGAATTTCGTAGTTTGTTGCTTAAGTCCGGCAACAGATTAGACACAAATTTGTCCACGAACAACCTCTGACCTCCCTTGGTACCCATATCCTGACCACTATGATCGATGAATGCCTCCTCAAATCTCGTAAAGAAATCAGAGACACTCTCGTCCTTCTTTTGTTTGCAGGCGGACAATTTGTCCCAATTCACCTTCATAGCTGGCATAAGCGTTTTCATAAGGGTAATAATTCTCTGAGGGAGATTAGCAATCAGCTGTTCAGGTTTAGCCCCACCAACTTGCAAGGCATCCGCCGCTATAAGAGCAGCCCAATCACCACCTAATGCTGCCACATGATTTTCTTGACGAATTTTTGCCCAAACCTGTTGCGGAACTACGTTACCAAACAGCATATCAATGTCAGCAAGGTTCATAACCGTAGCATCCACTAGCTGCGACAATTCTTTATAGTACCCTGCAGGATTCTTGCGAGGGTCAGGCAAAGATTGCTTCGCTTGCAAAACTTCCGATCGTTTCCAAGGAAGGTGTATCCACACTCTCTGAAAATATGGCGGAATAATGGGATTAGCATTAGGGTCGCCAGGCATCCACACCGGTGGAACCTCGCGCATGGGATACTGACCAGGCGCTTCTAGCGGTCCCTCAATGTCTTCTACAAACAATGCCTGAGGCATTATAGAAGCACGAAAAGACAACAACTGCTCGACAGCACGTCGAACATTGGTGCCTACTAACATTCCGCTCGCAAACTGAAGCTGAAGATTAGTCAAAGCAGTCAATACATCGTCAGATGCATCAGCCGATATTTGGTCACGTAAAAGCTTGCACATTTCTTCAAACACGACCCTTTGTGTTGGTACGTTGAATTGACAAAACGTATCAAGCACCACACGTGGAGGAATTCTAAGGGGGTATTTCATCCAACCCATCGCCATATTATGCAATGTGTCACGTTCCCTACTACCGGGAAGCTGACTTCGTCTTTGAGGACCATGCGAACCAGCGGACTCAAGAATAGGTCCAAGAGAATTAAAGAAGTTAGCTGCAACAGAAGGAGTACGACGTCGAACAGATGGAGAAGAAGAGTAGCACAACGGGGTAACAAGAGAAGCGTCGGAAATAGAAGGGACAGCAGGAGTAAGTAGAACAGTAGAGGCAGCGGGAGCAGGAGTATGAGGAAGTGCAAGCGGAGGAGCAGTAGGGACGGAAGCAG
Organism: Lissotriton vulgaris; assembly: GCF_964263255.1. Lineage (NCBI taxonomy): Eukaryota > Metazoa > Chordata > Amphibia > Caudata > Salamandridae > Lissotriton > Lissotriton vulgaris. The sequence continues at coordinate 38,036,524 of NC_141699.1, read as the reverse complement.
GCAAGGGAGCAGAAACAAGCGGAAGAGCGGGTACAGGTTGGGGAACAGGAACAGGTGGAGGAACAGGGACTGGGGGAACCACAGGAACTGCGGTACCCTGTGCGTACGGAGGTGGCGACTTCATGAGATAGGACAGCAAAGGGTCCTCCACTGTTTCCTCCTTCTTATCCGTTCCCGTCGGTAAAGCGGGATAACACTTATCTATAGTCATACGCTGCAATCTATCGAAAACTTCCTTTTCCTTTTCCTCCTTATCTCGCTGGAACTGCTCTGCATTTTTTACCGTTGTAACAATTCCTTCTCTCTTATTACGTTTTATCTGTTTGATCTCTCTCTGCTTGGCTTCTTTACACCACAACTGAAAGGAATCAAACATGGCCGGCCTTGCTTTTCTTTGGAACAATTTAGCCTCAAGATTATCTAATATCGGGGTCTCGAAACTACCATGGGGTGGCCAACTGACTACACCGTCTTTTTTAGTATACCGAACCCAACACTCATTGAATGTAATTGGACCTAATCCATGTTTACTGTACAGTTCGTAAGTTGGAGTTCCAACCGGAGGTATCGTACACGAGTCCTCCAGTCGGGAATCCACACCACAACTTCTAAAACAACTGAACAAAGTACTACGGCCAGGCATCTTGCCCACCAACTGAGTTTCACAAACTCCAAGGGTTATAGGATTTACAATGTCCCTGCAAAGAGCAAAAACCCTCGGTTTTTGGCGACTGCAGACGTCAAATATCACAACAAAGAACCAAGTACTAAGAACCACAAAAGCAATGGAACCATGCAACAGCTAAGCACCCACAACTAAGGACTCTGGGAGCGACCCACAAATACTTAACTCAAAGATCGATGGCGTCACCAGGAAGGCCCGTCAATCGTCTCGCTGTACCAAGGTCTACGCCAGCCGCCAAAACAGGTCTACAGTCAGGGCAGCAGTCCGTCGCAGCCGTCAGGAGGCGGGAATCTTCGCGGGAAAAGTCGTCGGGCCACTTGTTTCGACAACAGGATCGATGAAGCGGGGTGCACCTTCCCTCGGAGATTACACACGAAGTTCCTCACGATCGTCGGGCTTGGACCGGTACCACTGATGCAGCCCCACGTTGGGCGCCAACTGAAGGACTGGGTTTTTCTAAGACCCAGCGGTGCCAGGGATAACACCTAAAACCTTCGTGGGTAACCTGTTCCGGCGTACAAATGACAGAGACACGGGACACTTCCTTCGGCGTCAAAGATTCGAGGTTTATTTACTGCAGGGAACACAGAAGTCACAGGAAGTACAGCATGTGTAGGTTCAAGGAGTCTGATTCAAATTGTATCTGTGGATCGCTCCTTTTATACTGTTTTCTCTCATAGGTTAACATGGTACGCAAAAGATTACAACCTGGTTCCCATCGTAAAGACCATAAGGGGTCGCTTTCATGTATTCAGGGCCCGGAACATAAGTACAGTGGCGTTTGGTAGTTCCCAACTGTAAAAACACATCTTCCCACCATTAGTACATTCCAATCAGCAGTAAACAGATCGAGGAGAGGACAGAAACAGGTGCAGAGGAAGACGAGGACAGTGAACAGAACGAAAAGGGTGTAAAAGGGGTGGTACCAGGAAACACGAGTTGCAGGCATCAAAGGGGACGTGCCTAATGAATGCACAACTAAGACAATAGACCGGCACGGCAAGATGAGCCTCGAGCGGGGCCATCTGCCTTACAGTGTCATCCCCCTCATCATAAAGACACCTTCAAAGGAAACGTGTCTTCCACAAGAGTTTGGGAATCTAAGGGTCGCAAAGCGGACAGCGTCCGTTCGCTGGCTACCTGAGGGCAAGAAACAAAATGGATGCCATATCTAAGATGGAACCCGTGGGTTCAGATGAAGAAACCCACGAAACAGATGAACGGTTTAGGCTAGTACAGCGAAAACGCGTACACCCACTAAACTCGTCATTTGCGGTTCGTAGATACCAGACTCGACCATATTCGTGCGAGTCGAAAACACCACTTACGATTGTCACGGAACCTCAGAGTGGCTGCGCCCCAGTGCCACATTGAGCTGTGGCCCAGTCCTTCTTTTTATTTAAATCAACAAATCTCAATGTCTCATGGGCTTTCAGCTCTCCTGGGCTGGGTGAATTCGACTTTTCCCCCAATGGACCAGAAAGACTGTGGGGACTTTGGTGGGTGGAGATAGCAGATGCCTAAACCAGAGACACGCTCTTTCTAATCCACGGTGTGTACTATGTCTATCAACATCCGCATTAGCATTTGACTATGAAAGGTTTGTAGATGTGTTTGTGAGTAACAACTGGGACCTGATGCACCCTCTCCTTCACCAATCATTTTAGGGTTTTCAGCTATCAAAATTGAAATTACGTGATGCTCAAATGTCATGTGCTGAAGCATAATGGACAAGAATATCCATTTTACGGTAATATCGATGTTAAAAATATCTATGTTGTTAATATACTTCACAAAAACATTGATGTTAATAGTACAGTTTTGAAATTATTTTTATGTTATGAATTGTAAAATTATCATTAGTGTTTTTTATTATAGTTTGCGGGTTGTGGCGAATATAGGGGTACAGGGTGGGAAATAAATTGATTGTCATCAATAATACATTTTTTATTAACATTAAATATGCAATTGATAATTCATTGGGTTAATTGTGCAATTTTATTTTTTAATTACATTGGGTTATAGGTGCAGGTTGTTAGGTTTGTAGGGGTATAGGGTGGGAAGTTTTTAATGACAATTATTTAATAGTTTTTTTAATTATTATTAATTATTTAGTTATTAGTTAATTATGTAACCTGTGTAATTATTTGCATTTTTTATTAATATTTTTGGTGTAGGTTGTGGGTTTTGTAGGGGTAAAGGAAATTACTTATAATATTTAATAATTAATGTTAATCATTACTAATTAATATATTGGCAAATAATTAGGTAAATTGTGTAATTAAACATTATTTGTAAGTTATATTTGAGGTGCGGGTTGGTGTGTTTGGAGGGGTAAAGGCTGGGAAGTTCCAGAAATATATACAATTTATTATCAGTTAATTTTTATTAATTGTTTAGTTGATAGTTAATTATGTAAATTATGTAATTAAGAAATGTTTTAAAATATATATTGAGTGCGAGTTGTAGGATTTCTAAAGATAAAGGGTGGGAAGGTAATTAAATATCATTTAAATTTTTTATTAGTGAATTAATTGTAATTGTTTAATTGATACAATATTATGTAAACTTTGCAATTATTAAAATTCCTAGATATATTTTTTGTGTGTGTTGTTTACTTTGTGGAGGTATAGAGTAGCAAGTTATGTAAGTAATTATACATGTACAAATAGTTATTTGTTGTTTAAAAGAAATGTGCTATTTATTATGTAATGTTTTAATTGTGTTATGCTTTTTAACTGTTAATAACATTAAGGGGCCTATTAGGATGCAGCCTCGGAGGCGGACCGCTTAGCAATCGGCCGCTCGGTTTACTTTCCGACCGGCACATTATAATTGCGGCAGTCAGAAAGTAAACCGGTCGGTTATTCCGGCTGGCTTCCGACGGACGCAAAGAGCCTGTTGTCCGATCGGAACCAGCTCGTAATACCAACGGGTGGGTGTTTTCGCCCTTGGGATTATGATGCACAGTTTCCAGAATGGTTTCATGCCGGCCTGTCCGAGAAAGAAACCATGTTGGAAAGCGTGTTTATGGGTGCACAGTACGGCACCTTTAGGTGCGCAGCCTCCTGTTGGGGGCCAGGAAGGCACCTACGGTGCCTCCCTGTTGATCCCTGCACCCCACAGCAGGCATCTTAAGGTGCCTGCCACGGGGTGCAGGGATAAACAACACATCCCATTTCTCAATGGAACAAGTGTTACGGGCCGTTTACGGCCGTAACACACGCTCCCATTGAGAAATGGCATTGTAATCAGTCCCTATTTGTAGTTAAAATATAGTGTGATATTTTAATTGCACTATTATTATTATTATTTGTTCAAATTGTTTTATTTTAAAATATTTCCCAAATTTTTTAATAAAGATGTAATTGTTTTCATTTAAATAAAATATATATATATCTATATTCCAAATTTAAACATTTATTGTTGTTGTTATTTAATGTAGTTGTTAAAATATATTATTTGTTGTAAGTGAGCTACTCTCTATCGATTTCCCTACTGTGGCAGACATTGGAGTGGGAATGGTATTCGTATTATACCTACAATTTTATAGTTTTGTTCATATTGCTTACATTTATATTATTATTGTTATCATGTTTCTGTTTATTTAAAATTATATTATTTTTATCTTTTAATGTTTAGAATATGAAATATATTTTGTATGTAATATTTTATTTGGTTTATGTTTTTGTGTCTAAATAAATTGGTATGTTTTTTAGATTTTTCCCCATTTTTTGTTCCATTTTATTGTATAAATGTATATATATTCATATATATATTTATTTGTTATTTTTTAAGTTTACAAAAAATGTGTACATTGTAACATAAATTATAGTTATTATTTTAAAAATAATTTTAAATTACATATGTTTGAATAAACACACATATATTTTGTTTTATTTTTAAATAGGTGTGAAATTTATAGAGAATTCTTGTATTATTTAAATATACATAACTTACACTATATTACTGCTTAATGTTAATATATTTCATCTCTGCCACGGTCTTCATGGAGCAGGAACCGCCATGAAACCTGTGGCGGAGAGTAAACTTGTAATATCCTTAGCGGGACCGATGTGGTTCCACCCAAGCATATTAGTGCCACTACACCCCCGTACCACTGCCAGGGAATGGTGGTTCCCTGGTGCTGCAGTGGTGCAAGGGCGGTCTGACAGCCCCAATTGCAATAGTGCGGTCAGGAGACTGCTACCGCCGTGCCCCCGCAAGTCTGGCGGTTTATGGACTGCAAGACTCATACTCAAGGCCTAGGTCGTGTGAAAAGCCATATACAAAGCCCCTAAAGTACAGCCCCAACCAGCTAATTAGAACGAGAGAGTGGACAGTGGCATTGCAATGAATGGACTCCACAGGAGGATGTATGACGGTACAACGCATACCGTCACAACGCATCCCTTTACCACGCATCCCTTACAACGCAAGTCGTTACCACGACTTGCGTTGGGGGTGCGGATTTCGAATAGTATCATTTACTATTCTAACACCAGTCCCTGTGGACCCTAGGGAAGGTGTTGGGATAGTAAATTTACTATTTTTAATCCTTTAGCGCCCTCCAGCGCAAGTCGTGATAACGACTTGCGTTGTAAGGGATGCGTGCTAAAGGTACCGCGTTGTAAAAACTTCGTGGTAAACGATGTTTACCCACAGGATCTTGCTAATATTTTAAAACTGCTGTCCTGTTTGGAGAAATCCTAAAAATGTAAACTTGTGACTTTTGAAAGACCTAGTTCTATGAAGTCCTTCATCATCACAAGCTCCTGCTATATAAATCAATATAATACAAATAAAATAAATATTAGAGTCACCTTCAGATTCATATCAAAAGGACACTCGCGAGTGATTTCAACATCCTGCCACAAATTAGAAATATTTTGATAAGATTTTATTTTCCGACACCAACATGTCCCTGGCAAAGGAAGAATGGCGAACATTGTATCCTCTGGCACAGCATTTATGACTTGCATTATTTTACCTGGCATATGTGGCCTTATTTATGAGGCACTTACGCAGCTTTTGTGTCACTTTTAGTCATGTTGCGGCGGCAGCGGCGGCGGCATAAAAAATGCACCGCAACGCGCCATATTTACAAAGTGATGCATCTAGGCAGATGCATCACTTTGTAAACCCTGGTGCCACGTTATACCTGTGACACCCACCCTGCAGGTATAATGCATGCAGGGGTGGGCGCTCCGGTGCAGAAAAGACTCGTAGAAGTGTTGCAGTGAAATCTATGAGATTTCACTGCAACACTTCTATGGCCATAGTGTGTCAAATCCGTACGCCTGTTTGAAGCAGGCATAAGTTGTGAGACAGTGACTTTCACATGGGGCTTCCCCCATGTGGAGTGACACATTGCTGAAGTTACCTCTGTTTCCAGACACACTCCAGCAATGCGCCACTTTTGTGCTGACAGATACATCAGGATTCCTGACGTATCTGTCAATCCTTGCGACATGGAGCACCATACAATAAATACGGCGCATCCATGATGTTGCAAGGAGGGTGCATTGAAAAGTGTTTTATCACTGTTTTACTGTGGCGATGCAACACTTTTCATAAATGAGGCCCATAATGCACAGGAGCTGTTTTTCCAGTGTCATAACGACACATGAAGGTCGCCCTGCAAGATATGCTGAGGGGGCCGATAACTCTAAGCTACCTTCTTCTGTCTCCATAACATCCTTTAGGAATGCGTTAATTACACAAATATGAAATACTACATAGGACAGGCCATTATCAGGAGATTGATTTACATAGTAGAAGGCTGAGTGCATGTCCCTTACCTAAGAGATACATGAAGACAATAAAAATGACCTTCACATTTTTGAATAAGTCAATTGCATTTATGTAGCTATATGTGTCTGTGGGTAGGTGATTGTAAGTGAGTGTGTCTGTTTGTATGTGTTCGTACGTGTGTGCGTCTGTGTGTGTGTGTGTTCGTACGTTAGTGTGTGTCTGTGTGTGTTAGTGTTTGTACTTGTGTCTGTGGGTGTTAGAACATGTGTGTCTTTGTGTGTGTTCATATATAAAGACATACAGAGAGAGGGAGAGAGAGAAAGATATGTTCTATATAGATATTCAGAGGCTTCTTTGCAAGAGGCTGCACCACCAGAGAGTCACTTTATTTGAGGCTCCAGTGGCGCAAGCCTATCAGTCATATCTGTGAGGCCACACAAAGCCACTCTGCGGGGCCGATTTACAAGCCCCTTGCGTCACTTTTTCGCCGCTGTTGCGTCACTTTAGTGATGCAGCAGTGGCGGAAAAGTAGCCGCCATTTACAACGTGACTCATCTAGGGAGATGTGTCACGTTGTAAAGCCCTGCGTCACATTATACCTGCGCCCGGTATATGTATGCAGGGCAGGCGTTCCCATGTAAAACTAATGCTGTCAAATTTACAACATTTCATTGCGTCACTCTAGGCATTCACTGCGTCAAAATCCCTACGTCTGTTCAGACCAAGCGTAAGGATTGACGCAGAGCATTTTACATGGGACCTACCTATGTTTTCTGGCGCATTGTTGGAGTTGCGTCACTTTTGTGACAAACTCCAACAATGTGTCACTTTTCCTCCAACAGATGCGCCAGCATTTCTGACGCATCAGCAATTCCTTGCGCCAAGGTGCGTTGTATTGTAAATACAGCGCATCCATGGTGGCGCAAGGACATTTGGAGGGGGACGCAAGGAAACTGACGCATCTATGCAGATGCGTCAGTTCCTTGTAAACCTGCCCCTGCGTATGCAGATGCGTCAGTTCCTTGTAAATCTGCCCCTGCGTACCTTTCATTGCCTCATGGGTATGGAGTAAGACAATGAAGTACAAGTCGCTGCCTTGCCTTACTCTGCTTCAAGGAGGCGTTTCATGGGTGCTGCGGTGGGTTTTCCCCCACATCTCCCATGGATTTTGAGGCAGCCTTACTTTACTTCATCACATAGACCTGGGGCAGGGCCAAAAACTTACGCCTCCCCAGAGCAGGCGTAACTGGGAGAAATATTTTCATTTTTTCTTGTTTTTTCCTCTCTCCGTATGTGCTGCATTCTGCTAGTTTCTGGATAGTTTTTGTGCAGGAAGGAGACACTAATTCCACAAAAACAATTCTTACAACACAGGCACCATTGCACCACCACGGTACAAGGGTGCCTGCCTTAGCGCAAGGCTGCCGAAATTGCCCCAGTGTGGGGGAGGAAGGAAAGGACTGCACTGTATTTTACAAATACAGTGCATTCCGGCTCTTTCACATTAGTGTAGCGCGGCCGAATAATAAGACTTGCGGCGCTGCCTTACGCTAATACCCCGTAAGCAAGGGCCTCAGTGTGTATGTGGAGGCATAGAGGGCATTATGAGGTATAGAATTCCTTCCATCACACCACAGGTAGGCAGTGCCGATTACAAGTTTCAGGGGGAGCTCCTGACAACACCCTGAGCAGCACACACCCACAGAACACGGCTGAGCACTCATGGAGGCAGAAAGGCCTCAGGGAACTAAAGTGACTTCCTGAGTGGCCTGTGGCCTTTCAAGCCAGGACGACTTATGGAGTGGATCAGACAAGAATGTCTTCTTTCCTTTGAGAGCTGCCTGTCGTGGAACGCAGGCGGAAGTGACGCAAGATATCAGAGAACAGCAGTCAACTGTCGCTGGAGTCTCTTTTATCTCCTTTGGAAAGCAACTTAAACAAGAAAGGCAGCGACTCTGGAAGACCAACAAGAGAAGGATGAAACAGCAAGAGAGAAAAAGAGACTGAGAGAATGCAGTGCTGTGGACTGAATTACACCTTCACATTTCACAACTCACCAGAGTGATGGTTAATGTTACACAATAAAGTAGATGAACAGAAAGAGAGATGAATATAAGTTTGATTTACATTCTTTGGCAGGGATATCAGGAAACTGCAGCTTGGCTTGAAGGAATGTATGACAGCCAGTTGCGTCTGGCATTAATCGAGGGTGGGGGAGCCGGGGGTCGCAAGGGGAGGGTCGCGCAGGGAGGAGGGGGTAAAATTAATAATGAAAAGAATTGTACCTGTCCGCTAGCCGGGTCCCATGTTCTCTCGGCCAATGCTCCAGCTCGGGAGCAGGAAGTAGGTAGCCTCCCTCCCCTCCCCTAAGCCAATCACAATGCTGCAATGGCAGTGTTGTGATTGTTGGGGACGCCGCCCAGCCAGGGGCTTCCCGGGAGGCCATTTTCTCCATGCAGGTGCATTGCAGCCTGCATGGAGAAAGGGCAGAGAGTGCATGACTGGTTTGGGCAGCCCCAGGTGGTACACCACTACTCCCCTGCTCACAGAGCAGCCCTGCCCACCCGCAACCAAACCCTTCTGCTTTCTCGCAGTGCGAGAAGCAGAAACATTAAATCGTAGCAATTACCATATTATTTTTCTTCTTCTCGCACTGCGGGAAAGCAGTGGGGTGATAGTTCTCCGCCCTACCGGAGGAGCCGCCCCTGATGAGACCGAGTCACAATGGAGACAAGGAAAGTCCGTGAAGCAGGCTTGGCTGCCGGTATCTCGCTTCAGGCAAGAAAAAATAAATTAGGGAAGTTGCAGCTGCATACACTGACCCCTATGCCCAGCAGCAGGAGAGACGCTGTTCAATCAATCAGAACAATCAGAACAATTGTAAAGCGCACTACTCAACCGTGAGGATCTCAAGGTGCTGGGGGCTGGTGCTACTGCTCGAATAGCCAGGCCTTGAGTAACCTCCTGAAGGTTAGTAGGTCCTGGGTATGCTGTAGGAGGATGGGGAGTGGGTTCCAGGTCTTGACAGCGAGGTGGGAGAACAATCTATCGCCGGTGTTTGATCTTCGGATGCTGGGAATGGTGGCGAGGACGAGGTCGGCGAAGTGGAGCTGGCGGCTTGGGGTGTAGAAGGTAAGTCGTTTGAGGTATGCTGGTCCGGTGTTGTGGAGTGCCTATGTGCGTGGCTGAGGAGCTTGAAGGTGATCCTCTTGTTGAGAAGGAGCCAGTGTAGGTCTCTCAGGTATGGTGAGATGTGGCTGTGGTGAGGGATGTCGGGGATCAGGCGTGCAGAGGCGTTCTGTATGCGATGAAGTTGTTTCAGGAGTTTGGCCGAGGCTCCCACGTAGAGGGTGTTTCTGTAGTCCAGCCTGCTGCTGATGAGGGCCTGGGTGACTGTTCTTCTTGTTCCGGTCAGGATCCATCTGTAGATCTTGTGGAGCATGTGGAGGGTGTTGAAGCAGGAGATTGAGACGGCGTTGACTTGCTTGGTCATGGAGAGTGTTGAGTTGAGGATGTACCCCAGGTTGCGTGTGTGGTCGGTTTATGTCGGTGCTGCTCCCAGTGCGGTCGGCCAGCAGGAGTCGTCCCAGGCTGAGGGGGTGGAGCCATGGATGAGGACCTCCATCTTGTCCGAGTTCAGTTTCAGACAGCTGTTCTTCATCCACTAGGTGGCGGCCTTCGTTCCTTCGTGGAGGTTGGTTTTGGCGGTGAGGGGGTCCTTGGTGAGGGAGAGGATCAGCTGGTTGTCGTCGGCGTAGGAGTTGATGTTGAGCTCGTGCAGTCGGGTGGCGTGGGCGAGCGGTGCCGTGTAGACATTGAACAATGTCAGGATGAGGGATGACAAGACGGAGGTCCTCATCCTTGACTCCACCCCCTCAGCCTGGGATGACTCCTGGTGGCCAACAGCACTAGGAGCACCCCCACACCCACCAACCACGCACAAAACCTAGGGGCATCCTCGACTCCACACTCTCCATGACAAAGCACGTCAACGCCGTCTCCTCCTCCTGCTTCAACACCCTCCGCATGCTTCACAGGATCTTCAAGTGGATCCCCACCGAAACTAGAAGGATAGTCATGCAGGCCTTCATCAGCAGGAGACTGGACTACAGTAAAGCACTCTACGCAGGAGCCTCGCCAAAATCCTGAAAAGACTCCAGCGCATCCAGAACGCCTCCGCTTGCCTGATCCTGGACATCCCCCGCCACAGCCACATCACCCCCACCTGAGATACCTGGCACTGGCTCCCCATCAACAAGAGGATCACCTTCAAGCTCCTCACCCACGCACACAAGGCATTCCACAACACCGGACCAGCATACCTCAACAGAAGACTCAGCTTCTACAACCCCGCCCGCCAGCTCCGCTCCGCAGACCACGCCCTCGCCGCCGTCCCCCGCATCCGAAGAATGACCACCGGCGGCAGATCATTGTCCCACCTCGCTGCCAAGATGTGGAACACCCTCCCCATCCGCCTACGGCAGACCAAGGACCTTCTAACCTTCAGGAGACTCCTCAAGACCTGGCTGTTCGAACAGTAGCAACAACCCCCACCCCCTAGCGCCTTGAGCCCCTCAGGGGAATGTAGTGCCCTTTAAAAATGTTATGTTCAATTGATTGCTTTTGGCGGATCTGATGAGGTGATGGTGTCTGCGGATGGTGTTCTTGTGGGCTGCATAGCTGTCCGGTGTCTGTTCGCGGTGCCATTTCTTCTCTAGTTTTCGGCAGGTTTGCCTGGAGGCCTGGAGGTCCACGGTGAACTAGCTGGCTCTCTTGTTGGTGCGTCTGTTGGAGGGTTTCTTGATCGGGCGAGAGTGTTCGGCGCATGCATCGATCCATCACCTCAGGTTGCGGGCGGCGATATTGGAGTCGGTGGGATCTGTGGGTGGGCTTCGGGCGAGGGTGGTGTTTAGCTGGTCTTTGGTGACTTTGCTCCAGCTGAGGCAGGTGATCTGTTGAGTGCATTAGTGTGTGGTGGGTTTACGGAAGGTGAGGTGGATGCAGCAATAGTTGGTCCAGTGGAGTTCAGTGGTGTAGTTGAAGGTGACGTTGGAGCTTGCGGAGAAGATGGGGTCAAGCGTGTGGCCGGCGGAGTGGGTGGGCGTTGTGACAAGCTGTCTGAGTCCGAGGTTGTCAATCAGGGTGGTAGAGTTGTTGTTGTTGTTGTTGTTGTTGTTCTCAAGGTGGAAGTTCAGGTCTGAGTCCGAGATTGTCAATCAGGGTGGTAGAGTTGTTGTTGTTGTTGTTCTCAAGGTGGAAGTTCAGGTCTCCGAGGAGGGTGTAGGGTGGTGTTGGGGTATGTGTGGATCTGGAAGTTTAGGTGTTGAGGGTGTCGTTGGTGCTGGTCGAGACCCTGAGGGTGGACAATGGTGATTCTACCTCCTACTCCGTTGGTGTGGTCCCTGCAGGTGATCTTATAGCTGTCCGGGATGGTTATGGCAATGTCGGGTGCCGAGGAGGCGTACATCCAGGTCTCTGTCAGGAAGGCGACATCCAGGAAAGATCTGTCGAGCAGGTCCCAGAGTTCGATGGCGTGTTTGCATGCGGAGCGGGTGTTCAGTAATATGCATCTGAGGTTCTGTCGCGGTGGGCGGATTGGCGGCTCGGAGGCTGGTGAAGCTGCAGCTCCGGCAGGAGAAGAGTCCTTTGGTGTGCTTCGGGGCAGCAAGGAAGCAGGTGTGCGGTCATCTGGTGTTGAGTGCGTGGAGTGTGCTGATGGTGGAGTGGCGGTCGGTGTGGCATTCGCGGGGACCAGGGGGTCTGGCGCTGGGCGAGGTCCAGGCGCGGACGGTCACAGACGGGCTTGCCTTAGGTGCGCCTTCAGCGCGCCAGCAATGTAAAAGGGCCAGCCCTCATGGGAGGTTACGGAAGCAGAAAAGGCGGCACTAATGATTGACTACTAAGCCTATTCACAAATCAAAAGCAATCATTTAGAATGGACAGTAACAGGAGCCAATTGAAAAGATGGGAGGAGCCTAAAGTCCGTACCTGAATACAACATGTCTCGAAGAGACAGCGCAAGTGCTGCCTAGGCACGACCTAGAAAATTATTCACATTGATAATAGTAGATTTAATTAATGAGTTGAATGGATCAAATGTACCTTCACAAAATGTTAGCAGAGGTCACTGGTACATGCCGTCTTGAATCTCACCCGATTGTAACTTGTACCAGTAATCTCTGCTAAAACAAGCTGAGATTTCTGTACTTTTATTAGACTTCTTGGGTGTGTTGTCCCCTTCTAAATGACAAAACTACACCCCAGTCGAAGAAACTTCTTTGCTCTGGCTGACTCTTTTGCATTTCGCACGCTATACATGTGGTTCCATTTCTCCTTCCACCCCGTTATCGCATTGCCAAAACAAAAGGCTGTCTCCCTAATACTAGCGTCAAACTGTACCTTCAAATCTCGCTCTAAACCTCTGGGGGGACATTGCTGGGGTGGGGGGGATAAAGCAAAATAAAACAGGACCACAGTGAAAAATATGTAGCCCAGATCTTCCAAAGTGCTCGTTTTATGCTTCACCAGACCTAGCTCCATTTTGTCTGGACAGCCTGGTCCCAACCATGGGGTTTTCCAGTAATGGCTAACTTATCTGTTCACTAAGTTTACTTGTGTAAAAAGAACACGCTGGTTTCAGATTGACCCTGGAACTCAACAGTAAGTCATAAATGAGGCTCCAAAGAGAAAGCAACCAGGGTAGGGACAGCACAGCAGGACAAACAAGCATTGTAAATGCAACAGGTTTTGCATTTGTTGGAGTTGGAGCTATTGGCATTATAAATGTCAATATTTTTTACCTATCCAATAGATATACCTTCCCCACCAAAACGTGGCATCTATGTGCATGCAATAGAACAAAAATGTACAAAACTTTTCCACAGTTAATAAACAGATAAAGATAAAGGTCTGGTAATCAGAGTCAACATTTATGGATGAAGAACCTGCTGACAAGTCCTCCAAGGTTGTGAGCACTACCACTGTTTCATGACTGTCTGAACCTCTGCCCCACTTGACAAAGAATAAGGAGGTAAGTGGTTTCATTGCAGATGTAGGACATTAAGGATTTTTTTTTTAATTGTGGGGTGGGGTGCAGACGGGTTTGCCGGGACCCAGCCTGGACTGAGTGTCTAGTTGGGAATCGGGAAAGGATGGGAAATAATTGACATTTTAAGTTGGATGTTCTGACGATCCTTGCGTTGAATACAATTGATGGAAATGCTGATTGTCTAAGAAATCAAATAAAATTTATTTTAATGAAATATATATAAAAAATCAAAGAATAAACATTGCCTATATTCTTAAAACAACAATATTAGAGCTTCCGATTTGGCAGGTGTTTTTAGAACAGGTATATAAACCCAGAATATTTTTCATTCCCATCACAAGAAAATAAAAATATTATTGGGGAAAGTAAAATGTACTATTGGCTATGAATTACTCTAAATGAAGTCATAGTGTAAACACAGAAGGATAGCATAAAAATAAAAAAGAATAAAGATTGGAAAGAATAAAACATTGGGATAGTAAAACATGAGCCAATCAGCCTTGGTCCTAAAGTGCACTTCTTGCTAGACAAATGTGCGCGTGTAATCACAGAAAGGTCAGTCACACACAATATAGGACAGCCATTGGCTAAAATGGGCTGGCCCATCGCTCTGTGCTTTATACAGTGGTGGGCGAAAGCAAAATGTGAATGTCAGGCAAACAGACCAATGGATGAAGAGGGCTGGCCCATAGTCTTCTATGTATGTATAAATGTGCATTTATATGGTGTATTTTAATACATGAGGCTGCTGAAACAAATTACGAGTGGCTAGACAAAACTTACAAAACATGAGAAATCTTCTAGTAACAGAAGTCAGTGAAATTGCTCTCCCTCCCTCACAGCTCCACCATTAGGTGAGGCCTTCCCCCGAGCCCCTGCACTCTCGAGTGTTGGTGTTCGAAACCCTTCTCCACCAGCAGGTTTCACCTGCGCCTCATCCCTGGTGGTCCAGTGGACCTCTGTCTCCATTCTCTCGCCCCGCTTTTTCTCTCCTTTTTCACTTGTTTGTTTCCCTCACTTCTATCTACCCCTTTCACTCTCCTTCTGGGTCTTTTCTCCATTTTCTGTCGTTTTCCCCTCTTTACAAGCTCCCCCTTCACTCTCCTTCTGTGTCTTTCCTTTGTTTTTCACTCGTTTTTTACCATCATCTCAATCTCCCCCTTTCACTCTCCTTCTGTGTCCTCTGTGTCTTTCCTACACTCTTTCTTGCACTTTTGCTGCCTTATTTGCACTTTTCTCTCTCTTTTTGCCTTTTTCCTTTGCCTTTTCAGCCCAATTTTTCTCTGCCGCTGCTGCCCCCGTGGCCCCTCCCCCCAGCACGATCAGTACCACAGGCCAAATCCAGCTCCCCTCCCCGCTCCCGCCTCCAAGCTGTCCAGCCCTCCCCAACCCCTACTTAATGGCGGCCACGCCACCAGCGAGCCAAAGGCTCGTCTGCACCCGTCTGCAACCCAACTGCGACCAGCGCCAAGAACCTTGGATCTCTGAACCGCCAACGCTACGTCCCAGCGGCACTCCATTCTCTCAACCCAGGCCGCAACAACAACTGCAAGCTAGCATCACCAGCGGACACCCACGGACCATTCAGCTGTCACCGCTGCCGGCACACCTGCAGCACCGCCAAGACCACGGACCCAGCGTAACCCGCCGGCAACAACGCAACCGACTCGGAGACTCTGCAATGCATCCTCCACAAACATGCCACTGAAATCTGGGACTTCCTTATCAGCACCACCCTGGACGGAGCATTCTTTACCAAAACCTGGACCAACACCACCTCGGGACTGGACATCGCCATCGCCATTCCCCAAGGATACAAGATCAACAGGAAGGACCACCCCACCCGCCCGGGAGGAGGAATCGCCAGCATCCACAAATCCACCCTCCACCGTCCACCTGAGCACACTCCCCGACGAGCCCACAGACCTGATAGAACACCTTCCCGTCAAGATACTGGCCAGCCCTACCATCCTCTGAGGAACCCTCATCTACCAACCCCGTGGACCCCATAGACTTTTTGCCAACTCCATCACGGACATCGTCTCCCTGCATGCCATCGCGACCACCAACTACACCCTACTGGGAGACCTCAACTTCCAAGTCAACAACCAACTGGACCCCAGCACCACATCCCTCCTGGACTCCGCCAGATCGTGACCCAACCCACGCACTCAGCAGGATACACTCTCGACCCCCTCTTCCCAACAGGAAACTCCATTACCTCCAGGCAACCCACTGAGCTCCCATGGGCTGACCATCAATGCGCCCACTTCACCTTCAGAACACCCACTATCCACAGACACCAGCACCTGCTCCCACAAAGAAACTGGACCAGAATCACTGACGACCAGCTAACCTGATCAATCAGCAACTCCACCCCAACCACTGTGGAAAACAACGACCCCAGCACTGCAGCCCGAACCCTGCACAGATGGATTTCCGACACTACCAACACCATAGCCCCCCTCAAGAAAAACAACAACACCCACACCAACAAAGCCAGATGGTTCACCATTGAACTTTGAGAGTCCAGGCGCACTTGCCACCACCTCCAAAAGGCCTGGAGGAACACCAAATCCACAGAACCCCACAACAACTTCAGAGCCGACACCAACGCCCACCACCAACTCAACAGAAGAACAAGGAAAAAAGCGATTGAAGACAGAATCTCCACTCATGCACACAACAGCAAAGAACTCTTCAACCTCCTTAAGGAGTTCACCCAACCTACCAGTGAGTCCACCGACATCCCTCCCTCACAAGACCTCTATGACAAACTCTGCACCTTTTTCCAACACAAAATCAATAGCATCTACGACAACTTCGACAAAGACAACCAACATACTGAACCCTCACCAACCACCCCGACACCCTGAAGCCAGCGATCGTCAACTGGACAGCCTTCACCACTGAAGACACACTAAAGACGATGTAGTCAATCCACTCCAGGGCCCCCACGGACCCCTGCCCCCATCACATTTTCAACAGAGCCACCAACACCATCGCACCAATGCTCTGCCACACCATGAACCGCTTCTTGGCAACCGCCTCTTTCCCTGACGACTGGAAACACGCTGAGATCAACCCCCTCCTGAAGAAATCCTCAGCGGACCCCACCGACCTCGAAAACTACAGACCCATCTCCCTGCTCCCATTCACAGTGAAAGTCATTGAGAAAACCATCAACAGCCAACTCGCCACATTCATTGAAGAGCACAACATCCTCGACTCCTCCCAATCCGGCTTCAGAAAAAAACACAGTACGGAAACCGCCCTCCACGCCGCAACAGACGACATCCCTCACCACTGAAGACACACTGAAGACGATGTAGTCAATCCACTCAAGGGCCCCCACGGACCCCTGCCCCCATCACATTTTCAACAGAGCCACCAACACCATCGCACCAATGCTCTGCCACACCATCAACTGCTTCTTGGCAACCGCCTCTTTCCCTGACGACTGGAAACACGCTGAGATCAACCCCCTCCTGAAGAAATCCTCAGCGGACCCCACCGACCTCAAAAACTACAGACCCATCTCCCTGCTCCCGTTCACAGTGAAAGTCATTGAGAAAACCATCAACAGCCAACTCGCCACATTCATCGAAGAGCACAACATCCTCGACTCCTCCCAATCCGGCTTCAGAAAAAACCACGGTACGGAAACCGCCCTCCAAGCCGCAACAGACGACATCCGTACCTTACAGGAAAAAAGGAGAAACAGCAGCTCTCATCCTCCTTGCCCTCTCAGTGGCGTTCAACACAGTCTCTCATCGCACCCTAATATACAGACTCCACAACGCAGGGATCCAAGACAAGGCCCTCGACTGGATCCGCTCCTTCCTCTCTGGCAACACGCAGCAGGTCAGACACCCCACTTTCCTCTCGGACCCTACACCTACCACCTGCGGAGTCTCCCTGGGGTCCTTCCTCAACCGTATGCTCTTCAACGTCTACATGGCTCCGCTTTCCCCCATCATCAGAACCTACGGACTCAACATTGTGTCATACGCAGACGACACCTAACTGATCCTCTCCCTATACAACGAACCCAACACCGCCAGAAACAACTTACAAAAAGGCATGCAACCCGTTGCTAAATGGATGAAAAAGAGCTGCCTACAACTAAACACCAACAAAACGGATGTACTCATCATGGGCCCAAACCCCGACTCCTGGAACAACACCTGGTGGCCCCCCGCACTCGGAAGCCCGCCCACCCCCACTGCCCATGCATGCAACCTAGGTATCATCCTTGCCTCAGAGCTGAAAATGGACAGCCAGATCAACTCTGTCTCGTTCTCCTGCTTCCACACCCTTCGCCTCCTTCATAAGACCTTTAAATGGATCCCCCTCATACACAGAAAAACTGTCACTCACACCCTGGTCACCAGCAGACTCGACTACCGCAACGCACTCAATGCCAGAATAAACAAAAACAACACCCGCAAGCTACAGAACATCCAAAACGCCACTGCAAGACTGGTCCTTAACCTGCCAAGACACTGCCACATCTCCCAGCACCTGCCTACACTCCACTGGTTCCCCATCGAAGCTAGAGTCGCCTTCAAGATGCTAACCCACGCTTACAAGGCCCTCCTTGACACCGGACCAGCATACCTGAACAGCCGACTCAAAGTCCACGCACCCCAAAGGACCCTAGTGTCAGCCCAGCTCTCCTACGCCATGGTCCCCCACACCAGAAAGAAGAGATTGGGAGGCTGCTCCTTCCCCTTCTGCGCTGCCAGAGCCTGGAACGACCTTCCGCTCCACCTCAGACAGACAACATCGCTCCCCATCTTCGCAAGAAACCTCAAAACCTGGCTCTTTGACAGACCCCCTCCTTGATGGACTGGAACCTGCAACCTCACACCACCAGCACCTTGAGACCCTTACGGGTGAATTGTCGCGCCTAAAAAACACTTGATTGAGTTGGAATGGGAGCAGTTGAGGGGAAGGAAAACGACGTGCAATTGTTGTTGAAAAACAAGAGAAAACAGTATAAAAAAATGCAATTTAAACCATGAACAAAATGCATTCCGTGAGATGGCTTCGTCCAAATGCCAACGCCATACATGTTGAAAATTTTGATTAAACAATTTTTGTACAATTATTTCTCAGAAGCTGTGTTCTGTGAAGCCTTTTTTCTCTGAAATGACATACAACCATTTAAACGTATGCTATATGTCTAAGTAGGTGACCTAAGCCCTGGAGCTCGCGGTTACCTACGAGTGCCTGAGCTGACATTTCACCGAAATCATTGCAGAAGGGTGAGGTGTTGGACTATGGCATTGAAAATTCAACACGTGTCACTGTTGGTAATCAGAAAGGCGATAATGTAAAATAATTCAGCTGTTCACAATTTTGAAAACTTTCTATAAACCTAAGAATTCCCTTGTATTTAAAATTTGACAAGAACGACAGACATAAGACTAGAAGAATAAAAGGGAAATTTTAGGGGATAGCTTGGAAGAAGGCACACAGCTAGGGAGAAGCCATCCTGGGCTTGTAATATTACAATGGGATTCACTATTTCATTCTGCTGTTTCCAGAGGTGATAATGTTGATCATAATTCATTAAAACAAGGTGTTGTTATCAGCACCTGTTTTGGAGAAACTTCTGGGATGAAAATGTGAACCCCTCACAGTAGAGGGAATGATCACTAGAATCTGGTCTCCCCAATATATTGAAACTCCTCTAATAAAGAGGGGGTTTACTAGGATTTCTCACCAGACATTGCAAAGAAACCAAAGTGCTGTGACACAATCCACAACATTAACTACCTGAGCAGCAGCGTGAGGACACCCATCCCTCATGGCTGCCTTTAACTTGCACTTCACCACTGAAGAATGCTGTGACCTGCACACAGTATTACACAGCAGACGTCGTGTAGTCACATATGAGAGTCGGGGACGCCTTACCATAGATGTCTCAACTCAATAACACAAACAGATGTAAGCAAAGAGTCACCTGCACCACAGGGATTATTATCATCAGCAAACGGCTGATGAGACCAGTTTGACGGCTAGCCCTGGATGCCTGGCATATCTACTCATGTATTTAGGAGCATTTATCGCTTACTCAACAAGTCATCCCAAGAATGACTAGGCTATGGAAGCTTTTCGAGGGGTCTCAGAACACCCTTTGGTTTGCAGAAGTGGCTGGCGACTGACAAGTAAGGTTGAATTATACGTGGTCGTAGTGTTGTGTGCAATGAACGGTGCAAAGGTGCAACAGCACATGGACACTGGAGTGTTGCATCCACCGGTAAACACTACTCTCCAGGTCCTTGTCTGCAATTGAACACCATCTACTGCTGACTCCATAAGGCAACTGCCTTATATATCCTTACCAGAGCAATGTCTCGGCGTGCAATGCCACCTGGCTGTGCAGAACGGTATGGCATATAACTCTTGGATGGAATGAGTGCCCCGGTGCGCATGTACACACACACACACACATACACACACACACATACACACACACACACCCACACACACCCACACACACGGAGGTACACACGCAGGCACTCACACAGACACACACACCCGAAGCACACACGAAGCACACGGGAAACATCACTTACAACGCATTTATTACAACGCACTACCATTACAACGCAACCATTACAACGCAAACCATTACAACGCATTGCGCTGGGGGGCGCTCTAGGATAGGGAATATATTTAATTTACTATCCAACACCTTCCCTACTATCCACGGGGACTGGAGTTGGAATAGTAAATTAAATAATTCACTATCCAGCGCTTAAAAGCACTATGCGTTGTAATGGTATGCGATGTAAAAACCGCGTTGTAACAGCAGGCGTTGTAATAGCCTGCGTTGTAACGACACCAATCCGAAGCACACACACACACACAAATGTGAAGCTAAAGCACGGTGTGATGCGAATGCTAAGAAAGCAAATGATTTTTTTGTTAAAGCGGGCGGCCGACTTTACACCTACTAATAAATTGAATAAATACAAAAAAGAAAACTCTTTACTTTGTTATGCAGATATTTTAAACATGTCCTCATCTGCAGTGTCACAGTTTCAGAAGCAGGACAGAATTTTGTGCCTGCCTCAGCAAGACATGAACTAAATAGTGCTCACTAACTGTTAGTGAAACCTAGAGAGAAAGAACACATGTAAGAGGGGCTGTCCTTATGGGAGGTAACAACGGAAGAGAGGGAGGTATTAAGGAAGGACTACTACGCCTATTGACAAATCAAAAGCCAGTATTTACAAAGGACAGGAAGAGGAGCCAATACCTGCGTCCTGCAGTGTGCACCCGGCCCGGATCGGTCCATTTGAAATTAAAGCACTGCGGCTGGGAAAGAAACCCTTCAATTATTATAAGCATCCTAATTTAACATTTGCATTGCAAGGGCGAGGGGGCAATAAATGCAGGGAGATGCCCCCACAGAGAACCTGCTGCTGCGTTTGTTCTTACCCCGTCCACTTCAGGATATTAGCGTGTGAATGAGCCGGATCCGCTCTGCTTTCTTATGCCAAATTTCATAGTTTTTTTCACGACGAAGAAATTGAGGTCCATGTGCCACAATAGTGGTCGTGACAGCATGTTTCCTGTTGTGGCTAGCCAATCACAGCTGTGTAACTCTGGTAGAAGACAGCAGAATCCAATTTCCCAATGGAGAAACTGCGTCTTCATCCTGTGGGATTCATTTACTTTTCTAAAGATTCAGGGGCTTACCTATGAGCCCCTTGCAACACTTATACGCCGCTGTTGCTTCACTTTTTGTGACGTAGCGGTGGCATAAACAATGTGCCACATTGCACCATATTTACTTGGTGACTCATCTAGGCAGATGCATGACCACATTATACCTGCATCAGGTATATTGTTTGGAGGAGTGGCGCTGTGAAATCGATCAGATTTCACTGCACCACTTCTAGGGCGCTACAGTGTCAAAACCTTATGCCTTGCCTCTAAGCAATGTGTATAGGTTTTCCTCATGCATTGCTGGAGTTGCATTATGCTTACGACACAACTCCAGCAATGCGTGACTTTTGCGCCTACAGATACATCTGGATTCCTGACGCTTCTGTCACACCTTGCGACATGGAGCGCCGTACAGTAAATACGGTGCATCCATCGTGTCACAAGGAGGGCGCACTGAAAACGATTGCATTGCTGTTTAATCGCAGCAGCGCTACAATTTTCATTAATGAGGCCCTCTGGCCTTTGGACCATCTGCGCATCCAGGTTTTGAGATATTGGACCCGCCATACAAAACCCTCTCTACTTAACCCTTTCCAGTCCTCCCAACACACTTTTGTAACACAATATCTCAAAACTATTGAAGGCTTGCTTAAAACCACAAAAAGGCCTTATTCTGAGTAAATATCTGGGTGCATGACAAGTGGAGTGCAGGTCCCTTTATAAGTTTTTGCTGAGGTGTTGGTCAAATTTTCCTATGGGAGCTTGAACGGAAATCATATCTTTCCCCCTGATCCTTTCCATTTTCCTCTGGAACCAACGTACACAAACTTCGACATACCAAGATGCCCTAGGGGATGACAGATGTTGTGCAGGTTCGTCAAAGGGTGTCACATGCATAAACAGACTAAAAAACAAACGTCCATTTAATGGAATAGGCATCATAACTATAACTACGCAGTTGCTATCGCCCTCCGTGTAATGTCTAAGAGCTCTGAAAGATGCCTGATTCCTGAACACAAGTTTACTAAGCGCCTGTGCCTGAGACAGGGATGCACAAAGTCAGGCGCATGACAACCGAGAGGACCTAGGCACAAATGCTCTTAGCAGACTTGACCATCAGAGATCACTGTAAACCAGGCAGCTGGTCACTGCCAAAATGACGCATTTTTTTTATTTATAATTTTTTTTTATTATTACACAAATCGACATTACAGACTACTGTGACACATGCGCAGGAGACAATACATCCTCCATTTCTCCGACTTGGGTTACAGAGAATCAATTCACAATAAATATTACACGACCATTAGGGGTTTACAAGAGTCTCGTCGTCATTCATGGGAGGCGGTGGGGTGCATATATTACCTATATATGAATTCCAGGGCCCCCATATTTTGCCCCACTTCCCGGGACACCCTCTGGCTACATAGACCGATTTTTCCCGGAACATGCACCAGTCCAGATCTTCCTTCCATTTTCCTAGCTTTGGCGGTTGGTGAGCCCCCCAATGTTGTGCTATGTTCCTTTTAGCAACCATTACTGCTAGGGTTGCCCATTGCTTAGTATAAGAGGTCAGGTCCATAGGCTCTCAAACATTTAGGAGGCATCTGCGTGCTTCAGGCTGAAAATCTATCGCCCGTACCTCCCGGGGAGTGGATGTATGGCCCGCCAGTATGTTTGTATGTGTTCACATTCCCATATAATGTGGATAAGCGTACCCACCTCCCCACACCTTTGTCTGCACTCTTCACTATCTGTCCTGCCCATGCGGACCAAGCCCGGACCGGTGATGTAGACTCGGTGTAGAATTTTTAGCTGCACAAAACGTAACCGTGCTTGGACCGCTACTTCTCTCAGGGAAGAGACTGCATCCTGCCAGTCTTCCTCATCCAGTTCTGGTCCATCTTTAACCCATTTTTCCTTGAGGGACTGAAGTGGGTCTTCCATATTGTTTATGTACTTTTTGTAGATCAGGGAGATGTTTTTTTCGGGAAGATGGTCATTGAGTATTCTATCCCTAAGGGGGATACATCGGGGAGGGCGAACATACAAGCTATGTGAGCGTGAAGTGCATGTTGGACCTGAAGATACCTTTAAACTCAGTGCCTGCCAGGCTATAATGCTCTTGAAGGGATGCAAAGGGGAGGATTGCATCTTTGACCCAGAGGTACTTCATCTGGGAGATACCTACAAGGTCCCATTTGTCAAACCCTTTAGTTTGCCGCGGGCTCCCCTGTCTTTCGGTGTTCCAGAGGGAAGTAGCTAGTGCGAGTCTACGGTCCCATCTCAGGTGCCTGTTCACCTCATGCCACACATGGACTGAGTGTGCGGTCGGACTTATGAGGGGGGTATTTACAAGGTTTAAAATAGAGTGCTCTACTATAGTCCCCTCTAGGAGGAGCCATCTATCCATAGCGTATTCTGGATTATCTGGACAACCATACATCCCCTGGTTTATCGCAGCCAGATAGGCCGCCCGCTAATATTTTTAAACCTATCATGTAGACTGATGCCACCATCGTACCAGTTGATGGTGAGTTTAGCTAGGGCAATCCTAGGTTTGCCATCCTATAAGAGAGTGCACTGTAGAGCTTCTATCTCTTTAAAATGTGATTTGGGAACCAGATCCATTGAGTTTTGGACAGCATAGAGGAAACGGAGAAGAGCTATCATCTTAAAAAGAACCGCTTTACCCAACAGAGAGAGAGGCAATGACTTCCAGTGTTTGAAATCAGCCTTCAATTTTTGAATTGGCAGCAGTAGATTGTGAGTGAAACGGAGTGCGGAGTTCAATGTAATGAATATTCCGAGGTAGCGAAAGTCATCCAAGGCTATCTGTATCGGGCAACCTTTCGGGAGAACAGGTAGATTTCCTTGCAGGATATAGATAACGGACTTAGACCAGTTTATGGTAAATCTGGAGTATCTGCCGCATATTGCGAGCATGGGAAGAGGCACTCGGGGAGGTCAGGTAAAGCAGAATATTGTCCACATATATTGATATCATATCTTTCCATTCCGGAGACCAACGCATACCGCGAACCATGGGGTCTCTGCGGATCCACGCCGCCAAGGGCTCCAGTGCTAAGGCAAATAGAAGCGGTGATAGTGGACACCCTTGACACGTTCCATGGCTGAGCTTGAATACTGCAGATGTGCGGTTGTTCACCACAACTTGGGCCATGGGTATTGAGTATAATAGCCGGATCCAGCTCACGAATTGGGGCCCAAGTCCCAGTTTGTCTAATACAGCAAAGAGATATGGCCACTCCCCAATGTAAAACGCCATGGTGGCGTCCAGTGATACAGCGGGCTCTAGGATAGTTGAAGCTCTGCTCAACACCTCATGTAGCCTGTGGCATGAAGCCAGATTGGTCAGGGTGTACCAGGGTATCGACTATTTTTACGAGCCGTGTCGCAAACATTTTAGCTAGGATCTTGGGTTCTGCATTAAGCAGTGATATCGGTCTATAGGACGTAAAACAGGTTTTAGGTTTGCGATCTTTATGAATAACTACAATGTTAGCAATCCTCTGATCCATAGGGAGTGTCCCTCTCTCTTTGCTATCCATAAACATCGAATGAAGGTTGGGGGCTATCTTGTCTGGTCTCAACTTGTATATCTCATTTGGAATGCCGTTAGGTCCCGACTCTTTCCGGGAATTAATCGCTCAAATCGCCTGAGCCGCCTCGTCATTCGAAAAAGCGGACTCAAGGTACTGACGATTCTCATCAGTCAGAGTGGGGAGCACAATATCTCGAAGTAGGGCAACGTTGTCACCCTCCGTGTACTTCTCTTCGTTCTGTTGACTTGTTGAAAATATTCTGAAAATTGGTTAGCTATGAGTTTCGGGTCAGTAATTGGATCGGCCCCTTCTCCAGCCATCCCGGGCACCAATCGGGCTGCCCAGTCCTTCCTATCCAACCATGCAATCAACTTCCCTGCCTTGTCTCCCTGTTCAAAAAATCTACTCTGCGTTTCCCTCCCCTGTGCCCTTGCTCTATCTGCTGCTATGCCTTTGAATTCGTCTTGCTTTAAACTTAGAAGGTGCAGTTTTTCAGGTGTAACCGTATGCTCCAACTCCTCTTACAATTCGATTACCTCGTCCTCCGCCCTCACCAAGTCTTTTTGTTTGTCTTGTTTCCTACCCGTAATAAGGGTTATGGCTTCCCCACGGATAACTGACTTATAGGCTTTCGTAACGTTTGGCTTGATTGCACCGTTCCGACATTTTCTCTGAAATAATTATCTGTAGTCTGATTTACTTTCTTTTGAATTTCGGGGTCACATAAATACCACAGATTAATAAGGGCAATTCCCCCTGCACTCATTTGGCCCAGGACCACATGCATCCAGACCCGGGATTGATCAGAAATGCCTCCGCTCAGATGGCGGTACTCTTGAATATCACATATCTGTGACGCTGTGACAAGGATATAGTCAAGGCGGGACAGACTACAATGAGCACCAGATTGGAAGGTGTACTGAGCCCTACCCGGGTTATGCAGCCTCCATCCATCTACCAGTCCCACGGCCTCATAGCCACTCCTGTGCTGGTCTAATGTCCAGCGGGGGTGACGGTCCAGATCCCCGGACATCACTGCGTTAAAATCTCCTCCCATGATGAGAAGGTCTTGTGGGAATGACTGAAGTACAGCACCCAGATCTTTATATGTCTCACTCTGAAGGACAGGGGGGACATATACTAAGACACATGTCATAGTACGGTCTTTCCACTGTGCTGTGATTCCTATTTACCTGCCCTGGGTATCGGACCATGTGGACTGCACCGTGAAAGGAAACAATTTCTTAACTAAAATGCCCACCCCTCTTCAACCAGATGTAAAGCCTGCGTGCACCACTAACTTATGGATGTATGACGTTACAACGCATACTTTCACAACGCATATCATTACAACACAACTTTTACAACGCAGGATCCATTACAACGCATGCCTTTACAACGCATGACATTACATAGCAGAAGCTATTACAACGCAAGCCATTACAACGTAAGTGTAGGTAAGTATATTCATTTTTTTTAAATGTAATTAATAAATATTTACTTAATTTTTTTATTAATTAATTTTTTGTGAACTTTTTTATTTAATATTAAAATTACTTAAATTAATTCATTTAATTTATATAAATTACTGTTTTTAAAACTAAACCCTTAAAATACCCCTGTACCCCAAAACACAAACCTAGCCCTAAACCCTAAAAATACCCCTGTACCCCATAACTCAAACCTAGCCCTGAACCCTAAAAATGCCCCTGTATCCCATTACCCAAACCTAGCCCTGAACCCTAAAAATACCCCTGTACCCCATAACCCAAACCTAGCCCTGAACCCTAAAAATACCCCTGTGCCCCATAACCCAAACCTAGCCCTGAACCCTAAAAATACCCCTGTATCCCACAACCCAAACCTAGCCCTGAACCTTAAAAATACCCATGTATCCCATAACCCAAACCTAGCACTGAACCCTAAAAATACCCAAACACCCCAAAACATATACCTCAGTACCCCAAAACATATACTCCTATACTCATACTTATTTTTAAAAATTACTTACATTAATATATTTAATGTATTTTGTCAAAATACATAAATTAATATATTTATTTATTTTTAATATTAATTAAATTAATTAAATAATGTTATGAATTAAATAAAAGATAAAATAAAATTATACACTTACCTATACTTACGTTGTAATGGCATGCGTTGTAATAGCATCTGCTATGTAATGTCATGCGTTGTAAAGGCATGCGTTGTAATGGATCCTGCGTTGTAAAAGTTGCGTTGTAGTGGTAGTGCGTTGTAAAAGTTGCGTTGTAATGGCTGTTTCCCCTAACTTATACCCTCCCTATTCGTTGCTTGCCACGTGTTCCCAATCAGGTTGGTTTCTTGTAACAGGACAACATCTGGGTCTTGTTTTTTGATATACTGATGGACCATACTACGCTTAATCTTATCGCCCAGCCCATTGACATTCCAGCTAAGGACTCTAACCCCTACATCCCACTGTGTACCCATCAAAACCTGCATGTGTACCCTGCTCCCGCTCTGTGTCGTCACCCAGTGTAGTCAATTGAGCTAAGCCTAAAAAAATTGAATACAACCAACATTAACAGTCCCTCCCAACCACCCCCCTCCCTGTTCCCCTGCCCTATGGGCTCCAAACTGCCCATGTTTAAACTTGCAGAGTGCCTTTTGCCCCTCAATGTTAACTAAAAGTAGAAAAGTGAGGTGCGCGGTGCCCCTATCCCCTCATCTCAAAACTACAACATCACATTCCCTTACAGATGACACAAAATAGTCCTCTATAACGTGAACTGAGAAGGTTCCAAGATGCATGCATATACTCACCAATGTGTCCCCGCTTTAGGTCTCATTCCCAGCCTGATCAATTCTGCATGAAGGTCCAATTCCCATCCTCCAGAACACACCCATACCCCCCATCAATTTTACCACAAGGTCAAATGGACCACTGATCAGCGATTGTCCAGCCACTCCGCCGCTGCCTTCTGGGTGTTCAAAGAACCAGGCCCTACCGTCTGCCTCAACTCGGAGCCTGGCAGGGAACAGCATTGCGTATTTATAGCCTTTATCCCTCAACGTCTTTTTGATCCCTAAGAAGGAGCGTCTTTGCCTCTGGACTAACTGGGTGAAGGCCAGAAAGTATGATATGTCTGCGTTTTCATACTTCAAGAGCGATCCTGCCCTGGCATGCTGGAGTATGACATCACGGTCTCGAACGTTGAGCACCCTACCTAGGATGGGACGAGGGGGAGCCCCGGGCCTCGGACGACCCCCAGGGACCCTGTGGGCCCTCTCGTTGACAAAAAATGTTCCCAGTCCCTCGGGTTGCAGGTGGTTGAGGATGAGGTCTTCCACAAAGAGATCTGTGGCCTGCCCCTCTGATTTTTCTGGGACCCCTACAATCTGTATGTTGTTGCGGCGCAGGCTTCCTTCATAATCATCCAGCTTGGTTTCTGCAAATTTTCCGAACGTTTGTAAGTCTTTGACTTCTAATTGCAGTTGGGAGGCATCTTTCACCAGGCTCACAGTGGTGAGTTCAATTTGCTTAACACGTTCATTATTTTTATAAATATCCGCCCGGAGCAGGTTAACCTCTTCAGTGATGACATCCATCTTATGTTCTAGGCAGGTCTTAATACGTGTGATTGCTTCCAGGACTTCTTTAAGTGTAGGTTCTGGGGTGGCTACTCCTTGCGCTGCCCCACCTTTGCCCGCAGGGGAGGAGTCAGGCACTGTTGTCTTAGTGAGCGTGTACCTGTCCATTCTTTTCTGTTGCACTGGTTTGTTGCCCCTTGATGATGACATTGCACTTCTTTCCCTTGTGCCAGGTGTGTCGACAGCCAAAACGTCATGACTCAATGCTTCTGATCACTACGTCACCCCACCCTGATTTTCCAGCGATCGCGCGGGGGTTGGCAGCTGAGTTAGCAATGGACAGATAGGTGTCAACAATGTCTGCTCACGATTCGTGCGCTCACTTGGCTTCTGACAGAACGCTCCCATGCCACAGTCCGAGAGGGCAGGGCGCGCTGGAGTACTAATAAGTCCCCTGAAGAGCTACCACATAGTCCAGTCGACAAGGACAGTGTTAGATCTCTCATGGGGGGCCACAGGTCCAGTACGGCTCTAGCCTCAATGTCTGGAGGGCAGACCGCAATGCATGCGCCCGCTGAAATAGCAGAACATCCAAGTCACATTGGCCGTTATGCTGAACAAGTGAAAGTAGCGCCGGCAGCACATGCACTAATGGCGCTCTGTGACCGGTGATTATGAGTCGGCGGGCGCCGCAAGCGCATCAGCACTCCGGATAGGTCCTTGCTGCAGAGCCCCCTTAGTCCGTCTCTGTATGGTGTTTCACTGGCGGGTGCCGGCACGATATCTATTGCTTGCCCGCTGCATCCTCCAGAGGATCGCGGCCTAGTTCAGGCGCCCATTCCTCATTCATGCTGTCGCGCTGGACGCATGGCCTCCGCTGTCCCCCAGATTGCCACTCTGATGCATCACAGCCCGTTTATGGGGACTCACCACCACAGTTTTATCATCCCCGCTGGGAGATATAGAAACAGATGGGGAGGGGGGTGGCAACTTCTCTTTGGGAGAGAGGGGTGGGGGAGATTGAGCAGACCATGAAACCAATAGAGTGTGAAAAAGGCCGCTTTAATGGAACAGGTGCACATTTACAAAAACACAAAACCTCGGCAACAGCCTAACAATCTAAAACCATACCAACTTTGTTTGTATATTTTCAAATCCCCAAACCCCGCCCCCACCCCTCACCCTCCATCACACCCGCCCCCACCCATACATACCCAAACACATAATAAACCATACCAAAAACCCCAACAACATTATAACATCAACATTACCCCAATCATAACTCCAAACCCCAATTACAAACCAAACTGATCCAGATCCCCCAACCCATATCTCCGAACACCACCTCAACCTGTACAAAATTCCCCCAACAAAATCCAACTTCACAACTAACGGGTCCAATCCTGGCCCAAAAACTGACAATCCAAAATAAAACCGCCACGCACCTGTCCCAAGCGACAAAATTAACACAGCAAAAAACCCCTATGTCCACCTGTTACAACCAGCCGCCAAATAAATAATAAATGAAAAGAAAAGAAGAAAGATTAAGAGCCCAGAAAATAAGGGAGGGACAAAAACTAGCTGAGTAAACAACCGGCCACCAGGTCACCTAAGCCCAAAATGGTGCCCGGGAGAAGGCGCCCCGCCCATTTATAGGCTGGGCTCCAAATACAACCAAAAATAGCCCAAAAGAAGCCCAAATGGAAGCTGCTAGAAGAAGGGCCCCACCCAGATCTCCCAAACCGCCCGGGGGAGGAGACCTCCAGGGGGTCGGCTGCCCTCCCCCAAGCCCCCCTTCGACAGGAGATGGGGGACGGAATAAGACGCACTCAGAGGAGGAAGCACTGGGGAAAAGCGTGAGGGTCCCTGTGGGGCTTGGGGAAGGATGCATGGGATGGGTGGAGGACCTTGGACAGCAAGGGTTTTTTTGTGATCCCAGTGGTCAGGACGAAGGGGAGGAATAGTACATACCTGTAGAGCTAGAGGGTAGGGAGACAAAATATCGAAATTTAAATATTGATATACAATAATATCGATGTTTTAATTTCGATGGTATAGAATATCGATGTCCAGAATATCGACAGACAGAATATCGTTTTTATGGTATGTATGTAACTAATATCGAAAATTAATAATATCGAAATTATGTTTAGTGTTTTGTATTTTATTATGTTGTTTATATGTTTGTTAAATATGTTATTAAATGTATGTTTGAAAATTAGTAATTTTGTTTACATTTTGCGTGTTAGTATCAGAGCGGGTTGTGGGTTCATAGGGGAATAGGGTGGGAAGTAATGTATTAATAATTAATTAATTAATACATATATCAAAATATTTTTAAATAATAATTAATTGGTAATTAATTATTAATAATTAGTTAATTAAATTAATTAGAGTTAATGTGCTAATATAATTTATTTTTATTATTGTTAATTAATAATTAATTGGTAATTAATTTATATTAATTAGATAATTACATTAATTAGAGTTAATGTGCAAATAAATAGAAATATTTGTTATCGGTAATTAATAATTAAATGGTAATTAATTAATATTAATTAGTTAAGTACAATAATTAGAGTTAATGTGCAAATATATGTAATTTTTTTTAATTGTTAATTAATAATTAATTAGTAATTAAATATTATTAATTATCTAATTAAATTAATTAGTAATTTTTATTCCTACGCTATCCAACGCTTTCCCTGCTGTTGCACCCTCTGGAGTGGGAATAGTAATTTTTACCCCTACGCTATCCAACGCTTTCCCTACTGTTGCACCCTCTGGAGTGGGAATAGTAATTTTTACCCCTACGCTATCCAACGCTTACCCTACTGTTGCACCCTCTGGAGTGGGAATAGTAATTTTTACCCCTACGCTATCCAACCTTTTCCCTACTGTTGCACCCTCTGGTGTGGGAATAATAATTGTTACCCTTACGCTATCCAACGCTTTCCTACTGTTCCACCCTCTGGAGTGGGAATAGTAATTTTGACCCCTATGCTATCCAACCTTTTCCCTACTGTTGCACCCTCTGGAGTAGGAATAGTAATTTTTACCCCTACGCTATCCAACCTTTTCCCTACTGTTGCACCCTCTGGAGTAGGATTAGTAATTTTTACCCCTACGCTATCCAACGCTTTCCCTACTGTTGCACCCTCTGGAGTGGGAATAGTAATTTTTACCCATACGCTATCCAACGCTTTCCCTACTGTTGCACCCTCTGGAGTGGGAATAGTAATTTTTACCCCTACGCTATCCAACGCTTTCCCTACTGTTGCACCCTCTGGCGTGGGAATAGTAATTTTTACCCCTGCGCTATCCAACCTTTTCTCTACTGTTGTACCCTCTGGAGTAGGAATAGTAATTTAAACCCCTACGCTATCCAATGCTTTCCCTACTGTTGTACCTTCTGGTGTGGGAATAGTAATTTTTACCCCTACTCTATCCAATGCTTTCCCTACTATTGCACCCTCTGGAGTGGGAATAGTAATTTGAACCCCTATGCTATCCAACGCTTTCCCTACTGTTGCACCCTCTGGAGTGGGAATAGTAATTTTTACACCTACGCTATCCAACGCTTTCCCTACTGTTGCACCTTCTGGTGTGGGAATAGTAATTTCTACCCCTACGCTATCCAACGCTTTCCCTACTGTTGCACCCTCTGGAGTGGGAATAGTAATTTAAACCCCTAGGCTATCCAACGCTTTCACTACAGTTGCACCCTCTGGAGTGGGAATAGTAATTTTTACCCCTACGCTATCCAACGCTTTCCCTACTGTTGCACCCTCTGGAGTGGGAATAGTAATTTTGACCCCTACGCTATCCAACCTTTTCCCTACTGTTGCAACCTCTGGAGTAGGAATAGTAATTTTTACCCCTACGCTATCCAACGCTTTCCCTACTGTTGCACCCTCTGGAGTGGGAATAGTAATGTAAACCCCTACGTTATCCAACCCTTTTAACTACTGTTGCAATATGTGTAGTAAGTATATATATTAATTTAGATGTACACTTTTTAATTTATTTTAAATGTATATGTATTAGTTATTAATTTTCAAATATGTTTTAATGTTTTAATGTAATAATAGTAAAATTATATGTATTTTTAAATTATTTTTACATTATTAATAATAAATTTAAAAAAACGATATATTTAATTTCGATATTTTTGTACTACGATATTTTTTTCCGATATTTTTGTACTTACCTTTATAAAGATATAACTCCGATATTTTTGCTGTCGATATTTTTGTGTCAATATTTTTGTATGTAGATATTCTGTCTGTCGATAATATGTCAGACATTCAAGCTAGAGACCGATGGGGCACACAGGCTTGGGAGGGCCTGAATAAATTTGCATCTTGGAACAATGAGGCGAGGGGTTTAGACAGGGTCAGACAAATAGATGCATACATAGCTTGGGGAGGGTCCCTCCAGGGAGAAGGAGGGCCATAGGCCAGGTTAGGCGGTCCAGAGGGAGCAGCGACAGGGTGTTAAATTGAAATGGGGGCACAGGGGGAAGCTGGGCAGGGCTTAGTGCTGGGCCCGAAGTCTGCGCTTGTCACAGATATGCTGGAATGGAGTGGAGATGAGGAGAGGAACAGCGACAGGGAGGTGACAAGGGAGTTAGAGGGAAAGAGGGATGGGCAGAAGGAAATTTACAACAGGGCAAGAAGAGGAGGATAGATCAGACAGGGGGTTTTCAGGGAACCAGCACACCAGACGTTTGTTTTGCAGGGCGAGGAGCAGGGCAGCACAGCAGACTTTCCAGAGCTGGGAACAGCTTGTTGGCGCTGAGGCAAAGGGAGGGTGGAGCCCAGACAGCGCACCTAATACGGTGGGGGAACCTGTCATGGCAGGCATATGTAGGCCCGGAATTACCTTGCTGGCCCCAACACCCGGCAGACCTTGGTGGACTGCCAGGGCAAAGAAGAACAGTCAATAAACAGGTAATTAGGGCCAATGGGAATTTTAAAGACCAGGCTCCAATATGTTCCCAACAATCATATAACAACATATATATCGGAGGGTCTAACACACAAAGCACGCTCAAGAATGGGTGTTTAAGATGGGCACTAACCGGGTGGGTTTGAATGATGACATACCCTGGTCAACGCTCTTATCCTAATGGTTTCTCTTTTGCTGCCATATGATCTGCAGCGGTCAGTTTAGTCCAATACTAAACATGGGTTTAGTTCCCCTGAGTGGGTGGTGAGCCGTCATTTCCTACATAAACCCCTTCTGTTTCAATATATCACAGTATATTGTGATATATCATTGCTGGTGAGTTTGGCTGGTGACGAGCATCCACACATTTAACCAGTTATCATACACTGATCAATCACCATACACCTCCCAGAGATATGATGACTATTCTCTCTTCCTTTACATATATTTTCTCTTCCTTTACTCATATACGTATCAGCTTTTTTAGCTGAACTAGGAAGTGAACTCTTATAGTTTGTTACAATCAATTACTGACCGGAGGTGCCCTCCACCTAGTATAACATCATGAACACCAATATCGTCTTGGTTTGTTTACAATTAGTTTCAGTTACAGGCATGTATTGAAGGTATAGGTGTCCCAGATTTATACATTATATTGGTGTTCACGATGTTGTACATCGGATGTACAACATCGTGAACACCAATATCGCCATCGTTTGATTTGTTATAATTACCGATATGCATTATAGACATTCAACATTTACTCAATGATTGCCCGTATTATTTATATTCATGTATTTTTTTATATATATATATATATGTTTCAGCTTTTAGAGAAATTGGGAAGTGAGTGTATGAAATTTGGTGTAATTAATCACCTACCGAGGTGCTTTTCATCTGTCTAAAACATCGTGAACCGCAGCATCTCCATTTTGGTTAGACTAACAGGCATACAATGTAGGCAAACCCAACTGAATGACTGTTCCTGCCTTGCTGTTTTGAGACTCTTTTTCGATAAAGTTATCCATAGTCTCCTTACTCGTTAATGCTTACATACATCGGAACATGGCGCTCTGATTGGCCACTAGTTTGTCCGGTTGAGCCTATCAGAAGCTAGCTTTCAACTAATCAGCGGAATCACACCATGTGAGCATTTTCGAGCCAATCAGGTGATACGATATAATGTTCAGCCTGGCCGTCCGACGGTACCTCCCCGATCGGCTTGGATGCCGACGCTGAAGTACCGACGGACAGGTAGGGAATGGCTGCCGGATCATCTTACGGGTTGCGTATGCGTTTGCCGCTTTGCATTAGTGATACGCGGAACGTGTGTGGAAATATGTGTGCTACTTGATAGGCACAGACAACTCACCTTTCACATGAGCTACCCACTACTTGAATGGCTTTCACTTCGCTGAAACTGCGGTCATTACAAGTGGTTAAGCCTCGTGGGGGAGTGCATTTTGCGTGTGGCTATAGGTGTATAAACTTCGTTTGGGCTTCTTTTTGATAGAGACAGAAGGAGCAACAGTAACAATATGAAGCCTCTGTTGCTTCATCATTTACCCTGATAAACACACGATTACAATAATGTACGTGTATGATCGACTTTAAGTATACGGTTTGAGAGTGAGTGAGTCCATGGTTCGATATGCGCTACCTCGATTTTTTCGAGTAAAACGATAGTTTGAGTATAATAATGCTGCGTACATGTTTATCTCTTTCTATCACAGAGCGGTGCTTCTCCTCTTCCCTGAGCCGTGGCCAGGTGGGGTGAGGTCTATACCTCTTACAAAGATGGTAAGATGGGTTAAAACACTTCATTGGTAGTCAACAGATTAGGCCCAATGATAATATGTATGCACTTCATGGTTAGAGACATTCAGTATACTTTATTGATACTAATTATTAGTCATAACTATGATTATAATGTTTCGCCGGTTTGTCATCAGGGTAGACTTGGCTGCAACCTTCAAACTTTTCTCTTTCCTCTTTTTAGAAAAACTTGTAAAGAGGGAGCAGAACACCTAGTGATATCAGGTGACCTCTGTATCTTATTTTGATTTTGAGCACTTAGTTGTATTCACTATCACTTAATTGCAGTAGCTATTAGTAAATATGGTCCTGAAGAAAGCAACGACGAACTTGTCATTAGTTTGCTGAAACATGTTGAGCACATAGAACATCCAGACAGTCTGTATACTTTTGACTGTCACTGACAACTACTTTTTTAACATTGGAAGGTTGGGTAACACCTGAATAAAGTTATAAGTACCCCCCTATCCTATTTTATACTCACTAATTTTTCTTACTTTTCTAATTTTTCACACTTTTTGAGCACTGCAACATCAGTCGCCCATTTTTGACATACAAATCCTCAGAATTTGAGTAGCAATACCTAAGTTAGACCTCACTGATCGGTGGTGGAGTTCCTTCTTACATCTGGACCCCCGACCGTGATAGTTGATTGGCTATCCCAGTAGTGGTCTTGGTGGAATCCCAAATTATGAAGGGCGGTTTCGTGTGGTGACTGATGGGCATCCTTTCTTGACCACCTTGGGGATGTTCCTTTTTTAGATACACATAGTTTGGGGTTGTTGTAGGGTACCCTGTTAGGACTCTTGAGCGCGCTTTGTGTGTTGGACCCTCCGATATATATGTTGTTATATCAAAGAAGAACAATAACAAACAGGTTGGGGTGCCGGAGGAATACTGGTGGGTGCAGTCAGCCCCAATAGAAGCAGGGAGATGGGGGTCCAGAAGGGACGCGAGGGTAGAATTATATAATGAGTGGCCCAAGAGTTGGGACAGGATGGATTAGATTTCAATGAAGAAAGCCTTGAAGAAGCGAGTTGTGAGAGGAGGATGACCGGGATGGGAGGACAAAGTAACATGTCAACTTGTGTGTTTCAGACACCACGGAAAAGGCACGGAAGGAGTCGGGCCTGCTGCGAGGCCAGCAAGGACATCTGGAAGTATGGGGCTACTGGCGAGGCACACTGCAACTGTACGGGCACCCTCCTTGGAGCCATGTAAGGCCATGTGTGCAAAGGCGAAGCCCATAATTGTTTCGGTGGGTATAGAAGGGGAGGATCGGAGGGGGTAGGCTAAGGAAAAGGAAGGATGTTAAAGACATTGGAGGAAGTTGAAGGAAGTACAAACACTGGAAAGGTGTCCGAAGATGGTGAGATAAAAGAGGATAAGAAAGAAGAGCCAGAGGGTAAGGAACTGAAGATCAAACATCTCCCTTACATGGGGGTGACAAAACCCTTAGGGGCGCATTTGATGCCGACAATGAAGGAGGGCATTTTGAAAGGGGAATATGTAGAGATGTTTAAGCTCCAGCACAGGGAGGTGAGCTCCAAGGAAGGGTCAAAAGACAAAGAATACGAATTGGCCAAGCGTCCAAGAGTTCCATTGACTATAGAAAGCTGGACAGCTGCTTTTCTGATATACGCATGCGTATATTGCGAAAAAACGCAAGGCGTTGTGAGTATTATTCAAATACATGGATGTGATCTAGAGGCCTCAAATCATGGGTGGGGGATGTGCATCGACCCAATATGATGAGGAATTCAGAGCGTGCATGGCATAGTACCCCGAAGCTAAATGGAGGGAGCTAGACAAGGGCGTGTGACAACATACCATGGGGACAGCAAAAATGGAAGACTATATTTACGGCCAGTAGTCTCCCCACTGTTTCTTTGCCCTTTCAGGGGAGGCCCACCCGGGGAGAGGTGGGAAGCACAGGAAAGGGTCAGCAAGAGGCAGGAAGGGCTTGCTGGGATTTCAACAAAGGGTTGCCCACACAAGAGTTCTGTAAATTCTGCCACGAATGCTCGACGTGCAGAGGTCAGCATGCACTGGTCAATTGCTTCAGAGTGGGGGACGGTTACCACAATGGCAACAGGTAGGATCCAATTCCAGGGGTCACCAACAACAGTTTGCAGGCGCCCTGGGAGGGAAGGGACCCCATGGGCCTGGGCCAAAAGGCTTGTACTCCGCTTAAACTGGAGAAAGTGGAGGTAGGGCTGCAGGGCTAGAAAGATCAAGGGGCAGCACAGGTTTGAGGGACGGGTTCAGATGGGGGTTTTGTTTGGGAGACACGGGTACTAAAAACAGGAGATGGGTGAAAAGCTTGCGATCAGCCACAGAACATAAACGGATAGTGCAAGAAAAATTGGACAAAGAGGTGAAGGAGGGGAGGATAGCGGGCCGCTCAAGGACTGGCACATAGAAAACGTAATTGTTTCCCCTATTGGGATAGTCCCAAATAAGTAGTCAGGGCAATAAAGACTGACCCAGCACTTGCCATGGCCAAAAGCAAGTTCGGTCAATGACTTTATCGACAAGAAAGCGGCAACAGTATCCTGTTCATCGGTTGACGCGGCCATATCATTGGTAGTGGCAGCTGTACCAATGGCACAATGTGACATAAAATTGGCGTTCTGTTTGCTTCCTGTCCATCCAGATTACTGGGATCTTTTGGGAATCCATTTAGAGTGGAAAAAGCACTGCCGCTGGGCTACTCTATTTCATGCCCCTTGTTTGAGGGCTTCAGCACATGTTTACAGTGGCTGTTTTCACGGCACACAGGGCACCAGTTAGTGACACATTATTTGGACGATTGTTTCTTTGTGGGCTCCCCTGGCTCTGTGGAATGCTAAGAGGCACTGGAAAGTTTCCAAGACCTGATGTGGGAGCTTGGGGTGCCGTTGGCACCGGAAAAGACAATGAGCCCCAGCACGGCACTGTCTTTTTTGGGAATGAAGATTGATTCCAGGGCAATGCTGGCGTGCTTGCCAAGTGATAAAAAAGGGAAAATGCTGGAACTGTTCAGGGACATGTCACTACGGGAGAAAGTGAAAGTTAAAGAAATACAGGTAATTTTAGGTCATCTCAACTTCGCATGCAGAGTAGTGAGGGCAGGGAGGACTTTCTGTAGGAGATTGGGGCAAGCACTATCAGGAAAACATTTACCTCACCAATAGGTTCGGCTCTCTGCCGATGTTAAGAGGAAAGACACTCTCGGGCAGTCATTGAGCGAAGTGGAGTAAAGGCGCCATCTTCGCCTCAGCCCACGGACTCCGCCCTCCCCTTTAATCCCTTCGATGCTCATGACGAGCTCAGCTCGTCATGAAGTACACCTCTCGTACGCTCATGACGAGCTGAGCTCGTCATGAACCGCGGGATCGCGAATCTTTAGCCCACAGCGGGAAAATGCTCCACACCGATGGTGTTATTGATGTTGCTGAATTGTCAGAATAAGAAATCGTGCTCTGGGTTTTCACTTTGAAAGGACGTCTGGCCCCTACTTTTATAAAAATATAGATTAGCTCATACGTGTGCACCGGCTGCACAACTGTGAGGCGTTGGACCTGAGACGTCTCGAGATGTTCTGAGCAGTCTCAGAGTTTCCGCAGAGACATCATCCATGAGATTTACTAGCAGCAGTGTCTACCACTGTATTAAGATGCTCCTCAGCTATTCCCCATTAGTTCAGAAGTATCAGTCTAACTAGTAGTGTGGGATTGTGAGAGGTGTCACATACTAGTGACATTATCCACATTATGACCCTCCCTGGCGGCAGGGGCGATGTTGCCACACTTGAGATTGTCTGTGTCTCCGCAGCCCTCAGACAGACGTCTCTCGGTGCTTGGGGATGCAGTAGATCCCCTGTGAGTTGATCTATTCTCTCTTTTGAATACTTTCACTATTTACTGCAGGCTGGCGCGTCGCGCGGTCCCTGGTGCCAGCGGTAGGCGTCGACCTTGTGATGGGTTCTGCAGGGTCCCTGAACCCACGTCTACCTTTGAAATGTGGTCCCTGAAAGTCATCAGTGCCCTGAGGTTGTGAGAAGTGTTTGTGATTTCTGTATCCCAGGGAGGGAGGAGCCTGAGACATGTCTGATGACTGTGGATGGCCCCTGCTCAGAGGCTTGGGCTCACAGCAAGCATCAGGCTGCTGTGTTCAGGGGCAGAGGGGGCATCTATCAAAGTAATCGTCAGAGGTGGGTGGACAGGGACGGTTCTTATACACAGTGATTTATGTCTGTGTCATCCATGTAAGTAACATGTATGATGAATGATTCTTTGTATGAAAACCAGCAGACGAGCTAGGAAAGGATTATCAAGGGAATACCAGCCAGAAACAAATGTGTATTCCTGGAGGGCGCGCTCTCTGCCATGGCACGCGCTCTGGGATCTCTGTGGGCACCACCAGCAGCCTGACTGATCAAGAACCGGAAGTAACAATCAACCACTTCCGCTCAGCGAGGACAATGCGCACAAGATCTGATCCCAGTAAAATGTGAAAGTGCACGTGAAGTCTGCCCCTCTACACTTTTCAGATCCCTGG
Organism: Lissotriton vulgaris; assembly: GCF_964263255.1. Classification (NCBI taxonomy): domain Eukaryota; kingdom Metazoa; phylum Chordata; class Amphibia; order Caudata; family Salamandridae; genus Lissotriton; species Lissotriton vulgaris. The sequence goes on along the minus strand of NC_141699.1, from coordinate 37,996,902 downwards.
TCCTTCCTTCTGTAGGCAGGAATAAGCACTGGCAAAGACAGATGTGGACAGTGGAGTTACGCAAAATGATGGGCCCCTGCAGAATGGAAGAGGAAGGGGCCCCTCAGTTTACCATCTCACAAATATTCACTGGCCTTGGGTTGAATGAGGGTCCCTGAAGAGTTGGGTGTTGCTAAGGGACCAGGGGCCCCCTGCACTGCAGGGGTTCCAGGGGCTACACCCCTGGATAAGGGGTTCATCAGCAGCTTGGGAGGGCACCCAGCTCTGTGCACTATAGGCCACAGGGTAGACACGCCTCCATTCTGGTAAAGTCAGAGGAGGAGACAGAAAAATAAAATACCACCTACTTGTAGCGACATGATGAATGTCTCTGGGCGAAAGAGGAAAGAAATCTAACCCGAACCTCTGGAAAGGTCAGAGGGTTTCCAACTCTGAGGGTCATTTTTCAAATGGGGTATTTTGTAGCACACTTTTCAACACATTTGTCCAAAGTGCTACATGTATTCGAGGGGTGTTTTGAGGGGCACTTATGAAACAAAAACATCTATGTTTCTTTCAGCAGGGGTTTTGTGAGGGTTTGCTTCTAAAAAGGAAGCACTGGAAATGTCAATAGGTCTGGTGTTGGCCGCAGGCCTTTTTGCTTTGTCACTTTTTGTTTTATGGTGTCATGGTTTTTACAAAGCTTTGTGGTTGTGGAAGCTGTCAGGCTCTCTTCAATCTAAAAGAAACATTGGCAAAAGTGATTGTGTTTTCTGCTGTCAAAGATCACACATTACCACTGTACTCCCTGGCACTGAAGGGAGCTACCTTGTGTGCGGTAATTGCACCGCACCCTACAGGGTTTGGCGCCCATGAAACGCATCGTCCCTGCTGAATTTCAGGGTAAAATAAACTCCCAACTTAGGGCCCGATGTAGGTGGCCCAATACCGACCGGTAACGGCCGAAAATACAGATTTTCGGCCCTTACCGATCGGTATCCAGCCATCGTGGACGGTGAAATTAGTCCGATTCGGTATTTATACTGAATCGGTATAGGTACCGAATCGTTAATGAACCGATTCGGAAATACATCGAATCGGTAAAAGAACGAATCGCTAACATACCGAATCGGTAAATATACCGATTCGGACAATGTACCGAATCGGTAGATATACCGAATCGGTAAATAGTCCGAATCGGACTATCTACCTAATCGGTAGAGTTACCGAATCGGTAAATTACCGAATCGGACAGGCCAAAACTCTGATTGAGATGTAAGGAAGCACAGAAATACCGATTTTGCCTCAAAATCGGTATTTCAAATTCGGTATTTACCATGGATTCCAATCAGGTGGTAACCAACTGCAACCTATAAAAAGAGACCCAAAATGCAATGCAACTTGCAGGATGGTGGCATTTTATGTCATTGCAAGGTGGCTATGGCTACAGCAGGAAGGAGAGAGGGAATGGCAAAGAGAGGAACAGGTCTACAGACAGAGGATCACCCTGTTCATGCTCACAGAGGGAGAGATCCTACAGAGGTACAGGCTGGACTCAGACACCATTCTGGAGCTCATCAGGGACCTCAAACCACTGTTGGACTACCCCACCCCAAGGGCACATGCCATCCCAGCGCACGTGCAGGTGCTATGCAGCCTACACCTGCTTGCGTCTGGCAGCTATCAAAGTGGAGTCCCTGCAGTAGGAGGGGTGACCCAGAGCAGCCTGTCAAGGTTTTTCAACAATTCCTTGACGCCATGATACACAGGATGGACCAATACATTTCTTTCCCTGCAACCCATGCGGAACTGGTACAAACAAAAGCAGACTTTTACCAGATGGCACAATTCCCCCACATCATCGGCTGCATTGGTGGCACGCACATTCCGATTTGCCCCCCTGCTGACACAGAATACATATACCACAATAGGAAGTCTACGCACACCATCAATGTGCAGGTTATCTGCAATGCTAAGTGCACCATCACAGACCTGGTAGCAAAATTCCCAGGGAGTACCCACGACTCCTACATTTTCCAAAACAGCGGCATCTATGCAGGGCTGACGGCTGGGGAATTTGGTGAAGGATACCTCCTAGGTGAGACACATCATCATACCCCCATAACAAAAAGTAGCACTGTAAAGTACATGTATGCAGGTGAGTAATGTTACCCCTTTTCCTTCTAGGCGACAGTGCATATGCCCTCCGCTCATTCATACTCACCCCCTACCTCAACCCCTCTACACCCAGCCAAAGGAGGTATAACCGGGCCCACAAAAGCACAAGGAATGTAGTAGAACGGACCTTTGGCATCTGGAAAAGCAGGTTCAGATGCTTGCACAAGAGTGGAGGTGCAAGGCAGTATACCCCCATCACCTGCTGCAAGATCATAGCTGTCTGTGCAATGTTGCACAACCTTGCGGTGAAGAAGGGCACTGAGGTGGAGTTGTTAGACTACGAGGACCATGACGACGACGTTGCTGTGCCACAAACACAACCTGCTGGGGTGTCTACACCAAGTGATGGCAGATACAGACGTGAGGAGATAACAGAAAACTATTTCTGAGTGACTACAGATGCACAGACAGGTCAATGGATTTTTTTTAATAATGTTGGCACAATGTTACCGCACTGATGTGCAACAAATTAAATAAGTACAGTAAAGGTGGGGAATGTAAATGGGCCGGGATGCCTCACCCACCCTGGCAGTCTCACTTCTTGCTGCGCTTAGCTGACCCACTTGGATGTGGCTCACCCCCTTCTGCGTGTCCGGCTGCCTCAGCGGAGCGCCTGGTGCTCCGTCGCGGCTCAGATACAGCGCTGGCCGGGCTGCTGCGGCTGCTGCTGTCCCCAGCCTCACCACGTCCAGGGCAGGATTCACCACCGTGTTAGAGATTATTAGTGCCTCCATGGCAGTGGTGATGCGGGCCATGTCACTGGTCACCTCTGCAGTGTTCTGCGTGAGGCAGTCCTCCATTTTAGCCCCTCGGCAGCATAGCAGGGCGGTTGCTGCGGCAAGCCGGTTGAGTGCCCGGTTTTGCACACGGGCATCCCTGCGCCTACTGTGCTCATGCTCCTCCATCTTGCCACACAGCTGGGTTATGGCGGTTTTGATGCGCCCCAGTCCAGTAGCTATTTCCCTGTTACTGTCAACGAATTTCTGAAATCCCTTTGTCATCTCCCCCATCTGCAGGTTGTGTTCCTGCAATTGGCGCTGGCAAGCCAGGATAGACTTGGCCTGCATCCGTTGGATCCGGACCATGCTCCCCTCCAGCCCTTGGAATACGGTGCCCTCCCGTGCTGGTAAAGCACTGCTGGAAGTGCGTGGCCGGCGCCGATTGCTGCTGCCCTGCTGGGTGGGCTGCTGTGCCACAGGTGTTGCAGGTGTGGGTGCTGGTGCCTGACCCGCTGCTCCCTCCATGATGGACAATGGTGCGACTATGATCCTCCTGGCAGGAGATGTGGCAGGTGCTGGCTGGGTCTGTGTGGGTGAGTTCTCCGGTGAGAATTGCAATGGAGGCGTTAGTGACAGTAGGGGGGAGTGGGGAAATGAGAGGGTATGTCCTGTGTCATCCTCATTGCCCACAACACTGCAGTCCTCCTCCTCCTCCTCCTGTGACGGTACCATGCTGCTTGGCCCTGCCACCGCACTGTCCGACGGTGCTGGAGCTGGAGCTTGTGGTGCTGCTTCTCCACTGCCTCATGGTGCCCCTAGGTATAAAGAAGCATTTGTGAACTGAGTGCAAATGTCTTACAGTCACTACATTAAAGCATTGCACATCTCATTTTCAATACTCTGATTCTGTTTTTAGGAGCATTTCATTTGAATGTGCACTGGCATTTGTTACTACAATAGCTGACTACATTTACCATGATGCATTGTTCATGTATGTTGCTAGCAGTACTGGGCTGGGGTTTGGCTGTGCATTGGGGCTACAGGGGAGGTGGTAGGGTGTGTCATGCTGCGTATGCTTCTTACCTTTTGATGTAGCTCTGGCTGAGCTGTCCTGTTCCCCAACTTCAACCACACTCTCGGTCTCAATCGTGGTTGACACCAGTTCCTCCAGGTCTGTGAGGGGTGGCGCGGGGTTCCTGCCTCCACCTGTTAGTCCTGCCTGCTTGTGCAGCTCGGCCAATTTCCTCTTGGTGAGGCTGCGTATGTCATAATACCTCTTCTTGAGGTCGTCCAGGCTCCTGGGGGTGACACCAACTGCATTCACTCTCTCACCGTTGCCACTCCACAGCTTCCTCTTGGTGCTCTCTGGGACAGTGAGGGACAGCCTCCCAAACAGCTGCCTGTGGACCCTCACCACCTCCTCTACCAAAACTTGCAGCTCCATGCTGCTGAATTTGACTGCGTTTGCGCGCTGCCTTCTGGCTCTCAGAGCTGCTTGCCATTTCCACATTTCCTCTGCTGCTCACTCTGAATGCTCAACTCAGGCTGCCTCTCCAGAAAGTTCTAATGAGTTGCACCTGCCTGGGTAGCCACTCCCTGCTAGGGTGGGGGAGGGTGGTTCCACCTCATTGGCTGTTGTCATTAGTTTCACTTTTACTTGCTCGCCGATTCCGTATTTACCGATTCGGTAATTACCGATTCGGATTTTACCGATTCGGCTAATACCGAATCGGTAAATACCGATTTGGTATTTACAATGTATTCCTATGAGCATTGCCATTACCGAATCGGTATTTGCCGATTCGGTATTCGCCGATTCGGTATTTACCGATTCGGTGAATACCGATTCGGTAAGTATCGAAACATGATACCGATTGTTTCCGATTCGGTATTTTTCCGATTTTTTTTCCCTACATATCATTTTCCGAATTCAAAATACCGATTTGGTAAAAATCGGTATTTTAAATTCGGTAAATGACTTTTACCTACATCGGGCCCTTAGTCCCCACACCGTCATCCGCTCCCCTCCCACAACATGTACATCACTCCCCAAAAGATACACTGGACACATGTTTTATGGGTAAGAACTGCTGCAGGTTTATTATCATACAACAAGAGTATGACGTTTGGTGGGTCATCTTACGGGCGATCCAAAGCAGGCAGCCCCTCGAAGTCCCGCTTGCCTAACGAGCCAGCCAGCACGGTGAGTCAATGCTCGAACGGTGCAGCACCTTGTAGATCCTATCTTATCGTCCCGCCCCCCCCTTTCAGGGTGGAGCGATATGGCACTCCCCCGGTCGGTTCAGGCCCCCCGACCGCCCGAAAGACTAACGGGGCGCCGTCGCGGTTTCCCGGAACCTCCTGCGGCTCCAGGTCCTTGGCCCAGGCACCCTTACTGTGCCAGGCAGAGGTACCCTTACTGTACCAGTCTGCCGCAGAGGTACCCTTACTGTACCCGTCTGCCTCCAGATCACCCTGTAACTCCGCCTGCAACACAAAAGACAACGTTAAAACATTCCATCACTATGCGCCGCCTGTCGAGTCGCTGGGTACCCAGATGGGTGGGTTCAGAGCTCAGGCGGGCGACAAGCCGGAAAAGAGGAAGAGTGAAGGGCAGCTGGGGCTTAAATATCGTCACGCCATCATCACGCCTCCTCGCCACAGGTAAGCCCTCCCCTGGCCGCACGCGCGTCATGGTATGGCGACCATGGGGTCGGGAAGATGGCCGTGCCTGCTCCACTCCACAGGACAAGGAGGTGCGTTATAACGAATGGCCACTAAGGAGCTGCCCTGCCAATGTCCCCCTGCGTGGGACGCGGGCAGCGGCATAGTGTCCACACCGTCATCCGCTCCCCCCCCCACAACATGTACATCACTCCCCAAAAGATACACTGGGCACATGTTTTATGGGTAAGAACTGCTGCAGGTTTATTATCATACAACAAGAGTATGACGTTTGGTGGGTCATCTTACGGGCGATCCAAAGCAGGCAGCCCCTCGCTGTCCCGCTTGCCTAACAAGCCAGCCAACACGGTGAGTCGATGCTCGAACGGTGCAGCACCTTGTAGACCCTATCTTATCGTCCCACCCCCCCTTTTAGGGCGGAGTGATATGGCACACCCCCGGTCGGTTCAGGCCCCCCGACCGCCCGAAGGACTAACGGGGCGCCGTTGCGGTTTCCCAGAACCTCCTGCGGCTCCAGGTCCTTGGCCCAGGCACCCTAACCGTGCCAGGCAGAGTTACCCTTACTGTACCAGTCTGCCGCAGAGGTACCCTTACTGTCCCCGTCTGCCTCCAGATCGCCCTGTAACTCCGCCACAGCTCTGAAGGAGGCCACCGCCTATGACAGAGCCCCTCCATCCAAGTTATTTACTGACCGCCTGCAGCAGACAGTGCTTCCTGTACGTCCAATAGGAACATATCCATGCCTAATTTCGCCAGGTGCACCCCATTTCCCTAAACTCACTTGGCGCCCGGGCTGCTGTATGCCACGCGGCCACGCCTCAGTGTCATTGTCACACAGTGTCTCAGCGGGGGGAGAAGCATGTTTCCAAACCCCAGCCCCTGGCGTGCACAGAGTCCTAAACTGAATGAACCCCCTTCACGAGGCAGGCGGTGCAAGGAGTGCCCGCCTGTCTCCTCTGGGGGTATCTGCTTTTCATCTGACTTCTTCAACCCCTGATCACTCGAGGACTGACACAATGAGGGGTGAATCTTGGCAATGGAGGGATAAGCCAGGTCTGGTGGCTCAGTGAACTAATGCATCCACTGCAGGAGCCTGTGTTGGAATGGATTTCTTCTGGCTCCTCAATCACCACGATTATATTTGCTTTTATCAGACCCCTTTTTTTGAAGGAGGAAAACAATCAATATACCTGCCTTAGCCTCATATTTCAGCTTTCAGTGACAAAGCCTTCCCTTATGTGCACATCACAAAGGCAAGAGAATTGCGACCAGACACATGTGATTCCTATTTTTACACACACAGATTTTATTTTTTTCAAAGGTAACCATAGTGCCGCAGAGATGATACCTGGGGCCAGATTTATCAAGGTCTTGAGCTGCCCTTGTGTCTCCCAAGGTGTGTGCTTTGGATGATATAATAAATATGGAGTAATGCGGCAGTGCAAGTTACTGTCTTTCATTGCTATGCATTGGGCAGGTGTTCCAAAGGTGGAGCATGGGTGGAGCATGGGTGGAGCGTGGGTGGAGCATGGGTGGAGTGCGGGTGGAGCATGGGTGGAGTGCGGGTGGAGCATGGGTGGAGCATGGGTGGAGCGCGGGTGGAGCATAGGTGGAGTGCGGGTGGAGCATGTCAAGTCAAGTCAAGTCAGAGAATTTATATAGCGCACTACATACCCAGAGGGTCTCAAGGCGCTTAAGGAGGGGTAGGGAATCACTTGTCAAATATCCACGCTTTAAGTTGCTTTCTGAATGCTAGGTGGTTCTGGGTAAGGCGAAGGTAGGTGGGAAGTGAGTCTCAGGTTTTAGCTGCCAGGTAGGAGAAGGATCTACCTCCCATGGTGGTCTTGTTGATGCGAGGTACATTGGCAAGGGCTTGGTTGGAAGATCGAAGCTGGCGGGAGGGGGCGTAGAAGGACAGTCGTGTGTTGAGGCATTCTGGTCCGATTTCGTAGAGTGCTTTGTGTGCGTGGGTAAGGAGCCGGAAAGTGATTCTCTTATTGACGGGAAGCCAGTGGAGGTTTTTCAGGTGACCAGAGATATGTTCTTTACGCGGGATGTCTAATATGAGCCTGGCTGAGGCGTTTTGGATTCGTTGGAGTTTTTTCTGGAGTTTAGCGGTAGTCCCGGCGTAGAGGGTGCTTCCATAGTCCAGTCGGCTCGTGACCAGAGCGTGGGTGACCGTTTTCCTAGTTTCGGTGGGGATCCAAAGAAATGTTTTTTTGAGCATGCGAAGAATGTTGAAGCAGGATGAGGAGACAGCGTTGACTTGTCTGTTCATTGAAAGTGAGGAATCCAGGTTGACGCCCAGGTTCCGTGCATGGTCTGTCGGGATGGGTGCTTTTCCAAGGGCTTCTGGCCACCAAGAGTCGTCCCATGCGGAGGGGGAGGTACCTAAGATGAGGACTTCTGTTTTATCTGAGTTCAGTTTCAGACGGCTGTGTTTCATCCATTCGGCTACTTCTTTCATTCCTTCGTGTAGGTTCGTTTTGGCGGTGCTAGGGTCATTGGTGAGTGATAGGATCAGTTGAGTGTCATCCGCGTAGGAGATGATGTTGAGGTTGTGTTGGCGGGCAATGGCCGCGAGGGGGCTCATGTATACGTTGAAAAGGGTGGGGCTGAGTGAGGATCCTTGTGGTACGCCGCAGATGACTTCAGTGGCCACTGACTTGAATGGTGGAAGGCGGACTCTCTGTGTTCTTCCGGTGAGGAACGAGGTGATCCATTCCAGAGCTTTTCCTTGGATTCCGATGTTTCTGAGGCGCTGTAGAAGGGTGCTATGGCAGACTGTGTCGAAGGCTGCTGAGAGGTCGAGGAGGATGAGGGCGACTGTGTCTCCATTGTCCAGTAGAGTTCTAATCTCGTCTGTTGCTGCGATGAGGGCGGTCTCAGTGCTGTGTTTTGCTCGGAAGCCGGACTGTGAGGAGTCGAGGGATTTGTTGGCTTCGAGGAAGGCGGCGAGCTGGTTGTTGACAGCTTTCTCGATGACTTTGGCCGGGAATGGAAGGAGCGAGATGGGGCGGTAATTTTTGAGTTCGGTGGGGTCTGCTGTGGGTTTCTTCAGAAGGGCGCTGAGTTCAGCGTGTTTCCAGCTTTCCGGGAAGGTGGCGGATTTGAAGGAGCAGTTGATGACGTCTCGGAGGTGCGGTGCTATGATGGAGTCTGCTTTGTTGAAGATGTGGTGAGGGCATGGGTCTGTGGGGGATCCTGAGTGGATGGAGTTCATCAGGCGGATGGTGTCCTCAGTGGAGATTGGGTTCCAGTCATTAAGGATGTTCGAGGGGGGTGGAGGTTCAGTAGATGGTTGGGTGGGTTGGTCTTCGGGTTGGTTGTCGAAGCTGTTGTGGATGTCTGCAATTTTGTTGTGGAAGAATGAGGCTAGGGAGTCGCAGAGTGCTTGAGAGGGGGTGATGTCGTTAGAGTTGGCCGAGGGATTGGTAAATTCCTTGACGATGTTGAAAAGTTCCTTGCTGTTGTGGGCGTTGTTATCTAGTCGTTCCTTGAAGGCGGTTTTCTTGGCTTTTCGGATCAGTTGGTGGTGTATGCGGGTGGCGTTTTTGAAGGCGTCCTTGGTGCTGGTGGTTGGGTCTTTTTTCCAGGCCTTCTCAAGGGAGCGGCAGAGTTTCTTGGATTTCTTAAGATCATCGTTGAACCATGATGCCTTCTTGCTGCCAAGTTTGCTTTGTCGTTTTTTCAGTGGTGCTAGGATGTCGGCGCTGTTGGAAAGCCAAAGGGTGAGGTTGGTGGCGGCTTGGTCGGAGTTTGAGGAGTGGGCTGGGGGGTTTAGAAGAAGTGATGAGGAGATCTAGTCGATGGTGATTTTGTTCCAGTTTCTTTGCAGAGTTGGTTGGGGTTGGTTGTTGGGTTTGGGCTTGTTGTAGGTAAAGTGAACGCAGCTGTGGTCAGTCCAGAGGAGAGCCGTAGTGTGGCTGAAGGAGACATGATTGCTGGAGGTGAAGATAGGGTCGAGAGTGTGACCTGCGATGTGGGTGGGGGAAGTGACCAGTTGTTTAAGTCCGAGGTTGGCGAGGTTGTCCAGAAGGGTGGTGGAGTTGCGGTCGTTGTTCTTTTCAAGGTGAAAGTTGAGGTCTCCCAGAAGGATGTAATCTTTGGAGGGGAGGGCGTGTGGGGTGATGAAGTCTGTGATGTCCTCACTAAATTGTGCGCGGGGTCCTGGTGGCCTGTAGAGGAGGGTGCCTCTGAGTGTGGTCTTGGGGTCGATGTGGATCTGGAAGTGAAGGTGTTCAGAGTTGGCGAGATTGATGTCAGAGCTGGTTGAGATGTGGATGGATTTCTTATGGACGATAGCGATTCCTCCTCCTGTGAGGCCGGTACGGTCCTTGCGTATGATCTTATAATCTTCTGGGATGGCAATGGTGATGTCTGGGGCGTTTCTGTAAGGAAGGCGACGTCCGGAGAGATGGTGTCTAGTAGATTCCATAGGTCAATGGCGTGCCTGTGGACCGATCGGGTGTTGAGCAAGATGCATTGTAGGTGGTTGGGGTCGGGAATCTGAGGTGTGATCGAAGCGGAGATGTTGACGGTGCCGATGAATCTGCAGGAGTAGCATGAGAAAGGTCCATGGGTGTGTCCAGGAGCGGCTTGGACGCAGTTGGGGGGACGGCCGGGGTTAAGGGCTAGGAGGGTGGAGGCATCGTAGGTAATGCGGGAGGGCTGGGCAATGCGAGGGCCAGGGGGTCTGGCGCTGGGCGCGGGCTCGGCGCGGACGGGCGTAGACGGGCTTACCTTTGGCGCACCTTCGGCGCGACTGGGGCGCGGTCGCTGCACGTGGACGCTGCACGTTATGACATTGGTCATAAATGGATGGTGGAGGGGGCGGAGCGTGGGAGGGGCAGCAGCTGGGAGGCGGTGGCGGGAGGAGGGGCGGACCAGGGGAAAACAACAACACCATGGGTGGAGCATGGGTGGAGTGCGGGTGGAGCATGGGTGGACTGCGGGTGGAGCATGGGTGGAGCATGGGTGGAGCGCGGGTGGAGCATAGGTGGAGTGCGGGTGGAGCATGGGCGGAGTGTGGGTGGAGCATGGGTGGAGCATGGGTGGAGCATGGGTGGAGTGCGGGTGGAGCATGGGTGGAGTGTGGGTGGAGTGCGGGTGGAGCATGGGTGGAGCGTGGGTGGAGCATGGGTGGAGCGTGGGTGGAGCATGGGTGGAGTGCGGGTAGAGCATGGGTGGAGCATGGGTGGAGCATGGGTGGAGTGCGGGTGGAGTATGGGTGGAGTGTGGGTGGAGTGCAGGTGGAGCATAGGTGGAGTGCGGGTGGAGCATGGGCGGAGTGTGGATGAAGTTTTCCTTTGCAATAATCATGGATGTTAGAGGTTTAATTTCATCCCCAGTAGGTGGTCACATTTTAGGCATTTTGTCCCTCAAGGAAGATTGAAAGGAGTTCTTCTGATATGAATACGATCCTAACCCATGTTTTTTGTTATCTTACTGTTCCCTGCTGTACCGAGATCATTGCTAATTTTTTTAATTTTATTTAAAAAGTTCTGTATACCACGAACATGACCCTAGCGGGTATCAGAGCGCTTGACAGCAGCAACAGGTACATAAACACATAATAAAGGAGGGTATCGGAGCCGTAACATTGCAAAATAACATAGGTAGGGAGAGATGCATAACACGGAAGGCAGAAGAGCATGTAAGTAAAATAAAGCAAGAAGAGTTGTTGTGACACTAGATGAGGAGGAACTCCGTTGACTCAATAAACCTATCCTTCCTGTGAGGGCGCCCCTTTCGTCTGGCCCTAGCTCTGGTGTTCACAATGAGATCTTGAATTTTCCAACTAACCCCTTCCAGATCAATCCTTGCCAAAGCCTGGCACCGGTGTATCCACCGACCACTCTTCATGCGTCCACCTGCGCCATAGACGTGGGCCACGCCATGGCATTGTGCTACACCAGTTGTACCAAACGGAGCGGGTCCTACCTGAGCACCGAGCTGTAAATATCGACCTACCAGAATATCATAGCCATAATATCGACTACCAACATATCATGAAGGAGAATACATCCATGTCAGTAGAGATTTACCACACTTAACAAACAATCCACCAGTTATAGGTATATCAAGCAACTATAAGTTACGCCAGTGCTGTCACACAATAATATCATGAGTGCTGCAATATGGGAGGTAATTAGCAGTGCATGGCAAGGGCACTGACGTGTTAGTCTTTTTTTCACTCCTCTGGCCATATATTGCAACCCTAAACCAAACACAAGGGGCTCAATTCACAAAGGTAAGCGATACAAACATCTAACGGTATGACTTTAGGTATTCACAAAGGGCATTTAAGAATAGTAAAGTTAGACTTTCTCTCAGTTAAGCTTAAGTTTTGGTCTTAAGTTTAACTGAAATCAAAAAGATAACTTAAGACTGAAACTCAATTTTAACTGAGACAAAAGTCCAACTTTACTACTCGTAAATATCCTTTATGAATACCAAAAGTCAAGGGAATTCTAAGGCAGTGCAAGGTTTGCACTCTTTTGTCTGTGCATGCTTCCACACTGACTGGGTTCAGCTCCAAGTGCCAACTGTGGTTGCCTTGAGTGCGTAGTGAGTGCACCCCTCATGTTTGAAGCCCTTGGTTTATAGGTGCAGAGACATTATAGGTGGAAACCGCCCGGCCCTTTATCAAACTGCGGACGTCACTTCCTGTTGCTTTTCAGCACTGCAAAGTTTCACATCTTTAGAGCTTCCTGAATGGCTTTTCTCCTCTCCTCTCCTATCCTCTCCTTGTGGTTCTGTGGTTTGCGAATTGGGTTCGACGGTTCCAAACCCGTTCAATAAAGATCGTCGGAAATGGACGATTTTGGTGTCAGCAGACCGCAAATGGCGAGTGTCGCGTGTCTGAGTATTTTCGTATGAATCGATATAGGAGAACACTCAGTATTCAAGGATTTAGTTTGAACCTTCGGGTTCCATTTTGTATACGGCAGCCATTTTGTATGGTTGCCCTAACATAGGCCAGATGACTGTGGCCGAACGAGTCCTTGAGACACGTATGCCTTAGCTGACTTCTGGGTGACCTGGCCGAACTGACTCCTTGCCTCTGAGGCCGACCTCGCTGAGCCAGTTTCTTGTTCAGCAGCTGGTCTGATAAAGATCAAAGAGCAGGACGTGCCCGAGTTTATGGTACACTGCTCCCACCTTCCTGCTGATGCAACTGCTGTTCCACCTGTTGTTGCGCACTTTCAGCGAGTATGGGTGCATGTTCCTTGGAAGCGTGCTGAAGTTCTAGCACTTAAGCAGACTTTACCTGATCCACAGAAAAATCCTGCAGGATATTATATAAAGAGCTTGCGCAAACTGTGAGTTCGTGCGTCATGAATTTGGCGGACATAGATATGTTGTTTGGGAATGTTGTTCCACAGCCCATCTGGAATGTCATTCGATATACGGATCATGATAATGAATTGGGTGATTCATGGGTTAATCTTGTTGCTGCGAATGATAGACAAGTTGGAGGTGCTAAGCCTGAAGATCTTATCACAGAACTTCCTGGTAGGATAATTAATTTTATGAAGACTTTGATGCCCGAAGTACCTGTTAATTGGAACAAGTTGTCTGCATGTAAGCAGAAGAAAGATGAGTCTGTGTTTGATTTTTTCACCCGTTTCGAAGAAACTTTTGTCGACCATAGTGGTCAGGATATGACTACCGAGGGTGGCCAGAGTTTATTTGTTGACAAGTTTGTACATAATCTTCTTCCCGAGTTGTGCACTAAGTTGAAGGATTCTGAGAGTGCTTGGCCTGTTTCTACGTCGGCGCAGATTTTGGCTACGGCCCAGTACTATGAAAATAGGCGCAAGGATGAGTTAGAGAAAGCGGATAAGAAGACTAAGGAATTGAAGACTAAAGTTCTTCTACAACAAGCTTATCCACCCCGTAATAATAGTCGGCGTGATTATCAGCAACCTCAACAGTATTCGAGAAACTCGCAAAGGGACGAGACTTCTCAACAGCGTTTTCCGTATGGTCCTAATCAGTGTGCGTATTGTAAAGAAGAGGGTCATTATAAGAATAGTTGTCCGGTCTTGTTACAACAAACAAATGGTTCTTCTGGTGTGAGAGGTAGCGGTGCTCAACAAGCACCTAGAGGTAGAGGTCGCGGACAGAACGTACGTCCTTTGCCTCCGCAGAATTCGATAAATAGTTTTGATCAACAGCAGAATTCGTCTGGTAGGACAGCACAGTACTATGTAGATGATTATTATGTTGAAGGTGACGAAGTGAATGGTAATGATTGTTAGGACAGCCATGGACAAAGAGAGGGAGTTGTTTCAGTTCCAGTAGATCAGAGTTGACCTTATGTTGAAGTGAATGCCTCAGGTGTGTCAGAGCCTTTTCTGCTAGATACTGGTGCTACAAAGAGTTCTATTATGCATTCTAAACTCCCTGACGCACCTTTGTCTGGCTTTAATAATGTTTCTGTAGGTTTTTCTGGCGCCCCCGTTACGAATCTGATTTCTGCTCCATTGTCTCTTTCTGTTGGTCCTCGTAAGTTTGAAGCACCCCTTCTTTTGACTACAGGTTGTAATGAGAATTTGTTGGGATTGGACTTGTTGAAGAGATTGTATGCGACGCTGTATTGTTCTCCGTCAGGAGTACATCTTACTTTGGGTGAGAGTGTGATCTCTCCGATGTATGTGTCGAAAGATTGTCTTCCATCTGAATTGTCTTTGTTACCGGATTCACTGTGGGCTACGGGTCCAAATGATGTGGGTCTATTAGATATTCCCCCACATGTTGTGACGCTGAAGGCGGATGCTAGGTTACCACGCATGCCACAATATCGTATCTCAAGTGATGGTGAGCGTGCACTTTTAGCGATTATTTGGGTGTCATTGAAGAAACACGAGGTAATGTGTGCAATAGTCCTGTTTTGCCTGTTTTAAAGAGAACCGATCCTTCACAGCCTCCTGTATATAGATTTGTCATCGATCTTCGTGAAGTGAACAAGATTGTTGTTCCACAATTTCCTGTTGTGCCTGACATTACTGCATTATTGACTCTGATTCCGGCTTCTGCTACCTGGTTTTCGGTGATTGACTTGAAGAATGCTTTCTTCAGCATCCCGATTGCCACAGAGAGTAGGGACATCTTTGGATTCTCTTTAGGAGGACGAAGTTTCCGCTCTAAGCGCGCTCCTCAAGGCTATTGTGAGAGTCCATCGATCTATAGTCAAACTTTAAAGACACAACTTGATCTGTTAGTTTTACCTGAAGGTGCAGCCCTTATTCAGTATGTTGATGATTTGCTAGTTGCCGCTGATACTGAGGAGATTTGCAGGGATGCCACTTTGTCATTATTACGTCATTTGTCGGGAAACATCACTTACAACGCATTTATTACAACGCACTACCATTACAACGCAACCATTACAACGCAAACCATTACAACGCATTGCGCTGAGGGGTGCTCTAGGATAGGGAATATATTTAATTTACTATCCAACACCTTCCCTACTATCCACGGGGACTGGAGTTGGAATAGTAAATTAAATAATTCACTATCCAGCGCTTAAAAGCACTATGCGTTGTAATGGTATGCGATGTAAAAACCGCGTTGTAACAGCAGGCGTTGTAATAGCCTGCGTTGTAACAACACCAATCCCATTTGTCTGATTGTCATCACAAAGTTTCTCTCTCGAAGCTGCAATTTTGTCAACAAGAAGTAACTTACTTAGGTCACCTCTTATCGAAGGAGGGAAGGAAACTGACCCCAGAAAGAATTCAAGCTATTGCGAGAATGAGTGTTCCTACGACACAGAGAGAAGTAAGTGCGTTTTTGGGTATTACGTCGTACTGTAGACAGTGGATTCCTAATTTTTCCTTGCTAGCAAAGCCTTTGATAGCTCTCACTGTTAAGGATACTCCAAATCCCATTCCTTGGACTGACGAATGCCAAGAGAGCTTCTCCGAATTACGCAATGCGTTGTGTTCGGCTCCTGTGTTGGGTACCCCCGACTACAGTAAGCCTTTCACATTGTATGTCCACGAAAGAGAGGGATGTGCATTGTCAGTTTTGACTCAGCAGTTTGGCGATAAGCAACGCCCATATGCGTACTTTTCGTCGACTTTAGATCCTGTAGCTAGAGCGTTGCCGAGTTGCTTGAGAGCTACGGCGGCAGCGGCTGTTTCAATTCGGCAGTCTGCTGGTTTGGTTATGGATAATACGTTAGTTGTCATGGTTCCACATGCAGTGGATACCTTGTTGAATCGTACCAAGACACAGCACTTAACTAGTGCTCGGTTGTCAATCAATCAATCAATCATCGCATTTATATAGCGCACTACTCACCCAGAGGGTCTCAAGGCGCTGGGGGAGGGGGGTCCGCTACTGCTCAAACAGCCAGGTCTTGAGTTGCTTCCTGAAGGCGAGGTGGACCTGGGTCAGGCGGAGGTGGGTGGGGAGGGAGTTCCATGTCTTGGCGGCGAGGTAGGAGAAGGACCGTCCCCCTGTGGTGGCTCTTCAGATGCGGGGGACGGCGGGGAGGGCGTGGCTGGTCGATCGAAGCTGGCGTTTGGGAGCGTAGAAGTTGAGGCGGCTGTTGAGGTATCCTAGGCCTTGGTTGTGTAGGGCTTTGTGTGCGTGGGTGAGGAGACAGAAGGTGATTCTCTTGTTGACCGGGAGCCAGTGCAGGTCTCTCAGGTGTCCGGAGATGTGGCTGTGTCGTGGGATGTCGAGGATGAGTCTGGCTGAGGCGTTCTGGATGCGCTGGAGTCTCTTCTGGATCTTGGCGGTGGTTCCGGCGTAGAGTGCTTTGCCGTAGTCCAGTCGGCTGGTGACGAGGGCCTGGGTGACGGTCTTCCTGGTCTCTGTGGGGATCCACCAGAAGATCTTCCGCAGCATGCGCAGGATGTTGAAGCACGACGAGGAGACGGCGTTGACTTGCCTGGTCATGGAGAGGGAGGAGTCCAGGATGAAGCCCAGGTTGCGTGCGTGGTCCGTCGGTTTGGGTGCGGTGCCCAGGGCGGGGGGCCACCAGGAGTCGTCCCAGGCGGAGGGCGAGGAGCCCAGGATGAGGACCTCCGTCTTATCTGAGTTCAGTTTCAGGCGGCTCGTCGTCATCCACTCGGCTACCTCTTTCATCCCTTCGTGCAGGTTGGCTCTGGCGGCGGCGGGGTCGTTGGTCAGGGAGAGGATCAGCTGGGTGTCGTCGGCGTAGGAGATTATGTTGAGGTTGTGTTGGCGTGCGATGTCTGCGAGGGGGCTCATGTAGACGTTGAAGAGAGTAGGGCTCAGTGAGGATCCTTGAGGAACGCCGCAGATGACTTCGGTGGCTTCAGATCTGAACGGAGGGAGGCGGACTCTCTGTGTTCTTCCGTCGAGGAAGGAGACGATCCATTCCAGTGCCTTCTCCTGGATTCCGACGTTGCTGAGGCGCTGCACTAGGGTGCGGTGGCAGACCGTGTCGAAAGCCGCGGAGAGGTCTAGGAGGATGAGGGCCGCTGTTTCTCCGTTGTCCATCAGGGCTCGGATGTCGTCGGTGGCGGCGATGAGGGCGGTCTCGGTGCTGTGGTTGGCACGGAATCCGGACTGCGATGGGTCGAGGGATCCATTCGTCTTGAGGAAGGCGGCCAGCTGTTTGTTGACGGTCTTCTCGATGACTTTGGCTGGAAACGGGAGTAGAGAGATGGGGCGGTAATTCTTGAGTTCGGTGGGGTCTGCTGTAGGTTTCTTGAGTAGAGCGCTGAGTTCGGCGTGCTTCCAGGTCTCGGGGAAGGTGGCGGTGTCGAATGAGGTGTTGATGATGTCCCGCAGGTGGGGTGCGATGACAGCGTCGGCTTTGTTGAAGACGTGGTGAGGGCAGGGGTCGGTCGGAGATCCGGAGTGGACGGAGTTCATCATGTGGACGGTGTCTTCGGTGTTGACCGGGGTCCAGGCGCGGAGGGTGGTGGTGGGTGGCGTTGCTGCGGTCGTGGCGTGCGTCGGTTGAGTGCTGAAGCTGTTGTGTATGTCCGCGATCTTGTTGTGGAAGTAGGAGGCGAGGGAGTTGCAGAGGTCTTGCGACGGGGTGATGTCGTTGTTTCCGGCGTTGGAGTTGGAGAGCTCTTTCACGATGTTGAAGAGTTCCTTGCAGTTGTGTGCGTTGTTGTCCAGTCGGTTCTTGAAAGCCGTTTTCTTGGCGGTGCGGATTAATTGGTGGTGTTTCCGGGTGGCGAGCTTGAGGGTGGTCCTGTTGTCCGGCGTGGGTTCCTTTCTCCAGGCTTTCTCGAGAGCTCAGCAGTTCTTCTTGGAGCTCTTGAGTTCGTCGGTGAACCATGGGGCTCTCTTACTGCCGGGTCTGCTGGGCGGGATCCTCAGAGGGGCGAGTTCGTCTGCGCATTTGCTGATCCACTTCGAGAGGTTGTCGGTGGCCTGGCTGGGGTTCGCTGAGCTGGCCGGAGGGTGCTGGCTCAGGGAAGCGGCGAGCTGGTCGGCTGTGATCTTGTTCCAGCTTCTTCGGGCAACCTGTTGCTGGTGGTGGTGGATCGTCCATGATCAACAGCATGGCGTATCCTAGTGCTAAGATCGCTCAGCACATAAAGTTTCTCAGTCTTTGGCTGGGCACGGGATTTGGTCGTAGCCGATACAGTTGACCCCAGTGATTTTCTCCCCCTGACCGACCTGGGGTATTCTCAGAACACCCGCCTGACGCCTCTTGTGATGCTTGTTCATTCTGGAAACCTCTGGGGGTGTTGGATTCAGATTGAGGCGCAGAGGACGCTGGACTTCGGTCTCCCTTGGGTGTTGGCATTTCATGAGGGTTCATGAGCTCTTCATCTTCCTCTCGAGACGAGCCCTCAATGGCTGGATTACCGGTCAGTTCTTTGAACCAGTATACATTCCTCACTACTGTATGTCTGCCTTGTTGTGCCATGATCATGGTGATATCCACATGGGTTACAGTTCATACTTGGGCTTATATGGCGTACGAAAATTCCAGCCTTTCGGTTGCTTTCTCGTTGGTCACTTGCCATTTCTGCTGGGCCCTTTCGACATCTAGGCAGGGCGGCAGACACCATTGGTCCTCCGGGATTAGGTACCTCTGCAATCTCTTTAGTAGGAGGGAGGTTGGGGCACAATCGGTCGTCGAGTGGGACGTTTGACGGTATGCGAGTAAGAACTGATGCAGGCATATTTCAGGGTCTTGGTGTTGGTCCACTTCGATCCTGAGGACTCTGTTGAGCATCCTCATGAATTATTCAACCTCGCCATGGGCTTGAGGCCATTGAGGGGTGATCCGTCGATGTTTGGCAGCTCTTCGCAATAGGAAGTCATGGAAGTCCTGGCCCAGGAACGGTGGCCAGTTATCCGACTTCACTTCTTCTGGAAACCCAAACATGGCAAACGTCTTCTCCAAGGCTAGTTGGACATGGCTGAACGCCGTGGACGGTACCAGCTCAACAATGGGGAACTTAGAAAATGAGCCTAGGATTACCATGGTGTGCCACCCATCCGGGAAGCTCCTGAAGTCGATTCTAATCTTCGTCCAGGCTGTGAGTCAGGGTTCTTCCATAAGCAAAAGCATTGAGCAGGTCGATCCCTGTGATGGTGCATGGGTGACATTGCTTGACCTCTTTGTCCACCATTTCGTCCATGTTGGGGAACCATACCTTTGTGCGCAATCTTGCCTTTGCGGTCCCTTGATGGCCTTGATGGGCAAGCATGACCATTTACTGGCATAAGACACACAATTGATGGACGGAATGAGGAACACATCAAAACATTCACCCCCGGGGGAGGAGCTTCGCGGGCAACCAAGATGGCCGCGTAAGCTCGGAGCTCCGCGGACCCTCCGATCCTCCGCAAATATCCTACTCGAAATCCTGATCCACGTTGGTGGATTCTACTTGCTGACGGATCACTGAAGCGGGAGCCGCTGTCTGCCTCCAAATCGGTGGTTCCTACGCTGAGCTACGTCGACTGGAACTTCGTGCCAGGGATGCGCCATTGTCTCCCCGATCTCCGCCACTCCGCACGACTGGAATGCGTAGTGGCTGCTTGAGGTCCCTACTGGCGAAGTGCTTGTGACTGCGGTGCTCACTTTCATCGGCCTGGCCTGAATATCTGGCTTCGACCCCTTTCCTTGGTTCGCTTGGCTCTGGCATAGGTGGTGTGCCCCTTTGTTCTCATCGGACCCATCATGGCGGGCAGAGGGGACCCCGACAAGACGTCGAACAAAGGCGTTTGCGGCAAGTCTCAAACACAACTGAACAGAATTGAGCGGTATGTTCAGCCGCGGACGCCACCTGCTGCGGTGGCCTCCACTAAAGACCTTCCCTCAGCGGGCTCGCCCGATGGCTCTGAGCCCACCCTCAGTGACATTATGGGGGCCATCACGGGCATCCGGGCCGAAATGCAGAAACAACATGAGGTCTTGACCCACAAGGTGGACACTTTGGCAGTTGATCTCACCCTTATCAGAGCCGACCTGGCTCTAATGACCAATGACCGTGTGAAGTCATTGGATATCAAAACCTCCAGCCTAACCACCGACGTCTCGGACCTGCAGACTGAGGTCCGGAACTTACGGATGACTACTGATCACTTCTCCAGGAGGCTGGAGGATTTTGAGGGACGTGCCAGGCGGCAGAATGTCCGCATCATTGGTGTTCCGGAAGGCTCAGAGGAAGCGGCAGTGGACGTTCTTGTGGAGGAACTGGTACAGACCCATCTGGCGCCTTCTGGTCTGAGTAATTTCTTCTCAGTGGAGCGTGCTCACCGGGTACCGGGCGGCCCGCCGAAGTCGGGCATGGCGCCTAGACCCATTGTTGCATGGCTCCTCAATTTCCGGGACCGGGACGCGATCCTACAGGCGTCCAGAAGGCATGGACCGCTTAAGTTCCAGAATTCGGAAGTTCATTTCTATCCTGATTTTACCAGGGCTGTTCAGAGACAGCGTCAGAGCTACGCGGGAGTGAAACGGCGACTGAGAGACATGGGCTTTAAGTACTCGATGTTGTTCCCTGCCAAGCTCCGGATTGAACATGATGGCCATGCCCTGTTCTTTGATGTCCCTGAAAATGTGAGTGAATGGCTGGACACTCTGCCGCAACGCCTTGACGACCACGGCGGACAAACTGGGGGCGCGACTGGTGGTTCGGATCAATGACACTTGGCTCTACTGAAAGGACTTTGGCGGTTGGTGGCCCTGCTCTATGTGGCTGTCGATACTGTTATTGAGTTGACTTTGCCAATTCTCCTGTCGTTTACAAGGAGGGTGGCGGGAGGTGTTCGTGGGGATTCCTTACTCCTCTGGGGGCTTCTCGTAGATTAGTTAATGGGGCGACAGGCACACTGCTGGTTGGGGGGGCTCTTTAGTCTGATGCAGGGGTGCAGGGTGGGGGGTGGGATTGGGCAAGTTTATCTGTTTGTTTGTTCTTCCTCTCTTCCTTCTATTAGGCAATGGGTCATGTATACTGTTGAGCTTCACTTGCTGTTGAGGATTGTTGGGGTTGGGTGGGGCGGGCGGCAAGATGATGGGGGGTAGGAAACTAAGATTAATCAGTTGGAATGTTAATGGGCTTGGTGACCGTATCAAGAGAGGGGTGGTGATTCAACTGCTTAAACGCCACATGCCTGATGTTGTCCTCCTACAGGAGACGCACTTGGTTGGTAACTCGTGCAAAGCACTCAATCGTAAAGGGTACAAGATGATGGCCCACTCGGGGTTCTCTTCGGGCTCTCGGGGGGCGGGTGTCCTTGTGCGTACGTCCCTTCCGCTTGCGATAGACGTCACCATGATTGATGAGAGAGGGTGTTTTGCCGCAGTGGCGGGGAGATGGGAAGGGCGTGCCCTGACGTTACTTTCGGTTTACGTTCCCCCAGGCCTACAGTCTAGTACTCTCCAAGACCTTGGTGGCGCCATTTTAACTTTGCCTGCTGGTCTGCTGGTTGTGGGGGGTGACTTCAACTCAGTCTGTTCTGGCTCCTTGGACCGACATCCGCCTAGAGACCTTCGGAGTTCCCAACTGTGGTTGCCTTCTTTCCTTGAGTCCATGGGCTTAGTAGATAGCTGGCGGCTTTTACACCCCACGCTCTGCCATTTCTCCTTCCTTTCCGGTGCACATGGTAGTCTTTCTCGTATAGACTATATTCTCACCCTAGCTGCACACGCGCCTGCCGTGTCTGAGGCCCGATTTCTGGCGCGGGGCATCTCCGACCACTCCCCGCTCTGGGTTTCGTTTGATTTTGACGTCGTCCTGTCAGATCGACCGGTGGCGGTTAACCCGTGGTATTTCCGTAATCCTACAACTCGCATTCTCCTGGCCAAGTCCATCGACCTTTATTTCTCTGAAAATGAGGGCTCGGTTGGCTCGGCCGAGACCCTGTGGGAGGCAATTAAGACTGTTTTGAGGGGCGAGGCTTTCGCTCTTATAGCGAAGGCCCGGAGAGTCAGAGATGCCGACTTGCTACGCATCGAGGAGGAAGTTGTGAGCCTTGACTCCCAGTTGGGGCCCGAACCGACCCCGCGCTCCTACACGCCCTTTCCCTCAAACAGTCGGAATACCACGATCTTGCCACGAATGCTGCCCTGGCCTTGGCTAAGGAACAGCAAGGTCGTATTTATGACGTTGGTGACAAGGCTGGGAAGCTGCTGGCCTGGTTGGACAGGAGGGAGATGGCCAGCCGCGTCGTACCCGAGATTTTGGGCGACGACGGGGTTGCTGTTACTGACCCCAGTGCCATTGCCGAGTCCTTTGCTGATTACTTCCGGGGTGTCTATACCTCTACTTCAGATTGCTCCGAGGCTGACTCGACAGCGCTTCTCTCGACAGTTGACCTTCCCTGTCTCTCTGAAGAGGACCGTGCCGATTTGGATAGAGACATATCTGCTGACGAGATCGCTCTTGCGATCCGTTCGTTGAGATCGGGTAAGGCATCTGGTCCCAACGGCATCCCGGTCGAGTTGTATAAGATTCGGCCGGACGTGGTCTCCCCGCACCTGCGTACTATGTTCTTGGAAGCACTAGACGCCGGCCTTCTTCCCCTTGACCAGAGGTTGGCCACCATTGTGGTCATCCATAAGGAAGGGAAGCCGAGAGACATGTGTCGTTCTTACCGTCCCATTTCTCTCTTGAATGTCGAGCCTAAGATCCTTGCCAAGCTGCTCGCAAATCGACTGATTGGAGTTATTGGCGACTTAGTGCATCCGGACCAGTCGGGCTTTATTCCTCACCGCAACACTGCCCTCAATTTACGTCGACTCCACAGTGCCCTGGCTAGGGCCCATACCCTTGAGGAACCGGCAGTCATCGCTTCTCTTGACGCCACAATGGCCTTTGACTCTCTTGAGTGGAGTTATCTCTGGGCAGTGTTGACGAAGCTCGGTTTCGGCCCGGTGTTCGTGGGTTGGGTGAAACTTCTCTACGCCAATCCATTGGCTAATGTTACAGTCAACGGCTGTTTATCGGCGTCATTTGCCCTTCACCGAGGAACCAGACAGGGTTGCCCCTTGTCGCCTCTTCTGTTTGCCCTGGCTCTTGAGCCGCTCGCGGCCATGTTGCGCACGCACCCTGATCTACATGGCATAACCTGGGCCCCCGGCTTTGAGGACAGGGTTTCCCTGTATGCCGACAATATTCTGCTATACTTAATCTCCCCCTGCAAGTCACTCATTGTGGCATGCGACGTACTCAGACTTTTTGGACGGTACTCTGGCCTAGTTATCAACTGGGCCAAGTCCTCCCTGTACGTCCTAAAAGGGGACACGCCGCGCCTCCCCAGAGGCTGCAACATCCAGGTGGCCAGACAGGGTTTCAAGTACTTGGGGATTTACATCTCCGGGAGTACGAAGGCGCGATACGACCACAACTTGCTCCCTCCTCTCCAGCGTCTCTGGCGCGACGTGGACAGTTGGCGCAAGCTTCCGCTCTCCCTACTTGGCCGTGCAGCATTATTTAAGATGATGTCTTTGCCCAGGTTCCTATATGCTTTGCAGAAAACCCAGGATCCGGTTCCGGCCCGCTACTTTAGGGAGATTGAGAGTCTTCAACGGGCCTTGCTCTGGGACGGTCGGCCCCGAGTCGCTGTCACGAAGCTCACGCTTCCGTGGTACGACGGGGGCATAGCACTGCCGGATGTGCGTAGGTATTACTGGGCCTCCCAGCTCGCGGCTCTCAATCACGGTTTCTATGGTCCGGTGAACAGCCCCGGCTACGCCATGGACAGATGGCTCCTGGGCGGTGGTAATTATTACCGGGCCCTATACTCGAGGTCCTTAGATCGGCGGATGTCGGGTCCAACGAGGACAGCGGTTCACATCTGGTGGGCGATTACCAAGGCGCAGGGCTGGCAGGGCAGGCTGACCAGATTCACCCCTTTGTATGACTCTGATATTTTGGGCAGACTGTGGCACACCAAGGGCTTCGATAAGTGGGACCTCATAGGCATCTCCAGGGTGGACGATATGATTTCTGAGGGCGAAATCAAGACCTTTCCCCAGTTGCAGGCTGAATACCAGTTGGGCGGCTCGGAGTTCTTCCGCTACGCCCAGCTGCGGCACGCGCTGCTCTCTGCCAAACCGACGGAGGGGGCTATTCCAGAGAGCTCTCCCTTGGAAGACAGAGTGTTGGATGGCCATATGCCCGATTGTGCTATCTCACTGTCATATAAAAAGCTAATCAATGTCCGCACCGACCTTCTCCTTAGTGTGCGTGATCAGTGGGTGGGAGATGGCCTAGAGATCGACGATGAGGATTGGCAGAGTGCGGTGTCCTCCCCTAAAGAGGTTGCTATATCCTCTCGTCTTAGGCTGGTGCAATTCAAGATCTTGCACAGAGTGTATGTGACTGGCCCCCGGCTTGTGCGTATGGGATACTCGCCCGACGGACTTTGTCGTCGAGGATGTGGTGCCCTTGCTACATTTCTGCACATTCTATGGGAATGCCCCGTCATAGCCTCCTACTGGAGAAGGGTGCACCGGATTATGAGTGAAGTGACTGGAGTGGTGACGATTGCAGAAGCTCGGAGGTGCCTCCTCAACATCTGGGAACCATCTGATCACAACACGGCGCAGACCCAGTGGGTGACCCTAGGTAACATGGTGGCCATGCGGGACATCGCTCAAAAGTGGGGTGCTGCCACAGCTCCCCTTGTGGTACAGTGGAAAGCCAACATGGATTGGTGTATGTTCCGGGAAAAGACGGTCTATGTTGCCAGGGGTAGGCCTCAGAAATGGAGTAAAGTGTGGGGAGCCTGGAATGCTTACCGGGGTGATGTATGCCTGCCGCCAGAACCTGTTTCTTTCGATGAACATATGTCACCATAGCCTATGACACCAACTGTGACACGCTGAACTGATTGATCCTGTATTTCCTCCTCCCTTCTGCCATCCTGCTTCATTCTCCTGAATCAGTAACTCTCTGCTTGCTCTCCACTACCCGCTACCAATACCCTGACAGATTTCTTACTTCCATTGCCACTCTTTGGCGCCTCTCGGCGTTTCTTTCCTTTGTTTAATGTTCTCTTTCAATATAAAATACAAAAAACAACCTTCAATGCTCTGTTGCGACTGTTCTTGCACTATTGCTCTCCTGATTCACCATGCTGCCTTGCCTCCGGGATGTTAGGCTAAATAGCTGTGTGCTCTTTCAAAATAAAGGTTTTAAAAATTACAAAAAAAAAAAACATTCACCCCCAGTCAAGAGATCTGGGCTAAATCCATCATTCTTTTGCTCACCATGCCACCCCAGTTTAGACCTGGCCATATGCAAATCAGTCTTGACCCTGTGCCTCATGGGAACAGTCCAGCCCGAACTTCCAAGCCAGGACCTCCCTGGACCGGAAACAAGCATCCTGGGACAGGTTTCGGAGTTTCACCACTCATCAGCCAGGATAGCTTGATTCCAGTGGCACAGTGAGCCAAGGACCCACGTCTTGGCATACCTGCCGCATTTAGGACGAGAAAGCAAAAGAAACACAATTGATGGATCGAATGCAGAACACATCAAAACATTCACCCCCAGTCAAGAGATCTGGGTTAAATCCATCATTCTTTTGCTCACCATGCCACCCCTGGCCATATGCAAATCAGTCTTGATCCTGTGCCTCATGGGAACAGTCCAGGGAGGACTGTGCCTAGCAGTTCAGGCTGGAATGTTCCCATTGGGCACAGGGGAAAGACTGATTTGCATATGGCTGGGTTCAAACTGGAATGGCATGGTGAGCATAAAACCGATGGATTTAGGCTCAGATCTCTGTACTGGGGTGAATGTATGACATTGTTCTGCATTCTGTCCATCAATTGTTGTTTTTGCATTCACTTGCATAGGCTTCTTGGGACGATGATCTGTTGCCCCCGTAGCACCAGTCCTTACCCGCTGACACTGACTTTGAGCTGTACTCTCCACAGTTGGCATCGGGAATTCTGTTCTTCCGCAGTGAGTAGGTTTGCTCCATTGAGGAACCGATGCCACTGCCCCTTCTCCAGGGCCTCCTTCACCCTTCCCAGTGTGTCATCCGCGTCAGTGACATCTCACAGGTCTTCCTTTGTCAACGCCACGGGGCAGACGTTGGCCTCGACCATGTGAACAAATGCTTCTCTGTTTGCTGTGCCGTCCCTTTGGGTGGGGTGTCTGGACAGGAAGTCAGCTGGGTTGTCCACCCCTGGTCAGTAGAGTAGCAGGACCGAGTACGCCTGCAGCTGAATTGCCCACCTCACCATTCTTGGGGGTGCCAGGCATGATGATCCATTAACAGTGGCAGGAGGGGTTTGTGATCCGTAATCACACGGAATGGTTTAACCAGAGAGGCCCTCTGCCATCCGGGGCCGCCCTAAATGCACCCCTGACTGTGTGCCTTACACAGGCACCAACACATGCAAGGAGTTCCCCCCCTTCCGCCTTTAAACACTCACCGGTTGTTAGGGGGGGGCTCCTCTTCACTCATGGCGGGGGCAGGCACCGGAAATGTGCCTCGCGCCCCCTCCGCCTTCTGTCGTCCACTGCTGGCGCCTGCGGGGCTCTCCCTCAGTCCTGGGAGCCCCGCACAGGCAGGCGCCATCAGTCCCCCACAGGCAGCTTCACGCAATCCCCCGAGGCTGTCGGGCGTGTGCTGGACTTCCTGCTGGAATGCAGGCCCCGCCCACGTCCTGGGCAAAGGTGCCTGACTTCCGGTTTTTCCGACCCGGCCGCGGCGGTGATTTTCTTTGCGCAAATAAATGAGGGGTGGGCACCCTCGAGGATCAGCGATACATCGCGGGGTGGGCACCCGATAAAATAAACAAATAGCGGCCATAATCGGGGTGGGCACCCGAAATATAAATAATTAAAGAAGCGGGGTGGCACCCGCAAGATGCCCACAAGGAGGAGGGGTCTTTCCTCCATAAGGGCTGCAACGTCGCGCTGCTCAGCCCCGCCTCTCCCTTCTCTATGAAATTTAAATAAAAAGCACGTTCTGCCCAAAAATAAGACGCAGGGAGGCTGCTGAAGGTCCTGGCAAAACTAATAGCAATCAAAAAGTTCCCAAAGCAAGCAAGCAGGGACATCCAGGAAAAGGTCTCCAGGGCAAGGAGAAAGTCTCCCAGCCACCCTCAGGCCAGGCAGAAGGGCATCCAGGGGCTGGGCAGGGCCCAGGGAGGTAAGCCTTCCCCTGGGCCCCAGCAGCAGTATGCCCTGCCCCCTGGTAGATTCTAGTCAGGAAAACAAGAACATTTTTCATGAGGTCACAGCCTCTTTTTAAACACTAAATCCCTTTGTCTCTAGGGTGCATGGTGGGGGAAAACCAGACACAGCTGGTTTTGGAGCACTTTGTCATGCTCAGCCCCTCTCCCCATTCAGAGGACAGGCTAGGGTCATCAGTCGCACCACAGGGGGCGGAGCCAGCATTGTGTGGGGAAAGCCCAGCCCTATTCAGGTCCCAGGTGCACTCCTCCCTAACATCAATCATGCAGATCTCTCCACTCACCACCGGGGCAGACCCATCCTGACTCCTGGAGCCAGGCTCACCAGCCAGCTCCAGCCAATCACATGCCAGACATCCAATTCACATAAATTACACAGACATGCCAACTTCTAGAAGTGGCACTTCCACACTAGACACATTAACGCCGCACACATCATCGCGCAGCATTTAATCACACGAGTTTGCACATATCAAACTCAACCTCGCACTGCCCACGCATCTGGAATTACCATAGACACACAAATGTTCCCCATGCATTCCAATGGGAGGGCAGGCCACTCTTACACATGCACTCTGAGAGCGCACGCACTTTACACTGCGCCACAGTGCTAAAGTGCGCAAAGACCAGAAATCACTATAATGAGGTAACCTTACAAGGCAAAAAGTTCAGGGGTGCACCTGCTAGAAGGGCCAAGTCCAACAGCTTTCTTGATGTTCTAGAATGCCTCTTCATCTCTGGGCCCCCATTCCCAGGGTGTGCTGGTCTTTGCCAGCTGGCACAGGGGCTCTGAATTCGTGGCGAGGTTTAGGATAAATCTCCAGCAGTATGTTAGCATCCAGAGGAAGCTCCTGATTTTAGTAGGATTCTCTGGGACTGAGGTATTTCTGATGGCTTCTGCATTCAGTGAGTCGACCTGGAGTCCATCTCTCGAGAAAACGTATCCAAAAAAGTCTATGGACCCCAGGTAGAAAGTGCATTTCCATTTGTGCAAGGTGAGCCCACAGACTGCCAATCTTTGTAGGGTCACTCTCAGCTGGACATGATGCTCCTCTTTGCTCTGTGAATGTATTAAAATGTCATCGCTCAGATTTATCACTCCAACCAGGTTTGAGAGGGTTTCCTTGATGGCGTTTTGAAACACCTCTGCTGCAGAGAACACCACAAAGCTGAGCCGAGTATAATGTCGGAAGCCGATGTGCATGGAGAAAGTGGTTATGTAGTGACTTTCTGGCGCCAGCTCCAACTGATGATACCCAGAGTTCAAATCCAGCTTGGAGAACCATTGTGCTCCATTGCATTCAGCCACTATGTCGTCAATCATTGGGGTCAGGTGTCTCTCCCTCCGGATGGCTTGATTGGGAAGCCTCATGTCGACACATAGTCGAATGGCGCTGGGTTGTTTCGGCTTCGGTGTGACTACCAGTGGGGAGACCCATGTGGTGGGTCCGGCACCTTTCCAATGTTCGTGCACGTGCGGGCCAACTTTCTTAGCTGGGCGTAGAACATGTCTCCTATTTCCGTTTCCGTTTCCGTTTGCTGGGATTGGCACCGTTTGAACTGCTCATAATCCGGGTTCATTTGCAGGTCGAAGTATCTGTTGAGCACATTGATCGCTACATCATACTCATGGGCCGCTCCGGTGTCGAGCAGCGTCTAGGACAACTCATACAATTAGTCGTCCCCAAAATGCATCAATAGGGAGCCTTTTAGCGTTCACGGACATGCAGCCAATATCTTTAATTGATCCGGCACCCTCTGGTGATGAGTTCAGGGTTGTCCCATGCTGCATGTAGACCCAGTTTATACAACCAGGACCACATGCTGAAGCCATGGTAACTCACATGACATGGCCACCATTCCAGTGCTTCTTTCGAGGTTACCTTGCCCTGAGGAAAACATTTCTACCATTGAGCAGGATGTAGATGTAATCGCGACCATAAGTGATTTTGTGTCTCAAGAATTTATAACTTTATCTAAAAAAGAATGCTTTGAAGAAATGAATAATGATATTTTATGTCAGCAGATTTCTGAATATGTTAAAAAAGGATGGCCTAAAGAAAGGTGTGCCTCTGCAGACATGTCCCCTTATTGCCATGTGTGTTCTGAAATTGAAGAAACTGGAGGTTTGCTGTTCAAAGGAGGTAAGATTTTTCCTCCTGTATCTATGCAAAAACAAATGTGTTATTATCTCATCAGGGACATTTAGGGATGTCTTCCATGACACGTCTTATTAGAGCAAATTTTTGGTGGCCTGGACTTGATAAGATGGTTGACAGGACTGTTAGGGAATGTTCTGAGTACATAAATAGTGAGAAAATGCTTCATGTCTCTTCGGCTCCTCTCAAACCAGTGCCTTGGCCTAATTTTCCATGGCCAAAGGTAGCATTTGATGCTTCAGGCCCTTTTAAACATCTTCCTCTGAATGCCAGTTATGCTTTGGTCATTGTGGATTACCACTCCAAGTGGCCTGAAGTTAAATTTGTAGCCAATGCTTCGTCTCAAGTTATTATAACTTTTTTTAAAGAGGTTTTCGCTCGTGAGGGTTCTTCAGAAGTAATTGTCACCGACAATGGGGGACAGCTCATTTCTCATGAAATGAATTTTTATTTTCAAAATTGGAATATCAAACATTGTAAATCTGCCCCAAAGTGTTTATAGTGTGGCACAAATGGGTAGTAGCTGAAGTCAGTGGAGTTCTTTCAATGTGGCAGATGATGTGGCGCTATGGCCAGAGATGCCAAATTTGAAACTGGGGACCAGTTTCAGCCCTCATGACTGGTCCCCCAGACAACTCCCCCTGAGGGAGCACATTCCCGCTCTAGACCTTTGAAGGCTTCGCAAGACCTTAGAAGACCCGTAAAAGTTTAGCAGCTCTTTTGTTTTAGCACCAGCAGGTGGAACCTAGTGGTGGCAAGAGTGGGTTAACCTTGAAGGCCTGTCCACCACAGTCCATACTGAAGAGGTGTGCCACAGCGGCCAGGGAGGCTGGCTCCGGAACACGTTTTTCATGGTTCAATCCCCGACACCGACTGCAGCTCAGCCCAGCACCATGTGATCTATGGGCAATAGCTCGCTTAATCTTCACAATGGCCCCCAGCACCATGAGACCCTTAAGGGTATTTAGTTTGCACTTCACAAATTCCGGCTTATTATTATTTATTTATTTAGTCTGGTGGGTAGGCCTATGACGCTGCACACCCACAGTGACTCTTTCACTGAGGACACAGGACCCTTCAGGCCAGTTTATCTCACCCATTGGTACCTCTATTAGCCTTGTTTCAGCAGTAGTAGCTGCAACTCACGAGGGATCGGCAATGCAGGATTTGCACACACACCAAACTAAGGGGCTTATGAATGAATGAATGAAATAGAATTTATATCGCGCAATGGCTACCTCGAGGCCTCCCAGCGCTGTGGACTAACACAGAAAGGCAAGGACGGAGAGGATTAGTTGCAATCATTGAAAATAACGTTTTTTAAGAGCCTTCGAAATGACAGCAGGTTAGGCTCCTTCCGCAGGTATAGTGGGAGGGTGTTCCAGGCAGCGTAATGAGCGAAGGAGCGCCCGCACCATCTAGCTTTCCTTATTATGTGTGTGGCGACTAGGAAGGAAGACATAGAGCGGAGATCTCTGGGAGGTTGAGAGGGAGTGATCACGGATTGGATTGACACTGGGCCCTTCTTCCAGAAGGCCCTGTGAGTCAGGCACATGGCCTTAAACTGGCTCCTCGCCGTGATTGGCAGCCAATGGAGGCTCCTTAGTGCAGGTTTCGCAGATTGCCGTCGGGGAACCTGAAGGAGCATGCAAGCCGCACCGTTCTGAATGATGTGGAGTTTATGGATGGTGGCTCGGGGGGCTCCCAGGAAGAGGGAATTCCCATAGTCCAGGCGCTTATGCACAAGCCCCTTGCGCTTCCTGTGCATCACTTTTAATATGGGAAGAAGTGACGTACCAGCAGCTAAGTTCACAAACTTCACAGCCTCTCTGCTCTATGTACAAGGTCTTTTATTATGTGCTGCCTTTTTTGGAGGCACTTTAATAATGCAGCAATGGGGGACAAAATGATGCATTAGTGTTGACTAAATTAAGCTGCAACAAAAAAAGGCTTCAGCGTAATGCGGTACAGTTTGATACTTTAGTATTTGACATTTGTACACATAGTAACAGTCTCTGCCTCATTAGTACCATAGTAACACAAATGCTGCAGTGATAAAAGTGATCAGTCAACCTTTACAAAGGGCCAGTGATGCAGGAATGCCTCTTTCCTCATCCTCCCTGCTCCTAGAGGCATGCATAATGTTCAGTGTTACAAAAGGGGCATTAAAATCACCTGCGAGTAGCAGGGGCATCTCACGTTGCTCTGGTCCAGATACACAACCACAGTCAGTGCTTAAAATGGAAAAATAGAAGTGCAGGTACTCTGTACCAGAGTACCTACTTGTTTCTGAGAAGTGCCGATACTCTCCAATTAAAGGTATTGCATTTTTCTTGAGCAGTGCCGGTACTCTCCAATTAAAATTGTTGCATTTCTCTTGAGAGGTGCCGGTACTCTCCCTCTCAAAATAAAAAAGATTTGGTACTCCGTACCGGACAGTACCGGCCCATTTAAAGCACTGACCACAGTGTATATTATTGGCGACTCACTGTTCTGTTTCTAACTGCGATTTACATTGAATAATTTAATAAAAAAGAGGCCCCCTTGGGGTAATAGTAAGTAGGCCCAATCTATAAGGGGATCTTATATCTAAACCTTGACTTTACAGCCAAGGTTGCCAGAGCACCTTCAGGGTGGGACCTGTGAAGGCCTTGCTTCTAGGCTATAGTATCACGTATGGGCCCTGGTCTATCGTTGCTACTTCCCATGCCTCATGAAAGATGAAAACGTGTTGTCTGCAGATTGCCCCATTGCGGCCACTTAACTTAGATTTCAACCACACCACATTCCAGGGTAGATTTGAGGAAACTTAAGTGAATCCTGACACAAAGCATTAATACTGCCACAAATTACCCCCTACACTTTACTATGAATGGCAGTACTGGCGCTGAACGCGGGTTGACACCCCGTGTTGTCTGGGGTGCAGCTATCATGAGGTACAGAGGAGTTAGTAGCTCCACTACACACTGCACCTTCTCCATCAGTTCACTGAATCCCCCAAGATATCAATTTCTTGCCCAGGGAAGTTTGAATATTGTGTGGATCTCTATGGCTCATGTAGGATGCGGTTAGCGGTTGCCTTACACAAGGTGAGTTAAGTTTGAATTGGATCCATAAACCTTTAGAGAGAGTTGTACATACATTTAGGCCTACCACCCCCTCCACTACCTCGTCTCTAGCCGATCTTAGAGCACTCGGTCCACTGACTGGGAGTGAGGCTTGTCAGCGAGGAGATCTGATCCTATTGGGGAATGGTATTGAGAAGAATGTCTTATCCAACAGATCACTTTATTCTTTAGGGATTCCTTATCCTCTCTGGCTCCTGGAGGCAGCCTAGGTATCCTGACCATGTAACAGTCCTAACCATGTAACACTCCTAACCATGTAACGCTCCTAACCATGTAACGCTCATAACCATATAACACTTCTAAACATGTAACGCTCCTAACCATGTAACACTTCTAACCATGTAACGCTCCTAACCATGTAACACTTCTAACCATGTAACGCTCCTAACCATGTAACGCTCCTAACCAGGTAACGCTCCTAACCATGTAACGCTCCTAACCATGTAACACTTCTAACCATGTAACGCTCCTAACCATGTAACGCTCCTAACCAGGTAACGCTCCTAACCAGGTAACGCTCCTAACCATGTAACGCTCCTAACCATGTAACACTTCTAACCATGTAACGCTCCTAACCATGTAACGCTCCTAACCAGGTAACGCTCCTAACCAGGTAACGCTCCTAACCAGGTAACGCTCCTAACCATGTAACACTTCTAACCATGTAACGCTCCTAACCATGTAACGCTCCTAACCAGGTAACGCTCCTAACCAGGTAACGTTCCTAACCCTGTAAAGTTGATAACCATGTAACGCTCCTAACCATGTAACGCTCCGAACCATGTAATGCTGCTAACCATGTAACGCTCCTAACCCTGTAACGCTCCTCACCATGTAACGCTCCTAACCATGTCAAGCTCCTTGCTCATGCAAGACAACCATTTCCCCCTTTGCTGCACATCAAACTGGTTGGCCATATAATTGGACTCTCAGGGGCAGATTTACAAGCCCCTTGCAACACTTTTTTTACACCAATGCCTCACTTTTGTGACGCAGCTGCATCGTAAACAATGTGCCCTGTTGCAACACATTTACAATGTGACTCATCTAGGGAGATGTGTTACGTTGTAAAGCCCTGCACTACATCATACCTGTGTCAGGTATAATGTATGCAGGGTGGGCGTTCAGACGTAAAAAAGCCTTGTAAAAGTGATGCAGTGAAATCTATAAGATTTCACTGTGTCACTTCTACAATGCCACTGCGTCAAAAGTTATGCCTGCTTGAAGCAGGCGTAAGTAGTGAAGCAGCATAATAGGATAGGCATTCCTGAGCATTGCAGGAGTTGCATCATACTTGCAACATGACTGCAGCAATGCGCAGCCCTTACCTCGAAAAGATGCATCACGCATCTGTCTCTCCTTCCTTCTCGGTGGACCGGAGCGACCTCTGACCCTGCTCGCAAGCAATTCGCCCACAGACTGCCGCACGGCCAGGTCTGACTGTCCTTGAACTGCTGCTGCTATTTGTACTATAGTTGTGATTATCTTGTGACTACTATTGTGATTACTGCTGTGTTGTTTCTGTCTGTGCACAGCCTAAATTGTTGTTCTTCTCTCCCTCCTGACATTCTAATTGTTCTTTTCCCCCCTGCCTTTCTTTATTCTTTATTCTTTATTCTGTGCCCTTGTTGTGATCGCAGACATTAACGAGAGCTTCGACACTGTCACCACCCCGGCAACCGCTTAAACCCCGCTCCCATGACTACCACCTGCACCAACCGCCTGCTCACCTGGCCCAACATCACCGACGACGACACCATCAAGATCATGAACACCATCCATTCCGGAACCCCGGAAGATCCCTGCCCATACCACATCTTCAACAAAGCAAACAGCACCATCACACCCCATCTCCGGAAAACCATCAACATCTCCTTCAAGACAGCGACCTTCCCGGAGAGCTGGAAGCACGCAGAGATCAACGCCCTACTCAAGAAACCCAAGGCGGACCCCAAGGACCTAAAGAACTTCCGACCCCTCTCCCTGCTCCCTTTCCCGGCGAACGTCATCGAAAAAGCCATCAATAAACAACTGACCAACTTCCTCAAGGAGAACAGCATCCTGTACCTGTCCCAGTCCAGGTTCCGCTGTAACCACAGCACTGAAACTGCCCTCAACGCCGCCACCGATGACATCAGGACCCTGCTCGACAATGGAGAAACCGCAGCCCTCATCCTTCTGGACCTGTCAGCCGCCTTCGACATGGTCTGCCACCGCACACTACAAATACACCTCTGCGGCACCGGAGTCCAAGAGAAGGCCCTGGACTGGACCACCTCCTTCCTCTCCAGCAGAACACAGAGCGTCCACCTCCCCCCTTCAACTCCGAAGCCATCGAGATCGTCTGCTGAGTACCCCAAGGCTCATCCCTCAGCCCAATGCTGTTCAACGTCTACATGGCACCACTCGCCCACGTTGCACAACACCACAACCTCATCATCTCGTATGCCGATGACACCCAGCTGATCCTCTCCCTCACCAAGGACCCCCGCACCACCAAAACCAACCCCCACGAAGGAATGAAGGCCGTCGCTGACTGGATGAGAAACAGCCGACTGAAGCTGAACTTGGACAAGACGGAGGTACTCATCTTTGGCTCCACCCCCTCGGCCTGGGAGACTCCTGGTGGCCGACTGCACTAGGAGCACCCCTCACACCCACCGACCACGCACGCAACCTAGGGGTCATCCTCGACTCCACCCTCTCCATGAAGAAGCAGGTCAGGGCCATCTCCTCCTCCTGCTTCAACACCCTCCACATGCTCCACAGGATCTTCAAGTGGATCCCCACCGAACCTAGAAGAACGATCACCCAGGCCCTCGTCACCAGCAGGCTGGACTACGGAAACACCCTCTACGCAGGAGCCTCGGCCAAACTCCTGAAACTGCTTCAACGCATCCAGAACGCCTCTGCATGCCTGATCCTTGAAATCCCTTACCACAGCCACATCACATCCCACCTGAGAGACCTTCACTGGCTCCCCATCAACAAGAGGAGAACCTTCAAGCTCCTCACCCACGCACACAAGGCACTCCACAACACCAGACCAGCGTACCTCAACAGCCAACTCTACCTCTACATCCCCCACCCGCCAGCTCCGCTCCGCAGACCGCTCCCTAGCCACTGTCCCCCGCATCCGAAGAGTAAACACCGGCGGTAGATCATTCTCCCACCTCGCCTCCAAGACATGGAACACCTTCCCTATCCGCCTGCGGCAGACCGAAGACCTTCTAACCAGGAGACTCCTCAAGACTTGGCTCTTCAAACAGTAGCAGCTCCCCCCCCTCCCCACCCCCAGCGTCTTGAGACCCACACTGGTATGTAGTGCGCTTTATAAGTGCCATGATTGATTGATTGATTGATTGTAAATGGTACTCATCCATAGTCCCACCAGGATTTTTTTTGTGACGCAATTGAACTGACACATCTCTGCTAATATGCAGAGATGCACCAGTTCTTGTAAGTCCGCCCCACAATGTTTATGCTTGCTAGGAGCTAAGGGGGGCTCAATCCTAAACAAATTGAGTCGAGGGAGAGTGGGAAAGTGATCATTATAAGAACATCTCTTTGACTCTCAATTAGCCTATAGACCCTGTCCTTGTTGACCTGACCCAATTGATTATTTTCTAAGGGCGAGACTTAGCTGCCATTTGATAGGACATATGCATCTCTTTTTGCTAACCTATCCACATCATCTTCTCATCATTGACCACCTCCCAAACATTCTTGAGCCCACAAGAAAGAATTCCTTCAATTTCATTCTATTGCGCTGGAACTAGAGTTCACAGCCAACCATTTTCATCACTCATTTGGTTAATTAATTCTACTGACTCATTATACAATTGGGGACCAGAGCAGAGGCAAAGGTTTCCTTTGTCACTGTGCCAGGAGTCCCTATAACCTTGTGTCTGCTGGTTATATTGCTTGTTTGCTCAACAACCATAAGTGGGTCACTGTCATTCCTATTATTACATTTTACTTCAAGGTCAATGTAAATTTGCTTCCTAGCGGTTGCATCCCTTCTGGATATTCAGTCCCTCTCACGTTGGATAGAATTGGACAATCCCTGGGGAACCTGGTCTGTATGATAGGATTGCATATCTCTTTCCATACTCTTTGCTAGTCCTTGTTTAGTACCTAATTCTTTCCCCCTCATAGTTATATTGTCAAACCTGGGGCTGTTTTCATTTGTTTGGTTGCTTCTCCACTTTTAAAATTGATTTTAGCTCTTCAAAAAGATTGTCTATGACGTCAATTGTACAGAATTGTCAGTAACATGTCAAACTGTTTTTTTTGTTTTTTACCCGCTCCCAAAGGAGTCTGTCAGGCTGTCTTTTTACTCATTTGCTGGCTTTATGATCAACTTATCTCAAAATTATTTAATGCCCTCAACACTTCTGCCACCCCCACAGTAGTGAAACAGTTGCACATAAAGAAAATCTTACAAGGTTGAAGAAATTAAGGGGCATATGTATGAAACTATTAAGCGATTTTGCCAAAAAACTGTGTTTGTGATCGCCAAATAGACAAACGCGAACTATGACACATTTTCGCATCGCAAAATAAAAAATTGCAATTTTTGTGATTTTTTATTTTGCAAGGCCCAAGCTCTGCACATTTCTCTGCAAATTCACAGTCTGCGATGCACAGCCTGCTAAAATCGCAAATGGAGAAATCGTAGTTTGAGAATTCGTAAAGCAATGTAAGAAAAATTTGAAAATTTGCACATCAATTTTACCACCAAGTCAATGCAGGTGGTATCCAGGTGCAAGCGATATAAACAAGCCCACAATGCAACAGGGACTTCCACAATGGCAGCGCTATATGTGATAGCCAGGAGGCTGTGAATTTGGGCAGCAGCACAGAGGAGGAGGCAACAGGAACGGATCTTCAGAGTACGCATCACTCTGTTACAGCAGACTGAGGAGGTGATCCATGAAA
Organism: Lissotriton vulgaris; assembly: GCF_964263255.1. Lineage (NCBI taxonomy): Eukaryota > Metazoa > Chordata > Amphibia > Caudata > Salamandridae > Lissotriton > Lissotriton vulgaris. Next base: position 37,959,488 of record NC_141699.1, on the reverse strand, counting down.
AGTACAGGCTGGATGCAAAGACCATTTTAGATCTGATAGCGGAGCTGAAACCTCATCTGGAACACCCAACACACAGGAGCAAAACAATTCCGGCCCATGTGCAGGTCCTGTGCTCACTGATCCTACTGGCCTCAGGGAGTTTTCAAGGGCTGATAGCAGTGGCAGGTGGGGTCACCCAGAGGTGCCTGTCTTTCTTCTCCCATGCATTCCTAGATGCAATGGTACAGAGGCTACAACATCACATACTATTCCCCACCACACAACAGGCATTACAGCAAACAAAACTGGACTTCTACCAGATTGCACAATTCCCCCACTTAATTGGCTGCATAGATGGGACCCATGTGGCCCTCACACCCCCATCAACCAATGATTATGTATTTGGAAACCGTAAATCATATAATTCCGTAAACATACAGGTCATCTGCATGCCAAACATATCATCAATGATATTGTAGCTAAATACCCAGGCAGTACTCACAACTCTTTCATCTTTAGACAGAGTGGGATATACAGACAGTGCATATGCAGTGCGGGACTTCATCCTGACCCCATACCTAAATCCAGCCAATGCAAGGGAGAGGAGATACAACCGTTCACACAAATCTATGTGCTGTGCAATAGAGCAGCCATTTGGGATCCCGAAGAGCCTGTTCCGCTGCCTGCATAAAAGCGGAGGAGCACTCCAACACAGCCCTGAGACCTGCTTCAAGATTGTGGCTACCTGTGCAATGCTCCACAACATAGCCTTGAAAAAAGGCATCCCAGTAGAACTGACTGATACTGATACTTCTGACAGTGAGAGCCCAGGTCCCCCTGGCAGACCAGCAGTTGAGTAGGGGCACCTGCCAGATGACAGAGATGGGATGAGATCACACAGAACTACTTCTAGGTAAGTAATAATGACATGATGCAAAAGATATTTTGTAGCAGGTCTGTGTTTATTCAAACCCTTAGCTGCAGGATATTATTTTGTCACACAGCCTGACAGACTCCATGAGTGTCTCTATACGTAGCACATATTATGTCCACAGTGGAGGTATGTATGCAAGTCTGGAGTCCTGTTGGAATGGGTTACCTCACCCATTTGCGTGACTCAGTGTTGCCAGTTCATCGCCTCCTGGAACAAACTGCTGCTGCCCGCTCTGGATGCTGACTGCCCTCCCTTGAGTCCACAGGTATTGCACCCTGTTTCCCACTGCATCGTCTTGGATCGGGCACTGGAGGGGTGATGCTGCTCTTGCTGGACACCTCCTCACTCTCCCCAGAGCCCAGGAGTGCTGTGCCACCTGTGTTTGCTGTCTGCAGTTGTTCCACAGCAGTGGTGACCTGCACCAGGCCTTTCGCCACATCCTGGCAGCAGTGGGAGATCTCCACTTGCATGCTGACGGTGCAACTAGTCAGCTGGCTAGTGGCAGTGCACAGGCGGTTCACCGCCTTGGTGTAGCTGTTCAGACAGCTGTCAGCACGTTTGCTCACCCTGCGCCTGTCTACCTGGTCTCTCTTTAATGTGCGCACAGTTCACGGATAGCACCTGCCATGTCCATGATACCCTCCCCATGTAAGGTAGACTTTTGTTGACTGCGAACAGCTGCCGGTTGATGGAACACATTGATTTTTGTTGCAGGCGCTGTATCTGCAGCATTTATTGGGAAAGTAACAAGGACCCCCTGAACCACTTATAGGTTGATTCCTAGGACAGGGAAAATTTCATTAATGTGTTAACATTCCTAGGCAATCTACAATTTGTAAAAGTGTATAGACAACCAGGCTATAGGTCAGACAGCATTAAAACATATTATCTATAACAAATGACAATTAATAAAAAATGAAAAATAGAACGTCAGAATGAATTGTTTTATTATTATAAAAAATTGATAAAAAAATCCTCACTTTAGGATTAGAAACAAGACGTACATAAACTCAATATATATATCCTAGAAGGACATTTTAATAATAAACAAAATAATACTTTGGGTCATAAAATCAATTTGTGGCAGAAATTATTCTTTTCGACGCGCGTTTCGGCGTAGTGGAGACGCCTTCTTCAGGAAGCCACGTAATTTAAAATCTATTTGAACAAAATTATATAAAAAAGATCAACATTAACATTTTTCATATTAGGTTAATAAACACATGAGATTTCGTAAGCACAAAAATGAATAAAACAATAATTATATAAAACAGTAAAAACTGTCCATTTCTATTCTACCAAATTAAATGTACAAAAATACAATGATAGTCTGACCTATCTAAGTTGAACTATAAATAAGCAAATGTTCTTTATCCATAATAGTGGATAACTACATGTTAAGACACTCATGCTGCCCTCCAGTCCAGCAAACACTGTGGCCTCTACATCTGTGGCAAAGCTGGTGCTCGCGCTTGGCCTGCGTCTCACGGCTACTTGCTCTCTATGTTGCAGTGTGTGCTGTTCCGGCACCTGTGTCACACGCTACCCTGACTCAGGCTGAGCATCATCTTCCCCTGTGGCTCGTGTGTCTACCTCCAGAGGTGGCAGTGGTGCCACAATGGTGAGCTTTCTCCGTGGGACAGGTGTGGTCTCTGTGGCATCGTTGGGGTCCCCGTGCCTTGCCATCTCATCCACATGTTCCACCTCCTCAGCTCCTGCGCTGCCATCTTGTGTCCCAGGTTGTGCTGTGGATGGAAAGGGACATTTTGATTTTGTGACATTGTCTGCATTTCTCACTCAATAAAGTTTCCTCAATTTGTATTGGCTAACTGCTATCTATCGCTTTTTCCCTTTACAGGATTTCACATACTGCTTCAACATTGCTGTGTCTCATTGCCCCAATGTTATGCATCTGACTACGTCTCCCATGATGCATTGCTGTGTGTGCTGAAAAAAGTGGACTGTAGTGGTATAAGTAGTTTGTGTTTGGTGCAATCCTGACTGTGTGAATTGGATGGTGATGTGTGCGGCTGCATTTGGCATGCATCTTACTTTGGCTGGTGGTTGCAGGGTCTGTGCTGTCTATGTCAGCCACATCACTGACGCTCTTGAGCAGGAGGGTGGACTCCACCAACTCCTCATGGGGTGTTGAGTCGGTTGCAGTTGGTGTTCCACCCCCGGTCTTCTTGACCTCAGCCAGCCTGGTTGCCACCTTCTCCTTGGACCTTTGGTGCATGTCGTACCATCTCTTCCTTAGCTCCTTGACTGTGCGCTGGGTCACACCCACAGCATTTACCTTCTCCTGTATATCCAGCCAGATCTTCCTCTTTCTGTACTCATGTACACGGAGTGTCTTTTTGCTAAATGGTAGTTCATGGCTGCCCACCATCTCCTCTGTCAGCACCTCCTGCTCCCTCTAGCTGAACTTGTGCTTTCTCTTTCTCACTACCCCCTCCTTGCCCTTGTCCTGGGAATTCATTGTAGCTGTTTGGGAATGTGTGCTCACTTCTCTGCCTCTCCTCACAGCCTCTGACTCTGCCTCAGGCAATCAGGTGCAGCATGTCACTGTGAGAAGTTAGCCGGGCATATGATGTCCACTATTCTAGTGGGCACCTTGCACTAGTCTAAATGACCCTTATTGATGGTGGTTGTAAAGTCAACCTTATAGACAAGCTATCCTAGTGGTAGCATGGACCAGCAGTCTTAGGCTAAAATTTCAGAGAGCATGTAAAGCAAGATGTTTTACCAATGATAATCCCTTAAATACCAAATGAAAGGACACCACACAAGGTAAATATAAAAATATATGTATTTATTTCTAAGACAACCCATCTACACTCTTTATGAGGTCAAAGATCGAAGTACATCACAAGTTACTCAAATAGCATACGATAAGTTGCACAAATACAGTTATGCCCTAGGGGCCTCACAAACCATATACTAAGTAAGTGGTATAAGGACCACTTCAGAACTAGTGAATAGGCCTAGGGCCTAGGAAATTGCTGGGGCTACACTAAACAACCAAAGGTTAGGAAGTAGGAGACCCACGGGAGACGCATGCAGTGTCTAAACACAGTCGCGAGTTACCATTGACTTATAATGGAGAACAAATAAGTTACAAAGTTACTGTTTAAGGACACTTCAGGATGGACTACAGTAAAACCCTTTTAAACTAGGACACTTCGAGAGTCAAGACCCACGGGAGCACTGGAGTACTCGAGTTACCTCACCCGGGGAAGCCGGGTGCATAGGTGTCTTTTTGTGTCGGATTTCGTCGATGTTTTCTATGGAGATCTGCAAAGAAGTGCAGCAGGCGGTCAGTGGAAGAGTGTCCGGGTGGATCCAAGGGTGGATCGGTGATGTGAAGAACCTGAAAGCAGAGGGGACAGAGTCTGGGTCACTAGCCAGTGACCAGGAAGGAACCAGGCGATGTCGAGTTGATTTCAGGTGAAGAGGTGAAGCTTGTCTCTGCAGCCACGAGGAACAGGAGGTTTTGACGACAACCAGAAGCTGGATTCGAGCTGTCCCACAAAGGATCTAGTTGACTGCGGTGTCGGTATCTGGACTGGACCCAACAAGCCTTGGTAAACGCAATCCACAAAGGACACAGGAAGTGAAGATGGGCTTCGGGTCAGACCAGCAAGCTCTGTGGGGCTTCTCCTTTGCATGGAAGCTGGAACAATCAGGGAAGCAGTTTGGTTTTAACGGTTTGTCTTCAGGGGGCTCACTAGCCAGTGGGCTAGCAACCAGGAAGATGCATTGGGCTGAAATGCAAGAATGGGCCCCACGAGGCACTCGTGGAGTGTGAAGGGCTGAGCTTCAGTGCAAATGGCGCTCTGGTCTTGGGCTTCTCGTACCCCAATGTGCAACTGCAAGGGTACCTTGGTAATTGAGCTGTTAGCAAAATGCAGGATGTCCAGGGAGTCCGGTCTCATGTCTCTCGTGTCCGCCACGGGTCTCAGCTTTGCTGTGGATGTGGGTTGGAGTCAGAGAAGTCTGAGAGTCTAGTTCCTGTGTCACTGAGTCTTCGGGTTCCGGCGGGAGCATCGACAAAGTAGACCGGCAAGTTACTGGTGGTGCCTGTTTGCACAGGGTGGTTATTTCTTGACCACAAGGGAGATGTTTTCAGTCTTCTAGTCACAATAGAACATCGAAGGCCCAAGAGTTTCATATCAGAGTTTCGTTCCAGGATAATCTAAAGTCCTGGGGACACAGCACCTAACTTTATACTAAGAAAATAGGCTGGATTACCTGCTAGGTCCCTCCTATGGGTGGACATGGGAAGGGGGTGGTTACACCCTTTTCCCTTTGTCCAGTTTCACGCTGGAGTGGGGATGGAGTGCCCCAGCAACTGGTTTGAACCAGGTTATGCATGGAGCACCTTGTGTGCCCCAGGCAGTGTCTGGAAAAGCATCTCTCCATTCAACCCACCCTGCCCCAATACACTACAGGCTGTCTGGGGAGGTGCTGGCACCTCCCTCGACGGAAACCTATTGTCCAGGCCTCCCCTGCCAGAGTTTCGTCCAGCAGCAGGAGGTCAGACTTGTGTCTGTGGCAGCAGCATCCATTTTGTGATGCTGAGGCTCTGTTTAACTTTAAATGGGTAAAGCAGTAACTACATGTCTTCCCCCTCTAGAAGGGTGGAATGCTACCCCCACTGCCAGAACTGGAAGGGGGGGGGCAGTATTCCAAAGTGTTTGACACCTTACACCACGTGTTTTGATAAAGGCAATTCAAAGTTAGCAATAACGGCGAGGATTATAATGCACTTAAGAGTATATGGTATGGCTATATCATAGAACAGCTATTAGGAGATGGTTCTGAAAGCTGCAGAGGGGCTCAGCTCATGCTAGGGCACCCTCTCACATAAAACCAAGCACTCTGCCTCCAGGATTGTCGAGGCCTACCATAGGAGTGACTTATAGGTGCATATGTGTCTATATATATGGGTAGATATAGGTATACTATATCTAAGTAAGGGGTGATTACACCACCTTACCGAAGCTGAGTGATCAGCCTGTGGTGTCAGTTTGGATCGCCAGCCAGGGGTGGCATAATACATGCTGCAGCCCCAGGTAGGCCTTGTATGCACCTATGCCCTGGGTACCTATGGTACACTATACAGGGGCTCACAAAGTTGACCCAATACCCAATCAAGTATGTACCTAAAGTACATGGAGTCCATTTTATAGGGAGAGCAGCTAGCCTGGGGCCCTGAATAGCAGGATCCCAGGCCAACTAAGTCGAAAACCAGCAAAACACTAGGCAAAAAGTTGGGGTAACCATATAGTCAGATATCCACCTTCCTACAGTCAATCTCACTTCGAGGGTGTGATGTCATCAAGCTGCACCTGAATTGCAGATTCCCTAAATGAACAATTTATTATTTGCGAATTTCGCAAATAAGGAATCACTAAAACGGGATTTGCAGTCTATTCTGAGAATTTTTAGTAATCGCAAAATATTTGCAACTTTTTATTTACATCGAGGTTTGCGATTCTCAAAATGCGATTCACTAAAAATCGCATTTTGAGAATCGCCAATCGCTTTTTTAATACATATGCCCCTAAATTCGTAGTAACTAATAAGCCAGCTTCTACTGTACACTATTTCAGTCACCCTCGCACTTAATTGACAGCCTCTAGTAAATATGTTTATTAGAGCAACCACGAGGGTGACACTGACGGATGGTCACAGAACTACATGCAATAAACTGCTAAGTTCTTTTCTGGCACTTGATGGAACATCCCTTAGTTTATACCTAAGAAGGCATTAGACTTGATGGTAATTCTTTGTTTGAACCCTTTCACCATCCCAAGTGCTTGCAAAACACATCTTGAAATTGATTAAAAGTTCTTTCGATACCTTGTTGAATAGTCGTACAATAAACTGGTAACTCTGCGTACGGATTCAAAATGAGTCATAAGTACCTGGGGCCTTATTTATGAAGGACTTGCGCCACCGGTGCGTCACTTTTAACATGGGACAAAGTAACGCACCGGTGGCGCAAGGCTTGCATAAATGAGGCCCCTGGTGTCTCCACCAAAGAAAATGTTGCCCATTTTCAGCTACAATTATCTTTTCCAAAATGGTGCAAAATTCAAAGGAAATTGCAGCTACAAAATAGCCTGATATGTCTATGATGGTATTTTCATATCCAAATGACTTAATATTGCTGCCTTTCAATTTTCTAATAAACCGCCATTTGTTAAAGAATGTGTGAAATACTAAAGAAAAAGGTGAACCAGAGTGTTACCTTGCTCTCTGGCGACCACAACACAAGACTCTGCATTTGATACAATCAGAACCACGTGTTCTCTCTCATCTTTCACTGAATGAACTTCAGTGATATTCTCCTCAATTGCAAGAATAACATGTTGAGATTTGCAAACAGTAGATAAGTGACCAACTTTGTACATTTAAAACAGTCCTTACTGTGAGCCCGACATGTAGATTTTTTCGAATGAACATAGGAGCCACACTAGGAACCATGACAGCTATTCTTGTTATTAAATAATTTAGGGCAGATTTACAATAACTGGCGCATCCCTGCATATCAGTAGGGATGCTTAGTTATTGTGCGTCACAGCACACACCACTTGCGCCACCATGGATGCGCCGCATTTATAATGCAGCACACCATGGTGCAAGAATCGACAGATGCGTGACGCATCTGATGCCGGAAAGTTGACACAGCGCTGGAGTTGTGTCGCAAGCGTGACGCAACTCCAGCACAATTCGGGGGGCCCTATACTAGCTGTGCTGTGTTCTTCCTTGAGCCTGCTTCAAGCAGGCATAAGGTTTTGACGCAGCAGGGTCGGAAAAGTGACTGAGTGAAATTTTGTAGATTTCTCTCAGCCACTTTTCCGAGGCGTTCCTGCAACGGAACTCCCCCGCCTGTGCCGGAACGCCCACATGTGGCGCTTGGCTTTAAAACGTGACGCATCTCCCTACATGCGTCACGTTGTAAATACCCTGCAGCATGTAACTGGCTTTGCGCCGCCGCTGCATGACAAAAGTGATGCAACGGCGGCGCAAATGTGGCGTACGGGGCTTGTAAATCTGCCCCCTTTTTGCCAACATCAACATGACTGTCCTTTTCTTAATTTAATAGTTTGAACGATCTGTCAATCCCCTATGCAACTTCTGTGATTTCACTGAGCAATGGAGTCTTATGTCGGAGAAGTTGTTCCAGGATTTATTTTTAATACAGCAGTGCATGGGTATTTAGTCTAGTGGGTACTGATGTGCAATGGATCCAAAATCACAATTTGCAACCAGTGGCATAACAAAACTTAAGCCCCTCCCAACCCCCCCCCCCCCACCACCAACCCTGTAAGGTACATGGAGCAGCCTCTACTCTGGATTGATTAAAGAGCTATTAGGCCAGAGTACTGTGCTGAGAGGAGAACCTGGAACTCCGCCCCTTCCACTCTGCACCCCGGGGATGGGGGGAGGGGGCTGTGTTACGCCACTGTTTGTAGCTAACACCCTGAAAGTTGCCATATAGTTTTCGAGGTGGCCCTCTTATGTTTTAAGTAGTCCTGGGCTGTGAATTCCGTTCCGCTCGCGTAATTTGTGGAATTTGGGTAATTTTGCATTCTTCAGAGAACGCAGAATTGCCAAACTTCTGCAATCCGCGGTTTCATGAACTCTTTTGCTTGTTCACGCTTTCAAAATGCGTGCTTGCGAGATATTTCCCCCCGAGCACACAAACACCGTTCGCGAACAGGAAAAAAGCATTGCGAATGGGCGGAACAAGCAATTCTACATGTTCGCGGAACTCTGCCTGCTTGTGGAGATTTCTTTATCGTTTTGCAGAGTTTTGCGTAGTGCAACTATGCAAAGCTCGCCCACCCCTAGTCTTGAGTAAGCATTAAATTGTTCCATGAGGATATTCGGTTCCACCTTAAAGCGTACTCTTTACCTGTCCAGGCCTCCTCGTGCTCATGGTCATCTGCACCGCGGGGTGAAGGAAGTGCTGGCAAGTGAGCAAAGATTTCCTGCAGGTGTGTGCCAATTTAATTTAGTAACAATCTTTTTTTTCTGGCAGCATTAAATTAATTGTCATCAATAGCTACCATGAAATTGTTGAATAAACCTAACGGCTTACATTTAATGGGCAGGTCACCTGGGTTATGGAGAAGGGGAGGTAGTGGGGTGCAGCAGCGCTGCATTTTGACAAAAAAAAGCACACCTCCATGCACAAGAAAATTCATGAGGAACAGTACCCGAGGATTAGCCAAAGTTAGAGCAGTAACAATAATGGGTGCATGCTTTCTAATAATATGGATAAGCGACACCCTGCGGTGGCAGAATCAGAGTTGTTATCTGGCAGGCAGGCAGTTGCAATGCAACCCAAGCAGGCTTCAGCGCTGAGCACCCTGGGCGGGACTCTGGGGCATATTATCTAAGAATTGCGATAAATACGTTTATCGCTCAAAATCCTATTGCTGTCTATCGCCGATTTGCATTGGCCTGTTAGTGGCGTATTATCAATGCTCAGCTAACAGACGATGTCCAAGCCGGCGATAGACGGTGATAGTGAACATTAGCGCGTGAAAACAAGCAATGTTTTCACGCGCTAATGTTCACCTTGTGAATATGGGCGGTAGATTCAGCATTGTAATCCACCCCCCATGCAAAGTATGGGTAAGATCCGAAAATAGCAGGCGTTGGGAGACCTGCGATAAACGAGTTTATCGCAGGTTTTTGTCTTCTAATGCCTGTCACGGGCCGCCTTGAAAATAATGCGATCCCACCTCCAACTACATTTTACATGTAGTTGGACGTGGGAACGCCCACTTTGCATGTCATTAGCGATGTTTATCGCTGACATGCAAAGTGGGGCGGTATGAGGCTTGAGGCAGGCGTTAGCATGCCCTTGTTGATAGGGCGCCAGAGGTATCGCCGCTTTCTCGGCACAATTCACCAAAAAAGCAGCAATACTTGACCTTGATAATATGGCCCTCCGTGTGCTTACCAACCTCTGGAAATCTGGAGAACTTTGCAGATCCGAGGATGGCAGTGGACAACTGTGCACCCCTAAGAGCGTGGGAGCATACGGCATTGGGGGCCCCAAAGGGGGCAAACAGAAATCAGCTGCGTCTTCAAAGTGGAAGGAAACAACTGATAATGTCATTTATGTGGCGACTTTTGGCGGTGCTGGGAAATCACAGGTGGGCGCTATAAGAATAGTCAGCCCAGTATAACGCTGTTCAAATAATTCAATGAAATCACAGACAAATGAGGAGAAATCCAGGGCAACAGAAAATTAATATTCTTTCCTTGCAGGGGAAGTGTGTAGGTCACCTTTCATAAAAAATATGTAATTTCAAGGGTAAAGGGTTCTCCCCTTAGAGAAACTCCTTTCCCTGCCCCAGCAGTTCTGGGGAATCTCGCTCAGTATCTGTTTATAATGTTTTATAATAATAGGGATTTTGGTGCAGTCATGTTCAGCTGCCTGCCAGTACCCTGAGTGTTGCTGACATTCACATACAGTCTAGGGGCGTATTTACAAGCCCCTATCACCACCAGAACGTCACTTTTATTAACGTTTCTTTGGCGATATGGGTTTCGCCTTACATACAAGGCAGCATTAAGCCACTTAATGTGGCTAAGGCCTCCTTGTAAATAAGGCCCATTTCACTCTATAATTAGCGTGAAACGGGTTGGTAGTGGGTGTTGCGGTCGGCGTTCCACCGCAACACCCATCGATTTTGCCGCTGCCCCCTATTTACAAGGTTTGCATAAATGTGGGGCAGTGTCATAAATAAGATAGGGAAAACCAGGTCTTAAATATGCACAACGAGGAGAAATGTTTAATTTATCCTTGTTTTGCTGTTTCCATGTGTGCTGTGTTGTACAGCACACCTAGGAACACGAAAATACCTTTGATTGTTTATGTGCAGGAGGGTATGCTTTCCTGCACATATACAATCAATGAAAAAATGACATTTTATAACTTCCAAGTCTGCTGCACATAGAAGATTTAAAACACTATTTAAAGATTGTTTAGTTTATGTACAAGAAGAGACAGCTTCATGGACATCAACAATCTTCGCCTCAATGCAGACACCCTTGCACTATGGTGCAAAGGGTGCCTGGGTTGGCGCGAGGTAACTGAAATTTGCGCCAGCGCAGCGGGAAACGCAGGGCTGCATCATATTGTCATAAATATGGTGCTACTCTGCGTTTCAGAAGTGGCGGAGTGTGGCGTGAAGCCAAGGAGGCTAATGTCACGCTCCTCCACTTCTCTAGTAAATATGCCCCCTATTCTCTCTGCGGTGTACACAGTACTTTTCAGGTGCCCTTAGCCACACAACATAGGGGTCGATTCCAATCTCGTTTGGAAGGGCTCCAAATCGGATTTGGCTTTGCCTAAACCGTTCTGGAGCCCGAACAAACAAGTACGATGCCTGGAAACCCTTAGCGATGACCAAATCAGTCCCGGAAGGCAGTTGGAGATATAGAGCCTACCAGAGCCGATTCGTACAGCTCTGTGGACTCTATGGACTAGGTTTTCAGAGCAAGCAAGTACGATGAACGATTCGGACAGCCTTTCCAATTCGGTTTGTCCGGAACGGAAAAGCTGCTGAATTCGTCTTTAGGGCACCTTAGCTGGCCTCCCTTCACCAGGAGCCCTCCGAATCGGACCCTTGGGGGTACCCATTGAGGGAAACATCCTTTAAAACGAAACTTTTTCCACGCAGTACCTTTACAACGCAGGAGTTACAACGCAAGTCGTTACAACGACTTGCGATGGAGGGCACTGTAGGATAGGGAATAGTTTAATTTTCTATCCAAAACCTTCCCTACTATCCACGGGGCCTGGAGTTGGAATAGTAAATTAAACTATTCACTATCCAGCGCCCCTCAACGCAAGTCGTTGTAACGATTTGCGTTGTAAAACCTGTGTTGTAAAGGCATGCGTGGAAAAAGCATGCGTTGTAATGACATACATCCCCCATGGATCCCCTCTTCCCAACCATGCACAGTGTGGCAGGCAGCAAGTGGTGCCCGCCACAGGGTGCATGATTTTCCCCAACCACTCCTTTTGTCAATGCGAGCCTGTGTTCGCATTCGGAACACAGGCTCCCATTGAAGCCAATGGGAGCCTGACCAAATCATATCCAGATTCATTCAAATGCATCGTACTCCTTCGGTTGGACTCTCCCAATCCAAGTCGTCCACAAAGCATTCCGGACCCAAGTCGTTTGGTATGCTTTCCGAACGAGATCTGAATCGGCCCATAGTTGAAGTCACCCTTACTAACTCATTGTGGGCTGCACTGCTGATGGTCAAGTGACTCTAGTCAGTGATGACGAAGATAGATAGTCTCACTCATAGTCGTTAAAATGTCACTCATGAGCAATCTGAAACCATGGCAGTTATGAATCGTCGCCAAAATGAAGAAGGCCCAATAACAGCAGAGCAGTGGTGGGAAGCCTTTATTAAGACCTAAAAGGTCCTCAGCAGCAGGGGACCTGCATCAGCTCCAGGTAAGTGGCAGCAACTGAATACAAAAGAATGATGCATGAGTGATGCCAGGGGAATACAGAGGCAGTAAACTACCTTGGCTATCGTGAGATAACTTTCATATAACAACAAATATCTAATTAAAAACTGTAGATAAAAACAAATTGCTAACTAAAATTTTAATAATGTAATTAACACATAACGTCTGTAGAAAACACCACACCGGTGTCATCAGTATTCCAGATGTTGTCTCCACCACAGCAGCGGTCTGGCAGCTGACTAGTGAGGCGATGGCTTTATTTATGCCTTAAGAGAATGAAGCATTCTAAGGGAAGGGCCCATCTTACAGCAGGAGGAACTAGAACTAGTGTTCACAATATGACAACAAGTTGGGCATCCAGTCCTTCAGATGAAAGGAAGTGAATGCATGGACGACCCTCCCAGGAGAAGTAGTAAAGACAAAAACAGGGAAAAGGTTGAAGAAACCAGGCAAAGATGCAAGGAGGGGAGCCCAAAACTGAACCTCTTTGACAAAGATGGCGCCCACATGGGGTAGATGGCCCTCCAAGACCTGGGCCCCAAGTACCTCAACAACCGCCTGACCTTCTACACTCCCACCCGCCAGCTACGATCAACCAGCCTCGCCCTCGCCGCCGTACCACGCATCCGCAGAGCCACCACCGGAGGAAGATCCTTCTCCTACTTGGCAGCCAAGACATGGAACTCCCTCCCCATCGACATCCAGCTAACCCAGGACCATCTCTCCTTCAGGAAGAAACTCTAGACCTGGCTGTTCGAGCAGTAAAGTACCCCTCTCCCCCTGCACCTTGAGACCCCTCCGGGTGAGTAGCGCGCTTTATAAATGTCATGATTGATTGATTGATTGATTGATGGGATAGTAAGAGATGGGAAATAGGCAGGTGGGCGGGGCTAGTGACCATGAATGTAACTCCAGCTCTGTGGACATGATTCTTTATTTCAGGTCAAAAGTGCACAGAGCACAGCAAGGAAGCTGGGAGGACTCCAGGGTAAAACTTCTCTACTGGAGGAAGAATGTCAACAGCTCCTCAGGGCAGAAAAGAGCATGTAACTGAGCAAAAAACTCACTTCTCATTTTAAACTGTGTGAACAATGAGGCATGCGCTCTGCACGCGAGGTAGAGTGTAATAATGTGGGCTGCGCTGCGCTTAAATCAATCTCTGTACATTCCACCCCCTCAGGTCTTTTCTATGCTAATAACTGGAATAATGGCCAGAGTGGACTGGAAATGCACAGTGGTAATATATATTATTCAGCAGTAGAATCGAGATGACCTTTTACAAACAAGTAAATGTGTTTTCTCTGCTTCACCGAAGCAGGGCAACTCTTCAACATGAAGGGCGCGGATAATGGGACGCAGTAATCTGTCGCAAATAATGCACATTAGCTGCACTGCATAGGCTGTCGCTCAGCTGCCGTTAGACTCCAGATTGAGCCTTATGTAGAGTGATTAGAGTTGGTGTAATGTAATTTTGGGAAACTACTTACATTGCGGTATCAATTCACCAGATATTCTCATTTGCCACGTGCCAGCACATGCACGCAAACTAGAATAGGCCAGAGTGCAGTCATTTCTGTTCCTCTGTGTGTGTGTGTGTGTTAGTGTGTCTGTGTGTGTGTGTGATGTAGTATGCATGCATGTGTGTTTGTGCGATGTGGAGTATTTGGTGCATGTGATGTTGTATATTGTGTGCGTGTGTGTGCTTATGCTTCTGCCAAATTTTCAAACAGAATTATCTTTCATGAGACTGCACGGAGCCGGCATCCAAGGTCCCGCGCTTCGCTGGATCTGCTCCATTCTGACAAACTGAACCCAATCGATCTGCCTGGCTCCTTTCATTTCGGACGCCCTCAACCTCATCTGCGGAGTTCCACAAGGATCCCCATTCAGCCCCACTCTGTTCAATGCCTACATGGTCCCAATTGCCAGCATCACTCGCACCTACCAAATCAACATCATATCCTATCCTGAAGACACCCAGCTCATATTTTCCCTCTCCAATGAGACGCCAAGGTGGAATCAACACTGAACTGACCAGAAGACTCCTAACTATGCAAAACACATTGGCCCAGCTCACCCTCTTCCTCCCACCCTGCACTCACATCACCCTGCACCTTGAAGAGGCTCCACATGCTCCTAATCCACAAATGAACATTCTTCAAACTCCTCACACACACATACAAAGCCTTGCACAACATTGGCCCATTATACCTCAACAACCGCATAAACTTTCACAAGTGTACCAAACCAGACACCTCCGCCATGCTGGACTCCTTGCACCCCGCCCCCACATGCACATAACCAGATCCAGTGGTTGTGCCTTTCTCCTACTTCACTAGAAAAGCCTGGAACAATCTGCACCTGCATATCAGAACTACCTCCTCAGTTCGCGAATTCCACGATTTTCAGAAAATGACCCTGTGTCTCCACTGCCTCTAGCTGGTATGAAGTTCTGCCCAAGACATCTTGCCTGTGTGATTGTTGGATAGCTCTTGAAGTAACAGAAGCATCCCAACTGGAGGTGCCTAGTGAAGAGCTCAGAACTGCATAAACCCTGCACACTGCAGATGCTGCTACAGTACAGGAAAGTCTTGGTGGTGGACCTGATCCAGTGGTCCAATGGAGAATGACAAGAATGATCTGCAAAATAACAGGTGATGGGATGTCGAATAATGGCTCTGTTTGGTTAGCTTGCTTCCTTGCGCCAACAAAAAAATGTCCTCCACCCCCTGACAGAATTCATGTACTTTGCAACAGCCATCTTACTTGTCTCCATCACACTGGGCTACATGTCTAGGGGTTGAAGTCCCTCCATGTTTCTCTTTGAGGACATCCAAAGACACCTGGGATAATATAATGTCTTTTCAAGTGTAGAAAGTCTAACAATAGTGGCCCCATGTAAGTTCTGAAGAAGAGATGTCCATTTGCACTATGTTAACACCAACTTCCCGCCATTGTCTTGAGAAAAGGGAATCTGCAACCCTTTTGGGCATGGACAGGATGCTCTGTACTTCTTGAAATATGTCAAGTACCATTTTTGTTTAGCAAATTGAATTAGTATCACATTTTTAAATATTATCCTCTGAGTTTTGGATCCCTTACATTGTTACATGCTGTGAGGCGTTTAGCAGCTCTTCCTGCTGTCTCACAGTTTACATGAAGCAGAATTTGTAACTGTTTTTTCTCATTTAGTACCAGAAAGTCCTTGCTGACCCCCAGACTAGTGTGAGCCAGTTGCTGTTCCTGATCTCTTGAAACTTCTTCTCAAGGCCAGGTACTTGCAGCTCCTCCCCATATTGTGTTCCCTTGCTGGACCGGAGTAAGTACCAGAGCTGCTCTACTTGTCGTTAGTGTGCTACATTGCTGTGTAGAGCAACAGGACTAGGGTGGACAGCACTGTCACTGTACTTCACTATTTCACTCTGTTCCTTGCTAACTGGCTGGTCACCGTCAAGTCATTTTGCCAACAGATGGATCTCTCTAACTAGTACTACTAGCAAGAATATTCCTTACTTTTCTAAGCTCCACAATATAATCCCTAATCATCCTATGGATTTTTTTTTAGTTGAGTACACAGTCGCGTGTTGGATAGTCTCAGACTCACATGTAAATGTAAATGTAAATTGATACTTGTATAGCGCACTACTGCTTGTACGAATACCGCTGTGGAACCCATCCTAGCTTTCCCTGTGAGGCGTCCACTCCTGGGCACCCCCAAGGTGGAGGCCAGGCATCCTTAGCGTTGTGGGGGCCATTGTGGAGATTAAGCAAGCTATTGCCCAGAGTTGCAGAGTGTGACTCCATGATTGGAATAGGCACCGAGGCGAGAATTCTCAGGTCCATGGAATTTTGAGCCCAAGAGCCGCTGAGGCGGGGAATTGAACCCTGGTCCCGGGCTAGACCTCTGCATCAGGGTCTGCCGCTCTAATCATTGAGCCACACTTCTCCACATACCTCTTAAATTAATGACTAAGCTATCCCCTGCCTCTCTTGTGATGGGAAGAGTTCCACAAAGTCAAAGTATGAACTTCTCTGGCTCCCAGCCCCGTTGATAGGCACAACAGTGGCCATTGGTTGCAAGCCAACGGAACTCTGGACAAACTCAAAGTAGCAATGCATAATTTGATGGATTGAATCACTGACAAGTGCGTTGAGCTTTAGATGTTATTCTGTCTCACGTTGGCCAACATTGCTCAAGGTGTGCACTGAATCCGGTCATGATGACTTCAGACTTCCCATAATGTTCACTGAATTTGTGGATCTTATGGAGGCAGCCACCTAGAAATCGGAGACGTTTTGACTCGAAAGGAATTAGCACACCAGCAAGGAGCGCACAAACTGAGCCTTATTGAAAACATCCCTCAACCAAAACCACCAACTCCTGAAAGAGACAAAAAGGAGCACGCTCACTGACTGCATTGAAGCAAATTCCAACCACAACAAAGAGTTCTACAACATCGCCAGAGAGTTCTC
The DNA here is from genome assembly GCF_964263255.1 of Lissotriton vulgaris. Taxonomy (NCBI): domain Eukaryota; kingdom Metazoa; phylum Chordata; class Amphibia; order Caudata; family Salamandridae; genus Lissotriton; species Lissotriton vulgaris. The sequence goes on along the minus strand of NC_141699.1, from coordinate 37,942,584 downwards.
CAACCCCTAAACCACCAGAAATATTATTAACCTGTCCCCGGAACTCTGTGCTTCTCTGGCTGACTTCTTCCATGACAAGATCTGTATTGATGCCAAGCCCACAGTCAAGGTGATGCATTGATTTTCCCCACACAGTGGTGGCGATGCATCGGCTCCATAGATGAAGCGCTGAGCTGTGATGCATTTGTTCAAAAGTGCAGTGCGCTTTTTTTTTTCGCACAGACGAGAGGATGCGCCGAGCTCCCCGCACTGCTGTGGTGGTGATGTGCAGTTCCAAAGCATCAGGCTCTCAAGGCAATGTGTTCGTTATGAGAGCGATTCACCAAATGCTACTCCCTCAACAGGGCCCAGTAACCAGTTCTGTTAAAGGAAGACAAGAAATGCATGAGTTATCGGGTGCAAGTGTCTGAGTTCACTTCCAGTGAACCAGGCACAGGAGCAGAGGTGGAGACTTTAAGTCTCAAGCAACAGGAGGCAAGCCAACTATGTCCTTGGAGATCACTTCAATTGTAATGGCAGAGTCCAGCTCTCCCTCAGTAGGGTCAGAGAGCAGCAGGCTGCAGGACAACACATCAGAAAAACAGGTCGTCCAGATCACCGTCCAGCAGAGTGTCAGTCCTTGATGCAGCACTGAAGTGCTATTGACAGAGCTCAGGTGAAGGCCCTGAAGTGTCTGATTTGAAAGGGTCAGGGCCCCAGTACTTATATCCAGTTATGCCTTTGAAGTTGGGGCGAATTCAAAGAAAGGTCTTTGAATTGCACAGAAGCCCTTTCTTCCCAGCCTTGGCTCCTGACAAGCTATGGTGGGTAATCATCCCTTTGTGAGGGGACAGGACACTGTCTATACTATTTCCTGGCCAAGAAGAGCCATCTGGATGCAGATGAGTACTCAGGCACACCCAACCTTGCTGTGCTTGTGAATGTCGAGAGGCAATGCACAAAGTGCAGCTGTCACCCACTCGAGACGTGTATTAGACAGGCTGCAGGCACACATAGCTGAAAGAAAATGAGATATGTCAATTTTCAAAAATGTGGCATTTAAAAAAAAAAAGTGAAATAGGCCCGGGCATAAAAAACTGTTCTGCTTGCAGCGTTTGCGAAATTCAGGCACTCGGCACTCCATAGAGGAGTGGGAGTTCCTAAATTCCTAAATTCTGCCTTCAATTCTGCGGCAAAGAGTTGTTTGCGCACTCAAGGTTTGTTTTAGCGCTCGCTCGCAAGCACCACGATTGTCTTGTGCTGCTAGTGAGCTCACATGATACTTCTCTCTTTTGGATCACTTCCGGCTGTGATGGCTCCAATGTAGTGCTGATCACAAATGGACCACTTGAGCAGCTTTTGTGCTCAAGTGGATTTTCTTCTCCAACTGGCTGTTGGAGTTGTTTTGTTTTCCAACAGGAAAGCAGTCCCCCAGAGACTCCAACTTCCTGTTCTTGTCCAGCAGGCGCCTCCCAGTGCTTTTCGTAGAAATCACACAACAGCAAGTGTGAATCCAGTAGTATTTATTCCAAATGAATGTCCTCAGCAGGAAGCTCCTTACATGACGCTGCCACAACTGTTTTGCAAGTTTCTCTGGAACTTTAAGAGACTGCCACTCTAAGTTCCATTTGGATATTCTACTCCAGATAACATTATGTTATAAGGTTAACATTGTTCATCTTCTGGTATCTTTTCATTGGGATTTGGAGCTGTAAGGATCACTCTCCTTGTCTGCTGCATATATACCATTGGATTTAAGGACTTTGTATTTGAGATTTCACAAGTAAGTTAAAAAACTGGTGTATAATGTTGTTGTTTGAGTGATTGGGGGCATACCCGGGAATATATAAGGTTGTTGTTAGTTTGATTGGGGGCATGCCCCAGGATGGATTTGTACTTTTATTCAATTTTTAAAATGTATTGTAGTGAGTGGACTGCAGTTTCAGTAGGGGCCTAGTTATTTTTTTGCATGTGATATTTTTTCTTTTGCAAAGGAAAAATGTTGCAGAGTTTAGTGCATTTTCTACATGATTTAATACTTTTGCAATAATCAATTAATTCAGTATGTGGTCTAGTATACCAATGGGGTTTCCAGCCAGTAAGCCCAGTAGTAGTCATGGGTGCATGAAAAAACTGTTTCTGTGGTGTCAATTTGAATTAAAATATCATTTAGGGCATGGATGGCATTCCATTAAATTACAAAATGTGTTTTGGGTGGTATGTCATGTTTTCTTTTCTTGCAAGCAGTGTATAGGTGTGGTAACTATATGTAATGCCTTTGGAGGATGTGTGTTGTAAAACATTTTAGCCTAGTTAATTTTCATTTTGGCATTGATGAATTAATGCTGTTTTTCTGTTTTACCATACCTATTTGTCTGGCCAGCGTGTGAGTGTGTTTGTCATAGGCCACCATTTGTCTTTGTTCTCCATGCCATGTGTCCAGGAGCCATTTTTTGTATAGTCAGTATCCTGTATGTATTCTTTGTTTTCCATGCCTCTGCTCCTTGTTGTTTGACAACGTGGCTGGTGGCCATTTTGTGTAGGCCACCAGTGTGTTTTTGCCATAAGCCTTCATGTGTTCTTTGTTGTGGCCCTGCCTCCTTGCTGGTTGTTATTGTGAATTTGTGTCTGTTGACCATTTTGTGTAGGCAGCCAGTGTGCCTATGCCATATGCATGCATGTGTTCTTTGTTGTGGCCATGCTTCCTTGCTGGTTGTTGTTATTGCAATGACCATATGGCTGGTGGCCATTTTGTGTAGGCAGACAGTGTGCTTTGCTTTTGCCATAGGCCTGCATATGTTCTTTGTTGTGGCTATGCTTCCCTGCTGGTTGTTGTTGTTGTGGCTGACCATGTAGCAGGCGGCCATTCTATGTAGGCAGCCAGTGCATTTTGTTTTGCCGTTGGCCTGCATGTGGTATTTGTTTTCCAGGCCTCCTGCTTGCTATTCTTTGATCATGTGGCTAGTCTCTATTTTGTGTAGACAAACTGTGTGCTTTTGCTATAGGCAAGCATGTGTTCTTTGCTGTGGCCATGCCTCCTTGCTGGTTGTTGGTGTTGTGACCATGTGGCTGGTTGCCATTTTGTGTAGTCAGCCAGTGTACTTTTGCCATAGGCCTGCATGTCTACTTGCTCAGTTTTGTTATTGAGCATGTGGCAGTGGCTGGCAGCCATTGTGCCTTTCCCATAGGCTTACATGGAAGGATGAGATATCAGTTTATTAATATGCTTGAGGATGCTTTCACTTACTGTAGTTTTTTTAAAAGATGTTTTTAATGTAAAATTTTTAATGTACATTTCTGGCAAATTTTTTTATTGTAATTTTGTAAAGTAATTTATTATAAAATATTTTTCTCCATTTTGCCTCGGTCCATCCAAGCATCCAACTATAGGCGCACAGTTGTGCAACAGCATTCCGTTTTTTGGGTATGTAATACAATTTCCTCCTGTGCCCCCTGACTGCAGTGAACTTTAGAGTACACATTAGCATATTTCATTTGTGTACTGAGTATGATTATTATTCCATCCCCCCCTGGACCACATTGCCTTCCACAGGTGCACATTAACCTCCTTTTTTTAAAGATTCCTATTCCATTTACTCATTTAGTTTCCTGAGTACCACAGGTGTCTCCTTTAGAATATATGAATAAAAGGGAAAGAGCTTCTGTATATTATGTGTTTTTATGATGGGGAATTATGGTATGGGGGTATTGTTTGACTCTAAAGTGGTTACCTAAGTTAACAAAACAAAACAACCACACTAATATTGCCTTTGTCAGTACTAATTCAAACTGCAAACCATTCCATTTTTCACACTAAAAGTTTTTCTTGCTTGTTTGCTTTTAGGTGCACAAGAAAAGAGTCATCACCCCAGTGCTGCTAAACAGAAGGCCTGTGGAGTCACACATCAATCATCGAATCACTTCCGCTTGCACAGCTTCGTGCAACTGCCAACTGAGAGCTTCAAGATGGCCGCAAAGAAAGATGCTTCCAAGAAAGTGGTCAGTGAGAAGGAGCTTCCCACCAATGGCATGTTGCCTCAAACCTTCTTTGTACCAAGGTGTATGCCTGCCTCACCAGGCTCTGGGGAGAAAGCAGAGAACAGCACTTCCACATCACCCCAACCTAAGTCCAGGACCATGCCTGTCAGAAAGGCAGCCACTGCAAACATGAAAACGCTGACGAGCAGCAACATTGAATTGGATTTTTCCATTCAACAAAGTAGTACACAATTGTTTCTGTAAACAGAGCAAAGTGGTCAGCAGTCGTATCTCCCTAATGTTGGAGCAGAGCTTCCTACCGAGCAAGAACCCCCTATTTTAGATTTGTTGGCTCTCAGATCTCCAGCAAGGAAAAGGAAGGTTACTACTCCACCATCTTCTCCAAGCACCACTTCTGATGACAGGGACATGAAGAGGACACCCGCAGAGTCTAGGAGACAACAGGAGAGGCAAAGGAAAAGAAAAGTTCCTGAAAGACTTGGACTTATGGAAGGGAAAAATGAAGAGGATGAAAACAAAGAGGCAGTCATTGTCGAAGGTGACACAGGAGAGTCTGACATTGCTATTCAACCTGCTCCGATGGATGTGGCACAGGTAGCTCTGCCAGCTCCCATATTTGTAAAGCCCAAGCTAAGAACTGCACCAACCCCTACCTCAGGAGAAGAAGAGAGGTAATCAACAACAACATGCCCACCTACCTCAAGTTCTCAGTTCTTCTTTAGGCATTGGCAGTGGCACAGTAGAAAAGTATTTCTCCCAGTTTGGGTCTTTTTTATGGCTAACAAAGGGGGGAGCACATTGCAGTATGCAGCATTTACAACACAAATGTTTGTTGAGGTAAGCCTCGTACACATTATGATACAAGAGGCCAAACAATACATATGAAAAAGACAACATACAAAGAAGTGGGAGGAGCATCTTAAAAATTGCAGAACATTGTTGTGATAATGAGGGGAAACATGAAAAAGGGAGTTCCCAATTATATAAAGGACCAAAACATTCCAATGATAAATAGAGAGCGCCCACAGAACAGCTAAATATTTTTCAAATGTTTATTCTCTTATTTATTTTCATAGAAAAATATATCAAGTTTAAATAATAGAGAGCAATACTTACTTCATTTCATATAAATACATATCAAATAGTGCAACATCAGCCCAGGGACACAGAGAGCAATAAAAACTGGCACCCAAATCAATCACTCATTCTATCAACCACTGACTCATTCTCAAACCATTACATCCATACCAACTCAATCAACTACCACATTTCATCAGGCAAACGAAAGAAGCGCCGACGCGTGTTTCGGAACAGTGCCAAAATGAGGAATTCCTTCATCAGGGCGCATAGCATCAATGTAATGGTTAGCACGGTCTCTCAAGATCCGAGGAGAACACGATGTGAAAGAGTCCCAATCATTAATCAGGGAAGGGAAAGCGTATCCTAAGGCCTAGGAAATGGCAGCTTCCTATATGGCTTCAAATTGGGCAAAAAACACAGGTGAACCACACGCGATATCCTGAGGTTGATAGCGAGGGAGCACAATTGAAGGTAGACATTTGAGAGAATCTGAATTTATAGTAGATCGATCAGGGTCGGTCAGGATACCGTTAATATCTCGTATGAATGTATGGTGGACGCAATGTTGAGAATCAGGACCTCAAAACCGGGGCAGCAAGCCTGAAAACAGGACGCAGGGCGACTGTAGCGCTCAAGTGGGAGACACCGTCACCGGATCCGCCGGAGTCAGGGAGGTAGGGTGAAGCAAATAGGGTCCTCTCACAACGGCCGAACACCTCACTGTATACACCACACGGGTCCGCCACCCAGACCTCCGGGGGCCAGGAATAACTTATTGGAATTTTTTGGTCCTTTATATAATTGGGAACTCCCTTTTTATGTTGTTCCATATATATTTTGCCCTGGTGGGTTGTTTCCCCTCCCTTTATCCTCTTTAGGCTTCAGGGTCCCTCTTTTTTTTTTTGCAGTGATAATGAGGAGAGCCGGGAAGCATCAGCTACAAGTCCAGTCATGGTAAGAGGTCATGGTGGGGAAGAAGAGGGTGACATCAAGATGCAAAACAGCCCTTTCCCTAGCAGTGCACCAGCAGAATTACCCAGCTCCTACAGTGACTGGCCTAACAGGATGCACATTGAGTCTACCACCACCATCTACTTCTTGTAAGGTGCCTGTGTCAGAGGCCCTAGAAAATAAGAAAATCCAGGCTACTATTACGGGCATGTTTAGGTATGAGGGGCCCTACATGCGGAACAACCCAACCGCATGTTTGCACAATGGAAAGCTGGCAAAACATTTAGCTCTGGACCTACTTCCTTTTTCTTTTGAGGAAGGAATGGGATTCTTAGTATTTGTGGCAGCCATCTGCCCGAAATGTAAGGTACCAAGTTGGACCTATTTTGCCAAAGTTGCTGTTCCAGGGTTGCATCACGATGTGCTGCAGTTTGTTGGACAAGATTTGTAGCAAAGTGTTGTTCAGACTATCCACCTGACGACAGACAACAGACATGTGAATCAGTTGTCAGTCAATTGATTGCATTTGCATCACTGCACACTATATCTCTTTTGCTGGGGTAAAGCAATATATATCTACAGGTCTTGGCCCCAAACAGTACGATGGGCCAATCTATCTATTTGTTACATCTGCTACAGGACCAGGTAAAGAAGGTGTCTGAAAGCTTCACCCCCGCAGGTGTGAATGAAAACACAGCATTGCATGCCTTGGTTGGGAGCTTAATCCTTCACTTGGCTTGTAATACAAGGCTGCTACATGACATCATCATATCCAAACTGTACATCTATGCAATACTACTTGATCCATTATACAAAATAATTATGCCCGCTTTCATCCTTTATCTGAAGAGATGTTTCAAAATGCAAGAGGTGAATTGTTGAGCAAGCCGGAGACCTAGAAGAAGAACGTCTGGAACTTAGAGCCCCACCCCGCTGTTCTGGGGCACTGCCTTCAACTTCTAGAGAGGGCAGTATTGTCTCACACCAGTCAACAAAACCATCAATCATAACACTGGCAACAACAGCAACGGAAGGACTGGACTCAACCTCTCTATGGTATTGGTTTCAATTGGCAGGACATCAGTCCAGTGCAGAAGCAATGGCAAAACAGGTTGAGCAAGTGGCAAAACCAATGACCAGCCACAGGATGTAGCGATACCAAAGGGGATGATGGACGGAGCCTTTGAGCAAATCAAACACTCACCCCCATTCAACTGATCTGGATTTAATCCATCATCATTCTTTAGCTCACTCCACCACCCCAGTTCAGACATGGCCATATCCAAATCAGTCTGACCCTGTGCCTCATGTGAACAGTCTAGCCCGAACTGCCAAGCCATGTCTTCCCTGGACTGGAAACAAGCATTCTGGGACTGGTTTGGGGTTCATAACGCTCATCAGCCAGGCTATCTTGAATCCAGTGGCAAAGTGAGCAAGGGACCATGTCTGGGCATACCCTGCCAACTTAGGGCGAACAAAGGATGTGCCAGGAGTATCTGGGTGATCCAAAAGAGGTCTATTTGGATCAAAATCCATTGATGTATTGGTATGGAAAGATGCACCAATGGCAGAGCTCAGCGGGGTGGCATTAAAGCATCTGACTTGTCCTGAAGCTAGAGTGTCTGTTGAGTGTGTGTCCAGTGCAGCTGGTGCAGTTGTTACAGTGAGAAGAACCTCAAAACTTGGAGAAATTGACTATAATCAAAATGAACCAACATTTCATGCCACACAATTACACTGTTCATGAAATAGCACAGGAGGAGGAGGATGATTGGTCATAAGCAGGTCTGTTAGCTAACCACCTTGACAAGCTCTACTTCCTGGACTAAATATGCCAGTGCCCCCATAGAACTTTGTTAGTAATTTCCCGTTGAACTATCTTTGCATCAAAAAAAAGTAGTGAGCGGAACATTAATATTTTTATGTCCGATTTATGCTGCCCCACGATTTTTAGCCACATATTTTGCCAGATTGCAGTTGGACCAGTGTGCATTGAAGAAATATTTTCAATTCCCTTATGACCTATTTATTTATATTATGATATTGAAGACAATGCATGCCCCCTTTGCATGCCTATTGCTTACCCTTTTTTACAGCACTAAGCATTAGCAGGTCTTCCCCAGAAGATCATTGATTTACAAGAGTGCCTATCCCAAATTCAAATGTCTCTCCTGCATCATAGATGAATACCTAATACCTAAACTACCCCTGCTTGAATTGGAAGAGGTAAGTTTAACTATTGCAACAGTGAATGAGTGATTGTGTGAGTGATGATGATTGATGATTCATGTAGTGGCAGATAGTGAGAGAGGGCATTGCACTGCAATGTGGGAACTTTCTAGAGATGAGTGATTTGCAATGATTGGAGCCTGAGTAATGGGCAATTATTTACAAACATATCTAGCAAAAAAGTAATTTTACCTGTACGTTCCACTTCTATAATCCTTCTGGGCCTCATTTATTAAAAGTGACGCATCGCTGCGAGAAAACAGTGATGCATCACTTTTCATTGCGCCCTCCTTGCAACACCAATGATGCGTCATATTTACAGCATGACGCATTGCTTAAGTGTGTCACAAAAGTGACGCAACTCCATCAATGAGTCATTTCACATGGGCAAGTCCCATTTCAAATGTGCCTGCGTCAGTCTTACGCCTGCTGCGAGGCAGGTGTAAGATATTGACGCATTTGCGTCCTAGAAGTGACGCAGTGAAATCTCATAGATTTCACTGTGTCACTTCTATAAGACTTTCTTGCGTCGGAACGCCCCCCGCGCAGGGGTTTACAAAGTAAAGCATCTACCTAGATGCGTCACTTTGTAAATATGGTGCAACAAGGCGCTGGTGCATCACAAAAAGTGATGCACCAGTGGCGTAAAAGTGACGAAAGGGGTCATAAATAAGCCCCTATGTTTGTTTTCATCATCTAGGATGGTTGTCCCAGGCAATCGTTTGATTTACAAGACTGCCAAATTCCAATTTGTTGCTTGCATCAAAGGGGAGATAGTGTAACTACCACATGCTTGTATTGGAACAGGTAACCATTACACCATCAAGTGATCTGATTGTTAAGTTATTATGAGTGATAACTGATCATTCATGTGGTGGCAGAGGGTGGGGAGGATGTTGAACTGTAATGTGGAAACTTGCTTGAGATAATTGATTTGCAATGTTTGGGTCCCAAGTAACAGGCAACCATGTTTTCCCTGACGTTAATTAGCCCTTTAACTGTTAGCCAGATTTACTTGGAGGGCTCCCTCCACTTTTCTGGTTCTTCAGAGACCAGAACAGTCACTTTAGCTAACAAACAAAAAACTATGCAAAATACTGCAATTCTGTTTCTCTACTTTTTCTTTAACCCCTTCGATGCTGATGACGAGCTCAGCTCGTCATCACCCACGGGGGTCGTGTGCTGATGACGAGCTGAGCTCGTCATGAATATATGGCAACAAGAGTTTTCCAGCACTGGGGGGGAAAACGCCTAGCATCCAAGTGGTTAACAGCAGTGCACTACATGTGTATCTTGCTTGGGTCATGATGACTGGTTTTGGACGGACTTACTCAGAGTCAGGAGGGGAATGGAAGAACTAAGGGCAGGAGCTGTGGGAATACCTCATCAACATCTAGAAGCAGGATATTATCAACTTCAGTTCAAAGGTAAACCATGAATTTGAGGCCTAGTACTCAGCTAAGTGAAATGGAGAGAGATGCGTTTATTTGTGAAATGCTGCTGTGTGTGAGTGTGTGTGTTGCACTTGTGGCAAAGGTGAAAATCTAAATCCCCCCTCTTGTTGTTATTGCTCTTTCTCTCAGTCTTCTTGATACATTCCTCATGAAGCTTGCCTTCCTTCTGTCCATTACGTTGGCTCTAAAGTACAGTTTCTGTTTTACAGTCCACAGGCCTGCTAGTCTGCAGCACGAACAAAAGGCAAAAGCGAAGCTTAACTCACCTCCTTACCTACTGAACCAGTCCAGACAGGCCCTTAAGAGTGATGGGCATTCCCAAGGAGAATGCAGATCCACCATCTAATTTTGCAATGCATTATCATTTTCGGTGAACTATCCTGTTTGGAGAATTGGGTGGGTGGGTGGTTGGGTTCACTCCCAAACTAGAAGGCAGAACATTTAAATATCTGATAACTTGGGTCTCGGGGGCACAACTGTTTGCAATGAATTTTACTGTTCTCTATCATACACATTCCTTCTTTTCCTTCAAGAACATATTGGTGATGAATGATGTGCTGCTTATTGCCCAGATGAATGTTGTCCTTCTGTAGTGTTTGTCTTCGTCAAACCTTTCCCAATATCCCCTTTCCCATCAATTCATCAAATCCATAACCCTCTTCCCCGGGCTGTGTGATTTATTGAGGTGAGGCTTAATTTACACCATCAATGGATCACACACTTGGTGGAGCAGATGTGGGGAAAGCAACATTAACTAATTGCAGTATCTACTAAACAATAGCCCACACTGGCCCCATTTACCATTCCGCGCATAAAAAGTGATTCATATTTTAAATATTGAATGAAGAACATCAGAATCAGCATCACTATGCAGCCCTTGTGTTGCCTAACCGTAAACGCCAAAGCTTGTGCACTCAAGACTTTGAGTCAATTTTTTATGACTCAAGGATTTATTTAGTAAGTTACTAGTATCTCCCATTGGCCAAATTACTGCTATTCCTAATTTTTGTTATTTGATCACTATCAGGAATTATTGTTGTGTCATCATGTAGTAGTCTGGTGTCAATTATCTGTAAATCTTTGATATAACCCACTAATTCAGTGTTTTTATTTCTATTTAGTTGTCTAGGATGGATAACTCTTCTGATTATTCCTCCAGTTGGAGCTCAGCTGGGTGGAAGTGGGACCTCACTTGTGATGCCTTCCCTATTATTGCATATGGTTAAACAGCAGCAGTATACCCATAGACCCAGTTGAGATCTGGTTGAAAGTGACATGTATGTACAACAATATCTCAACAGGTATTATTTCATAGGCTAGTAAATAAACATGCACATCTAGTTGCACTGAGAACAAAATAGGGAGACCTGATGATTTGGAAAGAGTGCCAAAGGCATCATGTATGAAGAATATGTAAGGGAAAACATTGTATTGGGAACAAAGAAATTGGGAACAGTTGTATCAGCACTGTTTGCCAATAGGTATGCAAGTAACCCAACAGGCTTTGTGCACATGATTGCTCCTGACACACAAGGTTGACGGAGCAAGTGACAAGTGGAACAGCGATAGACGGCACGAGCTGAGAAGGTGACAATAATGAAAAGGGACTTGAGGTTCACAGGTAGGTATTTACAATGATTTGTACAAAATTGGGCATAATTGGTGAACCAAAGTATAAGGCGCCACATGGTGCGCTGGAATGTCAACGGCGTTTCGATCCTTAACAATTAGGATCATCATCAGGACCAGGTTACAGTTTGGGAAGTGCTGTACAAAGGAAGAAGGAAGGAAAATGAGGGAAATATCAAGGTAGGTGCATAAGGTAAACAAAAACGAATTGAACACTGTGGTAGTAAATGAGTACCTTTTCATTATTGTCACCTTCTCTCCTCGCGCCGTTGATCGCTGTTCCACTTGTCACTTGCACCATCCAGCTTGTGTGTCACGAGCACTCATGTGCACAAAGTTTGTAGGGTTACTTGCATACTTATTGTCAAAGAGTGCTGATGCCACTGTTCCACATTTGTTTGTTCCCAATACAATGTTTTCCCTTATGTATTCTTCATACATGATGCCTCTGGCACTCTTTCCAAATCATTGAGTCTCTCAATTTTGTTCTCTTTGAAACTACATGTGCATGTTTATTTAGTAGCCTATTAAATATTACCTTTATCTAGGTTATAAATTACAGACAGCAAAATACCTTTCCGTTGTCTGTATTTATAAATATAAACGGAAAAATTCCAGTTAATATGTCAACCGCAAGATTTTTTGTAGCTCCAATAATGTAGCATGTTTGCGTTTGTGGATTGGTCAACCAGGTTTCAGCTGTTTTGGACGGTAGCTTTTTGTTAGGGTTCTCCTGTGAAATGGATCCATAAACAGAAAGAAACACTTTTGCTGGAAATGTGGTCTTTTTCTGCAATTTTTAACTTGCAAAGTGCAGCCTGAGGACAGAGGAAAAACAGTTTAAAGCATGTAAAAATAAATAAACAAATCAAGGCACAGCGTTCGAAAAGTGGTCTGATTGGGTTTATTCAGACTCAAACACATTGGTTTGCCAGTTAAGTGCTACTTTTGTTTTCTTGCCATTCTTTGAACAGCATTGAAATCCACCATTCCTGAAGTTGCCATTACAAAGGCATACATTAAGGGGGCCATCAGGCCCCCTTTTGTTGTAGGGTCCTGGCTGGGAGCTATGGGGTTGGGGAGGAGATGCACACCTTAAAGCAATGGTGGGAAAACAAATTCACACAGCTAATCACTTTTCAGACACTTAAAAGGGGCATGCACTTCAGTCCCTGTATATAAGAGATAGGCATGCACTGTAGGAATGTTAGATATGCTGGTCTGTCCCAGTATTTACACAAATAACAATTTATATAACTTTATTTTGCTTTATTTCTTTTTTAATGCTATAGCACTTCTCATCCCAATGCAGGGTGTCAGAGCACTTTATATCTCACGTACACATTATACATTGACAATAAATCATGTGTGTGTAAACCAATGTGTAGGATGTGTTAAATAAGACAGTGAGGGTTACAAGGTGTAGGAGACACATGTCGCTCATAGCTCACTGTGCTCTATGAAAAAGATTACAATTTATGAACTACAAGTAACAAAAGGACCTCTTTGTTAAAAGCAGTAATCCATTTACCATCTATATAAATCTATCTAAACCTGTAAAAACCAAGTGCCCTTTGTCTATTTCAATAAATCTGAAAAAGTACTGGCTGCAGCATCTTTTGCTTGCAACAAAAATAGACGAGGATAAATACACATTAAATGACCCAAAAATAAATATGGATAAATACAGATGAAAATGTTAAAACAATAAATACCATAAAACCGGGAGCCCTAGTTGTTCTAGGCAATTTAGGTCATGCAGCATTCCCCCTAATGGTCAGGGTAGTTAGAGAGTTAAAACTCTATAACTAAGTGGTACACTCACGAGCACATAAACAGACTGTGTAAAACCTGAACACAGCAGTGCAAAGTAAAATTGAACAAACTACTTCAGGCATAAATACCTATAAAATATATTTTTTTGCAAAGAAACCCACTCTATCCACCAACACAACATGCCCACCCTCTACCCAAACAGACTGACCCAAGCCCCAATACCCCAAAATCGGAAACGTCCAAAGAAACCGGGTTCCATTTCTTCCCACACATTCAACCCTCCGATCCAACCTCAACAAGTCCCTCCACCAAACACATTTTTTTTAAAGGACTAGAAGAGGGCTTTATGGATGTCAGTCTGGAGCTGGCCCAGGATCTGCTTCAACGTGGTGAGCCGACTCTCGATGGTGTCCAGGCGCTGCAGGATACGGCACAGCAAAGGCCTGTTGTCAGCGTGGGAGGGGTGGCAGCAGTTGATATCGGCTGGCAGCAGCACTGGAGATGGAATGGTCGGGAGTCTGGAGGCTCAGGGTGACCGGCTGCACTTGTGCACCGGCTGAGAGTTATTTGCTCCTCTTCCTCATTCAGGACCACCAGCCCCTGGTATTCTTGAAGGATATGCTCCCGCAGACTGGCCGCTGTCTCCTGCCTGTTGAGTCCTATGAGTAGCCCAACAGGAGTAGATATTGAGGAAAACAAAAAGAAAAAAGACAAATTGTAAATAAAGCTCTATGCAATTAATTGTTTTAAATCAGTGGGTGGCACAGTAGCAATACATTGCTGATCCCATAGGGCCATTGGAATTTGATGTGATTATGATTATGAGAGTCTCAAAGCCAATTTTATTTTACACACACATGCCTTTCATAAAAAATCACTGTCTGTGTGGCAGACAAATATTAAGGCAGAATAACAATGGATTAAAAAATAGAGATTTTATTTTTATCCTTCTGGAGGCTTTTCACATAACTATAAACAGACGCTTTGAGTGGAAAAATAAACTACCTCTTGTTAATAAGTAAAAAATTATGCACTATGGAGTAAAAGTTGTGCTGAAATATTGGAGACATGCTCATTGCTAGCCAGCATGTTGGGTATGTTGCTACTGTCTGCAGCTGGGGCAGCTGTAGTTGACAATTATCTATTTTTACTTCCAATGACCCTGTTCTTTTCCAAATGCAGTTCTCTTTCTACCCTGACTCCAAAGAGGCAGTTGAAATAATAAATAAGATACTATGTCACACATCCCATGTATAAAATGCGTATATTATCCTGTATGCCCTAGGTAGATTTTGGGGAAAATGATGGACTGCACTATAGGAAAAGGAACGGACTATATCTATTGCATTTGTCTAATTGTTCACTGTGTATCCCATACGCCAAACTTGACATCAATGAATCCACTTACTCAAACTTTACTCACAGCCCTCAGCCACCACCACATATTATTTATTTCCAATAAATGTATTCACTGAGCAGTAAGTAAGGAAAGGAAACTTGACTTACTCTACTGTAGGGTAGGGTAGATGGATGACATGGGTATGGAACATCTTTTGATGAAGAATAGAGAGGTTGCTACACTGATCATTGATTAACCATCTTTGGCTTATTCAGTCATTGTATTGTACAGGTGTGAAATGAATCTGTTATGGGAAACCATTAAATATATTCTAGAATCCCTTCACTTCATAAGGTTATAAAATCAAATGGGGCACATGCCAAGAATGGATTTTCTGATTTTTTGGTAGGCTGGGACAGAAGACGTGAAGTACTAAGAGGTGACTTAGTGGCAAAGGGAAACCGATTTTGTTTGTTTGGTTTGTACTTGGGAATGCATTGAAAACGTAAATGCTGCATTAATTGAAGCAGACTCACATTGCACTGCCAACACTACAGTCACATCAAAAATTTAAGCTTACTGTACTTCGGTCATAGGTGGCAAAATACTGGGGAGGGTGGTGAATGATGGGTGGAATACATCTGGCTCACTTAACAAGCAAGAGAACAAAAAAATTAAAAATACTGCTTACTTTGAACTATAGCATTGATAACCCTACATAAACAAAGTAAGTGAAGTAGGTGATCAGCATGCCCCTCTCCATGAGAAGATATGACTTCATCTAAACAAACCAAATATTCATTCATCCTTTCATTCTAATTCACCCATAGCCACCATGATTAAGCTTGTATTCTCTAATCCAGTCTTTCAACAACATTTCCAATCCATTATCCAGCCATTAAATATCTATCTAATCTAATCTTCCAACCATTCTTTTGCCCATCCATTCCTTTACCCGTCCACACACCCTTTCCCCCAGCCACCCTTTCACTTATATACCTTTTTCCTACCTTATAACCTTCTGTTATTTCATATTTCCCTCAAGCCATCAACACTTATTGTGTGAGCTTTGGTGAGTTGCAGATAGAAGAGGTCATGACACCTCAACCACCGCTGCAGCTGGTAAAGCTGGGAGGGGTTCATGGTCACAAGTTGACTCTCTGGCACCAGCTAGTGAGTATAATTGTCAATAGGCAAGCAATAATGTGACTTATCAGTGCCCATTCTTGGCGCAGATTTCCCCTCTCACCAACTGACTCTCCTCCTGCAGTGGCACTGGTGCTGGCGTCACTGGTGGGCTGTGTTGCTGGAGTAAATCATTATACATATTTTAGATGCCAAATATGCTACGCTTAAATTTTTTCAATCAAAAACACAACCTCAAAATATGACTACAGTTCGGTTAGCACTGCAGTATCTTCTAACAAAAATTTCACTATGGGTATTTGGTTGGTTCACAATGTTAAACAGGCCATGCATGGAATAATGGTAAAAGAAAGACATATGGTGTCAGCTGTCCAATGCAATGAAAGTGAGACCTCATACTTTTTCTCCAGCCACGCTGCACTGTCGTCGAAAACTGCTGGTATACTATATAAATGAAGGAGACAGTGCACATTTTAGGGAGGGTGGTGGACCGTGACCATGGCCACTCTCTCATGAGCTCAAATGTTAGATAATGAGCAGGAAAAAGAAGGCCTTCTTAACAAACATACATGAATATAATTTATAATACTAGCTTATTTGGGCCTGAAATCTTCACGTTAGACAGTAGAGTTTCAAAATGTTGTATTCTTAGTCTTACTCTTACAATCCCACAAGATATATAGGAGAGAGGCCAAGATTACCAACAAAGCAGAAGGTAAGAGTACTAGAGACTACAGACCAGAAAAAGTCAGCTACCAAAAAAGAAAACGTGTAAGATAAGGAAAAAAAAGATAATGCAGGAAAAAAAGGAAAGAAACAAAAATTGAATCCATTGTGCTTTGCATGAATGGGTTCATATCCCATCCTCGTCACCAAGTGGAAGGAAGACGCCAGAAAAGGGTGTCAGAGAAACTTTATTTCTCATTAGCAACAGCAACCTCCAGGAAACAACTCCCATCCTGGACCCAGCACCAAATTTGCAATATCCCAAGATTCTACCCTAAGCCCACAACAATTTTAAAACCCAACATTAGGGAAATTATAATAATAGGACTTCCTGGGGTTAGCAGAGCCCTCTGTAGCGGCGCTGGTCATTGGCACTTCCTGCTGACCAGTTTCTCCCGGACCATCTACAATGTCCCTATACTTGCCCTTGAGTGCTGATGCAAGAAATGAAGAAGATAAAAACAAAGTGTCCGATTCACAAAAGTAATCTGTGACAAAATCCTAACTTTACAACTTTCGGTATTGACAGAAGGCATTAGAAGTACTAAAGTTAGGATTTTGTCTTGGTTAAACTTAAGTTTGTCTTTAGTTAAGTTTCACTTAAGACCAAAACTTATGGCTTGGTCAAAACTCGGTGGCGTGGTGAGCAAAAGAATGATGGATTAAACTCAGATCTTTGTGACTCTTGGTGAATGTTTGCATTGTTTCGGCATTCCGTCCATCAATTGTTCCTTTTGCCACCCTAAGTGGGAAGGGTATGCCCAGACGTGGGTCCCGTGCTCACTGTGCTACTAGTTTTGAGGACCTGGCTTGGCAGTTTGGGCTGGAACAGGGTCAAGACTGATGTGCATATGGCTGGGTCCAAACTGGGGTGGCATGGAGAGCAAAAGAATGACGGATTAAACCTGATCTTTGTGACTGGGGGTGAATGTTTGCATAATTTCAGCATTCCATCCATCAATTGTTCCTTTTGCTTTTGTCTCCCTAAGAGGGTAGGGTATGGCCAGATGTGCGTCCCGTGATCCCTGCACTACTGGATTCAAGCTAGCCTGGCTGATGAAGGGTGATGCCGTGGAACCGGTCCCAGGATGCTTGTTTCCGGTCCAGGGAGGACCTGGCTTGGCAGTTTGGGCTGGAATGTTCCCATGTGGAACAGAGTTAAGACTGATTTGAATATGGCTGGGTCCAAACTGGGGTGGGGTGGTGAGCAAAAGAATGATGGATTAAACCCTGATCTTTGTGACTGGGGGTGAATGTTTGTATATGGCTGGGTATAAACTTGGGTGGCGTGGTGAGCAAAAGAATGATGGGTTAAACCCTGATCTTTGTGACTGGGGTGAATGTTTGCATTGTTTCAGCATTCCGTCCATCAATTGCTACTTTTGCTTTCATTGCCTAAGTGGGAAGGGTATGCCAGGATGGGTCCCGTGCTCTCCATGCCACTGGAATCAAGCTATCCTGGCTGATGAGGTCAGAAAGCGGTCCCAAGATGCTTGTTTCCGGTCCAGGGAGGATCTGGTTTGGCAGTTCAGGCTGGAATGTTCCCATGTGGAACAGGGTGAAGACTGATTTGCATATGGCTGGGTCCAAATGGGAGTGGCATTGTGAGCAAAAGAATGATTGATTAAACACTGATCTTTGTGACTGGGGGTGAATGTTTGCATTGTTTCAGCATTCCGTCCATCAATTGCTCCTTTTGCTTTCCTTGCCTGTTAGACCTGGCATCCTTGGCTTGGGTCGCCTTGCATTCTCTCCCCTAGATCTCCCACGGGTTTGACCCATTCTTCAGGCTGGACTCGTTCATGCTCCACACCATAAGCCCCGTGCGAGGCCTTCTAATGATAAGTTAACCTCTGACTCCACGAATTCACTAGGACCCCAGGGAAGTAACAGAAACTCCAGAGTAGCACCCCCGATCTCCAGGCTTCATGAGACATACGTGTAGAATAGACCTGTAGAAAAATCCCCAGTGTAGAAATAGCCCTGTTTCTTAAGATCCCTGACTCCTTATCCAAAAACCGTACTTCGGGCCAGGAGAAACGTGGAGGCCTAAAGCACCAAGCCAAGTTGTCGCCCCAGCCTGGTGTAAGCCGGCAGCCTCTCAGTGAGAGGGGTGGAGTAGTTTCTATCCAGTGGCCTGCCTCCCACAAGGACCGGCTCTACTTCCAGCTGGCTGTCTGACGACCCTGCTGCCGCCTTTGAAAAGAACAAGGTGCCATCTGGCAGGAAGCCCCCACAATCAGGACAGGGGCACCAGGGAACCCCCTGCCAGATCAAAAGACTTCAAAGACATCAGGCAATATAACTGGAGGACTATTTGCTGCTCCCGGCTGAATGACTTTTGGAACCCGAGAGCCCTGCTTACTTGGTCGCGGCTCGTCCGACCCATACTCCAAGTACGCTCCATCTCCTGCATCCAGAGCCCTGCTGACCTGGTCGCGGCTCGACTCTCATTCAAGGATGCTTCATTTCCCAACAGTTCGAGCCCAGCGGACTGTGTCGCGGCTCGACTCTCCTTCAAGGAGGCTTTGTTTTCCAACAGCTCGAGCCCAGCTGACTGTGTCGCGGCTCAACTCGCATTCAAGGATGCTTCGTTTTCCAACAGCTCAAGCCCAGCTGACTGTGTCGCGGCTCGACTCGCATTCAAGGACGCTTCGTTTTCCAACAGCTCGAGCCCAGCTGACTGTGTCGCGGCTCGACTCTCATTCAAGGACGCTTTTGTTTACCAACAGCTCGAACCCAGATGACTGTGTCGCTGCTCGACTCGCATTCAAGTACGCTTCGTTTCCCAACAGCTCGAGCCCTCCTGACTGTGTCTTGGCTCGACTCTTACGCAAGTATGCATCGTCCCCTGCCTCTGAGCCCAGCAGCCTTTCACGGCGGCTCGAGATCAGCGAGCCGAACTCCATGTACACTCTGGTACTGAGAATTCTGGACCCTGTTATTGTGTGGTACCGAAGCTCTACACTCGTGTCAAAAATAACATCATATCATGACGAATTTGGTAACCGGTAATGATCGAGACACTATACCCAAGCATTTGCGTCATGATCGAGTGACGGAATCACCCTGAAATCATAGTTTTCGTCTTGAACCCTCGGGTTCCATTTTGTGAGCGGCATCCATTTTGTGGTTGCCCTTACATAGTCAAATGACCAAGGCCGAATTCGATCTGAAAGGACACGTACACCTTTGCTGACTCCTCTGTGACCTGGGCGAGCTGACTCCACTGCCTCAAGCCAAACCTGTTCGGGCAGTCCCCATCCCAATGGCCGAGCGAGATTAGTATCAAGGCACAATATGTCATAAACCGTTCATCGCATACAAGCTACACTTAATCATACACACACCTGTCCCTGTTTCTTCTTTATGACTAGTTTTACAAGGAGGAGGTGCCCGATTTTATTGGGGGTTTATCGATATCTGATGGAAGTTCTGGGCCTTGCTGGGTAATCTATCACGAACTGGACAAACTAAAATACGGGCTTGCCATCATGACTCTGCTCTTTCTTTGTAGTAGAAATATTTATATGACCAATTGTAAAACCAAAAGAATTCTTGCCTGAAGTGTAATATTCTGTATAAAAAGAGAAGGCTGGTTCTGTAAAAATGAGCAGTCTCCTGAGAACATACATGCGCTTCATGCTGTTGTACTTCTAGGATATCTGTTACTGGTTGCAGCCAAAAAACTCGATCCTTGACAACACCTAGAAGACTCTGTGTTTCTGTGGTCCGAAACAGGAAGGACTCAAGAGGTCTTTGGGTGTTCCCCTGGCACCGCCGGGTCCATAAAAACCCGGTACCTCAGTTGGCGCCCAACATAGGGCGGTATCAAGCGGTATCAGTCCAAGCCAGTTGTTCGTGAGGAGCTTCGAGTGAAAATTCCAGAGGACGGCCAGCCACTTCAGCGACCCCTGTATGTCGACGTGGTTCCGAAGGTCTTTGCTGCGAGGTTCCCCGCGTCCCGATGGCTACGAAGGACTGCTGCCCTGACTATCGCCCTTTTTTGGACCCTTGATGATTGGTAGAGCGAAACGATAGACGAGTCTTCTAGTGACGTCATCGATCATCGATACTTCAGTTAAGTATAAGTGGAGCGTCTCCCAGTCCTTAGTTTGGTTCTTAGTTTACTATCCTTTGGGATAGCTTTGATTTGGAACTTGCAAGTGCCAAAGCCGAAGGACTCGTGTATTCACGAGGCTATCGTATTCGATAATCCTTTGAAGTTTGAAGCTAGACTAGAGAGCGAAGATGCCTGGTCTTAGCAGACTTGGAAATTTGTTTTGTCTTGGTTGTAGTAGGGACTCCCGATTGGAGGACTCGTGTCCGGTTCCTCCGATTGGAACTCCAACGTATGAGCTCTATGTGAAGCATGGCGTAGGCCCTATCACATACAATAAAGTGTGGATCCGATACACCAGAAACAATGGTGTTCTAAAATGGCCCCAATATGGTTGCTTTGACACAGAGATTTTGGATAATTTAGAGGTAAAACTTTTCAAGAAGAAAGCCCGGCCGGCGATGTTTGACTTCTTTCGCCTATGGCGCAAAGAAGCCAAACAGAAAGAAATGAAATAAGCAAAGAAAAATAAACAAGGTTTGTCAATGGTACAAGCTGCCGTTGCGTTCAGGGATAATGAGGAAGAGCAAGAGAATGAATAAATGCTTAGAAGTAGGAAGTTAGCGGTAGATAAATGCTACCCGGTTTTGCCACGTAAAGGACGAGGATCAAAAGAAGAACTTGATAAGGATCCTTTAATGTCCCATTTACTGAGTTCACCACCTCCATATGCGCAAAGTGCTACGGCACCACAGCAACCTTTGGTTGTACAACGCCCTATTGTTGGACAACAGGTCCTAATACAAGCACCAGCTCCTCTTCAGCTGGTTTCTACTCCTCCGGCGCAGCCCTCTCAAGGGCCGCCGCCTTTGCTACCTACTACCTACTCCATCTGTTTTCGCTACGACTTCACCTACTGCTCCAACTGCGTGTCCTAATGCTCCCTCTGCTACTGTCTCGACCTCTGCTTTACATCAGCCTGTCTCTTCTGGCATATCTGCCCTTCCGTCAGTTTCTCCTTCTGTTCGACAGAGAGTAGCAAACACTGTCACTGGTATTTTCTCACCTTTCTTTGGGTCGTATCGCCTAATACGACCCCTAACCCAGAACGAAGACAGTTGCAGAGTCGACTGCCTGACTATCAATAGAGAGAAGTACTAAATGAGTTAGCGCGTAAATGGGTTACAAATACTGCAAAGTATGACGTTCAGTCCGTCATGGAAGTCTTCCGTCAGTGGGAAGCATCTACGCAGAGATATGTTTTTGAACAAATGTGTATATTCCTCTGTGAAGATTTGGAGGGAAATGATCCAGAGTATGACATGCCTGAACTATTCCGTATGCGGTTCAAGTTCGCGGAAGGCATGATTGTGGGTGCCAATGTTGAACAAGCAATTGAGATGTTATTGTCTTATAGGAGTAAGGGAAGCAATTCTCGTTCACTATCTGAGCATGACATGCCAGGTAGGAAAAAGGCGCGACAGTATCCCATGAGAGAGGTTCCCCCAGTTTGGAGGGAAGGTGATGCAAATGCTAATCCAGCCATTCCGCCGCATTTTCAGCGTGTGTGGGTACATGTTCCTTGGAAAAGATCAGAGGTTTTAGCGCTCAAACAGACATTGCCTGATCCCCGTAAAAATCCTGCAGGGTATTATAAGGAGTTATCACAGACTGCCAGCTCCTGTATCATTAATCTAGCCGATATAGACATGTTGTTTGGAAATGTTGTTCCACAGCCCTTATGGGGAAAGATTCGTCAGGCAGATCATGATCAAGAATTAGGAGACACATGGGTTAACATTGCTGCTGCTGATGCTTGACAAGTTGGTGGCTCTAAGCCCGAGCCCTTAGTAGCAGAACTTCCTGGTAGGATTATCACGTATATGAAGACTTTAATGCCCGAATTGCGTGTGAATTGGGACAAGTTGTCAGCATGCAAACAGAAGAAAGGTGAGACTGTGTCTGACTTCTTCACAAGGTTCGAGGAGACTTTTGTCGATCATAGTGGTCAGGAGATGGCTACTGAGGGTGGCCAGAGATTGTTTGTTGACAAATTAGTACATAATTTGCTTCCTGAATTATGTAATAAGTTGAAGGATTCTGAGAGTGCTTGGGCTGTTTCCACGTCAGCGCAGATTTTAGCTACAGCCCAGTACTATGAAAATAGGCGCAAAGATGAGCTAGAGAAGGCAGACAAAAAGACTAAAGAATTGAAAACTAAAGTCCTTCTGCAGCAAGCTTATCCACCTCGTACTGCTAGTCAGCACGATTATCAACAACCCCAGAGGTATTCGAGGAACTCACAAAGAAACGAGTCTTCTCAACAGGTTAGCGCAGCGAAACTGCGTACACCCACTAAACTCGTCATTTGCGGTTCATAGATACCAGACTCGACCATATTCGTGCGAGTCGAAAACACCACTTACAATTGTCACGGAACCTCAGGTAGCTGACCCCAGAGAGAATTCAGCAATTGCAAAATTGAGTGTCCCAAGGACACAGAGAGAAGTGCGTGCTTTCTTGGGCATTACATCATATTGCAGACAATGGATACCAAATTTCTCCTTGTTGGCCAAACCTTTGGTGGCATTAACTCGCAAAGATACACCGAAACCCATTCCGTGGTCTGACGAGTGTCAGAAAAGCTTTTCCGAATTGCGTGATGCATTATGTTCAGCTCCTGTGTTGGGTACCCCCGACTACAGTAAGCCTTTCACGTTGTATGTCCATGAGAAAGAAGGTTGTGCATTATCAGTCCTGACACAATCTTTTGGGGGCAAACAGCGTCCATGCGCGTACTTTTCGGCAACTCTGGATCCGGTAGCTAAGGCATTGCCAAGTTGCTTGAGGGCCACTGCGGCAGCAGCTGTTTGTATTCAACAGTCTGCTGGGCTAGTAATGAATAATACGCTGATAGTTCGTGTTTTAAGTTGCCGAATGGTGATACGACTGCAGCATATGCTGTGACAACTTTGCATACGATTGTTGAAGCTGCACGTATCCCCCACAACTCGGCGCAAGCAGCAGAGTTCATTGCACTTACAAGAGCATGTGTGTTGGCAAAAGGGAAGCGAGTGAATGTGTACACGGACAGCCAATACGCCTTTGGCGTGGCTCACAGTTTTGGACGATTGTGGCGTGAACGTGGGTTCCTGACGTCACATGGTACTAAGATCCAACATGGTCAGTTAGTAAATGAGCTTCTCGAGTCACTGACCTTGCCACTACAAGTTGCGATTGTGAAATGCAGTGTACACAAAAAGGTGACGGATGATGTTGGTCGTGGGAATGCGTTTGCGGATGAAGTTGCAAAAGAAACTGCTAAGAATGTAATGAGTCGAATGTATGTTGCAGGCCCTGCAAGATGGATTGGTGATGTTGGTATGTGCGAAGATACAATTGAGAGCTTGAAGTCCATTCAGGCGGAAGCCACAGAGAAAGAGTTGAATGAATGGAGAGAAAGTAGGGGTAAATTGGATGCGAATGGTTGTTGGGTTGAATTGTCAGAGCATCAGAGATGGCTGTTACCCGATGCGTATGTGCTTGCAGTGGTGACAATGGCTCATGAATGGCTCACATCAGTGTGAAAGGGATCTGTAAGTTGCTAGCTCCAGTATGGCAGAATAGTGGAATCCCTAAGTGTGCAGAGAATGTGGTCAAGAACTGTATGGTGTGTCTGAAGTACAATCCTGGTAAGGGAACCCCAACTCCATCTGGTCATTTTGCGCCTCCAACGTATCCGTTTGAGGTTTTGCAGCTAGATTTCATCCACATGGAAAGGTGCAACAATTTGAAATACGTACTTGTTGTTGTTTGCGCCTTTTCAAAATGGGTGGGAGCATACCCCCTGAAGGACAACACTGCCTTATCCACAGCCAAAGCCCTTGTCAAAGAGTTCTTCCCTAGGTTTGGAATGCCTAGAATGGTCTGGAGTGATAATGGGAGTGAATTCGTGGGACGAGTGATGAAGAAAGTGTGTGAGGGGCTAGGCATACAACAGAAGTTCCACGCTGCAAATCACCCCCAATCAGCTGGAATAGTAGAATGCTATAACGGCACGTTAAAGTTGAAACTAGCCAAGATTCAAGCAAGCACAGGTCTTAAATGGACTGACGCTCTGCCCTTGGCGCTCCTATCCACAAGAATGACTGTTCACTCTAGAGTGGGACTTAGTCCACATGAAATTGTGTTCGGCCGTCCGGCCAACATATGGGGAGTGCCAAGGCCCACCAGGTTCAGTGAAATAGAGCACCCTGTACTGCTTGACTATCTGTATGAATTGACGGCTAAATTGCGTGTTTTACACCAACAGGTCCACGACATCCTACCTCAGGCCTCTGAAGCTCCAGGACATCCTGGAACCTATGTCCTCGTGAAAAACTTCCAGCGGACAAAGAATGATGAGCCCCGCTGGACCGGCCCTCACCCAGTCCTCCTCTCCACGAGATCTGCCGTCTGAGTTGAAGGGAAAAGACATTGGGTTCACTGCAACCTTTGTAAGAGGGCCCCACTGCCTCTTCCGTATGACCGGTGGGTCCAGGAGGGGATTGCTGACTCTGAGGCTGAGACTGTGCCTCGGTTCCTACTCTTTAGTGATGAACGTCTGAAAGGAACTAATTCTGAAAAGGAGAGCGACAACATTTTGCAAGAAGCTGTGCCTCCGTCAATTCGATTGAACAGTGCTGAGACTGAACTCTTGTTTCTAGACCACACAGCACCTGGTCGAAATCGTTATAATTTGAGGCCAAGACCTATGACTATAGACAAATAAAAGTTTTTTCTTTTTGATTGTGCAGCTCTCTCATCAAAGAAACTTGCTCATTTTTGATTTTCGAACCGCCATCCGGTTCTGCTGCTAGGGTCGCGGTTGCCACAGTCTTTGGAGTGCAGCTGGAGACGGTTAGGTCAACAGTTCTGTTTGGTTCAAGAGAGTTACCCTGGATTGACAGAAGCACTCCTTAGCAGAATCAATCTCCCACCGCGGGCAGCAACTTAGAGGATGGAGTTTCCCAAGATGGAGAGACCTGCCAGATAAACGAACTTTGAAACGAGAATATGCACTGTGATGGCAAAAACACGATTTTTAATAATATGCATTTTTATGTTGTGTAGCATAATGATGTTTTTAATAGGCTATGCTTTATTCACCTTTCGAGTATCATTTGCATACACCACACAGCCCACACCTCCTCCTACTGTTTCCCGCACTCTTTTCACCCTCTACCTGAACACGAGTCTGCCAGAAGATTAGAATTTATAAATAACTCATTCGCTTAGCTCCTACACCAGCACCAGTTTGTAATGAACACGACAAATTGTTGGGTATGTGGACTTATGCCACACACGACAGATAAGGGTATCCCGTATTTTGTCCTGCCATTTAGCTACTATGGTTCTTTGTGGGCATTTCAAACAATGTTCCTATTTGCCATCGAACCAAATCCCCCACGTCCCACAGGAAGCAATTCTAGCAACAAGGCACTAGTGGCGGGAATCAGAAATATGAGCAGAGATATTGAGACGTATAGAACGATTCCCAGAGATGAATTGAAGCCTTACAGTAGATGGAATATAACAAAATATGGAATTTCCTTGAGTGAGAGCCAGCGAGCAAAGAAATCCTCCCCAATCGGGATAGTACCCCATCAGGGTCACCTATATCTGCAGGGAAATGGCAAAAACCCCAGAGCTCAGTTAAGGAAGAGTGTCTGTACTGAGACTTATGTTTTCTCGTCTCAGACCTGCCCTTCGTTCTTAGCAGCTAAGGGTACCTACTTCGTCTGCCATGATAGAGCATATACATGGCTGCCCCCTGACTTTTTTGGCACATGTTTTATCTCGTTCCTGCTGCCCCCCACCTACACGGCCGAAGCAGATTACCACAGGACAAGGACAGTTAGGGGTGTTGTGAGTAAAGGCGACACTGCGGAACAGGAGTTTGGGGATTTCGCAAAAGGTTTTCTGACGTTTTGGGGGCCTATGGTGAACAGCAGGAACATTCGCCAGTTGACGAGGGTAGTTGAATCCACTGTGATTGAAACGCCTGGTGCCCTTAGTAACTTGACTGCGGAGCTCCAGTCGGACCGCCTTATGACTCTTCAGAACAGGGTTGCCCTAGATGTCATACTTGCAGACCGTGGTGGGGTATGTAAAGTGATCCAATCCAGTTGCTGCATTTTTATCCCCGATAATGCTCCGACAGTGTACCAGGCCATCTCCAAACTACATAAGATCTCTGAATCCATTCACGTGGATAAAGGGGACTGGTCCTTAATGGGGTGGTTCTGGGAACTGATATCTGCCTGGGGATGGAAGACTCTGATAGTCATTGAGATGGTTTTAGCCATTCTGTTCCTGTTCTGCCTGTGAGTACAGTGTGCTCCTGCAATATGTGGCCTCTCCGCTTCATCATGTGTAAGGAAGCCTGTGTCATGAGATGAACTAAGTAATAGGATGATGCTACAGCAGCATCTCAATGACTTTATGTACACAGACCTGGACTCAGATTAGCATCAGTATAGGTTAGTGCCTATATAAGGGCAAAAGGAGGTCTGTGGTACTGAGAATTCTGGACCCTGTTATTGTGTGGTACCGAAGCTCTACACTCGTGTCAAAAATATCATCATATCATGACGAATTTGGTATCGGCAGACCGGTAATGATCGAGACACTATACCCAAGCATTTGCGTCATGATTGAGTGACGGAATCACCCTGAAATCATAGTTTTCGTCTTGAACCCTCGGGTTCCATTTTGTGAGCGGCATCCATTTTGTGGTTGCCCTTACATAGTCAAATGAACAAGGCCGAATTCGATCTGAAAGGACACGTACACCTTTGCTGACTCCTCTGTGACCTGGGCGAGCTGACTCCACTGCCTCAAGCCAAACCTGTTCGGGCAGTCCCCATCCCAATGGCCGAGCGAGATTACTATCAAGGCACAACATGTCATAAACCGTTCATCGCATACAAGCTACGCTTAATCACACACACACCTGTCCCTGTTTCTTCTTTATGACTAGTTTTACAAGGAGGAGGTGCCCGATTTTATTGGGGGTTCATCGATATCTGATGGAAGTTCTGGGCCTTGCTGGGTAATCTATCACGAACTGGACAAACTAAAATATGGGCTTGCCATCATGGCTCTGCTCTTTCTTTGTAGTAGAAATATTTATATGACCAATTGTAAAAACAAAGAATTCTTGCCTGAAGTATAATATTCTGTATAAAAAGAGAAGGCTGGTTCTGTAAAAACGAGCAGTCTCCTGAGAACATACATGCGCTTCATGCTGTTGTACTTCTAGGCTATCTGTTACTGGTGGCAGCCAATAAACTCGATCCTTGACATCACCTAGAAGACTCTGTGTTTCTGTGGTCCGAAACAGGAAGGACTCAAGAGGTCTTTGGGTGTTCCCCTGGCACCGCCGGGTCCATAAAAACCCGGTACCTCAACACCTCATACCCAAAAGCGCAGCAGTCTTTCACTGCGGCTCGAGATCAGCGAGCCGGACTCCAGGTACGCCTCGTACCCAACAGCGAAGCAGCCTTTCACCGCGGCTCGAGATCAGCGAGCCGGACTCCAGGTGCACCTCGAACCCAACAGCGCAGCCGCTTTTCACCGCGGCTCGAGATCAGTGAGCCGGACTCCAGGTACGCCTCATACCCAACAGTGCAGCAGCCTATCACCACGGCTTGTGACCAGGGAGTCGGACTCCAGGTATACTCCGTACCCCACCGCGCAGCAGCCTCGCAACGCGGCTCGAGATCAGCGAGCTGGACGCCAGGTACGCCTCGTACCTCCCGCTGCAAACCCGCAGCTACTCATCGCGGTTCCCCAGAACCGACCTGGACTGCCGTACGCCTCGTACCAGTGGGTTCAAGCTCACCTCCCGGTTGACTGTGAGTACCTGAGTCGCCACCATGACTCGAAACCCAACCGAACTGTTCCTCGCATGGGGTCGCCTCAGTCCCTGGCCTTATAGTAGTGTGTACCCCTTTTCTCTTCTTTGTCTGGTGACAAATAGTATATAAAGAACCCCCTATTTTTATATCCAACTGGTGTGGTGTTCATTTGTAGTGTGGTGAGACCTTACTGTGCATGACCATAAATGCGTGACCCTCTCATCTGAGGATCAGACTAAAGTGCTTGGCAACGTTACTTGGGGGGGTAACTGTCTACCCACCCTAGAGGAGGTGGGTCCCTGTTTGGTCAGAAGTATCGACCTCTGCCAACCAGAGACCCCAGATCTAACATTGCCTAAGTGGGAAGGGTATGCTAGGACGTGGGTCCCGTGCTCTCCATGCCACTGGAGTCAAGCTACCTGGCTGATGAGGGCAGAAAGCGTGAAGCCGGTCCCAGGATGCGTGTTTCCAGTCCAGGGAGGACCTGGCTTGGTAGTTCTACCTGGATTGTTCCCATGAGGCACAGGGTCAACACTGATTTGCATATGGCTGAGTCAAAACTGAGGTGGCGTGGTGAGCAAAAGAATGAAGGATTTAACCCAGATCCTTGTGACTGGGGGTGAATGCTTGCATTTTCCAGCATTCAGTCCATCAATTGTTTCTTTTAAATTTGTTGCCCTGAGTGGGAAGGGTATGCCCAGACGTGGGTCCCGTGCTCACTGTGCCATTGGTTTTAATCTAACCTGACTGATGAGGGATGATTCCCTGAAACCGGTCCCAGGATGCTTGTTTCGGTCCAAGGAGGACCTGGCTTGGCAGTTCGGTCTGGACTGTTCCCATGTAGAATAGGGTCAAGACTGATTTTCATGTCTGGGTTCAAACTAGGGTGGCGTGGTGAGCAAAGGAATGTCTTACCCCATGTGAAATGACACATTGCTGGAGTAGCATTTGTCTCCAGACACACTCCAGCAATGCGCATCTTTGCGCCGACAGATACGTGAGGATTCCTGACGCATCTCTCAATCCTTGTGCCATGGAGCTTTGTACAGTGAATACTGTGCAATCATGATGTTGCAAGGAGGGTGCACTGACAAGTGTTGGGTCGCTGTTTTACCGCAGCGATGTGACACTTTTCATAAAAGAGTCCCTGCTTGTGCACTCGTGCAACTCGATGAAGAATACATTCTCGATGAGTCTAGAAGATTTATTCTGGATTAGTGGCTCCACACTAAGGGCCCAATTATGATGTCGGGTGGATTACCCCCGCCAGGCTGGCAGTGGCTACCGCCAGCCCGGCGGGGGCAATCCGCCTGACATCCACGCTTGTTTCCCCCCCGCCATATTAGTATGGCAGGGAGGACCTCAGCGGACGGCAAGACGGTCTGCCGCTTTACCGCCCTGGTCGCCTTGCGGCCGGGGCGGAAAAGGAATAATATGGTGGCGGTGTCTATTAGACACTGCCAGCTATATTACGATGCGCCTGGGCAGGTGCCTTTCAGTGGCGGCATCAGCATGCGGTCTTCACTTTGGAGGGCCCCCTGGTCCCCAAAGTTTAGGAGGGGTGGGGGGTGCACACGGGGGCTACCTGTTGTACCACCCCTGCATTTGCATATACAATGCGGTAGGCACCGTGCGGTGCTTGCCGCATTGTGTATGCAAATGCATACATGCATTTATGGCATTGTGGCGGGCGGTGCAGAGAGCACCGCCCCCCACAATGTTATAAATGCAGGATGCGGCCGCCACAGTGGCGGCCGCATCCTAATTCCACCCACGGGACCCCCGCCCTTATGGCGGCTGGTCCCCAGTCCCGATAGGATGGCGGGCGGACTAAGTTCGCCCGTCATCCTAATGACCCCGTAGATGTCTCAATCCAGGCGTGTCTACATTGGATCTGTACATACCAGTGAGACATGTGACGTGGGGGAGGTTCTCTGACACCCAAGAGGGGGCAGGATAAGGAGTTCAGAGCGGGGGCTGGACATGACGGGTCTGGCTCTTTCAACGCTGCACAAACCCTAAATGCGTGACCCTCTCATCTGAGGATCAGACTAAAGTGCTTGGCAACGTTACTTGGGGGGGTAACTGTCTACCCACCCTAGAGGAGGCTGTACAAACCCATCGCCATCAAACCTCTCCTTGGTCCTTGCAAATCTAAAGAAAGTATTGATTCTCTCCCATTGAGGGGTTTCATGGATGATCAGCGGGGGCGGCTTCTCTGCCAAGCTCCATTTCAGTGCAGGCCAAAAAAAGAAAAAATACTATTTAGAAATGTGTATAAATATAAAGAAAAGATACCGAGCTCTGTAAAAAATGCTTTAGGAACTGAGTAATTCTAGTAGAGTTTCCTTTCTAGCCATAATACAGAGCGAGACCCCCTGAAATGGGGCGCGGTGGGGGGTGGCTCTGCTTTTATTGAAATCTCTGAAGCAGCTCCTAGCACCGCCTCGCAGCGCCAATCAGGAGCTGCTTGTTTCACATTTCTTTTCAAGACGCTTCTTTCCCGTTGCTTCTCGCACGCTATTATTTTTCCAGCATGACGGGATTAAAATCAATATGTGATTTTAATAAAAGAGTGCAGAGAAAGTGCTGTATTGTACTGCATGGAAGCGAAGGTGCATTTATAAAGAGCCCAACGAGGCCCCATGGTCTCGTGGTGAATAAGGCTTTCATGTTGTGTGTTGGATCAGACTTGTGCTTGTATATTTTAGCTTCTGCGCCTTGGTGTCCAGCGCAGGGTAAGGAGTAGGCCTGGGTAAAACCTTTAATTATGCTGTAGTAATCCGAGTAGTTTCAGTAATCTTACCTTACTCTTGATCCGCAAAATTTGTGAAAATGATACAATTATGTCTATTCGCATAATTTTGAGTAGTTTGCAGCAAAAATGCTACAGTAATGACGCTACGTCTCAGTTAGTTCAAAGGTTTATTGTTCTAGCCTACACAGCTGGCAGCTCCATCCATCACCACGACCAGCAATAATGAGTTAACAAGCAACACTACCTATGCACAAACATTCCAAGAACACACAGCTCGTCAGGGAGGAGGAAGAACTACAAGACACAATATGGAGTATTTCATGACAGGACATTCTGTAAGTACAACCGATGCCCACCCACGAGGACAGGAAGAGAGCGCGAGCTGGACGCCGCTGTTCCTCTTGTGTCGCATTTAGCGCCATTTTCGTTGCAGAAAATGCACCCTCGGGTCAATTGTGGATGCGAGCATATGTTTTGCACAAAGAAACTTTTATTTAATGCAGGGATAAGCTCCTTGTGTGAGTATGTGTTACCTTACTTCATTTTGCTGTATTTTTGTGTAATTACGCAACAGCATATGACATGAGTTACCCCACCCCCTAGTAAGGAGTGAGAAATAAAACACCAAGGCCCAGTTCCCCGTTAGCGAGTATATCCCCATATTTTAACAGGTATTAGGAGTCTCCACTGAAATGGGGAATAACATACGGAGCTGGTAATACCACGTCCAATTCATACGTTTTCTCTCTTCCAGGGGAAACAACTGGCGGAAATTTACCAGTTGCTGAAGCAGTTGTTTAATGCTTTGGGGGCTTTTTGTCCTATGGTGGAAAGGGGCCAGGGGTGTCAGGAGAGGAGCTATAGTTGTTTTTCAGTTCTGGGGAGCTTTTCTCTCCCCAAATCGAAATACTTCTCAGGCTCAGCAAGTCCCCCAATAGTTCTGGTGTCTCGAGGCCCATAAATATGGGGTCCAGAGTTTGAGGACCCTCTCACCACAGCCCAGAGACACTTCAAAACGTGTTGCCAGGTGCAGTATTTCCCCAGTGGACACCGCTCTAGGCAACTTGTAATGAGAGCCTGCGGGGCAAGTTTAGAGCTTGGCAGACAGGGTATTCCACCACAAAATTGGGAAGTTCTGAGCCTGTCAAACTTTAGATTGGAGGTTCCACAAGCTCCACCAGTGTAAACCTTTGAACCCAGTCCGCGTGACGTGCTGTCACTCAAAACCAAAAATAACTCTTGTTGAAAAATCCCAGTATATAGGTCAAATTACTATTTTTTTCTGAAACGACATTAAGCGTCAGGAGTTTATTTTTGACAAAGAAAAAAACTTATAGTGCAGGCGAACTAAACATGGCACCCTTAAAGCAAAGTGTCCATACCTTCAGAGGAGCTGTCATGGAAATTCACTGAAAAAAACACAAAGGTTAAAGTGATGCTATAGATAAAGGTTCAAATGAGGTAAACACTGATGTTTAAAATACAAAAATACCTCAGAAATGTACCAGTTATAGTTAACTGAGATTACAATAACTTTCACCCATGCACAGCTGACGACTTCACATATTACATCACTCATGACGCTGTAAATGACATCATTTATGACATCAGTGTTGACTGATAACACCTTAGTCATATACAGCTTAGACATAATGAGTGCACACGCGTGGGTCAATAGCATTCAGACACGTGTAATTAGGCATTTTAAAAGCTTTATAGTGCACAGTTTACAAAATAATAAATGTGGGGTGGAAACCTTTTAAAACAAGGTAAAGGCTGTGAGCACGTGTAGTTACAGAGCTATTTTTTAATGTTGATTGCAGCTTAAAGCCAAAGCATGTACTAAAAATATGTGAGAAAGACCAACTCTACTGCTGACATCGCATTAACTACCCATTGATATCAAGAAATGGGCTCATGTTTAATAGTTGTAATGCAGTGGTATCCACACATTCTTTAAGCTGTACATGCTTACTTTCAGAAATTCATTACATATTTTGATGCATTGCAGATTGTTGAATAATGTAGGGGTGTCCCACTCAAAGGTACTTTATCTCATTCCGGTGTTGTAAGCGTGTCTCTAAGGTTGCATAACATTATTCCCATCTCCAGAATATGTGTAAAGTATCTTATTAAACCACAGAGTTTGTTTATAGGGCGTACAAGAAGATGTCCCTACAGAGGCAAATGTACACTTGTCAACCTCTTTGTTAGACCTGACATCCATGGTTTTGTATTTACCAAACCTTCTGCCTTCACCTTCTTACTTCATTGAATTAATTTTTGTTGCCATTAGGACTCTACTGCTACAAAGTGCTTGGTTGTTGTCCTTCAAACATGGCAACATTAGCCTACACCTAATTGACTCATTTTATTTACTTGTAAGTCCATAGTAAATGGTACTACATGTACCCAGAGCCTGTAAATTAAATGCCACCATTGGACTACAGTACTTATGGAGACACCCTTTTAGTAGCCTTCTATAACATGTCTCAGGCCTGCCACTGAAGCCTGTAGTGCAATTTAAACTGCCATTTTGACCTTAAAAATAAAATTCCATATTTGTAAAGCATGGCTTATCACCTCTAAGGGTACCCAAGTGCTTTCACCGGGGATCAAACTGCAAGCCACACGTTCCAGAGTCAACCGCTCCGGCCACTGCGTCACACCTCTCCCTCATAAACCTTTTGCCAAGCCTGAACCTTCCTTTTAATTCCTCATAAGTCATTCCTCAGGTAGGCCCTAATGGGCATGGTGCTTTGTATTTAAAAGAAAGAGCACGTGTGTTTAAGAGTTTTTCACTGTCAGGAGATGTAAAACTTAAACAACTGTATTCATCAACAAGAATTGCGCTCGCAAATGGCCAGATTCTGAGAATCTGGCCGTTTGCGAGTGCGATTTTTGCATTTGGGATTCATCATCCCAAATGCAAAAATCGCTATTACCAAAATCGCATATTTGCGAGGAATTGGATTTAAGGAATCTCTAATAGAGATTCCTTAAATCCAATTCATCACCCAATTTGAAATTGCGAATTCGCAATCTTTGGTCGCAATTTACCACGAAATCTGACTTCGCGGTAAATTGCGAAAAAAGAGTAAAAAGCACTTTAGTGCATTTTTTTCTTTTGCATGTTACACACACACATGTCCTCTGGACATGTGTGTGCGCAACACCTGTTCAAATGTGCATTTGAGGGGTGCTACAGGGTGTCCTTTGGACACCCCTGGCACCCTTCAAATCGCAATCTTATTTGCGATTAGAAAATTGCTAATCGCAAATAAGGAATCAGTAGGAATCGCAATAAATTTTGCTAATCCTACATGAATCCCGTTTTGCGAGTCCTTAATAGCGAATCGCTATAATTCGCTATTAGGGCCTCGCAAAACGGGAGATTGATGAATATGGCTGAAAGTCACTTTTCACTCTTGTAAGGCCTATCGCTCCCATAGACTAACACTGTGTTGCCTTACTATATTTAATAAGTGCTAACTTCAGGTTAGGAGCAGTTAGAGAAATTATGCTTACATTCAAATTAATTGTATTTTTTAATCCTCTTTAATTGTGAAGTCTGATTTTAAGCTACAATTTTAAAAATGCCACTTTTAGAACCAACTGATCCTTGCTGCTAGTGTCCTGGGTCACATGACTGTGAGGGGCTCCACTGTAGTGCATTGCTTCCAGACAGAGAGACAAAGGAAGCCTGAGAATCGACCCCCCCCCCCCGACAACCAAGAGTGTGAATCTCTAGCGGGACCTGCTCTTCACACCGAACATTCGCAACGATCAACCATGTCGAAGTTCCAATGATGACCTGATTTTTGTGCCACAACAATGAATGTCTGATGTTCGTCCTGCTCCTCGCACCGAAAACCTACTTCTATTAGTCCCATCCACCAGAACCTCTGTGTTTCGTACTCGAGAATGTAACGCTCAGCAGGACAAACCCGGTCCCTATGTCTGCCCTGCACTCCATCATGATCAGCCATAACTTGTGACTTTCTTCCCAGACGAGCACAGCCAGATAACCAAGTGTGGCGCTTTGTGCTTCTTGGTGCTATTTTTACATAAAAATGTAAACATTAATATATCTGGGTCCACTGATTTAAATTTGTTCATTTTTCTGTCTTTTTATTGATAAACTCACTCTACTTTTCTCAGTTGTTTGGGATTTTTCTTGTGGTGCGTTTTTACTTTATTACTATTTAAGCGCTGCATAAATACTTTACACACTGCCTGGCTGCTTTGTGGCAAGCCACCACAGGATGAAGCACAGGAATAGGTCTTTCACCCATCTTAACTAATAACCCAATTTCTTATTTGTTTGACTTAAAATTGGGGGTAATGTGAACTCATTAAGTGGGTAATCCCAATTTGGCGAATAGAAAGGTCTAGCATGTGAATTACTTCAATTTCACAAATGCTACAGGATGGTGACAAAATGACTGTATGATGTCATCAATGATAATATTTGAGATGTCATCAGTGATGTCATTAATGTTGGCATCCATCATGACATGAATGATGTGATATGTGAGGCCATAAGCAGTGCACAGTGGGGGTGCAAGGTATAGTTAGATTTGTAAACCATAACTTTAATTTTTTATTAGCAAATGTGATGCATCTTGATACAATTATAACAAATGTGGGAAATGTCCTCCTTTTCTGCAAGGTCATTCCCAGTTTTTCAAGTTTCACTGGACCTTACATGTTTGCTGTCATTAGAACTCTGTGCACTTTACCCCTACTAACCAGGAGCAGAGTACCTATGCTCCCTATTTAAATGTGTTTATATTGCACTATTCCTATTGGCATTTTGAACTTGCGAGTAAGTGCCTCTATGTGTTGTAGAAGGAGGACACAGGTCCTGACAGTTAAATGTCTCTTGTGGCTTTTAGACCCTCAGTCTGTCCTAGTCCCTTCTTCAATCTACCCCTAATATATCCTAATCCCTCCTTCAGCCTATCCTTAGTCTATCCTAGTCCCTCTGTCAGTCTCCCCTCAGTCTATCCAAGACCCCCCTTTAGTTTACCCTCAGTCTATCCAAGACCCTCCTTCAGTCTACCCTTAGTTTATCATAGTCCCTCCTTCAATCTACCCTTCGTCTGTCCTAGTCCCTACTTCAGTGTATGCTCAGTCTATCCAAGACTCTCCTTCAGTCTACCCTCAGTCTATCCTAGTCCCTCCTTCAATCTACCCTTCGTCTGTCCTAGTCCCTCTTTCAGTGTATGCTCAGTCTATCCTAGTCTCTCCTTCAATCTACCCTTAGTCTATCCTTGTCCCTCTGTCAGTCTACCCTCAGTCTATCCTAGTCCCTCCTTTAGTTTACCCTCAGTCTATCCAAGACTCTCCTTCAGTCTACCCTCAGTCTATCCAAGACTCTCCTTCAGTCTACCCTCAGTCTATCCTAGCCCCTCCTTCAATCTACCCTTTGTCTATCCCTATCCCTCCTTCAGTCTCACCAATGACCCCAGCACCGCCAAAACTAACCTACACGAAGGAATGAAAGAAGTTGCCGAATGGATGAAACACAGCCGTCTGAAACTGAACTCAGATAAAACAGAAGTCCTCATCTTAGGTACTTCCCCCTCTGCATGGGACGACTCTTGGTGGCCGGAAGCCCTTGGAAAAGCACCCATCCCGACAGACCACGCACGGAACCTAGGCGTTATCCTGGATTCTTCACTCTCAATGAACAGACAAGTCAGCGCCGTATCCTCATCCTGCTTCAACATTCTTCGCATGCTCAAAAAAACATTTCGCGGGATCCCCACCGAAACCAGAAAAACAGTCACCCATGCTCTGGTCACGAGCCGACTGGACTACGGAAACACCCTCTACGCATGCACTACCGCTAAACTCCAGAAGAAACTCCAACGAATCCAAAACGCCTCAGCGAGGATCATATTAGACATCCCGCGCAACGAACACATCTCTGGTCACCTGAAAGACCTCCACTGGCTACCCGTCAATAAGAGGATCACTTTCCGACTGCTAACCCACGCACACAAATCACTCTACGACATCGGACCAGAATGCCTCAACTCACGACTGTCCTTCTACACCCCCTCCCGCCAACTACGTTCTTCCAGCCAAGCCCTCGCCACTGTACCTCGCATCAACAAGACCACCATGGGAGGCAGATCCTTCTCATACCTGGCTGCTAAAACATGGAACTCACTCCCCACTTACCTTCGCCTTACCCAGAACCACCTAGCATTCAGAAAGCAACTTAAAACGTGGATATTTGACAAGTAATCCTCCTCCCCTCCCTAAGCGCCTTGAGACCCTCTGGGTATGTAGTGCGCTATATAAATTCTTTGACTTGACTTGACTTGACTTCGTCTATCCTAGTCCCTCCTTCAATCTACCTTTAGTTTATCCTTGTCCCTCCTTCAATCTACCCTTTGTCTATCCTAGTCCCTGCTTCATATCTACCCTTCGTCAACCCTAGTCCCTCCTTCAGTCTATGGTATGTGTAGAGAGGGTCCCCGCAAGGGAAAAGTGTTATGTACACCATACACTACAAACAAAACTTATTTTTACTTTTATGGCTCTATAGGCAATAATCAAAACTACAGAATGACGGTATTGATATTTATTTTTCAATACCCAGTATTAAACATTTAACAATACATTCATAAATCATTTCAGAAAGCCCCAAAGTCGGGGGAGAAGAGGGGAGGAAAGTGAAGGAGGGGGTGTGCTCAGGGCAGGGTAAAGTCAAAAGGAGTACACATAATCACAATGAACACAATCAAAATTGATAAACACCTGAATCAAAACAAATTTGATACAAACGCCTGAAAAATTAGGGCATTCAATGTAAATATAATACAAAGGAGACCTTCAACGATCACACATAAAGTGTTAGGGCTATTTCAAGGACAAGTGCCGGAGGTCTGTATTAGAAAGAAAAGCCGTCGACGTTTCGACCCCTGGCCGTAGGCTAAGTTAGGTCCTTTAACGGGGTCTTCATCAGGACAAGAAGGGCAAGGTGGGGAGGGGCAATATTATCTGTAAAATTAAAACAATTGATCAGATCACTGTTTTTGAAGCCATCATCCATTTAGAAAGAATAAATAGCATCAATTTACCATGGGCTTAGGGCCTTATGGGCCTCTAAGTATTAGGGATATTAGAGTGAAACCAGCCAAGGGTCAAGGTTCACACACAGGTAATATAAATTCACATATTGGATATTAAAGTGAAACCAGCTAAGGGTCTGGTACAACCACAAGTGATGTAAAATCACACATACACAGAGGGGAACGCTAACGAATTGTCACATAAAATCAAGAGTATTAAAAACTCACATAAGTTATCTACCAATCAGCCGATTGGTGAGATATTTTTGTTGTCGACCCACACGGGGGCTTAGGATACCAAGCAGTTTCCACGAACTGCAATTAGAAAGTTGAAGGTTGGTGATAGGTATATGAGAATGACCTTAGTGAATACCCATTAGAACATATGAACTTACTTAAAAAGAAGAAAGGGGGCGACCATTGGTGTCACCGTGGGTCTATATCTGGGAAGCTTGCTTCTTCTTCAAGCTTTGAAAAGAGGAAATTGCTGCTATGGAGAAGAAATAAAATGGCAAAGGGCTACATCACTACAATGCATGATGTGAAACCACACTAGCAGGCAAACGTACCCTTTTTACGTACCATTAGAGATGGTCTGTCACTCACATAATGATATCAAGAACCACTCGTAGTTCGAAATAAATCAACCTTCCAGTCAGGTTAGGCAATGTAAACGCCTATAGCCTATGCGGAAAAATAGAGAAGTAGAGAAGTGTCCATTTAGAAAGCCGGCTGGTATTTAGATCATGTTAGTGGGTAAAAGTGATACGGAACCAAACTTACACGCAATGCTGCTTTATTCAAATGCGTGCATCATCACCCGTGCGGTCACTCAACAAAGTTGATGCCGAGGTTGCCTTCCGCGGGAAATATTTCGCGGGAAATTCAATCCTACGAAAAAAACAACAACAAAGGGAACGGGTTTTAGGATCACGAGGGACTATGTCCATTACGATATATATATTTGGTTTACCGGGTCCCGCTTATTAGAGAAGGCCGTTTAGTACCTGTGACAGCTGGCGATTACCGCCGACGTCCGTACACATCCAGGGTAGATCAGCAAGTCCGCGACGCGGAGTAGGGGGCGGAGCCTACAAGTAAACAGCTTGTGTGACATAGAAGAGTTACTCAGGTTGTAGCGCTACCGGAGGTTTGTGGTTTTCAGGTATTAGGATATAAATGAAATACTTTCGAGTGGCATAATATTCCTTAGGGCCACAAATTACCAAATCAAAAAGATTTGCAAATCAAAAAGATTTTTTCAAGACTCCTCGCGCACCTCTGCAACACGAGGGTGTAGGCGAGCAAAAGTACACACAATTGGTTCAAGTAGATTTTACCTCAATCAGATAAGAGAAAATGTTTTTACTTTTTTCTACTACTCGCGCACCTCTGCAACATAAGGGTGTAGGCGAGCAGAAACACACACAAGAGTTTAAAAGTAGATGTTACCTCAATTAGATAAG
Organism: Lissotriton vulgaris; assembly: GCF_964263255.1. Lineage (NCBI taxonomy): Eukaryota > Metazoa > Chordata > Amphibia > Caudata > Salamandridae > Lissotriton > Lissotriton vulgaris. The sequence goes on along the minus strand of NC_141699.1, from coordinate 37,903,003 downwards.
CATGGGAATTTTGGGTTTTACACAGAAATAAAGCACCATCAAGTGACGTGTTATTCCCTAAGGACACAAAGTGAACAATTCAGAAATACTCGCGCACCTCTGCAACAAGAGGGTGTAGGCGAGTGAAACCAAACATGAAATTTACCGAATATTATGATATTACATTATAATGTTAACTCAAGTGGACTGCTGACATGAGGGAGATGGACAGGTTATCTGGTACACATACAGACATTGTTATTCTGATGACGCGGACATGCAATTGGATGTAAACTCATGCACTTCTCTACCACGAAATTGTGGATGAGTATTAATTATAAAACCTTTCCTCATTATGTATTTGAAACCGGCTATAGCCCACAATGTATTGCAACACTTATCAGCCGTAGTTTACCCAAGTGCTGCTAACTGTGCCAGGCTGCTGTCCTGTTCGTTCAGGCCATTTTTGATTGAATCCAGAAGAGACATCCATTTGGATTCTCGAGTATTGAGAGCTCCCTGAAGGTTACCACCTCTGATACCCAAAGATACCTTTTCGACCACCCACCATTTAAGGTCAGGCACCAGATGACCCTCCATCTGCCAATGATCTACTAGAGGCGCACCCAATACCTTGCACCGCAGTCTGCTGCAGTGGGACGAGATGCGGGCTTTGATCTTCTGTTGTGTTTGCCCCACGTATAAGTGATCACATGGGCACTTTATAATGTAGATCACACTGCAAGAATTACAGTTCGTATGGTGTCTCAATGTGTAAGTGCGACCACCATGAGTGAATGACTTAATCTGAACAGTAGTGTCACAAGCAGTACAATTTCCGCATCGAAAATGACCCATCACGGGAGGTAAATTCCATAATGTTGTGATCGTAGGGAGACTCTCAGGTTCGAGGTAGGAATGAACCACCATATCACGTATGCTCTTTGCCCTTTTGAACGAGTGAAGCGGAGGATTTGTTTGTCTTATTTCATCTGCCACCAGATGCCAATTCTTATTGATGACCTGTTTCACCTCATTACTCCGTGTGGAGAAGGTTGTAACACAAATGAGACGTTCACATTCAGTTTGGGCAGAGGGTGCAGGGTTCAATAGACTTTCTCGTGGATTGTACCAAGCTCTCTTTCTGGCACGTCTCACCATTCGTGTGGGGTAACCACGTGCAATGAGACGGTCATTGAGGGTTTCAGATTCTTTTATATAGTTCGCTCTAGTGGAGCAATTTCTCCTGATCCGCAGGAATTGCCCCACCGGTAAGTTGTCTTTCAGGCCTCTTGGGTGGTGACTCCCATACTGTAGTAGGGAGTTACGCTCCGTAGGTTTTCTGAAGAGCGTCGTCTGGAGATGATCCTTATCCACATAAATGGAAATGTCTAAGAAAGGAATGGACTCGTTACTGGATTCCATTGTGAATTGAATGTTCGGATTTCTAGAATTCAACCACTCATGGAATGTGACCAGTTGTTCCTTACTGCCTTTCCAGATACATAGAACATCATCGATGTATCGAACCCAAACGGGCAGATTAGTATGAAAAGGATTGCTGATTGGAAAGATGTGCTGGGTTTCAAAATGGTCCATGTAGATAATGGCCAAATTTGGGGCAAAAGTAGCCCCCATTGCTACCCCCTTTGTCTGAACAAAAAACTCTTTTTGGAAGATAAAAAAGTTTTGTTTCATAGAAATGCTCAACAACTCAATAATGAAGTACGTAGGAACCTGTACAGGAGCCGGTCTTCGATCTAGTACCTCCTGTATAACATCCAAAGCTTCCTGCTGGGGGATGCTAGTGTAAAGCGATATTATATCGCAGGTCACTAAAAGTTCCTTTTGTGGATCAAATGGTCTTTCATCTATCAAGTTTATTGTTTGAGTAGTGTCTCGAAGGTAGGCCCGGGTGTTCAGTGCGATAGGTTTAAGGAAGAAATCGATGTATTTACAGAGAGGCTCTAACATAGAACCACATCCCGATACTATCGGGCGGCCGTGAGGAGCATCCAGGTTCTTGTGAACCTTCGGTAAAGTATAGATAGTGGCCAGTCTTGGGAACTTTTGATTTAAAAATTTAAATTCCTTCTCACGCAAAAAGCCATCTTCCAGGCCTTTCTGCGTGATGGACAAAATGGCCATTGCCAAATCTTTAGAAGGGTCACTCTGTAATTTGCGGTAACTGATTCCATCTGACAGCTGTCTGTAGATTTCTTCCTTGTATTTTGTCAAGTCCTGCACAACAATTGCACCGCCTTTGTCGGCGGGTTTGATGACCACGTCATTATTAGTGCCAAGGTCTATCAATGCCTTCTTCTCTTTCTTACTCAAATTAAATTTTACAAACTTTTTGTGTTCAAGGAGCTGGTCAACCGCAGATGTCACAATCTCTTCATACGCCAAGATCTTGTGGCTCATCGCATAGGTGGGTGGGAAAAAAGTCGATGGTTCTCTGAGTCCAGTGATCGAGTTTTGTTGCCTGGTTGTCTGATTACGAAAATAATACCTCAGCCTGATCTTTCTAAAAAACCTGTATAGTTCAGTTTTTAGCAAAAATTTATTAGCTGGTGCAGTGGGAACATAAGAGAGGCCTTTGCATAACGCTTGAATTTCGTCATCTTGTAGTTGGTATTTGGAGATGTTGATTACAGGATTCTTTTGCACTATGCTAGGACAAGGTCTATCCTGTCCAGCAGTGGGGACGTGATTCATCACCTGTAGGTGTTGCGTCTGGTCGATATCTCTCCATGCTCTTCTGGCCGGAATGTCACCCGTTTCTGTTTGCCCCTGTTGGAATCCCAACCGGAATTCTGTTGCTGGCCTCTCGCCTGTCCTCTCCCCCAGTTGTTGCCCCGCCCTCGTGGGGGTCACCATTGTCCACGGAATGCCTCAACTCACGACTGTCCTTCTACACCCCCTCCCGCCAACTACGTTCTTCCAGCCAAGCCCTCGCCACTGTACCTCGCATCAACAAGACCACCATGGGAGGCAGATCCTTCTCATACCTGGCTGCTAAAACATGGAACTCACTCCCCACTTACCTTCGCCTTACCCAGAACCACCTAGCATTCAGAAAGCAACTTAAAACGTGGATATTTGACAAGTAATCCTCCTCCCCTCCCTAAGCGCCTTGAGACCCTCTGGGTATGTAGTGCGCTATATAAATTCTTTGACTTGACTTGACTTGACTTCGTCTATCCTAGTCCCTCCTTCAATCTACCTTTAGTTTATCCTTGTCCCTCCTTCAATCTACCCTTTGTCTATCCTAGTCCCTGCTTCATATCTACCCTTCGTCAACCCTAGTCCCTCCTTCAGTCTATGCTTAGTCTATCGTAGTCCCTCCTTCAATCTACCCTTCGTCTGTCCTAGTCCCTCCTTCAATCTACCCTTCATCTGTCCTAGTCTCTCCTTCAATCTACCCTTCGTCTATCCTTATCCCTCCTTCAGTCTATGCTCAGTCTATCCTAGTCCCTCCTTCAATCTACCCTTCGTCTATCCTAGTCCCTCCTTCAATCTACCCTTCGTCTGTCTTAGTCCCTCCTTCAATCTACCCTTTGTCTATCCTTATCCCTCCTTCAGTCTACGCTTAGTCTATCCTAGTCCCTCCTTTAATCTACCCTTCATCTATCCTAGTCCCTCTGTCAGTCTACCCACAGTCTATCCTAGTCCCTCCTTTAGTACACCCTCAGTCTATCCAAGACTCTCCTTCAGTCTACCCTTAGTCTATCCTAGTCCCTCCTTCAGTCTATGCTCAGTCTATCCTAGTCCCTCCTTCAATCTACCCTTAGTCTATCCTAGTCCCTCTGTCTTTTTACCCTCAGTCTATCCTAGTCCCTCCTTCAATCTAACCTCAGTCTATCCCAGTCCCTCCTTCAGTCTACCCCTGTGTGAATATGCAGAGGGTGACATGTAATCAATGAACCCTTCAGAAAGACCTCAGCTATAGATAGATCAGACTAGATTGAGGGCTAGAGGGCAGGGGTGTGTAGGGGAGTGTATGGTTCTTGCTTTAGCAACTGAATCCCCTAACCGCATTAAAAAGAGACACCCGAGAGCCAGAGCACATTAAACAGAATTTAGGTGACACAGCAGGGGCACGTCTTTCAGGTTCCACTGTTCATCATATCATTCCACTATTAATGTGCTTGCGAAGAGGTCCATCAAAGCCCAACTAACAAAAGTCATCGAAGAGAACTCCATCCTCAACCCCTCTAAGTCCGGATTCCGCAGTAACCAGAGAACGGAGACCCGCCTACTCACTGTTACAGACAACACCAGCCCTCTCCTCGATCAAGGGCACACAGTGGCCCTGATCCTACTCGACCTCTCAACAGCCTTTGAAACTGTCTACCACCACACACTCACTGCCAGACTCGAGGAATCTGGCATACAGGGAACCGCCCTCAACTGGCTCCGCTCTTTCCTCACTTGCAGAACCCAAAGAATCAGATTTCCACCCTTCCTCTCCGAACCCACAGAGATCAACTGCAGACTCCCCCAAGGATCATTGCTCAGCCTCACACTCTTCAACATCTACATGTCCCCCCTCGCCGCCATCGTTAGACATCACGGACTCAGCAAAGTATGCTACTCCGACGACACCCAGCGCATCCTCTCCCTCACCAAGAACCCCATCACCACCAGACTCAAGTTCCAGGAAGGAATTAAGGGTGTGGCATCCTGGATGAGCAGCAGCTGCTTGAAGCTCAACTCCGAGACGACAGAGGTCCTCATCCTCAAACCCTCCCCCTCTGCATGAGACAACACCTGGTGGTCCACCACCCGCGGCAGTCCCACCACCTAGACGGACCACGCCCAAAACCCCGGCATCGTACTCGACTCCTCCCTCTCCATGACCCTACATGTCAAAGCTGCTGCCTCCACCTGCTTCAACACCTTCCACATCCTCAAGAAGACCTTCAAATTGCTCCCCCGGAATCAAGGAAGACCATCACTCACGCACTCTTAACCAGCAGACTGGACTACGGAAATGGCCTCTATGCCGGGATCAACAAGTCTCTGCTCAGCAAACTCCAGACCATATAGAACATCTCAGCTAGACTCAATCTCCGCATCCCTCGACACGAACACATCACCCAACACCTGCAAAACCTCCACTGGCTCCCCGTCGAGAAGAGAGTAACTTTCAAGATACTCACCCATGCCTACAAATGCCTCCCCAACACAGGACCCCAATATCTCAACGATAGAATCTCCTTCTACGTACCGAAGAAAAACCTTCGATTAGCCGACCTCACCCTCACGGAACCCCCTCGCATCTGCAGAGCTAGAATAGGTGGAAGAACCTTCTCCTACATTGCGGCCAAGACCTGGAACAAGCTCCCAATTGACATCAAACGCGCCCTCAAGACCTGGCTCTGCGATTGACCGGAGCTGTTCCTGCCTTACCCCCCACCCCCAGTTCCTTGAGACCCTCACCAGGGGAGTAGCGCGCTTAAACTCTCCTGTTTGATTGATTGACAGGTTTAACACAGGTAGAGGCAGGTGGTGATGGGTCCTCGGGTGGTTGTGGAGTCTGCTTTGGACAATAGCCCTAGACCACCCTCCTACACCACAGTCTGAAGGGTCCAGTTATTAGTCTTGGACAGGCTTTCTTCACACATCCACATCACACATTAGCATGTTCTGAGGTCTCCCTGGACTGCTCTTGGTTCAGACACCAACAACCTCAGCCATCCCAGTTTGATGTCACATCCCGTCACACGACTGCTCAGACCCCACCTGTGACCTTCTTGTGTTTCAAGGAAAGAAAGATCATGCTTGTAAGTTAACTTCACGTCAACACCATGTAACATATTAATGACCTGCTCCTCCCCACGTGTTACACATTAACACATTCTAAACACCCTCACTGCACCCACCTTTGTGTAAACATGTCAGCCGCCGATGCTGGCAAAGGGCTTCAGACGGTGGAGCGGATGGGGCGCCACTGTCATAGAAACAGCAGGCCCCGCCTCCAACCAGGGCAGGGTCAATGAGAGTGAGGCAGGAGGGCGATTGGTCAATTGTTGTCAGTCTAGCTGAGGCCCGTATGTGATATAATAAATAAACAAGTTGTGTTCATGATCATCACTCTGTTGTTTACCATACATTGTGAGCGGTAATGACTCTCCTTCATGTGCTGCTGTGAACTCTAGAATGGTTGTGCAGCTGGCAGTAGTTATTGGTCCTCACTTATCGACCCAGGGATGTTCAGTCAGCTGAAGGGCTTTGTGGTCATCCATTAGGTCCCTTATCATTGGGCCCCCGGGGGCTGTGCTCTGCTGTCGGGAGTTACGAGATGCCCAATATGGGCACTTCTCGTCTGTGCACTCTGGAATGTTTATTTAGCTAAAATGCTTCATCTGATGTCCAATAAACATATGGAAGTGTTTAATACTGCTTGTTGGTGTGTTTGGACAAGTCTGGATTCATTGCCCAACAAGCAAACAGAGAGATTCCAAGGGTCCTCTAATGAGGTTTTTCCAGGCTCTCTCTAGCTCCTAGAGGCAGCCAGTTGTTACCTACAGCGTCCGTGTGGGGTGTGTTACTTACACTGCATTCCTGAGGTTCAAGGGGTTGCTGCACGCTTCCTCTACACAGCTGGTTTGTCAGGGACAGTGACTCGAGTGATTGTTCTCAGCGGGCTCAATGTCCATCCTGATCATACATGTATAACGTGTGCACACTAAAGTCATCATAAACACAAAAAACAGACGACCTTCAGGTCCGACATGTGTCTCCAAACTCTTAGAGGCATGTTTATGAGAGGTGTGCGTCATGCTTGCACCACGCAACATGATACATGCGTGACGCAAACCTCGAGGTCAAATGTATAAACCCACACACTTTGGCTTCATAAATCTGGAGTACTGCAACGCAGTGCAAATCGCTGGGTTGCATTGCTCTGCACCAGGGAGGCTTTTCATGGGCCTTATGTGGGTGTCCCAAGCAACTCCTGTGTTGTTTGATGCATTTCAAGATTTACCAAACCTGCTTAACCTGGCAATGCTCAAAAACATACTCCCCCCAGGAGAGACGTACCGAGCAGAATTATGGTTATTTCTCGTTGTTTTTTTCCTCTTTCTATGTGTGCTGCACTGTGCAGCACAAATAGAAAAAGCCTCCCAGGATTTTTTTTGTGTGCCGGAAAGGGCCTCTTCCTGCACAAAAACAATCCTGCTTCCAACTCAGGCACCCTTGCGCCATGGTGTAAGGGTGCCTAGGTTTGCGCAAGGTTGCCAAAACTGTGCCAGCGCAGGAAGAAAGGACTGGAATGCACCTTATTTGATAAATACGGTGCATCCCGGCCCTGTCCCTGTGACGCAGGACAGTTCAGCAAGTTCACTTGCTGCCCTGTGCCACAATTTCCATAAATATACCCCTCAATGCTACAACACGAAATGGCAATGGCCTACCTGCAATGTTATTCGTGAGTGAAGAGCTGAGTGAAAAGTCACGTTGTAAGTTCTGGTCTAGAGTATGAACTCGTTTGAAATGATTTATTAAAGTCTTACCTTTGAGACTGCAGCTCAGAAGCCACAGGTCAATCAACAAAACAATCTTTATTTGTAGAGCGCAGCTTGTCATTCGAAGAGCCAGGTCTTGAGCGACTTCCTGAAATTGGTCAGCGAGGTTTGGACTTGGCGGGTGTTCCAGGCTTTTGGCACCAAGAAAGGAGGAGTATCCTCTGGCGCGACAGCAGCATATACAAGGGATGTGTGCGTGGGCGAGGTGTGCAGATCGAGGTTCCCGGCGGGACTGGTGCCAGACAGTAGGATATGAAAAGTCTGCCATCTGCCCTAGTCTCTCCAGGACCCAGACCGCAAGAATGGACAACTCAATGGGAATCAGTCCTGGTGAATGCATTTCTACCAAAAAAGAAACCAAAAACTTCAACTCAAGTCTAAGGAGCAGATTTACAACTTCTGGTGCATCTCTGCAAATCAGCAGGGATGCGCCAGAACAGATGCGTCACACAATCCCCCCCCCCTTGCGCACCACAGATTTGTCTTGTTTACAATGCAGAGCACCATGGTGCAAGAAGGGGCAGATGCGTGAGGCAAATCCTTACACCTTCTTGCTTCAAGCAGGTGTAAGGATTTGACGCAGCAGCGTCGTAAAACAGACTCACTGAAATCTTGTAGATTTCAGTGCGTCAGTTTTACTGGGCTTTTCTGCGAGGGAATGACCACCCTGCGACAGGTTTCGTGGGAGCAGGGCTTTACAACGTGACCTATCTGCCTAGATGTGTCATGTTGTAAATAAGTCACAACGTGCCGCATGGTTTACGCCACCACTGCATCACAAAAGTGGCACAGCGGTGGCGTAAAAGTGTCTCACGGGGCTAGAAATTCTGCCCCTCTATATTTATTCATGGTACCAAGGCCAGTAAACAGCACACTCTAATATCAAGCTCGATACCCTCTGAGGGATGATGTAGTTGACATAGACATGACATCACAGGGCAGGTGAAGAAGGATGAGTTCCTGGTCAAAGCAGCACTAGATGCTGGGACAGGGCTAGTACCAAACCCAAGGGGGTACCACATTTTGGAGCAATAACTTATATAATGCAAGTCTCGGTCAAAAGTACCATCTAGATGGGCCACCGATTGAATTTACAAGCTTGACCATTTGGGACAGAGAACCTGAGTATATGGGCCAGGAAGGCCATAACATACTTCTTGAATCAGGATCCCTGGATCCAGAAAACACAACACTATGGTCTGGAATGAAGAGGACACATCTCAATGTTCTTCTGAAGCTAGATCTAGGACATAAATGCCTCCAGCGAGTCACCGGTGGTGCCAGGCAAGTCAGGCACGATAGAGGCTCACCATTTAGCTACTGAGATGTAGCGGGGTCCCCTCTTTGGATGAAAATGAAGGCTGAAGACGTAAAAAGAGTGGGGGCCGCCAGGTCTACAGAATGTCCTAGGTATCAGGTTTGTAGTAGTAAGGACCACGTCACTGTGATCCTAACTTGAAAACATTGGAGGGTGCCGCAACTGATCTGTTTAATAATCAATGCCTCTGGTATACCTGTGTGCTTCTTTATGGCAGAACTGGATGGGAACTCTCCTCTCCCAGTAGGAAGAGAAGGAAGAATTCTAGCAGTAATTCAAGGTCAACAATTCATCAATTGTATATCCTGGTTTAGCGTTGGTCCGTATAGGTATCTCTATCAACAACTGACAGAAGTCCATCCCCACAGCTCTGTGTTCCCCCACCCTGTAACTAGGGTGTACTAAGATGGCTTCCAGTGTGTAGAAGTGCCTTTTGATTCACCATCATTGTGTCATCTCCCTAGGCAGTGTTTAAATAATTTACTAAGCTTGGTTTGGTGAATCTTAGTACACCTTCAGTCTTATAGAGAAAAACATTTGTAAATGTTCCCAAGTAGTGCCAATAAGACCACTCACATGAATAAAGTACTTCAAAATCCTTGGAATTGTATTTTAAAAATATTATATACATATTTCAATCAATCAATCTTGTTAAATTCAAACTCCATAAATTCTACGCTCGATGAATAACACGAAAACCATACTCCCTTCTTCAGAAGTACAGTTTCAACCAACAATAACGACAAAATGAGAGGAAATATGTAAAGTCCAAGTTCATACAGTTTCAATCCACAGTTCCCAATTTCAACAGGAAATTCTTTAGTAAAAATTCTTCTATATCATGCAGGCGCAACCAATGTGTTTCGTCTAAAGATAAGGGCTTCTTCAGGGCAGCAAAACATATAAAAATAAAAATGCACATGTATATACCAATTTAGATTTAAAGACATGTACATATATAAACAATCATGCACACATTAAAAAACACAAAACAATGTATACAACAGATTTCAACAAATAATGTGATAACATACCCAACAGTGAACAACACTAATAAGTAACAAAAAACAAAATAATACTGACATACATTGAAATACAAAGATACATTTCTTTAAAAATACATCACAAGTGTATTTCAAAGTCTAATGTCATAGAATCCTGTGCCAAAGTCATGTACAATTACATTTAACAAAATAGTGCATGGTTAAAAAAGTTGCCCAAGGTAGGAAAGAAAAAATTAACAGAAAGTGATATGCAGAAAGAGGTTAAAACAGAAGAAACCTAACTCATGATGTGTCGGCTAATGACCAACCAAGCGAGGGGTCCAAATCAAGAAACACCTACAGGTGCACTTTTCCACCGTATAGACCCAGTAGTGAAATATGATTGTATATGTGTAAGCTTACCATTCTAAAGTAGAATGGATAAATATTGAGCATGATAAAACAATCCAGATTTCTGCCACAAATCTTCAGTTACTCTTTATATTTTCAAATCGAGCATCCTTAAAAAACTAATCATCGCAAGAATATGAGATATAGGAACCAATACAAGATGTAGTAAATCAAATACTCTGCATATTTTTGGGGATACTTGAAAAAGCAAGCTTCATCAGCCCATAGTAATGAGGAGGGAAACCAGGCAATATTCACATTGTGTATATACAGAAAAATCATGCAAAAAATCTATCCCGTAAGTCAATGTGGGAAAGCAAGTCATTCACCAAGTGATGAAGCTACATCAAGGCCATTTAACAACCTTAAACAGCAATTCTGCCCCTAAGTATGTACCCATATGTTCAAGATTTTATCATGAGCAAAGAACACACCTCTTACCAAAAAACACCTAATTTTTTCATGCATGACTCGAGTGACACACATTTTATAGTACCTGTAGATGCGTTAGTGAGATAATTATATCTCAGATTTGAACCAATGTTCAACAATGGTAGACCCCGCTCGATTCACCATTGATAAGGCCAATAGGAATTCATCGCATGAGAGGACACCCTGGTGAACTGGTTGGCTGGTCTGACACTATTGTCTGTGGGTTTAATTACGTACAGCCTTGCAAACCAGAACTGTGTCTAACAAATTGTGAGAAAACTTCCAACACACCAGGAACAGTTACTGGGGTGGGTACTGAAAATATATCCCCACTTTAGGGGCAGATCTCCAGTACCCACATTCTGCAGTATAGTTCCTATATTCCCAATAGGCTCTGCGCATTTGAATAATATATCCTATAGATTAGACATAGGACTGAGGTCGACTAGGTCTCTATCAAATGTATTAGACTTAATAGTGAGTGCCAGCTAATTCAGAGGTCACTAGAAACTTTCTCGAATGAACAAGACAGGATTCGTTTCTGACAACTGCATAAACATGACAACTTGTTTCCCAAGAATAAGAAATGTGTCTCTAGAGTCCCGGAAACAATAGATGAGTATTTCACTCAGTCATTTGTGCATGCTTCGTTTCAACATAGGTGCAGAGAAGTAGAGAGACGGGCGTTTTCAAAAAAAGGACTTAATGAACAGTCTTTTTTCTCATGCAAAAGGAATGAACTGCTACAATCGTAATGCAGGCTGCAAAGTATAATGCGTACAGCAAGAACAATATTATAAAATAATACTGTAAGAGCATTGTATGGTTTCTAAGCCATATAAAAATGCATACATAAATAACAATAACAAAAAATACTCACCTGGTGTTTGTAAAATACGCCTACCCCGGTGTACCTAACCTAAGTGTAGTACGAGTGAAGAAGTAAGTATTGTGTAGCCTAGGTTTAGTTTTCTTTGCCAAGAATCTATCCAAGATTTCTCTTAGGTTCTAATCAGCTCCATACCTTAATTTACAATGAAGAAGGTCTGGTTTCTCTGTCTCTGGACTCGATTTCCCAACACCCCGCAAGGGGAGCTTGGAAACACTGGAGCTGGATTCTCACCGTGAGAAATGCAGCCTCTCGATCAGTGCGTCAGCTGGAGGGTCGGCTTCTTTCGACACTTGCTGTAGTGAGCTGCGTCGGGCAAGTTGATAGTCGAAATGCTCTGAACCACAGTGTCTTGCTGGAGCAAGTGAAGGCATATTTATACCTTGAAGGTGTCTAGTTTGACGTAAAGTCGGGCATGATGACATCAGGAAAGAACCCCTAGGTAAAAGTAGTTCTTTGTAAAGTACATGAGTTCTTGGACAAATCAATATTCTAGCAAGGGGAAGTTCACTAAAAGCTTAAGCCAATTTTCCAATAAATCGTTTGTGACGTTTGGTATGGGTGGACGTAGCCATGCCTATATTTGGTCTGCATGGGCTATGTCTAAATAAGGGAATGATTTCTATGCCTATATTAGGGAAAAGTGAATTGTACCTTTATAAGGGCATGAATCGGGGAAAATTCACAAGGAGATTAAAACGCCACATAACAATTCATTGGAATGAATCCATCCCTGCCATCCATCCTTTTATAGAAATCACAGAGTTTTTCTATGAGGTATCCTCTTCCATGCCCTTGGATGCCACCTCAGTGGTTTAAATGTGTTATCAAAGTGACAAAGGTTAGGTGGAGAGAATGTTCCTCTACCATTGTAATAGGGATAAGGCCTCCACTGATGATAGGGATGTGTCCTTCAGGGGTATGATAAGCATGTGTTCTTCACCGGTGTGATAGGGATGTGGCCCACACCTGTTTGACACAGATGTGTCCTCAACAGGTGATAAGGATTGTCCTCCACCCGCATGATGGGTATGTGTTCTATACTGGTGTGTTAGGAATGTGTCCTAAACCAGCTTGTGTGATAGGGCTGTGTCCTCCACCAGTGTCATAGGGATGCATCCACTATTGGTGTGGTAGGGATGTGTCCTTCACCAGTTTGATAGAATTGTGTCCTCAGCTGGTGAGATAGAGCTGTGTCCTCCACCAATGTGATAGGGCTGTGTCGTCCACCAGTATGATATGGTCTTGTCCTCTACTGGTGTGATCAGGATCTGTCCTCCACCAGTGAAATGGGATGCATCCTCCACTGCTGTCATATGGATGTGTCCTCCACTGGTATGATAGGCATGTGTTCTCTGCCAGTGTGATAGGGAAGTGTCCTCCACCTGTGTGATAGTGATGTGTTCTCCACCAGTGATAGGGATGTGTCTTCCTCCTGTTTGCTAGGGATGTGTCCTCCAACAGCATGATAGGGAAGTGCCCTCCACCAGTGTGAAAGAGATGTGTTTTCCATGGATGAGGTCTCCACCGGTGACAAGAATGTATCCTCTACCGGTGTGATAGCGATATGTCCTCCACCAGTGTGATAGGGATGCGTCCTCCAATGGTAAGTTTGGGATGTGTCCTCCACTAATAATAGGGATGTGTCCTCCAATGGTGTGATACTGAATGTAAATGTAAATGTACAGGAATTTATATAGCGCAAATCACCAATCGGTCTCTAAGCGCTTGCTTAGGGAACCCGTCCTGGTATTCCCCTGTGAGATAACCCCGGCAGGGTATCCGCAAGGTGAAAGCTAGGCATTCCGCCACGAGGGGCCGTTGTGGAGATTAAGCAATCTATTGCCCAGAGTCGCAGAGTGTGAACCCGTGAATCGAGTAGGGATCGGAACAAGAATTGTCGAATCCATGGACATTTTAGGACTCAAGACCCCGCCGAGCCGGGAATTGAACACTGGTCCCGGGCTGACCTCTGCTTCCCGGTCTGCCTCCTCTAACCAGTGAGCCACACTCCTTCATTTGTCCACTCTACTGATGTATCTTCCTCCGGTGATAGGGATGTGTCCTCCACCAGAGTGATAGAGATGTGTTCTCCATTGGAGACAGGGATGTGGTCTCCACCTGTGATAGGGATGTGTCCTCCATCAGTGTGACAGGGATGAGTACTCCACCAGTGTGATAGAGGTGTGGGCTCTACAAGTGATAGGGATATTTTCTTCTCTGGTGATAGCGATGTGGCCTCCACTGGTGATAGGTATGTGTCCTCCAATGTTATGATTGGGATCTGTTCTCCACCGGTGATGGGGATGTGTCCTTTATCAGTGTGATAGGGATGTGACCTCCACCAGTGTGATAGGGATGTGGACTCCACCACTGATAAGGATATTTTCCCCACTGGTGATAGGAATGTGGTATCCACTTGGGATAGGTATGTGTCCTCCGATGATGTGATTGGGATCTGTCCTCCATCAGTGATAGGGATGTGTCCTCAACCAGTAATAGGGATGTGTCCTCCACCAGTAATAGGGATGTGTCTTCCACCAGTGTGATAGAGATGTGTCCTCCACATGTGTAATTGGGATGTGTCCTCCACCAGTAATAGGGATGTGTCCTCCACTGGTGTGATACCGATGTGTCCTCCTCCCGTGATAGGGATGTGTCCTCCACAAGTGTGATAGAGATGTGTTCTCCATTGGAGACAGGGATGTGGTCTCCACCGGTGATAGGGATGTGGCCTCCCAGTGTGATAGATATGTGACCTCCACCAGAGTGATAGAGATGTATCCTCCACATGTGTAATTGGTTTGTGTCCTCCACCAGTAATAGGGATGTGTCCTCCACTGGTGTGATACCGATGTGTCCTCCTCTGATGAGAGGGATATCTTCTCCACCAGTGTGATAGAGATGTGTTCTCCATTGAAGACAGGGATGTGGTCTCCGCCGGTGATAGGGATGTGTTCTACACCAGTGTGATAGAGATGTGTCCTACATTGGTGACAGGAATGTGGTCTCCACCAGTGATAGGGATATACCCTCAACTGGTGTGATAAGGAAGTGTCCTCCACTGGTGTGATAGGAGTGTGTCCTCCAATGGTATGACTGGGATCTGTCTTCCTCCTGTGATAGGTATCTGTCATCCACCAGTTTCATAGGGATGCGTCCTCTACTATGTGATAGGGATGAGTCCTCCACAAGCTTGATAGGGAGGCGTCCTCTACCGGTTTTATAAGGATATGTCCTTCACCAGTTTGATAGGGATGTGTCATGCACTCGTGTGTAGAGGCTGTGTACTCCACATGTGTGATTGGGATGTGCCCTCCACCGTTAATAGGGATGTGTACTCCACTGGTATGATTGGGATCAGTCCTTCACCAGTAATAGGGATGTGTCCTCCATCGGTGTGATACCAATGTGTCCTCCTCTGGTGATAGGGGTGTGTCCTCCACCAGTGCGATAGAGATGTGTTCTCCATTGGATACAGGGTTGTGGTCTCCACCAGTGACAACGATGTGTCCTCCATCAGTGTGATAGGGATGTGTTCTCTATTGGAGACAGTGTTGTGGTCTCCACCAGTGATAGGGATGTGTCCTCCAATAGTGTGATAGGGATCTGACCTCCACCAGTGTCATAGCGATGTGGGCTCCACCAGTGACAGGGATATGTTCTAAACTGGTGATAGGGATGTGCCCTCTAATGGTGTGATTGGAATCTGTTCTCCACTGGTGAAAAGGATGGGTTATCCACCAGAGTAGTAGGGATGTTGTCTCCACCGGTGTGATAGAGATGTGTCCTCCACCAGTTTGGTAGGGATATGGCCTCCACCTGTGTGATAGGAATGTGGCCTCCAATGGCGATAGGGATGTGTCCTCCACTGGTAGGGTTTGTCCTCCAGCATTTTGATAGGTAGACGTCCTCCACCAGTGTGATAGGGATGTGAACTCCACCACAGATAGGAATGTGTCCTCCACTGGGGAAATTGGGATCTGTCCTCCACTTGTGTTATGTTGATGTGTCCTCCACGGGTGTGATCAGGACCTGTTCTCCACTGGTGATAAGGATGTGTTCTCTAGCAGTTTGATATTGATGTGTACTCCACCTGTGTGATAAGGACGTGACCTCCAGCGGTGTGGTCAGGATCTGTCCTCTACTTGTGTGATGTTGATGTGGCATCCAGTTGCGATAGGGAAGGGCACTCCACAGGTGCAATAGGGATGTGACCTCCACCTGTGTGATAGGGATGTGTCCGACCCTTGGTGTGATGGGGATCTGTTTGCCAATGGTGATATGGCTGTTTCCTCCACTGGTGTGATAGTGATTTCTCCTCTACTCTTGTGAAAGCAATGTGTCCTCCACTCGTGTGATAGCAGTGTGTCCCCCACTGGTGTGATAGGGATGTGTCCTCCACTGGTGTGATAGCGATTTGTCCTCCACTGGTGTGAGAGTGATTTGTCCTCTACTGGTGTGATAGGGATGTGCCCTCCACTAGTGTGATAGCGGTGTGTCCTCCACTGGTGTGATAGCGATGTGTCCTCCACTGGTGTGATCGGGATGTGTCCTCCACGTGTGTGAAAGCGATTTGTCCTCTACTGGTGTGATAGTGATGTGCCCTCCACTGGTGTGATAGTGGTGTGTCCTCCACTGGAGTGATAGAGATGTGTCCTCTACTGGTGTGCTAGGGATGTGTCCTCCACTGGCATGATTTTGATAAGTCCTGCACAGGTGTGATAGCGATGTGTCCTGCACTGGCGTGATCTCGATGTGTTCTGCACTGGTGTGATAGTGATGTGTCCTCCACTGGCGTGATCTCAATGTGTCCTGCACTTGTGTGATATCAATTAATCAATCAGAATACTTGTAAAGCGGGCTATTTACCCGTGAGGGTCTCAAGGCGCTGAGGGGATGGGTGGGGTGCTGCTACTGTTTGAAGAGCCAGGTGTTGAGGAGTCTTCTGATGGCGAGTAGGTCTTGGGTCTGCCGTATGTGGGTAGGGAGGGTGTTCCAGGTCTTGGCGACGAGGTAGGATGAGGGGGACAGCAGCGAGGGCGAGGCTGGCGGAGCGGAGCTGGAGGGTGGTGGTGTAGAACCTGAGTCTGCTGTTCAGGTAGGCTGGTCTGGCGTTGTTGAGTGCTTTGTGTGCGTGGTTGAGGAGCTTGAAGGTGATCCTCTTGTTGACGGGGAGCCAATGTAGGTCTCTCAGGTGGGGGGTGATGTGGCTGCGTTGGGAACGTTGATGATCAGTCGGGTGGAGGCGTTTTGGATGCGTTGTAGTCGTCGTAGGTGTTTGGCTGGGATTCCTGCATAGAGTGCGTTGCCGTAGTCCAGTCTGCTGCTGACGAGGCCCTGTCTCACCCTTCTTCTTGTTTCGGTCAGGATCCACTTGTAGATCCTGCGGAGCATGTGGAGGGTGTTGTAGCAGGAGAAGGAGATGGCGCTGACCTGCTTAGACATGGAGAGGGAAGAGTCGAAGTGGAATCCTAGGTTGCCTGCATGGTCAGTGTCAGGCTCTGCTTTCTGGCCTCTTCGGGTCTGTGTTGAAATGCCTATTACCTCCCCTAAGAACGACCTCAGAGTCTGAAGTTTAAAACACAGACTGTTAAGTGCGTCCAACCGGGGAGGGAAAGGAAGGGGACAGCAGGGAGGGAGATCTGAAATGACAAAGAACAAATGTTTTAGAAGAAACCCTCCCGAGTGTGCGATCCTTACCCACCCACTTCTCTATGTTCCCTTAAATCAAAAAGGACTTACAAAAAGCCACACTCGTACCTGTAAAGAAAAATACAACTGACTGTTTCTTTAGAAGACATGAAGTGAGGCGGTACCAGAGACTCTACACCGCTGTAGAAAGTCAAACTAAGAGGCATCTCATGAAAACCCTAACCTAATGAGGGCTATGCTATGCTAATGGAGGACTAACACACCTACCTAAATCATGTAATGAATATACATCAATGGGTGAGAGCATCCCTCTGAAATGGTACCCCTCCTGTGAATCCTGAGTTGGCTAAATGATAAACAATTTTGTGGAGGGAAAATCATAGAATATAACAACAGAACAGGGTAAGGATTCTCAGCTCCGTCTATAAATAATGACGAGTCTCTGTTATGGGTGTTAAGAACACACCCCGGACCTTTACGTGCGTTAATGAGTATCCAGGCTAATTCACCGTTGTCTGCTACTTGGAAAGAGCAAACGTGACGGTTCCCTGGAAAAAGCTCCAAAGTTACTTTCACTCTGAATGTAAACTTGCTCTCCCTCAGCCGAGAGGAAAACATCAACTGAACAAGCTGCCACGCGCATAAACGTGGCTTGTACGGTCCAAATGATACTACAGCAAGTATCAGGGCTTCACTGGTAAGATCCGCTTTCTTAGCGCTTCTCCATGTAAACCAACCGTCATCAAGGCACTGGAAGGAATTATTGGTGCCACCTGATTCCACCGGAGTCCCTTTGTTTCCGTGATGCGCAGGCACCGTGCGTCACTTACGTGACGTCCCCTCAGCCTGATGGGAATTGTAGCTCTTTGTCCTTCCGATGTGTCAGGAGCGCGCTGACCGGATCGTCGTTCTCACTGCCTTGCGGATCTTGACAGTCAGTGGGTGTTGGTGCAGGTCCCAGTGTGGTTGGCCACCAGGAGTCGTCCCAGGCTGAAGGGGTGGGTCCGAGGATGAGTACCTCCATCTTGTCTGTGTTCAGCTTCAGACGGCTGCTCCTCATCCACTCGGCGACGGCCTTCATTCCCTCATGGAGGTTGGTTTTGGCGGTGTGTGGGTCCTTGGTGAGGGAGAGAATGAGCTGGGTGTAGTCGGCGTAGGAGATGATGTTGAGGTCGTGATGGTGGGCCACTTGTGCGAGGGGGGCTATATAGACGTTGAACAGTGTCAGGCTGAGGGATGAGCCCTGGGGGACTCCGCAGATGATGTCGATGGCTTCGGATCAGAAGAGTGGGAGGCGGACGCTCTGGGTTCTGCCGGAGAAAAAGGACGTGGTCCAATCAAGGGCCTTCTCTTGGATTCCGGCTTCTAGGAGGCGTGTCTTTAGAGTGCTACGGCAGACCGCGTCGAAGGCGGCCGTCTGGTCCAGGAGGATGAGGGCTAATGTCTCGCCGTTGTCTAATTGGTGCCTGATGTCGTCTGTGGCGGCGATGAGGGCTGTCTCGGTGCTGGGGTTTCATCTGAATCCGGACTGGGACGGGTTTAAGATGTTGTTGTCTTCCAGGTGGCGGGCCAATTGCATGTTGACGATTTTCTCGATGACCTTTCCCGGGAACGGGAGCAGGGAGATGGGCCGTAAGTTCTTGAGGTCCTTGGGGTCCGTCTTGGGCTTCTTGAGGAGGGCCTTGATTTCGGCGTGCTTCCAGCTTTCTGGTAATGTCGCTGTTTCGAAGGAGATGTTGATGACCTTCCGTAGTTGGGGTGCAATGGCTGTGTCTTCTTTGTTGAATACGTGGTGTGGGCACGGGTCTGATGGAGATCCTGAGTGGATGTAGTTCATGACCTTGCGTGTTTCGTCGTCGTTGACGTTGGACCAGGAGGTCAGGTGGATGACGCATGTGGTGTTCACAGGGGAGGTGGAGTCTGGCGTAGTCGGGCGGTCGTGGTGTTGAAGCTGTCGTAGATGTCAGTGAACTTGCGGTGGAAGAAGATGGCTAGTGAGTCGCACAGTTCTTGTGAGGGCGGGATGTCGTTGGCGTTGGTGCTGGGGTTGGAGAGTTCCTTTACGATGCTGAAGAGCTCTTTGCTGTTGTGTGCGTTGTTATCCAAGCGGTCTTTGAAGAAGGATCTCTTAGCTAATCTGATGAAGTGGCGATGTCTGCGGGTGGCATCCTTGTGGGCTGCGTGGTTGTCCGGTGTGCGTTCGTGGAGCCATATCTTTTCCAGTTTCCGGCATGCACGTTTGGAGGTCTGGAGCTCATCAGTGAACCAGGTGGCTCTCTTGCTGGCATGGCTGTTGAAGGGTTACTTGAGCGGGGCGAGGGAGTTGGTGCAGTCGTCGATTCACTGTCTGAGGTTGCGGGCTGCGGTGTCTGGGTTGGTGGGGTCAGTTGGTGGGTTCGGGCTAGGGTGGTGATCAGCTGGTCTTCGGTGGTGTGGTCAAAGGCAATGTGGGTGCCTGTGGAGAAGACGGGGTCCAGCGTGTGGCCGGCGGCGTGGGTGGGTTCGTTGATAGCGATGTGTCCTCCACTGGCGTGATCTCGATGTGTCTTGTACTGGTGTGATAGCGATGTGTCCTCCACTTGCATGGTCTCGATGTGTCCTGCACTGGTGTGATAGCGATGTTTCCTCCACTGGCGTGATCTCGATGTGTCCTGCACTGTTGTGATAGCGATGTGTCCTCCACTAACGTGATCTCAATGTGTCCTGCACTGGTGTGATAGTGATGCGTCCTCCACTGGTGTGATCTTGATGTGCCCTGCACTGCTATGATAGCGATGTGTCATCCACTGGTGTGATAGAGATGTGTCCTCCACTGGTGTGATAGCAATGTGTCATCCACTGGTGTGATAGTGATGTGTCCTCCACTGGTGGGATGGTAATGTGTCCTCCACTTGTGTGATAGCGATGTGTCATCCACTGGTGTGATATCGATGTGTCCTCCACTGGCGTGATCTCGATGTGTACTGCACTGGTGTGATATTGATGTGTCCTCCACTGGCGTGATCTCGATGTGTCCTGCACTGGTGTGATATTGATGTGTCCTCAACTGGCGTGATCTCGATGTGTCTTCCACTGTTGTGATATTGATGTGTCCTCCACTGCTGTGATAGCGATGTGCCCTCCACTGGTGTGATAGCGATGTGTCATCCACTGGTGTGATAGAGATTTGTCCTCCACAGCTGTGATAGCGATGTGCCCTCCACTGGTGTGATAGCGGTGTGTCATCCACTGGTGTGATGACGATGTGTCCTCCACTGGCATGATCTCGATATGTCCTGCACTGGTGTGATAGCGATGTGTCCTCCATTGGCGTGATCTCCTCCACTGGTGGGATATCAATGTGTCCTCGACTGGTGTGATAGGGATATGTCTTCCACCAGTGTGACAGGGAAGTGTAGTTCACTGTTGTGAGCGGTACTCTCTTCTTCCTCACAGGCAGATGGGTACTCTAAGCACGAAGGGGCAGATTTACAAGCCCCGCATACCACAATTGTGCCACCGTTGCATCACTTTTGTGACACCGCAGCGGCGCAAAGCCAGCACCATGCTGCGGGGTATTTTCAACGTGACGCATCTAGGGAGATGCATCACGTTGTAAAGCCCTGCTCCACATGTGGGCGTTCCGGTGCAGGGGGGAGGGGCGCTCTGGTGCAGGAACGCCTCCTAAAAGTGGCTGAGTGAAATCTACAAGATTTCACTCACTCACTTTTAAGGCAAGGCTGCGTCAAAACCCTGCGCCTGCTTGAAGCAGGCCTAAGGATTGACGCAGCATGTTATGCTTAGGGGCACCTCGAGCCTTGCTGGATTTGCTTCGCACTTGTGACGCAACTCCAGCAATGCGCCGCCTTTACCGCAGCAGATGCGTCATGCATCTGTCTATTCTTGCCCTTTGGTGCGCTGCATTGTAAATGCAGCACATCCATGGTGGCGCAAGAGGTGTCTGCCGTGACGCACAATAACTGGCGCATCCATGGTGGCGGAGCCATGATGCAAAATACCTGGTGCATCCCTGCTGATATGCAGGGATGCACCAGTTATTGTAAATCTGCCCCTCAGCATGTTGTAGAAGTTGTAATATTTAGAAAGTTTTGTAATTGTGTGTGAACACCCCCAAAAAAGTTCACACAGTAAAACGTGCAGCCCAATATAGCAGCGTATTAGCAGCCTTCACATCTTTATTAATGCACCAGACATAGACCCTTGGTGCTGGCGCTGGGTTTGTATCAAGCCTTGACCCTCATGGATCGACCTCGTGTTTGCAGCCACTTCCTCGTCCCCGGACACTTCGACAACATTCCCAGGTCCGTGGTTTGCGTTGAATGTCAGGTCCCCGCTGGCCCGAGTGCACTGAGCTGGAAGTTGATTTTTAATGGCATGGACGCAAAGGTGTGAGGCTGCGCCCTGTACACTGCTGCAAATGGAGCCTGTAACAGGTCAAAGCACACTAGAAAGGGAGAGAAATGGATTCTGGATGTTCACAGGGCCGACTGTCAAGCGCCTTTAAGTGCCTTTCGTGGTGGAGGCAGTCAGGCAACGCCATCTTTCTTGATCTGTAGGTGCCACCAGGCGTGGTGTCAGGACCTGCAGCTGTGAAGTGCTAGCAAGGTCATTCAAGGTCAATGCACGGGGCAGGGATAAGATGAGAGCTGAAGGAGCGAGGACAAAGATAAACTGAAGAGGCGAGCAGCAGAGACAGCAGCCATATTAGCATGACATTCGGATACAGCCCTGCTCCTCCTCATGTGGTCTGGAAGCATAGTAGCTCCATCGGTACGCCTCTGCCCACATCCTCCCCCAAATCCAAATGACACACAGACAAGTTTATTGGGATGAAGATGTTGCAGGTTTATTTGTAGTACAAATAACAGGATGGGTTAACTGACAGGCGACCCCCTACACCCCGCAACCCCTTGTTGCAGGGAGCCTGAAGTTGAGCCAAAGAAACAGACACCAGCGGCCTTAGCCTGGTGTGGTACCTGGGAGGATAACTCCTCCCACCGGTGGACCTATCGTCCACCCACCCCACCCTCCGGACAAGGGAGAGTTAACTCACACCTTCCCCATCCGGGCGGGGCACTATCGGCAAGCCCCCGGTTGCTCAGGCTTACAACCGCCCTAAGGACTAACGGGGCGCCGTCGAAACCAAGTCCCCAAGAAGGGCCCCTTGGATTATGTATGACTCTGTACGGTGCGTTTCGCACTGGGGCTTCAGGTCCTGTTCCTGCGCCTGTCCTGTATGGGGATCGCCTTGTACCTCATCCACAGCCCTGGGCGTGGCAAGTGACCAACTAGTGAGGGGGCAGCAGCAAAGAGGGCGCGTGGAAGGAGGGGCTACCCTTATATCCTAACCCGGGTCCCACCCCTCATTCCACCCCCCGCCTCTCTGGTGACGCCCCACCTCCTTGCCCTCACCCCCGGAATGGGTGGCCGGCTGCCCACGGACCTACTACGGGGTCTGCCCTCCTATGGGGACCCCTGCAGGGACCTCGGGCATCCTGCAGAGGCTGCAGAAGGACAGACAGACACGACCTTCAGAGGAGATAAAGTGACAGGAAGGAGCCTGACGTGATTATCAGTCTGGGCGACGGGTCCCCACAGGAACATGGCAGACACAGGAAGGACACACAAGAAACATGACAGACACCGGAGGTGCTGAAGCTGAGTCTGGGGAGAGGGACAGGGCAAGGACGGGTCACACCAGGAACAGGACAGACACAGCAAGTATGGAAGCTGAAGGCTGAGGCAGGGCACAGAATTGAGGAGAGATGGAATGAGTTAAGTAGAAGGCAGTCTATGAAGGAGCCGCTCCAGGGATCTCAGGAGGGCACCCACACATTCGGGGCACAGCAGCGACTTTTACGTTGAAAAAGTATGAATGATTTATTGGCATTTTTCAAAGGCAAAATCATTAAATTACGCCACTCACAAGAGTGTGAAGGGCACAATATATGGTTATTTCCACATTTGCAAATTTGGTATGTGTAGGAAAGGGTGAAAGAACCTGTACTCAGTTGGAGTGAGCACATGACGTTGAACCTCGGCGAAGATAAGCCAGGGGCGGGCGGTGCCTCGTGGGATGCTTTAGTAGGGATTGGCATGTTCTCCATGCAGGCTGTAATGCAGCCTGAATAACAGTTGCCACACTTAATGACGGCCAGTGTATTGAGGTCTGAAGCCATGTATATGTAGGACCCCTCCTTTGTGTCATTATACGTGCATACAACACACTGCAGGGTAGGTGTCACAGCTGGAGATGACACATGGATGTATTTGCATTAGTCCCTCCTTTGCATCTTTTCACGAGCATACAACACACTATACATGCCTGTGCTTCCCAGCGTGACCTAGAAATGTATTTGTATCCCCCCTTCTTTTTGTCATGCGGCAGTGCTGCAGGGGATGACGTAGGTATGTCTTTGTATTGCCTCTCTTTTGTGTCGTTTTATGTGCACAAAAGACACTACAGGGTACATGTCAGTGCTGCCAGGATGACATAGGCATATCTTTGTATAGGCCTTCCTTTTTGTCATTGTACATGCAAACAACACACGTTAGCACTGCTGAGGAAGACGTAGGGTTGTATTTTATCCCCCTTTCTGTGTGTCATTGTACGTGCACAAAACACACTACAAGGTATATGTGAGTGCTGCAGGGGATGTGACTGGGGTGTATTTGAACTGCCCCCTCCTGTGTGTATGTGCACACCGTATACTACAGGGTACATGTCAGCACTGCTGAGGATGACGTAAGGATGTATTTGTATCGCCCCTCCTTTGAGTCAAAGTCAAACAAACCTTTAGTCGGATTAAAATATCCATAAAAGAGACACACAGATCACATTCATACGATTAAGTCACAGAATATTCACTGATTTAAAATAGAAAGATCACATTGATACATCTTGGCCACAGACATTCACAGTTGAGATGAACAACCGCAAATTGTAGACTAATGGTCAGTGGCCAGCAGAAGAAAAGTCGTTATCATGTAATATCAAAAAGGTGGAGGTTATTTAACATGCGATACCCCCATTCGTCAAAATGACCTTGCTATGACCGCACAGGTCTAAAATCCTCATTACTCATCTTCAATAAGCACTGGATCAACAATTAACATTAAAATAATAAAAAATGGCTAATGATAAAAAACTGTAATCATAGTTTGCAGCAATAGATCTATCCTCAAAGAGTGGTATGGGAGGAACATCACCACACCAGCCCGACTAGAGATCGGGAACAACCCGCTCACATTCAAAGCACTACAGCGCATACACGATCTACCAGAACAGGAGTTCTACAAATTCCTCAAGATAAAAGCGGCCATCACCAGAGCCAACCTCTCGAAACACATACCCTCCGTCATACAGTACGCACACAATCTAAATAGGATTGGCCATCGAACAGCACACATATACAAACTCATCACCCTTCACACTACAACACTCAACAACAAAACGCTGGCATTCTGGGAAGCGAAGCTACAAAGACCCCTAAATGAAGAGGAAAGGCCCAGGCTATGGGTGTCAGCCTCCAAAAACAACGTAACACCCGCAGCTAGCCCAAACAAAATACTGGCTACTACACAAACTACACTGGACGCCAGCCAAACTGGAAGCAGTAGGAGCCAGGGACACAGACACAAGCTGGAACTGACAAAAGGCAAAGGGGGATCTGTCCCACATCCTATACGAGTGCCCCAAGGTTAGGACATTCTGGCGCAAAGTATACAACTTCATAGACACACTCTTGGGGTGCAATACACAACGCAGGCTCCCCGGCCTAGCCGCGGCCTTCATGGCCACAGAACTCAACTCCAAAGAAGACCGAGACCTAGTTGACCTCTTGCTAACAGCAGCCGCCAAAACTATCCTAGCAAACTGGGAAAATACCGGCAAAGCCACGTTCAAGCAATGGTTCAACTGGGTAATCTTCCTGAGGGGGGCCGATAACATCACCGCAAATCACCACCCAGCGAATCACACCGCCAGAGGGGGAATGTGGGAAGCCCTAGACGCCCACCCGGAACGATACCCCCCCTCTTCTTTTTCTCCTTCTTCCTCTTTCTCCTTCTTTCTCCACAGTCAAGCAGCGTCTGTAATATTGCCAAGAGTTTTCTTTTGACATTGCTTTGTATTATCCTGTAAATTTACTTTCAATAAAATACTTTGAAATAAAAAAAGCATCTTTATGATAAATAACACTTTCCTATAAAAACATTCAAAATTAGTTTCCTCAGGTCCCAGTAACAATTACAAAAAAGAATAAAGTGTAATGCGGACTGGTTTGATTTGCCGTCACATGGGCATTTCAGGAGCTTTTGGGAACAGCATTCCATTTTGGGAAAGGCAAAGGCCCTATTTGTAATCTAGCTGGATACAATCTGTGTTGGATGCTCCATCCTTGAATTAGATATCTCTGGACACTTTCTTGTAGGGGCCTGAGAGAAACATTGACACTTCAGATCTAAGGCACTCTCTAGACTTCCATCGCCATCCTTTGCCCACTCAGGATCGAATTTAGATCTTTCTGGGTGCATTGTAACACGCCGGCAGGTCCCCAGGTCCCCAGCACTCGTGCTCACATCCAGACCATCCTGGTGGGCCAGACATGGACCTCTCGCTCGGTGCTCCAGGGATAGGTGGTCTGCTATCTCTTCTCGGCGTTGCATCCTCTGAATAAGGCACAGCCAGCTCATTGTGGACCAGGAGGATGAACAGGGCTCTGACAATCAGCAACGAAGGAAGAGATTCTCCTGTGTCTCTAAGAGGGGGCACCCTGCTGATCCCCACAAAGAAACCCTATATTTAACAGGGGGTATACGTTTACTTTTATGTAGGGTCGAAAGTTCTCTAATGAGCTTATTCCCAATTTTGGCTTACATTTTCAAAAGGGCTTCTAAGGATTCTATGAGTTTCAGTTTTGCTGCTTCCAGATGTGCCCCTCATTGTCCATTACTAGAGAAGTGAACACCTAAGTAAGTAAAACTTTCTGTTTTGGCGAGAGCTTTTCCCTTGATGTGGGGAATCTTCTTTTCAGGCGTCCCTTTCCCCCTGTCATGGTAAATGTTCTCTTTAGGTTGATTGTCAGTGCTGCCAGGGATGAAGTAGGTTTGTATTTGTATCACTGCCTCAAGTCAAGTTAATTTTATTTGATTTAGTTTTCCACTGAGAACCACAAATATTTAGTACATTACATACAATTTTTAAACAGTTTTGTTAAAAAGGAAAGCTTTTCATTCTAATAAAAAGTTAAAATAGGTTTTAAAAATGTGTATAGATTGTAGCAGACAAACTCATTTGGCGGAGCCTTAGATAGTATGATCAATTCCTGTACCAAGTTAATTCTACATTTTGTATAAATTGGTTGTAAAAACCTTTTTCTTGCCTTTACCACTTTTGCATTTGGGCAAGTGAACAACAAATGTTCCAAGTTCTCCTATCACTGCCCCCTTTGTGTCATTTTACGTGCACACAACACACTACAGGGTTCAAATATCGCGATGTGCACATCAGAGATATTTACAAGGTTGTACTGCCCAGTGATGCCCACTTTGCATCTCATTAGAGATACAAAGGGAGGCGTCAGAAAAAAGGGTGCTAACATGAGCTAATGCATGTTATCACCCTCTTGTAGATAGGGCAATTTTTTTTATCTCTGCTTTTTTGGCTTTAAAAGATAAGAAAGCGGAGATATGGCCCTTGTAAATATGCCCCCTGGTACGTAGGTCATCACGATATATACGGTCAGCATGTCCAGCATGATTATCTTGCACTGTAATAAAAGTATTCATTCTTCTTTGCTACAACTTTATCCATTAATAACATTTGAATGATTCAATATGGCATGACTCATTCAAAAATGATAAATTACTTTAATTGCCATGACAGCTCATGTTGTGTTGCTACTTGGGACAGCAGTCTGTGATTTTGAGGCTTCTCCTGCCACTGGATGTGTGCTGTTCGTGGCCATGAGGCCATGCCTGGCCGCAGGTGCTGTGACCGCCCAGCACTGACCCTTTGTTTGCCTTTAGGTGTCCCTGCCGTGAGACCTCCCAAGGCCCTTATTATGGCTGTTGCCCCCTTTTACCTGTAGTGTGAGGATATTTTTCATTAATACCTTGCAACTCTCGCCACGCGGATGGGGGTTTATCGACCTCCAACAGCTCCCCCCAAGGATTAGAAGAACCCCAACAGCTCTAGTTCCCTGACAGTATTCAGTTTGAACATATCTATTCCTGCATTAGAGAGGTAAGCTCTGGCCTCATCATAAGAGCCCGGGGCACCTCAGGTTGACGAGACCGTGCCTCACAAACTCCCAATCCATTGATCTACGGAACTTGTTTATGGCTATGCTTAACTTCCCACAACACAAAAATCCGTATATGATGGATCGTGGGAATCCAGCCAGGAAAAGTGTCTAGGTTTGTCAGATTTTGGGCGTACCTTTTCAGAAAAGAAAAATTATTTTCTTGAGTCCCCTCACTCACCCAAGGTTGCCCCTAGGTGACATGCTTCATCTTTGGGGCCATCCCAAGCATCTACTGCTTGGGGCGTGCTGCGACTTGCAAAGGAGACGTAGGAGCACTGGTTTGTGAAACTATGTGTAGTGCAGTGTGTGGTGGAGTGGTGATTAGTGCTATTTAAAAATACCTAACCAGTAAGCTAAAGTTTTATTCCTGCTCCTAGTCGGTATAATAAAAAGGGGTAGATAGAGGAAAAATAACTGTTATGTGGTCATGATCCCTAATATCCTGTCGACATGTTTCAAGGTGTCCCCTACACCTTTTCCTCAGGACAACACAAGGGCCAGCCGCATGCGTACCACTCCTGTGAAAGAACCTAAATTAAGGCGGTAAGAAAAATATATTTAGTACAAAACATACCTAATGTGTGTGCTTTACATTTATACATACGGTTAACACTGTACACGCAGTATCTGCATTGTTGGAGGGAAACATAGATTGTAGGTTAATGCATAGACTGGCTGCCCTAGTGGGCATGACCTGGCAATGGCTGATAAATGTGGTTAGAGTCTAAATAAAAACAGTGGTGTGTTCTCTGGTGCTCCTAAAAACAGACAGTAATTACTGCTCCATCTGTGGTTGTTATTAGTATTCCTGTGTAAACCGAATTAGTTTAAAAATGTTATCGTAAGACACTAATTTTCACTGGACACACTTAAATGCACAACATTTAGCATTTATCATTAAACATCAACCATTTTTGGAAGAGAAACATACTTTTTAGGTAGCAATAATATGCCCCATGGTCCGCCCGGGTGGAGGGGCCTGTAGACCCTGTCGATTCAATAGAAATGAAATGAGCATAAGGTGTGACTCGCTGTTGTTTGGTTAGGAAAAAACGGGAGGTCCTAATCTGGCAAAACATAATGCCGGTATTGCCATCTCATATGGTGCTGCCTGTCCGGATGGGGAAAAAGGAACCACCAATCTTCCAACCTTGCACTGGCCAGAGCAGGTGGAAGATCTTTCTCCCACATCGCGGCCAAAACAGGCATACCCCCTCCCTGAACATCTTCAGAAGGACTCTCAAGACCTGGCTCTTCTTAAGAACCAGAATTTAGTTTAGGCCTAGGAAGGCAAGTAGACATTAGTAGTAATTAGCGTGATGTACCTATTTAGCCAATACATGGACCTAGAACACTAATATGCACACACTATGTAATAACATAGGGATTAGTATACGCCTTATTATACTCATTAGCATCTGATCATATCTTACACTGCTTGGCTTTACTGACGCCATTTTGTGGCCTAGTCCGCTCAGAGCACTGGTGAAACCCTACCATTACATTTAGCTGATGTAGTTCCCCTGAGAAACAGTATAATTGTAGCCAACTGCTGCTTCTGCACGTTAGGCCTGTCAAGGTTGTAGGTGGGGGTAGGCTGGATGAGCACATTCCAGGAGGTGCTGTACGGACTCTCTCGGAGTTAGCAGAAGGGAGTCACACTCTCGACCTTGCTATAACGAGCTGGGCAGAATTGAGAATGCTTTGTGTCCCATATATTAGCATACTATTTTAGGTTAACCCTTCCATTGTGAATATACTCAAATTATGTATACATTAAGGATCGGGCCTTTGCTGAAGAAACCCCATGTTGGTTTCATTTCCCCGATCCTCTTGCTCTTGCTAGGAAAACAAGTGACCTATCACTGTGTAAAGGGAGAGTCTAAAAGGCTGGCCTGGGCTATGAATGGACCATTGATTCTAACTTGGGAAACTCAGGGTTACATCTGCCTTTCTTGTAGGATGAACACATTCTTGCAGACTCTCGTGCCTGAGAACGAAAAGGGAGTCACCCTTCCTGAGCTGCCCAGTAAGGAATAGCTAAGCTTTGAACTAATCATGTGTGCCATATATGGTCCTTCCTTCACTCTGAACCAACTTGTAACTTTCCATGTGTGGTGATTTCATGTGTTCACTGAACGTATATAATGACTTGTTTGAATATTAACAGGCAGTCTTCTTGTCGCACTGACAGGGTGTGGATGGAGAGGCTCCTCTGCGTAGAGTCCATTTAGAATAAATGATTGGAACTTCTTCACTGCCAACTGACTGGTTATTGGTAATTGGTATTGGGGGCTATTAGTAAGTATAGCTCCATGGTCTTATTTATTTTCGGTACAACAGTTGGGGGCTCGTCCGGGATTCCGCGTTTAGGGTCACCCCCTCCCATAAGCGGGAGAAGAGGGATGGGGGTAGTTCTGGTCAAAGGGGTGGATAAGAAAATAAGGATCCTAATTGCAGAGCCAGTTTTTGGTGAGATTCACTCTTGTGCCCAGAGGTCTCCCCAGCTGCTAAATGACCCCTCGCCGGAATCCTATGAGGTGTAACCTGGGAAATGACCATGTTGGTCTTCAGGAGCTGGCAGTGAAGAATATGCAATCAGACCTGAGTGCACCAGGTGAGTGAATTGTATTGTTGGTGTCTTTTGGAATAGCACTGTTGAGCTGTGCTTTTGGTAACTGTTCACTGTATTTGGAATTTGGTGATTAGTGAACCACAAGGGAATCTGAGGGTCTGACGTGGCTGCACGGGCAGACGCCCCACAGGCTTGTTTGTTGATATTTGAGAAAACATCGGACGCCCTAGTGGTACACAAGGGGTGTACACTTGGCTGGATTCCCTTTCGGCAAAGCCCTAGGAGCAACTGGGTAAGCTTGGGACCTGGAGCTACGCGCCCAGTATCCCAGCCCAACCAGCACAGAACTATCGGATTGTCTCTAAGGGGTCCATGGTTCGCCTGTCTGATGATCTCAGGACAGTCTTCGAACTGTCTCTTTTGTGAATCTGTGTGGTCTGGTATTTGATTTGATCGGTTCCCACGAACAGGAGTCGACGGGCTCCGTTCTAATTTGGAAGACATGTCACTTTGGTATTTGGATTTGTCACCTATTTTGCATTTTGTTTTGGTTAAAAGCGCCGACTGTTTTCTTGCTTTCAATCACTTTTTGAAAAATATGTGTGAGTGGTGAATATATGACTGCAGTATAAAATATGGGAGTGTATGTAACATGGCCATGTAAATATGAGATTGTATGTTTGCAAGATTGCTCATTTGAATGGCAGTAAGCTATTAGTGAATAAGAATGTTGTGTTGTGGTAAATTGAGTTTTGGATGTTGCTGGCGCCGGAAAAAGCATGTGATAGGATGACTGTGAATATGTAAGAGAATTCTGAGAAGTGAAAATGTTAAGGAGTAAATTTAATTTGGTTTCGTTGCCATCAATGCGTCGCAAAAGGAAATTGAAAAGGGGTGTATCTAGAAAAGGAGCAACCCCTGTGATTTGATGACACCCTTAATGTACAAAAAGTACTAATGAAAAGTAAATAGGGACAGATTAAAAGTTTAGTCTGAGAAAAATTGTGTGTATTTCGAATTTGTTTCCATTTGGGTTTGTGTTCTTTTCACAGTATATGTTTTTTTTAAATAATCTGAGAATAAGAGAACTTTTTAGCACCTAAAAGGAAAAATTAATTTTTTAAAATAGGGTGAATTATTGCAGGTTAGAAGGAATTAGGAAGGCCTTTTGTCTTTGACAGCCTTAGAGTGAACAGAAGCTGGGGGCTAGGAGAGCTGCAGAGGCTGGCTCGCAGTGCGCTGAGGTGCTATCTTTAGTCTCTCTGTAAGCAAGATGTCGACATCTGTGACCTCGTAAAATTAGGGCCTTGTCACTGAGAAGTGCATTTCTGAATGGCTTTGCTAAACCGGGCCTCTGAAATGGGGGGTTTCTGGTTTCTCCATAAGAACATTAATAAATTGAAGAACTTTATTCTAAAGGAAATATATAACAAAGGGTTTCTTTGAAAGTCCCAACATCATGCTAAATGTTCTACAGAAATGATACATTGGTATCTCTGCTCTGGAAAATAATGTTTGTTTTTTTCTAATAGAAAATGAAATATTGCCTTAAGTCCTAGACAAAAAGTAAAATGATGCCCTTCCTTGAAATATTAGGGGCTACATGCCTAGGTAAAAACGATTTTCAAATTAAGAATTATTTTTCACAGTAGTAATTGTGGCACAAGGCTAACATGGAGTGTCAGTGAAACGATTTCACTTTTGGACAGTTCAAATTAAGGTGGCTTAGTGTCGCAAGCTGACTGACAAGATGATAAACAGTTAAGTAATGAAAGTTTATTTTTGTGTTTGTTAATGTGTATCATGTTTTGTCTTCTGATTAAAAGTTATAATTGTTATTTTGTTTGTTATGAGAAATGTCTCTCTTTTCTGTGTTGTGTATTTTTCTGCTTCTGCCCACAGATCATTCATGGATTGTTCTGGGTGGTTTTAAGGCTGACAAGACACGTGAGGTGGATTGGCAAACTAAATAAAATGTCATGATTATTAGAGGAAAAAGGGTGAAATATGCGCCTTAAATGGCTATAGGTAGGATATTAGAGTAGAAGAAGGGAGCTGTCAGCGATGAGTTGAAATAGATGTATTTTTGGCATAACCCCTTTCAAAAGATATGTTTGTGTGTTTTTTATTTTATTTTATGCATTTAGTCCTTTTTTATAAAATTGTTTCTGCTGGTCCTGTGTGTCAGGCAGATTAATTTGAGGCCTGACAAATTAAGCAGGCCAGGATGTTGGATTCTGAGCTGCAGGTTCAGTAATCATGTGTCACTGCTCATTTATATATACTATTGTAATTTGTCTATGCTTTCTGTGCTTGGTATATTGATCGCTTGGCATATGTATTCTTATTTTTATATATGACTTTGTCTTTGTGTCATATTGACAAGTTTATTGTTAATACTAGTACAAGTTCCCCTGTGATGTAAGGAGACGAGTATGACGATGTCTATCTCTGCGCAACAGTTGGCTGGAACTTGTTCAAAATTACTAAATTCCACAGATATGATATTATTATTATCATGCTGTGAATATGACAGACAACACTTCAGCAGTGTATGTCTAATTGGTATTGAAGAAATATAAAAAATTATGCAAGACTAAAATATGTGTCACCTGCAGTTAAGCCATAACTGCCTCTCACTTAAGGTCAGGCAGCCGTTGATCGAATGTTTCCAGATTGGATATTAAGGAACCATTATGATTTGTAGTTCCTGCAAAGAGGTGACCTGAACTTTTCTAACATTGCACTAGCTAAATCCTGTTCTGCATCCTAGGTAGTGTATGGTATGCCTTTTTGTAAACAAAGTTGAGGCAATGTGATTTGCTACAGGGATTTCCAGCCCTTTCAAAATTGCTCCGTAACTTTGTTTATGCCCAGTTGTTACACACCGGGATTGATAGTGTTGACAGAATTGAAACCTGTTGCAGATTTCCTCCTGTCAAACTGGAGGGAGAAGGCGGAGGGTAGCTCCCCGCTAGCTCCCTTACAAATTAAGGCTAGGTAATATGTATGTTGCTCTCTCTTTTTTTCATGTTTTATTTTGATCTTTAAGGGGAATTAGTTGTGGGTGCTGCAAATCTTACGTGACTTGGCTAGTTCTTTATTAGCTAGTCTGTGTAAATAAACTCACAGTCCTTATAGAAGCTGATGTTGCATAATTTGGATTAGGGAAAAGCAGTTTGTTCTGTCTCCTTGCAGCCCTTGGTATATTGTTCAAGTGCACAGTCCCAGACTGTAGTGATGTACTATGGACCCCCATATTATGTAGAATTCCCTTTTGTATGAGCAGATGGGTTTTTAAGACCTTTTCTTCATGCCCACTTGGACTATAGTAGACAAGTTTTTCACCTCTATAGAGGATACCTTACGCTTATTTCTGGAACATGGCATAATTACAATGACCTGTTTTGAATATGTCAAGTCAAGTCAGAGAATTTATATAGCGCGCTACATACCCAGAGGGTCTCAAGGCGCTTGAGGAGGGGTGGGGAATTACTTGTCAAATATCCACGTTTTATGTTGCTTTCTGAATGGCTCTGGGTAAGGCGAAGGTAAGTGGGAAGTGAGTTCCAGGTTTTAGCTGCCAAGTAGGAGAAGGATCTACCTCCCATGGTGGTTTTGTTGATGCGAGGTACAGTGGCAAGGGCTTGGTTGGATGATCGTAGCTGGCGGGAGGGGGTGTAGAAGGACAGTCGTGTGTTGAGGCATTCTGGTCCGATTTCGTAGAGTGCTTTGTGTGCGTGGGTTAGGAGCCGGAAAGTGATCCTATTGGTGGGATCAGATGGGTTTTAAATAGTGGAAATACCAGGACTCTCTAGTCCTTGTCTTTTGCTTACATTTTGATCATTAGCCTGATAATAGTAGTCCCATGGCGTATAGCCACTCCCTCAAAGATTGTAGGCCACCTGCTTGCAGTCACCTTGTTAAAATACTAGGAATTGTTTTTCTTTACTTGGAAGAGCTGTGTCACATTTCCTACATCACTAGGTTCTGCGGGATCTTCCAGAGTCAAAGGAAGAATGATACCCTGAAGAACGGTGATCAAGACGAATCCTAAGTCTCAACACCCAGAAAGCAACAAAGCTGGACAGCGATTGCCTGTGCTTCATCAACTGCATCTCCAGAGCATCGTGCTTGCTTCATTAGTCGGCGGTGGACATCAGAGAAGAAGGAGTCCTGTTTGCCACAGAATTTCAGTGCAAAAGTGCGAAAGAGAAGGATCCCTGCTGTGATGACAGGGCTAGTTGAGATTCAGTTTCTTCAGTTTTCTACCTGTCATGTGCTAGTAACCTCTGACAGTGCGCGGTCCCCAGACCCCTTGGCCTGAGTTTTGGCCACCCCCTTTTCCTTTGCATCAACAGAAGGGCAGTGCACCGGAGACTCTACGATTGGCAAAAGGCACTACATTTGTGGTACCCATGAAAGAGCAGCCTGAGTGTCCGCTGACACTGAAGTGTTGGAGCCTGAAAGTGTTGCTGAATGCGACAGCCTGTTGCTCTTCCCTGAATAACAGTACCTGGTTGTGCCCATGATAGTGCCTGCCGCAGAGGAAAGATATTGGTGCACTGCCTAGAGACATTGAGACTTTCGAGTGAGCTGAGTGTTAGCCAGGAGGGCACTCCAACGGATACTAAGAAGAACTATTTTTATGGACGGCCTGAATTGAGAGGCCCATTGCGACGATGAAAGAGGAATTTGATGGACGATATAAGCCGTCCAGAGAGGCTTGGAACGGACTCTGGGTATATTTGTGGTTGCACAAGTGATTCCCGTGCAATTACATTGAATGGGTGTTAGGAGACTGATTCTTATTGTTTTGCTGGCACTGTTTAGAGTAGTATTCTGTTTGGTGGAAGCAGTATCAAGTCCATATTATGATGAAGAATATCCTCATTTTATCTAAGAGTATTAATAAGGAATGCCACTGTTCCTACGAGTCTCCTGAGGCGGAAGCCGGGAGTGTGTTGTGATTTTAACTTTCTTGTGATACTGTGTAACCACCTCTTTTAAAAATAACTTACTCTGCCTTTTGAACAGCGTGTTGTCACGCTGCAACGATCCCCTGTCTTCGCCACTAACGAGGGCGACGCGCGTCATCGGACACGCCCACCTCAGCTGGCCACGCCCCCTTGGACGATAAAAGAGCGCGCAGCTCCAGCGCGACTCCCACAATTCCTACGAGTCTCCTGAGGCGGAAGCCGGGAGTGTGTTGTGATTTTAACTTTCTTGTGATACTGTGTAACCACCTCTTTTAAAAATAACTTACTCTGCCTTTTTTGAACAGCGTGTTGTCACGCTGCAATGATCCCCTGTCTTCGCCACTAACGAGGGCGACGCGCGTCATCGGACACGCCCACCTCAGCTGGCCACGCCCCCTTGGACGATAAAAGAGCGCGCAGCTCCAGCGCGACTCCCACAATTCCTACGAGTCTCCTGAGGCGGAAGCCGGGAGTGTGTTGTGATTTTAACTTTCTTGTGATACTGTGTAACCACCTCTTTTAAAAATAACTTACTCTGCCTTTTGAACAGCGTGTTGTCACGCTGCAACGATCCCCTGTCTTCGCCACTAACGAGGGCGACGCGCGTCATCGGACACGCCCACCTCAGCTGGCCACGCCCCCTTGGACGATAAAAGAGCGCGCAGCTCCAGCGCGACTCCCACAATTCCTACGAGTCTCCTGAGGCGGAAGCTGGGAGTGTGTTGTGATTTTAACTTTCTTGTGATACTGTGTAACCACCTCTTTTAAAAATAACTTACTCTGCCTTTTGAACAGCGTGTTGTCACGCTGCAACGATCCCCTGTCTTCGCCACTAACGAGGGCGACGCGCGTCATCGGACACGCCCACCTCAGCTGGCCACGCCCCCTTGGACGATAAAAGAGCGCGCAGCTCCAGCGCGACTCCCACAATTCCTACGAGTCTCCTGAGGCGGAAGCCGGGAGTGTGTTGTGATTTTAACTTTCTTGTGATACTGTGTAACCACCTCTTTTAAAAATAACTTACTCTGCCTTTTGAACAGCGTGTTGTCACGCTGCAACGATCCCCTGTCTTCGCCACTAACGAGGGCGACGCGCGTCATCGGACACGCCCACCTCAGCTGGCCACGCCCCCTTGGACGATAAAAGAGCGCGCAGCTCCAGCGCGACTCCCACAAATCCTACGAGTCTCCTGAGGCGGAAGCCGGGAGTGTGTTGTGATTTTAACTTTCTTGTGATACTGTGTAACCACCTCTTTTAAAAATAACTTACTCTGCCTTTTGAACAGCGTGTTGTCACGCTGCAACGATCCCCTGTCTTCGCCACTAACGAGGGCGACGTGCGTCATCGGACACGCCCACCTCAGCTGGCCACGCCCCCTTGACGCCTTCCCTCTCAGGCATAAATTATGTGCCTTGCCAGGAAGCGCAGCGGACGAGCGCAGCGGGAGCACCGTTTGCGCGCCGAAGGCGCGCCTAAGGCAAGCCCGTCTGCGCCCGTCCGCGCCAGTACACGCCAGGAGCCAGACAAGAGACCTGAGGTAAGAACGACCTATTCAGGTGATGTTCTTCGCAGTCTCAATAGGCCTGTTCCATCTCTATGCTCCCATACACTATTGGGAGACGCCCGCCTCTATCACTGTCCACATTGCCCTTTTAAATACACTCCCTCCTTCTCCAACGCTCCCACTCAGACGACCATAAACATGGCAATGATTAATTGCAGATCTCTACCCAAACACGCCCTTGAAATAAATATGCTTCTTGAAGACCTCAGTCTAGATATACTATTTCTTACAGAAACTTGGCTGGCACCCAACTCTGACGCCGACATTGTCCTAGCACTACCCCCAGGATTTAGTATTCAACATCTTGACCGGCCCAAAGGTAGAGGTGGTGGCATTGCTGTCATCTCCAAGGACTCAATACCTTGCCGTTTCCTTGATAGCCCCCTGGTAGACTGTGAAAACGTCCAATTCACCCTGCAGATCTCCCCTTGTTCCTCTCTCTCTGGACTCCTTATCTACCGTCCCCCTGGCGCTATGGGAAAATTCCTTGACTCCATTCTAGAATGCTCCTTAGCCAGATCTAGCACTCGGACCAACTTCCTCATTCTAGGGGATTTTAATGTCCATTTGGAAGACAGTAAAGACATTACGGCCTCAGAATTGATTCAAGACCTGGCCACCCACCAACTGTACTTACAGAATTCCCTCCCTACTCATAATCGGGGGCATTTGCTTGACCCCATATTCTGTAATTTCCAGGATCTTGAGACCAGGCCCCCCACTCCCGTGCCATGGTCCGACCACTTTCTTATTCCTTTCAGTTGGCATATCTATTCCAAACCGCCGCAAACTCAAGCCCCCGGCAGACCATCTAGACCCTGGGCAAAACTAGACGTTATTAAATGGAAACAAGCCCTCGAGGACTCAGTCCCCACCCTCAGCTCAACCATCGACCTCGCAGACAGGGAATTTTCATCCTGGATTACCAACTCTTTAGATTCGGCCCTTCCAAAAAAACCTCATTGTAAACCAAGGACAAAAGCAACCTCCCCATGGTTTACCCAAGAAATACGCCTTTTAAAGAAAGCCTGCAAGAGAGCAGAAAGAGTCTGGAGAAAAGACTTCAACCCCATCGATAAAAACAACTACAGACTGATGATCCTCAATTATAAAAAAGCACTGAAACATGCACAAACCTCCTTTTACAGCGAAAAAATTAGCCAAGCAGCAAACTCGTCGAGGGAGACGTTCCTCACCTTGAAAAAGCTTCTTAAACCCCCCACTCCCCCAGCTGCGCGAGACCCTACAATAGAACACTGCAATGAGTTAGCCAACTTTTTTGACTCTAAAATCCAAAATATACTTAAACAACTTCCGCCGCTCTCCCCTTTAGACCCTTCCCCCCTCCCCACCTCCCAACATCAGAGCAATGGTGTCGAACTAAGTAAATTCCAACCCATCAATGCGGAAACTCTGGGCTCTTTACTCCAAGCCCTCAAAAGCGGATCGCCCCATGACCCAGCCCCGATGAGACATCTTAAACTGGTAGCCCCGAGCATCGTGCCGCTCATGACCAACCTATTAAACACCTCTTTCGACTCTGGAACAGTGCCCATAAACTGGAAAAAAGCGGTAGTGAAAGCACTTATAAAAAAACCCAACCTCGACCCGGATAATCTGGCCAACTTCAGACCTATATCTCTCCTCCCAGGCATCAGTAAACTGGCGGAAAAACACATAAACTCCCAGCTCTCACACTATCTGGAGTCCAATGAACTGCTAAAAGTCTCTCAAACGGGCTTCCGCCCGGGCCAAGGGACAGAAACAGCAATGGTGGCGGTAGTCGAAGAAGCCAGGAAAATCATCGACGCAGGAGGATCAGTGGCAGTGATCCTCCTGGACCTTAGCGCAGCATTCGACACCGTCAACCATAGCATTCTTGCCCAACGCCTAGAAAACCTCGCCATCACAGGGACAGCCCTTAAGTGGCTAAAATCCTTTCTCCACAACCGCTCCTTTCAGGTAGCAGATGGAGACTGTATCTCCAAGGAAACCCCGATACGTTGCGGAGTGCCCCAGGGCTCCTCTTTGAGCCCGACACTCTTCAACGTATACATGGCACCGCTGGAACAAATCGTCGTCCCCTACGGCATCAAACTCCTGACCTACGCGGACGACACACAGCTGGTCGTGTCTCTGAGTCAATCAGAACCCCCTTCCATCGATCTGTATTCCTGCCTGGAGAATATCGTCAGTTGGATGAGCAACTCCCATTTAAAGCTCAATGGGGAAAAAACGGAGCTAATGGTACTAGGCGATCAGTCCCTTTTTCGCCCGGAGTCTCTATGGCCGCCCAGCATGGGCCTACCTCCTACCCCCAAAACCGATATCAAAAGTTTGGGGATCTGGCTGGACGATAAACTCACTCTCAGCACCCAGGCCAAAAAAACCGCAGGAACTTGCTTTGGCCTGCTCCGCTCCATCCGCAAAATTCTTCCACTCCTACCATTCCAGTCTAGAAAACTGGTCATCCAGGGCCTCATAATGTCCAGATTGGACTACGGCAATGCACTATATCTTGGATCCCCAAAAAAAGTCATCTCTAAGCTTCAGGTGGTGCAAAATGCTGCGGCCAGAATTCTTACTGGCACCAAAAAACGCTGCTCTGCCAAGCCCGCACTCATAGAACTGCATTGGCTCCCGGTGGAACAAAGGGTGCATTTCAAGGCCATGTGCCTAACCCACAAA
Organism: Lissotriton vulgaris; assembly: GCF_964263255.1. Taxonomy (NCBI): domain Eukaryota; kingdom Metazoa; phylum Chordata; class Amphibia; order Caudata; family Salamandridae; genus Lissotriton; species Lissotriton vulgaris. The sequence continues at coordinate 37,863,688 of NC_141699.1, read as the reverse complement.
GTCCTGCATGGAAAAGCCCCCCCGGTTCTGAAAAATCTCGTAACTCCCTACACAACAACCAGAACCCTACGTTCTACCAACGCCCACCTGACCAAAATACCCAAAATTAAAAAATCTCGTTTCGGAGGTCGACAATTCTCTTTCCTGGCATCCAAGATGTGGAATACTCTTCCACCGGCCCTCAGGGCCCAACCTAATCTCTTAGCATTCCGCAAATCCCTGAAGACATGGCTGTTCCCTTGATTCCCTGCTTCTCCCCCGGCCCCCTTCCTTGGAGACCTTAGTGGATTCTGTCAGCGCTGGGACGCTCCCGGGCAGCCATGCGCTTTACAAATCTCCAAAATAAAATAAAAATAAAAATACTGTCTCACTTGAGTATATCTATGATCTGTTTGATCCCCCACAAAGACAGACACAGATGGAGTAATGATAGTATCTATTAGCTGTAGGGTCCATGGATCGCTTCCCACTCTGACTAGTAAAAAATGATCTAGTTTTGTCCTTTTTCTTGTTATAGGTATGTGGGTAGAAGGGCCTAATTATGGTAATATAAATATTTACCATCCTTTAAGTGAAGCAAATTATGTTATGAAGATGTCCTGAAGCACAGTGTATTGCATTAGAAATACATCCTGAAAGGACAGTAAAAAGGTATCATGCATCTAAATACCTGCCCAAATGTAATGAGGGAAGCATGAACTGTTCTTGCCAGATAAGAAAATGACATGTAGAGTTCAAATGGTTCAACCTCACTGAGTACGCTAGTTCTTTCCCTTGAGCAGAATGTTTCCCTTGAGCAAGTCAGTGATTTTGTGTAATAACCTGCGTATTCAGTTGAATCAATCAGATATATATAATGTGAAAATGTCATTATCAGAATAAGTATCCAAATATCTGTATATAATCAAGCAGAACATATAATTTCATATATGTCATCCAACAGTATAAGTTGACTTAGGTCTTAAGCCTCAACTTATATTTTTCTCATGAAAAAATCCTTGGCTTTCAGTGAACTGATTAATCAAATGAATAATGGTTTTGTGCAAGGTAGTGGTGATCTCGCCTTCTGTGGGCATTTTCTTCACCTGTTGCCTTTGTATGCAATGTGGTCAGGCTTGTTGCTCTTATTTGCTACCAAAATGACAGCTATGATCGTCCCATCTCATACCCCTTCTAAGTCTCAGATTCTCCAACAGGAGATCCGTGAGTTCATGGCTATTAATGAGGAAGTCTTCCAGAATTAGTCCCTGATTAGTTAGCTACATCACGCTAAAAGGAGGGTTTGAGGAACCAGAATTTAGTTTAGGCCTAGGAAGGCAAGTAGACATTATTAGTAATTAGCGTGATGTACCTATTTAGCCAATATAGGGACCTAGAACACTAATATGCACGCACTATGTAATAACATAGGGATTAGTATACGCCTTATTATACTCATTCGCATCTGATCATATCTTACGCTGCTTGGCTTTACTGACGCCATTTTGTGGCCTAGTCCGCTCACAGCACTGTTGAAACCCTACCATTACATTTAGCTGATGTAGTTCCCTTGAGAAACAGTATAATTGTAGCCAACTGCTGCTTCTGCACGTTAGGCCTGTCAAGGTTGTAGGTGGGGGTAGGCTGGATAAGCAAATTCCAGGAGGTGCTGTACGGACTCTCTCGGAGTTAGCAGAAGGGAGTCACCCTCTCGATCTTGCTATAACGAGCTGGGCAGAATTGCGAATGCTTTGTATCCCATATATTAGCATACTATTTTAGGTTAACCCCTCCAATGTGAATATACTCAAATTATGTATACATTAAGGATCAGGCCTTTTCTGAAGAAACCCGATGTTGTTTTCATTCCCCAGATCCTCTTGCTCTTCCTAGGAAAACACGTGACCTATCACTGTGTAAAGTCTATAAGGTTGGACTGGGCTATCAATGGACCATTGATTCTAACTTGGGAAACTCAAGGTTACATCTGCCTTTCGTGTGGGATGAACACATTCTTGCAGACTCTTGTGCCTGAGAACGAAAAGGGAGTCACCCTTCCTGAGCTGCCCAGTAAGGAATAGCTAAGCTTTGAACTAATCATGTGTGCCACATATGGTCCTTCCTTCACTCTGAACCAACTTGTAACTTTCCATGTGTGGTGATTTCATGTGTTCACTGAAAGTATATAATGACTTGTTTGAATATGAACAGGCAGTCTTCTTGTCGCACTGACTGGGTGTGGACGGAGAGGCTCCTCTGCACAGAGTCCATTTAGAATAAATGATTGGAACTTCTTCACTGCCAACTGACTGGTTATTGGTAATTGGTATTGGGGGCTATTAGTATAGCTCCATGGTCTTATTTATTTTCGGTACAGCACTTCAGCTGAACAGATC